>NC_053180.1:2658700-5158700 GCF_905163445.1 Pararge aegeria
TGATCTTCATCCGCTCTAGAAGAGAACAGAAGAGAATAAATACGGAGAGAAATAAATGATTTAATATATTATGAGAATTAAATTAAAAATTTAATGATGTAAGTTTATTGTTTAAATAAAATATAGCAAAATCTAGCCCGGCAAAGCGGGCTGGGTACGCTAGTAATAAATAATAAATAAATAAATATACTACGACAATACACACGTCGCCATCTAGTCCCAAAGTAAGCGTAGCTTGTGTTATGGGTACTAAGATAACTTATGAATAATTTTTATGAATAATAAATAAATACATAAATACTTATAATATATAGATAAACACCCAGACACGAAAAAACATTTATGTTCATCACACAAATATTGTCCAGTTGTGGGAATCGAACCCACGGCCTTGGACTCAGAAAGCAGGGCCGCTGCCCTCTGCGCCAATCGGCCGTCAAATCTTCCAGCCCGTCGTTTATATATCTTGTCGAATGCAGATAAAATGGCAACCTAGCGATTTAAACTTTGATTGACCGTAAAAATGATTGCAATTTTTCCGATTAAAGATTCAGTAGGGGTTTGCTGATCGCGATTGCTACAGCGTAACGTAATTACCCCAAAAGCGGACAAAGCTCTTTTTAATGGTAAAAGGAGTTCAATGCAAGCAAACACTGCGGCACATCTGCGGGCAAAAATTTATTGTGCACTGCATGCAAAACGTTTAGAGAAGAAACTGAATGCTTTTTGAAATGTTTTCTAAACAGAGGACCTAGGTATGGCATCGGATGTTACCAAATGGTTATCGCATATCCCCATAACCGCACGCGTTATTTTCAGGGCTCGATAATCGGTTAACTAAAGTTTGGTAGTAGAGATTTTTATGAAAGTAATACAGCCATGCTTATTTCTGCCGCAAAGCAGCATTTTTGCAATGCTGTGTTCCGGTCTGAAGGGCGGGAATGGTGGTGTAATAACATTATGAAAATTAAACTTAATTTGCTCTTCTCCGCGAAAAGCAGGAAAATCTGTGCTATCCCTCGTAGTTTTAGTTTATTTTTACGTATATGGTTATCGCCATTATGTCACTACCGTGTAATTATTATGTGATGCACGCATCAAAAATGCCACCTAGGGCCTACTTGAATAAAGATATTTTTACTTTGACTGTGACTTTTGACTTAATTTGTAATTTCTATCTTAATTTGTAATCTTTAGACTCAACATAGAACAAATCTTCGGTAACTCTACTGTACGCATGTTTCGCTGACACCGGAGCATCTTGGAGATGTTGACTTTACAATGAAGAATTGTTGAGTTTTAGTTTTAAAATAAAAATTCATCCTAATTGAAACGTACAGAGTACACGATTGGAGTTTAAAGATTGAAGAAATTATAAATAGCACCATACAGTTTCTCTTGCTTTCGTGGAGTTTAGCAAATTAAGCTTAATTTTTAAAATATATCATGGAATTCCGCAAACGCCTGCTTCCACCCAATATTTAAAAACGGTTAAATAACAGGCACACGATACTTAACAACTACGCTCAGGTCAATGGACTCAGGGCATTTTTTTTTTCTATATCTGTTGGAATACAGGGGACGCTTTGTTTCATCGTTTCTAATACGCACTGCAAATATTTAGGATTCCCTTTCTGTTTTGACAGCCGGATAACGGTTGGCGCAGTGGGCAGCGACCCCGCTTTCTGAGTCCAAGGTCGTGGGTTCGATTCCCACCATTGGAAAGTTTTTGTGTGATGAATATGGATGTTCTACAGCGTCTGGATGTTTATCTATCTATCTTCTATATATATAAAAGAGAAACTTTGTGGGTATGTTCCGTATAGGCTCCGAAACGGCTGGACCGATTTCAATGAAACTTTCAGGGAATCTCCGGATTGATTTGGCCAGTAATCCTGTAAAGTTTGGTGACGATCGCAGCACTCCTATTTTTGAACTGTAATTTGAAAATACAGCTTTTATTTACTATGATGATATTCTATTGTTGGGTGTACTTACATGGGTGTAGATAATGATCTTCACCCGCTCGAGAAGAGAATAGAAGAGAATGAATACGGAGAGAAATAAATGATTTAATATATTATGAGAATTAAATTAAAAATTTAATGATGTCAGTTTATTGTTTAAATTAAATAAAGCAAAATCTAGCCCGGCGAAGCGGGCTGGGTACGCTTGTATATTATAAGTCTTTATGTGTATTATATTCATAAACACGACGACATTGAACGCGTAGCAGGTGGCTGCTGGACCCAAGCGGCACAAAATCATGGAACTTGGAACTCCCTACAAAAGACCTATGTCCAGCAGTGGACGTCCATTGGTTGATATGATGGTGATGATGATGATAATCATAAAAATACTGATCCGTTATCTTAGTACCCATAACACAAGCTTCGCTTACTTTGGGGCAAGATGGCGATGTGTGTATTGTCGTAGTATTTTTATTTATTTATTCGTCAGTAACATCATGACTTTTCATCATGGACTGCAGCATAGCGCTCGTCGATATAAAAAAAAAATGGATGGATGAAGTAACATATGCTCGTACTCATCAAAATATTATAATTTCCGCTCCCATAATACATCGTCGAATGATTGATGAGTTTATTCAAAGGGTTGGACGTTGAAAGAAGGGTGGCGTAAATAAATTGCGTATAAAGGAACTATCTTTTTGGGGGAAAACGTTTATTATTATGTTATCCATAGTACCCAACTATATAATGTGGGGCTTAAATGGATATTAATATGATATTTATCATCACTTCAACCATGTTACCAAATAGCATTTAGATCTTGACGATTTCCGTGGCGCAGTGGTGAGTGTGGCATACCAGTGGAAGGTCCCAGGTTCGGATTATCGTTGGCACCTCTAATTGTTATCTAAAAGTCGATCAGTTTTCATTTTTATCAGAAAAATATTTATTTCGTTTCGTACAGTTGAAAAATGATACATCAAAAGGCATGCAGGCAGGCGGGTAGACAGGTGGGCAGGCAGGCGGGTATACAGGCGGGCAGACTGGCGGGTAGGTAGGCGGGTAGACCCGTGAGCCGACGGGCGGGCAGATAGACGGGCAGGCAGGCGGGCAGAACGGTGGGCAGACAAACGGGCAGGCCAGCGGGCAGACAGGCGGGCAGACAAGCGGGCAGGCATGCGGGCAGGTAGGCGTGCAGTCAGGAGGGTAGACAGGCGATAGGACAGGCGGGCAGATAGGCGTAGAGGTAGGTGGCGGTGGCAGTAAAAGTTTAATCAATATTGACAATCGCAATCGCCTTACTGTACATAAATTAGATCCGGACTCCTGGGTTGATAGATCAGTCAGTCATGCAGTCAGTCACCTGTGCCTACATAGATATACCAAGTTTAACTTATATGACTTCAAAAATCAGAATCTTTCATATTAATTTTCATCCCTTATTTTTTGCCTTTGGGGTTTGTGTTTTAAACACATATTTGGCACATTGCAAGACGTGTTCCTTGCATGTTTTCCGAAATGTTGCATTATTTCGGCTTGATTCATCGATTTATAAAAAAAGTGACTCCTTCGCGGTGTCGTACCGGAACGCTGAATCCTTTGGTTACCACCTAACTATGTCGTTAGGATGGTATCTAGCCACGGCTTATCCATCAGATCAGATTAGAGAGTATTCAGAAATTATAAATTCCCAAATTGCCCCGCTGAGGCTGAGGGAACCCGGGGCTTCCTGCTCATAAGCCCACTGCGCCAGGGAAGACGTCAAAACATGAAGTATTGAGTAAGCATCAAAAGGACAAGGGAGAAAACGATTTTTCTTTTGATCTTAACGAGACAAGTATAAAATTTCCAAATAAAAAGTCACCTCATTATTGAATATAATAGACGTTTAGACGCATATAAGTGACAGTTATGTCAAAGTTGAGTTTCCGTACAACCGTTTTTTCTGTGCATTATACAGAAACCGCCTTGGAACTGGTACTGTTTTATCTACTGCAAGTAAAGCCTCAAAGGCACAACGCAACTCGAAGGCACAACTTTGTCTTATTTATTTATTTATTTTATTTGTTTTAATGACACTATGATGATATTCTATTGTTGGGTGTACATGGGTGTAGATAATGATCTTCATCCGCTCGGGAAGAGAATGAATACGGAGAGAAATAAATGATTTAATATATTATGAGACTTAAATTAAAAATTTAATGATGTAAGTTTATTGTTTTAATAAAATAAAGCAAAATCTAGCCCGGCGAAGCGCCAGTACGCTAGTATTATATAAATTTCTGATTTATATGATTTGATATTATACAGATATTTAAACGTGTTCCTTTCTTTCACATTTGTTTTTAAATATAAACTATGTGAAACTAAATAAAATCTAAAACGTTTTTGAAACCACCGCAAGCGAGGCACAGTTCCTAAGCTTCTGGCAGCATTGCCCCTTTGGATGGCCAAACTAATTCGTTGGCCAAGGTAACTGCCCGCTCTAGGATCACCGGTCGACTCGATAACCCTTTTCGATAGAGCTCGGATCGTCGGATGATGTCGTTGATTTTTTATTTCTATACTCTTTTTATGCACACAAAAATACAGAAGAAGAATAAAAAAAACACAAACAGAAGCAGTATGCAAAAGGCAGCCTTGGTGCTTAGTAGCTATCTTAACAATTATTCATTGTACAGTCAACAAACATCTCCTGAGGATACTTCGGTTTCAGAAAGAAACGTGCGAAGAGGTTACATTGCTAAGATCAGTTTGGTGTGGAGTATAGGGATTGAAGAAATTATAAATTACACCATACATGTTCTCTTGCTTTTCGCAGAGTATAGCAAATTAAGCTTTTCATAATATATCATGAATTTCCGCACACGCCTGCTTCCACCCAATATTTAATTGGTGTCTACTAAATAATATGGTTAACTCCTTCCCGTCGTCACTATGCCAAGTGTTACTATAATTTGAGCATGGTGGGTCAAAACTCCGATTCCCTCTTTCATTACACGATAAAATAAATAAATAAATATACTACGACAGTACACACATCGCCACCTAGCCCCAAAGTAAGCGTAGCTTGTGTTTATTTATTTATTTATTTATAAAGGACAACCAACAGTAGATACATTAAAACTTGCTTTTTTTTTTTGGAATGAGTCACATAGTAAATGTTCAACTATTTACAGGTTATCACAGCATGCATTAAAATGTAAAAAAGTCATTCTTATAAATTATTTACAATTAATTATTAGTCAGTTAATATAAACCTTTTAAAGTATAAATATTTAAAGCTAAAGCTAAATTACTATGTATACTAGTGTTATGGGTACTAAGTTAGCTATTCAATATTTTTTTTATGAATACATACAAAAATACTTATAATATACAGATAAATACCCAGACACTGAAAAATAGTTATGTTCATCTCACAAACATTTTCCAGTTGTGGAAATCGAACCCACGGCCTAGAACTCAGAAAGCAGGGTCGCTGCCCACTGCGCCAGTCGGCCGTCAAATAGGAGAAAACTAGCATACACACAGAATGATGACAAGACGTGAATACAAAACAGTGTTATGATTTTAATAGTACAGAAAAAAAAATGTTATGAATGTTTGTAAAAAACGGGAGTTCCGAATGAATTTTTCAGCTCGCGTCGAGGGCTGGCATAAAGGGGTTTGAAATTTTTTCCCCGTTAATTGGTTTATCCAATTTGGCTGTTAGCGGAACAATGCGACCGAGGGCCACAATTTAGAGGTAAAAAACATTTTGTGCGTACGATTGTACTGCTGCGTGATATGTGCGGGAAAGAGCTGAAGATTTATGGGCTGTGACATGTTTATAAATCGCTGCATCACGAGTTAACAATGAACCAAACTAGGTTTAATGAAAACGGGTATTAGAATTTTATCGTTCCGTACCCGACGAGTGCTAAAGGAACCGGGATAAGAGCAAGAAGGAGATACTGCACGTTTTCACTTACGACGAACAACACAATGCCAATAAGTAACACCTAACCCTTAGATTCTCTCTTAGGTTAGGAATCTCTTTAGATTCCTAGGCAATCCTCCTTCTGATCAACCTGCTGGGCTAACCTGTTAGAGAGTATGGCAGTTATACCCCTAATCGGTTTCTACGCAAAATCGTATAAAGCAGCACGTATTTGTAGGTAGAGTGGTAACTGCCACGGCCGAAGCCTCTCACCAGAACAGATCAGAGAAAACTCGGAAATAATAAATTCCCAAATTGTCTCTGCCGGGAATCGAAACCAAGACCTACGACTTAAAAAAACAGCGCTCACCGCTGCGCCAGAGAGGTGGTCTGGAGAATATAAATAAATAAATTTACTACGACAACACACACATCGCCATCCAGCCCCTAAGTAAGGGTAGCTTGTGTTATGTGTACTTAGATGACTGATGAATTTTTCTTTGAATAACACACAAAAACTAATAATATACAGATAAACACTCAGACACTGAAAAACATTAATGTTTATTACACAAAAATTTCCAGTTCTGGGAATCGAACCCACATGCTGGGACTCAGAAAGCACGGTCGCTGCCCACTGCGCCAGTCGGCCGTCAATAACAATATGATGATGATCCTTCTTCCACAGTACGATTTACGAGTAATGTAACAGTGTCAATATCAAAAGCATTATCTACCTAGAGAAATTATAATTAGGATCTCCTGAATGCCTTAAAAGCTAGCGAACACGTTCCGTAACAAGAAGTACCTTCATTACCGACAACAATGGCCGCACTGAAGGGATGCGTGTCGGTGACAGAATATAGGCGCTTTAATATAACAGAAAGCGTCAATGTTCTGCTATATGTTGGAGGGAGTGGAGTAGGACAATAGACCTCAATTTTTTTTAAACAATAGCTTATGACTAGAACTTTTTAAGATTAGAATGACTCTTAAAATAATTGAATCGTGAGCACAATTTTTTGAAGTAAATTTTCTTTAGGCGCGACTAGGGAGTAACTAAGATTTTTTTCGTCGTCACGTCTGTGTAGTTTCCGCTATTTAAAAACAATAATTTGGCTTGGTCGTGAGTATATGTCATATACCTACTCCACGCTTCTCGACTTATTTGCCAGCTAGTGGCAAATATCATAACCAATTAGGATTACTTATTAACAATATTTTCAAACGGATCAATTGTGAATAGCAAAGTGAATAAAAGTTCAACAGTTTAATAAAAAACATTATTTTAAATTGCAAAGTTTTTTTTAAATCTCTAAATATACTCGTTTATTTATTACTTTTGTAATAAATAAATTATAAATAAATTTTCTGACGATTGTGACATTCAATGACAAGGTTATATTGACATGTGCTGATCTAACCTTCAATTGTCTACTCTCGATTATTCTATTTAAAAAATGTAAATATTTATAAAATGTGAAAGTGATAGTAATAAATTTTAAATAGATTATTAAATGAAATAGTGAATATTAAATGAAATTGCGGAGTCCCAGGAACATATTGTTTTACTCTTTCATCAATGAATAAAAATAAAAGTTTTAATTCAATCGCGTAAAGGTTACGCACACATTTGTTTTTTTTTTACGTGGGTAAATTAATAACCTATTTCGTGTATCCCGAAAACGACTCGAACAACAATATCTATCTGACGACGACCGGATTTTATAAAGAAACTTCTCTACTACCCTGACTTCACCAGACCAAATATGTCGTCGCTATAGCTGCAGTCTTCCAGATTTCAATCTTCACTTTTACGGTTGATGTACGTGATACAATCTTGCAATTTATTTTACGACACGCCAGAGTAAGTATCGAGTATCTTGCTAGTTTACCCTGGGATCCCGAGAGGGATGACATTCCGATACTGCTTTGAGTTTACGAAGCATTGGAAAATGAAATGAATGCATAGTATTATTATATATGTTATTATTATAATTGCGGAAGCGGTGACAGCCCAGTGGGTAAAACTTCGACTTCAATTTTGGAAGACGAGTCCGAATCCCAGCACGCACATCAAACTTTGTTTAGTTATGTGCGTTTTAAGCAATTAAAATACCACCCGCTTCAACACATCGTGAGGAACCCTACATGCCAGAGTTCAACATAATGTTCTTAAAGGTGTGTGAAGTCCATCCACCACTGGGTCAGCGAGGTGGACTACACTATGGGAGGAGACCTGTGCCCTGTAGTGGGTCCGTAATTTACATTTACTGTAGCATCTTGACTAAACGTCTTAACGCATAAATAAATTTCTCTAGGTTTACACATACATAATCAATGTGCGCTTTCCAATTACAGTTTTCGTCATGCATTATTCCTAAAAAATTTAAAGAGTCAACTTCTTCAACTTGCGTATCATCATGTTTAATGCTCATTGGCAGAGTTTGAGCGTTAAGGTAAATGAATTGTGTCATTTTTTTTTTGCCTAAATTAATTTTTAAGTCATTATTACTTAGCCAATTAATTATATTTTCTAATGCGTTATTGATGTCATTTTCGTACGTCGTCATATAATAACATTTTATTTATACAGCCGTATCGTCCGCAAATAAGACACAAGAATAGACCGTTGCCTTTGTTATGCCATTAATATAAATTAGAAAAAGGAAAGGCCCTAATATACTACCCTGTGGTACTCCCCACTTATTGTATTTTAATTGTGATGTTTATTGTGCCTTGGTAATATTTTCTATTTTATTTTATTTAAGGCGTAGATGTAAACCCTCATGTGTCTGTAATTACACCACGCCCTTCAGACCGGAACACAGCATTGCAACATTACTGCTTAACTTAGGTAGAAATAAGCACGGTGGTATTTTCTAGTTTACCGGACAAGCTCTGTCACAAAAAGCTCTATTACTGAAACTATATGTCTACCGGAAATAGATATGTATGTGAACTTTTGTACGGTGTTTTTTGTTTCTCCTTTATGCCACATTGATTGAATTGATATGGTCGAAGTTTGGAAAGGCGATACCCGTGATTATCGTAA
Organism: Pararge aegeria; assembly: GCF_905163445.1. NCBI lineage: Eukaryota > Metazoa > Arthropoda > Insecta > Lepidoptera > Nymphalidae > Pararge > Pararge aegeria. The sequence continues at coordinate 2,667,654 of NC_053180.1, forward strand.
AGACTAAAAAATAAACTATCCTATTGTATAATAATAATAATAATCATTTAATTCAGACGTTTCCATCCATAGATTGTTACTATATTAGTAAAAATTTTTCCTTAACTACTAAGTTAGTATTGATTAGTTTAAATAATAAAAATAAATAAAAAATAAACTGGTACGTAAACGCTGTAGGAGAGAGGCTGTTTTGTGACGCATTATGGCAAAAAAGTCATTTGTTGCTGCGTCTGCGAACATTTTTGAGGCGCTACAGCGTCACGGCAGCCACAACCGCATTCTAAAGGCGTTGTTATATTAAACACGCAGGGCATTGTTAGCCCGGCGATACCGGCGGCCTGGTATAAATAGTTAAGTAGATAAATTTTAATTGCACTAACATTTTAAAATGAAACAAGAAAAACTATTTTTTAAACTAGTTTGTATAAAAAACGTGTTTAATAAATTAAAGCTACACACATTTCTGTCGAATGCTTAAAGTCAAGTTAAGCCAAAAAAATCAAACGAAAAATAAAGGTAGGTATAAGTATGTATCATACGATCGCGTTTCTATTTCGTATCCGTCTGAGTGTTTTAATTGAAAGGGCGCAAATGAAAAAAAATACTGGGAATGTGTCCCAAAAACACTTTAACAATTTAATTAAAAATCTTAGGATTCGTAAGGAAATAAGAGCGGAATTAATTTGATCTAAAACACAGAAAAGGTTCGCCCTTTTAGTAAAAAAAAGGTTCGAAAAGTCAATGAAATAGAAAATCGAACCAACGGCCCATCGAGCGTTAAACAGGTGGACAAATTGAGTTACCCGTCCACTTTCAAATCTTAATAGAATCCAAATTAAACGAGCACTTTTGTTTGTTGCTTGGTAAGTAAATTTCAAGGTCTGTGCTGTTAAATGAGATTGAAAATCTTTTTTCTTTATTACACTAAAAGTTAAAAAGCTAATCATTACTCTAACCAGGTTGTTTAAAAATATTTTTAAGTACAAACTATGTGAGATGGTGATAACATAAAGAACACCCGGCTTAGTTTGTTCAAAATTCATTTATTCCGAGTAGGCCTAATATAAGCACTATTAAAACGTCAACTCTGTCTGTTTGAAGTTACTCTACCACCGGTTCGGAAGGCAGGTTCTACCAAGAAGAAGCCGGCAAGAAACTCAGCATGTGCTCTTTTGTTGTGGGCTTCTTTTTAGACCATTTCAAGGTCACTATTGACTATTGACAGCTGTCATTTGCACTTCTACCGATCGGTCGCTATGTCTATTGAATGGATTTGAAAAGCATTGTTCCATTGACAATAGCTACATGATAGCTTCTTATCGAGTGCTATCAACGCACGTGGCTTTCTCTAATCTAATGCTTTCGTAGTTCTTACCCGAGAGCCATGTCGATTACTGGGCTGGCTTGGTGGATCTTATCTATATGTCATCAAAGGTTAAGGCCGTAGTCTACCACGCTGGCCCAGTGGGGATTGGTGGACTCCACACACCTTTTGAGAACGTTATGGTGAAATCTCAGGCATGCAGGTTTCCTCACGATGTTTTCCTTCACCGTCTAAAGCAAGTGGTAATTAAATTACACATAGAAAGCCTTATCTATATGTATATATATATATATATATATATATATATATATTAGTTAGTTTTTGATGTTTTAAGAGCCCTCTCCAAAGGACAGCTCAAAAAAAAATTTTTAAGAGGTCACTCCAATTTTTTTTAAATTTCGAAAATCGTCGAAAATCGTTTTTTTTTTTTTTTAATTTTTTTTCTCGTTACGGTATAATTTTATAGACCAAAAAAAAATAAGTTTCTGAAAGTTTCAGTTAAAAATTTTAATTTTGAAAGGTCGCTCATAATTTTTTTTAATTTATTAGTAAATGACTGAATGAATATATATATATATATATATATATATATATATATATATATATATATATATTATGAATTTACTAGCTTTTTACGTTTAAATTTTTTACGGTTTTACAAATCCGGTGGGAACCATTTGTATTCCTTATATAAAAAGTAGCCTATTTTACTGTCTATCTTTTTAACTCTATTTTTAAAATCAGGTTTGGTTGATTGGTTGCTTAAGGACAAACAAACAAACATAAAACTATTAATTATTTAATAATCTTTAAAATTCTACACATAGAAAAAAAGGCATGTCATTCCGATTTACATGCTTCAATAAAAAATTCTCGACAGAAAAAAGGGCTCAGTAAAAAAATATTGAACAACCTACGTTTTTACTTATAAAAGCAGACTGCTTAGACAGAGTATTTTGGTTGATTAAACTTTTGTTATATTACTAACTCATACTGATATTTATGTAAATACAATACAATAATTAATGAATATCAACAACAGTAGAAAGAAAAAGAAATACAACACAAAATGTAAAACAATTTCACATAAATTGGTAAACATATTTGTAAAGCTGAATGCGCATTATTTTGATATTTGCCTCTTATAACCTGTGGACCCCTCACTAGGCGACCTGTATCGTGGGGCCCAGTTAATAGGTTGCCAAAATTGATTGCTCTGCCAGAAAATAGAAATTGTTGAAGGTGACAGTTTTAAATAAAGGTATTAATGAGGTAAAAAACGAATAAATTAAACAAATAAGCCTGTGTATATAATAAAATGTCATTTCATACACACTAATAAACATGTATACTTTTAAATTTAATAAACATTAATATATTGAATTGTTAGGTTAGGTATGGTTTAACATTAATATTAAATTAAAATTATGTACTTAAATTATTAATTAATTATGTCCCGAGTTTCGGATTACCTGTTGGCAAAGGCCTCCTCTAGCTCTCGCCTGTCGTGCGCTACTTTGCGCCAGTTAGGTCCCGCGGTCTGTTTAATTTAGTCTTCCCACCTCCTATATGGTCGGCCTCTATTTCTCTTTCCATCTCGTGGGTACCAGTTTGTGACGACTTTGCTCCATTTTTCCTGTCTATCTCTTTGTGAATGTCCTGCCCATCTCCATTTTTGTATGTCAATCTTATTTAGAATATCAATGACTCTAGTTTGATTTCTAATGTTGTTAGCCTGTGTCTATAATATAGTACATATATAAAATGGTAAGATAAATAAATATATAAAATTTTACTGTACGAATTTTAATATCTTTTCTGTCTTATCGTATCCAAGTGTGTTGTGCCAAAATGTTAACTTTTCCTTAGCCTTCTTTACAGTTAGGTCTTTAATATCTTTTATTATTATTTATAGGTTTGGTCAATTTTAATTTATATTATAGTAAAAAAGATAATCGAATGAATGAATACACTTTTATTAATAAATAATAAATAATAAATAAATAAATATACTACGACAATACACACATCGCCATCTATCCCCAAAGTAAGCTTAGCTTGTGTTATGGGTACTGTGATAGCTGATGAATACTTTTTTATGAATATAATACACATAAATACTTATAATATACAGATAAACACCCAGACACTGAAAAACATTAATGTTCATCACACAAACATTTTCCAGTTGTGGGAATCGAACCCACGACCTTGGACTCAGAAAGCTGGGTCGCTGCCCACTGCGCCACTCGGCCGTCAATTGTTTTACATTTTATTGTACACCAAAGAAAAAAAAATAGTTACAGAGAAATAAATACAAAGCAAGAGAGTACAATTTGGGCCTTATCGCTAGATAGCGATTTCTTCCAGGCAACCAAAGGCGTAAAAGGAAAAATCATAGAAAAGAGGTAGGTTGTGCAATCAATAAAATTTAAAAATTATACAAATATATAAATAAAATAATGAATATTGTAGTAGGTATGGCTTTCATCTGAATTATCGTTATTATATTATTAAGTGACTAACCGCCTGTTCGAGAAATTCTACTATAATGGAGTGGTTTTTGATGCTTCAATATTAGTCGTGTACACGGTTTCGGTCTGTTCTTAATTCTGTGAGCGTGCAGTTTTAATTTAGGAATTATAAATTACCAAATTACTGTACCCGAGAGACTTCTTTTTTAAGCACCGCTCACGACTAGGCTAGGGAGGTTAATGATAATGGTGATACTTTTTTTTTTCGACTGTACACACATCGCCATAATTTTTTTTGACTATACACAGATCTAGTCGAATAGAACTATCCCCAAAGTAAGCGTAGCTTGTGTCAGGGGTACTAAGATGACTGATGAATATTTTTATTAATAATGTTTTTTCGACTAGATCTAGTCGAATAGAACTATCCCCAAAGTAAGCGTAGCTTGTTTTAGGGGTACTAAGATGACTGATGAATATTTTTATTAAGAATGTAATTTTCATCACACAAACTTTTTCTAGTTGTGGGAATCGAACCCAAATCCTTGGACTCAGAAAGCTGTGGCTGCGCACTGCGCCAATCGGCCGCCAAAAGTCATTACAAAATTACCATGTCATTAAAATCTAACCTACGACCCACCAAGTGCTAAAACTTAGTTAAATACCATATCTCAACACTAACAGGAAGAAAATTAAAGGAGTATATAAGAAACCTTTGTTTATAGTAATCCAATAATGAGAACCCCAATGACCTAATTGTAGTATGAGCACGTACGCTGAGAAGTTCGTTAAAAATTGGAAACCCGGACTTAATGTTATAAATGCGAATGCGTGTTTGTTTGTGTGCTTTCAACGCTTTTATACATGAAAAACTCAACAGATTACCATGTAATTTTGCATATACAATAACTCAACAGATTACCATGTAATTTTGCATACACAAAAACTCAACACATTACCATGTAATTTTGCATAGGTACACAAAAACTCAACATATTACAAAAATTTAACAAAAAGTATACAATTTGGCGGCCTTATATTATTATGACATAGCGATCTCTTCCAGGCAACCAAAGACGTTAAACACGGCTCAAGAAAATGGGTATGTGGTGCATTTAAATAAACATGCATATGTACGTATATATACAAATATAATATATACATATAATAAACTTACAATTAAATATATAGATACTGATAATAATTAATATATACCTATATAATTTATATCAATAATACATAAATATATACAATATTGTCAAACCCCAAACCTCCTTGAACCACTTAACAATTATTTATTGTAATGTCAACATCTCCTGAGGATGCTCCGGTTTCGGAGCGAAACGTGCGTAGAGGGTACATTGCCGAGGATCTGTTTGGTGTGGAGTATACGGATTGAAGAAATTATAAATTACACCATACAGATTCTCCTGCTGTTCGCGGAGCATAGCAAATTAAGCTTAATTTTCATAATATATTATGGATTTCCGCAAAGTAACGCCTGCTTCTATCCGACATTTTAATTGCTAAAAACGCACATAACTTTAGAAAGAAATAAGTTAAAGCTGAGATTTCAACTCAGAAAGTGAAGCCGAAGTCCAAGCTTTGATACCGTTTCTGACAAGACACGGCGCACTTTTTTTAAAGTATAATAATAACCCAATAGATTACCGCCATGTGGAATGTTCAGTCGACCGTTATTGTTCCGATCGTCGTTTCAGTCAATGGTCTTCTCGCGAAAAGCTTCGACCAACATCTTAAGAAGCTTTCGCTTGGTTGTTGGATCAAGGGTCGGATACAGAAGGCAGTAGTCCTTGAAACGGCGCGTATTGTGAGGATGTTCCTCACTCTGGAGCCTTGACCGCCGGTTGCTTGGGCATTCAAAAGCCCCGCAAGGGGAGGGTGGATGTTTTTTTAAATAAATTTTTAATAGTGTTTTTTATTTTATTTTTAAGCATTGTTAAGAATTTAAAAAAAAAATAATTAAAAAGCATAAATGATAGAAAGTAACCCAATAAAAGTATTTTTATAACGAAGAGTAACGGTTACTAATGTGAAGAGAGCAGTCAATTATTACGGAATAAGATCGAGTATTTATCCTGTACCAAGCCTTCAAGCTCTTGTACAACTAAATAGCCTGCCTTTGCCACTAATGGACTCGATCATAATATAAATACGACAGACGAATATTAAGGATTACTTATATAAAAAAGCTTCGGTGTGAATTGTTCTAACTTCATAGCTAAATATTAATTAATAATAATAATAAATTTATTTATTCATAGTAGTGAAAACATTACATATACCAATTTTACATAATTTATCTAAGATAAAGTTTTCTTTTTCAAATGATGCAAAATACAATAAATTAATTTAAAATGGTTGAACCAATAATTAAGCTAAAATCTTGCGATTTTAGTTTAGTTTTTGGATTCGTTGACTGACTTGAATTGACTGCGAGATGGTGATAACGAAAACAATTATCTAAACAATAACAATTTAAACTTTGTATATAAACAATCGACTTACTAGAAACGGTCATGAATTAGTGATATCAGCATATCGTCTGATTTTTACACAACTACGAAAAAAAGTTACCTATTGGTTGTCATTAAGCGAAAGCTTATAGAAAAGTGCTGTTATAGTATAAAGGATTACGTAAACTATAAAAAGGTTGGGTGTTAACTATTGCTCTAAGTAGGCTGCTTCTTAAATATTTTCAAATGACAATGTGAGATGGTGATAACAAAAAGAACACCAGGCTAAGTATGTTGTGGGCTGCTTCTTAAACCAGGACGCGTTTGGAACCCTCGTAGCTTTAGTTTTAAGTTTACGAATGTAATTATCGCCATCACTACTCACTGCTTTGTACACATTTTGTATGTAATCAACGTATCAAAAGTGCCCTCTATGTGCCTATTTGAATAAATATTTGACTTTGAATTTAAATAAATATTTCTTAAATTTAGTTTGCGCTTGGAAGAAAGTACTAAGGGTAACAGCACATAAGAAATCACGATTTCCACATGGACTTGAAAATTGGGTTCGTGTATGAAATAATAAAAAAGTATGCCGAAGCTCACCGGCTAAGACTTCTCGAACATTTTTATCAAGAGGCCTTAAAGCTTCTCAATAACGAACATTTAGTAAGAAGGCTTCAAAGGTGAAAACCCTTTGAGCTAGTGAAGTGCAGTGCCGATTAATGTAGTGTCGATCAGTGCAGAGTACAAAATAAGTGTTTGTGCTAAGTTATAAGTTTACGTGAACAATGTGAACGTAAATCATAACTAGAGACAGAGTTAAGTCATTTAACTATATCTTAGTTGTAACTTTTTTTTTATTCCATTACACGTTAGCCCTCGACTGCAATCTATGTGTTGATGCAGTGTAAGATGGCAGCGGGCTAACCGGTTAAGGAGTATTGTGGTTATACCCCTAATCTACCCGACATCGCACCGAAACACTAATTAACTTAGCGGCACGTCTTTTTCGGTAGGGTGGTAGCCACTGCCAAAGCCTCCAGACACAGAAAATTCAGAAATTATTAATTTCCAATGCTTCTGTCGGGAATCGAACCCGCAACTATTTATAGGTCAAGTCACTCTATAGTCAAGTAAATAGGTTAGATTGTAATAGGCAATAAAACATCTTGCTAATGCTTTATGGTGAAGAAAAAAAAAATCGCTTTTAACAATCGCTTAGTCCCAGTGGTTGCACTGTAAGTCAATTATTTCCTGGCGTCTTGAGATGCGCGTCGGAAAGCAATGGCTCCAGGAATTTCCACAGGAAAATTCCTCCAGCATTTCGAACCGCAATTACTTGCCATTCAGTAACATTGGCGCTGGGAAGTCATTTCGCAATATTTAGCTATTTTGCTTTTAGTTAGGCGATTGGCAGCTTTTATTTCTCGTTTCCGGTAAAAAATAGGAATAGAAACTTTTTTTGGGTACCTTTTTAGGAAGGCAAATAAATATACTACGACAATACACACATCGCCATCTAGCTCCAAAGTAAGCGTAGCTTGTGTTATGGTACTAAGATGACTGATGAGTATTTTTATGAATAATATAAATAAAAACTTAGAAAATATATATATTAACACCCAGACACAGAAAAACATTCATGTTCATCACTCAAACATTTTCCAGTTGTGGGAATCGAACCCAACGCCTTAAACTCAGAAAGAAGGGTCGCTACCCAGTCGGCGGTTGTTAAGTTAAGGCTTTATTTTAGAAAAACTTACATAGGTGTTTCTTACTAAATTATATTATTTATTGAACGCCTCGATGGTATAGTGGTTAGCATGAGCTGGAGATCAAGTGGTCCTGTATTCGAATTCTTGGTCTCTGGTATTAGTATTGGGTTTTCCTATCGAGAACTTCTTAGTACCAGCCCGGAGTTTCGGAATTTAGATAGCGCTTCATAGAGTACATCAAGCGGTCGGTACTGGTCATAATAACTAACTTGTGATAACAGTTTTCAAAGCCCACCAACCCGTATTGGAGCAGCGTGGTGGGTCTAAGCTTTTAACCCTCACTTCTAAGGGGGGTGTGAGACCAAACAGTTATAAATGATTAATTTTTTTACCTTATTCCAATCCCAATAAACATGTTAAAGCAAACTCCATATCAATTTAACAACCCTACATCTCATATAACGAGCCGGAGCACATTTCCTTCCTCACGGGGCTAAAAGTTTTAGAATCTTTACAGCCCGATATATGACTGTCATTTGAAATAACCACTGAATGGATAAGTTGTTACAGTAATATGGACTCTAGATTACGTTGCATAGGGCATAGATTGGTTTGGATGGCCGAAGGTCATTAAGACCAACTCCAAAGGAGTTTAAAATTGGATATTGTAAGTTTTGGTACTCAGTAGACCTACTACTTTTCTTTGTTAGGGTCTGGCCCAAGGGATTAGTTGAAGCGTTTTTCTTTGATTCTTTACGTTTCTAAAGCATAGCTTATATGCAAATGTGAATCCTAGGGAGTTTAGAGCTTGACAGAATTCAATTGGAGATATTATAAAAAAAATAGAGCGAGCCAATGGTGTATTTACATGTCAGAAATGAATTGGACGTCAAGTGTCGAACCAATGTGTAGCTGTATTCGCTACCCGTCAACATACCTGCAATATAGTTAGTTATATGTTACGGCTGCTGGTGGTCGGGCCTTTAGTTCATCGCGTTTAGCATTGCCTATGTAGAAAAAATTGGTTGCCTGTAAAGTCGGTATACGGGCGAAAGTTTTACGTGACAACGACTTTGAGTGGTAAAATAATTTTAATGTGAATATATGCATCGAGTCCAAAGCTAAAACTGCTGGCAAAAAACTTGGCATCCTCAACAAAGTTAAGCCTGAAGTAGCCTTCACGCCAGAACAGCTTCTAACCCTGTACCAAGCTCAGGTTCGGTCGTGCATGGAGTACTGCAGCCATTTATGGGATGGCTCTGCCAAGTACCAGCTCGATGCTTTGGATTCGGTGGATCGTCGTGCTAGGAGACTCATTGGCAACGACCTTGTAGTCAGTAGACTTCAAAGCCTTGAACACCGGCGCAAGGTTGCTTGTCTGGCTGTTTTCTACAAGATACATTTCGGAGAGTGTGCTCAGGAGCTATTCGATTTGGTCAAACCATCTCCTTTCTACCATCGAACTGCGAGGCACCGAAAGAATCTGCACCGTTACGTGGTTGAAATACCATCAATACGTACGAAGCGTTTTGCTTCTTCCTTTCTGATCCGCACCGCAAAGGCCTGGAATGCCCTCCCATCTTCCGTCTTCCCTGATACCTATAATCTGGGTACCTTCAAATCAAGAGTGAATAGGCATCTTCTAGGCAAGCGCGCTTCATCTTAGGCTGCATCATCATTTACCATCAGGTGTGATTGCAGTCAAGCACTTGTCTATATACTTTAAAAAAAAAAAAAAAAAAAAAAAAAAAAAAAAAAAAAAAAAAAAAAAAAAAAAAAAAAAAAAAAAAAAGTGAATATTCATTCGTATAGTAGGAAGAAGGATGAAATAATAGTAACAATTTAAAACATTTATTTATACAAAGAATTATATTTAAAACATTAATTTATACAAAGAATCTCGCACTGAATTTCATATTAACAAAATTTTATTTTTACCTTTACACATACATACGTATTTATATACAAATATACATACAATAACTTGCAATACATTTGCGTACAATGAAACAGCGTTTACTACAAAGGGACGCGTGCCTTTCACTTTTTAAGTCTGTCTCTCTCGCTCTTAGGCGGGCTAACCATGCCCGAGTGGAAGGGACGCGTGCCTCTCACTCGCTCTCATTGTGAGCGCATAACGTGAGCGGAGCGTAACGCAGTTTCTCGAAGTGTCACCCGGCAAACCAATTTATAAGACGTTATCACGTCAAAAATTACATTTTTCGTCCAGTAGACTCTGAATAAATAGGTAACTACAGACAACAAAGCAGACACTATTGGCAGGTGCTATTTTTTGATTGGTCAGGAGTTCCATTCATCTTCTTCTTTGTGTCCTTCAACACCTAGTGGTGCATAGGGCCGAGAATACTCTTCCCCATCCAGACCAAGCTGCAGAATTAAGCGTTGAAGATAAATTGGAAGCCTTCATTTCCGCTTCGAAATACCGCTTCCATGTTGCATTTGGCCTTCCACGCTTGCGTTCACGCCCCTCGAGGCTGCCATTGATATGCTTCTTGTTGGACGCTGGATGTTCGGCGTGGCCTATCCAGTTCCATTTTCCACGCCGTATTTAGTCAAGAATAGAGCTTTCAGGAGTTCCATTAGGAACGTTCCATCCTAAAAATGCTACAAGTTTATCACTTAATACCTGGCCTAATAGTCATAACAAAGGTGCTATACGCTACCGTATTCAGTTACTAATGTTATCACCTCCCGGAATAACTGAAACTTTTACTGTTACAGGCCTCCGTACGGCGCTGGAGGAATAAACAATAACATTTTTTAAAGCTTTGCAGTAAGCTCTCAGGGAAAATATTCGGGTTTTGTGTAGTACTTAGATGTATCATTAAAATTTTAGCACAGTATTTTGATTTTTTTTGAAGCTATACTTCTTTTGGCGAAAATTATGACAGTAAATTTTTACGATGCGCGCGCACACCGTCACAAAAACCGACACCCTGAAGTTAGCTATAGTCAACAATTTTGTTTTTCAATAAAAGGTTTGACACTGTACACTTTGAATTGTCAAAGTCTGCGGGCTCATTCCGGTGATTTAATTGAATTCTACAAACAAAAATTTCAAATTTTAATGATGAAACTGTTTTCCGATATTAAGACAACTAGATAATGCGTTATAATAAATATTTCAATGTATTAAAAACCTTTTTCTATAGTTATTTCAGTTTTTTCTACAAACGTAGATTAAGGCGAAAGGTAAGTTTTTTGAAAGGATTTTTATTTTGTTGCGCCAAAGTATAACTTCGAACGTGTTTACAGATACACAAGTTTTTATTATTTTACGATAAATTAGTTACAATCTTACCTTATGGGAAGTGATGATGCAGTCTAAGGTGGTAACGGTCTAACCTGTTAAAGAGTCCCATATATCGCTTAGCGGCACGTCTTTAACGGTAGGTCGGTAACTAGCCACGGCGGAAGTTTCCCACCAGACCAAAAACCGTATTTTATTGTTTGCCAGGGCTAACTTTTTAGATGGTCTCATTGTTACTAAGAAAAGATCTGATAATTGTTTAACTCTTGTCAAATATAATAAAATCGAAGCTAATGTTTAGGACTGCATGTGTGTTATTTAGTCAATTTTTTTTAATGAATTCAAGAGAGATACTTGCTTCCAGAAATAAATCCTTATTTACTACCAAAAACTTGTTAAAAGGTTTATAAAGCTTTGGATCTGATTTCTTGCAGGTATAGAAGTTTTTCCCTTAAATTTAAAACTTTTCAAACTGCTGAAACTCCTATAAGTTACGTCCAAGCCGATTTTATTCGTACTTATTCAAAGTTTATTCATGTTCAAACTTTATTTCCAGGAGAATGCATCCACACTAAAAATATTCATTATTCAAGTAGACATTTACAATCTCTTCGGAATGCATTCCCGCATTTGTTTGATGAATTTGCAATTTTCACATACATAATTGAAAATTATTCTGAAAATAAAATTGGTACCTAGGTTTTGCAATTTATGTACGTTAATAAAAGACAACTATGTGATATTTCAACCAATTTTATTATTCCGACTTCAATGTAGACTGGATGGTCATAGAACTATAGGGTAACGAAGTTTATTGCAGTTTTGGGATATTCCTTAATATTTTTCTTTAATGAAATCTTGACTTGATTCTAGTGTCTTTATGGCGGTTCACCATATTATTCTATTCTATTCTTTATTGCAGCTATAAAATGGAGAACTGTGGGAGACTTAAACCTGACCTGACCAGCTACGAAGTGTTCGGATGCGTGTTCCATGACACTCTACAATTGACCGTTCACTATTTTTCCAGTCGAAGTAACTTAGTCGATAGTGGAATAATGTGACGGAAGTAACAAGAGAACGTTTCTGAAGCAAATGGGAGACTTATTTTGATGTTAAATCGCTCCAAGACTCTCTTTGTCCGGTTGTTCGTAGTAAAGTTAGGTACATTTAGACCATTACATTAAGTTAAGAACAAGTAAATTACTAGGAAAATTGTTTGAATTATCATCTATAGCATTTGAAATCTAACTGCAGTTGAAATAAACTTTAACTGAGTGTGTTAAAATTAGAAAGCAAAGAAGCTGTTCTTTAAGCAAATGACAGGTTGACTGAGTTCTGTCAAGTTCTCAATAATGTTCTCAAGCTAGCGTGGTGGACTACGGCTTCACCCCTTCCCATTGTGGGAGGAGACCCGTGCCCTGTAGTGGGCCGGTAATGGGTTTATTTGATGATGATGACAGGGGAAAACACTTAATTAAAAATGAAACATAAATTAATTAATAAAAATGAAACAATTAAATATAGCGTGGTCACTATACGAGGCAGGTAAGTGTACGAATTATTAATCTCAACCAATAAAGCCAGACACCGCCCCAAACCATTCAGAACTGACGTAAAACTGTGATTAAGTTGAAATTAATCTATGATTAAACGAACAACTGCATTTATTATCTAGTGGTTTGATTAAGATTTGATCTCGCACATCTTCATGATCGCGAAAAGCGACAGTTAATCTGTTTTTATTGAATGTTCATTTTGCAGTTCTTGTACCATATTCTTGTAACATAACAGTTTTTTTAGTTGTTTTTAAATGATGCGTTACTGAGTTTTGTAAATTCAGTTACAGTTGTGTAACTAACACAACTTTCTTTTATATATATATAAATGTTAATGTAATTTTGTTTGTTACGCGTTCGCGCGAAAACTACTCAACCGATCATCATGAAACTTTGTACACGTATTCTTGGAGGTATCAGAAGTAACATAGGAATTTTTTTATTAAAAAAAAAATTATTTTTCATACGAAAGATAAAAAATTGTTGTCAAAAATCTCATGTAAGACTATAGGTGTAGACTATGTAGCAGTACGCTGCGTCCCGAAATTTACGCGAGCGAAGCCGCAGGGCATATCTAGTACATTATAAATGTGAAAGTGTGGATGTTCGTTGTGGCAGACACATGCTATGCTAGTCACCTATGCTATGGCAAAGGTCATGTACTTTCTATACCGATCGAAGATTAAAAATTGATAACGAGCGTAGCTTTAGACCCAAGCCTGAGGTCCACTCAGACGAAGTCGCGGGCAGAAGCTAGTTTAAAATAAAAGTGATTGACATGTACCACGGCTTAAAGCAGTATTATTATAATGTTCGATAAACGACTAAGACAGCGGGAGGTATCTTTGTATCGTTCGAATCCATGTAAGACCGTGTATCGAAACAGCAGTCGTATTTATATCGTAATACCCACCAACTCAATGTCATGAACATTGGTTTTGAATCAAATTTGTAAAAATCCTAATCAATTTAATAAAACATCTAGCAAATATGAATTTATAGTTATTTAGTATTTATATTTATCTAAAATTCAGTTATTTACCCACTTTATAAATTTACTGTAACATGTTGTTTACGTTATGTCACAGAATTATAGTCGTTATAAGTATTTTTTACTGCGACCTTTTATTATATCAAGGTGTACAATTCATAGAGTCAGTTATGAAGTGGTGCTCTGAGATTGTGTGAGTTAAAAATATTTAATACAGTTGAGCCCGTCGCACTTCTTCACAAAATTCGTTCGTAGAGGTAATCAAATCAAATTAAATTTCACACATAATACCTAATGTGTTCCAATATTCCCAAAGTACCATTTTAGAGGGCAGAGAGTTCTAAAGTTCGGAATGTACATAATAAAGACCATTAAAACTGCATTAGGGGAACGGTGAACCTCGAATGCAAATTTACTCAAGTGTGCGCGCTTTATTATAGCCCAGAGTACTGTTTCGGTGGTACCATGGAAACTCGGTGGTACTTTGAAAAAGCCATGATAGTGGCTAGCGTTCAGAGTTATGTGCGTTTTTTGATGTGAAACAACTATAGGCGGAGGGTAAACCTGGATACAGGCCGTGGCGACGCTTCGCCACACTATAAGATTGGATATTTGTATATCTTATTTATTAATAAAAATTAATTTTTTAATAAACAGTCATTATTAACCGACTTACAAAAAGGAGAAGTAATTAAATCAGTTGTATTTTTTTAGAAGTTATTAATTCAGTTGTATAGAATAAAAAAAATTACCATCGCTCTTATAGTGTGTGCAAAACTATTTTTCGTCAGTGCAAATTTTAAAAAGAAAGCTCATTCGAGTTTTTATCTTCATCATTGTCAACACGACACGGATCTCCTCTAGGAATGAGGTGGACAGATGACATCGGGCGAGTGTCTGGGAGCCGCTGGAGGCAAGCGGCCCAGGACCCTGTATTGTGAAACTCCTTAATTGGTTGAGGTGATGGTGATGATCCACCCAGTCCACCCAATATGGAATAGCATATTGGGCATTGCTGTCCAAGAGCGCATTGGATGACGACAATGAACGTGGTGTAGATGCCATGTTTCGTGCAACAGTGCTACAGGAAGGGACCACGAATAATTTGTTTTTTTCGTGGACGAAGGTTATTGTATTTTGGGGCACGTATACAACACAGTCGGTTATATAAATAATAAATAAATAAATATACTACGACAATACACACATCGCCATCTAGCCCCATAGTAAGCGTAGCTTGTGTTATGGGTACTAAGATGACTGATGAATATTTTTATGAATTATATACATAAATACTTAGAAAATATATATAAACACCCAGACACTGAAAAACTTTCATGCTCATCACACAAATATTTTCCAGTAGTGGGAATCGAACCCACGGCCTTGGGCTCAGAAAGCAGGGTCGCTGCAAACTGCGCCAATCAGCCGTCGTTATGAAGTTAAGTTAATATATTCTTTTTTTTTGCTATGAATTAGGTGGTTAATTTGGTGGTTTTCACAGTGGCGTAGCGTAGTGGAATTGAGATATATATACTTTTATCTGAGGAAGAATGCCTTGTGCATATTAGTTAAGCTGATTTTTCATGATTATTTTCTATCTGTGAAAAATCATGAAAGCAGTGGTTTCGTGTAGATAGCGGTGAAAAATGAGAGCCGATCGAGTAACAATGGTAACGGAATTTCTCATAGACGAAAGTATTTCAATAAAATGAGACGCGACCTTAATGTCTTGCTCGCGTTCTATTTGCCAAGGTTTTTGTTCTTTCGGGGTTCCGTATAGCGATGGAAAGCCCGAACTCTCATAGGATCACTATGATGTCCGTAATGTTAATGTTAAAATTGTTAAATACTGTATGTATAAAACACGCAAAATTCAATATTATTCAATTGATATGAAGTTATTTCCTTTTATAAGCGGACAATTATTCTATTTTAGAGTTGTAATACATAACGCTATCTCCTAAAAACAAGATTTATAAAATTTTCATTTCATAAAAGTACAAACATAATCCAAAGTTTAATATCACGACAAGTGCCAGTTATTGATTCTCGGCTATAGCATCCATTGGTACATTGCCCTTAAACTATTCAGTTTGAACAAATGGAAAATGTAAATAGCTTTGTTAAGCACACAATGCTTGCTGACACTTAAAAAGTTGTACGCCAAGATTTCTCTAAGTGAATTCAGGTGATCGTTGTACGCAAATCCCACACGAAGGTTAACATTTTTGATGATGTCCGTGTCTCTGTAACGTAGTTTTTAACTATGGATCTGGTAAGGAAGCACAGAGACACACAGCGTAGACCCTACAGCTTTTTTTATATTAATAATTGATATATTAAGCAGAAGACCCACCTGATGGTAAGTGGAAAGCCATCGCTTATAACAGAGCAACACTTGCAGGCAGTGGCGTGCACAGGAATTTGGACTAGGTTAAGCATAAACAAGTAAAATGGCATAAAATGGCAAAATCGTCCAACATTGCCAGTTTTGAGATTTCCAGGGGGAGGCAGCTTTTTAGCAGCAAATTTCGTATAGTAGTTACCCGGTTACTTTTTTTTTGCCTGGTGGAAAAGCTTATTGCTACCTCCGACCCTTTGGCAGGACGGTTATGTGGGACTCCCCCTTAAAGGGGTTTACCCAAACTACTGCCAAAGCTTAACTGGTACCAATAGATAAAATTTATTTCAAATATTAGCACCAGGAAAGCTCTTTTGGTAAGAGGAATACATCTAAAACTTTTAGTTACAAAAGAAGAATATTTCTTTCAAATCTATATATATATAAAAGATAAAGTGTGTGGGTATGTTCCGTATAGGCTCCGAAACGGCTGGACCGATTTCAATAAAAATTTCAGGAAATCTCTGGATTGACCTGGCGAGTAATCTTGTAAAGTTTGGTGACGATCGGAGCACTCCTATTTTTGAACTGTCAACTGTCAAATACAGCTTTTATTTACTATGATGATATTCTATTGTTGGGTGTACATGGGTGTAGATAATGCCGCTTCAGCCGCTCGAGTATAGAAGAAAATGAATACGGAGAGAAATAAATGATTTAATATATTATGAGACTTCAATTATAAATTTAATGGTGTAAGTTTATTGTTTAAATAAAATAAATCAAAATCTAGCCCTGCGAAGCGGGCTGGGTACGCAAGTAACTTTTAAATTATAACAAGACAATCTTAGTTTTGCGATTAGTTTCATAAATAATTAACATATCTTTAGGATCAACTAATTACGATCACATTACACATACGGAACCCTCACCGGAGTGAGCCCAACTCGTAGTTCAGCGTCTTTTTTCTTTTAATAAAAGTTTTATAAAGAACAATAGCAGACAAAAGCGATTTAAATAAACAGAAACAATATATAATATTAACATTATATTTGTATATAGATCATTCGCGAAGTTTAGATCTGTTTGGTGTTGAGTATAAGGATTGAAGTAGAGAATAAATTACCCCATACAGATTCTCCTGCTTTTCGCGGAGTATAATAGCAAATTAAGCTTAATTTTCATAAAATATAATGTAGGTAATTCCGTAAATTACGCCTGCTAGTATCCAACTTATAGTAGGTATTGCAGTATGAAGTAATTAATTTTTTAAGGACAAAAGAATTTACTGTCACACAGTTTTAATCCATTTTTATGGTTTGTAAATCGGGTTGAGGATTTAACTTAAAATTTACATTAATTCGGCAGCGAATGGAGCGACCGCATTTGATTTAACCGAATTTTCGCCTGCGAAACCGAAATAACTGGTCGTCTGAATAAATTAATAGTTATTAAATAAACTTATTTCAGTTAACATTTATTAAGCATTCATGTATCAAAATAATAAAGTTCGTAACCTAAACTCAACATACTATAAAACTGTGGGAACTAGGGACATGTGGTGACGGTAGATCAAAAAACAAATATGGACCTCTTCCCGCGTTGTCGTACGAGACAAGTAAGATAATGGATCGGAGCACGGGCAGCAGCGTCTTCTCATCACCAACCTCCTGGCAGCGTGGTGAACATGGTCAAAGCCTACCGTTAGGAAAGGCCATTGTTTATTTGTTTATTGTTATTAGGAACACACAACATGTAATAACTAAAGGTAGATCTAAATAATGTAAGTAATAGCATGTTTTGTTCTTAGCTACAACCCAAAGAATGTACACAAGTTGGAATTGAATTAAACAAAAAGTAAGAATTAAATTATAGTTGAAACAGAAAACACACACTAAACAAATAATATATATATATATATATATATATATACACATATATATATATATATATATATATATATATTTATATATATATATATATATATGTATGTAGTATCAGGCGGATTTTGACTTGATCCGTTCGACATCGTGTGGGCAATTTTGGGGTATCGTGTAACAAGAACATCTTTAGATTAGACTCGATTTATTCGAACTCTGAAATTAACTTCTTACATTTAACTTAACTGAAATCGTAATAGCAGAACTTTTAAGATTATAAACTCTAAGAGTAACGTTCTGACGTGATGACGTCTTTATGCGTTGCGTCCCAACTGATTAATACTAATTAATAATAAATATACTACGACAATACACACATCGTCATCTAGCCCCAAAGTATGCGCAGCTTGTGTTATGGGTACTAAGATAACTGATGAATATTTTTTTATGAATAATATACATAAATACTTATAATATATAGAGAAACACCCAGACACTGAAAAACATTCATGTTCATCACACAAATATTGTCCAGTTGTGGGAATCGAACCTATGGCCTTGGACTCAGAAAGCAGGGTCACTGCCCACTGCGCCAATCGGCCGTCCGTATAATAGTAAACGGAAGTATGGTTCTTGTAGACACCTAGGAATCACACAAAAACGGCAAAACGGATTTGGATGAAATTTGGCATGCCTGTAGCCTTTGACATGGATAAGAACATAGGCTACCTTTTATCCCGATTCCTTAAGTAGTTCCCGAGGGAACTTTAAAATTGTTTACGAGCTAATCCGCGGGCAGACAGCTTTGAAATTTGGTATTCATGTCACCTATGCCATAGAAAAGAACATGTACTTTCCATACCAATTTCTCAAATAGATCCCGTGGTAGGTTTAAAGATTCAAAATTCAAAATTCATTTATTTCAAGTAGGCCTAATATAAGCACTTTTGAAACGTCAAGTCTGTCTGTTTGCATAGACTCTACCACCGGTTCGGAAGGCAGATTCTACCGAGAAGAAGCCGGCAAGAAACTCAGCAGTTGCTCTTTTCCAACATCAACAATTTACATTTTACATTTTAACATCCATTTTTCTATCTTGTGAGAGCTGAAAGCGGAGCCGGATGCTTCCAAGCAACCTTGTAATTAAGAATAGATTATTAACAAACAAATCTTTAGAAACAATTCTGAAGACCACGCAGACGACCTCGCGGGCAGAAGCTAGTAAGTGCATTATTCATTACTTATTTAAAGTACGGTTTGCAGTTTGTAGAAAATGTACTTCACATTCCTTGTAAAACATTATTTCCCATTTGCATATTAGTAGGGATAAGAAAGTTACGGTCTTGGAAATATCCAAACCAGGAATGCGGTGAGGAAAAAGGGGTGGTTAAGAAAGGAATGAATAAAGGGGGGGGGGGGGGGGGATTCTTGTATCAAATTAAGATCACGTCTGTTAGTCTGGTTTGCGCGGTATATATTATGCAGACGACAGAATGAATTACTTTCGGGAATATGTTACTTTATTTATTTACTTAAATACCTATATTTTTAAGAAACATAAAAAAAATGCAATAATTTTGTATGGTTGGTTTTAAACGTGATGACTAACTATGGGTCTTATTAGAGGAATTAATGAGTAAATGCTTCAAATTGCTGGGGTTTGTTTGGCGTAACTGCAGAACTTTCAAATCATGTCTGGCTCTCAAAGCGGTCTCATCATCATCATACCAAACCTTTACTGGGTCTCCTTCAACAATGCGAAGGGGTTAAAGCCACAGTCCACCACGCTGGAACAATGCGGATTGGTGGACTCCACACACCATTGAGGAGAAACTATGGAGAAATCGCAGGCATGCAGGTTTCCTCGCGATGTTTTCCTTCACCGTTGAAGCAAGTGATATTTTAATCGCTTAAAGCGCACATAACTTAGAAAAGTTAGAGGTGCGTGCTGGGTACAGAACTCGGCTCCCCGAAATTGAAGTCGAACTCCTTTCCACTGGGCTATCACCGCTTTATAGTAACTCTGATAATAAATATACGTTTTGTGACGTCGCGTCTCGTCAATTTGTTTTCACCATAAAAGAGAAACGTTGAGCGAAACTATACAATCATCCAGTTTACAAAACTAATAACAGAGTCCGGTACACAAAAAGCGACATCTGCTAGCAAATGACCTTTCATTTCGGACGTCCATGACTAATATATGCACCAGATATTGTCGCCCTGAGAGGGACGGCATTCGGCATGCAAATTAACATGCGAATAAACCGCAGTCGTATTCTAGACGACAAGTATTCTGGCCATTTGACTTTGGACCCTATCATTTGGATTATTAAAGTGAAATTTCATTGCGATGCTGCGTAAGACCAGCTTTCAGTAAAAGCGAGGATATCAAAAGCTATGGGCTAGGATGCCTTTGTTATTGCATACTGGTGGATAAAACTACAGAAATACACCATATTTCCTAATGTGTTATAATGAGATACCTCTCACTAGTTTAATAAATATTTTATATATATGTATTATGGTAGGGCTTGGCCGTGGCTATAGTGACGACCCTACTGGCCACGATGCGATTTAGCGTTCCAGTACGATGGAACAGACAAACTGATTAGGGGGGAGGTAAGCGCTTAAAACAAACCGACAGACCTCTGTGAGATTAATATTTTACGTCTGCGGCTGCATCTATCATCTACCACCAGGTGAAAATGTAATTAAGGGCTAACTTTTAATAAAAATAAAGTAAAATACTTACTGTGCGTCACTGTCACTTGTTCCTTTGCGGCATAGATTAAATTTCATACATTTAAAATCAAGATATATAATATGATAAATGCGCTAGTATTTCTGTTTTTTTGGAAACTGTTTTCGGCTTTACGACTGAATCTTGACAAAAAAATTACACCTTGATAGCTTGCATCCTAAAAGCTGGTAGTTGAATCTTTTCAACTAACTCTCGGAGAGTAACATAGGCTTCTTTTTATCCCAGGAAGACGAATGGTTCCCAGATAATTTGTACAACTCCTTAATAAACTCAAATATTAGCACGCAATATTATAGGTGAGTCAGTGAGTGAGTAAGTATACGGTTTTTGTTTTTATATATGCCATAATTTCGTTATAAGTAACAATGGTAAAACGCATGCGAAACTAGGAGCGCAGGTAGTTAATCATAATTTGTGTTTAAAGCTTTAATCTTTAATTTATAGCTTTAACTGGTCAATTACCTTATGTCTGTATTGCCGTTTAGCTTCAGTACATGCTCCGCCACAAAGGTTCCAGTCAAAGAGAATTCTTGAATGTTTAACAAAAAATTGAATAAGTTATACATTACTAGCTGTTGCCTGCGAATTCGTTCGCGCTTTTTAGTTCGTTTAAAAATCGCTCTTTTTATTCAATCAGTTGAAACAATACTAATAAACACAATTACAACACGCTACAAGGCATACAAAAACAAACATAACTACTATTATAACTTATAGATCTGCTACATATACTTTTTTACAAAAAGTAATTACATTTATATAAAGTAATATTATGGTTTAATAAATGATACTTAAAGCCAAGGGATATTAGAGAGATACTTTCCCGATGCAATATCTGTAACCACCATTAGTATCAACAAACAAGTCGGTCACAAGTATGACTCTCATTTCACGACAACAATGCTTCTTTAAATTTATGTATACTATCTATTATAAATCATTTATTTCCAATTCGTAACGATCTATCACCAAAGTTTCCCATCCTGTCAATTAATTAATTCAAATCCGTGCTAACTTCTCTTTCCCGCCAATTTAATATGTCCTACTCGCGTCACCACCATAGATCATATATACTGATCTTTGAGAATCTAGTAAAGGCTATTATTATATTTTCAAAGCACTATGAATATATAATCAATGAGTATAGATTTATCATAGATAAAGTATTTTTTGAATTTTTATAACCTTTTTACGCACAGGAAGGAAATATCAATTTTGCATATTTAATAATGCATATTAAAATTTTCGGAGCCGACAGGATTTGAACCTGCTACTCCTATAATCGCGTCCTGATCTACGCCTCTCCAACTGCCTGTTTATACATTTATCTCCTATAGCGACTGTAGCGCCATCTAGTAGGAAACATCGTAGTTTCGATTTACTTTTCAAAGGCTACAATGATACACTTTGAAACAAGAACACATTGTTTATATTTTGGATGCTTTTAAATTTATAAAAATATATAAACTGCTGTAATTGCCTATTTTATTACAAGCGCGTCAAAAGTTTAAGATGGTACTTTTAATGCGTTCATAATTGTTTGTGTCGTTGTTTTTTATCTTCTTTTCATGATTAAAGTTGTCGTGGTCAATAATACTTATAAGTATTATTATATTCACACCATATTTTTCTTACTAGATCTTGATCCGGAACAGGTAAGCATTTATTTAAAAAAGAAATCCATTTACACGAAATACGTTTACATCCAAAATGGAGTATTTATCTTGAAAGGACGGTAATTATTATTTGAGACATTTGTAAAGCGCTCACAATTCATCCGCGCGAACACATTTCATGATTTAAAAATTGTTTATTTATTGAAAAGCATTTTTCACGCCGCAAGACGCGCCCAACTGTGATTGATGGGTTAGGGTCTATAAAAGATGCGATAAAAATGATTTGCCCAACAATGCGACGCAAATTACGAGGTTTTCTTCCATTTACCAGGACCCGTAATAAATGGAGCTCATTATTTATTATTTGCTTGTAATAAATAGGGCGACCACGGCTGTGAGGTCTCCCATCAAAATTTAATGACCGTTTAAATTGCGCCTATTTTAATTTTTATTGTTGCTTATTTTATTCATACTACGCAGTGGGCAGCGACCCAGCTTTCTGAGTCCAAGGCTGTGTATTTGATTCTCACAATAGTAAAATGTTTGTGTGATGAACATGATTGTTTTTCAGCGTCTGGCTGTTTATATGTATATTAATAACATTTATGTATACTTTTCTAAGTTATGTGCGTTTTAAGTAATTAAAAATATAACTTGCTTCGACGGTGAAGGAAAAAAACCGGCGGATACCTGCATTCCTGAGGTACATGATGTTCTCAAAGGTATACAGAGTCCACCAATCCACACAGGGCCAGCGTGGTGGACTACGGCCTTAACCCCTTCTCATTGTGGGAGGACCCGTGCCCTGTAGTTGGCCGGTAATGGGTCGATATAATGATAATGATGATATTGTATATTATTCATAAAAATATTAATCAGTCGTCTTAGTACTCATAACACAAGCTACGCATACTTTGGGGCTAGATGGCATCCGCTTACTCTATTATCTATTACTATATAACAATATCAACAAATTCAAAATTCAATTCAAAAATTCTTTGTTCATTTTGACCTATCCGCACTGAAGCGTTCATATTGATGTCTCTATTATTATAGATCAGATGAACGCTTCAGTGCCGCGGATAGGTCAGAATTTTTGAATACTTCATCTGTTACCTTACATCTAAAGATAGAAGGAGGAATATACATCACAAACGTACGTAAGATGAGCTATGGCGTTACGTTTAGAACGTCACTTCTCAGTACTGAGTGAACCACTAATTAAACTTCCATTTGTCCTGATAATTCTACAACAATCATGTCACCCTAGTAGGAAATTCATCAAAGTTAGTCCCTTACTAATTTCCCACGCCATTACCACAATATTTCTCGGTTCACGTAATTTGCGCATCATTTACAGCCACGGGTGATAAAATATTCAATACCCTTAATTTACATTTTATTTCATGACACTGCCGATTAGTAGGTATAGTTGTAGAAGTTTGACTGCGGATCACAAGGTTCTCGGTTCTCAAGCTGGCCAAAATTGGATCTCAAGTCAAGTCAAGTCGCGATTTTTTTTTTAAAGAAAAAAATTAACTTCTGAACTTAATCTAAATCTAATAGGTATATCAACTGAAGACTAACTATTATTTTGTTTAAATCTATGCAACTTCTACTACCTTTGATACAAAATGTCTGCGTAACCCTTTCGAGTGTACATGATGTTATGTTATGCGATCGCGTGAGCAATACACATTTATGCGATAAAATTAATCGCGGTTGGACTCAATCAAAAACCCGATCAAAATTTTCAAAATATGTTAAATGTACAGAAATCTTCCAGTTACAGTTATATTATCAGTAGTCTTTTTCCTAAAGTAATGGGTTTATATGATGAGGATAACGAAACAATTATAATTCACAAATTAAAAGACTTTTTAAATAACAATCAGAAAAAAAAACCTTTATTTATTTAAGAATTGTCATTTCAAAATTAACTATCTTTCTCCGAGGCATCACCCCTTCGTCTCCTGACGCCAGGTCACCACCAAATTCCTCCAGGCTGCGTCGTAATGCTATTTTATGTCATAAAAATTTCTTTTATAACACCAACATTTTTATAACAGCATAGCGCCCGAGATTGCTTGGCCCGACCCGGAAATCGAACTTAAGACATCGTGATTCGCAGTGGAACAAGTCCACCACTATACCGACGTAGGATTTCCATTGTAACCGAAACTGTAAAGAAATTGTATTCCAATATAAATTACAATTATTGATAGTAGAAAATGTTTCGTCGCAATCGGCGACATTTTGATTGTCTGATCAAACCAATAATCTCATTTGCGCTCGTCTCTGCTTTTACCGAGTCTTGTTTTAGTGACGGATACTTTCGGTATTGTTAGAGTATTCGATATCGTTGTCGACTTCCCGTCCACTGTAAGGTGTCTGCGGTATGTCCAGGGTTCGATCCCTAGGAGAGTCAGGTTGATATTTGATAATTTCTAAATTTTCTTCGGTCTGGTCAGGCCTCGGCCGGCTACTTGTCCCTACTGATAAAGACATGTTACGAAGAGTAGCGTTCCAGTAGGTACTATGTCGCGTAGAAACCGTTTGGGGGTAGTACCGATGGTCATTTACTGCAGGGCATAGGCAAGTTATATTGAAACGCATATTTAATGTAAGAAACAGATAAACATGATGGTTTTTTTTTTTTTAAATAAAAATATTCTTTAAACGGATTTCAAGAAACAAGCAAATACGTTGACATTCCCGCGATTTTGACACAGATAGATGATTAAGTTATCCTAGAAAATGCTTTCCGAGGTATTTTCAAAATGTATTTAACCTCTCACAACAGGTCAACAACAATGTTCAAGTAGAGATGTAGTTTCTTTTGGGTTCCATTACGTTACCAACAGTGGCGTGCATAGGGATTTTAACCAGGGTAGGCCTAAAACTTGAACATATTACCGGCTGGCCACTACAGGGTACGGTTCTCATCAAAGAATGAAAAGGGCTCCATAGTAACAGTCCACCACGCTGGCCAATTGCGATTGGCAGACCTCACACACGTTTGTGAGAAATCTCACGCATGCATGCAGGTTTCCCTAATTTCGTTCACCGTTAAATCAGGTATTATTTAAAAAGCAATATTTTGTGAACGGTTATGTGCAGTTGACATTTGGTTTTCGTAACTTATTTATTTATGGAGCTGTGAAAGCGCATTGGGTAGAAGCTCGACTTCACTTTCGTGGGGCCGAATACCAAGCACGCATACCTAACTTTTCCAAGTTATGTGCGTTTTAAGTAATTAAAATATCACTTGCTTCGACGGTGAAGGAAAACACCGTGGGAAATCTGCATGCCTGAGAGTTCTTAATAATGTTCTCAAAGGTGTGTGGAGTACACCAATCCGCTCTGGACCAGCGTGGTCGACTACGGCCTTAACCCCTTCTCATTATGCGAGGAGACCAGTGCTCTGTGTGAATGAATGAACTTATCTAAGATTTTATTGCAAACCTATCCATTAAAAAGCTAAAAAAACTATATCTATATTTTCTATTCTTTGGCAAACATTTTTTGGCTATAGAGTTAGGTAAAAAGATGGAGAGTTACATACTTTAACTTTTTTCTACAGTGGCTAAGGAATAATCGTACTTTTATACCAATATCGTCCTTCCGTCACATGTTATAAAGCAACCAAAACACTTATTTATCGCGGGTAACAAACACCACGGGGCGGCAGCTAGCTGTATTATAAAAAATTGTCAAAGATTTTGAAGTAATCTCGTAATGTATACGATCATTTGTAATCACGGCCGGAGCTTTACACATTTCTTTGAGCAATTAATTTATTTCTCAACGTATTTTGCCATGCACAAACAACTAAAATACAAAAATACGTCTTATAACAACGGTATTAAATCCAAAATCGAAATGCTCTCGAAATGTAATATTTTATTCGTGTGTGTCTCGGGATACAGCTCTTGATTGACGTTGATATTTTAATTTTCTTTCGGGCGCGACATTTTGAATTGAATGGTTTTTTTGTTATATGTAAGGGTGCAAAAGGGTCTTTTATGATAAAACTCAAAAACAATCTAAATTCATTTATTTCAAGTAGGCCTAATATAAGCACTTTTGTAACGTCAATTCTGTCTGTTTGTAGTGAACCGGTTGGAAGTCAGATTCTTCCGAGAAGCCGGCAAGAAACTCAGCAGTTGCTCTAAAATAAACATACGAAAACCAAACTTACATATTCGACAAACAACATACTGATCATGGGAATTCTGTCTTCAGAGTGCTGCGAAACATACTGTACAGAACGGACGTTTGCGGTCATCTAGGTATGCCATTGAGACAAGATACACCCATGTCTTATGGCGATAAATCCTAAGAAACAGCCCGCTTACAATGTTCCCCCCTGTTACGAAAATACCCTTCTGAAACAAGGGTATCTTAATCCGTTTGTAACTGACGCCTGCCTAGAAATATTATCGTCTGTCAATTATACGAATGGGCCAAATCAAAATGGCTACTAGCTAAATCTAGGGACAAATATTGTTTACGGATTTTATCGTTGAGATCCGGTGATGACACTCTGGGTTTGGAACGCGATCGTTAGGCTGATGTTCCTCCGATATAACGAACAGATTCTATTTTTAATGATAAACTGGTCTAGACAAAAGGCAGCTACTTACGGGTTATACTGAGGTGGTCCAGACCGGGTTTCCGTTGTTCACCGCTGATTTGAAAAGGGCGACGCAATTTCGTCTGTATGCAACGTTTCCCTCAGCTGATGTTAAGTTACACTCGTCTCACAAACTACACCAAACTCCCCGAGTCGAATAAACTTAGTTGTTGATTATATTAGAACATTAATGCTTTTTTTGTTCGGATTAACTCACTATCGGCTGGGGCTAATGGGCATACGTGTACAACCAGTACACTCGTAAAAGCGAGCTCTACCATTGGCTAGACCAGATTTAGAGTAATTGTATCAAAAGAATGGAATAAGGTAAGTTTGAGTGAGCGGTAAGAACGGATTGTATACGCGTAGCGCGTAGCGTCATCCTCATGACCCTATGTATGGTTAAAATTCAGAATTCAAAATTCATTTATATTTTTCAAGTAGGCCCATTACAAGCACTTTTGAAAGGTCCATTCTGTTTGTTTGCTGGACTCTACTAGCGAAGGAAGGCAGATTCAACCGAGAAGAAGCCGACAAGAAACACAGCAGTTACTCTTTTCCAACATAAAAAATTTACATTTAAAATTTTAATATTAATTTTTCTGTCTTGTTAGAAAGAAAAAGTGGAACGAAAGAAAAGAAAGTGGACCCGGATGCTTCCAAGCAACCTTGTCATTAAAAAATTCATCAATTGTATTAACCTCGCTGTTATAAATGTGTTTTAACATAATATTATCACATATACATGTGTCATAACTTATGCATTAGTAGGTCCAAAATTATCACAGTAAACCTATTATTTATCAGTCATCTTATTATCCGAAACACAAGCTACCCTAAATTTGTTGCTAGATGGCGATGTGTGTATTAATGATATTATGTATTTATTGAAGTAAAACTTTACGCGCTACTATGGAGTAACTCAGATTTATTCCTGACTTATACGCCAGCTAGTAGTAGGTAAATATCAATTAGGATAATTTATTTCCAATATTTTCAAACGGATCAATAATATACAGGTGAATACCAAAGTGAATAAAAATTCATTCAAATTGCAGTTTTTTAAAATCTCTAAATATTTTATTTATTACTGCGTTTATTTATTACTTTTGTAATTAATAAATTATTAATTAAGTTTCTGACGATTGTGACATTCTATAACATTCAACGACAAGGTTATATTGACATGTGCTTATCTAACCTTCAATTATTCTATTAAGCAAATGAAAATATTTATAAAATGTGAAAGTGATATTAACATGGATCACTGATAAGAAGGATATTAATGAATTTTAAATAGAATATAAAATGAAATAGTGAATATTAAAAGTCCCAGAAACATTTTACTCTATCATCAATAAATAATAATAATAAAAGTTTTACTTCAATCGCGCGTTAAAGTTACTTTTTTTATTTGTTGTGTTTAACTCAACCTCTGCACCCCTTTTTTTAAAGTTCAGCACCGGGGTAGCTTGGAATACGGAGACGGACATACGAGTAGTATCCTTTATCGGCTCTTTATCGCGGAAAAGCACCTTTTAAAGTCCCTCGTAAGTATTTATAAATAACCCTAGAGCTAAACTGACATATTGGATGGAGATTGAATGAATGAATTAATACACCACATAAAAATACAGAAAAAATATAAAAAAAACAACTTGTTTACACGAAGTATACAATCAGGAAAAAAAACTTAAGGACAAGCACTGTAAGAGTTATGAAAAGCCTACCCTTAAGTATTTATAACACGTATTGGAGATTTCCTTCATTTTATATTATCTCCATACCCTGTGCATACCCTCTATGTACGCCACTGGACTAGAGTGGTAACTAGCCACGGCCAAATAGTGGTACATAGACTGATACTCATTGTACCAACAAAACGTTACGGACTCACTGGTGCTAAAAGTTAAAAGAGCACCAAGCGGGTGCCTAATCAACTTCGTATTGTTGACTCGACAATACGATTTAATTGATTACAAAAAGTGACCTTACCTGTCAATATATGTTTTTTCGTATCTAAGCCGTTCCAAACAAAGTTATGCCGTATTTACTTATCGACAAAAACCGTTCAAGACTATACTAAGAGATGGCACTAATTTACAAGCCTTCTAGTTATGTTGGTATGCAGTGAACAAACACTGTAACTGTCCCGTACGTCAGGATTTACTGTACCAAGACGGAAGCCTAACTGTTTCCAACAGCTTAGACTGCTAACAGCCTCTTGGCATCTGTAATAGGTAACCACATACCTGGCTTTATCCTACGAGTATTCAGAGAGAGTCAGGTAAAGGAATAATGAAACAAATTCTTTAACCACCACATGTTTTTAATAATGCTCGATAAAACTCGACGGCCGACTGGCGCAGTGGGCAGCGACCCTGCTTTCTGAGTCCAAGGCCGTGGGTTCGATTCCCACAACTGGAAAATGTTTGTGTGATGAGCAATAAGTGTTTTTCAGTGTCTGGGTGTTTATATGTATTTTCTAAGTATTTATGTATATATAATTTATAAAAACAAAATATGCATCAGTCATCTTAGTACCCATAACACAAGCTACGCTTACTTTGGGGCTAGGTGGCGATGTGTGTATTGTCGTAGTATATTTATTTATTTATTTATTTATTTAATGAACTGACGGCCAATTGGCGCAGTGGGCAGCGCCCGTACTCTCTAAGTAATGCTCTGAGTTTGATTTTGACAACTGTAAGACGTTTGTGAACATGAATGTCTTGCGCTAAATAAGCCGACAAAAAAAATATTGCCACGCGTAACAAACAACCACAGATTTTAAAATCAATTGGAAATAAAATAAATCGAACATACGCGACCAAATAAAAATACGTACAAGAGGAAATTGTCTTTTGGGAAGCATTTTAGTCATATTTATAAATTTGTTTTGTATTATATATACGTGGTAAAGCATAACAACGCAACTGTCGATTCCCAGTTCGATTAGAATAATATCAATTGGAAGTCTAGTCGAATAGCTTCACTAACGTACACTACCACATCATTACTATAATAGTAAATGTCAAAATTATTATCCTTTTGGATGGCGTACTGTGTTTTTGATTTATTTGATCACTTAAGGAATAAAAAGGTAAGTGGGTACTAGGTATTGTTACAAAATAAATATAAATAAATACATATATTACATACACACATCGCCAACTAGCCCCAAAGTAAGTGTAGCTTGTGTTATGGGTACAAAGATGACTGATGAATATTTTTATGATTAATATACATAAAAACTTTTAATATAAACAGCCAGACACTGAAAAACGTTCATGTTCATCGCACAAAAATTTTCCAGTTGTGGGAATCAAACCCACGGCCTTAGACTCAGACAGCAGGGTCGCTACCCACTGCGATTGGCGCAGTCAAAATAAGGTCAAAATAAGGTTTATTCCATATTCCATCTACGATGCTTAACGTATGAAGTCTGTTCAAAAGTGAATAAAACACAGTATTCTTGAATTACCTCGAGACAATAAAACTGAAGCAGAATATAACAATTCATAATTTATGTTTTCATTAAGCGTCAGTTTTCAGACTGCAGGTTTATGAGTTACGATGGGACGTAAACATTTTTATGATCACAATGTTGCGCTATTTGAGAGGGAATTTACACTTGTGAGAAATATAATGTTTTTCTGACGCGAGTTTAATTTTCTGCAATTTCTTTCTGTATCCACGACTTTTTAATCCCAAACAAAAACGAATAAGTTATAAAAGATACCAACTTGATCAGCTATACATAATACAAACAGCAATAAAATTAAAACTGCACGTTTGCGATCGCTTTGTGAAAATGTTGCTCTTCATCACATCACGTGTCTGTCTCGCTCACAAGATTCTCTCTTCGAAATGTTAGAGTTGCGTGCTGCGGATGGAATTCGGTCCTTCCGATACGGACACCGAAGTCTTCCTTCGCCTTCCAAAACGATTGTTCCGATTTCCGAAACAAAATTTAACGAGCAATTCGAGAGAGCCGCCCAACCTGCTAGTGTTAGAATAGAATAGAATAAATGTTATTGCTTTAACTGTGTACATTTTTTTGGTGTTGTAAGTGTGAATAATCTAACAGTTTGCCACTTTCTGGCGTGCAATATACTTACATATTTAGAGTTTATTTTACAAATTACTACACTTAAAATTGTAAAATTTAGTCACTAACAAAGAATCGTTAATAGTATATTGTGCAACTAGTGCGATAATTTCACGAGCGAATGAACAACAACTTCGCTCTCGTGGGCAATCAACAACATCGAACGGGTTGCAGATACTTTTTTTTATTACAAATGCGGAGATATATGTGGGCACAAAAAAAGAAACAAATATATTTCAAACAATAAATACAAATTAATTAATATTAATAAAACTATAAACTTTGCAATGTCAACCTCACTTCTTTTATATTGACAGTTATATTGTGTTTTATTTTTGTTATTTATTTTAATTTTAGCAGTTTTTACAGTCATTTTGCGTGCGACTGTTATTTGAGTGCGCCAAGTAAACTGGTCGCACTCAAATAACAGTTTCATTTACGAAAAAACTCACGCGTCGTTTTAAAATGGACAAACAGCTCTTTTTCAACCGCAACAGCGAGTATTAAGATACTACTTATCCCGCATGAGTAATAAAAATTTTAATACGCCTTACTTATTAACCAAATTCTTAACCTATTTTAAAAAATATTTCCATCTATTTTTTTCCATGAGTGGTACAGAGTAAAAAATTTTTTTATACCACAAGCATAAGTACTTTTCTCAAATACATAACATTCATTTTGGGGAACACATATATTATATTTACACGAATATTATCTTTATATTTTCTGACAAAATACTCCTTGTTCATTTTAACAAAATTGCTGAAAGGGAACACTCCCAACTCCATCGCCGATCTTCTCAAAAGACTACCCAAAACACGCAAACACTTCCTTTAAGACCCGGACGATCAAATAACAACTGACAGTATTCATCTCAAGTAGAACACTCAGATGCAACTTTTGCACTGCAAAGACTGGTTTTAAACCTGGATTTTTACTGTCATCTCATCCACGGTCACTGAGGCGTATGGATTAAACTGTAGTCCAACAAACCTGACACTGTCCCACCACTCCAGTCGAGTTCCGGTACTCCTGCGCTAGAGAGGAGGGGATCGGGACACCTTGGCCTCTCCCCCCCTGATTGACCCTCAGATCAAAGAGGGACGCCAGAGCGGATGCGCAACTGATGTCTCTTCTGCAAGATAACTTATTAGCTGAAGTTGGCCACAGCTCCAAGAGACCTTACGCTAGAACGACGCTGGTCAGCGAGAGGTCAACCCTCCGGTAAACTTTATACAACCCGAAAACTGGTCACCAGCAACAGTCCATCCGAAAAAACAAACAACAACTAAAAAATCACGCCTGATGGAAACCGGATAGCCATTATGAGTTTTTAAAAAACTTTAATGGTATTTTAAAAAGGATCCTTCGTTTAGAAACCTTTCCTAATATCCCTTCGTAAAATATACAATGAACTGAAAGGCAACCCTTTTTGTATGCTTAGATTTAATAAATAGATTTTCTTACTTGCATTTTTGTACCTTCCTTCCATTACTCGGCGATAGGTACCGACACAAAACTTCAGTCCGACCATTCATCTCAATTAGGTACCTAGGAAGGCGCTAGGTTCTCTTTGTTAGGGAGTTTTATAGAAAGCAAACACGATTTCTTTACACTTTCGTTGTAATTTATGTACTTATATTATATGTTATACTGTCTGCAGCTGTCTCTTTGGTTAGCAAGTTGAACTGAGGACCATAATATGTGTACCATAACATATAATATATATTATATGTATATAAATATTTATATATATTATTACATTTAATATTTTATTTAATTATTCATGTATATATTTTTTAGAGAATTGCGATTTCCCGTCTATCATTGCCTTATTCCATTGGTTAAGGTAGCCTGGAAGAGATCACTTTTAGTGATAAGGCCGCCTTTTGCATATAATTTATGTTAAAGTAAGTGTTCCTGTGTGTGTTTCCTTTATTATGCAATAAAGTTGTTTAAATAAATAAATATATGTGTAATAATAAACGGATAAACGTCTCCTGTTCCATGTTCCCGTGATTTAGTAGGAGGACACGTTACTTATATCCCCTGTCAGGGGATATACTTAATCGTGGGATGTAATTTTTGTCTCCTGCCTGTGCAAGCCCTTCGGGTAGGTAAAACTGTTGGGACTTCCGAAATAAAACATCCTATTGCGTTTTGTAAATAATTTGATATTAAATATTAGTGGACTGTATTTTCTCGTAACTAGGTTATTTTTTAAATTCCCAAACAGCGAATTACCATCCTGTTAAGTAGGTATAAGGTAAAAAGGAAAATGGAGAAAAGACCCACCTGCCACATGTCACAAAAGTTCTTCTACGACGCAGTTCCTTCACACCAACGCGCAGACACATAATGTCAGCTTTAAACTTTACATAGAACTGGTCCTTGAGCTATTTCAGAGTTCACATACGAATGATCAGTTCAGATTACACTTCGAACTTCAACATATGTCGAATGCACGTATTTAAGATGCAAAACGTCTTTCACTTAGAAGGAACAATCACAAGGTTCGCCTTGCGTGGATTTAAAATGGAGAGTAGATTGGAAAAATATGTTGTGTGGAAGAGAGTGAGAGAATGAGATAAGTACTAGATATGATTGGACAAATAGGAGTGAAAAGGAGCGAATGCTAATTTGAGAGAAACAGATTCACAGAGACGGACACGTCAGACCCCAAATTTCTTTTTATTTTTCTCTACCCTCAAATTAATTAATATAAAACCCACGGCCTTGGACCAAGAAAGCAGAGTCGCTGCGCCAACTGGCTGTCGCCAAAACTGTGTACATATGCTATCGACCAGATAGTTTTTCAAATACAAGTGTTAGTTCTGAAAGTTCTTAAGGAAAGAAAGAGAAGCCGAAGTTTACCCAATAGTATGTATGTTAGCTAATATTGTATGTGTGACTTCGGAATACCTAAACACCTTTACACATTAAAATTGATTGAAGAATCTACTATCTAATTGAAGAAACTATCAAAGTTGAGGCTTTTGTTTACTAAAAGGGCATTATCAGGTAATCCCGTAACTAGGTCGAGCGTATTATATTTAATTTAATTTGTTTATAAACTTTAATGCTTTAAGGGACTGAAAGGGCCTAACCCTTTGGGTAATTATAATAGTTTTTAAGCATGACTGGCGACTACGCTGAAAGACTTATAAATATAGTAAATAATATTATAAACTAATTTCTGCCCTTCGTCCGCTAAACGACTTCTCACGGGATTTGTGAATTAATAAACAAACTTTCTTTAATTATTAATTTGATATTATTATTTTTCGTTAATGCATTTTGTTTATAATAAGACAATTCCTAATTCCGTGCTAACATTTATTTAATAGACATTTACTTACTATTTACAAATAACTGAATACACTTACTGAAATTAAATTATGAATCTATTAGAATTATAGGTTAACCAGCTGTTTCCCGCGGCTTCGTACGCTGTGTTTTGGTCTTTCCTGAATCCTTCGGGAACCGTACATTTTCCTGGATAAAAAACCAGCTCATGTGTTAATCCAGGGTCTATCTAATCTATCTCCATTTCAAAATTCAGTCAAATTGGTTCAGTAGTTTTTGCGTGAAAGAGTAACAAACATCCACCCATCCATACAAACTTGCGCATTTATAATATTAGTAGGATAAATGTTTATTACTTTCATCCTACTAATATTATAAATAAAACCTCATTTTCATCATCAATTCAACTGATTGACGTCCACTGCTGGACAGTTCTTTTGTAGTTTTATAGTTCTTTTGTAGAGTATTAAAAAATCTGCTTTTTTTTAGAACTAACAATCTGATTTTTAACAATATTTTTTTAGGTTTAAAGTAAAATATTAGATTGAAGGCGTTACTTTACGGAATTCCATTAATTAGCAAGTTAAGCCTTACTTTCACATCTTCACAACTTGCTATACTCCGCAAAAAATAGGAGAATCTGTATGGCGTAATTTATAATTTCTTCAATCTTTATATTTCACACCAAACAGATGTACCTCCAATTGTACCATTGTCAAATATCTGTTTGGTGTGGAGTATTAAAATTGAAGAAATTATAAATTAAGCCATACAGATTCTCCTTCTCGCGGAGTATGGCAAGTTTAGCTTAATTTTCATAATATGGATAGTATTATTTTCTTTTTATTTTCACCGACTTTTTCGTGCCTTCTCCATGTACACACACGACTTTGGCGAAATACCTTGTCCCCAATTGGGATATTTAAAGCCACAGAATACAGAAGCCGTAAACAACATTTGAATAACTTTGGATGAAATCTTTTTGTGGTATATACTCGTAAATTCGATGGAACATTCCCGATTTAGTTTCGCTAAGCCAATGTAGCAACATGAGCCCCGGTGCGCGAATGTTAATAATAAATTCAATAAAAGCCCGAACAACTTTACCCATTTGTCTTTTACTCCCTAAGGCCCAGCTTCTACTGGTAAAACGGCAACGCAGTGTATTCATATTTTATGAAAACAAATCATAATATAGGTAAACTATATCGGAATTTTTTGGTCTGGCGGCTTCGGCTGTGGCTAGTTACCATTACCATCCTACGGACATAGACCCTACGTAAGTTTATTATTCAATTAGGCACGTGGGTGGCACTTTCGATGCACACATTACATGAAAAAAAATTGTTTTTTTTTATTAAGAGCACTAACAACACGGACGGATACGTTAGTTACAAATGCATTGACAAAGCGTCATGTAAACTTAATTTGACAAAAAACTCAGGTGGTTTTTTCCTAAATGTATGTACATAGAAGTGTGATTTTCATAGACTACGATATAGAAAGCTATGCTCGGCCTAGGGATATTCATTTTTATACACATATATACTTGGATGCCGTTTTACCTGCATGTGGGAGTTCCCGGTTTCGACTCCCGGCAAGCAAAGAGTTGAGAATTTTTGAGATTTCAGATTTTTTTTCTGGTAGGAAGCTTCCGCCATGGCTAGTTACCACCTTACCCACAAAGACGTGCCGCCAAGCGATTTAGCGTAGCAGTTAAGTAAGATAACGCGTAAAAACCGTTGAGGTGGTTTGGATTTTATGTAACTGCCATCTGGTTTCTTGGCTACCATCTTGGTCTGCTCATAGTGGAGATTGCAGCAGTCAAGGCCTCACTTGTAATTTTCACTAAGTTGTAGTGTAATTAAAAAAAAAGTTAAACTATAAGGTACACTGGTTTATTGACAAAAGCTTTTAGCAAAGACATTAAAAAATTCTTTGCGTCTTTGGAACTATTATCTATCCGTGCCTTTAAAATGCGATCTTTTTGTGACAAACCTCGTCAAGAAAAGGGCTACCGCCATACTTATTTCTGCCGCAGCATTTTTGCAATGACGTGTTCCGGTCTGAAGTGAAAAAAGTCAGGTCCTTTTTGATTCGACCGAAAGGAAGAGCAGCCAGCAGATCGGTGCATGACCCCCATGACCCCCCCCCCCCCCCTGGATCCGCCGTTGACCTAGACTAACTATCTAGACTTCCTACCTAAACTACCTACCTATACTATTAAAATATAAAACACTCCAACTATCAATTTAACGTACATTATTCTACTCAAGCTATTTCAGTTGATATGAGGGAGTTGCTAATAAAAAATGTAATTCGCCATTTTGTGGCGCGGCCATCTTGGACCGATTTTAATCAATCATAGCTAAGAAGACTCCTAACTAATTCACGTTTCAAAGCGAAAAAATCCGCTCATCCGTTGGTAGCTGCGATGCCACAGACATACACATCGGCCGTGTTTTGCGTCGGGGGTTGAAAAAGGAATAAAAAGATTTGATAGAAGCAGGCGTTACTTTGCGGAAATCTGTATATTACAAGTATTTATGTATATTATTCATAAAAATATGCATCAGTCATCTCAGTTCCCATAACACAAGCTACGCTTACTTTGGGGCTAGATGGCGATGTGTGTATTGTCGTAGTATATTTATTTATTTATTATTTATTTAAGTTACAAAAACTGGAGTTCAGGAATATACAGTAAACGTGTTGATCCACCGACCTACATAGACACGGTCTGGTCGTTATTGTAGTCGGCTGAAAGGCCAATCTGTACCTACATGCTCATATTGAACGGAACATTTGGAATTCATTAGAGCTTTTAATTTAAAACGCCGATGTCGTCCGCCCCTTGCGGCTTTCATCCCGGATTATACTGGAATTGAACTTTTTTTCACGCCCGATCCTTTAACTGATTGTTGGGTTCCTTATATGTAGAAATAGCATATAGCTCGAAGAACCGATGGACGTTGGGGCCTTAAGAGCGGTTATAAAGCAATCTCGTTAACTGGGTCTCAGCTGAAAATCAGCGGCATGCAGGTATCTAAAATGCATGCGAATGCTGAGCTGTACACCCTTTCCTTTTGTTACTATGTTGTTACTATATTATTATAAGATGTACTGTTTGTAACACAACACGAATACATTTATTTTCTTTCTTTATTATTTTTAGGGTTGATTTTTATCCTTTACCCAAAAAATTTTGCATATTTTTATAATTTTTTGTTTTTAGCTTATTTAATTTTTATATATTTTTTTTGTAGTGTGTACCTTTTTTTTTTTTTTTTTGTTATCGGGGGGGAAATCTTCAAAGATACCCGACCTCAAAGAAGATCGGGTTATGTGGGATTTTTACCCACTAAAACCCCCTCGGTGGCCATCCTCGGCACATAATTGGGAGGCTCCGGGATCTCCTAAGAACGCACCGGTGCCTCCCTCGTACAGCGCATGTAGAGCTCGTCCCGGGAGAAAATATTCCCCCGACCTCATTTGCCTTGCTTTGGCTACGGCAAGCTGCTATCCTACCCGGGTCGTGTAAATTGGTATTAAACGGCGACAGCCCCAGACTGTCCGACACGACCCGATGTCCCTTCATCTGGGACTAAAGATCAGATGGAATTGGGCGATGATTGCCATCTGCACGCCTCGGTCGTCTCCGAGAAGGATCGGCTCTCTCTCGATCGCGCTCGGCAGCCTCCTTTTTAGCCATTACGATCTCGCAGAAGGTGACCATCGCAATCCATGCTTCATCCTCTGCAAGCATTGCTGCTACTACTGCTGAGGGAAAAAGGTCGTAGTGTGTACCTAGTACCTACTCTATATGTTTAATTCTTTCGTGTTGTACTTTCCCAAATAAAAGATTTATTATTACTTAATATTATTATCATATTTCCAAGGGCCCAGATTGAGCGAAAACATAATAAATAATAGTTCTAATAGTAATAATAGTTAGTTAAAATATTATTTATTTTCTACTTTTTAGTTTGGTTTATTTTAAACTGTTGATCTAATCTACCATCAATTCTGTGATAACTCTAAGTAACTGTAATTATTTTCCAAATTATTAATGTGTACGGTAAGAGCCCCATTACCCGCTCAAGAATCTAAATTAAGACGTAACTACCATAACAGTCCCTACGCGGGTGCTGCTCAGCTGAGTGCCCGATCAGAGTGTCTCTCGAAACGCAAGTTCTAGTTATTATTTAAAACAGCCCATTAAAAAGTAACAGCTAACGCCCTCTACTATCTCGTAGCTTAATGTTTTCTGTGAAATTAGTATTTTACCTTAGATCTCGCTGTTAGGTACGCGAACGCCATCTGTTGGTAACGCCATAGGTTTTTTACATTTGGGTCTAGATGGCGCTGTAGTAATTGTAATTAATAGTTCGAAAAATTAAAAAATCCTATTTATTATATTGAAAATTGGAATAATCTTCTCATATTAGTGTATTTTCATCGGTCCTCGATATGTCCACAAAGTTTGAACGAAATCTGACCGAAGTGGGTCAAAATATAAATAGAAAGACTATGGATTGGGGTTTCATATAACTGCCTACCCCTAAGAGATTACAATCTCTTACCACCATGATATTGCAGTCAAAGAGCAATAAAAAAAATGGAACGCAGACCCGCTACACCAACATGGCAGTCACCTTTAGGTCTTCATACACCTTATTTATTCACAAGAGCTTACACGCTCAACTTGACTGAAATATCCAGTTTCATCAGGGACTCCTAAAAGTAGCCATCGAAACAAATTGAAATTATGCAAACATGTTGCCTGTCTGTACTTGTCGGTGTACGCTGTACAGCGTTGTTTTGCTGAATGTATAGACTTTTATTATTTGCAGTTTTCCCCAATGATTTCTGTCGCTGTTCAATTATAACTACCATTTTATAAACGAAGACTCAAAGCTTTTTAACAACGCGCACTATTTCTTAGCTACTTTTTTTTCGATCGACGAAGCTGATGACCCGACTGATATAAAGTGGAAACCATCGCAGATAAACTGAGCAACGCTTCGGAAGGCATTTAAGTTACACGTCCTATAAACTGCCGCCCAGTGGCTATCAACTTGAGGCGTAGTTTTTAAGCCTCATCATCATGTCAACCAATCGACGTCCACTGCTGGACATAGGTCTTTTGTAGGGAGTTTCACAATACACGGTCATGGGCCGCTTGCCTCCAGCCGCTCCTAGCTGCCCGCCTGATGTCATCTGGCCACTCGTTGCGCGCCGACCTAAGTTGCGTTTACCGGTGAGGGGGCGCCATTCCAGCACCTTAAGACTCCAACGTCCATCGGCTCTCCGAGCTACTCGTATGTTTAAGCCTCGTGTACGTAATTAAAACCACCACAACAAGAGCTAATTTGTAGTGGAATAAAAAGAAACAAAACCCAATGCCAATAACAAAGAGCCATTGAAAACCTAACTAAACTTACTCAAGATATAAGTGGTATAATAAAGATAAAAATAAAACAAATACATTTTTAATTCTATTTAAGTATAATTTTTTTTATTCACTTAAATTACAATCACAGAATTTACAGCACTATTTACAAAACTTACATGGGTATAGTTATCTTAGAATCTTCTTAGTATGAGTAAGTATATTAGGAAATAGGAAATATATTTCTTCACTTCTTTTCACTTTCATCATCATCATCAACCCATTATTCAACACCAATCAAAACACACCTTTCAAAATATTATGGAGAACTCTCAGGTATACATGTTTCCTAACGATGTTTTCCTCTGCCGTTGTAGCAAGTGATATTAATAAAACGTCCATAACCAATAATAATAATATGTAAATAATATATATATGTTTATTTATACATATATGTAATATATATATTTTTATAAATTTGTATGTATCTTATAGTATTCGTAATTATTTGATGTAAGTTTATTGTACCTACGAGTATGTGTTACGTTTCTTTTAATTTGTACACCAACCACTTTTCTTTGTATCTATTGTTCTCTTTCTACTTAATGACTGCCTGGAAGAGATCGAGATGAGAGATGAAAAGTTAGAAGTGAAAAACTCGTCCTTAAATGGAATGGAATGCAACGAGCGTCATCATCTGATGACTGATGACAATATTTCCCATTTTTGTAACTAGATGCCGTTCTTTGCTTTCCATACAAATCGTAGTTAATTTTCACGAGATTGAATAGGTAGACGTAGAAAAGAAAGAGGTAGAATATCTCACACTACCTCTCGCACCCTAACAATTTTTTTTCGTTAGTTTCGTGTACGACAGAATCGTCACTATTACCTTCTATTTACACTCAGTATTGTACATTAAACTACATCCATCAAATTAAATCAATCGGAAAGTAAAATGATAAATTCGTATAGTAGTATGTGATTTTTTTGGATCTGTGGTTGCTATTTTACCCTCCAGCTCCCATTCTTTTCGAAAATTAAATGTTTAAACTTCTACACTTTAGTGTTGCCGTTTGTAACGATAAAATTACCACTGGCCACCTTCCGTACTACCATCGCTTAACGTATAATTTTAATATGTTTTGTTTCAGAAATATGGTCCTTATTTTCTGGCGTTGAGTTATGTCATTGACTGCCATTTTAACTCAGTAAAACTCAAAGCGATGGCAGCAAGGCCCTTGATATTGCGAGGTTTTTTTTACGTTTCACATAATTTTAATCCCCGCCAAATTCTAATTAAAAGTAAGTAATGAGTAATCATTGAGCACAATAATCGTAAGAGAAACTCTTAACACTCGCAGAAGTTAAACTCCTCATAAATTAAACGAATCCGTCACGAATAACTTCACAAATTCCTACGAGCACAAGGCAAACTTTTAATTGTACTAACTTCAAAACAAATGAGAGTTGTTGTATGATTTACGAATACATGTATTATTATCTAAGCGCTAACAAATTTGTTACTGAGAAAGTTAAACTTGCTTAAGGCTGCGCTACTTCAGATTATTTACAGACTATTTTAATCTCTTCATAAGTCTACTATATACAAAACTAACCGCATATTCATTTATTTTTACCTTCCTGGCGCAACAGTGAGCGCTTTGAATTTAAGTAGGAGGCCCCGGTTTCGATTCGCAGCATAGGGCTTTTGGGAACTTATTATTTGTGAATTTTCTCTGGTCTGGTGGGAGAATTTGGCCGTAGCAAGTTACCACCCTACCGACAAAGACGTGCCGCTAAGCGATTTAGTGTTTCGGTGCGATGTGGTATGGAAACCGATTAGGGGGTATTACTACCATACTCCCTAACAGGTTAGCCCGCTACCATCTTAGACTGCGTCATTACTTACCACCAGGTGAGATTGCAGTCAAGGGCTAACTTGTAGTGAAATTTTAAAAAGTATTGGACACCACGCTGGTAAAAACAAGGTGGAATTTACATTTCCCAATTTGTCTTTTAGATCTTTAAGGAGAGTGTCTTCACCTTATTCGAAAAGATAGAGGTGTAGAGGTGAGCGTACCTGGGATCGAACTCGAACCCCCGAGAGTGAGGCCGAAGTCCTAACCACTAGTTTACAATGTCTATGTACTAACATTATTATTCTTATACT
Organism: Pararge aegeria; assembly: GCF_905163445.1. Taxonomy (NCBI): domain Eukaryota; kingdom Metazoa; phylum Arthropoda; class Insecta; order Lepidoptera; family Nymphalidae; genus Pararge; species Pararge aegeria. The sequence goes on from NC_053180.1 coordinate 2,709,693, forward strand.
TAGTTTCTTTACTCATAAAGTCTAGCTGACTTAAGGTTGCGCTAGCCATTTATCTCATTAAACAATATACGCTTAAATGTCCTCCAACCAACATGGAAACATAATATTAAAGGCATACAATATAAAATTAAATATTTGTCCATAAATCGCGAATCGTGATCACTTTAATGAAATTCAAAATTCAAAATTCATTTATTTCAAGTAGGCCTAATATAAGCACTTTTGAAACGTCAAGTCTGTCTGTGTATAGTGACTCTAACACCGGTTCGGAAGGCAGATTCTACCGAGAAGAAGCCGGCAAGAATATTATTGAGTATAGCATTTGCGAGTAACTACTAGTTTATTATTTTATAATAATGCTAGCTAGCTGTTGCACGTGACTTCGGCTGTGTTTATTTGGAAACCCTTCCCAGGCTGAAATGTATCCTATGGCCATTTCCAGGATTTTATGCTCATTATATGCTCAATTTAAAGTTAAGCGGTCAGGTCAATATATAGGTAACAAATGCAAGTTTTTAAACCCTAATGTTGGGTAGAAGCAGGCGTTACTTTGCGGTATTCCATGATATATTATGGCAATTAAGCTTACTTTGCTATACTCCACGAAAAGCAGGAGATTCTGTATGGTGGGATTTATAATTTTATCTAGTTTCTATCTTAGAAAAGATCTTTCTACTTATTTTTAAATAACATGACAGATACTAAATCAAAGTTTATTAAACAGTCGCGCGAACAATCTGCAGATGCAACGTACCTACATTTTTCAATTGCATCCTCATTTATATTGCACCGAAGTATTCCCAAGTTCGGTGATACATATTCATATCGCGACGCTCGTTTGTTTACCAAGTTTGAATTAGAATAATTTATGGTTACACTCATTGCGGATGTCTCGTACGCCGTATGGAATTATTGTTGGGGTTGTTTGTGAAATTGTATGACAGATTTGCAAAGCTAAAGCCAAGGCAATACCGCGGCTAACACAAACGCTTCCTGCTTCGTATAGTTCTGTTTAGGATTGCGTCACAATATTAACGAAACGACTACTCGCTTTCGCTCACAAAATAAAAAATAGTAAAGAGAGTTACGAGTAAAATTGAAAAATTATTTTGAAAAAGAGCAATCTTAATTAAATTTAAATTTAAATTCTTGCCTGCTCTTCTCAGTAGAATATCCCCTCGAACCGGTGGGAGTACATTCCCTGCTACAATATAAAAGGGAACAAAGTATATTAATACTGAGCAATTTTACATTTTACATGCCACCGACTTAAAAATGTTGTAGAAAATATTTATTTCTATCTGTTTAACAAAGTCGTTGTCTGAGAGATAACGTCTTATATCGGTTAGTTAATAAATCATCACATCAACCCAATACCGGCCGACTACAGAGCACGGATGTCCTCCTACAATGAGAAGGGGTAAAGGCTGTAGTCCACCACGCTGGCCTAGTGGTGGTGGACTCCACACACCTTCGAGAACAAGTTCATAAATATACGTTTATTAATATACTAGCCGTTGCCCGCGACTTCGTCTGCGTTTGATTTTGTTTTTTGATGTGGCATTAAATTTAGTTGTAGTTCTAAAAAAATTTAAGTATTCAGTATCGCTAAGGCTTAAATGAGGGGTTTGCTGCTGTCCGCTGAAGAGTTATATCCTCTATCTCCGACCACAGTGTGGGCAAAATTAAACACATATAATAACCTCTATAGTACAAAAATAATTATTTAAATTGGTTATAATTTGTCGGAGTTATGGTCATAATCGTCAAACACTTTCATCCCCTCTCCCAAAGGAACCGAGCTTAATGTCACGATAAAAAGTATCCTATATTTCTTCTAACAATTCCAAGAATGTGAGTACAACGTTTCATGAGGATCGGTTAAGTAGTTTTTGCGTGAAAGCGTAACAAACAAACTTTCATTGACATTTATAATATTAGTAGGGATGTGTAAGTATTGTTACTTTGGTAAACGCAGCGTTGGTCGACCCCCGACGAGGTGGACGGACGACATTAAGCGCGTCGCAGGTAGCCGCTGGATTAAACTGGCACAAAACCATGGAATTTGGAACTCCCTACAAAAGACCTATGTCCAGCAGTGGACGTTACTGTTAATGTATGTTGATTATAATTTATATATGGTCTTAAAATTTATGATTAAAATGTTTATTTTTATATAAATTATGTATGTATTTAAGGTGCAAAAAGTGTATATAAATTTACATAAGTTTATTGTATGTTTTCAACTTGATAAATCGGTTATCTTTGTTATCCCCACCTTTAGTCGTTGCCTGGAAAATATCACTACCAGTGATAATGCGTAACGAAAACAAAACCTGATTTTGAAACATTATTTATTGGTGCTATGCACCTATTAGTCTAAGCGTGATGATAAATGTCTATCTAACATTGAAAGATTTTTTCTAATCCGACCAATAGAGATCATCACGTTTAAGTAAACAAACAATCTCTTCAGCTTTATTTAATTAGTTTATAATTTATATTATTGTCACATTTTAAGTTTATCATTTTTTACCCACTCACAAAACTGTTGAACATTTTTTTCCGGGCATACAAGTGAACAAATTAATATACACGAAGCCACGTATTCTTGCTTGTTAACTATATATAAAACAATCGAGTAAATCTTGTATTCGTCTTAATTAAAGCGTATAATTGCTAGAGCTAGGTACCTATCATTAAAGTTAAAACAGTTTAAGGTTACTTCAAATCACCGTTGACCTCCAAGTACAATTTATATGTTAAGTAGATAATTAATGACTACGTACACGATTTCCGTTTTTTTTAAAACACGCTTTTATTGGTTTGACCTGCATGCATGTATGAAGGTATATGTAACAGCCATGTCCTTTTTCCAGCATTTCGTTTAAACTTATGTACCGGAAAACACAAATAAAATGACATTTTCTAAAAATGAATCCTAGCTAGATGGATTTATCGCCCCCGAAACCCCCTGTATACTAAATTTCATGAAAATCGTTGGAGCCGATTCTGAGATTCCAATTATATATATATATTTTTCGAACGTTTTGTTTTATCTATCTGTGAGTTTGTGAAGTGGTGATGAAGTGGTGGCCTTGTGGTTAAGACTCCGGCTTAAAATTCGGGGTACAGAGTTCGATACCCTTCGTCATCCACGTAACCCAAACTTTTCGGTGCTATGTGCGTTTTAACTTTCTTTCACGGTGAAAGGAAACATCATGAGGAGACCTGTATGTCTGACAATTCTACGCAATAATAATTAATAAAGTTTATTATTATTTTTTTATTATTATTCTTAAAGGTGGGTACTGGGTATAGGTAACCTCATCTTATTTGGTAATTTGAACAATTTTGTTTTATCTGTGTAAGTTTGTGAAGTGGTGATAGCCTTGTGGTTAAGACTGCGGCTTCACACTCGGGGTAGGAATTCGATACCTTTTGTAATGCACGTAACTCTAACTTTTCGGTGCTATGTGCGTTTTATCTTATTTTTTATTTTTTATTCCACTACAAGTTAGCCCTTTTTTGCAATCTCACCTGGTGGTAAGAGATGTACAGAGATGCAGTCTAAGATGGTAGCGGGCTAACTTGTGAGGGAGTATGGTAGTCATACCCCTAATCTACGCGATATCGCACCGGAACACTAAATCGCTTAACGGCACGTCTCTATCGAACTTGTTTTAACGGTAAACTTTAATTCTACGCCATATTCTCAAAGGTGTCTAAAGGCAACCAATTTGCGCTCGGACAGCGTGGTGGACTTCGGCATATTTTTTTCTCATCTTTAAAGAAACCCGTACGTTAGGTACGTAGGCTGATAATGACGAAAATAAATCACACAAATTTGACAAAATTCTTACTTACTTTGTTAAAGAAAATAAGAAGTCATTCATGGTCTCTACATACAGGCTAGTATGTTAGTATAAAGACCACTAGCAATTAATTGTAGTAATCTTTTAAAAAAAAAAAAAAAATTATTACTTTCATTTTTAGTTTAGTTTGTTTATCTACTCACAGTTCTCTTGTATAAAAAATCATTGTAATCACTAGCGTATCAGAACCCCTCTGCTGGGCACAGAACTACTCTCTCATATAACAGATTCCACACCACGCTGCTGATTTTATTATATATTATATATATATATATTTGATTTTACAGTAATAATTTACGGACGAAGCAGATGGTCCACCTGATAAGTGGAAACCATCGCCTATATACAGAGCAGCACTTAACAGGGCTCGCACGCTTGCTGACCGGAACTCAGCATTGCAGCAATGCTGCTTAGCGGCAGAAATAGAATCGTGATAGTACTTCCCCGGACGAGCTCTGTCACAAAAAGCTTTACTACTACTCAAATGTGTATGAGGAAGATTTAATTATTACAAATTATACGCGACAGAGGTGAACAACCGACAGTTTGAAATATTAGAGATCTCAAATATACACATATAGTATTACCGATTCCCACAACTGGTAAATGTTTGTGTGATGAGCTTGAATGTTTTTCAGTTGTCGGGTGTTTATCTGTATATTATAAGTATTATGTGTATTATATTCATAAAAAAATATTCATCAGCTATCTTAGTACCCATAACACAAGCTACGCTTACTTTGGGGCAAGATGGCGATGTGTGTTTTGTCTTAGTATATTTATTTATTTATTAATTTAGACCACGGTGAGTCTGGTGTAAAGAGGTACCCGAAACGGCCCAAAATTGATATCGTGCGGATGATCTGGGAGACTGACTGACTTTGAAAAGCCCCTTCGGAAAGATTTCAGTTATTCCACTAACAAAACATTCCGAAGAAAGGTTGAAGAGTAACAGATTCTCGGTCGTAAAAAATAAGCAAAAACAGTTCTGTTTTTGTCAATTTTATATCATTTTGGATCTTCGGTGAAGTACCCCTTCAAATCAGACTCACGGTGTTTAGAAGGTCTGAATTCGTGATAACAACATAAGTGTATATTTGAGATACCTAATATTTCAAACTGACGGTTTCTCGCCTCATTTGCGTGTAATTTCACGTCTGTATTCGAGTTTTAAGATGACTAACCCACAGCAAGTATAAAGAAGAAAGCCCACATAATATTGTTTATGGGCAAGAAGAAGACATATAACTAATTTATTTTAAGACTAGATATATTAATTCTGAGTGACCTTTCAAGGCCCTAATCCTGTTTTTCATTCCAATGAAACTTGTGACCTAACATTTTGAATATATAAAAAGATAAAATACAATATAAAAAGTACAATGATTTCGATGCAATACATCAACATTAAAGTAAATAAAATAACATTTTTAGTCCCTGTACGAAGAGGTAAAAATAAAAAAGGGCCAAAAATAAATACAAAATGCATTTGCAGCTGTTAATATTATAAAATTAACCAAAGAAGAAAGATATAAATGGATTTTCAAGTTTTCAATGCATTGATCTTCAGTATATTTACATACAGTTACTAACTAGGACTATATTGTGTATTTAACTTAATTAATTCGACTACTTTAATGGTTTCATCTTCTGTTTCACCAGATATACATCATTTGTATGTGTATCTCTAAAAACATTCGTTGAATGTGACGCTCCATAAGTTTCTATTTTGCAGCCGGCAAAAAATTGCGGAAAATTGTTTGAACTATAAATTAGGTTAATTATTTCCTTTATTATATTTACATAAATTTGTATTCCGGCCCAAAGGCTTTTTTTGTTTTTTTTTTATGGCAGCTACATAATTTTATTAATTCGTTTTGTCTAAATTACTACTTAATGTATTCTATTAAAAATCACGTAGTTCAAATTTAATTTAAATGTAACAAGTACATTTAACTCATTATTTCCTATTTACTTACTTCAATTCATGAAGTAGTATCTAGTTACAGTGTAAACTTTCTATACCTGAAAAACATCATCAGAATTAAGTTTTCTAATAACAGATAGATATATCTCATTTTCCTCCTTCAATCCATCTTTCCCTCTAAAATATGGAAACTCATTGTTAGTTTGCAAATAATATATACCTGGCTTCCTAAAGTCAGCTGCCAAACCGAGATAGTTAACTTTAGTGTTGTTATAGCACTTAGCGAATCTAGCTTCCTGCACACTATCGCACTGGACAGCTATAAACTTCTTTGGGTGCTCAATAGCTTGCCACCAGTATAAGATTGCACGTATATGACTACAAAGAACTAAACAGGGTATGTATGGAATGTCACTTGGTTGGAACTCCCCTCCGTTTACGTAAAAATCTATATGTCCTAAGCGTTCCGCTATACCAAACCCATCAATATTTGTATGAACTATATCAACTCTATCTGCATCTGATATATCAAGTCTTTCTGCTGGAGGGAGTGCCCTGTAGCAGGGTCCTGCTGGATCTAGGCCAGTTATTCTTGATGGTTTCTTTCCTGTGGCTGCGTAGATGTACTTTGCTGCATGACCCGCGACGTGAGCTCCTAAGCTTGCACCAACTAATTCTAAATTTTCGGCCTCGAGTCCGTAATCCATCAGTTTAACCAGAAACTCACCTATTTTCTTACCGATGTATCTTGTAAGGCGGGCTGATCTGGAATTAAATATTAAATGTTGATTATCAACTAATTCTCGGTTATTGAAATTCAGAATATTAATCCAGCAGTCTCTAAACATTATTATAAGAAAATTTTAAAGAATGTAGTATCCAAGTATGAAAAAGAAAATAAACTATTGATCGTACATTTTTTTTCCATCAAGTTAATAATTAAAAAATTAAAGGAAAATCTAATATGGATGCTTAATATTCGTATATAGGAATAAGACTCCACTTTCCGGGGGCCGAGTGCGAATCACAGCAAGCAGCTCTAACGTTCCTAAGTTATGTTTGTTTTAAGCAATTAAAATATCATTTGCTTCAACTGTGGAGGAAAACATCCTGAACATTGTATATGGCCTCCCATCCTCTTTTTTTAGCAATTCATTAATTTATTTATAGTTTTCAATTCATTAATTTAAATCCGTGCTAACTTTTCTTTCCCGCAAATCTATCTAGTCAAACTCGCGTCCCTCGCCATAGATCCTATACTTTTCTTTGACAGTCTACTAAAGGCCATTATTCTATTTTCAATACACTATCAATGAGTATACAAACTATGATTTGTTGATATATTTACTCGTAATATAATCATCGGGTTTATCATAGATAAAGTGCTGTAATGCCCTATTTGCTAACACACTCATAAAATACGTAGGTAAGTAGAAGTAACTTTTACACACTATCAACGTCTGGAAAGTTGCATATCTGGGGCGCGTGCTAAGGCACAAGAGATATGAGCTCCTGCAACTGCACGACTAAGAATTTGTAATTACAATCTTAATATATATAAATCTCCTGTCACGATGTTTGTCCGCGATGGACTCCTAAACTACTTAACCGATTTTAAATTAAATTGGCACTCCGTGAGCAGTCTGGTCCGACTTAAGAGATAGGGTAGCTTAGATCTTTAATTATAGTCGCAATTTTATTTTATTGCAATTTTTTTGTCTATAATTAATTGACAGTCACATGTTTTTTATCCATGTTTCTGATACGTGCCGCTAAGATGTGGAACGCCCTCCCGGTAACTGTGTTTCCTGCCACGTATAATTTAAGTACCTTCAAGGCTAGAGTGAATAGGCTTTTTATAGGCAAGCGTGCTCCAACCTAGACCTCTATTGCTTTCTAACGGGCATGATTGTCGTCAAACGCTGGCCTATCGTTAATAAAAAAAAAAAAAAAAAAAGTTATATATATATATACTACTATACTCATTTATGGCTTAGCGATACTGAATACTTTAAAAACAAAATCAAACGCAGACAAAGTCGCGGGCAACAGCTAGTATGTATGTATATTCATAGAGTTTTGCGCACCGCTACAAGGATTCATATGTGAGCCAATTCCTCATAATGGTTGCCTGGAAGAAATCACTATAAGTGATAAGGCCGCCTTTGTTACACAAATTAAATTGACTTTGACCTTTGTTCTCTTTTATTTATTTTTTCTTGTATGCAATAAAGTATTTTTGATTTGATTTGATAACTTACTATGATGAGAAAAGTGGCCGAAAGTAGAGGCAAGTCGCAAAAATAAATCCTGGTTTCGATCATCAGAGAGTGGCTGTGGACAGGGATCGCGAGTGCAGCTGAATTATTTCGCCTCGCGAAAAACAGGCAGAAATTTGCGAAACTGACTTCCAACCTTCGCTAGTCGGAAGGGCACCGTAAGAAGAAGAAATTAAAAACGCACGTTGCGATGCGCGCCGGGCATGTAACTCGGTTACCAAAGGTTTTAGCACTAAGCCATTTCCTACCATTATACTTCCGACCAACTAGTCCTACTGTAAATGCGCATTAGTCGCCTTGGTTTGGCCTTAGCTTTGCGCATTTACTTTTACACATTCGCGTATGGATAGTAATCGCATTCGGAATTTGCGCTGCGACTTTTACCAGCCTACTTTACTTTTAACTATTGTAATGATTGATTAATCTTCTTATTAAAAAAAAAAATTGTGCGCCCGCCAACCCGCATTGGAGCGGCGTGGTGGGTCTTATTTAATTTTTTATCTTGCTCTTTGCAATAAGCAATTATTCTCTTTTAAATTCTGTACAACAGTTTTAATTGTTAGTGCATGATTAACAAAATTTGTGAATTTATATTCAGACTTCAATGCAAATTAATGCATTGTTTTATGGAATGGTAACGTGCTGTACTCGTATGCAATCAGTTATCAGATTATTGTATTTTAATTGTTTAAATGCAATAGCAGGAGCTATTTATTTGATAAAGATCGCAATATTGAGCTTGGATTTTTAAATACCATGCTTATAATGTGCTATCTGTGCCCATATGTCGTAGCGTGAAGCCTTAACGTTTTTTTTTATCCGAAAAAAAAAACAATCAGTGTATATCCAGGATGAAATTTGTCTACTAAACTTTATATATATTCCACTACAAGTTAGCCCTTGACTGCAATCTCACCTGGTTGTAAGTGATAATGCAGTCTAAGATGGTAGCGGGCTATCTAAGGCGTGCTATATATTATAAAAACCTACCCTTAAGTATTTATAACTCCTACTGGAGATTTTCTTCATTTTGTATCATCTGAATACCCTGTGCATACCCTCTATGCACGCCACATATTTCTTGTGTGCGTGTGTATGTCACTGTATTCCTCCTAAACGGCTGGACCGATTTGAATTATTTTTTCGGTATGCGTTTGGGTGGCCCTGAATGGTTTAAATTCACAAATCAGCCCAATAGATGGCGCTGGGGTCCGCTAATATAAATATAAATAAACACTTACTTGGGATATATATACGTTAGGAAGCTAAAAGTCTCAGTAATGAGGACGTTGTAGCCACGTTTCGAGTAGGCGTTTCCGACAGCTTGGCTCTGCGGAAAGACAGAACTGTCCAAGAAACCGACTGCGTACAGGACTGTCTTCCGGTTTTTGAAATCTGAAAAAAAATTACAACTTGTACTGCGTATTCCTTAACATACTCTTTGGATTTTGGCCTTCAGCATTATTATTTTATTCCAATACAAGTATAGTCGAAAGTCGGCCGATTGGCGCAGTGAGCAGCGACCCTGCTTTCTGAATCCAAGGCTGTGGGTTCGATTCCCAACCCCGGAAAATGTTTGTGTGATGAACATGAATGTTTTTCAGTGGATGTTAATCTGTATATTATAAGTGTGGGTGTATATTATTTATAAAAATATTCATCCAATTATCTTAGTACCCATAACACAAGCTACGCTGGGCTAGATGGCGATGTGTGTATTGTCATAGTATATTTATTTATTTATTATTTACTAGCTGACCCGCGCAACTTTGTCTGCATCAAATCGGTTATTATCGGATTTAATATCTTTTAGCATTTCTATACCCGTAACGATAGGTCCAATTTGAATAATTTAAAGAGCAATTTGCACGTACATAATTAATTTTAACTATAAAACTGTTTATTTGGATAGGGATCTGATAGGAACGTCACTATCTTAAGATTTTACCCGTGTTTTGATTGACAAATTATAACAAAAAGCGGTTATTGTGACTTAACAGTTAGACATTTAGCCTCCCGGACTTTTTTGTAGGTAATAATGATTACTTTAAACATGTTCATCCATACATACAAACATACATCCATCCATACTTCCATACTCCCAAACTTTCGCATTTATTTTATTAGTAGGATGGTACGCATGCATTTGATCGTTGTCCCATATACCTTACGACACGCTGTTATCTGTGAAGAGTTGTGTCTTTTATCTCCGACAATATTTATCAGATCTTCATTAAAATTACACAAAACATGCTTGATAATATACACTTTCAAATAAAAAAATAATGATTAAAATCGTTTCAAATTTAACGGAGCTATGAAGTAAAATTTATAAAAAAAATTATCTCATTTCCCGGGAGAAACTTATTGTTTATCGGGATAAAAAGTAGCCTATATGTTGACCCGGAATATCAGCTACCATTATACCAAATTTTATTTAAATCCGTTTAGTAGTTTTCACGTGATGCCCGGACAGACAGACAGACAGACAGACAAAAATTAAATAAAAATCTGTTTTGGACTCAGTATCGATCATAAAGCATCCCCCGGTCAAAATTTTCAAAATATATTAAATGTACAGAAATCTTCCAGTTACAGTTTTATTATAAGTAAAGATTGCCAACCAACTACATACAGGGCACGGGTCTTTTTTTTTTTTTTATTAACCATAGGCCAGAGCTTGACGACAATCATGCCCGTTAGAAAGCAATGATGACGTCTAGGTTGGAGCACGCTTGCCTAGAAAAAGTCTATTCACTCTAGCCTTAAAAGTAACGAAAATATACGTGGCAGGATATCAACCACATAGAATAAGGAGGGCTCGGTCGGCAGTCACCACGCTGGCTTAGTACGGATTGGTGGACTTCAAACATCTTTGAGAGCGTTATGGAGAGTTATCAGGCATGCAGCTTTCCTCAAGAAGTTTAATATATATATAAATATATTTATATATATAATATATATAATATATATAAATATATAACGACAACACACACATCGCCATCTAGCCCCAAAGTAAGCGTAGCTTGTGTTATGGGTGCTAAGATGACAGATGAATATTTTTATGAATAATATACAAAAATACTTAGAATATACATATAAACACCCAGACACTGAAAAACATTCATGCTCATCACACAAACATTTTCAAGTTGTGGGAATCGAACCCACGGCCCAGAACTGACTGACTGTTGTGGACTCAGAAAGCAGGGTCGCTGCAAACTGCGCCAATCGGCCGTCAAATTTACATTTTACATTTTAACATTCATTTTTCTATCTTGTTAGAGCTGAAAGCGGAGCCAGATGCTTCCAAGCAACCTTGTCAAGAAAGCCTATATAAATAGCCTACATAACCTTCAGTCGACCCCCCCTCGATGTCGTCGAGCCCTGGGGCTCTTCTCATGGCGAGCTTTCGCGCTCGCCCCACTCCCCCGGTGACGCCGTAGCAACCCCTCAGGCGGTTATCGGCAAATGTCCATCCGAAAAAGAAAGCAAAAAAGCTTCAGTCGACTGCTGGGCAATGGAACGGTTCGCCTATAATTACCCCGCAGAAGGTTCGTTGATGTCAGTAGATGGTGGTAGTAGAAGAGAGGCCCATTCTTCGTTATATTGCTTTAGTCGCCTCGTACGACACCCGAAGAGGAGGGGGTCGTGAAAACTGGATTCTGATCTACCGTTACCACACAGCACGTAAGAAATACGAACGACAGAAGATTTAGTTTATATCAGAAGCATGGATTAAAAACGTTGCGTGCGAGTTGATTGGATGTCAACCACACAAGGATTTTGCGGTAAACCTCTGAAGGTTCAATTTATAATAGCTTCGTATAAAAGCGTCTAACCTTTTAGTAATTGTTTAAAATAGCAGAGTGTGATTTATAGGGATTCAGTAATTGGGCGTTATTATTTTTTCGTAAAATCGTGTTCTTTCGGAGAAGATTGGGTATGTTCTCCAAAATAACACGTTATTTAGGATATGTACTATTGATACATAAAATATATAATAATGAAGTATTTGTAAGATAAAACATTATAGTTATTAGTCTTTATAAACAAAACGTAGATTTATACAATCGATTTTACATGAAAAAGTACACCTACAAAGCAGAAAATCATCCAAATCTTTATACAGTTTTAGAAATACACACATTATATTTACAAGAATTGTTAGTTTAAATTAATACAACTATGCTATATATTTATATTTGGAGATTGATTCAAAGCTATGTCATGACAGCCTAAAAGTTATATTATGGCCGACATTTAAAACACTTAGTGTTAACTGTCCTATATTTTCTACAAATAATCCCCTGACAAGTAAAATATATATAAGTAATAGGACTACTTGGGGGACCTAGAAATCATTATCATCGTCTTTCAGATGGAAGTTGTTGAACAGTCTTTATTACTGCACTGTGGTACACCGTAGAGGTTCGATACTCACTACAAAATCGACACCACTACGGTGGCCACCGACTAAGTCTTTTTGTTAAATATAAGATCTTTGCTATTAATCAGGGTTTAAACTTTTTATAGGTACCTACTTGTTTGCAACCCAGTTTAAGATTCCTTCAATAATTAATAATAAATAATATACCTACTACGACATGAATGAATTGCCGAGAGATATGAGTCAGTCAGACAATGAACATGTTTAAAAATCGCCTAAAAGATTTTAATATGATATAGTATATGTATGTTCTTTTGTATGTTTATATTTTTTTTTAAGTTATATATTCATATGTTAATATCGATATGTGTATGTTTATATATAGATAGGTATTTAATTTTATTTTAAGGATAATAGTTTTAAAAGTGTATATAATTTATGTTATCACCTGTTATTTACCTTTTGCACTATGCCGTTTTCCCTAACTTCATTCTACCATAAAGAGTTGTCTGGAAGAGATCGCTTAAAGCGAAAAGGCCGCCTTTGCGCATTATTATATTATTATATTTTATTGTTTGTGTCACTTTTAATTTTTGAAATAAAGACTAAAGATTGTTAAACTAGCAAATATTCCCACCTATGCTCTTATCCTTAGCAATGTTTCTGTGCGCGGTTAGGATCGGGAACTGCTTCCTTATCACCTGGCCTTTATCTGATACCCGTTGCACGATGATCTGCAACATCTTCATCGTTACCGGGGTGATGCTCGCATTCTTCGTTACACCTGGACCTGGAATACGATATAATAAGTTATTTTTATATGTTATGTTTATAAAGCGAATATCGCGACTGCAAATTAGATAGCATACTTAACCAAGCAGTATTACATTTTGAATGCGAAAAATTACAAAGCGCGAGAATAAAAATATTAAGCGGACGAATATTATCCCAAGCGGGCGACTATAAAATCGTAAACTAGTCCAAAAACAGGACTCTCGATGCCTTAACTAATATCTTAAACTAGGATATGTAAAAATTCACCGTGACCTTAGGTTTTATTGGGCCCTTTTTTAAAAGTGGCCCTATTTAAGATTGTAGTCGCTACAATACATTCGCTCAATTAATTTTTTATATTGACGGCCGACAGGCGCAGTGGGCAGCTTTCTTAGTTCAAGGCCGTGGGGTCGATTCCCACTACTGGAAAATGTTTGTGTGATGTGCATGAATATTTTGGTCTGGGTGTTTATATGTATATTCTTAGTATTTACTTGTATGTATATTATTCATAAAAATATTCATCAGACATCTTAGTAACACAAGCTAACGCTTACATTGGGGCTAGATGGCGATGTGTGTATTGTCATAGTATATTTATTTATTAATTAACATTATAATTAGTAATTATCATTCAGTATATCGCCCTTATTCATGAATTACGATACCTTAATTGTAGACTTTATGATGAAAAAATAAAATAAAAACTCTAAAATCAAACGTCTATCGCAGGCACATAAATGTGAAGTTCGTACATTTATTTTTATTTGTATTTGTAGTAATTAATAAATATGATATACCAAAACACGGTTCGAACTTTGGACATCCTATTGATAAGACTCACTGTTCACCGCAGTGGTGAGCGGTTAGCTATCTAATTAGAAAAATGTACACCAAAGCTTTTATCGTTCATGTAATCTTTTTGTTAACGCTTCAGGAACCTTCGTAGTTTTACTTTCATGAATACCTGATCAATAATCTTGAGGACGCCACGCCATGGCTTTCGCGTGACGTCAATTAGCTGATATATACTTTAATTGGAGCAATGCCAAAGTCAAAATCAAAGTCAAAACTTATTTTCTCAAATAGGTCTTAAGGCACTTTGGCGTACATAAGTAGGTACAAACTTTTACGTTGTAGTGAAATGATGGTGTTAACTAAATTCGTGGGTGATATTTAATTTAATTATGGATTGGTGCGCTTTAACAATTTTTAATACGTCATGTGCTTTTTTCTCTCTTCTTCTGTTTTTTCGACTTTTATTGTGCAAATTAAGAGTAGGTATATATAATTAATAAAGTATATTGTGATAACCCGATCTTCGAGTATCGTAGTTGGTGGCCTCCAAATTTCTTACTGGTAGTTACTAAGAATTTTTAAAACAAAAACTCGGTATGCAGCAAATCTTGGCCCGTACCTGCCGGGATCAAACCCAGTACTTCGTGATTTCGTTATCAATAGTTGAACATGCCAACCTCTAGACCGACAATTAGACCAAAGAAAGCAGTTTATGAAATAGCAAAAAATATGTGATGGTGAATCTTTATCTTAAAACCTTCACTCCAATGATATACGAGGTCTGTGCCCAGCTGTGGGACTTAAATAGGACGATGATGATGGTGATAAAAAAAATACATACATTCAGGTATAAGCCCTGCTGGGTAGCCGATATCTGACTGTGGTTCGAATCCTCTGACACGACTTTGTCCCAGAAATAATAGGGAAATCGCGATGAGGAGAGTGGCCTGGGTCACGCTTTCCATCTTCCTGAAAAAATATAATATTACTTAATGTTTGGGTAAAGAATATTCTAGAACTACCTAGAGCTTACACCTGTGGACTGCCACAAAAAAAAGTAGAGAACAGATATGCTATATGTATGTATATGTATATGAATGTATTCATAGGGCGAAGGATCTTTATGAATTTTCGAGAGCCCTCAGGTAATGTACAAAATCATAAGTTTAAATTTAGAACAACACAATTCTATTTTGTAAATAGACAACCTCGGGACGACATCTTCAGTTCGGTATGGAAAGCCAGTGAAGACCAAGAAGAAGATTCTCTGAAGATTGTATGCGAGTCACGGAGTTTCTGGGAATTTTATTACGTGTACGTGATAATGAAGGCTTCGAGCATCCGCGTTATTCCAATGTTGACTTATTTTAGAAAAACTGTCTTATGTTGTTCAGAAGTATATACAAAAAATCTCTTATTTTTGAAGAATTTTTTCCCGCCAAAACGCTCGCCAGGTGTCATAGCGTCACTTGTGGCATCATAGACAAATTAGAGCATTTGTAAATCTTTGTTCCGTAGTTAAAGATACGTACGATGCTTTCTTGGTTTGTTTAATAATAACAAGTGTGTGGAATCTAGTGGAAGAATTATGCAAACCAAGAAAGCATCGTACAGCTTCTCGATTGAAAAGTGACGATGCAGTGAAGTATGTCGAACAGTTAAATATCTACCAACAAAAAGAACAAGAAAGCGGGTAGTCAGATTCTACCAGTGACATCGTACTTGACATCTCGTACAGCAGTCCCATCGTGACCGCAATCCTTGCAACTGGGTGGAAATATCATCATCAATAAAGTCATAAAGTCAAAGTTAAAGTCAAAAATATCTTTATTCAAGTAGGCCCATAGGTGGCACTTTTGATGCGTACATAAGAATTACACGGTAGTGAGATGATGGCGATAACCACATTCGTAAACTTAAAACTAAAGCTACGAGGGTACCAAACGCGTCCTGGTCTAAGAAGAAACCCACAACAAACTTAGCCGGGTGTTTTTTTTTGTTATCACCATCTCACAATGTCATTTTAAATTATTAGAAGAGCAACCTGGTTAGAGCAATAATTTACACCCAAGCTTTTTTATCGATTACGCAGTCCTTTATACTATAATAGGACTTTTCTATAAGCTTACGTTTAATACAAACTTTGAACTTTTTAAGAGACATCTCCAAGATGTCAATTGGTAGTGTATTGTAGAATTGTATGCAATTTCCTTTAAACGAATTATGAATTCAACAATATCATCTCACTACCGTGTAATTCCTATGTACGCATCAAAAGTGCCACCTATGGGCCTACTTGAATAAAGATATTTTTGACTTTGACTTTGAATACACTGATGATCCGGGATAGTTCACTGCTCCCTTCTTTTCTTTTATTCATTTTTTATTATTTTTATTTGAGGATAATTATTTATTTTATATATTTTATATATAATTCTAGTTACTTATTTATTTTTTTGTCTTCAGTTACAAATATTGTTTTTTTATATATTATATGTATATATTTAAGTAATGAAATATGTATTTTACGACCGAACTATTATCTGTAACTGTTTTTTATCTTCGTCATTGGTTGCCTGGGTTGGGATAATGATGATGACGATGTATACGCACTATGCTCGAAATGTTCCAACATTTCGCGCACTCACGTTTCTCAATAATATGATTGGTCAGCACCAACAAATTGACAAATTTAATATAAGTTTAGATAGTTCCTAAATTATATTCAGAATTACAACAAAGTAACTAATATTTTTTTAATGTACATCTGTAACTGACTTAGTATACGTTTTGGCTAGCTGTAAGTAATGAAAAGAAATGAAATGAAATGAAAATGAAAATGAAAATACACTAAGTATACTAAGGATATACATAAATAAATAAATAAATAAATAAAAAGATGTATAATTAAATTAATAATTAAAATAATTCTTAATTCGCTAGAATGTGTTCCATTAAAAGCCCTAATCATAATATATCTAACGCCAACTCTATACTCGATATTAAAAAATTATAGGCTACAGGGCAAACCGCTTAAAAATGCTTTGTTTGGGATGTATAAAGCCACAGATAGATACACAAATAGACTGTATAAAAACCCGGGACGGGGCTCGTTCTTTAAAATAAGCCTATGTCTGTACATATATATACGAGCAGTCTTTACAAAATATTTTATTTCGAATTATCAATACAACCCCCATTATGAAGTACTATAGCTGTAGCGAACCGTCTTGCAAAAAGGCATTGTCGAGCGATGTGAAAAACTTATTACATCACCTCGGACCTCGGACATTACCTTTTAAGGACGCAAGTACGTTTTTATACCTACAACCTAAACTCAATTGTGACCGAACACAATAATTCGAAACCTTTTGATTATCTTCTTCGGTAAATAGTTATTAATGTTTTATGTAAAAATCTACTAATAAATTATTATTATTAAACTCTTTATTTGTATACCACAACATTCACATATATAAAATATAACAAAAACAGAAACATATAGAAAGAAGTCGTAATACAAAGGCGGCCTTATCGCTTAATAGTGATCTCTGCCAGGCAACCTTTGATTTATGAATTATGGTTCAAACTGTAAAACAGAACTGCTGCTAGCGATAGATTCAATTACTCCTGTAGCCCTAGCACGGGCAGGAGATAAAAAATATATCCCCTGACAAGGAATATAATTAATGTGTCTACCTGCTAAATCACTGGAACATGGAATACTAGAAGTTTACCCCCGTTTATTATTACACATATATTATTTGGATATTATTTCAACTTGTGCGCCAGAGCTCTGAGACTTGATAAAGCTGTGGGAGAAGATAATTTTTTTTTCGTTCTCCGGGGATATAATTGTCTCCTGCCCATGCTAGCCGTGCTGGTGAGGAGTTTCACCATCTATTTCCAGAGTTCTTCCGAGCTGACCCAATTACATATTTAAACCAGTTCATTTTACTAAATATTAAACTTTATTATAGTAATATTTATTTCTTTAAATTTATTTATTTACTAAATTATATTTAACTAGACGCTAAATCCTGTAATTTTTATATTACAGGACTAGCGGATTCGCGCGACTTACAACTTAAAACTACTGAACGGATTTCAGTAGTTTTTACGTTATGTCCGGACAGACAGACAGACAAAAATTAAATAAAAATCTGTTTTGGACTCGGTATCGATTATAAAGCTTCCCTCAGTCAAAATTTTCAAAATATATTAAATGTACAGTTACAGTTTTATTATAAGTAGAGATATTATGCTGTTGCCCGCGACTTCTTTTGTTTATTTGGGAGATGTAGCATTTAATTTAGGTGTCAATACGTACTACATATATATCGAAGTTCTGTATTCTTTGCTATTTTCATAAGAATCTCCATTTTTTTGGAAATAAATTATAACCTATGTGCAGGACTTTCGGAGTCTATTCAGTACAAACATAAAGACAAACAAAAAAAAAAGAAATTCCTCTTCATTTATTAGTATAGACTACAAGTTAGCCCTTGACTGCTATCTCACCAGGTGGTGAGTGAAGATGCAGTCTAAGATTGTAGCGGGCTAACCTGTTAGGTAATATTGCAGTTATATTAAACCCATACACCTAATCGGTTTCTATTCGACACCGTACCGGAACGCTAAATTGCTTAACGACACGTCTTTGTAGCTAGGGTCACTAGCCGTCACTAGCCGCGACCGAAGCCTTTCACCAGACACATTATTTATGCATTCAACCATCTGTCATCAATCATACTGGTTATTGACAAATACGTAGACTTCAAATCAATTCAAGCCTATAGATAAAGAATTAAAAGCTACCCTTGAACAATTGCTTACGTTCGGATTTAATTAAAACATATGAACTTGAACGATTTCTCGTTTTTATTGAGTAAAATATGTAATACATAATTTTATTACAGAGTGTATATATCTACATATAGGCCGGTAAAATAAGGTCTTACCTCGGCTTGAAACACAAATGTATCTGCACTAATATCGCATGAGGTTGTAATTTAAACAACTGTAAATAACAAAATAAAACCTATACAACGTGTAACAGAATAACGAAATAATTTTGAAGGATTCATGAGTATATTTCATAAGGAATCACCATCTAAAAATATTAAAACGAGCGAAGCATATTTTTATGTTATATATTTATATAGGTACCTATTTATGTTATATATTTCCATATTTATATATGTTGTATATGATTGTTAGTAGTTTACATTAATTATGGGTAATTTCATGTATGTTTATATTTTATTTGTACTTATATGTAATACATTTACATATATATATATATATAATATATATATATATATATTTGTATAATTTTAAATCTTATTTATTGCACGACCTACCTCTTTTCTATGTTTTTCCTTTTACGCCATTGGTTTCCTGGAAGAAATCGCTATGTAGCGATAAGGCCACCAAATTGTACTCTCTTGATATGTATTTATATCTCTGTAACTACTTTTTTACTACGTTTTTTCCTTGGTGTACAATAAAAGTGTATTCATTCATTCATTCATTTATTTTTTATTTTTTATTTTTCATTCATTCATTCATTTATTTTTATTTTTCCAAAAAAACTAATTCAGAACATTCTAAGTATTTTATTATGGCAACGCTTTTGACGATAAAAAAATGACATGCGCATAGTACCTAATAAAGTGACAGGTGTCACATGTTTTTAATTTTGCATGTCATTTTAGGGCTGTTAAAAATTAAAAACTATTGGCGTTTTGGTTTCACAGATAATAATAATATTTTTTTATTATTAGGTAACTACGAGCCATCTACACTATTATATAACAGAATAATAAAAACTAAAAAAAAAAAAAAAAAAAAAGAGAAGTCGGTAAATAATGTATCTCTGAACCGCTTGAACTTCGAAAAACACGACACGACTTATATCAAGGATTTTGTGATTTTAAAAACATCAGCTAAGTTCTTAGAGTCGAGCGTCAAGCGTAGTGAACTACGGCCTAAACCCTTCCCCTTGTGGGAGGAGACCCGTACCCTGTAGTGGGGCGATAATGGGTTGACATCATGATGATGATGGTGATATATTACGCATTAGCAGGAATTGGGACACTATATCCTTAAAATGAAACCTCGACCTTCTTTTGCTCTTGAACGAATCATAATGATAGATTATTTATAACACATGTCTTCTTTATTCAAATAGGCATATTACTATATCAGGTTCTTATAAAAAAATCATAACTACATTATTTTTTCGCATTATGGTGATTTGAGTTTGTTAACCTTGAACTAAACATTTCAGCTCAGATTTGAATGTTTCAAAAGACTAGAAAAGTTCACAATAACCTTAGCAATTTATTCCTTCTAGTACTAAGTAGGTAAGCAGTTACATAACGGTATCTACTCTTAAATTATATGGCTTATAAATTTTAATATTTATAAATCAAAAGAAAATATAATATTAAATAAATATACTACGACTGTGGGTATTCCACATCGCCATCTAGTCCCAAAATAAGCTAAGCTGGTGTCATGAGTACTAAAACGACTGATGAATATTGTTATGAATAATACCTATACATAAATACTTATAATATACATATAAACACCCAGGCACTGAAAAACATTAATGTTCATTACACAAACATTTTACAGTCGTGGGAATCGAACCCAAGGCCTTGGACTCACAAAGCAGGATCGCTGCCCACTGCCGTCAATTAAATAATAGGTATGCAACAGATCAGAGGTATTTTCACTTACGTTAAATAAAACTTTGAACTTATTCAGAGACATTCACAAAGTTAGAACCTACGTTGTTTAAATACATGTGGTTTCTACGTTGTTTAAATTAGTTAAAGGACAGGTGTTATTAGATTGTATTCGGTTTTCTGGACAAACGTGTAGCCCTTGCAAGTTCGCTTGGTCTGATTATTGTTCTTGAAGTCTGCCTTCAAGCATACCTACTACCCTTGACGGAAATTCGACCAAAATATACACGTATTTTTTACTACTTTAAAATAATAACCTTGATACTTTATCACAAGATAGTATTTAAGGCAAAATATTCCTAGTCTTTATAAACATAAAATTACACAAACCCGCACTTAAGCAGCTTGTTAGGTATGTGCTCTAAAATTTATCTTTCGCCTTTTGACATAAATATAACCTTAAATCATAATGTATCTGTTATTAAAATATTCTTTTTTTTAGTTCAGGGCCATCGATTACTATTTTAAAAATTGAATATGATTATTATTTTTACATATTTTTTTTAATGAGCGAGTCAGTCGCACTTGGCTGGTTTTTTTTTATAGACTGACAAATAATAAGTATCAAATATGACTCACCTTATAAAAGTGTACTTCAACAGCTAAAATATTTTATTATGTACATAATATCGAAAAATCCTGCGTAATATTCTGATAAACTATCAAAAATCTACGAGTTTAAATAACTAAATTTAAGAATTAAAACTTAACACAGTCCACATTTTTATACACTGAAATTAACAGAACTTTTTATTTACAAACTTCTGCAAAGCATTCAGCGCACCATCAACAGAAAAATTATAAAAAGTCGTTAAAAAAAAACACTGGACGGAAAAGTTGTTAGTGCGTTTTCTTTTTAATTCTTATCTGTGCCGATAAATTTAAAATTAGAACGCTGCTGTTGCGAACACGTAACACGCGCGCGGCAGTCGTCAGACTACCCGATACAAGTTTAAGGACAAGGATACAAATGTGTTCAGCTTTACCAGGGAGGTCATCGGCAACATTGTTAAAACGAGTTAAAAAAAAACATTCAAGCGCGACTGAAGTTCGCGCGCTGAGGGTTCCGTACCTTGAAACGAAACTTAAAAGTACCTACTTATAATATAAAAAAGTATAGTATTTTTTTCATGAAGTATATTTTTAAAGTGCCAGTCGGATTTACACACGATGGGTTCCGTACTATTAAAACATAAAATATCTATAAAAATGGCTAATAAAGTCATGGCTGTTGTATCAGAGATCCTTAAGTACGTATTTATTTTATTCAGTTTTTTACCATTTGCTGTTAAAGTGGCCAAAAAATATATAATTTGTCAAAATTCCACGGTTCGTTATACAGCGTGCTGGCAGACAGACAGACGGACAGTGGAGTCTTAGTAATAGGGTCCCTTAAAAATGCCCAACTACAAGATAGTCTCCCGTACTGAGCATTCTGTTCTATAAGGTTAAGGGATGGTCTTTGTTCTTATATTTTGAGGGGTAAACATCATGCGTTTTAGGCGTTTATGTAAATGTGGAGAACCGTTCTTTTAAATAAAAGTATTCCTATATCGGAGCGGCACTTTGCGCCTAAGTAAATTTACTTATTTTTCAGTGAAATAACATAAAAAAATATCGAGACAACTTATCATGGTTCTGTATTCTGTTAACGGTATTGACTGATGGCTCTCTGAATAATTTAATAATTTATCTTTATCAAAAAAAAAAAAAAAAAGATATAAGCTACTTAGATAGATAGCTGAGCTACATATCTACAATGAAGTGCTATAATGCGTCATAAATTGCGATTTTGTAAAAAGCATAATTTCACGATAAAACGCTGTTCCTATTTTCATTGGAACAGTAGTAATTTTGTCTAAAGTAAATAAAATCCTGTAATATAAAGCTTAATTTGCTATATTCCGCGAGAAGCAGGAGAATCTGTGTGGTGTAATTTAGTTTCTTTAATCCTTATACTCCACACCAAACAGATTTTCGGCAATGTACCCTGTACGCACGTTTAGTTCCGAAACCGGAGCATCCTCAGGAAATGTTGACTTTACAATGAATAAATGTTAAGTGTTAAATGTCATTGTATATCATGGATTTCCGCAAAGTAACGCTTGCTTTTATTCAATAAATAAAATCCTATTTTAGAATCTGCAAATGGAACCCTTCCTAGTGTTCACTTGACCCAGTAACCTTATTTTAGCATTTATTCCTCCCATTATGGCCATATGTAATTCAATACAAAATCAAAACAAGTATTTTTATACATTTTTCGCAATGTTACTTATAAAATATATATAATAAAAATTATATTAAAAAAACATTGGATAGAAGCAAGCGTTACTTTGCGGAATTCCATGATACATTATAAAAATTAAGCTTATTTTACTATAACTACTCCGCGAAAAGTAGGAGAACCTGTATGGTGTAATTTACAATTTCTTTAATCCTTATACTCCACAAAAAACAGATCGAGAGATGCTTTTCGCGGAGTATAGCAAAGTAAGCTTAATTTTCATAATATATTCAAAATAAAAATTCAAAATTCATTTATTTCAAGTAGGCCTAATATAAGCACTTTTGAAACGTCACGTCTGTCTGTGTGTGTAGTGACTCTACCACCGGTTCGGAAGGCAGATTCTACCGAAAAGAAGCCGGCAAGAAACTCAGCAGTTGATCTTTTCCAACATCAACAATTTATTTTTAAAATTCATTTTTCTATCTTGCGAGAGATGAAAGCGAAGCTGGATGCTTCCAAGCAACCTTGTCATTAAGAAATTCATCAAGTGTATTCCCTCGCTTCAATAAATGTGGTTTAACATATTCTTTAAACTTATGCATTGGTAGGTCCAAAATTACCTTAGGAATCATATTATAAAAGCGTATTCCGCTAAATCTGCTTCTTCGTCGTTCGCTTCATTACTTAAGGTAGTGTCCGGATTCAAGTTCCGATTTTTACTACAGCCTTCCATCCTGTTCTATCCTCGGCCTTTTTGATAGCTTCTGTGATAGGGAAGCCTGTGAGCGACTTTACCTGGTCAGACCAGCGACGAGGTGATCGGCCACGTGGTCTTTTACCCTCCACCTTACTTAACTTCTCCATATTACTGGGCAGGCGTCGAGCAATTGCTCGATTCCGCTAAGGAACGCCTGCTTTTATGCAATGTTTATTAGAAACTTATATAAGCCTCAGTCAGCCATTATTGCATGCAGTGCATATTGTCCAAAAACTGTGAAAACGCCTCGCACACGTCTCACTTTATACCCGCGGAATGTTGCTAGTTCATATAATTTTCCAATTTTCCCCATTTTATGGTAAATGTTTAGAGCATTCAAGATAATATAATTAATGTTAACTGCTAAATGACTTACGGCCTGTTCGAGAAACACTACTAAAGTACAGTGGCCTACTAGTAAAGTAGAGTGGTTTGACTGTGTTACCATTTTAAATAAATAGCTAAGTAGCTTGAGTTGTGGGTACTAAGATGAATATATTTAAATATATCATATACATTAATGCTTATAATATACAAATTAACACCCAGCCACTGAAAAAGTTTCATATTCACAACACAAACATCTTCCAGTACTAGTGGGAATCGAGCACACGGCCTTGGACTCAGAAAGCAGGGTCGCTGTCTACTGCGCCAATCGGCCGTCTAAGTAAAATGTAATACTTGGTCTTAGACACCAAGTTATGAAAAGACAGGTAAACAACTAATAAACTGCCCAGTGCGGAATGTTGGACTCCACACACCTTTGATAACATTATGTTGAACTCACAGGCATGCTGGTTTCCTCACGATGTTTCCGATTACAGTTAAAGCAAGTGATATTTTAATTACTTAAAACGCACAGAACTTAGAATAGTTAGAGGTGCTGGGATTAGAACTCGTAAGTCGAGCGGTATCACCGCTTCGAAATTGTACACTTTGCGTAAAATTTTTAATTATCAATAAGTAAATAAATAAATAAATAAATATACTACGACAATACACACATCGCCATCTTGTCCCAAAGTAAGCGAAGCTTGTGTTATGAGTACTAAGATAACTGATAAATTATATACATAAATACTTAAAATATATAGATAAACACTCAGACACTGAAAAACATTCATGTTCATCACACAAATATTGTCCAATTGTGGGCATCGAACCCACGGCCTCGGACTCAGAAAGTCGCTGCCCATAAAAGGTACATACATATACGGCCTAAATACATACATAAATAGTTAGTTAGTTCTTGTCATAGATATTTAAAAAAGAAGTTTTTTTCACAATTAATAATTCATATGGATAAGCGAATCAAATATTTTATAATCGTTAACCGTTAAATATTTGACAGATGATATCTGACCTGGGGTCGATGTCCCAAAACCAGTACGGAATTAAATAAATATGTAAAGGTATTTTAGGACTACCACCACTAATCGGAAATTTAAAGACTTGAATAATGCTTACTCATGAAGGCAAGCGGTTTTAGCCCAGTGGGTAGAACTTCCACTCCACTTTTGGTGGGCCGAGTTCGAATCCCAGCACGCACTTCCAACTTTTATAAGTTAAACGTTTTAAGCAATTAAAATATCGCTTGCATTAAAGTTAACGAAAACATCGTGAGGAAACCTGCATGCCTGTGAGTTCTACTTAATGTTCTCAAAGGTGTGTGGAGTCCACCAATCCGCACTGGGCCAGCGTGGTGGACTACAGCTTTAACCCCTTTTCATTGTAGGAGGAGACCAGTACTTTGTAGTGGGCCCGTAATTGGTTGACATGACGATAAAGGCTTGTTTAAATTTTGTATATTATTTAATTGTACCACTAAACCACCCTTGACTGCAAACTCCACCATATTTGAAAGAGCGATTCACCTTTCTTGGTAGCAATGTTTACTTAAATCTGCGAGCTAATAATGACAGCTTGTTACACGTTCCTGCTAGTCGTTCATTGGCGTATGGCAATTCTTTTACGGTAAAGGTGGTTAATTTATGGAATGCGCTGCCAAGGGATATAAGACAGTCCAAATCATTAAACATCTTTAAATCACGGTTAAAAGACTATTTCCTGTCTAGTATGTAGCAAAATATCTATGTATTTTATGTGTATGTTTAAATAGTAATATGTATTTAAGTTTATATATTGATATATATATATATATACTAGCTGTTGCCCGCGACTTCGTCTGCGTTTGATTTTGTTTTTAAAGTATTTAGTATCGCTTAGCCTTAAGTGAGTATTGTAGTATATATATACATATATATATAACATGTGACAAATAATTTTCAATAAAAAAAAATTGCGACTATAATTAAAGATCTAAGATATCCTATCTCTTAAGTTGGACCAGACTGCTCACGTTGAGCCAATTTTATTTAAAATCGGTTAAGTAGTTTAGGAGTCCATCGCGGACAAACATCGTGACAGGAGATTTATATATATTAAGATATATATATATTGATATTTATATACAAATATATAAATATATATGTATAGTATGTAATGTTTATAATTAGCACAATTTAATTATTGCACTATCCCGTTTTCTGTAATATGTTTCTTCAACCAAAGGTTGTCTGAAGGAGATCGCTTCAAGCGATAAGACCGCCTTTGTGCATATGTATAGTTTTTTTTTAACCTAATTTTATATTTGTATGTGCAATAAAGACTTTTCTTCTTCTTCTTCTTCTCACCTGGTGGTAAGTGATGATGCAGTCCATGGTAGAGGGCCTGTTAGGGGTATAAATTTCTACGCGATATCGCACTGGTACACTTAGTCGCTTAGCGGCACATCTTTGCCGGTAGGTTGGTAACTAGCCACGGCCAAAGTCTCCCACCAGACTAGGCCAGAGAAAGAAAAAACTATAAATTCCCAAATCGCCTCTGCCGGCAATCGAACCCGGAACCTCCTACAAAAGTTCACAGCGCTCACCGTTACGCCAGGGAGGCCGTCGACTTGCGTGCTGGGATTCGAACTCAGCCCCCTGAAATTGAAGTCGAAGTTTTAACCACTAGCCTATCACAGCTATAAAACGCATAAATTATAATAATTATAGAGTAAGGACTCGCCATGGCATCTATGTACATGTAGCTATGGATTCAAATGTCAAGGTGGAACAGCTGACCAGGTTTTTAAGGGAAATGCATATCCTGTATCAACTGCATTCCTGAGGATGCAGTTGGAATACCACTATTAATATTGCTAATGTGTACGTCTGTTTGTTGAGAGCTTCTTTCACGCAGCGAAATCTTCGAAGTGTTTTTTTGCAGATACACATCATTCCACAGCCTCTTAACGTCCTACTGCTGTCAGCAGATACGGTTTTAGAGCGTAAATCCACTACGCTACTCCAATGCGGATCAATGGGCTTTAAAGATTATTATAACTGCGACCAACAGACAAACGTGCTCAGAATCACAGCGAGTTTCCTAGGTAGCAGAAAAGATACCGAGCATTTTTTGAGCCAACCCGGGATTCGAACCCGGTACTTCATGATCCGTAAACATGCTCACCACCAGACCAACAAAGCAGTTTTTCATATACACAGACATAAGACCGTACAGAAACCGTGTACCGACCTACACGACTAATTTCAGCATCAACAACCACTCCACTTTAGTAGTGTTTCTCAAACAGGCGATTGGTCACTTCTTTACATTTAGTCGTTTGAAGTAAAACTCAATCTTCATCAAAACATCTTCATCATATCAACAAATTATCATTATCATCAATCATCAATCATTTTGTTCGGTATTCACGTATTGTATGAGTGAGTTTTTATTGGAATATGTCAAGTAGTATGCAGTAAAGTTTCTTGTTTTAGTACTAGTTTGTTTTGTGTTTATTAAGTTTATAGACCTACTATTTAATCATGTTTTGATATTAAGTTCTAAGAAATAAGTGATGTGTTTTAACAGTTCACTTTATCAGTACATTACATAGCAGTATTCAAAATATGAATCCTGTTCATGCCACTAGTCCGCGGTAGAATATGTGATATCCTAAATACAGTTATAACTAGTTAGGGGTCAGATACTCACCCACACCATGGCCAAATTAGGACCTGAATCTACTCAAATATTTGTGGGTCATAGTAAACCTTGTTTTAATACATATATATAAATAAATAAATAAATTAAATTACCGGTGCACTACAGGGCACGGGTCACAGGGCGTTTTCACTATTTTTGGACCCAATGCACTGCGTGCAATAATGGCTGAATGAGGGTTCTGTATGATTTTAATTCTGAGTATATAGGGATTTTTGCTTTCGTCGAAAATCGCAGCCTCTTTAATCCATCCCATCTACAGTACCTCTGAGTGATTTTCTAACTAATTGAAGGTTATTACCCCAATGATAAAAAAAAATCTGCATTCCAGTGTTTCTAAATTGTCTTATAATGCAAACAATCTTTTCATTAGTTTTAAGAGTAGTATGTTTTGAACTATAAAAAAAAAAGTGATAAAATAAATATAAACACACAAAACAAATGAGATTATCTTAACGTAAGTGTGCTTTGTTAAAGCAGCTTGTCTCGACCGCAATTATTGATTGAATTGGTACTGCAGTCGCGCCGCGCCGCTTACACTCGACTTAGGATGTTTCTTAATACCAAATAATTAATTAAATTTTCTTAATATTTTTTTCATCTTTTATTTTTATTAAGGTATGACGTCCCTCTTTGCGCAATGGTAAGCTATGTGGTCTTTTAAGTTAAACGTCCCGGCTTCGATCACCGGCAGAGGCAATTGAAACTGTTCTGGTGACGATGACCTGCTAAGCTATTTAGCGTTCGGGTAAGTGCGATGCCACGGAAAATCCTATTAATGGTAGGTCTGATATAACTGCCATACCGCTAAAAGGTTGGCCCGCTACAATTCTAGATTGCATCATAAAAAAGCAGATAAAGTCACCGGCAGAGCGTGTTGGATATAATAACATTAAGTATATACCGACGCGAGCTGGAATTCAATAAGTATTACTAGTTGGTATTTAAATATTTTTATTTCTTCACAACAAAACCTTAATTAGATACGAAAGTACCAACTTTATCTTCATTTTTTAACGACTTTCAATATAAGGAAGTTAATACTCGCTTCTCATAACGACCGTCGATTCAGCCTTTATAACATTCTGGTACCTACTCCCATTTTGCAAAACGAATTCCTTCGGTCAACAATCGCTGTAAACCAAACTGTTCAGATCAAATAATGAAGTTAGTATAGCCATTCTTAACAACAGGGTAGAGAAAAAAGGAACTCTACTAAATTTAATCTTCTAACTGTTAACACTGAAAATTTTAAACACTAAATTTTAATTATTTAGTTTCCAATTAAAGCTGGATTTATACATGCAGTCTCAGAAGCGGTGATAGCGCAGTGATAACGAACTCGACTTCACATTCGGGGGGCCGAGTTCGAAACTATAACTTTTCTAAGTTATGGGCGATTTAAGTAATGAAAATATCACTTGCTTCAACGGTGAAGGAAAACATCGTGAGGAAACCTGTATACATGAGATTTCTACATAATGTTCTTAAAGGTGTGTGGAGTCCACCAAGCCACACTTGGCCGGCGTGGTGGAGAACTGCCGTAACCCATTCTTGTTGTGGAAGGAGACCCGATGATGATGATGCAGTATCGCGCGACTCCGTCCGCGTACCTATTATTTCCGATAAGATTTTAATACAACTTTCAGCTTTTGTTACTTTGTACCCCGAACCACCGCGTCGCCCTGCCCACCTTTAGATATTAGGGTGAGTTCAAATAGCCAACTTAACTATACATTTTCTCAAAATTGGAGCTAGCAAATGCAATAATTACTTTTCAAAATCGACTGATATCTAACGATCTCCCGAGTCAAATTAACTATCATTCAACCCCTTTAAGGTGAAGGATTTTTATAAATCTTTAAACTCGTAATTTAGTATTTAAATTGAAAAAAAATACTATATAAAGTCAAATGTGAAGTCAAATACTTATTTATATACCCGTAAATGGTACTTGAGATCATGGCGATAGCTACATTCGTAATCTTTAAACTAAAGCTCCGAGGATTCCAAACGCGGTCTAAGAAGAAGTCCAAAACAAACTTACCTATGCGTTTTTTGTTATCACAATCTAACATTGTCATTAAACACTAAAAAGCAACATGCTCAGAGCAAAAATAAAATTAAATCGATGTAACGTAAAAAATCGCGGATTTTGTAAACCCTTTTTAAACCTGTTAGTGGCAAAAATATTTAAAAAAAAGACATGTGTGTACTTATGTACACGCTTTAGAAGTTATACTTCTTTGGCGTAACAAGATAAAATACTTTTCAAAAATGTTATCTTTCACCTTATTCTATGTTTTTAAAAAAGGCGACAAAAAGATATTTAATACATTGAAAGTCTTATTTTTAACGCATTATCTAGTTAAATTAAGTTGTTTTAAATATTATATAATGGAAATGGACATAATAAATGTAAGTAAATTTTAAATACAAAAAACTCATTACTTGGCGGACAACCAAGTTTCACTCAACATTGAAATTTAAGATTATTGTACGATTTAATCCATTTAATCACGGGACTGAGCCCGCAGACTTTGACAGTTGAAAGTCTACACTGTCAAACCTTATAGCTAACTTCAGGGTGTCGATTTTTTGAGACGGCGACGTGCGCGCGCATCAAAAAAAATTACTCTCATCATTTTTCCCAAACGCGCCAAAAGAAGTATAACTTCAAAAGTAATTCAACCTTAGCCTTTTGCAAGAATTAAGTTGTGAAGAGAAACAGAGATTTATAAAATCCGACTGCTATTTATTTTCAGAGATAAGCGCGTTAAAACAAACCTACTAGTCAGTTAACTGTTCGGCAGTATGACATTTCCGCCATATTGTATGGATGACTAACAGACATTAATAGCATTACGTCATTAACCCTTGATTGAATATTAATAGTTTTATCAACAGATAAAATACCTAACACTATAACTTTAATAATTTTTACCATGAGTTAACCCATGACCTACTTCACAGTCAGTCAGTCACTTGAAAAACTATTTGAATTACAAATGTTCTTGCTAAACATTTCAATGTCGTATCGGAAAATTACATATGTTGAGACCCTTAATGTATCTTACTTACAATCTCAACGTAAGATCGGGCTGTGGAAGGCTTCGGTCGTGGCTAGTTAACGACTCACCAACTCATGTGCCTGTAATTGTGATTGTTGGCTCATGACCGAAGTTTGCATCCTTGAATAGGACCTTCGGGCGACGGAAACGGGGAATCTGTGAGCCGTCGGAGTTAAGTCACGGGACGGACCGTCACTGCCAGCCGTGGTTAAAGCCATTCTAAGCAGTGATAGATCCTTCAAAGTGGATTCTGCGAGGGTATGATAGCGCATAAGGAGGAAGCGGACTTGTGGAGACTTTTAGGACGACGCGGACTCCTACCCAATCAGTCGATCGCAGACAGTTGGCTCATGACCGTCGTTTCCATCCTAGAATAGGACCTCTGGGTGATAGAAACGAGGAATCTGTCTGCCGACAGAGTTAAGTCTTGGGCAAGACCTTCACTGGCATCCTATGTTCAAAGTCAAAGTCAAAGGCAAAAATATTATTATTCAAGTAACATACGTAACATTTTTAATGCGTACATTACATGAGTACACGATAGTAAGATGATGGCGAAAACCATATTCGTAAACTTGAAACTAAAGCTACGAGGGTTCCAAACGCATCGTGGTCTAAGGAGAAGCCCACAACAAACTTAGCCAGGTGTTTTTTTTTTTGGTTCAAATGGTAAGCAGTGTCAGGGTATCCACTCCAAGTCATCCAAGCAAATTCACCACAGACAGTCGACCGTAGGTGGCTTATAACCGTTGTTTGCTTCCTTGAACATGACCTTCAGGGTATAAGAGTAAAGTCCTTGAGATAGAAGGCGCATCCAAAGTTCCCAGTACCTACGCCTTTAACAGTGAGTAGTGAACTCTGTCACAGTAAATAATCTGGTTTATATATTTACTATGCTTCTGTAGTCTTAGATGTTGTTCTGCCATGCCAAGCGTAACTGTAACGCGTTTTTGTAACCTTGACCGGATTATTTTCCCAGTATTGTAACTAGATGGCGCTCCTTCGATACCATACAAATCGTGGTTACTTTTACGCGATCGAATATGTTACCCCTATATAGTTAACCCTAAGGTTAGTAACCTTAGAGTTTTAACTGTAGAAGTCTGACATAACCTCCACGCTCCTCTGTCGAGAGGCATCAATGAGTATTTGCTCACGATATAAAAAAAGGGCGATCGTTATCATAACCATTCCAACCGATTGACGTCCACTGCGTGACATAGGTATTTTGTAGTCGGTCCTGGGCCGCTGCTCCCAGCGACTAGTTTGATAAGAGAGGACCATATTATATTTTAATTACTTGTTTAAAAAACTGATCAACCTTGCTCACGCAGTTTGTCGCTTGGTGTACTCAAAACCTTAACTTGTAAGATGGTCTGCGCGTTATGTAACATCCATTTCAATCTCAATGGCTTATGAATTCACCACTGTACTGGTCCAACCCTTCTGATTTGTGCCCTGTAGTGAGCCGGTAATGAGTAGATGTTGATGAAAAAGATACTTATTTGTTTACGACGTATGTTCGGCTTCTGGCGTAATAAAGATGTGCTGAAGCTTATATTATGAAAATTAAGCTTAATTTGCTATACTCCGCGAGCAGCAGGAGAATCTGTATGGTGTAATTTATAATTACTTCAATCCGTATACTCCACACCAAACAGATCCTCGGCAATGTACCCTCTACGCACGTTTCGCTCCGAAACCGGAGGATCCTCAGGAGATGTTGACTTAACAATTATTAATTATCGATTTCCGCAAAGTAACGCCTACTTCTATCCAATATGTGCTGAAGCGTCATATGAAGCAATATTGCATTGTTCCGGCAAGATGGGAGACCTTTACGAAAGACCGCTCACATTGGCGGCGCCTAGTGAACACGAACGTGACGAAATTTGAGGTCGAGACGACTTAAGGAGGTTATGCGAGTCACCTAAGAGCTCACCAGCGGCGCTCTAAGCCGGAATCGGAAACAGTCGCTGTGACCGAATACGGGTAGGATTGATTGATTGATTGATTGATTGATTGATGTTCGGCTTAATCACTGCACGAATTTTGATGAAATGGTAAAGGACATAATCGGGGATTACATTTCTGTCTCCTCTTTGCTAACCGGGTGGGAAATATATAATAAAATATATTAAGAGTACGCCGTGCGGAGACGGCAGATCACAATACAGTTGTCGATACCCCTAGTCGTCCCGCATACGAGGCGACTAAGGTAATACCTACCTCCTACAATCCTACATTGCCGGTGTGTTGACGCACGTTTAGCACAAAATCAGCTTATGCGAGTAATTTACCCATTGTTATTTTTTTTTATCCCAAAAAGATCCAGAATATTTTTTCATAGTAATAATTGACGGACAAAGATGGCCAACTTGATGGTGCGTGGAAATCCATCACCTATAAACACAGCAAAACTGCAAGGGGCATACAAGGAGCACTTGCTGCAACGTGCCACCCTGTTTCCATTAATTTGAAGCGAAGATACCGAGCGCTGGCTTAAAATTTATTTTTAGCCAGCCAATAAATTAAGGTGAACGTTAAATATACATTTGACGTGCATTCTTATTGTTTTGTATAAGTAGAGA
Source organism: Pararge aegeria (assembly GCF_905163445.1). NCBI lineage: Eukaryota > Metazoa > Arthropoda > Insecta > Lepidoptera > Nymphalidae > Pararge > Pararge aegeria. The sequence goes on from NC_053180.1 coordinate 2,743,193, forward strand.
TAATACTTAGTTATCTGGCAAAACATTTAAAGGGGAATGGGACTTTTGACCCTAATTTATCAAGCTTAAATTAACTTTTAAATTATTATTACGTTAATAAATAAAAAAATCTAATTTAGTTCGTTTCCCACGCGCTGAGATTAGATTTAATTTTAGCTTGCAAATTAACTAAAATCAAGGTTACAATTATTAACTCTTTAACTCTTTAATAGTGCATATTAAATTTTGTATTTTAAAGCAAACTTAAAATCAGCGCTATGGCATCGTAGCGAATGAACAAGAAAATATAATGTGATCAACTTTTATAGTCATAATGGACAGACCATCGTCTTTAAACAGGGCAACACTTCTTAAGGCATGAATGAATGAATGAATGAATGTACTTTGATTGTACCACAAATAGTACAAAGAACTGAAAATCAATTTATATCTTATATATACATATGTACATAATAAAATATCTTTCTTATGGTATGTGTGTATATGCACCACTTTCCTTTTCCCTGTATTTATTTTTAATGCTATTGGTTGCATGGAAAAGATCGGTATGTAGTGATAAGGCCGCAAAATAGTATAGGCCTTTTTATTAAAATAGATTTTCTGTTTTTTGTACTTTTTGCAGTACAATCATTCGTTCATTCTTGCCCTGCAAAGTGTTGCCCTGTTTAAAGGCGATGGTCTGTGCGATGTATATATATATAGACGATATAAATACATATACAACATACAAGTCTAATAGAATTACTAACATTTGGCGTAGGTGCCTGTAATTACACCAGCAACACGCTCTTCAGACCGGAACAGTAAATATATAAGCTAATGCAGTATGGAAACGAAGCCTACAGTCCGTCCGTCTGTCAGCGGGATGTATCTAATGAACCGTAACAAGTTGATTAGATTGAATGAGAAGAAGCAGCTGCGTGCATAGAGGGTATGCACAGGGTATGCAGATTATATTAAATGAAGAAAATCCGCAGTAAGAGTTATAAAAAACTTAAGTATTGGCATTGTAAGAGTTATAAAAACCCTACCCTTAACTATTTATAACTCGTACTGGGGATTTACTTCGTATATCATGTCATTCGGACTCTCACAGGAATGCTGTCACATGAACCATTATCTTAAATTAAAAAAAAAAATCATTTTCGTTCGTAGGCACCTGGTAACCCTTAGAAGTGACACCCATATTGTTGAATTGACAATTTGACACGGCAGCCATCTTGGACTTAAAAAATAATATCATATTCATTCGTTGCCACTATGTAGGGTAGAGGTAAGGAGAGTCATCTTATATGGGAGAAAAGTTGAAAAAGTGTCCAGTTGTTGCGCTAAATAACAGTTCAAAAATCCTCCACAATGGCGCTGGTGGATGCACAGGGTATGGTATGAATGTAGCAATCGTAGATGAATAGAAAAATGATGCCGAGTTAAAAAATTTAATGTCATTATCGTCTAAAGTAGTTAATTATTGAGCATTTCAACAACTTACGTTGTACAAAATATTGTGGTAAATATAACCTTACTTCCTTGTATCTCCATACTTCCTTGTTTATTTTTCAAGCCTACTCTAACAATATTTATATTTGGCGCTTCTTTTAAGAGTTACCCTGATGCAAATGTGGCGCCATCCTAATTTAATACATTTTGACGACACTTTTTCATATACACAGATGACTCTCCTTACCTCTACCCTCCATAGTTGCCACGCGAAAACCATCAAACTGTAAATTTGACACTGCAGCCATCTTGGATTTCAAAAATAATACTAAGTTTCTTCTCCTCGGAAACGATTCCCATTTTGTTAAATTGACTATTTATAAAACTAATATCGCATTCATTTAAAAATCACAAACATCTTAATATTCAACAGAACTTCAAACACGTGCTGGAGGGTGTCTCATACTACGCTTGCTTATTCGTGGTCTCTAGAACTTTCCCGATCCAACGGCCATCGCACCTTCGACAAGCTTGGCCTGCCCTTTGCCATTTCAACTAGCTGATAGTTTGGACTATGTCAGTGACTGATTCTGCTCCGGATATCTTCGCGTCTATTTTATCCTTCAGATAAACTCCCAACATAGCCCTCTCCATGGCTCGTTGACCAAATGGGTGCTCTTAAAATTAATATACCTAGTACAGTATGGTATGATGGTATCTTATTCATATAAATCGTAATTAACTTTCACGCGATCAAATAAGTAAATGTAGGTAAAAATGTCACACTAGCATGCAGAATGGTCATGGCGCTCTTAAGATTCCATACAAATCTTGGTTAACTTTCACGTGATCGAATATGTAGAATATCTCTCACTAGGCGCTAGATCGTGCAAGCCAAGTTACTATACTGTGTCCAAGTAAGTACGTTAAGTAATTGGGTCTAGGAGAAGCTGGTGTAGGAACCTGATAATTATACTTTACTAGGCTGTGTCGGCGGCTACGCACGCGTGTATCTTAGTGTGTACACAGCAGTGGCGTGCACTGGGTTGCTTACCAGGGTATGCATACAGCAGGAAATTTGCATAAAATGGAAGTAATCCTCCCCTTATACGGGCTATATTTAAATTTAAGGGTATGCAGTTCTTTTGTGCATGTATGAAGTGCACGTCACTGGTACACAGACAATAGCTTTTATATTTACAGTGGTATAGTAGTAATCCATACTAATATTATAAATGCGAAAGTGTGTTTGTTTGTCCATCAATAACGCATCAACAGAGCGACGGATTGATGTGCATAAAGATACTTGAAAGGAGACAGGAGACACAAGCGTCCTGGAATAGTGCACTGTTCTGTATTGATTATCGGTTTCCTATTATTCCTGGCAAAGTTTTTCAAATGACAACCCGAGCGAAGCAGGGGGTAAATGCTTGTATATATATTTATATTTTTCATTAAAAGTAGGTATAATATTTCCGTCTCCAGCACGGCTAGCATGGGCAGGAGACAATTATATCCCCGGGGAAAAGATATATATATCTTCTCCCACAGCTTTTTCAACGCCTAGAGCACTGGCGCACAAGTGGAAATAATATCCGAATAATGTGTATAAATAATAAATAAATAATAAAATAAAAAAGCCTTTTATTATTCCTTGATTGAAAATATAAACAATAAATATAAAAGTAGATAAGAAGTAGATAGAAAATAGATATAAGCTTTTGCAAAATTGTTACGTTAAATAAATAAACTTTTTTTTTTACAAATTGAGTTATAAAACCAATGACCCCTTGTGGGTAAAGGCCTCCTCCATTTTCTGCCACTCAGCTCTGTTTAGCGCTCTTTAGAGCCCGTTCTCGCCAGCCACTCTCTAATTCATCTGCCAATCGTACCTTCGGTTGACCCCGTTTTCTAATGCCCTTTGGACCTTTCCATAGAGATGTGCGTTTTGTCCATTTATTATTAGGGGTACGTGCGTCGTGGTTTATAAATGGGGGTAAACTTCTCCTATTCCATGTTCCCGTGGTTTAGCAGGTGGACACGTTAATTATAAACATCGGGGATATAACTTATGTCTCCTGCTGTGCTAGCCCTGATGGATGATATCCACTAACTTTGTACTGAAGTACCTACCTACGTTAACATTAGTTCAGCGGTTAAGCCGAACATGGGTAATATAAATTAAAAAAAATTAAATTAAAAATATTTATTTCGTTTCGTACAGCAAAATAATACATTGAAATTGGGGTCATCCTAGTAAGTTACTAGTATTACTACTAGCACTTGTGGCAGGCGGCCCCGCTCTTCCATAACATCATATACAAATTGAAATAAATAAGTAGATCAAAGTTATATAAATCAAAATTAAGTATAATTCAAAATTATAAAGGTAAACCAAAGATAATTACAACATGTGTGTCTACTTGAGGTGCGTTAGTGTGTGTGTGTGTGTGTGTGTGTGTGTGTGTGTGTGTGTGTGTGTGTGTGTTTGTGTTTATGTGCGTATGTGTGTAAGTGAGTGTATGTGTAAACGAATGGATGTATAAGTTATAAACGTGTGCTTGTGTGTCTTTTCATGACAATGTATGGGATGCAAAATTCATACGTTCATTTGTTGCATCAAATCCTCCGTTTCATAATAGTTCAATTTATGCAACCACTCAGTAAGCACTTTTTTGCAATTATGAAGTGCTAATGGATAAATATTTAACTTACTGTTAGTTATGTTGTAGAGATAAGTCGATTTCCTGGTAAATTGTTGGGAAGCAAATTTAGTCCTACTTGGAATTGAGTGTAAAACCATATTTCTTCTCCTCGTTTTAAGTTTGCCAGTATTGTAAGGTAAATTTTTATGTACTCTTAGTAATGATGAAAGTAAATATAATTTTCTAACCGTTAGTAACTCACAATGGTTATATAGGTCTACAGTTGAAAATCTGTATGGTTTGAAAAACATAACTTTTAGTAAAGACCTTTGACCTCTTTCAACTTCTAGAAACTTTGTTTTTGAAGCAGCACCCCATGTTGAAATGCAATATCCCAAAATGGATTGACCCAATGTTACGTAAATCTGAGTCAATAATTTTTTTGTTGTTACGTGTCTCAGCGTTTTAAAAATCCAGACAAGCTTCCTTATTCTTCCATTCACAAATTCGACATGAGGGTGCCATGAGAGTCGCCAATCTAACATTACACCTAGATATTTGTTTGTTGTTACTTTGTTAATTACAGGACAATTACAATTACTAGAATTTAGATTACTACATTCATGAATTTTAACAAGGAAATTATTGTGAGGTTGTGTTTTTGAATTGATTGTAAAGCAAATATAGTTTGATTTTTCAGTATTTAGCGTTAAAAGATTAGACTTTAGCCAAAGAGAGATTTTTGATAGGCCTGATTCAGCCATCAATTTAACAGAGTTCCATGATGTGCTTGAAAAAACTAAAGCAGTGTCATCGGCATACGAGAACACATGGCCTCCGTCAAGTTTTAAATTGCATAGATCATTAATGTATATTAGAAATAAAGTTGGTCCCAATACACTTCCTTGAGGCACACCAAATGTTAGTTTAGAGTCCTCACTAATGTAATCTCCAATTTTGACACGCTGAGTTCTATCGTGTAGATAATCTTTGAGTAACAGCAGTGCTGTGCCTCTAATTCCAATTCTTTCAAGTTTTTGTATAAGCAGAGGTACGGAGACGGTATCAAACGCCTTTTTAATGTCTAAAAAGACAGTTAAACATTTTTTTCCTTTGTCTAACTGTTCTGAAATTAGTGACGTTAACGCTAATACGGCATCCTCTGTGGATTTTCCGTGTCTAAAACCGTATTGTGAGTTAGAGAGAATTTTAAATTTATCAAGGTAACTAACCAATCTAGAATTTATTAATTTTTCCAATACTTTCGCAATGGATGGTAAAACAGAAATCGGTCTGTAGTTATTAATATCTTCACTATTTCCACTTTTGAACACAGGTGTAACGATAGACTGTTTCAGTATAAAAGGAAAAACTCCTACTTTGAAACAGAGATTAGCTAGATGACAAATTATTGGTGCGACTATGTGTATGGCTAATTTAAGAAATTTGGTTGGAATATTGTCCCAGCCTGGCGCACTGTCAGATTTAAGATTCAAAATAACATTTTCAGTTTCATATAGATCAGTATCCAGGAGAACAAATGAAGATAATTGACTATCAACAAATAGTAAGGGATCTTCAGTTTTGGGGGCATTCAACATAATATCCTCTGCTAGTTTCCTTCCAACACTAGCAAAGTAGCCACTTACATAATTAACAGAGTAAACTGGAGAGGGATTTATATTTAAAAGATTCAAACTTTGAGTTCTAGTTTTATTTAAATTAGCTATAGATTTAATTTTACTCCAAAGTACTTTGCTATTATTTACAGAAAGAGCTAATTGTTGTCTATCATAATTCCGTTTTATCTTTTTAATCAGGCTGTTACAGTAGTTACGATACCGCTTAAAGCTGATTTTTAATATTTCATTATCAGGATCGGCCCTTAGCCTATTTTGCATATTATTCCTGTTTCTTATACATCGTAGGAGGCCAGATGTCATCCAAGGTTTGATATTGCGTTTATTTTTAGGGAGGTACATAACAATCGAGCTCTCTTTCAGTGAGTCAGTCAATTTCTTTACAAGTTCTTTAACTACCAACTTAGGATCTTCAGAGTAAAGCAATGTATCCAAATTTTGTTCCATAAGTATTCTTATAGCTTTGTCATAGTCTACGAAGAGCTTGGTTTTTGGGCACTTGTGGTTACTATGCAATTTAGCTATGCATAAAAATATCATGTAGTGATCGGTAATCGAAGTGTTGAGAACTGATATGAAAGGAGATACGTTCTTTTTCTCTAATTTTAATATGAAATGATCAAGGCAGTTACTACCTCGAGTTGGAAGGGAATGACCTGGGAGTAGGCCATACATAGAGAGCATGTTTAGGTAGTTGACCCTATTATTGGATTCATTATTAGATTCGTTATCTTTAGGTATAAGGTTTATATTTATATCTCCCGTAATTATAATATTTTTATGTGATTTGATAGAATCAAGATATCCACTAAGCGAGTTTATATAGTTATTTGCATTGGTATTTGATGGAGACCGGTAGATTCCTAAAATAATATAATCGTTAATTTCTAATTGCAAACACGATGCATGTTCTAATATTACCTCCTTAGCACTAGCCAAAAGAGTATTTCTAACATAGATAACTACACCATCGTTTTGATTAAGGTGGTGTTTAGTGTTGAATGAGTTGTAATTATTGAGGGATGGAATGATTTTTAGAGGATTTAGTCGACATTCTGTCAGGACTAAAACATCTATATGAAACTTTAGTTGAGATAATGAAATTTGAAGATCATCCAGATTTGAATAAATACTGCGTATATTCTGTGAAACTACTTTTAGATCATTTTTTTTAATAGTCTTTATTTGGTTAAGCTCCTCAATATCACATTGCTGTGATAATGGAGCCATAGACTGGTCTATTTCGTTTAAAGTGACAAGAGAATTAAAATTCATACTGAGGCCTGACTTATGAATACAAGGTGATAAATTAAGTTGATACCTGAGGGTATATCGATAAATAACCAGTAAGATTTAATGATATACACAGTGCAACATTTATAAGTTATTTGTATGCCTGACTTATATATGTGAGGAGTGATAACATTATTTAATGAGTATGAGTATTTGTGTAGTATGTATATTGTGCCACGTATTGTGTGTGTAGATTTTTGTGTGAGCTCAAGCAAAATGAATAATGAATCGCTTACAGGTAGACTAAACAGTAAAATACAAGTGCAATAACAATAAACAAAACTGTTTGCAAAGACTAAATAAATATTATAGAAGTCAGCATGCAATGACAAAGTGAGATTAAAGAGTATGGCCATTTTAGAGAATAGTCATTTTTCTTGCAATAGCTTGTGAATTTGGGGTTCATTCGTGATTAGGATAATGTGGGAACCCTCATCTTTTCTTAAATATACCTTGCCATAGGCCGTCCAGCAGAATTTGTAAGCTTTTGATTTAACAAGATCGCGTGCTAGAAAATATAAACGGGCCGCTTTAGACGTAAGCTGTTCCGAAATGAAAATAGGTGTGTCTTCACAGGTACGGAACCCCAGATGCTTGGCACATAACTTTGATTTGTGTTTGATATTATAAGACTTACTCATCTTAAGAATCTCAGTTTTTAATATAGTAGAAGACGAAGATGATAAATATAGTACAAAACAAATTTTATTATGAATCTCGTAGGGACTATATATGAGATCCTGATTCTGAGATAAAAATTACCATCTAGCCGTCTCCGATACGAGCTATATTATCTTTATGCCAAATTAAATTATAAATAAATAAATAAAATATAGATATACTACGACAATGCACACATCGCCATCTGTCCCCAAAGTAAGCGTAGCTTGTGTTATGGGAACTGAGATGACTGATGCATATTTTTATGAATAATACACATAAATACTTATAATATACAGATAAACACCCAGACACTGAAAAACACTTGTAAACAATCTTTTCATTATGAAAATTAAGCTTAATTTGCTATACTCCGCGAAAAGCAGGAGGAGAATCTGTATGGTGTAATTTATAATTTCTTCAATCCTTATACTCCACACCAAGCAGATCTTCGGCAAAGTAGCGTCTACGCTCGTTTCGCTCCGAAACCGCTTATATAACTGATGAATATTTTTATGATTAATATACTTAAATATAGAGATGAACACCCAGCCACTGACAAACATTTATGTTCATCACACAAATCTTTTCGAGTTGTGGGAATCGAACCCACGGCCTCAGAAAGCAGGGTCGCTGCCCACTGCGCCACCCAGCCTTCTAAATTAGATTCGGTGCAGTGGCTGAGTTTAACATAGGTAACAAACTCACAAACAAACTAACCGACACACTTACACATGAATAATATTAATATAGATAATGATTTTATGTCATAGGTACTTTATCTGCCTTATAATTGACTAGCGATGTAGTGGGCCGGTAACAGGTTGATAATAATATGATGATAACGATTACTATAAAAACACTCAGCAGATTTTTTCTCTATGTCAAACTTCTTGACTTTGATATACGAATTTAACGCTCATAACACTTATGATTAATTCATTATTATGTTATTAGTAAAATTATATTACGAATATGCGGTAGTAAAGAAGATACAAACACTACGACACGCTACTGTAATTATTTAATTTATTAGTCAAGGACTTTTCCTTGATCTTTGGTAAATAATTATCTACCTGACCTATGGCACATAATAGTGACACCTGTGTTATATACAAATATTAAATTACACTAAATTGACTGCTCTCAAAGAAAAAAAAGTGTGTATAGAAGCTTTATGAGACAGAGCTCGGGGAAAGTACCGCCATGATTATTTCTGCCGCAAAGCAGCATTGTTGCAATGCTGTGTTCCGGTTCACAAGCCGTCGTGGCCGGTGTAATAACAGACACGTGAAGCTTACCTACGCCTCAGTTTGGTGGGCACAGGGTGGCACGTCGCAGGACGTATTCTTTTCATGCTCTGCGAAGTGTATCTATTTTTAATGAAAAAAAAACTCAGGTACGTGTTATAAATACTCAAGGGTAGGCTTTTTAGAACTCTTGCAATGCCTACCCTTAAGTTTTTTATAACTCGTACTGGAGATTTTTTTTCATTTTATATCATCTGCATACCCTGTGCATACCCTCTACCCTCTGTAACCAATATTTTATGGAGCACTGGCACTTATGAGTGGTAGTCTTTACCAACTCTATACACTACACGGTCAGCTGATGCGAACTATAGGCGCCGCCATATTGGTCTCGGCTGAGCGCCTGCCACTTTATCCCGACTCCGCGGCCGACCGTCACGCGACATGCAACACACAGCCGAAAAAGTGAGAGTATGTTCCTATTTTTGTTAGCTTTGGCCTTTATTCCATTGAAAAAATTTTACTGCATCGTGGAATTACCCGTGAATAACTATTTCGTCAGCAATGATGAAGATCACACATCTTTTATCTCTGATAGGTAAAAATACTATGTTGCATAAACACACTACTGTCAAGATTCTTGCCGGCTTCTTCTCGGTAGAATCTGCCTTCCGAACCGGTGTAGAGTCACTACAATCAGACTGACTTGGCGTTCAAATATGCTTACAAACTAGGCCTACTTGAAATAAATGAAATCTGTATTTAAACCTCATTTTGAAATACTTAGGATCTTCAGTTAAGGTTTTTAATTGTTTAGGCTAAAACAAAAAATATATAAGTATGCAAAAAACACACACGTCTCTTCAGCAGGATTATAAAGCTTTTCCGCCACGACAAAAAAAAAACCGGTAATATTAATTTTTAAACCATTTCATGTTTAGAGTACATCACATAATACGAATGTTAATTTATTGCCATGTCATATGCCCGTAAGCACGGTGATTGTTGACCGCAATCACGTTCTGTTTTGTAACATTTCTGATTGACACGCACAACACGCCGTGTTCTCGCATAAGACGCTGCATATACATAGACACTTTTAACGTTGCCGTCCGGATACTAGACTTTCACCGCTTCTACTGCACCCAGCAATAACAGTCAAGATTCAAAAGGACAATAGGTATAAGGTACACCCATGTATAGTGTTGTCCAATGGTAGTAATTGGAAATAGTGTCCAGTAGGACTAACCGGACATTAAAAAAATGACATCTACGACTTCCTTTTAAAGTATTTCATGTCCGTAACAAAGGAGTGTATACACAGCTCCTAAGTAATCTTACTTTTTTTTTAAAGATAAGCAAAGATCTCTAGATATGGTAATCTGTGAACATATTTAGATTTTATGTTAGTTTTTATCAAAAACAGACAAAATTAAAACTAATTGTAGTAGATCCAAATAAGCCAAAGACATCTAAGTTCTAGAATGTCTACACGACCGATTCATGACAGTACTACCGCCGCTTATTTTGGCCGCCATTTTGCAATGTTATGTTACGTTCTGAAGGGCGAGGTTGCCGATTTGTAAAAAACCGTAATAAACGCGGACGAAGAAAATGGAAGAGTTATTACTATGAAAAGACCTCTATCGACAGGGTGGTAACTTTGGTCACGGACGAAGCCTCCCTCCAGACCCGACGTCGGAGTCGTTGAGTCGAGGTCTGGAGGGTGGCTACCACAGAGTACAGAAAGTTCACATTAAAAGTCCTAAATAAGTTCCACTTAATAAGTTAGAGTGAACGTTCACTGACCAAGTTCATGATATGGTTGTTTATCTGACAATATGTTCTTTCTAGCTACTCTACATCCTCGGTCTTATGAAACAACAATAATATAATAATATACCTAAACAATAAAATCCTATACTTATTCACTTACCTAAAACAAACACGTGCGCGCATCATCTGTTGGGAATTTTCCTTATAAGATCACGATTAGCATTCTATAATGGTGGGTTGTATTTACTACATATTAATAACATTATGATGAATATTATAAGGTAATTCTGCCCCAGGACATAAGTCATAAGTAAGTCAGGACATAAGTTTGATCTGACTGACAGATGAACCACAGTTAAACGGCTGACCCCTGATGCTTTTAATATTGAAGGAAATTCAATAAATTATAATGCATAAAAAAAAAAAGAATCTGGTATAAAAGGGCTCCGATCAACACGTCGGAGGAACACAGATGCTCCGGAATACTCGTATTTAAAAACGTACCCGTACTAGCGTACCCAGCCCGCTTCGCCGGGCTAGATTTTGCTCTATTTTATTTGAAAAATAAACTTACATCATTATTTTTTTTATTTAAGTCTCATAATATATTAAATCATTTATTTCTCTCCGTATTCATTCTCTTCTATTATCTTCTCGAGCGGATGAAGATCATTATCTACACCCATGTACACCCAACAATAGAATATCATCATAGTAAATAAAAGCTGTATTTGACAGTTTGACAGTTCAAAAATAGGAGTGTTGTCACCAAACTTTACAGGATTACTCGCCAGGTCAATCCGGAGATTCCCTGAAAGTTTCATTGAAATCGGTCCAGCCGTTTCGGAGCCTATACGGAACATACCCACACACTTTCTCTTTTATATTTATGTAATAGCTTCTGTCCGCGTACTTGTCTGCAGATTTGGTTCTATAGCTTCGCTCGTTAACACTTTTAATTTTACCACGGAAAGTATTTGAGAGATCGGTATAGAAAGTACATGTCCTTTTCCATAGCATCGGTGGCATGCATACAAAATTTCAAACCTGTCTGCCCGCGGCTTAGCTCTTAAACAAACTTCAATTTTCCCCGGGAACTACTTAAGAAATCGGGATGATTTTTTTTTACCCATATCAAAGGCTACATGTATGCCAAATTTCATCCAAATCCGCTTAGCCGTTTTTCCTTAATTGAGTAACAAACATCCACACTTACACATTTATAATATTAGTAGGATATATTGTTATGTTTGTGTTTTAAAACGTGTTTAATTGTGTCACCCTGGGCTGAGAGTAGAAGATTGACAGAAGAAGCTTTAAGTTACCTTGATTTGTAAAACTCAACCCCTTACGGGGTAAACTAGGAAATAAAGTTTGCATGGAAGCTTTTTTTTATCTGCCGCTAAGCAGCATTGTTGCTATGCTATGTTCGAGTCTTTATGGTATGGCTGCTGGTGTAATTACCGACGCATGACACCTAAAGCTATGGACACAGCCTGTGTCACACAGGGCACCACTATGTAAAACGTGTTCCTTACTGTAGTAAGAAAAGGTAGAGATGAGATCGAAATCGGCCCCGCGAAAGTAAAGCCGAAGCTCAGTGGCGTGCATAGAGGGTATGCACAGGGTATGCAGACGATATGAAATGAAGAAAATCTCCAGTAAGAGTTATAAAAAACTTAAGGATAGGCATTGAAAGAGTTTTAAAAAGCCTACCCTCAAGTGTTTATAACTCATACTGGAGATTTTCATCATTTTATTTTATCTGCATACCCTCTGCACGTCACTGCAGGTGAACCATCTGTCTGGTCTATCAATTATTGTTGTTGTAGTATGTATTTGTTCTTGCTTCACGCACTAACTAAATAGTTAATACTATACTATATAAACTTGATTTTTGGAATAGAGTTAGTTGAAAGTATGGAGTGTGACATAGGCTTTTTATCCCGGTAATACAATAGAAAGTATATTGGGAAACAAAAGGTTCTCACGGTATTTGCAATTAACAAAACCAGTAAAAAAAGACTGCTAGCTAGCTAATAAAGATTTTAGAAATGTAATTTCAAGTGAAAACAAACGGACAAAGTCGCCAGCATCCACTAGTCGTACTAATTGAGAAGTATTAAGGAAAATTATTTAATTAACACTTAACATCTACGATAGAATTTAATTACAGAATATTGTTTTTTTAGGTATTAAAATTTACAACACTTCTTTTATATACTTAAATGTAAAAAGTTATGTCCTGCCATAGACAGCGTAAACCGAACGAGAGTTAGATACTTATCATTATAAGTATCTAACTCTCGTGGTTTACGTGACAGTAAATTTTATGATGTAAATACATAAAGTAAATAAATACATAATATGGAACGTTTTTGAAAATCCACCTCCATAAAAAGGAAGTATGTATGAAAGTCCTTTTCCAGGTTATATCCATAAAGGTATATCTGCACTCGGTTAACCCGTGAGAAGGCGCGCTATGAGCATTTTGCTCACGCAAAAATTTGTTACAGTTTATTTTGATTACTATAACCTCGGGCACTATAAGCTCCACAGTACCTTCCTAACTATTCATCCTCTCCCCCCTGACATGACTCGTGCGCCTCTCAGTGTCGCTCTGTCCACGTTGTGAGGTGTTCCTCCGCAGTGCATCGTGAAGCGCGACATTATGCTCAGTGCGCGCTTACTCGTGTAAGTTTTTTTTTAGTAAATAACAAATATTTTTATACTTATTCTCATTTTTCGTATATGGATTTATTGTTTAAATATTCTGTTTGCTATTTTCAGCATACAAAGTCTAAAATGGATGACCGATAAATCTCTCCAATTTGTGCTTGGCTTGAAGAGCCCGATTCTGAAGAAGGAGACTTAATAGATCCTGAAGATACGGACCAGAATCGTGTAGATGACGTAGAAAGCGTCTGTTCAGTCATTCACAGCCTCCACGAAACCGACACTGAACAATCTTCCGATGAAATCGAAATCGACAGTTTACACGAAACAAGATGTAGGGAAATAGGCGTTCCAAAAAAGCGTGCACTTTGTGCAGTAAATGACTCTGCACCGAGCATGTGATGTTTATGTGCCGTATATGTTATGACAGACACATATCTCAAGATCTCATTGAAGAATAAAACATTCCAATTTCTGTTGCAATAATTTTTTTTTGTCAATAATCTAAAGATTAGCCAAAAGTTGAGCCCAAAGTTTTTTTAAGATTTTTAGTTCGTTCACAAGTTTATATTTTTTTTATTACGTTGTAATAAAACATTATATTACAATGGGAAAAGTTTTAATATAACTCCTTTTTTCCCCCACGAAAAAGTCATTTGAATTTGCGTGAGCATTTTGCTCAACGTGTGCCTACTCGTGTAACTTCTTAGGGGGCGCCTTCTCACGGGTTAAATTTAAACGAAACAAGATTCTACCTCCAAAGGGGATGATACAGAGGATTAAAGTTTGAAAAAGGTTCTTGTATTTCAAATTGTATGGAACGAGTTTACTTACCAAAATTTATAGGCAGATCCTGTCGCGAAGAAAAGGTATACGTTATAAGATGACTATTTACTTAAAATTTCAAGGATAATAGGTATCTAGGTGCCCACTTCTTCTAATTTTGCTGTACTTTTATACTTTTTATATACCTTTGATAAACTCCCGTCGAAATCTACTTATAAGTAAGAATTGGAAACCATAAATTTTCTCAGATCTGGTGTTACGAGGCTTCGAAAAAAAATCACCGTTCCAATCCGGAGTTAGGTACTAAATTGACGGTATCCACCCCTGTTCCTCAGCATTAGCAGAAGACATCTCCCCGGGAAAGGAATAGTAGATCGTTAAACAAGACGGAAAACAAGATATTCTCTGTGGGGCTCCATATAAATAATACTTTCAAATCGATCTTGAGGAGAAATAATGAGATGAAAAAATTAGGATTAGCTTCGTATATTTTAATAGATCTTCTTGAATCTTAAGATATTTATTGTATTGGAAATATTTTTGGCTAGAATATAAAATAATAAGCGACAGAAGGAATTCAGAGCCAAAAAATAGTATGGCACGTTTCTGACTGAATAAGCCTATGATCTTTGCCTGTCCTGAAGAGAACAAATTAAAACACAAAAACATATAAAAATATGAAGTATGAGATAAGAGGCGATTACGATTGTTCTCTTTTTGAATTACTTTACCACCCGCAGTTGTTTAAACCCGCAGTTTAGATAAAGAGCGCCACTTAAGCTTTCGTTGAAATTCAGAAACATTGTCAAAGATGGATTCTTGAATGTCTACGCTTCAAGGTTTCCGGAACCTTCTACAGATAGCATCCTCATAAATAGCACGGTCGGGAAACTTTTATTAATAAAACCTTGACTTCGGATCATTTCACACTTGTAAGACAAGTTATATAACCATTCTTAAGATGTTTTATTACCATAACAATCTTTACCTATTAATATTGTTAGAAAAATGTGTAAATGTTTGTTTGATTGTTTGTTTGTTCATTATCCGGTACGAATCAACAAACTATTGTGTCCATAGGTATTATGCTCAAACCATTAAATGCCAGATTCCTCTATTACAAAATCGGGAATCGAACCTGGGACCTTTACACACAAAGGTGGATCACGTCGAAAATGATAATGAATAAGCTACACTGTTTAATACAGCATCAACATTCCAAATACCTACTCGTATTTGTATCAAGTAATAAAAAAAATATATATTTGTTTACAAAATGATATCAATGTTACAATAGTTAGGTACCTACCTACCTAGGTAGATAAAAATAAGAAAACAATTTCTGTCATTTATTTATCGAACTTTGAAGGTGGTTGAAGTGTCAGACCCTAGTGTAATTCTCTGTTTAACGTTGTCTATGATCAAAACAAACATGGAGGGCAAAGTTGCAATAGTTTCGGGCGCAAATAAAGGCCTGGGATTCGCAATTGTGAAAGGATTGTGCCAAAACTACAAAGGGATCGTCTATCTTACAGCAAGAGATGAATCAAGAGGTTTGGAAGCTGTAAAAAAGTTAAACGATCTCGGATTAAAACCAATGTTTCATTTACTTGATGTGACTGAAAAGAATAGTATCGAAAAACTTGCGGAATACATTAAAACAAAACATGGTGGATTCGATGTGCTTGTAAATAATGCAGCTATATTAGAATGGGATGAGGTATATCCAACTTACGAAGCAGCGAAAAGAAATATCGAGATAAATTACAAAAGTTTACTTAACATCGAAGCCCTTTTATATCCGCTGCTGAGAGATGGCGCTCGAGTCGTTAATGTGTCAAGTGCGTGCGGACACCTTTCCAATTTACGCAACAAAAAATGGTTGGATTTACTAACAAAACAGGATCTCAATAAAGAAGATATCAATTACTTTGTTGATGAATATTTGGAAAGCGTTAAAAATGGTACATTTAGAAAAGAAGATTTTGCAGATGATGGGAAACATGCAGAGCATAGAGTTTCTAAAATTGCATTAACAGCTTTAACTATGGTACAACAGAAATTATATCCAAATATAAGCATAAATGCTGTTCATCCAGGATCTGTAGATACTGATATGGCTAAATTGAAGAAAGGCGTCAATCCTGATGAGGCAGCAAAGACTGTTCTGTATCTGATTTTAGAAGCATCACCTAAATTAAAAGGAACATTTATGTGGTACAACAGAAAATTAATTGATTGGTATGACGTGGAAGGTGATTATTATTACAAACATGGAGTGTAATTGATTTCAAGGGATCTGAATTATTAAATTGTAAGATTTTGAGCAACTCAGTTCGAAATAACTTTTTATTTAAGCAGATTGTTTATAAAGCAAATGTACAAGTCACAATAATCTTTTATTTGATCATCTTCTAAATTATATTGATGCGAGCGAACAAAGCAGCGCCTTCCAGTATGTTCGGGTGAAAAGGTATTTTGTCGTCGGCCTGTCCGTCCTTCTCCCTATCCGTCAGTCAATGGCCCATAGGTAACTTCTTAATTTATGAATACTTAGTTAATATTGTGCATGTATTTGACCCCCAACGAGGTGGACAGACGACATCAAACGAGTCGCGGGGACTAGCCGCCGCGAAATGCCCCAGGTCAGTCAATCGGTTGAAGTAATAATGATGATGATGATGATAATATTGTGCTTCAAAGACCTAAGACAAATAAAAAATATTTTTAAATGAGGGCTAAGGAAAGGAATATAGTTAATGTTATATTATAATCAAAAATGGGTTACATAAGCTTGCGGAACTGGTCATGATGCGCTATGTTGGTCTCTGAGACGTCTCTTATGATGTCTACGTAGTCTAAAGTCTTTAAATTAATAATTATTCCCATTCACTGACCTAGTCTTCATCTTATGTTATGCATATAATCAATCAAAGAAATCAGAAAAAATCTATTTTAATTAAACTTGTTACACTTCTTGCTTATATAGCCCAGTTTTGAATTTCATAAAAAAAAAATGTTTCTATAAATATCCGTAACAGAGAAATTTGATTTTTATGGAATCCAGTTTTTGAAATTTCATATAAATAGTGTGGCATAGCACTCCTCCGCATGGTACATTTGCATGAAGTTGTACTTGTAGCATAGACAGAGATTTGCTTTTCTGAATACGGTTTATTGCAACAATTGTTATCATTCAAATACACCCAATAAGAACCAAGCACCAATGAGCTAACCAATGAGAGCGCTGAACAGTGTTCTTGTCATGATTCACGCCGTCGATCACGCAGTTAATCGCATCGTGAATTCGCGCGCGAGTCTAGATTTTACACTCTCTAGTTGGAGGTCTTTCTTTGAGGCGAACCCGTAGTTGAAAAGAATCAACGGTTTTAGATATATGCAACGATAAATAATAATTGACAGAATCGCAATGCTAATATTCACTCAGCGTGAATAGGAGCGCAAATTAATTTGACAACCGATCGAATTTGACATTAAACGAAACTGACAGTTTGTTTTAGGAATTCCGTTTGTGGGTGTTGCATTGAATTTTAAAATCAGAAGATCTAATTTTGTTAAAATAAACCCGACGTCCTCTTGGTTTGTGAATGAAAAACATCAATTTACTTAAAATCCTGACACTTAAATAATATATCCCACCAACTTGTTAGGTAAGTTATGTTATAATACCGTTTTTAAAAAACATTTTGCGCAAAATAGTATTCGACGAAAGGAATATAGTTAATGTCTCAGTTCAGTGTAGGTAAACAAGAGTGTTTATTACGTGAAGTGTCAAAGAAATAGTAGTAAATATAGTATGTCGTATTAAGACATTGAAAAACGTTGCCCAAGTGCCTAAAATAAATTATCGCAGTGCTGAGCGCCTTGACCTTATCAATGTACATTAGTATTCTTAATACGGCACTGCGGGGCCTTAGTTAGACGAATTTCACCTGAAACTATTGACTAAACTATCTGTGACAATATAGTCAGAGTATTTGTCTTTCGTTATTCAGCGAACCTGTTTTTTTTGTGAAGAAACATGAATCGTTCTAAAAAAAGTTAAATGTGACCTTGATTTCTTTAAATCTAAATTTATAGACACATTAGTTTTGCGAAAATGTGAATGTGGAGATAAAATGTGTGTGACATGTGTGGTGTTTATACAAATAAGTTGGTTAAAAGTTCATGAAGGACAGATTGACTGTATGAAGTTTCTAATATTCAGACTAACAGCATAAATTTAGAAATAACTTATGTTTAGAAAAATCATTGGAGTCATAAACCATCTATTTTGTCAAAAAAGTGATATTGTTTTTGATTGTGTACAAAATTTTATAAATGAAAAATATTCATATTTACTTAATCTTAGCCATATATTGAAAAAGGGTCAATCCTGTTAAAGACAAGCATGAAAAATGTTTTTAGTGAAGTCGGTTCGTGCAATGGCATCATTTGCAGCACAAGCTGCACTCAGATCACGATGGAGCTCGTTAATAGAGTCAACGAGTGTAGACGTGCCAGGAGAAGTCACGGACAGCGTTCGTTCCGTTGTTGGATGGCTGAAACAGGCATGGTCTATACATATTTGCAATGTGCATTTATAGAAATTTTCCTAGAATAATGTTATATTTTTTCTATATTATTGCTTATGTTGTAGTTGTTTCTAGAAAGATTGCTGGAATAAGTATTGGTTTATCTTTTGCGTTTAGTATATCTTTAATATATTTGCACCGCATCACTGTTTCTATATTGTTGAATCTAAATACAAATATTTGATATTTGCTTTATTAATTTTTTACTTATATAAGTTCATAGCATTTATTATTAATTAACTTACTCATGCGCTGCTTCTTGAAGAAAATCTATTTAAATTTATTTATTTAACACAATTATTGATCACTTACTATAAAATTTTGATTAGAACTCTTATTCATTTTAGTGCATGGTTGAAATTTCTTGAACGTCAATAAGATCGCTTCCAGCATTTTTTAATATGGGCGGTTTTACTATCTATAATCTTTAGCGGTAACCGATTGGAGTTTAATGTTTTGATAGTTTTTGTACTGAAAATCTGTCAAGTTGTCAGATGATGAGTGATAGGTCCCCAGTCTGCTCCCAAGCAGTGGCAATTTGGGCTTTGGTTGGTTATCAAAGAATCTAAAACTATAAAGTTTTATTAATTGAATTTGGTTGATATTCCCTCTATTTCAAATAAGTAATATTAAATTAGTTGCACAGTCATACCCAACTTGATTTATACATAGAGGAGAAACTAAATATAATATAAATAGTCTTTAAATCAGAGTTTGGTAAACAGAAATAAAGTATGGGTTTAAAATAACGTCTATATCTCAAGCAAACTAGCGTGCTACCATCTTAGGCGTTGTCACCTGATCGAATTGTATTCTACATTGTAGTAGAATAAAAACAATTTATTTTGTCTGCCTATACATAAAAGGCTCTTAACCCTTTGTGAAATAAATAGGCACATAAGCATATTCATAGTCAAAATTAAAGTCATATCAACCTGACCAAAATTTACCAGTCCACTGTAGGGCATAGATCTCCCACAATAAGAACTGTTTAGGACATAGCCCACCACACTGGGCTTTGTGGATTGGTAGACTTTAAAATCTAACATACAACAAATTGATGATTAAAATTCAATTCTACATACAGCCTCAGTGTAAGTTTAGCTGTACACAAGTGTTATTGAATAATGATCACTATATTTGGCACAATGCTATAGGTGTCCAAATGACTTTGACATTGTATAAATTGTATTGGCCTTGGGGCACCCTTTTGTTAAATTTTTTAGAACTGGTGAAATTGACATAACAGATGTTATGAACTTACATGCGCATTCTAAAGTCTACACACTGTATATTTGTACTAGCTGATGCCCGCGTTCTTCGTCTGCGCTAATTACGGTTCTTTATAAAACCCCTGAGCGGAAGCGGTGATAGCGCATTTGGTAGGAGCTCGACTTCACTTTCGGGGGGCCGAGTTCGGATCCCAACTCGCTCCTCTAACTTTTGTAAGTTACTAGCATCACAGGCTAGCAGGGAATGATCAATGTAATCTATTTAGTTTATTTCATATTGTATATCTTTTTGAGGGTTCTTTCTTTTATACGATTATTATTTTTATGTTATACATTTATATTATACTATATTAGAAGCGGTGATAGCACAGTGAGCTGGACTTACCTTTCGGAAGCCTAGTTCGAATCCCAGCACCCACCTCTTAACTTTTCTAAGTTATGTGAGTTTTAAGTAATTAAAATATCACTTGCTTCAACGGTGAAAGAAAACATCGTGGGGAAACCTGCATGCCAGAGAGTTCTCCATAATGTTCTCCAATGTGTCTGGAGTCCGCCAATCCGCACTGGGCTCCTGCTCGAGCGTCGTGGACTACGGCCTCAATCCCTTCTCATTGTGGAAGGAAACCCGTGCCTTGTAGTGGCCCGGTAATAGGTTAATATGATGACGCATTAATAGTGCCGTCTATAAGCCTATTTAAATAATGAATTAATGAAATAACTATCTTTGATGGAGTCTCGCTGTTCTGTTTTGGAATCCCACAACTGGAAAAACCTTTGTGTGTTTTTCAGTGTCTGGGTGATTATCTGTATATTATTATATTATTCATAAAAATATTCATCAGTCATCTTAGTACCCATAACACAGGCTACGTTTACTTTGGGGCTAGATGGCGATGTGTGTATTGTATTAGTAAATGTATATTTTGGTACTAAAGTTCCCGAAGCATATCCACTGAAGTCATGTAAAGATCTATGAACAGGGAAGTCAACGTTGAAGAAGGAACAGGGAAGAGAACGTTGAGTAGTTTTGAGCATGCACCTAATGACCTACTTAGGCTCACTCATCTATCACTGACACGTCAAAATTACACTATCAAACATGCTCGTCATGGTCATGCCATAATTAATTATAGAATTGACTACACAATATGCGCATTACTGGAGTACTTAACCAAACGAGAAATATATTTAGCATTGGTACAAAAAGCTTACACTGGAGATGTACATAGTTAAATATGTATCCCGAAGAAGCTGTTGATAAAAGTTATAGTAGTGAAATTTTGCAAAGATGTAAACTAGTTTTATCCCGTAAAAATAAACTGTCCCAGCACGGCTAGCACGGGCAGGAGCCAATTACTCCCCCGGGTAAGGATCAAAATTTATCTTCTCCAACAGCTTCATCAACTCTCAGAGCACTGGCGCACGAGTGGAAATAATATCAAATTAATATATGTGTAATAATAAACGGGAGTAAACTCCTATTCCATGTTCCCGTGATTTAGCAGGTGAATACATTGGATATAATCGGGGGATATATTTTTTGTAATATTTTTAATATCTTCAATCTTTATACTCCACACCGAACAGATCTTTGGCAATGTATAAAATTCGGTGTGTAGTATAAAGATTGAAGAAATTATAAATAACACCATACAGATTCACCTGCTTTTCGCGGAGTATAGCAAATTAAGCTTAATTTTCTTAACATATTTGATTTGTTAATATAAGTGTAAAATTCTCAGGCGTCATTGGAGGTGAGACAGGTTGGGAGGCGCGCGGTCAGCCAACTAGCGGGCCGAGGGATGGGTGACGAAGTGTTGATTGTGCACTTCAACGATGTATATAACATCGAACCGACAACAAGTGAGTTTTGTTACCAATATTTCCGTGGCCATGCGCACAAACTGCTTTCGTTAAACCTAATGCGCCTTTAATTACACCGGCAACCATGCCTCAGACCTATTGCCCGCGACTTCGTCTGCGTTTGATTTTGTTTTTGATGTGGCATTCAAGCTATTTGGAGTTCAAAAAAACTTTAAAGTATTCAGCATCGCTAAGCCTTAAATGAGAGGTTTGCTGCTGTCCGCTGTGGAGTTCTGTCCTCTATCTCCAACCACATTCATTAGATCTAAACAAAATTTGGGCAAAATTAAACACATATTATAACCTCTATAGTACAAAAATAATTATTTAAATCGGTTATAATTTGTCGGAGTGATGGTGTAAAAAGGAACCGAGCACGAACCACGGACTGTCCGTGGCCATGCGCACAAACTGCTTTCGTGAAGCCCATGCGCCTTTAACTACAGCGGCAACCACGCCTCAGACCGGAACACAGCGCAACAATACTAGTATAGACTTTTTATCAACGAAAGGTTAGCAATTTATAACAGTTAAGCCTGTTAGGATGCAATGATGAGGTCTAGGTTGAAGTTTGACTAGAAAATGCCTATTCATTCGGCCTTGAAGGTACTCAAGTTGTACGTGGCAGGAAACACAGTTGCCGGGAAGGCGTTCTGCATCCTAGCGGTACGTAATAGAAACGTGAATAACAGACGTTGATTGAATATCAATCACATAAGAATGTACACGGCTTCTCGCTGACCATACCAATACATCCCTATCCCTATCCCTATCCCTACCCTACTAATATTATAAATGTGAATGTAAGTTTGTTTGTTACGCAAAAACTACTTAACCGATCCTCATGATACTTTGTACACACATTCTTGGAAGTGTTAGAAGTAATATAGTATATTTTTTATCCCGACATTAAGCTCGGTTCCTTTGGGAGAGGGGATGAAAGTGTTTGACGATTTTACACCATAACTCCGACTAATTATAACCGATTTAAATAATTATTTTTGTACTATAGAGGTTATAATATGTGTTTAATTTTGCCCAAACTTTGTGTAGATCTGATGAATGTAGTTGGAGATAGAGGACAGAACTCCACAGCGGACAGCAGCAAACCCCTCATTTAAGGCTTAGCGATGCTGAGAAAAAAGATGGATTATTAGTGATTCTTCCTCAACAGATACGGAGCCGGTGGGCGGTGCACTGAGGTTTAGCACAGCTGTGAAAGCTTTGCAGCATTTGAACCCACTCGTGTTATTTAGCGGCGACGCCTTCTCCCCTAGCATGCGTAAGTATTACTTTCCTTCCTTATCTATGGGTTCCCTTAGTATTCGACTTTTCTTTTTTTTACTTTTAAGAAAAAAAACAATGGACACAACAAGAGGAAACTTAAAGGTAAGATACAAAAGGCGGGCTTATCGCTTGGTAGCGATCTCTTCCAGGCAACCTTAGGGATTAGGAAACTAAGAGAAACCGATTGGTGGGGTGTGTTATTATCACATACATACTTACGAATAATTACACACTAATATTTATCTAAATTACACACATAAAATAATAATAATATAAATAAATATAGCTGGGCTAGCACAGGCATAAAAAATTATATACCTCGATTATATTCACTGACAGGGGATATAATTAGTCCACCTGCCAAAGCACGGGAACATGGAATAGAAGTTTTTCCCCGTTTAATATTTACACATATATTATTTGGATATTATTTCCACTTGTGTGCCAGTGCTCTGAGAGTTGATAAAGCTGTGGGAGAAGATAAATTACAAGCCATACTAGCCGAGCTGGAGCGGAAAAAATAAGGTTGACGGCCGATTGCCCTGGGTACCAGCCCATAACACAAGCTATACTTTGGAGCTAGATGGCGATTTGTGTATTGCCTTAGTTACATTTTTATCAGCAATATGTGGAGATTTTTTATTTTACAGGTCAGACTTTTACGTAGAGTTATAAATTTTAATTTGTTCTTAATAAAAATGGAATTATTTTATGGATCAAATTATATCTGATTCCTGTCGCAATCGGTTATTTAATGCATATAACTTGTATAAAACAGTTGCAATGTTTCACATTTGCCAGGAATCCCGTGACGGATCACACATTTTTGTATATTCCTGGTTAGCCTTTGACTATATTTAGTTTTTTCCAGTAAGCACATTCACAAAAGGCGAACAGATGGTACCGGTTCTGAACGAAATCGGGACGCATTGTGCAGTTTTTGGAAATCATGATTTTGGTAAGTGAAATTTCTGGCCTCGAGCCTTCTAAGTCCGAACAAAAAGTTGCTCCGCAATAATTTTTAGACTAACCGAGATTTTAAGCGATTAGCATTTTTGGGTAGTATTTAATATCTTAAATCTTTAAACGAGCAATTCTTATGTAATCTCGGAATCGGCTCCAACGTTTTTAATGAAATTTAGTATACAGTTTCGGGGCGATAAATCGATCTAGCTAGGATTCATTTTTAGAAAATGTCATTTTATTTAAGTTGCTAGTGAATGTAAATACAAGGAAGAGATGAACTTCGCAAGAGCATTAATGAGGGATGCCGTATCTATGATGAAGCTTGGCTTGGTGTTGCTCAAAAAAGGACACGAAGGCATACCGCGGAATCTTCAGATTGCGCCGAAGGGTTTAACTGCCATGTTTGCGGCCGTAAATCTCGCTCGCGTCAAAATAGTGTCGCTTAGACAGTGTTTGAAGCGTCTCTCAAGACAGGCCATTGTATTCACACACACGCACAGTTTGCGGCCGCGGTGGTCGATCTCCAGAAAGATTTTCCAACTACACGGGAGACATTTTAGTGCAAAGAAAAGTGCATACTCTGTTCCCTCACTCAGTGGCGTGCACTTCATAAATGCACAAAAGCACTGCATACCCGAACGTTTTCATATAACTGGTAACGTAGGAGGATTTTGCCATTTTATGCCATTCTACTTACCCTGGTCCAAGTTCCTGTGCACGCCATTGCTGACTCCTATAGTCGTACCTCCGATACCACTGTTGTTTCGCAGGTCTTAGATTCATACATGTTAATCACGTACACGCAGTGGCGTGCACTTCATGCATGCACAAAAGCTCTGCCTACCCTAACATTTTTGTATATAAATGCGAAGGCTTTTTGGCATCTTCCTTCTTTATGCATACCATGGTCAAATACCCTGTGAACGCCACTGCGTCCACGTTAAGTTCACGTGCGATTATGAACTTTACTTTTCTTGTGATATGTGTGCCCAGTGGGTCAGACCTGGATTTCACTTTCGGTGAGCGAGTTCGAATCCCAGCCCAATCCCACCTCTAAGTTTTCTAATTTATGTGCGTTTATTAATCAATTAAAATATCACTTGCTTTAACCGTGAAGGAAACCATCGTGAGGAAACCTACACGCCTGCAAGTTGTACATAACGTTCTCAAAGGTGTGTGGGGTCCACCAGTCCACTGGGCCAGCGTGGGGACTACGGCCTTAACCCCATCTCATTGTGGGAGGAGACCCGTACCCTGTAGTGGACCAGTAATGGGTTGATATGATGAAGGTGCTTTGTAACGATAACATTAGTATAGTGATATACGACTAAGACACCGGGAGGTATCTTAAATCGTTCGAGTCCATGTAGGACTGAAGTATATCGATAATGCAGTCGAAATACCCACCAACTCAATGTCATGAACATAAATATCTGGCAAATGTGTAGTTATAGTTATCAAAAGTTTAATTATTTACCCACTTTATAAGTTCTCGCAACTACGCGGTCACACGGTCGTAGATGGTCACATAGACTTTCTCGTAAATAGGTCGCACAGACACATTGCTGACACCGTATGATTAATAGCACAATCACCACTTTTGCCAAAAGCTTAGTAGACAATCGTTAAAGATGGCCACAGTCTGAAAAACAATAAGAAGAATAAGAACAATAAGAACAATCGTCATTTCAGCTGACAGTCAAATCGAAAAAGGGCGCCACGTGGGCTAGACTTTTGTATCGTACCACTTCTGACTGATATACGACTAATACACCGGGAGGTATCTTTGCATCGTTCGAGTCCATGTAGGACTGAGGTCTATCGCTTTTTGCTTTTTCGGAAAGACATTTCCCGATAACCACCTGAGGGGTTGCTACGGCGTCACCGGGGGAGTGGGGCGAGCGCGAAAGCTCGCCATGAGAAGAGCCCCAGGGCTCGACGACATCGGGGGGGAAGTGGGAGACGTCGACCCGAGGGTGCCTCCTGCGAGGACTCGGACCCCGGCTCGGTTCGACGTTAATCTGACTGTACCTGAGGTCTATCGATAATGCAGACGTATTTATATCAAAATACCCACCAACTCAATGTCATGAACATAAATATCTGGCAAATATGAAGTTATAGTTATCAAAAGTTAATGTACCCACTTTATAAGTTTACTGTAACAATAGACTAGTATGAATGTTTCAGATTTCGGCCTCGACGTGCTATCAAACCTGGTCGCTCAATGCAACTTTCCCTGGTTAATGTCGAATGTCATAGACAACGAAACCGGTAGACCGCTCGGCGACGGAAAAATTACCCACGCATTATTATGCAATGGACATAAAATTGGACTCATCGGCTTGGTGGAACAGGTACCTATTTAAACATAAGTGGGTATGTTAAGTTTAATATACAACGTGTAAATGAAAACCGATATAATACTTCACGGGCTTTAGAGGTACATTATGTACTGTCTCTGTGACTTATCTGTGGAACTTCTAGTTTTTGAATAAACCACTGTCATAGATTTTTCTGAAAGAAATCAGATACAGCCCTAACATCACATTGAAAATTAAAAACAAATGACTCCTGTCACTTTATACTATATTACTATACTGGTAGTATATTATTTTAGTTTCTGGTTAAAGAACACAGCCATTTAAACTACTAGTGAAAACTGTCATAAGTTGTTTATGGCCACTAATTATTATTTTTTCGCTTTATTATAGAACCTGCTTTCGATAAGTTAAACTTAAGCTACGAGGTTTTTAACGTGCTTTGGGATTTTACTACCATAGCCTATGTCAGTATTACCATAAAAATTTAAGCTTTTGTTACATAACTTGACGTTCTAGATATTAATGATTATAATTCTATAAAGAAAAGTATATTATAATAATACTATGGGCCCCTGGGCGGATATATCTTTTGTTATCATCATCTCACCGTCTTTACGTTTATTGTATTGCTTCGACAGGAATGGTTAGATACACTGGCGACCATAAATCCAGAAGAAGTGACTTTCATCGACTTCCTGCAGGCGGGTAACAAGTTAGCGTCGCAGTTGAAACAAGAGGTAAGTAATACATTAGCACGATGAGCTATTTTCATTAAATTGCATTCATATTTTAATCATAGACAAACCACACACACACACACACTCACACATGCATGCACGCACACACACGCAATTCACACACACACTCACACATACTATAATTTGAGATTTTCGGTACAGACATAGTGCGAGCACAACAACAAGCTCAGCTTATTGCGTTCGCTAGCTATCAATTATGTAACTAATAACAATACCCACCTAATGTAACAAGTTGTAAGTACTATTGGTGTTTGATAAACTTTTTCATTTATATTTTTAACTTCTTATTCAAAAATGCTTTATGTATTTATGCCAGTCACAGGCGTTCGTACATGTTTTAAATTAAAAATAGTGGTTAAATATAACCATTATTTTTGTTTAAATTATTTTTTACACCGTTTAATGTATCTAAAAACAGATTATAATTTATTTTTAATGCCGCGTAACCGTCATCTTTTTAAAATCTTCTAAATAATAGAAATTAATCCAAAATCATATCGGTGGTGTTTAGAATCATATTGTACTAATACTTCTGCTATTACTCCCAATAAAATATTATTTAATGTTCCACGAAATAAGTTAAAAATTGATTGAACTTGGCATAACGAAATAGCGAAGGAATGTCCGCAACTTCTCCGATTTACTTTCATGGGGATAATTCAGTTTTTAATACTTTTAATTATTTTCCAGTTTTATTTATATAAAAATAAAGTAAACATGGAGAGAACGCTATCAGTCATGTTTGCTTACACATAGATGACGTCACTAGCCCGTAACCGTGTTTCTTTGGAAGTGATCCACAGATTAAAAATACGATTTTAAAATTTTATCTGTTGTATTCAAATCATTTTGACAGTGGACTGTTATGGGCTGTTGATTGATTGATTGAAATATATTTAACCTTCGATGAAAAAAAACGTCTGTTCTGAAGCATGTCTGTATAATAGCTGTGTCAGAATCCGAGTACGGGTCTAATATAACTACCGTTTCCCTAACAGATTAGCCCGCTGCCATGTTCGACGGCATTTTCACTAAGTACTAGATGACACCGCAAGTCAAGGGCTAACTTGTAGTGGAATAGAAAGAAAATCACGTATAATGTAGTCAGATTCCGAGTACGGGTCAAATATAACTACCGTACCCCTAACAGATTAGCCTGCTGCCATCTTAGACGGTATTTTCACTAAGTACTAGATGAGACTGCAAGTCAAGGGCTAACTTGTAGTGGAATAAAAAGAAAATCACGTATAATGAAGTCAGATGCCGAGTACGGGTCTAATATAACTACCGTGCCCCTAACAGATTAGTCCGCTGCCATCTTAGACGGCATTTTCACTAAGTACTAGATGAGACTGCAAGTCAAGGGCTAACTTGTAGTGGAATAGAAAGAAAATCACGTATAATGAAGTCCGATGCCGAGTACGGGTATAATATAACTACCGTACCCCTAACAGATTAGCCCGCTGCCATCTTAGACGGCATTTTCACTAAGTACTAGATGAGACTGCTAGTCAAGGGCTAACTTGTAGTGGAATAGAAAGAAAATCACGTATAATGAAGTCAGATGCCGAGTACGGGTCTAATATAACTACCGTGCCCCTAACAGATTAGTCCGCTGCCATCTTAGACGTCATTTTCACTAAGTACTAGATGAGACTGCAAGTCAAGGGCTAACTTGTAGTGGAATAGAAAGAAAATCACGTATAATGAAGTCAGATTCCGAGTACGGGTCTAAAATATAACTACCGTTCCCCTAACAGATTAGCCCGCTGCCTTTGAGACGGCATTTTCACTAAGTACTAGATGAGACTGCAAGTCAAGGGCTAACTTGTAGAGGAATAGAAAGAAAATCACGTAAAATGAAGCTGATCTAAAGAAATGTTTATTACAGGGTTGTGAATACGTCATAGCACTTACGCATATGAGAACGCCGAACGATATCAAATTGGCTGAGGGTTGCACCGATATCGATCTCATATTGGGAGGCCACGATCACGTTTACGAAGTTCTAGAGGTAAGTTAATACTCGAAAGCTTTTTTGAGTAAGTGAATAAGTTTACGTAACTATTTCCGTGCAAAAAACCGTCAACCATTGTGAAATTAAACATAAAAAAAATATATGTTCAATTATCAAAATTAAGCTTAATTTGCTATACTCCGCGAAAAGCAATCTAAAAAGCGATATTTTCGGAGTATAGCAAATTAAGCTTAATTTTGATAATATATCATGGATTTCCGCAAAGTAACGCCTGCTTCTATACAATATATATGTTCAAGGCAAAAGTTCATAGGCTTTTTTAGGCAAGCGTGCTCAAACCTCCATCATTGCTTCTTAACCGGCATAACTGTTGTCAAGCGCTGGCCTATCGATAATAAAAAAAAAGACGTGTGTGTACTTATGTACACGCGCTAGAAGTTATACTTTGGCGTAACGAGATGAAAATCTTTTCAAAAATTTTATCTTTCGCCTCAATGCTACGTTTGTAAAAAAAAATAGAAACAAATTTTTCGAAATTCTTACAACATTTCTGTAATTCATTACTCGGAGAATGATTACGATTGCTGAAGTAGCGATTTTCTGAATGAATACTTTAGATTGACATTCCTTTTTTGAAATTATTACCTATTTCACTGGTTTTTTAATCAGAAATCGCTCTTGGTTTTAAATTGTTTACGCCATCAAGGCCATGCGGGTTTGCTTTTAGATTTTCTCATGCTGAAAACTGGTTTAGTCAGGTACTACATTAATGTCATTTTCTTCAGGTTCTTCCTTAATTTTCTTTCTTTTTTTCTTCCATCACACATCTTCAGCCTTTTTCTAGGGATCTCCCTTAAAAAACACTGCTCCCTCTATATATCTATATATATTATGATAGTTAGGTAATCATATTTTTTTTTATCAATTTTTAATAGTGTTGATTTTATTTATATAATTTAAAATTTGTTAAGTGTTTTAAAAAGAATGAAAATCAATAAATGATATATAATAATAATAATCTAGATTTAATCTAAAAGAATTAGATTGTAATGAAATTGTAACTGTATAAATAAATAAATACATGCTAGCCAGTGGCGTGCACAGGGTTTTTGACCAGGGTATGCATAAAAAAGGAAGATGCCATAAAATGGAAGAATCCCTCGCATTTATTAGTTATACAAAAAATTTAGGGCTTGCAGTGCTTTTGTGCATGTATGAAGTGCACGCCGCTGATGCTAGCCGTGCTAGCATGTTTCATATAAGTTTGCATAGTAAAGCACTTAAAATCAAGACTAACTTTTGGAACGTCTTTGTCACACACAGATAAACAACAAATACATCGTGAAAAGCGGCACGGACTTCCGGCAGTTCAGCAAAATCAACATCAATTTCAGCTCGGACGTCGCGCGGGTGGAGATAACAGACGTCGCGGTGAGCAGTTCTTACGCCGAAGACCCCGTGCTCAAGTCGAAGGTGGAAAAGTATTCTGGTAAGATATTTTTTTTAAGTAAAACCTCTTTAAGCGTGACTAGGGAGTAACACAGATTTTTTTCTGACGGAAGTAACGCTTACGTCTGACATCTGTGTAGTTTCCGATATTTAAAAATAATAATTTGGATTGGTCGTAAGTATATGTCATATACTCCACGCTTCTTGACTTATACACCAGCTAGTGGCAAATATCATAATCAATTAAGATTATTTATTTCCAAAAGTGTCCAATAGTGTCCAATAGTGAATAAAAATTCAACAGTTAAAAAAAAAAAAATTATATTGCAAAGTTTTTTAAAAATCTCTAAATATACTTGTTTGTTTATTAATTTTGTAATGAATAAATTATTAATAAATTTTCTGACGATTGCGACATTCTAGAATATTCAATGACAAGGTTATATTGACAATGCTGATCTAACCTTCAATTTTCTACTCTCAATTATTCTATTTAACAAATATGACAAATGAAAAATGAAAATATTTATAAAATGTGAAAGTGATATTAATGAATTTTAAATACAATATAAAATAAAATAGTGAATATTAAATGAAATGGCCGAGTCCCAAGAACATTTTACTCTTTCATCAATAACTAATATTGAAAGTTTTACTTAAATCGCGCGTAAAGGTTACACGCACACACTTTTTTAAATAGTCACCTAGGGACCACATGTCATCTTAGTACCCATAACACAAGCTACGCTTACTATGGGACTAGATGGCGGTGTGGTATATTTATATTTATTTACTTTGGCCACACGATGGTAATTGTAAAACCATGCATCAGAAAATGTTTGTGTGATGAACATGTATGTGTTTCATTATCTGGTGTTTATCTGTATATTATAAGTATTTATGTATATTATATTCATCGGCTATCTTAGTACCCATTACACATTCTACGCTTACTTTGGGGATATTTGACGAAGTGTGTACTGTCGTGTGTTTACTTATTTATATCCACCAATCCGCACTGGGCCAGCGTGGTGGACTTACGCCTACACCCTTGTCACTCACACGGTAATGGGTTGATATGATACGTTCATCGATTCACAAAATTAGAAAGGATTGTAAAAATTTTACTCTATTACAAAATTTAATGTTTTTGTTTTGAAATTGATTTAAATTTTACCATTCTATAATTATTTCCGGTTTAGTAGTTCTTTGCATTTTGCTTTGATTTTGCACGCAATGTATGGCACTGTAACCTACAAAAAAAAAATTACCTATTTTTTTTTACAAAAAAAAATATATTAGATTCTATTCCATTCTATTCTATTTGACGGCCGATTGGCGCAGCGGGCAGCGACCCTGCTTTCTGGGTCTGAAGCCGTGGGTTCGATTCCCACAACTGGAAAATGTTTGTGTAATGAACATGAATGTTTTTCAGTGTCTATATATATTATAAGTATTTATTTATATTATTTATTTAAATATTCATCAGTTATCTTAGTAACACAAGAGAAGCTTACTTTGGGGCTCGATGACGATGTTTGTATTGTCGTAGTATTTTTATTTATTCTATTCTATTCTAGCCATGATAGACGGCAAAATGGACGAAGTTCTCGGCAAGTTCTGCGTGCCTCTAGAAGGAAGGTTCTCCGTGGTGAGACGCCAAGAGTGCAATCTGGGCAACTGGGTGTGCGATGTCCTCTTGGCGGCTACCGGTGCCGATATGCTCTTACTCAATTCTGGAACTTTCCGCTCTGATCAGGTAATGATCTGAGAAAGTCAACATCAAAACTTCTTATCCTACCATAATCCTACTTCCTACTTAATACAAAAATGTGAAAGTGTGGATGTTCGTTACTCAACCACGCAAAAACGGCTGAACGGATTTGGATGATATTTAGCATGCATGTAGCCTTTGGAATGGAAAAGAACATAGGCTATATTTTATCCCGATTCCTTAAGAAGTTCCCGAGGGAAAATTTAAAATTGTTCACCATGTAAGCCGCGGTCAGACAGCTTTGAAATTTGGTATGCATGTCACCTTTGCTATGGAAAAGGACATTTACTTTCTATACCGATCTCTCAAATTGTTAACGAACGAAGCTTTAGATCCAATTCTGAAGTCCACGCAGACGAAGTCGCGGGCAGAAGCTATTACTTATATACAAAGCCGAATAGTTTTTTTTTTTACTTTTACACGATTATCACAGGAACTAATTCTCTCAGCGTTGGATAGCCCATTTATCGACTAAGGCTGTAGGCTATATATACGAGCATATATGACCAAAAGGAGTATAGCATGATTAAATAATGTTTGAAATCGGAGTTTTTTTCCGTTTGAGACCTTCCACCGCGTGCGCTTTTCAGAAATTTCGAAATTTCAGAAATTATAAATTACACAATACCGGTAACCGAACTCGGGACCTCCAACTTAAAACCATAGCGCTCACCCCTGCGCACGGGAGGTTGTCAAAAAATTAATTAAACTTATGGTACAAACTTTCTCATTTTTAGTATTAGTAGGGATAAACTTATTACTGTACTTCTAACCCTTTGGTCCTAAGGTACACCCGGCGGGAGACTTCACCCTCCGCGATCTGTCCACAATCATCCCCATGCGTGATCCCATCGTGGTGGTGGAGGCGAGTGGGGAAGTCATCCTAAAGGTTTTGGAGAATGCCGTCTCCAAGTATCCGAGCTTGGAGGGCAGGTTCCCTCAGGTAATATTTTACGGAAGCCTTATAGATTTATGACATTGGTTATTCAGTAAAATTGAACAATAAAACTGGTAAAGGTAACAAAGCAAACACATTTTTTCAAGTATTTTTAATGTTTTTTTTTAATGAATTTATTTACTCCAGGTAGCAGGCATATCGTTCGCCTTCGACCCCAGTAAACCCCCAGGGGAGAGGGTAGCGGAACATGTTGTGAAGATAGGCGACGAGTACCTGCAAAGGGATCAGAAGTACCGGCTGGCGATCAAGCAGTACCTACACTCAGGCAACGACGGGTTCACTATGCTACCTCACTGCCCGGTTTTGGTGAGCCTACCTTTCTTTTATTACCAGCACCGCTTGTAACCATATGGGCACGATGACAGTAAGAAAGAATCGCTAAAATATTGTATTTATCAAATGATATAATTTTATTCATGTTTTATGATTTTTTTATTTTAATTCCAAAAAGTGAGATTGGTATTTATTTATAATGAATAAAACTGCAATATCCGCCATGACAGGTGAAACACCGAATATTAAAAAATATTACATCACGTCTACACAACGTGTAACGGAATCACGAAATAATATTTTATTTATTTATTTATTTAAGTACATATACATTAGTTATACATTTAACCCACCCAAGGTTATACAAATTAATTTATATACACGTAAAATTTTTACTTAAAAAGAATAATTGGCCATATGTTGGGTGAATATTTGACTCCTAACTAGATATCTGTGTCTAGGATATCATAATAAATCAACCACGAACTTTCGGCTTATAAGTACTTATTATGTGTATTTTTTCGTTGTAGCTAACCTGAACATTTAGTTATGTATAAGCAAATGCAAGCACTAATTACCTATGTTGTACATAACATGATAGACTTACCTGCTATTAAAACACTAAGAAGACATTAAAATGTGCAATGACACTACAAAACACCACACAAATAAATTAATCACTTTTCTATCAAATCATTGAAGGATGAATAAGTATATTTCATAAGGAATCGGTAAAATATTGTATTTATGTAAT
Organism: Pararge aegeria; assembly: GCF_905163445.1. NCBI lineage: Eukaryota > Metazoa > Arthropoda > Insecta > Lepidoptera > Nymphalidae > Pararge > Pararge aegeria. The sequence continues at coordinate 2,777,567 of NC_053180.1, forward strand.
GAATGATATTAATCATGTTTCAAGAATTTTTTATTACGTCACGTCTACACAACGTGTAACGGAATCACGAAATAATATTGAAGAATGAATAAGTATATTTCATAAGGAATCACCCTGTAAATATGAAATCAAAAGAAGCATGTTTATTTTTCCATGCAAACTCATTCAAAACATTCTAAGTGTTTACACATGACAACTCAACTATGATGTTAAAAAACCGACACGCGCATAGTACCAAATAAAGTGATCGGAGTCACATGATTTTAATTTAGCATGTGATGTTAGGGCACAGATAATAATATGATTTTTTATTATTAGGTAACTTTGACCCAGATACACTATCATATAACAGAATAATAAAAACTAAAATAAAAAAAGACAAGTCTCATAGACAGTAAATAATGTATCCCTGAAGCCTTAATTTACACGTTGTATAAACATAATTTTGTACCGCTTGAACTTCGAAAAACACGACGTATGTCAAAGATTTTGCGATTCTAAAAATATCAGGTAACTTTTGGTTATCAATACCAAATTCACTATCAATAATCAATATCAATAATCTTTAGCTATGGAACAAGGAGTTTCTATATAGCTCTAACTTGCCTTTGACGCCACGAGTGCGGCCATGACACGGTGAGCGTTTTTTCAAGAAATAATTTTAATAAATATAATTTGTCTTTTATAACAACAACACCTTTAATTTCTAGAAAAAATAATATCGAAATATATAAAATAATTCCGAAAATCCCTATTATTTTATTTGTCCGTATATCTATTAATAATTGTTGTTATTTTCACAACATTATGTCCTACGGCATTTTTATATGGAGTAATGCTGCTGATATAGATTCTATTGTCTTCCTGCAGAAGAGGGCTGCAATATATAAAATAGGCCCAAGAGAGTCATTAAAGCATAATTTAAAAAGTTAAATTAAAGACGGTCTTTACATTTTTATCAGAAAATGAATTTATGTGTATATAGCATAAGCATTTAAAAATGAAACTTTAGCTATAAATTAAATATTTAATTCAGACAAAGATTATACAAAAGTGCTATTATTAAAACTATAAAATAATTGATAAATGCAAGACAATACAGAAACAGAGCAGCCCGCACTGGGGCACTGCATAAAGGCCAAGAAAAGACTATTAATCAAAATGAGTAAAAAAATTATAATAAGATAAGAAATTTCAATAAGAAAACCACCATTTAACTTTGAACCCGTAACCGCCCCGGCGCGGCGGCGTAATACGTTCGTAAACCTTAAAAAAGTGCCTTAGTTACGCTTTATCATCCACCCGTTGTCGCTAGTGAAGTTCGAACCAGTTATTGACTTGGCCTTGTCGCTGGCGACGAACAATATTAAATCTGCAATCTCCTGCGCTTCTGATACCTTATTTAAAGCCGTGAGCGGTTTCAAACTATCCCATGTTATCGACACCCCGCAGTTCTCCATTAAATCAGTGACCACAGGTCCCGGACTGATCGTGTTCACCCTGACGCCATGTTCCGCTAAGTCAGCCGCTAGACACGCGCCAAAGTGAATCAATCCTGCCTTTGAAACTGCATACGATAACGCTTCCGATACAAAATGTGTACTCTGCCCAGCAACACTCGATACATTGACTATGTTTCCTTTCGTCTTTATCAAATGGGGGACAGCCAAGCTCGTCACACGGAATACGGCTCGAAGGTTCACCGCCATTGTCATATCGTACGCTGTCATTATGTTATCATCGAATATATTTCCGAAAGTGGAACCTCCGGCGTTGTTGATAAGAATATCTATTTTTCCAAAAGCTTCGATAGTCTCGTCTACGATTCTTCGGGCGTCGTCATCGTTGGTAACGTCGGCTCGTATGACCAAGGCGTTGGCGCAGCGCGTTTTTGTCGCGGCCAACTTGGCCTGTTTTCGTCCGACAATGGCCACAGAAGCGCCTTCTGCGCTCAATGCAATCGCCACTGCGGCTCCGATGCCCGAACTCGCGCCTGTCACAATAGCCACTTTATCTTTGAAGCTCATTTTGCTGTATTTTATTATTCTCACAATTTATTATTATTCTCGATTATTGTAACAGTCTAGCGACCCGGCCGGCTGTGGTAGATATTGCGTGATAATAACCAGACGGAATTATAAGTCTTGCATTATTTATCTGATACGTTGTTTTACTGCATTATATGCATGATATAATAAAGGTAAGTTTATGCTGGGGACGTAATAAAATACTTACTCGTATTTCAAAAAAAAATCGTCCGATTAGCTGCATTCGTGGTACAGATTACAAAGATTTAGGTTAAATTTTTTCGTGCAAGAATCTAAGTATTTATGTGAACTACAATAGAATCCTCATTATGTCAGTAGACATCTCGGAAATTTTATTAAAAAGCTTTAAAAACCCTACTATGTGCGCGTTAAAGGATATTTAGACAATTACTTTTGCCAAAATAAATGTATTTAATTGTGTACAGAAAATAACCAACTAATAACTTATGTCAGTCAAGCATATAATTGTATCGCTTTTTGTCATTCCAGAGCTTTAAAATAATAGTAGTTTTTTGAGCTATATTTGTGAAGAGGCAGAGTCTTAAGAACTCATAGAAAACTTTTCATTATAACAACAACAAAAAATAATTTTCGATTACTATTTTTGTTATTATGGACAATAATTATGACATTGAACTTCCACTGAACAGAGGCGGGAATAAGATCTTTAAATGCCTAGCTTTTTAACAATCAGACTGACTTGTTGTTTCAAAAGTGGTTATAAACTAGGCCTACTTGGTAAACCTAAATAAATTCGAATTTTGAACTTTCTTAGAATTCTTCAAAGGCCCTGCATTTTTGCAATCATGTTATCATAGCCTTACAGTGCATCTATATCAATTTAATTATATGACAGAAAAACTCAGGTCGCATTTACTAAATTGTTAATCATTATTCATCGTACATTGATTGATTATAATACCAAAGTCACCTTCACTGCCATTAATATTTTTTAAAGTATAATCATTTCATAGAGACTCAAGCAGCTAATAAATTATTTTAGAATGCAGATTACGATATGATGAGAGAGTACGATTGTTATGCAGCGTTATCATATGAATATTAGAAGTTTCATCACCAACTTCATCAACATCTCCATCACCATTATCATCGTCATTAGCATCATCATTTCGTTCATCGTTATCAACCCATTACCAGCTCACTACAGGGCACGGATCTCTTAGAATGAGCAGGGCTATAGGATTGGCAGATTTCCCACCTAAAACCTTCCCACCTTTTAAAAATTACGGAGAAATCTCGGGCATGCAGTTTTCCTCACGACGTTTTCTGGTACGTGGGTTGATAATAGATTTACAATGATGATGATCATAGAATGTAATAAATAAGATAATAATTGGAATACCTCTGAAAGTGACTTAGTAGACGCTTCAGCTAGCTGTAAATATACTTAGCGTATAAATTAATAAATCAGAAAAACTATGACGAACCAATTTTCTGCAACAATAGAACAATGAGTAACAATTGTACTATAATGACGATGCCACAAAGCTATATTAAACCTTACTTATAAAAATGAGAGAGAGTGTCTGTATGTTTCATTAACTAAACTAAACGTACCCGCGATATTAAAAAAAATGTCGAAACAATCGCGTACGATGTCGCGAGCAACAGCTATTCTTTACTTATTTATAAACTTACAGTGATAAATAGTGGTTTTTAGAATGTCGTTTAAATAAATGAAGCGATTTATTAGCGTAATTTATTTAATTATTTATTTCATTACATATCGTTATTGGTGCCGCGGATTGTTGTGGTTTCGTGCTGAGGTGGGACCGTATTTGTCTAGTCTGTCTCTGCATTTCCATTTCTATTGCAGTTTAAATACTACAGTTATGTCGCAGTTTAAATACAGTTATATTGCAGTTTAAATACAGTTATATGGCAGTTTCAATGTAGTTCTATAGCAGTTCAAATACAGTTCTAATGCAATTGAAATATAGTTATATTGCAGTTTAAATACGTTCTATTGCAGTTTAAATTCCGTTATATTGCAGTTTAAATACAGTTATATTGCAGTTTGCGACCTCGATGACGCAGCGGTGAGCGCTGTAATTTTATGGTCCCGGGGTTGATCCCTGGCATGGGGGCTGTTATGGAATTTATAATTTCTGAATTTTCTATGGTCTGGTCTGAAGGGAGACTTCGACTGTGGCTAGGCTAGTGTAGGTATATCATCCATGCAAAATTGCACACCAACTGCAAGCTGACTGTGCAGTCAGTTCGCAGTTTTTATACAGTTATGACAACCGCACAAAAATGCACCCACATTTCAATTTCGCGGCTGGCGTGCGTTATAATGTCTTTGTCTTGCGACATCGAAATGGGCATTTTGTCGTGATGTTTCCTAGCATTCTAAGTCGCGAAATGAACACAACGATTCCAATATCAAAGTGAATCACGACACAGGTTAGCTATACTTTGTGTGTAAGTATTGTTTAGTTCAAATAAATAATTTCGAGATACGAAATTCGCTATAAAGTTTCACTCAATTGAGTCACATTAGACCGGTTATCGATATAGATTAGAAATTGTAAGGGTCCCAGGACGCTTCCCTGAAGAACGCTTATTCTGTTTATCTTAAATTTGATTGATGTTAATGTAGCATTACCATCAAGTCAAGAAATTTATAGATGTTGTTTACCTTTAATTTCACCTGCCTTAATTTGTGTGTGTCTTAGTATTTTTGTTTCGCGAATGGATTTTAATTTTCTTATTTGAAAATTAACCATGTAGATGGTGATAACTCAAAAGCGGTTATTTCTTTCTCGATTTATTTACAGCTCAAAAGCGGTTATTTCTTTCTCGGTTTATTTACATAAAACAACAAAATGGGTGCAATTCAGTGGCGTGAATATAGGTATGTTGCTTTTGATCAGGGTATGTATAAAGCAGGAAGATGGCATAAAATGGAAAAATCCTTATACTATGCGAGTTACGTTATAAAAATTAGGGTAGGCAATGCTTTTGCGCATGTATAAAATGAACGCCACAGATACAATTATTAACGCCACTCCAGTAGGTAATTAATTTAATAAAAAATAACTTATCATCTATTTTTGTGGTGACATCTGTTAATTAATGTAATACGCTTGAAATTAGGTTATGAGAGTCCCAATGACAATGAATTATATAATGTAGCCAATGCGTGAGTATTTTTTTGAATACTAGCTGTTGTCCGCGACTTCATCTGCGTTAATTCCGGCAATTAACATTGGCCGCGGGAACTGACATTTTTTGTGTATTAACGAGTACTTTAATCATGTAGTACTTTTATTTATCAACAATAGTTTTCTCAGCGCACGCAAAATAACGAATTTTATAGGCAACATTTTGCTACTTTAAGTTACTTTATTGAACTTTTTTTTTCTTTGGTGTACAATAAAAGTGTATTCATTCATTCATTCATTCATTATTACACCTTAATTATATCTTTATACATTTAAATTCGATTGTAAAACGTGCACCCAAATATTAAATGTACTGCCATATAGGTAGGTCCGATCGGCTTACACCGCGGCGGCATCTTTCCTACTTTTGTCATTTTTATACCTGTCGTAACTTCTAAACTATAGGTCCAATTCGAATAAATAAAAGATGAATTTACTGATACGTAATCAATCTATCGTATTTAATGGTACGTTATAGAGCGGTGATAGCCCAGTGGGGAGAACTTCGACTTCACTTTCGGGTTATCGAGTTCGAATCCCAGCACGCACGTTTTAAGCAATTAAAATATCATTTGCTTCAACGGTGAAGGAAAACATTGTGAGGAAACGTCAGCATTGAGCCAGCGTGGTGGACGACGGCCTTACCCCTTCTCATTGTGGGAGGAGACCCGTGCCTTGTAGTTGGCCGGTAATGGGTTGATATGATGATGATGAATTCACAATCTTAATTAGGTATAAAATTGTTTATGTGGATAAAGATTATTTTCATGATACGTATGTCATCATCTTTAGATTCTGCATATCGTCTGCGAAAGGTGCAGAACTCCTTTGTGGGCTTGAGTATACGCTTTTACAACATGATTCCTAAGGAAATTCTTGACCTACCAATGCATACATTTAAAAAATGTGTAAAAACGCATCTAGTACAGCGAGGTTACTATACATTTGATGAATTCCTCAATGACAAGGTAGAATGGAAGCAGCCAGCCTCGCTCTCATCTCCCGCAAGATAGCAAAATGATTGTAAATGTTGATGTTGGAAAAGAGCAACTACTGAGTTTCTTGCCGGCTCTTCTCGGTAGAATCTGCTTTCCGAACCGGTGGTAGAGTCACACAAACATGCATACTTGACGTTTCAAAAGTGCTTATAAAGTAGGCCTACTTGAAATAAATGAATTTGAATTTGAATTTGAATTTGATTGTACCCATGTTTTGATTGACACATCAAACACATCACAAAAAGCGCTTATTGTAACTTAACTACAACAGTTAGACGTCAACATAATAACTCAAATAAATAATCAACATGACCTACAACAGTTTTTGTAGGTCATGTGGATTACTTTAAACATGTAGTACATTATTTTAATGTATCATTAATAATTTCCGCGGCTTACGCCATACGGTCTGATTTTTCCCACATCTTTAACAAACATTGTTATATTTCAGCCAATTTACAGAAAACTTTAATAAATTATACGTTAAAACCTTTCTCATGAGTCCCTCTGTCTATTGGTGCAAACCGTATAAAAATTCATTCAGAAGTTCTTTAGTTTTTCGCGCCCAGGGAGACAGACATACGCGCGGACTTTGTTTTATTATATGATGTGAAGATTCTTGCGGAATCCTATTTTTGCTTTAATTAATTAATTTGAGAATGTATCTATGTATAATAAGATTTAAATATTGTTAAAAGAATATTTGTAATACGGTATTATAGGTCTGGCATAATCTCAATAATATTCAAAAACCTACAACTAACAATATAATTAAAAAATAAACGATGCAACCCTTTCAGTTTTCAACTTTTTACGGCTAGAAAATCTATACAAAGGTTAATTTCCTTAGGAATTATTCTTCAGAAAAAACCTTTTTAAATAAATCCATAAACCCTTTAAGGAAACATCTACGTTTTCCTTGTTAAAAAACCTCGAAGTTCAATACTTCCGATGTCTTAAACATTAAGTCACGTTTCACTTTTTAGATATACATATATCACTATCTCAAATATATTGCAATCATTATTTTATTTATAAAAAAAAACGTAACCTATGAAGCAGAGGTTAGTAAATAACGTGAAATCCTTCAATTCCAATTGGAACGCTGTAGTCGACACATAGAAAAAATGAGCTTCAAAGATAAAGTGGCTATTGTGACAGGTGCGAGTTCGGGCATCGGAGCCGCAGTGGCGATTGCATTCAGCGCAGAAGGTGCTTCTGTGGCCATTGTTGGACGTAACCAGACCAAGTTGGCCGCGACAGCATCGCGGTGCGCCAACTCTTTGGTCATACAAGCCGACGTTACCAACGATGACGACGCCCGAAGAATCGTAAATGAGACAATCGAAACATTTGGAAAGATAGACATTCTCATCAACAACGCCGGAGGTTTAAGTTTTGGAAGTATATTCGATGATAAAATAATGACAGCGTACGATTCAACAATGGCGCTGAACCTTCGGGCAGTCTTTCGTATGACGAGCTTGGCTGTCCCCTATTTGATAAAGGCGAAAGGAAATATAGTCAATGTGTCCAGTGTTGCTGCGCGAACTACGCAGTTTGCTTTAGAATCCATAGCGTATTCCGTCTCCAAAGCTGGGCTGGATCATTTCGGCGCTTGTCTCGCGGCTGACTTGGCGGAGCATGGAGTGAGGGTAAACACGATCAGCCCGGGACCTGTCGTCACCGATATAAAAGCGAACTGCGGCGATACTGGATCATGGGACGACCTAAAACCGTTCACGGCCCTCAATAACGTATCGCAACCGGAAGAAATCGCAGATTTAATTTTGTTCATCGCCAGCGACAAAGCGAAGTCTATCACTGGTTCTAACTACATTACCGACAATGGCTTCTTGATAAAGCGTTACTTATAAACGTTGTTTTAAATAAAGTGCCATTTTTGTTTCTGTAACTTTAATTTTAAGATCATATGATACGGTGAATTTCGAACTTCCTAAAGTACGCCCTCACAGAGTGGTAATTCCGAAACATAGTTAACATTATCATTTTGGCTGTTTTTCTGTGACCTATTTCGATTCAAACACTGCATTGATATTGATAAAAGTTGACACAGACTTAGCTGGCACACAGGAGACAGATAACGGATTTATTATAATCCAAAAATAAATGGGAAGTGGCTTTTAAAATATTACTAATTATATTAGTTCAAAGTATCATCCCTGTTGCTTGGGTATATCTGTAACGACTACATGATAAATAATCTTTCGTGCACGTCTCTCACAAAAACTAAAATTAGGTTTTATTCACCTAATTTCGTTTTAGGAATAAGAAAATTAGAATAGAATAGTATAGAAAAACTTTATTGGAATACAACACAATAGGAAAAACACAAGGAAAACAGTAGTGGGTAGTGAATAATAAATTTATATTTATCAAAAGTTTGGTTATTTACTCACTTTATAAAATTACTGTAACATTTGTTATCAATGCTGCGCTCAATAAATCCGTCGGTATAAATACAATTACTATAAATAGCAACTGATAAAAGTCGCTACCTACATAATAAAAAATCATACCCAGAATTGAAAACTTAATTCAGCCATAATTGCGTGCAGTACATTGTCCAATAACAGTGAAAACTCCCCGCGTACGTCTCACAGATGGGGAATGTTGCTAGCTCGCGAACTTTTCCCATTTTTATGATAAACGTTTAGAACATTAAAGGTGGAATCATTACTGTCAACTCCTAAATGGAATGAAATGACTAACCGCCTGTTCGAGAAACGCTACTAAAGTGGGTAGTGGGTGGGTAGGTTTTTGATACTTCAATATTAGTTTCTGTGTACACGGTTTCTGTTAATCTTAATTTCTGTGAAATACAATTACAAATACAAGTTCTGGTCGCGTTTATTACGAATTTTTACAAATCCCTTGGGAACCGTTTGTTTTCCTGGGATAAAATAGTAACATATTACTATCCGTCCTTTCAACTAACTCTATGCCAAAAATCAAGTTGATGAGTTTATTTTTAGTGAGTAAAAACTAACTAACTATCCAGTATGGAAATACCAGTTTCAATATTAGGAAAACAGGGTGTAAAGTCAAAAAGTCAAAGTCAAAAATATCTTTATTCAAGTAGGCCCACAGGTGGCACTTTTGATGCGTACATAAGAACCACACGGTAGTGAGATGATGGCGATAACCACATTCGTAAACTTAAAACTAAAGCTACGAGGGTTCCAAACGCGTCCTGGTCTAAGAAGAAGCCCACAACAAACTTAGCCGGGTGTTTTTTTTTTGTTATCACCATCTCACAATGTTATTTTAAATTATTAGAAGAGCAACCTGGTTAGAGCAATAATTTACACCCAAGCTTTTTTATCGTTTACGTAGTCCTTTATACTATAATAGGACTTTTCTATAAGCTTACGTTTAATACAAACTTTGAACTTTTTAAGAGACATCTCCAAGATGACAATTGGTAGTTTATTGTAGAATTGTATGCAATTTCCTTTAAGCGAATTATGAATTTTATGTAACCTAGTATATTGAACTGTAAGTTTATTCTTACTTCTAATGTTTAAATTATTGCAGTCACATTTTTTCTTAAATTGAGAAATGTGTTTATGAACGTACATTAAATTTTCAAATATGTACTGACTATACACTGTCATTATTTTAAAATCTTTAAATTTATCTCTCAATGACTCTCTCGGACCTATTTTGTAGATAGAACGAACAGCCCTCTTCTGCAGCACGAAAATAGTGCTAATATCAGCAGCATTACCCCAAAGTAAAATTCCATATGACATAATGCTGTGAAAGTAACTAAAATATACCAGTCTAGCAATTTCTACGTCGGTCATATGGCGTATCTTCTTTACCGCATAGGCAGTAGAACTAAGCCTGTTCGATAAATTATTTACATGAGGGCCCCATTGAAGTTTAGAATCTAACGTTATTCCTAGAAAAACTGTCGTATCCTCCAGTTTCAGTTCCTCATTATTAAGTAGTACAGTGGTTTTCACGTGTTTAACATTAGGTAAAGTGAATTTTATACACTTGGTTTTTTTTTCCGTTAAGAACCAAATTATTAGCTTCAAACCACTGTACCACTTTAGCGAGAGAGTTGTTTACGTCGTAAAAAGCTAGTTCACGTCGATTTATTTTAAAAGTCAGTGATGTATCATCGGCAAACAGAACTATCCCGTGTTTGTCCTTGGCAAGGTAAGGAAGGTCATTAATGTAAATAAGGAACAGAAATGGTCCTAATATAGACCCCTGTGGGACACCTATTTTCATAACTGATCCATTAGACCGTTTTCCATTCACGTCGACTTTCTGAATTCTATCGCGTAGATAGTTACTCATTAAGTCTAGAGCTACACCCTGAATTCCATAGTGGTGTAGTTTCCTAACTAACGTTTCGTGTTGAACACAATCAAACGCCTTAGATAAGTCACAGAACACACCAAGTGCATCACGTGACTCCTCCCAGGCTTCAAATATGTTTTGTATTAGCTCAACACCTGCGTCGATTGTTGAGCGACCCCGTGTGAAACCTAATTGCTTAATATGAAGTAAATTATACTTATGAAAATGGTAAAGTAATTGAAATGAGTTTTTCAAAGTGTATTGTGATATACGACTGAATATTTGGGAAACTTTGAGTTAGAACAACCCACCTTCAGTATTTAACACTAGTGAAGTAATCCAGCATTGCTGGATGTACAAGTTTAAAGTGAGGCCGTTGAAAGAATTATTAGGGCCGTTAAAGGCTACTTTTAGGAGGCGTTGAGTTTATAAAATATTTACTTTTCTCTTCTTTATGACTTTGATATAACCCTTCCTTTAACTGCAAAGAAAAACATGCCTGTGAATTATTTATCTATCTTTATATATATAATTCTTGTGTGCGTGTGTATGTCATTGAACTCCTCCTAAACGGCTGGACCGATTTAAATAAATTTTTTGATATGCCTTTGGGTGGCACCCTGGATGGTTTAGATTCACAAATCAGCCCGATAGATGGCGCTGGGGTCCGCTTGTATATATATATATATAAAAGAGAAAGTGTGTGGGTATGTTCCGTATAGGCACCGAAACGGCAGGACCGATTTCAATGAAACTTTTAGGGAATCTCCGGATTGACCTGGCGAGTAATCCTGTATAGTTTGGTGACGATCGGAGCACTCCTATTTTTGAACTGTCAAATACAGCTTTTATTTACTTTGATGATATTCTATTGTTGGGTGTACATGGGTGTAGATAATGATCTTCACCCGCTCGAGAAGAGAATAGAAGAGAATGAATACGGAGAGAAATAAATGATTTAATATATTATGAGACTTAAATTTAAAATTTAATGATGTAAGTTTATTGTTTAAATAGAATAAAGCAAAATCTAGCCCGGCGAAGCGGGCTGGGGTACGCTAGTAATAAATAAATATATTACCACAATACACACATCACCGTCAAGCCGCCTAAGTAATATATAATGACCTTATTGAAAAGCATGGCATAACGTTGGAATATTTATGCAATGTTGTTTTGTATTGTGTCTAGTGGTTATCGTATTCGACTGCAGATCACGAAGTACCGGTTATTAGTATTGGATTTTTCTATCCAGAAATTCTAAGTACTAGCCTCGAGTTTGGGTTATTCACCCCCGTGCCTCGGAGAGCACGTTAAGCTGCCGGTTTTGCGTCTAATCTCTTTCCGGTTGTGTTGGAGCGGTTCTATCAAACTATGACAGTGAGGCAATAGAGAATGCAACTGTGTGTGCGCACGTAACTTTTCACTATCCACACCGTGGCGGAAATCGGTCAGGGAAACTGTATGTCAGTTGAGTAACAAACTGCAGAACGTTTCCGACGCTATCCTACGTTAATAATATGGCCCTGGTGTAGATAACGATGATATCTATCCATCTATTTATCTATCTATCTATATGTATATCATCTATGTATCTATTCCAGGTGTCAGACGACATGTGCCCCGAGATCGGCATGGCAATACAGAACCACTTCGCGGCGATCAACGTGCGCACGGGAAAATCGCGTCCTTCCAAACACAGGCAATCGTTGGTAACCCTAAGCCGGAGGTGAGTTTTTTTCTTCTTTAACCAAGATAGTTAGTGTAATAAAATAAAGCCAGAAACATTTGAATCTCCATCTCAACAATATACACAATGGGTATAGTAAGACTATTCCATTCTGACGACCTATATTCCAGCATTGTTTTGGATGAATTGTAGCTTGAGGGTTGTGACGAATTCAGAGGGAAAGAAGAAGGCGTTAACCTTCTGTGAGCATCGGACCTCGGTTTAGGGAGAAGTTGCACAGGCTGTTTTTTGGACTAGGGTTCAGACTGAACGCCCACATGGCAGTGTATATTATCCACGTCCGGATGACTTTAGTTCGGGGACCTCGTATTCGCCGACGAAACAATTGTGCAGAGATGCATGCATTGTGGATGCATTGTCGGTCGTTATTAATTCGCCCAGGTCGTTAAGAACGTGTTTGGGGCGTCACCTGATGAAATCGGCGTTGGGTTTGGGAGTCTAGAAGGACGCCTCAATCCTGAAGATAGGTACGAGATATCTGTGGCGGTAAAATAGGATAACATATGAAAGCGTATCCTATAAAAATTCCAAAGAATATATAAAAGTGCAACAAAATATGATGCTAAATTTTACACGGGTTGTACATAACATGTATGTATGTGTGAATAACTGTTCAATTGTATCGAGAACTAAGCTAAAGCGGTGTATAGGCCAGTGAGTAGGACTTCGAATTCACTTTCGGGTGGCCGAGTTCTAATCCCAGCCTCACCTCCTCTAACTTTTCTAAGTTATGTGCGTTACCTAATTAAATATCACTTTCTTCTACGGTGAAGGAAAACACCGTGAGGAAACCTGCATGCTTGAAGAGTTCTCCATAATGTTCTCAAAGGTGTGTGGAATACACCAATCCGCACTGGGACAGCGTGGTGGACTACGGCCTAAACCCCTTATTATGGGACCCGTGCCCTGTCGGTAATGGGTTTATATGATGATGATCATAATTATCTAGAACCATAAAATTTTCTGTTGTCATAGTATTCCGTGACCCCATTTGACAACTGAGTTCAGTTATTTCTCTAAAAGTATTTATTAAAAGGAATAAATGTGTTTTTTTTTTAAATTCTTACAGGGTTATCGCAGTAACTATTTAATTATCCTTTTTATGTAGGCTTGTGTATTAAAAAAAACTTACAGACACAGTCTGGTGAAGATGTTAGACGGCAGCGAGTTGGATGGACCTCCGCCTCTACGCAGGGCGTCTTCTGTTGCCGTCGAGCCGCATAACACTCACCACAGGTAGTTTTACCTTTTTTATAGCATCCCACTATTTATGTCGCACGGAAATGTCACAAAGAACGGGCAGCAGCGTACTGTTATATCCTTCCCCATGCTAGCAATAATGCTGGGACAGTGATGCCTCAGTCCTATTGCATATCAAATATAATGGAAAGGGACAGTCAGTCTTCCACCGGCATTCAAGGGAAATACTCGTGTTTTATTGACCAATCCCATATTGTTTAATATTTTCTATTTCCTTTTTTTATATTAAAGTTTCTATAGCAAGTAATAAATCTTTTTTTTAAAACTTAAATCGTGTAACCCCCGATAACAATGGTGGCAGCGTAAAAGGGATATTAAATCCCCGGACTCAAAAACCAGTGTCGTGAAGTGAAAGTGCCAATACTAAAAACTGTTCTAATCTCCGTATCCTGAAAGAAAGAAAGTGTCGCGGAACCTATCTACCACTGTCGCTGTATCTTGGTTCCGGTTTCGTCGTGTCCCGCACTGTATCCTGGAAGAGCCGTAATAATATCATCCAATTTGTTCCCCGCTGAATCCCAAGACGAAAACTCAAGATTTACCTCCAGCGAGCTACATCCTGAAAATCAAGTACCATGTTCCTGCTAACACTGTGAGTTATACCTTTGTGCTTATAACTTAGTGTAAAACCAAAACATTCCATCCATTCGAAGATCATTGTTTATGAACGATAAGACTCTGCCGAACGTTTCTCGCCCACACGCCGTTTCGAAGAACTGATAACACCGAGTCGCACCTGTGTCTTAATGCTAGTTTTAGATACTTTTAATTTGTACCATTATAATAGCTCGTATAATTATTCACACTAGTAATTTAAAGATTCATTTGCTTTTATAAATTTTTTGTTATACTTATGTCAAAACTGAAAGAAGTAAAGGACGAAGACTCTCAATACAAAATGTCAGATATTGATTTAAACGTATTAATTAAATTCATTGGAACCTTCGACGGTACCAGAGAAAAGTTGACTCCCTTTATTAATAATTGTCGTAATGCGATTAACCTTGCATCGGCCACACAAACAGAAATTCTTTTCAAATATATCCTTAGCCGCCTTGAAGGCAAAGCAGAAACTGCATGCGCTGTAAAGGAATTCACAAAGTGGTCACAGTTAGAAGAATTTCTAAAAACACAATTCGGCGACATAAAACATTATGCTTATCTTCTCTCCGACCTGCAGGAATGCAAACAAGGTCGCAACGAATCCGTGAGCCATTACTCCTTAAGAGTTGAGGCTTGTCTCGCAAAACTCTTAACCGAAATAAACATTTCAATTCCAACGAGGAAGAAAGACGAATTAGCCGGCCGTGTAGCCGCAATGCAAGATTTAGCCCTCAACGTATTTATGATTGGTCTTCAATCATCGCTATCCACGGTCGTTAGATGTAGGGACCCCAACACTCTTAATGAGGCAATAAATCTTGCCACTGCTGAGGAAAAAATCGTAGGAATCAACAACCGAAAATATACAAACCCGACCACAGGCTCCTTTATTGCGAATAACTTCGAACAGCGCAGACAAAATCACTCAACTGCAACATACTCAAGGCCACAGTTACAACCTCAGGCTCAATTCAAACCAAGCTCCAACACACCCGTCTGCAGGTACTGCAAAAACCTTGGTCATACTATAGAAAATTGCAGGAAACGACAATACAATAACAATAGACGTTTCAACAACATAGAAAACGCACATAGTCCGAATCGTCAACCTCCAAATAGTTTCCTACCGCGAAACCGGATACACCTGACTAACTCTTCAGACGATCAATGTTTCGGTGTAGACAACCATAATAACGATCCTTTAAACGAGTAGATCTTCCCGTCCGGTATCGTATGGGAAAATTAAAAACTAAAATCGATACCCCAAAATTCACTGTATCTAAGCCTACTAACAAACAGGGTAACCAGCCCCAAACTTATAGTGGCACTATCACTGTATCTAAGCCTACTAACAAACAGGGTATCCAGCCCCAAACTTATAGTGGTGCTATCACTGTATCTAAGCCTACTAACAAACAGGGTATCCAGCCCCAAACTTATAGTGGCGCTATCACTGTATCTAAGCCTACTAACAAACAGGGTATCCAGCCCCAAACTTATAGTGGTGCTATCACTGTATCTAAGCCTACTAACAAACAGGGTATCCAGCCCCAAACTTATAGTGGCGCTATCACTGTATCTAAGCCTACTAACAAACAGGGTATCCAGCCCCAAATTCATAGTAGCCCTCTCACTGTCTCCAAGTCTACTCGTAATCACGGTAACCAGCCCGAAATTCGGAGTGAGCATCTCACTGTCCTTAGTGCCAAAGGTAACCAAATACATACCTCTACCGCTGTTTCCTCTACCGCTGTTTCCTCTACCGCTGTTTCCTCTACCGCTGTTTCCTCTACCGCTGTTTCCTCTACCGCTGTTTCCTCTACCGCTGTTTCCTCTACCGCTGTTTCCTCTACCGCTGTTTCTAATCCCACTAATGAATCCAAGAACTCACATCGTGAAAACACTGACGCTACAAATACACCAAAAACAGACTCAATTCAACCGCAAACTAACCTTGTCTCGTTCACTGCTAACTCGTGTCCTTCATGTTTTATACCTGGCAGAAATATGGAATCATTAAAAACATACAACATCAACACAAATCCAACGAGAAAATACTTACCATTTCTAAAAGTCCAAACCTCTGTCTCTACTAAACCACTGAAACTTCTTGTCGATAGTGGCGCTTCCATAAGTCTTCTGAAAGTTAACGCTATCGAAAAAATGCCTGAATTAATAAAACATATCATAAGTTTTAGCGGGTTAGGTTCAACAAGTAATCCAATGCTCTCATTCGGACACATATCAATGAATTTTGATTCACTAAATAACCATTTCCATGTTATACCTGACCTCGATTTCCCATACGACGGAATAATTGGTAACGATTTTCTTACTAAGCATAACTGTATAATTAACTACGCCGAAAGTACACTGAAAATTCATAAAACGAAACTTAATCTTAATTTTACTGAACCAGTTTTTACTATTCCTCCCCGAACAGAAACAATAATTGAATGTTCTGTGCTCAATCCGGAAATAAACGAAGGACTTATACTTGATCAAAATCCGATGGAAGGCCTACTTGTAGCAAACTGCATTGTAAAGGTTAAACCAAACTCCAGAGTTAATATTTCTGTCGTAAACACCTCCGAATCCACAGTACATGTAGATTCAAACCTAAAATTTCAAATTCTGCCTTTAGAACAAACAAATCATCAAGAGGTATTTTATTCAATTGATCATAATATCTCTCGTAGCACATTGACTCGAACCGAAGAGGTACTAAACCTCTTGCGTATCGGTCATTTAACTTCTGAAGAAGCAAATGCTCTATACGAGCTTTGCTCAACATACTCAGACATCTTTCATCTTTCGGATGATAAATTAACGTGTACTGAAGCATTAGAGCACGAAATAACCACATCTTCCTCAGTCCCAATTAATACAAAATCATATCGATTTCCTGAAATACATAAACAAGAAGTACAATCACAAATAAATAAAATGCTTGATAATGGAATAATTAAACCCTCTACATCCCCATGGTCTTCTCCGATCTGGATCGTCCCCAAAAAACTTGATGCATCTGGTCAGCGCAAATGGCGAGTAGTCATCGACTACCGTAAATTAAATGATATAACAATTGGTGATTCTTACCCTATCCCCAATATTTCAGAAATACTAGACCAACTTGGAAAATGTAAATATTTCAGCACCCTAGATCTTGCATCTGGATTTCACCAAATAAAAATAGCTGAACGAGATGCCCCTAAATCCGCTTTTTCAGTCCCTCAGGGACATTTCGAATTTACTCGCATGCCATTTGGGCTTAAAAATGCCCCTGCTACCTTCCAAAGACTAATGAACACTGCTCTCTCTGGTCTCCAAGGAATCCAATGCTTCGTATACCTCGATGACATCGTAATTTATTCATATGACCTAGACACACACATGAGGAACCTCTCAAACATTTTTGATAGACTAAGAAAATTCCATTTAAAGCTTCAACCTGACAAATGCGAGTTTCTCCGTAGGGAAGTCTCCTATCTTGGTCACATCATCACCGACGAGGGTGTCAAACCTAATCCTGAAAAAACAAGAGCAGTAGAAGAGTTCCCGATCCCCAAGCGTCCAAAAGATATAAAATCCTTTCTGGGATTAGTATCATACTATCGACGTTTTATTCCAAATTTATCCAAAATCGCTAAACCACTCACAACTCTTTTGAAAAAGGATATACCATTCGTATGGGGTAATGAACATCAACTAGCATTCGAACATCTAAAGAATGCACTAATCTCAGCACCCATTTTAGCTTATCCTGATTTTACAAAACCATTTTTACTAACGTGTGATGCGTCCAACTTCGCAATTTCTGCTATTTTATCTCAGGGTTCAGTAGGCAACGACCGTCCCATTGCATATGCATCCCGGACCTTGAACAAGGCCGAGTGCAATTACAGTGTAACCGAGAAGGAATGTTTGGCTATCATTTTTGGCACAAAAACCTATAGACCATATTTGTATGGACACAAATTCACTATAGTTACCGATCATCGCCCCTTAAAGTGGCTGTTCAATTGTAAAGAACCGGGTTCTAAATTAGTAAGATGGAGGCTCAAATTAGAAGAATTCGATTACGAAGTTATGTATAAGAAAGGAAAAATCAACAGTAACGCTGACACACTGTCACGTTACCCAGTTAACCCAATCATTG
Source organism: Pararge aegeria (assembly GCF_905163445.1). Lineage (NCBI taxonomy): Eukaryota > Metazoa > Arthropoda > Insecta > Lepidoptera > Nymphalidae > Pararge > Pararge aegeria. The sequence continues at coordinate 2,795,911 of NC_053180.1, forward strand.
AAGAAAACTCGGATCCGCAACCTTCAACTTCCGGGTTTCCCAATGATCACCCTACTCTGGAAACTGAAACTCCGGCCGACATTCTCGATGATTTAATCGACCTGGGTGACTTGAATATTAGTCCACTTCAAAATCCAAACATCGACTTTTCCCCGCTGAATCTTCCATCTCCTTCAGATCCTCTTGTTTTACCAGGTGATATTCCACCTAACCCCGTTTCTCCACCAGACATTCCAACTGTAATAGAAAAAGAGACTTCAGAAATTCCAACCCAATCCAATTCACCTACACATTCCAATAGAGATTATTCAGAATTCTTGAAATCCTCAACTAAACCAAATGAAACTTGTAACACTTACATTAAGGAGCACAATGAAAGTCTTCTTAAAAGTACTGTTAAAACAATAATTATTCCTACGTCCATTGACTATGATGAATCGAATCCTTATGTTCAAGACATAATTGCCTCTACAGGTGATTTCTTTTTAAACGATGAGCGTGAGCTGCACTCTTTTAAGAAAATAGACGCAAACAGAAAAACTTACTATTTCCTTTTTACTAAAGTTTACTATTTCGATACTTCTACCTATCCTGATATTTTTAAAGCTTTAAAATCAGTCAGAGACGATATCATGCTTACTGGCGACATCAATGAAATAGCCATACACGATTTTAAAAATCCATTCGAGCAAAATTCCTTTGTAAAAATTTATACTATGCTTATGTATCTATTTAATAACACTAACATTACAATTAATATTCATCATAATACCATCATTTACCTTACCCCATCTGAAGTAGCCAAGGTCCTGAAAGAAAATCACGACATCCCGATTGCCGGACACCTCGGGTCCAATAGGATGTATGATAGAATTAAAGAACGCTATTACTGGAAAGGAATGCGTTCCGAAATAGAGGACTACGTAAAACACTGCGGCCTATGTCAGTCAAACAAAGCTCTTCGTAAAATAAATAGATCCCCAATGCAAATCACAACTTCCTCAACTCGTCCATTCGAAAGAATAAGTCTCGATATTGTAGGCCCTCTGCCTGAAGCTGGACAACTAAATCTAAGATATATACTTACCCTACAAGACGATCTGACAAAGTTTTCTATTGCATATCCCATCTCAAATGCTACTGCAGAAGAGTCTTGTGAATGTCTCGTGCACTTTATAACTCTTTTCGGAATCCCAAGGTCAGTTCTTACAGATCAAGGAACAAATTTCACCGCTGACTTATTTAAAAGAACTTGTGATTTCCTTAAAATAAAACAGATCTGGTCTTCGCCTTACCATCCGCAGACCCAAGGGGCACTCGAGAGGAGCCACTCAACCCTAAAGGAGTACCTGAAATCCTTTGTTAACGAGAATCAGACGAATTGGCATAAATTTGTGTATGCGGTATACACAAATTTATGCCATGTTAACCTATAATAGCACTGTCCACACTACGACCCGCTTCACTCCATATGAACTCGTGTTTGGACACAAACCATTCATCCCAGACTCTGTTTTCGAACTACGAACCGACATAACATATCCTGATTACATAAAAATGCTCCATCATCGCCTCAAAATATCTCGGGAAAAAGCAGTAGAAAATATTCGAGCCTCGAAAGAAAAATCAAAAAGCTATTATGATAAACACAGTCGTTCAGTACAATATAAAGTTGGTGATTTCGTTTACTTAAAATCACACCATCGACTTCGGAAAGCTCTTTCCCCACTGTGGAAAGGACCTTACAAAATCATTAAAGTACACAGTAATAATACTTTAACTCTATTAATAAACCGACGCCACGTATCTCACCACTTTGATGAAGTCAAACATGCAACTCAAAGTAGTTAGAATTCGTCATTGCAATCATTCATCTTACAAAATACTAATCTTTTAAAAAATAAATTAGCATAGTTGTTATAATTTGCAGAATCCTCGCCACTCACTGTAACGCCGCCCTGGGTATTGATGGCAATCAATATGTGGAACCCATTACAAAGAGTCCTGGTATACTCTTCGACCCTGTCGGAACTTTAAAATTAATTAATGACCAATTTCATATTGTAATTCCTATGGACGTCTCACCATATAAAGTATACATTGAAAATATTCATGAAACATTTAACCTTGTACGCTTTCAGTGTCGAGAAAACAGTGGTTTGGACAACATAAAGTATCAGAATATTCTACAACCTTTAGATTCACTATTCAAAGATATTTTACGTGACTTCGACTCTATCTCACACATAATATCTAATGGCATATCAAAACGATCAGCATGGTTTGCTGGTGTAGGTGTTGTATTTAAACACATTTTTGGCACTATGAATGAGGATGATGCCAAACACTATAACGAAGCCATTAAGACCTTGTATGATAATGACAAGATCATAACTAATTCTGTTAAGAAAAGTATTATTGTATCCCAAATAGCAATGTCAAATATGAATCAATCCCTGCAAGAAATGAATCTGAACCAAGCTAAGCTAAGCGATGCTATTGACAGAATGTCTATAGCAGTAAATAATGTTTCTCAAGCCATACAATTAGATAACTTCAAAACAAATCTTAACTCCATTTTAAACATATTACAATCAAGTCTATTGACTCTTTCCTTCAAAGTAGAGGACATCCTTAACTCTATTCTGTTCGTTAAAGCTAACATACTACATCCGTCTGTATTAACTCCAAATCAATTGTATAGAGAAATACTAACTAATCTTAAAGTAGTTCCTAAATATAGAGATTTCCCAATAAGTCTAGATTTAAGTAATATCCATGTTCTGCTGAACATCGCTGATTTAGTTTGCTATTATCTAGATAATAAGTTAGTTTTTGTCGTTAAGATACCTTTAGTAAACGCTCTAGATTATAATTTATATAAAAGTATACCTTTACCAACTTCACATATAGCTGAAGATGCTAACTCATTTGCGATGATTATACCTTCTTCCGAATTTATCGCACTAAGCAAAGACAAGTCCTCGTTTACGTTTCTCAAGGATACTAGTCTCTGTAAGAATGTTATTACTATGAAAACGTTTCTTTGTGATATGACAGATATTTATATTGTAGCTGGAAGCCCATCCTGTGAAATAGAACTAATAACAAAAGCTGTAACGAAATTGCCTCAAACCTGTCAGTACAGGATCGTTTATGGCGATTTAGATATCTGGCATAAACTACATAACGAAAAATGGGTATTTGTTCAATCAAAACCCGCAAAGTTATCTATTGAATGTATAAATAATAAAATAACGGAATTAATTATCTCCGGAACCGGTGTACTTACTATACCACTAGATTGCATAGCTTATCATAAGAATTCTAGATTTGTAAGTAAACTATCAACTAGTATTAACGTTCCCATTGTAAAACCAACTTTTAATATCCTTAATGACAGTTGTTGTACACTAGATCGTCTTAAGGCAGTAAACCTACCAAGTATTAAAATCCAAAATGTCAACTTAGAAAACCTTAAAACTTTAGATTTAGTATCGGATCAAGTCGTGAAAGACTTAGATTCAATAGCTAATCCATTAAAGTGGAATAATCATGTTACTTTTCCTATCTTAAGTATTGTATCTTTTATTTTATGTCTCTGTTTACCTTTAGCTTATATTTGTAAAAAGCACAAGTATTTCTACAAATTATTTAAGAAATCCGACGATCCGATCCGAGAAAGTTCTAATGTCGACCCTGAAGTCCAATCAATCGAACCTCGCTTACGCATTGGCTAACGAAAACTTACCCTTTCCGTAAGTTTCCTCTTAACATGGGGGTTGTTATATCCTTCCCCATGCTAGCAATAATGCTGAGACAGTGATGCCTCAGTCCTATTGCATATCAAATATAATGGAAAGGGACAGTCAGTCTTCCACCGGCATTCAAGGGAAATACTCGTGTTTTATTGACCAATCCCATATTGTTTAATATTTTCTATTTCCTTTTTTTATATTAAAGTTTCTATAGCAAGTAATAAATCTTTTTTTTAAAACTTAAATCGTGTAACCCCCGATAACAGTACTCTGCTACTACTACCAAATTCAAATGCATTTATTTCAAGTAGGCCTACTTTATAAGCACTTTTGAAACGTCAAGTATGTATGTTTGTAGTGACTCTACCACCGGTTCGGAAAGCAGATTCTACCGAGAAGAGCCGGCAAGAAACTCAGTAGTTGCTCTTTCCATCTTACCATCTTCTGCAATCACCAAGCCGTCTGACTAGCGTGATGATTATAAGTAAATCCTGCCGTTCAGGAGAGGCCCTTAGTCCAGCAGTGAACTGTTGTAGGCTATTGACGCTAGGCATAGGGCCATAGGGTTGCCAATTTAAAAAAAAAAAAAAAAAAAATTAAACAATTATTCACCATTTTTAAACCTACATTTTGACGTCAATGATAAGAAACGATGCTGTTATGTATATGGCAAACATCAGAATTTGGCGGTGATACGACCCCTCTGTCGCAGTGGTGATTTATAAGTGGGGGGGGGGGGGTTCCGCAGCGGGGGCAAAGTGAGAATTTAAAATTCGTGTGAGCACAAAATTTGATATCAGAGCTAAAGAATTGTAAGCAAATTTGAGATTGAACATAATGCCAATAAGATTCATTTTACTCCGATGTTCAAGTAATTCCATACTAGAAAACGAGTCCGCGTTTGCAAGCGAACAAATCTTGAACTAAGTTCTTGTTACCACGTTAAATTCACACAATCCACGGTTGGCAACCCTACTCCTTCCGTATGGGAGAAGGCCTCAACAAGTGACTAGTTACGAGTTCCTAGTTTTGATTGATTTTTGTTAAACATTTAAATTAAAATATTAAAATGTGGACAGTGTATGGCTACGTATTTCCGTGGTGTTACCTAGTACAAGGTGCCAACTGAAAATCAGCGCTGTATGCACCCACTGGCGCACGCAGCACAATGCTGAGCTGCCACCTTTTTCTAGGTTGTGCAACACATAACATATGTGGTATTGTGATTATTTTAATGTGTGGCTAAATGTAAAATAAAACATTTCTTTCTTTCTTTCTTCCTATATAAAATTCACACATTTCACAGTTAGCACACAGAGCCTTTGCGTATTACCTTGGTTAGGTCCTACCCTATGGGAAAACTAAAAATAAAATGTAAAAAAAATTATCCACAGATTAACAAGACGAGCGTCCTTGGACGATTTGGAGCAGAACGCGTGTGAGCTGGCGCCCAAAATAGAGAACAGAATCATCATTCTCGACAAACCAGAGGTGAGTTTATCCTAAAGAATTTTTTCTCCTGGCCCTGTAGCCTTAGTATACAATTTACAAGCTCGCAATGTCACTCGAAGTCGTTTCGAGTAAGAACATTATTGGAGTTTACTCCTTAAGAATCGATTTTCATATATAAGGCGCCCGGTATGAGAAAAATGTGAGGAGTAAAATCTACTGATGTATGACCTCGTTACGTTTTCGCTTTGCGACGTTGCATGCTCGGCAACTGTAATGCGCAAACATGCAACGTCGCTTTCGTTTAATTAACTTATTTTTCCTATTTAAGTTACCAAGGAAACCGAATATTATCTAGGTAAAGACACAAATACATAAGTATATGGGACAGAGTGAGATAGAAAACATTATACATTTTTTTTTTCTTATTCTTGTTACCATGGAAACTAAATAATAAACATTACATTTATCCTAATAGTTCTGATACTCTACATCCACCTCAATCTCCCGTAGGCTACTTTTAAGAAGTTACACTTCCGCCGTGTGTGAATAGATTGCGCAGCATTTTTAATTTACCCTTTCATATGGTATTAAACTTTATTCAGCTAAATAAACTCTTTTTGTGTATGTTTCGTAATCGTACTTAAGGAGTAAACTCCAGTCGTGCGTCTGAGCTGACACAAACTTTGTTTATTTATTATTATTTTATCTTCAACAGATACTTCAGGAACTATTAGCCGAGAGAGCCCGTTGGGAATCAGATTCCGTAATAAAAGAAGTGGATGAAGACTCACCGTAAGCCGTAAGAATGCTCTAACTACGTTATACCGTCGAGATTTCATTCGTAAAGTTGCATATTTTAGCTTATTTACATAAGTACGACACTTGCGGACGATGGCACTTTTGAAAGCTCGAAAGGGCTTTTAATTTTAAACCCAGTTCCGTAAAGCCAGTTAAGTTTTGCAGTTTTGGCAGCTTACTGAGTTGTGATATTTTATGAAGCAATCGAGAGTTTTATAGTTTAGTATGCAGTGGCAGAGGGTAGGTTAAGTTTGATATTGGCATTATTGAGATGGAGCAGAAATACACCTTTTTTGGACCTTCTGTTTGAGATTATTGGTTGATAAAACAGGAGTTCACATTTCCGTTGCCACATGTGTTTGGTCACATTTTCTCACTTTTCATCTGTATACTCTGTGAACATTTCTGACGAAACTGAATTTTGACAGCCGAGTGGCGCAGTGAGCAGCGAGCCTGGTTTCTGAGTCAAAGGCCGTGGGTTCGATTCCCACAGCTGGAAAATGTTTGTGTGATGAGCATGAATGTTTTCAGTGTCTGGGTGTTTATATGTATTTTATAAGTATTTATGTATATTATTCATATATTTATTATATTAAGTATACATAAAATCGCAAATTGCATAAATAAGTATTAACATCTGTTTTCCCTAATTTGTCACATTTATGTAGTACGTTATGAATCGGTGATAGCGCAGTGGGTAGGAGCTCGAATTCACCTTCGGGGGGCCGAGTTCGAATCCTGTGCGGGACCTCTTACTTTTCTAAGTTATGTGCGTTTTATGTAATCAAAAATATCACTTGCTTCGACGGTGAAGGAAACCTGCATGCCTGAGAGTTCTACATAATGTTCTCGAAGGTATGTGGAGTCCACCAATACGCACTGGGTCAGCTTTGTGGACTACGGCCTTAACCCCTTCCCAGTGGCGTGCATAGAGGGTATGCACAGGGTATGCAGATGTAATATAAATATAATGCAGTTATAAATACTTATGGGTAGGCTTTTTATAACTGTTACAATGCCTATCCTTAAGTTTTTTATAACTCGTACTGGGGATTTTCTTCATTTTATATCATCTGCATACCCTGTGCATACCCTCTATGCACGCCACTGCCCCTTCCCACTGTGGGAGGAGACCCGTGCTCTGTAGTGGGCCAGCAATGGGTCGATCTGATGTAGTACCGCGGTTTGAAGTATAATGAAGCACGTTCCTTCATACATAACTGCCAATGTTTACTGGAAATTAATTGAATGCGGAGGTCAAAATTGCCAACGATCCGGGCCGAATATTTAAGTATGAAGACATAATAATCAACTAGATATACGATAGAAGGTAAAATAAGTACCCAAACATAATATACACTGGCACTTCACTTCGCTTTTTGGAGTGCTTAAACTGTACTTTATTTGATCCCCATAATGTCTTCGATATCACCAAAGATAGCAGGAGTTTTTTTTTTCATACTTAATTGATAGATCAGGCAGTAAGAGATCGTTCCATTTTTAAATTACACGTCAGATATGACTTTCTTATGTCATTTATCTGCCGACAGCTGCTCGCGTGTGTGTTGCCAGTACAACAATTTCGATTTATCTCGAATAAGGTTATAAATAAATAAATATACTACGACAATACACACACACCGCCATCTAGCCCCAAAGTAAGCGTAGCTTGTGCTATGGGTACTAAGATGACTGACTGTCGTCTTAGTATCCATAACACAAGCTACGCTTACTTTGGGGCTAGATGGCGGTGTGTGTATTGTCGTAGTATATTTATCTATTTATTTATTTCGGGTTTTTTTTTTATTACTAGATAGACTTGCGCTTGACAACTATCATAGAAAATGCCTATTCACTCTTGCCTTAAAGGCATTCAAGTTGTAAAAACACTATATGCACTAAACGGGTATCCTTTATCAAGGGGTATTAAATCTAATAAGTTAAATCAAACGTTTTTGTAATCGCAAATTAAACTTTAAAATTATTATTATATTATTTATCTATCATTTATTATTTTTCTTTTTTTTTTTAAATTATTAACAATGCTTAAGAATAAATTAAAAAACACTATTAAAAATTTATAAAAAAAAACTTCCACTCTCCGCTTGCGGGGCTTTTGAATGCCCAAGCAACCGGTGGTCAGGGCTCCAGAGTGAGAAACCTCCTCACAATACGCGCCGTTTCAAGGACTACTGCCTTCTGTATCCGACCCTTGATCCAACAACCAAGCGAAAGCTTCTTGAGATGTTGGTCGAAGCTTTTCGCGAGACTGAAACGACGATCGGAAAAACAACGGTCGACTCAACATTCCACATGGCGGTAATCTCGTGAGCAAGGTCCAAGTATTTAGATACTTTTTCCTTTTCAGCTTTCACCAGATTATCGTCATGTGGAATAGTAATGTCAACAATTATTTCACGGCGCACTGATCGATCGACTAGCACTATATCAGGTCTATTAGCTGTAATATACCTGTCAGTGATAATCGTTCGATCCCAGTAGAATTATATTATTTATTATTATTATGATATAAATATAATTAATTTTTATATTATGACACGACATGCTAATAAATGCTTAGAATTATTTACGAAAATCGAATGTCGACACGCCTTTTCACTGCCTTGCACATACAGTTTAATGTTAGTATTATAACTGAGTGTTTATTAATTATAATTAAGCGTAAATATTATATACATAAATAGAAATATTTTATTCCTTATCAGTATAATATAACCCGCGCGATTAAAGAATCCCTACTTAATATTATAAATGTGAATGTAAGTTTGTTTGTTACGCTTTCATGCAAAAACTACTAAACCGATCATCACGAAACTTTGTACACATTCCTGAAGGTATTAGAAGTATAGGATGCTTTTTATCCCAAAATTAAGCTCAGTTCTCTCGGGAGAGGGGACGAAAGTCTTTGACGATTTTACACCAGGCTTAGCTATCCTAAATATATAAAGTGCTGCCACATTTATGAGGCACATGTCTTTCGAAAAACAAAAGCTAGTAGTTTTATAAAAACAAGCAGAGTCGTGGCATCTCTTAAGCATAACATACGGGCGGTTTTTTTAATTCTACAAATTACCCTTGGATAAGATGATGTAGTGTAATAACCCGGTAGATACCCCTTATCGGGTTATACACGGCGTACTGGTACGCTAAATAGATAGACAACACGTCTTTCCAGCAGTCCAGACCGTGATTTAGAAGTTATCAAGCCGGGGCTCAAACCCGATTCGAATATCTTCTACGGCACATGTGCGATTGTCGCAGTTGGCAGCGACCCTGCTTTCAGAGTCCAAGGCCGTGAGTTTGATTCCCACAACTTTTTTTTTGTGTAATGAACAGTAATGTTTTTCAGTGTCTGGGTGTTTATCTGTATGTAAGTATTTGTGTATATTATTCGTAAAAATATTCCGTCATCTAGTACGAGTCAGTCAGTCATAACCCAAGCTACGCTTACTTTGGGGCTAGTTGGAGATGTATTGTCGTAGTATATTTATTTAATTATAATAAGTATATTGCGAATGTGATATCACGACTTCGGACGCCTTTTAAGCTTAAGAGATGCCACGGCCCAGGACATCAGTTCCCTTTTATAAAACTATTCTTTAATCGCGCGGGTTATTCTAAAGAATCCTATCTCATGTCTATACTCATATAAAATTACTTACAATTGTTATTTCATTTACGTATGTACCGAGTGTGAACTTGTGAAGCTATTCAATTAGAGTGAATTTCGCGCGAACTAAATCTCATGGATATGTTCAAACTCACTCAATTGAAAATAAATAAATGGAAGCTTATATTGAATCTTTTTATTCTTCTTTTGGTACTCTTTGGTTTGTGGGTTCATTGACCGCTCGTATTCGATCTCACGGAAGAGACCAGTTAAAGAACAGTTCGATACATCGTTTCTAAATTTACTAACGAACGACACCCTATTTATGTAACCGGTTCAGCCCAAATTAATATGTAATTTTAAAAGTGGTTCCATGACCATCACTCGTCTTCCTGAAATATGCGGATAGACCTTAATTTGCCTACTTATTTGCTTTTATACTTACCGGAGCCTTACTAAGCGCATGTAAATTGTATGTATTTATTATAAGATGCAATAAAAACATTAGCGTTATACCTTTAGTACGTAAGGGATTACACACCTCGCAGACGTCGATCTATTTCGAGAATCGAGAAACTACAACCAGGTTTTAATGTCGCTCGCATCGATCACAAAATATTGTGAAATCGTTGTTAAATTGTGAAATGTTGTTTCAATTGTGAAAAAAAAACTACAACTGCTTAGTTTCTTGCCGGCTTCTTCTAAGTAGAATCTGCATTGCAAACAGGCATTAATTACGGGTCAATAGTGTTTAAATTGGTCTACTTGTAAGTAAAATTAATGAATAATGATCATTTTGTTTTTTGTTTGCAAACAAAAATAAAAATTCCAAAACACTCCTTGCCTAACAAGACACTAGTTGTCACAATGTTAGAATGTTAAAAAAATGGATTCTTAATACTGTTGTTCTAATTAGTTGTACCGATCTGATCTTAAACGTATATTGTTAACTCGACTATCACTTTTGCGAAAACTAAAAAACCACGTACTAAGGGTTCTTTAGTAGGATTATTTCTTTAGAAACTCCTAAGTTAAACCAAAAACTCTTGTACAATCATAATTTAGTAACAGAATAGTTACCATTAAAAATGACTAGTGAATTTTTAGCCATAAATTTGTTAGTTATCTATGTCATAATGTTACCAGATATTATTTTTATTGTTATTAAGTGATCTGAACGAGATCTTAAATGAGTATTTTTTTTTATATATTTGACCTAGAGTTGACTATCTTAATACATCATTAGCCTACAGTCCACTGCTGGAGTAAAAGTAATAATAACCACGCTGGGCAGAAGACCAGTATTTAAAAGAGCTCATAAAAATTAGCTACATTATATTCGAGTTCCAAGGTGTCACGCAAAAAGAGAGTTGTTAACTTGCGACTGAGTGCGATCGTTGGTCCAGTGGCCAGCATGCGGTTTACGTGGTTTTTGCTTAGATTACCGATCCAGAAATTGTAAAGTGTTTTTTCTACAAATATAGACACAAACACCATAGGTTTTTCCTAAATGACCCTGTAAGTCCCACATCCAATAACCACTTAAAACTAAATATTAACACACAATGAACAGGAACTAATTGCCAAGTTAGAACAACGAATTGCCATTTATGAAATCATTTAAATTTGGATATTGATTTAAGAGTATGCCTTTTTTTAAAGCGTTTGTGGTCAAAGGCAAAATGTAACTTTACAATTTTCTTTACAAATAAGATAGCGCTCTTTTTTCAGGGCACGACGTATACCTTCTGTTTTTTAACACCAATGCGTTGCAAATTATGTTATATTATAACAAAAAGTATTACAGTATATCCTGTCGCTAAATGGCTGGCTGGAAATTAAATATATCAATATGTTACATAGTATACCTATATGTGTTGTGAAATAACTATAATATACTTAATAAGATACACGCACCTCATAAATAAAGGACGCTAGCGCACCGCAACATTGTACCAATAACGTAGGTAATTATAATGCTACTAATAATTAAGTAATAATGTTATTACGCCCTAGAGCAAAAAGTAGTGGACTTTTTGCAATTTTGTCTCAGTGGTCGATCAATGAAATCAAAGTATGAAAAACGCGTATTTTATTAAGTCGTTTGACCATTCAAAATATGATGAAATCAGCACTAATTGTTTTTTTTTTATTGATTAACTTCTTGGTACATAACTTACGGTAGCCGTAAAAGATAACAAGACTTGAAGACTTACATAGAGACCCAAGAGTGGGTACAAAAGTAAATGTTATTTTTTTTTAATTTATATTATGAAAATTCATCCTAATTTGCTATACCGCTATGTACCGTACCAGATCTTTACAATGAATTATTGTGGTTTTCAACAACTACTTAGTCAAAGTCAAAGTCAAAGTCAAAGTCAAAAATATCTTTATTCAAGTAGGCCCACAGGTGGCACTTTTGATGCGTACATAAGAATTACACGGTAGTGAGATGATGGCGATAACCACATTCGTAAACTTAAAACTAAAGCTACGAGGGTTCCAAACGCGTCCCGGTCTAAGAAGAAGCCCACAACAAACCCCCCTTATTCATTGTAAAGTCAACATCTCCTGAGGATGCTCCGGTTTCGGAGCGAAACGTGCGTAGAGGGTTACATTGCCGAAGAACTGTTTGGTGTGGAGTATAAAGATTGAAGAAATTATAAATTACACCATATAATATAGCAAATTAAGCTTAATTTTCATAATACACTACTTTATGCCATTGATCGACTAATGAGAGACAAATTTTAAATTATGACCTAGGCCTCGAAACCAGGTATTACCTACTTACCAGATAATGATCAAAAATTAACAAATCAACCAAACCGAGATTGTAGCTATATGAATATATATGCTTTAAAAAATAACAGGACCGATTTTAATGCGATTTTTTTTCTACTTTACACTTCTTTGGAGGTTGGTAACAAATATTTTTATATATTGGCTAATGTTGATAACAGGTGTTCAAAATGCACATCTTAAACCACGTAAATATGGCATGCAATTTACTTGAAGTTTACGTGGACTTAATTATAAATACAATAAAATTATTAAATATAAATAAAATACAATTATTATTATTAGTTATTATATTATACTTAATACAATTAATTTGTACAATTCAATTAATGACTAATATGTTTATTATGCAGCGCCCTTATGTAATATTATAGCCGCAATACATATCATAAAACTAAAGTTATAGCTACTTAGTATAGAAAACTGCATTCAAATCGGTCCAGTGGTTTATTTTAAGCAATTGTGGTAACAAACATATTATTACCATTTTTCTTCAGGCACGTGGAAAAATGCAGTCAATTGTAATAATCTGCTTTGAAATGTTGGTAATTGTGACTTAAGTTATGACTTTAGATGGTAAAATTTGATGCATGTTTACCAGTGGCGTGCACTTCATACATGCACAAAAGCACTGCATACCCTAAAATTATTGTATGACTCGTAAATGCGAAAGATTTTTCCATTTTATGGCACATTCCTTCTTTATGCTTACCCTGGTCAAAAACCCCACGCCACTGATGTTTACCTAAGTTATTTTAAGGCTATGAAACTATGGAAACGGCTTCTTGCAACTATCTGGATAATAGTAGTGTGTTGGCCAATATGGAATGCACTTTTGTATCGATAGTAAAAATGATAAAAATGATGAGTCCTATATTTATTTTTAGTTACTTATGGTAAACATGTATCCGAATATCCAATATACGAGCCATACGAGCAAATGAAAAACATAGATAATATAAATTAGTTTTTAAGCTAAGTTATGTAATGTGAAATGCAATAGCTTAACTGTAGTAGGTATCTGAACTGTATTGTGAAATATTGTGATAACTTCCATATTTTTATTATGTTGCTGATACTAATTGTTGTTTTGTTTTGAAATATATCTTTATAATCAATCTCCTGGTTTTATTCATACTTCACTAACTTTCTAGAGCCCGATTTTTTTCAATTTTCGTACTTAGGAAATTTAATGCTGCCACATCAAAAAAAAAAAACAACCTAATATAAGCACTTTTGAACGTCAAGTATGTCTGTTTGTAATGACTACCACGTCAAGTATGTATGGTTCGGAAGGCAGATTCTACCGAGAAGAATCGTTAACGGGGGCGCTGGAATTTGAATGTAGCTATTTAAAATCCCCTTTATATATCCTCGCCTAAAATTGTATGGAATCAAAGTAGCATCTAGTTACAATTCTGTGAAATATTAGTGTCACTAGATGGCGTTCTTTCGATTCCATATCAAATAGTAGTTAACTTTTATACGATCGAATCGGTAATCGTAGGTAGAGAATCTCTCACTACGCATCACGAACTGGTGGTAAGTTCTAGTAGGTAGGTCGTATATTGTATTTAGATTCATATTATTAGTACATAAAATAAAACAATTTTTATGTAATTAATTATATTTATTAACAATTAATCAAAAAGTAACACAACGTTTTATTGTAATTTTTATTTAAACAGTTGTTTAGTCCGTGTGGGGATTACAAATTAATTTTTAATTATTATGTAAATATTTATTATGTAATTAAAATAGAAAATTCCGGTCTATAAATCCAAGTACAAATCCTTTTTGACAAGAGCTCTCGTCCGTCTGTCCTTCTGTCACAGCCCTACAAGGCAGGCAATTCGTGGTACTAAGGATGTATCAACAAAATCTTCATAAAACTTACGCGGTGTCAACCGTAACATCAGCTATGTATACATATATTATTTAAGGATATGTGAACCGAAAAAAAAAAACTTCAATTTACGCACACAGATACACGTGTGAATCCACACATTGCAATTAGACATTGTTGACAATTTTCTGAATGGTTATTTTATAATGAAAAGTTATAATATGTTGACATCACTTTCACAATGTGTATTCGTGTGTATATATTAGGACTTTATCATATTATTTTCTGTTGTCATAATAATCCGTGACCAAGACCTTACTGATGAAAAAACAGCTGATGTTTTGTCATCGCTAAATTTTTTGCCAGATTCGTACAGTTAAAACTATTGATTTTAACAAAAAGTTGTATTCTTTACAATGAATGCCATTTTCCAGCTGGCATGTTCATTTAAAAACACAAATAAAAAGTAAGTTTTCGTCCTTACATCACCCATAACTTTGTTCTGAAGAGAATCGCTATCCTTAAGAATTAAAATAAATTATAGAATACAAATACAATAATGCAAACATGGTATTCGCGGATTGTATATGGTCGATGTCCACCTGTATGCATCAAAAACGCGAGTGCATCTTACGTGGCCGGCACTCGCATTCTCGCATCGACTGACTCAGTGCATTTACTACAAATCTTTCTAACAAAATAAATTTCCTAGTTAACCAGCAATCAGTTTAATTTCATTACATAATCTATAATACAGTCCACAATCTACATAAACACGACAGTAGGTTTTTATGCCTGCGTAATAAAACGTGAAAACTAAAGTACCTATATCTTATAAGGGTTTCGTATTTTTTTTTTCAATGTTAGGGCCAAACCCCAAATATTGTTATCATCATCCACCCATTTCGAGCCCTATACAGGTCACGGTCTCTGTATGGAAAGGGTTAAAAATCCTCTTCTAACACCAGTTATTTATAAATTTTAGGGTAGGCAGTGCTTTTGTGCATGTATAAAGTGCACGCCACTGCCCGTAGTCCACCACGCTGGCCTATTACGAATTGGTAGCCTTCACGTAGCCTTCTAGAACATTGTGGAGAATTCTTAGTCAGGATTCCTTCAACGTTGAATCAAGTGACATTTTATTGCTTAAACGATCGAATCGGTGGCTTGAATAGAATTCGGACCCCCAAAAGAAAGCCCGAAGTCCTGCCCATTGCCCTTAAAAATATCAATTTATTATTATGATGACCAAAGATGTAGCCTTTACGCCATTTAAAATTTACATAGAGCACAGCCAAAGATTAATTGGTGACAATTATTAGGCACAAATCTATTTTAACCTAAAGTTTTAGTCAAAATTGACAGGTGTTGTGTTCTACGACGAGCATAGTGAGAAGGATTTTTTCACTGTAAGAGCTTTTTAGACCTGTCAATATAATTTTGTTTAGAGATTTGTTAAAAATATAGTAAGCACGATCCTTAACCTACTCACTAGCTCTGTAAGTTACCGAGCAGACTCCCAAATTAAGTTTTACTCATTGATTGACGGATACCTGAGAGTCCGTTCTTAACTTAATGTCGGTTTTTAACACCGATCTTAAATAAAATTCTACTACTACTTGGAAAAATCCTACAATCCCTACTAATATTATAAATGTGAATGTAAGTTCCTTTGTTACGCCTTTACGCGAAAACTACTTAACCGATGTTCATGAAACTTTTTATACATATTCTTGGAGGTATTTGAAATAACATAGTACCTACTTTTCATTGAAAAAAATTTGTGTAAAAATCTCATATTAGAATATGCAGCAGTACGCTACCTCCCAAAATTACGCGGGCGAAGCCGCATGGCACATCTAGTAATATTATAAATGTGAAAGTAAGGATGCTTGTTACTCAATCACGCAAAAACGGCTGAACGTATTTGGATGAAATTTGGCATGTATTTAGTCGAAGTGACGGGTATCAGCTTGTTTACTCCTATTCGCAACATTTCACACTACACACCATAAAGACTGACTACTGGTAGGGTTGTGATTGCAACTTAAATAATAAAAAAAATATTGTTTTAAAAATGAATATCATTAATCTATACCTTGTCACAAACTCTGTGTGGTTTGCGATGAGGTGAGTGACCTAGTTGTCGTAATTTGTTTTGCTCTTAAGTTGACTAATAAAAAAAAAAAAGTCCAATCATTATATTCATATAGTAACTTTTAACCTACCTTTTAACTTCCATAAATACATAGCCTCTATAACAGGCAGGCTCGAGGTGTTGGCGAAAGAATTCGCCAGCTCATATGTAACACGCTTGGTGGTTCACACCAGCATCAGAATGATATGAGAAACATTTGTTAGTACACTTAGCCGACCAATCGTATATTTTTTTATACCTAGCTTTGTAGGATGCTACGAGTAGACACTACTATACTTCACATTATGAGTAATTGTTTACAATTTTACAGCCGAGTAGTTCAATCATTAAACACGAATAGTCCATCCCTTAAATACTTCTAGTTCGTCCCCACGCGACTAGTCCAACCATTTTGTAAATCTTAATCATCACATCAACCCAATGAGAAGGGGTTAAAGTCGTCGTCCACCACTCTGGCCCAGTGCGGATTGATGGACTCAATAATGTAGACTTTCAGGCATGCTGGTTTCCTCACGATGTTTTCTTACACCGTTGGAGCAAGTGATATTTTAATTACTTGAAACGCACATAACTTAGAAAAGTTAGAGTTGCGTGCTGGGATCCGAACTCGTCCCCCCGAAAGGGAAGTCGAGCTGCTGCCCAATGAGCTATCACCGCTTCATTTTAAGTTTTTTTGTGTAAGCACAGGTTCGAGAGAGGAATTTTGTACATACAACAGTTAAAATTCATAAATCCACTTTAGCGCCAATATTACTTAGAGGTCATTTTCATTTTCATTTTCACTGGTACATTTTCCTGCTATTCACTTTATAAGATGAATGCACATTTTATGATAAATGCTCATCCAGATACTATGGTGGACGGTGTTCACTCATTAGAATAATAACATTAGGCTTAACAAAGAGAAAGCTTCGTAATATTTTCTTGGTTTAACCCATCGTCTATCAGAAAGTCAGCTGTCACTAAAATAGTTATTTATTACCAAATTTCTCTTTTAATTTTTTGCATTCACGTCACGTTTTAGAGAAATGCGCATAAAAAACAATCCAGACCACCTATCATGGTTCTATAAACGGAATCGGCTTTTTTAATAAATTATCTTTATGAAAACTGAAGTCTACATTATATAAATCGTAATGAAGAACGTTAGTCATTGGTCATGTACCCATATTTATCAGACTTATTTTTTACACATTCACGTACAGAGTAACTTTTCACACATCGTTAGGATTCCAGCCATTGCACAGAAATAGTCCACCCGGCATAGTCCAGCTATCAACGAATAGTCCAACCATTATGTGAATATAACGGTTAACTTTCATAAATCCACTTTAGCGCCGATGTTAGTAAGTGGAATGGCTTGAAGCTCGGTGCGTAGGCAGAGGAACTCACCA
The DNA here is from genome assembly GCF_905163445.1 of Pararge aegeria. Taxonomy (NCBI): domain Eukaryota; kingdom Metazoa; phylum Arthropoda; class Insecta; order Lepidoptera; family Nymphalidae; genus Pararge; species Pararge aegeria. The sequence continues at coordinate 2,813,753 of NC_053180.1, forward strand.
GCTACGCACATGACCGAAGCGCAAGCTATGTTGAGCGCCCACCAGGAGAATGTGGTGGGGAAACTGTTGTTGTAGAACCAACATGTCAGTAAATGAATACCGTAGAAGGTGCAACTGAAATGAATACAAAATTATGAGGTTTATAATAATATTGTTTATTTCTTTCATCAAAATTGCACATATAATGAGTTGAAAAACTGGCTATCCTAGCTAGATTCTATCTGCGTTAATTTAACAGTTTGTTCTCAATGTAATAAAATTAAGAAAATGCTTCAGTTAAAACTGCCATGTTGTAAGATTCAAATTAATTAAAATATAATAATAATGATAAAAAATAAAAATATTTTTTTCCATATAAATTTACAAAAAAGTTTCAATCCTCACAAACTACTTGTGTTAGTTCTTGGTTATTGTGATTTTCAATAAATTCTTTAGTTAGTATGTTAGTCCTGATGCTAGATGGATCCCATAGGATGGGTGAAAGCCTCCTTCCTCCATATCTTGCCACTCTTTTCTCTCTTGGGCAGCTTTCATACACTCCATCGAAGCGAGGTGGATTATATCATCAGCCCATGAATTAAAATGCAATTCCTAAGCTGATCACACAGGAATTCATTTTTATTGATTTACTTGGAAAATAAATTCCCATTTGAAGGTATAATAAAACTCACAAATGCATAGTAACTAATATAGATAATGCAAATGTGAATTTGTTTATATGTATATCCAGGCCCCAGGGATACCATAAAGAACATAAAGATTTTCCAACTAATTGTAAAATGGAAAAATAACTTTCAGAAAATGACAACCAGAACTGATTGACAAAATCTACAATATTGCAAGAGAAACTGAAGACAATTGCAGCATAAAGGAGTAATAGTGAAATTGTGTTATCTTACTCTCCAGCTTCATAAACTAGCTTTTGTTAGAATAAATCAATAAATATACTACGACAATACACACGTCGCCATCTAGTCCCCAAAGTAAGCGTAGCTTTTGTTTTTGATGAATAATTTTATGAATAATATACATAAATACTTATAATATATATACATATAAAAACCCAGACTCTTAAGAAGATTCATGTTCATCACACTAACATTTTCCAGTTGTGGGAATTCAACCCAAAGCCTTGGACTCAGAAAGCAGGGTCGCTGCCCACTGCGTCAATCGGCCGTCAAAGAACTTTGATTATAACTTGAATGACCAAAATTCTTACCTAAAATCTAAGCACAACTTGGTCCTTCCTACCAACATCCACAGCATCAAAGCTCCTATTATAGCATTTAGTACAAATGCTATAATCACTGCTCTACCTTCATTGTCTTTCACTTGGATTTCCTAGAAAGAAACGGTCAACAAATTAGTACTTTAGTCTAAGCGATATATCCTCATAGAGGGTTGACATCAGACAGGTTTGGTAGTAAAAAGTTTCCCAAATCAACAATTTGTCTTCCAGTTTGAAGAAACGTTGTGCAGACCCCATATGAGATTAAAGGCAAGAAGAAGATTAGGCAGTGTGATGTATCCCCATGGCTGTAAGAAAAACTGTTGCTGACTGGTGAGAGATGCAAGCGTCATAACTACCGTAAGACACCATGATTGATTACCATCTTTAGTTATGGAATGCCATTATGTTTTCTGATGCCTACCATATACAATGTGTCACCGAATTAAGAAATACTGTTTAAGGGGTCATAAGTGTATTTCATATGGAATCAATAGAAGCATGGCTGAAGCAAATCATGTTAGGGCTGTATTTGACTTCTGACTTAGCTATAATCCTATTGAAGATAAAAGACAGAGATAACCTTTGCTATGCAATGCATACCAAACAAAGTTATAGAAATCAGTAGATTTTAATTTTGCATTTGTTAGGGCTATATCTGATTTCTCTCAGTAAAAACAATGGCAGTAGTTTACTCAAAATCTATTAGCATTTTGGTTTCACAGATAAGTGACAGAGACAGTAAATAATGTACCTCTAAAGTCTGTTAAGTGGTACTCCGGTTTTATATTTACACCTTGTATATATTGAGTACCTTCAATGAAGGAGTTGGCAGGACCCTATACCACATCAATCTTTTCCATAAGGTAAGATAGTCATTGCGTTGTCAATTTTGGTTCTCACCCTAAATCATTACAGCAGCTATAACCCAATCATTTTCTCAACCTGACCTGCCTATGCCCTCTGTTCATACTAACACCACATTTACCAGTACATGGCTTGCCATGCCAGCTCCTTGGGATCCTAATGTCTATCAGCCCTCCAAGCTATGAGCCTCACCTACTATAGCCACACTATTTGTGATGACAGAAACTCTGGTTCTTTTCCATATCTCCTTATCTGATGTCATAACTTAGCCAAGTATACTTTACCCATCACCTTTTAAGTGACTTTTGAGTTTTTTGTCTATTGTTAAGTTATTATTAATTTGGAGTTCTTTATATGAAACCCATAGTTTGCGAACCGTGTCTGATTGCAGAATTTTACTCACATGGTACTGAAAGAGATGATCCAAAGTCCTTGTCGAAGTAGTCAGATCCTGCATAACAGCGATCAAAAGACTTAACGTAAGGTACAATACGCACTGCATTGCCACTATCTGAGACACTATTAGGCAAGGGTCCCACTGTGTATAGCGGAATGAGCCAGTTAACTTCTTCATCTTGGACATTTCTAAACACACAGGATTCGACTGCGAACATCGATTGAAAGTTCATTGACACATTTGTGGCACATTTAAACGGAAAAATTATGCATTGGATATGAAAATTATGCGTACGTTGAAATAATTAGGAAAATAAAAACTTAAGTGTAATTTTATGCTTGAAGAGTGATGAAATTTAGGCCAACTTTTTACGTGATTTATTTTTAATTTTAATTGTCAGTGTCAATGTCACAACCAATTTTTTTTGTATTCGTTACCATAGGGAAAAGGCAGAGGTATATCACCGTACAGCACAATTTGTCACTGTCATTTTTGTATGTATCCGGTTTAGCAAAATCGATTATATAAGCGGTATATTAGACCTATAGGTTATTTAGAATCCCATAATGTAAAGGGTTTAGTCCATCACGCTGGCCCAGTGCGGATTGGTTGGCGATTAAAAAATATTAGTATTAAATTAAATAATCCTTACAAACGTCACCGAAAGGAGATATAAATATATATATATATATATATATATGACGGCCGAGTGGCGCAGTGGGCATCGACCCTGCTTTCTGAGTCCAAGGCCGTGGGTTCGATTCCCACAACTGGAGAGTGTTTGTGTGATGAACATGAATGTTTTTCAGTGTCTGGGTATTTATCTGTATGTTATAAGTATTTATGTGTATTATATTCATAAAAAAATATTCATCAGCTATCTCAGTACCCATAACACAAGCTACGCTTACTTTGGGGCTAGATGGCGATGTGTGTATTGTCGTAGTATATTTATTTATATTATTTATTTATATATATATATATATATATATATATATATATATATATATATATTGTCGTAGTATATTTATTTATATTATTTATTTATATATATATATATATATATATATATATATATATATATATACGAATTAGAACTCACAATAAAATTCCTATTTGTAATAATAAATAATTGTTTATTATTTTTTATTACATTTCATATTTATAACACACATTTACATTAAAAGTCTTACATTTCCGTTAGTAGCTTCAAGATTGCAAAGTTGAGTTCAAGTAACTAGTTTGAACTTATCTTTTCTAAACAATTATATGAACAATAGTGTTGCTACTTAAAAATAAATACAGAGGCGAATCTCCACAACTTTATTTACCCACATACGACGTCACTCGGTTTGTGTTTAATTTATTTTTGGCCTGATTTTTTGTACATTAAATGCTCTAAAAAAATTTAAAATATTGTTTATACTTACATTTAAGCACTATTATTAATTACTGTAAAAAAGTCCGTTTCCCTATTGAAAAATTCAGTGAATAACACATGGATGGATCACAATATGTTAAGCTATACACATAATTAAGATACCGTGTAGACGACTAATTTTGAAGCATATTTCCGCGGTTGTGAAGTGAGACATGCGCGGGGCGTTTTTGGGCACAATAATGAATGAATTAGGGTTCTGTATGTTCTCATTCCTGTGAAGTAATACTTATTTTTAGAAGTTAGAAAAATATATAATATAAACTTGCCACGAAACTGTCGAATTTACTTATTCTATTATTTCTTAAATATTATTAAAGTTCCCACTTCCCACTACAGCCAATAATTTGATTGATTCTATATTTTGTTGTGACACACTACGGCAATTAAAATTGCAGAAATAAAATAAATATTAAAACAATATACACATCGCTATCTAGCCCCAAAGTAAGCGTAGTAGTGTTGCCCAAATTCAGTCTTGGTCTTGCAGTCTTGGTCTTGTTCTTGCGTTTTTGCAAGACCAAGACCAAGAACAAGACCGCGTATTTTTAGCAAGACCAAGACCAAGACTGACCGTGCAAGACTTGAGCAAGAACAAGACATAGCCTGCAAGACTCTTGCGTCTTGCAGCTAGGACTTAGCGCTATTTCACGGAGTAGTTAGGTGTAACAGTTCGGTGTATAGGTAGGTAGGTACGCTTAGGAATTCTATGAGACGCAAAAAACTATATCAAAGAATATGAAAAACTGGACCTATGCGCATTACGACTAATACCATAAACATAGCGAATAAAAAAATATCTATTAAAATCAAACTGAGTGCATGCATAGTTATGTTTTAACCATCGGCACTTTGATAATGCGGCATCAAAGGTTTTGTACTTACTTCTCAAAGAAATTTGCCGCTTTTCGGAAGTACATGGTTATGATACACGCGCCGGCGGCTTCTTTTGAAATCTAAAACAATCGTTGCCGCCGCGCCGAAATCATAACATTTGACACTATTCATGCAAAATAATTTCGAATTTTAAGAGTACCTACAGGTGTTCCAAAGAATAAATAAGTTTCAGAGTGCTTAGAATGAAAATGAATACATTATACTGATCACGCAAGTAGTATTATGATTAGGATAAAATGGTGAGGATAGGTAGTAGATGTCATAATAATTCATTCTAGTAAGTAATTATAATATTGATTACTTATATGGTTTTAAACTAATTACTTAGGTACTATTATTGTACATTTAGTCATTATATTTCTTAAGTTTTTACAAGTTGTTTTAGCAAATGTAAGCTTATAAATCATAAATGTTTATTAAGAAACAGTTACTTCCATGGAAAACGACATATAGGTCAGTTGATTTTTCGAATTTCTTATCAAATCTTCAGTTATTTATTAATCTGCTTGATCTTTACTATGGCTATGTTAATTCAAGCTCACAATGTTCCAATTCTAATACGTTTTTCTAAGATTTAAAGTAAACTTTAATAAATAGTAATAGACTAATAGGTAATTGCAAGACTTGCAAGACTCTTGCTGCAAGACCAAGACCAAGACCAAGACTGGGAGCGCAAGACCAAGACCAAGACCAAGACCAGGTGTATTGGCGCAAGACCAAGACCAAGACTGGCTAAGTCTCGTCTTGTTCTTGCATTTGGGCAACACTAAAGCGTAGCTTGTGTTATGGGTGCTAAGATGACTGATTAATATTTTATGAATATAATACACATAAATACTTGTAATATACGAATAATCACACAGACACTGGAAAACATTCAGAAACAGTTTCCAATTGAAAGAAGCGAACCCACAGTCTTGAACTCAGAAAGCAGGGTCTCTGCCCAAGGCGTCAATCGGCTATCAAATAAAGATGTGCTCACGAGTGTCTCCTATTACGTATACTTTACAGCCAGGTTTCGCTCCCATCTCCGCATTATCACTAATTATCATCAGGTCATCATGGTCTACTGACATCGAGTCAACGAACACTAAAGTAATCCTTATCATTCTAACCTATCTAACCTATCTTGAATATGATTAGGTATTTTGATCTTAAATGCGCATGTTGCAGGAAAATGACGACGTCAGTAATTTCGTCAAAAAATCTTAAGATCACCAAAGAATTCTTTATATTTTGCTGTATTGTATTCTTGACTCTTTAACTAGTTATTTGCTCTGTACTTAAAAAGTGTACAAAACGTGTGAATGAAAACCGAAATAAAACTTCAGAGCCATTAGAGGTACATTATTTACTGTCTCTGAGATTTATCTGTGGAACCGAAACGCTAATAGTTTTTGAGCAAATCATTGCCATGTTTTTCACTAAAAGAAATAAGATATAGCCCTAACGCCACATGCAAAGGTAAAATCAAGTGACTTCTGTTACTTTACTTTACGTCTGTTAGATACGCGTACACGTAGCGTAGGTACTATGCACGTGTCGGTCTTTTATCTTCAATAGGGTTGTCATAAGTAAACACAGAGAATGTTTTGAATAATTTTTATATGGAAAAATAAATATGCCTTATGAAATATACTTTTGTACCCTTCAACAGTGTTTCGTAATTCCGTTACACGTCGTATATTCGTTCATGCATTCAAAGGGAGAAAACAATTCATTTAACCAATGGATTACTGTTCGGATGCATTGGAAAAATATTTATTTTTGACAAAATATAGAAAACGATTTAATGATTTTCCAAAACAGAACTCAGTTTGTAGGTATATACCAACAACGAGATGGTGGAAGCACACTTATTTTAAAACCATACCCCTAACGCTAAATCGCTTGGTGATAATATAATGTATTAATTTTATTGGTATGGTGTTAAAAAGCCACGGTTTTAACCAGGCCAGACCACAGAAAATTAAGGAATTGTAAATTTCCCGGGTATCGGACCCGTTAACTATATCTTCACCCGCCCAGCGCTTACCACTGTACTAGGTAGGGCGTCAAAATCCAGCTATTTGTACCTATTGGACCAAATAATATGGTTTCAGTTTTTTTTGCATTTAATTTGAAGTTCGTATTAATTTTTCACATTCTTAGTTTCATAATTTTTTTTAATAACCTACTGAACGAACGGCATTTTTAAGAAATACAATTTTTTTTTAATCTTTAATTAACTTTGTTCTGTAGCTTAACCCGCGTTAAATTAAAAATATAACAGTCTTCAATATATTATCTGTACTTATCTACTACTTGAAGCACGGGCTTCAAGTAGGTATCTATTGCATTTTAAAAGTAAAATAAAAACTCGGTTCACTATTAATTTAAAATACTCCTCCTACAAACCAACCAATCTCTTTGTAATAATAATAGAAGTCGTAAAAATAATGAATAAAATTTGGGGAAGGCCTATCCAAGTTTTTTTTTGTATACGTCACGCCGTCTATCTTTGTATGCTATTTACGTTTACGAGTAAGATAAGAAGACCTCACTGTAAGATGTTGGATAACAATATCATGAATCTTCCGCTGATTACGGGGTGCAAATCTAAAGCTAGTACACACAATCGAAAATTTCCACGCGAATTTAACGTGAAGGATTGTCCTACTTCCTGCATCATACTTCCTACTTATATCATAAATGCGATAGTTTGTAATAATGGATGTATGGATGGATGCTTGTTACTCTTTTAAGCAAACATTTCTGAACGTATTTTGGTAACATTTTACAGTTATATAGGTTCTACATCAGATGAACACATTGACAAAAACATAAGAATAATTTTCAATTAAGTCGAAAACAAATCCGCCATCAGAGATCTTGGCGAACGCTGCATCAATAGTTAGCGTTTACCGCGACATCTTAATAATAATTATGTGAAGGCGTTATATCCAAAATAGTGAGCAATGAATTCATTTCAATTAGATACTATTTACAATGCACATTTTATAGTATAAAATTAATTGTTATCAAAATAAATACCTTTATTGCGCTTATTTTAAGGTACATATTTTTTTTCTTTTATTAATTATTAGAACATACAGTTTGAAAGATTTTTCGCTAAAATGTGCCGTTTGACATAACGTTCGACGGCGCGCAGGGTGGTAAGGCAAAAAAAATTTAATAGAATCTAAAGGCATTGGAATATAAAATAACATGAACATAGTATCTACTTGTTTATATACCATAATATTATAAAGGGGGATCGTTAGTACGTAATTATAACATAATTAAACAAGTAAAAGAAAAAAAAGCACCACAAAACTTTACCTGAGTTAATAAAGGTTTACTATGTAATATAATAATTGCTACTTATTAGAACAAAAAGGGATCTATAGATCTGTATAAAATCTAGTTTAATTTGTAAGTACACGCGCAACGAATATCTCTAAGCTAAGCTGATGGAGAGACAGACAGACGTACTTCGCGTAACTACAGAGTGCTATTAAAATTAAAATGAACAAGCTTTTGTAAGGCACAAGTAAAACTTAAAACAATGGTATAACAAAAATGGAATCAGTCGGTGACGCGGACTAACAAAATGTTACCCACCCTAAAAGTAAAACGCATATAAGATAGAGTCTCGAGTATATACAATTTATTAGTGTATATATGCAGGTACAGGTATACAGGCCGTTATACTACTATGTCGTTAAGTTTTTCTTCTATCAATAATCGCTCATCGCGACTAAAGAAGTTTTCACTTTAATAAAATTAAACTGGCCAGTGAATCACCTGATAACGTCCAGACCCACTGTTTTTTTTTCATATCAAAGGTTTTTAAGTAACCAATTTCAACACTGCTGGCGCCTCTCTAACATCTCATAATTATACGTGTTTCAAGCAATTAAAATTTGCGGTTTTGAATATGGACTGAGAATAACGCGCGGTGATTATCGCCTGTGCGACCTCAGCCTTAGGCACGAGTATTTATTAATATGATTATACTAATCATATTAATTAATTAGTATAACCGACTGAATTCACTTGTAAACAGGCACATTCAAAATGGCGCCATGGGCGGCGGTTGTTGTGTGGTAAATAATATTTTTAACATATAAAAAAAGCGTTAATTTAAAAGTGTTTGAAATTTATATAATTAAATTATGATTTTGGACAGTATATAATAGGATTCACAAATCTCTTACGTGATACTTATGTGTTGAAAAGTAGGCGCGTTTTAAATAATTATCTGCGGTTTTTAACAAGAAAAATATCTCATATACCTATTTGAGAAAGAAGCGAGGATATAAATTGTTCAACATTTGATTGCAATTATACTTAGTGTACTTCTTCTTCTTCTTTTGATTTATGACTTTTCGTAGTGCCAAAACAGGACAATGTACTTTGCCAGTGTCAAGTAGCTTGGAAAAGGCACGAACTAGAGTGGTCAGTAAAGAAAAAGGAATGCCTATTTCATAACTTCGACCTGCAATAGTAGTTGTTAGTGAAATGAACTAAGTACGCATGAATTTAACAATCATTTGAAGATAAAGTAAAATTCAAAATTTATATCCAAAATATAAAAATCATAGTTTTAATTTGTTAATTTTAAAAAGTAGTGTATTATAGCGTTCCCTTATTCAGACTTTTAATCTCTATCATCAATCAATAATTAAGTATTATTGATTTTCATTTTTTTTTTAAATTCTTAACAATGCTTAATAAAAAGAACACTGGCATTGATCGTTTTGGCGGAAGTAGGTAGTTCTTCACGAAGTCCGATTCGAGGTTTGAATACGTTACGGTGGAGCCTAATTTTTTTTCAAAACAGCGCCCACCTGCCCCTATATTAAGGTTATAGGTGAAAAAGGCGGGAGACTTCGTTCATTGCGGACGCGGTTCTTTCTGATTTATCCTTGAGTTTATTGTGAACTTGTTTTGGGAAGGATTGGTGTTGTTTGTGCATGTTAAAATATTGGTGTCGTTCTCATAGTGGTGGCTGTTTGTATGGGTGAGTTCTTTTAAAATATTATAAAAGTTTGAAATTTACAATATAATGTTTTGGAGAACTTGTCTATATAGGCGGGTAGCTGCTGTGGGAATGACACTGGTTCTGCGGTATGTGCAGTATAAACTGCACCAGTCCTTTTCGGGACGGGTTCGCGGTAGATTTGGGGCAGTGTGACAATGGCAAATCTGTGTTAAGCCAGAAAAAAAAGTTATAGGTACTGGTGATTTTCAGTGAAATAAAAAGACTATGTCCACAGCCCATAGACAAAAAACCGAAGTAAAAAAGTAAAAAATGGTTCTGATGGCACTGAATAGTAGATAATTTGCTATACTCCGCGAAAAGCAGCTTTTCGCAGAGTTAGTTTTCGCGGAGTATAGCAAATTCAGCTTAATTTTCATAATATATCATAAGGTATCCATCTGATGAGCAATTTGGAAATTTATAATTTCTGAATTTTCTCTGGTCTGGTCTGGTGGGAGGCTTTGGCCGTGGCTAGTTACTACCTTACCGACAAAGACGTGCCGCTAAGCGATTTAGTGTTCCGGTTCGAAGTCGCGCAGTAACCGATTACGGGTATTACTACCATACTCCCTATCAGGTTAGCCCGCTACCATCTTAGACTGCATCATAACTTACCACCAGGTGAGATTGTAGTCAAGGGCTAACTTGTAGAGGAATGAAAAAAACAAGATTATGGTAAAAACAACCTATTTAGAATAGAATAGAATCTTTATTTGCACAATAAACACGTTAGTTACATAGAACCTCTTGCTTCCTTCACCAGGCTTTTGGCGGAAAGTGCTTGGTGTGCTAGCCATCTGAAATTCCCTTCAGGGTTCAAATTTGGAGCTGCGACATCTGCATATCAAGTTGAGGGTGCATGGAATACCAGTGGTGAGTTTACCGCTATCCCATCACCGGCCAACTACAGGGCACTGGTCTCCTCCCACAATGAGAAGGGTGTAGGCCGTAGCCTTGAAGAACATGGGGAGCTCTCAGGCATGCAGATATCCTATCGATGTTTTCCTGCACCGTTAAAGCAAGTGAGATTTAACTGCTTAAAAAGAAGTATTAGAGGTCTGAGGCTTGTGTTCGAACTCGGCCCACCCGAAAGTGTAGCCGTAGTCCTAACCACTGGGCTATCCCCTTATTTACTAATAATAAATTTGAAGAGTTGGTATTTCTGTTTGTTTTTGATTCGACTCGCTAACCTCTCTTATTTCCAGTCGGATTCAAAAAATATTGTATAACCTTAACTTAATTTTTGGGTTAAATATGGGATGAAAGTTTACTTGTAAGGCAGTAATCACCGGAAATATCAGTACTATTTAGAAAAAAAGCATTTTTTATTGCATTTGATAGTCTCAACTCTCCAAAAACGTTATAGAGTGTTGAACATCACGCTACGACCTTAGGCGCCAAACAAATATAGAAATAGTTTAGGCGCATTCGAGTCGGTGGGTCGGTATATTGTACCCACACGGCCGAAGATGCAGGATACGAGTACCTCTAGTATCTGCTAATAATTAAGTTATTTTTGTCGGAATGTGCTAATGAAGGGCTTCCCAACCTGGGCGCAGAGACGCCACAAAGCAAAAAAACTAATAAATACCTACCACAATCAGGCAATGCGATGCGGTGTGTCAGAGTATAAAGTAGGATAACACATAAAGATTTTGAAGCGGAACTTATCAGAATTTGTTCTCGAATAAAGTCACGCGGAGCCGCTAGTTATACAAACGAGCTATTTTAACTTATCTACCTTAGCACACCAAACCAAAAAACGTTGAACTCATATACTTAAATTCTTAATTAACAATAATATGCGTTAATTTATGTTCGCAAAAAATATTACACAGAACTAAAACACGTGATATTATATATTAATAACTGCTCACGCGTCGTGTACGGTGGTAAGTATATAGAATGTTTAATTTGTAATTAAATTTCGTAAGTTTAAACACTTGACAAGTTAAATTATTGACTATATTTTTATATATATATATATATATATATATATACTAGCTGTACCCTGCCACGCTTCGCTGTGGCACATTGTGATTGAATGGTTGAGAAAAATAGATAAAAACAATCTTTGATGCGTATTATATTATATCATTCTAAAATTTCAGTTCGATCGGTGAAGAACTTTTTGAGTTTTTGAAGCGTACACAAACCAACATAACATTTATATATATATAGATTCTACTAACGCTAATAAGAATCCTAAGACAGAAATCGGTATTTGTAATAAAACTTCTAAAATAAAGCGTCAAAATGTTTCTTATTGCTACGCCCTGACAGGGCCTTATGACTATGCTAAGGCATGGATGCAAGTAAAATAAAATAAATAAATACATTTTTCATTAGTTATTATTAATAATAATAATAACGTTTAATTCAGTTGAAAATCCATAGCTACAAAAATAACAATTATCTTATTTACTTTATTATAAACTAAAATTGGCCAAACATATGAATAATAAAAAATTAGGAATCTCCTAACTAAGGTAAGTACCCTCTTGAGCACCTGGTGTGTAAGTGTGTGCTCATCATTGATGCAGATCTTTTTCTCATAATTGCGTGGAAGTCATCAACATGATTCTCCGCAAACATTTGCTTGCATTGCTTATCCTTAATAAAATTGCCTATAAGTAGGTTTTATTAGTCGAATCACATCAAAGTTTAGCTTAATTTTCATTGTCCAAGACCATTACGACTACAGCCGAGTGAAAGTTTTTTTAGATGTTGTTCTTATCTTTCTGTATAAAATAGTTGATCTAGACGTGAACCGGTTTAGTACCTAAATGTTGAGTCGACATTCCACATGTTGATAATTTATGATAATGGCTCGCCGATACTTGTTCCTTTCACTAATAATTTATGGAAGCGTCCTACTAATAATTTATGGATTTACGGAATCACTGAGCTATCGAAGCTTAGTTGTAGGACTTCAGCTTTACTTTCAGGGTGCCGAATTCGAATCCCAAAACAACAATAAGTTTAGGTTTCCCCCAAACAAAACAGCGTTCTATAATAAAAGTGGCCGCGTGATGGCTATACAAAAATACAATAAGTTACAAAAGATCAGAAGAGAAAATAACTAAATTAATTCTAAAAAATAATGTTATACATTTTTAGTTGATATTAATTTGAATTTTATAATTAGTTTAAATATGAAATTTAATATACTAGTTTTAAATTTTAGTCTTGAAATAATAGTTTGTAATTGTTGCACGCCCAAAGAGGCAGTATAAATTGGGACTTCATAACAAGTAATTACATATATCCAACCTGAAATATCAATAAATGAATTTGAATTTGAACACACACCTCTAACTTTTCTAAATCAATGCGTTTTAAGTAATTCAACCTGCATGCCTAAGAGTTCTCCATAATGTTCTTAAAGGTGTGTGGAGTCCACCAATCCGCACTGGGCCAGCGTGGTGGAATACGGCCTTAAGACCTTCTCTTAGTAACTGGATGGTTAGGGATTGATATTGGTGATTATGAACAAAAAAAACAATAAAATAGTATTCAAAAATGGTTTAACTATTTTATTAAATAAATATAGATAGAAGATAGAGAGAATTGGCGCACACGCACGGCAATTTTTATTAAATAAATATAGATAGAAGATAGAGAGATATGACATTGCATGATAGTAATTCCAAGATACTGTATGAGGTAATTACTTTTTAAATCATTAAAAAAGTAGGTTATAACTATTGTGGTGTTACTGCCTTGTTGGTCGAGTGGTGAACATGTTCTACTACACGAGGTACACGAGTTCGATTCCTGGGTCGAGCAAATAGTACCTACTGGGGTTTTCTATCAAGAAATTCTTGGTGAATACCGGAGTTCGAAAATTGGCGGTTATTCACCCCCGTGCAAAGAGCACTTTAAGCTTTCAGTCCCGAACCTGATCTCTATCCGTTTGTGTATGCGCACTTGTGCAATTTATCTTTGCGTATTTGAAATATCTCTCTGGAAATTGATCAACGTGTCTGAAAATAGTCAGAGAAAAATAACGTTGTGATGTTAGTTTCAAGCAAAGTCCACGCTGCGACGTCAGAGCGCGTAGCGGCGTTTGACTTTCGACCAATCACATAACTTCCTCGAATGTACGTGACTGTCGATTGTTTGCATGCGGGACGCCTCTACGTACACAGATTAGACGCCGCTTGTCTTAGGTATTTTATAAAAATAACTGCCATGATTTCAGAATAAATAAGTGTGATGAAAATTAGTAAAAATAGTGTCTCTCAGGGCGCAATGTTAGGACCCTTTCCATTCCTAATTTATATTATTGAACCTCATTAACTTGCTCAGGACAATTACAGGGACAGAAGACCTATTAATTGCTGATCGTAGATAGCTTATATGTTATAAAATAACAACGAATAATTTCACGCTTTTGACAATGTAAACAACTCTCTCGCTAAAGGTTAGACGATAATAATTTACTCTTGAATTTTTAGCATGTTAAAAGTATTTCAAAGTACTATATCGAATTATCTTTTTAAAATATGTTTGAAAATATATTTTATCTTTGTATCGAAGGTAAGACGCCAAGTACGTGGGACACGTTAACTCACAATCGACCACAACTTATCACTGATGGAAGCAGCGGCGACGTCGCCTGCGACTCGTACCATCAATGGAAAGACGATATACAAATTGCTTCGGAATTGGGACTGGACTTCTATAGGTAAAGGTTTTAATAGTTTGAGTTTCTTTCTTCCTCTCGGTAGAATCTGCTTTCAAAACCAGTGGTAGACTTAAAGTCACTACACTATTGTAAATAGACTTGACCTAACATAAGGTTTTATATTCGGCCGTCTTAAAATAAAGTTATCCTGAATTTGAACAGTTACCTAATAGCATTGGTTTTCTAGCTTTCCTCTTTGTGCTTTCAAATATCGTGCCCTGGATGATCTTGTTCGTAATACTTTAGATTTTCAATATCTTGGCCTCGCCTCATGCCGACTAGTTTCCCGGACGAAATAAACGAAGATGGACGCCGCTATTATGACAACTTGATCAACGGGCTCCTAGACAAGGGGATTGAACCCATAATCACAATGTACCACTGGGATCTACCGCAACGATTGCAAGATCATGGTAAGCATCCTTTCTGACCGCATGATTTTTGATTTATCATGAAAAATTATAATCTTTGTGTTGTAGGCTTGTACTTTGTATGATATAATAATTGATATATATTTATTTTTAATTTGTTAACTGCTCTGCTCTGTTCCTTGATTGGGTTGCCTGGCAGAGATCGCTTTTTAGCGATAAGGCCGCCCATTGTACCTGTGTTTTATTGTGTTGTTTTTGTTTATCATTTAATTTTTGTTAGGTGTACAATAAAGTGTATTTTCATTTCATTTCATTTTTGAAATCTAAAATAATAAGAATTAATAATTGGTCATGTATATATAAATTGATAATAATATAAGACTTCGGCTACCCTTTCGAAGGGGCCGAGTGCAATCCCCAACAGCACTTCTAACTTTTCGGAATTACGAGTGTTTTTAGCAATTAAATATTACTTGCTTCATTGGCGAAGGAAAACATCGTCAGGAGACTTTCATGTCCAAGAGTTCTCCATTATGTTATCAAAAACGCGAGATGCCTTGCAATCAAAATACTGATAGCAAAATAAAACTATTAATCTAACTAGACAATAGTAAGATTAAACTATTATTAAGGTTAAGGTGATTACCTTAACCTGAAAATTGAAGTTTTTTTTCGAAACATTGCCATAGGTACTTATGTCAAAAAACAAGTTTATGTATAACCTCAATGAAGAAGAGACGGTAATTATACAACCTTATTATTACGTCCTTGAAGATAACTAGTCAAGAGATAACGACGCCGAAAAAAATATTAGTACCCAGAAGAAGTAAGTATAAAAATACACATATATAACACATATGCCATGAAAATTAAGCTTTATTTGGTATACTCCGCGAAAAGCAGGAAAATCTGTATTTGGTGTAATTTATAATTCAATCAATCTTTATACTCCACACCAAACAGATCTTGAGCAATGTACCCTCAACGCTCGCTTCGCTCCGAAACCGGAGCATCTTCAGGGGATTTTGACTTTACAATTAATAATTCTTTAGAAAATGGAATATCATGGAATTTCGCAAAGTACCTAACGCCTGCTTCTGTCCAATATATTGAATGTATTATGACTTTTGTAGTACTTCCAAAATCATTAAATATGTATAAGCTAAAATAGCGTAGGTACTGCAATGGAAAATACAAAAAAAAAAATGACAAAAAAGAACATCAATCAAGCTTAATTTTCATAATATATTATGGATTTTCGCAAAGTAACGCCTGTTTCTATCCAATAGTAACAGTTTTATAAATTTTTCAATAACGTCAACTTCTGTTTCTCTCAGGTGGCTGGTCTAATCCCCTCATAGTGGAATGGTTTGAGGAATATGCGAGGGTCCTGTACAAGCTTTTCGGCGACCGTGTGAAGAACTGGGTCACTATCAATGAACCTTTCACCATTTGTACTATAGGTATATAACTAACTATCAATTAATATTCACTACACTTTATATACGCTTAAAATTTTAATAGGATATTTATTCATTAAAATAAGGTGGCTATGTGGTGAGGGCAGATCATATACAGATCGAATACAGATGTTATCACCCCCCTCTACCAATACACGGGGGGTTTCATACGAGGCGACTAAGGGAATATAACAGAGAGCGGGTAGCAGGGTTCTCTTTGCTAATACTACCATCTCCTGCGATCACCAACCCGTCTGCCCAGCGTGGTGATCATGAGCTATGTGTCCCGCCCGTTGCCACTTCAGCTTGGCTGACGCGTGTCCCAAAGCTGACTGTGTATTGTACAGGTTACGCCATAGGAGCCTTCTCGTCCGGCGTGCACGACCCTGAAGTCGGGACTTACCTGTGTATAAAAAACGTCGTGATGGCCCACGCTAAGGCCTGGAGGCTGTATCATAAGGAATACAGGAAGCAATTTAAAGGTAAGTTATCAATTACATAAGTTTCCGTTCCACTATTCTTCAAATCAAAAGGTATTTTATGTATGTCTAGCGTACCCAGCCTGCTTGGCCGGGCTATACTTTGCTTATTTTATTTAAACAATAAACTTACATCATTAAATTTTTAATTTAAGTCTCATAATATATTAAATCATTTATTTATCTCCGTATTCATTCTCTTCTATTCTCTTCTCGAGCGGGTGAAGATCATTATCTACACCCATGTACACCCAACAATAGAATATCATCATAGTAAATAAAAGCTGTATTTGACAGTTCAAAAATAGGAGTGCTCCGATCGTCACCAAATTTTACAGGATTACTCGCCAGGTCAATCCGGAGATTCCCTGAAAGTTTCATTGAAATCGGTCCAGCCGTTTCGGAGCCTATACGGAACATACCCACACACTTTCTCTTTTATATATATAGAAGAAGATAGATGATATACATATGTATTTATGTATATCATTCATAAAATTATTCATCACAAGCTACGCTTACTTCGTAGTATATTTCTTATTTTACTATATTTATCTCCATTTGTGTTATATTTATCCATACATAATATAGTTCCATCTAGTCAGTGTAAGTGGCCCTGCCGTACTAACTAGATGTAAAATAAATTTTAGGCTGCATTCCATGTAAACTGTTAACACTGTTTATTAACAATTTTAAGGCTCAATGTAATAACATTCTTTTTGTATTTGGTGTCAGGTCGCGTTGGTATATCTCATCAGCTATTTTACCTGCATCCGACGTCAGAGGAAGATGAAGAAATAGCTTCTCTGGCTCATGAACATTATGTGAGTAGTTCCACTAAGATCACCTCTCATCTTGACTCATCACACGTCAATACATCTGTAAATATCATATAAAGTAGTAAATTTTACAATTATACCATGAAAATAAAGCTTAATTTGCTATACTCCGCGAAAAGCAGGAGAATATGCATGGTGTAATTTATAATTTCTTCAATCCTTATACTCCACACCAAACAGATCTTCGGCAATATACCCTCTACGCACGTTTTTCTCCGAAACCGGAGCATCCTCGGGAGATGTTGACTGCACACTGCATAATCGTTAAATGAAAAATTCTAAAAGTAAATTCCACTGTCTAAAAGATATTTTGCAAAATGAGATTTTTCAGGATTGTTTTGATTGAAGGCTGCCATATGCTCTGTGTAACGCGTTTCAAATTTTCGTCCGGTCTGACCAACATTATTGACGTGGCATTCAGAACATTAGAGTTTTTATACCCCTGACCTTTGCTTAGTGTCCACACCGTTATAAATAGCTCTCAGTTGGTTATTTGTTCTGAATTGTTTTGGTTGTGTCAGCCTCTGTTGTTTCTTTTCAATTATGCTATCAACTAAACCTGAATTGTAACCAAATATTATATTTAACTCTTTTCTATAATCCGCCTTAGTTAGAATAGATAATAATCTATGAACATAATTAGGAAATGCTGCATGTTTTTGCTGCCAGCGATGACACGATGAAGCTTTATCGTGTCATGAAGCTTCATTCTGTCATCGCTTCATCGTGTCATCTATAGCGTGGCGAAGAGTCGCCATCGCCACACCAACAACCAGGTTTACCCTCGCCTATAGATGTTTCACATCAAAATTTCCAGTACGGCTTGTATTCGCATCCTGTGTTCTCCAAAGAAGGCGGCTGGCCTCCGGGCATTGAGAAAGTGATAGAGAAGAACAGCAAAATGCAGGGATTCACTCGCTCTAGACTCCCAGCCTTTACCGATGAAGAAAAAGAGTTAGCTAAAGGTAAACCGGATTTAATTTAAGATGTACTAGGACAGGTTAAAATTTATTTCCTTCATAGTGACACATCAAAATTCCACAGCCGATTGGCGCTTTGGACATCGATCCTGCTTTCTGAGTCAAAGGTCGTGTGTTCAATTCCCGTAACTGGAAAATATCTCTAACTTTATCTCTCTAGTAACGAGAAAACTTCCGGGGGGCCGAGTTCGCATCCCAGCACGCATCACTAATTTTTATAAGTTATGTGCGTTTTAAGTAATTAAAATATCACTTTCTTCAACGATAAAGGAAAACATTGTGAGGAAACCTGAATTCCTGAGAGTTCTACTGTTCTCAAAGGTGTGTGAAGTCCACCAATCCGCACTGGGTCAGCGTGGTGGGTTGGCCTTAACCCCTTCTCATTGTGGGAGGAGACCCGTGCTCTGTAGTGGGCTGGTAATGGGTAGATGTAATGACTAATATAGTCTGCCATTAAAATAAAGAAAAGCCAAATTAATAAGTAGACTAGTAAGTAGGTAATGTCTTCTTTTTTACAGCTTTCACAAAGTAAGTCAAAGTAAGTATCAATTTCCATTTCAATTTATTCAGCACATACATAATGTTACATTTATAATACATTATTTAAATTAAATCTAATTATATATAATGTAAGTTACGTACACCCAGATTGGACGCAGCCATTTTTTTAATTAAATAATTTTATGAATCTTCTAAACGTAATAGTATATAGATAACGAATAATAAGATAAAATATCGATAATTTTGTTTAGATTATTATAATTGTTTGTAGTACGATGCGATTCCTTATCTACTCTACATTTTCACTTATTGTTTTCTCACTATCTACTTATCAGATGAACTTGAGTGTTCAGCGAGGTCAAGATTAAATAACATGACACATGAATATTTTGATTACCTATTTCCTCCCAACAAGCTAATGTCTGTCTATTCATCCGCGAATTGTTTTTAGATTTCCCGCCTACAAACTATCTTAGACCTATCTCCGGAATGCAACAAGCTATATAAAAAAATATCAACAAGCTAATGTCTGTCTATTCATCCGCGAATTGTTTGTAGATTTCCCGTCTACAAACTATCTTAGATCAATCTCCGGAATGCAACAAGCTATATAAAAAAATATCAACAAGCTAATGTCTGTCTATTCATCCGCGAATTGTTTGTAGATTTCCCGTCTACAAACTATCTTAGACCTGTCTCCGGAATGCAACAAGCTATATAAAAAAATATCAACAAGCTAATGTCTGTCTATTCATCCGCGAATTGTTTGTAGATTTCCCGTCTACAAACTATCTTAGATCAATCTCCGGAATGCAACAAGCTATATAAAAAAATATCAACAAGCTAATGTCTGTCTATTCATCCGCGAATTGTTTGTAGATTTCCCGTCTACAAACTATCTTAGATCAATCTCCGGAATGCAACAAGCTATATAAAAAAATATCAACAAGCTAATGTCTGTCTATTCATCCGCGAATTGTTTGTAGATTTCCCGTCTACAAACTATCTTAGATCAATCTCCGGAATGCAACAAGCTATATAAAAAAATATCAACAAGCTAATGTCTGTCTATTCATCCGCGAATTGTTTGTAGATTTCCCGTCTACAAACTATCTTAGATCAATCTCCGGAATGCAACAAGCTATATAAAAAAATATCAACAAGCTAATGTCTGTCTATTCATCCGCGAATTGTTTGTAGATTTCCCGTCTACAAACTATCTTAGACCTGTCTCCGGAATGCAACAAGCTATCAAAAAAAATATCATCAAGCTAATGTCTGTCTATTCATCCGCGAATTGTTTGTAGATTTCCCGTCTAAAAACTATCTTAGACCTGTCTCCGGAATGCAACAAGCTATCAAAAAAAATATCAACAATCGAATGTCTGTCTATTCATACGCGAACGCGAAAGGACCAGGCTATCCTGGTCCCCTAAAGTATCTATAAGCAGGCCTAGATTCTGAAGTGCGAAGAACAATATCAGTAGAGTTAAAGCGAGCAGAAGACAGAGTGCTGAAATATACTTTTGCTAATTGCTGACGTTTGCCTAATTTTAAGTATTAATTGTATTTAACAGGAGCATACGACTTTTACGGCTTCAACTATTACACCTCCCGGAAAATCCGTAGGCGAAGGGACGGAGAGAGTCTGGGTCAATTATCCCCCATGAGAAATATCAAAGAGTTAGACGCTATATTAGAAGTTGATCGTGGATGGGACAGAGCAGCTTGTTTTTGGTTTTACGTAAGTGATATTAAGAGTAGTTTGGACCTTATTTTATTTATTTATTATAAACTAGCTGTTGCCCGCGATTTCGTCCGCTTTTGTTTTTGTCTTTCGAAAGACATGTGCCTCATAAATGTGGCAGCACTTTATGTATTTAGGGTAGCCTGGTGTAAAATCGTCAAACACTTTCGTCCCCTGTCCCGAGAGAACTGAGCTTAATTTCGAGATAAAAAGCATCCTATATTACTTCTTATACCTTCAGAAACATGTGTACAAAGTTTCGTGATGATCGGTTTAGTAGTTTTTGCGTGAAAGCGTAACAAACAAAATTACATTCTCATTTATAATATTAGTAGGAATTAGTAGGGTTTAATAAGTACGGACAAATCCACTTAAACTTACTAACAATTACATCATTTTTCTCATTATACTTATGAACTACACGAACAATATGTATTTATTTAAAATAAGCGTACAAAAAATAGAAAAGGGAGAAACAATACAAATAATATTAATGGTAACAATAGATAAATGAAATAAAATCAATTAAATAAAGAATAAATCGTTAAATATACCGGGTCGGAAACGCATGGAAAAGTCAATTCAAAAGTCTTTTTTTTTATTTTTATTCCAATACAAGTTAGCCCTTGAATGCAATCTCACCTCTTAAGTAATAATGCAGTCTAAGATGTTAGCGGGCTAACCTGTTAGGGAGTATGGTAGTCAGACCCCTAATCGGTTACTACGCGTCATCGTATCGGAGCACTAAATCGCTTAGGTTCGGGTGGTAACTAACCACGACCAAAGCTGCCCTCCAGACCAGACCTGAGAGAGAATAAAATTTATTTTTCGTGTTACCACGTAAGGGGGTAGTCTGGTTCTGCCCGGGACATCCAACTTGACATCTCGTACTTCCGCAATCCCTTCATGACCACGATTCATGCAACTGGGTCGAAATATCAACAAATCCCAAAATATTATCGTGGTATGTACCCGTTGAACTATATTTAAGAAATGTTGATTAACTACGAAAATCTAAGCTTAAAATCTTACAAAAAATCAGAAATTATTAATACCCAAATTGCCCCCGAATCGAACCCGGAACCCCCTACTTAAATTCACAGCGCTCACCGTTGCGCCAGGGAGGTCATCACAATCAACATTTTACAGCCACCGTTTCTAGGCTGAAAGACGATGTCAGTCGAAGAACTAAGGTTTGTCTATAGGGCAATATCTTTAAATTTTTGTTTCTCATTGGCTTATAGGTTTATCCTGAAGGCATCCGCAAACTACTTTCGTGGGTGAAGAATCAGTATGGGGACGTTGAGATTGTGATCACGGAAAATGGTTACTCCACTAAACCAGAATCCGGTTCGAATGATTACGATAGGATCAAGTACTACAGAGATCACTTGGAACAGGTGAGATTTGGTTATTTAAAAAAAAAACATTTAATTTAGTTGCTATACTACAGATATATATCATTGATTTTTCTCAGAATTAAGAATATACGGAAACCATTTACACTACTAATATTGAAGCATCCAAAACAACTCCACTTTAGTAGTGTTTCTCAGCGGCGACACAGTATTGCAGCAATACTTCTTAGCGGATGAAATAAGCATGTCCTTCCCTGACGAGCAGTGTCATAAAAAGCTCTAATATTACAAGAGTTGTTTAAATGAATAATCTTGCAGCGGGACTTTGGAACTCTTTCCGATCTAATGTTACATTTTTGAATACGGAAAATTATATAAGTAGGTAGTTTTTATTCTGTTGATTTATTTTTAGGTATAGGTTACTACCTAGTTATCATGATCTTCATCATATCAACCGATAGACGTCCACTGCTGGACATAGGTCTTTTGTAGGGAG
Source organism: Pararge aegeria (assembly GCF_905163445.1). Classification (NCBI taxonomy): domain Eukaryota; kingdom Metazoa; phylum Arthropoda; class Insecta; order Lepidoptera; family Nymphalidae; genus Pararge; species Pararge aegeria. The sequence continues at coordinate 2,836,527 of NC_053180.1, forward strand.
TTCCAAATTCCACGGTTTTGTGCCGCTTTTGTCCAGCGAAGCGCTTAATGTCGTCTGTCCACCTCGTTGGCGGTTGACCAACGCTACGATTACCAGTGCGGGGCTGCCATTCCAGCTCCTAATAATAAACCCACAGAATTAAAACTATAGAGAAGCATCATTCAGCTATTATTGCATTCTGTGCATCGTGTCCAAAAACAGTGAGAACGCCCTGCGTACATCTTACTTCACACCCGTGGAAAGTTGCTAGCTCGCAACGTTTTTCCATTTTGCTAATTTTATGGTAAAGGTTTAGAACATTTTATTCGGAATTAAGTGACTAACCGCCTGTTCGAGAAACAATACTAAAGTGTCGTGGCTTCAATATTAGTCACACGGTTTCTGTATGTTCTTAATTCTGTGGCTCTAAGTACGTGACGTTAGGAATACTAGAAATGTTATATTTTATGTTACTTGCGTCTCGTTTTTTCAGGTGCTCCTCGCAATCCACGAGGATAAGGTCAATATCACAGGGTATACCGCGTGGTCTCTCATAGACAACTTCGAGTGGAATGACGGATACACGTACGTAAACGCCATTTTTCTTATTATCTTATATCTTTAAACAAGCAATTCTTGTATATTTATAATTGGAATCTCGGAATCGGCTCCAACGATTTTCATGAAATTTAGTATACAGGGGGTTTCGGGGGCGAAAAATCGATCTAGCTAGGATTCATTTATATTGGACATACGACTATTTTTTTTATCTCTTTGGGGCTAGATGGCGATGTGTGTTTTGTCGTAGTATACTTATTTATTTATGTTTGTCACCAGTGATTGCGCAGATTTCGGTTGACGGAACACAGTATTGCAACTATAACTTAAAGGTTAATATTATTAATTGTTGTAAAGTTGAATAAAAATACCTAATTTTTTTACAGAACGAAATTCGGATTGTACGAAGTCAATTTTGATGATCCAAACCGTCAGCGCACCCCGCGCGCCTCCGCCAAGTATTACAAGAATGTGATCCAAACTAACAACATTGAGATACCAAAGAAATTTAGCACGATAACTGATGAATTATAATATTAATGCACTAGACGTTGCGCGCGACTTCGTACGCGTTTGTTTTTATTTTTAAAGCATCCCGTAAACAGTTCTATTTTATCATTTTTATCTATCACCAATAGTTTTCAATGTTTCGTTATTTCTTAAGTGGCGGGTTAGAATTTGTCCGCTTAGGAGTTATATCCTCTACCAAAAGTAATATTTGCTTTTGCAAAAAAATTTGGCAAAATGAAAGTTATCATACAGCCTTTCCAGTGAGAGAAGAAGTGTGAAAATCGGTAAAGGTATGATGCAGTTAGGAAGTAATCTACAAAAACTTTCATCGTACATCCCGAACGAATCCTCCTAAAATCCTATTGTTTTTTTTTATAAAGTATAAAGTAATTTGCTTTAACGGTAAAGGAAAACATTGTGAGGAAACGTACATGCCTCAGAGTTCTACATAATGTTTTCAAAGGTGTGTGGAGTCCACCAATCCGCACTGGGCCAGCGTGGTGGACTACGGCCTTAACCCCTTGTCATTGTGGGAGGAGACCCATGTCCTGTAGCTGGCCGGAAATGGGTTGATGTGATGGTGGTGATGAATGTCGTCTATATTACATAAGATAATGGGCTTCAACAATATGTATATATTGATGGTATATAGCAAGAATTTTACCATAAATACTGTCATACCCTATTGACATACTAACCCCCCTAAAAACTAGACTTGTATAGATACGTCGGATCGGTCTAAAAGCTGATAGTATGAGACTATAAAATGGTTTTTGGTACAGACTATTATACAAAAAAACTTTTGTTTCTGATAGGTCATAATAGGTTTTTTTTTTGTTTTATATATTGAGTTCTTTTAAAGGCGTTTTTTATTTAAGAATATTTGTATTAATAAATGTTTTTTTACTAGGTATACTTGTTTTCTTATTAAGCATGAGCATTTTTATAATAGGGACCGATTTGAGACGACCATACTTAACCCAAAAGCTATCCAAACTTTAAGATTCAAAAAAATAATTGTCAGAAGTAATCGTTGACTTATTTAAGATTTACAATACTACAATTAATGGTATAGTAAAAGATTTTGCATCCCGTTAAGACGTATATTAAAACTAAGTCCTATTCAACGAAATCAAAATACACGCAGAACTTACAAATAAATAAAAATATATACCTACGTTAAAAATATAATAGGTTGTGTACCTATTATATTTTTAACGTACAAATTATTTCCGTGAATTTTAGTACAAGTAGTACAGCTTTTTGTGACAGAATTCGTCGTTTTTGCTTGCGCACCGTCACTCTCAATGAGTAGACAAATAAATTGGTAATATGATAATATAATCATTTCTTGTATTACAAATGCAAAAGTATGCTTGTTTAATTGTCCTCCTGTTACGCTCTAATCGAGCAACCAATCAATTTATTTTTTCGTTTAAGGTTAGTTCAAAACGCATGCAATTTTATACCTGTTTAGTACTAAACATGCATAAAATTGCACTGTAGATTGCAATTGTAGAGTACTCTCGTATACAGGAAGAGAATGTCTTTTATGCATGTTTAGAACGTCTCGTATACAGGAAGAAAGTGTCGTGTAAGCAAGTTTAGTACATCTCGTATATAGGAAGAATGGGTATTTTATGCATGTTTAGAACGTCTCGTATACAGGAAGAAAGTGTCGTTTAAGCAAGTTTAGTACCTCTCGTATATAGGAAGAATGGGTCTTTTATGCATGTTCATAACGTCTCGTGTACAGGAAGAAAGTGTCGTTTAAGCAGGTTTAGTACCTCTGGTATATAGGAAGAATGGGTCTTTTATGCATGTTTAGAACGTGCCGTTTAAGCAAGTTTAGTACGTCTCGTATATAGGAAGAATAGGTCTTTTATGCATGTTTAGAACGTCTCGTATACAGGAAAAAAGTGTCGTTTAAGCAAGTTTAGTACCTCTCGTATATAGGAAGAATGGGTATTTTATGCATGTTTAGAACGTCTCGTATATAGGAAGAATGGGTATTTTATGCATGTTCAGAACGTCTCGTATACAGGAAGAAAGTGTCGTTTAAGCAAGTTTAGTACCTCTCGTATATTGGAAGAATGGGTCTTTTATGCATGTTGAGAACGTCTCGTATACAGGAAGAAAGTGTCGTTTAAGCGGATTTAGTACCTCTCGTATATAGGAAGAATGCGTCTTTTATGCATGTCTAGAACTTTCGTAGGAAGAAAGTGTTGTTTAAGGAAGTTTAGTACGTCTTGTATATAGGAACAATGGGTCTTTTATGCATGTTTGGAACGTCTCGTATACAGGAAGAAAGTGTCGTTTAAGCAAGTTTACTACGTCTTGTATATAGGAAGAATGGGTCTTTTATGCATGTTTAGAACGTCTCGTATACAGGAAGAAAGTGTCGTGTAAGCAAGTTTAGTACCTCTCGTATATAGGAAGAATGGGTCTTTTACGCATGTTCAGAACGTCTCGTGTACAGGAAGAAAGTGTCGTTTAAGCAGGTTTAGTACCTCTGCTATATAGGAAGAATGGGTCTTTTATGCATGTTTAGAACGTCTCGTATACAGGAAGAAAGTGTCGTGTAAGCAAGTTTAGTACCTCTCGTATATAGGAAAAATGGGTATTTTATGCATGTTTAGAACGTCTCGTATACAGGAAGAAAGCGTCGTTTAAGCAAGTTTAGTACCTCTCGTATATAGGAAGAATGGGTCTTTTATGCATGTTCATAACGTCTCGTGTACAGGAAGAAAGTGTCGTTTAAGCAGGTTTAGTACGTCTCGTATATAGGAAGAATAGGTCTTTTATGCATGTTTAGAACGTCTCGTATACAGGAAGAAAGTGTCGTTTAAGCAAGTTTAGTACCTCTCGTATATAGGAAGAATGGGTATTTTATGCATGTTTAGAACGTCTCGTATATAGGAAGAATGGGTATTTTATGCATGTTCAGAACGTCTCGTATACAGGAAGAAAGTGTCGTTTAAGCAAGTTTAGTACCTCTCGTATATTGGAAGAATGGGTCTTTTATGCATGTTCAGAACGTCTCGTGTATAGGAAGAAAGTGTCGTTTAAGCAGGTTTAGTACCTCTAGTATATAGGAAGAATAGGTCTTTTATGCATGTTTAGAACGTCTCGTATACAGGAAGAAAGTGTCGTGTAAGCAAGTTTAGTACCTCTCGTATATAGGAAAAATGGGTATTTTATGCATGTTTAGAACGTCTCGTATACAGGAAGAAAGTGTCGTTTAAGCAAGTTTAGTACCTCTCGTATATAGGAAGAATGGGTATTTTATGCATGTTTAGAACGTCTCGTATATAGGAAGAATGGGTATTTTATGCATGTTCAGAACGTCTCGTATACAGGAAGAAAGTGTCGTTTAAGCAAGTTTAGTACCTCTCGTATATTGGAAGAATGGGTCTTTTATGCATGTTCAGAACGTCTCGTGTATAGGAAGAAAGTGTCGTTTAAGCAGGTTTAGTACCTCTAGTATATAGGAGGAATGGGTCTTTTATGCATGTTCATAACGTCTCGTGTACAGGAAGAAACTGTCGTTTAAGCAGGTTTAGTACCTCTGGTATATAGGAAGAATGGGTCTTTTATGCATGTTTAGAACGTGTCGTTTAAGCAAGTTTAGTACGTCTCGTATATAGGAAGAATAGGTCTTTTATGCATGTTTAGAACGTCTCGTATACAGGAAGAAAGTGTCGTTTAAGCAAGTTTAGTACCTCTCGTATATAGGAAGAATGGGTATTTTATGCATGTTTAGAACGTCTCGTATATAGGAAGAATGGGTATTTTATGCATGTTCAGAACGTCTCGTATACAGGAAGAAAGTGTCGTTTAAGCAAGTTTAGTACCTCTCGTATATTGGAAGAATGGGTCTTTTATGCATGTTCAGAACGTCTCGTGTATAGGAAGAAAGTGTCGTTTAAGCAGGTTTAGTACCTCTAGTATATAGGAGGAATGGGTCTTTTATGCATGTTTAGAACGTGTCGTTTAAGCAAGTTTAGTACGTCTCGTATATAGGAAGAATAGGTCTTTTATGCATGTTTAGAACGTCTCGTATACAGGAAGAAAGTGTCGTGTAAGCAAGTTTAGTACCTCTCGTATATAGGAAAAATGGGTATTTTATGCATGTTTAGAACGTCTCGTATACAGGAAGAAAGTGTCGTTTAAGCAAGTTTAGTACCTCTCGTATATAGGAAGAATGGGTATTTTATGCATGTTTAGAACGTCTCGTATATAGGAAGAATGGGTATTTTATGCATGTTCAGAACGTCTCGTATACAGGAAGAAAGTGTCGTTTAAGCAAGTTTAGTACCTCTCGTATATTGGAAGAATGGGTCTTTTATGCATGTTCAGAACGTCTCGTGTATAGGAAGAAAGTGTCGTTTAAGCAGGTTTAGTACCTCTAGTATATAGGAGGAATGGGTCTTTTATGCATGTTTAGAACGTGTCGTTTAAGCAAGTTTAGTACGTCTCGTATATAGGAAGAATAGGTCTTTTATGCATGTTTAGAACTCTCGTATACAGGAAGAAAGTGTCTTTTATGCATGTTTAGAACGTGTCGTATACAGGAAGAAAGTGTCGTTTAAGCAAGTTTACTACGTCTTGTATATAGGAAGAACGGGTCTTTTATGCATGTTCAGAACGTCTCGTGTACAGGAAGAAAGTGTCGTTTAAGCAGGTTTAGTACCTCTAGTATAAAGGAGGAATGGGTCTTTTATGCATGTTTAGAACGTGTCGTTTAAGCAAGTTTAGTACGTCTCGTATATAGGAAGAATAGGTTTTTTAAGAAAGTTAATAAAAATATAGTAATAAATGGAGAATCACTAAAAATGGAAGATTCCACAGTTTTCCTGGGCATGACCTTGGATTGTAAGCTTCACTGGGGTACCCATATAGATACACTAGCAGGTAAACTAAGCTCGGCTGCCTACGCCGTCAGGAAAATTAGACAGATTACTGACGTAGAAACAGCAAGACTTGTTTACTTCGCGTACTTTCATAGTGTGATGTCTTACGGGATCTTATTATGGGGCAAAGCTGCTGATATTGAAACTATATTCATATTGCAGAAAAGAGCTGTTCGGTCAATATATAAACTTAAATAACGTGAATCCCTCCGTGAAAAATTTAAAGAAATTGGTATACTTACGGTAGCCTCACAATACATTTATAACAATATAGTATTTGTAAGACAACATATTAGTCTTTATAAACAAAAAGTGGATATAAACAGTCGACTTACAAGAAATGGTCATAAATTAATGACATCTGCATATCGTCTGCGAAAGGTGCAGAAGTCATTTGTGGGATTGAGTATACGCTTTTATAATATGATTCCTAAGGTAATTTTGGACCTACCAATGCATAAGTTTAAAGAATGTGTTAAAAAACATTTATTACAGCCAGGTGAGTTTATTACAATTGATGAGTTTCTTAATGACAAGGTTGCTTTGAAGCATCCGGCTCCGCTTTCATCTCTCACAAGATAGAAAAATGAATGTTAAAATATAAAATGTAAATTTTTGATGTTGGAAAAGAGCAACTGCTGAGTTTCTTGCCGGCTTCTTCTCGGTACAATCTGCCTTCCGAACCGGTGGTAGAGTCACTACACACGGACAGACTTGACGTTTCAAAAGTGCTTGTATTAGGCCTACTTGAAATAAATGAATTTTGAATTTTGAATTTTGAATTTATGCATGCTTAGAGCTCTCGTAGGAAGAAAGTGTCTTTTATGCATGTTAAGAACGTCTCGTATACAGGAATAAAGTGTCGTTTAAGCAAGTTTAGTACGTCTTGTATATAGGAACAATGGGTCTTTTATGCATGTTGAGAACGTCTCGTATACAGGAAGAAAGTGTCGTTTAAGCGGATTTAGTACCTCTCGTATATAGGAAGAATGCGTCTTTTATGCATGTCTAGAACTTTCGTAGGAAGAAAGTGTCTTTTATGCATGTTTAGAACGTCTCGTATATAGGAAGAAAGTGTTGTTTTAGCAAGTTAAGTACGTCTCGTATATAGGAAGAATAGGTCTTTTATGCATGTTTAGAACGTATCGTATACAGGAAGAAAGTGTCGTTTAAGCAAGTTTAGTACGTATCGTATATAGAAAGAAAGTTGTTTAAGGAAGTTTAGTATGTCTCGTATATAGAAAGAATGGGTCTTTTATTCATGCTTAGAACATCTCGTATATAGGAAGAAAGTGTCGTTTAAGCAAGTTTACTACGTCTTGTATATAGGAAGAATGGGTCTTTTATGCATGTTTAGAACGTCTCGTATACAGGAAGAAAGTGTCGTGTAAGTAAGTTTAGTACCTCTCGTATATAGGAAGAATGGGTCTTTTATGCATGTTCAGAACGTCTCGTGTACAGGAAGAAAGTGTCGTTTAAGCAGGTTTAGTACCTCTGGTATATAGGAAGAATGGGTCTTTTATGCATGTTTAGATCGTGTCGTTTAAGCAAGTTTAGTACGTCTCGTATATAGGAAGAATAGGTCTTTTATGCATGTTTAGAACGTCTCGTATACAGGAAGAAAGTGTCGTTTAAGCAAGTTTAGTACCTCTCGTATATAGGAAGAATGGGTATTTTATGCATGTTTAGAACGTCTCGTATATAGGAAGAATGGGTATTTTATGCATGTTCAGAACATCTCGTATACAGGAAGAAAGTGTCGTTTTAGCAAGTTTAGTACCTCTCGTATATTGGAAGAATGGGTCTTTTATGCATGTTCAGAACGTCACGTGTACAGGAAGAAAGTGTCGTTTAAGCAGGTTTAGTACCTCTGGTATATAGGAAGAATAGGTCTTTTATGCATGTTTAGAACGTCTCGTATACAGGAAGAAAGTGTCGTGTAAGCAAGTTTAGTACGTCTCGTATATAGGAAGAATAGGTCTTTTATGCATGTTTAGAACGTCTCGTATACAGGAAGAAAGTGTCGTTTAAGCAAGTTTAGTACGTATCGTATATAGAAAGAAAGTGTTGTTTAAGGAAGTTTAGTATGTCTCGTATAATGTAAGAATGGGTCTTTTATGCATGTTTAGAACGTTTCGTATACAGGAAGAAAGTGTCGTTTAAGCAAGTTTACTACGTCTCGTGTATAGGAAGAAAGGGTATTTTATGCATGTTAAGAACGTCTCGTATACAGGAAGAAAGTGTCGTCTAAGCAAGTTTAGTACCTCTCGTATATTGGAAGAATGGGTCTTTTATGCATGTTCAGAACGTCTCGTGTACAGGAAGAAAGTGTCGTTTAAGCAGGTTTAGTACCTCTAGTATATAGGAGGAATGGGTCTTTTATGCATGTTTAGAACGTGTCGTTTAAGCAAGTTTAGTACGTCTCGTATATAGGAAGAATAGGTCTTTTATGCATGTTTAGAACGTCTCTTATACAGGAAGATAGTGTCGTTTAAGCAAGTTTAGTACGTATCGTATATAGAAAGAAAGTGTTGTTTAAGGAAGTTTAGTATGTCTCGTATATAGGAAGAATGGGTCTTTTATTCATGCTTAGAACATCTCGTATACAGGAAGAAAGTGTCGTTTTAGCAAGTTTAGTACCTCTCGTATAATGTAAGAATGGGTCTTTTATGCATGTTTAGAACGTTTCGTATACAGGAAGAAAGTGTCGTTTAAGCAAGTTTACTACGTCTCGTGTATAGGAAGAAAGGGTATTTTATGCATGTTAAGAACGTCTCGTATACAGGAAGAAAGTGTCGTCTAAGCAAGTTTAGTACCTCTCGTATATTGGAAGAATGGGTCTTTTATGCATGTTCAGAACGTCTCGTGTACAGGAAGAAAGTGTCGTTTAAGCAGGTTTAGTACCTCTAGTATATAGGAGGAATGGGTCTTTTATGCATGTTTAGAACGTGTCGTTTAAGCAAGTTTAGTACGTCTCGTATATAGGAAGAATAGGTCTTTTATGCATGTTTAGAACGTCTCTTATACAGGAAGATAGTGTCGTTTAAGCAAGTTTAGTACGTATCGTATATAGAAAGAAAGTGTTGTTTAAGGAAGTTTAGTATGTCTCGTATATAGGAAGAATGGGTCTTTTATTCATGCTTAGAACATCTCGTATACAGGAAGAAAGTGTCGTTTTAGCAAGTTTAGTACCTCTCGTATAATGTAAGAATGGGTCTTTTATGCATGTTTAGAACGTTTCGTATACAGGAAGAAAGTGTCGTTTAAGCAAGTTTACTACGTCTCGTGTATAGGAAGAAAGGGTATTTTATGCATGTTAAGAACGTCTCGTATACAGGAAGAAAGTGTCGTTTAAGCAAGTTTAGTACGTCTTCTATATAGGAACAATGGGTCTTTTATGCATGTTCAGAACGTCTCGTATACAGGAAGAAAGTGTCGTTTAAGCAGGTTTAGTACCTCTCGTATATAGGAAGAATGCGTCTTTTATGCATGTCTAGAACTCTCGTAGGAAGAAAGTGTCTTTTATGCATGTTTAGAACGTCTCTTATATAGGAAGAAAGTGTTGTTTAAGCAAGTTAAGTACTTCTCGTATACAGGAAGAAAGTGTCATTTAAGCAAGTTTAGTATACAGATCACAAGTGGTAGAATATGTATTATCCCTACTAATATTATAAATGTCAATGTAAGTTTGTTTGTTACGCTTTCACGCAAAAACTACTTAACCGATCCTCATGAAACTTTGTACACATATTCTTGGAAGTGTTAGAAGTAATATAGGATACTATTTATCCCGACATTAAGCTCGGTTCACACACAATAACTCCAACGAACTATAACCGATATAAATAATTATTTTTGGACTATAAAGGTTATAATATGTGTTTAATTTTGCCCAAGGTGTGGTTGGAGATAGAGAACAGAACTCCTCAGCGGACAGCATCAAACCCCTCATTTAAGGCTTAACGACACTAAATACTTTAATTTTTTTTTAATCTGCAACTAAATTTAATGCCACATCAAAAAACAAAATCAAAAGCAGACGAAGTCGCCTGCAACACCTAGTATATAATAATTATATGTGTAGTATTAGAATTTATAACATGTAGTTTAGTTTTCAATATTTTTATGTAGGTATAAATGTTCATTGCCGCACCAACCCACTCCTTATAAGAACTTCTTTTGCCAAAAGTTGTCTGGGAGAGTTCGCTTTAGCGATAAGACCGCCTTTGCACAACTAATCTAGTTTTTAATTTTTATTTTTTAATGCGTTTCTCTTTGTATTTTGTTTTTGTGTGTGCAATAAAGAATTTAATAATAATAATAAGTGGCTTCTATGCATGTTCAGTACCTACTTCCCGTTTACAGATTGCAAGTTTCGTTCATCCATGTTTAGTAGTTAGTTCGTCTCGTAAACATGAAGAAAGTGTCGTTTATGGAAGAGTTTCTACCTTATTTAAATATGCAGACTGGTAGCTTTGTGACCGATAATTTGACAGTAAAATTCTGTCTGATTCGTGTTTAGCCGAATAATTCTCCATTTAAACCGATTTATTCGGCCTAGTGAAAAGTGGCGAGTAGTCATAATTGAGTACTCGGTCCATCATTAATTTGAGCTATAATATTGGCATGGTCGCAGTTCAATGGAAACTAGAGAGTGCCTGCTCTAGGGTATTCCATTACATCAGGTATTAACCACCTGCGGTAGTGTTGTGTTACCCTACGGAGAATTATTATTACTGCAAACGAAATAAACGAATATGTATATTATATATTTTCAACCTTATAAAACTTAACAGGTTTTGTTATTTTAATAAAAAACATTTTTTATCGATAGTCGACTATCTATAAAAAATCCTGAGATAGATAGCTTAATATAAATTTACTGTGAGATGGTGATAACAAAAAAAAAATTTACTCGGCTAAGTTTGTTGTCTTCTTAGACCAGAGCGCGTTTGGAACCCTCGAAGCTTTAGATTAAGTTGGCGAACGAAGTTATCACCATCCCCGTACAATTATGTAAACATATATGTATGTTCGCTTCATAAGAGCCTGTGATAGACCTACATGAATAAAGAAATTTTTAATTTCAATTTGAATTTGATACCAACAAAATGCGAGATAAGTTCCGAAACACAATCGCACACTATGGGCCTGCTAAGAAGGCGATGGTCAATAAGCGGGCGATGGAGAAAGCTATTCTGGGAATATCTACGTGGTCAAATCAGAAATTAGGAGATTCCTAGAATAACCGCAGTTAGCGACGTAGCTCAACGAGTCGCGAAGCTGGCAATGGGCGGGGAACATAGCTCGGAGACAGGATGGACGTTGGGGTCCTAAGGTGCTGGAATGGTAGCCCCGCAATGGTAAGCGCAGCGTTGGTCGACCACAACGAGGTAGACAGACGACATTAAGCTCGTCACATGGATTCGCTTGACGCAAGCGGCACAAAACCGTGGAATTTGGAATTCCCTACAAAAAGGTCTTTTGAAGTTTTGACCAGCTGTGACGATTGTGATATTATAAATAAAATATATACTACGACAATACACATATCGCCATCTAGTCCCAAAGTAAGCGTAGCTTGTGTTATTGGTACTAAGATAACTGATGAATAATTTTTAGGAATAATATACATAAATATCTATAATATATAGATAAACACCCAATACTGAAAAACATTCATGTTCATCACACAAAAATTGTCCAGTTGTGGGAATCGAACCCACGGCCTTGGAGTCAGAAAGAAGGGTCGCTGCCCACTGCGCCAATCGGCCGTCAGGGTGTATTATTCGCTTGGTGCCTATCAAATCCTAGTTACAAACCGATTTATTGACGTCATAAAGCAACAGTTAATGACTTTATAAAACCAAATAACCTTCGATAACTGTAGGTACACCTAATACCTGATAGAGGATACCTTATATCTTATCAACGTGCAAAAAGGGTCGTAAACATTGTCGTTTGACCGATATTTGCTATACTTTAAAATTTATTGTAAGAAGGTGTTTATCTTTAAGGTAATAGATAACACGACTTTGACATTTAAAATAAGTTACATAAAGGTTTTATGTTTTTTTTTTATAGTTATAATTAGTGTTGCCCAAATTCAGTCTTGGTCTTGCAGTCTTGGTCTTGTTCTTGCGTTTTTGCAAGACCAAGACCAAGAACAAGACCGCGTATTTTTAGCAAGACCAAGACCAAGACTGACCGTGCAAGACTTGAGCAAGAACAAGACATAGCCTGCAAGACTCTTGCGTCTTGCAGCTAGGACTTAGCGCTATTTCACGGAGTAGTTAGGTGTAACAGTTCGGTGTATAGGTAGGTAGGTACGCTTAGGAATTCTATGAGACGCAAAAAACTATATCAAAGAATATGAAAAACTGGACCTATGCGCATTACGACTAATACCATAAACATAGCGAATAAAAAAATATCTATTAAAATCAAACTGAGTGCATGCATAGTTATGTTTTAACCATCGGCACTTTGATAATGCGGCATCAAAGGTTTTGTACTTACTTCTCAAAGAAATTTGCCGCTTTTCGGAAGTACATGGTTATGATACACGCGCCGGCGGCTTCTTTTGAAATCTAAAACAATCGTTGCCGCCGCGCCGAAATCATAACATTTGACACTATTCATGCAAAATAATTTCGAATTTTAAGAGTACCTACAGGTGTTCCAAAGAATAAATAAGTTTCAGAGTGCTTAGAATGAAAATGAATACATTATACTGATCACGCAAGTAGTATTATGATTAGGATAAAATGGTGAGGATAGGTAGTAGATGTCATAATAATTCATTCTAGTAAGTAATTATAATATTGATTACTTATATGGTTTTAAACTAATTACTTAGGTACTATTATTGTACATTTAGTCATTATATTTCTTAAGTTTTTACAAGTTGTTTTAGCAAATGTAAGCTTATAAATCATAAATGTTTATTAAGAAACAGTTACTTCCATGGAAAACGACATATAGGTCAGTTGATTTTTCGAATTTCTTATCAAATCTTCAGTTATTTATTAATCTGCTTGATCTTTACTATGGCTATGTTAATTCAAGCTCACAATGTTCCAATTCTAATACGTTTTTCTAAGATTTAAAGTAAACTTTAATAAATAGTAATAGACTAATAGGTAATTGCAAGACTTGCAAGACTCTTGCTGCAAGACCAAGACCAAGACCAAGACTGGGAGCGCAAGACCAAGACCAAGACCAAGACCAGGTGTATTGGCGCAAGACCAAGACCAAGACTGGCTAAGTCTCGTCTTGTTCTTGCATTTGGGCAACACTAGTTATAATTAATCAATTAGTGAAAAACTATCGCCTATAATCAGGGCAACAGTTCACAGGGCATGCAGGGAGCACTTCCTGCAACATGTCGCCCTGTGTCCATTAATTTGAGGCGTAGCTGTTAAGCCTCAAATTAATGGACACCTGTTATGTACTGAGGCTGGCTACCGAGGGGGTTTTAGTGGGTGGAAATCCCACATAACTCAAATTCTCCCACGTATCTTTTAAGAAGAAAAAAAAAAGGTGTCATGTGCCTGTAATTACACCAGCCCTTCAGACCGGAACACAGCATTGTAACAGTGCTGCTTAGCGGCAGAAATAAGCCGAGCTATGTCACATAAAGCTCTACTAGCACTAGATTACTAGTACTAGTATTTAGCAATCTGGCGCAGCGCAGTTCAGGTTCCGGCCTCGATCCCCGGCTGAGGCAGTTTGAGAATTTATCAATACTGATTTTTTCTGGGTTGGTCTTATAGGCTTCGGCCGCTTGCTGTTCCAGTACTTAAGATGCCACGAAGAAACCGATTTTGGGTTTAATAAAACTGCGGTACACCTAACAGAATAGCCGGTGTTAGATTACATTACCACTTTCTATTTCATTCACGTATGAATTTCGACGAATTCGTACGTGAATGAACACAGAGAGATTTTTAGTTCACAACTGTGTATGCAAGCACAGATATCATGCACTGTCTATACGATTGATGAATTTCTTAATGACAAGGCTGCTTGGAAGCAGGCTCAGCTCTCATCTCTCACAAGATAGTAAACTTAAAACATTGTAAACTGTAAAATGATGTTGAAAAAAAAACAATCTGCTGAGTTTCTTGCCGGCTCTGCTCGGCGGAATCTGCCTTCCGAGCTGGTGGTAGAGTCACTACAAACAGACTGACTTAACGTTTTAAAAGTTCTTATAAACTGGGCCTACTTGAAATAAACGAATTTTGAATTTATTCCCTCACTCTTATAGCCAGATGGGATGGCCGATCCGACACGACCGGAAGATCAGGCGCAGGACAGTTTAACGTGCTCACCGAGGTACGGGGGTTAATCACCGTAAATTTTTCCAACATCTCGTGATCTGTAGTCAAACCTGCTCGCCACTAGACCAATGAGGCAGTGTTAGGGAGCCATGAATGATTCAATACACTTTTATTGTATACCATATAAAAATACAGGAATACGTACTTTTGGCGCCATCTTGTTGAGACAGCCACAATATAAACATGTGCTCTGATTCCAATTAGACCGAAATGCGAGTTGAATGCACGCACTCAATATCACAATGTCACGAGTTCAACATCCTTTAATTTGTCAACTGACATCCAGTAAACTGCATTGAATTATTGGTCAATTTAGATATATTGATACTCAGATAAAGGACTATTAATAAGTCGATATCGTGCAAAGATCAAAAGCATTTTTCGAAGGAATGAGTTCAGGAACCGAGGGGTTTCAGACGAAATAGTGATACGGAGTTTCCGAACGCTGCACGTCGCTGAACTGTGAGGCGTTTTTATCTCGTTGGCTTAACCATTTGTACCAGGAGTTAAGCAACCCTCGTACATCGCTTTAAGCAGTAAGCAGTGCTGTTTTAAAATTAATGATTTGTCCAGCAGTGTACTGTAATTTATTGAAGTCTGTATATAGCGCATGCTTCGAAGTACCTTACTAAAATAAGGTTTATAATCCTGTGAGCAAAGCGACAAAAAATAAAATAATAGAAGCAGTGATAGCTCAGAGGGCGACTTCACTTTCGTGGGGCCGAGTTCTAATCCCAGCACGAACCGCCAACTTTTGTAAGTTATGTGCTTTTTAAGTAATTAAAATATCACATGCTTCAACGGTGAAGGAAAACATAGTGAGGAAACCTGCATGCCTGAGAGTTCTACATAATGTTCTCAAAGGTGTGGAGTCCACCAAACACCCTTTTATGATAAAGAGCTAAAACAAAATAAACGTGTGTATTTTGGGCCACTTTCTCAGCCTCTACAGCTCAATCTGAAAAGTAACTTCTCTCGATTATAACACGCTTTTTAATAGATTCACCTGTATGTTTGTTCGTATGTTGTAACCGACTCCTTTGAAATTGACTTTGACTCTCTTCAAACTGTCTGATTTCGTTCAATTTTTATAAATATATCCAGGAAATATCAATGAAAATTAAATAATTTTATATGATTATTCCAGTTAATTGACACAAATCTTAATTAACACATTGATGTGTTACTTAAGATTTGTGTCAATTTATATAATTTACAGCTATAGTCGATTATATAAATTTTAATTTCGAACCATTATCTTTCGCAGATTTCCCTAATATTAACGAATTTGATGGTTGAAGGGCTACCTATTAATTTTGCTCTAATAAAAATATAGTTTAAGAAAGCCTTTAAAAACACCCTTTTATAAATAAACTATGCTAAAAGGTAGAAATCAGTTTGTTTTGTTTTTATGTAAAGCTTGTTTTTTTGTTTTTTGAACTATTGCCTAAATTATTTTGGTTAAAATATCCTGTTTGGACCTTAAGCGATCGGTGCGGGTTAATATCGACCGAGATCAAATCTGGGACTTCCATATTATGAGACGCAAGCCTCTTTTCAATGCGCCCAGGAATTTTGCTCAAATAAAACTGATATATCAGTTTGGTAATTAAGTTATATCAAGAGTGTTCTTTTTTGTTTTTTTGAACTATCCTGTTGTTACTCTAATCGATCAAACCTAGGACTTCCAAATTATCAGACGCAAGCCGCTCACCACTGCGTCTGGGAGGTATTACTAGTTGCGGTGGACTTAAGACTATAATCTTGCTTATTATTTACTTTAATTACAGTTATCTCCTGCAAAGCGGTGATAGGCGCTGTATTGAAACCTAATCTTCAGTATTCGAAATGTGGTGGCGAGACGTACTCGTGTGCAGGTTAGTGGCGTTTTGTGCATAATTAGTATAATTTATGAGCTATGCTGCTCGGAGTATCTCTACGTGATCAAATCAGGAATGAGGATATCTGTAGACAAAGTTACCGACATAGTTTAACGAGTCGCGAAGCTGCAGTGTCAGTTTTCTGGGCACAAAGCTGTGAGAACCGATGGACGTGTCCCAAGGTGCTGGAATGGCGACCTCGCACCGGTAAATGCAGCGTTGGTATATGGGAGAGGGGGACCGGTTACAAAATTTTAGCGTTCATCGCCCAAAGCATTGGGATTAGTATAGATTAGATTAGTGGGCAGCAACCCTGCTTTTTGAACCCATGTCAATTCTTACAAATGGAAAATGTTTGTGTGATGAACATGAACGTTCTTGCAGTGTCTGTCTGTTTATATGTATATTATAAGTATTTATGTATATTATTCATAAAAATATTCATCAGTTCATATTTATTTTTTCTCACAACGGATTTCAAAACATTTATTAATTTTAAGTGTTTACTTTTGACAACCCTATTGGAGATAAAAGACCAACACACGCATAGACCCTACGCTACGCGACGCAAATTTTATAAGGTGACAAGAGTCACATTATTTTAATTCTGCATGTTATGGCTGTATTCGATTTCTTTCTTTCTTTCTTTCTGCTCCGGTTTCGGAGCTAAACGTGCGTAGAGGGTAGATTGCCGAAGATCTGGAGTATAGGTATTAGAGAAATTATAAATAACACCATGCAGATTCTCCTGCTTTACGCGGAGTATAGCAAATTTAGCTTTATTTTCATAATATATTAGGTTTTCGGTTTCACATATAAGTCTCAGAGACAGTATATAATGTACCTCTGAAGCCTGTGAAGTATTATCTTGGTTTTCATTTACACTTGTATACAAGTATGAGATATAAGATAAGAGCAAGAGGTATAATAGTTATGGATAAACCAGGCATTGTCTAAGGATTCCTTATTTTTCAGTTTTTTAGTGGGAGTAGTACGCTGCAATCGAAATTTCCCTCCCGGCTTCAAGTTTGGGGCCGCAACTGCTGCCTACCAGGTCGAAGGGGCATGGAATACTAGTGGTAAGTAAGTGATCTACCATTGGTAATCTCTAGGTACCTATTTAACAAAATGTAAACATACTGACATTTTTATTAATACAGTTTATATTTTTTTTTAACACTGAGATAGCTAATGAATATTTTTTTATGAATATAATACACATAAATACGCATAATATACAGATAAACACCCAGACACTAAAAAACATTCATGTTCATCACACAAACATATTCCAGTTGTGGGAATCGAACCCACGACCTTGGACTCAGAAAGCAGGGTCGCTGCCCACTGCGCTAGTCGGCAATATATAGCCGTCAATTGACGTATATAATTCACTGTAGGGCTAGGATACGCGCCACGAGAGAGTTATGTGTACCCATTATCTCGTTTGTGTGATGAACATGAATGTTTTTCAGTGCCTGGGTGTTCATATGTATATTCTAAGTATTCATGTATATTATTCATAAAAATATTCAAGTCATCTTAGTACCCATAACACAAGCTACGCTTTACTTTACTTTGTGGCTAGATGGCGATGTGTGCAGTGTGTGTAGTATATTTATGTATTTTATTTAATATCATTGATAAAATACGTTTGTTTACACTACTCCACATGCAATTGTAGGTACATCTATATATACAAATAAATAAAACTGCACTTTCTGGCTGATTTCGATGGAACTACACGGATTGGATGAATTATTTTAGTATCGTTAAGTATATGTGTATATATGTATTGTTATAAGTATATATGTATAATTTTGTAAGTAGCTTTAAGTTTTTGTGTATATATGTATTATTATAAGTATATATGTTTTATTTTGTAAGTAGCGTTAAGTGTAGGTATGTGTCGTTTTTATAATTTTTCATATTATTTCTGTAATTTATTGATTTTAATTTTTTTTTAATTCTTTACAGTGCTTAATTAAATAAATTATAAATAAACTTGCGAATGTTGATATGTATGTTTGAGTGAATGTTTGTATGTTCAAATTATTATAGGTAAATTGAATAAGGTGTTAAATTTATATGTATGTAAAGTATTTATATGATACATTATTATAATATAAATATTTGTTTATATATTGTTATTAGACCCTACAACTATTAAAATTTATAAAAAACCAACCTATTTATTAATTACTAGCTTGCCCGTGACTTCATCTGCGTTTGATTGTGTTTTTTTATGTGGCATATAATTTAGTTGTAGTTCTAAATAAATAAAGTATTCAGTATCGCTAATCCTTAAATGAGGGGTTTTCTGTCGTCCGCTGAGAATTTCTGTCCTCTATCTCCAACCACATTCATCAGATATACACAATATTTGGACAAAATAAAACACATATTATAAACTCTATAGTACAAAAATAATTATTTTAATCGTTTATAATTTGCCGGAGTTATGGTGTAAAATCGTCAAATACCTTCATCCCCTCTCCCAAAGGAACCGGGCTTAATGTCGGGATAAAAAGTATTCTATATTACTTCTAACACTTTCAAGAATGTGTACAAAGTTTCACGAGGATCGGTTAAGTAGTTTTTGCGTGAAAGCGTAACAAACAAACTTACATTGACATTTATAATTATAATATTAGTAGGGATAGGGATAGGGATAGGGATAGGGATTATTATCATCAATTCTACCGATATAATTTTTTTTATCAAAATATTGGCATACAACCCGCAGATAAATCGGAGAGCATCTGGGATGTGTTCACCCACAACCACCCCGATGCCATCATCGACGGCTCCAACGGGGACTTGGCTTGCGATAGCTACCACCACTGGAAGTGGGACGTAGAAATCGCTTCCGAACTGGGCCTGCACTTCTATAGGTACCTACCACCTACTACTAGATATTTGTATTACCTAGTGGTAGGGCTTTGGACTCCCTTTCTGGAGACCGAATTCGAGTTCCGGCACGAACCTCTAACTGTTAGTTAAACTAGAGTTAAGTGCGTATTTTAAAATTAAATTAAAAATAGCTTGCTATAACGGTGAAGGAAAACATCGTGAGGAAACCTGCATGCCTGAGAGTCCTCCATAATGTTCCCACAGGCGTGTGAAGTCTAGCAATCCGCCAGCCAGCATTTGGCCAGCCTTCATTCTGAAGGAGACTCTTGCCCTGTAATGGGTTGATGAAGATGATACCTACTTATGTTATTAATATTGGGCTCACCAGGTACAGAGCAAACAAAATGCTACAGGTGACGCATCGTCTTCTCTTTCTCTCTATTCAGTTTTAATGAAATTAGGATTAGTTTTATCGTGAAAATATTCTTCTTTAAAAAATCGCAATTATTGACGTCTTTTGTCCGTTTTGTAGCACGTTAAGTATATATTGCACTTACGTTCCATTTCAGATTTTCCATATCATGGACAAGACTTCTACCGAACGGTTTCTCAAATAACATAAGCGAAGACGGCAAGAAGTATTACAGCGACCTTATCGACGCACTCTTGGCGAAGGGCATCGAACCTGTTGTCACTCTGTACCACTGGGATCTGCCGCAGTCCCTACAGAAATTAGGCAAGTACACACCTTCATATTCATCAAGAGCCTGTAACAGTCCACTGATAGACTAAAAGCCTCTCCGTAGGGTCTATCTATCTATCTGGTAGTGGGGCCCGCTTCGGCGGAGACACTTCGCCCTTCCAGGATCTCTTGTACTCGCCCCCTTGAATCCCCTCACCCCAAATACCTTCAAATACCCACTCTAAGAGTTTGATTGAAGCTTTGAGGTTAGGATTTGCCCATAACCGCCATGCTGGGCAGACAGGTTTGTGCGATGGATAATAATAATAATAATAAGTTTATATCAATTAAAAGTTACACAGTAAATTAAAAATGGTACAAAATAAGGCAAACATAAGGTAATGTGTATCATGAAACCCAAATTCGATAATACTGCTATAGTGCAAGACTGAGTCACAGTTATTATCGCCCATCTCTGGAGCGAGAACCATACACTTAAATTAAATCTAGTGAGATGAATAAAAATAGAAACCTAAAAATCTTTTCAATTAAATTCAATTGAAAGCATTGATAAACTCAATTTTTTGCACGACTCATGATGCGAAGCATCAGAGAGTGCTTTACGATCGAAAAATTTTTTTCGCCTCATTTCGGCGGCTATTTTTATTATTATAGCCTTGTTAGTTCACGGAATCAAGATATTTTGCATACTATTGTCGAGATAATGTAATGGAGATTAATTCCATACTTTTAAAAAATTTATTTACTGCAATAGAATGGAAAAAAACACCAAAATAGGTCAAAAAATTTTCCTGTCCGTCATGTGTGAAACCCGAAAACACTCTTAACTTGTGAAAAACTCCATTATTAGAGTTAAATTTGTTTTTTTTAAATTCTAATCGACGATTGTAGGTCACTAAATGCAAATGATTAATTAATTCTGTGTAGTTTAATTGCAATTAATAAAAAACGAAAACTGCAAGACTGTATATCTATATATATCCATGTAAAATTAACATGTATGGTGATATATCTATATCTATAGATATTATGTACATTTTATTCCACCAGGGGCGCCTGTGCATCACTTTCCTAGTACAGCGGTTTTAAAATTTTTTTTTTTTTTTTTTCAATATTTGATAATTAAATGAGCATTATGAGTCGTGCACTTTTGGATTTTCCAAATTTTTTTATTTTTTTCTTTGATGGCAGTAGTAACTGTAAAAGTATTAATTAACTGAAAACTTTGATTAGCAAACTATTTATAGGCATATAAGTACATAGTTTGTACAAGGTTACAGCAGACAGATTTCTTAATCTCCCGGGAAATCAGGAGTAGTACGCGGGGAACCGGCAATTGGTGTTCAAATTTTTATTTTTTTATTGAAAACAAGTGCTAATTTGACTTTTCGTACGTAATTTAGGGCGAATTAAGTTAGATTGAATTACACAAAGACTTTCCAATCAGAAGTGTAATAATTATTTACAACAAGAAAAGTAGGTACATATGACACATCATTTCAAACGAATCAATTGTGAAAAGTAAAGTGAATAAAAAATATTTTTAATTGCAAAGTTTTCTGAAAATCTCTAAATATACTTGTTTGTTTATAACTTTTGTAATAAATAAATTATGAATAAATTTTCTGACGATTGCGACATTCTATAATATTCAATGACAAGGTTATATTGACACGTGCTCATCTAACCTTGAATCTTCGACTCTGAATATATAACAAATTTAATTATTTATCTATTTATTATATTTATCTATTTAACAAATGAAAATATTTATAAAATGTAAAAGTGATATTAATGAATTTTCTATAGAATATTAAATGAAATGAACTCCTCAGCTTTATTGTGAGTATTGTATTATTAGTATTAATAAAATTGTATTTATTCCAGGAGGTTGGGCGAACCCTCTCATTGTGGATTGGTTCGCACGTTACGCCCGGGTCGCATATCACCTATACGCTGACCGGGTCAAGACCTGGATAACCTTGAACGAGCCCGTCATCTACTGCGAGGTGAACTACGCTGCCGGGATGCACGCGCCCGGGATCTTAAGTCCCGGGATAGGAGGCTATTTGTGCGGCAGACACTCTGTTCTGGCACATGCGAAGGCGTGGAGGATCTATGACGAGGAATTCAAGCCTAAATATCAAGGTACGTTGGATTTAGGTTGATTCCTCTATCACATCATGAACTTGTATAAACTTATTAACGACTACTACTTTGCTCGGGTCTCCTTTTAGATAACAAAAAAAAAAGTTGTGGGCTTCTTCTTAGACCAGGACGCGTTTGGAACCCTCGTAGCTTTAGTTTTATGTTTACGAATGTGGTTATCGCCATCATCTCAACACCGTGTAATTCTTATGTACGCATCGAAAGTGCCATCTATGGGCCTACTTGAATAAAATTTTTTTAGACTTTGAATAGGAAGGTTCTATGTCGTAGGCCAGCACAATTGATAGTTAATTGCCAAGTCGTGGAGGATTTATGATGAGGAGTTCAAACTTAAATTGTCAAGGAATTCTTAATTCTTAACATCATCACCATTGCCGACCCACTACAGAGCACGGGACTCCTCTAAGAATGAAAAGGCCGCAGTCCAGAGTAGAATGTAGAGTTAACACGCCTTTGAGAACATTATCGAAACAGTTCAGGCTTGCAATTGAAATATCAAAGTATGTTAAAATCCTATCATAATCTTGACCCCCTTATGTAGTATATTTATAATAACCACATTTATGATAAATATTAGCTTGCCCGCGACTTCGTCTGCGTTTGATTTTGTTTTTTGAAGTGGCATTAAATTTAGTTGTAGTTCTAAAAGAGTTTAAAGTATTCAGTATCGCTAAGCCTTAAATGAGGGGTTTGGTGCTGTCCGCTGAGGAGTTTTGTCGTCTATCTCCAACTACAGTTTGGGCAAAATTAAACACATATTATAACTTCTATAGTACAAAAATAATTATTTAAATCGGTTATAATTTGTCGGAGTTATGGTGTAAAATCTTCAAACAATTGCATCCCCTCTCCCATAGGAACCGAGCTTTATTTCGGGATAAAAAGTATCCCATATTACTTTTAACACTTCCAAGAATATGTGTACACAGTTTCATGAGGATCGGTTAAGTAGTTTTTGCGTGAAAGCGTAACAAACAAACTTACATTGACATCACTTAATTTTTAAAATATTAAGTAGGGATAGGGATAGGGAAGTAGGGATGATCGGGTCTCCACTCCGAATGGGAAGGGTTTTGGCCGCTGTCCACCAATCTGGCCAGGTGCAGATTGGTTGATTTCACTTGCCTTTGATAACACTAATGAAAAACTGAGGAATGCAGGATACCTCACGATGTTTTCCTTCACTGTAAAGCAAGTGATATTTAATTGCCTAAAACCCTCATACTACGAAAAGTTAGAGTTGCGTGCCGGGGATCTAGGAGACTGAAAAGAAGATCTCTCACAGGTATCATCTCGTATTTGAGGCTCGGAATTTTTACTACGAGTTCATCTAAACTACCAACATTTTAAGTCGTCTTTTTCAGCAGTTATTAGATAAAAATTGTTTGCACAGGTAAAGTCTCTCTAACTAATCAGTTGATGTGGTTTGAGCCAGAAAACGAAGATGAAAAGGAATCTGCAGATCTTACTCAACAGTTCTGGGTATGTACTTATGTGCTTCTTCTGTTAGTCTTGAGGAGATCGCTTTAAGCGATAAGGCCTTTGCACAATGTTTTTAGGGTCAATATTTTGTCCGTCTGTCTGTCTGGTTGCCAAGACCCTTTATTACGGTAACGCGTGAAGGTATCGAGTTACATTTAGGTACTCGTTGCGAGACTAGATTCCTGAACTACTTATGATTTATACTCACTTTTGAACCCTGCGTGCGAGTTTACCTCGCCTACCGAAGTTCGGCTCGCACTTATCCTTATCTACGCACTTATGGTTTTTTTGTTTGACGACCGAGTGGCGCAGTGGGCAGCGACCCTGCTTTCTGAGTCCAAGGTCGTGGGTTCGATTCCCACAACTGGGAAATGTTTGTGTGATGAACATTAATGTTTTTCAGTGTCTGGGTGTTTATCTATATCTTATAAGTATTTATGTGTATTATATTCATAAAAAAAAATATTCATCAGCTATCTTAGTACCCATAACACAAGTTACGCTTACTTTGGGGCTAGATGGCGATGTGTTTATTGTCGTAGTATATTTATAGTATATTTATTTATATTTATTTTGTAAGATCTTCTTCTATATATCTAGTACTACATATAGGTACACTAATTAATTAGTTATATTTATTTATACTCTTTATATGTACCCCAAAACTAAGAGAATAAAAGAACAGACACTTCAAGTACATAGTGTACAAGTTTGAGGGCCGATTGGCGCAGTTTGCAGCGACCCTGCTTTCTGAGCCCAGGGCCGTGGGTTCGATTCCCACTACTGGAGAATGTTTGTGTGATGAGCATGAATGTTTTTCAGAGTCTGGGTTTTTATATGTATATTATGTTTACTATTTATTTATGTTTATTATTCATAATCAATGAATGATCAGTCTTCTAAGTACCCATAACACAAGCTACACTTACTTTGGGGCTAGGTGGCGATGTGTCTTTTGTCGTATTATATTAATAGTAGGATACAAAAGGCGGCCTTATCGCTAAGTATCTCTGCCAGGCAACCTTAGGATTATGTAAACTAAAAAGAAAACAAAAAGGGTGTACACTATTAAAACATACATACTATCAACTACATATTTATGCATAAACCAGACTACACACATAAAACAATAATGATAATAAATATTGGAAAAAAAAACCTTAATAAATATCCTTTAATATACCATAAACATTTAATATGAGTAGGTGTAGGTTAATAAATAATAAATGTTTATATTAAACTTTATTTCGCCATAAAAAGTTATTATAATAATTACAGGCTGGGATATACACGCATCCTATATTCTCAGAGGAAGGGGGATGGCCTCCGGCTTTAGAGAAGAAAATTGCTGAGAAGAGTGAGCAGGAAGGGTATGCGGTATCGAGGTTACCGCCGTTCACCCCGGAAGAGAAACAATTTGTTAGAGGTTTGACATTAAATAATAAATAAATAAATAAATAATAAATACACTACGATAATACACACATCGCCATCTAGCCTCAAAGTAAGCGAAGCTTGTGTTATGGGTACTAAGATGACTGTTGAATATTTTTATGAATAATATACATAAACACATATAATATACAGATGAACACTCAGACACTGAAAAACATTCATGTTCATCACACAAACATCTTCACAAATCACACAAAGCACTGAAGCAGGGTCGCTGCCTACTGCGCCAGTCGGATGTCAAATTGCTTTAGTTGATTGGTTTAAATCTTTGATACTTCTCTATAGAAGATCTACGATGCCGAGGTGAGCTGTGTGATGGTGATTTAAGGTGATTTAAGTTGGAGCTCCCGAGTTCGGATTCCAGCAGTAGCAATTTGGCGATTTATAATTTCAAAACTTATCACTGATAGTTATCTCTTCCAGGCAACCATTAAATAAAAGGAGAACAGAAGATAAAAACAATGAGTAGTGGTTGGTGTACAAATTAAAAGATATAAACATATGCAATAAACTTATATTAAATTACGTATGCTATATAAGGCATATATACTATATGCTATATATGCAATGAGAAGGAGTTAAAGCCGTAGTCCACCACGCTAGCCCAGTGCGGATTGTTGGAATCCACACCTTTGAGAACATTATGAAGAACTCTCAGGCATGCAGGTTTCCTCACTATATTTTCCTTCACCGTTGTAGCAAGTAATATTATAATTACTTAAAACGAACGTAACTTTGAAAAGTTAGAGGTGCGTGCTGGGAATCGAACTCGGCCCCCCCAAATTGTAGTCTCGTTCCTACCCACTGGGCTATCGCCGCTTCACACAATCTTACATAATTGTACATATAGTATATATATATACTTATATATATATATAGGTACGCTATAATAAACATACTCAAACCAAAATTACTTATTATATATTTGTCTTAGAAAGACGATTCTTGTCGATATCGCCGTTATCGTTCACGGTTCTAGTGGGCGTCATTAGGGTTAAATACAAGCACTAAACAAACTAAAAAAAACTAATTCTGCAGTTACAATATTGCACACGATTCAGATTCAGACTCAGACTCACCATAGCGGTGAGTACCTACATCTGAATGGCACCGCCAGTTAACAGTCACTCTGAGACTGGTGGTTATAATATTTTATAATTTTATATTTGAATTTTATAACTTACAAAAAACAAAAACATACAGAAAAAATTGTAAATAAAAATTTTACACAAAGTATACAATTTGGCGGTCTTATCGCTGCATAGCGATCTCTTCAGGCAACCAATGGCGTATAACACATTATTACTATAAAAAGAAATATGTTTTGCTTTTTGATGTGAAACACCTACTTATAAACAAACAAAAACATCGATGTAAACCTGATATTTGGCGTTGCGACACAGGCCGTGGTGACGCATCGCCACGCTATATCAGTCATTATTAACCGACTTACAAAAGGGAGTGGTTAACCATTTGGTTGTATTTTTTTTTATTTGTGGAACAAATTTGTAATGCTTTATCTTTTCATTATTTAATATCTGCAATAGCTTACCGAAAACAATTTCGTTGTTTCACATCTGCCAGGCGGCCCGTGACGGCTCACACGTTTTTTTCTTAGTTATAAAAGTTTTCGTTTCTTCATCAGGAACCTACGACTTCTTCGGTTTTAACTTCTACACAGCTCGGACGACACGTAAGGCGAAGGAAGGCGAGAAATTCGGACTCCTCACTAGCGCCCCGGACATCGGTGTCCAATTTTCAGTCCGACCTCATTGGAAGCGCGGGGCGACCCGATGGTTTTTCGTAAGTATCGCATTGTTTTTTTAAGCTTACGTTCGGGATTCGTGGGTAAGTCTTAAGGCAAATCAATGTGTTAATTTTCAATAGAAAAACGTTTTAAAAGTAAAAATTAATTATTATTTAGGTCGATACGAAGAATGTTCTATTGATAAAAATAAGTTGATAATACCTATCCCTATCTACTCCCTGCTAATATTTTAAATGTCAATGTAAGTTTGTTTGTTACGCTTTCACGAAAAAACTACTTAGCCGATCATCATGAAGCTTTGTACACATTTTCTTAGAAGTATTTTTTTTTAATTAATAAATAAATAAATACACTACGAAAATACACACATCGCCATCTAGCCCCAAAGTAAGCGCAGCTTGTGCTATGGGTACCAAGATAACTGATGAATATTTTTTATGAATAATAAACATAAATACTTATAATATATAGATAAACACCCAGACACTGAAAAAACATTCATGTTTATCACATGCAAAGCAGGGTCGCTGCCCACTGCGCCAATTGGCCGTCGATATCAGAAGTATCACAGGATACTAATTGTTATCCCGACATTAAGCTCAGTTCCTTTAGGAGAGCGGATGAAAGTGTTTGACGATTGTACACCATAACTCCGTCAAATGATAACCGATTTAAATAATCATTTTTGTACTAAAGAGGTTTTAGTTTTGCCTTAATTTCGTGTACATCTGATGAATGTGATTGAAGATAGAGGACAGAACTCTCAGCGGACAGCAGCAAACCCCTCATTTAAGGGTTAGCGGTACTGAATACACACTGCTGCCACATTTATGAGGACTTTAGTGCTAGGACGAAATTAAAAACTGTTAGAAATGTTCTTCGTTACCCATTAACATATGAATCAACTAACAATGTGATTTTTATTCTTCCTTTAACGATTAGGTACTATTCTTTGTAAGTGATAGAAAGAGCTGAGACTGATCAAACAGTTCTTATCAGATATTGTTTACTATGTGAATTGAATTTTTTTTTTTTTTAAATTACACCAGTATTTTTTTTAAGAATACAAAACTTAAATTTCAGTAGAACTACACCTTAAATTGAATGCCACAATTCTCTCAAAAAACAAAAACAAACGCATATTGGATAGAAGCAGGCGTTACTTTGCGGAAATCTATGATATATTATAAAAATCGATCGAAGATCTTCGGCAATATACCCTCTACGCACGTTTCGCTCCGAAACCGGAGCACCCTCAGGAGATGTTGACTTTACTTTGATGTTGAATTTTATTGTCAACAGTGTTGTGTATATTGCCGAAGATCTGTTTGGTGTGGAGTATAAGGATTGAAGAAATTATAAATTACACCAAACAGATTCTCCTGCCTTTCGCGGAGTATAGAAAATTAAGCTTAATTTTGATAAAACAAACGCAGACGAAGTCGCGGGCAACAGCTTGTTTAAAATAATAGGTCCTTAAAGGAACGAGGGACCTAAATTGGCGACTCTAAAAAATATTATTGCTATCCGGTGTTGGTATCATATTTTTATTATATCAATACAATCTACCTCAACGTCAACTGGTGATAAATGATGATAAAGTCTTAAGTCATTATCGGGCTAACCTGTTAGGGTTATGGCAGTTATATTGAACCCACACCCTTAATCGGTTTCTGCATAAACTCAAAATGCCCCTGAAACCTCCCAACTTTAACACAAAAGTGCTGTTTGTGTTATAGTTGAGAGGTTATCTACGGCACCTATCTGATAATTTGAAATGAAATGTTCCAGGTGTACCCTGCGGCGTTACGCCTGCAGTTGTCCTGGGTAAAGCAGCAGTACGGTGACGTGGACATCTTCATCCTGGAAAACGGTATTGCGGGTTACGACACAGATCTGAACGACATAGACCGTGTCAACTTCTATAAAGATCATTTAGAACAGGTATACAGTCCGTCCTCTGAGGACTCACATATCTTTGAAACCTTTATCCAAAACACACAGTATTTCGATGCCCCTTATTAAGTTCATGATATTATTATTATTGAATGAAGTAAGTAAATTCACTTAGAATTTACACTGTAAAATTAAAAATCAGTTGTCTGTATAGTTGAACGTGACAACGTCATAAGAAAATACTGTATACATTTATTTGTACGCATAAATACAATTATGTAATATTTTTTTTTAGTCTTTTCACTGAACTTCATACTTGACGAAATCATGTAAATGTATTATTGTATAGCAGCTGTCCTAGAGGACGCATCGCTCACTCAAGTAGGAGAGATACAGATGTCGATTGTGCCTCTGTCGCTCGTTCCGCGCTCTCGCTTGCAGTTCAAGCCTTAAATGGCCTTAACGCCTCAGAGCGAGCGCATGAGTCATGTTTTTCATGCGTGTAGCCGGCTCCATCGAGTTATAAGACGTTGTCACATCAAAAAAGTGTAGGCAATGCATACAATTTGGCGGCCTTATCGCTACATTGCAATCTTTTTAGGTCAACCAACGGCGTTGAACACAACAAGAGAAATGAGGTCCGTCTTTCTGTAGGTTTTTCTTGGTTAATCTTCAGAATGACTTTTGAATGACTATAACAGTTCTGAAGGCTGAACCAAATCGACCTATTACCGGCCCACTTCAGAGCAAGGATCTCCTATCAGAATGATAAGGGTTTATTCCGTAGTCCACCACGCTGGCCCAGTGCGGATTGATAGATTTCACACGACATGAGAACGTTACCGTGAACTCTCAGGCATGCAGGTTTCTTCGGGAAGGAAAACTCCTTCACCGTTAAAGCAAGCGATATTTTAATCGATAGTTAAGTGTCATCATCAACGTCTTATCGATCCATTACCGGCCCACCACAGTGCACGAGTCTCCTCGCACAATGAGAAGGGGTTAAGGCCGTAGTCCAACACGCTGGCCCAGTGCGGATTGGTCGACTCCACACCTTTAAGAACATTATTTAGAACTCTGAGGCATGCAGGTTTCCTCACGATGTTTTCCTTGCATTAAAGCAAGCGATGTTTTTATTTACTTAAAACGCACATAACTTAGAAAAGCTCTAACTTATGCTGGGATTCGAACTCGGCCCCCCGAAAGTGAAGTCGAGCTTCTGCTCTGCTCCTACACTGCGCTTTTTTGTAGTGAGTTCAATTAAAGAAGAAGAAAGAAGAAAACGTCTTTATTGCACATACAAATATAAAACCAGGTTAACAAAAGAAAAGAAAAACGATAATATACATATGCACAAAGGCGGCCTTATCGCTTGAAGCGATCTCCTCCAGACAACCTTTGGTTGAAAAAACATATTAGAGAAAGAGAAAACGGGATAGTGCAATACTTACATTGTTCTAATCATAAACATTACATACACAATACATACTAATACTACATATATAAAGTAAAAACATATATATTTATATATATGTATATATATATCAATATATAAACTTAAATACATATTACTATTTAAACATATAATACATAGATATTTTGCTACATACTAGACAGGAAATAGTCTTTTAACCGCGATTTAAAGATATTTAATGATTTGGACTGTCTTATATCCCTCGGCAGCTCATTCCATAAAACCACCTTTACCGTAAAAGAATTGCCATACGCCAATGAACGACTAGCAGGAACGTGTAACAAGCTGTTGAATTGAGTTTGCAATGTCGCAATTACAATATTTTGCTCGTGTGCTTCTTACAGGTGCTTCTGTCAATTAATGAGGATGGAGTGAAAATATCAAGATATACAGCGTGGACTATGATAGATAATTTCGAATGGAGCGACGGTTACCGGTAATTATTTTAGAACCGGCAAAGAAAGAGTGAAACTATAGTTTCCTTCACCCTCACCACCGCCCATCTTTCACATCATAATCATTGTTTTGTTCTGGAGTTATTTTAAAACTACCTATGTTATATTTGCATGTTATGTTTGACGGCCGATTTCAGAGTCCAAGGCTTTGGGTTCGATTCCCTCAACTGGAAAATGTTTGTGTGATGAACATGAATATATGTATTTTATTAAAAACACATTTATTTTACATAAAACTAGCTAAGCTTACTTTGGGGCTAGATGGCGATGTGTGTATTGACGTAGCATATTTATTTATCTATGAAAACGAAATCATTTTCAAGTGTCCCACTGTCAAGGCTCATGAGATACACACGACCTAGTACAGGGCACGGATCTAACCCCACATTGAGAATGGGCTAAACCACGCTGGCCCAGTACGGATTTGTGGACTTTACACACCTTTGAGAAAATTCTGGAGAACTCTCAGGTATGCAGTTTTCCTCACGATGTTTCCCTTCACCGTTGAAACCAGTGATATGTTAAAACGCACATAACTTAGAAAGGTTATTTATCTGTATAATTATTTATGTGTATTATGTTCATAAAAATATTTATCAGCTATCTTAGTACCCATAACACAAGCTAAGCGTACTTTGGGGCTAGATGGCGATGTGTCTATTGACGTAGTATATTTATTTATCTATCAAAACTAAATCATTTCTGAAAATTTCAAGTGTCTAACTGTCAAGGCTCATGAGATACAGCCTGGTGACAGACAGACAAACGGACGGACAACGGAGTCTTGGCCGGTTTCAACCTTTGGGTACGGAAATCTAAAAAATAAAAAATGTCTGTACATAGTTTTCTTATAAAGTTACAGCAAACGTAGTGGCAGTCATATAGGGTTATTGAGGTCAAACCGGGTTACAGATTTTTTTGGCTTTTAGGTGTGCCAAATCAGCACGCCAATCGCTCGCCAATGACACGTATACTTGGAAGAACAATAAAGATTATATAAATATAGTGCTATCCTTTTTAAAAATCTTAGTATTCCAAAATAAGGCGTTCGTAATGGAGTATAGTCTTTGGTTAGTGTTATATATAACTCAACGAAAATTTATATTATAAATCGTACTATTTATGAGCGACGCGATGACGCGAGTTCCATAATTTTCGTCCACTCAAAAACTAAACGCTCCTAAAGAAGTTTTCACTACAAACAAAATTAGACATAAGTTCATACGCGTACCTACAGATATACATGTGATTTTAAGTCATTACAATTTGTTAGGGTTGTCAATTTTATAGGTTACATTTTTTTTAAACTTGTTTGACATAATAATATATCAAGTATTAGTAAAAGTTTTCTATAGATTGTGTCCTTATCTACAAGGCTTGCATACATTTAAATACTGTTCGATGCTTTAACCGGAGTAATAATAATTAGTAGTAGTAGAGATTTTTGTGACAGCTCGTCCGATAAATTCTACCGCAACGCTTATTTCTGCCGTCAAGCAATGCTGTGATCCGGTCTGATGGGCATGGTTTCCGATGTGATTATAGATACATGGCATTTTACATCTACGGCTCAGGTTGATGGACACAGCGAGGCAGTTTTCGGGATGTTTTCCTTACATGCCCTGAGAAGCAATACTTCTCAAGGCATAAATGCTTAGTTCAGCAATAATTATGTCACAATAATAAAAAAAAATGGTGAAATTTTCAATGTAACTTTTCTTGCAGGTCCAAATTCGGTCTTTACGAGGTAGACTTCGAAGATCCGATGCGCACGCGCAGGCCACGAGCTTCTGCACACTACTATGCGAACGTCATCAAAGCACACTCACTCGATGTAGATCCGAATAATAAATTTACTGATGAACTGTACTTTGTACTTATTAATACATCTCATGGTCCTGATAAAATAGCCAAATTTGTTCTACAGACCGACCTCACCGGTAATAAAACCTATTTATCTTTCAATTTTACTACATCCATACCAAATAATATATATGAGAATGTGTGTTTATTTGTTTGTTTGATACAGGTATGTTTGACTCAAACATTTTGCCGATCTGTATGAAATTGGGCACATATGTAACATGTACCCTGAAAAGTGACATAGTCTTTTGTAACCCAGAAAAACACAAGTATAAAATAAAACATTTGTAACTTTTCGAAATACTCGTAGAAACATAGAAATTCTCATAAAACAAAGGGGATTATTCTATCGATTCCATCATCGTCATCATTACCTTATATCCAAAAGTTTGTCACCCCATAGCCCACAGAACCACTGCTTAACAGGAAAACAGATATTAAAAAATAAGACCGTCGGCTTCAATGCTCGTTGTTCGGCGGTTTTAAAAAATATTATCATTACCTTGTAACGTAATGAAAAAGTTACAGATTCGCGTCAACACTGCTAGACCATCGCAATAAATACTTTTTTATTAAAATATGTAAGACAAATAAAGTGATTGTGGGTGCCCTGGAAAACCAAACAAAGTAACTTAGCGAAATGGAGTGTCAATTTTATTACTTTCCTTGATGATTCAAGGAAAATAATAAATTTTGCTAATATAGATATGCACTTAAGTTTTCCTTAATGCAATATTTTAGCGAAATTTCAGAAATAATTAGGTAGTATGTAAATGTAGCTAGCAAAGGTATTTAATGGAAATGTTGTACCTATTCTCGTAGCCGTGTGCCCTTCCTAACTTCATATTTATATTTTTTGTAATTTATAATTTTAATGTATTACAATGATTTAATTAGTTACAAAAGTAAAACTAAAAAGTATATCAGTTGTTATTTAAAAAGTTTTTTTCCCAACTTTTGCACTACTTCGGTGTTTCACATCTGCCGAGAAACCCGAAACATCAACCACGATGCGGATGTAAACCGAAGATTGAAGGGCAATTTAAATTTAAACTTTCCTTATTGTATTTTAAAACTTGGCAACCCTGCTCAGAACTCTAATCACGGTTCTAATGTAAACCGAACTTTGAATAACAATAATCTTTATAACCAGATCGTATACAAGACAGACAAAAATTAAAATTGTGCAATTTCCAATCAGCCGCACAATTGCATGCAATGTTTTTCATTACATTTTAACACAACAATCAATATTTTTTGTCCAATTAATTACATGTGATAGTCTAGGAATATATATAACCATAATATAGTAAATTTAATTTTAATGTCATAATTACAAAATTATACGTCATTATTTAATCTTAACTTATTTTATTTAAAGATAACGTGGCAGCCCTGCCCAAAACACTAATCACGATTCTCTATTCTTGATGCAAACAGAACTTTGAAGGACAATTTAAATTTAAATAATTTTGCTGAACCCTCGTAGCTTTATGTATTAGTTGACGAATTTATTTATCGCCATTAACACACTCCTATGTCATATTTTACATGTAATGTACGCATCAAAAATGCCATCTATGTGCCTATTTGGATAAAGAAATATTTGACTTTGACTTTGACTTAAATTTATTTTGTTTTAAAAAACGTGGCAACCCTGCTCGGAGCGCTCACCCCTGCGTCAGGTAGATACTTAATTGGTGCTAACCGTGAATTAATAATTAACATTGAGTTAAATACGCTCCCTCCAATGTATGTATTTACTATGTTAATTACGGACTTTGGCTTTAACTTATAAATACGACAGAATATTATAGAAGTGTATAGTGCTTACAGTGTGCAATGTTGTGTGTCAATCTAATCAGGTAACTATTTCGTTTAATAGAGGGTCTTATAAACATGGCATAACTGTGGAATATCCTAAATTACGCAGTGTTTTTCACATAAAGTAGGGCTAGCACGGGTACGAGACAAAATTATATCTCCCCGATTATACCCCCTGGGAAGGAATATAATTAACGTGTCCACCTGCTAAAGCACAGGAGCATGGAATAGGAGAAGTTTACACAGGTTTTTTATTACACATTTATTATTTGGATATTATATCCACTGGCGCACAGCCAGTGCTCTGAGAGTTGATATAGAAGTGGGAGAAGATATGCAAGGCTTACGAGAACTAGACTCGCGATTGAAATAAATAAAACAAATGTGACCACCACAATTATCCACACTATGAACGACATATCAGATTATATTATTATTAAAATTAAATACAATATTTCTTAAATATAGTTACCACAATAATTTTTCGACACAGTTGCATGGACACTGGTATGGTAAACTATCCTTTGGAGAGCGCATCAAGTGGCAATCTTTTGGATACTGGATAGAAGCAGGCGTTACTTTGCGGAAATCCATAATTATGAAAATCAAGCTTAATTTGCTATACTCCGCGAAAAGCAGGAGAATCTGTATGGTGTAATTTATAGTTATTTCAATCCGTAATAACTATAAATCCGAAACCGGAGCATCCTCAGGAGATGTTGACTTTACAATGAATTGTGAAGTGAAAAATTTGCCTAATGTGTCGCCTTTTATACCTTAACAATTTTAACAATAGGTATAGCAAATTAAGCTTACATTTCATAAGGCAATCTTTTGTAAGGGTCTGAAGATAGTTTGTATATCATACCGCTGTTTAAGGAATATTCCAATCTTATCTGTCACGCCCCTTACAAAAGGAAGAAAGGCCAATCACCGTTCAGCCTCCAGAGGGCGCTCCTTCCGTTTTTGTTTAAGTCCGGGTGTTTACATATAAAAGCGGATAGAGACAATAAAACACAAAAGTCAGCGATTGCAGAGCATATTATGGATAGAGCTACATGACCCTAAAGTTCTCTCCACCGACCGTCACTATATTCCAAGACTAGTTCGTGAAGCGATTGAAATTCGGAAGCAGAAAAACTACAATCGTGAGCACGGTTTTAAATTAGCAAGTGTGTGGAATCCAATGGTAGAATTATGCAAACCAAGAAAGCATCGTGCAGCTTCTCAATTTAAAAGTGACGTTGTCAGTGTAGTATATCGAACGTGAAATACCGACAAAAAGAACACGAAAGCGGGTAGTCAGATTCTGATTGTCCCGTCGTGACCACGATCGATGCAACTGGGTCGAAATATCAACAAATCCCAAAATATTATAGTGGTATGTACCCGTTGAACTATATTTAAGAAATGTTGATTAACTACGAAATTGTTAGTTTAAAATCTTGAATACAATAATTAGTTTTGTTATAAAATATTTGAATACAAAAATATTTTATAATATCGCTATTTAGCTATAAGGCCGCCATATTGTACGTTCTACCTTATTGTGATGTTGTATTTGTATCTCTGTAAATTTTCTCTGTGGCGTACAATAAAAGTGTATTCATTCATTCATTCATTCAGTGAATTCATTCATTCAGTGAATTCATTCATATAATATGAAACTGGGATTAATTATATTATAATTAGGTACCTACTTAACTACATTTGGGATAACAACATCCGAAGAGACATTCCTGTAATTAAATTTTATTATGTTCTACTAATGTTATCGGTGTATTTACGAGTGAAAGTTAATTCCAATATTAATGTGGTGATTATGTGAATGATTTCGACGCCACTTCACTCCACATGAAGGTATTGAAAATTATAGAAATCTGAAAGTCAAAAGTCAAAGTCAAAAATATCTTTATTCAAGTAGGCCCATAGGTGGCACTTTTGATGCGTACATAAGAATTACACGGTAGACTCAGTGGCGTGCATAGAGTTTTTGACCAGGGTATGCATAAAGCAGGTAAATGGCATGAAATGGATAAATTCGCTTCCAATACGAGTGATATAAAATAATTTGGGTATGCAGTGCTTTTGTGCATGTATGAAGTGCACGCCACTAACGGTAGTGAGATGATGGCGATAACCACATTCGTAAACTTAAAACTAAAGCTACCAGGGTTCCAAACGCGTCCTGGTCTAAGAAGAAGCCCACAACAAACTTAGCCGGCTGTTTTTTTTTTTTTGTTATGACTATAACAAAAAAAAATATGTATATCTCGTTTTATGAATTTTTTTAATCTGTTAACACTGTCACGAGCAAAATAAACGTATGCGAGGCTCAGTTCGTAACCCACTCCCACCGAGGCTTAGTTTTCCTTGGGCTATTTTTGAGCAGTAGCTACGCTTCTATGTTTTGTTCAGTGCGAATTAATGGGCTTCACATTCCTTAGAGAACATTACAGAGAACGCAGAGAGAACTTACGCAGTTTATTAGTTTCATCATCGTATCCACCCATTACCGGCCTCTACAGAGCACGGGTCTCCCCCCACAATGAGAAGGAGTTAAGGCCGTAATTCACCACGCTGTACCAGTGCGGATTGGCGGACTCCACATACCTTTGAAAACGTTATGCAGAACTCTCAGGCATGCAGGTTTCCTCACGATGTTTTCCTTCACATTCGAAGCAAGTGATATTTTTAATTACTTAAAACGCACATAGCTTACAAAAGTTAAAGGTGCGTGCTAGGATTCGAACCCGGCCACCCGAAAGTAAAGTCGAGCTCCTACCCGTTGCGTTATCACCGTTTAAGGTACCGTTATTAGATTACCTAGGCTATAAGAAATGAATAAAAAATTAGGTTACGGATTCTTATATATAATCACCTTATTTTCAGCGCTTTCAGTCTTCTATGGGTAGGGGGCTGGTGCCTAGACCTAAAATTCCCCCCAGGGTTTCAGTTTGGTGCAGCTACATCAGCGTATCAAGTGGAAGGTGCTTGGAACGTCAGTGGTGAGAAATTCCCCCAAAAAAACATAGCTTTATGTTTTAACATCATAAATAACCTTTATAAGACCACTTTATATCTTGCATTGTAATTTTTTTTTGAGAATCAAAGTTGCTAGACTCAGAATTAAGAATATACGGAATCCTCATTCAGTTATTATTGCGGTTAGTATGCGGTGCATTGTGTCCAAAAACAATGAAAACGCCCCGCGCACGACTTACACCTACGGAATGTTGCTAGCTCACAAACTTTCTCCCATTTTTCACATTTTATAGTGAACGCTTAGAACATTAGAGGTAAAATAATTACTGTCATCTGCTAAATGGTAAAAAAATGACTAACCGTTTGTTCGACAAACCATTCTAAATTGGAGTGGTTGTTGATGCTTCAATATTGGTCGTGTACACGGTTTCTGTTTGTTTTCAATTCTGTGCTGCTACATAATATTGGTATACAACAAAAGAGACTGGTATGGATGATCTGTTCGTTGTATGCCTACCCCGCTCGAATACCTCGCATGCCACCAATTATAATTAACCTTAACCAACGATTAACGCGTTAACTAACTAGGCTAAACGATTAGATTACGGTCAACAAGTTTATTAATTGTTCAGTGAATGCCATTGCAAATATATTATTATGATGCTAATTATCTTGTTAATTCTCGGATATACATTTGAGGTCTTACCTTAATTAAGTTAAATAATGGGTTAGTTGTTGAGTATCCATACTAATTCATACTAATATAATCATATATAGTGTGTCTGTTTGTTTGTTTGTGTTTTTATTCACTTGTATGTTTCGAATGCTTGGCTCATGTGTTGCTGTTTGTGTGAAATTGCCAATGAGCCTATAAATGATATAACAAAAACCAAAGAAAGTAGTAACAGAGATATGAACGCAATAGTAAAAGGTTTGTTATAATTAGATGGCCTTATCGCTACATAGCCACTGAATTAGGAAAATACAGAACCCTCATTTAGCCATTATTGCATGCAGTGCATTAATCTAAAAACAGTTCTCACTTCACACCCGCGGAATGTTCCTAGCTTACAAACTTTTCCCATTTTATGGTAAACGTTTAGAACATTAGAGGTAAAATAATTGCTGTCACCTGCTAAATGGAGCGAAGTGACGAGCCGCCCGTTCGAGAAACACTACTAAAGTGGAGTGGTTTTGATGTTTCAATCATCGAAAACATCGTGAGGAAACCTGCATGCCTGAGAGTTCTATATAATGTTCGCACAGGTAAGAGCAGTGCACCAATCCGCACTGGGCCAGCGTGGCGGACTTCGGCCTTAACCTTTCTCAGTGTGGAAGGAACCCGTATCTTGTAGTGGGCCGATAATGGGTTGTTATGACGATGAATATAGTATCGAAAT
Organism: Pararge aegeria; assembly: GCF_905163445.1. Taxonomy (NCBI): domain Eukaryota; kingdom Metazoa; phylum Arthropoda; class Insecta; order Lepidoptera; family Nymphalidae; genus Pararge; species Pararge aegeria. Next base: position 2,875,036 of record NC_053180.1, read on the forward strand.
TGCGCCATCTAGTGACAGTACGGTTTCCTAGTATTGTAAATAGATGGCGCTACCTCGATACGACATAAATCGTAGACAACTCTCACGCAATCGAATACGTAAATTCAGATAGAAAGTTTCACACTGTGCACTCTGTATGTCAAACCCCGTGTATGAACTGTATGGATAAAAAATATCATACGTCTATTTCACGTAAGTTTATTAGAATTTCTCATAAAGTTACGTGAGATGGACGTATGATGCTAATGTAAATCACAGGTACCGTGTTTAGTGATTAAAATGTCCAATGTTTCTTTACATGCGATAGTAACATATTAAAGCAATGATTATGTATATATAATCATGTTTTAATATGTTAGATTATTTTTGGCCTGAATCTTCGGAACCTTAGTCATTCCTTTTCCCTTCTGTATTATTGATAGTCATTGTATAGGTGTATATTAATTATCAGTATCTATATATATATCTATATTTATATATATATAAGTATATTTATATGCACCACCTTCCTCTCTTCTTGAGCTGTGTTTTACGCCATTGGTTGCGTGGAAGAGATCGCTATGTAGCGATAAGGCCGGACAATTGTATGTACGTTTAATTTTTATTTACAGATTTTCTTTTTATTTGTTGTTTACAATAAAAGTGTATTCATTCATTCATTTATTCATTGAAAGGAAGGAATGTGCTCAGCTAAAAATATGTATGCTATTATTTGAATTCCATAGATAAGGGTGAAAATATATGGGATTCTATGCTGCATAGTAATCCAAGTTTAATAAGCGATGGTATGAACGGTGACGTGTCCTGCGACTCCTACCACCAGTGGAGAACTGATGTACAGATGGCTCACAACTTGGGATTACATTTCTATCGGTGAGTTAAAAACTAATTCGGTCAAAGTTACAGTAACATTTATTTATTTATTAATTTTATTTGCTTGAACATGGTACAAAAACATAACATTATGTTAAGCGTAATTCATGATCTACTTACTATAGATTGGCGTGCAACAAATTACAAACACAATTTGGTTCCCAAAGAAATAAATACTAGCTGACCCGTGCAACTTCATTGCACCAAATCGGTTATTACCGGAAAACACGAATAAAATGACATTTTCTAAAAATGAATCCTAGCTAGATCGATTTATCGCCCGCGAAACCCCTTGTATACTAAATTTCATGAAAATCGTTGGAGCCGATTTCGAGATTCCAAGTATACAAGAATTGCTCGTTTAACGATATAAGCTTAAAAAAAATTATATTAATTTCGACGGCTGATTGAGCAAGAGCTCGCGATCTGTAGTTGAAAGTGCTAACCATTAGACCAACGATTCAAGACTACATAAACAAAAATAAAATATTGGCTTTGATAGCCTGTGCAAGGATTTATTAAGAAATTTTTTACTTCCCTTTGATTATGGTCATTTTCAGTTTCTCAGTATCCTGGAGCAGGATTTTACCGACAGGATTCCCGAACAGGATAAGCGAAGACGGAGCAAAATATTACAATAAACTAATCGACGGCCTGCTGAAGAAAGGAATAGAGCCTGTAGTAACACTTTACCATTTCGATCTGCCTCAGAGTATACAAACCCTCGGTAAATAAGTACTTTTTTTACACCGATGCAAAGAAACCTGTGTATGAGTTTAAGCGCTTTGTCTGTTGTTTGAATGCGGTTTTTTGTACTTTTTTGAATCACTTAGGTAGAGGTAGAAATATGACATCAAACGAGTCGCAGGGAGCTGGACCCAAGTGGCACAAGACCGCTGTTATGTTAGTTTTTATTTAATTGGTTTATTTCGTGACGAGTGCGCGTGGGTGTGCGTGTACACGTGTTTAAATGTGTGTGTGTCTGTGGCATCGTATTTCCCGAACGGATGCACGTGATGAACCAAAATTTAAAATGTTGGTTTGTTTTTCTCTGAAAGGTGAATTAGTCGGAAGTGATCTATGTTTGATGAAAATCGATCTAAGATTGCCGCCGTTAGGAAATGCTCGATAACATATCCTTTCACAAACCCCACATATAATGCATACACAATGACAAGTTTCAAATCTAAGATGGCCGCAAGCACTAGGGCTTGTGATCACGCCAATAACCTTGAGCGTATGCCTTGCACGCCGAACAGTTTAGGCCGCTACCATCTTAGACACCATCAACTACCAGTTGAGATTGCAGTCAAGGGCTAACGTATAGAGGAATAAAATATATAAATGGACGGAGCTGACGCTGATGACTTATTAATTTCAGGAGGCTGGACTAACCCCCTAATAGCTGACTGGTTCGCCGACTACGCTCGCATCGTCTTCAGCCTCTACGCCGACCGGGTCAAGACCTGGATAACCATCAACGAGCCACTAATAATGTGTGACCACATTTACAACCTGGGCAACGTTGTCCCGATGGTGCACGAAGAGGAGCTTGGGCCTTTCCTGTGCAACAAGAACGTCCTTCTGGCGCATGCTAAGGCTTGGAGGATTTATGATGAGGACTTTAAGCCGCAATACAATGGTAACTGTGTTTTTAACCCCCGACGCAAGAACGACGTGGTGTGTATGTATGTGTACGAACTGACCGAAATGTGACGCGAATTAGCGGAGGGTGTGTGTGTGTGTGTGTGTGTGTGTGTATTTGTGTGTGTCTGTGGCATCGTAGCTCTTAAACGGACGAACCGACTTTGATTTTGTTTTTTTTTGCCTGAATTAGCGGAGGGTGTGTGTGTGTATTTGTGTGTCTGTGGCATAGTAGCTCTTAAACGGACGAACCGACTTTCACTTTATTTTTTTTTTCCCGAATTAGCGGGGTGTTTTCTTAGGTATTGTTGATGTAAATCGGTCCAAGACGGCCGCCTCAACATAATGGTCGATTACATATTTTCCACACAACTCCCACAATATATGAGCAATACTACACTATGACAAATTTCAAATGCAACATGGCCGCCGTCCAAATTGGCGATTTAAATTTAACAAGGGTATGAAATGAAAGGAATTTTAAGAAACTAAATTAAAACTAAAAACTTGAAAATTAACTTTAGTCTTATCAGCTTTTTAATTGATCCTTTTGCGTCTTTGGATGCCTGGGCGAAATCGCTATGTAGCGATAAGGCCACCAAATTTTACTCTCTCGCTTTATGCGTATATCTATGTAACTAAGTACTTTTATTATCACCTACATATTATTATAGCGGTGATAGTCGAGTACGTAGGACTTCGACTTTACTTTCTACACTCACTACCGAGTTCGATTCCCAGCATACACCTCTAACATTTTTAAGTTATGTGCGTTTTAAACAATTAAAATACCACTTGCAACTATAAAGGTAACATCGGAAAACACGAGAGAAACCTACGTGTCTGAGAGTTCTCCATAATTATCTCAACTGAAAGTAATTGTGAGAGGATACCCTGTAAAGGAACGGTAATGGATTGATATGATGATGATCTTTATATATTTCACTAGTGAACCCCGATCTTCGATAATTCACGGTAATTTTTTATGTAATACAAAAGTGTCTTGTGACGGCCGATTGGCTCAGTTTGCAGCGACCCTGCTTTCTGAGCCCAAGGCCGTGGGTTCGATTCCCACTATTGGATAATGTTTGTGTGATGAGCATGAATGTTTTTCAGTGTCTGGGTGTTTATATGTATATTCTAAGTATTTAGGTATATTATTCATAAAAATATTCATCAGTCATCCTAGTACCCATAACTACGCTACGCTTACTTTGGGGCTAGGTGGCGATGTTTGTATTGTCGTAGTATATTTATTTATTTGTTTGTCTAACTTCAACATTCGTAACAATATTAAAAAAAAAATTAAGAAAATTAAATAAATCGTTTGGTGTATACGAAGCATCCTATATAGAGTGTAAACGGCGCGGTGCGAAGGCGGTATGAATTTAATCAATTGCGGTTTTTTCATACAGCAGAGAAAACATATGAATAGCTTATACTTAGCACATTTAAGTCAGATAAGTTTTCATACCTACAATCCCATACATTAATATAACAATTGAATATATATTACAGGTAAGCTTTCAATAGCAAACAACCCTATATGGCTCGATCCAGCTTCAGAAAAAGATGAGGAGCTGACAGAACTTGCGAGAGAATTCGGAGTAAGTTGATTAAGTTTTTTTTTTTAAGTAACCGTTATCAGGCTAAGCAAATGCCCACCTGGTTTGAATACCATCGCCAATCAACAGACGGATTCTTTAAATGGCATGCAAAGAATACGTCCTTCAAAGAACTTAGGTCAAACCGAACCATAATAAAAGCATCTTTAATCTTTTGTTTGTACCCAATAGGCTCCAAAAGTTCTGGACCTATTCATGCCATTTATTCGCCAAATGAAAGCTTAACTATCACAAAGTAACAAAGACTATAATTTATTAAAAAAAAATTGGAGATCAAACCTTATGTCAAACCGAACCATAATAAAGGCATCTTTAATCTTTTGTTTGTACCCAATAGGCTCCAAAAGTTCTGGACCGATTCAAGCCATTTCTTCGCCAAATGAAAGCTTAACTATCACAAAGTAACATAGACTATAATTTATTTTAAAAAAATTGGAGGTCGTTACGAAAATAGCAATAATGTAACCCAAAGTAGCAAACATTTCTCTATATATATTCATTACTTGAGGTGCGCTATAAAAGTATTAATGATACATAATAATTATGTATTATATAATTAAAATGCTTATGATTATCTACAAAAAAGTCCATAAGGGAATATATCTAACTATCATAGTTAGGTCGCAATAGTAACTTTTGTGTTCTAAAATTTTAATAGATCGCCGGAAGAAAAAAAAGTGTATTACGCTAGTATTGCAGTATTAATTATTTTTTTAAATGAACATTTATGTCATTTAGGGTATTTATGTAGCACTAAATTACTTTATTCCGATCGGACAATAAATGTAAAAATTATCGCGAGTTTAAATAAAAAAAAGCAATTCAATAAATAGATATTTTTTTTTAAACTATACTCGTTTTATTACAAGTATATACAACTATGTATATTTAATGTAGAACTCTCAGGCATGCAGGTTTCCTCACGATGTATTTCTTCACCATCGAAGCAAGTGATGTTTTATTTAATTAAAACGCACATAACCTTGAAAAGTTGGAGGTCCCCCCGAAAGTGCATTCGAGCTCCTACCCACTGGGCTTTCACCGCTTCCGTGCCCGGTAATGGGTTGATATGATGATGACGATGAAATATAGTAAGTACATTGATTATTAATCAAGGATTCCTATAGTATATCTTCTCGATTATAGGCTGGCCGTTACTCGGATCCCATTTATTCCGCGGAAGGCGGGTGGCCGCCATCCATAGAGAAGATAATGGCGGAATATAGCAAAAAGCAAGGCTATCCTTATTCAAGGTTACCCTCGTTCACTGACGAAGAGAAGAAACTCATTCAAGGTACCTAATGTTGTGGTATTATGGAGTCCATCCGATTTGTATTCTATTTTCAGAGCCGTAGAGTAGATTTTTATCGACAAATTATTACATTTAACTGAGTACTAACTACTAACTGAGTCGTTAGAAGTACGTAAGTTTATAACGATACATTGTCGAATCGATGACTGGTTTTTATATTTCAAAGGAATTTAGCACCGAAAACCGAAATTTTACTTTACAGGCTTCAGAGGTACATTATTTACTGTCTCTGAGACTTATCTGTGAAACCGATACGCTAATTGTCTTTGAGTATACTCACTCTAATTGTTTTATTTTTGTTACTCTTATTGTTTTTGAGTCACTGCCATAGTTTTTACTGAAAGAAATCAGATACAGCCCTAACGTCAAATTTAGCAGCAGAATTATAATCAAGTGACTCCTTGCACTTTATGGTATGCGTCGCGTACCTAAGGTACTATGCGCGTGTCGGTCTTTTATCTTTAATAGGGTTGTTATAAGTAAACACTTAGAATGTTTTGAATTAGTTTGCATTGTAAAATAATTATATGCTTCTTTTTTTACCTGGTGGTTCCTTATGAGACGTCACATGCTAAATTAAAATCAAGTGTCAGTCTTTTATCTTGAATAGGGTTGCTATAAGTAAAAACCTGGCTACGTTTGTTATGGGCTCTTTTTAGACCAGAGCGCGTTTGGAACAATCCTAGCTTTAGTTTTAAGTTAACGAAAGCAGTTATCACCATCACCTTACAATTCTGTTAACATGTTAAATGTATGAAAGCTTCCTGTGACGATCTACGTGAATAAAACATTTGTGAATTTTAATTAAACCTAAAAAGTTCTGAATTAGTTTGTATGGAAAAATAAATAATGTAATAATTCTTTGTGAGATATACTTATGCACCCTTAGAACAATGCATACGCGTTACATATGATGTTTGACATCACACTTGCGAAGAAAAAAACAGGCTAAACATTAAAATACTCTCAGAAAAAAGCTAAACCTCATTTTGTCTTATTCCACTGCATGAAAGTTTTGTTTTCAAAAATAACTTTTGTGAATAATTTGATCAAACTAAACGTTAATTTATAATTATTTAGTTCGTCCAGAATATTTTCATTTAAGGATATGGGTACAATAACAGTTTTTCTTAATTCAGGTACGCGTTGTATATTGATCTGTAACCTTTAAGAATATTAGTATTATTCTTCCAGGCACATACGATTTCTACAGTCTGAACCACTACACAGCTCGTCTAGTACGAGAAGCACATAAAAACGAGACACCAGGACCCTGGTTCGTCGCCGGCTCGAAGGAGCTGAATGCTGTATTGGAGATTGATCCGACATGGGCGTACACCGATTTAAGTTACCTAGCGGTGAGTAGGTACACTTGAATCGAGTATCGACCACAAAATGACGGCCCGTTTAAGCCGTACGGACTAGTGCCGCTATGAAGTTGGTAGTCGAAGGACTATTTGAGGTTCCCATTTTCGCCTACCATCGCCTATGTGCCGTGTGGTAAATATATCAGAATATTGGATAGAAGCAGGCGTCACTTTGCAGAATTCCATGATATATTTTTAAAAATAAGCTTAACTTGCTATACTCGAAAAGTAGGAGAATCTGTATGGTGTGATTTATAATTTCTTCAATCTTTATAGTCCAGACCAAACAGATTTTTAGCAATGTTTTGAGGGTACATTGCACAGAGAGTAAGCTTTCGCGGAGTAGCAAATTAAGCTTCATTTTCATAATATGTCAGAATACAGTTGTCACCACCCTTCCTCTTCCCGCGGGTGTCGTACGAGACGACTTAGGGAATATTTAACAGAGTGCGGACAACAGCATTCTCCGTGCTTCTACTACCGTCTACGGCGATCACCAAATTTTCTGCCAGCGTGTGGATTATAGAACATTCCCGCAGGCCGGTTGGCGCAGTGGGCCACGATCCTGCTTTCTGTGTCCAGGGCTGTGGGTTCGATTCCCGCTACTGGAAAATGTTTGTATTATGAACATGAATGTTTTTCAGTGTCTGGGCGTTTATCTGTATATTTTATGTATTTGTGTACCTATATTATCTAGAAAAATATTCATCAGTTATCTAGTACCCATAGCACAAGCTACGCTTACTTTGGTATTGTCGTAGACTACGACACTACACAAATCGCCATCTACGACTCGTAGTGTATGTATATATGTATTTAAAAAAAAGGGCTTTAGTGTTACAGTGAAATGATACATGGCTATTAATCGGTCACCAATCGGCAAGAATTAGAAACCCTCAACTTCCGCTGGTTCTACAAAACCCGGCACACGGTACACCCGACTGTTCCCATATAATTTACCATAACCTCATGAAACATCTGAAAAACTCCGTTTTAATTCCCTCTATCTCACTGAAATGAAGGTCATGAACAGGCTGAGGATGAATGAGGTAAATTTCAGGTAGCACCGAAAGGCATTCGTCGTCAAATCAAATGGCTTAAAGATCGCTACAACAATGTCAGCATTTTAATTACGGAAAATGGCTTCGCGACACGCGACCCAGATTTGTATGACACCGGGCGGATCAACTTTATACGGGATTATTTGAAAGAGGTAGTTTTTTTTTCATTATTTCTTAGATTTATCCTTGTAAAATTTCAACTTAATAGGCTCACATTACTAAATGCCAAATTAATTTTTTTTATTACTCTTAAAGATATTGCTGGCCATAAAAGAAGACGGCGCGAATGTGATTGGCTACACAGTCTGGTCGCTTATGGACAACTTCGAGTGGATGTTCGGATATTCGTAAGTAAAGATATCAGATAAACTTTATTTATTTATTAATTTTACATCTTGTCACGGGGCCACTTACACTGATCAGATGGAACTACATAATTTATGGATAGCCAGTGGCGTGCACTTCATACATGCACAGAAGCATTGCCTACCCTATAACTTATATATATATAGCTCGCATAGGAGCCTAGTATAGGAGGAGGATTATCGCCATTCTATGCAATTTTTCTGCTGTATGCATACCCTGGTAAGGAAGCCTGTGCACGCCACTGTGGATAGCTATTATACAAATGAATGGAAGATGACATCAAACACTATAAAAGACATGATATTAATATAATGTAATATAGTGATACTCTGCATTGAAGTAAAGGTCATTCATATACCCAGAGTACCTAAACAATTCACGGAAAAATGCTGTCCATCCGTCATGGAATAGACCCCATTCTATATATAATACATGTCATTAAGGTATTTTGTAGAGACTTCCCAAGTCTTATGTCTATTGAGTCCAGTGGTTTCTTTGATGTCGTCTGCCCACCTAACGGGGTCTACGAATGCTGCGTTCCAAGTTCCACTCCAACGTCCATAAGTTCTACGAGCTATTTACCCCGCCCATGACGCTTACGCTTTAGTTTTGCAACTCGTTCAGCTATGTCGGAAACTGGGTTCCTCGTAAAGATGGTTATGCTTGAGCTATATCTGTCGCTCGGAAGTCTGGTAATTGAAAATTTCTAAATTTTCTTTGGACTACCCCGTCGTACAAGACCCCATTCCAGAACCCCAACGTCCAAAATAAAAATAAAAAAATATTTTCAAAATGGCTCATAACACCTGTATGTGTACCGATAAATACTTATCATCGCCATTAACCTATCACCGGCCCACTACAAGGCACGGGCCTCGACTTCAAAAAGACTCGGTCACTTCTGTGCGAACTTTATGAAAAACTCTCAGGCATGCAGGTTACCATGTTTTCCATCACCCATAAAGCACAAGTTACTAGCGTACCCAGCCCGCTTCGTCGGGCTCGATTTTGCTTTATTTTCTTTAAACAATAAACTTACATCATTAAATTTTTAATTTAAAGTCTCATCATATATTAAATCATTTATATCTCTCCGTGTTCATTATCTTCTATTCTCTTCTCGAGCGGGTGAAGATAATTATCAATATCATCATAGGAAATAAAAGCTGTATCTGACAGTTCAAAAATAGAAGTGCTCCGATCGTCACCAAACTTTACAGGATTACTCGACAGGTCAATCCGGAGATTCTCTGAAAGTCTCATTGAAATCGGTCCAGCCGTTTCGGAGCCTATACGGAACATACCCAAACACTTTCTCTTTTATATATATAGATATTGTTTTCTTTTTCTATTTCAGGTTGAAATTCGGTCTATACTCAGTGGATTTCAAAGATCCACAGCGCCTACGTGAGCCACGTGCCTCCGCATTCTTCTATTCGAGTGTTATCAAACACCACTCCCTGGACATACCACACTCATCACATCAATACCATCACTTGAAAAGAAAGAACTTGATACAAGATAAAACGTCAGCTACGTCTAGGATTAGAGTTAATTGTGAATTAATGCTTATATACACGCTTAGTTTAGCATATATTTTAGTAAAAACAATGCACTGAATATTCATTTTTTACTGTCGCTTGATTCACGGATGTCGACTGAATCACGGATTTTGATCCAAAGCGGCGCTTAACAACTTTCGCAAAGATTCTAAGGAAAAGATCTATTAAATTTAGCGCAAACTTCAAGGTACTTCAAGGTACTACTACTAGAGCGATTTTTTAAAACGACTGCCTTATTATGGAGTTTTTGTTTTAAGGGTTCACATACAATTTTATTTCAGTCTTACAGAGTTCAGGCGTAACCGTCTGCATAGAGCAATCGTTTGGAAAGTGGCAAATCGTTGTTTCCGAGATTCAGATTATACAACGTGTTAATGAAAACCGAAAGAATACTTCATAGGCTTTACAAGAACATTATTAATTGTCTCGCAGACTTATCTGTGAAATCCAAAAGCTAATAGAGTTTAGTTCCACCACTGCTGTGCGTTTTACAGAAAGAAAGCAGATACAGCCTTTACATCGCATACAAAATTAAAATCAAGTCATTTTAGGTACGCGTCTCGTAGCGTAGGTACTGTGCGCGTGTCGGTCCTTTAACTTCAATAGGGTTGTCATAAGAACTTAGAATGTTTTATGCTTTTATAATATCTACACAGGGTGATTCCTTATGAGATATCCTTATGCGCCCTTCAACAGTATTTCGTAATTCTGTTACACGTTGTATATATATATACATATATACAAATATGCTCGTTTAAAGGAATTAGATGGATAGAGGCCGATGATGACATAGGGGTCATTGAAGTGATGGATTAGAGAGAGACATGAGGGTTATGGGAGTTCGGAGTTGGAATGAAGCGGCTTCTGACTGCCTCCGCTGGAAAAAGCCAAGACCCGTAATAGCGCACAAAAGCTAATTTTTTTTTACCACCGGTAATTTTTTTGAATAAAGACGTATTCAGTTTGAATGCCTACCATGTTTAGCCTGCCCAGGGCATTAAACCCAAGGCCTCTTGATCCGTAGATAAACATATTAACTACTTACTCAAAGAGGCATTTATATATTGACTTATGTTTTACTTGTTGCATAATTTAGAGAATGATAAGTTAAAGTTATAATGATTTTTAGATTGCCGTAAATCGATTTTCAAGTGGCTTCTGTATCTTAATTCGTTTTAATGATAAGATTACTTGTTAAAGAGCCTTTTAGCTGGTTTACAAAATATTGGTGCCAATTTTCTTGTACTTCTTGTAAATCTCTTAACTGAATGGTAAATTCGAATTTTTTTATTGGAATAGTCAAAGTATATAGTATATCTTAATATATAAAAATCTCCTGTCACGATGTTTGTCCGCGATGGACTCCTAAACTACTTAACCGATTTTAAATTAAATTGGCACACCGTGAGCAGTCTGGTCCAACTTAAGAGATAGGATAGCTTAGATCTTTAATTATAGTCACAATTGTATTTTATTGCAAATTATTTGTCTATAATTAATTGACAGTCACATGCTATATATATATATATATACTACTATACTCATTTATGGCTTAGCGATACTGAATACTTTAAAAACAAAATCAAACGCAGACGAAGTCGCGGGCAACAGCTAGTAGTATATAGATCAGACTTTAAGTTATAAGTAATAATAATTACAAACTAAAATTAAAATAAACAAAATAATTATGGTAAATTTAAAAATATAAGTAAGTTCATATAACACTCAGCACTATGCAAAGTATATTTTGGCGAGCATACCTTGGCAAAAATGTATGTTTGCATTTTTTTATGTACTAAGAAAACTTACGTACGTACGTAGAACGTAATAGCTTACTTAATTAATTACGTGATTTTATATAAACATACGCGAGGGAATAGAAACAAAAATCTCAAATGTTGAATTAATAAATGAATGAATATACTTTTATTACACACCACAAAAAGTATATAAAAAAAAGAAAAGTATAACAAAACAACGTACGATTTGGCGGCCTTATCGCTTCATAGCGATTTCTTCCAGGCAACCAATGGCAAAGATAACAAATACAGAAAATAGTTAGGTGGTGAATATATACATATACCCATAAAATAAATATATAATATTTATAAAAAAATATTTGTAACCAAAGACAAATAAATATTTAAGTAAATGCCAATATAAATATAATATATAAAAATGATATTGACTTAAAAATAACTGTTAAATAATATATAAATAAAACTTAAAACTCTGTTTTTGTGCCACTTAATGCCACTAAATAACGCGACATTATAATGATACCTTTATTAGAATATATACCGCGTCTACATTATTTAACTTTTTACGTTTGTCCACTAGTATGTAAAATATATCATCCGCAACCTAATAACGTCCTAACGTCCCAGGCCTGATATTTATGACATACATGTGTATCTTGAACTAATAAAATATACTGGATATTATATGTTAGATACTATCTTTACTGCGTTAGCGCAGTGGGTAGGAGCTCGTCTTCGGGGGGCCGAGTTCGAACCCCAGCACTAACTTTTGATAGATAGATAGATAGATAAATTCTTTACTGCACACAATTAAGAGATAAAGATAATATAAATTGAAAACATAAATATAAGAAGAATAAAAATGCGCAAAGGCGATCTTATCGCTTTAAGCAGACAATTCTTAATGAAAGAATAAAATGAGTATGGAAACGGGATAGTGCAATTTTAAAAATATGTTATAACATAAACTACATCTACTATATATAACAATTAATACATACACATATAAAAAAATATATATATATATATATATACATATTATATTCATATATATATATATATATGTATATATACATAAATATATACAAACCTTATGTGCGTATGTGCGTTTTAAGTAATTAAAAATATCACTTGCTTCGACGGTGCAGGAAAATTTCGTGTGGAAACCTGTACCTATCCGCACTGGACCAGCTTGGTGGACTACGGCCTTAAACCTTCTTATTTTGGCCCACTACACTGCACGGGTCCCAGGGGCCGGTAATGGGTCGATATAATGACTATCTTTACTAGCATTATGAATGCGAGAGTGTTTGTTTGTTTATCCTTCCTTCACGCCCACGCAACCAATCGAATTTAATTTTTTGCATAGTGTTAGTTAAAAGGACGGAGAGTAATATAGGCTACGAACAGGATCCCGCAGGACTTGTTAAAAACGTAATAAACTCGGATAAATAACGCTGGGAACAGCTAATACAAACACTTTGACAAGAATCGACACTTGGTTGTTTTGTCCATTCAACTATTCAACCAATTCACATGCTGGCAGTGGCGTGCATAGACCCTCTATGCACGCCACTGCAGATATGAGAATGCAGATAATATAAAAGTATAAAAATCTCAGTACGAGTTATAAAACACATGAGGATAGACACTCTTACAGAGTTATAAAAATCCTATCCTGAAGTTTTTTAAATAAATAAATATACTACGACAATACACACACCGCCATCTAGCCCCAATAAGCGTAGCTTGTGTTATGGGTACTAAGATGACTGATGAATATTTCTATGAATTATATACATAAATACTTAGAATATACATATAAACACTCAGACACTGACAAACATTCATGCATATCACACAAAAATTTTCCAGTTGTGGGAATCGAACCCACGGCCCTGGGCTCAGAAAGCAGGGTTGCTGCAAACTGCGCCAATCGGCCGTCTTTTTATAACTAGTACTGGATTAATATAACTCATTTTATATCATCTGCATACCCTGTGCATACCTCGCGTCCCTCTATGCACGCCATTGACTGCTGGACATAGTGTTGTCATTTGAAGGGAGTTCCACAATCCGCGGTCCTGGGCCGGTTTCCTCCAGCGGCTCCCAGGGACTCGCCTGATTTAGTCTTACGTCTGTCCACCTCGTTGGGGGTCGATCTACGCTGCGTTACCGGAGTGCAGTCGTTCTCCGAGCGATGTGCCCCGTCCATTGCTACTTTAGCTTCGCGACTCGTTGAGCTATATCGGTAACTCAACTTCTACGGATTTCCTCATTTCTGATTTGATCACGTAGAGATACTCCTAGCATCATGTAGAGATACACCTCCATCGCCGCTGAGTTGAAAGACTCTGAGCTTTCTCATGAGGCCCATTTAGTAAGCGACCATGTTTCAGATCCGTAAGTCATCACTGGCGACACGAACTGTTCGAAGACTTTAGTCTTTAGGCACTAAGATCCGTTCAATTATTGCATTATAATAAGGCACTAATTAGGGTTTTTGATCCTAATTAGTAAGCTGATTATTTAAAATGTTATTACTTAAGCTCTACTGGGTAATGCCGTAATGTCGTAATTATATTGTGAAAGGTTAATTGTTGGAGACATATAATAAGATTAGGCTAATTAAGTTGAAAGCTTGAATTTTCTAGCGAAACATGGTTTTGACCTTTGAGTAAAGAGGCCAGGCGAGGCCAGCTTATTGCCAATGTGAGATGGTGATAACAAAAATAAAACTTCGGCTCGTAGCTTTAGTTTTAAGTATACGAATATGTTTATCGCAATCATCTCACTACCGTGTAATTCTCAAGTAATTTACGGATCAAAAGTGCCACCTATGGGCCTACTTGAATAAAGACATACCGCGAATCTTCTTTATAATTTTACGTAGTATAAGGCGCTACCCCTGTTTGAACGCTTAAATCTTTTAATTCTACGCAACGGATTTGAATCCATTTTTCAGCAATAGTTACAGCGTAGAGTGCGATAGGGACAGATGTAGCTCAGACGGATTTTACCTTTAAACATTTGATAAATTTCTCATTCAAAACTGGGCCGATTCAACCATTTATGACATGAAAATTACTGTTGGCTGTCTACCAACGCTGCTTTTACCGACGCGCGGTGGCTGCCTCCCAGTACATTGGGAACCCAACGTCCATCGGTTCTACGAGCTATGTGCCCCGCCCATTTCCACTTCACTCTGTACTTTCTACGGCGCCCCAGAGCGCCGCAGCGCCCAGTTTTGGAAGCCCTGACTTATAGTAATAAAGGTAGAATTATAAGAACCTTTTTAAACTTTTTTTAAATTAAACAAAAGACTTCTAGCAGATAATCTATTAAACTGGTATAGTTTAACTTAGCTCTAGTCAACAGTAACCTTAATGTTTGTCTATTTCATGTAATTAGATGGATGGGCGGGCGATGACACGTGGTGGGTCTGAGTATATTGTGTAGAATAGGGAGAACTGCGAAGTTATTAAATTTAAGTGATTAAGTTTAAGTATTTAAATATTCAAATGTGTGCCATAATAATCACAGGTTAGCCCCATATCCTAGATTTACACAGCTGCTTTGGTGTTACGACAGTCAAACTGAAAATCAATTTTGCTCCTGCTACTGCGACACTCTCAAATACATTGCTCCTACAGGATAGATAGATGAAACAAACGAGTTTGTGTGTGTGTTATCGTGTGTGTGTGTGTGTGTGTGTTTGTGTTTGGGATAGACTTCATGTCACAATGACTTTTGTGGGGTGTTTTGTAGGGAGTTCCACTATCCACGGTCCTGGGCCGCTTTCCTCCAGCGGCTCCCAGATTAGTCCAACTCGTTTAGGGCTGACCTACTCTGCCTTTACCGGAGATTCGTATAAAAACTAGAGTTACCGACATAGCTCAGTGAGTCGCGAGGCTAATGTAAATCAATATACTACGACAAAACACACAACGCCATCTAGCCCCAAAGTAAGCACAGCTTGTGTTATGGGTACTAAGATGCCTTATGAATATTTTTATGAATTATATACATAAATACTTAGAATATACATAAAACACCAAGACACTGAAAAACGTTTATGCTTATCACACAAAGATTTTCCAGTTTGATGGGGTGCTGGGTAGGGCCCATAACCGGAGAACCGATGGACGTTGGGTTCTTAAAGTGCTGGAATGGATACCCGTACCGGCAGTCAAAATGTAACTTGGAAAATAAAAAGGAACACCCCTTTGTATACCTACGCCTATTTACGTTCCGTTATTTTGCAACTTTCTTTACTGTGCAATAAAAAGTTTAAATACGATAAGGAAATAAATGAATGAGAGATTAATAACGTAAATTACTCACAAAAAAGACTTAGTATATGGCTTAATACTAATTATAATTGAAGAAAATGATCATAAACATTAATTGCTATGTCGTAACTCTGCAGAAGTTCGTCTAACCTTGACCCTGGGCTGTTTGAAAGCCAGATTTCAACGAGAAGAAGAACTCAGCAATTGCTATTTTTAACGTTACCGTCTTAAGATCCATGATAAGACTGCAGTTTTATACAGAAATTAAAAAAAATCTAGTCTCCACAAATTTCTTGATAAAAATAGCTCTTTTTTTAGGATCATATATTAGTTAGCCTAAGGATTTTCATGTACATAGGAATTACGTCGTAACCAAACATGAGTATACCTACTCTTCAAGATTTTAAACTACGATTTTCGTGGTTAATCAACATTTCTTAAATATAGTTCAACGGGTACACACCACGATAATGTTGATTAACCACGAAAAACGTATTTGGTTGAATTGATTATGATAAAAACTTTGACTGCAATCTCAATTTTCTTCTACGGTTCTCCGCATTTCTGGTTCGATCACGTTGCGGTAATCTCAACATAGCTCTCTCCATCGCTCGCTGAGTGATTCTGAGCCTACTTATGCGGCCATACCTACTCTTACTTTATCAAATTTGTTAACTAAACTAAGTAAAAACCTTCGCCAATAAACAGAGCAACACTTCATGCAAGGCAAGTCCTCAGTCGTGCAATGGGTTTCTTACCAGCAACCAGCCCCTTCAGACCGCAACACAGCATTGCAACATTGCTGCTTAGCGGCATAAATAAGCATGGCAATAGGACTTCCCCGGACGAGCTCGGTCACAATAAGTTCTACTACTACTAAAACTTACCATTGAAATCCTATATGTAATTCTTCAAAGCGAAATGGTTAGCCGCTTTAAGCGATACAGTAAAATTTTGTCTAAAAAAAAAATATCAAAGTTATCACTAGTACGTTTTTCTTAGTTATTTAGTCAAACTTGGGGATCAAAAAATTCTAAAAATAATATTTACAAACGTTACTGAATATTTTGATGTATGATGAAAAAAAGTTGCTATTTGTACGTGTTCAATAAATATAATTATTCATGAGGAAGGTTTATAATTAGTAAACGAGCATTTTGAATTATAAAAATTAAGCTAAATTTATAGGCATTTAGGCAATGTACTAATGTAAATACTAATAAAGTACGTTTCGCTCCGACACCGGAGTATCCTCAGGCTATGTTGACTTTACAATGAATAATTGTTAAGTCAGTATCTAATCTAATAATTGTTAAGTTAAAAATTATTATTTTTTAAGTCAGCATCTCCTGAGGATACTCCGGTGTCGGAAAGATACATTGCCGAATGTTCTGTTTGGTGTGGAGTATGAAGATGTATGAAATTATAAACATAGACCATACAGATTCTCCTGCTTTTCGCGGACTATAGCAAATCAAGGTTACATTTAATAATGTATCATGGAATTTCGCAAAGTTACGCCTGCCTCTAACCAATATTTAAAAACGAGCATTTTATCTTAGAGAATATCAAAGAAATTCAATGATTTGTGATGATACCTCGTAGCATATATACGAGTATTATTATGCCCTAACATTGAAAACGCTGTCTAAACCTAACTAGATAGATTAAATTAATGTAAGTAATACTGACTTTTATTATAAATCTCACTAAAGTGCGTTAATAATATTATGTACATTGCATACCTGCGAAACCGGGGCGGATCGCTAGTTAACTATATACTGATATTTCCTACAAGTTTAGGTAAAACAACTCCACAGTATAACCCACACTGAACTCGACTGGAAATATTTAAAAAATTGCAAAATAAATAATACCAAATTCCGACATCTTTATTATACCACGACATACTCGTATGAATTCAATGCCGTTCTGAAATCGAAACCGATTGTATAACGTTCTCAAAGTTCACATCAATAAATACATCTTTAACTGCATATTAGGTATGATTTTGGGGGAAGGAAAATTTGCGATGATCCGCAGCCATGGGGAAATACGCAGAGACCCCTTTTTTAACATAATATGAGAACATATATAAGAAACTAATGCTCAGTAACTATGCTTCAGTTATCACAATGGTTTCTTTCCAAGCAGTTGTTTTGTGGTGAGTGCCACTTATTTTTAGTTTCTAACGCGTGTTTAAACGAGATTTGGTGTCATAGAATAAAACGACGCGTTGGTATTCTTTTCTTAGCGGTATTACGATGAGTTTTATTTTTTCGACGATCTTCCTGCAGGGGGGAGATAAAAATTATATCCCCTGACAAGGGATTTAATTAACGTGCCCACCTGCTAAATCACTGGAACTGGAGATAAATGGGAGAAGGTAAATTTTTATCCTTTCCCCTTTTGATAGCACAGGCAGGAGATAAAAGTTGTATCCCCGTCTAGCATGGACAGGAGACAATTATATGCCCAAGGAAAGAATATAAATTTCTCTTCTCATACAGCTTTATTAACTCGCAGAGCACTGGCGCACAAGTGGAAATATTATCCAAATAATATATTCGTAATAATAAAAGGTGTAAAACTTCTCCGATTCCCTTTTCCCGTACTTTAGCAAGTAGAAACGATAATTATATCTCTTCAGCACGGCTAGCATGGGCAGGAGACAATTTTCTTCCCGGGGAAAGGATAAATAATTGTCTTGCCCCACAGCTTTATCAAACAACCAGAGCTGGTGCCGAAATATTATCCAAATAATATATTCGTAACAATAAACGTGGTAAACTTTCCTATTATTTGTTCCCGTGCTTTAGCATGTGGACGGGGATATAACGTTAGTTATATCCCCTGCCAGGGGATATAATCGGGGGATATAATTTTTTTCTCCTGCCTGTGTTATCCCTGCTGAAGGTTTCAGTTAAGGCATAACTAATAGAGATAAAAAAAGTATTTTCATTAGAAAGTGTTTCGTCTTCTCTGAGACATATTTAGTGAGTGTAAAGGTAAGGGTTTACGCGGATGGGGTATTTGTGCCCCCTTAAAGTACTTATCAAGTTAACTAATTTGACTTAACGTGGGTAAATATGTCAAATACGTATGGAGTTGTTCAACTTTGAGTCTTATATATAAAACGAAAGAGCCTGCGCCCAGCTGCAGGATAGTAATCGGTTGATGATACCTAAAGACATGATTTGCGATAGCATGTGTGATTCAATTTAATCCCACCAATATCGCAATTCACGAGTAATTTATTATACAGCATAGTGATCCATAGTCGACAATTTCCTCAATATAGCCAGATTTTTTCCACGTGAGGTGTGTGGAGTCCACCAATCCGCGATGGGCCAGCGTGGTGGACTACGGCCTTAATCGCTTCTCAGTGAGAGGAGACCCGTACTTTGTAGTGGGCCGGTAATGGGTTTATGTAATGACCAGTTATTAATGTACCTAATTGCACTCAAATACATTCAGTAGTTTTTGCGTGATGCGCGCACAAACCAGCAGTCAAACAGACATATAGACAAACATACACATAGACAAACAGTTACACAGACAAAGAGACAATAATTACAAAAAAATGCATTTTGCTTTCTATTACTTATTTCAAACGTCTCCCAGTTATTTTTATGCAAAAATCTTTAATGTATAGCCACAGCTAGTCTACGATTTTATTATATAATAAAAAGATCATGCATATGTATAGATCTAGTATGTATCAAATACAAAGGATTTAGATAAAAAAGGACAGACACAGACAATTCATTTTAGACATGAATTGTCTTTATGCACGAGAGATTTTTTCCAGGACGCCTCGAATGTGAGAAATATTTAACAAGTAAATAGGTACTTGAAGTACCTATTTACTTGTAACTAAGTAACTAATAATTATAAGAATATGTTAATATAACGTAAGAGTTAATTATTCTAAACTAAAGCCACGGTTCAGCTGTACAGTCGTATGAATATTCTGTGTTACTCATTTTACATAGTTTATTAGGTTTTTTATTTTAAGTAAGTATAATTTTATTCATAAACAAAAATAACCTAAAACAAAAAATATATTTTATAATAACTACAAACTAAAATTAATATTCGTTTGAGATAAACACTAAGGCTCGAGATAACAATCGAGTTGATTGTTGTTTCTTTTCAATATAGGTAAGTCTATCAGTCATCAAAATTAGTACCTTTTCGCCGCTTTAATTTCTTCTTGAATAAAATATGCATTTTCAATTTATTTTTCATCACACTTGCTCGTAACGAGAATCTTATTACGTCGATGTAAGGCAATCCAAGATATTATAACACGTGTTACAGTAAATTTATAAAGTGGGTAAATAATTAAACTTTTGATAACTATAAATTCATATTTGCCAGATATTTATGTTCATGACATTGAGTTGGTGGTATTTCGTATTCTGATATAAATACGACTGCATTATCGATGCACCGCAGTCCTACATGGACTCGATGCAAAAATACCTCCCGGTGTCTTAGTCGTTTATCACACGCATGTTTGTTTTAAAATTGCATACATTAAAGTGTCCAGTTTAAATTGTAAAGTATAGCAGTACTAGATTTTACTGCGCCGGGAATAACAATCGAGCAAAAAATGACAGTTATTTTGTGAGAACGTATTTAAAAGTTTATCCGGTTTTTTTTCGCAAGTGTGATGAAAGTCATCTAATGAAACGCGTTCGGTACATTACTTGTTACACTCTTTGGCCTTCTTGGCGCATTCGCCTTTTGTTCATGCGCCTATTACCGCCTCGACTTTAAAATGCAATGTAACAAAACTAAATTCATAATCTACTATAAACATTTCATAGACCCTTATTAACTACATAATTTTACATATTTCACGTCAAAATTGGCACTTTTAGAAAAATAATATTTAATTTTGTTGAATAATTTTTGCTTGGTAATTGATTCCTAAGCACTTGTGGTTAATGTTATCGTTTATGTACCTATAACTAAGTTGTGGAAACTTCACTTGGTTTATGTGATATAAAAATACGGCATTACCCTTATGTGTAATAGTACTGTTTGTTCCTTTTGAAAAGCCAATAATAGTATATTGTGCAACAAGTGCGATAAGTTCGCATCGCAATCATTCGCTCGAGTGAGCAATCGACAACATCGCACGGGTTGCAGATACTATTTGACGTTTTCAAATTGTTCAAATGTGACAATTTATTTGAACGAAAGTAAAAATAATTAATTAATATCGAGTGAGCAATCGACAACATCGCACGGGTTGCAGATACCATTTTTTATTACAAATGCGGAGATATATTATGTGGGCACAAAATTCCAAGTCCTAAACGGATGAAAAGTTTAAAAAAAAGAAACTATTTGTTTCTATTTTACTTCAAACAATAAATACAAATTAATTAATATTAATTAACAAAACATAATAAATTTATTTGGAACAATCAATGCGTAGAATTAAACAGCTCAATATTAATTAATTATTTTTACTTTCGTTCAAATAAATTGTCACATTTGAACAATTTGAAAACGTCAAATAGTGTCTACAACCCGTGCGATGTTGTCAACGTCATTTTGCGTGCCACAAGTAAACTTGTCGCACTCAAATAACAGTTTAATTTACGAAAAAATTAACGCGTCATTTTAAAATGGGCAAACAGCTCTTTTTCAACCGCAACAGCGAGTACTAAAATACTACTTATCCCGCATGAGCAATAAAAAAAAATAGTTTGAACTAAATTTAAATCTGTTTTTAGACAATTAAAAGTTTTGGTTTCATTAATTTCGCATCCGCATCCGCCCTTCCAGCATCCATTTTCCCCAGTGCCTACAATATGAGTACCTTCAAATCAAGAGTGAATAGGCATCTTCTAGGGAAGCGCGCTCCACCTTAGGCTGCATCATCGCTTACCATCAGGTGTGATTGCAGACAAGCGCTCGTCTATAAAAAAAAATAAAAAATAAATAAAATTAGTTATTTTGAAACATTTATATTCAAGGTTATTTGTTTGCAGTGCTCTCTTCACGCGGACGTGGGGCATCGACCTGACCTTTCCACGAAACTTTAAATTTGGAGCCGCGTCAGCTGCGTACCAAGTCGAAGGTGGATGGAACGCTGATGGTAAGTTAATCTGGTGACTTGTAGCCTACTAGTCAGCAGATTATGTTAGACAGCAAACTACAGGCGGACGGACTGACGGAAAGCGGACGCTTCGCGAGTAATAAATGATAAGCGATATATTAAATATTTTATTAAGTTCAAATATCTCAATAAGTTCAAAGTTTATATAAAACGTAAGTTTACAGAAAAATCCTATTATAATATTAAGGATTATTTAAACGATAAAAAAGCTTGGGTGTGAATTGCTCTAATTTCATAAATTTACTGGAAGATGGTGATAACAAAAAAATAAATTTACCCGGCTAAGTTTGTTGTGGGCTCTTCTTAGACCAGGGCGTGTTTGGAACCCTCGTAGCTTTAGATTTAAGTTGGCGAACGAAGTTGTCACCATGTATGTAAGAACGCTTCATAAGTGCCTGTGATAGGCCTACATGAATAAAGAAATTTTGAATTTCAATTTTGAATTTATTGCCCTCGGAAGTTATGGGCCAAAAAATATTGTTACCTTAAATTAAAATGCTACTTTTCATAACAAGTTAGTTGAATTTATGTAACTTTTGATATATTTAAAGCATTCGATTCTGTTCCGTAATGTACCGTGAACATTAGTTCAGTGTATTACATTTACATTACATTTCTTTTCATCATCATCATAACATCAACCCATTACCGGGCTCTTCCCGCAATGAGATGGGGTTAAGGCCGTAGTCCACCACGCTGGCCCAGTGCGGTTTGGTGGGTTCCACAAAACTTTGAGAACACTATGTAGAACTCTCAGGCAAGCAGGTTCCCTCACGATGATTCCTTTACCGTTGAAGCAAGTGATATTTTAATTAAAACTTTAAACGCACATAACTTAGAAAAGTTAGAGGTGCGTGATTCGAACTCTGCACCCCGAAAAGGAAGTCGAGCTCCTGCCCAATGCGCTTTCACCGCTTCACCCTGGTTGTACACCCTTGTTGTTGCTATTTCAGGCAAAGGTGAAAGCATATGGGACAGATACGTCCATGAGCACCCAGAGGTGATCAAAGGTGGTGCGACTGGTGACGTGGCTGCAGATTCCTACCATCGGTGGCGTGATGATGTGCGAGCCGCGACAAAGCTGAAACTACAGTTCTACAGGTCAGTTTCTGTAGACCTCCATGGCGCAGTGCTGAGCGCTGTGGTACTAAAGAAGGCCGTCTTGGGTTCGATCTCCGGCGGGGGCAGTTTCTAATTTTTTATTTGAGTTATTTTTTTGACCTGTTCTGGTTACCTTGGTATGGTGGGAGACTTCCGCTGTGGCTAGTTACCTCTGTACCAACAAATATGTGCCGCCGATTAGCGTTCCGGTACGATGCTGTTTGACACCGATTAGGGGTTTAAATAACTGCCATACATGGTTAGCCCGCTACCATCTCAGACTCCATTATCATTTAACATTATATAACACAGTCAAGGACAAACTAGTGGTAGTAAAAAAAGTGGAAACTAGAGTTTTTAAAACAGGAAAAGTATGCAATTATTCTCAACTGTGATGTGGTGTGGTGGATGTTTGCAACGATCATACGTGAAGTATCTTGGAGGCCTTTTAACTTCTTAGAGCCTATACCAATGTACCTTACATTTGAAATCATCGCAGCTTTACTTTAACGATAACTTGAAGCTTTAGTTTAAATATAAGTAACTAGATGTTGCCTGCGACTTTGTCTGCGTTTGGTTTTTGATGTGGCGTTAAATTTAGTTGCAGTTTTCAGTATCGCTAAGCCTTAAATGAGGGGTTTGCTGCTGTCCACCAAGGAGTTCTGTCCTCTATCTCCAACAACTCTCTATAGTACAAAAATAATTATTTAAATCGGTTATAATTTGTCGGAGTAATGGTATAAAATCGTCAAACACTCATCCCCTCTCCCAAAGGAACCGAGCTTAATGTCGGGATAAAAAGTATTCTATATTACTTCTAACACTTCTAAAAATATGTGTACAAAGTTTCATCAGGATCGGTTAAGTAGTTTTTGCGTGAAAGCGTAACAAACAAACTTACATTCACATTTATAATATTAGTAGGGATTTACTTATATCACCTTCAATTTCCAGTTTGATATTTCCTCCAAGTGTAGGTAATACCACTTCAATAAAAATTATAAAAAAGCATCTTGTTTTAAAGTTTCTCATTGCAATACCTTTGAAATGTAGATCGAAACTTCAATGTTTCCTAAGTGATAAAAAGGCATATACGTATTCATTTTGTCATCGACGATATGAGAACCGTTATAACTGAATTGGCAAAGTACCTAGGCAGTGATTGCCAGAGAGAAGCAGGTTCCAAATCCTGTTGAATAGGATTTTTTTATATGCATTTTAAATTTATAATTAATACGATACCCCTTTAGACATATATAGATAGAAGCGCTATTCCAAACAAAATGTCGTGTACCGCTGCTTTATGGTACACAGTAGAGATATATATTTTTTGTTCTTCTCGTTTTTATAATGTAAAACGTTTTTTTTAGGATCTCAATAAACTGGCCTCGTATTTTGCCCTCGGGTTTTACCAACGAGATCAACCAAGCTGGCGTCAAATACTACAGCGACCTCATCGACTCTCTCCTCGAAGCGGGCATCGAACCGATTGTAACTCTATACCACTGGGAACTGCCAGTGAAGATCCAAGACCTTGGTAAATACCGATTGATTGATTGCACTCTTTATCACACACAAAATATAAGATACAATAAAATAAAACAGACGAAACTTAAAGCTAGATATAAGGACGTGCAAAGGCGGTCTTTTCGCTGAAGCGATCTCACCCAGAAAACTTTTCGTGAGAGGACTCAAAAAATAACCAACCATTGGGTTGGTGCAACCATAAAATAAAAAAAAAGTCAAAGTCTAAATTATCTTTATTCAAGTATGGGCCATAGGTGGCATTTTTGATGCGTACATTACATGAAAAGTACACGGTAGTGAGATGATGGCGATGATAATTTACATGTTTGTAAATTTTAAACTAAAAACTATAGCTACGAGGGTTCCAAACGCGTAATGGTCAAAGAAGAAGCCCACAACAAACATTATCTCATTGTAATAGACATTATTCTTCAGAAAATATCGAACGATAATTTCAATTACATACGAGTATATATATACATATTTCTATAATAAACTATATAATATTGAAATTAAGTTACATCACCATTATCGTCGTATCAACCCAATACCGACCCACTCTAAGGCACGGGTCAACTCCCACTCCCAAAATGAGAAAGGGCTACACCACGCTGTCCCAGTACGGATTGGTGGACTTCATACACCTTTGACAAAATTATGGAGAACTCTCAGGCATGCAGGTTGCCTCGTCATCTTTTTCTTTACCGTTGAAGCAAGTGATATTTTAATAGCTTAAAACGCACATAACTTAGAAAAGTTAGAGGTGCGTGCATGAGGTTCGAACTCTGCCCCCTGAAAGTGAAGTCAAAGACATACTAACTAAGCTTTATTGTTTTTTATTCTTGTACATCTTTGACTGCATCAGCACTTCGACAGCCGATTGGCGCAATGGGCAGCGACCCTGCTTCCTGCGTCCAAGGCCGTGGGTTCGATTCCCACAACTGGAAAAATGTTTGTGTGATGAACAAGAATGTTTTTCAGTGTCTGGGTGTTTATCTGTATAATTATTTATGTGTATTATATCTATAAAAATATTCATCAGCTATCTTAGTACCCATAACACAAGCAACGCTTACTTTGGGGCTAGATAGCAATGTGTGTATTGTTGTAGTATATTTATTATTTTACTTACCACCACGTGAGATTGCAGTCAAGTGCTAACTCATAGTCTTATAATATAAATGTACTTACACTACTAAATGATATTTTACAACTTAGTTACGTAATTTCCGTAAACCATAACTCACGTTATGTGATTAAATTTTTCAGGAGGCTGGGCCAACCCGCTTATCGTAAAATGGTTCGGAGATTATTCAAGAGTAATATTTTCGTTGTACGCCAACCGCGTCAAGACCTGGCTGACTATGAACGAACCCGTCGCCGTCTGCGACTACGTATACAACTCTGGTCTCTACGCTCCTGGAGTTAAGGAGCCATTCTTCGGACCGTATCTGTGCAATAAGCATTTGATGCTTGCACACGCTAAAGCTTACAGAATTTTCGATGAGGAGTTCAGACCGAAATACACAGGTTAGATAATCTTCAGCATATTAACGTCCACTACCGAAAGTCCTGTCTTAGAGAGATTAGGAGCTTAGACCCACCAACCTGTTTCATTGAAGGTTGCCGTGTTTTAACTTATAGTATGTTAGTTTTTATAGCCGGGTCCCACGTCTTAACAATACGAACGTAATAATATAATAATAATAAAAATATTTATTTTTTTATTTATTTGCCAAATTGTGGGTACATAACAAGAACACATTTCATTAAACAGACCCTTCACAATCGACTGTCACAGACAGTGTGCAAATGTTTATAAAAATAAAATATAAATTACATTAAAATTTAAAAAGTAAAAATACAATAATCAGAAATAAGTAATGATGTCATTTTAAATTAATTAGGCAAATAATACAAATACAAATGTTGTTATACAGTTAGAAAAGTTAACTACTAGGTATATTATTGTTCACTAAGGTATTATTTTACACTATAATAGTTTTTTTCGCTTGAATTTTACTAGTGGTGGATTTTTGTGACAGTCCGGAAGTTTATAGTACAAAGTAATAGCCATACAAAATGAATTGTTTGAGACAGCCAATCTTTTTGCTGGTACCCAAAGTTTATATTTAGGATATGGTCTGCCCCTCCTGTTTGGATAAATTTCATTTAATGTATGAAATATAATAATGACTCTTACTAGTACTAAAAATTTCATAGCAAAAGTGGAAACCTTACAACTTTTTGTTAGACCCGGGATCCGAACCCAGGATCTCGTGATCCGTTATCAAACTTGCTAAACACTAAACCAACGACAAGGCAACTTTAAAAGCTATATCATACAATCATTAGTTTTATTTATCTTCGTTTAATTTACTTAATTGTTGAGACACAGTTTACACTACTGCAACCGTTATCGCGGTACTATGTTTATTGTAAATTCTGTACCCTTACCAATATTCTAAATAAATAAATAAACATGTAAATAAACATGTTTCTGCACTTTCGCACTTCCGGCTGCACAATGCACTTCCGGTTCTTATTTTTGTTATACTTTCTTGCAGTGAACACTCTTTATGGTATCATCACCAGCCTGTTAGCATTATTGGCTTGACCCAGGAATAGAACCAAGAATCTCATCTTCCATAGTTGAGCATTCTAACCACTAGACTTACGAGGCAGTACTTACGTAGCTTTGGCATCAAAAAAATAATTTATGATACCACTGGCCATGGAGCCATAAAATCCGATGGATATTTACAAACAGTAATTCTCACCCACCACAAAAATCTGGAATGGCCTGAGCTTCCGTCTTCCCCGATATCTTTTATATGGTTTCTGGAATGGCATATCATCACATTAACCCATTACCGGCCCAGTACAGAGCACGGGTCTCCTCTCACAATGAGAAGGGGTTAAGGCCGTAGTCCACCACGCTGGCCCAGTGCGGATTGGTAGACTCAACACGTTTGAGAACATTATGTAGAACACTCAGGCATGCAGGTTTCCTTACGATATTTTCCTTCACTGTTGAAGCGAGTGATATTTTAATTAAAAGGCATATAACTCAGAAAATTTAGAGCCCCGCGAAAGTGAAGTCAAGTTCCTACTCAATTCCTTTTCTCGCTGTATGTGTGAGACAAGATTTTTTTTTTAATTTGCAGGGAAAATCTCGCTCGCGAACAACGTACTGTGGATAGAGCCTCTGACCGCTAACGATACTGAGCTGGCACAACTTGGCCGGGAGCACCAGGTACAGTCACCAACCGGGAAGTATACAAGGGGTTCCCCGAACGTCTAACAAACCCAACAAAAGGGAAATGCCGTGGTGGTTTTAAGTTTAGGTACACTCCCTTTAGTCCCACATAACCTCCACCTTGTAGCAATAAAGCTATTCCACCATGCCAAAAAAAAGGTACCAATACAGCTGTAAATTATAATCACCTAACCTAACAGGTTAGCCCGCTACCATCTTAGACTGCATCAAAACTTACTACGTGGTGAGATGGCAGTTAAGGGCTAACCTGTACTGGAATGAAAAAACATGTTCACATTTGACCGAGTAATTATATAAAACGAAAAAAAATTTAATTCCCAACTCTGCTGAAATTCGGAAAAAAATCCTGTAGTTTCGGCGTGATGCGTGGAATTTTACAGTTTTATTATAAGTATACTACCTATAAACAGTCGCAAATAGTTAATTTGCAGCTGTTTGTCTTACACACTACACTATACTACATACAACTAATGTTTCATTTAGTTGTCATCGTGTAGTGTATATGTATTCCGTTATCATTTTCAGACCGGAAGATACTCGCATCAAGTTTTCTCGACGAAGGGCGGCTGGCCGCCTTCCGTTGAAAAGGTGATGTTGGAGTACAGTCTGAAACATGGATTCAAGGAGTCCAGACTGCCCCCATTCACTAAAGAGGAGATCGAATTTATGAAAGGTAAGACTGAGAGGTTATTTATCATCATCATTCATCATAATATTAACCCATTTCCGGCCCACTAGTAACAGGGCACGGGTCTCCATCAGAATGAGGAGTTTTGAATGAAGGGTTAAGGCCGTAGTCCACCACGCTGGCCAAGTACGGATTCGTAGACTTCACACGCCCTTAAGAACGTTATGGAGAAATCCCAGGCGTGCAGGTTCCTCACGATGTTTTCCTTCACCGTTTAAAGCACCGTTTGCCTTTTGGTGTACTCGTAGATACTTTGGGACCGTGGGGTCCGGAGGCACGAGCTCTTTTCAAAGAATTATCGAAAAGGATTATCGAGTCTACCGGTGATCCTAGAGCGGGCAGTTACCTTGGCCAAGGAATTAGTTTGGCCATCCAAAAGGGCAATGCTGCCAGCATCTTAGGAACTGTGCCTCGCTGCGGTGGTTTCGAAGACGTTTTAGATTTTATTTAGTTTTACATAGTTTATTTTAGGTTATATTTATAAAACAAATAGTTTAAAGAATAAATAAATTTAAACCTTATGATAAAGGTTTTAAAAAAAAATTATAATATTTCTTTTCATCATTCCTTTTTATTAGTATCTGAGTAAAATTGTTGTTAAAATAATTTATTAGGTCTCAAATAAGTCCACTTAGCAAAATTTTCTTGTAATATGTGGTTTACGCTGCTGACACCGCAGTGAGATTTAATATGTGATCGGTGTTTGTGAAGAGAAAAATAAATTTTAAATCGCTTGGCATTACGTATTTTTTCGTAGGGTGGTAACTAACCGTAGCTGAACCAGAAGTTATGAATTCCAAAATAATCCCTGCCGGAGGTCGACCCCAGGCCATCCCGCTTACAAAAACACTTTGGAAATTTGACGTTCCAGATTATAATCACTAACACATAATAAAAATCGTTAAACACACACAAATTGGAACAGCGTGGCGGGCCTAAGCTCTAAATCCCCGTCTACTATGATTGGAGATATGAGCAGGAGTGGGACCGGAACAATGAATGAATGCTTTGTCCTTTTCAGGTACAGCAGATTTCTACGGAATGAACTACTACACCACCAATCTGATTAGACGAGCCAAACCTGGTGAAGATTACGGTGTTTGGTTCTTCACAGGATCACCGGAGCTGGACGCAATTTTAGAATATCCGCTGGACGCGTATTATGGCGAATCTCCCTTACTTCCGGTAATTTTTAGTTTTTTTTTCAACATTTAAGTGAGTTTATAATTTTATCATCTATATATACTAGTATTATGAATAGAAAAGTTTTTGTTTGTATGTTTGTTTGTAACCAATACGCCCCGAAAGTAGGTACTGCGCCGGCTTCTTCCGAACCGGTGGTAGAGTCACTACAAACAGGCAGACTTTACGTTTCAAAAGTGCTTATAACAGGCCTACTTGAAATAAATTAATTTTGTATATTGAATTTAGAATTTTCATAATATATCATGGAATTCCGCAAAGTAAAGCTTCTATCCAACAATGAGGATTAGTACAGATTCTGTGTCGTTATAATTACATAGTTACATGTTTTTTTTTAAAGATCGTCCCTAAAGGCCTCCGCAAAGAGCTGGCGTGGTTGAAAGAGCAGTACGGCGACATCGATTTCCTCATCACGGAGAACGGTCTTTCCACGAGCAGCTACAATCTCGCAGACTACGACAGAGTCAAATATATGAAGGAACATTTGGAGCAGGTAACTGGAAATACTAAATCATAAAGGATTCATTAAGCACTTGCGCAAAATCCCTTTTTCGTTGTGAATTCACTCCATCATCTCACCCTTATTTTGCATGTGAAGATGACAAAGTTCAACATATATATTGAAATTCAAAAATTCAAAAATTCTAAAATGTTTTATTCATGTAGAACTTATCACAGGGTGTTATGAAGCGTTCATACATCCAACATGTTACCACTTATGTGAGGTTATGGTGATAAACTAAAGCTAGGAGGATTCCAATCGCGCCCTGGACTAAGAAGAGCCCACAACACACTTAGCCAGGTTTTTTTTTGTTATCACCATCTCACAGTCGAGTTAATGTTGAGCTATGAAGTTAGATCAATTCATACCCAACCTGTTTTTTTATCATACATGTAATCAGTGGCGTGCACAGAGGGGCACAGAGGGGCACAGGGTATGCAGATGATATAAAATGAAGAAAATCTCCAGTACAAGTTATAAAAACTTTAGAGTAGGCTTTTTATAACACGTACAATGCCTATCCTTATGTTTTTTTTGACCCATACTAGAGATTTTTTTAACACGTGCACGCCACTGCATATAGTCCTTAATATTATAATAGGATATTTCTAAAGCTTACGTTTCATATAAAATTCAACTTATTAAGAGACATCTTAAGGATTTCATCTGGTAATTTGTTATAAAATGATAAACAATCATATTAATCTGTAAATGAATTTCTAATTTATTGCAGCCTAGTAAACTGCACTACAAGTTTATTTTCACTTCTTAAATTAATTGTTTTTTCCACTTTCTTTTTAAATTTTGTTATATTTTTGTGTACATGATTTTTTTTTTTGGATAGTTATAATGATTGACTGACCAAGCAGATGGCACACCTGATGGTAACTGGAAAACCATCGTCTATAAACAGAACACGTTGCAGAACACGTCCTGCCCCCCTGTATCCATCAAGCTGAGGCGTAGGTGATAAGGCTCATGTGCCAGTAATTAAAACGACGCCCTTCTGACATTGCAACAATGCTGCTTAGCGACAGAAATAAACTTGGTGGTAGTTCTGACGAGCTCTGGCTCAAAAAGCTCTAATAGTTATAATTGAACAGCTAATTGGCGCAGTGGGCAGCGACCCTGATTTCTGAATCATGGCTCCCACAACTGCAAAATGTTTGTGGGCTGTAAATAAATATTTATCATTATCTGGGTGAAATGAAATGAAATGAAATTAAATTAAATTTTATTCTCTGAATATTAGCTTACTATAATCTTCTTATTATTATAATATAACATTCCTCCACATTCTACTCGTATTAAGCATGCGAAATGTAAAGTGCACAACAAGAAAAATCATTACACATGTCTGCATAATCTTGTTGAGCAAGCATTGTAAAGTAATTTATTAAATTATACAGGTAATATAAATGTTATAATAGTAATGTCAAAATAATATCATTTTTAATTCGAAGTCAGATACTCGGATATTGTATAGAAACATTTTGTACACAGCCAATGCGCCAGATTTTTCTTTTAAAAACGCGTAGGTTGAATTTTTAGACCTGCATCTAATTTATTGTATATTTTAACGCACATAACAAAGGGGGAATTTTATTCCTCGTTTTAAAATGGCTTATGTTCGAGAAAGTTTTAAAATACTCCAGGTGGCGATGAACAAAGACTGATATTTCGTAGATATACAGAAAAGGCAGAGTAAGGAGATTGTGTTTTTGAAATATTGGTCTACAGGAATCCGTTGGGTCTATAAGAAATATGCTTCTAATACACTTTTTTCGTGTCACAAACAATTTGTTTATATGCACTGAGTTCCCCTATATAACAATACCGTAGCGCAGGACAGACATGACATAACCGTGATAAGCCACAAGTGCTGCATAAAGCGATACTGTCCGCCTAAGACAACGCAAGGTGTTTATTTGTATATTGTAAGTATTTATGTGTATTATTTATCAAAATATTCATCAGATATCGTAGTAGTTGGGGCTAGATGGGTGTATGGTCGTAGTATATTAAAATAAAAAATCTTTTTCAGATCCTGCTCTCAATCAAAGCGGACAATGTCAGCGTGATAGGATACGGAGCTTGGTCTCTCATCGACAACTTCGAATGGTTGGGAGGATACGGGTAAGTCAATTTTACTAATCACCATTATTTAAATTCGTTGGAGGAAGAGAATTGGAGCATAACCCACCACGCTTTCCCAATCCTAGCTATTATACTTGCCGTAAACACTCTTTATTAGTTTCGTCTCCAAGGTTTAGCTGGGCAGACGTAACAAAGGCTTTATTGATTCATTTAAATCCTCCGGAAACGTTTTCCTGGAGCTGTTCCAGGATAAAAAGTATTAAAAGGGTTTTTTTTTATTTCACTATAAAAAAATATATAAATAGTTGTCGTTTGCAGCGACCCTGCTTTCTGAGTCCAAGGCCGTGGGTTCGATTCCCACAACTGGAAAATGTTTGTGTGATGAGAATGAATGTTTTTCAGTGTCTGCGTGTTTATATGTTTCTTCGAAGTATTTATGTATATTATTCGTAAAAATATTCATCAGTAATCTTAGTACCCATAACACAAGCTACGCTTACTTTGGGGCTAGATGGCGATGTGTGCGTTGTCGTAATATATTCATAATATATTTCTTTTATATTTATTATTATTTATAATCCAAAACATTCTAAGTATTTACTTGCGACAACCCTATTGAAGATAAAATACCGACACGCGCATAGGTACCTACGCTACGCGACGCGTACCTAATACTCACTGTTGTGATGGCTGTGAGGGTTGTATCTGATTTCTTTAAGTAAAAACTATACTAGTATTGACACGAAAACTATAAGGGGTTCGTTTCAGAGATATGTCTCAGAGACAGTACATAATGAACCTCTAAAGCCTGCGAAGTATTATTTCGGTTTTCATTCACGCGTTGTATAATCTGAATCTCGGAAACAGATAGAGCACAAGCTGCTGTCAAGAGTCGATACTCACTAAAAAAAAATCCTTGTCCACATTCTTTGTTTACTCACAAATTTTTGTAGACTAAATAATAATATTTTATATTTATCGTAATCATTATCAACTCATTACGAACCCACTACGGCAAGCGTAATCTTTCGATATGAGAAGGGTTTAGGCCGTAGTCCACCACGCTGGCCAAGGACGGATATGTACACTTAACACGCCTTTGAGAACTTTAAGTTAAACTCTTAGGCATGAAGGTTTCCTCAGAATGTTTTTCTTTCACCGTTAAGCAAGTGATATTTTAATTGCCTAAATTAAAAACTCACATAACTTCGATAAGTTTGAGGTGTGTGTTGGAATCGAATTGGGCCCTTCGATTGAATACGATGCTTTAACCATTTCCTACACTAAATAATAGAATTAAATACGTCAATCCATTTTATTTTCAGGACTAAATTCGGTCTATACGAAGTAGATTTTGAGCATCCTAATCGGACCAGAACTGCACGCGCTTCCGCGTATTACTACAGTTGTATCATCGAAAAGCGATCTCTGGACGTCCCGGATTCCTGCTTCAAGAAGAACTACCCCGTTCATAATATCAGAACAAGGGAAACGGAACCAAAAAAATGTCCAAACAGTGGCTATGTTTTAACAAACAGTGGACACTGTTTAAATATTTTCCCCTTAGCATTAAGTTTTATATTAAGCAAACTATAGAAAACTTCTATAAATGACGTCAAGAAGTCTCCCACCATGGCCACAAATATTGAGGCTCGTGCTAACGGGCCTTTTTGATACGTAACGTACTAGTTCAACTGTATTTTGCTATCAAACCCCAGCGTATAGCGTCCATAAAATCTGGAGGTCAGTCCGAGTTGTTCCATGTAGCGGTCTACACATTACCGATCTAGATGGCGCCACAAAAATCCTGTATTACGCTAGCGAAGTGTTCACAAACATTGACTACAACTTCCAAAAATGAATGTTCGTCGTTATGGCGAGCTTTCGCGCCGAAAATCGAAATGAATGTTCCTGTTCCTTTGGGAGAGGGAATGAAAGTGTTTGACGATTTAACACCATAACTCTGACAAATTATAACCGATTTAAATAATTATTTTTGTACTATAGAGGTTATATTATGTGTTTAATTTTGCCCAAACTTTATGTAGATCTGATGAATGTGGTTGGAGATAGAGGACAGAACTCCTCTGCGGACAGCAGTAAAACCCCTAATTGGCTTAGCGATACTGAATACTTAATTTTTTTTTAGAACTACAACTAAATTGAATGCCACATGAAAAAACAAAATAAAACGCAGACGCAGTCGCGGGCAACAGCTAGTTTAAAAAAAGTTTGGGCGCAGCCATTTTTTTAAATTAAATAATTTTATGAACTGATGATTCAAGACATCGTATAGTAGGGAAACCGATTTTATTGGGAATGCTCAAAATCAAAAAAGTCATTGACGGAATACTTTTATTCCGTATGACAGTATTACAATATGCAGCTTTTTAATGTGCGATCGTCGTTCGCACATTAAAAAGCTGCATATTGTAATGCTTTCTGCTTTATTGTGATGACAGCTGGTTGGCACAGAAGGCAGCGATATGTCTGAGTCCTTGGGTTCGATTCCCACACTTGGAAAATGTGTGTGTGACGGTGACTCAAAGTATATCTGCATGTGTGTATTAAAATTATTAATTTGTATTACATTCATAAAAATATTCATCGGTGATCTTAGTAAATGTAACGCAAGCTACGCTTACTTTGGGACTAGATGGCGATGTGTGTATTGTTGTAGTATATTTATTTATTAATTAAATAATTTATTAATTATTTTTGTAGAAGACAGCTTCTTGGCGTTATTAATATAAGTAGGTATAATACCTAGTAAGGATTAAGATGTTAATAATTTATTTATTGTGAACAAACGTATGTGAGACTTTATATTCTAGAGTAGGTTTAAATTATATAGGTACATAGAATTGAAATACTCTTATAACTATTAGATATAGCATAGACCTAATAAATAAGTATCCAGAGTAAAATCTATTTTTATTATTTTTAGCCTGGTATTTCCAATTGTTTTAGAAAGCTTTCCTTGACTTTAATCTCACCATTTCCAACTATATTTTTATACATTAGTCACAATACCTATCGTATTATAATAATTTTAAACTAAAAACTTGCTTTAAATTGTCAACTTTTTGGTATAGATGTCAACGGAGTTTTCGAGTTTTGCGGAAGTAACATTTGGAAGCAATTTATTTATACATATAATATTTTTTTCATAGTCACACGTCCTACTCATGGGCATAGACTTCCTCTCTCATATTCACATTGGTGAAAGAATGTTTTAAAACATAGACCCACCAAGCCTCACGAATGCGGGTCGGCGAGCAGTAACGATTATTATCACATAGTACTCATAATACCCGCGACCGATGAATTAACTTTAAATTCAAATTCAAATTCAAAATTCATTTATTTCAAGTAGGCCTAATATAAGCACTTTTGAAACGTCAAGTCTGTTTGTAGTGATTCTACCACCGGTTCGGAAGGCAGATTCTACCGAGAAGAAGCCGGCAAGAAACTCAGCAGTTGCTCTTTTCCAACATCAACAATTTACATTTTGCATTTTAACATTCATTTTTCTATCTTGTGAGAGCTGAAAGCGGAGCCGGATGCTTCCAAGCAACCTTGTCATTAAAAAAATCATCAATTGTATAGTAACCTCGCGTAAAGTGTTTTAACAAATTCTTTAAACTTGTGCATTGGCAGGTCCAAAATCACCTTAGGAATCATATTATAAAAGCGTATACTCAATCCCACAAATGATCCCTGTACCTTACGTGCTCTAAAAGGCACGGAGGTGTACAACACCAGTTTGCTAACTCTGGGGGTTAGCTGGTGAGATTTCTTAATTGATCAAACCCGGTAATCAGAAAAACGAAGTGTTTCCAAGTTGAATATGTTAATCTTATAGACCCTATATTACGTAGATTCAATTAAATCATTAGTCAATGTCTTTTCGAAAAATTAGAGGCTCCAAGTTTTTTTCTTCGCGGTTATCATTTTAATTATCGCAGGGTTCATAAAAAAAAACACTTATCTTGTAGATTAATGTATGTTTTGGCTTTTAATTACTGCATTAGTAGCAACAAAAAGTTGTTTCATTTAGCATTATTTTGATTATGGTTCATTCAATATACTTTTTGAAGTTATACTTCTTTAGCGGCGTTAGGAAAAAATCATGGGAGTGAAATTATACGATGTAACGAAATGCGCGCGCGCACATGGTTACAGGATTATAACAGGATGAAGGTAGTTGCGAAAAGGGGGAGTACATCGTACGCCAGCTCACTTTTTACGATGCTCGCGCACACCATCACAAAACGCGACACCCTGAAGTTAGCTATAGTCCACATCTTAGTTTTTAAAAATAAGTTTTGACAGTCTACTCTTTCAACTGTCAAAGTCAGTCATTCCGGTGATTTGATTGATTGCAATGTACAACAATGTCAAATTTTAATGTTCAGTGAAACTTGGTGGTCTAATAATGAGATAACTAGATAATGCGCTATAATAAAACTGTATTAAATACCTTTTTTCTATTGTTAGTGTCGTTTTTTCTACAAGCGTAGAATAAGGCGTAAGATATTTTTTTTTGTTTTTTCTAACGCGTCTACACACGCTTTTTTTTTTAAATGCCACTACATGTAAGCCCTATACTGCAAACTCGCCGTGGTAAGTGATTATGCAGTCTAAGTTAACGCGGCCTGATGTGCTGAAGGTGTGCAGTTATATGAAGCCTATCCTAATCGGTTTCTATGCAGAATTTACCGGAAAGCTCAATCACTTGACAGTACGTCTTTGTCGATAAAGTGGTAGCTAGCCACGGCCGAAACCTCCCACCGTATCAGACAAGAAAGTCGAAAATGATAATTGCTACACTAATTTATTGCGCGCTCAACACACACACACACACACACACATTCGTTTTATTATCATTAGCATCATGACAACCAATGGGCGTCCACTGCTGGATATAGGTTTTTTGTAGGGAGCTCCAAATACCACGGTCTTGTGCCGCTTGGGTTGGCGCACCTGTCCACCTCTTGGGGGGTCTACCTACGCTGCTTTACCGGTCCAACTTCGATCGTGCGCAGTATGTTTTCAGGTAAAGTCATCGGGTTTGGCAGCGGAATTTATAAATCTCGTCTCCTATATATTGAAGAAATGTGCTATTCATCATCATCATTTCAACCCATTTACCGGCCCACTACAGGGCACGGGTCCTCCCGCTGTCCTCCCAGAAGGGGTTAAGACCGCAGTCACACACCGATGCGCGCGCACTCCGTCACAAAAACCGACACCCGAAGTTAACTTTAAGGTCAGACAGTGTACACTTTCAATTGTCGAAATCTGCGCGCTCATTCCGATGATTTCATTTATTGTACAAGAATCTCACATTTGAATGTTGAATGAAACTTGGTGGTCCGATGATGAGCTTATAAGTATTCCAAATTTAATTCAGTTTATTATGTCCATTTCTTTACTTATGTAGAAAAAATATTGTGATATTTATATAAACTTTACTTAACTAGATAATGGGTTATGGGTTATAATAAAACTTTCAATGTATTAAATACCATTTTTCTATTATTAGTGTCGTCTTTTCTATAAACGCAGAATAAGGTGAAAGATAAAAATTGTTACGCCAAAGAAGTATAACTTCTAGCGCGCGTACATAAGTACACACAAAACGGTTCATGACATAACATAAAGATAAGAACAACAACCATTAAAATAACGAGCAACTCTCCACCACATGCGTGTATAAATTCAGCCAATAGACGTGACGGACTTGCGTTCTAGGATACTTTAAAAAAAAAACAAGTTACATAAGGTATATAAAATAATGAAGTGTAAGATAATACAGTGCCAAGTTTTATTATGAAAAATTATTTTATACATTTGCCAAGCAGAGTGCTACAACTATGCAGAAACCCAATAAAGGAACAGATTTATGATTAAATATGTCAAGATTGCAGGAGGAAACGAACTCGTTATAAAGGCGGCACAGGCAGGAGATAAAAATTATATACCCGATTGTATCCCCTGACAGGGAAATGCAATGCTATGTGCACTTGTAATTGACGTGCGTCCATGTTTTTGTGTGTGTGCTTTATTTAAAAAACGCGTAAACTGCATGTTGTTAGTGCTCTTGATAAATAAATAAAAACACGTTGACTAAAAGTTGTACTGGTTTCGGGAATTCTGCTACTATATTTGCCGTTGGGAATATTATGCAGAACTCTCAGGCATGCAGGTTTTCTCACGTTGTTTTCCTTCAGAGTTGAAGCAAGTGTTATTTTAATTGGTTAAAACGCGCATAACTTAGAAAAATAACTGAAGTCCTACCCACTGGGCTATCACCGCTTATAACATTAAATCATTGTCAGGTTTTGCTGATCATAATATCATAATATTAAAATCAGCACTTTTTTACAATTACTTTTTTTTTCTGTCAAACGTCAATGTACGTGAATAACTACCTAACGATAACACTTTACACTGTAGGTATGTGATAGCGCATTGGGCAGGTGCTCGACTCCCATTTCGAGGCGCCGAGTTCGAATCCCAGAACGCACCTCAAGTTTTCCTTAGTTATGTGCGTTTTAATTAATTAAAATATCACTTGCGGAAATCAACGGTGAAGGAAAACATCGGGCGGAAACCTGCATGCCAGATAGTTCTATGTAATGTTTTCTGAAGTGTGTGGAGTCCACCATGTCAGCGTGGTGGAATACGTCCTTCACCCCTTCTCATTGTGGGAGGAGACCTGTTCTCTGTAGTTGACCCGTAAATGGTTGATGTGATGATGATGATGATGATGATGATAACACTTTTAGGTTTCAACATTTATATATTTTTCATAAATGACTACTGTTTAAAGCTAATAGCGTTGTTTACATCACTTGTGAATTCCATTATTTTTGATAGCCTAGTTAATGAAAACAATCGTTGAGATATGAAAATTAAGCTTAATTTCTCCGCGAAAAGCAGGAGAATCTGCATCATCAATCATTTATAATTCCTTTAATCCTTTTACTCCACACCAAACAGACCTTTAAATTAAGAATAATTTTCATAATATATCATGGAATTCCACAAAGTAACGCCTGCTTCTATCTAATATAGTTAAGTTTCAAAATTTATATTTTTCACAGGACTATTTGAACAAAAAAAACATTGAATGCTGGTTGACTCTCTTAAATCCCTCGTTACTGTTGCATTACCAACGTCCGCCAAAGTACTTAAAAAACTGGATTTACACTGGCCGAATTTCAGTACTAAACATGCTGTCTCTCAAAGCACTTGTCTTGTGGTAAGTCAATTTATCTTATCTTAATTGATATTATGATTATTAGATTATGTTGTGCGATCGTAAGAAGAACTCTTTAATAATATAGTATATATAATAAGTGTGTTTATTTTAAAACAATTGTTTGTGTTTATAAACATTAATGTTCTTATCCTACTGCGTGTGTTACTCGATAACGCAAAAACGGTTGAACGGATTTTGATAAAATTTGGCATGCCTTTGATATGGAAAAGAACATAGAATTTTATCCCTATTCCTTAAGTAAGTTCCCGAGGGAAATTGAAAATTGTTTAAGGGCAAAGGGCAGACAGCTTTGAAATATGGTATGCATGTCACCTACGCTATGGAAAAGGACATGTACTTTCTATAACGATCTCTCAAATAGTTTCCGTGGATAAAAAGGAGTATATTAATTTAAATTATGTGCGACAAACAAAAATAAAAATTTTGTGACTCTATTAAATAGGTAATAGCTGAAACGCAAAACTGCATTTATTTTCCTCTATTACAGCGCAAGCGATAACACGGGTGTAAATTTGATTTTGTATACATTTGAACTTATTAGATTTTAGTGAAATGTAACAAATAAACAAGAACAAAAAAAACATGAGCGAAGAATACTAATTTTAGTAGTTTGTGTAATAAAAAAATAATAATAAATAAATAAAATAAATAAATAATACTTGTTTGTTTGTGACTTTAAATCGGTTTGAACGAAATTGAATGCAGAGATACTTTGTATCCTGAAGATGGACATGAGTACTTTTTTATCCGCGATAGAGTTCCCGAATCGATTCGGCTATAAAAATTTGTGCTAAAAATTAACTTTGATAATTTTGTACGGCATGTCAGCACAACCGAAGTTTTGCAAAGAAATATCTCGCTTCCTTGAGACATATATAAACTTTTCAAAGTTTCCTTATTAAAATTTTTAAAGGTTTTTTTTTAAATTTCATTTTGTTGTGTAATTTTCGCTTAAAACTTAATCCCTAAGCAATTTGTGTTTAATATATCATTGAAATATAACTAAGTTATGGAAACTTCATTGGTTTCCCTTGAAAAGCTAATAAATAAATAAGTATATACTTTTAAACCCGGGTAAACAAAATGTTCCCACGGAATTTGAAAAAAATATGAAATAGGCGTGGCCGAATTCCCGGCTAGTAATAGGATGAATGTGAAAATTGTCTTCTACATTCCCCACATGTGTTGATAAGTGTATATAACGTGTACATGAAAAAAAATAACACTTCAGAGGCTTTACATTATTTACTGTATCTGAGACTTTTCAGTGAAACCGAAATGCTAATATTTATTGCGTATTTTCTTTTCTTTCTTGAAAGAAATCAGATACAGCCCTAACATCACATGCAAAAGTAAAATCAAGTTACTCCTGTCACTTTACTAAGTACGCGTCGCGTAGCGTAGATACTATGCACGGGTCGGTCCTTTATCTTCAATAGGGTTGTCATAAGTAAACACTGGGAAGGTTTTGAATTAATTTGTATGAATAAATAAATATGGTTAATTTGGTTTAATAGTTTTCAGGGTGATTTCTTATCAAAATTACTTATGACCCCTCCAACAGTATTTCGTAATTCCGTTACACGTTGTATATTGCTCAGCTCAAGGAAATAGTCAGTCATCCATCATCATATCATCAGGCCTGTCACAAATTCTCTTAATTTAATAGTTTAAGACCACATACCCACCACTCTGCACCTATGCGGGTGTGTGGACCTCAACGACTATTTAAGCAAACAATCAACTTCAATTTAGGCATAGAGATAGTAGAAAGAACGAAGAAGAACTTAGGCTACTATTTATCCCAAGAAAAAAAAAACAGTTCCCTGGGTATTGGTAAAAAACCGTAAATAAAGCTGACGAAGAATGAGGGCAACAGCGAATGTATGAATGTGATAGGCTTATTTATTTTTTTAATGGACAATCAACAGTAGTGTTGCCCAAATGCAAGAACAAGACGAGACTTAGCCAGTCTTGGTCTTGGTCTTGCGCCAATACACCTGGTCTTGGTCTTGGTCTTGGTCTTGCGCTCCCAGTCTTGGTCTTGGTCTTGGTCTTGCAGCAAGAGTCTTGCAAGTCTTGCAATTACCTATTAGTCTATTACTATTTATTAAAGTTTACTTTAAATCTTAGAAAAACGTATTAGAATTGGAACATTGTGAGCTTGAATTAACATAGCCATAGTAAAGATCAAGCAGATTAATAAATAACTGAAGATTTGATAAGAAATTCGAAAAATCAACTGACCTATATGTTTTTTCCATGGAAGTAACTGTTTCTTAATAAACATTTATGATTTATAAGCTTACATTTGCTAAAACATGTAAAAAAACAAATTAATTACAATAACTTGACTGTATTTTAAAGAACAATACTTATCTGTCTAGAAAGAGATTGAACCCTCAACTTATAAGAAATTTAATAAAAGAGTTTTACGATTTATCATTTATTTGAATAAAAAATAAAATACAACACAAATCAACAGCTTTATCATTAGGTTATGATACTTTATATCAATTCTTTTGACCAAGAATTAATACAAAGTAACCATCTGGCTGACTCATCACTTAACCTATTTCTATGTTTTCTAATTACTGATGATGCTTTAGAAAATAACCTCTCAGCAGGTACTGAAGTTGCAGGTATTGAGAGAAAATCACGGGCCATTTTCGATAAAATCGGATACTCTGTCTCATGCGTCCTCCACCAATCTAAAATCACCAATCTGAAACTTATTTATTCTTTGGAACACCTGTAGGTACTCTTAAAATTCGAAATTATTTTGCATGAATAGTGTCAAATGTTATGATTTCGGCGCGGCGGCAACGATTGTTTTAGATTTCAAAAGAAGCCGCCGGCGCGTGTATCATAACCATGTACTTCCGAAAAGCGGCAAATTTCTTTGAGAAGTAAGTACAAAACCTTTGATGCCGCATTATCAAAGTGCCGATGGTTAAAACATAACTATGCATGCACTCAGTTTGATTTTAATAGATATTTTTTTATTCGCTATGTTTATGGTATTAGTCGTAATGCGCATAGGTCCAGTTTTTCATATTCTTTGATATAGTTTTTTGCGTCTCATAGAATTCCTAAGCGTACCTACCTACCTATACACCGAACTGTTACACCTAACTACTCCGTGAAATAGCGCTAAGTCCTAGCTGCAAGACGCAAGAGTCT
Source organism: Pararge aegeria (assembly GCF_905163445.1). Lineage (NCBI taxonomy): Eukaryota > Metazoa > Arthropoda > Insecta > Lepidoptera > Nymphalidae > Pararge > Pararge aegeria. Next base: position 2,917,909 of record NC_053180.1, read on the forward strand.
TGCAGGCTATGTCTTGTTCTTGCTCAAGTCTTGCACGGTCAGTCTTGGTCTTGGTCTTGCTAAAAATACGCGGTCTTGTTCTTGGTCTTGGTCTTGCAAAAACGCAAGAACAAGACCAAGACTGCAAGACCAAGACTGAATTTGGGCAACACTAATCAACAGGTTACAATAACTGTTATAAAACTAAACAAAAATAGACTTAGGCTTCTAAAGCACCTATTCATGCATCACGACATGAAAAGACACCCTAATGTTAATCAGGCATTAGGAAGACGTATGATTTGTTTATCGTTAGACGTACCTATTCTTCTATTCTCTTACGGAAGTCGTATTCTATGTCTATATCCAGGATACTAGGCTCTACATAAATAAATAGCTATAAATAAATATACTATGACAATACAATTATCGCCATCTAGCCCCAAAGCTACACTCAGTAGCTTCTGTTTTGGGTACTAAGATAGCTAATGAATATTTACTAAATATAATACACAAAAACACTTATAATATAAAGATAAATACCAAGACACTGTAAAACATTCTTGTCCATCACACAAGCATCATTTCAGTTGTGGGAATCGAACACACGGCCTTGGACGCAGAAAGCAGGGTCGCTGCCCACTGCGCCAACTTGCTGTCAAAATGGATTGAGTATTGAGTGAAAATTGACCTGAAATGCATTGGTAAAAAAGAAATTATTATCAAAAGATACATTTGCCAATAAAAGTACATTGTTAGACTAAAGGCCACTTTTAAAGGCAGAGTTTCCCCATAATTTACCATGCTGAGCAGATCGTAAGGGTGATTACATATCTCACAACAGGCTAGCGGCAGGCGAAAGTCATGCAATTCTGCATTTTTGCTGTCGTACGTGACTTTTGTATTTTTTTGTATGTAAAAGTGAACTTTGACAGCAATGATCGCACAAGATTTACTCACGGCAGTTACATCTAAATCATGACCATTAATTAGATTTTTTGTATGTTAAAGGATTGAAATATCGTTAATCGATGTACCCACGTAGAACGTACGTATTTGCTTACGTAACTAAAATATTCGTACAAAAAATGTGCAATTAATTATGTTTTTTTAGCCCTGCCTTAGATTATAAATAAAAACAGAGGACCACACAAAATATTAAGGCTCGGGATTTCACCTATATATTGTGCTTATATTTTACGCTTTTTTCTTTACGGTAATTATGAGAGGAAACGGCATTTAACTTGTGCTTAGCAGGCAAAGAATGGGTTAAACCCGTTTTTTTTGTATCTTCCTATCATCAGTAAAATGTAATCTGGATTTAATATGAAAAACCGATATGTTCAACCAAAGCAGCAACGAAAGCAGGGTCGTGCTTTCTTTGGTGCTTTTGTTATTATAAGTATTTATGTATATTATTCACAAAAATATTATTCAGTCACCACCCACAACACAAGCTACGCTTACTTTGGTGCAAGATGGCGGTACAAAAATTGTCGTAGTATAAAAAAATCCTAGGAGAGAAGGATTTGAAATAAAACATTAACACAGCGAAAAGGAAGTAAGTAGCGTTTAATCGCACAAAATCAGGGTTAAACCAGATAAAACCTGAAAATTTATCGTTGCATTTATTACGTTATTATAACACATACAAAACCTCATTTTAAGGTTACCGCAGGCGAACGGTTTATTTTTTATAAGTATATACAACGCAACGTGTACATAAAAATCTAAATATTACTTCAACATGCTTTAGAGGCACATTATTTACTGTCCCTGAGACGTATCTGTAAAACCGAAACGCTATAGTTTTTGAGCAAACCAGTGTCATAGTTTTACTAAAAGAAATCTGATAGTCCTGAGATCACATGCAAAATTAAAAAAACAATGACTCCTGTCACTTTATATACTCGTAGGTCCGCGTCGTGTTATATAGGTAAGTACTATTATTTATTTAACTCTTTGTTTGTACACCACTATGAAGTTGGGGAAATAAAAGAATAATAGAAATACAAAGACTGAAGTAGAATACAAAAGGCGGCCTTTTTCTGGGCATGACATTAGATTGTAAGCTTCAGTGGGGTATCCATATAGATACACTAGCAGGTAAACTGAGCTGGGCTGCCTACGACGCCGTAGAAACAGCAAGACTTGTCTACTTTGCGTACTTTTATAGTGTGATGTCTTACGGGATCTTATCATGGGGCCAAGCTGCTGATATTGAAACTATATTCATATTGCAGAAAAGAGCTGTACGGTCAATATATAAACTTAAATCACGTGAATCCCTCCGTGATAAATTTAAAGAAATAGGTATACTTACGGCAGCCTTACAGTATAGTTATAACAATATAGTATTGTAAGATCTCTGCATATCGTTTGCGAAAGGTGCAGAAGTCACTAACTTATGTCAATTTCGAGTAAGGCGGTTGTTTATATCCACTATTCGTTTATAAAGAGTAATGTTTGTTCTTACAATACTATATTGTTATAACTATACTTTATAAACGAATAGTGGATATAAACAACCGCCTTACTCGAAATTGACATAAGTTAGTGACATCTGCATATCGTTTGCGAAAGGTGCAGAAGTCATTTGTGGGATTAAGTATATGCTTTTATAATCTGATTCCCAAGGTAATTTTGAACTTGCCAATGCATAAGTTTAAACAATGTGTTCAAACACATTTAATAAATCGTGGTTACTATACGATTGATGAATTTCTTACCGACAAGGCTGCTTGGAAGCAGGCTCCACTCTCATCTCTCACAAGATAGTGAATTCAAAAGTATATAAACTGTAAAATGTTGTTGAAAAAGAGCAATCTGCTGAGTTTATTGCCGGCTCTTCTCGGTGGAATCTGTCTTCCGAACCCGTGGTAGAGCCACTACAAACAGACTGACTTGACGTTTCGAAAGTGCTTATACACTGGGCCGAAATTAGTGCGGGGCAATCCGCAGGGTGTGGCTGTGTGACTTTTGTTTATTTACTGTTTGGAAAAGTGACGTTTGACTGCAGTGATTGCAAGATTTACGTTAACGATTTGCGGATCTTTAAAATTACGTTACTTGTATTAATCTTTCAACGAGTTTGGTGTTTTTATCTAACAAGACAGTTATTAAATCGTAATTTCATAACTAAGAGTAGGTGTTTCACTACGATTGCTCGGCACGTAATTTGTTTGTCTTTTTTTTTCACATTACTAATGATGTTTTAATAACGACATTAGCATTAGCAATGGTATGTAAATAATTATGAATATCACAAGGTTACGATACAATAATAATCCTATTCATTAGCTGAATACTGGCTGGCACAATGGCTCTCTTAAATTGGAAGTCCCGAGTTCTAAACTCGGCGGGTAATTTGTGGAAGTAATAGTTCCTGAAAATATAATATGAGTGTGAAATGAGTAAATTGACTCCGATTAAATCTTATTAAAAGGGGTAGTAGAGGTTTTAAATACAAAAATCGGCCGGGAAAATATATAAATATACTACGACAATACATACATAGCCCCAAAGTAAGCGTAGCTTGTGTTATGGGTACTAAGATGACTGATCAATATTTTTATGAATAATATACATAAATACTTATAACATACAGATGAACACCCAGACACTGAAAAACCTTTATGTTCATCACACACACATTTGATTGTGGGAATCGAACCCACAGCCTTGGACTTAGGAAGCAGGGTCGCTGCCCACTGACCCAATCGGCCTTCAAATTCAAATGATTATGCATATTCTTTATGACAAGGTTGCTTGGAAGCATCCGACTCCGCTTTCATCTCTCAGAAGATAGAAAAATGAATGTTGAAATGTAAAATGTAAATTGTTATTGTTGGAACAGAGCAACTGCTGATTTTCTTGTCGGCTTCGTCTCGGCAGAATCTGCCTTCCGAACTGGTGCGCGTTGGTAGCGTCACTACAAACAGACAGACTTGAAGTTTCAAAAGTGCTTATATTAGACCTACTTGAAATAAATGAATTTTGAATTTGAATTCTATCCTTAAGCGTGGAAATGACAGGATTACATTCTTATAGGTATTTTAACTCAACAGCGCTCTGCTACAAATATCATGGGGCATCGATCAAAGTTTTCCTGCACATTTCATATTCGGTGCCGCGACGTCTGCCTACCAAGTGGAGGGTGGCTGGAATGCTGATGGTAAGTCGCTTACCTACCGTGGTGCTGTGGCGGGCACAGGAATTTGGACCAGGGTAAGCTTAAAGAAGTAAAATGGCGAAATCCTCCTCCGTTGCCAGTTATTTGAAAATGTTGGGGTAGGCAGCGCTTTTGTGCATATATGAAGTGCACGCCACTGCGTGGGATGTTTATATTATCTTGCTTGTTGATGCTATTTGGAAATAACAAACTTTGAAACACATAGATATAAAAGTAAATAAATAATTTAGTTGGTATAGCGCACACGGCACAGGGGCCTGGAAGTCGCAGTCGTGCAAATACTGTCGATTCCGCAATTTCTATATGTATTTATAATTATATTGAATATTATATAAATATTGTATAGTATTAATAATGAATATTGAATCCCTAATATTATATATGTCAATGTAAGTTTGTTTGTTACGCTGTCACGCAAAAACTACTTAACCGATCCTCATGAAGCTTTGTAAACATATTCTTGGAAGTGTTAGAAGTAATATAAGATACCTTTTATCCCAACATTAAGCTCGGTTCCTCTGGGAGAGGGGATGAATGTTTGACAATTTTACACCATTACTCCAACAAATTAAAATGACATACGAAAAGTTAGATGTGCGTGCTGGGTTTCGAACACGAAACCGGAAAGAGAAGCCGAAGTCTTAGCCACTGGGCTATCACCGCTTCAAATTTTATATGCTTATCATATAATATATAGCTTTGTCCTTCTGATTTCCAGGGAAAGGCGAAACCGTATGGGACAAGTACCTCCATGAACATCCCGGTAAGGCAGCTAATAATGCAACTGGTGACGTTTCCGCAGACTCCTACCACAAGTGGCGGGAGGACGTCATGGCTGCGGCCCGCATGAAACTTCAATTTTACAGGTCAGTTTTATTTTAGCGCGTGTTTCAGCCACAGAATTAAGAACGTACAGAAAACACGACCAATGAAAAACCACTCCACTAGTGTTTCTCGAACAGTCGTTTGGTTTGTCGTCACTTCCCCAGACGAGCTCTGTCATACAAAAAGCTGCTTGGAGGTAGTAGAGCTTAATTGCTTAAAGCGCTCGATTGCCAGAGAGTCTCATGGTAATATAGACCTTTGAAGAAGAAAGAAAGATCGAAACTGCCATGTTTCCTACTAGATGGCGCTACAGTCGCTATAAGACTGATGTAAAAGGCATATACTAATTTCGGCATCGAAGGTAAAAGAGCTGTAGTTTAATTGGTTAAAGCGCTCGATTGCCAGAGAGTCTCATGGTAATATAGACCTTTGAAGAAGAAAGAAAGATCGAAACTGCCATGTTTCTTACTAGATGGCGCTACAGTCGCTATAAGACTGATGTAAAAGGCATATACTAATTTCGGCATCGAAGGTAAAAGAGCTGTAGTTTAATTGGTTAAAGCGCTCGATTGCCAGAGAGTCTCATGGTAATATAGACCTTTGAAGAAGAAAGAAAGATCGAAACTGCCATGTTTCCTACTAGATGGCGCTACAGTCGCTATAAGACTGATGTAAAAGGCATATACTAATTTCGGCATCGAAGGTAAAAGAGCTGTAGTTTAATTGGTTAAAGCGCTCGATTGCCAGAGAGTCTCATGGTAATATAGACCTTTGAAGAAGAAAGAAAGATCGAAACTGCCATGTTTCCTACTAGATGGCGCTACAGTCGCTATAAGACTGTAAAAGGCATATACTAATTTCGGCATCGACGGTAAAAGAGCCGAATTGGTTAAAGCGCTCAGGCTTCGATTTCCAAAAATTAAATTCGATTAGATTACCAAATTTTACACTCACAAAACCGCGTTCTTTACCAAAAGTGTCTGTGTGATGGCTATACAAATATTTAATAAGTTACCAAAGATCGTAAGGGAAAATAATTTAATTAATTTTAAAAAAGAGTGTTTTAAATTTTCAGTTAACAATACATTTTATAATATTAATGAATTTTATTTAGTTTAAATATGACATTTAATGTACTAGTTCTAAATAATTAACTTTAGTCTGTAAAATATAATACCTACACTGTAATTGTTGCACGCCCAAAGAGGCAATATACATTGGGACTTCATACTTATAATTCTATCCAACCTGACCTGTAATATGCAATAAATGAATTTGAATTTGAATTTAAATCTTGCCGGTTCCGAAAATTTTTATATGCATTTTTAAATTAGAAAGCCGGATGTAGTATGGGATTTGGTTTCACATAGTACTTATAAGGTGCCTTCTTGGAATTTATCCTATTTTGAAGGGTTTAATAATTACAATACATTACCAAAAACATTAAAACTCTAGTTCGCCGGATTTCAGAGTTAGGTACATGCAAATGAAGTTCGTGAATTAAGGTTATTTTTGACACATGCGATTATTGTACCTACCTATTGATGGTACTGTTCACAATATATTAGAACCACTAATCTATTTCATTAAAAGATTTTTACACCGGATTTGAGAGGTTTTTTTAAAAAATAAAAACTTAATTTTTGATACTAATTTGAGTGAAGCACCAAACGAAACCGTGTTCCGGCATTCTCCTATATAAAATTGATGATTCCGCCAAGTTTAAGTAAAACACTAAGAAAAATTTTAAAATAATAAGCTATTAATTAGGGTTTATAGCGACATCTGTGAATAACCGAAACCCCCTGAACTGTGTTTTCATACAACAACAAAAAAAAACATTTAGTCGGCTTCTTTAAAATCAAATGGTCAATCGGGAGTCTAGGCTTCGGCCGTGGCTAGTTACCATCCTACCGACAAATACGTGCCACTAAGCGATTTAGCGTTCCGGTCCGATGTCACGTAGAAACCATTCGGGGTATGGTTGAAATATAACTGCAATGATCCCTAACAGGTTAGCCCGCTACCATCTTAGACTGCATCGACACCTACGACCAGGTGAGATTGCAGTCAAGGGTTGACTTGTAGAAAGAAGAAAGAAAGTAAACTTTATTTGGATACACACATACTAGAATTAAAATACAACTTAATAGTCTACACAAGAATTTTAGGAACGGTGTGATCCCAAAATGGTCTTCACTCAGCATGTTTGCAGTGCCTGTTAAAGACACAGCGCTGATCTTCCGTGAAGCCAGACGTGACGTTTGGACGGTAGGCACTGACAGAGCGACGCTTAAAAACTATGGCTAAAATAATACAATTTAAAAGTATTATATAATAAAAAATAAGAGAAAAATGTGTAATAATAAATAAAAATAATATAAAAGATTTGTATACATATATAATATTTTGTTACGATCAAACCGATAAGAATAAAACAAAAATGAATAAACACACGTAGGCAGCCTTGTTCAAATGTTTTGTTGCTGGAAAAGATATTCTATTAATTTCTTTTTAAAAGAAAGTTTAGACATGCTCATATCTCGTATCTGGCGGAGGTAGGTCGTTCCAACATTTAGTAGCCGTGTAGTTCTTGTAGTGTAATAAAAATAATAGAAAATCTCTACTTTTCTAGGTTCTCAATAAATTGGGCCCGGGTATTACCCACGGGGCTTGACAACAAAATTAACAAAGCCGGTGCGAAGTATTACAGTGATCTGATCGACGCACTCCTAGCTGAGGGCATTGAACCGATGGTGACTTTATACCATTGGGAATTGCCTGTGACAATCCAGAACCTAGGTGAGAAATCCTCGTTAAAATATCATGTGAAATTACTCTTTAATAACAACATATTAATGGGGGAGGTGTTGTGGGTATTTTGATGATAAAGTAATTGTCATCCAACACGAGTTTCATTAACATAACATGGTGGCAGCGGTGTGAAATGAATTAAGTTAACGTTGATATAGTGCAGTGTTTTCTTTGATTTACTATTGTAACGAATAAGACGTCAGCCAGTGCACCGACCACAGATTATAGATAGACAATTTGTCAAAGCCAAGCCGCCATGTTTTTTTTTTTTTTTTTTTTTTAATGGCTAGCCGCCATGTTGTCGTACCTCACCGCAATGCCAAAAATGCCACCATTATGGTTTGGTACGTCAAGCTAGCCAAAGCCCGCCATTTTTTTAAAAAGTATAAAAATATTTTGTTGTACCAATATTGTTTTATTTGCGTATCCGTTACACTATAATAAAAGTAGTAAACGGTGTATTGCATATTTATTCGCCATGGAGCATGCAAGACCCCCACTACTTTATTATCAAAATACCCACAACAGTTTGCCTAGTAATTTAGGAGATTCCTAGAGAAAAAAAACGATTCACAAACTCTTATGTGATATTTGAAGACGTATGGCAGCGTCTTGTTAAAAATATTATAAATTTTTTTCGATACTGAAGTTATAACTGTTTTTTTTTATTTTGGTCTGTCTGTCTGTATATCTGCATCTTGGCCGCGCATTACGCCCAAACTACTGAATGGATAACAATTAAACTTTGATCATGCTATGTTTCAAGTTCATACTACGAGGTAAGTTTTAAAAATAAGGTTTACTCATAATTTGGCCATAGTGTGGATGAGTATCTGACTCCTAACTAGTTATTACTGTATTAAGAATATGACAAATTCTACTACGGACTAGTGGCAGGAACAGTTGAGTAGTCAAAACACATCACTTATTTCTTAAAATTAACTAACTCCCTAACTCTCTTTTGAACCATTTATCCATATTTTTCCTTGGGTATGCATTTTTCAGGAGGCTGGACGAACCCTCATATCGTCGACTGGTTTGGGGACTACGCCAGGGTTATCTTCACCCTTTACGCCGACCGCGTCAAGACCTGGCTGACCATCAACGAACCTAACGTGTTCTGCGACATTTTCTATATTTCTGGAGACTCCGCTCCGGGAGTCAAAGAACCAGAGCTCGCACCGTATCTGTGTAATAAACACGTGATGCTGGCGCACGCAAAAGCCTACAGGATATTCGATCAGGAATTTAGACCAAGGTATTCAGGTGAGTTTTTTTTATTGTATCACAAGTTGTAACAAATCTTTTATTTTGGAAAAAAACAACACATAGGTATTAACATATAGAGTAAACGCCACACAAAAACATATCAATGAGGACTTAAACAATAAAAAAAAGGATCTTAAAATAAGTAACGAAATAAAAATTAAATAAGCTAAAAACAAACTAATATAATTCTACTAGCTGTTCCCGCGACTTCGTCTGCGTTTGAATTTGTTTTTAAAGTATTCAGTATCGCTAAGCCTTAAATGCGGGGTTTGCTGCTGTCCGATGATGAGTTCTGTCCTCTATCTCCAACCACATTCGTCAGATCTACACAAAGTTTGGGCAAAATTAAACACATATTATAACCCCCATAGTGCAAAAATAATTATTTAAATCGGTTATAATTTGACGGAGTTATGGTGTAAAATCGTCAAACGCTTTCATCCCCTCTCCCAAAGGAACCGAGCATAATATCGGGATAAAAAGTATCCTATATTACTTCTAACACTTCCAAGAATATGTGTACAAAGTTTAATGAGGATCGGTTAAGTAGTTTTTGCGTGAAAGCGTAACAAACAAACTTACATTGACATTTATAATATTAAGTAGGGATAGGGATAGGGATAGGGATGGTGGCAGTGTATCACATTTCCCACACAGAGTATCGGTCAGCGTTATGCTGTAGCAGTTGTGTAGTGATCACTGCTGCAGCGCTGATTTTCAGGAAACCTCTCTCGACATCCCGGACCGGCCAAGAACTGCTATTTTGGTGGCAAGTGTATGCAATCTGTGTCTAATGTCTACTTAATAATGTGGTTAACTTTCTGTTAGCCCTTTATTACACTATCACGGCGAGGTCGCGAGCGGAAAACAAATGATTGGTATGCTGTAATTATTTATGCTTTTTCCCACGGGAATAATTTGAGAGCCGGGTATTAAAAGTAATTATTGTAATAATTGTAATTAATTCTAAAATGTATGTTTTTGTTCGCGGCACTAGATCCGGCTTGTTTATGTCACAGATTGAACGATCTTACAGCTTATACACTCATGTCTCTCTCTCTTCTTAATCGTTTTTTCTCATTCTAACTGACAATCTAGGTTTTTTTTCGCAAGTTGTGGCAGGCTCTGAGTGGGCTTTACTTTTATAAGAGTCATGGTAGCCTGTTGATTGTCCATTAAATAAAATAAAAGTAAAAGTATTAGTAGTAGCTTCTGCCCGCGAATTCGCCTGCGTGGATTTAAGATTGGGTCTAAAGCTTCGCTCGTTAACAGTTTTTAATCCCATCACACGAACTATATGAGAGATCGGTATAGAAAGTACATGTCGTTTTCCATGAAATAGGTGACATGCATACCAAGTTCAAAAGCTTTCTGCACGCGGCTAAGCTCATAAACAATTTTCAATTTTCCCTCGGGAACTACTTAAGGAATCGAGATAAAAGTTAGCCCTTATCCTTTTCTATGTCAAAGGCTACATGCATGCCAAATTCCACCCGAATCTGTCTAGCCGTTTTTGCGTGATTGAGTAACAAACATCCACATTTTCACATTTTTAATATTACTAGCTGTCCCGGCGAACTTTTTTTTTTTTGATGAATTTTATATTTTAATACTTATTATCCTATTCCGGTCTAAGAGGAATCCAAAAAATCTAATACAATAAAAATTGGTCTAGCCGTTCTTGAGTTAGAAATGGTGTAACTAATACAACTTTCTTTTATATATATTAATATATATATATATATATATATATATATATATAAAGATATAGTAGAATTGTACCACAAGTTAGCCCCCGATTGATGGGCACAGGGCAGCACGTCGCTTCGCAGGAAATGTCCCTGGCATGCTCTGCGAAGGTTTTGCTCTGTTTAGCGATGGTTTCCACTTACCATCAGGTGGTCCGCCAATCAATCAATAAATCTTTTATAGTTAAAAGAAACCTGTACGAACCCACTGCACGTCTTTGTTGGTAATTTCAAAGTAATATTAGTACCCTTGACAAAGACGTTTCGCTACGCAATCAAAAGGGCCGGGAAAGCCGGGAAGATGCTGCGTTGCCCCGGCCGAAGCCTCCCAGCAGACCAGACCAGAGAGTTGCATATATATTATATATTTATAATTTATATTACACATATACATAAATATATATGTGAATGAATGAATGAATGAATAAACTTTTATTGTACACCAAAGAAAAAAAAAGTAGTTACAGAGATATAAATACATATCAAGAGAGTACAATTTGGTGGACTTATCGCTACATAGCGATTTCTTCCAGGCAACCTATGGCGTAAAAGGAAAAAAACATATGTGTGTGTGTAACTAAATACTTTGGCTAGACCAGGGAACAGAATCTCGTGATCTGCAGTCGAAAATCATCGTCATCATCATATCATCCCATTAGCGGTACATTACAGGGCACGGGTCTGCTCCCACAATGAGGAGGGGTTAAGACCGTAGTCCACCACGCTGGCCCAGTGCGGATTGGTGGCAGTCGAACATGCTCGGCACTAAACCAGCGGGGTAGGCAGACCTTTTCAACTATTCAACTAAAACTGATTGATTAATAAGTTTTTTAGGTCTCTATAACTGACATTTTTATAATTTTTTCTAGGTAAAATTTCACTTGCAAGCAACGTGTTGGGAATAGAACCTGCGTCCCCTAAAGACGCGGAGCTGGCAGAACTTGGGAGAGAGCATCAGGTAATATAATATGATAATTTTTAAATATAAATGATTTTGGCTTTTTGGGATTTGAGTAAGATAATATGCTTTTACTGCGTTTTTAAATGTAAAATGCGATTTGTTTAGATAATTTACAATCAAAATTAATTTAATATCGACACAAGCAAACATATTTATTTATTTAGAAAACTTCTTGGCACATACATTAAAACAATACAAAAACACACAAGAAAAAAAAAATACATTCATGTGCATAGGCGGCCTTATTGCGAAGGCAATCCACACACAATAATCAAAACATATATAGTTACACATTCAGATATTATTGTCCTTTTACCGGGTATCCCTAATATTATAAATGTCAATGTAAGTTTGTTTGTTACGCTTTCCCGCAAAAACTATTTAACCGATCCTCATGAAACTTTGTACACATATTTTTTGAAGTGTTAGAAGTAGTATAGGATACTTTTTATCCCGATATTAAGCTCGGTTCCTTTGGGAGAGGGGATGAAAGTGTTTGATGATTTTAAAACATAACTCCGACAAATTATAACCTATTTAAATAATTACTTTTGTACTATAGTGGTTAAAATATGTGCTGAATTTTGCCCAAACTGTGGTTGGAGATAGAGGACAGAACTCCTCAGCAGACAGCAGCAAACCCCTCATTTAAGGCTTAGCGATACAGAATACTTTAATTTTTTATAGAACTACAACTTAATTGAATGCCACATCAAAAAACAAAATCAAACGCAGACGAAGTCGCGGGAAACAGCTAGTACTAAATATTGATTCAATTAATTATAATCCATCAATTTTATAATATTATTTTTAGGCAGGCAGATATTCCCATCCAATTTTTTCCAAGAAGGGTGGCTGGCCGCCCTCTATTGAGAAGTTGATGCTACAAGTTAGCCTTAAACAAGGCTACAAGGAATCCAGGCTTCCTGCGTTCACTGAACAGGAGATTGAATTCATGAAAGGCACGTATTGAATATTTGTTTAATAACTTCAGGGTTACAGAATAATAACTATGAATAGTAGAAAAGCAATCATCACCAAAATAACAATGAATTAAGAATATATAAATATATTACGGACAATGCACACATCGCCATGTGGGTAAAAAGCGTAGCTCCAAAGTAAGCGTAGCTTGTGTTATGGTCACTAAGATGACTGATGAATATGTTATGAATAATATACATAAATAATTATAAAATAAAGGTAAAAACCTAGAAATTGAAAAACATTCATATTCATCACACATTCATTTTCCAGTTGCGGAAATCGAACCCACGGCATTGGACTCGGAAGCCATTTTTTTTTTTTTGAATTATACAGACAAACAGACATAGTTCGTCCGAGGAAGTAACCAAGGCTAACATTGCATGAATTGTGAAATTTAGACGTTCTTCAACAATATAAAGAAGATACACTACAAACAACACACAGATACTTGTACAAAACAAAGTACATATCTTTAAAAAATATAAAAATTCAAAACACCCCCGACTTTTAATATAATGTACAATTTTCTAACAGTAAAGCCCTTGCAAATGATACCCATATGTACTTGTGAATAAATTTATGTACCGCCATTTTGTGACAGCGGCCATCTAGGACTGATTTTCATCAATCACAGCTAGGAACAATCCCGACTTAAGAAAAAAATAACAGAGGATTCCGAAATAAACAGTTATCTTAATATCTAACATTCAACTATTGGACAGAAGGAGGCGATACTTTGCGGAATTCCATGATATACGACGAAAATTAAACTTAATTTTCTATCCGCGAAGATTCAAGTGTAACTTTATGACCTCCCTGGCGCAGCGGTGAGAGCTGTTGTTTCAAGATTGAGTTCCCGGGTTCGATTCCCGGCAGGGGGAAATTTGGGAATTTATAATTTCTGAAATATCTCTAATCTTCTCTGGTGGGAGGCTTCGCCCGTGGCTTGATACCACCCTGCCGACAACGTAGAAACCAATGAGGAGTATGGTTTTAATATAACTGACATACTCTCTAACAGTTTAGCCCGCTACTATCTTACACTGCATCAAACTTATCATCAGGTGAGATTGCAGTCAAGGGCTAACTTGTAGTTGAATAAAAAATAAGAAAAGTGAGTGCATTTTGGTATACAGATGGTGTAGTATGTCGTGTGGTGTATAAAGATTCAAGAAGTTAAAATCGTGAAGATTCGCAGGGTTTATAGCAAATGAAGCTTAAAGTTCTTTGTTATAAGGTTTATATATGACGGTCGATTGGCGCAGCGAAACTGTTTTCTGAGTCTAAGGCCGTGAATGTTTTTCAGTGTCTGGGTGTTTATATGTATATTATAAGTATTTATGTATATTGTTCATTAAAATATTCATCAGTTATCTTAGTACCCATAACACAAGCTACGCTTAATTTGGGACGAGATGGCGGTGTGTGTATTGTCGTAGTATATTTATTTATTTATTTTATAACTTTCAATATAAATGATTGGTTTAATTTTAAATGTATCTTTAACAGGTACCGCTGATTTCTACGGGTTAAATTACTATACGACCTACATGATCAGACCAGCCAAGCCCGAGGACAAACCTGGAGTCTGGTTCCTCACGGGGTCCCCGGAGTTAAACGCAACCTTGGAAAACCCGTTAAATGCGTACTACGGTTCTTCTCATATGCTTCCGGTAACCAATAATTGTTTTAAGGTTTTTACCGATTAAAAAAACCTCTTTATTACACCAAATAAGTAAAATGCATAATACAGCAAACAAAACTTATGAACTAACATAGGGCGTAAAGGCTGCCTTATCACTGGTTAGTACCAGTGATAAGGTGCTACTAAGCGATAAGGACGCCCTTTGTATCCTACTTCTTAAGTTTATTTTCGTTGTGTCCATTGTTTTTTTTTTTCCTATTTGTGGTGTACAAATAACGTATATAAATAAATAAAATAACAGTTTAAAAATCTGCTTTATCAAAGGTGTTCCCAGGGGGTTTACGTAAAGTGATGAATTGGTTGAAAAAGCAATATGGCGACATCGATATCCTCATCACGGAGAACGGGTTTACCACGAGCGGGGCCCAATTGGATGATTACGACAGAGTGGACTTCCTTGAGGAAAGTTTGAATGAAGTAAGTTAATTTCTTTATTTACAGTGTGGTGACGGCAGATCAGAACACGGGTGCCACCATCCCTTCTTTTACCACAGGTGTCACGCGACTAAGGAAATATAACAAAGCGTGGAGATTATGGGCGAACCCTCTCAGAAGAGGCCTTAAATCCAGCACAGGACTGTAATAAAGTCAAAGACACAGTCAAAAATATATTTATTCATATAGGCCCATACATGGAACTTTTGATGCGTACATTTCATGAGAATTACACGGTAGTGAGATGTTGGTGTTAACCGTAATCTTAAAACGGAAGCTCCAAAGGCTCCAAACGCGTCCTGGTCTAAGAAGCCCACATCAAACTTAGCCGGGTGTTTTTTTTGTTATCACCATCTCACATTGTCATTTAAAATCATTAAAAGAGCAACCTGGATGGAATCATTTTTATCGATTACGTTGTCCTTTATACTATAATAGGACTTTTCTATAGCTTTTTAATCTTTTTAAAATTTTGAAAATGTGTTGTCAGGTGCTGGTTTCCATCAAAGAGGACAATATAAGTGTTACAGGGTACACTGTGTGGTCTCTTATTGATGACCTCGAATGGCTAGCGGGATACACGTAAGTAAAACTTGTATATATCTTTAAAAAATTTATTAATTATAAATTTAAAACACCCCCGACTTTTAATAAAGTAAGCCCTTCCAATGGATACCCATATTAATTGTTGAAAAAAAATATGATCCGCCATTTTGTGACGGCAACCATCTAGGATTGATTTTCATCAAACATAGCTAGGAGCAATCCCGACTAATTCACCTTTCGAATAAAAAACATAATCAAAATCAGCTCATCCGTTCGGAAAATATGATGCCACAGACAGACACACCCAGACACTTCAAAATTATAACACACCGACGTTTTTGCGTGGGGGCTATAGAAAAACAACTAAAAAAAAAGTTTCGTCCAAGGTATTTAATCTCCAGGGATTTTTTTGAACTACATAGAAGAAAAAGTCCGATGGGAAGACAGTTCTGATATCACGGGAAACAGCTTTCTTCCATGCTTTCCGAGGCACGGAGGTGAATCATCGCTCAATAACATTCATTGGCTTGAACCCAGGAGGTCTGCAGTCGAACATGCTAACCACTGAACCAGCGTAGCAGAGAGATAGGTTTATGTGCGCACAAAATTCTTTTCAGACCTACTAAAGTCCACTATTTTTATATGTTGTACCA
Organism: Pararge aegeria; assembly: GCF_905163445.1. Taxonomy (NCBI): domain Eukaryota; kingdom Metazoa; phylum Arthropoda; class Insecta; order Lepidoptera; family Nymphalidae; genus Pararge; species Pararge aegeria. Next base: position 2,934,023 of record NC_053180.1, read on the forward strand.
TTTAGTCAGCGCACGCGAAAAACGGACACAGTAGCGCTTTTCCATAAGGTTTGCTTTACAAATACCATTATTTCGATTGTCTTTTTATTTTACCTGAAATATAGTAAATAAATACATAAATATACTACGACAACACACACAGCGCCATTTAGCCCCAAAGAAAGCGTAGCTTGTGTTATGGGTACTAAGATGCCTGATGAATATTTTTATGAATAATATATCTACATAAATACTTATAATATACAGATAAACACCCAGGCACTGAATAACGTTCATGTTCATGACACTAACATTTTCCAGCTGTGGGAATCGAACCCACAGCCTTGGACTCAGAAAGCAGGGTCGCTGCCCACTGCGCCAGTCGGCCGTCTAAATAATAAAGCCTATATAAGCAAAAGCTTTCCAATGTCTATCGGTTTCGAGGTTTTTTATCTCTTACAAACAAACTAACACATCGTTCCGCTTATAAAATTAGTATAGACTAAGGTTACTTGTAAGCACGCCGATACGCTTTCATGTAAAATAGCTGATGTTGAAATAGAGCACCTACTTACTGCTTCTCTTGCCGTATTCTCGGTACTATTTGCCTTCTGAACCGGCGGTCGAGCCACACACCACACAAACAGACAGTGCCGGAACCACGTAGTAAGAGTAGCAATTGCTACGGGCCCCGCGCAAAAGGGGGCCCCGCATATTTAATCCACTCATCTCTGCCTGAACGTGAGGATATAGTTTTATTTCACTTAAATAATCCAACGGAAAATATATTTTTGTAGGGAAATAATAATTACGAACTAAAATTAATATTTACAATAAATAGGGAGTTCTTGGATAGTAAAATAAAATTTATTTAGGTGCTAATGCAATTTATATGGTATTTTTTAATTGACATTCCATGTTTATAAATAAATTTATTATTCCATACGGTAAAATTAATGACATTTTTATTATATTCAGCCGACTATTTTTATTATTTTGATGTTTTTTTTAGTTATTACATAAATTAGTTTGTTTAAATTAAGATTTGCATGTCATATATTATGACTAAACATGTATACCTACAATGTTTTATGCAAATAAAAAAATAATTTAAATATAAGCCGTCTAAATGTTCACTTATGGGCATGGTACTCTAAATGCTGGCGCTATTAGCTATTTGAATAGCTAGTAGCTAGACTTAGCCGTTGGGCTAAATAAGCGCCAGCTCTTGAGTCACCAGATGTAAGGACCAATTTTTGTGACACTATGTTAATAAAAAATTTTGTGTCCGAAGACCATGACCATCCATGCCTGAACGTAATTTTTTGAGATGTGGTATATTGAATTAGTTTGATGCCACAAAAACGTGAAACGTCTACTTCTAAGACAATAAAACAAGAGCTCAAAAAGATGCTCTATGCTTTTGAGTTCTTCGAGCTAAAAAGTCTGATAGAGATTAAATAAAACACTATGTGTTGAGTATTCAAATCGCAATAACTTTTGAATGAATCAATCGATTTTCACGTCTTCGGTGGCGTTTGACACGGGTTTTTAAGCCTCATAAAGGATATTTTTTTGAATATCGATATTGTATTGATCGAACTAGGAATTTCGACGATAATCACACGTTTCTTGGTTTTTTTCTAACAAAGGAATCAACCGATTTTGATTTCCAAAACAGGATTTTTGGTTTGTCAAGGTTAAGAGCTGATTCGTTTTTGTAGTTGATTGATAAAGCCGTTGGAAAGTGATTCCCCGTGATTGCTTAATCTGGCACTGCAAACAGACAGATGTGACGTTTAAAAGTGCTTATAATATTAGGCCTAATCTTCATCATCATAAACCCATTACCAGCCCACTATAGGGCCAGGGGTCACCTCCCACAATAAGAAGGGGTTAAGGCCATAGTCCCCGACACTGACCCAGTGCGAATTGGTACACTCCACACACTTTGAAGAGCATTATGGAGACCTCTCAGGCATGCCGGTAGTGGTATGTTATTATGAAACTCTTTATTTGTATACCACGACATTAACATATTTAAAATATAACAAAAACAGAAACATATCTAAAGAAGTAGTAATACAAAAGGCGGCCTTATCGCTTAATAGCGATCTCTGCCAGGCAAATTTAGAATTAGGAAAAAAATTAAGAAGAGGAGAATAGACTGCTGGTGGTACAAATATTAAAATACATACATGCGAATGACTACATGCCAATACATAAACTAGTGTACACAAAAAGATAAAGAGTAAATAATATAATTAATAAATAAATATAAAAATAAACTAATATATAATAACAACACTTACATATTTAAATACTATAACATACAATAAATGATGATGTATGTTAATTACTTAAAACGCACATAATTTTGAAAAGTTGAAGGTTTTAACTCGGCCCCCCAAAAGTGAATTCGAGCTCCTACCCACTGGGCTATCACCAATTTATTAGGCCTAATTTTTTAACCTAGGCTATACATAAGCTAATCGCATAAATTTTTGTTTACAGGGTAAAATTTGGTTTGTATGAGATAGACTTCAACCATCCAAATCGCACAAGAACTGCACGCTTATCGTCACACTATTATGCGTGTGTAATCAAACATCGATCATTACACGTCCCGAACACTTGCTTCGACAAAAATGTGCAAAGATTACAACAAAAGAACGACGGCAACGGCGGCCAGATTCCAGCAAATGGTGGACTGTTTTTAATAGTCATAACTGTGGCATTCGGTATTTTATTATGTAAACAAATTATAGTATTATGACAGCAATTATTTATTTGATAGATACAAAATCAATAGAAAAAATAATTTAACTTAATTTATCAACAATTCGCGACAACGTTCCGCTTTATTTTTGTGTTATTTTAAGACATTTAAATTTTTATTATATTAAAATTTAATATTTAATAAAAAAAACATGTGTGTACTTATGTACACGCGTTAGAAGTTATACTTCTTGGGCGTAACATGATAAAAATCTTCTACGTTTGTAAAAAAAACGACAGTAACAATAGAAAAAAGGTATTATAAATTGATTATTATAACGCTTTATCTTGTTAAATAAAGTTTATTTTAATATGACGAAAACGTTTTTCCACGTTATATAAGAAATTGACATAATAAACATAATTAAATTTGGAATAATCATAGACTCATTATCGAACAATCAAGTTTCACTCAACATTAAAATAAGAGATTTTTGTACAATTGAACCAATAAATCACCATAGTGAGCCCGCAGATTAGACAATAGAAAGTGAACACTGTCAAACTTTATAGCTAACAAAACTTCAAAGTTCTGGGGTCGGATTTTGTTACAGTGTGCGCCGCATCGTTGAAATTTACTCTCATAATTTTTCCCTAATGCGCCAAAAGAAGTATAACTTCAATAATTCATTAATTTTAGTAACACCATAAAATATTATACTGACACAGTATAATATTTAGGCTTTCGCGTATTATGCAAATAAAATTTAATGTATATTATTTAGATTATAATAAACGTTTATATTTTTAGAATTAATCGAATGGTCGATTGGCGCAGTGGAACAATGATCATGAACTGCAAATGAACATGATTTTTTTCACTGTTTGGGTGTTTATATGTATATTATAAGTATTTATGTATGTTATAAAACTATTCATCAGTTATGTTAGTAGGTGTGTGTATTGTCGTAATATATTTATTTACTTATTTATTTATTCAATATTTACCATACATATCTCCTCCGCTGTTTTGTAATGTACAGATAAACCCAGACCCAGACACACAAAACATCCATGTTATTCACACAAATATTTAAGGGTTGTGAGAAACGAACCCACAGCTATAGACTCAGAAAGCAGGGTCGCTGCCCACTGCGCTAATCAGCCGTCAACTATTTACCTATTTATATTTGCACGCCGAAGTGTTACAGTATAATAAAACTTTTCCTACCAAGAATACTTACTCGTTATGAGAAGTAGAGATTAAGAATAATTACTTGCTTACCTCATGTCATAAAAACCTTGAGTTGCTCTTACTGATTTTATCTTAAGCCTAAAAATGTATTAAAATCTCAGATTAAAAGTCAACTGGACTTTCAAATTTTAAAAATCGAATTAATTAATTATACTGCATAAATTTGTTTGGTGACATTTTGGCCGCATGCCTTTTTTGTCCTTGCACCCTTCACTAATTGTACTAGTGTTGCCCAAATGCAAGAACAAGACGAGACTTAGCCAGTCTTGGTCTTGGTCTTGCGCCAATACACCTGGTCTTGGTCTTGGTTTTGGTCTTGCGCTCCCAGTCTTGGTCATGGTCTTGGTCTTGCAGCAAGAGTCTTGCAAGTCTTGCAATTACCTATTAGTCTATTACTATTTATTAAAGTTTACTTTAAATCTTAGAAAAACGTATTAGAATTGGAACATTGTGAGCTTGAATTAACATAGCCATAGTAAAGATCAAGCAGATTAATAAATAACTGAAGATTTGATAAGAAATTCGAAAAATCAACTGACCTATATGTCGTTTTCCATGGAAGTAACTGTTTCTTAATAAACATTTATGATTTATAAGCTTACATTTGCTAAAACATGTAAAAAAACAAATTAATTACAATAACTTGACTGTATTTTAAAGAACAATACTTATCTGTCTAGAAAGAGATTGAACCCTCAACTTATAAGAAATTTAATAAAAGAGTTTTACGATTTATCATTTATTTGAATAAAAAATAAAATACAACACAAATCAACAGCTTTATCATTAGGTTATGATACTTTATATCAATTCTTTTGACCAAGAATTAATACAAAGTAACCATCTGGCTGACTCATCACTTAACCTATTTCTATGTTTTCTAATTACTAATGATGCTTTAGAAAATAACCTCTCAGCAGGTACTGAAGTTGCAGGTATTGAGAGAAAATCACGGGCCATTTTCGATAAAATCGGATACTCTGTCTCATGCGTCCTCCACCAATCTAAAATGTCTTCCGAGCTGGCAGTTCTTGGTTTTCTCAGGTACTCCTCCAACTCGTCTATCACTAAGCCTTGAAGACAAGATCCAGATGACGTCGAGGGACATTCATAGAGTTTATCAAAGTCTATTACGTCTTCATCTTCATCACATACTTTATTGTCTTTTTCTGGTAATTCCAGAGATTTGTTCAGTGAGTGTAGACTTTTATATTCTTCATAAAGTTCATTGAACTTGCGCAGACTTTCTGTTTTAAGTTGCTTCCCCCACATTGTCAGGTCAAAAGTCTGAGCCTTATGCCTTGGGTCTAAAATTAAAGAAGTACAATAAATCCAGTTGCTCTTCTTGTAATGTTTAAGCATTTTGTCTCGAGCTGCTTGGAAAGCTAGAATGAGCCTTTCATCCACTTCAGATCGATTAGGTTTCTCATCTAACTGTTTTACCATGGATTCAATTTTATCTAGCAAGAGATTAAATGATACAATGACTAGCGGTAACGTAACATATTTGTCTCCACCAAGTTTTGTACTTAAAAGTTTAAAGTTTATTAGAAATTTATGTAATTTTTCGAGTACCTGCCATTCATTAGCTGTGATTTGAAAATCATTCAATTCGGTAACAGAACTGCACAATATGTCAATGCCCGCTCTCACTTTTAAACCAAATCCAATCATATCATGTGTGGAATTCCATCTCGTTGGACAGTCAAGAATGGCATTTAGATTTGATGGCACGCCAGCTGCTTCACAAGCAGACTGAAACTTCTTCTTCACTATCTCACTTCTTTTTATTTTACTGGAAATACTGCGTAACTTTGTTACAGATGTACGCGAGTCAGCAATATTTGGTGCAGATTCTTCATCTTCCTCATCCTCAGTTTCGTCTGCATAGTCTTCGTACTGCTGATCTTGCGCGTTAGTGTCAGACTCACAGTGTAATGCTAAGGTCTTTAATAAATCTTGTACACCAAGGTTTAAAATGTGAGCGAAGCACCGGAAATGTTGATTGTCTGAATCAAAGTGTGGCGGCAGCTGTTTGCCCAGTTCATACATAAATTTGGTATTTGCAGTTGCGTTGTCGACCGTGATACCTTGTATTTTATCAATTATGCCATATTCCAATAAACATTCATGGAAAATCGTTGCAATATCTTCCCCAGTATGTCGACCGCGTGATGGTATAAAATCAAAAACTACAGATCGATACTTCCATTCGTTGTCTATATAATGAATAGTAACCCCGTAGTAACTCCTACCAGCAATTGACGTCCACCCATCAATGGTAAACGACATTTTAGATGATAATGGTTGAAGTCGTTCCTTGAGATTCAATTGGAGCTCTTCAAATCGCTTTTTGACTTTCCTTCTAAGTGTAGACCTTTTAGGAAACACCATATTAGGGCAAATACGTCGAAAATATACTTGTGTAGCTTCGTCATCGAAAAATGAGAAGGGAAGATATTTTTTCACCACCCAATCAACTGTAGCTGTCGTGATGTTGTCACTGCTGTTTTCCGACTGAAACAAAACAATAAATCTTGTGTTATTATTTAAAACATACTAGGTTTGAGCGTATAAGAGGAGGAGGTTTGTTGTTGTTAAATCGAGAAAATCGTTAAATTGATATTTGTTATATTAAGGTTGCACTGTACTGTAATTTACCAAAATAAAGTACTTAGTTGTTACTGGCCGATTAAATGAAAATATGGGTGTTTATAAAAAATATTTAAGACGATAATTAAATACTTAATATGTCGCACCCCTAGATGAAAACACCACTAACTCAAAAATACTTACGTAAGTTAATGGCGTTTTTGAAAGTATCGCATGAATAGCTACGCGGAGTTAAAATTCTTTTAACTGTTAAAAAAATATTCTTACCTGTCCACTTCTTCCAGCGGTTACTAAAAAGCTTGTGATATCTCCACTTAATTTTGGTTTAACAGGAAGAAATATTTCTGATTCCTTTTTGTGGAAAGACATTAGATGTTTCCTTAAGCCTGAAGTGTTTCTGTTTTTCATTTTTATTTAAATCTTTTTATGTTGGCACAATTTACACAAGGCAGTTTGGGATGCATGAATTATTTCGAAAAACTCCTCAAATTTGCTTTTGGGTCTTTTAGATCTGTGACTCAAACTCTCGTTACTCGGACTAGAATAATTTGAATCTTCGTCACTCATATTAAATTGTACACGTGATACGTTTTTAGAAAACAACGAGAATTAGTAAAAACAATTATTAAGTTAGAATCGAAGCACAGCTCAATTGGAAATGACTGGAATTAAAATAATTCCTTCATTTATAGTACGTTTCCTTGCTTTTTTCCGCGCCGCCTCGCCACGTGCCGGCTCTATGAAAAGGATGCCGCCGCAAATCGAACGATGCCGCGTGCGGCGTACAAACACACACTAAATATTACCTACTTGTACAGACGCGACCCGTGAATAAAATATATGTAAAGAATTAGTGCCAATCACTATTCTTTACATATAAGTGAATGTTTTGGCGTGCATCTATACTAATATTATAAAGCTGAAGAGTTCGTTTGTATGTTTGATGACAGAAGTTTTAAAATAAATAAATAAATCCTGAACGTCACTATACCTCCAAAGTTACTATTCCTCGTGGACGAAGTCGCGGGCACAGCTAGTAAATACTTACTCTCATCATCTCTCTCAGAGATATTCGAACACTTTTTTGCTATTTTTTCTTGTAAAAACTTAAGAAATATAATGACTAAATGTACAATAATAGTACCTAAGTAATTAGTTTAAAACCATATAAGTAATCAATATTATAATTACTTACTAGAATGAATTATTATGACATCTACTACCTATCCTCACCATTTTATCCTAATCATAATACTACTTGCGTGATCAGTATAATGTATTCATTTTCATTCTAAGCACTCTGAAACTTATTTATTCTTTGGAACACCTGTAGGTACTCTTAAAATTCGAAATTATTTTGCATGAATAGTGTCAAATGTTATGATTTCGGCGCGGCGGCAACGATTGTTTTAGATTTCAAAAGAAGCCGCCGGCGCGTGTATCATAACCATGTACTTCCGAAAAGCGGCAAATTTCTTTGAGAAGTAAGTACAAAACCTTTGATGCCGCATTATCAAAGTGCCGATGGTTAAAACATAACTATGCATGCACTCAGTTTGATTTTAATAGATATTTTTTTATTCGCTATGTTTATGGTATTAGTCGTAATGCGCATAGGTCCAGTTTTTCATATTCTTTGATATAGTTTTTTGCGTCTCATAGAATTCCTAAGCGTACCTACCTACCTATACACCGAACTGTTACACCTAACTACTCCGTGAAATAGCGCTAATTCCTAGCTGCAAGACGCAAGAGTCTTGCAGGCTATGTCTTGTTCTTGCTCAAGTCTTGCACGGTCAGTCTTGGTCTTGGTCTTGCTAAAAATACGCGGTCTTGTTCTTGGTCTTGGTCTTGCAAAAACGCAAGAACAAGACCAAGACTGCAAGACCAAGACTGAATTTGGGCAACACTAAATTGTACCTACACGAGACCTATTCTGAAATCCCTACTAATATTTTTATTATAATCCCTACTAATATTATAAGTGTCAATGTAAGTTTGTTTGTTACGCTTTCACGCAAAAACCACTTAACCGATCCTCATGAAACTTTGTTCACGTATTCTTGGAAGTGTTAGAAGTAATATAGGATACTTTTTATCCCGACAATAAGCTCGGTCCTTTTGGAGAGAAGATGAGTGTTTGGCGATTTTACACAAGTACTCCGACAAATTATAACCGATTTAAATAATTATTTGTGTACTATCGAGGTTATAATATTTTTGCCCAAACTGTGGTTGTAGATAGAGTACAGAACTCCTCAGCGGACAGCAGCAAACCCCTCATTTAAGGCTTAGCGATACTGAATACTTAAATTTTTTTTAGAACTACAACTAAATTTAATGCCACATTAAAAAAACTAAATCAAACGCAGACGAATTCGCGAGAAATACTAAATATTATAATATTACAACAACTACGTAGAACGTATAAGTACGTGTACTTTTAAAACACATGTAAATTCACGCGTCCGAATTCAGAATAGATTATGCAGGACCGACGCCTTTACTAACTATCCCAGAACTTTCTAACTTTACTCTTATGCTATTTAGTTTCTAGGCATCGTACCGGAACTCGAAAACGCTTAGCGGCACGTGGTTGTCCGATATGTATGTATTGTGACAACTAGGACCGTGCCTTGACGAACTATCCAAAACCAAAATTGTTAACCACGATTAATAAAAAAGGGATTTGTTAAATAATTATCAAACTGAGAACTCCTACGGGTATTTAAAATAGCCTATAAACTTCAAGTATACGCCACGAGACTTCGGCCGCGGCTAGTTACCACCCTACTGACAAAGACAATCGCTTAGCGATTTAGCAACTGCCATACTCGAATCATCACTTATCATCAGGTGACATTGTAGTCAAAGTCTAAAACAGTCTAAAATGGAAGCGGGCTAACCTATTAGGGAAGTATGGCAGTTATATTTGACCCATAGGCCCTAATCGGTTTCTAAGCGACATTGTACCTAGCCACGACCGAAGCCTTTCACCAGACCAGACCAGAGATAAGTCATATGACTTTCGATCGAACCAGGGATCTCCATTTAGAAGACCAAAGTGCTCACCACTGCTCCGGCAGATCTAATCAGAACTAAATTGTTTTTCACCTTGGCCTTTAAAGGAACAATTAGATACATAATGCAGTAATACTGCAATTAAGCAACGTTAATTGTTACAATAAAATATAGCATGCACACGCTAAATCTTACAAATACTTCACACTTTTGGGCATGAGTCGAACGTCGAGCTGAACGTCGTAATTCGCGATACAAATCCGATTTTGTATCTCAGTTGTCTTTGTCAATATTATTCTTGTGGGTGTATTATAAGTCTTAGTTTTATTGCTGTACTTTGGTATTATTTTACCTTTATTAATGTATCTTTTATTTTTCTTGTATAACATCATCATAGTATCAACCAGTTGTGGGAATCGAACCCACGGCCTTGGATTCAGAAACCAGGGTCGCTTCCCACTGCGCCAATCAGCCGTCTTTGTTATGTTCTTGAATAACATCATCATCATCATATCAACCCGTTGAGAAGGGGTTAAGACCACCACTTAGTCCACCACGCTGGCCTAGCGTGGATTGGTGGAGTCCACACGCCTTTGAGAATATTATAGAGAACACTCAAGAATGCAAGTTTCCTTAAGATGTTTTCGTTCACCTTTGAAGAAAGTCATATTTTAAATTAAATGACATGAAATTCATTCGCTGAACATGAGCTTTCATATTCATTTATATTATACTAGCTGTTGCCCGCGACTTCGTCTGCGTTTGATTTTGTTTTTTGGTGTGGCATTAAATTTAGTTTTAGTTCTAAAAAAATTTAAAGTATTCAGTATCGCAATACCTTGAATGAGGGGTTTGCTGCTGTCCGCTGAGGAGTTCTGTCCTCTATCTCCAACCACAGTTTAGACAAAATTAAACACATAATATAACCTCTATAGTACAAAAATAATTATTTAAATCGGTTATAATTTGTCGGAGTTATGGTGTTAAATAGTCAAACACTTTCGTCCCCTCTCCCAGAAGAATCGAATTTAATGTCGGGATAAAAGGTATCCTATATTACTTCTAACACTTCCAAGAATATGTGTACAAAGTTTCATGAGGATCGGTTAAGTAGTTTTTGCGTGAAAGCGTAACAAACAAACTTACATTGATATTTATAATATTAGTAGGGATAGGGATTATAATATTCCTTCATATTCTACTATTAAACATGCGAAATTTAAAGTGCACAACAAGTTGTTTTAATAGCTTGAAACGCTCATAACTTTAATCAGAGGTGCGTGCTGGGATTTGAACTCTTCCCCCCGGAATTTAAGTCGAAGTCCTACTCACTGGGTTAGCACCACTTCTTTCTTGCAAAATATTAAGTATATAAAAATGTGGTCGGTGGATGGCTACGCATGTCTCTGGTACCTACTTCTCATCTGGGACTAGGTGCCAGGTAGGTCGGTCGAAAATCAGTCATTATGCGCATATAATCAGTGCTGTATACAGCACAATGAACGAATGAATGAATATAATTGTACGTTCTACCTTATTGCGCTGTTGTATTTGTATCTCTGTAAATTTTCTCTGTGGTGTACAATAAAAGTGTATTCATTCATTTCTTCATATTTTTATTGCACACGACAAAAAGTACATGAGATAATAAAAGTATAGCAAAACAACGTATACAATTTGGCGGCCTTCTCGCTTCATAGCGATCTCTTCCAGGAAACCAATCGCGAAGAAAACAAATACAGAAAATAGTTTTGTAAATTTAAAGTGCATATAAAAATTTTCGGAACCGACAGGATTTGAACCTGCGACTCTCTGCCGAAAATTAGTATATGATGAAATGCATATACTAATTTTCGGCATGGACGGTAGGAGAGCCGTAGCTTAATTGGTGAAAACGCCCAGGCCGCGACTGCCCGAGAGTCGCAGGTTCAAATCCTGTCGGTTCCGAAAATTTTTTTATGCATTTTAAATTTATAAAATTGATAATTCCTCCAAGTGTAGGTAAAAACACTAATAAAAAATTATAAAAGAAGAAAATAACAGGTGCACATATATACATATACAAAAAAATTTAATATATCATTACTTAAATAAATATATATAGCACAATGCTGAGCTACATTGACAACAAACTTAGCCGGGTATTTTTTTGTTATCACCATCTCTCAGTAAATTAATATTAAGCTATGAAGTTAGAGCAATTGACACCCAAGCTTTTTTATCGTTTAAGTAATCCTTAACATTATAATAGGATTTTTCTGCAAGCTTACGTTTTATAGAAACTTTGAACTTATTGAGAGACATCTCAAAGATTTCATTCGGTTATTTTTTATAAAATAATATACAATTTCCCTTGTATAAATTAGCAATTTTATGTAGCCTAGTAAACTGCACGACGAGTTATTTTTGCTTCTAATATTTGTATTGTTATAGTCCATTTTCTTTTTAAATTTTGTTATATTTTTCCTTTGGCATTGGAGATAAATAACATCCATTTATCCATACAAATTTCGCATTTATAATTTTAGTGAGACTTGTCGATTGGGATTCCCCGTATGCAAGTCTCAAGTCCGTATGTACTCGTATGTAACCAAATTCTCCGAACAACGAGTTTCATTAAATCAAACGACCAAGCTTGGGGTTTCCCATACAGCAATGTGCAAGTAAGGGCCAATCAAGTAAGACAAAATTCTATCATCAGTGGCGTTCATGTACTGATCGGACGGATGATATAATATGGAAAAAATTGCCTTTATAATAATGTTTTTTTTTGAACTTGAAGAAATCTCCTCCGCTTTTAAGAAGTCGGTTATAGATCGTTCAAGGGAGTTTTTAAATTTATATACTAGCATTCCGGATAATAATCAGTAGCTGGTACAGATAAACTTTCGCGAACACAATATATTTATAAAATAATTATAAGATTTCCTTCAAACATTTTATTTTTGTTGTATTTTTGTAGAATTGTTGCAACAAGAATATTTTATTAGGAAGAATATTTTTGAATAAGCCCTTTACAAAAAAATCTTGTAATATTTACAATGATTAATTGTTAAGACTGTGTGTGTTATTGTTGTGACTTAACAATTAATCATTGTAAAGTCAACATCTCCTGATGATGCTCCGGTTTCGGAGCGAAACGTGCGTAGAGGGTGTATTGCCGAGGATCTGTTTGGTGTGGAGTATAAGGATTGAAGAAATTATAAATTACACCACACAGATTCTCCTGCTTTTCGCGGAGTATAGCAAATTAAGCTTAATTTTGATAATATATCATGGATTTCCGCAAAGTAACGCCTGCTTCTATACAATGTTTGTAACCAGTTTGTTCCTGCGATCTTCTTAATATCAAGTCTGCTTAGAAGACTGGTTTCATGTCAGACGCTTTTATGTAGAATTTCGGCTCTTGAAGTTGCCACATTCAACCAAAACAGCTCCATGTAGACCTTAACAGTAAAGGAAAGTCTTGATTTCTTTATTTTTTATTCCACTACAAGTTAGCCCTTGCAATCTCACCTGGTAAGTGATGATACAATCTAAGATGGTAGCGGGCTAACCTGTTAGGGAATATTACAGTCATATCCCTAATAGGATTCTACGCGACATCGCACCACTAAATCGCTTAACGGCACGTCGGTAGGGTGGTAACTAGCCTCGGCCAAAACCTCCCACTATACACAATAGTTTTTTTATAGTTTCAGTAACATCTTTCTTCGCCGCGGAAGCTGTCTAAAACACCTAAGTTTTGAAGATCTGGTACAAGACGGCTGATTGGCGCAGTGGGCAGCGACCCTGCTTTCTGATTCCAAGGCCGTGGGTTCGATTCCCACAACTGGATAATATTTGTGTGATGAACATGAATGTTTTTCAGTGTCTGGGTGGTTATCTATATTTAAGTATTTATTCATAAAAATTATTCATCAGTTATCTTAGTACCATAACACAAACTACGCTTATGATAGATGGCGATGTATGTATTTTCGTAGTATATTTATTTATTTATTCTATAGGAGAATATAACACAGAAATACAATATAACTAATGAATGTATAAAAAAAGAGTTACAAAGATATGAAAACATGAAGCGGTGATAGCTTAGTGGTTAGGACTTCGGGTTCACTTTCGGGGGGCCGAGTTCAACTTCCAGCACCTTAGCTTAACTTAACTTTTCGAAGCTATTCGCGTTTTAAGCAACAAAATATCTCTTGCTTTATCGGTAAAGGAAAACATCGTAAGAAACCTGCATGCCTGAGAGTTCTCCATAATGTTGTCGAATGCGTGCAAAGCCCACCAAAGCGCACTGAGTCAGCCTGGTGGACTACGGCCTAAACCCTTTTCATTGTGGGAGGGAGACCCGTGCTCTGTTAGTGGGCCGGTAATGAGTTGTCCAGATGTTACAACTGAAAACTTAACCTACTTAAGCCATTAACATTGCGAAATTAAAAAAAATCCACTCACTATTTATTATTACAATTGACACAAATTCGTAACTTAAATCTACAATAAAATATTAAATATATTTATTTTATTAATTTTATAAATATAACCTCAATTAATCTATGTAAAACTAAATAAAATCTCAAACATTTTCGAAACCACCGCTGCGAAGCGAGGCACAGTTCCTAAAATGCAGTATAGCCCGTTTGGACAAGTCAACATTCAATTAATTTTTATTATATAAATAAACCACTTGTAAAAAATTAACGGGCAAACAGTCAGATATCGCTTTCGGATCAAATGACATCATCCACGTTCCATACATTAATAGTCCAAAAGTGCAAATGCCACGAAAAAACTACTGTTTTTTCTAAAAAAACTATTCCTCCTAAACATTTCTTATTAGTATACCAGAGATGGTTATGACATCATTACTCAGTCTACTTCTCCTTATATCCGCGTCTTATGAGGAAATAGCTGATATTCAACAAAATGTTTCTTAATCTCTTGAAGTTATACTTCTTTAGCGGCGTTAGGAAAAATCATGGGAGTGAAATTACACGATGTTACGAAATGCGCGGGTTATAACAGGATGAAGGTAGATGCGAAACCGAGTCGGAAGTTCATCGACCGCCAGCTCACTTTTTACGATGCGCGCGCACACCATAACGGACGGACACCCTGAAGTTAATTATAGTCGTGGTGATGTTGAGATATATTGGTGGTCCGATAGTGAGATAGCTAGATACTATAAATGATAAAACTTTCGATGTATTAAATACCTTTTTTCTATTTTTAGTGTCGTTTTCTTTTATAAGGCTTAAGATAAAATTTTCGAAAAGATTTTATCTTGTTAGTTGTTACGCCAAAGAAGTATAACGTCTAACGCGTGTACCTTATGTACACGCGTTAGAAGTTATACTTCTATACACACGTTTTTTTTCTTCTCCTTCAAGTTAGCTTTTGACTGCAATCTCACCTGCTGATAAGTGATGAAGCAGTCTAAAATGGTAACCGACTAACCTGTAAGGGGTAAGGCAGTTATATTAAACTTATACCCCTAATCGGTTTCTACGCGACATTGCATCGTACCAAAACACTTAATCTCTTAGCGGCACTTAGAGCTGAGAAAATTCAGAAATTAGAGATCCTGATTGCAAACCGAGAATCGAACCCGGACTCTCACTTAATACTACATTTCTCACCTTTGCGCCAGGGGGGTCGTCAGAATTAGTATTGGTATTATTTTTTATTTATACTCTTTATTTGTAGAACACATCATTCAGAAAAACAAAAAAAAAAACAGAATAAACACTTAAAGAATATAGTAGGATACAAAAGGCGGCCCGGCCCTATCGCTAAGTAGCGATCTCTGCCAGGCAACCTTAGGTTTAGAAAAATTAAAAAGAAAAACGAAAAGGTTGGGTACACTGTTTACATACTAATACACAAACCAGACTACACAAATACTACAAATCAATACACAATACTATTGATAAATATAAAAAACTTTAACATACATACTTTAACATACCATAAATACTTAAATATGAGTTAGAGTAGATAAATAAATAATAGTCGTCTTTATTGAGCGAGAAAATGAGCCTTAACAGCATTTTTAAATGCCTAGTGACTTCGACTGTCGTATGTTCAAATTCAAAATTTCTTTATTCATGTAGGCCTATCACAGGCATTTATGAAGCGTTCATACATACATGTTTACATAATTGTATGGGGATGGTGATTCCTTCGTTCGCCAATTTAAACCCAAAGCTACTCGTACAAGAGTTCCAAACGCGCCCTGGTACAAGAAGAGCCCACAACAAACTTAGCCGGGTATTTTTTTTTTGTTATCACCATCGCACAGTAAATTTATTTAGCTATGAAGCTTAAACAATTTACACCCAAGCTTTTTTGTCGTTTAAGTAATCCTTAATATTATAATAGGATTTTTCTCTAAGCTTAAGTTTTATATAAACTTTGAACTTACTGAGAGACATCTCAAAGATTTCATTTGGTAATATGTTATAAAATAATATACAATTGCCCTTGAATGAATTTGCAATGTTGTGTAGCCTAGTAAACTGCACAACGAATTTATTTTTGCTTCTATGGGAGTGCATTACACAATTCAGTAGCTAGTGTAGGTTGATGGTGCTTGGATTCAAGTATTCGGAATAGGGATACCTGACTAGTGTAGTAAGACTTTAACTGGGAGCCGCTAAAAACATACGATCGGGACCGTGGATTTTAGAACTCCCTACGAAAGACCTGTGTCCAGAATTGTAAATCAAATTTAAGTTATGATGCTTGTGATTGTATTGGCAACGGCCAAGAGTTCAAACAACTTTCTTATTATTCATTAACTTTTATTTTCCTTATTCGTTTTTACACTTTGTTGAACGTTCGCGTTCGAATGCCTAAATTTTCGTAGCGTGGTCCCTTAGGCGCCATCTTTGTCCCCTCCTAAATTGTTGTTGATCACGTGATATTCAGCAAAAGCGCACGAACCGGAAACGAACTCGCAATCCATGATAAATCTTATACAATTTACTTAATATTATTATAATTATTCATTAAGTCTATTTTAAATAATTGTTGTATAAATAACTATTACAAATCTACCCTAAACAGTATTGATAACAATTACATTCATACTTATCATCCGGAAATAACAATTCTCTAGTAATACTAGGATCTTGATCATGTTATTTTATATATTTAAATAATATTGTGACAGTAAATAATCTTGACTTAATAAATAACCCTAAACAATTGTAACCAGTTAAGACACCATTTTGCCTTTATTATCATAATCATCACTTCAACCGATGGATTCTCCGTTCTCATTCCTTCACCGTTGAAACAAGTGATATTTTATTACTTGTAACCAGTGGCGTGCACCAAGGTATGCATACAGCTGGCAAATTGCATAAAATGGCAAAAATTCTCCTCCTGTACTCGCTTTATATCAATTTTAGGGTAGCCAGTGCTTTTGTGCATGTATGAAGTGCACGCCACTGCTTGTAACACACATAACTTAAAAATTTTGTGCGTGCTTGGATTCGAGTTTAGGCACCCCGAAGGTGAAGTCGAGCAACTACCCAATGCGCTATCACCGCACTTTCCAGGGCTTGATGAATTGAATTCATGAATTCGTTCTACTTTTCACTGGGGCCAATTGAAACTACATCCAAACTCAATTAAATTATGTTGAAAATGTGACTGCAATAATTTAAACATTAGAAGTAAGAATAAACTTACAGTGCAATATACTAGGTTACATACAATTCATAATTCGTTTAAAGGAAATTGCATACAATTCTACAATAAACTACCAATTGACATCTTGGAGATGTCTCTTAAAAAGTTCAAAGTTTGTATTAAACGTAAGCTTATATGAAAGCCCTATTATAGTATAAAGGACTACGTAATCGATTAAAAAGCTTGGGTGTGTTTTATTGCTCTAACCAAGATGCTCTTCTTATAATTTTAAATGACATTGTGAGATGGTGATAACAAAAAAAAAACACCCGGCTAAGTTTGTTGTGGGCGTCTTCTTAGACCAGGACGCGTTCGGAACCCTCGTAGCTTTAGTTTTAAGTTTACGAATGTGGTTATCGCCATCATCTCACTACCGTGTAATTCTTATGTACGCATCAAAAGTGCAACCCATGGGCCTACTTGAATAAAGATATTTTGGCTTTGACTTTGATTAAGCAGGCATTTAAGGTCCAACAAATCCTAAAATTGACCTATTTTGTGGCAATATGAACAGTGTAATTCGCAACTTAGTAGATAAACTGTTGCATGCTAGGTAAACTTAATACTTAGTTAATTTTAAAGTTAGTTGCTGCGTTTTCGCTGGGTTCTATCAGGTGCCCTTTTTTATATAAGACTTATCTGTGGAAACCTGTTATTAGTTTTAAGTCAACCAATTTGTTAACTATTTAGTATCTACAACTGTGGGTTTTCCAATTAAAGAATAATTAAATTAAATAAAACGATGCAAACAAAATCGAAGCATTATTATTATAATTATTCTTTATTTGTAACACATGGAGCAATAGAATTAAACAAGAAAATAATGAACATAAAAATAGAAGCAGAATACAAAAGGCGGCCTTATCTTCCCCTGTAAATAAAATATTATAATCACGTAGAAAAATTAATGAAGTTAAAGAATTAATTTACATAGTTAATAGTCACGACAGTTACATCTAAACAATCTACTTTTTTTACATTGCGTGCAAAAGCCTAGCTGCCTTATTAGCAAACAGTTGCTGCCCGCGACTTCGTTCGCGGGGAAATTTCGATGTAAATGCCTATGTAATTCTCTTACAACTGAGCTAATATGCAAAATGTTATTTATATATGTATCACATATAAATACAAATAAGATATAAACATACTTAATGTATGTTTATACTTTTAAAAACAGATCAAGAGAGTACAATTTCATATATAAAACAAAGACAAAAATACTGTACTACTGACTTTTGCAATCATTTTGTCAAAAGCCCGAGCTAAAGAATTCTTGGAAAATTTGAGCTTTTTTTCTGTACAGATGAGATCAATTTTACTCCGATATTCAAGTATATGCATATTTGAAAAAGTTATCTGGCTTGATAAAGTAACAGACAACCAAACAAACTTACGCATGTAAAAATATTAATATGTATAAATTATTCAACCTTCAGTAATATATATTTTTACAAAATAAATAAAAACATAATAGAACTTCCTTTTTTTTTTTCAATAAAAGTATAGGATACTTGTCTAAGTTTTTTATGTCATTATTGCATATAATAACGTCTAATCACTGGTAATTATAAATGCAATATTTTTTTTTTAAACCTATAAATAATACTAATAAATGATTACTATCAATACTTACAATTAAACTGTAACTGGAAGATTTCTGTACATTTCATATATTTTGAAAATCTTGACCGGGGGATGCTTTATAAACGATACTGAATCCAAAACATATTTTATTTTTGTCTGTCTGTCTGTCTGTCTGGACCCGTTAGGTGGTACTGCAATTAGGTTCTTGGTTAGCGGCAGTGATTCGCATATTTAAATATTATGCATTAACTATTGTTTTTATAAGATCTATATATAATACATACAAATATATTAATATGAAAACTATATATATACATATATACAGTGCAACCTTAATATAACGTACCTCAATATAACGACTTCCTCGATTTAACAAATTCTTCGTAATCCCCTTGAATTGTCCATAAGAGTCAATATAAAATATACTTTTACATTGCGAATATTCTTTGCGTACAACCTCTTTATAACGAATTTTCAACTATCAAGAAAAAGTATACATACCTCTAATTAACGAATTTTGCCAACCCAAAACCTTTATATAAAGTTTCCACCAATAATATAACTCTTAATCTTATAATGTGATTCATGTCTCGACATGTTTCGACACGCTTTTGTTTGTACAGTAATCATTGTTGTTTTGATGGAAAGTAATGTAAACACCTCTGCTCGTCACTATTGTTAAAGATTTAAGTTAAAATGGCTCAGAAACGTAAAAGTTCTTTTACCTCTTTATAACGAATTTTAGACCAATCTAACCTCAACATAACAAACCTCAGTTCAACGAATTACTTGATATTACGAATATTTTCTTGTTCCCCTCTGATTTGTTATATCGAGGTTGCACTGTATATTGTTTATTTCACAATAGACACTTATGCCTGCCAATAATGGAATAAAAAAACGATTAATAATAAGAATATATAATATATATTTACATTCGTATGTAACAGGTTGGGGAAAAAATCTTTTCGCATTATAGTATGTATGAACTTGTAATAAAATCTCTTCGGCTATACTATTTGTATCTGGCTGGTTTTGGTATCAGTAAAAGTTTAAATTTTAAAGAAGATAATTCCAAATTCAAATTAGGAAAATGTGTGATTTTTATTTGTTTTTCGTACTGTGAAGATGAGTGAATCTAATAAAGAAATTCGATTCATTTTAAACTTTTACTACAAAAAAGGTAAAAATGCAACGCAAGCCGGGAAAAAATTGCAATTTTTATTTTTTTTAACCTTTAGATAATACTAATAAATGATTATTATCAATACTTACAATTAAACTGTAACTGCAAGATTTCTGTACATTTAAAATATATTTTGAAAATTTTGGCTTTATAAACGATACTGAGTCCAAAACAGATTTTTATTTAATTTTTGTCTGTCTGTCTGTCTGTCTGGATTTTTTTTAACCTTTAGATAATACTAATAAATGATTATTATCAATACTTACAATTAAACTGTAACTGCAAGATTTCTGTACATTTAAAATATATTTTGAAAATTTTGGCTTTACAAACGATACTGAGTCCAAAACAGATTTTTATTTAATTTTTGTCTGTCTGTCTGTCTGTCTGGACCCGTTAGGTGCTGCTGCAATTAGGTTAATTAATTAGGTTAATGCAATTAGGTCAGGTAAATTTTGAATGGGGAATGTTTTATAATCAATACTGAGTCCAAAACAGATTTTTATTTTATTTTTGTCCGTCTGTCTGTCTGTCTGTCCGGGCATCACGTGTAAACTACCGAACGGATTTAAATACAATTTGGCATAGTGGTAGCTGATGTCCCGTGTCAACATATAGGATACTTTTATCCCGATAAACAATTAGTTTCCTCCGTGAAATGGGATGAAATTTATTATCCATTTTTCATATCTCCGTTAAATTGGCACCGATTTAAATAATTCTTGTTTTATTTGACAGTGTATAATACTACCAAGCTTGAATTGTTTAATTTTAATGAGGATCTGATGTATATTGTCAGATCAAGGATAGTTCTTCACAGATAGCAGCAAATTTAGAAATAATAAATTCCGAAAAACGACACTGGAACAACCAGAATGAAATGAAATTTAAATGAATGAAGTAGTAGTAGGTCCCCGGGAAAGTCATTTGCGATTGATAATGTTTATAGCGTAAGTATGTCTGTGTGTTTATTTGTTTGTCTACTTGTTTTATATGTTCGTCTCAACCTTCGCTGATCTTGATGAAAATTGGCTTTAATCTTGGAGAAAGTCGTAGGCAGCAGATAGCCGATAATATTCTTAGTGACATTTGTATATTCCTTGGAAGACCTTAGAAAATTGTAGATGGATTACATAGGTTCAACAGCCAATTGGCACAGTTTTCAGTGACTCTGCATTCTGAGTCGAAGGTTCGATTCCCACAACTGTATTTTTTTTGTGTGATAAACATCAAAGTTTTTCTTTTTCGTTTTCCTAATCCTAAGGTTGCCTGGCAGAGATCGCTACTTAGCGATAAGGCCGTATTTTGTATCCTACTACATTCTTGAAGTGTTTGTTATTTTTTTTTGTTATTCTGAACTTGATGTGGTGTATAAATAAGGAGTCTAAATAGATAATGTTTTTCAGTGTGTGGATGTATATCTGTATATTATTAGTAGTCATGTATATCTTATCTTATATATATATATATATAAAAGAAAGTGTGTGGGTATGTTCCGTATAGGCTCTGAAACGGCAGGACCGATTTCAATGAAACTTTCAGGGAATCTCCGGATTGACCTGGCGAGTAATCCTGTAAAGTTTGGAGACGATCGGAGCACTCCTATTTTTGAACTGTCAAATTGTCAAATACAGCTTTTATTTACTATGATGATATTCTATTGCTGGGTGTACATGGGTGTAGATAATGATCTTCACCCGCTCGAGAAGAGAATAGAAGAGAATGAACACGGAGAGAAATAAATGGTTTAATATATTATGAGACTTAAATTAAAAAAATTATTTTGTAAGTTTATTGTTTAAATAAAATAAAGCAAAATCTAGCCCGGCGAAGGGGGCTGGGTACGCTAGTTATTCATAAAAATGTTCATCAGTCATCTTAGTAGTCAGGAAGTACTCATAACACAAGTTACGTTTACTTTGGGGCTATATGATGATGTGAATATTGTCGTAGTACTTTTTTTCTTTTTTTTAATAATATAAACTTAAGCCTACACCCCTTTGTGTCTGTTTATTTGTCCTTCCTTTACGCCCTAACCTTGCAACATGTCAACATATCAAATAAATTTTTGGCATGATGTTAGCCCTAGCGAAACAACGGAGAGTAACATAGACTACTTATACTTTTCCTGTTATTGTTATTTTATTTTGTATATCTCATATATATATATATTTCTTGTGTGCGTGTGTATGTCTCTGAACTCCTCCTAAACGGCTAGACCGATTTGAATGATTTTTTTTTTCGTATGCGTTTGGGTGGCACCCTGGATGGTTTAGATTCACAAATCAGCTCGACGGATGACGCTGGGGTCCGCTAGTATCAAATAAATTTTTGGCATGATGTTAGTTGAAATAACGGAGAGTATCATAGACTACTTATACTTTTCATATATCTAACTATTGTAGGTCACCCTAGGCTATACCTGTTATTGTTATTTTATATTGTATATATAATATAATAATTTATGATTCTAAGATTAAAAGCCTCTAAGCTAGAATTACTATCTAAACTTCTAATGGGATTAAATTTTTTTTTTTTGATTAAAATGATTGATATCGGACCACATAAAGGTAAGATACAAGCTTATAAAAACTAACCATACAAAGAATAATTCAGTTAAGACCATGTTGCCTTGCCACGCAGTTGTTCTGTGGTAAGTCAATTTTTTTATCGTTTTTAATATGGCGCACACGGATATTATAATATTGAGGTAAACGTTATAAATTTAGTGCAAAACGGAATTAAATTAATTGTTTATTAGTTTGCCCTTCCTTCAAGCAGTTATGATTATGTAATACAATACGTTTTTTGCATAAATATAGTTTTAAAAAAATACGGTGAGTGAAGTAGTATCTAGTCTACTTTATACCTAACCACTGTTGTGTGTGTTGTATTTGTTTTGGATTTCTTTAGAGACCAGCGTTTCGAACCTTCTTAAAGCTCTGGTTTTAAGTAAGCGATTATCTGTTTATGTAAACAAAATTTTCAAAACCTGTTTTAAAATATTAAGAATTAATTTGCACATTCTAGAAAATCATTTGTGTTTTTTCTTTTTTGGTATATTTTTAAATCTGCCAGGTAAAAATATACCAATAATAATGTATCTAGGGAAATAATAATTACAAACTAAAAATTAATATTTACAATAAATATAAGCCGTCTTACTGAATTGCTACATTAAGCCGTTGGGCTACATAAGGCTAAATAATATTGTCAATATTAATAAAATATTAAGAAATGATAAATACGCACATTCAATCTACGAAAATCTATTTTTGTTTATATTGTTAACCAGTAACACTTGTTTTTTTCAAGTCAAAGACCAATATTTCTATATTAAAATAGTATTCGTAACATTCAAAATTTGTAATGTTTATAACAGGTACATTTGCAAGCTTCAATGGTTAAAAACGCACCCTGGTCTTACGTCCATTTTTAATATTCAATCTATCCGTAATCTATGGATTTTTTACTTAGCAACCTTATTATTGTCAAAACATATTTATACAATTTTTAACAAATAAAAAAGTGTGTGTGTGTACCCTTTACGCGCGATTGAAGTAAAACTTTCATTATTATTTATTGATGAAAGAGTAAAATTGGGATTCTGCCATTTCATTTAATATTCACTATTTCATTTTATATTCTAGTTAAAATTCATTACTATCACTTTCACATCGCTAAGCTAGAATAAGGGGTTTGCTGCTGAAAGCTGAGGAGTCCTGTCCTCTATCTCCACATTCAACAGATCTACTCAAAATTTGGGCAAAATTAAACTGGTGAAAAATCGTCAAACACTTTCATCCCCTCTCTCAAATGAACAGAGCTTAATGTCGGAATAAGAAGTATCCTCAGTGGCGTTTCTAGGGTCTTGAATTAGAGCAAGCCCAGTTACATATTGGACAAATTTGACTCATCATATGACCAATATAAGTCAGTGCTTTTTGTGCCTAATGACGAACATCAACTCATCTTTGAAAGACTCTATGATTATGGTCCACAAGCGAATTATCATTAAAAATTTCGATAGATAATTTTAGTCTGGCTTTTCGGCTTCTATGGTAGTACCGCCACTGAGTATCCTATATTACTTCTAACACTTCCAACATTAGCTTTACAAAGTTTCATCAGGATCGGTTAAGTAGTTTTTGCGTGAAAGCGTAACAAACAAACTTACATTGACTTTTATAATATTAGTAGGGATTTGTTTTGTTATTGAGAGTAGAAAATTGAAGGTTAGATTAGCACTTGTCAATTTAACCTTGTCATTGAATATTAAAAAATGTCGCAATCGTCAGAAAATTTATTATTAATATATTTATTACAAAAGTAATAAATAAACAAGTACCTGTATTTAGAGATTTTCAAAAACTTAACAAAATAAATTAATTATTTTTTTGACATTTCAAATCATTTTTAAAATATTGGAAATAAATAATTCTAATTGATAACGATATTTGCCACTAGCTGTATAGTTTCCGCTATTTAAAAATAATAATTTGGATTGGTCGTAAGTATATGCCATATACTCCACGCTGCTTGATTTATACGCCAGCTAAAGAAGTTTTACTTCAACTTTGCTAAGCAACTTATCAACAGATTATAGATAGATCGGATATTGAAAACGGACGTAGAAATAAACCTACAACAAACTGAGCCAGGTATTCTATTTAAGTATTAAAACTTTTAATTAATGATAAATTTAATAAATAACCTAGTAAGAGAAGTATTCAAAGATAATCCATATCCAGATTTTTTTGGAACTTTTTGACTGTTAAACTTTATAGAATTTATTTTATACAAATTGCTAATTTTATATAGCCTAGTATATGCAACTATATTTATTACACTGCAAGTTTTGTATAACAGTGATAGGGTATTGAGTAGGTAGGAGTTCGAATCCCAGCACGCACCTCTAACTTTTCCGAGTTACTTGCGTTTTAAGTAACTAAAAATATTAATTGCGGTGAAGGAAAGAAAACCTGCATGCCTTTTTTTTTGGCGTGGTGGAATAGCTTTATTGCTACCTCCAACCCTTGGGCAGGACGGAGGTTATGTGGGACTCCCCCCTCTAAAGCGGGTATACCCTAAAAACCCCCACGGCATGTCACTTTTGTTGGCTTGATAAGATCCCGGGGAACCCGTTGTATACCTCTCAGACGTCTACCAGCCACCCCAACCGATTGTTGGGGCTCCAGCGCTAACGAGGAGGGGATCAGGACAGGTTGAAACCCCCATATATTTAATTATGATTTATTTAAAGTCCGGAGAGAATCAAAGTCATGTCAATCAAGTTATCGCGACATAGTGGATGATAAACCAGATTAACTACAAAATATACTTTCTAATAATTAAAAGTGAAAGTTTGTCCTTCAATCACGCAGCAACGGTTGACTTGGGCTCCTTAAAATAGCTCCTAAAATAAACATGATATTACCTACATACACCTTAATTTAATGTATATGTATAATTCGATAGTTCCAGCGCGGAAACCATTAGTCACAATAAAAAACAAATGTGCGTAATTTTGAGAATTAATTATTTTCTTTTTAACCCATTAAAATAATTTTTCAACACTTTTTTGTACGAAATACGTAAGTTATTACAAAATATCAGAATGTAATATTTATGTAAATACTCACAAAGGATTAAAATTCTACTAGTTTTTTTTTTTAATTCTTTATAATTTACGAACATTATGCGTTTGTAACCTTGGAGTTAGATTCTCCGCTGGCAATCGTAGAATCTGTAACATGCAAAACATAATTTAAAAATGAATTGACAGAAGCAACAATTCAAAATTCATTTATTTCAAGTAACTAGGCCCTAGTTTACAAGCACGTTTGAAAAGTCAAGTTATTCTGTTTGTCGTGACTCTACCATCGGATCGTAAGATGGCAGATTCCGAGAGAAGAGAATTCTTTAGAATTTTACTATCTAGTGAGAGATGAGAGCGGAGCGGCCTGCTTCCAAGCCGCCTTGTCATTAACAAATTCATCAACCGCACAGTAACCACGATTCAAGCATATTTATTTTTCCATACAAACTAATTCAAAACATTCTCAGTGTTAGTTATGACAGCCCTATTGAAGATATAAAACCGACACGTGCATAGTACCTATGCTACGCGATGCGTACCTAATAAAATGACAGGAGTCACTTGATTTTACTTTTTCATGTGATGTTAGGTTAGGCTGTATCTGATGTCTTTAAGTAAAAACTACGACAATGGTTTATTTAAAAAACTATAAGCGTATGGTTTCACAGATAAGTCTCAGAGACTGTAAATAATGTAAGTCTCTGAAGTCTTATTTCGGTTTCTATTTACACGTTGTAGGTATACATAAGTACTTATAATATACAGATAAACACCCAGACACTGAAAAGCATTAATGTTGATCACACAAACATTTTCCAGTGAGGGGGATGGAACCCACAGCCTTGGACTCAGAACTTAAAAATTACAGAAACAGAAAAATTACGCAGCTCCTGTCAGCTAGAAAGGACTACCGAGTACCACCATGCTTATGTCTTCCGCGAAAAAGAAATTCCACCACTAAATATTGGATGCAATCTCCGAGATCGCCGTCTATGTAGAGTTTTGGATATATACCTACTGCCCGAGAAATTTCACGTTAATCAAATTCCGTCAGTAGGACCTGACCTACAACTTGACCCGAATTTTATGCGGACGAGGCCGTCTTAAAACTTAAGTAGGGTCAATCTAGATTTCATTTTACCTTGACATTATCAATTTTAATGATAAAGTTTAAAATGTATTGAACGGTTTTTACCTCTCTTATATCATCCTTACTTTAATATAAATGAGTGAGTGTGTTTGTTCCCTTCCTTCACGCACTAACTGAGCAACTAATTTGACGACCTCTCTGGCGCAACGGTGAGCATAGATTTCATAATTTTCTCCGGTCTGGTTTTTGGGAGGCTTTGGCCGTGGCTAGTTAACACTCTACCGAAAAAGACGTGCCGCTAAGAGATTTAGTGTTCCGGTGCGATGTCACGTATAGAGAGTAACACAGGGAAACGAGCCATAGGATTTGGAAAAAACCGACCAAACGCAGACGAGAAGGTTTGTTCCCGAGTTGTACATGATAATTATTTAAATATCAATAGTGAAAATAAAGAATGGGATGAAAAAACAATAAAAAATATTTCTGAACAAGAAGGTTTCACATTTTTTTATAGCGCCACTTCATACAATATTTCATGTTTTTCGACTTGTCCCCTTGTCTTGTTTGAAACCTGAACCTTGACTTGTTTGAAGCCTGAACGCTGCTTTTTCTTGGAATATTAATTCAAGAAAATACATGAAGCTTACATAAATCGCAATGAAGCTATAATTAAAAGCAGAAGTGTGTGAAATTTTTATATGCACTTTAAATTTATAAAATTGATAATTCCTCCAAGTGTAGGTAAAAACACTAATAAAAATTATAAAAATTATAAAAAAGCAATGTGTCATCTTTTGTTTCAAACGTGTCTCATTGTAATATGGACCTTTGAAAAAGTAGATCGAAACTGCAACGTTTCCTACTAGATGACGCTACCGTCGCTATAAGATGGATGTGAAATGCATACACTAATTTCGGCATCGACGATAGGAGAGCCGTAGCTTAATTGGTGAAAGCGCTCAGGCCGCATTGCCAGAGTGTCAAAGGTTCAAATCCGGTTCGTTTCCGAAATTATTTTAATAAAAGTGTGTCTGTATGTTTGTTTTTTTAATACCAGATGCACCGATCTTGATAAAATTTTACTTTTGCGTTGCATTCTGGAGACGAACTTCGATTACTTTTTTTGCCAGGGAAATAAACGGTGCCTATTCAGACGATCGCTGGCAACTCAAATTTGATAAAACTATATTGTTAATGACTTAATAATTGTAATTTTATCAAAATATACGTCGTTAGGTACCTACTTTAACAAACCGCACGATATCATATTGTATAACTTTTTTAATTGGATATTTTTTTATTTGACGCCCCTGCTTTCTGAGTCCAAGGTCATGGGTTCGATTCCCACAACTGGAAAATGTTTGTGTGATGAACATGAATGTTTTCCAGTGTCTGCGTGTAAAAAAAATATTCATCAGCTATCTTAGTACCCATAACACAATCTACCCTTACTTTGGGGCCAGATGGCGATGTGTGTATTATCGTAGTATAATAGTAAGTGTATTTAGTATAGTATAGCTTCTCAGAGATTTTTTTCACTTTACAAACTTCCAACCGCTGTTCTACAAAATCCAGACCTACCGCCATAATCGCTCACCCACGTTATAACTTCGTTTGCAAGGCTTTTATGGTTTTAGCGTGTTGTTTTAAAGTATAACATAAGACTTTTTTAAAAATCCGAAATAAAACGCTTAACACCGACGTCTCAGGTAAACTGTCACAGGGCAGCACAGTTTATAGGCGATGATTTCCACTTACCCACTTACCATTAGGTGAGCCATTTGCTTTGTTCACCATTAATATATCATCATATCAACCCGAGCAAAACCAGGAAAACTTCCTACAAAGTCGTCCTGTGTCTATCAACCTTAGGCGTAGGTGTTAAGCATCAGCATCGTCGGGTCTCCTCCCACAATGAGAAGGGGTTAAGGCCGTAGTCCACCACGCTGGACCAGTGCGGATTGGTGGACTTCACACACCTTTGAAAACATTATGGAGAACTCTCAGGTTACCTCACGATGTTCTCCTTCA
This sequence comes from Pararge aegeria, assembly GCF_905163445.1. NCBI lineage: Eukaryota > Metazoa > Arthropoda > Insecta > Lepidoptera > Nymphalidae > Pararge > Pararge aegeria. The sequence continues at coordinate 2,962,800 of NC_053180.1, forward strand.
CCGTTGAAGCAAGTGATACTTTAATTGCATAAAACGCACATAACTTAGGAAAGTTAGTGTGAAAGTGAAGTCGAAGTCCTACCCACTGGGCTATCACCGCTTCCAATTAATAAATACTTAAAAAAACCAATCTTTTTTGTAATAAAATTAAAATACATAAATGAAAACGCAACGTGTTATATCACATTAAATGTCTCATTAAAACATAAACCTTTGCCCCCGTGTCTAATGACGTTAGACGTTATGAAAAGTGGCCTAACGTCAGAACACTCCGTATTTTGTCACTCTTTAACTGACCGGATCGATCAAATTTCCGAGCGAGACAAAACACTGCGCAACTAATCCAAATCAAACCACCTTTTTCGATGAAATCGATATCGGAATTACATTTCGCATGTAATTACATTAACATTTCCACGTGTAATTTAACATTTACTCGTCTCATCTCATTGAAATAGGAAGAAAAATGGAAAACATAATTAATTACCTCTTGGCCCTCATGGCCTTTTTCGATGAAATCGATATCGGAATTACATTTCGCATGTAATTACATTAACATTTCCACGTGTAATTTAACATTTACTCGTCTCATCTCATTGAAATAGGAAGAAAAATGGAAAACATAATTAATTACCTCTTGGCCCTCATCTTAACCCGTTTGCCACAAATATTAGGCTACTTTTTAAATTTTTTGTTGGAAGTGGATCGTCTGTGGCGTATAAGGTACAACCATGAAATGTATGTCATCGAAAGATGAGACAAATAAAGTCCAGAGCATAAAAATCTTCATACTGCAGTAGGCTGGACATGTTTTTGGGACGAATATCTTCTTCTTCTTTTTGGTTTATTGGTTCTGCGCGCTGAGCGATTGAACCATTGTCAATTGCTTATTGTGTGGTCAAGTGTTATTCTTATTTATATTCTTTTTTTTTTAAACCAGGTAACTTTTTACATTGAAAAAAAAAAAAACAAACTAAGTTTTAAAAAAGGAAACGGAATTTCAAAAAGAATTAATAGGATCGGGACGAATATCGCCAATCAAAGAAGATTATGACGTCATATCCTGACGGTTTAATTTTTTCTACTTAGTTTTTAAGAGCTAATTTATTATATAAATAAGTCATTACATGTGACAGGTTTAACGCGCTTTGCAATACCAATATCCAAAGTCCGGGTTCTACTCATAATTTATTTTAAGCAAAAACAAAAATTTTGTTCGTCCCGGTAATCGAACCCAGTATTGTAGTCGAGCATGATAACCACATTAAGTTATATATCATTATTGAATTTTATTTCACCGTCCACAGTATCCTTATAGGAAGATCATGGGGCATTGACCAGAGTTTCCCACCATACTTCAAGTTCGGGGCCGCGACTGCTGCTTATCAGATCGAAGGGGGATGGAACGCTGATGGTAAGTCACCTCAAGCATGCCCTTCTTGTCCAGTAATACAATTTGCTGATAAACGCGCCTTACACTGCCTTAGAGAATGTATTTATTTTTATTGAACTCTTTATTGTATACCACGACATTAACATTATATACAAAAATATACTGAAAACAGAAACATAAAGAAAAAAGTAGAATACAAGAAATAAGAAATAGAAATGCGAAGTGTGGGCAGTCTGTGCGCATATTCGGCGTAATTCTGCATGGCCAGGAGACAATTATATAGTGTAGATATATAATTGTGACAATTATATAGTGTTGATAGTGTGTGTAGCTTAATCAACTCTCAGAAAATTGGCGCACAAGTGGAAATAATATCCAGATAATATATGTGTAATAACAAGAAGTTTTCTCCTATTCCATACATAGGTTAAACATAGGTTTCAAATAAAAAAGCGCCCTTTGTAACATCAGGAAGGACCTAGCCTCTGTAACACAGGTTTTCCTTCCGCAGAGGTTAGGGCATTCATGTAATTATTATATCCATAATTTTTAGCCTGAATAAAATGATTATTATTATTATTATTATTCCATGTTCCCGTGCTTTAGCAGGCGGCGTTAATTATATCCCCTGTCAGGGGATATAATCGGGGGATATCATTTTTGTCTCCGGTGCTAGCTATACTGAGAGCAGACCCGTGCCCTGTTTTCTTGGTGCTTCCTAGGGCTCGAATCCAATACCTCGTGATCTTTATCTAACCACTAGACTCACGAGGTACATAACTTATACTCTATTTTGGCTTTCAGGCAAAGGACAAAACATATGGGATAGATATGTCCACGAACATCCCCGGGACATTCGGAACAATGAAACAGGGGACGTGGCCGCTGACTCCTACCACCAGTGGCGGGAGGACGTGAAAGCTATCACCCAGATGGGTCTTCAGACATATAGGTTAGCCAGATAATAATCCATCAATTGAATATAATAGAATAGAATATTCAATCGGATGTATAGTTTAATAGTTTTAACGGAACAACCGTAAAAAACTCTATAGATTTATATATTAGTATAGATTACTAATTTATATTATACTTATCTTTATATATATATTTCTTGTGTGCGTGTGTATGTCACTGAACTCCTCCTAAACGGCTGGACCGATTTGAATGATTTTTTTGGTACGCGTTTGGGTGGCACCCTGGATGGTTTAGATTCACAAACCAGCCCGACAGATGGTGCTGGGGCTCTGCTTGTATATTATAATTATTTATTTATAACCTTTCCACCTATAGATGTTTCACATCAAAATATAAAGAAAATTGAATGAATAGAAAACAACTTCTTATGTTTCAGATTCTCAATAAGTTGGGCTCGAATATTGCCCACGGGTTTCACCAACGAAATTAACAAAGCTGGCGCCAAGTACTACAGCGATCTCATCGACACTCTCCTCGCTGAAGGCATTGAGCCAATCGTGACTCTATTTCACTGGGATTTGCCGGTGAAAATCCAAGATCTTGGTAAGTGCCTTCCTTCCTTCCTATCTTTATGATTATTTTTATTTTTGCTGTGTTTACATGTCCTTATTTTTTTTTATTCTATCATTTATTATTTTTCTTTTTTTTTTTAATTATTAACAATGCCTAAGAATAAATTAAAAAACACTATTAAAAATTTATAAAAAAAAAAAAAACTTCCACCCTCCGCTTGCGGGGCTTTTGAATGCAATGTCTTATTATTTTTTGTGAATGTCATGGTCACTTGTTATAGATGTACATGTGTGGGAAATGTGAGTTCAATATTGTAAAAGTTTATAACTGTAGGTATATGGTAAATATGTATATTGTTAGTGTCCTTAATAAATAAATAAATAAGTTGCATAAATATAGGTTTTTTGATACCGTACCCAAAGGGTATAACGCGGCCCTATTACATGTTGAGGAAGCCTTTTATTGAAGCGATGGAATATGCAATATTGATCTATTTTGTCAATAATATACATAGATTTTAAAAGTGCTAATATTTCTACTTTGTCAAGCAATCCGGACTGCACTTTTGGATTGTAATTTTTACTTTCCATTTGTTATTTTTTAGTTTTTCTTTTTGTAATATTTGTATTTTATTATATTTTTTAGTATTAATATCGGTAATTTTGTAGTAAATTCTGCACACCTTTAAGTGGCTAGTCACAGTGATTAGAAACAAAATATTTGTAATTTTCCTTTTTTATGTATTGAGAACTAGCCGCTTACAAAATGAATGTCCATTTCATAAATAAATAAAAAGGTATCCGTGTAGTACCCCGCGTGTATCTTACGAGGCGTGAATATAACGGAGAGCGATGAGCAGGTTCCTCTGTGCCACTACTACCATAGGCTAGCCTAGTGGTGATTATGAGCAAATCAGGTAGTAGGAGAGGCGTTAAGTCCAACAGTGGACTGTAATAGGATGAAAATGTGTAGTTTAAAAGATGTAAGCGCTCAAACAGCGGATGAATGAATGAATGAATGAATGTATGAATGAATGAATATACTTTTATTGCACACCAAAAAAGGAACATAGAAAAAAAGAAAAGTATAACAAAACAACGTATGCAAATTGGCGGCCAAACGGTATTCGCTTCATAGCGATTCTGCGGAATCTGTTAACTGCGACGTCCTATTCGCTACTACCATCTACTGCGACCTAGTGTTGATTACGAGCAAACCCGGGTGTAGGAGAGGCGCTTAGTACAACACTGGACTGGACTGTAATAGGCAGTGGCGAGCATAGTTTCTGATCAGGGTATGCATTAAGCTGGAATATAGCGTAAAATGGAAAAGTCCTTCTACTGTAAGAGTAATATTTAAAAAATCGGGTTTAGCAGTGCTTTTATGAATATTTGAATCTCACGCCACTGGTAATACGATTATAATGTGTAGTTTAAAAGATATAAGCGCATAAACAGCGGAATCTGTTAACTGCGACGTCCTCTGGGCTAATACGATCTACTGCGACCTAGTGTTGATTACGACTAAACCCGGGTTTAGGAGAGGCGTTAAATCCGGCATTGGACTGTAATAGGCTATTATGACGTGATGAACTTTTCAGGAGGCTGGACGAATCCCCTCATCGTGAAGTGGTTCGGCGACTACGCCAGGGTTGTCTTCACCCTTTATTCGGACCGTGTCAAAACCTGGCTGACCATCAACGAGCCGGTGGCAGTGTGCGACTACTTCTACAACATCAAACCTTATCCACCGAGGGTCCTGGAACCAGTGCACGCACCGTACCTGTGCAACAAATACATCATGCTGGCACATGCAACCGCATACAGGATATTCGAGCGTGAATTCAAGCCAAGATGTCCAGGTGAGATTCAACTTTCCAGATTTTAGCACGTTAATGACTGCAACTAGAAAAATATTAGCTGTACCCTGACACGCTTCGCTGTGGCACATTGTGATTGAATGGTTGAGAAAAATAGATAAAAACAATCCTTGATGCGTATTATCTATCATGCTAAAACTTCAGCTCGATCGGTGCAGAGCTTTTTGAGTTTTTGAAGCGTACACAAACCAACATAACATTTTTATATATAAGGCCGCATATTGTATACGTTGTTTTGTTACACTTTTCTTGTTTTTATGTACTTTTGTGGTGTGCCATTATAAGTATATTCAATCATTCTTCCATTCATTCATTCATTTATTCATTCATTCAATCAATATCAAATAGTTTTAGTTATTTGCTCGTACATGGGCGTGAAAGTAGGAAGCGGTGCCCAGTGCGTAGGACTTCGACTTCACTGTCGCCGGGGCGAGTTCGAATCTCCAGCACGTACATGCAACTTTTCTAAATTATGTGCGTTTTTAGTAATTAAAATATCACTTGCTTCAACGGTGAAGGAAAACATCGTGAGAAAACCTGCATGCCTGACAGTTCTCCATAATGTTCTGTTGTCAAATGTGTGTTGAGTCTAATCCGTACTGCGGCAGCGTACTACCATCTACTGCGACCTAGTGTTGATTACGAGCAAACCCGGGTGTAGGAGAGGTGCTTAGTACAGCAGTGGACTGTAATAGGCAGTGGCGAGCATAGTTTATGATCAGGGTATGCGTAATGCATAAGCCGGAAGATAGCGTAAAATCCTTCTACTGTAAGAGTAACATTAAAAATTTTGGTGTAGGCAGTTCTCCATAATGTTCTGTTGTCAAATGTGTGTTGAGTCTAAACCGTACTGGGGCAGCGTGGTGGACTACGGCCTTCACCCCTTCTCATTGTGGGAGGAGACCCGTGCCCTGTAGTGAGCCGGTAATGGGTTGACATGATGATGATTAAGATGGCAAGGGCGTGCCCGAGGGAAGGGAGGGGGCAGGGGGGAAGCTCCCCCCCACCCGTGTCCACGCCCACAAGAGGTAAGAGGATATATCTATCAGCAGGGGGCAGCTTACCGCCTTGCCCCCCTCCCCTCCCCCCTGGAAATCTCCCAGAAAATGCACGAACTCTCTTAAAAAACGTATGGCGGCCAAGACTATAGTTACACGAGTTATTGATTACACAATCAAAAACATCTTATAATACTACACGAGAATTAATTACAAACTGTAACACATTGTACGAGTTTTTGTAATTAATTCTCGTACTTGATAAACATTTAATTCTCACGCCATCTTGTTATTTATATTTCCGTCTTAACAGAGAGCCTTCGCAGTAAGTACGTCGACCTCCCTGGCGCAGTGACTTGTGGTCTTGTAAGTTTGAAGTCCCGGTTTCGATTCTCGGTATTGCATTTGGGAATTTATAATTTCATAATTTTCTCTGCTCTAGTGTGGTTCTAGTATTAGCTAGGCTAGTTACCGACCAATACGCGCTGCCAAGTTTAGCTTTAAGAAGAGGTGGCCAATGTAACTTACGTTACGACCTTTAGTTCAAGCGGGTGAAACCGCGGGAAACAGCTAGTTTATAAAAGTTTGATGAGTGCACAACAAATAACAATACATTTTTACCTACTTTATATTTTAATACGCACTAACTTTCTCCATATACAAACTAATATACCTTTTTCGATATGCGAACATATTTATTCATACAGACTGGTATTTTGGACGCCTCATAAGTGAAGCGTTGATGTGGGTATTACTGTCAGTTTACGCACACCGAGTGATTCTCCAACCTAAAATGTCACTTTTTTAATTCTTTATTGCTTTTATAAGTGAATATAATTAGACAAATGTTGAGAAACAACACTCGCGATAACGAGCTAAACACTTAACTTATCAAGTTGGTTTTTTTTATAGGCTTCAGTATTTTGAGGAATAGCAGCAGCCCATTACTTTTCACGGTATTATTATAGGTAGTTTAATTATTATTTACAAATAATCTCAATTTTATTTATTTATTTATTTTATTTATACTCTTTATTTGCACACAAATAAAAATACAAAAAAAGAATAAAAGAAAACACAGACAGAAGAAGTATACAAAAGGCGGCCTTATCGCTTCGTAGCGATCTCTTCCAGGCAACCTTAGGATAAGGAAAACAAAAGGATAACATACTTTTTTCATTTTTTTTATTGTAATGAATGAGATTATGAGGCGTGCACTTTTGGATTTTCCAACTATATTATTAAAATAGTGCGATCAAAAATACTGACTAAATACCTACTTATCCTAAGTAGGTAATTATTATATTATATTTTTTATGTGAAACATCTCTAGGCGAGGATAAACTTGATTGTTGGTGTGGCGTCACAGGCCGTGGCGACGGCCCGCTGTATGATGGAACATAAGTACTATACGTAGTTGAGTTGTCGCAATTTCAAATTATAATTTTTTAATTTGTTTTTGATAAAAATGTAACACACAGTCATTATTTTATGGATCAAATTTATAATGCTTTATCTTTTCAGTTCGCTATATCTGATTCATGTCGTTCCTTTACGCGTATCCCTATCCCTACTAATATTATAAATGTCAATGTAAGTTTATTTGTTACGCTTTCACGCAAAAGCTACTTAACCGATCCTTATGAAACTTTGTACACGTATTCTTGGAAGTGTTAGAAGTAATATGGGAAACTTTTTATCCCGACATTAAGCTCGGTTCCTTTGGGAGAGGGGATGAAACCGTTTGACGATTTAACACCATAACTTCGACAAATTATAACCGATTTAAATAATTATTTTTGTACTATAGAGGTTATAATATGTGTTTAATTTTGTCTAAACTGTGGTTGGAGATAGAGGATAGAACTCCTCAGCGGACAGCAGCAAACCCCTCATTGAAGGCTTAGCGTTACTGAAAACTTTATTTTTTTTAGATCTACAACTTAATTTAATGCCACATCAAAAACAAAATCAAACGCAGATGAAGTCGCGAGCAACAGCTAGTAACTTGTATAAAACAGTTTCAATGTTTCAAAGAGTTGTCTGGCAGAGGCCAGGCGTCCAGTTACGGCTCACACATTTTTTTAATAATAATGACTTCGTTTTCGTTTTCTAGGTCGAATTTCTCTCGCAAACAATGTATTATGGATAGAGCCTCTTACCCCTGAAGACAAGGCTCTGGCGGAACTTGGCAGACAGTATCAGGTAATAAAGTAACTTCCTATAATTAATGTCTCTGTAACAACGTGGACATCAGAATTGGGTCTAAGAATCGATCGTTAACAATTTTCAATTTTCCCTCGGGAACTTCTTAAGGAATCGGGAAAAAAGGTAACTTATGTTCTTTTCCATGTCAAAGGCTACATGCATGCCAAATTTTATGCAAATCCGTTCAGCCGTTTTTGCGTGATTGAGTAACAAACATCCACACTTTCACGTTGGATTTTCAAGTAGGATCTAAAAAATCTGTTAATGAGGATGGAAAGTGGGCAATTACCGAACAAGCAGAGATTGAAGTCTGAGCTGCAGGCGAGGGCTAGGAAATTACCATTTCTGTACAGGCTGTTGTAATGCTTTTCTCTCAAAAAAATTAAACTCAAAGAAATAAATAGTTGATTGAGCCACAAGGGCATAACACAATCCATTTTTCCAAGAAGGTGTTGATTTTTAATTTAAGGATACAATAGGTTTTATGAACTACACACTGTGTTATTCACTTTGATTGCGAGGAAATTTGTTCGAGTTACAAGGTTCATTTCCCGGGTCACAACGAAATTTAATATTTATTGAACGATAAAATGGGTTAAATGATGACGAGTTAAGCACTGCTTTTTATTTATTTAGAAATAAAATAATTATTTATAATAAAGACACTAACGAACGAACTAACTATGGTAATATTATATACTACAATGTTTGGTTATTTTAATAATATAAAATACCTACTGGCATCACAGGTGTTATATATAAAGATCACAGAGTACCAATAATTATACCATCGAAAAAGATTTATCTATCTCTTACAATATTATTTATTATTTATTTATTATTATTTATTCCTTTATAAATTTACTTGTTATAACTATCGTAATTGTTTACAATATGAACTTATTCTTCACAACCTCGCAATTCACTTCCCGACTTCTTGAAAGAACGATCCGACCCCCCAAGAAAATAACCAAAATCTCCCGCCAAAACTCACAGCCAGTCCATGTTGGTCCAATCGATATCATGTGACTGTTGTCTGATTGGTTTCCGCCGTTATGCGTCTACCGGCGTTAACCAATCGTAGGATGACAACCGATCGTCTCGTTCGAAAATAAGATTGAAATAAAAAACAAGCAAATCAATGGAATTACAACGCTAGTTCAATTTAAATTCTAACACAATGCTAAAAAATAATAAAATTGATTTAAATAAATAAATACAACGTGTAACAGAATTATGAAATAATATTGAGGGATGCATAAGTATATTTCATCACCCTGTAAAATATTAAATCTAACGAAGCATATTTATTTTTCTATACAAACGAATTCAAAAAAATCGAGTTGTTATATTTGTTTACTTTTGACAACCCTATTGAAGATAAAAGATCGACACGCGCATAGCAGCTACGCTACGCGACGCGTGTCTAATAAAGGGACAATAGTCACATGATTTTAATTTTGTATGTGATTTATACGAGTATGTTAGGGCTGTATCTGATTTCTTTCAGTAAAAACTGTGGCGGTGGTTTACTCAAAAATTATTATTGGTTTTCAGTTTTACAGATAAGTCTTGACGGCCGATTGGCGCAGTTTGCGACCCTGCTTTCTGAGCCCATGGCCGTGGGTTCGATTCCCACTACTGAAAAATGTTTGTGTGATGAGCATGAATGTTTTTCAGTGTCTGGGTGTTTATATGTATATTCTAAGTATTTATGTATGCTATTCATAAAAATAGTTCATCAGTTATCTTAGTACCCATAACACAAGCTACGCTTACTTTGGGGCTAGATGACGATTGACGTAGTATATTTATTTATTTATTATAAAAAAAAAAAGATAAGTCTCACAGACAGTGCATAATGTACCTCCAAAGCCTGTGAAGTATTTTTTCGGCTTTCATGATTTTAGTATGGCAGTTTATAGCATATTAAACCCTAATTGGTTTGTACGCGATATCATACCGGAACGCTAAATCGCTTAGCGGCAAGTCTTTCTCGGTAAAACTGTTTTCGCTAAATCAAATGAAATCCTGCTTGGTACATCTCTATGCGATAGTGTAGTGGGTGAGACTTTGACTTTTCTTTCGTGGAGCCGAGTTCGAACCCCGGCAGGCACCTCTAACTTTTCTAAGTAATGTGCGATTTAAGAAGTAAATATCACTTGCTAGAAATGTTCTCAGGGGCGTGTCATGTCCACCAATACGCACTTGGCCAGCGTGGTGGACTACGGCCTTAACCCTTCCCGCTCTGAAAGAAGACCCTGTAGTACGCCGGTAATGCGTTGATGACAGAGTTGCCAGATCGATTCTTCCTGTTATCGGGATCAATAACCGATTTTTCGGGATTTTAGGGCTTCGGTCGGGAGAAATAAAAAAATAAGTTAATAATATTTTTTTTTTTTAAGTTAAAATGTATTTATTTAATATAATGGTTTTATAAATATAATCTAAAATAAACTATTTAAAACTAAATAAAATCTAAAATGTCCTCGAAACCACCGCAGCGAGGCACAGTTCCTAAGATGCTGGCAGCATTGCCAATTTGGATGGCCAAACTAATTCGTTGGCCAAGGTAACTGCCCGCTCTAGGATCACCGGAAGACTCGATAACCCTTTTCGATAATTCATTGAAAAGGGCTCTTTCTTTCTCTTTTCTTTCATTTTTCTCTCTTTCTTAGTTAATAATATTAATTATACATAATATATTAACAAAAATATTTTTGCATTGCACTGTAGATATAAGAAAAAAAAAACATAGTAGGTATTTGTGACACATAAGATAAAAACCGAATGAGCATGTTTATTGTTTTTGTTCTTGCCATAAGGTATTTGTAATTTTTTTTTGTGTGTTATTTGCAACTTTCGTTTGACGAAAATGTGAACTTTAAATTATCCAACTTGTTTTTCGGGAGATTTTTTACTTTGTCGGGAGTCGGGAGGACATACAAAAATTCGGGAGAATCCCGCCAATTCCCGACCGTCTGGCAACCCTAGTTGATGATGACACTTCAAAATTTAAAATATTTACGTTTATCCTTTTGTCTGTAAATTTACAGTCCGACGCGACAAAGGCTTCAACGCCTTATATAGTTACACAAGTTATTGATTACACAATCAAAAAAAAATCTTATAATAATCAAACTCTAACGAGTTTTTGTAATTAATTCTCGTACTTGATAAACATTTAATTCTCACGCCATCTTATTATTTATATTTGCGTCTTAACAGAATTCTTTCCTTAGTCTTCGCAGTAAGTATGTCGATCTCCCTGTTCCAGTGTTGAGTATGGTGGTCTATTAAATGGGAGGTCTCGGATTCGATTCCCGGCATTATTAATCTGGGAATTTATAATTTTAACATTTTCTCTAGTCTGGCGTGGATCTAGCCTCAGCTATGACTAGTTACCGACCAAGACACGCTATCAAGTTTATAGTACCGAGTTTATATGCCTATTTCATGGTAGTACCGATACTACCATGTAATAGGCATATACTAATGTCGGCATCGACAGCGTTCAGGCCGCGATTGCCAGAGAGTCGCAGGTTCAAATCCTGTCGGTTCCAAAATAAATTATATGTATTTAAGTTTATAAATTATTGAACTGTTAGATGGTGATAACAAAAAAAATGCTGTTTGTTTTGGGCTAACTCGTAGCTTTAGGTTTAAGTTATCTCCATAACCTCACAATAATGTGAACATACGAGTATATGTATGAACACTTCATAAGTGCCTGTGATAGGCCTACGTGAATAAAGAATTTTTGGTTTTTTTAATACTTTTTGTAGTAGGTACTAAGTACTTTTACACGAAGAGGAAATATCACTATAAATTAGTAGATGATTTTTAAAAATTAAACCTCCAAAATACTCAGTACCCAATATCTACCTTGTATTTTTTATTTCATCTCATAATTTTTGACAAGATAAATTGTGTAACGAAAAAAAACCTACTGCGTTGTTAACTCAAAACAACAACAACTAAAAAATTCATGCATTTTCCTATTATTCAAACTTAATACTACATACTAAAACTAGTTTTCAGTCGCAAAAAAATTGGAAGTACTACTCAGTTTGAAAGGAAATGTGGGTGTGCCCCGATAACCTGAAAACGTTTGCGTAACCCTTCAGACTGAGTAGGATATAGGCAAGAAACGCTGTAGCGGCCATAACAGGACACTTTGGCACAGGGTCCATGCTGTTCAAAATAGGCATTATTGATGCCGCTACATGCAGTGGCGTGCATAGAGGGTATGCACAGGTTATGCAGATGATATAAAATAAATTAAAATCTCCATTACGAGTTATAAAAAACGTAAGGATAGGCTTTGTAAGAGTTATGAAAAGCATATTCTTAAGTTTTTATAACAAGTACTGGACATTTTCTTCATTATGTATCATCTACCAACTTCTATTAGACCGCCGACTTGCGCAGTGGGCAGCGACCCTTCTTTCTGATTCCAAGGCCGTGGGTTCGATTCCCACAACTGGAAAATGTTTGTGTGATGAACATAAGTGTTTTCCAGTGTCTGGGTGTTTATCTGTTTATTATAAGTATTTATTTATTCATAAAAATATTCATCAGTCATCTTAGTACCCATAACACGAGCTACGCTTACTTTGGGGCTAGACGGCGATGTGTGAATTGTCGTAATATATTTATTTATTTATTTATCTGCATACCCTGTGCATACCCTCTATGCACGCTACTGCCTACATGTAGGGCCTGTAACGAGGACGTTGAGTCTATGGAGCATTTGCTTTGAGAATGCGACGGTTTGGCTAAGAAGTGATTGGACCTTATGGGAGGAGCCTATCCACAATCAGAGGCTTACTGTGCCTCTAACCTAAAAGCTTCAATCCAACTCATAGAGTGGGTATTTGAAGCTATTTAGGGTGGGGGGGTTCACAAGATGCTTGAAGGTCGATGTGCATCCGATGAAGCGGGCTTCCGACTTGGAGCCCTTCAGACTTGGAATGTACATCAGATGTGATGTTATGTTACGTGGCGTGAAAAATCCATGTTTATGCGATATAAGCAATCGCGGTTGGTTTGCTGTCGTTCTTTGAACCTCTGCCTCCGAAACTCACTATCAAAACTCTATGAAATTTAAATGGGACCATTTCGGATAAACCTCTTTTAAACAAAAAAATAATTTTGGAAATCCGTTCATGAATGACAGAGTTATCCCTTTATTACTTCGCAGATTTAATAATCCAATCTGTAATTTTTATAAGTTTTATTATTGTTTTTACCTACACTTGGAGGAATTATCAATTTTATAAATTTAAAATGCATATAAAAATTATATTAGCTGTTGCCCGCGACTACGTCTGCGTTTGTTTTTGTTTTTCGAAAGACTTGTGGCTGTGATATTTCGGTGTAATTCTACGCACTTTATGTATTTAGGATAGCTAAGCCTTAAATGACGGGTTGGCTGCCGTCCGCTGAGGTGTTGTGTCCTCCAATCACATTCATCAGATCTACACGAAATATGGGCAAAATTAAACAGACATATCATAGAAAGTAATTATTTAAGTCGTTTATCATTTGACGGCTTTGTGGTGTAAAATCGTCAAACACCTTCTACCCCTCTCCGAAAAGAACTAAGCTTAATTTCGGGATAAAAAGCATCCTATATTAATTCTAATACCTTCAGAAATATGTATACAAAGTTTCATGATGATCGGTTTCCTAGTTTTTGCGTTAAAGCGTAACAAACAAACTTACATTCCTATTTATAATATTAGTAGGGATAGAGATGCATATAAATATAATATAATTTTTGCATATAAATTGCCAGAGAGTCGCAGGTTCAAATGGTTCGCTGTCGGTCCCGAAATTTTTTATATGCATTTTAAATTTATAAAATACAATTTCTGAAAGAAATTAGATACGGCCCTAACCTCACGTGGTTAATTCAAATCTATCCGTCACTTTATTAGGTACGCGTAGGTGCTATGCACGTGTCGCTCTTTTATCTTCAATAGGGTTGTCATAAGTGAATTTAGTTTGTATGGAAAAATAAATATGCTTTTTTTGATTTAATATTTTACAGTGTGATTCCTTATGAAATATACTTACGTACCGTTCAACAGTATTTCGTGATTAAGTTACACGTTGTATGAAAAACAACCGCATCTATGACCTAAACTGAGGAGTTTAAAAACATTTCACACAGATCAGTTAATAGATTATGTTCTTAAAACCTCATTTAGCAGCACTCAGTACCTTTATTACTTGTTTTCAGACAGGCAGATACTCTCATATGGTATTCTCCGAGCGAGGTGGTTGGCCACCTTCCGTGGAAAAGTTGATGTTGGAACTTAGCATAAAGCAAGGATACTCGCATTCCAGACTTCCGGCTTTCACAAGGGAAGAGATAGAGTTTATGAAAGGTAAGCGATTTAGTATTAGTTGCGCCTGGCGCAGCGGTAATCGCTGTGGGTTTAAGAGGAAATTCCCGGGTTCAATCCCAATTGGCAAGGCAATTTGGGGATTTATAATTTCTTAATTTTCCCTGGCTTGTTAGGAGACTTCGGGCCCTGGCTAGCTACTATCTTACCGATAAAGACTTGCCGCTAAGCGATTTAACGTTCCGGTATGGATCTGACATACCCCTAAAAGCCCGTTACCATCTTAGACTGCATCATCACTTACCTGCGTTCAAAAAATTCATATTCAAAATTCATTTATTTCAAGTAGGCCTAATATAAGCACTTTTGAAACGTCAAGTCTGTCTGTGTGTAGTGACTCTACCACCGGTTCAGAAGGCTTCGTTTCGTTTCAGAAACTCAGCAGTTGCTCTTTCCAATATAAATAATTTACATTTTACATTTTAAAATTCATTTTTCTATCTTGTGAGAGATGAAAGCGGAGCCAGATGCTTCCAAGCAACCTTCCAAGCAAAATTCATCAATTGTATAATAACCACGCTGTAATAAATGTGTTTTAACACATTCTTTAAACTTAGGTCCAAAATTACCTTAGGAATCATTTTTTAAAAGCGTATACTCAATCCCATAAATGACTTCTGCACCTTTCGCAGACGATATATCACCAGCCGAGCTTATATCACCGTTTCATATTCACCGATGTCCATATAGAGATAATATGTTATCATGTCCTGCGTGATACTACTTAAAATTTAGGTGTCATTATGAGATCAGGAATCAATTTAACCGATTAAATAAGCCAGTGTCAATGTGATGGTGACAGCTACATTCCGCAATCACTATTTCGACTGCTGGTAACAGCAGGGCTACGAGTATATCAGTTGACGCCAATTTTAGTTAGACTGTTTGCCAAGTTTGAAAGTTGCCATCAAATACGCATAAATCTTTATCATACATCAAGATGTAAATTTATGCACGCACTGCCTGTAGGCCGATTCAGTATTTCAGTTGACACCAAGAATTCATTCAACTAGTTTGGCAGATATATTAGAAGTAATATATCTGCCAAATATATATATTTTATATCATCTAGTATACCTACCCTGGCGTTAACGATTATTATCACCGGTTAATGATAATAACCGAGGCCGAAAGGTTAACGTATGTACATGTACAAATAAGTGTGAATGTGCGCGCGTGTGTGTGTGTTTGTTTGTGTATATGTATACGTGCGTGCGTGTGATTATAAGTGTGTGTATGTGCGTGAAACTGCGCGCGTGTGTGTTTGATTGTGTGTATGCGTTTGTGTAAGTGTGTGTGATGATAAATGTGTGTGTATGGGTACGTGCGTGCGCGCGTAGTGTTCATGTGTGAATATGTGTGCGTTTGTGGGTGTGAATGTAAATGAGTGTGGCTTTACCCGTTATATTCCATATTGAAATAAATTGAAAAGTTGTTGTGGTCTTCCAGCTGTTAATAGCATAATTTCCAAATTTTCAGGAACTGCAGATTTCTACGGTATAAACTACTACACCACCAGTTTGATCAGGCCAGCAAGGCCGGGAGATAAACCTGGTGTGTGGTTCATTAACGGATCCCCAGAATTAAACGCAACTTTGGAAAAGCCGCCAGGCGCTTATTTTGGGGCGTCACCCATACTTCCAGTAATAATTATTCATATTTTAATAATTAGAAAGAATGAAAGAAAGAATTAATGGTTCATCGATGTTCACACATACTAAAACATTAAAAGTTAACTACTTAGAATAGAATTTGTTTATTTACCAGAACAACACAAACAGACTTACATACGGAGTAACTTTGTACTTAATTATTAATAGCTTAAGTCTATGCTGTGTCGTGCCAATAAAAAGGTTCTGACTCAGCTTAATGTTCCGGATACTAATGTACCCTCAACGCTGGTATTCTGTCAGTACCTATTTAGTTGATGGAAGTCCAGTTATGAAATCACATATAAAAACAAAAAATATAAACTTTATAAAAGAAAGCAAACTTCATAATGGAAAGGAGATGAAAATTCATTTTTATTTAAGTATGTTAGTCAGATAATATTTTTTTGTTTTTAGTAGTTATTATTGTAAGATAGAACTTAGGTACTCTTATTTTCTAGGCAGTCCCGGAAGGCATTCGCAAACAGTTGAAGTGGCTGAAACAGCAGTACGGCGACATTGAGATTCACATCACGGAGAACGGATTTTCCACAATCGGCTACCAACTCGACGACTACGACAGAGCAGATTTCATCAAGGAGCATCTAGAACAAGTAAGAACTAGCTCGCACTGTGAAAACAATCCTAGAGAATATATCGAGAAACCTAATAATAATTAGAATAATAGTTTTGACTAGGTTTGGTTTTAGAAACTAGTTAGAATTCGTATATACCTATTTCGATTAGTAAAGCTAATAATAAAAGTTATATCTGCTGCGTATTGGGATAAGTTCCAATCGTATCCCAATACGCATTACACTCACCCAGGAACTATATCCCAATACGCATTACACTCACCCACTAACTATATTCCAATATGAATTAGACTTCCCAGGCTTAGGTAAAAACCCAATGAGCTAGAGTCGGCGCATATATGAGTGATATGAGATAGTAGTTTGACCTATGTATAGAATTAGTTAGATTTAGTTAGATTAGAGACCTAATTAGAATTAGTTAGATTTCCATCAAAATCCAATAACAATCTTATTAGAATCCTCAATTTTTTTTCGACTATATCGAGATTTTAATTCGCGCGATTTATGTTCTACGTATACAACGTGTACCTGCATATGCAATGTGTAATGAAATACTGTTGAAGGGTGCATAAGTCACCCTATACAAATATTAAATCAAAATAAGCAGCCCTGGGGCTCTTTTCATGGCTTTTGCACTCGCCCCACTCCCCCGATGACGCCGTAGCAACCCCTCAGGTCATCAGCAAGTGCCCAACCGAAAATCGAATCGAGCATATTTATTTTCCATCATCATCATCATCATCACATCAAACGATAGACGTCCACTGCTGGACATAGGTCTTTTGTAGGGAGTTCCAAGTTCCACGGTTCTGAGCCGCTTGGATCCAGCGGCTACCTGCTACCTTAATGTCGTCTGTCCACCTCGTTGGGGGACGACCAACGCTGCGCTTACCAGTTCGGGGCTGCCATTCCAGCACTTTGAGACCCAACGTCCATCCTTTCTCCGAACTAAGTGCCCGGCCCATTTCCACTTTAGCTTCGCGACTTGTTGAGCTATGTCGGTAACTCTGGTTCTTCTACGAATCCTCACATTTCTGATTCGATCGCGTAGAGATACTCCGAGCATAGCTCTCTCCATCGCCCGCTGAGTGACTCTGAGCCTTCTTATGAGGCCCTCTTAATTTCCATACAAACTAAGTAATTCGTAGCATTATATGTGTTAACTTATGACAACCCTATTGAAGATAAAAGCCCAACACACGCATAGTACCTGAGCTACGCGATGCATAGTTATAAAGTAACAGGAGTCAGTTGTTTTAATTTTGCATGTGATTTCTTTCAGTAAAAACTAAAGCAGTGCTTCACTCTAAAATTATTAGCAAAGAATGAATCCCAGAGGCATATTAGTAAAATAATGTACCTCTAAAGCATATGTAGTATTATTTCGGTTTTTAATTACACATTTTATTATTTCACCTACCACACATGTCGGGTTTTTCTGGCCATTTTTATTAATATTTACGAAGCTCACGACTTAGTCGCACTTCCTTAATGGATAACAAAGTTATCAAGCGAATTTAATTCCCACCGCACAGGCTGAAATGTGGTCCGTTATGTGGTGTGGTGTGGTTGTGTTTTTTCCCAATGGAGTGGTAGAAACATTGTGTGTCCCTCGATGCACCCAAGAACGCTGAGAGTACATTCTATGCCGTTCTCAGCACCTTTTAACAGATCTCACAGTATTTAAACGCGCACTAGTCTTTATAAGTCCACCAATCCGTACTGGGATGGACTACGGGCTAAACTCTTCTCATTATGACGGCCGATTGGCGCAGTCGGCAGCGACCCTGCTTTCTGAGTCCAAGGCCGTGGGTTCGATTCCCACAACTGGACAATATTTGTGTGATGAACATGAATGTTTTTCAGTGTCTGGGTGTTTGTTTATATATTATAAGTATTTATGTATATTATTCATAAAAATTATTCATCAGTTATCTTAGTACCCATAAAACAAGCTACGCTTACTTTGGGACTAGATGGCGATGTGTGTATTGTCGTAGTATATTTATTTATTTATTTATTATGGGAGGAGATTCGTGCCATGTAGTGGGCCGGTAATGGTTTAAAAATTCAATATTCATTTAATTTATGTAAGCCCAGTTTATAAGCACTTTTGAAACTTCAAGTTGTGACCGTTTTTTAGTGACTCTACCACCGGTTCGGAAGGCAGATTCCACCGAGAATAGCCGGCCAGTAACTCAGCAGATTGCTCTTTTTCAACATCATTTCACAATTTTTCAATCTTATAAATTCACTATCTTGTGAGAGATGAGAGCTGAGCCTGCTTCCAAGCAGCCTTGTCGTTAAGAAATTCATCAGTTGTATAGTAACCACATTTTATTAAATGAGTTTGTTTAAACTCATGCATTAGCAGGTCAAAAATTCCCTAGGGAATCATATTATAAAAACATATGACGGCCGACCGGCGCAGTAAGCAGCGACCCTGCTCTCGGAGTCCTAGGCCGTGGGTTCGATTCCCACAACTGGAATATATATATCTTATGAGAGATGAGAGCGGAGCCTGCTTCCAAGCGGCCTTGTCATTGATAAAGTTGATATGATGAGTCTATCTTTTAATATGCTTATCAAAATTCTGATCAGCGTATTATGAGTCCGATTTTACTGAAATCGGTTGGTGTTTTATATAGCAAGTTTGAAAAGCAGAGCTTGAGAAAGGCCAACTATAACGTATAACCTTCAAACGCTGTAGCTTGTCGATTATCAGTTCTCACTTAGTGGTAGTATATATACGTATATAAGAGTATCACGTGTAGCTTCCAGTGACATATAAAGCAACATCTGACATTATCCCCAGGTACTCCTCTCCATCAAAGTGGACAATGTCAACGTGGTGGGATACACAGTTTGGTCTCTCATTGACAACTTCGAATGGCTGGATGGATATAGGTAGGTGATATCATGATTTACACTTACCTTATTTACCTTAATTTCACTCAGTGGACGCTGGATTGACTACTCTAGAAATAGAAGATATGGCATTAGCGAGGCCCTTGGCGAGGCGAGGTGCATTGACCTACCACGCTGCTCGAGTGTGGGTTGATGGGTTTTAGAGTTCACGTGGTAGGTAACTAGGATCGACGGCCTAGCGTAGGCTTCGCAATCCCAGCTACCCGTCTCTAAACAAGCCTCTCTACGGTCTAAGGGGGGTTCAAGCTGTCGTGATCCCCTCCTCGTTAGCGCGGGAGCCCCAACAATCGGTTGAGGTGGATGGTATACAACGGGTTCCCCGGGCGTTTTACAAAGCCAACAAGAAGAATATGCCGTGGTATTTAGTTTGGGTATACCCCCTTTAGAGTGGGGAGTTCCATATAATTTCCGTCCTGCCCAAGGGTCGGACATAGCAATAAAGCTTTTCCACCAAGCAAAAAAAAAACTGGCTTCACAATCCCAATTTCTAGTGCCATTTTTTAAATTTTTGGCTCTTCTCGTAATCTACATGCTAACTGGACGGACGCTGAGGTTGTACTTGTGCTTTTTAAATATTTGTTAATGACATGGTGATAACAAAAAGATACCCGGCTAAGTTTGTTGCGGGCTTCTAATGATGCAGGCGCGTTCGGAACCCCTGTAGCTTTAGTTTTAAGATTACGAATATAGTTATATCGCCATCATCTCTCTACGTAATATGTAGACTTTGTTTTATTTTGACGTACCTACGCATCAAAACTGCCATCTATGCGGTGCGAGGTCGCCTAACGTCCATCGGTTCTCCAAGCTATGGGCCCCAACCATTGCCACTTCATATGTCGGTGACTCTAGTTCTTCTACGGATCTCCTCATTTCTGATTTGATCACGTAGACATACTCCTAGCATAGCTCTCTCCATCCCGATGAGTGACTCCAAGCCTTCTTATAAGACCCATTGTAAACGACGACGCTTAAGATCCGCACGTCATCACTGGCAACACGCACTGTTTGTAAACTTTATTCTTTAGGCACTGAGGGTGTACAAATACAATAACGAGTAAAAATGAATAATTTCAGGACAAAATTCGGTCTTTACGAAATAGACTTCGAGCATCCCGCTCGGACAAGAACACCGCGGGTTTCAGCTAACTACTACGCATGCGTGAACGCAGCGCGATCGCTGGACATTCCGGATTCCTGCTACAACAAAAACTACGCAGCACACAGGATTCGACGGACTGGCAAGGAAAACGGCAGCTTAGCAAATGGCGCGGGCGGGCTCTTACTAAACATTTGCGCTTTATTTTTTAGTATAACTTTGAGTTATTGTAAACAATTCAGTATTTAGTAGCAGTAAATAAAGTATTTATTTAGTTCGCAATAAAGGATTTATTTATTTATTTATTTATTCAATTACAAGTCCATTACAATGTCATATAGATTAAATAATTATTATATTTTTCAAAAAGAATGTAAATCTAATGTTTACATTTGAAATGGAACCCTGTGATGGCGCTGTAACCAGATCGAGAGGCGAACTTATTATTGTCAATATTAAATATTCTCATTTAGGAAGTCGTTTATTTTTTAATAAGCTTTCTCCAGCAAGTAATGTTTTAAGGATTTTCTGTAAATAAGTGTATACTTTCTTTTTCTTTTGATGTATGGTTTTGTTGTAAATTTTGGTGAATTAGATTAACATAGTTTTTTTTATGTACCACTGTCAATATGGGTTTTTGTAGTACTTAATTGTGGACGGAATAAGCAGATTTCCCATCTGCACAGGCGACAGATAAAAATATACCTCCCGATTGTATCCGCTGACAACGAATATAATTAACGTGTCCAACTGCTCAATCACTGGCACATGGCATAGGAGAAGTTTACCTCCGTTTATTATTACACATATATTATTTGGATATTATTTCCACTTGTGCGCCAGTTCTCTGAAAGTTGATAAAGCGGTGGGAGAAGATACATTTTTATCCTTTCCACGGGGAGATAATTGTCTCTTGCCCATGCTAGCCGTGCTGGTGTTAAACGCAAAACCATAGCTTATAAATAGAGAAACATTTGGGAGTACACGCAAGGAACACGTGACATAAAGTGCCCTGTGTCCATCAACCTCAACACCGGCAACCACGTCCCTGAAGAACGTCGTTGCCGGTGTGAAACCGGTCTAAAACCGGAACTCAGTATTACTGCGTGGGGGTATTTCCCCGGACGAGCTCTGTCTAGAAGAGATCTAGGCATAGGTACTCTCTAGTGGGTGGGATAGAAGCAGGCGTTACTTTCCGGAAATCCATTATACGTGTATATTATGAAAATTAAGCTTAATTTGCTATACTCCGCGAAAAGCAGGAGAATCATTGTAAAGTCATTACTTATTCAATATTTATTCACTGTAAAGTCTCACTTAACAATTATTCACTGTAAAGTCTGACTTAACAATTATTCATTGTAAAGTCAACATCTCCTGAGGATGCTCCGGTTACGGTACGAAACGAGTCTGTTTGGTTTGGAGTATAAGGATTGAAGAAATTATAAATTAAACCATACAGATTCTCCTGCTTTTCGCGGAGTAGGTAAAGCCAATTAAACTTAATTTTCATAATATATTGTGTGTTTTGTACTACAAATAAGCCTAAGGCGAGGTATGAGCCTCGCGGGACGTAAGGTCGGAAGCACCCTTATACCCCAATGTCATCGAGTCCTGGCGGACTTCGCGATTGCTCCGGTGACACCTGGTGAACAGGGCTTTAAAAGAAACCTCTTATTTTTACCTTAGAGTTTATTTTTTAAGTATCTCTAATTACAGCATAACTCGTGATAAATTTAAACTATTTCAACTTTTATTTATTTATTAGCTTTTCAAGGGAAACAAACAGTACACATAAAAGTAATGCCGTATTTTTGTATCACATAAACCAATGAAGTTTCCACAACTTGGTTATACATAAAGTACGATAACATTAACCACAATTGCTTAGGAATAAGTTCCAAGCAATTATTATACAAAAAAGAAAATAAATAAATAAATTAAAACAAAAATGAAAAACAAAAACTTTAAAGCTTATAATACTTATTTTGCCATAATAAATTACCTAAAAGTACCAATTTTGACATGAAAAATGTCCGTCTCACAATATTTGTTGTTAAAAGCATTGCCCGCGCGAGATAAAAAGTTATTTGGCGAATGCCTGGTCTTCAATCTAGCCTACGCAAAGGGAGGTTTACGCCTTGCATTTAACCTACGACATGCAAATCGATATTACTTAGATTTTATTCTATTATGTGCCAAATCAGGACGTTGTACTTCACGTATACTTTGCAGATCCACAAAGGAGATGGTCAAAAAAATATATAGATAAATACAGCACTTTGTATACTTTTAATATAACTTTAATATTCCAAAATAAAGCGTACATGGTCCTTGGTTAGTATTATAACTCAAAGAAAATTTATATTTTAAATCATAATTGGATATTTAAAGATTATTTTTGTTAGATTGAATATATTTACATACAAATTTAACATAACAACTAAAAACTAGCATAAGAAAAATTTCGACTTGTTTGACGAGGATTTTATTCAACTTTAATAATTCTTTAACCTTCTTGACTTCAGTACTTTTTCTTCTTTTGATTTATGGCTTTTCGTAGGTCAAAAACCGAAACAATGTACTTTGCAGTGTCAAGTGGCTTGGAAAAGACACAAGACACGAAGAAGAGTGGTCAGTAAAGAAAAAAAAAATTCTATTTCATATCTTCGTTCTGCAATGGTACTTGTTAATGAAATTAACGCATGAATTAAAACAATAATTTGAATAATAAAATTTAAAAATAGAATCCAAAATAGACACTTCAGTGCGTTTTTTCACTCTTCCCGCCCCTGCCAGCAGCTCTTTGATCTGAGTTCTTCTCATTTTGAATTCCCACTCAAACTCGCATCTACCACAGATTATGCATAACTTAGGCCAGTCTGAACTAACAGAACAGTTGCAACAACACGGTGAATCCTCTGGAAACATACTTTAGGTGGAATCGCGGCAAATAATCGTGGATAGCAAGTCAACGAGTAGGTACTTACACAAAAATAGCTACTAACGGGTGTAATACCGTTAAGGCCGCCTTTCGATTCAGCTTCCGACTGTGTTTTTTAAATCATATTCTATTTTTTTAAATTGTAGTATGAAAGTAAATAAATAGTAAATGCAGCATTTTTACATTTTTACCCGGGAAATCCCCTTTGATGAATTAGAGACAATTTTGTTACATTGGAATTTGTATATTGTTGCCACTAGTTACATATGAATTTGAGTGGGTTAAAGATAATCCGCCTGACCACGACGCGGCGTGTGCCGACCATCAGTGAACCGTGACCGATTTTGTCAAGGCAACGATAACCAGAGAGGTGCTAATACGAATCTGTTTCCGCTTTTTAAGAAGGGCGTGGTTGTCGGTGTAGTAAACGGCACATGAGGCGTAACACCCGGGTCTCAAACGACGTCTGTCCACCTCGTTGGAGGCCGGATAAAGTTGCGTTAAGCGGTGCGGGGTGACCTTGGGATCCGAACGTCACTAATACCCATACTGGTGTTAGATATATGTGAAGCCCAAGTCATGCTGTCGTCAATACTAAAATAAATACTATATATTCTACGTACATATTTATAATTTACAAGCGTACCCAGCCCGCTTCTCCGGGCTAGATTTTGCTTTATTTTATTTAAACAATAAACTTACATCATTAAATTTTTAATATAAGTCTCATAATATATTAAATCATTTATTTCTCTCCGTATTCATTCTCTTCTATTCTCTTGTCGAGCGGGTGAAGATCATTATCTACACCCATGTACACCCAACAATAGAATATCATCATAGTAAATAAAAGCTGTATTTGAAAGTTTGACAGTTCAAAAATAGGAGTGCTCCGATCGTCACCAAACTTTACAGGATTACTCGCCAGGTCAATCCGGAGATTCCCTGAAAGTTTCATTGAAATCAGTCCATCCGTTTCGGAGCCTATACCGAACATACCCACACACTTTCTCTTTTATATATATATACTAGCCGTTTCCAGCCCGCTTCGCTGGGCGAATTGAAAAAGGAAATAAATTACATTTTATGTTTCATTTTTATTTATTTTTTTCATATTTTTATTATTCTCCTTTTTTTTTATTTTTGTATGAACATAAATAGGCCCTGCGGATAGAACTGTAAGCATCGATATTGTTTAGACTTACTCAAATTTTAAATTCCATCGATTTAGCCTGTATCTTTAATCCAGGTGATTTTTCTCAGTAATATTCATTGTAACTTTCAATGTGCAATCATTATAACATTTCCGTGCCTTTCTTCCAAAAATTAATAATAATGGACATGAAGAAAAAAATTTGAAATGAGCATTGTAAGTTTAAGTTAAAGTCATTGCAAGTCTCATATGTGAAGTTGAAATCTGTCTAGGTTCAAGTGCGACGAATTTTCTGTTAACTAAAATTTTCTCCGTGACATCAATTTTTTATAGAAAATTAATTGTGCATGTTTTTTATGAATTCTATTGGAATAAGTAACTAAATTTCTTTTCCACATCTCATGTGCTTGGAAAATGCATTCAGTTTAATCTGTTACATTTCCGCGATCCCGCAATAAAAGAATTCGTCGGTTATGTAGTCTGCAAAAGTAAAATGAATGTAAAATTCTTAGTCCGTTGATTGGATAGCTACATGTAAAGTTAAGTTTTTGAAACCTCTCAATGACTTTTTCTCCGCTGCCAAAAAGACGATTGTTGTAAGGAAATACACGAATATCCCTACAGACACGAAGATCCCCACCAAATTTGGAGTCTGTAGAAGTTACAGGTTAGAAATAAAAATTTTAGATTTTAACACCCACCCCCGCAATTCCTGTCGGAAGTAGACTTTATTGAAATCCATTTTGAGATGTTCTTTATGTGAATAATAAAAGATTCCTACCATATTTAGAATTTTTAGAAGCTATATTTCGAAATTGAAATTTTTTATTGTTAACACCCACCCCCGCGAACCTTATTGGAGGTGATTCATTGTAAAATCCGCTCGAAGATCATTTTTATATTACATATAGAACACTCTCACTAAATTTGGATGCTATAGGAGCTATCGCTTGGAAATTGAAAATTTTCATTGTTAACGCCCCCGCATCTTCTTTGGGGTGGGATATCGTAAAATTTGTTCATAAATCATTTTTACATCACTTATAGAAAATTCCTACAAAATTTGGAGCTTGTAGGAGGTTTAGCTGGAAAATTAAAAATATTAATTGTTAATACCCACCCCCGCAACCCCCTGTGGGGTGAGCTAACGTAAAATTCGTTCATAGCCTATTTCTACACCTCTTACAGAAGATTCCTACCAAATTTGAAGTCTATAGGAGCTATAGTTTAAAAACGGGAATTGTTCATTGTTAACGCCCCCGCAATCCCCTTTGGGGAATGAATTTCTTAAAATCTATTCATAGCTGACCTCTACATAGCAAAAGTAATATTCCTACCAAGTTTCACGTTTCTAAGTCTTATGGTTCCCGAGATTTCGTGGTGAGTGACTATATAGATGGGAATTCTTCGATTATCATCGAAATTTTTAACTTTTTATCGGGCTTTTTTTAACATTTTCTTACATACAAAACTTTCTCCTGACAATTCTGAAGATAAAAAAAAAGCCCAATTGGTCCAGCCGTTCTCCACTACCGTGAGTAGATTCTTAGCTGAATGTAAAAAACCATAATCCGTTTAATACACTCTGTTGAAATCCATGAAAACAAAAGAATCAAGAGAAAATGCTTATCTTTTGTTTTTATTAGCGGGATAAATGTTCATAAAAGTAAAACAGCAATAAAAAAATGAAGGGATATTGGAATTCAAAAAATAGATAGCCATAAACCATCTATGAAAAATTTCGCATCGAATGGTGGTAGTTTCATGTCGATGCGATCAGTGGTTTAGGCGTGATTGAGCCTCAAACGAAGACCATTTTCATTATATATATATATATATAGATATATATCTATATATATATATATATATATATATATATATAGAAAGATAGATTTACGTAGAACATTGTAATAACGACTTTATAACTTTATTATATACCATACCTATAATGTATAAAAAAGTAGTAAACTGAAGATGATGATTATTAATTTAATAGGTGTAATGATTTCTAAATAATTACTTGCAATCAATCATTCGCGTGACACAGGCCTTATTACAGCGAATGCACAGCTATGGTATCATTCGTTCACTCAAATTGTCCGGTTCGGTAATATCTGCCTCGTTGGTACAGTGGTAAGTATGTTCTACTGCAAATCACCAGCTCCTAGATTCAATCCCCAGGTCGTACCAATAAACAAATAAATATAAATATAAATTACGACAGTACACAAATCGCCTTCTAGCACAAAGTAAGCGCAGCTTGTGTTATGGGTGCTAAGATGATGATTAATTTATGAATAATATACATAAATACATACAAATAAACACCCAGACAAAGAAAAACATTCATATTGACTTTACAATAAATAATTGTTAAGTCGGTCGGTGTCGGAGCTAAACGTGCGGAATACACGGCCAAAAATCTGTTTGGTGTGGAGTATTTATTCTGCTACTTTTGGCAGAGTTTAGAATATTAAGCTAAATATTCAAAATAAAGAAAATTCAAGCCAATTAAAAATTATGGGCACTATCCAATACTACTTTGACGTTAAATATATATAAAAGCGCGGTTCCTATTTGATGAATTTCTTGTTGACAAGGATCGCTTTGCATCCGCAAAGCGTGCAAACAATTTGAGCAAACGAATATTATGTTCTATACTATGTTTCTCTGCCTCTTCCTACACCCACACATAGACGTCCACTTAATACGATCTCAGATAAAAACAAGGCAAGGCCTCAAGTAACAAGTAACATGGGGATAATCTTTTCTTTTTTTTTTAACTATAATAGACTAGCGCTTGACCACAAACTCACCTGATGGAAAGTGTAGATGATCGGAAGGGTGTTCCAACCCCCAACCATGTGTATAAGAAAAGAAGATGCAAATCAATTCGTGCGTGTTTTTGGGATATTAACAACATACAACATTTTCATAATACACCCCGTATTATGAAAATTAAGCTTAAATTACTCCGCGAAAAACAGAAGAATCTGTATGGTGTCATTGATAATTTCTTCAATCCTTATACTCCACACCAAACAGATCTTCGGCAATGTACCTACGCACGTTTCGCTCCAAAACCGGAGCACCCTCGAGAGATGTTGAATAATTAATTCTTCATAATTGTTACTGTACTGTTTGAATTTCGAATTTCGAATTTTTGAATTTTACCTAACAACTATTCATTGTAAAGTCAACATCTGCGGATGCTCCGGTTTCGGAGTGACATTGCCGAAGATCTGTTTGGTGCGGAGTGTAAGGATTGAAGAAACGACGTCTCGTCCCAATAACATCAAAAATACACCCATTTGTAATTAGTAAGACGCAGGTCGTAAATGTGAACGCCAATAAGAACGCAGTTTTGAAGCGGCGTAGTATCCCTCGCTTAGGTCATGGCCAAACTGCTTCGTCTCGCCTAGGTCTTTAGCGGCGTTCAAGATTGATCGGTTTCTTTTGGTTTTCCTAATCCTAAGGTTGCCTGGAAGAGATCTCTACTAAGCAATAAGGCCGCCTTTTGTATCCTACTTTATAAGTTTCCTCTTGTTGTGTCCATTGTATTTTTTTCTTTTTGTGGTTTACGAATAAAGCGTATAAATAAATAAATAAAAATTTGCATCGAGCGAATGAACAATTACAACAAGGAGTTGTACCGAGACTTGTGATTGGTCGCATACAGGACGCAATCTTGAACGCTAAGAACCCAAGGTTCACGCTGCGCTTAAAGAAACACTATACACTCGTTACTGCCCTTTGAGGTACTAGAAAAGGGCAGGCCTGTAACTAAGGCCGAGCAACATTTTTTATTATATAATTAAATCAAATTAAATGCAAAAAAATAAAATCAAATAGAGGAATTACCTTAATTAAAATAATTAACTTATCTACTTAACTCCCTTGAATAATAATATGATATAAAAACATTGCGGTATTAAATAGATGCGCATGGAAATTGCGATAAGTGCGAGTCCAAATCATGCGTAGGTTTTGTACTTTTATTTATGTTATTTTTAAATAAAAATTCGTTATAGCTCACCTTGTACCAAACCGCACAGGGTTTATGTGACAAGCCCTGCGTTGTTTAAGACAAGGTGAGTTACATAATTTAAGTTAATAATGCCCGTTTTCACTAACGAGGAGCAAGGCGATGCATAAAAAAGTAACGCCTAATCTCAGGTGACTCCAATCAAACGGTTTTTTTGTATAGATATCGGCTTTCGATTTAGACGATGCCAAGTTTTAATGAAAAATGTTTTTTATGTTGAACCATAAAGAAACGAACTTTGGTGCAGAGGTGAGCGCTGCTGTTTTATTTAGCCGATCCCCAATTCCATCTCCGGCAGGGGGCTTGGGAATTTATAATTTCTTAATTTTGTCTGGTCTCGATGGGAACCTTCGCCCGTGGCTGGTTACCGCCTTACTCGATGTCGCGTAGATTAGAGTTATGGGTTTGACGTAATTACCATTCCCCCTAACAGGTTAACCGGTTACCATCTTCACTTACCAGCAGGTGAGATTGCATAAAAGGGCTCTAACTTGTTACACCGATACGCCCGAAGTGCCCTGAAAATTAACACATTACTGTCTTATTTACGGATTACGAGGCTTCCAGAATCACCCCAAAAAAAGTTTAAAATTGAGTTTTTAGGTTAGGAAAGGCTGACTTAAATAAATTGTGTGATGTGCATTCCTATGGAATGGATTGGTCCTTTCCCATTCGAATGGTCCCTGTAAAGCGTACGGTATAATTAACAAGTCAATGCAAACTCCCAGAAGTTACACAAGATAACAATGAAGTATGGGGTTTAATTTTGCACGACGAGATCCAAGAGCTATATCTATAAATGTCAAAATTTACTGGCGTAAGTTATTAATCATAAACCTTATAGGTCACCTTACATGAGCGTATCCAGCTTCTGGTCTAGAGGGTGCCAAGTAAGATTTTTTTGGTGAAAATTTTTTTAGAGAGTCATCTGTAATCGATACTTAAGGCAAAACTGTATTTTTTTGTCTGTTGGTCTGTATCTCGGCCGCCATACATTTTTTATAGTTCAAACATTCTCTGCGAGATTTCCAGGGTGGGCTGCTGCCCTCCCCTAACCCCCCTCGCCACCCCCTGGCTACGCCCATGTCACCATACGCGGTAACTGGTCGCGTTGCAACATTGTGATTCATCCAATATATTAGGTTAGGGTAGCTGCGACTCCCGAGTGCTTTATGTAAGATTATCTACCTACGTTTACTTATTATGAATTATATGTAAATCCGTACATAAATAAATAAACATTAGCAGCCTGCTATTCCGGAGCGTGACTAATCCACCAGATACACCGTGGGAGTGCACTTGTATGCAGTACTACAAATAAGAGCAGGTTTAGCTTTGGTTTAGTACGACCAGTATGTGGGCTTTGTTCAGTTATTTATAGCGCGCGCTCTGATAACCTGTCAAAAAACTACGATTTATATGGAATCGATGTAGCGCCATCTAGTTATATTTATGGTACACAGTATTCTTACACTTGGGACCGTGAGCGGAATCCGCGCAGCATACTTTTTGGAGTTATTTTTAAATATACAAGCCTAGGAATGGTGTAGGGGTTCTAACAAGTAATGTAACGTAGTATGTATGGGTAATGGACGTTACTATATGAAAAGCACCATTTTTAGTCCCCGATATTTTTTTTAATACCCGCTTGCGCCGCGCGCCTTAAGCTATGGGCGCCAAACGGAACCCTAAAATGCATTATTATCATTACGACATCATTTGAAAAAAACCTTGTTTAATCTATAAGGTGTTCGTATATAAGAAAAGAGTATTACTAACTAGTAGCTCTCTCGACCATGACCAGTCTTACATTATTCGTTCTATGGTAAGTTATTACACTCATATGTTACAGTAGTTTTGGAATAAATAATAAAACTGTAGCTTGATAAACGTCAGATTTTTTTTTTAATTCATCATCATCAACAGCCTACAAGCTGCGGCCTGGAGGTCGTCCCACACTGCGCTTACCGATTCGCGGTCTCCACTCTAGAATTCGCTGCCCCAACGGCCATCGGTCCTACGACAGACACGACCTGCCCACTGCCACTTCAAATTGCTTATCCTTTAAGCGAATCCTTAAAGCGTCGTTGCGAATTCTTTCCCGAAGAGAGACTCCCAACTTGTGGATCAAGTCGACTGTCAGTGTCCACGTCTCGGCTCCATATGTCATTACTTTTTATTATTATTATTAAATTGATTATCATTTTTCCAACTGTGCTTACAATTAATTAATTTAAAAGTTAACATGAAATAATTATATTTGTGACCCATTATTGCGAATGTTTATTACTTTGTGTTGGATATATAAAGTCACCCGACCTTAGAGCCTCTTATTTCTGTCGCATAGCAGAATTGTCTGATTTGTGAAGTGTGGATTTAGGTTGGAACATAGCAGTTCTTCTGGGTTGCAGAAAGAAGCATCGTCACTAAAAGCTGTAATTCTAATAAAACTAAAGAAAATAAGATCGACTAAAAAGTTATAAAAACAGCTGTGCAGAATATATTTCAAATTGTATTAAATTTAAGTCAAGTCTGTTTGTAGTGACTACTACTGTCGTAGATGTATACTATTCTGTTTCCATATCTTTTGAAATTCCATGTTTTTTTTAGTGGACTCATGCACATCTGTCGAGGTCATTCTGAAAAGTTTCCACCGAATTTCAAGTTCGGTGCGGCCACCTCGTCATACCAGGTGGAGGGTGGCTGGGATGCTGATGGTAAGTCTTAATATATATATTAGGGGTAAGAATAATAACTATACAAAGATTCCATAGCGGTGATAGCCCAAAAGGTAGAAGCTCGACTTCACCTCGCACCTTTAACTTTTCTAAGTTGTGTGTTTTAATTGCAATGTCACTTGATTCAACGGTTAAGGAAAAAATCTTTAGAAAACCTGCAAACCTGAAAGTAACATAATGTTCTCATAGGTGTGTGGAGTAGAGCCTTAACCCCTTCTCACTGTGGGAGGAGACCCGTGTCCTGTAGTGTGCCTTTAATGGGTTGATATTATGATGATGATGAGAGTTCCCATAAAGAAATACGGGGTGACAAGCAAAGAGT
Source organism: Pararge aegeria (assembly GCF_905163445.1). NCBI lineage: Eukaryota > Metazoa > Arthropoda > Insecta > Lepidoptera > Nymphalidae > Pararge > Pararge aegeria. The sequence continues at coordinate 2,994,656 of NC_053180.1, forward strand.
ATGTTACGTAGTAAAGGATGTTAAATATTTTTAGTATGTCAGTTTTTTACACAAATGGCTTGACCCATTTAAAGAAGATCTTGATTTATGCAACAAAAAAACAGCCACTATCAGCCAACCAGTAGCTTGAGGCTACCTATTTAAGAAGGTAAGGTTTTTTTTGAAGTTATATTTTTTTTAGCGGCTTTAGGAAAAAATCATGAAAGTGAAATTATACGATGTAACGAAATGCGTGCGTGCATGGTTTCACGATTTTATCAGGACAAAGGTAGTTACGAAACCGAGTGAGAGCGCAATACATCGTCCGCCATATTTTTTACGATGTGCGCGCACACCGTCACAAAAAACCCGACATTTTAGTTTTTCAAAAAAAGGTTTTACAGTGTACACTTTTAAATGTCAAAGTCTGCGGGCTTATTCCGGTGATTTAATTGTTTCAATTGTACAAAATATCAAACTTTAATGTTCAGTGAAACTTGGCGGTCCGATAATGATAAAACTAGATAATGCGTTATAATAAAACATTCAATGCATTTCCTTTTTTCTATTATTATTGTTCTCACAAACGTAGAATAAGGTGCAAGATAAAATTTTTGTTCCGCCAAAGAAGTATAACTTCTAATGCGTGTACATTAGTACACACACTCAGTGGCGTCCACAGGGTTTTCGACCAGAGTATGCATATAGCAGGTATATGGCATAAAATGGAAAAATTCCCCTCCAATACGAGTTTTATAAAATAATTTGGGTATGCAGTTCTTTTGTGCATGTATGAAGTGCACGCCACTGCACACACTTTTTTTTTTACTTTACTACTAGTTAGCCCTTCATTGGAATTAAAGGAAAATTATTTTACAATTATTGTAATTCATTTAAAGGAAATTGTATACAATTTTACAATAAATTACCAGTTGATATATTGGAGATGACACTGAAAAAGTTCAAAGTTTGTATTAAACGTAAGCTTATAGAAAAGTCCTATTATAGTATAAAGGACTACGTCAACGATAAAAATGCTTGGGTGTAAATTATTTTATTTATCGCCATAAACTCACTCCTATGTCATATTTTACATGTAACGTACGCATCAAAAGTAACATCTACGAGTATGTGCCTATTTGAATAAGGAAATATTTGACTTTGACTTTGACTTTGTTACAATTTCCCCTGATGGTATGGTTTTTTTTAGAAATTGAAAATGCAGTCTAAGATGGTAGCAGGCTAACCTATTATAACTTATTACGGCGAGATTACCTACTATACAATTGATGAATTACGTAATGACAAGGTTGCTTGGAAGCATCCGGCTCCGCTTTCATTTCTCACAATATAGAACAATGAGTGTTAAAATGTAATTAGTTTATCTTGGAAATGAGCTGCTGAGTTTCGTGTCGGCCTCTTCTCGGTAGAATCTGCCTTCCGAACCGTTATTAAAGTCATTACAATTTACAAACAGACAGATTTGACGTTTCAAAAGTTTACCTATATAGCTTATATTAGGCCTACTTGAATTAAATTATTTTTTTGACCTGTTGGGGAGTATGGCAGTTATATTAAACCAAAACTCCTTCTACGCGACATCGTACCGGAACGATAAATCGCTCCTCGGAACGTCTTTGTCGGTAGGATAGAAATAAGTCACGGCCGGAGCCTCCCACCAGACAAAAAATATATATACTTATGTAGGCATATCGGAACTAAAGTAGGTACTCGTTACTTGATTTTTTTATGTATAAGTTTTAGTACAATATTTGCTCGCGACAATTGAGGAGTCGTCCTAATGTCAATAGTTATTGTTTTAAAGTCCTGTAGCTATTCTGATTCTTGTTTAAATCAAGAATCATAATCCTGTGTAGAAGGCTTCGGCCGTAGGCAACTCCAGCCTTAATGATAATAAAACAGTGTAAAATGATATCGGTATGGCAGTTATATTAAACACATACACCAAATCTATTTCTACGCGGTATCGTAAGTACCACAATGCTAAATTACTTCGCGGTACCCTAATCGGTTTCCACGCGACATCGCACCGCAACACTAAATTGCTTTGCGGCACGTCTTTACCGGTAGGCTGGTAACTAGCCACGGCCAAAGCCTCCCAGAAGAACGTAGATGCAAACAACTTCTTAACATTTTAGGTAAAGGCCAGAGTATATGGGACCGGTTTGTACATGAAAATCGCGACAAGATAGCAAATAATGCAACCGGAGACGTTGCCGCCGATTCATACCACCTTTGGCGTGAAGATGTTCGGATCGCAGCAGAGATGGGACTCCAATTTTACAGGTAGATTACGGCCGATATAAATTGTATATCATGAGTAAAAACACCCGGCTAAGTTTGTTGTGGCCTGCTTAGACCAGGACGCGTTTGGAGCTCTCGTAGCTGTAGTTTTAAGTTTACGAATATGGTTAACGTCTCACTACAGTGTAATTCATATATAATGTACGTATCAAAAGTGCCACCTATGGACCTACTTGAACAAAGATATTTTTGACTTTTAGTTTGACAAGCACTTACATTTATTTGATACCCATAAAAAGGAAGTTGTGTAATCCGCCATTTTGTGGCGGCCATCTTGGACTGATTCTCATCAGCTATGCTACTACTACTACTACTAGCTACGCCTTTCCCACACACACAGGAACACATCAACCTTATAACACCCATCGTTTTTTGTCGGCGGGGGTTTCAAATGTATGCCCACAAAACTCTTTCAGATTCTCCATAAACTGGCCTAGAATTCTCCCCACGGGTTTCGTCAACGAAATCAACGAGGTCGGGGCTAAATACTACAGTGATCTTATTGACGCTCTACTGGCTGAAGGTATTGAACCAGTCGTCACTATCTACCACTGGGAGATGCCAGTGAAAATTCTGGATCTTGGTAAGTTTTACTGTCTCCTATGGAGCAGTTTCGATTCATTAATAATAGGTAATTTAATCTATCTCGTAGCTCGCGTTTGCAATGTCTATTAACAAAAACTCTTATAGTATATATGCATGTTTATTACAAAAAAAAACTTCCTTTAGAATTCATATATCAATTGCTGAAAATTGCATTCAAATCTGTTGCGTATTTTGGGCTTTAGGCTTCGGCTTTTCCTCGGGAACTACTTAAGGAATCGGGAAAAAAGGTGTCTTATGTTCTTTTCCATGTCAAAGGCTACATGCATGCCAAAATTTCATCGAAATCCGGTCAGCCGTTTTTGCGTGATTGAAAGACAAACATCCACACTTTCACATTTATAATATTTATTATTATATATTGTAGGATTCCTTGACAATGACTACGTTTTTGCGGCGCTTTCGTTTGAGACTCTAGGGCCATGGTCTTCGGACACGAAAAATTTTATTGACATAATTTCACAAAAGTTGGTCCTTACGTCTGGTGTCCCAAGAGCTGGCGCTTATTTAGCCCAACGGCTAAGTCTAGCTATACAACGGGGCAATAGCGCCAGCATTTTGTTACAGTTAGACGGCTTATATTTATTATAAATATTAATTTTAGTTTGTAATTATTATTTCCATAGTTTCATTATTAACATTAACAATAAAATATTACTTGACGATAATAAATAATTGATGAGTAATTTCTTCTGTCCCGAAAACAGGTGGCTGGGCAAATCCTTTAATAGTCGACTGGTTTGGAGATTTCGCGAGAGTCGTCTTCAATCTATACGCGGACCGCGTCAAAACCTGGATAACCATCAACGAATCGGTCATGTTCTGCGACTATTTCTACAACATCGGTCAGTTCTATAAGGAACCAGAATTCGCACCATTCCTATGCAATAAGCATGTCTTGCTTGCACATGCTACAGCATATAGAATATTTGAAAAGGAATTCCGCCCGAAGTACGAAGGTGAGCTATTTTTAAATATTATCTGACAGTAATCAAAACTATTGAAAGAGGCTCTCATAGAAGTACTAGACAATCACGTGTTTTTTTTACCTTACTTATGCTATTAGGGTGTTTTTGCACTATAAAACAAAACTGTTATACTGCGTTGAAAAGTACGCAACCAAGATATTTATTTTCGTGTTTATAATAATAGTACGTAAAGATTTTAAACTAAGTTTTAAACAAAGATTTTCGTGGTGCATTTGTCGATATTTCGACCCAGTTGCATGGATCGTGGTCACGACGGGACTGGACAAATCCAAAAATATTATCGTGGTATTTACCCGTTGAAATATATTTAAGGAATAATAAAACTTTCAATGTGTTAAAACCTTTCCTATTACTAGTGTCATTTTCTCTACAAACGTAGATTAAGGCGTAAGATAAAAATTTTAAAAAGATTTTTACCTTGGTACTCCAAAGAAGTAGGTATAACTTATAACGCGTGTACATAAGGACTCACACTTTTTTTATATTTTTGTCGTAAATATTTCTATTTTAACTATAGGTACTCACCCGAGATGCGTGTTCTTTTTTCATAATTTTGTTTATTTAAAATTTGTTGGCAGGCCGAATTTCCTTATCGAACTCTGTAATCTGGATTGAACCCGCTAGTCCAAAAGACAAACAACTCGCAGAACTTGGCAGGGAGCATGTGGTAATCACCTTATTAAGTTATATGAAACGAGTTATAACGAACTCATAAGAAGGCTCGCAGTCACACAGCGTGCGATGGACAGAGCTATGCTCGGAGTATCTCTACGTGATCAAATTCGGAAACGAAGAGTTCCGTGGAAGAGCTAGAGTTACCAGCATAGCTCAACGAGTCGCGAAGCTGAAGTGGCAATGTGTGGGGCACATAGCTTGGAGAACAAATGGATGTTGGGGTCCCAAGGTGCTGGAATTTCAACCTCACATCGTTGAACCGTAGAAATGCAGCGTTGTTAGACCCCAGGCGAGGTGAGCAGATGACGTAAGACCGTGGCACAAAGTTAAGAACATACAAAAAACATGTACACGACAAGTTATGAATCATCAAAAACCACGTCACTTTAGTAGTGTTTCTCGAACATTTCACAGTCACCTCATTTGACGGCCAATTGGCGCAGTTGGCAGCGACCCTGCTATCTGAATCCAAGGCTGTGGGTTCAACTCCCACAACTAGAAAATGTTTGTGTGATGAACATGAATGTGTTTCATTGTCTGGGTGTTCATATGTATATTATTAGTATATATGTATTTCATAAAAATATTGTTGTAGTATATTTATTTATCTATTTTATTTATTCCATTTAGCAGTTGACAGTAATAATGGTACATCTGTTCTTCTGAGTAAAATCAAAGGTGAATAGTTTTTGAGTAGACCGATGTCATAGTTTTTACTGAAATAAATCAGATACAGCCCTAACATCACCTGTAAAATTAAATTTATGTGACTCTTGTCACTTTATTAGGTACGCTTTGCGTAGCGTAGGTACTACGCACGTCGGTCTTTTATCTTCAATAGGTTTGCCATAATGTCAAATTCAGCCCAAATTCGGTTGTATAGAATAATAAATATGCTTCTTTTGATAAAATATTTTTACAGTAGTAGTTTATTCCTTGTGAAATATACTAATGCATCCTTCGACATTATTTCGTAGTTCTGTTACACGCTGTAAATAAAACAAGTTATCATTATATATAGAGCTAATAACTAAAAATGTACCTATTGGCACTATTTTTTTGTACTTTTCAGACTGGCAGATATTCGCATCCGATATTTTCCAAAAAAGGTGGATGGCCCCATTCTATTGAAAAGTTGATGTTGTCGTACAGTTTGAAGCAAGGTTACAACCAATCCAGACTCCCTGCCTTTACCAAGGATGAGATAGAGTTTGTAAAAGGTAAACATACCTACTTCTACATCAAATATCTCTTCTCTTCTTCTTTATTAGTTTCATATTATTTTCTTTTAATTGTGTGCAAGGCAATAAAGACTTTATCCATGCATCTATCTCTTCCTGTGGTCAAAGCATATTTTTCAAGAACTCTTTCTTCAAAAGGCGACATTCCTTAGGAATAGGCGTCCTGTTAAACTTCTGGAGTGACCTCAACTGGCTGGAGTGATCCAGGTCAGTTCAGGCCAACCAAGTACGGAAACGGTCAGTAACAGATGAAGAATTCCTTAGGAATGTTTTAGTTGGTGAAATAACTTATATTCAAACCCATGTTAGGTTCAAAATTGTATTTTTTTTAATTGGAAAGTCAGCCAGTCAAGTACCTTTACGTGATCAAATTGAGAATGCGGAGATAAGTAGAAGAAGCAAAGTACATGGCTCAAAACTTGCGAATTATTATTTTACCTGGTGGATGATTCAGTCTGAGATGTTAGCCGGCCTATTAATGGTACGCCTCTCTCTCGAATCTCTAATCAGTTTCCACGCGACATCGTACGTAGCCACCAAACGAAAACGAAAACCTCCTTTTTAAATACCTACTATAAATTTTTCAGGGACCGCAGATTTCTTCGCGCTAAACCATTACAGCACATTGATGATTAGACCAGCTCAACAGGGGGAATCAGGGAAGTGGTTTCTGTCTGGGTCACCCGAATTGAACGCCTTTTTAATAAATCCACCGAACGCCTCTTACGGAGTCGCCCATGATTTACCGGTAATTACTTGATTACGTATGGATTATTGCTTAAGCAATCCTAACTAATATCAATAAATCAACTCTTTATTTCGTTCAGGCTATACGTTCAGCACGTCAATAAAGCAACGTCATGCATTGTTTTTTATTAATATAATTAATGATTAAAAAAAACAATGATCAATAATTAATAAGCCATTATATGAATTTTAATTGTAAATTAATTTCATTCTTATTTCAATTTTAGACCTGAAATAAAATGATTTAATTATTTTTTTATATTATTATTGTTATATCACTGCTATAGCATTCGTTATTTAACGTAACGTTCGGGTGAATTATTTCATATACTTAATGCATTTACTCCACCATCGTTAGCCTATGTCCCAACCTATTTCAAATGACAATGAGAGATGGTGATAACAATAAGAACACCCGGTTTAGTTTGACATGGGACCATGACCATGACAGACCATGGCGCGTTTGGAACTCTCGTAGCTTTAGTTTTAGGTTTACGAATGTAGTTATCGCAATCACTACTCACTACGGTGTACATATTTTGTATTTAATGAACACATCAAAAGTGCAATCTGTGTGCCTACTTGAATATAGAAATATTGCACTTGACTTGGTACGACGTTAGCTTATGCATTCTCATCTGTCCTTCTTCTTGTTCTGTTCTTGGACCTGTCTGGTTACCTGGTACATTGTTGCATGATATATTGGGGATCGCAGTAGACGGTAATAGTAGCATAGCGAAAGCCGTTCTCCGTTATATCCTTTTAGTCGCCTCGTATGAAACCCGCGGAGGGGTGGTGACAATTGTATTCTGATCTGCCGTCAACACACGGAACCCAAGCGAGTATGAGCAACCTCTACCGTTATGAGAGGCCTCAGTAGTGGACTGTTATAGGCTGTTTTTATTGATCGACGTATAAAAAACACACAAAACAAAGTGACTTTTCGAGTTCCAAGTTTTCCTTTGGTTCCCAGAATACACATGTGAACACGAACAAATTAGCATGTCTAGCCCGACGCAGAAACGAGAGGGGTGCTATAAGTTTGACGCGTGTGTGGTTGTGTGCGTGTGTGCCTCTGTGTGTGTGTGTGTGTGTGTGTGTGTATGCGTTCGCGAATGTGTTATCATATTTCCCTAACGGATGAACAGAATTTGATATTGTTTATTTTGTTTGAGGGGTAAAAAAAGGTGATCTAGTCGGGAGTGTTCTTAGCTATTGATGAAAAACGTTCAAAGATGGCCGCCACCAGAAAATGGTGATTTTTTTCTTCCACAACTCCCTCTATATGAGTATCAAATGAAAGGTCTTGACAAGTACAATAATAAAAACTATACTAAAAGTCGGGGCTTTTAAATTTTAAATTCATTATTCCCACAGGTATACCCTACAGGCATCCGCCGACAGCTGGCGTGGATAAAGAAGCGATATGGTGATATCGATATCCTCATCACGGAGAACGGATTTTCCACAACGGGCTACAATCTTGAGGATTACGATAGAATTAACTTCATGAAGAAATACTTGGAGCAGGTATAAAAATCAATTTACCTCATCTTTTTTTTTTTAATAGATACAATTTCATTAAAGTCTGGGATCACGTTTTTCTAAATTCGTGGTTAATTCGTGAGCATTTTGTATTAGAGAATTATCTATCGTTGTTATAGTATATTTATCACTCATTACTTGTTATAGATGTTTATTTATTCCTACTAATATTATAAATGTCAATGTAAGTTTGTTTGTTACGCTTTCACGCAAAAACTACTTAACTAATCCTCATGAAACTTTGTACATATATTCTTTGAAGTGTTAGAAGTAATATAGAATACTTTTTATCACGACATTAAGCTCGGTTCCTTTGGGAGAGGGGATGAAAGTGTTTGTCGATTTTGCACCATAACTACGACAAATTATAACCGATTTAAATAATTATTTTTGTACTATAGAGGTAATATAATATGTATTTAATATTGCCCAAACTTTGGGAAGAATTGATGAATGTGGTTGGAGTCAGAGGACCGAACTCCTCAGCGGACAGCAGCAAACCGCTCTTTAATTTTTTTTAGAGCTAAAACTAAATTGATTGCCACATCGAAAAACAAAATCAAACGCAGACGAAGTCGCGGGCAACAGCTAGTATAATATAATTTCTTTAAATTTTATTCTGTATTAGTATGTAGAATTTTGATCACATTTAGATATATTGCAAATAGTTATAATTTAGTATATTGTACCTTTATTTGACCTATGCCGGGATAAAATCATCTTACTCACATCCTGGGGTGGGAAGAGATCTCTTATAGATATAAAAACTGGCTATCTTGTGATGAAGCGGTGATAGCTGAGTGGGTATGATTTCGACTTCACTTTCGGGAGGCAGAGTTCGAATCCCAGCACCCACTTCTAACTTTTCCAAGTAATGTGCGTTTTACTTAGAAAACACTTGCTTTAACGGTGAAAAAAAACATTTAAATTCAAAAAAAATCTAAATACATTTATTCTAGTAGGACCAGTTTATAGCCACTTTTGAAACGTCAAGTCAGTCTGTTTGTAGAGACTCTTCCACCGGTTCGGAAGGCAGATTCCATCGAGAAGAGTCGGCAAGGAACTCAGCAAATTTCTCTTTTTCAACATCATTTTACAGTTTACGATCTTCTGAACTTACTATCTTGTGAGGGATCAGAGCTGAACCTGCTTCCAAGCAGCCTTGTCGTTAAGAAATTCATCAGTCGTATAGTGACCACGATTTATTAAATGTGTTTTAACACTTTGTTTAAGCTTATGCGTTGGCAGGTCAAAAATTCCCTAGGGAATCATATTTTAAAAACTTATGACGGCTGACTGGCGCAGTGGGGACCGACCCTGCTCTCGGAGTCCTAGGCCGTGGGTTCGATTCCCACAACTGGAAAATGTTTGTGTGATGAAAATGAATGTTTTTCAGTGTCTGGGTGTTTATCTGTATATTATAAGTATACTACTAGCTACCTTAGTACCAATTACACAAGCTACGCTTACTTTGGGGCTAGATGGCGATGTGTGTATTGTCGTAGTATATTTATTTATTTTACTTATTTATATACTAAACCCCACAAATGACTTCTGGCACCTTTCGCAAACGATATGCAGATGTCACTAAATTATCTCCATTTCGAATAAAACGATTGTCTATATTCACTTTTCGTTTGTAAAGAGTAATGTTTTGTCTTATAAATAATATATTGTTATTAATATATTGTGAGGTTACCGTACGTATACCTATTTCTGTAGATTTTCCACGGAGGGATTCACGTGATTTAAGTTTATATATTGAACATCGTGAGGCAAACTGCATGCCTGAGAGTTCTCCATACTTTTGTCACAGGTGTGTGGAATCCACCAATCCGCACTGGGTTCTGTGGTTGGAGTGTTTAAACGTATTTTTTTTTTTTTTTATTAAATATCTGTATTTCTTTTGAAATGCATGTAGCCTATCAAAATAATAACATTGAATAGGTGTACGAAAAATAACCTTTACCTTATAATAATTTTAATCTAATATAGATTAAAATTATTATAAGGTAAACTTACTGACTTAAATTTCTTTTCCCATGTGTTCCCGAATCAATTCGGATTTTTTGATGATATATCTGATTTTTCCAGGTGCTACTGTCAATAAAAGTGGATAATGTTAGTGTGATCGGTTTTGGGGTTTGGTCGCTCATGGATAACTTCGAATGGCTTTCTGGATACAAGTAAGTTATTTTCATTCCACTGCAATTTCCTTTGGTGGTAACTTACCACCTTCTCTTACCACTGTTAAGTGCCCTGTGAAGTGTTGCTCTGTTTATAGACGATGTTTTTCCACTTACCATCAGGTGGGCCATATGCTTGGTCCGTCAATTATTACTATAAAAAAAGGTTAATTGTAGTCCAGAATGGTAGCCATCACTAGGTTTCACACTTGAACAGTTTTTTTTTTATTCCACTACAAGTTAGCCCTTGACTGAGATGCTAAGATGGTAGCGGGCTAATCTGGTAGAGAGGATAGTACTCATACCCCTAATCACTTAATCGGCTCGTCTTTGACGGTAGGGTGGAAACTAACCACGGCCAAAGCCCCCCAGACCAGACCAGAGAAAATTCAGAAATTAAAATTCCCGAATTGCCCCTGCTGGGTATCGAACCCGGGGCCTTCTAATAAAATTCACAGCGCTCACCGTTGCGCCACGGAGGTTGTCAAAAAATTTATTGAACTAGTTCGTTTCTCGACTGATGGTGATACGATCGACCGTAACAATAGGATAGCCTCCCTCCGAGCTGGTGACCCGACCATTCATCTTTCTAAGTTATATAATATACTAGCTGTTGCCCGCGACTTCGTCTGCGTTTGATTTTGTTTTTAAAGTATTCAGTATCGCTAAGCCTTAAATGATTATAGTAATATATATATCTTAATATATATAAATCTCTTGTATATATATATATATAACATGTGACTGTCAATTAATTATAGACAAATAATTTGCAATAAAATAAAATTGCGACTATAATAATTAAAAATCTAAGCTATCCTATCTCTTAAGTTGGACCAGACTGCTCACGGTGTGCCCATTTAATTCAAAATCGGTTAAGTAGTTTAGGAGTCCATCGCGGACAAACATCGTGACAGGAGATTTATATATATTAAGATGGCCACGACTTGTAAAAACTTCGATTGCGCGATGTAAAATATTGTGGCGCCATCTAGTTTAGCAACGGGAGACCGCCACATTCCGTAATTACATAGGTATGGTACGTAACCGTAAATTATGGGTCTCATAGGTAGTGTTCAAGTCAGAAATGAGGACGGATCGCCATAAAAGAACTAGAGTTACCGACATAACTCAACGACTTGCGCAGAAGTGACAATAATAATAATGATAGTAATAAAGTTTTTGACGTGACAATGTCTTATAATTCGATGGAGCCGGCTGCACGCACGAAAAAACATGACATATGCGGCGTTACCTCACTCTGAGGCGTTCCATTCAAGGCTTGAAGTGCAAGCGAGAGCGCGGAACGAGCGACAAAGAGGCACAGTCGGCCTCCGCGTTCGACATCTGTCTCTCTACTTGAGTGAGCGATGCGTCCGTGTGGACAGCTTCTATACAATAATACATTTAAATGTTTTCGGCAAGGATGAAGTGTTTATAGCAACGATAATATCTATCAAACAAATAAAATTAAAATTTTCTTTTGAAAAATGCAACCATTCCATCAGTATTTTCTTACGACTTAAGCCGGCTTTACAGACAACCACTTTTAATTAGAGGCATATAAACCCATATATCAGCTTTTATACACAAAGAAATCTGTAATTAAATGCATACATTAAAACTAACATCTAGGTAACTTAAATAGTTAATAAACTTATTTCAGATTTCATAGGATCTTAGTTTATTGTCTGTTCCTGTCTCGATAAACAGACAACCTTGAGTTTTCTATTGTTAGAGTTTCCTATCCTTTCCCAAAAGGATGCTTCACGAGCAGCGATACAATAAAAGCAATGGGTGGAGCACATAGTTCGGAGAACCGATGGGAGTTGAAATTGCGAATCCGCACCGGTAACCGCAGCGTTGGTCAACCCCCAATGACGTGCACAGACGCCATCAACCGATTCGCGGGGAGCCAATGACCACAAGCGGCCAATGATCGTGGATTTTGGAACGCCCCACAAAAGACCATATGTCCAGCGGTGGACGTAAATTGGTTGAAGTCATAATGATGATTTTTATTGCAGGCATAAATTTGGTTTGTACGAAGTGGACTACGAGAACGAAAAACGAGCACGTACCCCGAGAGCGTCCGCATACTATTACGCCTGTCTCATAAAAAACCGATCCCTACACATCGCGGGAGAATGTTTGCATAAGTATCATTCGAAATTCAAACGATTAGAACCGAATGGTACGACCATCACACAAAATGGCGGCGTACTTTTGACTGCTGTTCTGTTATTTTTCTGTAAATTATAGAGCTACGTACTAAGTATTCTATTTTATTTATTTCACTTATTTCACTAACGACAGACAAGGCAATCCTATATAATCCTAATACATTTACCTTTTACCAATCTATGTTTGGCAAGTTATATAACCTAATTTGTTTATAATTTTGGCACAACGTGTGTAACATGTATTTTGTGTTTGTATTATCATATTTTTTAATTTTTAACGTCGTTCGTCATCACATAAGAGGGAGTGAAACGTTTTTTTCTCCATGAATCACCGAAATTACTAGGCATCCGATTAAGACTATTCCTAGGTTTAGCGAAAACAGGCTTTAGGCGTTAAAAAGTTATTAATCATTCAAATTGTTTTTTTTATATAAGCTTTAGTTAACTAAATACTTAATTACATTTGTTAGTTTAAACCTAGGACATCATCATACACTATTTTGAAGTTATACCTACTTCTTTTGTCGCGTTAGGGAAAAATTTATATATGTATAAATAAAAAATAAATATAAAAATATACTGCGACAATACGTATAAGCGACAATAAGCATTTGATAGATTTTTATATTCCTTTTCTTCCCTAAAAAAACTTCCCCCATAAACCCTGAAAATATGGGTTGGAAAAGTGTGGTAAAAATACAAAAAAAAAAGTCAAATAGTTTCTTAAAACTCTTTTAATACGTATAATAAAATAAATTTATCCAAAAATTAAAAAAACCAAAGATTTACTTAGATACGAATAGAACGCAAAGAACATGGTACCTACTATCACAGTAAAATTAATATACATACTTTAAAATATACAACGTGTAAATGAAAACCGAAATAAAACTTCACAGGCTTTAGAGGGTGCATTATTTACTGTCTCTAAGACTTATCTGTGAAACCGAATACCTAAAAGTTTTTAAGTAGACCACTGCCATAATTTTTTTTGAAAGAAATCGAGTACAGCCCTAACCGTCACATACAAAATTAAAATCTTGTGACTCGTTTCACATTATTAGGTACGCGTCGCGTAGCGTAGGTACTATGAAAACATGAATCTTATATGTTTAAGAGTAAATTAAGTAAAATGCTTCTCGAAAAATGTTATTATGATGTAAAAGAATATTTATTATAAACGAAATAGTTTTAAATATAAATTATGGATCATTTATTTCGATTTGGTTAATTATTATTTCATGTCATTTTTAATTTTATCATGTGTTTGTAGTGTTTATTTTAATTTAATTTGTCATTTAATTAAGGTTGATCTTTTTAATATCCTTGAACCAAATGTTGTTATGCTCTCTAAACTAACTATATTGTTTACCAACATCTTGATATTGTACAAACGTTCTTGCAAATAAATGATTATTATTATTATTATGCGCGTGTCGATCTTTTATCTTCAAAAGGGTTGTCATAAGTAACTTATAATGTTTTGAAATCGTTTGTATGGAAAAATAAATATGCTTATTTTAATTTCATATTTTACAGGCTAATTCCTTACAAAATATACTTATGCATCCTTCAATATTATTTAGTAATTCTGTAACACGTTGTATATTTACTGTGGAAGTTTTTTTTTTTAAATGTGCGTGACAACTGACAACCCTCTATAGACACATGAAATCATGCAAATCTTAACGGCCGATTGGCGCAGTTTGCAGCGACCCTGCTTTCTGAGCCCAAGGCCGTGGGTTCGATTCTTACTACTGGAAAATGTTTGTGCGATGAGCATGAATATTTTTCAGTGTCTGGTGAAAATATTCATCAGGCATCTTAGTACCCATAACACAAGCTACGCTTACTTTGGGGCTAGATGGCGGTGTGTGTATTGTCGTAATATATTTATTTATTTTATTATTATTAATTATCTTTATCAAAGGATGTCATAGACAGATAATGCCCAATGCAATAGTTCCCATAAATTTAAAATCCTTTAAGCGTCGTTCGTCTGTAAACACACTGGCAACCACTTAGTAGTACTTACCCGGACGAGCATTTACAAAATGATCCCGTACTACTAAATTGAATAACAAATGTGCATTACGGAAACTTTATCTAAAAACAAAGCTGATATATATTAAAATAGCGTCTAATAACAATACACCTCTTGCTACATAGCTGCCATTTTGTGTAGCGAGGTCAGCGAGGTATTTGTGCTTGTAACAGGAATCGGGCACGTCCAGGGAGTTGTTTCTGATGACGCACGCGAGGAAATGCGCGGAGGTACGCGGCGTACGCGTGCGGTTCGGGTGCGAGAAGTCCACCTCGTGAAGGCCAAATTTCGTCCTGGGAAAAAGGAGCCGTTTGTGTATAGCGTTAGATTATATACTGACTACTGGTAGTTTTGCGATTACAACTAAAATAAATAAAAATAATATCATTATGGCATATAGGCAGTAGCTTCGCAATACATTTATAATAATATAGTCTTTGTGAGGCAAAATATTACTCTTTATAAATCAAAAGCTGAAATTAACAATCGACTTACCAGAAACGGTCATAAATTAGTGATATCTGCATATCGTCTGCGAAAGGTGCAGAACTCCTTTGTGGGGTTGAGTATACGCTTTTACAACATGATTCCTAAGGAAATTCTTGACCTACCAATGCATACATTTAAAAAATGTGTAAAAACGCATCTAGTACAGCGAGGTTACTATACATTTGATGAATTCCTCAATGACAAGGTAGAATGGAAGCAGCCAGCCTCGCTCTTATCTCCCGCAAGATAGCAAAATGATTGTAAATGTTGATGTTGGAAAAGAGCAACTACTGAGTTTCTTGCCGGCTCTTCTCGGTAGAATCTGCTTTCCGAACCGGTGGTAGAGTCACACAAACATGCATACTTGACGTTTCAAAAGTGCTTATAAAGTAGGCCTACTAGAAATAAATGAATTTGAATTTTAATTTGAATTCATTTATTATTTTTAATCTAAGGCAAAAAAAAAGGCAATAACTAGTGAGAAAGCGTAATTTCTGAGTAGTGTGAAACTAATCGAGTATGTCACAAAAGTTTTTATTAATAATAATAATATAATTTATTTGCCAGAGTACACGATCATTATGCAATTTTATTGCTTTTCTTGGTGCTTTTACATACAATATAAAGAATTTCGGACCGAGCAGGATTTGAACCTGCTACTCTCTGGCAATAGTTGCCTGAGCGCTTTTTACCCACTAAGCTTATGTTATGTAGAATTGGTATATGCCTTTTATGTCAGTCTTACAGCGACAGCAAACTATCTAGTAGGACGTTTTTCAGTTTCAACCTACTTTTTATAATATTCACTTTTAAATTAATAAAATCATCATGCGTGTAAATGAAAACAGAAATGTAAAAAAAGTAAGCATAGCTTGTTATTGTTACTGACATGACTGACAAATACTTTTATGAACAATATACGAAATACTCATAATCACCCAGACACTGAAAAACATTCATGTACATCACTCAAACATTCTCCAGTTGTGGGAATCGAACCCACGGTCATGGACTCAGAAAACAAGGTCACTGCCCACTGCGCCAGTCGCCGCCGAAATATGCTTCTATTAATTTAATATTTTTACAGGGTGATTCCTTATGAAATTTACTTATGCATCCTTTAACAGTATTTCGTAATTAGGTTACTAACACGTTGTATTTTGAAAATCCGTTCAAATTGTAAGCGAAGTTTCAAAGAATAGCCTTACAAAAAGGTGATGATAATTATTCTAACTGTACAGTACTGTACTGTACATTCTATAGGTATATAAAATGTCACATACGTATATCCGTCCAGCCACTCGAAGTTGTCGATGAGAGACCACGCCGTGTAACCGACTACACTCACATTGTCCACTTTAATGGATAAAAGGACCTGGGAATAAACAAGGAATATACTCGCCCAGGGAAATGCTACCACCAATCTTATTCCTAGCGTAAAGCAGCATTGTAGCAATGCTGTGTTCCGATGTGAAGGGTGTGGTTGCCGGTGTAATTAAAGGGGTGTTACAAATACGCCTCAGGTTGAAGAACATAGGTCGACTAGCTGGTTTTTATTTTTTTTGTGGTACTAAAGGTACTAGCTTTCACCACGAGACCAAAGTCGTTGAAATCTAAAGCTTTCTCTTCATGAATAGCCCTTAACAGCTCTGGACTTGAGGACAAGTCATATGTAAAAGAGGGTCTATGTAATAAAGGTCCGTAGAGGATTATATATGTGACAGGAACGCTTGGATGGCTGCTATTTCTAAAACACATTTCTAAATGGAAAAGTACCAACATAGTTGGTATTTCTAAAAATGTTTTAAAAGCCAGCTTAAATTATTTTATTAAAATCAATAAATAATTAATAATATATAATTATTTATTATTATTTTTTTTTTAATTCTTAACAATGCTTACAAAAATTATAAAAACACTATTAAAAATGTGCGTTTTACGTAATTAAAATAACAATCGCTTCAACGCTGAAGGAAAACATCTGTGGAAAACCTGCATGCCTGAGAGTACTACATCAATTCTCAAAGGTGTGTGGAGTCCACCAATCCACATTGGGCCAGCGTGGTCTACTACGGCCTTAACCCTTTCTCATTGTGAAAGGAGACCCGTGCTCTTTAGTGGGTTGATATGATGATGATGATGTACCGGAACCTTAAATCGCTTAGCTGCTCAACTTTGTCGGCACGGTGGTAACTAACCATCTCGTATGTGGAAAAAATCCATAAAAATATATGTTTACATAATTGTAAGGGGATGGTGATAACTTCGTCCGCCGACCTAAAGCTACGAGGGTTCCAATCGCGCCCTGGTCTAAGACAACAAACCTAGCCGGGTAATTTTTAATTTTGTTATCACTATCTCACAGTAAATTTATATAGCTATGAAGTTAGAGCAATTCACACCCAAGCTTTATTATAGTTTAACGCATTATAGATGCTATGTTACCTGTTCTAAGTACTCCTTAAAGAACTCTGTTCTTTCCAAGTCGTTAAGCTCATAATCCTTGGTTGAAAACCCATTCTCCGTAATCAGGATGTCGATGTCACCGTATTCCTTCTTCAGCCAGGATAGCTGTTCACGGATGCCTTCCGGAACGATCTTATAGAAAGGAAATCGAGCTATATTAGGTCGGAGAAAAAGTCTTTTCGCATATAGATATATAGATTTAACTATGCCAAACAGTGATGCCAAAAAAGTTTTGTTTGAAATAAATAGTAGGTAAGGTAACAATTTATTGATGTTTTGTATTTTGAATTTAATTTATGACCGTTTCTTGTAAGTCGACTTTTTATGTCCACTTTTTGTTTATAAATACTAATATGTTGTCTTACAAATACTATATTATTATAAATATATTGTGAAGCTACAGTAAGTATGCCTATTTCTTTAAACTTCTCACGGAGGGATTCGCGTGATTTAGGTTTATCAAAATCTAACCCCCAAATCTTTAACTGTGGACATGCGGTCCCACCAGTGGCGTGCACAGGGTTTTGACCAGGGTATGCATAAAGGAAGAAAGGAAGATGCCATAAAATGGAAAAACCCTTTGCATTTAAATGTTATACAAAAATTTTAGGGTAGGCTTTTGTGCCTGTATGAAGTGCACGCCACTGGGTCCCAGAACTTTTAAACTTTTTGCCTCAGTAGTTTTAAATTTAATGTTCAGTAACAACAACAACAAATAAGTAACAAATAACGCACCTGAACTCATGTCTAAAAAAAGCGTCCATAGTTAAAGGTTACAACTTGCCTCGTATATTGTACTTTACTTTTATTGACGACCACCCTGGCGCAACGGTGATTGCTGTATGTTTAAGGAGGAGATCTCGGGTACGATTCCCGGGCAGGGGCAGTTTGGGAATTTATAATTTCTGAATTATCTCTGGTCTTGTCTGGTTGGAGGCTTTACCACCCTACTGACAAAGACGTGCCACTAAGCGATTTAGTGGTTCCGTGAGATGTCGCTTCGAAACCGATAAGGGGTATGACTACCATACTCCCTAAAAGGTTAGCCCGCTACCATCTTAGACTGCATCATCACTTGCCCACCAGTTGAGATTGCACTCAAAGGCTAAATTATAGTGGAATAAAAAAAAACTTACCGGAAGTATAGGCGAGACACCGTATTTACTGTCCGGGGGGGACTCCAATTTGGCGTTCAGTTCCGGTGACCCGGTCACATCCCAGATGCCAGGGCCCTCCCCAGGCTTGGCAGGCCTGATCAAACTTGTAGTGTAATGGTTCATACCATAGAAATCTGCTGTGCCTAGAATAGTAGTTTTTTATAGTATTAATTGACGGACCAAGCTGATTTCCCACCTGACGGTGAGTGGGTAAGTGGACAACCATTGCATTGAGGGTTCCGAAAAATGCTCCCAAAGAAAAATCCCACAGAAATCGCAACTGAGTTTATTTGATGATCCAGTTTAAAACGAATAACGTCGTTTGGAGTTTTAAACAAAGAATTTGTAAGACAATGTGAAGCGTGAAATGTACAAGAATACCTTTGATAAATTCTACCTCTTCTGTTGAGAAAGGTGGCAACCTGGACCGCTGGTATCCTTGCCTTAAACTATACTCCAACATCAGCTTTTCAATCGAAGGTGGCCAACCGCCCGTTTTTGAGAATATTGGATGGGCGTAGCGGCCTGTCTGAAAAAAAATGCAAAATACCTAATAGTGGAATTTAATTTAATTTAATTTTCAACATTCCTAAGAAGTTTGAGATAGATTGACTGGGTAATTTTTCAGTAAAATGTTAAGTTAAGGCGACGCATTAAAAATTTTGGCAGCAGGGATTTCAATTTATCTCAGTAATTGCTGAACATAAGAAAGTTATATTACGTTGCATGATTCTTTATGTGATTGACTTAAATCTGGTGATAGCAATTTAAGATTGCTTAACTTTGATAACAGAGAAAAAAATATTTAAAACACCTCGTTTAAAACAGAGATTTCCATTTTATTGGCAAACGGGACCCATTTAAGCATTAAATTTTTTCTGTATAGATTATAAAAACACACTTTAAAGGATTTTCGATAGCGAATTTTAGTTTTAAATTTTAACGAATAAGATCGTTTTCTCGCATACGACCTTTACAAGCTAGCTAGCGCGAGCACATTTGTATAAAATCCGTCGCCCATCAGTCCGCTCATGACCACTGTCAACAGCAGTCGTGTACCGGCTAGCAATCGCATACTTTTGCCGCCACAATTTTTCAGACTGATCTATCAACGCACAGCTCTAACCACTAGACGGATCGGGCTGAAATTTTGCGCACAGATAGTTATTACAACGTAGGCGTCCGCTAAGAAAGGGTTTTTGAAAATCCCAACCCTAAGAGGGTTAAATGGGGGATGAAATTTTGTATGAAATTCCTCATTTAACAATTTATTTTTCAAGTTACATCCATGAAACTCTTATTTTAGGTTTTCGATTAAAAATAAAGAAAACGTGTTTGCAAATTTTTAAAATCCAATATTTGGAATTGGATTTTAAAAATTTGCAAACATCAATAGGGGATGAAAATTGATATGAAGGTCTCTGATTTTTAAAGTAATTTTCGTTCAATTTTTTTTATTAGCAGCAGAATTTTCTATTAGTAGCAGTCTAAAGACTTGCTTTTGGACGCGGCTACGATACGATTGCATTTGTACGGAAAATGCACAAGAAATTTTTCGTACTTTCGATAAAACCGCATTACAATCGGTTAAATCTCTTTGTAGGAAAAGGACTGAAAAAGAGTATTTTGTGATTTCGTCTGGTGGGAGGTTTTAGCCGTGGCAAGTTAGTATCGGCAAAGACGTGCCACGTGATTTAACGATCCGGTACGATATCGCGTAGAAGCCAATAAGGAATGTGGATTTAATATAACTGCCAAACCCTTAACAGGTTACAGCCCGTTACCATTTTGAACTTCATTGGATCATCTCTTACCACCAGGTGAGATTGCAGTCAAGCGCTATCTTGTATCTTGTAAAAAAGAAGTTTGCAATGTGCCCATTTTACCTCAAACTGATCTCTATGAATCTACACAGTAAAAAAAAGTTGAAAAAAGTGATGGGTACTAAAAATAATAAGATAAATTTGTAATCCGTAACCATAATACAATTTCAATACGAGTGCACGGAAAAATTATTTTGACTTTAAATTCTGTGCGATTTACTAATTAGATTTTTCCAATGATTTAAGTTATAAAATGTTTGTTTCGCAGCTTCCTATTTTTGTTACTAGGTACATACTCGTACATTGATAGTATTTGTAAGCTCACGTTCACTAAAAAAGTATGAAACATGAAAATTACTAACCGAATGCTGCCTTCCCAGTTCTGCTAACTCCGTATCGTTTATAGTAGCCGGCCTTATCCACAATTCATAGTTTGCAAGAGAAATGCGGCCTATTGAAAAAGAAAAAAAAAATTTAATTATTTTCAATATCAATATAATTTTACGACAGGCAACGCCTCACGCTTCGTATAAATTAATATTAATTTGCACGCGTTGCTATTAACTCTCATCAGGCGTTCTTACTCTTATTGCTAATAATGTTTAGCAGGCGTTCTTTAGTGTACTTTACAAATTAACGCATGCTAACTTAAAGGCTTTGTAAATCTAGCAACGAAATCATTAAACAAACAATTTGATAGCTATATTTTATTAAGATGTTAAACCCAGTACCGACCGGACCCACTACATAGTGCGATTCCTCTTAGAATATAATAATAATAAAGTTTCTATTAAAGGCAATATACCCAATTAGATAAAATTACTAAATATATAGATTATTGCAAAATTAGATTAAATTAATAATGAAACTTAAGTTAGTTAGTTTAGAACTCTTCCCATGACACCGGCTACATATCTGTTTCTCTGGTGCACAGGTTTTTCTATTATATACATACTCTGGTGCACAGATAGCTAATGTAAAGATATGACTACTTAGTCCACCGGGCAGTGCTTGATTGTCGATGTCAAGTCGATATGAAGCCAGCATAAATGCACTGTGATATGCGTTAATGAGGAAAATAACTATTATTTTATTCTAAGACAATGTGATCAAATCCAATAATTTTTTCATTACTTTTTGACGTGACAACGTCTTATAATTCGATGAGGCACAGTCGGCCTCCGCGTTCGACATCTGTCTCTCTCCTACTTGAGTGAGCGATGCGTCCGCGTGGACAGCTTCTATACAAAATAATACATTTACATGTTTTCGGCAAGCATGAGGGGCAGTGAAAAGTGAATGTGGTGTCAATTGTTTATAGCAACGATAATATCTATCAAACAAATAAAATTAAAATTTTCTTTTGAAAATGCAACCATTCCATCAGTATTTTCTTACGACGTTGTCACGTTCAACTATCGTCAGTAAGCCGACTTTACAGACAACCAATTTTTTTATAGTAATAAGTAGCGGTTGAACCCAAAGAACCGTTTTAAGTCTCAGAGACAGTTAATAATGTACCTCTAAAGCCTCTGAAGTATTATTTCGATTTTTATTTACACGTTGTATACAGCTGAAGAGTTTGTTTGTATGCTTAATTTAAAGCGATGATCTAAGGAACTAGGTACTGATCAGATTTGTTTGTTTTTATGATGGATAGCCCATTTAGCGAGGAAGGCATATATCAGCACTATAAGACCGAGAGGAGCATGTTTCAAAATCGTGGTATTTTTTTCCTTTTCAGAGTTCTGCGTGCGCTGTTTTAACGGTTAAAGTTGCGGTAAAATTATGTACTAAAAAATTGCTTATACGCGGACGATGTCGCGAAGGATAGCTAGTTTACTATATTATCTCTCACCTGGAAACTTAGGTCTAAACTCCCGTTCAAATATCCTATATGCAGTAGCGTGTGCAAGCAGGAGGTGTTTATTGCAGAGAAAGGGGGCAAATTCCGGCTCCTTTATCTTAGGGGCGAAGTGCCCCTTCGTGAAAGCGTAGTCGCAAATTGATATAGCTTCGTTGATGGTGAGCCAGGTCTTGACGCGATCTGCGTAGAGAGAGAAGATCACCCTGGCGTAGTCTCCGAACCAATCCGCGATGAGGGGGTTTGACCACCCACCTAAAAAAATATATTGTTTATTTATTCCACTACTAGCTTCACTTGCAGCAGGCCGAGTTCGAACCCAGCACGCACCTCCAACTTTTCTAAGCTATGTGCGTTTTAAGTAATTAAAATATCACTTGTTTCAACGGTGAACGAAAACATCGTGTGAGAACCTGCATGTCTGAGAGTTCTACATAATGTTCTCACAGATTTGTGGAGCCAGGGGGGAGGACAACGGCCTTAACCCCTTCTCATTGTGGGAGGAGACCCGTACCCTGTAGTGGGACGGTAATATCATTATGATGAAATTCAGCCTTACCAAGGTCTCGGATCTTAACAGGCATCTCCCAATGGTAAAGCGTTACAACTGGTTCAATGCCTTCAGCTAGCAGTGCGTCGATGAGGTCACTGTAATACCTGACACCAGCCTTGTTGATCTTGTCAGTGAAGCCGCTCGGCAGGACCCGTGGCCAGCTTATTGAGAACCTGGACAAAATATCTATGGAGGGTAGAGGTAAGGAGAGTCATCTTATATGGGAGAAAAGTTGAAAAAGTGTCCAGTTGTTGCGCTAAATAACAGTTCAAAAATCCTCCACAATGGCGCTGGTGGATGCACATTGCACAGGGTATGGTATGAATGTAGCAATCGTAGATGAATTGAAGTATGCCGAGTTAAAAAATTTAATGTCATTATCGACTAAAGTAATTAATTATTGAGAATTTCAACAACTTACGTTGTACAAAATATTGTGGTAAATATAACCTTACTTCCTTGTATCTCCATACTTCCTTGTTTATTTTTCAAGCCTACTCTAACAATATTTATATTTGGCGCTTCTTTTAAGAGTTACCCTGATGCAAATGTGGCGCTAATAATTAATACATTTTGACGACACTTTTTCATATACACAGATGACTCTCCTTACCTCTACCCTCCATACCCTCCATAAAAAAACCAAAGACAACGATGTTTTTTTTTTGCTGTGATTCAGCTCAGCCATGGGCAGGAGCAGTGGTGTGCACTTCACACATGCACGAAAGCACTGCCTTTCCTAAAATTGATATATAACTCGTATAGGAGGAGGATTTTTGCTTTTTACACAATTTTCCCGCTGTATGCATACCCTGGTGAAAATTCAGTGCACGCCACTAGGCAAGAGACAATTATATCCCCGGGGAAGGGATAAAAATGCAAATACTTCCACAGCTTTATCAACTCTCAGAGTACTGGCGCACAAGTGGAAATAATTTCCAAATAATTAAAAAAAAACCGACTTCAACATACGCCCAGGAACTAAAAAGCAATAAATACTTGTTTCTACTGGCGATCTAATTAAATTTTAGAACACAAACGCTACTATTGTGACCTATATAAGATAGTTGGCTATAATTCTCTCGCGGACTTTTTCGTAGGTAATTATTTTATGTATCATCAATACATTTCTCAGCGCATGCTAAATAATTAAATTGTAGGCAAAAATTTGCTACTTTGGGTTACATTAGTGTTGATTTTTTAATAAATTTCGATCGATTTCGATAAAATTTAAATGGGACCACCTGGAAAGTATGCCCATGAAAAAAACGAAAAAAAAAATTTAAATCGGTTCAGGCGTCTTCGTGTAATCGGATAACAAATAAAGGATTCCGACGAATTCGGTCGTCGAAAGTCGGTCAATAAACGGGGATCTCCTTTTCCATGTCCCCGTGCTTTAACAGGTGGAAACGTTAATTATATACCTTGTCTGGGGATGAACGAATAAATACGCTTTTATTGTACACCACATAAACATATATAGAAACTAGCTGTTGCCCACGACTTCGTCTGCGTTTGATTTTGTTTTTTGATGTGGCATTAAATTTAGTTGTAGCTCTAAAAAAAATTAAAGTACTCAGTATCGCTAAGCCTTGAATGAGGGGTTTGCTGCTGTCTGCTGAGGAGTTCTGTCCTCTATCTCCAACCACAGTTTGGACAAAATTAAAAACATTATAACCTCTATAGTACAAACATAATTATTTAAATCGGTTATAATTTGTCAAGCACTTTCATCCCCTCTCCCAAAGGAAACGAGCTTAATTTCGGGATAAGAAGTATCCTATATTATTTCTAACACTTCCAAGAATATGTGTACAAAGTTTCATGAGGATTGATTAAGTAGTTTTTGCGTGAAAGCGTAACAAACAAACTTACATTCACATTTATAATATTAAGTAAAAGTAGGGTTGTTGTAAATAAAAATTTAACGCAAAGTATACAATTTGACGGCCTTATCGCTACTTTTTTTAGGCAACCAATGGCGTAAAACACAGCTCAAGAAGAGAGGGATATAATCGGGGGTTAAATTTTTGTCCCCTGCCTGTGCTAGCCCTGCACAGTCTAAAATGGTAGCGGGCTAACCTGTTAGGGGCTTTTTCCTCTAACCTTTCAAGATTCATTATCTCAAGCTTTCTTAGATGTTTAAATAAAATAAGTAAATAAATATATACTACGACAAATACACACATCGCCATCTAGCCCCAAAGTAAGCGTAGCTTGTGTTATGGGTACTGAGATGACTGATGAATATTTTTATGAATAATATACATCTACGTCATCAATATATCAACCCATTACTCCTTCCACAATGAGAAGGGGTTAAGGCCGTATTCCACCACGCTGGTCCAGTGCGGATTGATGGACCTATATTCATAAATATGGAATAATACACATAAATACTTCTAAAATACAGATAACCTGGACACTTCAAAACATTTATGCTCATCACACAAGTATTTTCCAGTTGTGGGAATCAAACCCACGGCCTTCGACTATCAAGACTATCAGTACTACAGCAGGGTTGCTATTGCGACAATCGGCCGACAAATTCATGTATTTCATCGTATTTCATTGTAAAAACAGAGTTTAAGGTTTGTTATTTTGTTTAAGACATTTCATAAAAACAATATTCAAATGACCACTAAGATAAACGTTGGACAACAATTAATTGCCATTAGGCATGCCGAATGCGTAAGGCAATCTAGCAAACAAAAAAAATATGGCACCAATTTTAGACTTCTCGGATTAGTTAAGCTTAATTACGATAACAAAGGTGTTTAAACCTTTGTTATCGTAACCAGAATATTTTACATTTAAATAAAACTAGATGCGCCCTGCGGCTCCGCCCGCGTTAATTCCGAGACGCAGCGTACCTACTGCTACCTAGTCCACGGTTACCTCTATAAATCATATACCAAACGTAAAGTTTTTACTCATAGCCTTCGATGAATGGGCTATAAAAAACTAAATGTGACCTGCGGCTCCGCAAGCGTAAATTCCGAGACGCAACGTACTGCTACCTACACCTTACTCTATAAATCATATCCTAAACGTAAAGTTTATATGTAGTTTTATAGCCTTCGGGCTTAAATGGGCTTTCCAACGCAACGAAAATTTTTCAAATCGGACCTGTATTTCCTGAGATTAGCGCTTTCAAACAAACAAAAAAAAACTCTTAAATTTTGTATATTAGTATAAGATATGACACCAACTTTAGAGTTGGATTAGTTAAGCGATTAACACTTTTGTTATGTTAACTGGGTCATCATTAAACTAACAAATATAATTAATGTTGATTAGTTACAAGGCTCTAATTATGAGTTGTCGTATAGATAATGAAGATTTATTTATTTATTTATTCGTAATCAACAGCGTTACAATAAAAATATATTTATAAATACTTTTACTTAAATCTAAGGCCACAAAGATTACATAAACATAGCATTTAGAAATAGTCTCGGATTTAACAAAAAAAATAATTAAGTTTTTAATTATAAATATTTAAAAAAGTTAATAACATAAAAGTGTGAACACAAGACGTAAAGAAACAAAGAAAGCTATTAAGACTAATCTAATAATAAACTAATAAAAATGTATTCGTCGCAGCATTTGAAAAAGCACATATTTGTGTGTGCGTGCGTGCTTGCATGCGTGCGTGCGTGTGCGTCTATGTGTGACTGTGTGTGTGTGTGTGTGCGTGTGTGCGCGAATGTATGCATGCATGCCTAAGTGTGTGTTGCATACTTTATAGTGCGGTGCTCCATGTAAGCGTGTAAGATTACTTAGATATACGAGTGTTAAGAGTATAATGAAATTTAAACTAGCCAGTGGGTAGAACTTCGAATCCCTGCACGCATGTCAACTTTTCGAGGTATGTGCGTTTTAAGCAGTTTCAAAAATTCAAAATTCATTTATTTCAAGTAGGCCTAGCACAAGCACTTTTGAAACGTCAAGTCTGTTCGTGTGTAGTGACTCTACCACCCGTTCGGAAGGCAGATTCTACCGAGAAGAAGCCGGCAAGAAACACAGCAGTTGCTCTTTTCCAACATCAAAAATTTACATTTTACATTTTAACATTCATTTTTCTATCTTGTGAGAGATGAAAGCGGAGGCGGATGCTTCCAAGCAACCTTGTCATTAAGAAACTCATCAATTGTATTATAACCTCACTGTCATAAAGACTAATATGTTGTCTTACAAATACTATATTGTTATAAATATATTGTGAGGCTACCGTAAGTATACCTATTTCTTCACGGAGGGATTCACGTGATTTAAGTTTATATATTGACAGTACAGCTCTTTTCTGCAATATGAATATAGTTTCAATATCAGCAGCTTTGCCCTATAATAAGATCCCGTAAGACATCACACTATGAAAGTACGCAAAGTAAACAAGTCTTGCTGTTTCGACGTCAGTAATCTCTCAAATTTTCCTGACCGCGTAGGCAGCCGAGCTTAGTTTACCTGCTAGTGTATCTATATGAGTACCCCACTGAAGCTTACAATCCAAGGTCATGCCAAGAAAAACTGTGGAATCTTCCATTTTTAGTGATTCAACATTTATTATTATATTTTTATTAACTTTCTTTACATTTGGTAAAATAAATTCCACACACTTAGTTTTTTTTGCATTTAAAACTAAATTATTGACAGTAAACCAGTGCGACACATACATATCACGGCTTACATAGCACGGCTTACATCGTCAGATCTGCAAACAGTACAATGTCACAGGTTTCACTGACATGGTGTGGTAGCGAATTTATATACAGCTAAAATAGAAAGGGACCCAAGATTGAACCCTGTGGGACAAATGAAATATCACTTGCTTCGTCGGTGAAGGAAAACACTGTGAGGAGACCTGCATGCCTGAGAGTTAATATTTTATGCTTAAACATATTTTTTAACGAATGACCGCTTAAGATGTTGTGTACAAAAAAGGTTACCTGTAAAACTGTAGTCCCATTTCAGCGGCGATCCTTACATCTTCCCTCCACTGATGATATGAGTCGGCGGCAACATCTCCAGTAGCACAGTTCTTGATGTCACCAACGTGTTCATGAACGAAACTGTCCCATGCACTCTCGCCTTTACCTGTGACATATTTTTTCTTCATTCCACTACAGGTTAGCCCTTGACTGCAATCTTATAAATAAAATAAAATAAAAATAAAATAAAGTGTGTGCGTGTAAACCTTTACGCGCGATTGAAGTAAAACTTTTATTATTATGTATTGATGAAAGAGTAAAATGTTCCTGGGAACTGGAAATGAAATAGTGAGTAATAAATGAAATGTAATATCATTTTCACATTTTATAAATATTTTCATTTTGTTAAATAGAATAATTGAGATTAGAAAATTGAAGGTTAGATCAGCACATATCAATTTAACCTTGTCATTGAATATTATAGAATGTCGCAATCGTCAGCAAATTTAATAATAACTAGCTGTTGCCCGCGACTTCGTCTGCGTTTGATTTTGTTTTTTGATGTGACATTAACTTTAGTTGTACATAAAAATTAAAGTATTCAGTATCGCTAAGCCTTAAATGAGGGTTTGCTGCTTTCCGCTGAGGAGTTCTGTCCTCTATCTCCAACCAAAGTTTGGTCAAAATTAAACACCATTTGGCTCCCACTTTCCGGGGTGTATCCGTTCCAATTGGCAACCATATTGAGCTCTTGGGTGTCAACATCTCATCCAATCTCAATTTTGGCAAGTGCATCGAATCTAAAGCCAAAGTGGCTGCTTAAAAAACTTGGTATCCTTAATAAGGTTAGGCGGTACTTTACGCCAGGTCAACGCCTCGCACTGTACCAGGCTCAAGTGCGAACAAGCATGGAGTACTGTAGTCACCTGTGGGGTGGCTCTGCCAAGTACCAGCTTGAAGCTTTAGATTCGGTGGATCGTCGCGTCAGGAGAATTATAGGCGACAATACGTTAACACAGTCGAAACTACATAGTCTGAAGCACCGACGCAATGTTGCCTGTTTATCGGTTTTACCGGATATACTTCGGTGAGTGTGCTCAGGAACTTCACAATCTTGTTCCTCCTTCCCAGTTCAACCACAGAACAGCGAGAACCGTGAGCGGTGGCATCCTTATGTGGTTGGTATTCCATCAACACGCACGAAACGTTTTTTATCCACGTTTCTGATACGAGCCGCTAAGATGTGGAACGCCCTCCCGGCAACTGTGTTTCCTGCCACGTATAATTTGAGTACCTTCAAGGCTAGAGTGAATAGGCTTTTTCTAGGCAAGCGTGCTCCAACCTAGACCTCATCATTGCTTTCTAACGGGCATGATTGTCGTCAAACGCTGGCCTATCGTTAATAACAAAAAAAAACACATATTCTCTATACTTATAATTAAACTGTTACTGGAAGATTTCTGTACATTTAATATTTTATGAAAATTTTGACCGGGGTATGCTTTATAATCGATACTGAGTCCAAAACAGATTTTTATTTAATTTTCTATATTCAAAATTTGATATAATGGTAGCTGATATTCCAGGTCAACATATCGGCTACTTTTTATAAATATTATTTTATATAATATAACAATAAGCTTCTCCCGGGAAATGAGATGAAAATTTTTATCAACTTTACTTAATAGCTCCGTTAAATTTGAAACAATCCGTTAAATTTAACAGCGATACGCAAGGCATCTGGGACAACGATCGAATGCATGCGTACCATCTTACTTATATTACAAATGCGAAAGTTTGTGAGTATGGATGTATGAGTGGATGGGTGTATGTATGGATGGATGGACATTGATAAAGTAATCTTTATTACCTACAAAAAAGTCCGGGAGGCTAAATGTCTAACTTTTAAGACACAATAACCGCTTTTTGTTATAATTTGTCTATCAAAACACGGGTACAATCTGAAGATGGTGACGTTACTATCAGATCATTATCCAAATAACAAGTTTTATAGTTAAAATTGATTATGTACCTGCAAATTCCTCTTTAAATTATTCAAATTGACCTATCGTTTAGAAGTTACGACGGGTATAGAAATGCTAAAAGATATTAAATCCAATAATAACCGATTTGATGCAGACGAAGTTGCGCGGGTCAGCTAGTAACCTCTATAGTACAAAAATAATTATTTAAATCGGTTATAATTGGTCGGAGTTATGGTGTAAAATCGTCAAACACTCATCCCCTCTCCCAAAGGCACCGAGCTTAATGTCGGGATAAAAATATCCTATATTACTTCTAACACTTCCAAGGATATGTGTACAGAGTTTCATGAGGATCGGTTAAGTAGTTTTTGCGTGAAAGCGTAACAAACTTACATTGACATTTATAATATTAGTAGGGATTTATTTGTTACAAAAGTAATAAATAAACAAGTAGGTATATTAAGAGATTTTCAAAAAACTTTGCAATTTAAAATAGTTTTTTAAAACTATTGATTTTTTTTCACTTTGTATAAATAAACCTAATTATATAAATAATCCTAATTGATTAAGATATTTGCCAAAAGCTGGCGTATAAATCAAAAAGCGTGGAGTATTAGACTAGTAGGTATATGAATTACGAAAATCCGCTTAGTAGAGAAAACATTAAACTTAAAACCATAACATTTTGTGAGCGTACACTATAGCAGGTAAATATAAATCTAACTAAATGCATGTGAGCGGGTAGTTACACAAACATTACCGAGCAAAAACATAAGAATAAAACAAAGATCATCGTTTACTAGAAACGACTTAAACTTAGTGACATATTATTTATCAAGTAGAATTTTAATTTTTATTAAATATAAACTTAGATTTGACTTCTTTAATGTCGGATGGTAGTTCATTATTGAATATGAAATAACAATTAATATAAAATTAATTATTAATTCCCAAATTGTCTTTCCCGGGGATCTAAGTCAAGTCCTCCCACTTTTAATATAACTGCATCCGGGAGTTTAAAAAATCAAAACCCTATTTCCAGATCGCAGACTAACAATCGTCATCATCATCAATGTATTAACCCTTTACCGCCGGAGACTCCTGCCACTAAAACACACGAGTCTCCTCCCAAAATGAGTAGGGGTTAAGGCCGTAGTCCACCACGCTGGCCCAGTGCGGATTGGTGGACTCCACACAACTTAGAGAACATTATGGAGAACTCTTACGCATGCAGGTTCCTTCACCGTTGAAGCAAGTGATATTTTAATTGCTAAAACGCACATAACTTAAAAGTTAGAGGTGTGTGCTTCGACTAACAATACTTCTGCTATTTTCTCACCATCAGCGTTCCATCCACCTTCGATCTGATATGAAGAAGTAGCCGCACCAAATTTGAAGTTCGCTGGGAATCTGCGGTCAGCACTACATAGCTGCAGTATTAAACTGTGAACAAATAATTCATTATCTCTTAGTCCCACAAGTTACGTCTCACATGGTTTTATGTGATGATGCAATCTGAGATACTTGGGGGTTAGCAATGTTAAGGTATCATCTTCAATAGTCTAAACGGGGGGTTTTGCCTATAATCGCTTCGCTGGGCGGACGGGTTTGTGATCTGCAGGGTTATTACGTATCTCGCGACAGGCGTAAATCTTGCAATAACTGCTGTCAAACGTCACTTTTTTTATTTACTGTATGGAAAAGTGACGTTTTTGTTTAAATATGAATGAATTAATGAATGAATATACTTTTATTGCCACAAAAAGTACATAACAAAAGAAAATATAACAAAACAATGTTTAAGTACAATTTGGCGGCCTTATCGCTTTATAGCGATTTTTTCCAGGCAACCAATAGCGAAGATAATAAAAAAGAAAATAGGTAGTTAGTGAATAAATATATATCAAACAATATTTATAACTAAAGACAAATAAATAAATAATAAATAAATATACTACGACAATACACACATCGCCATCTAGCCCCAAAGTAAGCGTAGCTTGTGTTATGGGTACCTACTACGATGAATGATGAATATTTTTATGAATAATATACATAAAATACTTATCATATAAACCATAATAACCAATATAAATATAATTTATAAAAATGATATTTATAAAAAATTAAATATACTTGTGTACCAACTTATTGACTGAGATTGAGTTTTTCTTAGCCCCTATTGGTAAACTGTAAACACACTTTTTTCTGTATCGTTTGCACTCACAGTACCTACCCTTTCATAAACCGTATAACTCTTTACTCAAGACTATCTTTATAATATAGTTAAAGAATTAATAACATACAGAACCCTCAGTCATTATTGCATGCAGTGTATTGTGCTCAAAAACGGTGAAAACGCCCAGGGCACTTCTCCACACACGCGCGGAATGTTTCTTGCTCACAAACTTTTCCCATTTCCCCATTTTATGGTAAACGTTTAGAACGTTAGAGGTAAAATATTTATTGTCAACTGCTAAATGGAATTAAGTGACTAGCTGCCTGTTCGAGAAACACTACTAAGGTGGAGTGGTTAAGATGCTTCAATATTAGACATTTACACGGTTTCTGTATGTTCTTTATTCTGTGAATATAATTACGTAGAATCACTTCAAGGCTTGTTGCTTAGTTTTTTTTCCTTTTTAAAATATTTATTGTTTTGTAGTATCTATATACGATTATTATCAGTTAAATTAGTTTTTTGTTTTATTGGAATTCTGTATCAGCAGATAGGTGATTCTATAAACAGTGCAGAACGAGGTACGACGTGTTGCTTGAAGTAAATATTATAAATAACTACTTAAACTTGGATGTAATAAAACACTTTTCGAAAGTTTAAATTAAGAAAGAATTTAATTTTTTTTTATTTACCGTCATAACAATAATAATAAATATACTACGACAATACATTACGACATAACTTTTGTATTAATGAAAACGTTAATGATTTATTGATAAATAACTTATTAGATTATTTTTTACTGGGCTAATATTATGTATCTAACATTTTTTGAATCGCTAACAAAATGATTTAAATAAAAAACATTAATATTTGACGGCCTATTGGGCAGCGACCCTGCTTACGATTCCCACAACTGGAAAATGTTTGTGTGATGAACAATAATGTTTTTCAGTGCCTGGGTGATATGTATTTTATAAGTATGTATTCATCAAAAAAAATGTTCATCAGTCGTCCTAGCACCCATAACACAAGCTACGCTTACTTTGGGGCTAAATGGCAATGAGTGAATTGTCGTAGTGTATTTATTTTATTATTTATTTATTAATTTTGTACCTGATGAATGAAAAGCGAAAGTTTGAACTCACCATAAAACAAGCGTGTCGCACGCGATCATATTTAAGACTAACCGTGGTCGGTGTTTGTAACACTATCATGCTTATAAATTAACAATCGCGACTAAATCTTAGAGCAATCAAACACATAAAGGACTTTAGGTACCAATAAAGATGCCTATTTTTTTGAACTATAACTAACTAGCGCTTGACCACAATGTCACCTGATGGGAAATGTAGATGTGGCCTAAGATGGGACGCGCTTGCCTAGAAGATGCCTATTCACTCTTGTTTTAAAGATATTCAGGTTCTAAGAATCAGGAAACACAGAACTCGAAAAGGTGTTCCAAAGCCCAACCATGCGTATAAGAAAAGAAGAAAGAAAAGAAGATGCAAATCGCTTCGTGCGAGTTTTTGGGATATTAACATAGTAGGTGAAAACCCGCCCGGTGCCTTGCAATGCGCACGCATGTTTTGTTTAAAATTACCGTACTTGTGCTTTATTTATAATATAATATGGACAAACATTTGCAATGAATATTAATTATCCAAAAAAACTAATTGTAATAAACAGCACTAAGAATCAGTTAGGATTAAATAAATAATATCGATACGACATCAGTTGTTGAGTATTCCCGATTCCTGAACGAAAACTGTAGGTCTTGGGAGGAGGAATGTCAATGTCAGTCGGGGGGAAAAAAGGGGGATTTAACCGGTGATGGTGGAAAAACAAGCGTGGTTAAAACTTAAAAGAACAGATGGTAGAAGTTTCAAAGGTCATTCTGTTCTCTTACACCTAATTATGAGAAGAAGTAATTGTTTATAAGGGAAAGTAAAACGAACAACCAGTTTAATTGCGAGTCATTGAAACGTACTTTAAACGAGATCGGAGATGAGTATTAACACATTTTGCATTAAACCTAGTTTTTTTTTTTTTTTAAATAATAACGGTTAAAGTTTAGGCATGATAATTAAACTTCATAAAACTATTCAAACCTTGCAGGTACTATGATAAATTATAAGTACCTGCTAATGAAGCGAAAGTAAAGTATTATTATGAAAAATATTTACCTTGTAGGTTAATATTTAACTAAAATAAATCTCGAAGTACAAAGTAAATAAATAACTCTTAAATACGTGTACTGTATTTTATTTATGTGAGCCTAACCCAATATTTCTAACATTTGTGATGACCCGATTATGTTTGGTTTGTACCTCACTGCAAATTATATTGACGGCCGATTGGCACAGTGGGCAGCGACCCTGCTTTTTGAGTCCAAGGCCGTGGGTTCGATTCCCACAGCTGAAAAATGTTTGTGTGATGAACATTAATGTTATTCATTGTCTGAGTGTTTATCTGTATTTATGTCTATTATTCATAAACATATTATTCAGTTACGAGTATCTTAGTACCTGCCCACAACACAAGCTACGCTTACTTTGGGGCTAGATGGCGATGTTTGTATTGTCGTAGTATATTTATTTATTATCATTATTTTTGTTATATATGAAGATTGGCCATTTTTTATTTAGCCGGGTAATACAGATTTTATTTTAACCAACAAAGAGGTTATATGCGGCTAAAAATAGAAGGCATTTCCTTATTATTAATATTTTCACTTTCTTTAACTCTCTCTCAAATTAGGTATTCACAATTCATAACTATTTTTAAATTCGAAAATATTTCCAGTAGGTAAGCAGCGAAACGATGCTGGTATATAGATGTGCCTTGGCGCACGTCATTATCCGTACTTAATTGATATTTTCACTTTTTAGTCAATTATTAAATTGGAAAGTAGAGCAATTGGATTTAACTCAATCGAAGCACGAATCACGAGTGAATAACCTCTTTCAAACAAAATCTAGACAGCGGCCTACGAAACTTTCTTATAGTGGAAAAACCGGGTCAGTTATTTTCTGAGAACGTATTTAAAAGTTCATCCTGTTTTTTCCCTTGCAAGTGTGATGAAAATCATCGTATGTAACGCGTATGGTAGGTACAGGGCTTTTACACGAGTTCGCTTTTGGCTCAGTACGCCTAGCACGGACAGGAGACAATTATATAATAGTCATAATAATAATAATATCTTTATTTAAACAGAAAAACGTATACATTTCATTACTGTGAAGCTCTGTTGAAGGATGTCTGAAGGATTCAATTTTAACTACTCAGCTTTATCAACTCTCGGAGCACTAGTGCACAGGTGGAAATAATATCCAAATAATACTTGTGTACTGTTTGTACAAATAATACATAAATTATTTGTTATGGTCAGCCTAATAACAATTCTCACATTTTTGAGCAGCAAGGTAGCTCTAATAAATTGCCGAATTGTATCTGTAGTTTTCATAAAACTGTAACAGTTGTTTTCATTAAATATGAAAACCGTATACATCTCTCATCTCCCGCGAGATAGAAAAATGAATGTAAATGTTGTAGGTAGACTCGTTAATTATATCCCTTGTCAAGGGATATAATTTTTGTCGCCTGCCTGTGCTAGCCCTGCAGGTGCCTAACACCGCCTCGACTTTAAAATGCAGTGTAAGCATACTTGATGCATAATCTACTATTGCTGTCGAAACTGGAGTGAGACCATGGTCTATGATTCTTCGGAAAGCGCGATCGGTCCCGATTATTATCACTATCATGCAGTAGCGTG
Organism: Pararge aegeria; assembly: GCF_905163445.1. NCBI lineage: Eukaryota > Metazoa > Arthropoda > Insecta > Lepidoptera > Nymphalidae > Pararge > Pararge aegeria. The sequence continues at coordinate 3,030,395 of NC_053180.1, forward strand.
CACTTCATACATGCACAAAAGCACTGCATACCCAAATTATTTTATATAACTCGTATTGGAGGGGAATTTTTCCATTCTATGTAATGTACCTGCTCTATGCATACCCAGGTCACAAATCCTATGCACGCCACTGCTATCATAATCCTTAAAGCACTGTGGCTTTTAAGTGAGACTGAGATTGAGGGTGGGTATATGATTTTAAGCCCTCTCCTGCGAGAGAACTGTTTCCAGCAGTAGAGCTGGGGCAATTATTATCGTCAGCATATTAATGGACGTTGGGATCCCAAGGTGCTGGAATGGCAGCCCCGAACTGGTAAGCGCAGCGTTGGTCGACCCCCAGCGAGGTGGACAGACGACATTAAGCGCGTCGCAGGTAGCCGCTGGATCCAAGCGGCTCAGAACCGTGGAACTTGGAACTCCCTACGAAAGACCTATGTCCAGCAGTGGACGTCTATCGGTTGGTATGATGATGATAATTAATAGCGCAATAATTTATCATTTTTTTCAATATTTATACATTTTTGAGCAGCAAGGTAGCTCTAATAAAATATCTATAGGTACGAATTATATCTATAGGTACCTAGCTTACATAAACCTGTAACAGTTGTTTTCATTAAAGATGAAAATACATACATCTCTCATCTCCCGCGAGATAGAAAAATGATTGGAAATGTTGATGTTGGAAAAGAGCAACTACTAAGTTTCTTGCCGACTCTTTTCGGTAGAATCTGCTTTCCGAACCGGTGGTAGTCACTACAAACATACATACGTGACGTTTAAAAGTGCTTATAAAGTAGTAGTTGAAATAAATGAATTTAGAATTTTTAATTTTTTGATATACTTATTTTGGGTTAATTTTTTGGAGGGCATTCGATATTGATAACCTAAAATCCAAGAACTGTATTTTTTTTGTCTGTCTGTTTGTATCTTGGCCGCGCATCGCGTCGAAACGACTGAGTGAATTCAAGTGAAATGCACGATTTGAGTCTCGAAGAGCTGCAGTACGCTATCCCGTCATTACGCATAGGAGAAGTGTTGTGGGTTTTAACACTTTATCGTACTCACCTATGAGATTTAGTGTGCAAAGGAACTCAAAATGTGCCCAAAACTAATGTGATTTTTTTCTTTGTTATTCAGATTTTTCTTTTAAAACAATCTATTTAAAGGTATTATTGGCATACCTCTCACAGATTAGTCCGCTACCATCTTAGACTGCTGTATTAACCACCAGAACTTGTAGTGGAAAAAAACACTACCAAAGCCGATCAGGTTTATGAATAAAAGGCTGAAGATTATTTCAAACGGCGCGTTTATTTACTTCTTAAAGTTTCTTAAATCTCTTTTCTAACTTCAGTAACGCGTCGTTTTTGCCTTTCCTCTTGTCTCTCTTCAGCTCGCCAGTCTCCAGAGACTTTTTCATTACCTGTGATTGAAAACATTCAGTTGAGAAATATAAGGGTTGAATGCATGAATGAATTAATGAGTAAATGAATGTATAATTGAACGAATAAATGAGAAGATGAATGAAAAATTCATAATCTTTTTTAATCTTTTACACTTTAACACCACACAAATTTACATCATCATCATCATCATATCAACGCATATTTGACGGCCGATTGGCGCAGTGGGCAGCGACCCTGCTTTCTGAGTCCAAGGCCGTGGGTTCGATTCCCACAACTGGACAATATTTGTGTGATGAACATGAAGTTTTTTCAGTGTCTGGGTGTTTATCTATATATTATAAGTATTTATGTGTATTATTCATAAAAATTATTCATCAGCTATCTTAGTACCCGTAACACAAGCTACTTTGGGACTAGATGGCGATGTGTGTATTGTCGTAGTATATTTATTTATTTATATTTATATATTTATTACCGGCCGACAAAAAGGCACGGGTCTTCTCCCACAATGAGAAGGGGTTAAGGCCGTAGTCCACCATGCTGGTGCAGTGCGGATCGGTGGACTCCACACACACCTTCAAGAACATTATCAATGACCTAACTAATAGTAATTCGGAACTGGACATATTTCACACCCCGCCGCTTCGGCTCCAAAAGCAAATTAAATGTTATATGTTTGAATGTTATGATTTTATTACTATTTTGAATTTGAATTTTTGGTTATTGTTATTATTATTGTTTTTTGTTTTTTTTTATTCTTAATGTTTTAATTTAATTTAATTTCTTGTCATTATTACTTTCTTTTAATAGCCCCGGGGAGACGAACAATGTCAAATGTCCGACAATGAGATAACTAGATAATGCGTTATAATAAAACTTTCAATGTATTAAATACCGTTTTTATATAGTTAGTGTCGTTTTTTCTACAAACGTAGAATGAGGCGTAGGATAAATTTTTTGAAATTTTTGTCCTGTTACGCCAAAGAAGTATAACTTCTAACGCGTTTATTTTTATGAGCTATGAATATACAAACCTGCAAAGCATTTTCCTCGAGCAACATCAAAGCGTCCGAACGTGTAGAGAATCTTTAATTTTAATGTTCAGTGACACTTGGTGGTCCGACAATGAGATAACTAGATAATGCGTTGTAATAAAACTTTCAATGTATTAAATACCTTTTTTATATTGTTAGTGCTTTTTTTCTACAAACAAAGAATGAGGCGTAGGATAAAACTTTTGAAATGATTTTTATCCTGTTACGCCAAAGAAGTATAACTTCTAAGGCGTTTTTTTAATGAGCTATATATATACAGACCTGCAAAGCATTTTCCTCGGGCATCACCAAAGCGTCCGGGTCGTTGAGTGTGGGGTACTTGAAGGAGAATCCCTTGGGGAACAGCGGCCTTGACAGCATGAAGTCCAACCTCTTCTTCTTGACCTTGAGGGCTTTGTCTATTGCAGGGTCCATGTGGGCGGAAGGACTGTTGTTTTGCTTAAGGATATCACTGTTGGTGTGAAACATCTAAAGGCGAGGGTAAACCTGATTGTTCCCCGGGCGTCTAACATAATTCAGAAAATTCAAAATTCATTTATTTCACGTAGGCGTCGGCCCCCAACGAGGTGGACGGATGACATCAGGCGAGTAGCTAGGAGCCGCTGGAGGCAAGCGGCCCAGGACCGTGTATTGTGGAACTCCCTACAAAAGACCTATGTCCAGCAGTGGACGTCGATTGGTTGACATGATGAAGATGATGATTGTCGGCGACGATTCTTAGCATTTAAGAATCTTAGGTAAAATTAGATATTATTTAAATGTTAAGCAGACACTGTAAATTAGAATCATTATTTAATAACACGTTAGATTGTATACGAAGTATTGTTAAATAAAGAGTCTCCATTGGCGGTCGAGAACTTTCACGCTCGATAGCTCACTAAGAGGTCTCGACCGAGAATTTAATAGACCATTCTGGCCGAACGCCAGGCGAGGGCCCCGATTTCTGAAGGGCCCCGATTTCTGACGTCATCCGGACGTGGATCCTTACCACGGTCACGGGGGCGTTCGGACTAAACAATGATTAGTCCAAAAGTCCACCAACAGTCAGATTAACGTCAAACCGAGCCGAGGTCCGAGCCCTCGCAGGAGGCACCCTCGGGTCGACGTCTCCCACTCGCCCCCCGATGTCGTCGAGCCCTGGGGCTCTTCTCATGGCGAGCTTTCGCGCTCGCCCCACTCCCCCGGTGACGCCGTAGCAACCCCTCAGGTGGTTATCGGCAAATGTCCATCCGAAAAATGAACGCCAGGCAGTCGACCCGGAGCATTGAAACAAGAAACATCTCAGCAGTCTTTTATTGCGAAGCAAATCCTGCTACCTGTAGAACGGTGTCGCTACCCCAACCACGGGCTACGACTACCTGGAACACGGTGGAAGTCACGACCGGAGTGCGTAGCAGAGGGGCGCTGACCAGCGCACGAGACAGAGCTCCAACTCTGTCTCAGAACATAAGGCAGGGTTCTTAAACCTGCCTTATTTCGCGCCTCGTCACACAGTGGGACACGTTCCCTTGGCGTTGCTTCGACATAAAACGCCGACGCGCCGCAACAATGATGATGACTAAAGAAGAAAGTTGTGTTTATTTTCACTGACCCCCCATTCACTTCAGTCATAGACTCGAACGGTGCAAAGATACCTCCCGTTAGGAAGATGGTGTCATAGTCGTTATCACTTAGCGATCCGCGTGTTGAGGTACAGCACGCCACACCTGACACCCACCACGCCGCAATTCACAAAGGATACACATCGTCGTCGTCCACGATCATATCCATTTCCTTGGCGACGCGGTCCCGCCAGCCCTGCGCGTGGGTCGCGCGTCGCTTCTTTAGCATCAAACCATCCATTTCGCGGGCCAGGTTCACCAGCTCCTTGATGGACGCCAGGCTATGCGACGACACGGGGAATGTCGCCAGCTCCGATGCTGGGATAACGGAAATATACCTTCAATTATCATGCTTTGGTGTACAATCATCAACATCACTATCACATTACGGGCCGAGTACAGGACACGAGTCTCCTCCCACAACGAGAAGGGGTCAAGGCCGTTGTCCAGGGCATGCAAGGAATACGTCCTGCAACGTGCCAACCTGAATCCATCAACATGAGACGTGGGTGTTAAGCCTGTAATTAAGACTTCATAAAAATGTGAAAACTCTTACTCTTGTTCAAGGTTCTACATATTTTGGCATATGAATATGCCTCGGCTGGTTCCATCATCAGAATGGTGAGACCTTCCTTGCAGGCGCGCGCAGTTCTACCGCTCCGGTGCACGTAATTCTGCAAGAAAATATAGTATAACTAGCGAGCCCCAGCGCCATCTGTCGGGATGATTTGTGAATCTAAACCATCCAGGGTACCACCCAAACACATACCAAAAAATTCAGTGACATACACACGCACACAAGAAATATATATATAAGATAACAGCTGGGTACCACCAATCCGCACTAGGCCAGCGTGGTGGACTACGGTCTTAACCCCTTCTCATTGTAGTTGGCCGGTATTAGGTTGATATGGTGAATAACTAGGTGACACGCACGAACCATTAGTATTAAATCTATGTATTATCCACAGACTATGCATTATTAAATAACACAGATAAATATAATTGAGTTTATCTCCTCAATGACAGTCTTTTAAGAAACTTAAAAAAAAAACAAATAACGAACGTAGAACCTAATGCAGTATATTTTCTGTATCATATCACTCACCTCAGCAGTTCTGGGTACTTGATAATGTATCACGTGGTCTACGTCTGGAATGTCAAGTCCTCTCGCTGCGACGTCGGTGGCCACCAAAACGCCCCTTGGATCATCGCGGAACCTGTCATGAGAATACATACATAATATGCAATAGCAAATGAAGCGAATGCAAGCTATGAAGCAAAATGTAAATTTCAAGACATTAGTAAATTCATAAACTTATAAATTTCATCCATGTACCCCCAAAAGTGCCACCTAAGTCAACTTTTGCGCCTTAATGTCCAGTTTATGTTTTGTCTGTTTTATTTTTATTTTTTATCCCACAGCCGATTGACGCAGTGGGCAGCGACCCTGCTTTCTGTGTCCAAGGCCGTGGGTTCGATTCCCACAACTGGAAAATGTTTGTGTGATGAACATGAATGTTTTTCAGTGTCTGGGTGTTTATCTGTATATTATAAATATCTATGTGTATTATATTCATAAAAATATTCATCAGCTATCTTAGTACCCATAACACAAGCTACGCTTACTTTGGGACTAGATGGCGATGTGTGTATTGTCGTAGTATATTTATTATTTATTTATTTTATAGCGTCTTTATCCATTGAACTCGCTTTCCCAGATTGTGTAACTTAACTTCAGTATAGTAGGTATACCCACCTTTCCAGATTCTTCAGTCTTTGTCGTTGCGGCATGCTGGCGTGCAATGGCAACGGCACACACTTCAGCAGTCCCAGTAGCTGAGCCAATCTGTTCAATTAGGACCATATTAGGGCCTTAGGACCTTATTAGGGCCTTAGGACCTTATTAGGGCCTTAGGACCTTATTAGGTCCTTAGGGCCTTATTTGTTTTAATTACGTTTTGATTTACATATATTATGAAATTCCGCCAAATTGTAAGTTCTACCTTATTGTGCTGTTGTATTTGTATCTCTGTAATTTTTCTCTGTGGTGTACAATAAAAGTGTATTCATTCATTCATTATGAACAATTTTGCTATTAAAATAATCCAAAAAAATAAAGATAATCAAATAAAAGCAAAAATTATTGAGAATAAAATGAACCCAAAAATATTATGGCAAATACTCAATGAAATTACGGGTAGAATTAAACAATCTTTAGATAATATAATATTAAATGCACTACAAAATAAACATACTGATACTAAAGAAATTGCAAAAAAAATTGCAATAAAATTTCACGAAAATGTTAAAAAAATTATACCAAATTGTAACACTACACTACTAGATAAATCTACTTATGCTCATCCCGCTAATGTTTCAATGCGATTCAAAAAAGCAACACCTGCAACAGTCTTAAAGATAATAAAATCATTAAGATGCGATAAAGCGCCAGGTGTAGATGGCGTGAGAGCATTGGACCCAAGACATATAGGCCAAAAAATATTACCAGTTTTAACAAAGCTGATAAACGCAACAGTCCAAACAGGAGAATACCCAGTTGAACTAAAATCTGGTATAGTCAGACCGGTCCATAAAACCGGAAGTCGTAAAGAATATGAAAATTACCGACCCATAACGATTCTACCTATAGTTAATAAAATTATCGAAAAATTTATAGGTAACCAAATATCTAAATTTTACGATGATAATAATATCATAAACGACACCCAATATGGATTTCAAACCCAAAAAAGTACAACTACTCTCTAACTTCACTAACACAATTTTTAAGCACCTAAATGTAAAACAACATATACTTATAGTATTCATTGATTATAGTAAGGCATTTGATACACTACGGCATGATGTTCTGTTGGAAAAGCTTGATGATTGTGGCATAAACCACATATAAGTGACCTCTAAAAAACTGGTGTAAAAACTATTTAAAGGAACGATCATACCAAGTTAAAGTTGGAAATGAATTAAGTAGCAGAATGCCTGTTGCAGAAGGTACAGCACAGGGATCAGTATTAGGACCGTTGCACTACATAACCTATGTCAATGACGCCACTGGGTTGAATAAAAATTGTGAAATTTACCAGTTTGCTGATGACACATGTCTTATAGCAGCGGGGCGGTCGCATAAATCCGTGTAATTGTGGTCCTGTTGACTTGGTTAGTTACCATAAATACCTTGGTGTCGTAATTGACGATCGTCTTAAGTGGACAGCACACATAAACCACGTGTGTGATAAATTACGATCCATGTTGGCAAAATTTACTCTTATAAAAAATAGAATTCCTTATAGTATACGCTTATCGCTTTACAAAGCTCTTAGTAGTTATGGGAGGACATGTAAATCACATTTAGATACCATTTACCAGCTCCAAATGCGCTTGCTAAAAACCGTTGTACCATACAAAGTCAAAAACAATTTTAGAGGTAATTACCATGAATTATTCTCGTACTGTAAAATCATGCCAATACACGATAAAATTAAATATACCTTATTAATGGAGAACTTTTTCAAGAAAAATCTCCAAAAGCAGATTAAACTACCAATAATAACGCGCAGTATGTCAAACGCCCAACTCATTATTCCCCAAAGTAAGAATTTGTACGGAAGGCAGACCCTGGATTGTCTAGTGCCGACTTTGCTGAACAGCTTGCCTTATAAACTAAAGCAGGAAATAAACTCTAAAAACATAAAGGAGAAACTTAAAACATTTTTCTGTCAAACTAATAAATGTAATAATAAATAGCTGGAACATCCTGTGTAAAGTTTACTCAAACGATAAAGTGCGATATGTGGAACTGGTTGAAACGCGATAATTATTTTTTATATTTTTTTTTGGAACTACCCGTCATATATCATATTTTGTATGTAGCTTTAAAATACTGTACCTACTTATAATTCCGAGCGCTTAACGATGAATACCGGTGTACGGATAAACCCGTCTGGGTTTTTGTTACGCCGTAACAGATATTGTTATGTTAACATAAAAAATGTATATTTTTCATTAAATTAATTAATAAATTAATTAATGACTAAATATGTATACCTACAATGTTTTATGCAAATAAAAGAATTTGTATTTGAATTTATTTAGCCTGCATTTACGGGTGGTGCGCGTGACAAATGTTTACAGATGCTCACGCGCAAAAACCATCATTTTATGGAATAATGGGGTAGAGAGCGAAGCGGTGATAGCCCAGTGGGGTGAGACATCGGCTTCGCTTTCGCGCAGCTGAGTTCTCAGCACGCACCTCTGACTTTCTAAGTTATGTGCGTTTTAAGCAACTCAAATATCACTAGCTTCAATGGTAAAGGAAATCATCGTGAGGTAACTTGCATGGCTGAGAGTTCTCCATAATGTTGTCAAAAGTGTGTAGAGTCCATCAATCTGCACTGGGCCAGCGTGGTGGGCCACGGCTTTAACACCTTCTCATTGTGGAAGGAGACCCGTGACCTGTAGAGGCCGGTAAAGTATTGATATGATAATGATTCTTAAGCTTACCATATACTTAAATATGAGTTACAGTAAATAAACAATAGTCGCCCCCTTTTAATATTCCATTTTATCGGTTTCGCACGCTTAAAAATCACTTTTAGTGATAAGGCCGCCTTTGCACCCTAGCGCTGAGTACTGTTACTGTTCTCCTTGTGTTTTTCGTGTTGTGTTGGTGTAAAGTTTTTCTATTCTATTCTATTCTTACCTTTTAACACTGCCGATTGAGTTACAAAACACGATTGTCCTCCCGGGATGTCGCTTCAATATGTAATACAGGTACGCGTCTTTCTGCTCGAACGAGCAGGTTATGCGAGACTCGGTCAAGCTGTCGGCTGTACCTGTGATAAAAAATAAAAAAAAGTTTTACACGGCAACTACTTCTTATATAGATAGTCCAAATTTCAAATTCAAATTAATTTATTTCAAATAGGCCTACTTTATAAGCACTTTTGAAACGTAAGTATGTTTGTTTGTAATAATTCTACCACCGGTTCGGAAAGCAGATTCTACCGAGAAGAGCCGGCAAGAAACTCAGTAGTTGCTCTTTTCCAACATCAACATTTACAATCATTTTTCTATCTTGCGGGAGATGAGATATTTTATGTATGATATATAGATATTTATAGATACTATAACAATACTATATTTATAGATATTTATTTTTCTGGCTGCTTCCAATCTACCTTGTCATTAAGGAATTCATCAGATGTATAGTAACCTCGCTGTATTAAATGTGTTTTTACACGTTTTTAAATGTATGCATGCATTGGTAGATCAAGAATTTCCTTAGGAATCATGTTGTAAAAGCGTCCATTAAACTATCATAATCGAGGTCATCAATCATCAATAGTCTATAGCAGTCCATAGATGGACTAAAGGCCTCTCATAATTTTTGCCTATTTATTTATTTATTCATAAGACACACCAGGTATTAATTGTAACTACATTCATAAAAAAAAAATATGTGCTAGAATTACAAATTCTGTCTAGTACCATTACAGTAATCAATTATAGGTGTATACAGCATTATAGTTGTTATCTCCGGTCACAATTTAAAAAAAAAAATATTGAAAACTTAAATAACTATAGATTATTTACTATAGATTAGCCTATAATGACCACGCTGGGCAGACGGGATAGTAATCGCAGTAGATGCTAAATACTAGTAGTACATAGATGACGCCCTTTCTCCGTTATATATTCCCTTAGTCAAATACAAATTCAAATATTTATTTGCGTGATTGCAGGTTAACAAAGGAAATGACCAGGATTGGGCGGCGTGTCACATGTATATTAAATCCAAAAAAATTATCAACATTTCTTTTACCCTACCATTAAAAAACTCAATAAATAATTGATTGATTGACTACATTATTTTGCACAACCGCCAACCTACAAAATAGAACCTAAATGTTGCCAGATATCGGAGCTGTATTTAAATCAATTATTTATTAGAAATCGATTCAAAAATAACGATACTTTTTGACTAATTAAAATGATTACCTACATTCATTCAAACTTCAAAATAATAATAAAATATCTAACTAACGAATAACGTAAAACCGAAAATCGCTTGAATAATTAAAACTAACCTTTTTCTAATCAAATAATGCTACAATGATTCAAATATCATTTTTCCTTAAAAAATAATGCAATACTGAATACTAATTACGATATTGTTTAATAAAAAAACGACTTCAAAAATCGAGTGTCAAAATAGTTATATCTATCAACACCATATATAAACATTCGGCCGGTTGCGGCAAGTGGTTTTTGTTTACATCACAGATAATAATTTCAGCAACTTAAACAATGATTTCTCTTAAACCTGGGTGAATAAATCAAAATAGTTTGCAGAATTTTGAAAGATAATTGTTATTCTACGTAATAAAATTATAACCACTGTGACTGTTATAATTTCATTAGGGGCCCAAAGCTACTAAGTAAATGGGCAATGTCCTTTGATCTTATAATAAAACATAAGTTCCGTGCTACAATCTGCCATGCAAATTATAACAGCACCTTAATTATAAAATTATTTTCACATTTCATACAAAATGTCAGCAAAATTAAGATATCAAAAGTTAATAACAATGTCAACCTAAAATTAAATAATATAAAGTAAAGCAAAATATAAACCTAGATATACAATTATTTAAACCTTTAGTTTTACTTTGAACTTGAAACGAATAATATTTACCCAAATTCTCCGTAGTTATGTCCACTACTTTTGGATCTGTCATCCCGATCATATTTATTAGCTTCTTGATCTTTTGCTGCGAAGTCATTTTGTTGACTTTCCGATTTATTATTTTACCTCTCTTGGTTACCTTAAAAAAAGCAGGTTAAGTAAAACTTCTTTAAAATTCCACGTCAAAAATGCTCCTTGTATGTAAAAATTTCTCGCTATGTATAACGAACTCTCTTCGCACAAAAACTACATCCATACATCTATCCATCCATAGGAACCGTCTCATATACAATGTGTAAATGAAACCGAAATAATAAGATCAAAGTTTATATAAAACGTAAGCTTACAGAAAAATCCTATTATAACGTTAAGGATTACTTAAACAATAAAAAAGCTTGGGTGTGAACTGCTCTAACTTCATAGCGTAATATAAATTTACGAGATGGTGATAACAAAAAAAAAATTACCCTGCTAAGTTTGTTGTGGACTCTTCTTAGACCAGGGCGTGTTTAGAACCCTCGTAACTTTAGGTTCAAGTTGGCGAACGAAGTTATCACCACTTACAATTATGTAAACATATTATATGTATGAACGATAAACCTACATTATTAAAAAAAGTTTTGAATTTGGATTATTTATTTATTATTAGAGGCTGTAGAGGACGTTATTAACTGTCTCTGAGACTTATCTGTGAAACCAAAACGCTAATAATTTATGAGTAAGTCATTGCCACAGTTTTTCATCAATCAGATACGGCCTTAACATCACATGCAAAAGTAAAATCAAGTGACTCCTGGCAATTTATTGAGTACGCGTCGCGTAGCGTAGGTACTGTGCAGGTGTCGGTCTTTTATCTTCAATAGGGTTGTCCTAAGTAAACACTTAGAATGTTCTGAATTAATTTGTATGGAAAAATAAATGTGCTTATTTTGATGTAATATTTTTACAAGGTTAGTCCTTATGAAATATACTTATGCACCCTTCAACAGTTTTTTGTAAATCCGTTACACGTTGTATAATGGTGTAGCATACCGCAACCGTAGTTAAAAATCAATAACAGTCATGAAATAACTTCTTTAAAGCGACCGTGTTCCTCAACATTGCTTGTCATCAAACGTGGCTGTAGTAAATGCCTCACCAATAGATTACCCTCCCTCAAAATATTTTACTTCCAAGGTCTGTATGCTTTAATCCTACTAATATTATAAATGTGAAAGTGTGGATATTTGTTACTCAATCACGCAAAAACGACTGAACGGATTTGGATGAAATTTGGCATGAAATTTTATCCCGATCCCTTAAGTAGTTCCCGAGGGAAAATTGAAAATTGTTAACGAGCAAAGCTGTAGAGCCAATTCTGTAGTCCACGCATACGAAGTCGCGGGCGGAAGCTAGTAACTTATATTATCAAAATTACAAATAAGGATACGATTATGCTATTGGACAGTTCTTTCATGATAGACGTAAGTAACTCTTTGATATGTTTCGGGCAATTAAGGCTTCAAAAACTTCAGTACATACCTTTTTCCCTTTCATATGAGTGGGTAGATCGTGAACAAGAGTAAGTGTTGCCGAAAACACAAAGTTCTGCCTGGCACTTCGATGTGATTCTTCACAGTTGAGCCTCTCCAATAATGGCTCAAGTTCCTCAAAATGTCCGCGCTCTAGCATTCTGTCCGTTTCATCTATTGCTAGAAATCTGGCGGAGAAAATGTTTCACTTCTTTAGCAGATTGCGAAACTAAACTTTTTAGTTTTCTGCGACTATTTATTATCGCTGTTTATCGAATATTTATTATGTATATGTATAGATATTATTTCCAATTGTGTACCAGTGCTCAGAGAGTTGATAAAGCTGTGGGAGTCTACTGATCATCAGGTGAGATTGCAGTCAAGGGCTAATTTGTAGTGGAAGAAAGAAAGGATAAAGAAGACAATTCACTGACTTGACAGCTGTCAGTTGCTGTAGATGCGGCTGTCCCTGGTTGAGCAGTTCCCACAGTCGTCCCGGAGTGGCCACGACGATTTCCGGCCCCGAGCGGAGCACCCTCTCCTGTTTCACCTCTGCCATACCACCCACGATGGTTGCTACCCTTATTCCTGTTCAAATTCATTACTTTCACTGTTTCTTTGTTTCGTTATTTTTTCACTATTGCACGCCTCATAAGCGAAGTGTTGAGGTAGGTATTGCTGTCAGTTAACGCACACCGAGTGATCCACCTACTTAAAATTTCACTTTTTTTTAGTCTTTGCTTTTATAATTGAATATAAATAGACAAATGCTGAGAAAAAACACTCGTGATATTTTTAAAAACTCTTTTTATTATTTAAACAAATTAAAAAATTGTTTAAAATGTTCTGTCTTGGACGTCCGTGTGTCTGTATGTGCGGATCCCGTATCTTGTGGTCACGATAACGAGCGAAATACTTCACTTATAGAGTTGGTTTTTTTTAAAGGCTTCAGTATTTTGAGGAATAGAAGCCTATTACTTTTCACGGTATAATTAGATGTAGTTTAATTATTATTTACAAACAATCCCAATTTTATTGTAATGAATGAGATTATGAGGCACTTTTGGATTTTCCAACTATTTGCCTATTTTGGTCGAGCACCGCTGCCAAAACTTTATCGCCATTGTTTGTTTTCTGTTATTTATAATTTAAAATAAACGTGTCATCCGGCACGGTATGCCTGGCCGATGTGAAACATCAAATTGTTTTGTGCAAGTGATATGCATAATAGAGCAGATTATAACAAGAATCAGATCTGAGTGATTTTGCTTTCTTTGTAAGAGGCACCTTTTTATTATACCTAATAACCGAGAGTCCTCTGTGCAGAACATGCATGGTCAAAGTCAAATGAAACATCGACCCACGTAATGCTCCGGTGTAGAGAAGTAGCAGAGCAACGCATAGCATACTTTGGCTCCCCAGCACACTCCCTGAAGCACTTGGCGACCTGGGCGGCCAGCTAAGCTTTGAAGTGAGTTCGGCTGGCTGGAGTGACCCAGCGGGGAGCTGTACCAGTGGCACTACGTACAACGGAAGGTTCCGGCCGACCAAGTATGGAGACAAGCCCAGGGAAAGAAGAAGAGAGACACTTTTGGACCGAAAGATGATGCATTACTTTTTTTATAATGATTTATAAGTAAAGCTGGAATCCTGGGGTAGCTGGAAGAGATCTCTTATAGAGATAAGTTTTCCTTTGTACACTTCATGTATCTTATGTTCACAATCACAATTTATGGTACATAAATAATAAATAAATAAAGCTAAGCATATGGAGTGACCCAGCAGTGGCACCGAACCAGCAGACCTACATATAAGGGATGGTTCTGGTCAACCAAGTACAGAGACAGGCCCACAAACTCTGAATGCTCTGAAGAAGATGAATATTTTGTCTCACCTGTGTATTTAGCTGCTGCTATCAAATGCCTGCTAATCTGTATCGCAAGCTCTCTTGTTGGAGTCAATATCAGTGCATACAGAGGCTTCCCAGTCTTGTACAAAACATTCCCTGGTAACTCTACGTCATCTATTACTTTAACACATCCTATACCTAGAACAATAAAGATTTTTAATTTTATTACACAACAAGGTAGCGTGTGCTGACATTGCACACGCTACCTTGTTACCTAGTGGTAAGTGATGATCTAAGATGCGGGCTAACCTGTTACAGAGTATGGCAGTTGTATTTAACCTATACCCCTAATTGGTTTCTACGCGACATCATACCGGAACGCTGGATAGCTTAGCGGCACGTCTTTTTCGTTAGGGTGGTAACTAGCCACGGCCGAAGCCGATTACTACTAACTCATGAGTTTTGCTACCAACTTTTCGAATTGATTCAATAAACCGAAATTTCTAAACAAGGATTTACTTTTATAATACATGTAGAAAGTTCTCACAGATTTTACTATATATTATTTGATTTTAGTACATAAAACGTTATTTTGCTTTGTAAGAAAATTAAAGCTTTATAGAGAGATACAGTTTATAACTTAACTATATATAATAATAATAATAAATATACTACGACAATACACACATCGCCATCTAGCCCCAATGTAAGCGCAGCTTGTGTTATGGGTACTAAGATAGCTGATGAATATTTTTTATGAATATAATACACATAACTACTTATAACATACAGATAAACACCCAGACACAGAAAAACATTCATGTTCATCACACAAACATTTTCCAGCTGTGGGAATCTAACCCATGACCTTGGACTCAGAAAGCAGGGTCGCTGCCCACTGCGCCACTCGGCTGTCAATATATAAACAAAAGATAATTTTATTACTTAGGTAAACTTTCTTACTTTGTGCATTTGCATCAACTTCATCAACACCATCCATTTCAATCTCATTTCCACTAACATCACCATCTTCATCGTTTTCATTTCCTTTATCAAGATTGTTATCATCTTTAACACTAGCATCATCTTCTTCATCACTAGATTTCAGATCATCAGAATCCAACATGTCTGACAAATGTATATAATCATCTTCATCACTATCATTCCCTTCATCAACCGATTCCTCTCGTTTTCTAACAGGTATTTCAACTTCTTCTATAAAATCATCATTTGTTGCTTCACCTAGCACCTCGCCAATTTTTGACGCTTCATTATTTTCGTCATCACCAGAACTGTAACCATCTTCTGAAGATTCTTTAACTTCCTTTTCTTTTTTACCTCTACCTTTTCCTTTGTTTTTGGTTGTATTCAGTTTTTCTACTTCACTTTTACTTTTCTTTTTAGCCGAAGTCTTTTTATAAGGAATATCATAAACATCTAAACCTTTAAGTTCAGCTTTTTCTTTTAATTTCATTATACCGGTCAAAATAGGAAGACCGAAAGCTAGGGTCTTACCACTTCCTGTTTCAGCAGCTCCTAAAATATCTCTCCTACCTAAAAATTTTATTCATAGTTAGGTTGAGTAGAAGATTTTCACAAAACCATTTAAGTACCAGATAAAAGAACATTCAGACATTTTCGTGCTATTGCATACATTAAAATAAATATGATCCAATAATCCAGTATACAAAATTATTGACCACCTATTTACCAACTTAGAAATAAAGCAGATTAATATCAACTTGTTTGACATTTATAACTCCACATTTTATTTATTTGAAAAATTTTGGATGTATTTCTTCGACATCAAAAGTTAATAATAATCTGTATCTATCAAAATAATCTGTATACATAGAATGAATCTATGATAATCTATCTTTAATTTAGATATGGCAAGAACACAAATTAAACAGCATTTTTTATTCATTAGTTAGATACCACATCCATCATTGGGTAAGATTTTATAAACCAATCAAAATTAGTGAAACAAATTACCATGAACGGCAGCTGGCAAACTTAGCTCCTGTATTTTAGTAGGCCTCTTAAACCCTAACTCCATTAATGCCTTGACTATTTCCTGCGGCAGTTTAAACTCAGCCCACGACAGCATATCATCAGGAGTTAAACTTGATACCACTTCTGATATATCTTCCCCTAACTTCCTCTTTTTTGTTTTTTTACATAAACTTTGCTTCTTCACTGTTATTACAGCTTCTTCATTCTTGTTAATCTCCTTTTTATTTTTAATTAATTTTGTTTGATTACCTAAAAACAGTGAATTCCCATCTCATCATAAGTTTTTCAAAGACACAAGTGAAGATAAATTGAATGATTTCATGAGTCAAGCTCTTATTGATGACTTTATTTTATTATTATTTATTAGAGGGATATTATAGAGGGGACGCCTGCCATTGCCAGACGGGTGATCAGTCCTCTGTAAGGACTATTCCAACCTATTCCCTATATATATTGATGACTTAATACAGGTGATATATTTTAGACCTCTTGCTTCCTGACAAAATTATATCCCTCAGTTATATCCCCTGTGTATGGAAAGTTATAAAACAAACATGTCCACCTGCCAAAGCGCTGCTGCCGGGAATAGTAAAAGTTTTTACCCATTTATTATTACACATTATATTAATATCCAAATATTCTTTCCAATTGTGCACTATTGCTCAGAGGGTTGATAAAGCTGTGGGAGAAGACAAAATTTTATCCGTCCCTATGCTATGATGGAAATTATAGATTGCACTAAAACGCAAGAATTAGATGAATATAGAATTGTATACTCAAAATGTCCTAAGCACAGGATCCAATCGGGGTTCAATCAGACTCCTAACAAGTTTGTTATGATTTAATCAATGTTTCTATCTCTATTTAAAGATTAATAAACAATGAGGGAATAATACCTTTTGAAAAATCCTTAATTTGTTTTAATTTACCGTCAATATCAATTTTATTTGTGGGAGACGGTGCTTCTTTTTCACATGTTTCTACAATAAAGCCATTACTTAACTTCACTTTTTTCTTTGGACATGCAACTGATTCTTGCGGATCTTTGCTTTCTTTATTTTTACGTTTCTTTGCATCTTTAGGCTTTGTTTCTTTTTGTTTAGCGCTATTGTCTTGATTTTTCTGCAAACAGAAATTCACATATAGGAAATGGAAACCAAAAAATTTTATTGGACTACTACTCACTAGTCCTATATCTGTTAATTGTCCAGAAACTCCCTCTATTCAGTATTATGTCACAATAGGTTAATAAGTTTATGTTTTTAACCACACTGGAATTAATGCCTCCAAGTGCTTTTTTGTGTGTGAAGCTTCCGCCTCCGAGATCTCTGTTTAAATTTCATTTTTTCCATGTGTCTCTTAAATCTGTTTTATAAGATTCAAAATGACTACCTTTTTTAATGTGTAATATTTATTCAAAATCAAATGAGATATATTCACGTACGTTTAAGCATACCCTCTGGACCACAGGACAGAAGCTATGCCAAGTTTTCATCAATTTAAAAAACATAAACTAAAAATTACCGGTTATTATAGATTTTAATGAGTAGTTTAGACTTTCGCATAGCTATGACACACACTAAATAAAAAACAAATTAAACTAGTATAAGCGTTAAAATGTATAAAAAGTAAATAAAGTATAGAATTATTGATAAATAGATACCTTTTTCGATCGTTTAGTGCTTTTATCCAGACCATACTCAGTGCATTCCTCAAGTCCAACAAATCCATGTAATTTGTCCATCATTGACGCTGGAAATCCATCCATGGGTACTGAATCCCATTTCATAGTATGTATCTTTTTCGACATATTGTTTAATTATTTTATTATCTTTTAAAAATAAAATATATGCACTGTATACAACTTTGTAACCTCAAAATTCAAAATGTGATTTTGACATTGTTATGACATTTACATTTTTATTGTACAGATTCGTAAATCTTCTTTAGCTCTATGGATTTGGCAGAGTAGGCAATGAAAGCTATAGAGTATAAAAACTTTCATTTATATCATTTAATAGAAACTTAAATAATTATTTATTTTCAGTCTTACACAATTATTACATTCTGTATTCAATTATTGATAAAACTAAAAAAATATATTGTTTGCTAAAGTTGGCATAATCCTATTTTCCATTGCCCAAAATGAAATTCGCAAAAAAAAAGAAAACAGCACGAAGCACGCTGCCGCTGTAACCATAGACAAACTCGGGGAGGAAGTTTGTGAGTGATCGATTTTACACCGGCCTCTAGCAAAACTTATCAACGGCATTTCTCTTTGTTTGCCGTACGCGTGCCTAATATCAAAAACAATAGTATCGAGGTCGAAAGCTTTGTAAAAATGGCGAACACGTTTCGCGCGGTGACCGTGTCTGCCGTCAACAATGACGGTGCCCTAACATCGCGCTTCAACTTCCCCACAAACGTAAACGTGGATTACGATCCGCAAGGTCTCAGTGTTAAAGTGATACGTGCCGACCCAGTGCTGGCTCAAGAGGTGCTAGAGTTTCCCGTCCACAGCCAGAGCGAATGTTCGCAAGTGGCTGGACAGTCTTACATTTTTACTATAGATAACGAGACATTGTTTTTTAAGTTCGCCTCCGATGTTGACTGTCAGAAGTTCCATCTGCTGGTCAGTAAGATCAAAGCGGGCCGGTCCTCATCCGTGTTCACCGTACGCACGGAGGATTCTTCGGCGATGCAATATTTCCAGTTCTACGGTTACCTAAGCCAACAGCAGAACATGATGCAGGACTACGTCAGGACGAGTACGTACCAGCGAGCGATACTGTCCAATATTAATGACTTTAAGAATAAGGTAATCTTGGATGTTGGCGCGGGGTCTGGCATCTTGTCGTTCTTCGCGGCCCAGGCGGGAGCTCGGAAAGTCTACGCTGTCGAAGCCAGCAACATGGCCCACCATGCCCAAGCCTTGGTGCGCGCGAACGGTCTCCACGACCGTATCACAGTAGTCGCTGGCAAAATAGAGGAAATTGAACTGCCGGAGAGTGTGGATGTGATCATATCTGAGCCCATGGGATACATGCTGTACAATGAACGCATGTTAGAAACTTACCTTCATGCAAAAAAATGGCTCAAACCTAGTGGTAACATGTACCCTACAAGAGGGGACTTGCACATAGCTCCGTTCACCGATGATGCATTGTTCATGGAACAATATAACAAGGCCAACTTCTGGTATCAAGCGTGCTTCCATGGAGTGGATCTAAGTGCCCTACGTACTGCAGCAATGAAGGAGTACTTCAGACAACCTATTGTGGACACATTTGATGTGCGCATTTGTATGTCTAGGTCGGTGAAACATGTGGTGGACTTTTTGGAAGCCAATGAAACAGACTTGCACCGTATTGAAGTGCCTTTCAGATTTGAGTTAACACAGTCTGGAACTTGCCATGGCCTCGCTTTCTGGTTCGATGTTGTATTTGCAGGCAGCACACAGCACATATGGCTGTCCACGGCACCCACAGAACCGCTTACACATTGGTACCAAGTCAGATGTCTTCTAGAGACTCCAATTTTCGCTAAGCAAGGTCAAGCTCTGACAGGTAGAGTCCTTTTATTAGCAAATAAGCGACAGAGTTATGATGTTACCATGGATGTTACTTTGGAGGGCACTAACATTTCTTCATCCAATACCTTAGACTTGAAAAACCCATACTTTAGATATACTGGGGCACCTGCTGCACCTCCACCAGGAGTAAACACAACATCGCCGAGTGAATCATACTGGAACTCTGCTGAGTCTGGCTCTTTGAGCAATGGTCAAGGTGTCATTCTTACTGATGGCACCCAGCAATACTGCTCTACCCCAGATCAGACTATAGCATATGGAGCACACCCCAACATGATCAAAACAGTAATGCTCCAAGAAGAGTTCATAAAGAGGATCGGAATCAGTCAAAATGGCGACATTTAATCCGCGAAGACGCGCCGAGCGCGCCTTAGGGCTATAAGAAACCGTCGCAAACGGTTGTGAACAATCTTCCGTTCAAACTCTATAGTGTGTAAGCGGACTTATTTATTAATGAAGTAATGAAACATCACAGTGGACTGTAAATTGTGTAATTGGTAATGTAGCCAAGGCAATTTGCCTCAATCAGTTAGTGCAAAATAAGTAATGAACAACAGTAAAGCAGTTGTTTAGGTAGATTCTGTATTGCAGGCTTCTTATTGGCTATAACACTAAATCACTTGTGATGTAAATTTTGGCAGCTCTTTGTATACTGTCAAAATTCTCTGGCAAAAAGTAAGAAACACATAACACATTTAAGACTTCAAATACAATTCCATATATGTGTAATAAGATTTTGTTGACATGAAATTAAAAACACATTATTGGTGTAAGACAGCTTTGATGTAGGAACTTTCAAATGTGTTTTGTGCCTATTTCAATTAGAGTCTATACAGATGGACTGTATTTAAACTGCAAATTCCCAATCGCAGTTGTATTGCAGTTAAAATTATGCATTGACATTTCTTTGGTGCTGCATGCTACCTACATCAGCAGTTTTGATGCAGTTATGTTAACTGACTTCAATTGACTTGCAATTCAATTGCAAAAGCAGTAGATGCATTAAAGACACTAAAATGTTATAGCTGATAAGGACCCAGTCTAGTAATCAAAGTTTTGTAATACACTATACAATGTGAGTATCGTTCGCAGTTTGTACGCTTGCTAGTGTAATTTGGACAGCTCTAAATAATATACTTAAGATTTTTTTTATTTGTAAATATATCTCCCCCCATTTGCCAAATGGCATAGGTCTAACTATTACAGAGCAACCCTGATTCCAAACTTTGACAGCAGTCAGTAAGAAAAATTCTTTCTGACTATGAAATCCAAATTCATTACACGTTAGTGTATAGTGATCTATATTGTATTTATATATTACATTACATTAGTTGTTGATATGGGTTTTTCTTTCGAATTATGAATAAACATAAATAACTGATATTTTGCAAAAATCATTATGTATTATGGACAAGTTTGGGCAATATGGGTTGTTTGATGTTAAGGTAGTTTCAGTGGTTAGTCTAAGGATTTTAGAAGTTCAAGTACACTTAGAATAAGCAATAAATGCTAATAATGATAATATGCTTAATTTTAACAATACTCATTTATCATTATTATGTATTGCGCTGTGTTAATCAAAAATCATTTTGAGGACAGTGAATTGTGTATGTATACAGAATTATTTTCTTTTTTTTTTTTATTATAATGAATAATTCTGTCTGCCAATGTAAGAAAAGGGATTGTGAATTTTCAAGATAATGTAAAATGTGACAGATCCAATTCTTGATTGCATTCTCTAAAGCTACATTCATACCATATATTTGTTTAATACTGTGATGTAATATAAATAATTCACATTTATTACCTGTATATGTCTAATGCACCTAAACAGTAAGTATATTAAAATGTACAACAGAGCAAACACAGGTTACAAAGTGTATTCTATACTTTGTAACCAATGACATTTTGTATGCACAGAAAATTACTATACAAAATACTAACATTAATTTGATTCAACTAAGACAGTGTAACTGGTATGCACAGTGTGACAAGTGTTAGAAAGTGAATTAACACAGAGAGGGCAGATCATCTGACAAAAGTTAAAGTTACACAACTTTCCAACTCATTTTGGAGAAGGTGGTTAACAGCTTTCTGCACAGGGTATTGACACCACATGTAGAGTAATATATGTGAGCATATACATGGTCTATTTAAAGTGCTATGCTATAAGTGTGGAAATCTCATACTAACAGTTCAGAGTTTGCTGCTGAATTTACTTGCGAGAAACCCAGTTTCAAAGAATGCAAGCAAGAATTTCATTCTGAATTTATCATTAGATATGTATGTATACAATTTTGTGTTAATGTAAATATTAAGAATAGGAAGTAAAAGAAGTGCTAAATGTTCCACAGACTGAAATCTAAAACTTTTTTCTTCACACAGGAAAAATCAGTATTTTTTTTGTGTTCCATACAAAATTAGTGCAGTATGCGCCACGAAAGTTGATCACTTTGCCATCATCTAAATCATTTCTTCTGCTGGACTTTGATATCTCTTTTGTAAGAATTTTAACATTGTCTTTGCCTCCTGTATCCAGCAATTCCCTGTAACATGTTTAATGTTACCTGTCCACTTTGTGGGAGGGCTGTCCACACTCCACTTACCAGTGCAGGGTGGAATGAGACTTTTGTAAGGGGCTTATAGCAACTGTATTTTGAATAAACATGCTGTCAAGTTATACATAACCTTTAGTTACCCTCCTGGTTCAACTTAAGTGACGCGTTCTGTACTATATTTTATAGATTAATTTAAAATAAATAATGGAAAAATCCCATGTTCAGTGACAGTTGATATTGCTTATTGCGTATAAATCAAGCTTTAGGTTTTGTATACAATTACTTGACAGGTTTATTTGTTTTTTTTTTTGCCATGCATATTGCAGTGGTGTGCACTGGAATAATGAATAGTGTAGGCAGTTGAGGGGAGGTTATACAATGCAAAATCCTTGTCAGAAAATCCAATCGACAATTATGCATGTATGAAGTGCAAACCACTGCTAATGGAAGTTTTTATGTCAACAAGTTGACATTGCTTTAAGGGCCATCGCCCACGGCGACTTTTTGTAGCGATACAGTCGCGAAACGGTCGCTAGCTGTGTGCCCTCGCCCACGGTCTTAGATTCAGTCGCGAAGCAAACGCGATACTGTCGCGCTTCTGTCTCGATGCAAACGCGATTCAGTAACAGCACAAAAATACCTGCGATCGCTACAGTTGCAAGATGGACTCCGTTGAGGCAACATTAGTCACGTTGTCTTTGGTGCTGCTTTTACGTAAGCAGCCGAAGCGCAGGCAACGAAAGCAGCGTCAATATTGGATGCACCCATTTAATAAAGAGAGATTACTCAGTGGACATCATGTAACAACGTTTAAAATACTAAAATCCTATGATCTCAAATTCAGAAGTTGTTATAGAATGTCATATTCGACGTTTTGTGAATTGCTTTCCATTGTAAAACCAGAGTTGACACGCAGAAATACAGTGATGAGACAATGTATATCAGCTGAAGAACGACTAACAATAACTTTAAGGTAAGAAAAACCAAATTTTATGTTAATTATCTTTTAATAGTTTTTGCACATTTTTAATCACAACTTAAAAAAATAATTATTATAATTCAATATTAATCATACTTAAACTTAATTAAGGTTTTAATTTCTTACTTTTTACTTTACGGCGAATATAGGTTTGTGATAATAGAATCTTGTGTAGAATCATCATTACTGTAATTATATTCATTATCATTATCATTATGTTGCAATGAACTACCTGCAGTATTGACATTGGCACCAGCAGGCGTTGGCGCCGAGTGGTAGCTATTTATTAGTTGCGACACACTACTTTCATTGCTTGTACGAGCAGGAGTTGTGTCGTAGCTTTGGTATCCAGACTGATATCCATAGTGACTGGTGTATGCAGACGTTTGTGCCATATTGTTATATTTGCGAAGCAAATTTATCATTTCAGCTTTCGCATCGAGTTTATATTCTTCTTTTATGGAATTAAAATGTGGAAAAAGTGAAAGTAAAAAATGTTGATCTGGATGTTGAATGGCGGGCGTGGCTTTGTTCAATTTCTCAGTTAGAATTTCGTATAATTTGTTTTGTGCATCATCAACGCCATCACTTGTTTTAAGCTTCTTTGATTTTGGAATAACAAAAGATTCCAAACAGCCTTCGGAGTCGTTTTCCTCAGTAACTGTAGGTCGACTTGGTGGTCTGATTTCGGTCAAAGGTTGTAAAAATGACAATAATTTATAGTAAACATATTGTTTTCTGGGTTTAGCCCCGGACCCACTGGGACAATTTTTTTCTTTCAGCCGTTCTCTGTTAAAGCAATCTTTTAAACTTTTCCATTTTTTCTGGAGTTCAATAGCTGAAAAAAGATATACAAATTTATTATTGTTATGCAATTGAAAAATTAATGCAAATGGAGCTAGAACCTTACGACCTTGGCATCCCTATTTAGCTCGGATCATCTTGACTCGGAGAGTTAAAATGAATATCACCCTTAAATTGCCTACCCCGACAAGGATTACAGGTTTACAGGCGTGATTTATATATTTGTAGGTATGTATTTTTTATTACTTTATTTTCTTTTTTCCTTTTTTTACAGGTACTTAGCAACTGGATGTAATTTCACAGATCTTCATTTGGACTTTAAATGTGGACATACTACTGCACGTACGATTGTAAAGGAAACTGTGGAAGTAATATGGAAAAAAGTAAAAGACATCTCCATGCCAGAGCCAACAGAAGAATTACATTTAGAAACCGCTGAAGGATTTATGAAACATGCTAATTTTCCTAACTTAATTGGAGCAATAGATGGAAAACATATAAGAATTATAAAACCATGTCATACCGGCTCAGAATATTACAATTACAAACATTTTTTTTCCATCGTTTTGTTAGCAATATGTGACGCTAATTACAATTTCATAGATATAGATGTCGGATGTTATGGAAAGAGCTCAGATTCAACAATACATGACAGCAGCGAATGGGTAAAAAAGTTACGACAAGGAAATTATAATTTACCTCAACCAAGACCTATATCTAACAATGGAATACCTATACCGTTTTCGTTTATTGGCGACGAAGGATTTGCTTTATCACAACACTTGCAAAGACCATACGCTGGTAAACATTTACCACGAAAGAAGAGAATATATAATTACCGTTTGACGCGCGCAAGGCGTTATATTGAATGTACGTTTGGTATATTGAGTAACAAATTTAAAATTTTCAACCGGCCCATAAACGTTAATGTAGATTTTGCTACGAATATTGTTAAAGCGTGTTGCGTATTGCACAATTTTATACGTAAGCGAGATGGGTACAAGTTTGATCACACTTTGAGTATAGTCGGATTCCAAGATCCACCTGCCAGTGATAATTTACTTTTAATTGGAAGACGAAGATCAGAACTAAGTGGTACTGCAATCCGAAACATATATACTGACTATTTCACCGGTGTAGGTTCTGTACCGTGGCAAGATTCAAAAATTTGAAATAATTTCACCTAAAATAGCTATAAGTAACTAGAAAGGGCTGTAAACGTAACTTAATTCACTTATTCTGGAACATCTATATCTCATTAATTCTCACCACTCATCTACATTTATAATGATAAAATTTAATAAAGTTAAATAACTTACCACAAGCATTCTTTTCTTTATTTGTTTTTTCTCCAAATTCTGAATCAAATATTTCATTTATCTCTTCCCATGCCTTTCTTTTTGCAATCTTATTCGAATACTCAGGAAGACGCGAGTCCCATATTACAGGACGGTTCTGAATTGCCATAATAAATGATTCAGTGTCGAACGACTCCATTTTACGCATGTGACGGACAACAGCACTCTCGACCTGTCTGTGTTGCACTGATGCTCGGTTCTCCATTCACGCACCGCCCTCCCTCCGTTCTTCCCCCGATGTCGTCCGACACGGTCGCGCGTTTGCATCGATACAGTCGCGATGCAGTAGCGCGTTGCAAATGCGACTAACACGCGTTAGTAGTGATGCTGGCGTGCGTTTAGTAAATGCGCGACAGCATCGCTACAAAAAGTCGCCGTGGGCGAGGGCTCTAATCTGCCAATTTTGTATGGAATCATGATGTCTGGACATTCATACAAAACTGCAGATTTACACCAATATGACATTTGTTTACTTAAAAACTTGTGTATAGGCAATATTACTAACTAACGTTTACATGGAAATGTAAAACAAAATAGTATTTTTTTTTTATTTTGATGTATGATGATCATAAAGAATCAAATTGCTCAGTTTTTTTTTTTAATATTGTCAATTTTTATTTCAAGTCTAGTGATTGTTTGGCGATATTTTTTCAAAACCATGTATTTTGATTATTACATAGACATAATGCTTTTTCTTTTCTAAATTTTCCTTTATTATTTCATGAAAGGAATGTAAAGGTCTGCACCCACTTTTAATGTAAATTCAAATACATGTACAATGTAAAACATGCTTTAACAGAAAAATTGTTTATTATGTCTGTATTTTTTTTGTTTACTTTATTTTGAAATTGCTGATAAGAAGTTGATAAATTTATGTTGCTTTTCTCGAACTTTAAATTAAATTGATGATCAATTTCAATAAAATAAATATTACTACTAGAAATTTCTGTCATAAAGCATGCTAAGATTATATCTTTTTTTCTGGTTGTATTATAATCTTGGTTGATATATAGTCTTGGTTTGATAGAACTTTGAAAAATACATTAACCTTTATTATATTAAAATTGATAATATAAAAGGAGAGTTTATGAGACAGTCATCGCATGCAGCCGAAACTGAACAAGACAGGTAGATTTGATCTTAAAAATCAATGAGGTTTTATAATGTATCAAAACAAACGATTTATTTTACGAGTTTATTAAGGTATATTCATTTTAGAAAACTATACTTTATTCCATATAAAGGATTTATTTTTGTGAAAAACTTAAAGGCCATTTCATTTTTTGTATGACTTTAAAAACTAGTCTTATATATAAGAACACATCTTCCTACCTCCAAAGCTCAGTTACCTATATCTACTTGTTACAGCTGCCAATTTATAATAACAATATTATTATAAATGCTTTTAATTCAGGCCAGATACTCATATGACAAAAATTTGATTTTATAATTTTTTTATTTAATATGCTGTAAAAGAAGTATACAGTATACTATACGGTATCTAAGTTATATCCGTTATCTTAATCTTAATGGAGTATTTTGTATGTTAGGCTGGCATACGATGCCCGTCTCAAACACACATGATGTGCAGTGCAGTGGGTGAGACATTTTGTGTATAGTTCGTTAAACACAACTACCTCACAAATTGGCAGACGGATCGGGAATAATGTCAATCATGCACTACAATAAAACAAATTAAATGTACTCAGAACAATGAATGAACGTTGAATGAGTCTTAACTATTTATATCAGTAAACGTGTGCTAGTATTTTTGACGACTTGGATTATAATTACTGTATTTTTAATTGTCTGGTCTGGCAGGAAGCTTGTTCGGCCGTTACGATTTAGCGTTACGGTACGATGCTGCGTAGAAACCGGATAAGAGGGTCATGTTGAAAGATGCTGATTAAAAATCTGAAGTTAAGTGTGACATACCTACTTAAACCTGACAACTGTCCGAGCTTTATCAAAAATACGCCGATACATGATTGGGTATGAAAAGAAGCATATGACGCTTGAAGACTCGTGACTAAATCCCTGAGTAACAAGGCTCATTCGTTTCTGCGTGAAAAG
The DNA here is from genome assembly GCF_905163445.1 of Pararge aegeria. Taxonomy (NCBI): domain Eukaryota; kingdom Metazoa; phylum Arthropoda; class Insecta; order Lepidoptera; family Nymphalidae; genus Pararge; species Pararge aegeria. The sequence goes on from NC_053180.1 coordinate 3,057,903, forward strand.
GATGAACCTAAAACCAAATACGTATTTACGATATTAACAAGCGAGTAGGGATTTTGACAGAGTCTTTATAAGACTAATGAGATAAGGTAAAACAATATGACAACCATTTGTATGTGGGACATGATCCGTTGGACCTGTCATAACGTCAAGTTTACGACACCTTCGTAAAAGTTCATGACAGTCCTCATTTACGGAAATGTATTAAGTATGGGAAATACGAAGTAGCATAAGAACAAATTGGTAACTTTGAATGCTAGTCATAAAATTAATACTTCTATGTTCATACATTGTTCCGAGTAACTTATCATGACAAGATGTAGGTTCGCATGCCATAAATACTTAATGGCACTTAGAAATGAATTGCTTAAAAATCTTTCGGGAATAATTCGGATAAGCAATATGTTTGAATTTAATGAATAAACAAATTTTGTCACAACAATAACTCATTTTATTTCTCAACCATTATATAACTTTACCTCTATTTGATGTTATTTTCTTTTATCTTTATAAATATGGTTATTCTTATCAAAATTATAGATGATGGAGTCTTTACAGTCACTCATTATCTTGATAGAACATAAACTACTTTAATACAACTTTGTAATAGAAATTAGATTGAAAAATACCTCACCTCGATGACGAGCGTTGGTGGGTCCAGGGATCGGTACTATAGGCATTTCTGAATTTCCTTGGTTGGTCTGGTGGGCTTCGGCCGTGGCTAGCTACCACTCAAAGATGTGAGGCGATTTGGTGTTGCGGTAAGACGCTCAGAAACCGATTACATCGGTTAAACATAACTGCAATATTAGCGTTTCTACCGAGCTGCCATTTTGTCCTAGCGTCAAGCTGTCTTATTAAAAAAATTGGTGTGGTGGGTGGCTTCGGCTGTGGCTAGCTACCACCCAAATGTCAGGTGATTTGGCGTTGCGATAAAACGCTAAGAAACCGATTACATGGGTTAAACATAACTGCAATATTAGCGTTTCTACCGAGCTGCCATGGTGTCCTAGCGTCATGCTGTCTTATTAAAAAAATTGGTGTGGTGGGTGGTTTCGGCTGTGCTACCCACAGCCGAAGCCACCCACCACACCAATTTTCACCTACCTAAACCTACCACCCAAATGTCAGGTGATTTGGCGTTGCGATAAGACGCTTAGAAACTGATTACATTGGTTTAACATAACTGCAATATTAGCGTTACCGAGCGGCCAAGTGTTCTAGCGTCATGCTGTCTTTATTTTTCGCTTGTTTGGGGGTATAATTCTTGTCTCTTGGCTACGATAAACGTGCTGGTGGTAACATTTAATACGGTTTAAGATATAGCGGGCTAACCTGTTAGAGGGTATTTATTCCTACAAAGTTTCAGGCCTACCTACCATGTAGTGGCTGGCTTCAAGCGGCACAAAACCGTGGAATTTTGAAACTGTACAAAAGACCTATGTCTAGTCTACGTCTATCGGTCGATATGATGAAGTTTCAGGGGACCCCTCCGCGTAGTTCCTGTGATCCCATGGCCGCTCGGTAGAAACGAGTTACTTCGCGAATTATATCATCCACAATGAGAAGGAGTCAAGGCCGTAGTCCACCAAGCTGGCCCAGTGCGGATTAGTGGTCTGACCGACCTTAATATCCCAAAAAAAAGAATTATTATTCTCAAGATAAACAAACAATACTAGATTTATACTGGTTTCTGCAAAGATTTAAGGATCTGCATCACAGTCGCGCACGAAGCACTTTGCATCTTCGTTTCTGATTCACAATGCAAGGAGCCGGAATGCCCGTCCAGCTTCCATTTTCCCCAGTACCTACAATATGAGTACCTTCCAATCAAGAGTGAATAGGCATCTAGGCAAGCGCTCGTCTGTATACAAAAATAAAATGTAATGTTTATTCCCTTACTCTCATTCTCCAATGGGATGTCGCAAAACGGACAGCTTAACGTGCTCTCCGAGTCATGAGTGTGAATCACCGCTCATTTGGGCTTTTACTAAGAATATCTTGATAGACAAACCCAATTTGCGCATAATATACCTACTGTTGATAGGCCCGACCCGGGGATCGAACCTGGGACTTCATGATCTCCAGTCGAACACGCTCACCAATAGACCAACAAGGTAGTTACAACTGTGATACCTATGATTATCAACTTTACCCGAAGGCTTTAGACTCGTCCACCATGCTAGCCAAGTGCGACTTGTTAGACTTCACACGTCCTTGAGAACATTATGGAGAACTTGACGGCGCAGACTGATTGGCGCAGTGGGCAGCGGCCCTGCTTTCTGAGTCCAAGGCCGTGGGTTCGATTCCCACAACTGGACAATATTTGTGTGATGAACATAAGTGTTTTTCAGTGTCTGGGTGTTTCTCTATATATTATAAGTATTTATGTATATTATTCATAAAAACTATTCATCAGTTATCTTAGTACCCATAACACAAGCTACGCTTACTTTGGGACTAGATTGCGATGTGTGTATTGTCGTAGTATATTTATTTATTTTATTTATAACTCTCAGGCACGAAGGTTTCCTCAAGATGTTTTCCTTCACCGTTAAAGCAAGTGGTATTTTAATTCAAAAACGAACATAACTCCGAAAGGTTGAGAGGTGCTAGCCGGGGAACGAACTCGGTCCCCAGGGAAAGAGAAGCACAAGCCTTATTCACTAAACTATCACCGCTTTACCAGCCCAACACTGGGAGTACAATCAATAAATATACTATGAAATAACACACATCGCCATCTAGCTTTGATTAACTATACTATATTAATAATTAATGGATAGTATTTATACTGGTTCGCTTTTATTCATTTAAAAAAATAAATAAACATAAATAGGACAAGACGTGAACAAGGACAACTTATCTCTGAAAAGATTTCTTCCAGAAGCCCCAGAATGTTAGAAAATCGGTATAGGTAAATGCTGAATAGGTACTCACAGCAATAATTGTTCCAATTAGAATTAGAATAAAGATAGCAATACATATGCATAGATATAGTATAAATACCAAATGTTAACTATAATGTATAAATATATAAATATACAACGTGTTACCGAACTACAAAATAATGTTGAAGGATGCACAAGTATATTTCATAAGGAATCGTCCTGTAAAAACATTAATGAAAAAGAAGCATATTTATTTTTCCATACAAACTTCAAAAAATTCCAAGTGTTAGCTGGTGACAACCCTATTAAAGACATAAGACCGACACACGCATAGTACCTATGCTTCCCGACGCGTCACATGCTTTGAATGCATGCATGAATGATATTGCTGTATGTAATTTCTTTCAGTTATTACGCTACCATCCAACAAAACATACCAAGAAAACCCTGGTTTTGTCACTCTCGGAGTAAAAATCGCTGGATTTCATCCACAATTTCCCGTTTGCGTCTTGGTCATGCTTGCACACCTGTTCATCTGGCCAAACTCCGGATAAGGCACCACTCCATCTGTGAGTGTGGTTTGGATGAGGGCACTATAACTCACATTATTTTTAACTGTCCCAAACTTCTTATCCCCTCTATGACGTTCTTCCTCCCAAAGTCCCCCGTCCTTTGAGTGTTAAATGTTTTTTAATGTTTGTTTTCAGTCCTTATTGTAGATTTTTATGTAAATATATAGTAAGTAATAAAATTAAAGTATAATGAATAAAAAATATCCGTGTTAGATTTATATGCATGTGTTGTCTGTGCTGTTTTAGGTTAAAGAACTAACTAGCTAATCACAACTATTTCTTGGTACATATTCAAAATTAACTTTTCATTAGTTTCACCGATCAATCTCCTTCGTGCCTTCTTCATCTACAAGACATTGGCGAAGTACCTTGTGCCCAGTTGGCACAGACAAAATCCATAAACAAGAATTGAATTGAATTCTTTCAGTTAACACTATCGCAGTGGTTTACTCAAGAACAATTTGCATTTCTTTTCCCACAGATATGTCTCAGAGACAGTAAATAATATAACTCTCAAGAATATTTAGTTATATTTCGGTTCCATTTAAACATTGTATAGTGCTTTTATGAAGTTTATAAATGAAACCCATTAGTCATCGTATTAAGATTATAATTCAAAATATACATTTAACAATTACACGAAAATTATTCAGGTTTTGGCTGGTGTATGCCTGACTTGCGAAACTGTACACAGTAAATAGCATTATAATATTAACCCATGTCTTACATATTTTATTTATATGCACCACCTATCTCTCGCCTTGAGCAGTGTTTTACTCCATCGGTTGCCAGAAAGAGATTGATTGCTATGTAGCGATAAGACCGCCTAATTGTATAGATCGTGTAAACTAGTTTTTTTTTTAATAACTTTTCCTGCATTTTAAAGTATACAATAAAAGTGTATTCATTCATACACTCATTCGTATTTTTTTGTTAGATTGATTAAGGTTTGTATATACTAGCAAAGTTTTAAAGAGCCACTAAGTTAATTTTTAATATTCGCAACATTAGATATAGTATCACTCGTAGCAGACTAAAAAACGCATAATAAGTCACCTTTACTTTTTATATTAGGTAGTTTATTAGATCGACTAAGTTAATACAATTATTTTATAGATTGACTAAGTGAGTAATCATGTAATTTTATAGATTTTATAGACCGACTAAGTTATTCAAAACATTGTAATATTAGTTATACACAGCATTCCCAACAGATAATTCCTTTTTACAGTTTTAAGACGATTAAAGTTTGTATAAAGTGTACAGGCTGATGAAAAAGAAGGGCCTTATTGGCACTTCGCTCAGGATCCGAATGTATAGCTTTTTGCAGAACGAATATCGCTTCTTTGAGCCGTCTAATGGTCTCTTATAGTAAAGATACACAGCTTTGAGATCGTAAGTTTAGTTAGGAGAATTATATACTTGTATCTCTTCTCATTGATTAGTAACATTTGACAATGTTATATAATAAAAATGCTATTAAGATAATTTTATAAATCGACTTCTTGTCGAGATCAGTTTAAAAATTGTTTATGAGCATAATGTACATCCTTACAATTCAATATAATTTTATAATTTGACTAAGTTATAACAGTATTTAATAGCTCGCTTAGTTTTAAACATAGGTATAGTATAAATCTTGTGTTTACACAACGTTCTCAACAAATTCAGTTTCTTTCATTGGACTCAAAAGACTCCAGTTCGTATAGAGTCCAAAGGTTGATGAGAAGGCTCTCATTGAGACCTCGTTCGGGGTCCGAATGTAAAGCCATTATAGTCGGAAAAATGTAATAGGCCCGTTTTGACATTTGTGCAAGACCATAGAATGTAACTTGGAACGAAACTGAAAGAAACAAAAAAATAAAAATCAATTACATACAGTGTTTTAAAAAATACGTAAATTTTTTTGGGACGTTAAATAATATGAAAGAATATATCGCGAGTATTCTTTTGCGCTTACTTCATAGTAGCATGCAATTTATAATTGTTGCGAAACGTTTCGAAAACAGTTACGTTCTCAGTCTTTTTTTTTTTTATACTAGAGCTGTAACCATTTTTTTACTGAATATCGAAATTAAATATTGTGTAGTTATCTTTACTGCAAAGAATAAGCTTGGTTCTCAAAATGGGTTCTAAATAATGAGTCTGAGATGATGTATCTGACCAAGCGGCACATGACTGAAGCGTCCCCGCGCGCACTGCGCAATTTTTCGTTCCTCATCTTGTAAAGTTGACTGTGCGCTCGTTTAAGTTTGATATATATTGTTTACTATTACGTTAACTATGGCTCTTCTAATTTGGACATTAATTTAATCATAGTGATTTGACTCGATTTTTGTGTTTGTTGTTATATAGTACTAACTCTGTTTCAACATGTTGAAAAGTGGACGTATAATCAACAGCCAGTCACGCGTATTGGTTGTGAAGTTAAAGGAATACTTTGAACGAACGATCACTTTACAATACATAATAATATCAATCAAGTACTGATACAAACTTGAATTGATTTATCGTGAGTATCGAGTACAGTCTTATGGTTCCGTAACTAGTTACGTCGCGATGACAAATGTCAAAACGGGCCTATTATATTTTTACGACTATAGTAGTACGGGTATCGCTCCATAGGAACGACTTATAAAGTAAAGGCTATGTTTAGCGGATAACTTCGTGAGGATGAGAATACAAATAGGTACCATAATAATTAATATATTAAAATAATTTTATAATAATAATATATGATAATATATAATAATAATAATCTTTTTATTTCAGGCAGAGCCCATAGTAATACATTTATACCTTCACAACTTCAGCAACACAATTTTATAATTTGACTAAGTTAGAACGTAATTTTGTAGATCGCCTAAGTTAATTTTAAACATTCTAGAACATTAGGTATCGTATCACTCTTATGTTTACACAGCATTCTCAACAGATTGAGTTTCTTTTCATTGGTCTTGGACGACTCCAGTTCGTAAAGAGTGCAAAGGTTGATGAGTAGGCTCTCATTCAGACCTCGTTCGGGGTCCGAATGTATAGCCTTTTGCAGTACGGTTATCGCTTCCTTTAGGCGTCCCATGTACAGAAGGCACACCGCTAAATTGTTAGCAACCTGAAATTTAAAGACGTATTAGTTTGACAAATCAAATCCAAACTTTTAGTGATAAGGCCGCCTTTGCACCCTAGCACTAACTAGCCTAGTATTACTGTTTTCCTTGTTTTTTTTCCTATTGTGTTGTGTTGCGTTACAATAAAGTATTTATATAATTTTTATTAGTGTTTTTACCTACACTTGGAGGAATTATCAATTTTATAAATTTTAAATGCATATAAAAATTTTCGGAACCGACAGGATTTGAACCTGCGACTCTCGGGCAATCGCGGCCTGAGCGCTTTCACCAATTAAGCTTCGGCTTTCCTACGTTCGATGCCGAAATTAGTATATGCCTTTCGCATCAGTCTAATAGCGACTGTAGCGTCATCTAGTAGGAAACGTTGCAGTTTCGATCTACTTTTTCAAAGGTCCATATTACAATGAGACACGTTTTGAAACAAAAGTATTTCTATTCTATCCGATTCCAGTGTTCATAACATTTTTATAATTACATTTTTATTGCATAATTCTCGTACTATAATATCGTTACGATTTCCGTTCACCATCAAATTTCCACCATTTTTCGCCATTCGTGTAATGGAAAATTAATTTTTTCCAGCATTTTTCACACGACAAAATGTTTGTGTGATGAGCATAAGTGTTGTTCAGTGTCTGAGTGTTTATATGTATTTTCTAAGTATTTTTTTTATATATAATTCATAAAAATATTCATCAGTCATCCTAGTACCCATAACACAAGCTACGCTTACTTTGGGGCTAGGTGGCGATGTGTGTATTGTCGTAGTATATTTATTATTTTCAAGTCAAAGTGTGGCCACGGGATGAGTTGAAAACCCAAACAGATGGAAACGAAGAACGAAGAAGTTAGTCTATACCATAATATTAGTGGGCTCCTGATCTGCAGCCCTCGCGAAGTTGTTATAGGCGTCCTGGTATTTGCCGTGCGCGATGTCTATCAGCCCCAGGTCCACGTACTCACGTACGTCTGGGGTTGGGCATCTGGGAATAACAATCCATATATTATTGGATAGAAGCAGGCGTTACTATGCGGAAATCCACTGAAAAATTATTAATTATTGTAAAGTCAACATCTCCTGAGGGTGCTCCGGTTTCGAAGCGAAACGTTCGTAGAGGGTACATTGCCGAAGATCTGTTTGGTGTGGAGTATAGGGATTGAAGAAATTATAATTTGCACCATACAGATTCTCCTGCTTTTCGCGGAGTATCCTGTTGAACACTGTCTTCCACTTTTCCTACACAGTATACCCTGACCAATCGAGTCGCATCCCCCCCTCCCACTCTCTTACATGATGCGCATACCAAAAAACGTTACTAGAGATGAATTGCGTCGCCCATTTCTCTTATTAGTTTCCCATCCGCTATTCGACATAATATACCCCGACCTACCAAGTCGCATCACCCTCCCACAGTGTTACATGACGCGCATACAGAAAAGTTTATTTATTTATTTATTTATTCCCATCTTACATTTTTGTCATTACAGGAAAAAGTTATCCTAATACGACAATGCAGCATGTTATGTAAATTTTAATAATATATATAACTATAGTGTATATGATAAAATCCAAATCGCTATATTTGTGAGTTCACTCAGAGTGCAACAAAATAAATCCGTCTTCTCGGCTATCACATTGAGGCCTCCTTCAGTAGCTTGGTGCGCCCGTTCGACACCGCCAGCAGCGATGGCCGGTGCCTCCGCCAAACATACCGGTCCGGCGCACGCAGGCTTACCAGGCGAAACACATCAGCATTACATATTTGTCTATTATATAAGTTAATACTAGAGGTGCACTTTATCGCGTATTTTTCTTATACTAGTATGTTTCCCATGCAAACTGTCATACGCTAATCGACACAATATACCCTGACCTACCGAGCCGCATCTCCCTCCCACGCTGTTACATAGTGCGCATACCAAAAGATATTACTAGAGGTGCACCGCACCGCGAGCTATTCTGGCAAGGTACCCATGCAAACTTTTCATCGTTACTCCACACAATATACACCCACCCACCGCTTCGCGTCCTCCGCCTCCGCTGTCACTTCGTGCGCATACCAAAACATACATGGCAACATATTAACCGGGCCGCATACAACTTTAAAAAAAAACCTCGGACATTTTTTTTCGCTTTTCTAAAAAATGCACCCCTATTATGGGACTGTAGTACTTTTTGGCTACCAAAGCGGTGCGTTCGTGTCCTGCCTACTGGGTCACTCGACACAACGCATCATAAAACGCTCTCTGTTGCCCAGTGTCGCACTTTGATCACGCAGAGTTATCGGATTATTTTACTCACATGTGGTGTCGGGCTTCCTTGGCAGACACCGAGTGTCCTACAGCGGCGCGCACGTGTCCAGCCAACAGCGACACTCGACACAACGCACTACACAGCGCCCTTTGTTGCTGTGGTGTCGCACTTTGATCTCGCAGAGTTATCGGATTATTTTACTCACATGTGGTGTCGGGCTTCCTTGGCAGACACCGAGTGTCCTACAGCGGCGCGCACGTGTCCAGCCAACAGCGACACTCGACACAACGCACTACACAGCGCCCTTTGTTGCTGTGGTGTCGCACTTTGATCTCGCAGAGTTATCGGATTATTTTACTCACATGTGGTGTCGGGCTTCCTTGGCAGACACCGAGTGTCCTACAGCGGCGCGCACGTGTCCAGCCAACAGCGACACTCGACACAACGCACTACACAGCGCCCTTTGTTGCTGTGGTGTCGCACTTTGATCTCGCAGAGTTATCGGATTATTTTACTCACATGTGGTGTCGGGCTTCCTTGGCAGACACCGAGTGTCCTACAGCGGCGCGCACGTGTCCAGCCAACAGCGACACTCGACACAACGCACTACACAGCGCCCTTTGTTGCTGTGGTGTCGCACTTTGATCTCGCAGAGTTATCGGATTATTTTACTCACATGTGGTGTCGGGCTTCCTTGGCAGACACCGAGTGTCCTACAGCGGCGCGCACGTGTCCAGCCAACAGCGACACTCGACACAACGCACTACACAGCGCCCTTTGTTGCTGTGGTGTCGCACTTTGATCTCGCAGAGTTATCGGATTATTTTACTCACATGTGGTGTCGGGCTTCCTTGGCAGACACCGAGTGTCCTACAGCGGCGCGCACGTGTCCAGCCAACAGCGACACTCGACACAACGCACTACACAGCGCCCTTTGTTGCTGTGGTGACGCACATTGATCGCGTAGAGTTGTTAGAATCTTCGTAGCTAATCGGTAATCCTAAAAGACGAATTAAGATATACTTTTACGCAAGATATGATTGTGCTTACAAAGAAATAAATATACTACGATAATACACACATCGCAATCGAGCCATAAGTAAGTGTAGCTTGTGTTATGGGTATTAAGATGACTGATGAATATTTTTAGAAATAATATACATTATACATAAATACTTATAAAATACAGATAAACACTAACTACAGGTGGTAGAGTCACTACAAACAGACAGACTTGACGTTTCAAAAGTGCTTATATTATGCCTACTTGCAATAAATGAATTTTGAACATCCAGACACTGAAAAGCAAACATGTCCATAACACAAACATTTTCCAGTTGTTGTTGGTTTCGGAGCGAAAGGTGCGTAGAGGGTACATTGCCGAAGATCTGTTTGGTGTGGAGTATAAGGATTGGAGAAATTATAAATAACACCATACAGATTCTCCTGCTTTTCCCAGAGTATAACAAATTAAACTTAATTTTCATAATCTAGGAGTTGGTGAAACGCTTTTATTCTCTAGGCATTCACCTATTCGGCATACCATTTAAGCGTTTAATGAAAACGGCCATAAATCGTATTTAGTTTTTTTTATTAAGCCTTTTGAATTCAACTTTTCTTTCTTACCTGTCTTTTACTTTTTTAATTTTACTATTTTTAATAAAGAAATTAAAATTTTGGATGTAGTACAGGAGACCAACCTTCAAAGCAATAGCGCAGTTGACCACAGAGTGTAAAACCCTTATTCTTCGGCCGGTCCACAGCCGAAGAGATTCGTTCTTATCTTCCGATGTGATTATTCCACTGCCGTCTTCAGTTTTACTCTCGTTGAGATAAGCGATCATCTGAAATTCGTCACTAAATAAATAAAAAATAAATAAAGAAAATGGACTGTATATACTGATATATTGATTTGTTTCTTGTACAATGTTTGACAGCCGAATGGCGCAGTTTGCAGCGATCCTGCTTTCTGAGCCCAAGGCCGTGGGTTCGAGTCCCACTCCTGGAAAATGTTTGTGTGATGACCATGAATGTTTTTCAGTGCCTGGGTGTTTATATGTATATTCTAAGTATTTATGTATAAAAATCATAAAAATATTCATCCGGCATCTTAGTACCCATAACACAAGCTACGCTAGGGGCTAGATGGCGATATGTGTATTGTCGTAGTATATTTATTTATTTATATTATTAAAAAAATGTTGATAGTGATAAATGGTAATGAACGATTCTGTGTGCGTCTACGCATTACATGCCAGTTAGTTGAATGAAATGAATACAATGTGAGAGTTCGCGCCGGCCGCACTCCTCTCGTCGTCGACAACGACAATAAACACAGCACTCTAGCCCCCAAAGTAAGCGTAGCTTGTGTTATGGGTACTAAGATAACAGATGAATGATTTTATGAATAACTAGTTGTACCCTGCCACGCTTCGCTGTAGCACATTTTTATGGAATGGTTGAGAAATGAGAAACAAAACAAAGAATACATTACGTATGTCAGCGACTGTTTTTCACGCTTTCGGCAAACGGCGCGGTCTCTGGTACATCGATCGTTAAAAAAACTGTAGTTCCGCGGTCGCGGATATGTGACTGATGCAAAAACTAGATAAAAGCAATCCTTAATGCGGATTATATATCATGCTAAAATTTCAGCTCGGTCGGTGCAGAACTTTTGAGTTTTTGAAGCGTACACAAACCAACATAACATTTTTATATATGAATAATATACATAAATACTTATACAGATAAACACCCAGACAACATACATGCTCGTCACACGAACATTTACCAGTCGTGGGAATCGTACCCACGACCTTGGATTCAGTAAGCGCCACCCCACCCACTGCGCTAATCGGCCGTCATAAAGTTAAAGCCAAAATTCATCGCCATCTGTGACAGAGCTCGTCCGGGGAAGTACTATGCTTATTTCTGCCGCTAAGCAGCATTGTTGCTGTGGTAGTCTGGAACGCGTGGTTGCCGGTGTCATTACAATCACATGAGGCCTAAAACCTACGCCTCAAATTGATGGACACAGAGCGACATGTCGCGTGCCCTGTGAAGTGTCGCTCTGTTTATAGGCTATGGTTTTAGATTTATCATCTGCTTGGTATGTAAATTATTACTAAATATCAATTATTAAAAGAAAAAACTAATGTTTATTCTTTTATATAGTAGCTTTTTCGAAGTAGTGATAATCTTTCATGATAGCCCTTGACTGCAATTTCACCCGGTGTTAAGTGATAATGCAGTCTAATACGGTGACCTTTTTTTTTTAAGAAGTTATATTTAAAGCATACCCCTAATCGGTTTCTAACGATATAATACCGGAACGCTAAATCACTTAGTGCTAACGTATTTTTGTTAGGGTGCTAACTAGCTACGACCGAAGCATCCACACTGACCAGACCAGAGGAAATTCGGAAATAAAAAATACCCAAATCTAACGTGCCCGGAATCGAACCGGGGACCTCCAACTTAAAACCACAGCGCTTTCCGCTGCGCCAGAGAGATGACACGTATAATCGGTGTAAAAACACTGCCTTAATTGCAACGCTAACTCCTGGCCTATGACGCTTACGAACCTGTTGAATGACATCCAGCATAGCGTATAGCCTATCCATGGCCTCCTCTGGTTTTCCGATATGCAACGGCAGCTCGGCGATTAAGAGGCGCAGTGAAAACGGCACGAGGGTACCGGTTCGATGCTCGTACGCGTCTGGGTAGAACTGTAGGGGAATATATTTATTGAGAAAATAAATTAATATACTACGACAATACACACATCGCCATCTAGCCCCAAAGTAAGCATAGTTTGTGTTATGGGTACTAAGATAACTGATCAGTATTTTTATGAACAACTAGCGGCCCCTCGCGACTTCATCCGCGTATAAGTCAACCTTAATAGATAGACACGTTTAAGAAGCGCACGCAGCGGAAGCACTCAAAAAAAAACCCCCCGATTTTGATCTTCATTGGTGCGATACTCATATTTGTCTTATCGTGATGATACGATGATGATGATGATACGATGATATAAGTGAAAGATATATATCTTTCACTTATAGCCTTCCTCTATAAATGGGCTATCCAATACTAAACTAATTTTTCAAAACAGACTAGTAGTTCCTGAGATCATCACGTTCAAACAAACAAAAAAACTCGTCATATATATATATATATATATATATATATATATATATATATATATATATATATATATAACAAACACATAAAAACTTATAAGGTATAGATAAAATCCCGGACACTGAAATATTCAGGCTTACTTTGGGGCTAGATGGCGATGTGTATTGTCGTAGTATATTTATTTATTTATGTGGCCCGCTGATTGCCAATACAGTTGTACTACTACTTATCTTCATACAACTTGTGAATGAAAACCGAAATAAATCTTCACAGGCTTTAGAGGAACATAGTGTACTGTCTCTGAGACTTATCTGTGAAACCGAAAACCTAATTGTAAAACCACTGCCATAGAGTTTAATGAAAGAATCAGATCAGAGACAGGCCTATCATCGCATGCATGCCAAATTAAAATCATGTTACTCCTGTCACTTTATAACGTACTATGCGCGTGTCGGTATTTTATCTTCAAAATTGTAAACACTTTTGTAAGGGAAAATAAATTTGCTTCTTTTGATTTTATATTCTTACAGGGTGATTCCTTATAAAATATACTTATGAATCCTTCAAAACTATTTCTTAATTCGATTACACGTTGTTAATTACCTGATAAAACATATCCGGTTTGCTGAAGTCCCCGAAAGGCTCGGCCTCTTTGGCTAGAGGCTCGTAAAGCTCGATCCGACACATAACAGCGAACCGCGTCAGCCACAGCTGCAGAGAACGCGGCGTGTGTTTAGTCGGCCGGTGCATACGACCAGCACCTGCGATATTTATTTATTTATCTACTCCCCTGCTTTAAATCCTCTATAAAAGATTCTGAAACAGTAAGCCAACTGTTGCCAACATTAAAATACCCAATGTCATCCAAACGGCAGATATAATGTTGTACTGAATTTCATATTATAAAAGTCCTTTGCTTTTTTTTCGATCTGCGCAAAGGGTTCCACACAGACAGCCAATTCCTAAAGTATAAATTTCAAAAACAGAATATTGTCATTCATGCGCGAGATGAACGCCGCGCGCCGTAAAAAATTATAAATACATAAAAAACTATAAAAATTATAATATACTATTAAATTTCAAATCCCAGACATTTTTCTTCGATACTTTTATTGTTGGCTTAAAAATAAAATAGCGATTCAAGTTTTGACAGCGCCCCGTCAGATATTTTTAAATATAATTTTTATATTTATAATTACATTTGTTGTTTTGTTATACTTTCAATTTTTTTGTGTACTTTTTGTGGTGTGCAATAAAAGTATATTCATTAAATCATTCACATTGTATTTCGAATTCCACAGAATATAAAAAACGGGAATTGGTAAATATAAAAATTCCACAGAGTACATCGGGATCGGCACCTTCCAATATTAAAGAACATATTCCAGCGAATTTAATATGTGCATGATATAAAATGTATAATTACTACTACAATAAATAATTCTTTCATGAATAGTTTATACTTATTTTGTATGTATGTACTCAGTAATGGATGATATTAGGTTATTAGGACTGGCTGTTTTAACGTTAACAGTAAGCTACCTGCTTCAGTTTTTTTTTTTTATCCCACTACAAGTTAGTCCTTGACTGTAATCTCACCTGGTGATGATGCAGTCGAAGATGGTAGCGGGCTAACCTGTTAGGGAGTATTGTATTCATACCCCTAGTTTCTACGCGACCTAGCACCGGAACACTAAATCGCTTAGCTGCACTTCTTTGTCGGCAGGGTGGTACCTAGCCACGGCCGACGCCTCCCACCAGACCAGACGGGAGAACATTCAGAAATTATAAATTCCCGAATTGCAACGCTAACCGGGACCTCCTGTTTCAATTCACAGCGCTCACCAATGCGCCAGGGAGGTCGACAAGATATTATGGGAATAAATAAAGTCTTGAATGCAACTGTTTATAATTAAGTATTAAAACACTCATGTGATACTATTATCCCACACTCGTGCTTTTATACCCCTTATTATAAACCCGAAGAACCGTTTGTTTTTCCGACTTACAATATAATGTACATTATACTACCAGTGAAGCACTTTCATTTGATAAACATATTGAGGGAATTGTAATCTTGGATTTGAAATTTCATAGTTTATGGTATTATAACAGTCAAGCCCCTTTCATTTGATACCAACACACACACACACACACACATACACACACACACACACACATAGGTTAACCTGCTACCATCTTAGACTGCATCATCACTTACCACCAGATGAGATTGCAGTCAACGGTTAACTTGTAGTGGAATAAAAATCAAGACTGACACAAACCCACAAACTTTCACATTTATAATATGATAAAAAAAGTCTTTTTGTTTTTCCAAACACGTATTGTCACGCTTTCTAGTGGATAGCTTTCACTAAATGGCGCAAAAGTCGAAAGAAAATGCACAAGTTACTTTAAAAAATACACAAATCGTAAAAGCTATGCCTATAACATTCCAAGAGTTCCCTCGATTTCTCCAGGAATCCTACCCAGAGATCTTTAACTAAAGAAAATTTAACCATTTGAAAAGATGACCTTTTCAAACAAAACAAAAAAAAATCCAAATCAGTTAAACAATGACAAAGTTTAAAGGTAAGAAACATAAAGAAAATATCTTTTTTTGAGGTCGGTTAACAAACTAATTTTTTTTTAAATAATACAGAGGATATTTTTTATTGAAAACTTAACTTTCGTATTCGGGCTGATGTAACCGTACAGGAACCTCGAGGTTCATGCCGAAGTTTCCACGTTTATAAAGGTCGATACTAGATGGAGTCACTTGTATTTTAACTCGCGCTATTGTTTGTCCTACACCAAAAGTATAAGTAAGGCTGAAAATTCCCATTCAAGAGTAAGCTTAATCGAACTATTATTTCATTTCTCTATTATTTGCATAATGAAGGCTTGTAAATAGCAATTGTAAATATAACTAGGATAAGAGACCTTACAATTAGTTTATAAATTTGCTGAGAATATCATGTAAACGATTTCGTTACACAATTTTTGAAAACATCTCTTTTAAAGAAGAGATGTTAATAAATATAAGAATTATGAAAGTAATTCAAATTCTAAAATTCTTTATTCATGTAGGCCTATCACACAAGCAATTATGATACGTAATTATTGTGCGTTGATTGTGATTGGTGATAACTACGTTCAACAACTGTAACCTAAAGCTATGACGTTTCTGAACGCGATACTATTTAAAAAAAATATATTAAATAGGTAATTCATTGCCATTTCGAAAGTGCTCATACCCTACTTGAAATAAGTGAATTTCAATTTTTTTTTTTATTTTTGACATTCATGGTATACTGTATATTATTTTAAACAAATAACCGAATGAATTCTTTGAGATTTCTTTCGATAAGTTCAAACTTAAAAATTTATATAAAACGTAGGCTAAACAATTGCTCTAACTTCGTAGCTAAATATTTTATAACTGTGAGATCGTAATAACAAAAATCTCGGCTAAGTTTGTTGTGGGCTCTTCTTAGACCAGGGCGCGTTTGGAACCCTCGTAGCTTTAGGTTTAAGTAGGCGAACGAAGTTATCACCATCCCCTTACAATTATGTAAACATATCATATGTATGAACACTTCATAAGTGCCTGTGATAGGCCTACATGAATAAAGAAGATTTGAATTTTATCAGTTTATCAAGTATTTTCTTATGTTATGTTTTTAGTAGGTTATTGCCAACTAGCCATCAAACTTGCGACCTGCATACCAAAAAAATGTACACAGTTAAAGCAATAAAAATAATTCTATTCTAGGCCATTCTTCCCATGCAAGTTTGCTTACCCTGTCCAGCTGCATTGATAAGTGTAGCTGTAAGATTCACAGCGGCGCGTAAGTATCCCGTACGCAATAACTCCCGCAGACCGGCCTCATCTCTGCTCACGTGCTCAGCTCTGACGACCCCTCGACTGCCCGCGGAGCTGACTCCGAGATATTTCACTGCCACTTCTTGAAGAGCATCTGCCTGTAAGTATGAAAGAGATTTTTTTTAACAAAAAAAACCGACTGTTAATCATTTAAAATAAATACATTTTTAATAAATCTTTCAGTTGCGGAAAAATTAGCAACTATGTACAACTAACTTTTTTTTTTGTCTTTGTGGAAAAGCTTTATGGCTACCTCTGTCCTTTTGGGCAGGACAGCTAGGTTATGTGGGACTGGTATACCCGAACTAAAAACCACCACATCATGTCCCTCTCGTTGGCTTTATTGGACACCGGGGAACCCGTTGTATACTTCCCAGACGTCTACCAACCGCCCCAACCGATTGCCAGGGCTACCTTTAACTTGCATAAAATAATACACAATAGGAATATTATGATCTTTATTATACCTATGTATTGTTATAGTCGTAAAAATATAATAGGCCCGTTTTGACATTTGTGCAAGACCATAGAATGTAACTTGGAACGAAACTGAAAGAAACAATAAAATAAAAATCAATTACATACAGTGTTTTAAAAAATACGTAAATTTTTTTGGGACGTTAAATAATATGAAGGAATATATCGCGAGTATTCTTTTTGCGCTTACTTTATCGTAGCATGCAATTTATAATTGTTGCGAAACGTTCCGAAAACAGTTACGTTCTTAGTCTTTTTTTTTTTATACTAGAGCTGTAACCATTTTTTTACTGAATATCGAAATTAAATATTGTGTAGTAATCTTTACTACAAAGAATGAGCTTGGTTCTCAAAATGGGTTCTAAATAATGAGTCTGGGTTGATGTATCTGACCAAACGGCACATGACTGAAGCGTCCCCGCGCGCACTGCGCAGTTTTTCGTTCCTCGTCTTGTACAGTTGACTGTGCGCTCGTTTAAGTTTGATATATATTGTTTACTATTACGTTAACTATGGCTCTTCTATTTTGGAAATTAATTTAAACATAGTGATTTGACTCGATTTTTGTGTTTGTTGTTTTATAGTACTAACTCTGTTTCAACATGTTGAAAAATGGACGTATAATCAACAGCCAGTCACGCGTATTGGTTGTGAAGTTAAAGGAATACTTTGAACGAACGAACACTTTACAATACATAATAATATCAATCAAGTACTGATAAAAACTTGAATTGATTTATCGTGAGTATCGAGTCCCGAGTCTTATGGTTCCATAACTAGTTACGTCGCGATGACAAATGTCAAAACGGGCCTATTACATTTTTACGACTATAGTGGCCTTAATAATGCCGATGTCTCACTCCAGAACGGGTTATATAAAATAATTTGGGTATGCAGTGCTTTTGTCCATGTATGAAGTGCACGCCACTGGTTGAGAGACATCTCAAGGATTTCATCTGGTAATTTGTTATAAAAATTGTACCTATTCGTGACATGTCCTGCGAAGTGTTGCTCTATTTATAGGCAATGACCACCATCCATACCACTGCTTGGTCATATAATATATAAAAAAAATATAGAGACTACAATATGGCGGTGCAATGTTTTATTGCCTTTCTTTTCTCATTACGTAACTACTTTTTATTTCAATAACAACTCAATATAACATATAAAAAACATACTGCTTCTATTAAACTTACCAATTCCTCTTCCAAAACTAGGCCTGGCATTGTCAACACTTCTCTCTCTGGAAAAAACGATCCTTTTGGTGACGATTGTGCCTGGAATAGTTTTATTTTCTTTCTTTATTCAATATTGTAATTTCATACAGTTTAATTATCACAGCCACACAGAATTATGTATAAAGCATAAATCATGTCTTTATTTGTATATACTTTTTGTATTCTGTACAGTTCTGTCACCTAACTCCTACTAAAAGGCTGCACATGTAAAATTACTAAACTTGATACAATATCAATCTATTTAAACCTTTTATACTTGGATTTTATTATCACAAAGTTGACATGTCCAAAATTCTTTACCAATCAAAATTAGTTTTATAATTTTTATTAGTGTTTATACCTACACTTGGAGGAATTATCAATTTTATAAAATTAAATATAAAAAATTTGGAACCAACAGTATTTGAACCTGCGACTCTCTGGCAATCGCGGCCTGAGCGGTTTCTCCAATTAAGCTAAGAAATTAGTATATGCCTTTCACATCAGTCTATTATTATTAATTAGTAATATATAGTTTAAGCATTACAATGTATTTGTCAAAACTAACTTTTTTAAGATTAGACTGGCCTGAAATCCATATTATATTTAAGTATCAACATGCATGCAACCAGAAAGGCTTTCACCAAATCAGAGGGGCAATATTTTCCCTTACAAGGCGTAAAAATGGAACTGACAAAGATATGTAGGAACAAATTTACCTTTAACAGTGTTTTCTTTGCTTCCTCATTGGGTATCCACGCATCCCTTCTCCTATCAGCCTCCTTATCGACTGGTTGATTCTGAAATTTAGGTAGTTCACAACTATACTTATGTTACACATTGTAATCTGTATGGTTTTCTTAAAAAGTTATCATCATTGAAAGCTTTACGACTGACTATATAGTAGTTCACTGCCAGCCCAAAGATCTCTCTCAACTGGAGGGTTTGCCCTTAATCTAACCTTAACTACGCTGGGAATAAAGTTTTGCTGATCACAGTAAATGGTAGCAGTAGCACAGAATATGCTGCTGCATTCATTGTGAATTTATTACATTGGCAACACTAGCATATTGACTTTGGGTAAGTTATTTAGATAGTAGATATATATTAATTTAATGAATGTTATCTTAAATATTGATGGACGAATGGCACAGTGGGCAGTGACCCTGCTTTCCAAGTCCAAGCCTCCATGTTCAATTTCCACAACTGGAAAAATTTTGTGATGAACATTAATTTTTTTCATTGTCTGGGTGTTCATCTGTATATTATAAGTATTTTATATATATTATTCATATATTTGAGATTTATAGAAATTGGATATAAGGGGAATAATAAAAAAAATTGTTGAGAAATTAGAAAAGTAGTTGTTACTATTTTTTGCAACGGAAAGACAACATTGTGATTATTGACCCCAAATTGCACTACCTTTTCTGATCACTGGTAATAACATATTTCCTCTTTTCTACTTTTGATGTTGTGCATAAGTAGGTCAGTCGTAAGGTTTGAAAAGTGTGATACTTTAAAACTTGCCTTAATACTCAAGCCATCTATAGCCTCAGTAAGGACAGATGGTGACACAACAGTGCCTCTGTTTGGCCCTATTTGAGGTTCAGGCCCGATTGTGTCAAAGAATGTTGACGGATCAGGCAAGCTGGATGCAGGAACTGCCGCGGAACCGCTCACAGTCGGCAAAACATTCGTAAAGCTCATCTCTTGAGGTCCCTTCAGCTGCGTAAAAGATGTAGTCATATTCGTTGGAAACGATCCCGTTGTTATAGGTTGAGACCCTTAAATCAATCATAATTAAGCATTATAATTACTTAATAAACAGCACGATTTATATTATGGAAACATTATAAAATAAACACTACAATTGATACCTTCGGAGTCTCCCAAGTAAACACTTTGTATCATGTCGGATGGTGACGTTCCTATTTCGTCAAAGAATTGCGACGAAGGCGGGACCCCTGATCCCCCGAAATATTGGCTTAAATTAGGCTTATCCATTATCTTTCGATTTATTTACATCCATGGAATAATGATAATAATGTATTTGACGTAACAACTTGTCATTTGACAATATTGACATTTGGAGAAATTTTGTTGATTCTACGCACTTTTAGCGTTCAGAATTTAAAAAAAAAAACTGCGTTAATAGGTATATCTTGTGTAGTAAGAAGGGTTCATTTAGGGGTCGATAAAAAAAAAACCTCAGATGAAGGAGCTATTTAAGTAGCTATTATTATAGTGATAGCAACATATCAATGGCTTTTAGCCGTGAAAAAAAAACAGATTTTTTCAAATGAATTTGAATATAGCATAAACACATACATAGAGGACCATTGCCAATATTTCCAAAAGATGGTTATGTCTGTGCTATTATCCAAAGGTGTTACCACAATGGAAATTCATTGAACCTGTTTTAGATTATAAATTAATTATATTTGATTGGCATTAGAACCTGTTTAGCCTGAAAAATATTACAAGATAGACAAAAAAATAGTTGCACTAATGTATCTATCGCAAAATTCGCTGTATCCTTCTAAATCATATGTCCAGGTTTGTCCTTAACTTTAAATTTCCACCCCTAAATTAATTGAATTGTAGGGTCAGCAACCCTACAATATAAATGTCAAAACCAATAAAAAAAAAAAACTAGAAAGATCAACAAATTGATACACCCATTCAAGGAGATTTTCAGCAAAAACATCTTTATCAGCAATAAAATTTGCGAAACCGAGGCCGGTACGTATAAATAAAACGTCAATCTACACACATGGAGAGTATTGACCACCCGTTTTTGTATATCTGGTCGAATGTTAGTTATTGCTAAATGTATATCTTAGTGGTAAGAGCGCAGATTTATCGATATTACGTTATTTAATTGATTGTTTTGTGGGCAGGCCCAGATGACGAACCAGCCGTCGCCCGTGGAAGAGCAGGAGAAGCTTCTAGATGATGCGCTTAACATTGTAAAAGTCCAGGTAAATAAAACACTTTTAGTGTGGTTTATGTCGTTATCATTAAAGGGGTGTATGACTACGGCAAAGTTTACGGTATTCAGTAACTAGCTAGATCGAAGTACCAAACTGTTACTCGCTAAGATATTTCGTAACTTGCATCATGACTATATGTTAATTATATACATATTGAAGTTTTACTTTTGGCGCAATATGAGAATGCTATGAGAGTGATGTAGTATTAAGTGTGTGATGTAAGTTAATTAACATCAAAATTATTTGAATATGTAAAAATATAATTAGAGTTTAGTGCCAAATGCCGAATGCAGAACATTAGTGTTAGTCATCTCGGGCAGTATGTCACCATACCACCTGAGGTGACTAGCACTTGCATGGAAACATATTTTATGCCCGGACAGTAGGTAAACAGTGGGCAGCGACCGTGCTTCCTGAGTCCAAGGCTGTGGGTTTGATACCCACAACTAGAAAATGTTGGTGATATGACCATGAATGTTTTTCAGTGTCGGTGTTTATCTGTATATTATATATATATATTGTAAGTATTTATGTGTATTCATAAAAATATTCATCAGCTATCTTAGTACCTATAACACAAGCTTTGCTTGCTAAGGGGCGAGATGGCAAGGTATGTACTGTTGTATATTTTATTTTTTGAAAAAAGAAGCCAGACTTTGTAATAAAGTAATTGTACTTTGATCCTAATAATATTGTTTCTTCAATTTGCAGGCATTTCAGATGAAGAGATGCTTGGACAAATCCAAACTGATGGATGCTCTAAAACATGCTTCAACTATGCTTGGAGAACTACGGACCTCATTGTTGTCACCAAAGAGTTATTATGAGCTTTGTATCCTTTTGAATTTGGTTTTAATATATGCCTTGCCATAATTTTTTGTCTCTAGGTGAGTTGTCAAACATCCGTATCATGATGGTATTCTTCTTAAAGAATTACCAAAATATTCACATTTTGATGGAAATATCAAGTAAAAGTAAGATTTCGGAGTTACATGCAAATGAAGTTCGTGAATTAAGGTTATTTTTGACACATGCGATTATTGTACCTACCTATTGATGGTACTGTTCACAATATATTAGAACCACTAATCTATTTCATTAAAAGATTTTTTAACCGTCAAAGTTAAGGCTTGGGATTTGAGAGGTTTTTTTTAAAAACAAAACTTAATTTTTGATACCAATTTCTCATTCTCCTTTTCATTTAAGTCATTTAAAGTTGGATATACTTGTTGATCTCTGTTTGACATAGCTATATTTATCCTTAACACAAGAAAACCAGACATGGCAATAACAGATGAGCTACGACACCTAGAACTATACCTATTGGAGGAGTTCCAGAAAGGCCGCAAAGTGGCTGATTTGTATGAACTAGTGCAGTATGCTGGAAATATTGTGCCGAGACTGTACCTGCTTATCACAGTCGGATTGGTTTATATCAAGACTAATTCTCTCTTAAGGAGGGATTTGTTGAAGGTGGACTTTAAATTTCTCATTATTGTCAATAGCCTAATAAGTGTCCTACTAATAGACAAAGTCAAAGTCAAAAATATCTTTATTCAAGTAGGCCCATAGGTGGCACTTTTGATGCGTACATAAGAATTACACGGTAGTGAGATGATAGCGATAACCACATTCGTAAACTTAAAACTAAAGCTACGAGGGTTCTAAACGCGTCCTGGTCTAAGAAGAAGCCCACAACAAACTTAGCCGGGTGTTTTTTTTTGTTATCACCATCTCACAATGTCATTTAAAATTATTAGAAGAGTATTATTTATAAATAATGTGATATTGAATAGTAACACGTTTATTGAGCTAGGTAGCAAAACTTGACAGTATGTGTACATGTAATAATTAAACTACCCACTTAGTTTTACATTTGTTAAGAAAAGGTGAACAAATGTTGTAAATACTTATATATGACATACCTTTCCCCCTAGTATGTCGTATAAATTACCTAAAGTTTAACAATTTAAATCAAGAAGTCAACAGCACACTATAAAAAATATAACAAAGAGCAACCTGGTTAGAGCAATAATTCACACCCAAGCTTTTTTATCGATTACATAGTCTTTTATACTATAATAGGATGAAGGTCCCTTGTCCTTTGCCTTGTAATAAATTCATGAGGCTTGATTTAACATCTATTTGCACTGAAAAATGAGTATTAGTGTTACGACAATGATGTCATTGCTTTATTGTACAAGAATCAATATTGCACCGCAGATCATATGAACACAATTAGCGGCACAGCTATGTTATAATATGAAAGTGACAGTAGATTTTTATATTGTCGCTTTGCAAGCATGTAACTTTAGTATATACAAAGCTTCAATGTAAATCATTTATTAGAGCTTCATTATTGATGAACCTACTTATACAGACCATGTATTTTTATTTATTTGTACTTCAGTACACAGTTAGGAAAATAAAGGACGAATAGGGAGAAACACAAAAACTGTCCGCCGCTAACTGTGGTCGCTTTTTGTATTCTACTCCAGTTTTTGGGTTAATATTATAATAAATTATAATATTTTGTTGTTTGATTGTTCGGCCGCCATAATATTTTGTTAGTTTATTAGGGCTACTATATACTATACTTGAAGTGTGCCAAGACAACATGGATAATTGATTATAATTTTTCAACAGGATTTAGTAGAAATGTGCAGAGGAGTACAGCATCCGTTACGAGGACTGTTTCTGAGGAACTACCTGTTGCAGTGCACAAGAAACGTGTTACCGGACACTACTGAAGCCCAGAATGAAAATGAAGGCAATGTGAGTTAATATGGCTTTTAATATTATTGAGGAAGCAGTGTTAGCCCATTGGGTAGGGCTTCGACCTCAACTTTGGAGGACCAAGTTCGAACAGCAAGCATTGCATTGTATTTTAAAAAGAATTCAAATACAAAAATGTTTTATTCATGTACACCTTATCATCGGCACTTATGAAACGTTCATACATTTAACATGTTACACTAATGTTAGTGATGGTGATAAGTGCATTCGTTAACTTAAAACTAAAGCTAGGAGGGTTCCAAACGCGCCCTGGTCTAAGAAGAGCCCACAACAAACTTAGCCATGTTAATATATTATATTATATAATAATAATAATAATAATATTTGTTTATTGTTGAAAAAAACATAGGTGCATCTCATGTGCACAATAGGTATAACTGATATTAATGTTATAATTTACGCGGATATACAGAAATCAACTGGCCCTAAGCTAGGTATAAACCTGTGTCGCCTTATAGGCGAATGGCAATTAATTTTTAATCAGAATATCAACCTGGAAAAATTAGCTGTAAAGTGCCAAAAATATTACACATTTAGACATTTGACTAAGCTTACTCGCTACGCACGTTTTGCTGTGTATTCACTTTACAACGAATAATTGTTAACATTGTAAAGTCAACATCTCCAGTGTCAGAGCGAAACGTGCGTACATTTCCAAAGATCTGTTTGGTGTGGAGTATTAAGATTGAAGATATTATAAATGTTCTCTTGCTTTTCGGGGAGTAGAAAATAGAAAATTAAGCTAATTTTCATAGTATATCATGAAATTCCGCAAAGTAACGTCTACGTCTAGCGAAATATTTATATCATAGCATTAAATCTTCATTAAGTCAAAATAAATTGTCTACAGGTACGCGATGCGATCGATTTTGTGCTGATGAACTTTGCGGAAATGAATAAACTGTGGGTCAGAATGCAGCATCAAGGTCACACAAGGTATTATGTGTTTGACGTTTGAATCTGGTCGATTTCTTTTAAAGCCAGCAATGGGGTATAATTGCTGGCATATTACGCGTCTTTATTGTTGAGAGTAAAAAACCATATTACAAGAAGAGTTTTAAATATGCTTGAGAAAAGACAGAACAGTAGAAAATGAAACGCAAGATGGGTGGATTTTGTTAGAGTAGTGTCCTCTAGCTGAAAAGCGGTGATAGCATATTGGGTAGGAGCTCGACTACGGCCATAGTCCACAACGCTGGCTCAGTGCGGTTTGGTGGACTCCTCACACCTTTGAGGATATTATGGAGAATCAGGTGCAGGTTTCCTGACGACGTTTCCCTTCACTGTTAAAGCACATTAAACTTTAGATGTTAATCTGATACAGTGCTAGTCGATCGATCAGTGCGCCGTGCAATAATTTTTGACATTACTATTCCACAGTGTTTTTTTTATGCATTGTTAATATTAAAAAAAAATGAAAATCAATAAATGATAGAAAATAATAAGTTGATGTATATATAGTTTCATAGTTTTGTCATCAAAGTGCTAATAATGTTTATTTATTTGCATACGAAAGGGACAAGGAGCGTCGCGATCGCGAGAGATCCGAACTTCGGATCCTAGTTGGCACTAACTTAGTGCGTCTGTCGCAACTAGAGTCTGTGGGCGAGCAGGACTACAGACGTCTTGTGCTGCCCGGGATACTGGAACAAGTTGTCAGTTGTAGGGATGCCATAGCCCAGGAGTACCTTATGGAGTGTATTATCCAGGTAAGT
This sequence comes from Pararge aegeria, assembly GCF_905163445.1. Lineage (NCBI taxonomy): Eukaryota > Metazoa > Arthropoda > Insecta > Lepidoptera > Nymphalidae > Pararge > Pararge aegeria. The sequence goes on from NC_053180.1 coordinate 3,083,984, forward strand.
TCAACGCCACGACGTATCAATGTCTTGTTCAAAGGTTGCTCCGCAGAAATCGCTACTAAGCGATAAGGCCGCCTTTTGTATACTGCTTCTGTCTGTGTTTTTTTTGTGTGCAAATAAAGAGTATAAATGAATAAATTAATTAATGAAGCCTCGCACAGTACCAGGCTCAAGTCCGAACAAGTACGTATAGACATTGTTTTGCCTTAACAATAGGCATGTTAAATTGTTTAAATAACAAATACAAAATCAGATTATGAATCCATAGTATACAATTGCAATCTAAATAATTCAATTGGATAAGTATTTTTATGTCTCATGTATTTCCTATTATTTATCATTTATTATTTTTCTTTTTTTTTTTTAAATTATTAACAGTGCTTAAAAATAAATTAAAAAACACTATTAAAAATTAAAAAAAAAAAACTTCCACCCTCCGCTTGCGGGGCTTTTAAATGCCCAAGCAACCGGTGGTCAGGGCTCCAGAGTGAGGAAACTCCTCACAATACGCGCCGTTTCAAGGACTACTGCCTTCTGTATCCGACCCTTGATCCAACAACCAAGCGAAAGCTTCTTAAGATGTTGGTCGAAGCTTTTCGCGAGACTGAAACGACGATCGGAAAAACAACGGTCGACTCAACATTCCATATGGCGGTAATCTCGTGAGCAAGGTCCAACTTTTTCCTTTTCAGCTTTCACCAGATTATCGTCATGTGGAATAGTAATGTCAACAATTATTGCAAGGCGCACTGATCGATCGACTAGCACTATGTAATATACCTGTCAGTGATAATCGTTCGATCCCAGTAGAGCAATGCACTGCTATTTTCAAGAACTGACGCCGGGTCGTACCTATAGAAAGGCATCTCAAAATCGATAAGGCCAAACCGAAGAGCAAGTTGTTGATGAACTATCCTGGCTACTTGATTATGTCTGTGCAAGTATTCGCATATTCTATTATTTTATTATTACAACATTCTATAATAAAGAATTCAGTGGCGTGCATAGAGGGTATGATCAGGGTTTGCAGAAGATATAAAATGAAGAAAATCTCCAGTACGACTTATAAAAAGCCTACCCTTAAGTATTTATAACTCATACTGGAGATTTTCTTCATTTTATATCATCAACATACCCTTTATGCACGCCACTGAAAGAATTATATTAATATACTAAGTATTAATATAAGGAATAGTAGAATTTATGAATTAGAAATTCCTCAAGTAGGTACCAGCTCGAAGCTTTAGATTCGGTGGATCGTCGCGCTGGCGATCTAATAAAATTGTAGAACACAAAAGCTGCTAGTTACATAATATATTCTCTCGCGGACTTTTTTTTGTAGACTAGACCCGTCCCATGTCGTTCCAAAGAAGCAGTTGACATCTAACTTCTGTCAATTATCACATACCACTGTATATTATGAAAATTAAGCTTAATTTGCTACACTCCGCGAAAATCAGGAGAATCTGGTGTAATTTATAATTTCTCCAATCCTCATACTCCAAACCAAACAGATCTTTGGCAATGCATCTTTCGCTCCGAAACCGGAGCATCCTCAGGAGATGTTGACTTTACAATGAATAATTGTTAAGAAGTAACGCATGCTTCTATCCAATACATACCACTGTAACAGGTATTCCCCGACGAGTTTCACCTGGCGAATCTGCAACCGTTCTTGAAGTCTTGTGCTGAGTTGCAGCCGGGTGTGAACATCAAGAATATCATCATAGCTTTGATAGAAAGGCTTGCGGCGTACAGTCAGGTGTGTGAAACCTTTTTTCACACCACTCGTTCGACAATGATTTATTACCTAGCTTTATATTAAAAGGGCAAGTACGTTAATACATCCTATAGGCTTAGCGGGTAAGTAATGTTTTACTTGAGTCCCTAGGGCCTTTAATAAATAAAATATACTACGACGATACACACATCGCCATCTAGCCCCAAAGTAAGCGTAGCTTGTGTTATGGGTACTAAGAAGATAGCTGATGAATATATTTTTTTATGAATATAATACACATTAACACTTATAGTATATAGATAAACACCCACTGAAAAACACTCATGTTCATCAAAAAAACATTTTCCAGTTGTGGTAATCGAACCCACGACCTTGGACTCAGAAAGCAGGGTCGCTGCCCACTGCGCGACTCAGTCGTCTTTAATGATTTGAATAAGTATCGCTATACTCATGGTTCTAGATGCAATACCCTCGCTACGCTTTAGTTACTCTAAAATCCTTCGATTGCTCGGGATGTATCCCGTAACGTAAGACATTGACCCCCGAACCCCTTGTTGAACAGTCATTGTTATCGCGTAGAATACTGAGAGTTTTTCTAACTACGTTTACTTATTCGATCGCGTAAAACCTAACAATGTTTTATATGCAATTTTAAAACCGCCATCTAGTTACACAGTATTCCCAGTATGTACTGTAACTAACAGGCAATAATCATATGTGCGTAAAAGCACTGCCTAACCTGCAAATTTATTAGACTTTTTGCGGTTTTATGGAATCTTCATAATTTTTGCATACCCTCAAGAACCTTATCTGATGTGCCTATATAATATTTTTGTATGTTTCAGAGAAATGAAGGTAACGTGAATCTGAGCGTGGTCCTGGAAGACGGTAAAGAGCAAGAAGTCCAGTTGTTTGAGGTGTTCTCCGACCAGGTCGCTGCTATCACCCAGGTGGGCAAAGCACCATCGCTTTTTAATAATTTAGTTGAATAAATTACTAACGTATACCAGGTGCCGTTGGCTATTGATGAAGTAATATTCATTTTATTTATTGTTCAAATCACATCATCATTTAACATCTTTTAAAAGCATTTTTTTTTAATTCTTTTTTTTTTAGGGCTTTTACAGAACAGCTGCATGTCAGCTCTATTGTAACCTAATAAACATTAAGTTTATATTTTATCAGCAAATAATCTAAACAAGTGGCACGCCTCGATGGAGTCTGGTCTTCCTAATAGGTTATGAAACACGCCAAAGTGCAACTTGTTTTAAAAGCATTTGTGTACTAAGAAAATATTACCGACGTATTTTGACTATGATATTCTCATTACAATCGCTTGCGAACGCCAAGCGCCATTATTGTTTACCTTTTACCTTCTGTCATAACAACATATATTCACTGAATTATAATTGACTACTGTTTTTTTCGTTTGCTGTACGGTTGTTTGTAAATAGGTACACTTATTATTGTTAACTTTAACCTTTGTGACAGTGTACTGTTGGTAAATGATTGCGAGGAATATTCGTAGTGTAAGAAAGTTCTTATATTCGGCGTGTGATCGAATGGTTCAGTGTGCTTGGAAAATGTAGGTAAGTTTAAATAAAAAACGCCCTTAGTGTTTACTCAGTGTAAACTATATTGTTCGTCAGTCTCCAGCATGCAATATGCAGATTTCTGGTGTTTAAAAAGGTTCTGTCAGTTGAAATGTAACAAAACACTGCACAATTATTCCGACGTTATGCCACATTTATTAACAAACGCCTTTAATGTATACTAAATTACTTCTACTTATATACAATGTGTATGTTCTATATGATTATTTAAATTTATATATTACGTATGTTTATTTAAATATATGTATTTGTATCTATACATTTTGCTATTTATGTTGGCACTATACCGTTCTCTTACTGTAAGTCCTATCTACAAAGGTTGCTTGTAATAGATTGCTTGCAATAAGGCCGCCTTTGCATTTCTACATTGTGTACTGTATACTCCTTACTGTTTCTTTTCCCATATGTTATACGTGCAATAAAGTGTTTCTTGTAAAATTATTGATTGGCTAGATTTTGCCCGCGTTGTCTGAGATACCGTCAGCGTTCCTGGGATATAAAGTAGCCTATTTTACCTTTCCACTAACTCTATCAAGTTAATTACTGACTTAGTTTGGGTGTTAAGGAATGACAAACAAATAAACAAATCGACAAACAAGCTTTCGCATTTATTATATCAGTAAATTACTGTTATAAAACTACGAGCTAACTAAAATTTTCTCCAACAGAGTCGCACAGATATGCCACCGGAAGACATGTTGGCACTACAGTTGGCTCTACTGAAGCTTGCCCAACGCTGCCACCCTGATAAACTTACCTATGTGGACAGAGTATTGGCACACACTGACAGGATCTGTGCTGATATACACCAGAGCAGGTATGTTAACTATTTTTTATCTGACTTAATATGATACAAATATATTTATATGCACCACCTACCTAGAGCAGCAGAAAAAAATAATGCAAAATGTTTGTGTGACAAACATGAATGTTGTTCAGTGTCTGGGTATTTAAATACAGTTTTTTTTTTTTTGCAAAACAGTCATTACATGGAAGTAACTTAATATATACTTAATATATTATATAACATAGACTAAACATTGCCGAAAAAGTACAGTTAATTTACAATATTAGAAAATTTTAAAAGTTTTGAGCAGAGCAGTAAGGCAATAAGTGGTGGGAAAGAAAAGAATAGGTACATAATTAATTAAAAACAGCAAGAAAAAAAAGATATAGTTGAATATAAAGATAAAGTATGAAGGTACATTAAAAGTATTTTTTCAAAAGCTTTTGTCTTGAGCAGTGTTTTATGCCATCGGTGGCCTGGAAGTGATCGCTATGTAGCGATAAGGCCGCCTTTCGATTATGTATACAATATACATCGTCTAAAGTAGTTGTTTTTATAATTTTTCCTGTGTTTTTATGTGGTGTAAAATAAAAGTGTATTCATTCATTCATACAAACAATTTTTTTATTACTTCGAAGGGTAAATTATATAAAAAAAATACATAATAATAATAATAAGAACAAGTAAGAAAAAAAATGATTATACACCCCTGATATCATCATTCGTGTGTGGTATATGGAGTTATCCATATTATCAAACTAGATGGCGCCACAAGATCCTATATCACGCTATCGAAGTATTCACAAGTGTGTTCCTTATATCGAGCCTTTACCCCGGGGGCTATATTTGCGTATATAAATAAAGCTTCTTTTTTTAATTTTATTTTATATCGATTTTAATTGGAAACCAACAGCTGAAATTAGAAAATATTTCATAAATTGGTTGACTTAACAGTTGACTAACGTTTCAATATTATAATATGGTTGCATGGGATTCATAAAATACAATTTATGTGTAATATAATAGTATAATTCTATGGTCTGTCTTTTGTGTCTTTATAAGGTGGGTAAGAAAAAAACATTTATATTTATGTAAACAATCTTTTCGCAAATTTATAGTGAAGTGTAAAGTAACTTAAAAAATATATTGCAAAAATATATAAAAATAATTTAAGAAAATCTCTAATTTATTTATTTCAACACTTGTTTTTTAACATACTTTAGAGTAATATAAAAAAGATTGTTTGCACTATAAGATATTAACTGTTATAAACAGAGATACACTCTATCATCTATTTCTGTACCTATTATTAAAATTTTATTGCATATCGCATTTTAATTGGTTGATTGTTAACTAATTAACAGGTGTTCACAGATATTTATTTGGTGAATTGTTCATAAAATTGTACAAGATTCTAGATAAACATGTATTTATGAATGAATGAATGAATATACTTTTATTGCACAGAAAAAAACAACGTATACAATATGTAGGCAAAAAAAAAACCAAAATAATAGCTACTACATTACTCCTAATTATTTGACTGTTCGCTCTAAATGGTCGAAGCTGAGTAAGGTGATTTTATAGAACTCCTCCCAGTCGAAGCTGCGTAAGGTGATAGATTGTTGTAAACAAAAATTATCAGTAATGCTATGATGATATATGATCAGTTGAAAGAAAAAGTGCAAGATTGCGGTCACCTACTCGTTGGACAGATACGGTGAAATCGTTGACCCAGACAGTTGGAATTATGGAGGGTAGAGGTAAGGAGAGTCATCTTATATGGGAGAAAAGTTGAAAAAGTGTCCAGTTGTTGCGCTAAATAACAGTTCAAAAATCCTCCACAATGGCGCTGGTGGATGCACAGGGTATGGTATGAATGTAGCAATCTTAGATGAATTGAAGTATTGAAAAATTTAATGTCATTATCGACTAAAGTAGTTAATTATTGAGAATTTCAACAACTTACGTTGTATAAAATATTGTGGTAAATATAACCTTACTTCCTTGTATCTCCATACTTCCTTGTTTATTTTTCAAGCCTACTCTAACAATATTTATATTTGGCGCTTTTTTTAAGAGTTACCCTGATGCAAATGTGGCGCCATCCTAATTTAATACATTTTGACGACACTTTTTCATATACACAGATGACTCTCCTACCCTCCATAGTTGGAATGCTTCCGACACGCTACCAACCGTCAAAAGTGGAGAAGACTCGCGCGGGAAGCCGTGCGATCCATTGATGCCTAGCGCCATGGAATTCATTTCAGCAGCCACGACCACTGTGCCAAGAGTGCACGACTAAGAAGAGATGATGATTTGTGATTCCAATTTAAATGTTTTAAATTATTTGACGGCCGATTGGCGCAGTGGGCAGCGATCCTGCTTTCTGAGTCCAAGGCTGTGGGTTCGATTCCCACAACTGGAAAATGTTTGTGTGATAAACATGAATTTTTTTCAGTGTCTGGGTGTTTATCTATATGTTATAAGTATTTATGTAGGTATATTATTAATAAAATTATTAATCAGTTATCTTAGTACCCATAACACAAGCTACGCTTACTTTGGAACTAGATGGCGATGTGTGTATTGTCGTAGTATATTTATTTTTTATTTATATTTAAATTTATATACATGAATATACTATATATTCTAAATCTATCCATTTTTGCGGATGATTGATATATCAGTCCTTTTGCAACTACAAATAGTGTAGAAATGGAAATCGAACAGTGCACGGCGTTTCAAGCTCTTAAAATGATCCTTTAACATCAGATGTAGAATATTGCAGATAATTTTTGTTAAACTTTAATAATAATATTTATCGTCAAAAATTAAATGTAATTTTTTTTCCAACAGCGGTAAACCACACTTAGAACACAACACACCGGTGTTCAAGGAACTTATGAAGATTCTCAAACTACCCGCCGATCATTACAAGAACATCCTCACACTGATCAAACTGCAGAACTACGCCCCGCTGATCAACCGGCTCAACCAACCCGGTCGGTTGTTGATCGCTGTGCATTTAGTTAATGACATTTTGGAGAGTGATACTACGGTTTCTACACCGGAGGATGTGAGTATTTCAAGACTATGCTTAGTTAATCTACCGGCTCAATCAACTCGTATGGAAATTTAGAACAATCTGATGAATCAATAGATTTTTTGTTTGATGTATGTTGTTGTTTAGTTAATCAACCGGCTCAATCAACTCGTATGTAAAGTTACCTCAACAATTCACGGAACAATGCTGTCCACCCGTCGATTTATTTATTTATTTATATCCTTAGTATACTTACAGCTAGCCAAAACGTATACTAAGTCAGTTACAGATGTACATTACTAAAAAATGTTAGTTAATTTGGCGGAATATAATTTAGGAATCGAGTGAAAATAGTGGTAATATTCCCCTGCAAGTTCGTACAGTTTTACACTTATTTATTTATTAAACTCTTTATTTGTATACCACAACATTTAAAATGTAACAAAAACAGAAACATCGAAAGAAGTAGTAATACAAAAGGCGGCCTTATCGCTTAATAGCGATCTCTGCCAGGCAACCTTAGAATTAGGAAAAAAAAAAGAAGAGGAGAATAGACTGCTGGTGGTACAAATATTAAAATACATACATGCAAATAACTACATGCCAATACATAAACTAGTGTGCACAAATAGATAAAAAGTAAATAATATAATAAATAAATAAATATAAAAATAAACTAATATATATAATAACAACACTTACATAATTAAATACTTTAACATACAATAAATGAGTAAGTACATATATACATACTATTAAAAGTCGTTAACAATATAATGGGCCTTAACTGCTCTTTTAAATATCGCCAGTGATTTGGATCGTCGTATGCTCAATGGAAGCGCATTCCACAATTCCACAGCTCGTACGCTAAACGAACGCTTATAAAATTTTGTCTTATGATAAGGCATACACAGCGTCAGCGCACGGCACGATCTTACACCAGATTGCTCACCAAGAAAAGTGAACTTCTCTTTTAAATACGAGGGAGTATTTAGATGAAATAACACACAGTACAGAAGAGAAAGTACATGCATATCCCGGCGACGACGAATAGGAAGCCACTTGAGTTTTTGTCGAAATACGGAAACATGGTCATATTTGCGAAGGCCAAATATGAACCGAATAGCCAGATTTTGAAGACGCTCAAGTTTATTAAGCTGATCCTCGGTCAGATTAAGAAAGCTTGCATCCGCATAATCGAGAATAGATAGAAAAAGAGAATGTGCTAGCATAACTTTGGTCGGAATTGGAAGAAATGATTGCAGCCTTCGCAACGAGCTCATCGCCACAAACACTTTCTGACTCAGCTCTTTGACATGCACTGTCCATGACAATTCCCGGTCGAGGTATACACCAAGATCTTTCACAGAGTCACAAAAAGGAATAGCGATGCCATTATAAATAACAGAAGGAATGCTCAGCCAATCAACCCTCGCGATCATTCCTGAGCTACCAATAACGATAGCTTTTGATTTTGCAGGATTGACCTTTAGCCCATATTGCCTGCTCCACTCAGAAATTGCAGCCATATCATTATTTATAGCTGCAATAGCAGAACCAAGATTTTGAAGGGTAGATGAGCGATATATTTGGATATCATCTGCATACATGTGATAGAGAGAAGAGATGTTTTGAGTAATAGAGTTAATGAAAATAGAAAAAAGTAAAGGAGATAACACGCCACCCTGAGGTACCCCAGCCGCTACATCACACCAAGACGAAAAGGACTCGTCAATCTGAATGCGCTGTCGACGGCCATTGAGGTAACTCCGAAACCAGTCTATTACTGATGGAGATATGTTAATAGAGCGTAAAAGACTAAGCAAGATGTCAAAGTCAACTGTATTAAAGGCATTGCTAAAGTCAAGCAGAATAAGAATTGTTAGCTGCTTGTTATCCATCGCCCATCGAATATCATCAGTTACTTTAGCAAGAGCAGTAGCCGTACTATGACCAGGACGAAAGCCAGATTGCAAAGAACTGAGAAGGTTATTCTTATTAAGAAAGAGACTAAGTTGTTGAGATACGAGTTTTTCAAGAACTTTTGAGAGAAATGGTAATATAGAAATGGGGCGAAAATCAGAAAACGATGAAGGGTTGTTTTTTTTAGGTAGAGGAATAATCTGAGCAAACTTCCATTCTTCAGGGAATTTGCTACAGAGAATGCTACGCATCTAGTACAGCGAGGTTACTATACATTTGATGAATTCCTCAATGACAAGGTAGAATGGAAGCAGCCAGCCTCGCTCTCATCTCCCGCAAGATAGCAAAATGATTGTAAATGTTGATGTTGGAAAAGAGCAACTACTGAGTTTCTTGCCGGCTCTTCTCGGTAGAATCTGCTTTCCGAACCGGTGGTAGAGTCACACAAACATGCATACTTGACGTTTCAAAAGTGCTTATAAAGTAGGCCTACTTGAAATAAATGAATTTGAATTTGAATTTGAATTTGAATGGAAGAGTTTAAGATATGGGTTAGAATAGGGGAAACAACGTCAAGAATTGGAATGATCATATTACGGGTAATGCTATCTACACCAACAGCATTCGATGCAATGGATATTATGCTCTTCTTAACATCACATTCAGTAAAAGACTCGAAGGTAAATGGTAAAAAGTTAGGAGTTGAGTGGGAAGAAAGAATACTAAGAGTACGTTCTTTATCGGAACTATTAATTGTATCAGAAGTAGAAAAATGTTTATTTAGGAGTTCGATATCAACGTTAATAGAAGATCTATGAGATGATTTACCAACTCCAAGAGACTCAAGAAACTTCCAGGTTTTAGCAGTGTCACCACTTTCAACAGACTTATGAATATGGCGTCGTTGAGCATCCCTACACAATGTATTACAGCGATTCCGTGCTTTATGATATTTTTCCCGGTTAGCGTCAGTATTATTTGTTTTGTATTTATATTTCGCCGCAATCTTTTTGTCCATTAAAATTTTTATCTCTTCTGATAACCAAGGCGCCGGTAGATGTTTCAGCTTGATTGGTCTTAACGGAGCATGCGTATCGTAGAGTTGCGTTATCAGGGAATTAAATATCTCAATTTTGCGGTCAACTGAGTCAACAGCAGCGATAGCCGCCCAGTCCAGATGACTAGCATCATCACACAAGCGACGGCTGTCAATTCCTCCAAAGTTACGCCGCAGAAGTACCCTCGATTTTGCTTTAAGTGGACGTATTTTATATGAAAGATAAATCAAATCATGATAAGAAAATGCATCGGCAGGACACTGGCCATGCTTAAAGACGAAATCCGGAGAAGATACCATAATAAGGTCAAGAAGAGAAGGAGTACAACCAGGAGAATAATGCGTAGCAGCAAGGGGCAGGACAGACAAATTACAGGATTCCACTGTAGTCAAAAATTTCTTGCTGCGATAATCATTTTTGAGTAAACAAGTATTAAAATCTCCAAAAATAATGGAGTGGCTATAAAGAGGAACTTCTTTCTCTAATAAGGATTCAAATGAACGAAAGTAATCAGAAACGTATGGTGGACAATAGAACACTCCAAGAAGAATTTTGGTATGGGAAATAAGAACTTCAACAAGTAGGTGCTCAGCAGCATCAGGTAAGGGGGGTTGTGAAGACATACTAATAACAGTAAAAGGAATATAAGAACGCAAGTAGATCGCTACTCCACCACCCCCCTTACCAACACGGTCATTGCGAATAAGCCTAAAACCTGGCAGCGAATAAGAGGTAGAAGGTAAACAAGTTTTAAGCCAAGACTCAGACACTAGTATAGCATGTATGTTACGGGAATCAAAAGATGCAAGCATATCAGGATAATGAGCTGGGATACTTTGTGCATTAATATGAATGACATTAAGGTTCTTCAAACAATCTGAGAAGCAAGAATCAAGAGTTTTATCAAGTGGAAGGAAAGATGTACTGTGGAAACTATCATCACTAGACGACATAGACAGAAAAACATCACTGTCCATACTGTTCAACGACATTGTATAGAATAAAATAATATATCAAATAATAAATATAAAAAAAAAAAAAACAATAAAAATAACAAATATAAAGCAATATATATATAAACTTAAAGAGTAAAAGAAAAAAAAAGAATACTAACTATGGTATTAATATATAGATTTTCCTAATCCGCCAGCTGCATCTTGAAAATATAAGAATACTAGACAATTAAAACATTTGCACAGAAAATATTGAAGTTAAACAAAAAAAAAACAATTAACAAAACTGCGTATAACAAAATAAAAATAAAACATAACACTTACACAGCTAACCAGCATTTGCTAAGTGCGTCTGGATTGTCAACCTTATTGTAAAGGAGTAAGAACTAGTGTTGGAGACAGGCCCTCCTACGCCTTTGTTCCAAAGTATCCAAACCTATACCTGACATATCTATACCTGATACAAATAGTCAGTTTACTAGGCTACACAAAATTGCTTATTCATTCAAGGGCAATTTTATATTATTTTATAACAAATTACCAAATGAAATCTTTGAGATGTCTCTCAATAAGTTCAAAGTTTATATAAAACGTAAGCTTGCAGAAAAATCCTATTATAATATTAAGGATTACTTGAACGATAAAAAAGCTTGGGTGTGAATTGCTCTAGCTTCATAGCTTAATATAAATAAACTGTGAGATGGTGATAACAAAAAAAAAATTACCCAGCTAAGTTTGTTGTGGGCTCTTATTGTAAGACCAGGGCGCGTTTGGAACCCTCGTAGCTTTAGGTGTAAGTTGGCGTATGAAGTTATCACCATCCCCTTACAATTATGTAAACATATATGTATGAACGCTTCATAAGTGCCTGTGATAGGCCTACATAAAGAAATTTTTAATTTGAATTTGAATAATAACGGGTATAGGTAGGGATAGTACCCATACATTTTTGAAGTGAAACTTCTTTAGAATCGTTGCAACGGAAAAAACGACAGGTAAGAGACACAAATACAAAAATGTGTAGGATGAAGTAGGCAAAGAATGAGACAGAAATATACATCTTATTTTATCTGTTTTTTTCCTATTTAACTTAAATAACCAAGGAAACCGAATATTATTTAGATAAAGAAAGTGTAAGTGTCCGTTTCTATATTATTAATGTATAGGACAGAGTGAGATATAAAACATTATACATTTTTTAACCTATTCTAGTTACTATGGAAACTAAATAATATACCTTACATTTATCCTAATAGCTTACTCTACATCCACCTCAATCTATCGTAGGCTACTATTCAGAAGTTACACTTCCGCCGTGTGTGAATAAATTGCACAGGATTTTTTTTCTTTTTAATAAACTAAAAACAATTATGACATAAAGAAGTTTCACTTCTTACTTATGTATTAGTGTATACACACTCATTTTTTTTTAAACAAATTCCGCAAGTGTGTAGTTTGCATTGAGCATTGCTGTCCAAGAGCGCATAGAATGACGATAATGAACGTAATATATAGATTTGCTTCAAATAATGTTGTCACTATAGGTGGAAGCCGTGTTATGTATGTTGGATGTACTGGTACGTGAGCAAGCCGATGACCCCTTCTCGGAACCCGACGCTGAAGACTTTATGGAAGAACAAGGACTGCTCGCAAGGTAAAGAGTTCTTCTAAACATTGGGTCGGTAGAAATATTGTATGCTAGCTGGGTTACGATTGTGTGCGGAGTGTTCCCGGGACCCAGCTACCTGGCGACTAATTGGAACATCGTAGGGTTTTAGTCGGTACGATTCCGACTATATAATATTTATGTGTCATTTTACAGAAACTTTTATAGTAAAACTTTTATAATAACTATCAATAGATTTGTAAACCTTGTTAAGCGTTACACCGTCAAACTGCTGGCCACAGGCTTCTCTCGTATGAAAAAGGGTTTTTGAAGCGTAGGACCCTACTACAATACGGCTTGGTGGCATTTATAAAGCGTTGGTAGTGGTTTAAGTCGGTACGATTCCGACTATATAATATTTATGTAAAAAAAAATTGTGTGAATACTTTAATTAATTAAAAAAATTTATTGATTTTGTTAATGTATTTGTGTTTAGCTATTTGAATCTAGGTTTATAATAATTTTAAACCACCTGTCCGCTCTCGCTCATCTTGTCCTAATCCAAAGGTTGCCTGGCAGAGATCACTACTAAGCGATAAGGCCGCCTTTTGTATTCTACTTCTGCCTTTGTATTTCTTTTTTTTTTTTTTCCTAACTTCATAGTGGTGTACAAATAAAGAGTTACATAAATAAAAGAAATAAATAAATAAGAATTTAATTGAATGAGTATTGTTAAAACAGGCATGCAAATTCTAATTGAAAACCACTGCACCTCTCGGTCGTGGCGGAGGTATCCGAGAGGTTACCCTACAAGATAAAAAAAATATCTTACATCATCCTCAGTTCTTAACATCTTTAGCCTTTCACTACTTGTTACAGGCTTCTCTCTCATACAGAAAAGGGAGCGTAGGACCCATTACGCTACTATAATACGGCTTGGTGGCATTAATCACGTATCGGTGATAATAACTGTGATCGATAGATAAACGTGCTCTCCCTGGCACGGGCGTACAAAATGAAAAATATCTTGACATATTTTCTGTTCAGATTTTCAGTCTGTAGGGAATTGACGGTATACCCCCGTGCCTCGGAGAGCACACATGGGTATCAAAAATGAACGACATCACCTTGAAATTGTTATGCCGTGCGTTTCCTAATTCTAAGGTTGCCTGGCAGAGATCGCTATTAAACGATAAGGCCGCCTTTTGTATTCTACTTCTTCGTCCATGTTAATTTTTTTGTATATGTTCTTTATGCGGTGTACATATAAAGTGTTATAATAATAATAATAAAAATATATAACGAGTAACTATAGTGAGTTAAATCAAAGAGTGCGGAGCCCTGCTTGAAATAACTGCGATAGCCTGGCTTGGCTTTGCTTGCGCGCCGTTACTATCAATGAGTATGCAATGAAGCTAACTCGCCGCCTTCGCATGTCTACATTGTGTACTGTATACTCCTTACTGTTTCTTTTCCTTTATGTTATACGTGCAATAAAGTGTTTCTTCTTCTTCTTCTAACTCGGCACGACATCGCATCCCGAAACGACATTGTAATATGGACGGCGACGCCACGGACGTCGTCAAATATGTATATGCTGTTAAATGTTGTTTTTATTTTATCCCTAGACTAATCCATCACTTCAAGTCGGATTCAGCAGACGACCAGTACCTCATACTGAGCGCCGCAAGGAAAGCTCTCCAAGGGGGTGGGGCTAAACGCATACAGCACACGTTCCCGCCGATCATATTCCACGCGTACAGGCTCGCTTTTACATACAAAGAGCGTAAAGACGAGGTTCGTTTTAGATAAGTTAATATTCTGGAAAGGACTTGGAATTATTGGTGTCCAATTATACGCTGATGTCTTAAAACTTTTTGTCGTCAATTTTTTTGTCTTTAACGAAAAAAAGTGAGAGTAAAAAAAAATCTGGATAAGAAAGCTCTCTGGCCGTGGTGAAAAATACTTTTAGATGAAATGTGACGAAACACTGAATAACGATTCCGACATTATGCTACGTTTATTAATAAGGTCATAAAACCCTTATTAGTAACCGTGGCATAACGTTGGAACTGTTACGCTGTGTTTTGTCACGCTCTGCCATTTACAAGGTGCTGTCAGTTTGTAAAAGTGCACCGCATAACCAAGGTCGAGTTTATTAAGGTGTTAAAGGTTTTGTCTCGCAGTCGATGTACTATAACTTCCGGATCCGAGTTCGGAGGCTTTATGGGCTTACAAAATGTAATGTTGCAGTACGAGATGTGGGAAAAGAAGTGCCAGAAGATCTTCCAGTTCTGTCACCAGACCATCACCTTGTTGGTGAAAGCTGAACTAGCGGAATTGCCTTTAAGGTATGTATGATCCATATTTGACGGCCGATTAGCGCAGTGGGCAGCGACCCCGGTTTCTGAGTCCAAGGCCGTGGGTTCGATTCCCACAACTGGACAATATTTGTGTGATGAACATGAATGTTTTTCAGTGTCTGGGTGTTTATCTATATATTATAAGTATTTATGTATATTATTCATAAAAAATATTCATCAGTTATCTTAGTACCCATAACATAAGCTGCGCTTACTTTGGGGCTGGATGGCGATGTGTGTATCGTCGTAGTATATTTATTTATTTATTTATTATATTTGTATCATCATATCGACCCATCATCAAGATATTAAAAAAACTTAAAACTATCTGCTGATACACTAATATAGAATGAGAAAAAAAAACAACATGTAACTTACAAAAAGAAAACAAGACAAAACAGCACCAACAATAAAAAAAAAAGATGATCGACAATGGAGAGAAAAAATTAAATTATAAAAAACAAAACATATACAAGAGACAGCTGAAATCTTGTACCGATTGTAAGCGCCACATTTGACAAACGATTTTATTTATTTATTTATTTATTCAATGGACAATCAAAAGGTTACAGCAAAAACTCAAACCAAAAAAATGAAAAAACATAAATGTAATATTGTAGACCTTATATATAAAATAATAATAAATATGTTGACAATATATACTATAGAACAAAAGTAGCTAAACTAACACAAAAAAGAGCAGAAGAAAAAAATAACTAAGTTTAAACAGATTTTAGATTTTTTTGAAATTAAAATTATAGTGTTTTAAGAAACTAATTGTTTCGATTATATAGTAAGAATTGGTGATAATTTTGGTTTTTAAATTTAAAAAAAAAAACATCTCCGACTTACCCAATAGGCTATATCTCCTTCTTACTATAACAACATATTGAGTTCGCCTTTTGTCTGGTGAGAGGTTTCCGCCGTGGCTAGTTACCACCCTACCAAAAATGACGTGCCTCCAAGCGGATTCGGTGCGGTACTTCTTAAATAGAAAATACACATCATCATCGTCATCGTGTAAGACCGTAGTCCTCCAGTCACCACGCTGGCCCAGTGCGGATTGCTGGACTTCACACCTTTGGGAACATTATGGAGCTATCCGATCGATTTAGATATCCGGTACAATAGGTTTCTAACCTATTCGGGGTACGAGTTTAATATAATTGCAATACTCCTCACAGGTTAGCCCTTTAACATCTTAGACCGCATCATCATCATACCAGCAGGCGAGATTGCAGTCTTGTCATTTAAAAAAAAATGCATCGAAGTGTGGCCAGTTTTATCTAGATGGCGCTGTATGTTTTATTTAATTGTTTATTTTATTTTCAAAACCTCAATTTGTGTGTCTTCCTGAGAATCTGAGAAGTACTGAGGGTAGGGTATGCAATGCTTTCATGCACCTACGATTTTCACGCCACTGTTTGTGGGCCACTGTATGTATCACCATTGACACTGGATGCTTATTTCAGATTATACCTCCAAGGAGCGCTTGCGATAAGCGACATAGGTTTCGCGAACCACGAGACGATCGCTTACGAATACCTCTCGCAGGCGTTCTCTCTGTACGAGGACGAGATATCGGACAGCAAAGCGCAGTTGGCGGCAATAACTCTCATTATTGCGACGTTCGAGCAAATCAACTGTTTTGGTATGTACTCAAATTCATAATCAAATAGGTTTTATTCATGTAGACCTATCACAGGCACTTGTGAAGCGTTCATACACGTTCCATACATACTGTAGCCTTACTTTGTACTTGACTTATCATGAAAACAATCTATCAAAAAAAAAAAAAAAAACTATCATTATTTTTTACTTTAAATTATGTTTTCAAAATATTAAAATTCTTTACTATGACTTGATTTAAAAACTTTCTATTATAAATAAAATATAAATATATATGTATTCCTTTTTAAGATAAACTTTTTTTTTGCTTGTTCATTTCACTGTTATATCCATTCCCCTTTGGAATAAAAATAATTGTTTTTTTTTTATTCAAATAAAATTGGGTGATACAACTATTTCCAATTTAATTTCCATAGCTTAAGTTATTATTGGAAAAACAGTTTTAAGAACGAACGGACTGACAATATTAAATTATAACTATCCGATTAACTGGTATCCGCAGCCGTAGCAAACTAAGCTTATTGAATATCCTGAATTTCCGCAAAGCATACGCCAGATTTTATACAAAGTTTAATGTGAACAGGTGCGGAAAATGCGGACCCTATGCGAACGCAATGCGCGTTGGCGGCGAGCAAACTGCTGAAGAAACCTGACCAGAGCCGGGCGGTCGCGCTATGTGCGCATCTGTTCTGGAAGGGCGCTAAAGATGGAAAACAGGTAAATTTTCTATTCGGATTTTATACAGCCAAAGAAACGACATCTTTTCGAGTAATTTTGAATTATTTCATTAATCATATTTATGTTATAAATGTGAAAGTGTAGATGTTTGTTACTCAATCACGAAAAAAACGGCTGAACGGATTTAGATAATATTTGGCATGCATGTAGCCCTAGACATGAAAAAGAACATAGGCTACCTTTTATCCCGGGAAATAAGAGAGTTTCCGTGGGAATAAAAACCTTAATCCACGCTAACGAAGTCGCTGTTATCGGCTAGTAAATAATAATAATTTTTGTAGCTCAATCGGCTCTGTTTTCCAGCTCAGGCCACGATTGTTTAAGAGTTGAGATTGAGAGCTCAAATCATACCGGTTCCTAGATTTAATCTTTTATTATTTATTCCCAGTGGCCACTGAACGAAGCATCCAGAGCGCTAGACTGTTTGAAGAAGGCAGCTAGAGTGGCGCAACAGTGTATGGACGGCGGAGTTCAAGCGCAACTTTTAGCTGAACTTCTAGGCAGATATGCACTTTTAAGGGAACGGGGAAACGCAAGCCTGACCACAAACCTTATAGAAGCGGTAAGTGTTTTATATGGTAATAATAATTGATGAATCCACCTGAAAGTGAGTGGAAACACGGCAACACTAAGTAGGACATGCAAGGAGTTCGACCGGCTTCCCTGGACGAGCTCTATCACACAGGATTACGGATCACACTCGGGCTATTAATTGTTTTCTGTCTATAAATATCACGCACGCACCCTCACATCCACAAACACGCACGCACGCACGCACGCACGCACGCACGCACGCACGCACGCCCGCACGCACGCACGCATACACGCGTACACATACACACTACTTCAATTTGTCTTACAGGCACGTAAGGCTGATAACACCTACACCTCAGGTTGATGTTAACCTGGTACTGATTATTTATTGGACATGCAAGGAACACTGGGAAAATTGGCGATGTCCACCCCCGTGCTCCGAAGAGCACGTTAAGCTGCCCGTCCTAGTAATCACTAAAATTTTTATAATCTAAAGCAGAGTAATACGCATTGAAGCAGTGTGGGGGGTCGATGAGATGAGATATAGTAAATTAAAGTAGTATTGGAGCCTATAGTTCTGGAAGTACTTCTGTCATGCTTATTTCTGCCGCCATTGCTTTGTTCCGGTCTGATGGTAGCTGGTGGATTTTAAGGCACATGAAGCTTAACAGCCCAGTGGGCGGGACTTCGACTTCACTTTCGTGGGGCCGAATCCCAGCACCCACCTCTAAAGCAATAAAAAATATCACCTGTTTCAACGGTGAGGGAAAACATCGCGAGGAAACCTGTATGCCTGAGAGTTCTCCATACTGTTCTCAAAGGTGTGTGGAGTCCACCAATCTGCACTGGGCCAGCGTGGTGGACTACTGCCTTAACCCCTCCTCATTGTGGGAGTAGACTCGTACCTTTTAGTGGGCCGGTAATGGGTTAATATGATGAAGCTTAACACCTAAGTCTTAGTTTAATTAATAAATTACGGCACATGGTAGGACGTGTTTCTGGATTGTTCTAAAAGAAATCAGTACCAGTTCAGACTTACGAAACTGGTGGTGTACTTGAATTAGCCTGTAGGAATTTAGCCCCTCTGTTCTGTAGAGCAGGCTTTTGCCCAGCTGTAGGACGGTAATACACTGATGATGGAGAACTGTTTACTGTTGTTCCAAAACTCAACATTCTAAGGCACCTTCTCAAGCATGTTTTTTTTAATGTTCCAGATAATACAAAAGATACGAGAAGAGCTCGGTAACCTTGACCAGTCTGAAGAAGTGGAACAGATCAACAAACATTTCCACAACACATTACAACACATCAAGAACAGGATGGAGTGTCCGGACCCCGAGGGTTTGGGCTACGAGGGACTTGTACTGTCATAAAGTTATAAGTTATAAGAGCAATGGCAGATGGGGGTTATCCTTCTGGTATTACCTAACCGGTGATACCTTGCGTTCTAAAAGTTAATTACTTGAGGAATTTAACGAGGTTTTTTCCTACTAGGGGGGTACTATTAACACGAGTATACAACGTGTTACAAAATTACAAAATACTGTTAAAGGGTGCATAAGGATATTTCATATTTCATGAGGAATCACCCTGTAAAAGTATTAAATCAAACGAAGCGTATTTATTTTTCATAAAATTGCTTACTTATGACAACCCTATTGAAGATTAAAAACCCGCAACGCGCATAGTACCTACACGACGCGTACCTATCTGCTGATATCTGATTTTTTTTCAGTAAAAACTTTGGCAGTGGTGAAACTATTATATTATATAACGTTGCGGTTTCATGGGTAAGTCTTAGAGACGTTAAATAATGTACATTTTAAGCATGTGTATTTACGTGCAAGTAGTATAACGGTTTTCATTTACACGTATAGAACTCCCTAGTTCGGAAAAAGCACATATACACAATGTATGAAGTATGAAGTGGCCAGCTAACATCACACGAGTCGCTAGAAAGAATTTGTCCAGGACCTTTTTTTAAGGAGTTCCGTAAAAAGACCAGTCCAGCGCTTGACGTCAATCGATTTATTATGATACAAAAATTCTTACACCTGTAAATGTGACGTGAAGTGATTATAATTAGTTAAAGTTGTCAATTTTATTTATGGCGCGTTAAGAAACTTTACTTTTGCATAACTAGCGGACCCGCACAACTTCGTCCGCGAATGAGCCGACTTAAAAAAAAATCGTATGCTGTCGCGGAATGTTTTCTGTCGCGGAACTTCAAAGAAACAACAATTCCGACAATTCCGATAAACTTACTTACATACTTCTGTCGTTTGGCGTAACGTTTACAGTTCATCGCACGCATCAGAATCTCTCAAAAATGATATTTTTTGCAGTTTTTGCCCGAGATTCCTATATAAATGAATCCTAGCTAGATCGATTTATCGAAAATCGTTGGAGCCGATTCCGATTACATATAATATATATATATATATATATGTATATAATATATACAAGAATTGCTCGTTTAAAGACATAAGATATCAACAGTTTCCTGTATCGCCTTATGCCCTGTATTGCGCGCCACGAGAGTTATGTCACCTAATTATTACCATAGAAAAAAATGGTATCGCGTAGAGATAATTATCTCGTGGCGTGCATGCTAGCCGGGGACACCCGACCAGTGTGTTTGGTGGGTTTTTCTCGAGACGTAAGCTAAACAGCATTGTCGCAATGCTGTGTTCCGGTCTGAAGGGCGTTGTTGCCGGTGTGATTCCAGCACATGATATAACCTACGCCTTAGGTTGATGGACGCCGCGCAACACTTTGCGGGATGTGTTACTTGCATAACCTGGGGAATTGCTGTTTATACCAATACCATAAGGGTCGAATTAATCTTCACGGTCCGTCAATGAATACTTAAAAAAAAAAAAGAATATCCTCATGAAATTCATCATCATTTCATTGCAATAGGTTTTGTAACATGAAGTAACATGTGCCTATGAATATTTTTATTATTACGAATCTAAATGCATATTAGTAACCGATCTGTTATATTTTATAGCATCCAATTATTTATTAGCTTTAAGTGTAGTTTATAGTGAAATTATGCTAGGAATATGTAGTATTATTACTTTTGAAAATATAGTAAATTGTTTATTATAACGTTTTTTTGTTAACGCTTCCTAAAACACACTACAAATAATCGAGAAGTTTCTGAGCTTATATTTTTTATTAAGATAAAATGTATCATTTTCACGATCCGATCACCATATCACGATAGCATATGGACCGTCCGTATATTACCCGTTCTCTAAACGGTAAAGAGTATCGAAACACCGTAATGACGTTGCAAAAAAATAGATCTTATTTACCTTTTCTTAAAACTCAAATTCGATCAAATCTCACCTCAAAGGCAGAGCTGGTAAGATAGACTCTAGAACTAGATTTTAACGTCGTACTGTTTTGCTATTTGGAAACGATGCTACGATTGGACTCAATAAAACTTATAGCAGTCGTGACATGATACGCAATCTCGATACGATACGCGATACTGCTCGTTCCATGTCATGTCGGGTTTGTCCGATCAAGAGAGCTGACAGATAACTGGAACATTAGATGATACGTGATCATAATGGAATCAACTAAAAACCACGTTGAGGTCAGGCTCCATATCTATGATTAATTATATGGTGATTGCATTGAATCGTTCAGACTCATGATTTATTTCGCTTAAATTGCTATTAATATGTTAAGCGATGAGCTCCAAAACGGTACGTGATCCTCAGTCGTAGAGGCTAGAGGCCGGTGGACAGATAGAGTGGAGAGGGATTTTAGGCGATTTTTTGCTTGGGTAATGCTCTAACCAGGTTGCTTCTTTAATAGTTTTTAAAGGACAATGTGAGATGGTGATAACAAAAAAAATAACAACCGGCTAAGTTTGTTGTGGGCTTCTTAGACCAGGGCGCGTTTGGAACCCTCGTAGCTTTAGTTTTAAGTTGACGAATTTATTTATCGCCATCAACACACTCCTATGTCATATTTTACATGTAATGTACGCATCAAAAGTGCCATCTATGTGCCTATTTGAATAAAGAAATATTTGACTTTGACTTTATGAGTTTCGGAGTTGGAAGAAAGCTGTTTCAGCCAAAGCTTTAATGATGATGGTAAGGTGATGTTTAGTTATCCTCGTTATACCATCGTTTTTGCTGCAAGGTTTGCCCATAGATATTGTTGCCATGGTGCCAACATCCTGCCCGTTCTCGCTCGCTCGTTATATTTTTGTGAGTTTGGTCACCATAACAATGATCGCAAAATCATTAAATTAAACTTATAAAGTGATTTTGCTGGCCATCGTTTCTTGTGGGCCTATATTATCCAAGATAAAGGTCAGTTTAAGTAAAATGTACTCTTAAACAATATATTTTTATTATATTACAAAATTCTATTTCCCTGAACGTTATTTCTGTTGTTCATCATTATCTTCTCTTGCCGTTTCTTCTCGTCCTTGAACGCTTCTTTATTTGCCTTCTTCTCCACTCTTCTTTCTTTTCTATACTCTTTGAGAAGACGTTTTCTTTCCTTTTTCTCTTCCTGTGTTTCTTCTTTAGGTCTAGAAATATATTCCATATGAAAATGCGCTCTTATAATATGATTCCTAAGGTAATTTTGGACCTACCAATGCATAAGTTTAAAGAATGTGTTAAAACACATTTATTACAGCGAGGTTATTATACAAATGATGAATTTCTTAATGACAAGGTTGCTTGGAAGCATCCGCTTTCAACTCTCACAAGATAGAAAAATGAATTTTGAAATGTAAAACGTATATTGTTAATGTTGGAAAAGAGCAAAAGTTAAAGTTAAATGAATTTTTAATTGACATATAACGAAAAATGTTTAACTTTCAACTATTTACTAAGTAAAATTTATTCTATGTATCGATCGATCGAGAATGATTACCTTATTGATAAAACACTCAATGTAGACAGAATGGTGTCCGCGTTGGTTAGTCCGTCGTCATCTGAAGCTTCGTTGCTATCACCTTTATTCTCTGCGTTGAATTTGGCGAGTGACTTGAGTGTGAGCTTGTTTTGCTTTTCTAGTGCACCTTCTGGTATTCCCGTTTTTGGATTTATTTTAATTGTCTGTGGTTTCTGAAATAATAATTCGAGTTGTATCAAAATTATAATCAATTCAAATTATTCATCAGCTGCTGTAAAATTTCTAAATGCAGAAAATAATGTGTTAATTTTTTATCACCTCAAATATTTTGTGTATTGCTTAATTAAGATCGGAAAAATATCAAGAAATAATATGTATATAGCATATTCCGTAAAACATTACTCTCTATGGATACGGCAGGTATATATTAAAACTATAGCCCCTATTTGGTTACCACGCGACATCGTACTGGATTGCTAAAGCGCTTGGTGGCACACCTTTGGTGGTAGAATGGTAAGTGACTAGCCACGGCCAAAGCCTACCACTAGACCAGATAAATTTCTGTATTAATATATAATAGGGGCAATTTGTGTATTTATTTATTTATTGTGTATTTGTTTATTTGTGTATTTGTTTATTAATTTATTTATTGTAGTAGGAGCTGGGAGGTTCTATAGAACCCTATAGAACCCACGACAAACCCCAGCTTAATGTAATTTTGGGCCTGGTAGGTCTAGAAGTTTAAACCATCGCTAGCAAAACAAATTCTACACTTGAGACTTGAGACAACGTTGCTTTTATCTTTCACAAGATAGAAAAAAAATTAATGTTAAATGATATAAAAACTGATATTGGTAAAGAGCAACTGTTGAGTTTCCTGCCGTCTTGGTATGTACTTAAAATAAATGAATTTCTATTGCTCTGTCTACATCTGCTTCGTCGGACCTCTTGATGTCCATCCATACTTTGTGCGATTACCATCGCGACTCGTTGGATACAAGTGTTAATCTTGTACCAACTGAGACAAGACCAAAGAGTGTCATAAAAGTGTGTTAGAGGCTACAGAACTCTCACGCATGTTGGTTTCTTCACATTGTTTTTCTTCAACGTTGAAGCAAATAATATTTTAATTACTGAGTATTGGGATTCGAACTCGGCCCTCCGAAAGTGAAACCGAAGTCATAATCACTGGGCTATCGTCAGTTTGTAGGTGATTCTCTCAAATGGTTGTAATTCTAGATATATTTGTATTTAGGACTAGCAACCGCCCGCTTTCTTCATCTGCGTTTATTACGGTTTTACAAATAGCGTGGGAACTGTTTGTTTTTCTGTAAAGTAGCTTATGTGACTCTCTGTCTTTTCAACAAATGTTGGGGCGTTAAGGAAGGACAAACAAACAAAAACACTTACGCATTTATAATATTAATAGAGATTATTATAGTGTGTCAATATATGTAGATTAAAAAGCTTATTATTTTAATCTACATATATTGAAATTTATATGTATTAATAGCAAAATTAACAGCTATATATTTATTACAAATAGAAGTATTTTATAATTATTTAAATCTTTTAATTTATTCAATATTCTTTAAGAGTCAATATTTTTTTCTTACCTTAGGCTCCTCAATGACCTTGGGATGGTTGTACAAGTTGGAGTATGTGGATAGAATAGTCTCACAATCCCATTTCTCCGTCGGCTCAACCTCTATTGTGACCATTTCATCCTCTTCCGATACCTCTTCTATTTCTTGGAGACGTTGTATTCTGTAACAAAAAAAAATGCTATAAATAATTTTCCCCAAGCGTATAGTATGTCGTGTGGTGTGGCAGATAAAAAAAGATAATAATAGTAAATTTTATAAAATTAACAATCTTAGACTGCATTCATATCTTAATTATTACGCTGAGATCTTTTAAGCATATAATATACTTAAACCAGGAGCTCTCGCTATTCTCTAACAAAATTTGTATATACATTGAGCTAATTTCTCTAATTTAACTGTATATTACTCAGTTTTTTTTTTATGTTGCGGGCAAACTAGTGGAGTGTGTGTGTGGGAAATATTATATATTTGTCACCATCACCATGTTTGCTGTTTGCATCTGCCTTCTGTTGGGAGGCTTTGGCCGTGGCTAGTTACCACTCTACCGACAAAGACGTGCCGCTAAGCGATTTAGTGTATTGGTGCGATGTTGCGTAGAAACCGATTAGGGGTAAGACTACCATACTCCCTAACAGGTTAGCCCGCTACCATCTTAGACTGCATCATCACTTACCACCAGGTGAGATAGCAGTCAGGGGCTAACTTGTAATGAAATAGAAAAAAATCAAGTAAATACCACAATGCGGATTTGAATGCAATCAAATATACATATAACTGATATATAATATAAGTAGAATAGATAATAGTAAAAGTGTGTCAAACAAACACATTTACATTTGTAATGTTAACTAAGGACTATACCTGGCTATTTCCTTCTCCTTGTCTAGCTGGTACCTTCTCTGCGACTCCTCAAACTGCTCGGCTGCTTCTAGAAGCATCCTGTGTGATTCTGGCATAAATCCCTCAATCTCTTCCAGATCTAACGCGCCAACTTCCGTGTCATCATATTCCGCGAACATCTGCAGGAAGCAATTTATTGCCAAAATTAGACAAAAGCTGACTGCAATAGCACGAGTTGGTAAGTGATGATGCAGTCTAAGATGGTAGCGGGCTAACCTGTTAGGGGTACGGCAGTTGTATTATATAAAAAAAACCGGTTTCTTGTGGGATTCTTAGAACAGGGAGCTTTTGGAACCCTCGTAGCTTTAGTTCAAAGTTGGCGAATTTAGTTATCGCCATCAACTCGATTATATATCATATTTTACATGTAATGTACGCATCAAAAGTGCCATCTATGTGCTTATTCGACTATAGAAATATTTGACTTTGACGGGTCCGGGTCCGGATGTAACACCTGCATACTATGGGATTTAGGTGTTCGAATATGTGTATAGAAGCGTCGTACTCAGTAAACCTCTAATTTATTACTACATATATATTAATAAAAAGGTAAAAATACTCACCTTTTCAAATCTGTTATCGAGTAGGGATAACCCTTGGTTTCTGCGTATAACGCTTGAAGACATGGAGTATTGTGAGAAACGTGATTTCGTTTCATCTTTGTCGCCCCACGAGGGCATTTTGTTTCTACCCTCCTGAAAGGAAAACAAAAATGTTATTCATTACAACAACATTATTGGAAGCGTAGGTGTTGACCAAGGTCTTTACATGACCTAATTACCTAATTTATTATCTAATTTTCACAGATGAGATGATGATATTTCACACACCATATAGTCAGTGAAACCGTCTTTACATTACCGAACTAGATGGCGCCATATCTATCAACGGTACATCGCGCTATCGAAGTTTTTACACATGAGCACCACATATAGTCAGTGCAGCCGTCTTTACATTACCGAACTAGGTGGCGCCACGTTAATCAACGGTACATCCTACATCGCGCTATCGAAGTTTTTAGACATGAGTACCACATAATATAATCAGTGCAACAGCCTTTACATTACCGAACTAGGTGGCGCCACGTTAATCAACGGTACATCCTACATTGCGCTATCGAAGTTTTTACACATGAGTACCACATATAGTCAGTGCAACAGTCTTTACATTACCGAACTAGATGGCGCCATATGTGTCAACGGTACATCCTACATCGCGCTATCGAAGTTTTTACACATGAGTACCACATATAGTCAGTGCAAGTCTTTACATTACCGAACTAGATGGCGCCATATGTGTCAACGGTACATCCTACATCGCGCTATCGAAGTTTTTACACATGAGTACCACATATTATAGTCAGTGCAACATTGTTTACATTACCGAACTAGGTGGCGCCATATGTATCAACGGTACATCCTACATCATGCTATCGAAGTTTTTACACATGAGCACCGCTGACTACATATAGGCAGTGCAACCGTCTTTCTGAACTAGATGGCGCTACGTGAATCAACGGTACATCCTACATCGCCCTATCCAAGTGTTCACACATGAGCACCAAATATGGTCAGTGCAATTTCAATATAAAGACTACCTCGATTGTCCATAGGATTCAATGTAATATATACCTTTACATTGCGAATATATCTTGCGAACAACCCCTTTAAAGATTTCAATTATTAAAATAAGCGTTAAATATCTCTAATCAACGAATTTTGTCAATCTATATAAAACGAATTCTATACCTCTTTATAATTTATATTATAAATAATTTGGGTAGGCAGTGCTTTTGACATGTATGAAGTGCACGCCACTGGCTGCCATACAGGGGTAAAGAAGCCTATGTTAATTCAGCTCAAATAGGTTTAGTAGCAGTAGTTGTGGAGAGAACGAGCAACAAACACACACTTAAATACAAACTTTCGTCTTTATGATATGAATGTGCCAATTTTATCACATTAATATTAGAAGCATTCGGTGGCTTGCACTTCATAGGCACAAAAGCACTGCCTACCCTTTTATTTTATTTTTTTGGCATGGTGGAAAAATTTATATATACCCTAAAATTTATATATAGCTGGTATAGGAGGAGGATTTCGGCCATTCCCTTTTGTATGCATATCCTGGTAAGAAATCCAGTGCACACGCCACTGCACACTCCTCTTCTTCTTCTGTTCCTGGGCCTTGTCCGCACTTGGTTGGTCTGGGACCGTCCGTTGTAAGTGTGGCCACTGATGCTGCTCCCCGCTGGATCATTCCAGCCAGCCGAGCTCGCTCCAGAAACTTAGCAGGCCGCCCAGGTCGCTGCACACATTATACAACATTAGATTCTGAAGAGACTAAACATGAAATGCAATTACCTGTGACATGTCACTATCATCCTCATCATCATCAGACACAAAGGCCTTGTCTGAGTAATCACCGCCAGACATACTGTCCTGATCATCATCATCTTCGTATTCTTCATCATCAGAAGCAGCTAAAAATAGAAAAATTAATGAATAACTAAGAATTATACAATAAAGTTGGAATCACAGCACGCACCTCTAACTTTTCTAAGTTATGTTTGTTTTAAGCAATGAAAATATCACTTGCTTGAAGCAAGTGATATTTTCATTGCTTCTTTCTTCATTGGTTCTCAAAGGTGTGTGAAGTTCGCCTGGGCCAGCGTGATGGACTACAGCCTTAATCCCTTCTCATTGCGGAAGAAGGTTGATAAGATGATGATGAAGTATAATACAATAAGAGTATATGAAAATGTATCTAAGAAATTCGTCTTTTGTATTAAATCCCTATAAATTACATTAAACGGAAGCAATACCTTCAGCCATAGCCATTTCAATGAAGTTATCTTCTAGTTGATTATCTGGATCTTCAAAATCGAAGTCTTCATCTAAAGCTGCTACCACATCTGGATCCAAATCAAGGCAAAGTCCTAGAAAAAGAATAAAATTATTATTTCGCTTTTATTGGTTGTATTGTAAAAGACATGTTGACCGTTTACAAAATGTTGATTATTTTAGTTCAATTTAGAGAAAAATAAATGTTAATGACAGTTAAAAGATGAAAGAAACAACATAAATAAATTAATTGTTGTGTAATATAAAATATGTTGTTGTGTGGTGGCAGCAAATCAAAATATAGTTGGCATCAATCCATGCAGATCCATGCATGATGCAGCTAAGATGGTAGTGTGCTAAACTGTAAGGGCTAAGGCAGTTATTTTAAGGCCATACCTCTAATTTTCTATCTTGGTGGCATGTCTTTGTTAGAAGTGTAGAAACTAGCTAAAATAACTTTGGTGTTTTATTCATAGCTTAAAGGTGTTAGGTACCATACCTTGTGAGGCAGCTTTATTTAGTAATCCAACATCTTCTTCCACTTCTGAAGCGAACACTGAACTGGGTAACTGAAGAGTCTCTGTGCCTTCCTTTGCATCATCATTACTGTCATCATGACTTTTAGGGAGAGGTTTTTCTTTCCTTTTGTGTGAGGATTTCTGGTTTAAAAGTACAAAGTATGGTGTAAAAGATCATTAAATTATCACATTCGTGTTTTTAAGGGTGCTTCGTGATAATAGTTCATAAAACAACACACAAACAGACAGACTTGACATTTCAAAAGTCCTTATATTAGGCCTAGTTGAAATAAATGAATTTTGTTTAGAAAACCTGAAATGGGCATGCCAATACCTTCCTCAAGAACTGGTATATTAAAGGTTAAGGATTTTTAAATACATAGAGAAGAAACTGTTTCTTCTTATTAACTAATAAATTGATTATTATATCTTTCATTAGTGCATATTTGTTATTAGTGCAGCTAACCATAAATTGTATAAAGTATGACTGGTGATTTACTTAAAACCTACTCATACCACCCATTTGGGGCAGTATTACAAACAAAATACATACAGGCTGCAGCAGCATTGTGACCTCCCTGGTGTCTTTAAGATGCTGTAAGTAGTTGTAGTCATCGTCAAAGAATATTCCATACTTGCTTTGCTCTTCTTTTCTTTGCTCAGGCGTTAACTCCTGTAAAAAGTTTATAGCACTTGAGAATTATTTTGGTAACCTAAATAATTAGACAGAAATTCTTATGCTCTGCACAGAGCAAAATCATTCTGCAAATGAAAGATGAAACCATGTTACAGGTAAAAAAATCAATAAAACAAACTCTTTAGTATAATATTGAATTTTGTCCTTTCCCCATAGACAAAATGTCTCCTGCGAGTCAGTCACTGAAGGTACCCAGAATAATGCTTGTTTATTAAATTAAGGCTATTGAACACAATAATATGAAGGCTTAGATTCAGAAATTTTAGTTATACAGTAAGATTGTACGGCACTGTAGGCACCAAATTGTAGTTGAGGTTAAGTATTTACTTACAGTTTCTTTCTCTTTCCTTGCCGGTATATTAGCATTCACTGGCACCAGAACACGTTGTGGGGCACTCTCGTCGGCCACAAGAGGATCTCTCTGCGATCTATGCACCAAATTAAACGTGACAGCTTTCTTGCGATCTATAAACTTCTTTTTGGTTTTCGGCTGAAATAATGATTAACCACATTAAATCAATCATTTAACGTGTTACAATCAGATCTTTATTCAATAATATTGTGTTCAATTACCATGTTGGTGGTTATTTGCGAGTTAAAATTGATATTTTAAAAAGCTTTGATGTAAAAACATGTGTTGTTTTCGTAAACACACTGATTCACAAGCTAGACTTAATAATGACAGCTGCCAAGTGTCAGAAGTAATTGAGCATCAAAAATATAGGTACCTAATCAAAATAATGGTCTGTGATCCATACTACAATCATATTTTGTAACATAGAAAACAAAAACTTGGGAATAAATGAACGAATAAGAAATAAGCATAAATTTTTCTTATTTTTTTATGGGGTTTTTCATTCATAGGTCGGTTTTAGAGATTTCAACGTGGATTACACTTCACGTCTTTATGTCAAAAAAATTTCGAAGTTGGCAGCATTGTTTTCAGCAATAATCTTTGTGTCATAACAACTTCCTAACCTAAAAATATGTTTAAAACTCGAAGTTTTGCAAATTTTTGTTCTAATTATCGAAAATTAACATCACAATGGACTTGTTTGGCGTGCGTAAGAGCAAAAGGTTCAGTCGAGCCCAAGACGAAAACTTACTCTCACACAATTTTGTTCCCCAAAACCGATTTTCCGGCACGATCGAACAATAAAACTAAGGAAGAAATTCAAAAGGTCTGTGTTACTTTTCTTTTACTTTAGACTTAATAATAACGGTGACAATTTATTCGTCCCTAGTTATATTATATACCCATATATGGCCAGACCGTGTACATCGGGCCTTGATTTGACTTGATATTTGCCTTAATTTTAGATTACCGATTATCATCATCGACGCTTTTAACCTATTAATGTCAACTACAAGGCTTCTCTCATAGGTCTATTATTTTAAGTTATAAACTTAGCATGTCCAATACATGCCAATATATATTTTTCCACTCTTATACATAAGAACATTGGCATGTAATGTCTTCCTACACCTCGAAGAACCTATATTTCTATTCAAGCCCACAAACCCACATGAAGCAACATATGGAACCTTTAGTTCTTCCTTCTCCTATAAAAGAATATTGGATAGCCGCAAGTGCTTACTAAGTAATACTAAGGTATTACTTTGTAAGCACTTTGCGGAATTCCATAATAGATTATGAATGTTAAACTTAGCTCATGAAAGGCAGGAGAATTTATAAATTACACCATACAGATTCTCCTGCTTTCGCTGAGTTTAGCAAATAAATGAAATACTTGGAAAAGTTTTACCTGAAATTATTTACTGCCTTATATGTAAATAGTGACAGTCTAGCTCCTTGAAAATTAGGCAGTTAGACGAATAGTGCTAGAAGGATCAAAATATGCTGTCCCAGAATTGATTTTTATAGTTCAAATTGAATTGGATTGTTTATCTTACCTTTCACCAATCAACATTTGACAAGGCACACATGGCTTATATTGTCAAATGTCTCTGTAGCTTAGAAGCTGGCTGCGTTTCTTGTCAGCTTCTTCTCAGTAGAACTGGTTGTGTAAAGTGTTTTAAAAGAGTATATGCTAGTAAGCCTGCATGAAACATAAATGTTGAATTGAACAAAAATGTGTACATTTTACAGACAGCACAATTTTCACAACTCTACAACTGGCAGCGAGAGCATCTTTCGGGTCCCGAGTTTGTGTTGCATGATGGACCACCTTATGCTAATGGAGATTTACACATGGGCCATGCTGTGAATAAGGTAACAATTTAATTGGCTTATTTAATACAACAAGGATGCTTGGAAGCAGGCCACTCCACTCTCATCTCTCAAAAGATAGAAAATTCAAAATGCATTTATTGCAATAAATGAATTTTGTATTTTAATTTTAAACCACAGACATATAAAGGAGATAATTAATGTAAACAAACATAAATCGGTAAAGGAGAGTATCTATGTGGCTTTTCTCTCACACAAAGCAAAAAGGATACTACAAATAAATTGAAGTATCCTTCTCCAGTGATACAAATATAATACACTAAATATCTATGTGAATATGTTTTTCCATTGCATGAAACCACCGCAATTGATTGAGTTGACACCAAGGCTGCTACGTACTGCTGTCTCTTGATATAGGATACTTATATAGTAAACAATTAATTAAATATTCATAGTATTTTATTTTTATCGTTTTTACCAATATATAAAAATATTAACAAATGAACTGGTTCAATGTTCTGAGGTGAAAATAGTGTCAATGCTAAAATGGTGTGTGTTCTTTGAAAGCTTATGCCAGCTTCAACAGAGAGGCAGGTGTTGTCAAATACTCGGCACATACTGCACACACGCAGGGTATATAGGTGTGCTGCTTTGGGATGAGCCACACCCTCTGTTAGATGTTCCATTTAAATAATAATTCCTAAAGAATCTTTTTCACAGATAATAAAAGACATAAACAACAGGAGCCAAATCTTACAAGGCAACAAAGTCCACTACATTCCTGGTTGGGACTGCCATGGCCTGCCCATAGAGTTCAAAGCACTACAAAGTAAAACAAAGAAAAATGAACCGTCTGACCCAGTGCAAACGAGGAAAATTGCTAGATCATTTGCTTTGGAAACTGTTGAACGGCAGAAAGATGCGTTTAGAAGTTGGGGTTCGTACTAAATCTTAATTTTTTTTTAGAAAAGTTCATTTTCATTATCAGTAAGTTTTGACGACCTCCCTGGCGCAAAGGTGCGCGCTGTGAATTTAAGCCGGAGGTCCCGTATTCGATTCCCGGCAGGGGCGATTTGGGAATTCATAATTTCTGAAATTTCTCTGGTCTGGTCTGGTGGGAGGTTTTGGCTGTGGCTAGTAGTCCTACCGACAAAAACGTGCCGCTAAGCGATTTAGTGTCGCGATGTCGCGTAGAAACCGATTAGGGGTATGACTTCCTAACAGGTTAACCCCCTACCATCTTATCATCACTTACCACCAGGTAAGATTGCAGTCAAGGGCTAACTTGTAGAGGAATAAAAAAAACATATCAGTCTATTAACATCCCACTGCTGGGCCCTTTTCTCTCACGGGAGAGAGTATTAGACTCACCATGCTGCTCCGATTTGGTGTGGCGGGATTTTAACGATAATTTTTACATGGTCAATAACAGAGGAACAAATTGTTTAGCTTCGGTAGGGTCTAGATACCACAACATTGATTTAGACAGGTTGCCGGTTTGATCCAGTGTAGAAACCAATTTATTTTATCGGTTAAAATAACCTCCATATCTTGGCAGGTTGGCCCGCTACCATTTTAAATGCAAAATAATGGGGAAACAATATCATAAACTTAACTTTATTATTGTCTCTATAACTCTTTGATTGTCTGTGGTGGGTACCATAGATTTCTACAACAGTAACCTAGCCCTTTTTTTTTATAAACCCAGTTGTTTTACTGGGAATATAGTATCCTATGCCCATCTAGAGGATAGAGGATGCACGCTATATAATATATTTGTTAATGTTCATCAAGGTAGGTGCATGTGTGAGGTAGCATACAAACATATACTATTGCATTGGTAATATTTATATGGATACATTACAGGAGTTATGGCCGATTGGGATGATCAATGTTATCTGACCCTCAACAAGAAGTATGTACAGAATCAGTTGCGACAGTTCTATAAGATGTACAAATCTGGGTTGATATACCGCGCGCTGAAGCCTGTGTATTGGTCACCATCTTCTAAGTAAGTCAGTTTAATTAAATTGTTATAAGCTTCAGGGTTCAGGATTAGAACCATATGGATGCAAATTCAAAAATGTTTTATTCATGTAGACCTTAGTTACAGGCACTTATGAAGCTTTAATACATTTAAAATGTAACACTAATGTTAGTGATGGTTATAACTGCATTAGTTAACTTAAAGCTAGGAGGGTTCCAAACGGTCTAAGAAGAGCCCACAGCAATCTTAGCCAGGTTTTTTTTTGTTATCACCATCTAACAGTGTTAGAGTTAATGTTGAGCTATGAAGTTTTATTTCATTTATGAAGTTTTATGAAGCTTTATTTTCATGCATAAATTCCCTAAAAACTCAGTGATTTATCATACATCCAGTCTATGGTTCAAGTTTACCACCTTCCAGAGACACTATTTTTTCTCCGCCAGTATTTATTCTTATTGGTCTTCACATGCTTCTGTATTGAACAGTCAATGATTTCTATTTAGCCATCTATGTCGAATCGTCCGGAAAAAATATTCGAAATATTGTTGCTATTCTATTATAATTCTTGATATTCTCTGAGGTTATCAAGAATTATAACAGATCCTTTGTCGCATTACCGATTTTATTACACTTCTGAATGCAAAATATCTTATCAGTATGGATTTTGACGCAGTGACAACCAGAACATAGCCCATGTTCTTGTTGTCACTGCGTAGAAAATATGCAAAGTTGTTGTTATATTGCAGTGGTATTAATAAAAACTACTAGCGTTTTGGTTGCACAGATAATTCTCAAAGACAGTATATAATGTACCTCTAAAGCCTCTGAAATAATATATCGTTTTCATTTACACGGTGAAAGCCCAGTAGGCAGGTAGGCCTTCGACATGGCCTTCCACCTGTAACATTTCTAAGTAATGTGCGTTTTAAGCAAATAAAATATAACTTACTTCAACGGTGAAGGAAACATCGCGAGGAAACCTGCATGTTTGTGAATTCTCCATAATGTTCCCAAAGGTGTGTGTAGTTTACCAATCCGCACTGGGCCAGCGCGGTGGACTACGGCCTTGAGACGTTAGCACATCCGTCGCAACCTGCTTTAACTGTCAACTGAGAATAAGTGTTGTGTTTTAGAACAGCATTAGCAGAAGCAGAGTTGGAATATGATCCACAGTTCAAAAGCAAAGAGGTGTATGTGAAGATGCCGATGACTAAAATACCAGAGCCAGCGAAGCATTTGAGGTATGTCGCAATTATTTTAAGTGATTGTTTTTTTTTATATTAAAGCATTGATATCAAAGTGGTTAAGACTTCGGCATTCCGTTCAAGGGTCGAGTCTTTTTAATTTCTTATGATTTCTATGAATGAATGAATGAATACTATTACTACTTTTATTGCACACACAAAAGTACATAAAAAAAGAAAAGTAAAACAACGTATACAATTTGGCGACCTTATCGCTTAATAGCGATTTCTTCCAGGCAACCAGTGGCAAAGAAAACAAATACAGAAAATAGTTTCAATCAATCAATCAATGCACATATACATATACCCATAAAATAAATAAATCATTACTTAAATAAATATATATAAAACAATATTTGTAACTAAAGACACAAAAAATAAGTAACTACCAATAAACATATAATATATAAAATTATATTACTTAAAAATAATATAATAAATTAAATATGAAACAAAATTAATGAAATAAATAATTTTAGTGTCATAGATTAATTGGTGTCAAATCGTAAACACTCATCCCCTCTCCCAAAGGAACCGAGCTTAATGTCGGGATAAAAAGTCTCCTATATTACTTCTAGCACTTCCAAGCATATGTGTACAAAGTTTCATGAGGATCGTTTAAGTAGTTTTTGCGTGAAAGCGTAACAAACAAACTTACATTGACATTTATAATATTAGTAGGGATTAGTAGGGATTTTCATATGCTGTGTTTACTTTTAAGAAAACTTTACACTTAAATAGAATAGTTAAAATTAAAAAGAAAAAACGGTTTTATTAGTGTAATTACGTGTTTGTAAGTAAACCTAATAAATAAAATAAAATAAACAATTATCGAACCAACAGTACCTTTTTTTTTTTTTTTTTTATAAAGACGAGTGCTTGTCTGCTCTCACACGTGATGGTAAGTGATGATGCAGCCTATGATGAAGCGCGCTTGCCTAGAAAATGCCTATTTACTCTTGATTTGAAAGTACCCAGATTATAGGTATCGGGGAAGACGGAAGATGAGAGGGCATTCTAGGCCTTTACGGTGCGGATCAGAAAGGAAGAAGCAAAACGCTTCGTACGTGTTGATGGTATTTCAACAACGTAACGGTACAGATTCTTTCGGTACCTCGCAGTTCGATGGTAGAAAGGAGACCTACATGGCTGGAGCTGCAAATACTTGTTTACAAAGAGTATTTTCAATTCATATTCATTCCACAGTGAAAAGATGTCAGCAATAATATGGACGACAACTCCTTGGACCCTGGTGGCAAACAAAGCAATCGCATATAGTGCCCACATGATGTATGCGGTGGTGACCCTCAGTAGCAGGCCAGGTGAATTGTTCCTGATCGCTAAAGACCAGATTGAAGAACTGGAGAAAGTTTTGGGCGCTGATATCACCATATTGGTTGACTTTGAAGGTTAGTCTTTTGTTTTAGCTAGCAGTAGGTAGTTCATAGTGTAAAATTTCGTTGTATAAAATTGTCAGGCCATAAGTACGGTACTTTTTTTGTCATCATGTCTTATTATGTAAACAATTTTTCAATTACTATCAATTTTGACGGCTGATTGGCGCAGTGGGCAGTGATTTTGCTTTCTGAATCCAAGGCTGTGGGTTCCCACAGCTAGAAAATGTATGTGTGATTAACCTGAATGCTTTCCTGAATGGTGTCTGTCTATATTATAAGTATTTATGTATATTATTCCGAAATTCATAACTTATTCATCAGTTAACTTGGTACACAACACATGCTAAGCTTACTTTGGCCCTAGGTGGCAATGTGTGTTTTAGTGTAAATTTTGTTTGAAAAAAGCATAGAGTTTTATGTCGACACATTTTTTTTTTGCTTTAAAACACACTCTACACTAAAAAGTAAGAGGTAAAAAGAATTTTGACATATTAGGACAAGTTAGAAAAAATTAGAGTATAGTATGGTCTGGTGGGAGTTTTTAACCATATTTACTATTCTACCGATATTGACGTGCTGTAAGCGACTTAGCATTTCGGTACAAGGTAGCTTAAAACCGATTTGGAGTAGGTAAGTGTTTAATATCACTACTGTACCCGTAATAAGTTAGCTCGCTACCATTTTAGACTGCATCATCACTAACCACTAGGCTGGATTGCGGTCAATGGCTAAATTATAGTTTGATAAAACAATTGTGAGTTATCAAATACAATTCTACCAGGTCGACATCTTCAAGGTTGCTCCTACACGAACAATCTGTCTACGGATGCTCTACCGTTTTTGGAAGCAGACCATGTTACGAAAGGAAAAGGCACTGGACTCGTTCACACTGCGCCCGCGCATGGTCCCGACGATTTCCTCGTTGCTTTGAAGAACAATATGACTGTGGTATGATTACAATAACACCCTCAGCATCATCAATATCACATTACCGGCTCTCTACAGGGAATAAGTCTCCTCTGAGCTAATAGTTTTAATCTTCAATAGGGTTGTTGTCATAAGTAAACACTTGTTTTTAATTCTTTTGTATGGAATATGGAGGGTAGAGGTAAGGAGAGTCATCTTTGTATATGAAAAAGTGTCGTCAAAATGTATTAAATTAGGATGGCGCCACATTTGCATCAGGGTAACTCTTAAAAGAAGCGCCAAATATAAATATTGTTAGAGTAGGCTTGAAAAATAAACAAGGAAGTATGGAGATACAAGGAAGTAAGGTTATATTTACCACAATATTTTGTACAACGTAAGTTGTTGAAATTCTCAATAATTAACTACTTTAGTCGATAATGACATTAAATTTTTTAACTCGGCATACTTCAATTCATCTACGATTGCTACATTCATACCATACCCTGTGCATCCACCAGCGCCATTGTGGAGGATTTTTGAACTGTTATTTAGCGCATACACTGGACACTTTTTCAACTTTTCTCCCATATAAGATGACTCTCCTTACCTCTACCCTCCATAGTATGGAAAAATAAATATGTTTCTTTTGATTTAAAATCTTTACAGGGTCATTTCTTATGAAATACTAGCGTACCCAGCCCGCTTCGTCGGGCTAGATTTTGCTTTATTTTATTTAAACAATAAACTTACATCATTAAATTTTTAATTTAAGTCTCATAATATATTAAATCATTTATTTCTCTCCGTATTCATTCTCTTCTATTCTCTTCTCGAGCGGGTGAAGATCATTATCTACACCCATGTTACATGTACATCCAACAATAGAATATCATCATAGTAAATAAAAGCTGTATTTGACAGTTTGACAGTTCAAAAATAGGAGTTCTCCGATCGTCACTAAACTTTACAGGATTACTCGCCAGGTCAATCCGGAGATTCCCTAAAAGTTTCATTGAAATCGGTCCAGCCGTTTCGGAGACTATACGGAACACACCCACACACTTTCTCTTTTATATATATAGATAGATACTTATACATCCTCCATTGGGTAATTCTGTTACACGTGTAACGCACTCAAAGGTGTGTGAAGTCTACCAATCCGTAAAAGTCAAAAGTCAAAAATCAAAAATATCTTTATTCAAGTAGGCCCATAGGTGGCACTTTTGATGCGTACATTACATGAGTATTACACGGTAGGGAGATGATGGCGATAACCATATTCGTAAACTTAAAACTAAAGCTACGAGGGTTCAAAACGCGTCCTGGTCTTAGAAGAAGCACACAACAAACTTAGCCGAGTGTTTTTTTTTTGTTTATTAGAAGAGCAACTTGGTTAGATCAATCATTCACACCCAAGCTTTTTTTATCGATCACGTAGTCCTTTATACTAAATTGGCCACACTAGCAAAAAAAAAGTATTTGGCTAGCGTGGACTACGGTCTAAATAACCCTTGTCATTCTGAGTGAAGACCCGGGCCCAGTAGTGGGCAGGTAATAGGTTGACAATGCTGTTGGTGATATTTCTTAGATTAAGTTCCACGCGTGGATTTACGTTAAATAAAAACTTTAAGTCATCTTTAATATCGCATTCTGTAATTTGCTCTAGTTCTTCGTCCGCGTTTATAACAATTTTGTACAAATCACGTGGGAATAAAAAAAACAAAGTAATTATTTATTTATTTATTTACTTACCTACCTAAATAGAAAAGTAAGTTTGCTTAAATAAAAAGTAGCATATGTCCTTTCAACTAACTTTATGCCAAAAATCAAGTTGATTGATGGCTTATTTAGGGCGTGAAGGAAGGACAAACGAACAAACAAACATGCTTTCACACTTTTGCATTATAGTGCGTAGTAATATAATAATAGTGTGGATGAGGCTTAGTAGTCATTATACATTATGGAATTCCGCAAGTAAAGTCTACTTCCATCCAAGTGTTTTAATAGTTATTTATGCAACTGTTTTATAATAGGAGGTATTAAAACACGAGTGCGGGTTTATCCCTATGTTTATATTTACCACTTCGCTATTTTTATTTCCTATGGAATTCGGAAAATATATATATTTATATTTGTATATAAGTATCAAAATATATATATTTATATATTTTAAAAATATATACATATTTAAAATATCTGGCTGTGTGCTGTCCAAACTTGAATAGCTAATTTTTTTTACGGCGCGCGCGTGAATGACAATGTCCTTTTTTTTTAAATTCATCCAAATACAAGGCACCAGGAAGTAAGAATGTGGCTGCCTGTGTCAAACCCTTTGCGCAAAAGGGATCGAAAAAAAACAAAGTAGTGTTATAATTAAATTCAGAACAACATTATGGTTACTAGGTTGGCAAAGCTAACTGTTTCAGAATCTCTTATAGGGGATCTAAAGCATGGTAGTAGATCAAATAAACAAAACCAAATGAAAAAATGGACTATTTGTAAAGGTTATCCCATATTTTTATGTGTAGGAATGCAACGTGGACGAACTCGGCCAATACACAAACCTTGGTCCCAAACTCGACGGTCTCCAAGTCCTAGCTGAAGGACAGGATGCCGTCATAAAGATGCTGGAACATTCCATCCTTCAAACGGGAACTTATACACATTCCTACCCGTTGGACTGGAGGACGAAGAAACCCGTCATTGTCAGAGCGAGTGATCAGTGGTTCATCGATACATCAGCTTTGAAGGAGAAAGCTTTGGTATGTTTCAGACATTTCAGGTATCTTTATGGTACTGGCTATCTTATATAATGTGTACAGGTACAGTTTTTGAGTAAACCACTGCCAGTTTTTACTTGCAAAATTAAAATCAAGTAACTCCTTCAAACTTCACGCGTCTCGGTCTTTTAACTTCAATAAAGTTGTCATAAGTAAACACTACTGGTACTGGTAAGCGCAGCGTTGGTCGACCCCCAACGAGGTGGACAGACGACATTAAGCGCGTCGCAGGTAGCCGTTGGATCCAAGCGGCTCAGAATCGTGGAACTTGGAACTCCCTACAAAAGACCTATGTCCAAGTGGACGTCTATCGGTTGATGTGATGATGATGATGATGAAGTAAACACTTATTTGTTTCGAATTAATTTGTGTGGAAAAATAAATATTTTTACACGAAGATTCCTTATGAAATATACTTATGCACATTTCGTCATAAGCTGGAGACTTTACTTGAACGCGATGATCTTAGAAACTACTGGTCCGATTTGAAAAGTTCTTTCAGTGTTGGATAGCCCATTTATCGAGGCAGGCTATAAGTTATTTATCATCACGCTAAGACTTGTAGCATAGCATCAATGAAGAATGTTTCAACGTCGGGTTTTTTTTTTCTTTTTGAGAGCTTCCGCTCTGTGCGCTGCGTAAACGGTTAAAGTTCGATAAAATCATCCATAACAAAGTTTTTCCCCTTTACACGTTCCAAAAAAAAGTCAGCGACAGCAAATGTCTATCTTTTAAAGTTGACTTATATGCAGACAAAGTCGCGATGGACCGCTGCTTTGATATAACTAAACTGGAAAAAATTGCCATTTCTGAATATACAGCAAATGGTCGGCAGTTTCTGTTAATGTTAATTTATGGTTAAAGAAAGTCTGGCTTAATATTATTGGGACCTCTAAGACCCCAGAGAAGTTCTGGGGCCACCACTCTACCACTGCTTGACAATCCTTTGGGCTATGTCGGCGATTTTAGATCTCTTACTGATTTCCTCATTACGGATTTGGTCTTTAAGATAAACACCTAAAAATGACAAAGAAAATTGTCTTTGCTGATTCAAACTTACTCTACAGGAATTTACGAGAGCATAAGTTTACTTAATCTTGTTTCAGGCAGCGTTGGAAAAAGTCACAATTCTTCCACCGACAACAGCAGATCAGTCACGTCAAGGTTTCAGGGCGCAGTTGGAAAAGCGACCCTATTGGTGTATATCAAGACAACGAGCTTGGGGAGTACCCATACCTGTTTTGTATAGGGGTAGTGACGTCATTTTGAATGAGTAAATACATCTTTCTTACTTAATTCATTAGCTTACATGCCCTACTCGCAAAATGATAACAAATCGACCGTTCCACTAGCTCCATTTTGTTTATATTTCTGTTATTTTTTGGTGTTCAATAAGAGTAAATTCATCAACTCCCTTCTGCTTGAACCGAAAACATTTTAACCACGTGTAGGTCGGTTCTATTTAAATTTGATGGAGATTTAATGAAGGTCTTCTGAGATCTACAACAGAAGCTTACTTCAATATATAATTCGTATTTATATTGTACAGAGTTCCTGACACTTAACTGAAAGTTCCCAAATAGGAAACTGAAGGAAAGACTAGCACTACGTTTAGAGCTGTGAATTTTCTTATGTTAATTTTATAGATATAGAAGCAGGCGTGACCTTGAGGAATGATATACTATGAAAATTAAGCTCAATTTGCTTTACTTTTCGAAAAGCGAAAAGTCCTCAGGAGATGTTGACTTCTTAACGAATAATTGTTGCACAAGTATTAAGTGTACCCGACAAATATACAATCTAAACGACAATCGAAATCTCCTGAGGATGATCCTTTGTCTGAGCGAAACGTGCGTAGTGAGTGAGTGAATTTTAGTCAGAGTCAAAGTCAAATATTTCCTTATTCAAATAGGCACATCTCACTTTTGTTGCGTACATTACATGTAAAATATGACACAGAAGTGAGTTGATGGCGATAAATAATTTCGTCAAATTAAAACTAAAGTTCCAAACGTGCCCTGGTCTAAGAAGAAGCCCACAACAAACTTAAATAGTTGTTTTTTTTGTTATCACCATCTCACATTGTCATTTAGAACTATTTAAGAAGCAAACTGGTTAGAGCAATAATTTACCCTCTTTAAACTTTTAAATCGTTGATGTAGTCCTTAATACCGTAAAAAGACTTTTCTATAAGCATTTCCGAGATCTGTACGTTGTAGAGTATAAAGATTGAAGAAAATATAAACTCCATCGCTTTTCGCGGAGTATAGAAAATTAAGCTACATATTTATAGTTAAATAAATAAATAAATAAATATACTACGAAAATACACACAGCGCCATCTAGCCCCAAGGTAAGCGCATAGCTTGTGTTATGGATACTAGGATGACGGATGAATATTTTTATGAATAATATACATAAATACTTATAATATACAGATACACCCAGACACTGAAAAACATTCAAATTCAAATTCAAATTCAAAATTTCTTTATTCAAGTAGGCCTATCACAGGCACTTATGAAGCGTTCATACATAATTGTTTACATAATTGTAACGGGATGGTGATAACTTCGTTCGCCAACTTAAATCTAAAGCTACGAGGGTTCCAAACGCGCCCTGGTCTAAGAAGAGCCCACAACAAACTTATTTTTAAAATTTATTTTTTTGTTATCACCATCTTCCAGTAAATTTAAATTAAGCTATGAAGCTAGAGCAATTCACACCCAAGCTTTTTTATCGTTTAAATAATCCTTAATGTTATAATAGGATTTTTCTGTAAGCTTACGTTTTATATAAACTTTGAACTTATTGAGAGACAACTCAAAGATTTCATTTGGTAATTTGTTATAAAATAATATACAATTGCCCTTGAATGAATTTGCAATTTTGTGTAGCCTAGTAAACTGCACAGCGAGTTTATTTTTGCTCTCATGTTCATCACACAAACATTTTACAGATGTGGGAATCGAACCCACGGCCTTGGACTCAGAAAGCAGGGTCGCTGCTCACTGCGCCAGATACTTTTGTAACTCAGGGAAACTTGTACTTTTGTAACTTTGTATTTTTCAGGGAAATCCTAGAAAAATTGTGCTCTTTAGTTGACAAACACGACGCAGACATTTGGTGGACGTGTGATGTCCAAGACTTGATTCCGAAGGATGTTGCAGATAAATACGACTTGAACATTGAAGAAATTAGTAAAGGCAAGGTGGGATTTTCTTCTAAATGATACGGCAAGTAACCATTGCAGGAACACGAAATCCGGCGTCATTCAGATTTGGCTAAAACCTGGCAATAATAGCATAGAAATATTTTCTTCTTCAGGGTTATCTGGGACTGGGGCTTTATTTATCTGGGAGGGTTGGACTGGCTACTGTAGCTTAGTTCGCTGCATTAGTGTAGAGAGCTGCCGAGATTGTAAAAGGACATCCAAGAGCGAAGAAATGCTTCACGCGGGAGTCGATACAGCAAAACTTTTAAAATGTTTAATTATATCACGCTCCAATAAAGAATGGATTAATAAAAGGTGTCCGGTGTCGTGCTATTTCATTCGCACAATCCTTATT
This sequence comes from Pararge aegeria, assembly GCF_905163445.1. Taxonomy (NCBI): domain Eukaryota; kingdom Metazoa; phylum Arthropoda; class Insecta; order Lepidoptera; family Nymphalidae; genus Pararge; species Pararge aegeria. The sequence goes on from NC_053180.1 coordinate 3,127,513, forward strand.
TAATTTTATAATTTTAAGTTTTAAGTTCTACTTATACTACTTATTCTAGTTCTACTTTTTAGCTTTTTACGCTTAGGTTTCCTATAAAAGATCACCTAATAATAGTGATAAGGCCAGGCCGCCTTTGCACCCTAACAACATGTGTCAGAGTCAAAGTCAAAGTCGAATATTTCTATATTCAAATAGGCACATAGATGGCACTTTTGATGCGTTGATGGCGTACTAAATGTGTGTAGAGTAGTGAGCAGTGATGGCGATAACTACATTCTTAAACTTAAAGCTAAAGTTACGAGCGTTCCAATCGCGCCCTGGTCTAAGAAGAAGCCCACAGCAAACTTAGCCGGGTGTTCTTTTTGTTATAGCCCTCTCATATTGTCATTTGAATTTTGTAATTTTTCTTTTGATTTTCTTTGTTTTTTGTTGCAATCAAGTAATTCTATCTATCTAATGCAAAAGTGTTTGTTTGTATTTATTTCACGCACTCACTAATCAACAATTTATCATCTTAAATTTTGGCATTGAGTTAGTTGACAGGACGGAGAGTAACATAGACTTTTTAGCTCAGATAAACAAACGGTTCGCTGGGAATTTATAAAAAAAACTGTAAAAAACTGTAATAAATCAGAGCATTCGATTCAAGTTCGAATTCTAACTAAAGTTATGTGCGTTTTAAGTAAATAAAATATCAGTTTATCAACGGCGATAGATAAACTGTTGCATGCTAGGTAAACTTAATATTTAGTTATAGTTTGATGCATTTTTGCTGGGTTCTATCAGGTACCCTTGTTTATAAAGAACTTTTCTGTGGAAACCTGTTATTAGTTTTAAGTCAACCAATTTGTTAACTATTTAGTATTTACATCAGTTGGTTTTCCAATTAAAGAAAAATAAATAAATAATGTTCTCAAATGTGTGTGGAGTCAACCGCACTTAGCCTGCGTGGTGGACTACGGCCTTAATCCCTTCACATTGTGGGAGGAAACCCGTGCCCAAACCGGTAGTGGGTTTATATGGTGATGCTGATGATTATTGAAGATCATACATCCTTGAGAGAGAGAGATTAAGTGTATCCTTGTTGCAGGATATAATGGACATCTGGCTAGATTCAGGCCTGTCTTGGCAGATGTTAGAGGGGAAGAAAGCTAGACTGTATTCTGAGGGAGTTGATCAATTGACAGGATGGTTCCAGGCGTCCCTGCTGACGTCTCTGGCTCTGAAGAACGAAGCTCCATATGAGTATGTATTCTATTTTAGTCGGGTTAGCCTTGATGCATTGATATTAATAAAATTTAGGTGTGGCGCGTTCTCGTTATCATCTCAGCCAGCTTTGTAATCAATATAGACACCCTTACTAAATCATTTTTTATAAAAGAAATTAATTTGAACTTAGATGACCTTTGAAATACCCTATTATTTTTTCACTTCTTAATTTCTAGAACACCGTGTCTAGGTCTTTTACCGCATTCGTACGGCGGCTCGTTTGATTTTGTTTATTCATCTATGGGGGTTCTAGCAACGTCCTCAATCTATCCATATCTATATCATATTAAGATAGTTCCCATATATCCGATCTTAGTTTTCTCCAACTGTCACGTAAGGACATTGTTATCTAAGCGACAGTGGCGACAACTCCTAAACAGTGAGGAATCTGTATTTGTGCTTATATTACAAATGCGGAATTGTGTCTGTGTGTTTGTTTGCAACGATCGTTAAATTTTGTCCTTGATAATATTCTTTTTGCAGGTCAATATTCGTGCACGGTTTTGTAGTAGATGAGAAGAAACGTAAGATGTCAAAATCTATTGGCAATGTTATAGATCCCAAAACCATAATACACGGAGACAAGAAAAATCAAGGTTATGGGGTTGATACACTCAGGTAAGAAAGAACTTCTTGCGGGATCTATTAGGTTTTTATCTATTTAATTATACCCCCAAAACAAAAATATTATTTTAATTTATTATTATTTCAAAAATACATTAAATATTATATATTTACTTTTTGTGTGCTTTGTAAATGTGGGCTATAATGGGACGCACAAAAAAAGGGCTATTCAATGTTGTTTGTTGGTGCAAGTTTTTGGGTTATCGCAGATATAGGTTTTAATATCCACCCAGTGTCTTAGAGTGCGATCGTAAACTGGAAATGGGGGGAAAAAGATCATATAATTCCTGATCCGAATTACCTTATGTGATAGAACAGCCCTATATTAGTGCCATATATTAAATGGGCCCAAAAGAGTCATTGAGGGATAAATTTAAAGAAGTTAAAATAATGACTGTGTACATAGTCAGTACATATATGAAAATTTAATTTATATCCATAAAAATATAACAAAATTTAAAAAGAAAATGGACTGTAACAATATAAATATTAGAATCAAAAATAAACTCGTTGTGCAGTTTACGAGGCTACACAAAATTGCAAATTCATTTAAGGCAATTGTATATTATTTTATAACAAATTACCAAATGAAATCTTTGAGATGTCTCTCAATAAGTTCAAAGTTTATATAAAACGTAAGCTTACAGAAAAATCCTATTATAATATTAAGGATTACATAATCCTATAGGATTATGTAATCCTTAATATTACAGGATCTTAAGTTACGACACCGATTCGGCGTTGCGCATAGTTTAGGAAACTGATAACGTGATAGAGTAGGTACTATTTCTTGGCATTGGATCATGCCCTTTAACTCATCGTTGAAACAACCATGTCGCTTGAAAAGGCAATTCTAAATTATAATTAAAAATGCATTGGTTTTAGATGGTGGGTCGCCAGTCACGCTACTCAACATTCTCAAATAGTGATCAGCAAGAAACTTCTAGAAGACTGCCAGAATGAGGTCATCAGACTTCGCAACATTATAAAATACCTTCTGGGCGTTATTAGTGATTTAGAAAAACCTGTTTTTACTCACAATCCCGATTTAAATTACTTCGATCAATATATGGTTGAAGAAAGTCATCAATTCGAGAAACAAATAATCGATTATTACAATAACTTTAGATATAATCAAGTAGCACAAAGTATTTTATTTTTTATTAGTAATAAAGTATCAGGCCTGTATTGTCATTGTATAAAAGACAGGTTATATTGTTCGAAAAAGAATTCAAACGAAAGGCTATCAGCTCAACTTGTACTGCATACGATTTTAGTCTCTATTTGTAAGTCTTTAGGACCCGTTTTGCCTCATTTGATCGAAGAAGCGTGGCAGCACCATCCTTTATGCGAACAGCCTTTTTATTTTACCAAAGAAATACCAGTTTTAGCGCCAAATAATATAGACATTTCAGTTATGGACGCCATATTGGATATCAAAAGAGGCGTGTGTGCAACAGCGAAGAACGAAAACTTAAAGAAATTTAAATTGATTTTGAGGGTAGATTCTAATTTGTATGAAGAATTAAATAAATTGAACGTGAACGACGGAGTGAATGATAGCGTTTTGTGTGAAGTTTTAGAACTGTCAGATGTCAGTTTGGAGGTTAGTGACAGCGGGAAACGAGAAATCATGCTGTCACAGACTAAAAGAGGCCAATGTATGAGATGTAGGAAATATAATGCCATAGATAATAGTGATAAATGTTTAAGGTGCGAAAGAGTCTTGGTGTAGTTCTAAGATGTATTTCTGTAGATAATAATTCTATTTATTGTATCGCTGGAACTATGTTATATTTATTTGTATAGCCAAACAATTGATTGCTATTAAACGTTAAACTATACTATTTTGGTTTTCTTTATTACACAACTTCCAAAACAATGCTGTCATCATGTACGTATACATTTTAATGAAGTATCTTAGAACCCTTACAATATTTCAACAATTGATTGAAAAAAATCAATATGGCAGCAAAATGACGCCATTTTTAAATATGGAAAATCTAACATTTGTCAGTCGTGTTTTAATTGTTTTAATTACGTACTTGTTCAACACACTGACTTTTGCTGTTCTTCTTCAATAAGACTATGAATGGCCCTCGGCTTTACTGACGTAAATTGTATCGCTACTTTCCTACTAATGCTATAAATGCGGAAGTTTCTACTTGAAAGAAAGACAAACGAACACTCCTGGACGCATTTTTTAAAATACTATGTGTTTGGGTATAAAAGCATAACTATCTAACTAAGACCTATCCTACCTATCAATATCGATTCCTTAAGATTTGTTCAAACTATCAACGAACAGTACACAATTTAATAACTGAACTTACGAGATACTTTTTAGCTAACAATCCTAACAGAAATTTCGTAACGGAATCGTGCACGATATGAAGAAATGCCTTCACAATAAACAAAAGCTCACAGTTGTTCGGTCGCGATGCACGATGCTAGGAATTTAATAACAGTAGGTTACCTACGTACCTATTACAAATATTGCAGATTATTTTATTGTAGGTAGGTATATATTGAAGGAATGAAGCGGTGACAGGTTAGTGGTTAGGATAATGTTCTCAAAGGCATGTTAAGTCCATCAAATCACATTTGGCCAGCATTCTCAGCCCTAATCCCTTTTCATTGTGGGAGGAGACACGAGCTCTATAGTCAACCGGTACCATATACCCCTAATCGTTTTCTATGCGAGATGCGTACCGAAACGCTAAATCAGTTTTGAAAAACAAATAAGTTATGTGATGCTACCAGGGTACCCACTGGCTTCTTCCACGTGGGTGCAAGGGGATTCATATTTATCTGTACACCCACTACGTTAGGGTTGGAAATTTATCCGTAGATAGGGCTCGCGTAAGGGTAAAATGTAAAAATATATCGATATACTAGTATCGATATATTTTATACGAAATAAACGAAAATATACGAAATAGTTAAAATTACATAGCGATTTATAGTGGTTGCCAGCCCCACATAACCACTATAAAATTACATAGCGATTTATAGTGGTTGCCAGCCCCACATAACCACTCCTTTTATGACTATGATACCTATAGGTACCTAATTTCATTAGGATTCGTGCAATATGTACCTAGGTAACAAACAAACAAACACAATACACTCCTCTGCACTTATAATTCTAGTATGGATAAGCTGACAGTAGTTCCTAAGCAAATATCAAAAGCGCTCACACTTTTGACCCCAAAAAGGATGAATATCTATTATTTCACATTACGCGATTGTTGGCCTTCGAAACCATATTTCAATCAAAGGTTCAAATATTTCATAATAGAGGTACGAGTATATATTTTCAAAGGACTGAAAATCCATTGTTATAGTTAAAAGAAGAACCTAAGCAAACAGTTTCATTTATTTAAGTTTACGTAATGGATGAACGATGAAAATATTATAGTATGTTTTATTTTCTTATAACTTTAATTAACTTTCCTTTGACGTTTTATCTTAGTGGCGGAGCGACTTTACTAGTGCCCGTTTTTAATAAACCGAGGCATCGCCTTAATCGAATGGCTGATTTGCGTTAAATAATTGCAACATTCTTAAGGTTATCCAATTTTTATTAAAAAAAAAAATTGGGGCCTATGTTACTACTTACGTGATAGTTTAGATTTATTTTGGTGAACAAAATCTGTCCAGTTCTTTCGGGGCCTATTGGGTACAAACAAACAAGCAACAATCTTTTAAAACTTAAGTTTTTAACTTGAAATCAAGTGGAAATAACATCCAAACTATATGTGTTATAATAAACGGGGGTAAACTTCTCCATTTTCCCGTGATTTAGCAGGTGGAAACGTTTATTATAGCCCTCGGGGGATAAATAAATAAATAAATAAATATACTACGACAATACACACATCGCCATCTAGCCCCAAACTAAGCGTAGCTGTGTTACGGGTACTAAGGTGACTGATGAATATTTTTATGAATAACATACATAAATACTTATAATAATAATAATAATAATAATAAATAATGGCGAAACAAGCAGTTACATGGACAATTTCCCAAAAAAGTATTAGACCAGGCAAATGTTGATCGGGAGCGTTCGTTTAGATGGATGAAAAAACAGCAGGTATCTCCTAGTATAGAGTCATCAGTATTTGCCATTCAGGACCAAGCTATTATGACCAGACAACATCAACGTGATATACTGAAAGAACCAGTGGACGAAAAATGCCGCCTTTGTGCAAGTAATGATGATAATTTCTGGATGCGAAAAGTTGGCAGGGAACTATTATGTCAAGCGACATAATAACCTTGTCCAATACGTCTACTGGTGTTTGGCCAAAAAACACAAAATTGAAGTTTCTGACCTCTGGTGGAAAGAAGCGCTCACTCAACCACAAATCAAAGAAAATGAATCCGCTAAAATTTTATGGGAAATGCCCATACAAACAGATGTCACTGTGACGCATAACAGACCTGATATAATATACATCGACAAAAAGAATAATAAAACATTTTTAATTGATATAACAGTACCATCTGATTACAATATAGGGCCAAAAGAGATTGAAAAGTTGAGTAAGTATCATTTATTGAAAACTGAAGTCAGTCGTTTGTGGAATACTAAAACGACTGTTATTCCAATCGTAGTAGGTGCAACAGGTGTAGTTGCTAAGAGTATTACAAAATATATAGATAAGTTAGACTCGAACATTGACATCAGCATTCTTCAAAAACAAGCAGCCATACATACATCAATCATTCTCAGCAAAGTCCTAGGTGACACTGTATTTGTACACAATACTCAACCAGACCAGCGCGTACAAAACACACAACAACCATCAAATACTCAAACATTACTTACACACAAAACGCGCGGCAGTCACCAAGCGGAATAAATAGATCTTACCCAAATCATACACAGACTCATCACAATAGACGACGAGGGAAACGCAGAGGGAGGAGAAGAAGAAGTACAGAACACCATAATATAGATACATAGAAGGGGGTGTAACAGCCGACATAGGAAGTCGAGAAAGTGAAAATCACCAAATAATATAATAATCTCTTTATTAAGACAACTAAGGTCCACCTTTGTTAGTAATACATCTTAAACGACTATGTTAGTATTAATTAATTATATTAGATTAAAGAATAAATTCAATATAATTTGCTTCACCGTACAAGCACCGACATGAAGTGTTGCAAGATAGGTGAATCAAACTTTCCCGCTAACATATTCAGGATACTGTTTGAGCTCGACCGCAACCTTGTCAGGAGGGATGCCGTCTTTTTCCTTATAATGGCGTAAAAATCATCGATTCGCTCCTGAGCGAACATCCCAGACGCTGAACAGAACCTCGGCAAACCCAACAGTATCCTAAACCCATTATTATACTGTACACGTAATGTGTTCAGTGCCCTTTGAGTATATTTAACCCACAGGCCTCCCGTGTAGAAGGTTTGACAATAGGCCTTAAACAACGTTACTTTCACTTCCTTGCTACATCGAGCGAACCTGCGGGCCAACATGTTACATTTGACAGCCAGAGATCTACGTTCTCGTTCTTTGTCGACGTGATCCTTAAGGTCCTCCGTTAAATAATGGCCCAAATATTTAAATTGGGTCACACGATTAAGTACAGCCCCCTTGAGTGTTATAATTGGCTCGTATTGCACTTGCTTACGTGGGGCCTTAAAGATCAGGTATTCACTTTTAGCCACATTGTATATCAGACCATGGCTAGTAGCGTAGTCCTCACACACTTTTAACAACTCCCTGATAGAACCGGCCGTGGGACCCAGCAGCACCATGTCATCGGCGTAGCTTAAATTATTCACGCAAATGCCGTCAATCCAGCAACCGACTGGCTTTTTGCTGAGCTCCACGATCAGGTCATTAACATACAGGTTGAAGAGCTTAGGTGAGGTTAACCCCCCCTGCCTCACCCCGCACTCCAACCTGTAAGGCTCAGAAAATTCCCTTCCCCACCTGACGCAGTTAAGTTGGTTTGCATACCAAAACCGCATAATATTTAGCACCTATAATATACAGATAAACACCCAGACACTGAAAAACATTCATGCTCATCACACAAACATTTTTCCAGTTGTGGGAATCGGCCTTGGACTCAAAAAGCAGGGTCGCCCACTGCGCCATTCGGCCGTCAAAGTAGGTCAAAGTAGGATATTATTGGGGATATAATTTTTGTCTCCTGCCTGTGCTAGCCGTGCTGCTCATTCTAGCCGTGCTGCACGGCTACAATTATATCCCCGGGAAACGGATAAAAAATTATCTTCTCCCACAGCTTTATCAACTCTCAGAGCACTGGCGCACAAGTGGAAATAATATCCAAATAATATACGTGTAATAAACGGGGGTAAACGTCTCCTATTTCATTTTCCTCTGCTATAGCAGGTGGACACGTGAATTATATTCCTTGTCGGGGGATATAATCAGGGATACAATTTTAGTCTCCTGCCCGTGCTAGCCCTGCAGATTAAAATTATATCCCCCGATTATATCCCCTGACAAGGTATACAATTTACGTGTCAGTGTAACAGGGGATAGGAGAAATTTCTTTACTTTCCCCGGGGACAAAATGGACCTAGCCATGCTGAATGTTGCCTTATGTACCCTAGTTCACAATGAATACCCCAAATCCCCTTTGAATTTTGAAGTGGCCGTATCTCATAAATACTGAAGCAGCCGAAAACGATTGTTTAATAATCAAGTGCAGTCGGATCTCCACGTCCGGACGTCCGGAATATTCGATTGTGTATGGACATCGATTAGTGGCACCCGAACGAGCAAATCGGATATCTTTGATGCTAGAACTTGTACGTAGGTATTATTATCTACTGTTGCTTTGATATATTCTGGTGGAAGGATTTACGAACTCGTGAAGAGTTAAATAATGTAGACACGGACAATTTACGGGTGAGTATATATTCTATCAAACGTTTGACTTTATGCCACTTCATACAAGGATATTACTATCGTGGTATAAAATAAATAATAAAATACACTACGACAATACACACATCGCCATCTAGCCCTGAAGTAAGCGTAGCCTGTGTTATTGGTACTAAGATAACTGATGAATATTTTTATGAATAGTATACATAAATACTTATAATATAAGTACATATAAACACACAAACATTTTCCACTTGTGGGCCCACCCAAGGCCTTGGATTCCGAAAGCAGGGTCGCTGCAAACTGCCGTCAAACTTGAATGACATGGTCTTAGCTATATGAGATATCGGCCTTGGCTAGTGGTTAACGAATTACACGTGGAAGCTACTTCATATTACGAGACTAAAGAGTTTGTAAAGGGAAGTACTAAAGGCCATGGTTGCCGGTGTAATAAGAGGCGCATGAGGCTTAACACCTACACTTTAGAGCAGCAAGTTAGGACGTGTAGGACGCGTTAACGGACTGCGAAGTGCTGCCCAGTTTCTAGACGATGGTGACGATACGGCAAATTAAATAGATAAATAAAAATAATGAAATAAATAAAGTGAAGCACAGGTTATTCCCATTTAAGTAATAAAAGTGATAAAAGCAGAAAAATTATGATTATATTAAAATGTAATAAAAAATCAGAATTACTGTAAATTGCATAATAAATAAATACTAGATATGCCCTGCGGCTTCGCCCGCGTAAATTTCGAATGCAGCGTACTGCTACATCGTCTACACCTATAGTCATACATAAGATTTTTGACAAACATTTTTTTATCTTTCGTAATAAATATATATTTTTTATAAAAAGTATCACAATTATAAAAAAAAACAGTATTATTATTCGCCAATAGATGTCAGGAAGTCATATTTTTCAGTTTAAATTGGGACTACCCAAACGCCACCTTTTTGTTATTTTTCTTCCAATGAAAAAAACACAAATAAAATGTCATTTTCTAAAAATGAATCCTAGCTAGATCGATTTATCGCCCCGAAACCCCCTGTATATTAAATTTCATGAAATTCGTTGGAGCCGATTACGAGATTCCAATTATATATATATATATATATATATATATATATATATATATATATACAAGAATTGCTCGTTTAAAGATATAAGATAAGTGTTAATATAGTATAACATAATACAATACGATTTGTATAAAAAGAAGAAAGAAGAACAGATTAACTAAAACTCCCATGCCCACCTCTATATAATTGGCAAATCAATCGCACAGCCCAGATTCTAATTGTTTAGCCTAGATGAATTTCTTTAATTTTTGATTGACTGTAAATTTTGTATACGAATTACGTATAGGCGGAGGAATGTTGTTCCAACACCTATTTGAAACTCCCTCTGAAGGAAGCAGAGCAATCACGTGGGACACCCAGAAGTTTTCGCGTACACCTAAATTGGTCTCTATCTTCGTAAATTCTTCTTCCCTGGACGAGCTCTGTCACAAAAAGCTCTGCAACGACTGTGCACGGAGTTTGTCATAATATAATTATTCTCCGTTAAAATTGTTCTAATAGTTTGATCCGTCCGTTATTTGTGTAGGTGGGTAGCAGGTGCGACTTCGGACAACTTGGGGCCGCTGTCAGAGGGATTTGAGTGAATTAATTGTTATGTTTACTACTGTTCTAAGTTTGGGTGCCATCTATTTGGCTCTAGAAATAATTGTTCTATTGTTATTAAATGGGTAGTGTCAACTAACAGCGGTTATAGTCTATTGGTTTATATTTCGCGGGGACCGATTAGATACCCAGCACGCACCTCTAACTTTGCAAAGTTATGTGCGTTATTTAATTTATATAATTTAATGTCTCAAGCTTTAACGGTGAAAGAAAACATTGTGAGGAAAACTGCGTGTCAAAGAGAGAAACAATGCTAGAATTCTTAAAAGCATAGTTTTGAGGAAATCTTAGAAATCTTTAAATGGATTTCATAATACAATATCCCAATTTTCTTCTTTAAAAAATCAGATTAAAACTAATTCATTTTTAAGTCATACGATATTTTTAAATGTCTTAATCAATTTCGTTAATGCCAGTTTAGTTTTGGAACAAACTTATCAGATTTATTAACGTTGAGTACCGTGGTGTGGAGTAACCTTAATGTAGTTTAATATTCAGCTTTGGCAGAGGATAGTCGTAATAAAGTCGTCGTGTGACATTTTAACCAAGCCTCCCCCGCAAACACAACAGTACGTATATCGTCTGACAACCTCTCTGGCTGGTTAGCGTTGTGGTCTTATAAGTGGGAGGTCCTGGATTCGATCCCTGGGATGGGCAATTCAGTTGTTTGTATTTTCAAAATTTTCTCCGTTCTGGTCTTTTTTTCTTTGGGGGCGTTATGCAAAACCCTTAGGCATGCTAATGCACAATGTTTTGCTATTCTTACGTTATATCTAACACGTATATTTGTATGGACCAGTTACGTTAAAAGGAGTTGAGAGTAGCTTTGATTATATTCATTTGTGTGTCACATAATCATTCAGTAAGTCAGTCAGTTATGATACTGGTTTATGAGTAAGTATAAAAGAATATATCCCTTGCAAAATTGCAGTCATCTAAAGACTTCTTTTGCAATACAAAATGGCATACCTATTGCGAAACTTTTTCCATTCGATTCAAAGTATTGAAAGTTAAGCTGCCACCGTCTTCAAATAATAGAGCGAGCGGCGTCTCACAGGCTCAAGTAGCAAATAAGTGGCGTAATAAACCGCTGACTTTTGTACCGGGGATCGATTAGATGTAGGTCTGGAAGCCTTGTATTACCTATAAGCGGTAAGCCGCACCGCCGTTCGCTTATAATTTCTGATTTCCTGGTACATTATAATATTACATAATATATTGTATCTCCTATCTTAATATATATAAATCTCCTGTCACGATGTTTGTCCGCGATGGACGCCTAAACTACTTAACCGATTTTAAATTAAATTGGCACACCGTGAGCAGTCTGGTCCAACTTAAGAGATAGGATAGCTTAGATCTTTATAGTTGCAATTTTATTTTATTGCCAATTATTTGTCTATAATTAATTGACAGTCACATGTTATAAATATATATATATAAATTATATATACTACTATACTCATTTAAGGCTTAGCGATACTGAATACTTTAAAAACAAAATCAAACGCAGACGAAGTCGCGGGCCACAGCTAGTATATTATATATAATCTGTTTGAATCTTTGCCGCCATACATTTTTTTTGGGCGGCTGTCCTCCCCTGTCTCCCCTGGATACGCCCATGTATGTAGGTAATCCTTAAAAGGTAGGGTGAGAAGAGGTATAAATTTAAACGGAATTTCATTCAGCTATCGAATAGTAAAACATTATTTTGTCCTCCTAGCAACGCACGTACGCACGTGATTTGTAACCCTTTTCGCAGACGTATTGCGGTCCGTACGACCGCACGCGTGTACATTTAACTAAAGCGAAAATTTTGACAGCCCCTCAGAGTGTAACGGTGCGAATAATTGCCTCGAAAACCGGTATCCGGTTGGTTTCTCCACTACGGACAAATATAGTAAAAGAAAATGTTCTTGGCATATTTTATGTTATTTAGCTCAGCTGGCAAGTGGCAATGGCGGTAGCACGTAGCTCGGAGAATCGATGGAGGTTTCTGGGTTCCAAGGTGCTGGAATGGCGACTATGCATCGATAAGCGCAGCGTTGGTAGACCGACTAGGTGTGCAGATGACACTGGGCTGAAGCAGGCGTTACTTCAGCAGCGGAAATCCATGATATATTATGTAAATTAAGCTTAATTTCAAGCACGAAGTTCTTCAGTAATTCTTTCACCTTTAAAGCAGTTATGCTCTGGAACAATCTGCCTGCTGAAATCCGTGGAAGTCGTTCCCTTCCGATATTTAAGAGTCGTCTGAAGGACTACTACCTCTCTTTGAGTGATGAAATTTGAAGTAGATTCTTTATATTCTTTTTTTTTTTTTTTTAACTGTGTTAAAATCTACTTATATAATATATTATGTTTGTTATATATTTATATATATTATGTATATTTTCTTTTTATATATCATGTAGGTATATTTTATATATTACGTATATTTATTTAAATTATATATGTATTTGTATCTTTGTGCTGTAAGTCCTATCTACAAAGGTTGCCTGTAAGAGATAGCTTGCAGCAATAAAGCCGCCTTTGCATGTCTACATTGTGTACTGTATACTTCTTACTGTTTCTTTTCCTGTATGTTATATGTGCAATAAAGTGTTTCTTCTTCTTCTTCTTAATTTGCCATACTCCGCGAAAAGCAGGAGAATCTGTGTGATGTTATTTATAATTTATTCAACCACAAACAGATTTTTTCACATTTATGGGTACTTTAACTGATCTGAGATCTGGTATATTACTGTTATAGGGAGAAATCCCTACAAAAAACCTATGTCCAGCAGAATACGTCCATTTATTAATATTATGATGATGATATTATTTAAAAATTATAGGAAAGTTTTTAAAAGCTTAGAATAAAATTGTTTGATTTACTTGCTTTACCTTATTACTGTTTTGCTGTTCTAAGAATTGGGAAGGATATTTATCACACTGTTTGTTTTACAGGTAAGTATGTTTTTTTAGTCTCGATTTCTATTGTACAGTAACGTACCTACTTCGCTAATAAATGCGTAATGGTGTTTGTGTGTTAGTTTGGTTATTTTCTACCTATAAACTGCTTCGCCGATCTTGACGAAAGGATTTTGAATATTATAGTTACCATATTTCGATTGTATCCACCGTTGAAAAGGAAGTCCTATATACATGATGGAAAGGAAGTGCTGTGCTGTTAGTGCACTGTACTGCTATGAACTGGGAGAACTAAAAGGTTGCTGTTGATGATTTATCTTATTACATTTTAAAATACACAAACTTTCATTCCTGCAGCCTAACGTGCTGGCTACGGGTCAATAACGTCGCTCAAAAATAGCAGAGTGAAATCAGTGAAGCGTAGCTGTGGTGGCAATGGGCGGGGCACATAGCTCGGAGAACCGATGAACGTAGGGCTTCCAAGGTCTTAGAGTGGCAACCCCGCACCGGTAAACGCAGCGTTGGTCGATCCCCAACCAGGTGGACAGACGACATCAAGCGGGTCGTGGGGAGCCGCTGGGTACAAGCGGCCCAGAATTGTGGAATTTGGAACGCCCTACAAAACGTCCACTGCATAGGTAGCAGTGGACGTCAATCGGTTTGATGATCAGAAACAGGAAGCAGGATGGGGTATTCCAGACGTCTATTATCTGCAAACTTATCAAACTAGTAACTACTAAGTCGTAGAATATATCATTAAATACTTCCTTAGCACTTATAAATTCCACTATTTACTTTATTTCAGATATTTTTCATTTAACAGGTGAGTAAATTTAACCCCTCTAAGCATCGCACGTCCGTGATTTGTAACCCTCGACCGCTGACATATTGCGGTCTTTGGGACCGGCCGCGTGTAAATCTAACTAATACGCGAATTTATGGAGCCGTTATGGGTTACGGGATCGCTTTAAGTGTTAAAAGAGTGCGTGTGATTTATGCACTCTCCTATATCCATTTTGAAATATTTCATGAAAAAAAAATCTTAAATGGCTCGCTCTTTTCCCAGTGAACTCTTTGTATTTTTATATTAACAGTTTTAAATACAATTTAGTACCAAATATAAACCACCGTAAGTGATTATAGATTTTTTGGCAAGTTCTATCCCCGGCATTTACCTCTACCCTTTTCTGGGTAATTACTTTTTTTCCATATAGCCCACCTGATGATAACTGTGGCTGTGTTACTGCTACTATGTAGCACGAGCATTATTTCATACTACGGCCGGTTTAAAACGCGGTATAGCGATAGCGATATTTGGGACCTTGATCTAACATCCAATTGAATTAAATTTTATCCATCATCCTTAAGTAACTTAGGTAAAATAAAAACATAATTATTAAAATGGTACCCACTATAAAAGAAATGTGACTGATACAATCTGTAACTGCTGCCTACGCAAGAATATCTTAACAAAAGACCTGAAACCTTCTGTTGTTGGTTGAGAGAGGAGGCTCCTTAGAGCACCCACATCAAATTTGTTGATGTTAAACTTCCGCATAACATCAAGTCAAGCTTTAATGAAATATGATTTAGATCCATTTTACTCCGACGCCATATTCCATACTCGAAAACGACTCCACGATTGCAAGCGAGCGAATCTGTCACGCTACGCTGAGCGAGGCTACTGCACGGCTCTGTAACATCCTAATCAACCTGATTCCCTGCCAATCATATTTCAATGATTGTGATTGCGATTCCATGTGTGGTTTACGATTAACCTCAACATTTAATTCACCTCAGTATTGGCTTTGAATTGTTTTGTCCGATGCGGTCGCACATGATGACCAATGATCCAGGATAAATTTGACAGGCCAAATGTGCAGGGCACGAAACAAAATGGTGTTATAAATTACTGATTTTATATACCTACTGGCTATTGCGCGTGACTTAGTGGGCTTTTTTTTAAAGCAGTTTATTTATGAGACGTTTGGCAGTGTAGTTGTAACATTTTAAATTGTGTATTCTTGTAAATAAAATTCTTGGCTGGACCTCGGCAGACACACTATATCCCGTTATCCGTACCTAATATGCTTCATGAACCAAAATTTGTCTTTCACTGTCAGTTTACGCACTCCGAGTGATTCTCCAACTTAAAATGACACTTTTTTTATTCTTTTTATTGCTTTTATAGTGAATATAAATAGACAAATGTTGAGAAAAAACGATGATATTTTTAAATATCTTTTTATTATTTAAACTAATAATAAAATTGTTTAAAAAAGTTCTGTCTTGGACGTGGCTTATCGAGTTGATTTTTTTTTTATAGGCTTCAGTATTTTGAGGAATAGAAGCCTATTACTTTTCACGGTATAATTAGATGTAGTTTAATTATTATTTAAAAATAATCTTAGTTTTATTGTAATGAATGAGATTATGAGGCGTGTACTTTTGGATTTTCAAACTATTTTTTTTTTACAGAGAAAATGCTTGACGCATATTACTCCGTTGGGGGAAACGGAGTAGTTATATCGGACTTGCACCCATTATAAACTCCGTGTGTTCACTTGCGTATTCACCGCACTAACCAAAGGTTGTGCGGTGAATCTATCTAAAAAAACACGCAAAATTATGTCGAACTAACTCGATGTTTGAGAGAAGTTAAACTGACGTGCAAAATACAAGGGCTGGCAGAGTCAGGATTCAGAAAATTTGAGTAGGAACTGACTTTTGTTTCATATTATCGTGTTTGAGTGGCAGGTGTTTATATTTCACCTCAGGTTATATTTATTCGGCTTGAGATTTACAGAATCCCATGACGCCTCTATGTTCAAGTTGCTGAGTCAGTTTATCAAATGGCGACATGCGAGTTTTTGCTTACATTATTCATTAAAATACTAGTTGAAACTAGCTTACGTCTGAATCCATGCTCGATTTTATGTCTAGAGCGCCTCTTACACTTAGTTGTTGCTTACATTAACACACGAGTTGAAAGTAGCTTACAGCGGAATCCATGCTCTATTTTACGTCTAGAGCGCCTGTTACACTTAGTTGTTGCTTACATTAACACACGAGTTGAAAGAAGCTTACGGCGGAATCCATGCTCTTTTTAACGTCTAGAGTGCCTCTTACACTTAGTTGTAGCTTGCATTAGCATCCATGCTTAATTTTACGCTCCAAGCGACTCTACTGGCATTCGATTAAGTTATCGGCAGTATTCATCCTCAATTTTACGTTAAGAGCACCAACAATAAGTTGTTGTTTCCATTAATTAGCACCAGTTTCTAGGCTTTAGTACCTAAGCCGCGGAGCAGGCGCGTGAAGAGGCTCCAGACGCGCATCCGCTCCGGTGTAGAGGAGTGGGAAGAAGTTGGCGGCAATTTCCCGCTCGCCAACTTCTCTTGGGAGGCGGCGAGTAGCTATTGGGCTAGCTACCCGTCACTACACAAGCCTCTCCACGGTCTGAGGGGAGTTCAAGCTGTCCTGATCCCTTCCTCACTAGCGCGGGAGGCCCAACATTCGGTTGGGGTGATATACAACGGGTTCCCCGGGCGTCTAACAAATCCAACAAGAGGAAGGGATGTCTTGGTGGTTTTTAGTTTGGGTATACCCCCTATAGAAGTCCCACATAACCTACGTTCTGCCCAAGGGTCGGAGGTAGCAATAAACTTTTTCCATCACGACAAAAAAAAGGGCTTTAGTACCTAGTAACTTTCAGTGGAATCAATGCTCTTTTTTACGTTCAGAGTATGCGTTTAATTAAGCGCGAATTTCGCTGATAGCTCATTTTACGTACTGGCGAGTTTTATACAATAAATAAATAAATATACTACGACAATTCACAAAATCGCCATCTAGCCCCAAAGTAAGCGTAGCTTGTGTTATGGGTACTAATACGACTGTTGAATATTTTTATGAACAATATACATAAATACTTATGATATACAAATAAACACCCAGACACTGAATAACATTCATGTTCATCACACAAACATCTTCCAGTTGTGGGAATCGAACCCACGGCCTTGGACACAGAAAGCAGGGCGCCAGTGGGCCGTCAAATACGTACTAATACCATCATTAGTTAGACGGCCGATTGACGCAGTGGGCAGCGACCCTGCTTTCTGAGTCCAAGGCCGTGGGTTTGATATCCACAACTGGCAAATGTTTGTGTGATGAACATTAATGTTTTTCAGTGCTGGTTGTTTATATAATATGTATATTATAAGTATTTATGTATATTATTCATAAAAACATTAATCAATCAAGTATCCATAAGTCAAGCTACGTTTACTTTGGGGCTAGATGGCGATGTGTGAATTGTCGTAATATATTTATTTATTTATTTAATTTACTACTGGCAATTAATTCAAATTCGAATTCAAAAATGTTTTATTTATGTAGACCTCATTACAGGCACTTATGAAGCGTTCATACATTTAAAATGTTAATACTAATGTTAGGTGATAGTGGTGAATTCGTCAACTCAAAACTAAAGCTAGGAAAGTTCCAAACGCGCCCTGGTCTAAGAAGAGCCCACAACAAATTTAACCAGGTTCTTTTTTGTTATCAACATCTCACAGTCGAGTTAATGTTTAGCTATGAAGTTAGAGCTATTCCTACCCAAGCTTTTTTATAACACACATGTTTTATATAAACTTTGAACTTGAGATACTCGTACATCTTAAGTATTTCATCTGGTGATTTGTTATAAAATTATATACAATTACCCTTAAATGAATTAATAATAAGGTTGCCTGGAAGAGATCGCTACAAATCGATACGGCCCGCCTTTTGTATACTTCTTCTGTCTGTGTTTTTTTTTATTCGTCTTCTGTGTTTTCATTTGTGTGCAAATAAAGAGTATAAATAAATAAATAAATAAGTTAATAATAATTGTATGCAGCCTAGTAAACTGCACTACAAGTTAATTCTTACTTCTAATATTAATATTATTACAGTTCACTTTCTTTTAAAATAAGTATAAATTAGAGGCGGCATTTATCAATAATTTTACGCTAAGAGGTGCTTCTCTAAGTTGTTGCTTCCATTAATTAGCACCAGTTGCATTAAGAGTAGCTTTCAGCGGATTCCGTGCTCAATTTCGCGTTTAAACTTTGCCCGATACGGCGACGACGTGAGACGTGTCGAAAATCGAGCATTTCACGTCGACTGTAACTAATGCAGGCGAAGTTGCAGTTAGAAGGTAACTATGCTACTAGACGCGCACAGAGTATCGTGCTAACAGACATGTATGATTTTTTTTTTATAGTTACAATCGACGGACAAATTAGAAGGCTACCAGGATCGCATGGGCAGGAGACAATTATATCCCCGGGTAAAGAATAAAAATGTATCTTCTCCCACAGCTTTATCAACTCTCAGAGTATTGGCACATTAGTGGAAATAATATACAAATAATATATGTGTAATAATAAACGGGGGTAAACTTCTCTTATTCAGTGTTCCCGTGCTTTAGCAGGTGGACAACTTAGTTATCTCCCCTGTCAGGGGATATAATCAGGGGATAGAATTTTTGTTTGTCTGTGCTAGCCCCGCTGTTATAATAATTGGAACACCACCGCCTATAAACAGTGCAACAGTTCAGTTTCGTTAAAGTAAGTGATATTTTATTGCTTAAAATGCACATTTTACTCCGACAGTTAGAGGCGCTTGCCGGGGATGTAATAGTTCCCCAGAAAGAGAAGCTAAACTCTTTTCAACTAGGCTATCACCGCGTCTTTATTATCTCTGCTTAAAAGTTAAACCAGCGAGATGCGGATCGAACTCAGCCCGCGGAAGGGGTGACCGAAGTCAGATGCATGCACTTCATACATGCGCAAAACCACTGCATACCCTATAATATTTATAGAACTCCCAAAATAGTCAGTAGTAAAATCAGTTGGCAGCTGTATCAGACCAGTGTGGTTTCGCACGGAGCGATGGCAAGAGTATTGGATATTGGATAGAATGCAGGGGTTATTTTGCGGAAAGCCATGATGTATTATGAAAATTAAGCTTAATTTGCTATAGGTACTCCGCGAAAAGCAGGAAAATCTGTATGGTGTAATTTATTATTTCTTCAATCCTTATACTCCTTCGGCAAAGTACCCTCTACAATAATTACTTGTAAAGTCAACATCTCCTGCGGTTTTGAAGCGTTTGAACGTGCGTAGAGTGATGATGACGATGATGAAAAAATCTCCTATAGAAGGAGGATTTTTTGCACCAAACTGATGTCTGCTACATACCAAAACTTGTCTAAAACCCGTGAATTCCGTCCCAGTAGGGGCAGACTTCAGCCAATGGGAAACCGTCTTATTAGATATGCTATCATCGCTTCATATTTGTAACCTCTGCCTCATATGTTGCTCTATGGAAATTTGTAACCTCTGCCTCATGTGTTGCTCTGTGGAAATTTGTAACCTCTGCCTCATGTGTTGCTCTGTAGACATCTGAATTGAATCTAGATCCTGCGGCTTTGGTTCAGGAATTCTATTGATGTGGACTGAAGTCCTACTGCGCTCATACGTGATATAGTTAGTTTCCAAACTAGATTGTTTTGCGGTTTTGTTTACCATCAGCTGTTCAGTAGTTTAGACAGAGAAGCATACATTTGGTGAATGTCAGTTGTGTAAATGAATTCTAATTTATGAAATATTC
Source organism: Pararge aegeria (assembly GCF_905163445.1). Taxonomy (NCBI): domain Eukaryota; kingdom Metazoa; phylum Arthropoda; class Insecta; order Lepidoptera; family Nymphalidae; genus Pararge; species Pararge aegeria. The sequence goes on from NC_053180.1 coordinate 3,147,548, forward strand.
TCAGGCAACCATGGTGGCAGTGTTGAGCTCTGCGGTATGATAAGCTTAGGCCCCCGGTCGTCATCATCGTAATCATCATCATCTGCTCCTGCTCCAAGGCAAGGCATCTCAAAGAAGAGGGGGGTCTAAAGCATAAACCTGTCCTGCTAGGAGTTTGAACCACAACATGGTGACAGCGGTAAACTAGTAAATTAATAATTACTAAATAAATAAGTGTAATTGGTGAGAGGTGGTGCGCATAAGTGATAATGGAACACGCTCGACCGCCATCGGAATTATGCTTAGAAGGAGGACCGGCGTGCCGCGCGACCGCGTGTCGAAAATGTCGCCAGCAATTTTTCGTGTTTTTAAAACCGGCCGGCTTTCATTCGCGAGAGTCATTGAAAGATAAATTTAAAGATGTAAAAATAATGACACTCTATAGCCAATACATATTTGAAAATTTAATGTATGTTCACAAAAATATATCAAAATTTAAAAGAAAATGTGACTGCAATAATATGAACGTTAGAAGCAAAAATAAACTTGCAGTGCAGTACACTAGACTACACAAAATAAGCAATTCATTTAAAGGAAATTGTATACAATTTTACAATAAATTACCGGTTAATATCTTGGGGATGTCACTAAAGAAGTTCAAAGTTTGTATTAAGCGAAAGCTTATAGAAAAGTCCTATTATAGTATAAAGGATTACGTAAACGATAAAAAAGCTTGGGTGTAAACAATTGCTCTAACCAGGTTGCTTCTTAAATATTTTCTAATGACAATGTGAGATGGTGATAACAAAAAGAACACCCGGCTAAGTTTGTTGTGGGCTTCTTCTTAGACCAGGGCGCGATTGGAACCCTCGTAGCTTTAGTTTTAAGTTTACGATTGTAGTTATCGCCATCACTACTCACTGCTATGTACACATTTTGTATATAATAACGCATCAAAAGTGCCATCTATGTGCCTATTTGAATAAAGATATATTTGACTTTGACTTTGACTTTAAAGAAACTACAGATGTTCAAGCTAGTCTGTTAGTAAATTTAATAGGATCGGAAGGGTGCGACACTTATACGACGTTTAAATACACAAAAGATGAGAGTCGCGAAAATATTGTTACCTTGGTGAACAAGTTCAACGAGCACTTTTGGACGAAACAAAATACCATGGTTCACTTTAAGTTTTTTACTCGGAATCAAGAAGCCGACGAGTCTGTTAGCGAATACGTGACGGCGTTGAAAATCTTATCTGAGCATTGTGAATTCGAGCATTTGGAAGAAGGTATTATTCGCGATCGAATAGTTTACGGTTTTTGGATGGCCAGGTACGAGATCGGCTACTAAGGACGGAAGAGCTAACATTGCTAAGTGCTTGTTGTTGTAAGTTGCATTGCTAAATAATAAACAGTAATAATCGTTTATTTCAGGCTTTACCCATAAAAATTTTATGGGTAAAGCAAAAGCATTTGTACATCATTTAAACCGTTTACAAAATTAAATTAAATGCAATTAAAATAAATACATAAATTTGAAAAGTCAAGAGAAAAAAGAAAGTAATACCAACCTTGGGCAACGAATTAGTATGGCCATCCAAAGGGGCAATGCTGCCAGCATCTTAGGAACTGTGCCTCGCTGCGGTGGTTTCCAAGACGTTTTAGATTTTATTTAGTTTTACATAGTTTATTTTAGATTATTTATTTATATATATGTCAAAAATAAATTATTTGAAAAATTAAATGAAATCAAATCCAAATCAACCGAATTAAAAATTAAAATTAAGTAAAGTAAGGACCAACAAACAAACACACTTTCACATCTGAAAATATTAGTGACGATATAGAACGTGAATTCAATGAGAACCGTGTTTTGATTTCAAAATACTGAGTATTAATTACATATGACACAACAAACCTCCATCTACTATTGTTTGGTGTAAACTCTATCCAAATCTAGTTTAAACCGCCTCAGTGCGGCCGTGTGACAAGCGACTAATTAGGTCTCCCGAAGTTGCCCGTCACGGTATATAATTAACTAACTCCCACTCTAATACAGGGCTCGTGAGTTACTTAGTACCGCGTAAACTTTGTTAAATATATAAACCCCGACGCAAAAACGACAAGGTAGTTTGACGTGACTGCGTTTGTGTATGTCTGTTGCATCGTATTTCCCGAACGGATAGGATTTCGATTTCGATTTTGAGTTTTTTTGTTTTAAAGTCGAATGAATCGGGGGTTTTCTTAGCTATGTTTGATGAAAATCGGTCCAAGATGGCCGCTCAAAATGGATAACATATTTTTTCACATATTTGTCAAATGATTTGACGAGTGGAATACTATATACTCTATGACCAAATTCAAATCCAAGATGGCCGCCACCACTAAATGGCATATAAGATTTATTTTTACAACTCTTTAAAAAAAGTGGGTGGGTTTTAAATTTCAAATTTATATATATATTTTTTTAAACACATATAAGTTTTATCAACAAACAAATACCTGATAGACAACCTACAAACTGCTAAACGTAGGAATTTGATATTTTGAGACAATATGTTTCCTTGAATAGCGCTATTTCGAAACTAGGCAATTTTTATTTATGTACTAGAATAATGTGCACAACCATCGCGTATAAACTGAGCAACACTTTTAAGTAGAAGTAGAGCTTGTTGTGACAGAGCACGTCCAGGGAAATACTACCGCCATGTTTATATTATCTGTCGATAATCTGCATTGTTGCAATGCTGTGTTCCAGTCCGAAGGGCGTGGTCGCCGGTGTAATTACGGGCACATAAGATTTACAACCTTCGTCTCTGGTTGTTGGACGCCGGGCGGCTCGTTGCAGGATGTGCGCGCTGCGCAATGTTGTCATGCTTATAGGCGTCATCTGCCGTGGTCGTGTGTGCAGTCGAGTGTGCCGTCTTGTCCGACAATTATGACTATAAATTGTGCGTGGAATGGCAACACTGGTAAAGCGTGAGTTGACCCCAACAAGGTGGACAGACGACATTACGCGCGACACAAGCTCGCTAAAAACGACCAGCAGTGGAAAAAATTATAACATCTATCTATACTTATAATAACACTGTAGCTGGAAGATTTCTGTACATTTAATATTTATTGGAAATTTTGACCGGGGGATGCTTTATAATGGATACTGAGTCCAAACAGATTTTTATTTAATTTTTGTCCGTCTTACTGTCTTTCAAAATCCGCGCAACGGAGTTTTAGATTAAAGAGGTTTTTTGGATAGGCATAATTAAAATATTATAAAGCTTTTAAATTTTGTTTGGTTGAACGCGCTAATCTAAGAATATGCTGTTTTAATTTTTATTTTATTTTTGGATTGGTAGAACAAGTCGTATTTTAGCAATAAATTTTCAATATTATTGTCTAGTCACCTGTTTATTAAATAGCTATAACATTATGACGTCACAACTATGGCGACCAATCATGGCGCGTTTATAGTCACGTGATTTTTATTTTATCAATTCAAATTTTATCAATTTTAATTTGCTTATAGTTAATTCAAAAAACTTTTTTTGAAGTTTTTTGCATTAAATATCAATATTATATAATTTTTTTTTTCAAAAACACAATATAACATCACGTTACGACCAATGGCTACTATCATTAATGAGTAATGTTGCAAAAACTGCAATAAATATCCTTTTGGACAGATTCTGATGCGTGCGATGCGTGAACGGTAAACGTTACGCCAAACGACGGAAGTATGTAGTAAGTATATCAGAATTGTCGGAATTGTTGTTTCTTCAAAGTTCTATAAAACAGTCCGCGACAAAATATGCCTATTTTTGTAAGTCGACCCATTCGCGGACGAAGTTAGGTCCGCTAGTATTATATAAGCGTTTAGTATCTACAATATTTTTTTCAAATAAAGAATTTGAATTTGAATTTGGATGTCAATCGGTTGATATTATGATGATGATGATGTTAAGATGTTACTAACACGTCTGAAATAAAGATTTTCATTACTATAAAGTCAAAGTCAAAGTCAAAGTAAAAAATAACTTTATTCAAATAGGCCCATAGTGGCGTGGCACTTTTGATGCGTAAATTACATGAGAATTACGCGTTAGTGATATGATGGAGATAGCCATATTCGTAAACATAAAACTAAAGCTACAAGGGTTCCAAACGCGTCCTGGTCTAATAAGACGCCCACAACAAACTTAGCCGGGTGTTTTTTTTGTTATCACCATCTCACATTGTCCATTGAAAATTATTAGAAGAGCGACCTGGTTAGAGCAATAATTCACACCCAAGCTTTTAATCGATTACGTAGTCCTTTATACTATAATAGGACATTTCTATAAACTTATTTCTAGTTTAATACAAACTAAATTTTTTAAGAGACATCTCCATGATGTCAAGGGGTAGTTTATTATAGAATTATATGCAATTTCCTTTAAACGAATAATGAATTTTATGTAACCTAGTATATTGCACTGTAAGTTTATTCTTACTTCTAATGTTTAAATAAACTAAACTTGATGTAACTGCAAGTACTATAATTAATTTAGCTTAGTCTAGAGATTATGTAGGTACTGCATAATTGGTACCAATATTAAAGCCAAGTAAATATCTAACGTACGAAAGGTAAACTAAAAATTTGCATCAAAAGTGTGCATTAATTAGCTAGACAGGTAATTACTTATTAAAGTTTATTCAAAACTAGAAGCTCATCGCTCCAAGTAATTAGAGTAGTTCGCGAATTATTTACTGGCAGCTTCAAAATATGTAACTTACTTGTAACATGGGACACATTGAGTTCGTTATCTCGAGTTAAGTCGAAAAGTTCTGCATATGTTTTACTTATAGATCTACTATGGTTCTCGCTCATGTTGTCCTAATCCTAAGGTTGCCTGGCAGAAGTCGCTACTAAGCGATAAGGCAGCCTTATCGCTACTAAGCGATAAGGCAGCCTTTTGTATTCTACTTCAGTCTTTTTATAAGACTATACTAGTTGTATCCTGCCACGATTCGCTGTGGCACATTTTTATGGAATGGTTGAGAAATGCGAAACAAAACAAAGAATACATTACATATGTCAGCGAGTGTTTTTCTCGCTCTCGTCAGATGGCGCGGTCACTGGTATCGTTAAAAAAAAAACTATATTTTCGCGGGCGCCGGATATGTGACTGATGCAAAAAATAGATAAAAACAATCCTTGATGCGGATTATATATCATGCTAAAATTTCAGCTCGATCGGTACAGATCTTTTTGAGTTTTTGAAGCATACGCAAACCAACATAACATTTTTATAAATATAGATTACTATTTTCTTGGTAACTCTTAACAGTGAGTTAGAACAAGCAACCGGTTTACGCTGCAGTTTACCGATTCCTTTGCTCCATTTTTTTATGTCCACCCACACAGTGTAAAATCAAAATTAGTTTTTACTTAAAAACTATCTAGAAGTATACATAATCTTGTCTGTATATCTACGAAATATCAGTCTTCGTTCGTCGCCACCTGGAGTATTTTAAAACTTTCTCGAACGTAAGCCATTTTAAAACGTGGAATAAAATTTGGCTGTGCAACAATCAATATAAAACACACCGCAAAATCCCTTTGCTTTGTGCGTTAAAATCTACAGTAAATTAGATGCAGGTCTAAAAAATTAACCAACGCGTTTTTTAAATAATAATCTGACGCATTGGCTGCGTACAGAATGTTTCTATACAATATCCGAGTATCTGACTTCGAATTAAAAATAATATTATTTTGACATTATTATGATTGATATTACCTGTAATTTAATTATTAACTTTTCAATGCTTGCTCAACAAGATTTTGCAGACATGTGTAACGATTGTTCTTGTTGTGCACTTTACATTTCGCATGCTTAATGGTAGAATATGGAGGAATGTTATATTGTATTATGTGAGATCGTCGATCGTCGAAGTTATAAGTATAGTATAATTTATTTCAATAAGTGTGAATTATGTGCTTACCTTCAGAAGCAGCACGTTTATATTACACGTTTGTATTACGTTTACTTTTCCGTAGGTGATAAGGTTAAGTTTTAGTTATTGTATTTTTTATATTAGTTTACGTTAGCAATAAGAACTTATTATATCTAATGTAAATTATACAAATGTTAAGCATTTGTTACATTTTATTAACAAAATAAAGAAATTTTCAAACTAACAAACAAACAACTTCAGTCTTTGTATTTATATTATTCTTTTATTTCCCTAACTGCATAGTGCTGTACAAATAAAGAGTTAAATAATAAATAATAAAACAATAATATGGTTATAGCATTGGTGGCTTGTCTTGAGCTAAGTGCTCATGGGTGCGTAAACTACGCGGAGGTTATTTTTTATTTATAACTATTAGTCGAAAATTAGTTTTTAATGCTCTTGACATAAGTGCCTTACTCTTATCCGTAAAAAGCGGTGATAGCCCAGTGGGTACGGGTTCTGTCTCCCTTATGGAGGAACGAGTTCGATTCCCGACACGAACCTCTAAATTTTCAGAGTTATGTGTGATTGCAATTAGCACTTGCTTTAACGGTGAAGGAAAACAGTGAGGAAACCTGCATGCCTAAGGGTTTTCATCATTGGAGGGTGTGCCCGAGACCAGTGCTCTGTAGTAGGCCGGTAATGAGCTGATGTCCGTAGGTGCTTCTTATTAATGTCTCAATGTATTAGGTAGGTAACTATTGCTCAAATTCAAAGTCTTAAGCGGGTAATTTAATATAATCTCGCGTCTACATCATTCAACTTAATTGGAATACATATCGTGCGTCTTCCAGCCGAAATAAATAATTCAATTCCACCAAAATATATTAACGCACCGCCCAAAATGAATTGCGTCCATTTACGGGCGCCTCATTTGAATTCGGAATACTCGCGTTCTAGCTTCGAATTTGTATTTGGAGGGAAACGTGGCTAATTCTTTTGATTAGTCTGCATTCATTATATGGCATTGATTCAAAAAAGTTTTTATTAGATGTTTGATTCTTTTTATGAAACACATGCGGAATACTTAGTGCCTATAAAATGTATCAAATCAAAACAGGTTTTAGTCGAAATGATTGTATAGGACAAATAGGAGGACTGGAGAAGTTTTCTGTCTTGTTGATTTTAATTTATATATAATTTATTCCTTGACTAGTTAGTTGCTGCCCGCGATTTTCGCCTGCTGTTTTTTACAAATCCCGTGGAAACTTTATGTTTTGCTGTGATAAGAAAAAATGTTACTCTCCGTCCTTCCAACTAAACCTATGTCAAAGATCAAGTTGATTGATTGGTTGCTTAGTTAAAGCGTGAAGAGAAAACAAAAAAACAAACACACTTTTACATATACAATATTAGTAAGTTTTCCTTGATTATTGTAATGTATAAGCCTATATTCTAAAGTTTCATAATTAAGTTATAAGTTTGCTGTCAATTTTAATGTATTCGTTCGATTTTTTTGCGGCTACTTAGTTGGTGTATCTGTTATTTTCTTCATACTAATTTTAAGTATTAAGTATACTGTTTGGGCCTTAACAAATGATATAAATAAAGTTCGACGATTTCATAGATTCATATTGTAGTTAAATTGTCGGAATTGAAATAGTCTATGGGGCTAACTTCTTATTTTTATTTCGTTCTGATAATAGAGCTTTTTCAGAAGATATTATTGGCTTTACAACGCACAACCGCGTTATAGAAGATTGTTAAATGAGATGGGAAGGACCCACCCTATAAACATCGAGTACAGCAGGGCTAGCACGAGATGGTTTTAGGATCTCTTTCTCGAATGGAACATTTTGTATCAATAATTATGAGAAAAAAGAATGAGATGAAAGGCATAAGGCAGTAAATATTAATGAATTATTTTTTATCGTCTCGCCACTTCATAAAATATTAATTCGTTTTCTAGGTAGGTTACTATCATTGTTTCATTATAATTCAGAAAAAGATTTCACATTATTTCTTTTGTCTGTATTTTAATGGAAGGCTTTGTGTCAAAATTACTTGAAACTTTACTTACTTAGTAATAGATATTTTTCAATTAGGTGTGCAAGAACTTTTAAAACTTTCAGCGGGAACTGTCAAATTATTTGCAAGGAAACGTAGTGTTTATATTCTCGTTGGGTGCGAACGTGCTTTTTTTAAAATAGTTTGTTTTTAATATTAATCAAAGAAAAAAAAAGTTATTTAAAAAAAAATCTAACTCACTGTGAATTTATTAGAAAACCCCATAGTTAATTATACAAAATAAAACATAAATCAAGCTACATTTGATTCTTAATAATTATGAGTACCAGTCTACTCATTAGCTATTAGAAGATTGGTACCTACTTAAAAGCGTAAAAAAATATTTAGAAAAGAAAACCAAGTGCCAAGTAATACATAAAAATTGCTTGGTATAGGCACCGACTTCAAAATGTTGTAGAAAATATTTCTTTCTTGCTTTTTAGTTAGCAAAGTTTTGTTTTTTTGTCAAGTAAAAATTAGAACACTAAGCTGTTTGGTATTTTATGATTGTGATCATCTCACATTACAAATCTCTTTCTCGTATCCACAAATGGGACGGGTATTTTACATAAACTCGCTTGAACAGCCTCGTGCGCGATGTTTGATCTCTACAAAATATGTTCTCGGCAAATCATATTTATTTTTCCATCAAATGGCGCAAAACGCTTAACAAACTCGATTCAACCTCCATCGTAATACTTGGATACTTTAAAAATGTGCTCGTGTGAACATTTTTTGATGAAAAACCTTACAAACGAGTTTCTATTCATATTTTTACATAGTTAATTCTTACGGTGCGTTTTAAGAGTAAATAAACCTCATCTCTGTACTAATAATAAAGCTGTTATTTTTTTGAAGTTATACTTCTTTTGGCGAGTTAGAGAAAAAAGATGAGAGGAAATTTGTACGATTCGCGCGCACACCGTAACAAAAAACCGACACCCTGATGTTAGCTATAGTCAACATTTAAGTTTTAAAAAAAAAGGTTTGACGATCTGCGGACTCATTCCGGTGATTTAATTTATTCAATTGTACAAAAATCTAAAACTTTAATGTTGAGTGACACTTGGTTGTCCGGTAATTAGATAACTAGATAATGCGTTAAAATAATCTTCCAATGTATAACATACCTTTTTTCTAGATAAAAATTTTGAAAAGATTTTTATCTTGTTACGCCAAAGAAGTATAAATTCTAACGCGTGTACATAAGTAGACACATGTTTTTTTTGGAGCTTGCTGACTTACAATACCAGTCGTATATTGGATAGAAGCGGGCGTTACTTTGCGGAATGCCATGATATATTATGAAAATTAAGCTTAATTTGCAAATTGAGCTTAATTACACGCCTCATAAGCGAAGCGTTGAGGTGGGTATTACTGTCTGTTTACGCACACCGATGATTCTCCAACTTAAAACGTTACTTTCTTTTTCTTTATTGCTTTTATAAGTGAATATAAATAGAGAAATGTTGAGGAAAAACCCTTTTTTCTCGGGATATTTTTAAATCTGTTTTTAATATTTAAACTAATTAAAAAATTGTTTAAAAAAGTTCTATCTTGGACGTCCGTGTGTCTGTATATGCGGATCCCGTATCTTGTGGTTACGATAACGAGCGAAATATTTCACTTATCGAGTTGGTTTTTTTTATAGGCTTCAGTATTTGAGGATCAGAAGCCTATTACTTTTCACGGTATAATTAGACGTGGTTTAATTATTATTTACAAATAATATCAATTTTATTGTAATGAATGAGATTATGAGGCGTGCACTTTTGGATTTTACAACTATTTCCATAATATACCAGTAGGTATTTTAGTAGTAGTAGGTAGTTACATTGCAGGATGATAAGCACTACTCACTACTGAAATTAAGCTCGGCTGCCTACGCTGTCAGGAAAATTAGACAGATTACTGACGTAGAAACAGCAAGACTTGTTTACTTCGCGTACTTTCATAGTGTGATGTCTTACGGGATCTTATTATGGGGCAAAGCTGCTGATATTGAAACTATATTCGTATTGCAGAAAAGAGCTGTACGGTCAATATATAAACTTAAATCACGTGTATCCCTCCGTGAAAAATTTAAAGAAATAGTACGGTAATACTTACGGTAGCCTCACAATATATTCATAACAATATAGTATTTGTAAGACCAAATATTAGTCTTTATAAATAAAAAGTGGATATAAACAGTCGACTTACAAGAAATGGTCATAAATTAGTTACATCTGCATATCGTCTGCGAAAGGTGCAGAAGTCATTTGTGGGATTGAGGGGTAATTATGGAGCTACCAATGCATAAGTTTAAAGAATGTGTTAAAACACATTTATTACAGCGAGGTAATTATACAATTGATGAATTTCTTAATGACAAGGTTGCTTGGAAGCATCCGGCTCCGCTTTCATCTCTCACAAAATAGAAAAATGAATTTGTAAAATGTAAAATGTACGTTGATATTGGAAAAGAGCAACTGCTGAGTTTCTTGCCGGCTTCTTCTCGGTAGAATCTGCCTTCCGAAGAGTGGTGGTGGTAGAGTCACTACACACAGACAGACTTGACGTTTCAAAAGTTCTTATATTAGGCATACTTGAAATTAAGGAATTTTGAATTTTGATACAAGACCTACTTACGCCTCAGATTGAACGACGCAGGGCGGCAAATTGCAGGGCCCTTCGCAGGATCCTTCGCATAAAATGTTGCATCGGGGTGTCATCTGATTAGTCGTTCGCTCCTTACTAATATTTCAATGCGAAAGTATGTGTGTTTGTTGGTCCTTACTTTACGCCCTAAGCAACCAATCGAATTGATTTTCAGTATAAAGTTAGTTGAAAGGACAGAGAGTAACATAAGCTATTTTTTATCCCAGCAAAACAAACGGGTCTCGCGGGATTTGTAAATACCGTAATTAAAAACGTAAGGAAAAAATCTGTCTAGCATTTAGCTCATTCTTGAGGGTTGTCAAGGCTATTTGACATCACGCTGCATCCTTTAGAAACCGAGCAATCGAAGTCATAGCGTGGGCGGGTGATGCGGTGCGGCGGGTCTGGGTATATTGTGTAGAATAGCGGATAGGAGTTTGTATTGGATAATTTCATCTTATAAGATATCGCGGATAAACGCTAGTTATGGATAAAAGGAAGAACCTTTTTAAGAGAATTTTGCTATTTGACCATCTTGAGATTTCTTATGAATAAAGTACGGTGGCCTTTTACTCCAATAAAATTTAAAAAATAATTCAAAACGATAATTATAAAAAAATATTAATAATAATAATAATAATAATTTAAAAAATCCCCTTGAATTAAAAAAGGTTCATTGAACTGATCACATCAGTGCTTACGAGAAGAAAATTCAGGAATTATAAATTTCCAATAGTCCATGCTGATCTCTGACTTTTAAGACAGCGCTCTAGTCATATCTTTATATCGAGAAACAGTGATGTTGAGAAATTCAAAATCGTGCGGTTTTTATAACCTCCAACAATAAAACGACGGGGTGGTATAAGTTTGACGTGTAAGTGTGTCTGTGTGTCTGTCGGTGGCATCGTAGCTCCCGAAAGATTTTGTTTTTTTCAGGTGAAAGGTAAATTAATTGGGTGTGTTCTTGGCTGTGTTTGAAAATCGGTCAAAAATGGCCTCCGCCAAATAACTGCGCATAACATTTTTTTCTCTCAACTTAATCGATGTAGGTATCAAATTAAAGGGCTTGAACAGTAGAATCTAGTAGTCTGGTGTCAGTCGACGCGTTTCTTAACTGCGACTAAATGTAAGGTAGTGCTTATATTCTCTTTGCGACTAAACTTGTGTCCTTATTAAACGTGGCATAACGTCGGCAAAGTTAAGCAGTATATGAGACGTTTCACTTACATCATCCTTTAAAAGTCGGAGCAAGAATACATACTGCGTGAATCGTAACTATGCCAACGCTATGTCGAGTTAATATCTAAGCTCCGAGAAGTTCGCTCTATCGGTGATTTATAATCTAACTATAATTTTATAACTACGAGTACGTTGGTACTGTGTAAAGTGTCAATGACTTAGTTGGGAACTCTTTTTCGTTTAGATTTGTTCTTTTCCGTCAGTATTTAAGTCAGTATGACTTGCAATCAACCTCTCTGGCTATCAGAAATAAATTGTCTTTGATTTCGCAAAAAATCTCTTATTGCTCAGATTAGGCTCAGATGGCAAAATCAAACTCCCAAAACCAATTAAAAACATGGTGACCAAAATTGACATAGAAAAATAATATAAAAATGTGATCCAAATATAAAACTAACCAGAAAATCTCATATAAAAGACAGCTTTAAACCCAAAATTTTAATTAAATTACATATTGGCCAGGTTATACAAAATGGGGAAGTTGGCACCCAGTTACAGTGATTCCGAAGACGATACGTCCAGTGCGCGAGGTAGGTCGTCAAAAAAAAACCTAGTGATATAAACTTAGTAGTAGTAGTTGGAGCTTTTTGTGTCTGAGCTCGTCCGGGGAGTTCCGCCGTGCTTATTTCGGCCGCCGAGCAAAATTTCTGTCAGCGATCGAATAGATAAACGATTTCGCACACTGTTGTTTTTTTATTTAGTTTATTTTGTTTGTTTCAAATCTGAGTTTTATTTTTATCTCTTAATTTTGATATTCTCCTGGGTCCTTGTAAAAAAGAAATGTTTTCTATTTAAACACCTTCGGCTCAAGTTGATGGTATTATGAAAATTAAGCTTATGAATAATTGTTAAGATAAATTCATTGTAAGTCAACATTTCCTAAGGGTGCTCCGGTTTCGGAGCGGAACGTGCGTAGAGGGTACATTGCCGAGGATCTGTTTGGTGTGGAGTATACGGATTGAAGAAATTATAAATTGCACCATACAGATTCTCCTGCTGTGCGCGAAATATAGCAAATTAAGCTAAATTTTCATAATATACTACCCACCCCGCCCGTACCCAGCCCGCTTCGCCGGGCTAGATTTTGCTTTATTTTATTTAAACAATAAACTTACATCATATATTAAATCATTTATTTCTCTCCGTATTAAGTCTCTTCTATTCTCTTCTCGAGCGGATGAAGATCATTATCTACACCCATGTACACCCAACAATAGAATATCATCATAGTAAATAAAAGCTGTATTTGACAGTTTGACAGTTCAAAAATAAGAGTGCTCCGATCATCACCTAACTTTACAGGATTACTCGCCAGGTCAATCCGGAGATTCCCTGAAAGTTTCATTGAAATCGGTCCAGCCGTTTCGGAACCTAAACGGAACATACCCACACACTTGCTCTTTTATATACTCGTATATAGATTATGGATTTCCGCAAAGTGACACCTGCTTCTATCCAATATTCAAGTTGATGGACCACGGACGCTACTTTGTTAAACATGGCCTTTGTATGTCCCGCGAAGTGTTGCATCTCTTGTAAGAGATGGTTTAACGGCCTGTTTGGTACGCCAATTAATACTATCAAAAATCTGCGACCTAATGTCCGAAACCAAGTAAAACATTTTATCCAAAAATAACACCAGTTTGGTCGCGACACCACTAAATATTAGGTAGACAGCCATCCTATGTACGAAGCTTAATTAGTTCGCGAAGTAATTTTCGCGACACACCAATTTGGGGTGTCGATATAATATTAAACTCACGAAAATGAGATACGGGGATGCCATTATGTCGCCTAATAGCCGGTCGGGGATGCATACATAGTGTTTTCCAAAATTATGCACCACATTCATTATCATCCATTGCCTATTTATGTCCCACAGCTGGGCATAGGGCCCCCACTCATAGGAGAGAGTTTTAGAGCGTGCACCCACCACGCGAATCCAAAGCGGTTTAATTTGGTGGGACAGGTGCCGCGTCCGCCCGGTACTAAGCCAGATCGCGGTGGTGTAGTCGCTATCCTCGCGAGGAAGAATGTTAGCGTAAGTCTTCTCATAACTCTTCGTCATTATTGTCAGAGTATTAATGTTCTTTTGCTGAGCCTCACTCATAGAAGAGAGACAGACAAACTAGTGTCGTCGTCGGTTTTTTGTAAATCCCGTGAGAACCGTTGTTTTATCTCTTATACTCTTGGAAGTGTTAGAAGTAATATAGGATACTTTTAATCCCTACATTAAGCTCGGTTCCTTTGGAAGGGATGAAAGTATTTGACGATTTTACACCATAACTCCGACACATTATAATAATTATTTTTTGTACTATAGAGGTTATAATACGTGTTTAATTTTGCCAAAACTTTGTGCAGATCTGATGAATGTAGTTGGGGGTAGAGGACAGAACTCCTCAGCGGACAGCAGCATACCCCTCATTTAAGGCTTAGCGATACTGAATACTTGAATGCCAATTGAATGCCACATCAAAAAACAAAATTAAACGGGCAACAGCTAGTTAAGTTATAATTAATTGTGTGGAACGCACATAACTTCGTAAAGTTTAATTTACTTACTGGGGAAAGAACTCGGTCCAAAAGAGAGGCCAAAGTCCTAACTACTAGGCTATCACCGCTTCAAACAGCTTCATAATTCAAACCACTTTACTGTATCAAAGGCTCTTGGTAAACAAGTGAACAAAGCGAATGTACAGATATATGTCCAATTATCTGGCTTTCTCTATTGTTTTCTTACTAATGTTTGTAGCGTCGATGCTATAGCTAACCACGATGATTATGATGTTAGCATATGGTCTATTATAGCTTCTTGATTGACTCAAACGCGGACAAACGGCGTAAGGTTGGAGGTTTTCGTCAAGACTCGAGTGTAAATACAAGTTCGACGTTCACCAAAGAGAATTTGCAAAGGGTATCTGGATTTTCTACCTTATTGCTAAGGAGAAAGCAGTAGTGTGAGCGACAGTTGTTAATGTTACCTTACATAGACTAAACGTTAAATGATTATCAAAAGCAGAAATAACTTCTCGAATCGGAGTCGTAGGTACTTACTGGGATATGACAATATTAAGTTCAAACGGAATAATCGAGTGGTTTGAGTTGAACATGGCTCTCTGATAGCACTTGTGCCCCCGTTGGCAGTTGGATCAATACTGAATTACTGAACAGCGAACTGCTAATTGAGTTCAAGTGCTACAGCGGGTACTTAGCCCACAAACGGTACGTCGGATTAGGGATCCGCAATAAAGGTACCAATTCCGGTATTCATCATTAGCATGAGCAATTCTGCTGGGCCTCTCCTCTCATGAGGGCCTAAACACATCGCCATAACGCCTCTTCCCACATTCGGCTTTATTCCTGCGAGTGAGCAATAGTAAAACTTTCTTGCTGTTAGCCTCTTTTGTTATTGTTCTCTTTTGCTTTTGGTCTCTTTTGCTATTGGTCTCTTTTGCTATTGGTCTCTTTTGCTATTGGTCTCTTTTGCTATTGGTCTCTTTTGCTATTGGCCTCTCTTGCTTTTATACTTCACCTCGCAACTAGGCTTGGCTCGGGTAGGTGCCAATCTACATTTGATGACAAGGTTTTTTCGAAGCACACCGATCTGCTTTCATCTGGAGAGGCTAAACTAAACTATCATTTAGTTTATCATTTACTAATCACAAGTGGCGATAAATAATAATAAATAAGTACTTAACAAAGATATACAGCTAAATGTGGGTAGGTTTTAAATAAGTACTAAGATAAAAAATATACGGGGAGAGCACAAACCATTTGTATACGCATCACAACTTTGCAGTATACAGGTGGTTTCTTATTCGAATAATATTTTTATCGTACCTAAGGTAATGTATGGAATGTAATGAACTGCTATAGAAATCATTGATATAATGTCGTTCCCAAAATGAAAACCGTACGTTTTTAATTGAGATTATTCATGTCGAAGTCATTGAGAATTTCAAAGATGTTCGGAATTAGCATTGTAGCCACAGCATAACATAAGCTCTTACATTCAGGCGGGAATGCTTACCGCAATACCAATATTACAGCATAAAGATTGTTACTCTGTTGTATACCGACACTAATATTAAAATCCGGTAATCGAAAACCACGCAAACGATTTTAGGCTTTATGAAAATAAGATAAAAGTGACATTTGTATGAGGTTTTCCTGCGACGCTCGTATGCGACGTGGAAAGCTAGGATGCACGTGAAATAGGGTTTGAACATTGAAAATGGGGGTGATAACGCGACCAAAGGGAGCTCTTGCCAGGAGGATATTGGATGTATGAAATCATGGAGTGGTTTCACAGTACAACAAAAAGTACCTACCTATATTTTTATTTTTTATTAGCTGTTGCCCGCATTCTTCGTCCACGTTTATTAAGTATTTTTACAAATCTCGTTGGCACCGTTTAATTTCCTGGGACAAAAGTTGCCTGTATTACTTTCTATTCTTTCAACTTGTAGTGCAGTTTATTACGCTACATCAAAGTAGTAATTCAATTTAGGGTAACCCTAAATTGAATTACTAATTTGATTGTATTTGTATATCATTTTATAACAAACTAGCGGAAGCGCCAGAAGTCGTCTTGCCCGATAAAGCAGCGCCATTTACCGGATCCAATTTTTTTTCTTTAATTCATCTAGGAACCTATTGAAATACACACAATTTCATCAAAATCGGTCCAGCTGTGTAATCGGCCGTCAGTATACCACGCTGTCCACGTGCGGATTGGAAGACTTCACACGCCGTTGAGAACATTATGGAGAACTTTCAGCCATGTTTTCTCACGATGTTCTCGTTCACCGTTACAGTGATATTTTAATTCGACGGTCGATTGGCGCAGTGGGCAGCGACCCTGCTTTCTGATTCGAAGGCCGTAGGTTCGATTCCCGCAACTGGAAAATGTTTGTGTGATGAACACGAATGTTTTTCGGTGTCTGGGTTTATATGTATATTATAAGTATTTATATATATTATTTATAAAAGTATTCATCAGTTATCTTAGTACCCATAACACAAGCTACGCTTACTTTGGGACTAGATGGCGGTGTGTGTATTGTCGTAGTATATTTATTTATTGCTTAAATTAAAAACGCACATAACTCCGAAAAGTAAGTGGTGCGTGCCGGGGCTCGAACTCGGTCTCCACGAAATGAAAGCCGTCAACTTACCCACTAGGCTATCACCGCTTTTTATTTGCGTCGCTGACTAAATAAGAAAAGTCTCACTATTCGTAGCTCGCGGTGGTTATAACTTAGTAATTCTGTCAGCTTTAGTGCTGACCCGCTACTTTTCTCTCTGCAATACCTCCCACTGGAACACGATTTAAAGTCAGTAGCCTTAGTACAAGATTTGCGGGCTTGCAATCGAAGATACCTTTTCGAGTATTAAATTCTGTATCGTCAAAGTAAAATGAACCAAATGTCCATCAGTTTAGAGATGTAAATCCAGTACCTCTGATTTTAGTTTTACAAACGTTCTTTCAAAAGTCCAAACTAAAGAATTGTAGGCAACTTTAAGCTATAATATGATGCAAATAAGATCCATTTTACTTCGACGTTCAAGTATTCCGTACTCGAAAACGACTTTTTGATTTGGAGCGAGCAAATGTTGTACTAAGGCTACTGATCTACAGATATCCCGGCTTCGATTCCCGCGTGGGTGTCAATAAATACTTGTTTAGGAGATTATTTTGTGCTTAGCTTTCGCTTATTGTCACTGTACGAATATAATGGTTTTATCTTGTTTTAGTTACAGTCGTAGTGATTTCTAAAGCTAGTTTGAATCTAGTTTAAGTAGGTTAGCGCTATGTGAATCTATTTAAAGAAATCACGGAGACCTCTTTAGGAATATCAGCAGTGAAAGGTCCCGGGTTTGAATCACAGCGGGGGAAATTTGGGAATTTCTAATTTCTGAGCTTTCTCTGGTCTAGCATGGCTTCGGCAGTGGGTAGTTACCACCCCTCTGACGAAGACGTGCCACCTGTGTGTGTTCGATATAACCTGCCATACGGGGCTATGGCAGAATTTGGTAATATTATATATGAAGAGATTCATAAGTAAGTACAATTTTTTTGTTCCACTAAAAGTTAGCCCTGGACTGTCTCTCTCACCTGGTGGTAAGTGACGTAGCGAGCTAACCTGGTAGGGGTTTGGCGCCCCTAATCGGTTTCCACGCCACATTGTATCGCGCGGAAAAAATAAATCGCTTGCCGGTATGTCTCGTGGAGTGGTAACTAGCCACGGCCATAGCCTCCCACCACTTCAAACCAAAGAAAATACAGATATTAAAAATTCTAAAATTTAATCCGGGACCTCAACTTATAAGACCACTGCGTTTACCAGGTAGGTAGCCAACGTCTGGGAGGAGTAGGATACAAGGGGTTCCCCGGGCGTCTAACAAAGCCAACAAGAGGGACATGCCGTGGTGGTTATTAGTTTACGTAAGAGGGTATCTCTTTAGAGGGGGAGTCCCACATAACCTCCTTCCTGACCAAGGGTCGGAGGAAGCAATAAAGCTTTACCTCCACGCCCAAAAAAAAAAAGGCAGGTCGCCAAAAAGGCAGGTATAGTTAAAATCAGCTAGCGAAGTTTTCCCGCATTAGAATATCTAGACATTTATCAAAACGTCCCTGAAGGGATGTCAGCTTTATTTAAATTCTTAGCCGTTTCAATGTCCCAGTGCACTATTCTCAATGACTGATTCGTGTTTGCTCTACCAGTTGAGCTACCATGCGCATATATAGTGTCATGATTATTATCATAATCACATCGACCCATTACCGGTCCACTACAGGGCACGGGTCTCCTCCCACAGTGAGGGGTTAGGGCCGTAGTGTGGATTGGTGGACTCCACACACCTTTAAAAACATTATGTAGAACTCTTAGGCATGCAGGTTTCCTCACCATGTTTTCCTTCACCGTTAACTCAAAAAAGTTATAGGTGCGTGCTGGGATTCGAACTCGGCCCCCCGATAGTGAAGTCGAGCTCCTACCCACTGCGCTATAGCCGCTTCTTCTTTAGTGCAGCTTACATGGTTGATTTACAACCCTGCTTTCTGAGTCCAAGACCGCGGGTTCGATAGGATTTTTTTTTGATAAATGTATATTATAAGTATTTATATATTTATATTTTTCTTTAAAAAAAAATATTTTAGCTATAAGACATCTTAGTACCCGTAAAACAAGCTACGCCTACTTTAAGCATTGTCCTAGTATATTTATTTTTTTATTACTAGCGTTTTGCTTTATTTTATTTTAACAATAAACTTACATCATTAAATTTTTTATTTATGTCTCATAATATATTAAATCATTTATTTCTCTCCGTATTCATTCTCTTCTATTCTCTTCTCGAGCGGGTGAAGATCATTATCTACACCCATGTACACCCAACAATAGAATATCTTCATAGTAAAAAAAAGCTGTATTTGACAGTTTGACAGTTCAAAAATAGGAGTGCTCCGATCGTCACCAAACTTTACAGGATTACTCGCCAGGTCAACCGGAGATTCCCTGATAGTTTCATTGAATCGTTCCAGCCGTTTTGGAGCCTATACGGAACATACCCACACACTTTCTCTTTTATATATATACTAGCGGACCCCAGCGCCATCTGTCGGGCTGATTTGTGAATCTAAACCATCCAGGGTGCCATCCAAGGCATACCAAAAAATTCATTCAAATCGGTCCAGCCGTTTAGGAGGAGTTCAGTGACATACACACGCACACAAGAATTATATATATAAAGATAGATAGATTTACAATGGAAAAAAGATATGTTTTTCTTGACCATTCTGTTTTCTGCTGAACTGAGAAGCTTTGTGTTTTTAATTAAAATTACCATTTTCTTAGTTTAATGAAACTTTTTTTTTACCATTACAAGTTCGGCTGCTATGTTTAACGCATAGGTTTTAATACAGCAGCTTGTTTCAACGCGACCTCGTACCAAAACGCTTTATCTCTTTGCGTCTCCTTTCTGTAACTAGCCACGTCTGGAGCCACCCACCAGACCAGACCAAAGTATGGAGCGGCTACTAAGTATTTTAGGTTGTGAGGCTCTGAAATCGATCAGCTTGGTTGCGCAACCAACGTTTCAACAACGAAAGCACCTACCCTTCAGTCGTCAGTGAAACGGTTATGCTAATTGCGTGGTCGGCCTCACGACGACGCAAATGAAGCCAAAATTCGTTCACAGGTAGATAGGTAGACTACGAGATTTGCGTGAAGAATAGATCAGCTATACAGAAAAGGATGTAGCCTAGTGATTAGGACTCTGACCTCACTTTCGGTCCTCTAACTATTCAAAGTTAAGCGTGTTTCAAGCAATTAAATATCACTTGTTTTAACACTGAATTAAACCAGTTTGAAGTTCACTCAATATGTAGATTCCTTAACAATTTTTGCGTTAGATAAACTTTGGGAAGGTTGTAATTTGTAAGTTTTTTTGTCAATTTTTACGTAGTTCAAAACAGTGAAGCACTCATAACTATATAGTAAATTGTGCTATTGAATTTGCTGGTTTTAAATGATATTATCGTCAGTTCAACTTCTGCCCGGCAAATCGAATTGGAGCAGCGTTAAAGGTATATTGGGGAATTAGAGCTCTGTCAAGACAGAGGTCGTCTGGCGAAGTACCATCGCCAAGCTTAATTCTGCAGTCAAGGAGCCTTGCTGTGTTCTGGTCTGATGGGCGTTGTTGCCGGTGTAGTTATTTATATAAAACTAACTATTATAACTAACATAAAATTAAAAAAGAAACCAAAAATTTATTACATTTAATAAAATTATAAATATAACCTAAAATAAACTATTTAAAATCTAAATAAAATCTAAAACGTCCTCGAAACTACCGCAGCGAGGCACAGTTCCTAAGATGATAATAATTCCACATTTAATTATATAGATAACAATTTGAAATTAAGAATTTTTTAAATTTATTTATTTGTTGATACAAAATATAACATACTTTATAGGTTCTTCGCACGCTTAAGCCTCGTAATATAGGTGTGCGAGAAAACATAATGTTGATAGGGTATTTTGCAACTTAGACGGTATCATAACACATTTCGTAGTGCGTACAGTAAGCAAATAAAAAGCCATATACAGGCTGTTTCGTATATGAGCGTATAACGTACATGCGGTTTATCACCTACGCGATATGTTGCTGAACCCATTTCACACGGTGGCACGTTAAAGAACGTTTTCCTTTCAAACCAAGTTTTGCTCTGTTTATAGGCGATGAGTGTGGAGGCTTTTGCCCAGAAATGGAGTAATAACAAGGCAGGTAATAATGCTCATAATCTCAACTTCTGTGCCCTATCCTATCTGTCATAGGTATAACGCTAAATATCTCTGTAGGCACCTAGGAGGGCCGGCGGAAATTCGCTCGTTTAAATTCGTCCAACGGGCGAGCGGGAATCGTTTGCGCATTTCGACTGTTATCGGGTTTGCAGTTTGCATATGCCATTAGAGCTGCTGCACGTATCATAGTACTAGCTGTGCCCCGTGGTTTCCACCGGTCACCGTTAGCTTAAAACCCTTTTTAATACATGGACTATTTATCGCTAAAATACTTTTCATATAAGACTGGTAGTTTCTGAGATTAGCATGTTCATACATACACACAAACTTTTCAGCTTCTCTGTTTTCAGTGTCTTATGTGCGATTCAAAGAAAATAAGTCGCATTAAGTCTTGTGGAATCGTATGCGCCGCCTACGATGCTTGAAGGAACCAAACGGGTGTAGGTTTAATATAACTGCCAAAGGTTAGCCCATTATCATTAGGATTGGAGGAGATTGTAGTCAAAGTTTAACTATCAAAAACATAATTTATGTAAATATTTAAAGCCAAGTTTCACATAAAAAATATGGGTCGTTGTCGAAAAGGAGTTGATCTTTATCTCAATAACCGTTTGAGCTGTAATTATGAAATTTGGGATTCTAGTTAACCTATGGGGTCTCAATAAATAAACCAAATTTTATGTGTTTAGCCTACTAATTATTAATGTGAAAGTGTGGATGTTTGTTACTCGATCACGCAAAAACGGCTGAACGGATTTGGATCAAATTTGGCATGCATTTAGCCTTTGACATGGAAAAGGACATAGGCAATTGATTCTATCCTGATCCCTCAAGAAGTTCCCGATGAAGATGCCACGGGCATCTTTGAAATTTGGTATTGTCATGTCAACTACGCTATGGAATAGAATATGTACTTTCTATTCGAATCTCTCAAATAGTTCCCGTTGTAAGATTGTTAACGTGCGAAGCTTTGAACCCAATTTTGAAGTCCACGCAGAAGTGGCCCGCAGAAGCTAGTGTTAAATAAATTTTAGGAATCGAACCCACGGCCTCTGAATCAGAAAGCAGGGTCGCTGCCCGCTGCGCCGATCGGCCGTCAAAATAACTACCCTCCTATCCAATAGTTCAGGTTTTGTTTTATTTAGTTGCCCAGCGATCGGCCAGTGTAGCAATTAAACAGCAACGTGGGCGCAAACAAACTACCGTCGGACTGTTTGTTTGTGTATTGTCGATTTTGCTTTTTCCATACCCGGTGGTTCCCGAGGAATTATGGCGAATAAGCTTTTATCCGCTGTGCAAATTTAATCTTTCGTTATTTGGCTTTATTGACTGCTCCTGAAGCTTTGCGGTTTTTTAAAAAATAACCAGAACAATGCTGATTGGTAGACTTCAAACTACTTTAGAACAAACAATTATATATTTAACTGCATAAAACGCTCCTTACTCTGAAAAGTTGCGTGTCGGGTATTTAACTACTCGCTTCTACTACTGCCACATAAAAATATTTGGTTTTCATGTTACAGAACCTACCAGATCAACAGAGTTAAACAGGCGATACCACAAGAAGAAAATCTACTAAACGGCTGTCAAGAAAGCAATCACTTTGATGCAAAAGATTGTACAGACACATAGATACACAAATGCGCTAATTAAATAAAGTTTTTGACGTCGACTCTTGTCTTTGGATACTGGAAGTTCAAATCTCTATGCACCACATATATTTATATGTGGTGCATAGAGATTTGAACGGGTATATATATACAGATTATTATATCAGATACGAAAATAACTTGCGAGTATGGTACAGATAATGAACAAAAAATGAGAGCATTAATAATTTTAATTTTGTACCTCAGTGACGTCACTCATAATCATCCGATTATTAAAAACATTTATGTAATTCAATTACTATATTGTTTACATTATGACCACAAACATAACAATGTTCCCGAAAAATGCACGGACCCTTTGCTATCCTCATAATTTAAATACGCATAGTTTTTAGTTAGATAACCATTTCATTTTTTTATTTATACTAGCGGACCCTCGCAGCTTTGACCGCGTATGAGTCAATCGAGAAGCTAGAATAGATATGATGCTAACTTAATCATCGTGGCTAGCTATTATTTTATGTGGTACAGTAGTTTTCACGTGATGCCCGGACAGACAGACAGACAAAAAATTAAATAACAATCTGTTGCGGACTCAGTATCGATTATAAGGCATCCCCCGGTCAAAATTAAAAAAATATATTAGCTAGCTTTTGCCCGCGACTTCGTCTGCGTTTGATTTTGTTTTTTGATGTGGCGTTCAATTTAGTTGTAGTTCTAAAAAAATTAAAGTATTCAGTATCGCTAAGCCTTAAATGAGGGGTTATCTGCTGTCCGCTGAGGAGTTCTGTCGTCTATCTCCAACCACATTCAGATCCACACAAAGTTTGGGCAAAATGAAACACATAATATAACCTCTATAGTACAAAAATAATTATTTAAATCGGTTATAATTGGTCGGAGTTATGGTGTAAAATCGTTTCACTTTCATCCCCTCTCCCAAAGGCACCGAGCTTAATGTCGGAATAAAAAGTATCCTATATCACTTCTAACACTTCCAAGAATATGTGTACAAAGTTTCATGAGGATCGGTTTATTAGTTTTTGCGTGAAAGCGTAACAAATAAACTTACATTAACATTTATAATATTAAGTAGGGATAGGGAGGTAAATAAATCTTCCAGTTACAGTTTTATGATATGTGTAGATAGTATTTATTTATAATTTGTGATTGTTTTATACGTGCCGTTGTTTGTAGTTTTAATGTTACCTACATAAAATATGTTGTAAATATTCTCATTGAGTGAAATTGTAATTTCTATTGAGAAAAATAACCGTCTTTATCCACAATAACTGACAAAAAAAACAGATGGCCCAGCTGATGGTAAATGGAAAACCATCGTATATAAACTGAGCAACACTTCAAAGGGCATGCAAGGAGCCCGTCCTGCAACATGTCATCTACAATAACAATGCCAATTGACATCTTAGAGATGTCTCTTAAAAAGTTCAAAGTTTGTATTAAACGTAAGCTTATAGAAAAGTCCTATTATAGTATAAAGGACTACGTCATCGATAAAAAAGCTTGGGTGTAAATTATTGCTTTAACCAGGTTGCTCTTCTAATAATTTAAAATGACATTGTGAGATGGTGATAACAAAAAAAACACCTGGCTAAGTTTGTTCTGGGCTTCTTCTTAGACCAGGACGCGTTTGGAACCCTCGTAGCTTTAGTTTTAAGTTTACGAATGTGGTTATCGCAATCATCTCACTAACGTGTAATTCTTATGTACGCATCAAAACTGCCACCTACGGGCCTACTTGAATAAAGATATTTTTGACTTTGACTTTGACTTTGACATGCCGCCCTGTGTCCATCATTTTGGGGCGTAGGTTTTAAGTCTCATGTGCCTGTTATAACAACGGCAACCACGCTCGGAATTCAGCCGGAACAGCACAGCAACAATGCTGCTTAGCGGCAGAAATAAGCATGGCGATATAACTTACCCGGACTAGCTCTGTCACAAAAAGCTCTTCTACCACAAAAAAACAATATTACACTTTTCTTTTTATATATTCTGATTAAAAACTGATTTATCATTAAATCAGAAGATTGTTTTAAATATCTTAATCACTTAACCCTATAATTTTGGAAAGACAAGGATATGAGAATTAGATTTACGTAAGTACAACCTAGTGATACATTTGTACCCATTCGTATCGACAGACAGAAGAAGTGAATTCTAATCCTCCGTTACAGCTAAGCTATCCTCCATAACAAAACGAAACCTAGATAAGGCGTTTGTTGCATAGGAAAGGAAATTTAAAACCTCTATACGACATAGTAGACTTTGCTCTCAAATTCGGAGACTTGAACTGTTAAAGCTGGTTTCTTTCTAGACAAAGAATTAAGAACATACAGAAACCTCATTCAGACAAAAAGAGTAAAAACACCTAGCGCACGTCTCACTTCATACCCGCGGAATGTTGGTAGCTTCTAAACTTTTCCCATTTTCCCCATTTTATGGGAAGCGTTTAGAACAAAGTCGAAGTCAAATATTTCTATCTTATTCAAATATGCACATAGATGGCACTTTTGATGCGTTGATTAGTTACATACAAAATATGTACATAGTAGTGAATAGGGATGGCGATAATTACATTCGTACACTGAAAACTAAAGAAACGAAGGTTCCAAACGCGCCCTGGTCTAAGAAGAAGCCCACAATAAACTTTTCTTTTTTGTTATCACCATCCCACATTGTCATTCGAAAATTTTAGAACCAACCTGATTGGAACATAGAAGTAAATTAATAATTACTGTCAACTGCTAAATGGAATGACTGAGTTACTAACCACCAGTTCGAGAAACACTACTAAAGTGGAATGGTTTTTGATGCTTCAATATTAGTCGTGCACACGTTTTCTGTATGTTCTCAATTCTGTGCTTCTAAAGAAACATTTTGATCAAAGGTGGAGACAAGCATGCCTGTCAACTGCCAAATAGAATGAAGTTACTAACCTCCAGTTCGAGAAACACTACAAAAGTAGAGTGGTTTTGATGCTTCAATATTAGTCGTGTACAAGGTTTCTGTATGTTCTTAATTCTGTGGTTCTAGAGAAACATTTTGATCAAAGGTGCATGCCTCGGAACTGCGATCCTAAACTTGTATTCTTAGTGCAGCGGACAGTTTCGAACTGCTTTGCATTGAACCGCTTTGCTCGGAGGTAACTTTAAAGAACGCTTCTAGCGATATCCCGCAACTCAGTGCAATATATCAGCTAAGTAAGTAGTTTTTTATTGAGTGACGACGAGTTATGGATAGATAATGTGTAAACCAGATTGCTCGTGGCTTTACTAACATACTATTTGCAGTGGCTAAAATTGTTATGCACATTTATTGCACACAAAAAGTACAGAAAAAATAACACAACTTAGCGTATACAATTTGGTGGCGGATATAATACAATTGTTTCCACTACGCCACTTCCAACGACACCGCTCTCCACTTTGACATTTGTGTAACATCGCCACGCTAACTCCAATACAACCGTTTCCAAGACGCCGCGCTTCGCCTCGACGGTAGTTCCACTACGTCTCGTTACCCATCTCTCAAAAGATAGAGGAATGAATGTTGTAATGTGAAATGTAAATTGTTGATGTTGGAAAAAAGCAACTGCTGAGTGTCTTGCCGGCTTCTTCTCGGTAAAATCTGCCTTCCGAACCGGTGGTGGAGTCATTACAAACGGACAGACTTTGTTGGTTTCAAAGGTGCTTATAATAGGCCTACTTGAAAGAAATGAATTTTGAATTTTGCATCTGTTACTTTTCCACCACGCTGCTAATCACGCTGCTGCAGTTTTCTTAAAAAGTTCAGCGGACTGGTGAGTCCGCTGAACTTTTTAAGAAAACTGCCATATTCCTAAACAGGTTAGCCCGGTACCATCTTGGATTACATGATTTAGAAGCTAAGAGTGCAGGGCTTGCTTGTAGTGGAATATAAAAACGTACTGTAAGTATCACCCACTGGTTACATTTTACCTATTATATTAATTGCAATAATAAACATCACATAAGCATGCTTAATTTACTTATTACAAGGAGTTGATATTTCAAATGAGAACTTAATGAAGGTATTGGGAGCTGAGAGAAGCTAATTATGCCTTTGGAGTCGTATTGATGAAAGGATCAATACATTATCGCGCACATTTATTCTACTTGTTAGTGAGGGGTGACTCGAGCGTTTGTAATTAACTGCACTCATTAGCGAGCTTACAGAGTAATGAGGCTTACAGGCATCCAACTAAATTTATTAACCTATTTATTTCAATAATTATAACAATGTAAATAGCAGCAACAATCAACACATCAAGTACAAGTCGATTAAATTTTACGTGTAATAATTTCAATCTAACAGTAGTAGCAAATAAATAAGTAGTAACTGTTCCAAATAAAGATTATTATTATTAATCATAACTATTACATAAACATTCCTACATTACCCAATAATAATGAAGGCATCGGGAGCTGAGAGAAGGTACTTATGCCTTCAGAGTTGTATTTGTGAAAGGGCCAATACTTCGTTTGCGTACATTTGTTCCACTAGTTACGGGAGACTCGAGCGTTTGTCCATTAACTGCATTCATTAGCGGACAATGTAACAATGAGATGCATAGGCATCACAAGTAGTTTTAATAATTTCTGCTACAAATAGCCACTAAATTATTTAACCTTTTTATTTCAATGAATTTTACAATGTAAATCAACCGATACCTGATTCGTTGGTCTAGTGAATAGCAAATTATATTTAACCTATTACATTAATTGCATTCAGAAACATTACATAAACATGCCTGCTTTGCTTATTAAAACAAGAAAGCTGAAATTTCAATTAAGAACTTAATGAAGGCATCGGGAGCTGAGAGAAGGTACTTATGCCTTCCGAGCTGTATTGATGAAAGGATCGATACATTGTTCGCGCACATTTGTTACGTTTGTTAGCGAGGGGCGACTCGAGCGTTTGTTCATTAACTGCACTCATTAGCGGGCTTACAGAGTAATGAGACACAGAAGTCGCTGGCTCTCATTGCAACAAGTGGTTTAAGAGTTCAAAATCAAATCAAAAATACACTTTATTGTACACAGAATTAGACCAAAAGAAAACACAAAATAAAAAAATAAAAGCTACAATAGGCGGGCTTATCGCGTAAAAGCGATCACTGCCAGGCAACCTACCTAAAGTACATGAAGTTAAGAAGAAGGGTTAGGTTAATCACAAAATAATAGACATAAATTACAAAATTGAATAAATATAAATAAATAAAATAAAATATACTTTCTTCATAAACGTACACATTTGGTAATTTCTGAATTTTCTCTGGTCTGGTCTGGTGGGAGACTTTGGCCGTGGCTAGTTATCACATTAATCACTTAGTGGCACGCTTTTGTTAGTAGGCCATAGAGTTCTAGCAGAATAGACTGGAAAAAATTCAAATTGTACCTTCCAGGAATCAAGCCCGTGACATACCGCATATTAGAGCACAGGTCGTCTAAGTTAGTTCTGTGTATTTCTGCTCTGCACAGGTTTAAATAATTAAGCCAGTCTGTCTGTCCGTCTGTACTGCGCCGGTCCCCCTTAAATACTATACGAGTCACGACCCCCTTACTTGACACAATGTTGGGGACTCAGTACTGAAGCGATTTATATAGCTATGAGTTTTATTTATTCCATTAGAAGTTAGACCTGGCAAGACCTCGTGGTAAGTTATGAAGTCTAAGATGTTAGGGCGCTAACTCTGGCTGATAAAAATCCATCGCTTGTGGGAAATTGTCTGTCAGGGCGGTAACCAGCCACGGCCGAAGCCTCCCGCCAGACTGAACCGGAAGCAAAAGTGAGCTTCATGGAATTTTAGTTATTAAGCGTATGAAATTCTCATTAAAAAAATACAAGTTTTTCAATAATTTATAAAGAAGCTTGTACACCAAAACTATTTTTCTTATTAACTTCTATTTAATTTAATAGATATAATATGTATAAATATAATAATAATATATATATATATATATTTTATAATATATTTATTTTCGTATTAAACAGGTCAAACAATTTATAAATGATTTCTTACATATTTTTATTTTCAAATCACTACACTAAAGAATGCAATTTATTTCGGGGTCTATTAATTTGACTGAAACATAACCTGGTGTTGACAGTGTCTTAATTTGCTATACATGTCTTATATAGCATATTAAGCATATAAGGTTAATTTTCATAATATATTATGGATTTCCGCAAAGTAACGCCTGCTTCTATCCAATATTCTACGGGACATCGTACCGAAACGCCGAATCGCTTCGTGGCGCGTCTTTGTTATCAGAGTGGTAAATAGCCATGGCAGAATCAGTTCAAACCAGAGGAAAATCTTAAATTATAAATTCCAAAATTACTCCTAATTAATTCCTAATCAATTTTGTATTTTGAGGGCATTTTTGCATTATTGCTTTCATCCCACGAACACATCGTGGGATGAAAGCAATAATGCAACCTTGCACGTACAGTGCCACCGTCGAGAATAAAACCATTATATTATTATTATATATATATTAGTACTATGTTTAGTGTGTAAATTTGTTTATTGTTCTATTGTAATTGCGATTTCCCGTCTCTCACGTATATTCCTATCGTTTAGGTTACCTGGAAGAGATCACTTTTAGTAATAAGGTCGCCTTTTGCCTCTAATTTTGTTTATATATATTTTTTATTTATCCTGTACTACGCAATAAAGATGTTTGAATAAATATATAAATAAAATTGTTTTAATAAATAAATAAATAAAATTGTAACAATTCTTAATATCGTAAAGCTTCGCTCGCCGAAAACTAACTAAACTAACGTAACTATAGTAACGTAGTAGGTACATAGTCATCATTATCATCATCATGTCAACCAATCGACGTCCACTGCTGGACATAGGTCTTTTGTAGGGAGTTCCACAATACACGGTCCTGGGCCGCTTGCCTCCAGCGGCTCCAAGCGACTCGCCT
Organism: Pararge aegeria; assembly: GCF_905163445.1. Taxonomy (NCBI): domain Eukaryota; kingdom Metazoa; phylum Arthropoda; class Insecta; order Lepidoptera; family Nymphalidae; genus Pararge; species Pararge aegeria. Next base: position 3,177,313 of record NC_053180.1, read on the forward strand.
GATGTCATCCGTCCACCTCGTTCGGAGCCGACCTACGCTGCGTTTACCGGTGCGGGGTCGCCACTCCAGCACCTTAAGACCCCAACGTCCATCGGTTCTCTGAGTTATGTGCCCTGCCCATTGCCACTTCAGCTTCGCGACTCGCTGAGCTATTTCAGTAACTCTAGTTCTTCTACGGATCTCCTCATTTCTGATTTGATCACGTAGAGATACTCCTAGCATAGCTCTCTCCATCGCCCGCTGAGTGACTCTGAGCCTTCTACTGAGGGCCATAGTTAGCGGCCATGTCGCAGTTCCGTAAGTCATCACTGGCAACACGCACTGTTCGAAGACTTAAGTCTTCAGGCAATCGTTTACATAATAGTTGGTACTAATTACTAGTAAGTAATTACCGTCATGATTATTTCTTTTGCCAAGCAGAATTGCTGTTTTCAAGTATGAACGGTGTGGTTGATGCTGTAATTGCAGGCATATGGGGCTTATAACCTACGTCTCAGATTGGTGAGCACAGAGCGGCAGTTTGTAGGACGAGCTTCTTACACAACAATGCCCAGCGAAGTCTTTCTCAGTTCAGAAACACAACACAGTTCAGTAGCGCTGTTTATAGGCGACAGTTTTTCACATATCAACTTGATCCGCATACTCTAAAAAACTGAAACGAAGGTCGAAAAGAATTTAAGCTTTTAAAAAAATACACACTACGACAACACAGGTAGACTGAAATAGAAATGAAATACGCGAAATCATTTTATTTCCGCTCAAAATATATTGGAAGAGGACGCCTGACCGATTTCAGCTGAATTTCGGCGGAACAAAGCGGGGGGAGGCGCGCTAGGGACGGTACCGTGCATAAAAACTGCCTTATTATTTGTTTGTTAACTGTGAATATTTAGAAGGCACTAATGAGTTTTACGGGACGCTCTCTTCAATAATATCGTTACTCATTCTGTTTTTTTACGTAGCTGTTTTAATTTTAGTGGCTAGTTTTTTTGCTTCCCCACCTCATTGCAGCCTCTTTTATGCAAAACTTTTTTATTAAATATAGATGTAATACACCGATGCCCATAGCACCAACAGCACCAGAAAAACCGCCAATGTGTTGCCGGCCTTTGATACACTTGTTTATCCGCCACTTAAACAATCCCAAATTGAAATCAAGTGCAACAACACCGCGGATGGAAGCTAGTTCCAACTGATATTGATATACAGCGTGTAACCGAATTACGAAATACTGTTGAAGGTCGCATATGTATATTTCATAAGGAATCACCCTGTAAAAATATGAAATCAAAAGGAGCATATTTAGTTTTTCATGCAAACTAATTAAAAACTAAGAATTTTGTGTTCACTTATGGCAACCCTATTGAAGATAAAAGACCATGTCGGGCATAGTAATTTTGCATGTGACGTTGGTCTGTATCTGATTTATTTCAGTTAAAACTATGGCAGTGGTTTACTCAAAAACTATAAACGTTTCGGGTTTAACCAGTAAAGACACGGGCATAGTACCTGCGCTACGCAATGCGTACAGTGGCAGAAGTCACTTGATTTTAATTTTGCATGTGACGTTGGGCTGTATCTGATTTATTTCAGTTAAAACTATGGCAGTGGTTTACTCAAAAACTATAAACGTTTCGGGTTTAACCAGTAAAGACACGGGCATAGTACCTGCGCTACGCAATGCGTACAGTGGCAGAAGTCACTTGATTTTAATTTTGCATGTGACGTTGGGCTGTATCTGATTTATTTCAGTTAAAACTATGGCAGTGGTTTACTCAAAAACTATAAACGTTTCGGGTTTAACCAGTAAAGACACGGGCATAGTACCTGCGCTACGCAATGCGTACAATGGCAGAAGTCACTTGATTTTAATTTTGCATGTGACGTTGGGCTGTATCTGATTTATTTCAGTTAAAACTATGGCAGTGGTTTACTCAAAAACTATAAACGTTTCGGGTTTAACCAGTTAAGACACGGGCATAGTACCTGCGCTACGCAATGCGTACAGTGGCAGAAGTCACTTGATTTTAATTTTGCATGTGACGTTGGGCTGTATCTGATTTATTTCAGTTAAAACTATGGCAGTGGTTTACGCAAAAACTATAAACGTTTCGGGTTTAACCAGTAAAGACACGGGCATAGTACCTGCGCTACGCAATGCGTACAGTGGCAGAAGTCACTTGATTTTAATTTTGCATGTGACGTTGGGCTGTATCTGATTTATTTCAGTTAAAACTATGGCAGTGGTTTACTCAAAAACTATAAACGTTTCGGGTTTAACCAGTAAAGACACGGGCATAGTACCTGCGCTACGCAATGCGTACAGTGGCAGAAGTCACTTGATTTTAGTTTTGCATGTGACGTTGGGCTGTATCTGATTTATTTCAGTTAAAACTATGGCAGTGGTTTACTCAAAAACTATAAACGTTTCGGGTTTAACCAGTAAAGACACGGGCATAGTACCTGCGCTACGCAATGCGTACAGTGGCAGAAGTCACTTGATTTTAATTTTGCATGTGACGTTGGGCTGTATCTGATTTATTTCAGTTAAAACTATGGCAGTGGTTTACTCAAAAACTATAAACGTTTCGGGTTTAACCAGTAAAGACACGGGCATAGTACCTGCGCTACGCAATGCGTGTACAGTGGCAGAAGTCACTTGATTTTAATTTTGCATGTGACGTTGGGCTGTATCTGATTTATTTCAGTTAAAACTATGGCAGTGGTTTACTCAAAAACTATAAACGTTTCGGGTTTAACCAGTAAAGACACGGGCATAGTACCTGCGCTACGCAATGCGTGTACAGTGGCAGAAGTCACTTGATTTTAATTTTGCATGTGACGTTGGGCTGTATCTGATTTATTTCAGTTAAAACTATGGCAGTGGCTTACGCAAATCTAATAGCGTTTCGTTGGTAAGTGTCACAGACAGTAAATAATGTACGTCTTGTGTTATGGCTACTAAGATGCCTCATGAATATTTTAATGAATAATATACTCAAATAGCTATATTAAACATATAAAAACCCAGACACTGAAAAAAAATTATGTTCATCACACAAACATTTTCCAAGGGTGGGTATCGAACTCACGGCCTTAGACTCAAAAAGCAGGGTCGCTGCCCGCTGCGCCGATCGGCCGTCAATATATATTCAAAGGAAAGATACATACCAATTTGTGGAAATTTATTGAGTTTCACGGGACGATACCTTCAATAATTCCTTTACTCAATATATATTTTTACGTTGCTGTTCTATTTTAAACTAGCGTACCCAGCCCGCTTCGCCGGGCTAGATTTTGCTTTATTTTATTTAAACAATCATTAAGTTTTTAATTGAAGTCTCATAATATATTAAATCATTTTTTTGTCTCCGTATTCATTCTCTTCTATTCTCTTCTAGAGCGGTTTCCATGTACACACAACAATAGAATATCATCATAGTAAATAAAAGCTGTATTTGACAGTTTGACAGTTCAAAAATAGGAGTGCTCCGATCGTCACCAAACTTGACAGGATTACTCGCCAGGTCAATCCGGAGATCCCCTGAAAGTTTCATTGAAATCGGTCAAACCGTTTCGGAGCCTATACGGAACATATCTTCACACTTTGTCTTTTATATATATAGATAGATAGATTGTGTATTTTCAGTAGCTGTGTGGGGACGGCAGATCGGAATACAGTTTTCACCACCCCTCCTCTTCCCGCGGGTGTCGTACGAGGCGACTAAGGGAATATAACGGGTGACGGGATGCAGCACCCACTGTGCTACTACTACGACCATCTTCTGAGATCACCAAACCTTGTTCGAGTAGTAAGAGGCTTTTTATACAGCTGTGGGCTGTTACAGGCTATTTATGATGATGTTTATTTTTTGGGAGTCTAAATACCATTTGAGCCTCGTAGATCTGTCTACTCGTTAGCTTGTCTATCTAGTCAGAATTCTAATTGTATCGCAAGCAATAACTGATACTCCACTATGCAAGGAACCAGACGTGAACTTCATATAAGTACAAAATCACTGCCTATATTTTTGGGAGTCTAAATACCATTTGAGCCTCGTATCATATCATATCTATCTACTCGTTAGCTTTTCTATCCAGTCAGTATTCTTATTATATCGCAGGCAATAACTGATGGTCCACCATGCTAGGAACCAGACGTGAACTTCATATAAGTACAAAAGCACTGCCTACCCTAAAAAATTTGTATGTCTCATAAAGGGGTAGAATTTTTCCATTTAATGCCATCTTACTTCTTTATGCATTCCCTGGTTAAAAACCACAGGAGCACATACTAAAGTGCCGCGTTTTGTTCACCAACCTGAGATGTAGTTGTTAAGATACAAACATACATACTTGACGTTTCAAAAGTGCTTATAAAGTAGGCCTACTTGAAATAAATGCATTTGAATTTGAATTTGAATTTTTAAGCTTCATGAGCCTAAAAGTGGGCTGACAAACCTGCCCTTCAGACCGGAAACTCAGCATTGCAACAATGCTGCGTCGTGGCAGAAGCATGCGGTAGTACTTCCCCGGACGGACTCTGTCACAAAATGATCTACAATTTCTTCGAAAATGCTATAATAATAATAATAATCAGGCTAAAAATGATGGATACAATAATTACATGAATGCCCTAACCTCTGCGGAAGGAAAACCTGTGTTACAGAGGCTAGGTCCTTCCTGATGTAACAAAGGGTGCTTGTTTATTTTAAGCCTATGTTTTATGAAATCTACATATTATAAAAAATTAAGAGCTAAAAATAAGAAAATAAAATAAAAATTAAAATATAACAAAAGAATAAATTTTGTAGGTCTGTGTGGGGTATTCTGTGTGTGTATGTGTGTATGTGTGTGTGTGTGTGTGTGTGTGTGAGAAAGTGTGTTTGTGTGTGAGAAAGTGTGTGTGTGGGTGTGAGAAAGTGTGTGTGTGTGTGTGTGCGTGTGTGTGTGTGTGCGTGTGTGTGTGTGACCGTATGTGAGTGAGTGCGTAAATGAATGCGCAAGTGGATGCTTGCGTGCGAACAACATTTAAGACATTCAAAACAGTAATGGATTTTGCCATTCAAACGGGTCTCCTCCCACAATGACAGCCGATTGGCGCAGTGGGCAGCGACCCTGCTTTCGGAGTCCAAGTCCGTGGGTTCGATTCCCACAACTGGAAAATGCTTGTGTGATGAACATGGATGTTTTTCAGTGTCTGGGTTTTTATCTGTATATTATAAGTGTTTATGTGTATTATATTCATAAAAATATTCATCAGCTATCTTTGTACCCATAACACAAGCTACGCTTACTTTGGGGCTAGATGGCGATGTGTGTATTGTCGTAGTATATTTATATTTTTTATTTTATAATGAGAAGTGGTTAAGGCAGTAGTCCACCACGCTCAGTGGCGTGCATAGAGGGTATGCAGATGGTATGAAATGAAGAAATCTCCAGTACGAGTTACAAATACTTGAGGGTTTTTTTTTAAATGTTTATAGACGAGCGCTTGTTTGCAATCACACCTGATGGTAAGCGATGATGCAGCCTAAGGTGGAGCGCGCTTGCCTAGAAGATGCCTATTCACTCTTGATTTGAAGGTACTCATATTGCAGGAACTGGGGAAAATGGAAGCTGGAAGAGCATTCCAGATCCTAGCGGTGCGGATTAGAAACGAAGATGCGAAGCGCTTCTTACACGTTCGCGGTATATCGACCACGTAGGGACCACATAGGGTAGGTTTTTTATAACTCTTACAAAGATTATCCTTAAGTTTTTATAACTCGTACTGGGATTTTCTTCATTTTATATCCTCTGGATACCCTATGCATACCCTCTATGAACGCCACTGACCACGCTGGCCTAGTGCGGATTGGTGGACTCCAAACACCTTTGAGGACATTATGTAGAGCTCTCAGGCCTGCAGCTTTCCTCACGATGTTTTCCTTCAGCTTTGAAGCAAGTGTTATTTTAATTACTTAAAACGCACATAACTTAGAAAAGGTGCGTTCTGATGAAAGTGAATTCGAAGTCTGACCCACTGGGCTATCACCGCTTCAAAGGTGTTATATTATTACTTCTAAAATGCTTGTGATGTCATGGATTTGCACTAGCAGCGGATCAAAGGGCAAAGTGCAAAGATGAAGGTAAAAGTACACGTATAAAATAAATATTTTGCTATGAAAAAATAGTATGAAACACAGAACATAGAGCCCGTTATTTCAGGTTCAGTTATTGATGTTGAAAGACATAATATTGAACTGCTAGTTTTCATACATGTGTTTGACTGGCAATAATATGTATTTTTTACGATTACGCAAATAATATTCACCGTCCCCGTGCAACGGGGGATTTTGCTGACGGGGATTGGAATACAAAACGCGTTCACATTTTATTTCTGTTGGAAATACATTCAAAACGATGCCTGAATGATTCCACCGTAATTTTAACTCGGCTCGAAATTATGGGATTTATTTTTAACGTGATATAATATACTTTTGATTGTTGAAAAGTTTTAATTTAATTTGAAGCCTTATTAATTGCTGACTTCAAAAAGGAGAAGGTTGACTGTATATATTTTTTGCATTTCGGTAAAACGTTACCGTTTGGGTGCGGAGCCCTAAAAATAGACACAGGTAAAATACACTAATAAAGATATTAATATGAAGAGGGTACTATGGCGATTTGATTGTCAGGGTATTAAAATGTTTATGATAATAAAAACTATTGTTCTACAACTTTTTTCTGGGATCGATATTTTTATTCTATATGTACGTAGTGAAAACCACCCGAGACCTCTTTTTTGTAAGTCTACAGCACTCACAACTGCGCTGCCAAACATAGAACCGCTGACAACGTTACAGTCCTTTCTTGGCAGGCGTGTAATAACAGCATTCAAAAGGGGCCACCCGTTTGGAAGCTACGTTGGTATACAGACATTAAGGCACACAATATATAAAACTCACGGCACCCCTCTTTTAGTCCGTAGTTAACGAAAAAGTGAAACTCCAAATCCATAAACAAAAATCATAGTATTTTTGTAGCTTTTTTTTTGAAAGTGGAAAAGTCAATCCAATTAAAACTCAAGTTTACTCAACGGAGATTTTTTGATCAAAAAACTACCCAATCAATGGAAAGCTGGAACCCGAGAGAGAAAGGTGTCGATATTTCACGTCTGTGCCGTGAAACGTATCTGCTGGCGTCACAAGTCGAAAGAGTGATGCGGTGATCCTTTTTATTTTATCCAGGTGTACGCACGGGGGGATTTCCCATCGAGCGTGCCCGTGTATGGCCTGATAATGTAGTAGTAGAGCTTTTTGTGACAGAGCTCATCCAAGAAAGTACTACTGCAATGCTTATTTCTGCTGAATAAAATTCAAAATTCAAAAAAAATCAAAATTAAAAATTCATTTATTTCAAGTAGGCGTAATATAAGCACTTTTGAAACGTCAATTCTGTCTGTGTGTAGTGACTCTACCACCGGTTCGGAAGGCAGATTCTACCGAGAAGAAGCCGGCAAGAAACTCAGCAGTTGCTCTTTTCCAACATAAACAATTTACATTTTACATTTCAAAATTCATTTTTCTATCTTGTGAGATATGAAAGCGGAGCCGGATGCTTCCAAGCAACCTTGTCATTAAGAAATTTATCAATTGTATAATAACCTCGCTGTAATAAATGTGTTTTAACACATTCTTTAAACTTATGCATTGGTAGGTCCAAAATTACCTATCAGCGTTGTTGCATTGCTGTGTCCTGCCGGTGTAATTACCAACACATGAGTCTAAGCACCTACACCTCAGGTGAATGAGAGTCACTGAGAGATAACTTTAAAGATGTTAAGATGATAATAGTTTTAGTTTTAGCCAATACACATTTGAAAAATTAATGTATGTTCACAAAAATTTATCTAAATTTAAGAGAAATGTGACTGCAATAATTTGAACATTAGACTCAAGAATAAACTTGCAGTGCAATATACTAGACTGCATGAAATAAGTAATTCATTTAAAGGAAACTGTATACATTTTTACAATAAACTAACAATTGATATCTTATAGAAAAGCTTATAGAAAAGTCCTATTATAGTATCAAGGACTATATCAACGATGAAAACGCTTGGGTGTTAATTATTGCTCTAACCAGGTTGCTTCTTTAATAGTTTTAAATAACAGTGTGAGATGGTGATAACAAAAAAAACAACCGGCTCAATCACACTTCTATGTCATATTTTACATGTAATTTGACTTTGACTTTGAATGGACGTGTTCCTTCCATGCCATGCTTAGTGTTGCCCGTTTTGCCAATGGTTTCACTTACCATTAGCTTTATCCGTCAGCTATTACTATAAAAAAAAACTGCTAAGTTTTCCAACATGATGTTCAAACAACTACTATTATGTTTTAAATAAGATATACTTATTATTTTATTTTATATTTTTAATATTTTATTTTAGCAATGTTCTATTTCATTTGGATCTAAATGGAAAATACATGGAGCGACCACTTAGCATTTTAGGTCGCGTTTTAGTTTGCAACATTTTCAAAACGAATTGGGTCTGTACATTTTCAGTGAAATCAGGATCTGTTTTAAGTTGCTACTGCATATTCTCCCTCAGTCTTCACGCAGTAATTTTCTTTACCTGCGCCCTTTCAGTGGTTCTGCAACTTTTTTGTTGTGGCAACGATTTCATTCGTTATTATGGTGAGAATCGTGTCTCGGGTGGTGTGGCGTGGTACATTACAACAAAGCAGCAATTAAATACTTGTATTTTAGAGTTTTTAAAGTAGGTACAGAGACTATGTGACGTAACGTGTTGGAGTAACGGAATATATGCAAAAAAACGTGTGTGCGTGTAACCTATACGCGCGATTGAAGTGATACTTTTATTTTTATTTATTGATGAAAGAGCCACCATTTCATTTTATATTCTATTTAAAATTCATTAATATCACTTTCACATTTTATAAATATTTTCATTCGTTAAATAGAATAATTGAGAGTAGAAAATTAAAGGGTAGATCAGCACATGTCAATGAAACCTTATCATAGAATGTCGCAATCGTCAGAAAATTTATTAATAATTTATTTATTACAAAAGTAATAAATAAAAAAGCAGGTATATTTAGAGATTTTCAAAACACTTTGCAATTTAAAATATTAATTATATATTTATTAACTACTGAATTTTTATTCACTTTGCTATTCACAATTGATCCGTTTGAAAATATTGAAGTATATATATATATATATATATATTTATATATGTATATATTTTATATTTATGTTTATGTATGTCTATTTATTTTCGAATATATATGTATGTATAATTGCACTATGCCTCTCTCTTGCAGCTTTTCCGTCTGCCAGAGTTATTGCTTGCAGCAATAAAGCCGCCTTTGCATGCCTACAATTTTTGTTCTTTTGTTTATTTTTTATTTTATGTATATTTTGACGCTTGTGTGCAATACAGATATTTCTTCTTCTTAAATTTAATTAATGCGTTAACAATTATTATTACAATACACATGCGCGATTAACCTCCCGTATACACCCATTCCCTATTAAGGGGAAATCTCTGAGAGGACTTTATGTACGTTATTTCAGTCCCGTTTAATGATTTGTAAAGCCTCCCATTAGCTCACCTGCCGTAGCGGATTTATGGGCTGACTCTTACACTACTCCCGTCTTATACAGCCCCGCTATTATACTGCGTACGTAGAAATACACACGTGTGGTTTAATGGCGTTAGGTTCTTTGTTACTAGCTTAATTAGTTTATTAAAAGTAAGTAACCGTATCGCGTCTACTTGATCAATTGAGAAATTACGTACATATGTATAAGCATTATGTGTTTGTAGCATTACTGTATTTAGTTTATTATTGTTATATGTATAAACAATGTGTCCCTATCCCTATCTCTATCCCTACTAATATTATAAATGTCAATGTAAGTTTGTTTGTTACTCTTTCACGCAAAAACTACTTATCCGATCCTCATGAAACTTTGTACACATATTCTTGGAAGTGTTAGAAGTAATATAAAATACTTTTTATCCCGACATTAAGCTCGGTTCCTTTGGAAGAGGGGATGAAAGTGTTCAACGATTTTACACAATAACTCCGACAAATTATAACCGATTTAAATAATTATTTTTGTACTATAGAGGTTATAATATATGTTTAATTTTGCCCAAACATTCTGTAGATCTGAATGTGGTTAGAGATAGAGGACAGAACTCCTCAGCGGACAAACAGCAGTAAACCCCTCTTTTAAGGCTTAGCTATACTGAAAACTTTAATTTTTAGAACTACGACTAAATTGAACGCCACACCAAAAACAAAATCAAACGCAGACGAAGACGCGGGCAACAGTTAGTATACAATAATTATACTTGTAGTATTAAATTTTTATTATACATTCTAATAGTATATTTTGCAATATTTTTATTTAGGGCCAAAATTTTTATTGCTGCACCAACCCATTCCATAATAAAATTACTTTCACCAAAAGTTGTCTGGGAGAGATCGCTTTAGCTATAAGACCGCCTTTGCATATCTACACTATTTTTTAAGTTTCTCTATTGCTTCACCGTTGAAGCAAGTAATATTTTAATTGCTTGAAAAAACGCACATAACTTTGAAAAGTTAGAGCTGGGATCGATCTCGGCCTCCCAAAAGTGGAGTCGATGTCCTATCCACTGGGCTATTACCACTTCCTTTAATTTTTTTATATAATAATAGTAATAAAGCCTTTATTCAGACACAGTTTTTTTTTTACAATTTACACTAATATTAACGACTCTAGTGAGTCTAAAGAAACCAACAACTTAGTCGGTTTGCCCAACGTTGGAAAAGGCCTCCCCCATTTAATGTTTTTAAAACAAAACAAATATAATTTAAAACAAATGATACAAAAGTTACAATTTTAACACAAATGTGTGACAATAATGTGACTCTGAGTGATTTTTCTTTCACTTTCTCTCTACATCTAATGATTCGTTCTTTTGCAATCGTATATTACGAAAATTAAGCTTCAGTCGACAATATCTCATTGTAGATTCAACAAAATTGTAGTTTCTTAACAATTATTCATTGTCAAGTCAACAACTCCTGAGAAGCGAAACGTGTGTAGAGGGTACATTGCCGAAGATATTTTTGGTGAGGAGTATAAGGATTGAAGAAATAATAAATAACACCATACAGATTCTACTGCATTTCACGGAGAATAGCAAATTAAGCTTAATTTTCATAATATATTATGGAATTCCGCAAAGTCCAATAATTTTGCAATCGTCCAATGATAATCGCAAAGACAGATAAGGTTTCTTTTTAAAGGTATATAAAATGAAACTTAAAAGTAGTACATTTATATGATTCCTATCTTAGCTGACGAGAAGCCCCGCGGGAAATTAAACCGGCTCACTGACGTTACACGTTCCTGTGTAATATGTCGTAAACAAATAGATAGGTATGCCGTTAAATACATGTGACCTAGAAAACCTTAATTAAAAACTAGAATGACCGCACATCTACAATGTATCTTCAATGTATCATTTTTTAAGGGAAAATTTATTTTAGCGCTGTACGCATATCTTTAGATGAGATAAAATCTTTGGACTCGCGACACCGTTATGAGACGCAGCTATTTTTGAATTTAATATGGATTGACGAATTGATTTTATTTTATCGAATCAACGCAATACTAGCACGAGATATAAAAGTACAATTGATGCGGTAATCACGAGATATTTAAGTAACTTCGAATCAAAATTGTTTAATTCCTATTTTAGTTACCATGAACCTGTAGTTTCTATTTTAGATTGTATTTATCTTTAATGTTTATTATAAAATTGAATCTATGAAGAACAAGACAACACCAAGATTGCTGATTTATTTGTGTCTGTTCCCCTGCTCGATCCCCTCAGGGGGACAAATAGGAATTAAAAGTGCGGTCCGTCCCCCTAATCTTACGAGGAAGCTAACTTTTTCCCCGCAGTTTTCTTAGGGGAACAAATAGGAATAAGAAGTTTAATTCTCCTCGGTGGAAGCAAGGGGACAGACCCAACTAATAATTCCTTATTTCGGCCGCATATCTCGTGTTGCATTAGAAAAAATCACTTTCATCTGATTTTCATAACATTAAAAAATATTAAGTACCTACCTACAACCACAAAAAAATATAACGCTTTATATAAGTGATATCATTTTTAGTAACCTCTAAAGACAATCATTGTTACATTACATTTCCACATACCTACCTTATATCTGTGTTCTCACTCGTGTAACAAAATGAACGAATATCCTTTTTTTTATATAGGAAAATCCTCACGGATTCCAACGCACCACGGGGAGGCACAGTGGTTATGTCGGACTCATACCGACTAAAACCCCATGAGGTTACAACAAGTCGCCTGATGGCAGGGCCACGGGAACGCTTTCGCACACAACCGCGACCCAGCTAGCGGCGCCCGCTGGGGCAGACCGTCCTCTGAGACCCTACGACTCTACAAATCGCCGAAGGTGCACGGGGAACACAGGGTAATTAACGAATATCCTGAACCAACCCTGGCCTGTTAAAAAAGTTTTGGAAACTTCAAGATTTAAGCAATTTTCACTGAATTTTCATCTTCGAATATAAATATTGTGTGTGTAATCATTATCCACAAGATTTAGGTTACAAATAAGTAAAAAAGAAAAGATACACAGTGTTCATACATAAATACGCCGATAAATAAATAAACCGCTGGGAATACGCGCTGAATCGAAGCGATTAATTGAGTCAATATACCTGGTATTCTTTTCCACGTAATTTGTAGGATTCGGGCTTGGATACACCGATACTATTAATTATAAATAAATACTGGATAGAAGCTGGATTCCAAACCTTGCACTTGTTAAGGGTAAAGAAGTAATTTCCCGACGTTGATGTTGAAAACTATGGGCTTTACTTGGCATTATGGCCTTGAATTTCGAATTCACTTCTGCACAGCAGTGCAGAAGTGAATTCGAAATTCAAAATTCATTTATTTTAAGTAGGTAATATAAGCACTTTTGAAACGTCAAGTCTGGCAGTTTATAGTGACTCTACCACCGGTTCGGAAGGCAGAAACTCAGCAGTTGCTCTTGTCAAACATCAACCGTTAACATTTTAACATTCATTTTTCTATCTTGTGAGAGATGAAAGCGGAGCCGGATGCTTCCAAGCAACCTTGTCATTGATCAATTGTATAGTAACCTCGCTGTAATAAATGTGTTTTGACATATTCTTTAAGCGTATGCATTGCTCGTTGAACCAGAATTACCTTAGGAATCATATTATAAAAGCGTATACTTAATCCCACAAATTATTATTGTAACTTTCACAGACGATATGCATATGACACCAATTTATGACCATTTCTTGAAAGACAACTGTTTATAATCCTGTTTGAAGCAGATATATATATAGGTAAATCTGTATCACTTAGGTTTTTGTGAGAGGTAACTTACACATTTTCAAAAACAACAAGATGGTAGTTCTGTTTTGGAAATAACGCAGTGGAACAGAACTTCATGGATGGAGTTATTTTCACGCCAAAAGACGTGCCCACTAATAATACTTCATCCAAAGAAACTCCAAAGATCTTCCGACAAGAAGTATTTAACTACGTAAAGAGGTGATAGCCTAGTTGGTAACGGTTCAGCTTCTCTTTCGGGTGCATCAAGTTCGCTCTCCGGCACGCAATTGTAACCTTTCGGAGTTATGTGCGTTTTAAGCATTGAATATCGGCGGACGGCCGATTGGCGCAGCTTGCAGCGACCCTGCTTTCTAAGTCCAAGGCCGTGGGTTCGATTCCCACAACTGGAAATTGTTTGTGCTATGAGCATGAATGTTCAGAGCTCAGTGTCTGGGTGTTTTTAAGTATTTTATAAGTATTTATGTATATTATTCATAAAAATATTCATCAGTCATCTCAGTACCCATAACACAAGCTACGCTTACTTTGGGGCTAGATGGCGATGTGTGCGTTGTCGTAGTATATAAAGTACTTATATAATATCTCATACTTCATCGTTGAAGGAAAACATTATGAGGTTATTGTTTTATTGTCTGAGAGTTTTCCATAAAGTTCTCAAAATTGCATATGACCAGCGGGGTGGATACGGCCTAAATCCTTCTCATTCTGGAAGAAGAAACTTGCCCCGTAGTGGTAATGGGTTGATAACGATTACGATATACCTACCTATGTGACGCTTAAGATGCTTATTCACCCTTGCTTTGAATATAGCTACTCAAGTTATACCTACGTCGCCGGAAACTCGGACGCCGGAAGGGCGTTAGTGGTTCGGATTAGATATGTGGATGGATAAACTTTGGTTTAGTACGAAATTGCACATATCACAATCATTGATGGCAATACAAATCAATATAAAATGGTATCACTTCATTTGGGTACCCTTGTGGCATTAACAAAGCATGTGAGCCCATTCCTCATAATGGTTGCCTGAAAGAAATCACTATAAGTGATAAGGCCGCCTTAGTTACACAAATTTAATTGTACCTTTGTTGTTTTTGTCTCTTTTTTTTAATAAAGTATTTTTGATTGATTGATTGAAAGCAGTAGCTGGGCTGTTAGCCCAGCGTCCATTAGTTTGTCCAGCTCAGTACCCCACCTGATTTTGAATTAGAATATAATAGAATAGAATAAATTTTATTGCTTTAACTGTGTACATTTTTTTGGTATTTGATAACGTACTATTCCAACTGGAGGTCTCGCCGTTTTCAGCTGATTGAACCAGAGCTTATGGCTAACTACCATACCATGTAATTTAAAAATAATAATGCTTTTTTTATGTTTATAGACGAGCGCTTGACTGTAATCACACTTGATGGTAAGGCAAGCGCGCTCCACATTAGGCTGCATCATCATGCAGCCTAATGTGGAGCGCGCTTGCCTAAAAGATGCCTATTCACTCTTGATTTGAAGGTACTCATGTTGTAAGAACTGGGGAAAATGGAAGCTGGTAGAGCATTCCAGATCCTAGCGGTGCGGATCAGAAACGAAGATGCGAAGCGCTTCGTACGCGTCCGCGGTATTTAAGACCACGTAGGGATTCAGATCCTTACGGTGCCTCGCGGTTCAATGGTAATAAGGAGAGGAGGGAACTAGATAAAATAGTTCTTGAGCACACTCTCCGAAATATATCCCATAAAATACCGAAAGGCAGGCAAACTTGCGAAGATGTTCCAAACTCTTAAATTTTTTATTGGCTAGGTCACCGATGAGCCTTCTAGCACGGCGATTCACCGAATCCAGGGCATCAAGCTGATACTTGACAGAGCCACCCCATACATGGGAACAGTACTCCATGCACGATCGAACTTGAGCTTGGTACAAGGTGAGAAGCTGTGCAGGCGTGAAGTACCTTGACCTTATTGAGGATGCCAAGTGAGTTTGCAAGACAAACTTTGATGTCCATAAAATCCATACACTATACTAATCCTACAAATGCAACAGTGTGTTTGTTTGTTTGTCCTTACTTTCCTTTCGACGGCCGACTGGCGCAGTGGGCAGCGACCCTGCTTTCTGAGTTCAAGGCCGTGGATTCGATTCCCACAAATGGATTTTTTTTATTTTGTGTGATGAAAATGAATGCTTTTCAGTGTATAAGTGTTTCTCATATTATAAAATATTAATTATTTATTTGATTATCTCTAAAATATAATTTTTATTAATACATAACTATAACCTAAAATAAACTATTTAAAAACTAAATAAAATCTAAAACGTCCTCGAAACCACCGCAGCGAGGCACAGTTCCTAAGATGCTGGCAGCATTGCCCCTGTGGATGGCCAAACTAATTCGTTGGCCAAGGTAACTGCCCGCTCTAGGATCACCGGTAGACTCGATAACCCTTTTCGATAATTCTTTGAAAAGGGCTCTTGCCTCCGGACCCCACGGTCCCAAAGTCTCTACTCCAAAAGGCACAAAAATGAAGCTGCTATCCAGGTTTTCATATTTACGCCTCTTGGCCTGCTCGGCACTGGAAGCAGCCGCACCTACCATTGACGAAGTGGCCTGGATGTGTGATGCAGCTAGGGTATCAACACAAGTTGCATCCCACAGAAGTGACCTTCCAAGCCTCCAAGGTATGAGCGTCATACCATCAGGTAAAATATTATGTAGATTATTCAAAAAAATATTCACCAGTCATCTTAGTACCCATAACACAAGCTACGCTTACTTTGGGGCTAGATGGCGATGTGTGTATAGTCGTAGTATATTTATTATAATTTAATTTGTATACTAATCTGAAACTAGATGGCGAAGGATGTTTATTATTAAGGATGTCGAATTGACCATCATCATCATCATCATATCAACCCTTTACCGACCCACTACGGGCACGGGTAAAAAGAGGTTGAGGCCGTAGTCCATCACGCTGATTCAGTGCGGATTTGTGGACTCCACACACCTTTGAGAACATTATGGTGAACTTTTAGGCATCGAGATTTCCTCACCATTGAAGCAAGTGATATTTTTGATAACTTAACACACATAACTTAGAAAAGTTACAGGTGCATACTGGGATTCAAACTGGCCCCCGAAAGTGAAGTCGAGCTCGTACCTTCTGGGCTAATCAATAACGCATCGTAATTTACCAGTGCTTACGTCAAATTACTGAATCGCCTGCTGAGTATAAATGCATTGATTTTACTGGCACATAGTTAAAAGTACGGAGAGTAGCATAAGAGTAGCATAGGCATATTTTTACCCCAGGAAAACAAACTGTTCCCGCGGGATTTGTAAAAACCGTAATAAACAAAGAAAGCGGGTAATATCTAATAAAGATAACAAATTCTGAAACAAGACCTTCGCTATTCGGGCAATGCCTTATCAACTTGATCCAAGAGCTTTATTTTCTTCCCACAAAAATTAAAATGTTATGTTAAAATATTTAAATATGTATGTATTGCTATTTTTATTTTTTTTATATATATTTTTATATTTTTGATTATATTATGTACTACAATCCACTTGTGTACACTGGTTTATGTATTAGTATATAGTTATCGCAGGTATGTATTTTAAATTTTTTTAACTCTTAGGCATGGCGGTTTCCTCAATGTTGAAGCAAGTGATATTTTTGGTTACGTAAAACACACGTAACTTAGTAAAGTTAGAGGTGATGTCGTGCTCGTACCTTCTGGGCTATCAACGCATCGTAATTTACCAGTGCTTACGTCAAATTACTGAATCGCCTGCCGAGTAACAATGCATACGAGGTCTCCGAACACGTACTAACGGTAATGGTTTGATATACGCGCTGCAATGTTACCTTAACACCCGCATCATGTGGCGTGGACCGGAATGATCACGTAGGTGTAAAACAATGTGCATCCAATTATTTCGCCGTGTGCGGTACGCTCGATAATAAAGACAGACCTTTGAGGCTTTGATTGGACTACGCCAGCACTGATTGTCTATGGCATTGAAATGTTTACTGCTCAGGAAATGCATTTTGTGATGTCGATATTGACATCTCCAGTCGTGTTTTAGACGTCACAAATTGTAGTTAAGAGATTGTTAAAAAGAAAAAGAAAGTTTAAAGTTAATAATGGTAAAGAAATAAATTAATAAACACACACACAATGAGAAGGGGTTAAAGGCGTAGTCCACCATGCTGGCCCAGAGCGGATTGGTGGACTCCACACACCTTTGATAACTTTATGAAGAACTCTCAGGCATGCAGGTTTCCTCACGATGTTTTCCTTCACCGTTGAAGCAAGTGATAATTTAATTACTTAGAACGCACATAACTTAGAAAAGTTAGAGGTGCGTGCTGGGATTCCAACTCCCTCCGAAGTGAAGTCGAGCTCCTACCTACTTGTCTATCACCGCTGGTAGAGATGCAGAGCATGATAGAGATCGCTTTTAAGCGATTAGGCCGTCTATTGTACCTTTTCTCCTTCATTTTAATTGTGTTTTTTTTCTAAAGCTTGTTTTTTTAAATTTGGTTTACAATAAAGTGTATTTCATTTCATTTTTTTCACCGCTTTATTATTACTTACAAATTGTACGTTCTACCTTATTGTGCTGTTGTATTTGTATCTCTGTAAATTTTCTCTGTGGTGTACAATAAAAGTGTATTCATTCATTCATTCATTCATTCATACTTACATTCATACTTATTAGTGTCAATAAATGCCTAAAGTTGCTCTGCTGAAGAGCGTTGCTCTGCCAGCTTGAATATGAAATGCATCCTAACATCACCCGAGTGGGGGAGGGGAGTGCGGGGCGCGAGGAGTTTCTAACTTCGCGGGAATCGAAACGTCTTGAATGCAAATCACTTTGAAAGAGTTTACGTGTAAACTGTAAACACCCACGGTTCATCCGTGAAATATAAATTGGTAATATTCTTTTAACTTACTTTATAACTAGTATGGCTAGCAAAAACATATTTCCCCCGATTATATAATTAACGTGTCCACCTGCTAAAGCTCCGGATCATGGGATATGAGAAGCTTACTCCCGTTTATTATACACGTGTATTATTTAGATACTATTGCCAATTGTGCACCAGTGCTCGGAGAGTTGCTAAAGCTGTGGAAGAAGATACATTTTTATCCTTTCCCCGGGGAGATAATTGTCTCCTGCCCATGCTAGCCGTGCAGGCGAGATTCCTGTTTCAGATTAGTATACAAATTAAATTATAATAAATATACTACGACTATACACACACCGCCATCTAGTCCCAAAGTAAGCGAAGCTTGTGTTATGGGTACTGGGTAAGATAACTGATGAATATTTTGAAGAATAATATACATAAATACTTATAATATACATATAAACACCCAAACAAAGAAAATATTCATGTTCATCACACAAACATTTAATTACATACGTACTAGCGGTCCCTCGCGACTTCGTCGCTTATAAGTCAACCTTAAAAGATATTCTGTCGCAGACTTTTTTAAAGAACTTTTAGAGGGGAATAACTTTGTCAATACATGATTTCATCGAAACTTTAAATAATAATAAATAAATAAATATACTACGTCAATACACACATCGCCATCTAGCCCCAAAGTAAGCGTAGCTTTTGTTATGGGTACTAAGATGACTAGTGAATATTTATTTTACAGATATACACCCAGACACTGAAAAACATTCACGTCCATCACATTAACATTTTACAGTCGAGGGAATCCAACCCACGGCCTTGGTCTCAGAAAGCAGGGTCGCTGCCGACTGAGCCAGTCAGCCGTCAATAAAAAGTCTTTACAAAAAAGTTTTACTTTGTAGTCTTAAAAATTATATTAAAACACGCATTTTACCTGCAAAATTTGGCTTATTATAGCCGAGACAACATAATCAAAACCAACGCTTTGGCAGAACTTTATGCATTCATTCTAAAAACACAATGTTATTAATTAGCTATTAAATAAAGTAATAAAAACAGCCGGCCAAGTTTGTTGTGGGCTTCTTCTTAGACCAGGACGCGTTTGGAACCCTCGTAGCTTTAGTTTTAAGTTTACGAATGTGGTTATCGCCATCATCTCACTACCGTGTAATTCTTATGTACGCATCAAAAGTGCCACCTATGGGCCTACTTGAATAAAGATATTTTTGACTTTGACTTTGACTTTAATGAGTGAAAAGAGCACTGTAGCAGCAAAATACGATGATGATGATGATGCGCAATGTATAAACAAAGAAGCTATTGTAAGAAGGCTCATGAAACATCCGATTACACCTGGCCAATGATGGCTTGGTATTGACCAAGCCATCATTGGAGACTGTCAGCCAATGCTCGCATCGTGTAAACTATGCTTTATTTATTAAAGAACAAGTGATAAGTTGACATGAAGCAATACTCGGGAGGAGTGAGCGACCTTGTCAGTGTCAACCACAAAGGTTTTAGGAGTGCCGGGATCTATCTCTACCTATCCACACAGTATATTGTGGTTGTCTAAGTGACGTATGATGTTCAACTAGATCACGCCCTCAATTCGTATCTGTATGTGTTATCCTCAGGACTAAAACGTGTTCCCGGCATGACAAGTAAGTATTCTATGTGATAACTGTTAAACCAAGATATGGGCTTTGGATTCATTCAATTAAGTTAACACGTTTGAACGTGATCGAATTACTTACATATATACAGAAACTGAAATTTTTAATTTCTTCCATCCTTACACTCCACACCAAACAGATCTTCGGCAATCTACGGAAGTTTCTTTCCGAAACCGGAGCGTCCTCAGGAGATGTTATATTAACAATTAATAATTGTTAAGATTTGTTGCAGGCGAGATTGTCCTGAAATAATTAATAATAAGCCTAATAAATTATGTATTACCACTATTGACATAAACATAACTACGCTAGTAATTAATCTTTAAACAAAACCGCCATTCAATCATTTCTAATAGCGTGTAGGTACAAAGGTAACGATATGGCAGCCAAGATAAACTAACACACTGCTCGATGTCACTTCTAAGTTGTGATTAATTGATGCAATATTAATTGGCCCACGCCGAGTTGCAGCCTGTTTGTTCCCAACAGACCTCTGGCGTGGAGTACAAGTCATGAGACATTCGCTAAAAACCGCTCGGTTCAATCGATTTTTAAGGTGCAGAGTGCTATTGGATGGAAGCAGGCGTTACTTTGCGGAATTCCATGATATATTATAAAAATTAAGCTTAATTTAAAGTCAACCTCCTGAAGATGCTACGTTTCAGAGCGAGATGGTAGTGGTCTACGTGCGTAGATGGTACAATGCCGAAGATATCTTTGGTGTAAATTGTTAGGATTGAAGAAATTTAAATTACACCATGCAGATTTTCCTGCTTTTCGCGGAGTATAGCAAATCAAGCTTAGTTTTCATAATGAGTGCAGAGTGCTTATAAATGAGCTTGAAAAAACTTAAAAAACTATGTTTTCCTTCACCGTTGGAGCAAGTGATATGTTAATTACGTAAAACGCATTTGATTCGATTCGAACTCAGCCCCTGAAAGTGAAGTCGAGCTCCTAACCACTGGGCTATCACCGCTTTTCCATCATTCTTTATCAGCCTATAAATGAACACACTGAGGGTCTCCATAAGAGTTCAGATTCCTGCGATATTATAATATTATGTACTACTGATGACATTTTTGGGAAGGAAATCTCCTGGTATGACATCCATCTTCCTAGGGAAAAAGCTTGGGTTGAAAAGGATTCTAATCCCACTGTCGGTGAGCACCTTTGGCACGTATTGGAAATATCAAGATCCGGGTATTCCTAAAAATACACATACGCAGTGGCGTGCATAGAGGGTATGCAGATTATATAAAATGAAGAAAATCTCCTGTACGAGCTATAAAAAACTTGAAGGTAGGCATTGTAAGAGTTATTAAAAGTCTATCTTTAAGTATTTATAACTCGTACTGGAGATTTTCTTCATTTTATATCATCTGCATACCCTGTGCATACCCTCTATGCATGCCATTGCACATATGTCTCCTTTGTGCAAAGTCCAAAAGGCTCATACCGGTATAAACAGATACCGACCTTTAACGCCTGGCTGGCACGGCAACATGTGCGGCAACAACTTGCCATCGTTCCGGGATCGATGAAGGGATACCTAGTGGCCTACCAACACTACGCTTACTGGTATTCATTATCAATGCTATATTATGAAAACCAAGCTATATTTGGCATTATTTGCTATACTCCGCGCTATAGCAAAAGCAGGAGAGTCCGTATGGTGTTATCTATCACACCAAACAGATCTTCGGCAATGCACCCTCTACGCACGTTTCACTCCAAAACCGGAGCATCCTTAGGAGATGTTGACTTTACAATGAATAATATAATAATAATAATAATAATAATAATAATCATTTATTTGCAAGAACGTTTGTACAATATAAAGATGTTGGTAAACAATATAGTTATTTAAGAGAGCATAACATTCTACTAAATTAATAGTGTGCAAATTTGGTTCATTGGATATTAAAAAGATCAACCTTAATTAAATGTCAAATTAAATTAAAATAAACACTACAAACACATGATAAAATTAAAAATGACACTAAGTAAATAAATAAATAAATAACCACATCGAAATAATGATCCATAATTTATATTTAAAATGGTTTAGTTTATAACAAATATTCTTTTACATCATAATAAAATTTTTCGAGAAGCATTTTACTTAATTTATTCTTTAACATATTAAGATTCATGTTTTCAAAATCGGTTGGTAGTTTATTATATATTTTTACAGCCATACCACAAGCACATTTAATATATGTACTATTGCATCGTTTTGCAATACAGAGCTTGTTGGGATATCTGACGACTTTATACGCATTATATTCACAATTTCTTTTGAAATAATTTGGATATATTTTAACAAGTACACATATCTCTTATATACATACAAGGCAGTGGTAGAATACCTAATTTCCTAAAAAGAGGTTTACAACTTTCTAATGGCCCTACGTTGCAAATAGCCCGTATGCATTTCTTCTGAAGTGTAAATGCCCTTATAGAATCAACGGAGTTTCCCCACAGTATCAAGCCATATGATAACACGGATGATACATATCCGTGGTATGCATTTAAAGCCGCACTTATTGATATCGTCTTGAATAATTGTTACTTAACAATTATTCCAATATTATCAATGCTCCTTCAACTTGTACCAACCTTATATTCGAGGTATTTATTATAAATGGGGGTTGTAACTACTCTAACTATTGTTTGACCTGAATGTTGAAATATTTGATTAGCTCCCGTTGGCATCTCTGAAAGTGATGCTAGGTTTAAAAACATTTATTCTAAAAATAAACAGTTTCCACTCAAGAGTAATTAAAATTAACCTTAAAAAGTGGTAATGTGTAATCTAGTTAGTTGTGATACAAAACTAGCAGCTTAAACTAATTTTAGCAAGTTAATAAAAGGTGGCGTGTTTATGAGAAATTTTAAGCTTATTTTTAAACAAAGATATCTCGCAAATAATCTATTTAGGTAGACTATTTTATAGTAGCATTGGCATGCGTAGAGGGTATGCACAGGGTATGCAGATAGTATAAAATGAAGAAAATCATCAGTACGAGTTAAAAATACTTAAGGGTAGGCTTTATATAACTCTTACAATGTCTATCCTTAAGTTTTTTGTTACTCGTACTAAAGATTTTCTTCATTTTATATCATCTGCATACCATGTGCTCTATGCACGAATAATAGTAGTGCTTCCGCAACAATATAGTTCCCGAATAGTTTTACTGCCATACTTAGTTCTAGTGTTGGGTAATCTTAATTTATGTCTATTTTCTGTATTTACTTTGGCTTACAGAATGAAAACTTTAACATATTATCTCACCCTGAAATCTAGAGGTGTCAAGTACAGTAATTTCTAGTAAGGTAAGATACGCCTGAAGAAGATTTGCTAAATTCTACGCTGAATCTCTTAAACCGACAATAAATTATAACCGGTATCATATGATTTAGACAGTTTGATAAAAGTTCTGAGCGCTTTTGTGGTTAATTCCAACAGTGCAATGTGGAACTTCTGCCTTGTTCTTTAACTATATTTAAAAGGGTGCCAACCGTTCGCCTTCATACAAAACGTCGGTTGTGTAACATAAGTATTGCATTACTCATTAGGGACGGCCGACTGGCGCAGTGGGCAGCGACCCTGCTTTCTGAGGCCTAGGCCGTGGGTTCGATTCCCACAACTGGAAAGTGTCTGTGTGATGAACATGATTGTTTTTCAGTGTCTGGGTGTTTATCTGTATATTATAAGTATTTATGTGTATTATATTCATAAAAATATTCATCAGCTATCTTAGTACCCATAACATAAGCTAGGCTTACTTTGTGGCTAGATGGCGATGTGTGTATTGTCGTAGTATATTTATTTATTTATTTTATAAGTATGTGGCCACCGGTTGGCAATCTTAATATATATAAATCTCCTGTCACGATGTTTGTCCGCGATGGACTCGTAAACTGCTTAACCGATTTTAAATTAAATTGGCACACTGTGAGTAGTCTGGTCCAACTTAAGAGATAGGATAACTTAGATCTTTAATTATAGTCGCAATTTTATTTTATTGCAAATTATTTGGCTATAATTAATTGACAGTCACATGTTATCTTAATATATATAAATCTCCTGTCACGATGTTTGTCCGCGATGGACTCCTAAACTGCTTAACCGATTTTAAATTAAATTGGCACACTGTGAGTAGTCTGGTCCAACTTAAGAGATAGGATAACTTAGATCTTTAATTATAGTCGCAATTTTATTTTATTGCAAATTATTTGGCTATAATTAATTGACAGTCACATGTTATATATTTATATATGACGGCGCCTCTGACGCGATATTATTTTTAAAAACAATGACGTCAGCAATACTGACGTCATTTTCGTCGTCGTTATCGTAACTTTCCATGTTAGCAGTAATAAGGACTTGTTTTTCCAAATAATTGTTTATTTCACTTAAATAAAGTTATCACAACAATATAGAGCTCTGCTCGGTTTGGCTACTCGTGCCAGAATGATCCCCAAGACACTGAACACTCTGTATTTATAAAGAACACCCAGGTGGGGTGATAAGCAATCTGTTGTTTACAGGTGGTGTACACCAATTAGCTAATGATCTTTAATTATGAGAATAACAATTACAATTTATCTTTAATCAATTTAGTTTTTAGGGTAATCAATTTAGCAACTTCATATGTCGTTGCGCCGATATATATATATAAATACTACTATATATATATCATTTAAGGCTTAGCGATACTGAATACTTTAAAAACAAAACCAAACGCAGACGAAGTCGCGGGCAACAGCTAGTTGTTTATAGAATTACAAAGCACTAGGGTTGGTATGGCTACGAACCTACGGTGACTCGAGCTGTGGTTGCTGGAGGCATCACAAACCGAAATATCCATTCGATTTTAGTTGGAGTAGAGTATTCTGACAGAGCTTCGGGGAAGTTCTATTGCCATGCTTATTTCTGCCGCTAAGCAGCATTGTCGCAATGATGTGTTCCGGTCTAAAGGGCGTGGTTGCCCGAGTAATTACGGGGACATGAGACTTAACACCTACGACTCAATGATGGACACAGGGCGTCATGTCGTCGTGCTCCTTGCATGCCCTGTGAAGTGTTGTTCTGTTTATAGAAGATGGTTACCAGACAAAGACGTGCCTTTAACGATTCGTTACGAAGCCGCGTAGAAACTTGAGGACGAGATTAGGGAAATGGTTTCAACTATTGGATCCTGAGAATGCCGGAAAATACGAGCGAAACTTACTTACTTGCGTAGAGGGTACATTGTCTAAGATCTGTTTGGTGTGGAGTATAAGGATTGAAGAAATTATTAATAACACCATATGTTTTTTGAGGAGTATAGCTTAATTATCATAACATGTATAATGTATATAGGTTTAATGTAACTGCCATACCCCTAAAAGGCTCTCCCGCTATCATCACTTACCAGCCACGCCAGGTGATATTGCAGACAAGGGTCAACTTGTAATGGAGTTAAAAAAAATCAAACCCCGGTACGCATCTGCTACTTATGTGTGTTTGATGCAATAACATCGTACATTTAATATGATTTACTTTATCGACTTAAGAGAATATCACCAGGAAATCTGCATGCCTGAGAGTTCTCCATAAAGTTCGCAAAGGTGTGTGAAGTCTGCCAATCCGCACTTAGCCAGCGTGTACAGTCCACCCTTATCGATTTGTGTTGAGTATCGTGCCAAGTAATGGATTGATAATGTGCCAATATCCTGTTTTCCTCGCCATTTAACGCTCCGTTAAGATGTTGTGTTCTGCGCGGAAGAGTTTAAGTTTTAAACTAAACTAAACAATGCCTGCGCAAGAACACCTCGTGACCTGTGATAAAAAGCGTTCCGGATGAATAAAACATAGCTTAAAATAACATTTGCTTCAATTTCTCAACATTGCTTGTTTTAAATCTGCTAGAACCAAGACTGTAGTAGCTATTCAGAATTATTTAAATAACACTGTGCTCAGGTAACTACTCTGTTTAAAGATGGCGAGAATAATATAATTCTATAAAATGTGAGATAGAAGCAGTCTGCGCAGCCACAGTCTAAATTTATCAGTATTACAGCCGATTCTGTGGTACACAAATCGTTATAATTAAATTTACAAGTCTAAAAGTAGTGCTAATAACAGTTGTTATACACATAACAAAATCTTAACTGCAGGTATATTCCATGTCAAGAAAAAAAATGCCTCATACTTTTTTTTTTTGTCAAAGTACTTTACCTAATTCTATTTCTTTTGTTAAATACTAATATTATCATATATCATCGTTTATCTAAGTCGGTAGCTGTAACTCTTTAGAGGTTTCATATTTTCTTCATATAATACTATACTATACTAATATCTCTGTAATTACTTTATTTTTGTTCGGTATACAATAAAAGAGTATTCATTCATTCATTTATAAATCCATGTTCCAGAGTGAATACTAGAATGTTAATGCTGGTAACTATAACATCTAAGGTGCTCACTAATCGTTAACTAAAAGAAGCATTAACTTACTTAAACACGCGCGTTTATGAACTTTTTGAGTTTAAGCTCTATAATCGTCCCTCCTAGAAATGGAAGATAACGGCATATTCAATAAATACATCGTCATCCAAGTGCAATGAAAATATATTATCCTGATGGTTTCTTTTATTCTATTAATAAATTATTACTTTAATTAATGAAAGAATTACTAACTCTTCTAAAAATTATAAATTGAGAGTTATCCAATCGTTTTTTTAATGCTTTTGTGACGCGTTTGTTGACTGATATATCTTGACTGTGGTACTATAGTATCATAAGCAGGGCTGAAACCTTCTTCGTTCTAATTGACCTTTAGAGTGTCTTACCTTTAAATTGACTATAAAGGAGTCTACGAGCAGAACAAAACCTTTATAATATAACTAGCGTACCCAGCCCGCTTCGCCGGGCTCGATTTTGCTTTATTTTATTTAAACAATAAACTTACATCATTAAATTTTTAATTTAAGTCTCATAATATATTAATTCATTTATTTCTCTCCGTATTCATTCTCTTCTATATTTTTATCGAGCGGGTGAAGATCATTATCTACACCAATGTACACCCAACAATAGAATATCATCATAGTAAATAAAAGCTATATTTGACAGTTTGACAGTTCAAAAATAGAAGTGCTCCGATCGTCACCAAACTTTACAGGATTACTCGCCAGGTCAATCCGGAGATTCCCTGAAAGTTTTATTGAAATTGGTCCATACCTACACACTTTCTCTTTTATATGTATAGAAGATAGACTAGCGGTCCCTCGCGACTTTGCTCGCGTATAAGTCAACCTTAAAAGATAAACATATGCTGTCGCAGACTTCTTTTAGAACTTGTAAAGGGGGACAACTTTATCATACCTTATTTTATCGAAAACTTAACCGCATACGAAGCGCACGCAGCGGAAGCTCTCAAAAGGAAAGAAAACTCCTATTTTGAAACATTCTTCAGTGGTGCTATGAGCACCTAATAGCTTTCATCGATATGGGCTATCCAACACTGAAATATTTTTTCAAATCGGACCAGTTCCTGATATTATCTCTTTCAAGTAAACAAACAAACAAACTCTTCGGCATTATATATAAGTATATAAGATACCCGATGATACATCTTTAAAAAGAGTTAGAACGTTCAGTAGTTTTAACAATAAGAATCCGCGTGATTTACGCGTGGCCAACGCCTCATATACTTCTTAGAGTTTTTTTGTTACATAATATGAAGTTCACACCTCAATTCTATTGAGGCGTGCAGGTTACGAGTCAATATTGTAATATCCCGGGGTAGAAAATCTCATTTTGCTTAGGCCTTTTTTGCGAAAGGAAACCGGTGCTAAAGTAACCCGGACTTTATCAGGTACTACGTGCCTCAATTTTACAGTTCTTAATCTGCGAATTTATAATATTTCTCTACTGGTAGGTATGACTACATTCTACAAAAAGTTTTTTTTTATATAAATAAATAAATATACTATGACCATACACGCATCGCTGTCTAGCCCCAAAGTAAGCGTAGCTTGTGTTATGGGTACGAAAATAACTGATGAATATGAATAATATACATAAATACGTATAATATACAAATAAACAAAAAATTTCCAGTTGTGGGAATCGAACCCACAGCCTTGACTCAGAAAGCAGGGTCGCTGCCCACTGCGCCAATCGGCCGTGATTTGTACCGAAACTTAAATAATGAACATACAATAGCTGTTTAACTTTAATAAATAATAATAAAATGAACCCAAAAAAAATCACTCGCAGTCAAATTAATACAGTAGTATCTATATCATGGATATCTTATTGGATTTAGAATGATGCGCAATTGATTCGTGAGCTTTTTAATCGTTTATGAAGTCCTGGTAGACCGAGGAAGAAATGGTTCGACGATATAAAAGAATGGACTTTATATAACTATTCGGAATACTATAAGTAAATATTTTCCTAAAATTAAATAGTTGTTAACTATTTACTTCTTATTTGATGCAGTTAAAACTGCGCTTAATATAGTTCCCGTTGATTTTAAAAAATCGGTTGTCCCGTCGAGATCTCAAAGGACTTACTTGCTGTGAGCTTCCCACCGTCCTGAGAAACCAATTACTTTAGAGTACCTACTGTACAGTTTTATTTCTTTATAACTTTCAGGGAGGACGTACTTATATTGAAATTTAAGGTTTTTATCTATGAATCTAAAACTAGCTGTGATTTTATTACTTTTCTGCACCAATTTCAACATGATGAAAGCATTTTTTGTAAAGATATTTCGTTAAAAAGGTTTATAAAAATAACGTTGAAATGCAATGTTTTATCTTATAGGGTGTTTTTTTATTACACTACAAGTTAGCCCTTAACTGCAATCTCACCTGCTGGTAAGTGATGATGCAGCCTAAGATGGTCACGGGCTAATGTGAGCCTTTAATTTTTTTGAGGCAAGGTTGTAAACCGACTATGGAATTTGTATTTTGTCTTTACCTCCGTCCGTCCAAGTTGCAAAGTGCACTTGCAACTTGATACTTGATAACAATGATAAACTATTGAATTATTTACTACTGATTGACTTGTAGAGTTATTAACCTAACACAGCAATGAAAACCGAAAGCGGTTACGAAATTATTACTAGACCAAAAAAATAACTCGTCGGGTTCTTCTCAAAAATATTGCCTAGCGACAGAATAGTTATGCAGTGTTTTGTAATACTGAGATTGATAGTTTCTTTCAAATGTCATAGCGTGAAAATGCTTTTTAACTATTCCAATGTTATATAATGCCACTTTTATTATTGACTATACTAATATAAATAAATACATAATAAATATATATGGTAGTACGGAACATGACGGCCGACTGGCGCAGTGGGCAGCGACCCTGCTTTCTGAGTCCAAGGCTGTGGGTTCGATTCCCACAACTGGAAAATGTTTGTGTGATGAGCATTAAGTGTTTTTCAGTGTCTGGGTGTTTATATGTATTTTCTAAGTATTTATGTATATATAATTCATAAAAATATTCATCAGTCATCTTAGTACCCATAACACAAGCTACGCTTGCTTTGGGGCTAGGTGGCGAAGTGTGTATAGTCGTAGTATATTTATTTTTTTATTTATTTATAAATGAAGATGGTTATGCGAATAATTCTGCTTTATATAAATCTAAAGTGTAAATAAAATTTTCTGGTCCATATACAGTGCTATATTTTTCTACTGTGATAGGTTGTTTCTGATATTATGTATTTACAATAATTGCGTGTGCACTTGAAATAATATCTATAAAAACATAATTATATTGTAATTTTTATTGAATTACGAATTTTAATATATAAATGTCAATGTTGATGGCACGCCGCCATCTTGTCGTTCGGCGATTGGTCAATTGTACTTTTTTGTTGTATATCGAACGAGGGTATAAAAAAAATGACGGCCGCCTCTCTAGAGAGATTCTTTATAAAATTGTTGTCTCGAGAACACTGCGTTATGCTGAAGTATAAGTTGTGACATCGTTAGACATTCATTTTATTATTCTTTATTCAATTTTGTATTACATATTTGTATACATGTTTATTGCAAAAAATTCTTCATTATAAAAAGTAAGATTTTTTTGATTTGTTTGTATCCAATAGGCTCCGAAAGTGTTGGGCCAATTTAAACAATTTGTTCGCTAAAAGAATATTAGTACACATAATTAAATAGTATTTTTTAAAGCTACCCCCGATTTATTTTACAAGAATACTCTTACAACAACTTAAAATATGCTTTTAAAACAAAAACAAACGCGGACGAAGTCGCGGCAACAGATAAACTTTAAAATATAAAAGTCGCAAGCGTAGTTTCTTTCCGGCTCCTTGGCGTTAGAATCTGCCTTCCAAAGCGTTGGTAGATTTACTTGAAACAGAGACGGGACTTTTTAAAAGTGCTTTAAAAGAAACCTGCTTGAATTTGAATGTAATGAAATAAATGTAAATTACCCTAAAACAAAGCAGTTTCGAAAAAAAATATTATTTTATTTTTATGAGAAACGTTTAACTGCAACTGTGTTTCTCGCCACGTATAACTTGAGTACCTTCAAGGAAAGTTTGAATAGGCATTTTCTAGGCAAGCGCGCTCTAACATAGCCCACATGACTGCTTTCGGACAGGCATGATTGTGTTATAACATAAACAATCTTTTCATAAGTTTTTAGCGTAAAGTTTATTTTAATAGTAGTTTATGTATGAATATAACAATCAATGCATACGAGGTTTTTCATCATACTTGCGAGAAAAAAAACAGGCAAAATTGTCAAACACGTTCCCCAAAGACAACGGACCATTTTTGCTGTTTTTCCACTTACAGTCTCATAGGCCGTTCTCTAGATTTTGGTGGCAAAAGGCTATATAGCGATTCGTACATATTACATGCAGTGAGGTAAAACTTAACTTAATCGGGAGTCAGGACATCATAATAAAAACACAAGTGCGATAAAAGAAGAAAGTAGTGTGAGTTACACCATTTATAACAAGAACGGCGGGACCAATTTTTATGATATTTGATTTTTTTGGGTTATTCTTAGTACGGAATAGGATAAAAAGTATTAAAATATAGTATTCATAAAAAAAATGGTTTGTCGGTACGAAGTTCGTCAGGACAGGTAGGGTTAAATAAAACACGCGTGTCTAATATCTTAGTTTACGAGCCTTATATCGATGCAATGAGGTCCACGCTACGAGCAAGAGGAAAAATAAATAAAACAAACACAATGAAATGATATTTTGTTTATGTGGGTGTGTTTTTATTATTTTCTAAACAATTGTGTAATAATCTTAACACTAAAAGTAGCAAAAAGGTTTTTTTACAATAAAAGGCAAGTAAGAGAAAATAAAAAGAATTTATAGATTGACAGTTAGGCTTGATTGTTAAGCGTAATTGAATCAAAACTCAGCTCCAAGCCTCCCGCCTTCCGAATCCTACTCGTAGCTCACAATTAAACGTGTTTGCACAAATCTCAAGTTTCATACGTCACATTAAACATCAATCATGCGATATGAACTTATATACCTAGACTAGTATCAGAGCCACCTGCACGGCTAGCTTCGGCAGCAGACATTTTCCTTCTCTGAAAGGACAAAAGTTTGTCTTTTCCCACAGCTTTATCAACAATCCGAGCATTGGCGCCCAAGTGGAAATAATATCCAATAACGCCGATGTGACGCCCCGTGTCCGTCAACCTGAAGTATGTAATACTAATAACACCGGCAACCACGCCCCTCGGACGTTGGGTGATGACGTATATAACAACCATCTCGCAAATTTTGCTGTCAAATTCACTCAGTCACTGTAGCAATAAAAAAACTAAAACTGACGTTTGACAGAAAAGATCGCAAGTTTTACGCCTGTCACAAGCCTGGCTAATGGCAAGGAATGCTAGGGTGGCTAAGAAAACATGGCGGTCAGCTAGGTCACAAAAACTCTACTAATACTGATATAAAAAATAATGAGAGGTGGGCTCCCAACCTACGCCTATGTAGTCGTAATGATGAGCATTCATATTTGAATACACCTGTGTCTGCAGACTCATGTCATTAAATACAACGGCTGAGGCGTAGGATATTGTGTTGCGCTCTAGCTTCTCTAGGATATACACGGGGACTGTTTGACGTTTTACAACCTTACTATATTAAGGGTTAAGGCCGTAGTCCACCACGCTGGCCCAGTGGGGATTGGTGGACTTCACACACATTTGAGAACATTAAGGAGGACTCCCTCTAGAATTGCCTGCCTGTCATACTACCCCGGACGAGCTCTGTAACAAAAATACGTAGTTATAGAAAAGTCCTATTATAATATTAGATTATATATCGGTTTATAGATCGGTTACATAAGCGATAAAAAAGCTTGGGTGTCTTGCTCTAACCAGTTTGCTTCTTAAATATTTTCAAATATATTTATTTATTTATTTTTATTACACAAACTACTAAAATTAGTATTCTTCGCATCCTGAAACTCACATGAGTTTATCTAATAAGTTTAAATATATACAATATCATATTTTAACCATTAAAAAGCAATACATTATACAGCTGGTAGTACAATAAATCCAGTGTAGGTAATTCAGTACTGTGAGCCATCGCGTCGCTCAGTAGATACGAACAACCGGCTTGGCGTTGCCCCGAATGCATACAATGACAATGAAATGACAATGTGAGATGGTGATAGCAAGAAGAACACCCGGTTAAGTTTGTTGTGGGCTTCTTCTTAGACCAGGGCGCGTTTGGAATTTCGTAGCTTTAGTTTTAAGTTTACGAATGTAGTTATCGCCATCACTTCTCACTTCTCTTCTGCTGTGTACACATTTTGTATGTAATTAAAGCAAAAAGTGCCATCTTTGTGTTTATTTGAATAAAAGAATATTTGACTTCTACAAACTTCCGCATAGTATGGCCTACTTCTATTCAATACCTAAAACCAAATCGAAACAGTAATATGAATAAGTGCCATTTATGTAGCTTAAATAATAATAACTCATTTATAAAAGCTTCAATAATTGTAAAGTTATAATAACCCCGAGCAAATACATTTACAGTAAATTAATCATGCAATACAACCGCATAAGTATTAGCGTGAAATATTGAAACTGTAATTATTATGATCAAAAGTACCTACTGTAACATACATGTTAATTTTAATTGAATTCAATTTATGAGGCTAACACTGTAGAGAGTATGAAAGTAAAAATAAATCTTAGTCTCGAACTTTATCTATTCTCATGTATGTAAAGAACTCTTTTCTCCAGTTCATATATCGAACCTTTTCTTAAAGTCACCAGTGTTTTACATTTTAAAAAGATATTTATTAGTTTATTTTAAGAAGAAATGATTTGATTTTAAAGACCTGAAATAAGGGCTTTAAATGTTGTTTCTTGTATTTTCACAGAAACGCAATTTTGTCTTTATTTCAACAACTACCCATTGAAGGGAGTATTATAAACATTATTTTAGGTATATACGTTTATATATGTTATATATACGTATAAAGTATATGTATAACGTATACGTAAATGTGTATTAACTTGTTTTTCATACTGACGAGCTATTCATTGAGCGATTATTATATTTGACGGCCGATTGGCGCAGTGGGCAGTGAACCTGCTTTCCGAGTCCAAGGCCGTCCGTTCGGTTCCCATAACAGGAAAATGTTTGTGTGATGAACATGACTGTTTTTCAGTGTTTAAATGTATATTCCAAGTATTGTATGTACCTATATTATTCATTAAAAAATATTCATCAATCATCTTGGTACCCGTTACAAAAACCTGCGCTTACTTTGGGGCCAGATGGCGCTGTATGTATTGGCATAGTATATTTATTTTAAGTGATAGTTTTAAATGCACTTGTTACAAAAATGTATACCGAGTTCCAACCGCTAATAGTGCTCAGATATTTTTTAATCTACCAATATACTCAGAATTCTTTGCTCGACTCAGGAACCTAGAACTTTGTGATCCGCAGTAAATCTCTAAAGTATCTCTCAAGTTTGTATTTTTGACTTCCCTGGCGCGACGGTGTACACTGTGAATTTATGTAGGAGGGTTTGATTCCCGTCTGAGGCAATTTGGGAATTTACAATTTCTGGTGTGGTCTGGTGGGAGGCTTTCGCCGTGGCTAGTTACTGTGAGAAATTGGGTTATGGAAGATTAAAAACGACTCGATGGATAGAACTGAATTTAATATTATCCAAAAATATTATTATTATTTTATTATATTTAGCAAGGTAGGTAATACGTCTATCACCTAGCAAACTGTGAACAACAATGAATGAGATGGCGCTGGTACATTACTTTTATAACATGTAACATTCAAAGTACCTTCTCAAATATAATCATAAATGAAGATTAGTTTTTGTATTTATTTGTAACATAAACCAACACGCCCCCTCAAAAATTAATCGACTTTTATACAAATCAACTTTAAGCAGAACATAATTACCTCCTTGCTTTATCTCTGGGAGTTACATAATAATAATAGCCCAACATTTGTTGCACAGGATTAGGAAAACCCAGTAAAACCTAATCAGACTATTTTATTTACTTAAATTAATGTAAATTAAGTATACAATTGAAATCATCTTTATTCTATCTTTATATAGATTATTCTAAACCCATTTTTCTCCTCATTTCGTGGAAAGTAATGGCAGGTAACGGTTTCGTCAAGGCATCAGCGAGCTGTTGACCTGTGGGAATGTAATTTAATTTTATTACATTTTTCTCAATTTGTTCCCTAGAAAAGTGATATTTAATATCAATATGTTTTGTACGCTTATGATTGGTTGGATTGTTTGCGATACTTATACAGTCATTGTTATCTTCATAGATTATAATTGGGTTTACAATATTTATATTTATACTAGCTGCTAATGTTTTAAGCCATAAAGCCTCCCTAACAGCTTCAAATAATGCCATATATTCGGCTTCGGTTGATGATGCCGCTACTGACATTTGTTTTTTAGTACTCCAGGTAATGGTACACTGTTCAAACAGTTTAAATAAATACCCGGTTGTACTTTTCCTATCTTTCGTATCATTGCCACCCCAATCTGAATCTACATAGCCACAAAGAATGTTATTATAGTTACACCTTCTGTACGTTAACTTTAAATCAGCTGTACCTTTTAAATATCTTAAAACTCGCTTCAGACACTGCCACAGTTCTTTATTATTTTTATTGGTATACCTGCTCAGTATATTAATGCAAGAACTTAAGTCTGGCCGAGTACATATCATAACATACATTATACAACCTATAACATTTCGGCATGGCGCATTATATTTCTCATCAGAATTTAATGCTTCATATTTCAGTTTATTTTCTAATGGGGTATGTACAGGTTTACATTCGTGCATTTTAAACTTATTTAGAATAGTTTTTATGTACGCACTTTGATCTAATGTGATTTTATCATTATACCTGCTAATTTTGATACCTAGAAATAGTTTTATATCTTGTAAATCTGTCATTTCGAATTTACTCATTAAATATCTTTTAAAATTTTCCATTATTTCAATATCACCGCATACAATCACTAAATCATCTACATATAATACTACATATATATTTTTGCTTACATCCCCTTTATTTAATATGTAAATACATCTATCAACTGATGAATTTTGAAAACCTTCCTTTATTAATGCTGCCTCAAATACTTCAAACCAGCATCGAGCAGCTTGTTTGAGCCCATAAATAGATTTATTTAATTTACAGACGTAATTATTTTTATTAAATACACCCTCAGGGACTGTCATAAAAATTTCTTCTTTTAATTTCCCATTCAGAAAGGCTGTTTTAACGTCCATATGATGAACCAACAAATTAAATTGATTGGCAAAACTAATTATAAATCTAAAACTAGCTATTCTTGTAACTGGTGCGAACGTTTCATTATAGTCTGTTAAATATTCTTGACTAAAACCTCTCGCAACGAGTCGGGCTTTGTATCTCAAAGGTTTTCCAAATTCATCATGTTTTATAGTAAAAATCCATTTGCAATCTACAATATTTTTACCCTTAGGCCTAGGTACTAAATCCCATGTATTATTTTTTAAAAGAGAATCTAATTCACTTTTAATTGCATTTTCCCACTGAGATCTATCATCCCGAGTTTTAATCTCGCCATATGAACTTGGTATTTTGTATAACATTGAATTAGCACACATTATATAATCTTCGTTCTCCTCAGAGTACGAAATAGGGGGTAAATGTTTTAACCTTTCACTTCTCCTAAGTTCACAATTATGATCTGTGTTTTCATTTTCATTTAATAAAGAACTTTCAGAATTATTCATTAGTTGCTCGGATTCGTTGGTTTGTTCATGGATTATTTTGCGAATTTTATTGGGACACATGTGTTCATCAGATTTCGATTTATCTGATTTATGACTGTCAGAGTTACGAGACTTAACTGATTTTGAAATATTTTCAGGATCAGTTTTATTTTGAGAATTTTCGATATTCCCTTCAGATCTAAGCACAGGCCTAGACTGTAGAAAATTATTCTCGTCAACTATGACGTCTCTAACTACCACATGTTTTTCGCATTCTGGGTTCCAAACTTTGTATCCGTTTGGTTCATAACCCACAAGAATACCTTTCCATGATTTATCATCGAATTTTGTTTTACCGGTTTTATTATGAACGTAAACCGTTGAGCCAAAGACTTTTAAATATTTTATTTGTGGTTTCTTATCATGCCACATTTCGAATGGTGTTTTAGAACAGTTTAAAGCTTTTGTCGGGGTTAAATTAATTAAATAAACTGCAGTTAAAACTGCATCGCCCCAAAACACTTTATCTAATTTAGCACCGTTTATCATGGAACGCGCTTTTTCGGTTATAGTTCTAACCATCCGTTCAGAAACGCAATTCAGTTGTGGAGTTCTTGGAACTGTCAAATGGTAGGTTATACCTTTATCAACACAATAAGTTTTCATTTCGGAGGATAGGTACTCTCCACCGTTGTCACAATATAAATTGACTAATTTTAAATTAAACTTAGCCTCACTCTTTGCAACAAAATCTTTGAAAGCAGTGAATACTTCTGATTTATGCGTTAATAGATATGTAACACAGTAATGAGTATATTGATCAACAAAAATCACAAAATAATTTTTGTTGTTAATAGTTGTTGGAGAAATTGCGCCGCATACATCTGTA
Source organism: Pararge aegeria (assembly GCF_905163445.1). Lineage (NCBI taxonomy): Eukaryota > Metazoa > Arthropoda > Insecta > Lepidoptera > Nymphalidae > Pararge > Pararge aegeria. The sequence goes on from NC_053180.1 coordinate 3,214,544, forward strand.
TGCACTATAAATAATGGTCGCGTTACGTAACTTTTATCTTTAGCCTGGTTGAACGGTAGTCGGCTCTGTTTTCCATTTATGCAAGCCTCGCATAATTCATCATTAGGTAAGATGTTATTGATTTGATTTGAATCTTCAACCATATCAAGATTTTTAATTTGTAAAAATTTAATTTACTAATATGACCAAATCGTTCATGCCATAATTTGTAACTATTTTTGTCACTATTGCACACTTGGGAAACAGATCGACTTATGTTCATACAAGCCATTAATTCTAAAGTAATTAAATTGTTTTTTAACATACCTTGCATAATGGTTGTATTACCATTAAGTATTTCCGCTCCATTTTTATTGAAAACAATTGTCAATCCAGCACGCTGCATTCTCGATACCGATAGTAAATTGTAGGGTACCTCTGGACAGAAAAGCACCTCTTCGAGAACACCTTGTATTCCCGTGTTGCTGGTAACCTGTAGAGTACCTTTTTTGGTAGCTGAAATAAATTCACCATTTTTAGCAATTGAAATTTTTAAGGGTGGCTGTAAATCAACAAAATTAGTAAAAAAATCTTCTCTGTTTATAATATGATCCGATGCTCCTGAATCCAGTAGAAATGTAATTTTATTTCTATGCTCATTGATATGATGTTCACCAGTCATAAATGCAAAACCAGAATAATTGTTGGATGTGGATGGCTGATTAATGTCAACTGTCTGGACGGTTCTATTTCTTTCCGTAGATTTTTGCTGTTGCATTCGTTTGTAATAGAAACAGTCAGATTGAACATGATTTCTACGTCCGCAGTAATGACACTTAACGTATGACTTTCGTGTAGCTTTATTTTCCTTTTTATTAAAATATGAATTTTCAAACTTCCGTTTACGATTGTTAAATTTAGAACGTCTTTCGACGTGCAATACTTTTGCGCTTGTATCACTCGCTTCGTTGTTTAACTTTACTTCATGATCCAATAGTCTTGTTTTGACAAACGCCAATGTCAAATTATCTTCCGACAATGTTTCGATCGCAGTTATAACTCCGTCATAAGTTGAGGGTAGTGTGAGTAATAAATGTGCAACCTTATCAGTTTCTTCTAATTTTGCTCCAGCCGCTAATAAATCCGTGATCAAATCGTCAAACACAGCGAAATGTTTTATTAGGATAAAGTCACTTTTTAACTTTAATGACAATAACTTTTTACGTAAGGCCAATTGTGTCGCGATACTTTTTCGTTCGTAAAGTGAATCTAAACTCTTTAAAATATGTTTTGCTGAACTTTCTTCCTTTGCAAAACAAAGATAGGAATCATTTAAATACTCCACGATAACACTTTTTGCAATCCGATTATTTTTCTCCCACTCACCGCATCCAATTTGTGGGTCTTCGTCAATCGCATTTATAACATTCAATTCACTTAACAACGCACGTATTCTAAACTTCCAAACACTATATTTTTCACCATCAAATGGTTTAATATTTCTCTTTGTCTTCAAACTGTCCATCCTATTAGCGTGAAAAATAACCACTTGATTTTAAACTTTTCATAAACTAATAAACTACGTAATTTGCGTGTTCTGGGCCCATAACCTGTGAGAAATTGGGTTATGGAAGATTAAAAACGACTCGATGGATAGAACTGAATTTAATATTATCCAAAAATATTATTATTATTTTATTATATTTAGCAAGGTAGGTAATACGTCTATCACCTAGCAAACTGTGAACAACAATGAATGAGATGGCGCTGGTACATTACTTTTATAACATGTAACATTCAAAGTACCTTCTCAAATATAATCATAAATGAAGATTAGTTTTTGTATTTATTTGTAACATAAACCAACAGTTACCACCCTACCGTTAAAGACGTGCCGCTTAGCGATTTAGTGTTCCGGTGCGATTTCGTGTAGACACCGATCAGGGGATTATGACTATCATACTCTGAAACAGGTTAGCCCACTACCATCTTAGACTGCATCATCACTTACTACCAGGTGAGATTGAGGTCCAGGGCTAACTTGTAGTGGAATAGGAAAAAAGAAATATTGCTTGGTAGGATGTAGTCACAATCACGTGCCAGAAAACCTGAAAAAAAACCTGAAAAAAATTGCTTCGAGTTGTGGCTAATTCTCAGGCTAGAAACCTGGTGGGATTCTTGGAGGAATAGCGGGGAATGTATTAAGCTAAATAATGCCTACTTGATTAAAAACCATGAAAATCAAGCTTATTTTATTTCATTTTTTATTTTTTATTTATTTGGGACAGAAAAAAATTACAACAATAGCTCTTTAATTTAAGAAAAAGAAAAAATTGGGTTAATATGTAATCCACAACACTATCCACATAACATTGTTAGGAGCAGTAGGGCGAAACGACGTAGATACAAGTAACACTTACTATAAAAAATCCTAATCAAAAATTAATGCAAAAAATCTATTGTGCTACTAAAAATGATACAAAACAAAAAAAAAACAACTAAGTAATAGAAAAACTAATTGATTTATTGATATAAAAGAAAGGAAAGAAAGAGAACGCACATTTAACTCAGAAGACTAAATGACTAATCAGAGAAAATAATATTTATAAATATTGATTAATATTGATAAGTACTCGGCAATAATACGAATATTTCAATTAGCTTGAAGAGCTTTTTTAACAGTTCTTTTGTAGCTACCTTCAGACAGAACGAAGATGTCAATGTTTAATTTGCTATACTCCGCGAAAAGCAGGAGAATCTGTGTGGTGTGATTTATAATTTCTTCAATCCTTATGCTCCACGAGAAACAGATCTTCGGCAATGTACCCTCTACGCACGTTTCGCTCCGAAACCGGAGCATCCTCAGGGGATGTTGACAATGAATAATTGTTTCTTAACAATGGTATTTCATGGAGTTCAAATTCAAATTAAAAATTCAAATTCAAAATTCAAATTCAACATTCAAATTCAAAATTCAAATTCAAAATTCAAATTCAAAATTCAAATTCAAAATTCAAATTCAAAATTCAAATTCAAAATTCAAATTCAAAATTCAAATTCGAAATTCAAATTCAAAATTAATTTTCAAGTAGGCCTAATTAATAAGCACTTATAAAACGTCAAATCTGTTTGTAGTGACTCTACTAAAGTAACGCCTGTTTTCATCAAATACTTGATTAATGCCTTTGATGAGCGTCTCCTGAGGACAGCGACGTTGTGCTTTGGAATGTATTATGATGGTACAATCACTAAACAGATGTTTTTAAATATATATCTCGATTGCGATACGTCCTAGGGTAGAGCGCGTTTGCCTAGAATATGTCTACTCTTACTCTTGATTTGAAAGGACCTTCTTTTAGCACAATGCTAAAAGAATCAAGCTTTAAACGAATTCTGAATTATATGCGACCTAGTTATTGCACGGTAAGTTTATTCTTATTTCTAATGTTCATATAATTGCAGTCACGTTTTCTCTTAAATTATTTTACGAACATACATTCAATTTTCAAATATGTATTGTATTTATTTTATTTTAATGAATTTTTTTTAATATAATATAATAAAATAATAAACATTTTTTATGTTATCATAATAATATCTGTTACGGCGTAACAAAAACCCAGTCGGGTTTATCCGTACACCGGTATTCACCGTTAAGCGCTCGGAATTATAAGTAGGTAAAGTATTTTAAAGCTACATACAAAATATGACGGGTAGTTCTAAAGAAATATAAAAAATAATCGCACTTTATCGTTTGAGTAAACTTTACACAGGATGTTCCAGCTATTTATTATTATGTATTACATACACGGCCTACACTGCCATTATTTTAAAATTAATAAATTTATCAAAGTCAAAGTCAAAAATATATTTATTCAAATAGGCCCACAGGTGGCACTTTTGATGCGTACATATCTCTCAATGACTATCTCGGACCCATTTTGTAGATCACACGAACAGCCATCTTCTGCAGCACGAATATAGTGCCAATATCAGCAGCATTAACCCAAGATGAAATTACAAATGATATAATGCTGTGAAAGTAACTTAAATAGACCAGCCTTGCAGTTTCTGAGTCGTTCAAATGGCGTATCTTTTTTAGCGCATCTTTAGTTCATCTGTGGTCTGTTACAGACTACTGATGATGACTCCATGCATGACAGAACTTGGTCTGAGTGCAGTGTCAGAAGCTGTGCCAGCGTGAAGTACCGCTTGACCTTGTTGAGGATGCCAAGTTTTTTGCCAACAGTTTTGTCGCATTGTCCCCTCTGTTCTAATTATCCAGAGAAGAATCCAATCCAGTAAATTGCACTTGCAAGGAGTTCTACAAAAAAGCCCTCCAGCTCGAGGTATTTTGCAATTTAATCTATTACGTCTAACGTATCGGAAAATTTCCTTCCAAGAAATGCAATTTCTCCCACGATGTTTTCCTTCACCAAAGGAGCGTTTTTCTATCGCAAATTGTTATTATCAAGTGAATGTACTCAACATGTTTATAAAAAACTAGTGTTTGCCGGCGACTTCATCTGCTTTCTGTTTTAAATCATTTTATTTTTTTAGTAGTTTTTATTCAATGAATAGGGATGCTGAAATGGCAATGTGCGGGGCTCGGAGAACTGTAGACTGTAAACGTTGGGTTCCAAGGTACTGGAGAAGCAACCCCGCGCTGCCACGCACAGAGCTGGTAGTGGACAAAAAGACAGATGAACAGAAGAAGTAACTGGTACGAAACCGTAGTATTTGGAAATATCTACAAATGACCTAAAACTGTTAATATTAGTGCAGGTTTAAATATTACAACTTAACTTTAAAAAATACAATCTTTCAACACCCATTTCACCCTACTGAGGTGAAGTTTAAGTAAACCCTTTCTTACAGGCCACACCGTAAAGGGAACTTACCTCCTAAATTTTAATGTCCCTTTTGGAACTTTTATAATCTTCCAACCCCCATTTAGGGGTGGATTTCCGGATTATAAATTAGCTTGAGACACTCTCTTTATTATACATAATCCTCTGTTTGCTAGTCTAAAATCCAGCTAAAATTAGTTGAAGAAAAGATTTCCAAAGATTTAGTTTTCTACATTAATAATCTAAATCAGTTTGGAAAGTAGAACTACGAGTATCTCTAAATACCTTGTGTTCTAGTGTAAGCTTTAATTTTGTAATCCCACTAATATTATTTAATGTAAAAGTGTGGATGTTTTGATGTTTGGATGTTTGTGACTCAATCATGAAAAACGGTTCAAAGAATTTGTATGAAATTTTGCATGCATGTAGCTTTTGACATGGAATAGAACATAGGCTACCTTCTATCCTCCACCCTCTATCCTTAAGTAGTTCACGAGGGAAAATTTATAATTGTTTACGAACTAAATCACAGGCAGAGAGCTTTGAAATTTGGTATGTATGTCACCCCGTGGTGTGCACTTTATACATGCACGAAAGCACTGCCTACCCTAAAATCGATATATAACTCGTATATGAGGAGGATTTTTGCCGTTTTATGCAATTTTCCTGCTGTATGCATACCCTGATAAGAAATCCAGTGCACGCCACTGATGTCACCTATGCTATGGAAAAGGACATGTACTTTCTATACCGATCTCTCAAATGGCTCCCGTGGAAAGATTAACAATTTAGCATCCCAGGAAAAAAGAGAGTTCCCGCGGGAATAAAAAATCTTAATCCACGCGGACGAAGTCGCAATTGTCAGCTAGTGTATTAATATAAAAGTGTGTCTTTATTGTTTATTTGTTTGTTTCTTCGGCTAAACAACTACACTGATCTAGATAAAATTTGGTACGTGTAATAGCAAGGAATTGAAAAATATAGTCCTTGTTACCTTAACGGGCTAGCCTAGCCGATCTTGGCGAGAAAACTAACGGTTGTTAATATATTTCTTTTGGGGTGTAATAAAGAATTATTATTTTAGTTTGCAGCTATTTCAGTCAGAACGGACTCTTCTTAAGCAGAGTTCTGTTAACGCCATTATTCCCTCCCGAATCTGCGAGACACCTTGAGCGGTGCGTCCTTATGCAGTTGATATCCAATCAACTCGCACAAAAAATTTTGAATCCATGTTCCTCATATGAACAACGATCCTCATATAACAAACTCTAAGGTTTTGTGTATTTTATAAAGCAGCTTTATAACTATTGTTTGTAAGATCTAGTTGCAGTTCAGATAATTTGCTATATGATGTTATTTCTTATTATCATGTTTTATTTTGAGATGTCTCTCAATAAGTTCAAAGTTTACATAAAACGTAAGCTTACAGAAAAATCCTATTATAATATTATGGATTATTTAAACGATAAAAAAGCTTGGGTGTGAATTGCTCTAGCTTCATAGCTTAAAATAAATTTACTGGAAGATGGTGATACCAACAAAAAAAAATTACCCGGCTAAGTTTGTTGTGGGCTCTTCTTAGACCAGGGCGCGTTTGGAACCCTCGTAGCTTTAAATTTAAGTTGGCGAACGAAGTTATCACCATCCCCTTACAATTATGTAAACAAATATGTATGAACGCTTCATAAGTGCCTGTGATAGGCCTACATGAATAAAGAAATTTTGAATTTGAATTTGAATTTATTGAAAGATATAATAATATATCTTTGTGTGATTGATTGTTAGAGACAAACTCTAAGCTTTTGTGTATCGAAAGAATTACAGCAGTTCTAAAAGGTTTCTTGCGAAATTCTTCCTCGAATTAGGTTTCCGAATGATTTGAAACTGATTTCTATAATATCGTTTTAAGAGAAATACGACAGTTTGGTTTCATGGAATCCCCATCTTTTATGTTGTTTATTCCTTTGTAGGAAAACCACACCTTTTTTACCAGTCCTTATTTTCCTGACAACTTTGATGCTAGAGTCTAGCTCTGCATCTCTCTTTACCTCTACTCTAAGGGAATTTTTAACAAGCGCATCACCATAGCTCGCGAGTTTCACTGTTTATAATTCCAAAAAATTCAAAATTCGTTTATTTTAAGTAGCCCCAGTTTATAAGCACTTTTGAAGCGTCAAGTCAGTCTGTTTGCAGTGACTCTACCACCGGTTCGGAACGCAGATTCTACCGAGAAGAGCCGGCAAGAAACTAGGTTTCTTCTTCAATTGCTCTTCTTCAACATCATTTTACAGTTTTCAATGAAAAAATATATATATAATAAATTTTTATCTTTTGAGAGATGAGAGCGGAACCTGCTTCCAAGCCACCTTTTCGTTTAGAAATTCAGCAATCGCTTGGTAACCACAATTAATTAAACGTGTTTTAACACATTGTTTAAACCTATGCATTGGCAGGTCCAAAATTGCTTTGGAAATCAGATTAAAAAAGCATAAAATCAATCCCACAAATGACTTCTGCACCATTCGCAAACGATATGCAGATGTCACTAACCTTTCGAGTAAGGCGGTTGTTTATAGACGATGGTCTTTCACTTAATATCAGGTGGACCATCAACTTAGTCAGTCCATTATTACTGTAAAACACTAGAGAAGTAAGCTATGAATATCCCACCAATGCCTGAGTCGTCTGCTACGAATAACTTAAGTATCTTAAAGGCAATGGTGAATCGGCGTTTTGTAAGGCAGCGCAACGTCATAGACATCATTTATTTCCATCATGCATGATAAACCGTCGTCAAGCGTAAGCCTTTTTTTGAAGTAATACTTCTTTTGGCGCGTTAGGGAAAAATGGTGAGAGTATTTTTTTACGATGCGCGCGCACACCGTAACAAAAAAACCGGCACCTTGAAGTTAGCCTTAAGATATGACAGTGTACACTTTGAATTGTCAAAATCTGCGGGCTCATTCTGGTGGTTTAATTGATTGAATTGTACGAAAATCTCAAATTTTAATTTTGTTCTTTAAATAAAAGAAAACTCAAACGCAAAAACAAGTTTGTTTCTGGAACTGCTGGTTCGAATTGGATTTTTTCTTTGTGTTGGATAGTCTATGCATCTATTCTTAATAGTCATTTATCTCCCTCTTATTTAAGGGATCGTTTTAGCTTTATTTCTTCGATCCCGCCTTGGAAACCGTCTGGTAAATATATTATGTATGTTATAAACATATATATATATTATTTATATTTTATATTTATATATTACTACGTATATTTATTTAAATTATGTATATCGTTTATCTATAAATTTTGGTATTTTTGTACATATTACAACACTCTTGGCACTATCACGTTCTCTTGCTGTAACTGTTACAAATGTTACCTGTGAGAGATTGCTTGCTGTAATAAGGCCAGCTTTGCATGTCTATGTAGACATGATGAGTAAACAATGTTGTTTACTGCGTACTCCTTACTGTTTCTTTTCCTGTATGTTATACGTGCAATAAAGTGTTTCTTTTTCTTCTTCTATTTATCGGATTAAAGCTGCATAACATCACGCTACTACCAATAGCTACCTACGTTACTCAATGAGAAATGTTGCAAAAACACCAGAAAATATCCTTTTGAGTGATTCCGATGCGATGCAGATAAACGGTAAACGTTAAGCCGAGTTAAGAAGTAAATTATAAGTATGACGGAATTGTTCCACTTTAAAATTGTTAAAAACACATGCGAAAACCTATGACTATCTTTCAAGGTTGACGGATACGCGGACGTAGTCGCGGACCTGCTAGTTGAACTAAAAAATTAAACGATGCACTGTACATAGATATGATAAGCAAATTAGCGTCCCACGGTGGGGCGCAGGCATCATAAGTACGAGCTATACCACTCCACTTTAGATCGGTTCCTCGAACAAACTTTAGTCACTTCATACCAGATTAAGCAGATGACAGTAATTATTTTACCGCTAATGTTCACTATAAAATGGGAAAGTGGCAAAAAAATTGTGGCCTAGCAACATTCCGCGGGTGTTAAGTGAGACGTGCACGGGCATTTTCACTGTTTTTGGGTACAATGCATGCACTACATACAAAAATGGCTGAATGACGATTCTATGTGTTCTTAATTCAATGCTTATAGATTATGTAACGGCTGATAATACAACCATAAATTGTAGAATTATATCCTTTCTATTCCCCCACCGGTCACTTAGTTATTAACATTTTTAATTCAAAATTTCAAAGCTTTTGAAAACTGACTTCTATAAACTTTCAATCAATTAGAAATTTGAAAAGGGCACGTCGAAGCCTAACCTCGTCTCAAGTTGAAAAGGCCTCTTTAGACTATAAATAGTTGATTAAAAACCCCATTAATAATTTGCCATAGGTGTTTCGAATTTTCCGAACTACGGAATTGTATGCTGAGTAACATTTTTGTCGTGAGAATGTAATATACGAACATTATAACAAGCGAAAACAAACCAAAATGTTGAAGCTTTAGAGTGAAAAGTTGCATGATTTTCTCACACACATGCGCTCTCCTGGAAAATACTAATTAGGAACAGTATTCCTCCACATTTTCATCGCTTGCCAGTATTCATCCAGCTCCCGAGTTGGCCGGACGTTTGATCGTAGAGGAAAAGCGATTTTTCGCCCGCGTATCGGAATCGTGTGTTCAGACTTATTGTTGTGGTATCAGTGCTTATTTCTAGTTTCTATCAAGACCGAGATTCGAGATTTTCGTAGTACTCCAAAGGTAAGTGAGGTGATGTTTCATTTTCAGAAGATTTCAAAGTTGAATTCGGAAAAACGTATGAGAAAAATTTCAAAGGTGCCCAAATTCTCACAGATATCTCGTGAAGGGTTGTTTTATACTACCCAAGGGGCTTGATTTCGAAGGTATCGATTGCATTTCACAGTAAAAGAATAATTATATGCTTATTTATGGCCTTTGAGATAACGTACGGAAAATTTTATAACCGGTAACAGAAACGGTTTTGTATTTCTTGGAAAAATATTATTCTTCGGAGAATATCCTGATATTTCTTTACGTGCATTTTATGTGAAACTAGCTTTTGCCCGCGGCTACGCTCACGTATTTTTAAATCTTTGACTTGGTAAATTTTAACCACAAAGGTTTAAAAAAAAGTCTTCCTGCTAATAGAAAAATATGAACGTAAATTACTTAAAAGATCAGAAACTTTAAAATTTTCATCCCCTATTAGCATTTGGAGTTGGAATTTTTAAAATTTGTGAAACACGTATAGCTTTATTTCATCGAAAACCTAAATTCAAAGTTTTACGGTAGAAACTTGAAAAATAAATTGATAAAAGAAGGATTTTATACAAACTTCCTCCCCCGTTTAACCCTCTCAGGATTTGAATTTACAAAAATCCTTTTTTATACGGATGCCTACGTTGTTATAGCTGTACAAAATTTCAGCCCGATCCGTCAAATGGTTAGAGCTGTGCGTTGTTAGATCAGTTAGTTGCCTTTTATATTTTATTTTAAATAATCTTTTGTAGCTTATAATAAACAATACAAATAAATGTAATTTGTTATCTACCTCTCATTTCGAAATAAATTCGTCTGATAAGATCAAGTATCTTGGATCCCGTATAGCTACAACCACCCAAGGAAGCTTAGAATAAACAATATAAATATATATAATTTGTTGTCTACCTCCCATTTCGAAATAAATACGTTCTGATGAGGTGAATAAAGATTGTTTGAAAGGCAGTTTTGTTCTGACACGTCTTTAAAATTTTGCCTGCCTGTTTGCTTGGTCGGGCCTATCTTGAGAACGACTATAATGATTTTATCTGGACTTTCTCGAGTGACTTTGACTATAATGATTTTATCTGGACTTTCTTGAGTAATCTTACTGCCCCGAGTACTAAATTTTTTAACTGATCATCGGAGATATATACAATTTAACTTGAATTGTTTATTTGTGTCTGCACTTAGCACATAAACACATGAATGGTTAAGTTAAGAGGTTAGCCCGTTAGCTTAAAAAGGTAATAAACCACCAATACTTTAACTGAAACGTGTGGAAAGTATCTAAAAAATTTGTTTAATAAAATTAGCACAGCTTATTTCGAATCACATTAATATGAATTATTGAAAAAAGCTTAAAGACATTGGTATGTGTAATGAAAAATGGTTTATTTTGGGGCGTCTTTGAACAAAACTACTACCATGTTTGACTAGAATAGCTTGGTAGCTATTAAAAATAAAAAAAAAACGCACAATTCATGTACACATTTTGTTAGAGAAGAGCGAGACTTCCTGGTACAAGTATATTCGATGCTTTAAAGGAGATCTCAGCGTAATAATTAAAATATAAATGTAATTGTGAATGAAATTATTTGTTTTTATTATTATTTCTAGTTTTGTCTTCTCTAATCACAGAATGATGAGGTAAATAAACACAGTTAGACTTTGCTAATTCTTCTCTGTCAATAATGCGCTCCATATGATTTGTATTTATATAATCCTGCATCGCTTTAAAGTATTCTTTCTTCAAGAAGTGATTTCTTTCCAATTTCTTCTCTCAAGCCTTAAATCTTTTTTCTGTTATATCTCTAAACTCTCCTTACTGACTACTCGGATTCTTTTCCCGATAAGGTAGCTTTACGATGTAACGACCATTGTCATCTCGCTTTGACATTTGACACGCAGATCCTTCTGCACATCGGTCCCCAATTCCCAAAATTTGTTTAGGGGGCCTTTGTCTAAGGTTTTTTAAAATGATGGTTCACATAGCACATTTACCGTCTTAACGGTATACATATGTATAAATATGGATTTATGAATATAGAGACATGAAGAGATTTATGAAGTGGTGATAGCCCAGTGGGTAGCACTTCGACTTCACTTTCGGGGGGCCGAGTTCTAATCCCAGCATACGCACCTATATAACTTCTCTAAGTTATGTCCGTTTTAAGCAATTAAAATATCACTTTTATAAATTTAAAAGGCAAATAAAAATATTCGGAACCGACAGGATTTGAACCTGCGACTCTCTGGCAATCTCGTCTGCGTTTGTTTTTGTTTTTTGAGACACATGGAAATTAAATTTAGGTGTAGTTGTACTGAAGTTTTTAAGTTGTGTATTCTTAAAAAAAATAGTTCTATTCGCATAAACAATATCTGAAAAGAACTGTCTGACCAGTCTCAGCTGCTCCTATCACTTATAAAAAATAGTAATCGTTATAGGACGAATCGAAATCGTATTGTTAGTTGATTTATATGCTAAAGGTTAACGACAGGTTAACATTTCTAACAATTTTTTACATAGTCCTTGTGTAAAATCATCAAACTTTTTCATCATCTCTTCCAAAGGAGCTGAGCTTAATTTCGGGATAAAAAGTATCCTATATTACTTCTATTACCTCCAAGAATATATTTCCAAAGTTTCATGATGATCGGTTTAGTAGTTTTTGCGTGAAAGCGTAACAAACAAACTTACATTCACATTTATAATATTAGTAGGGATAGGGATAGGGATAGTGATTTCTTCCAGGCAACCATTATGAGGAATTGGCTCACATATGAATCCTTGTAGCGGTGCGCAAAACTCTATGAATATACATACATATTAATAATTATAAAAACAGTACATATATGAAATAAATAAAATAAAGTACATGGTAAAATAAATAATACTAAAACTATATATAATAATGTTAACGGTACAGAAAGTAAATGTGGAATATAATAATCATACTTACAGTGTTACATAATAACTCTTTGGACGACTCTTAAAAATATTTTATTGATTTAGCGTAACGAATGTCACGTGGATGATCATTCCACAATTTCACTGTCTTGACAGTAAATGACTCATTGTACGTACGGCTGATTGGCACTTCCAGCTTATTGTCACTCTGAGAACGGAGAGTAAGTGGAAGAATTGAAATAGCACCAAGAAATGTAAAGCGACCTATAGGATAAGTCGGAGTATGGGGATGAAACAGAATAGTGTAAAGAAAACTTAACAATTATTCATTATTATTATAATTATATATTTTTTTTTCTTTTGACATCAATTTTTTTTTAATATTCTACGACAATACACACATCGCCACCTAGCCCCAAAGTAAGTGTAGCTTGTGTTAGTGTACTAAGATGACGAATGAATATTTTTATGAATAGGTAATATTCATAAAATACTTAGATATAGAAACACCCAGACACTGAAAAAAATTAATGTTCATCACACAAACATTTTCCAGTTGTGGAAATCGAACCCACGGCCTTGGACTCAGAAAGCAGGGTCGCTGCCCACTGCGCCAATCGGCCGTCAATATAAAGTTGCAAAAATTTATACATACATTACAGTTCGCAGTTTAACACAACACGTATGCCGCCATAGCAACGCTCTCTTATACCGTCACAAATAGACACATTTTTGAATTTATTATATCATGAATTTTTACCTTTATAAATGGGGAACCGGTTATTAAGGAATGATTGTTTTAAAATGTAAGGCTTGCGTATGACAACTATTATGTCGGAAGGAAATCAATGATGACGTTAAGGTTGGGGTCCGATTGCCAACAAAATGCCTTGTCACGCTTGCCTTGAAGGTATTCATTCGAGTTATACGAGTAAGAATTGAAGAATAAAAAGTTCGTCCAAAAATGTTTCAAATTCAAATTCAAAAATGTTTTATTCATGTAGACCTTATCACAGGCACTTATGAAGCGTTCATACATTTATCATGTTACTGATGAATGAATGAATGTGAGTGATGGTGATAACTGCATTCGTTAACTTAAAACTAAAACTACGAGGCAGAAAACGCGCCCTGGTGTAAGAAGAGCCCACAACAAACTTAGCCAGGTTTTTTTTCGTTATCACCATCCCACAGTCTAGTTAATGTTGAGCTATGAAGTTAGAGCAATTCATACCCAAGCTTTTTTATCATATACAATATAATCCTTACATACTTCTCCTGCTTTTGCAAGGCTCAGTATCCTGGTATCTTCTTAGTTTTTGCAAATCAGACTCGGAAAATAATAAGTACAAAGCCGTTTGCAGAAACAAGTCTAGAACGCAATTTTATCAAAATGCCAGAGAGTCGCCTTTATCGTTAAGACGGCAGGCCACCGTAAAGTAAGTCTCACAGTTCTGTGCTAATTAGAAAGAAGGAGGTACCAGATCTCTCTCAAAAGCATCATTTCTAAGTTTCCACACCATATCGCAGCTCGTACAAGATTACATTTCAACAATATTAAGATAAAAATTCGCAAATTTTTTTTACCTATTCATGTAGACCTTACCACAGGCGTTCGTACATTTAACTTTAAACTAAAACTAGGAGGGAGAAAACGCGCCCTGGTGTAAGAAGAGCCCGCAACAAACTTAGCCAGGTTTTTTTTTGTTATCACCATCCCACAGTCTAGTTAATGTTGAGCTATGAAGTTATAGCAATTCATACCCAAGCTTTTTTATCATATACAATATAATCCTTAATATTATAATAGGATTTTACTATAAGCTTGCGTTTTACATAGACGTTTAACTTATTGAGACACATCTTACGGATTTCATCTGGTAATTTGTAATTTTGGTGTAACAAGTGCACACAACAAACTTAGCCAGGTTTTTTTTTGTTATCACCATCTCACAGTCTAGTTAATTTTGAGCTATGAAGTGAGTAATTCATACCCAAGCTTTTTTTATCATACATGTAATCCTTAATATTTTAATAGGATTTTTCTTTAAGCTTACGTTTTATACAAACTTTGAACTTATTTATAAAATGATATACAATTACCCTTAAATGAATTACTTATTTTATGCAGCCTAGTAAACTATACTACAAGTTTATTTTTATTTCTGACATAGCACCCCTCGCGCTGCCTCGCTATTCTGCGATAGAAGGATGACGTAGCTAACAGATTGTAAGAAAAAAAAAAAGGTGAAAGATTTAAGCGCAGCAGGCTTAGCGGTTTTATTATAATATTGCTGATGCTCTTGTTTCAGAATAATTATACTGCTTCATGCTAGAAAACTCAGGGTGTAAACAGACACACTGGTTCTGTTGTGTTTGTTTTTGACACTTTAGAGTTTAATATTTTTTTTAACTTGCCACTGCACTTAATATAGGTAATGTAAGGCGGATCTAACGCCGAAACAATATATTACAAATTTGAACGTACACACACAAACGATAATTATGGAGCGTGCGAATTTTCTATATTTAAAATCAAGCTAAAGAAATTTTTCTTACTAAGTTTTTTTGTAAATGATTATCTCATAGATAAGTTCTATTAGACATAAATAATTATATGAATTTAACTAGCGGACCCACGCGACTTTGTCCGCGTGTGTGAGTCTTAAAAAAATAGTCATATGCTGTCGCAGACTGTTTTATAGAACTTTAAAGCAACAACAATTCCGACAATTCCGATATGCTTACTACATATTTCTGTCGTTTGGCCTAATGTTTACCGTTCACGCATCGCACGCAACGGAATCTCCCAAAAAGGATATTTTTTGCAGTTTTTGCAACATTTCTCATCAATAATAGTAGCCATTTGTCGTAGCGTGATGTTATATAGCCATAATTGTTACTACCAAGTTGCGCGGATTTTGAAAAACAAATGCGGAAAAAATAGCGATGCTATCCTGTAGAAGCTGTTTGCTTTTCCGCGATAAAAAGAAGCCCATGAGCTATTCCAGACTATATTGTAGATATCTCTGCCATCCATCCATAAATACACCCACCCATCCATACATCTATTCTCACAAACGTTCGTTTATAATATTAGTAGGATGGTACGCATGCATTCGATCGTTGTCCCATATGCCTTGCGACTTGCTGTCGTCTGTGAAAAATGTCCTTGATCTCCGACAATATTTATCAGATATACATAAAAATTAGACAATACATGCTTGGTAGTACACACTGTCAAATAAAAAAAGAATTATAAAAAAATAATTGAGATATGAAGTTAAATTGATAAAAACTTTCATTCCATTTCCCGGAGGAAGCTTATTGTTTATCGTGGCAAAAAGTATCCTATATGTTGAACCGGGATATCAGCTACCACTTTACCAAATATTATTTTAATCCGTTCAGTAGTTTTCACGTGATGCCCGGACAGACAGACAGACAAAAATTAAATAAAAATCTGTTTTGGACTCAGTATCGTTTATAAAGAAAGATTCCAGTTACAGTTTTACTATATGTATAGATGATAGCAATTATTATAAATGACTTTTATTGATTTAGATTTTTTATATATTGAATGAATGTAAAGTTTTTTTGTACAATACTGCACACTGTAAGGCAGAATTTGGCTTATCAGTGTATCTCCTTTATTTACCCCAAATTGGCAATACAGCTTTGTAATAGTTTGTATAGACAGTAAAATGCTTTGACCACAGTTTGGTATTCTTCTGTTCCTGGGCCTTTTCCGCACTTGGTTGGTGGGGACCGTCCGTTGTACGTATACAGTTTGGTATATAGTAAGGGTGCGTTTATACTGAGTAGAGTGGAGTGGAGTGGAAATAGATAAATCAAATTATTTAAAGACGACCTGATACAATAATTGCTCTTCGCTTTGTACTGCTCGGATACGCTCCAACGGGAATCTGATAACAAATACAATGCTATGAATTAAACCAACTGACCGAATTTCTAACTCAGTTTAATCATTGAATTGGAATTAATTAATTCTTTGGTTGGCCGAGCGATTTTCCGCTTGGGGTCACATAAAATCTCCACCTTTAAGAGGAACCGACTTACACAATATTATGCTCTTTTACAATACCACTTTTTATTTTATTTTTATTCCACGGTGCTGATGCAGTGTAAGATGGTAGCGGGGCAACCTGTTAGGGAGTATGGTAGTCATATATCTAATCGGTTTCTACACGACATCGCACCGGAACACTAAATCGCTTAGCGGCCCGTCTTTGTCGGCAGGGTGGCAACTAGCCACGGCCAAGGCCTCCCACCAGACAAACCACCACAAAGTCCAGAAACAAATAATTAAGTGTTATTAATCTCAAGTGAAGCGGTGATATCCCGGTGGCTAGGACTTCGACTCCACTTTCAGGGGGCCGAGTTCGAATCCCAGCACGCAACTCTTAGTTATGTGCGTTGTTAATTAAGATGTTGAATAAAAATATTTTTGACTTTGACTTTATTAAAATATAAAAAAAAATCGTCGCTATCACCACAGGAACCCTGCATGCTTGAGAGTTCTCTATAATGTTCTCCATAATGCTCAAAGGTGTGTGGAGTGCATCAATCCGCACTGGGCCAGCGTGGTGGACTACGGTAATTATAAATTACACCTGTTGTTCGCGGAGTATGGCAAATTCAGCTTCATTTTCATAATATAATAATAGTCGTCTTTATTGAGCGCGCTTTAGACGTCTTGCAACGTGTCGCCCTGTGTCTCAACCTAAGGCGTTCGGTAGGTGTTAAGGCGCTTGTCACACCAGCAAGGCATGCGACATTGGCCTTATTGTCGGAAAAGACGAATCGCACGTGTATACGACCCTTTATGAATAAAAGGTTTACCTTTGGCTGAAAAGTAGCACAGGGTAATGCGTTAACAGACAAAACCTGACAGCAAACGCATTATAAGCAATTTCCTCAGTCGGCCAAATATTAATGCGGTATCGGGGCGCATTTAGGGGGGGGGGGGGGAAAGGCGGCTCTTTTATATAAAAGCCTGGCAAACTATTTAGTAATTGGATCGCCGTGACTATGCCGAAATTGTGGCTTTGTTCGCCATCACCTTTTTCGGTTATTTATAAAGCTAATATATTAAGTGGGTCGAGATAGTCTCTAGCGATGATTACCAATTTTTAGACATGATAAATTCAAGGTGCCTTTTGAAATGTTCCAGCGATTACTTAAGCCGCCTATTACGATCTCAACATTGCCATGTCATCATCCCCCTAAGGCTTCTAATATTACAATGAGACTTTTTGAGTCAAATAAGTCAAATTCAAAGTCAAATATTTCTTTGTTCAAATAGATATATAGATGACACTTATAATGTGCACATTACACAGAAAGAATGTACATAATAATTATTGGATATTGGATAGAAGCAGGCGTTACTTTGCGGAAATCCATGATATATTATCAAAATTAAGCTTACTTTGCTATACTCCGCGAAAAGCAGGAGAATCTGTGTGGTGTAATTTATAATTTCTTCAATCCTTATACCCCTAACCAAACAGATCTTCGGCAATATACCCTCTAAGCACGTTTCGCTTCAGGAGATGTTGACTTTACAATAAACATTTTTTAGTTAGCAATTATAACACATTAAGCTTGATAATATACATAATAATTTTAAGATTATGGCGATAACTACATTCCTATACTTAAAACTAAAGCTGAGAGGGTTCCATCGATCGCTGGTCTAAAAAGAAGACCAGTAGGTACACGCAAACTTAGCCGATACTTAAATATATAATCATATCAACCTATTACCTACCTATTATCCCACGAGGAGGTGTTAAAGTCGTAATCCACCACGCCCACTGCGGATTGGTGGACTACACACACCATTGAGAACAGTACGGAGAACTCTTAGGCTTATATAATTTATACTGTACTCCAAACAGATCGTCAGCAATGTACTCTCTGTGCATGTTTCTCTCCGACACTGGCGCATCCTCAGGAGATGTTGACTTAATAATAAACATTTTTTAGGATGCAATTATTCATTGAAGATATTATTAATTACACCGTACAGATTCTCCTGCTTTTCACGGAGTACCTATAGCAAATTAAGCTTTGTATTCGTTGTACAATTACAAAGCAAAATGTTCAATCACCAAACAAGTCGGCAGAAACAAAAGGATTTACCGATTAGTTAAGTACTTCAATTCATCTTACCTGAATCTTATGCAAAGAAACTTTTGAGTTGGCATCAAAAGTGTTACGCTTCGAAAAAAACAAGTCAGTTAAAAGTTTAGTGTCCGAGAATAATCTAATTTAAATCTTGGCGTGGCGTTTGTCATAGTTATACAAAGTTTTCTTTAGTAGATCGTTATAAATATATTTTCTTGCTTTTATTTTCCGATTCAAAAGCTATTAAATATAAGAGACAGTCCCGTATAAAGTTAATAAACTAAAATCATACTACTCACATTTGACAATCTCCTCGGCGCAGCGTTGAGCGCTGTGGATTTAAGTGGGAGGTCCCGGATTCGATCTCCAGCAGGGGAAATTTAGGAATTTATAATTTCTTATGGTCTGGTCAGGTGGGAGGCTTTTGCCGTGGCTAGTTACCACCCTACCGACAAAGAAGTGCCGTTAAGCGATTAAGCGTTCCGGTACGATGTTGGGTATGGGTTTAATATAACTGCCATAAGGTTACACCGTTAGCATCTTAGAATGCATCATCACTTACCAGCAGGTGAGATTGCAGACATATAGAGAGGAAATCTGTATGCCTATGAATTCTCCATATCGTGCTCAAAGGCGTGTGAAGTCTTGGCTAGCGTGGTCGACTTCAGACAAAAATAAAATAAAAATAAAAATAGTTTATTTGGGAAAATAAAATTACTGTAAACACTAATGGCTGGAGCTTTCTTTTAAGGGTAGTATTACTACCCCTGTGTCAGAAGACACCGCTCTTCCATAACAAGAAATAAACATAAAAACGAGGGTAGTTATACAAACAAAAATATTTGTGTTGATATTAAAAATAATAGACATGTAACATAGCAGAAGATAAGTTAACTAAAAAATAAAAATGTGTGTGTGTGTGTGTGTGCGTGAGTGTGTTAACCTCTATAATTATACTTATTATTATGCGTTTTAATAACGATTCCACTCCATTATAATTTAATGTTAATAGAAATTTATTTAATATTTCTAAGCATGCATGCATTTTTTGCGGATATATTTTAAGTTTTCTGTTAATCGTGTTATATAAATAATTTGATTGCGAGAAATATTGATTTCACGCAAAAGCAGTTCTGGTGCGAAGAGGTTTTGCCACAACAAATCTCTTACTCTCTCTATATCTCTCTCTTAATTTAAAGCTATAAACGGTAAATATTTGTGCCTTATAAGAACTATGTTTAAAACATATAGCTGCCTGGCTGTAAGTATCCCAGAGGTGGAGTAGAGTTGATAATAACGATGATTTTGAAGCGCTTTAGAATTGCGATGCCGCGGAGTAACCGATTAGGGTTACTTCTTGAATAAGATCTACGCCTAAAGATTAGTACTTTACACAAGCCATTGGAGTGCAACAAAAGTGTACGGTGGGGACCGTTAGGAACGAACTTCTATACTCTACTCCGACATTCAAAAAATCACATTTTGCTAACTTAAGATTAAACAAGCATGTCAGCTCTTGACGATAATATCTGAACTACGCAGAATCGAACCAAAGAACTCAAATGGAGGGGGCGTAACGTTTTTACCTTATATGACGATTCATCATCATCATCACTATATCAACCCATTACCGGCCCAATACAGGACACACTTATTCTATTATGTTTTTCAGTGTCTGGGTGTTTATATGTATATTATAAGTATTTATATATACTATTCATAAAAATATTCATCAGTTATCTTAGTACCCATAACACAAGCTACGCTTACTTTGGGACTAGATTGTCGTAGTATATTTATTATTATTCTTATTTATTTATTATGGAACTTGCTCTATTGTTTTGAATTCTCGTTACTGTTCTGTGTGGTGCGCAATAAAAGTGTCTTCATTCATTCATTGTCAATTGTTTAGTTCACTTTAATGTAAATTGGTCCTTTGAGCGGGATGCTTCTCGAAACTTCTCTCGACTGCGAAAACAAACGTGCAAAAAAAAAAAAGAACATTTATTACTGGAAAAACTCACAAAAGTAACGAGCAACTGTCACAGACGGTGGGATTCAAATTAATTATCCTCGACACATTTTCTTGCAGAGTTGTTTTTAAAGTTCTTAAAGAGCCTTCGGAGTGCGCTTGGGAAAACAGAAAAATGTCTTTGAAATAGTTTCTAAAATGTGGGGAGGTACAGTTTGGCAAACTCAGGTAATATTAATCACGCTGGATTTCTTTCTATTTCATGGCAAGTTTACTTATCTAATATTGTGATGGTGAAAAGCAAAAATTCAAATTCCAATTCAAAATTTATTTATTTCTGTAGGCCTATCACAGGCACTTATGAAGCGTTCATACATAAATGTTTACATAATTTTAAGGGGATGGTGATAACTTCGTTCGCCAACTTAAACCTAAAGCTTCGAGGGTTCCAAACGCGCCTTGGTCTAGGAAGAGCCCACAACAAAATTAGCCGAGTGTTTTCACCATCTCACAATAAATTTATATTCAGCTATGAAACTAGAGCCATTCACACCCAAACTTTTTTATCGTTTAAAGCGGTGGTAGTCTAGTTGTCACAACACAAGCCTCGCATTCTGAGGGACCGTGTTCTCGATCTCCGGCAGACATCCCTAATTTCTCGTTATTATGTGCGCTTTAGAATATCACGTGGCTCACCAGCGAAGGAAAATATCGTGACGAAAAATGAGACCCGTGCTCTGCCGTGGGCCGGGAATGAGTTTCTAATGAAACAAATAGATATGCTACGACAATACACACGTCGCTATCGAGCCCCAAAGTAAACGTAGTTGGGGTATACTAAGATTACTGATGAATTATGAATAATATACAATTAGCAGTGAGTTAGTCTTGACTAGTCATATTTGGGGCGTGGCCTACTCGGACGATGCCGTGGCGTGAGGCAAGCGGACTTGGAGGGGCGCGCGGGGTACAAGGCAGCGCGCACGCCAGTCGGAGCTCAGTTCGGCTTCAGCACCAGAGATAGACAGACGTTATAGTTAATTGCTGCCATTTGCATAATCATTTCATAAAGTGTTTCTTAAGTTGATAATTATTAATTGTTTTCTTTAGTTTTTGTTTATTAATTGTATTTTTTTAGTTAAAATAAATCGTAAATGCTAATTATATATAAATACTTAAAATATAGAGAAACATCCAGACAATATAAAACCTTCGTGTGACAAACATTTCCCAGTTGTTGGAATAGAACCCACAGCCTAGGCCTCAGAATGCAGGGTCAATGCCCAATGCACCAATTGGCTGACGAATTCTGTATTCAAAATTCAAGAATGGCGCTGTGGACAGTGGCGTGCACTTAATACATGCACAAAAGCTCTGCATACCCAAAAAATTTCGTATAACTCATTGATGCGTAGGATTATTCCATTTTATGGCATCTGCCTTCTTTATGCATACCCAGGTCAAAAACCCTGTGCACGCCACTGGCTGTGGATCAATCAAAATCCTATAACAGTCCACTGCTGGAGTAAAGGCCTCTCTCGAGGGGGGAGGGTTTGCCCATACTCAGCAAGCTTTTTTTTTAAATATATTATTTTATACTGCACCGACTTGCGCTTGATAACTATCATGCCTGATGTAAAGCCTGATGTAAAAGTGCGCGTGTTAGGAAATAGGGAGTTAAAGCACTTTATCTAAGGAAGAATAATAGTCATGAGAATAAATAATTACTGCTAAGAAACTAGGTATTTAGCTTCAATAATACTGTTAATTAATGAAAGATCTAAGTGCCATCCTGAACATTGTTAGTATTGAAGTTAATATCTGAATACCTGGTCATTCCATCCTTATATTTTTTTAGCACGCGCTTGCCTAGAATTGCCTATTCACTTTTGCCTTGAAAGTATTAAAGTTGTATGAATCAGATAGCACCGAAGCCGGAAGAGCGTTCCAAATCTTAGCAGTCCGTATCACGCTTCGTGCGTGTTGCCTGTATGTCAACCACATAAAGATGCCACCGTTCACGGCGTCTGCGTCCGTAGAGGATGCAGGAGAGGGTAGTAGTGGCATAGTGGACGCTCTGGCCGGTTCTCAGTTATATTCAATCAAACAATATATTAAAACACATTTAACAAATCGTGGTTGCTACACGATTGATGAATTCCTTAACGTAAAGGCTGCTTGGAAGCAGGCCACTCCGCTCTCATCTCTCACAAAACAGAAAAATTCTAAAGATTGTTAAACTTTAATATGATGTTGGAAAAGAGCAATCTGCTGAGTTTCTTGCTCCGGCAATTCTCAGTGGAATCTGCATTCCGAACCGGTGGTAGAGTCACTACAAACAGACTGACTTGACTTTTCAAAAGTGCTTATTAATTAGGCCTACTTGAAATAATTGAATTTTAAATTTTTTGAATTCCGTTAGTGACAACTATATTCTCATCTGCCTTTACCACACGGCACTAAACTAGTATACTAATCTATTTAAATCCGGTGGTAGAGTCGCTGCAAACAGACAGACTTGCCGTTTCGAAAGGGCTTGTAAATTAGGTCTGTACTTGAAATAAACGGTATCTGTATATGCATATTAAACTACTACTACTGGTGGTGGTAGAGTCACTGCAAACAGACAGACTTGACGTTTCAAAAGGGCCTGTAAATTAAGTCTGAACTTGAAATAAACGGTTTCTGTATATGTATATTAAACTAGCACATAATATGCTCGTATTATGTAAATATCATTACGCCTTGGGGTTGATTATCAAAATATGTAAATAATATTCGTGTTGACTGTTTCACACACACTCCATATACATATATAAATAGTAAGCATGTCGGAATAAATGATTTATCCCTTACTATAAGCAGTCGTAGGAGGCGAGTAAGAGAATAAAACGGAGAAATATTAATTTAAAATTGTAGTCAAAGCTTTAATACGTAAACATTGCCCATCGCAAATGCCTGTCCCGTGGACCTACTCCAGTTTTGTCTTATTTAAAATAAATTGAATTCCCTTTCTCACAATAAGCCACTCAAAAATAGAGTATAAGTAGTAGTAGCAGCAGTAGTAGTAGTAGTTTGTATTTTAAAAGCTTTATATTAAACTCCATGTAGGGCTGTCTGGAGTCAGAAATTCTAATTTGTAACTTTTTGTTAGTTTAATATTAATATCACATCTAGGTTTTTTGATTTAGTTTAGTTTTTAATTATTATGTTATGTAGTAGTGTAGATGGGTCATAGTTCTTCTTCTTCTTTGTCGTAACACTCTTGCCAGAGTGGTCGTGGTCATCACGGTGGGACTGCATTACTAATGTGTGGCTTAACAGCAGCACTAGATATTAGTCGATCGCAGTGGTTAAGCAACGTTGTCCCAAGTCAGTAAAAAGACTCTGGAATTTTGAAAGATAATTTGATGTCATCATTTCAGCCAATTGACGTCCACTGCTGGACATAGGTCTTTTGTAGGGAGTTCCACCATATACGGTCCTGAGCCGCTTGCCTCCAGCGGTTCCCGGGAACTAGCCTGACGTCATCTGTCCACCTCGTTGACAAACGCTGCGTTTACTGGTACGGGGTCGCCATTCCAGCACCTTAAGACCCCAATTTGAGAAAAGTGTTGATCAAATATTTCCGCGCAAATGTTTTCAAAGATTTTTAATACATTATGGAATCATGGTTAATCCTATAATAGCGATACTAAATTAGATAGTGGATTATATTAATAGGTTGCAAGATAATTAATCGCCGAGGTGTAGTTTAGCAGGTATAATATATTAGTCATTAGGGCTCGTGATTAACTCGATGGGTTTATTAGTATTAGTAGATTTTATCTTCTAGGCCATAAGAGTGTACGATTTACATATTTAAACGCATGCCATTCCAGTAAATCATGAACCAGTAACCTTGATAGCTCCTATTCAATAATTCATGACTTTCTTAGACAGATAGATAAACACTTTATTGATTAGAAAAACAAAATTAAAAGTGCGCTAAGGCGGTCTTACCGATTTAAGTGATCTTCCAGACTTCTCAATTCTCTTAGTGCTTGGAATTACTTGATAATTTTTTAATGATTGGTATTATTTGATATTTTTTTAACGCTTGGAAGCAGTTGACTCCAATCTCATGACTCCAATATAGAATCCCCACTGATATTATAAATGTCAATGTAAGTTTGTTTGTTACGCTAACACGCAAAAACTACTTAACCGATCCTCATGAAACTTTGTACGCATATTCTTGGAAGTGTTAGAAGTAATATGGGATACTGTTTATCCCGACATTAAGCTCGGTTCCTTTGAGAGAGGCTTAAGGATTTTACACCATAACTGCGACAAAATATAACCGATTAAAATAATTATTTTTGTACTATAGAGGCTATAATATGTGTTAAATTTTGCCCAAACTGTGGTTGGAGTTAAGAACAGAACTCCTCAGCGGACAGCAGCAAACCTCTCATTTAAGGCTTAGCGATACTGAATACTTTAGTTTTTTTTTAGAACTGCAACTAAATTTAATGCCACATGAAAATCAAACGCAGAGTAAGTCGCGGGCCACAGCTAGTATAGAATAAGAAAAGCCTGGCTAAGTTTTGTTGGTGGTGGGCTCTTCTTAGACTAGGGCGCGTTTGGAATCCTCCTAGCTTTAGTTTTATGTTAACAAATGCAGTTATCACCATCACTAATATTAGTTTTACATGTTAAATGTATTACCGTTTCATAAGTGCCTGTAATAAGGTCTACATGAATAAAACATTTTTGAATTTGAATTTGAATTATAATTGAAAATTGTAAAATGTTGTAGTTGGGAAAACTGTTTGTTACTTGTCGATTTCTTTACGGAAGTTACTTCTTCTGTAGAATCACAACAAACAGACAAAAGTGCTTATGTACTTACTTGATCCAAATAAATTTTTAATTTGATGATTTCCATATATTTTATCAAAAGCAAATTGGGAAATCAAAATTAAAATCCAGCAATGTTAAAAGTTTAAAGAGTTTTGAGACAGAGATAGCTTACAAGACAGTCACCTAATAAGTTAATAATGCTATAGTAGCTTCATAAAAATTGCCATTTCGTGAGAAAAGGACAGATTTTTCCCTTATTTGTAAGGGGAAGTTCTGTGCGGAACTTTAGACGCTTGTAATTTTTTTATTACACCTACATTTATAACAGCTTTATTATTTACACAGAGTTGCAGTTTATTTCCTTAAAATTTTCAACATAAAAGATATGTTTTTCTAATGGAGATAAGAATAAGATTGGGGTCCTAGTCCTTCCGAAGAGACACCTGTTTATTCGGCCCTGTAGCTAAGTCTCCGCTGTCCGCCTGTCCATTCGTCTATCTATCCGTCAGCGGACTGTATCTAAATAAACTTAATAGATAAAGAACTTAGCAAATAAAGCTAAACGGGATATCGATCTAGATACTGCTAGTATTGTGTGTTTCATATTGCACTGTACAGAACCCTCCGTGAGCGATATATGCTCCAACTTAGCTGGTTTTTCTTATTTAAGGGCTTTTTAAGGTAACTTAAACGTCCGGTTTAAGGTGTTAACTTATGGAAGGATGGAATGAGACTACAAGGGAAATGAAGGGGATTCCAAAACTGCTTTTTGTATACGACAATTACTTATGGCGGTAATCTTGTGAGAGGTCCAAATATTTAATACTTTTTCCTTTTTTTGGTTACTTGATAATATTGTGATTATTTCGTACAGATTACTATTAATGTGAGTTCAGATGCAGGATACCTATTTTTTGTGGCTATGATATGATACAATATGAAAATAGCTGAAGACTTAAATCGGGCCGTGTATTTTCTCGTGAAATTTTAATTGAATACATCAGTCACTCGTTCACTAAGAAACAAATTACGGCATCCTTTATACGAAAAATTAAATTAATATATTACGTATAAACCGTTGGCAAGCCCTTTGAATCATCAAGGGTTCTCCCGTAATTAAATTACCAAGTTGAAGATTTTCAGAATGTTGCTCCTACTAAGAAGGACAAACGACCGCAAAGGAATTAGTCCCCAGCTACATTTTATACCATCGACTTTAAAGGGCTGTTATTATTACACACCACCTGGCCATATGGTGCTTTTCGAAAGAAGATGCACCATATCCTTAAAGTACTCATAAAATACTAAAATTTCTATAGGTGTGCCAATATTATTCCAACAAATTAAAATGGGGCCATTTCTCAGGTACGTACGTACCAAACAAAAAAAGAATCATCAAAATCGGTTTATAATTGGCGGAGTAATCGAGTAAATATACAAAAAAAAAAATGCAAACCTCCTTTTTTTTAAGTCGGTTGGAAAACCTTTTTTCTCAAGAGTCGGAGTTATTTAATACTTCTAATCTGCATTGGAGCAGCGTCGTGGGTTTAAGCTGTATATCTCCTCTACAATGATTGGTGTTAGATGTACGAACTGGAGCCGATAAACCACTTTCTCTCCCTCTCCTCTCTCCTCTCATTTGTCTTTTATTAGTTTTACAGTTTCTTAGTGACGTCACGTATGTAATATGATAATATAGGTACCTACTTTTTGCTTTGTCATAGCTTTGTGATGGTAAATGTTTTTGTTTCAATACTTTCTTGAACAAAATATCAGTAATCTGAAAGACATTAAGTTTGCCTTTCCAAAAACCAAACAAGCAAATGTTTTACAAGGCAATATAAATAAATAAATATACTACGACAATACACACATCGCCATCTAGCCCCAAAGTAAGCGTCGCTTGTGTTATGGGTACTAAGATGACTGATGAATATTTTTATGAATAGACAATATACATTAAATACTTATAATATACATATAAACACCCAGACACTGAATTCCATTCATGTTCATCACACAAACATTTTCCAGTTGTGGGAATCGAACACACGGCCTTGGACTCAGAAAGCAGGGTCGCTGCCCACTGCGCCAATCGACTGTCAAAATACGTTACGACTGTGTTGATAAAAAGTAAATGTAATTTTTTTGTATACCTACCCCACTAAAAGCTATATTTTCTTAACCAAATTGAACGTTGGCGAAATTTCAACGCTTTATTGGTTAAGACATTATCATTAATAGCCTATAATATTTTTAATGACAAAATATGAGAAAAAATTAAAAACATCCTGTACATGTAGGAATATGAACGCACTTCGTTCCTACCTATACTGAGTTATATAAATTATGGAACGTAAACAAAAGGTTTTTACATTTATCATTGTCTACCTACCCGCATTCTAAATGGTAATGTGAATAAGTAAAGATTTTGTAGCATTAATTGTGAATGTTAATATATTAATCTATTAGACTAACAAAGCAAAACTTTGTCAACGGCTGGGTGTACGGAAAAATTCTTTTGAGTTTATGCTTACACCTTTAAATTAAGACCTGTGATGTATATTATGTGTAATGAGTTAATAAATAATAATAAATAGCTCACCGGGTGAGTAAAGGCCTCTCCTAAGAAGAGGGTTTGCCTAAACCCACAGTAGTATCGCAGTAGGTAATAGAAGTAGTAGAAGGTAGTAGTAGAACAGAGTTCTTCGTTATTTTCCCTTAGTCGCCTCTTATACACGGCACAATGAGTATTACAATTTTAAATTATTAATTTGACGACCTCCCTGGCGCAACGGTGAGCGCTGTGAATTTAAGTAGGAGGTCCCGGGTTCCCAGCAGGGCAATTTGGAATTAATAATTTCTGAATTTTCTCCGGTCTGGTCTGGTGGGAGGCTTTGGCTAGTTACCACCCTACCGACAAAGACGTGACGCTAAGCGATTTAGTGTTGCGGCGCAATTTCGTATACAAACCGATTAGGGGTATGACTACCATACCCCCTAACAGGTTAACCCGCTACCATCTCAGACTGCATCTTCACTTACCACCACGTGAGATTGCAGTCAAGGGCTAACTTGTAGTGGAATGGCTAAGGGCTAATTTTTAGTAAGTAGCTTTCACCAAATAGCGTAAAAACCGATTAGGTTAGGTTAACCGATTTGGGTTAATACTCCCAACAGGTTAGCCCGTTACAATCTTAGACTGCAATATCTCATCATAAATATGGACTGTGTTAAGGCTGCCACATAAGTAAGTAAGTGATAAACGACTATGACATCGGGAGGTATCTTTGCATCGTTCGAGTCCATGTAGGACTGAAGTGTATCGAAAATGCACCCGTATTTATATCGAAATACCCACCAACACAATGTCACGTTTCTTGGAAACTGCTTATTAATTAAACAATAATTATATTTTGTAAAAATGCTACTAAATTAAATAAAATATCTGGCCAATATGAATGTATAGTTATCAAAAGTGTAATTAATTATTTACCCACTTCATAAAATTACTGTAACTTAAATAATAAACAATTATTTTTTTCTATTATCGAGTAACATGAGTAGGTGTTATAAGACTTCAGGATCTCGACGCTTAGGTCGGCGCTGTTTTATTTACACAACAATCCGTATGGTAATGTATTTAGAGCAACGTCAAAAAGATAACACCAAAAGATATCTGTGGCGATATTTGTCTATGCCAACGTTTAGTTACGGTGAGCTATTACAGTAAAAGCGAATTCTATTATAGTGAAGCGGTGATAGCGCATTGGGTAAGAGCTCGCCTTCATTTTCAGGGCCCGAGTTCGAATCCCAGTTCGCACCTTTAATTTTTCTAAGTTATGTGCGTTTTAATTAAAACATCACTTGCTTCAACGGTGAAGGGAAACATCGTGAGGAAACCTGCATGCCTGAGAGTTCTACATAATGTTCTCAAAGGTGTGTGGAGTCCACCAATCCGTACTGGGCCAGCGTGGTGGACGGCCTTAACCACTTCTTACTGAAGGAGGAGACCCGTGCTCTGTAGTGGGTCAGTATTTGGTTGATGTGATGATCATGACAATTATAGTAAATGAAAAAAACCAAGGTCATAATTATTTAAAGCAGTCCCTTTGAATTTGATAGTGCTCGCCCGGGAAAGTATTACTGGCATGTTTATTTCTGCCACTATGCAGCAAAGTCTTTGTTTCGGCCTTTAAGACGTGGTTGCCTGTGTAATTACTGGCACAAGTGGCTACAACTACGCCTCAGGTTTACGGACTGTTTTGCTGTGTTAATAGCTTATGTATTTGTATGGCTATTCGAATATATAACAAGTTGCCAGAATCCATAAAAGGAATGAATCTTCCTTTATTTAAGAGAAAATTGCATGAGTGGCTATTATTTAAGTGCATTTACTCAATTAATGAATTTTTTGACTTTACTTAATGTTATTATTTTCGACAAATTGTATGCATGTATTATCAACAACGACTTTGTTAATTTCATTAAAATATACTTTTATTTTGACTTAACGGCTTATTTCCATTTCATTAGATGATATTTACTATAGATATTATAATTTATATATTTTTGCGTCCAAATTGTAGTTGTAATTTCTTTTTTAATGTTTTCCTTTTATGTTTTTATTTCATATAATATGATTGTAAAATGCACACCAAATTAATGGTAATACACTGTTTCAACAACAAAAGCTAAATAAACATCTGATTATCTACGTGTATTTATGCAATAAATCTAACTATTATTATTTAAAAAAAAAAAAAAAAAATGGTCGTTGTCATACTACCAGGCGGCCCTAAAAACGAATTAAACTTATTGAACTGCTATAGGATAATTAAAAAAAAAACTATTTTCCAAACTTGGAAAATGTTGGAATTTGAGAAGAATTAAACGCAAGCCCATTTTTTTACCAATAATAAGTATAGAAGACTTTCTTACACTTAATGGCACCATTAAGTACCGTACTGATTAACAATAGTCCAGAAAAACTCATACTGGACTTATCCCGGACTCACGGGTTTCCCTTCTGTTAAATGCCCCAAGATATTGCCTTTTTTTAAAACCCCTATTATAAAAACAACAAAGGAAGGGTTGATGTAGTCTGAAATGTTATAATTTTCTATTAAATTATGAGTGAAACAAATTTAATTTGGCAAATTGTCTTCTAAAATTTTATGATTCCGAAAGCCGGTTTAATTCGGTACAAGTATTTTGTTACAAAGGCGATTTGTTGGGCAATTAAACCTTTTATTATAGTGAACAAGCAAAACGCACCGGTTTTGGTTGTTAAACTTAATTGCGGAAACCAGATCGATTGTTTTTTGAGCACACAATGTTTGTATAGTAACTATAAGGACATTTGTCTGCGTAGAATTTCTAAAATACCGTGAGATAAAGAAATTTCCCTATATATTATATTATAACTTAATCTTTATGTAAATCATTTAGACAATCTTAATCGAACAGTAGCAATTTTTTTTTGCTCTATTAGTTAAAAAATATCTTTTACATTTCCTTAAAAATCTATGTTTTTTTCATTTAAACATTGCAAAGCGGGTGGGAGATCTTCAAATATTTTGGGTAATATGTATTTATAATTCCTTTTTCCGTACACATTATGTGTTTTCGGTAGCATAAACTTTTTAAAACTAGGCAGTTTCCGAAAATTACCATCTAAGATGTTGTATATTAGTAAATTCTTCCTTGAGTACAGCTAATGTTGCTCTGCACTGGCCTATGTCCGTTTCCAAAAACAACTTATGAACAAAAATAACCAAATTCATGGATACAACTTCAAATTAAGGACTCAAACAAACTCTCGTTCCGTATTTCAACCCTTTGTATTTACGAAAATTAAGGAACACGTGTTTGTTACTTTTTAATTAAAAGCCCATATACCAAGTTTCATGGAAATCTTTCATACACTTTTCTTTACGTGTTTAAAGGGGCTTAAGGGGTATAATAAAAAAATACCTTATTCTTAGTACACCTCCGCATCTTTGGCGCTTAAGGAATATCTGAAAGTTCCTGGTGCAGAGTTGAGAGTTGTGTTTTTAAGTAGGTGGGTTCCATCCTCAGCAGTGGCAATTTAGAAATTTAAAATATCTGAATATTCCTCGGTCTGGTCTGGTGGAAGGTTTCGGCCGTAGCTAACATACCGACAAAGTCTAGCCGCCAAGCGATTTAGCGTTCAATGAAACTGATTTATAATAATTGCTTGTACGTCTTGAGAGACGGTTCAAACACTGTCTAAGCGAGACTTCTTTGTATGGTTAAATAAACCGATGCGCGAGCGACATTCACGTCCGCAGATATGGCCGTTAAACCCTTCGGCGCAACCTGAAGATCCCGCGGTATGCCGATAGTACGCGGTGTTCGTATACTTTTTTGAGCAAGAACACCAAGCCAAGCTTCGTCATAGATATGGCATCCCTCATTAATGCTCTTGCGCCATTCATCTCTTCCTTCCGCCAGCCTCTCCCAATGTCTGTGGTCCATTTTGAATTCGAACATGTCCCTCTTGGCACAGTCTTTGAACCTTAAGCGAGGTCGGCCCACTGGCCTCTTAGCATGCCACCTCATCAAGAAGAACCTGCCGAGGCAAACGAGAAGGTTCCATCCGGTGAACATGACCTAGCCAGCGCAAGCGTCTTTGCTTCAGTAGAGACTGGGCATCCCTGCTTTCTTGAGGACTTCCTCATCTGGAGGTGAGATAGCAGACATGCTACTTGTAAAGGAATAAAAAATGTCATTTATATGTAGATCATCATCAACATATCAACTTATTACACATATCTCCTCTCACAGGCTCAGTGTGGAATTGTGGACTCCATACATCTTTGAGAATAATGCAGAACTCTTATGCATGCAGGTTTCTTCACGATGTTTTCCTTCGCCGTTGTAGTAAGTGATATTTTGATTGCTTAAAATGCATATAACTTAAAGAATCGCACTTTCTCGGACTATTAGAAAACGAAGACGTGCGAGCTGGGATTCGAACTCGGCCCCCGAAAATGAAGTTGAAGTTCTACCCACTGGGCTATCACCGCTCCATAAGCTTATAGGTATAGCCCGATGTTAATAATCAATCTGACCAAAACTTCAGAGCGAAATCTGAACTGGTATTTTGGAATATACAGTCTAGAGTCCAGATAGACATGAAAATTTTAGAAGATGCTCTTAAAAAGGTACATACTATTACGTTTTATTATAAATAACGTAAAAATACATACTGTTAGGTGTATATAATAACGGTTCAATTTACGTTCCGTATACGTTCATTCTTCTTCCATTACGCGCCTTTTGTGTTTTTATTGGAAAAGGTTGTTTTGTCTCGGGTTAATGACAGTGCGGTGATCGTCGGGGCTTTTGCGTGGGTGGTAATAGGAAATACTCGTGTAGCTAACGTATACAAATATTCTTGGTTCTGAGGAATATTATTATTCATTGTGTGTGGGTGTCCTGCGTAATTGCGACGGTTATTAAGTTTATTAATAAAAATGCTCTGCTGAATTTGAGCGAAGTCGAAGTAACCTCTGAGCTATAACCCAGAGGGAGCGGAGTTCGAATCGCAGCACGCACCTCTAACTTTTCTAAGTTACGTGCGTTTTATAATTGAAATATCACTTGCTTCAATGGTGAAGACAAATATTGTGACCTACATGCCTGAGAGTTCACCATAATGTTCTCAAAGGTTTGTGGTATCCACCGCACACCACAGTTTGTGGCACTGGGCCAGCGTGGTTGACTACGGCCTTAACCCCTTCTCATTGTAGGAGGAGACCCGTGCCTTTGGAGTTGGAATTTTTAAAATTTGAGAAACACGTATTTCTTAATTTTTAATCGAAAACCTAAAATCAAAGTTTCATGGTTGGAACTTGAAAAATAATAATTTTATACAAAATTTCATCCCCAATTTAACCCTCTTGGGGTTAGAATTTTCAAAAATCCTTTCTTAGCGGATGCCTACGTTGTAATAACTATCTGTGTGCAAAATTTCAGCCCGATCCATCAAGTGCTAAGAGCTGTGCGTTGATTGATCAGTCAGTCAGTCAGTCAGTCACCTTTGCCTTTTAAATATAGGAATAGATGTTTTGAGTTGTAATATAGAATGGTTAGAAACAATATAATGTATACGAAACAGAATAGAAATGTTTCATAACATAGTAGAGTGCGTCAGAATATACTAGGATATAACGAAGTCCGTATTCTAGCTTCATTATAATTTATGTGGAGTCTGTTTTGACCGACATAATTGCGTTATGCGAAGCGTGAACATGTTTGTTTGGATTTTCATCGAGAAAACAAGTACCTATGTTTTGAATATAATTTGCGTTTCGTGTTATCTCAATAAGATTGGATGCTGGAGATGTTGAATTTGTAGTTAATTAAAATCTAAATTTAGAACAACATATATATTATACGTTTTATAAATGAAAAAACGTTCATATGCAGTGGCGTGCACTTCATACATGCACAGAAGCACTGCATACCCTAAAATTGAAATATAGCCGGTATTAGAGAAAGATATTTTCCATTTTATGCAATTTTCCTGCTGTGTGCATACCCTGGTAAGAAATCCAGTGCACGCCACTGTTCATATGTGTGAGGTTGTGTGTGCGAATAAAAACACTTTTGCCAGTTGCCTATTTTCAATAATTATTTAAAACTGTCTTACATCACTCTTCGATTTCTAACTTTATTCTAAATGTTTCACGCAGCAACGGATTATAGAATCTCCTTAATCCGTTGCTGTTTGAAAGAAAGGCTAACATAAAAAACATTGTTTCGTATATATATTTTTTTTAAATAAAATAATATGAGGTGCCTATCTATGAAGTATTTGGCGACCTCACTGGCACAATGGTGACCGTTGTGCTCTTGTAAGTGGGAGATCCCGGGATTGATATCCGTCGGGAAAAAATTGGGAATTTATGACTTCTCAATTTTTGTCTGGTCTTGTGGAAAGCTTTCGCCGTATAAAAGACGTTTGCCGTTGACGTTTGACGTTGATTAGATAGATATAGATTACTAAACCCATACCGTGTTTAATATAACTGCCATATCTCTAACATGCTAGCTTGTTTCTATCTTAGATAGCTTCATTAATTACTAGCAGGTGAGATTGTAGTCGAGACTAACTTATAGTGGAAAAAATACTATTGTTTCACTGGACATACCAATGCGACATAATAAAGATATATCAATAAATTCAAAGTCAAAGTCAAATATTTCTTTATTCAAATAGGCACATAGATGGCACTTTCGATGCGTACAGTACGTGTAAAATATGACACAGAAGTGAGTTGATTGCGATAACTAAATTCGTCAACTTAAACTAAAGCTACGATAATACCATGTAATAAGTATCACACGAGAATTAGGGATCAGGAAATTTGCAGAATTGAATTTACTTCCTTCATAATTTATTGGTAGAGGAAATACCTAACCCTTTCCGTTTGTAATTACTCAAAACAAAATGGCTCCCGAGTGTCGCTACGCGGAAAGCTACGAGAATATCTAAAGTGATTTTGTGACTATTTGTGAAATTTCCGTTCAATCGTTCTTTTTAAGTAAAATGTAATATCATAGATATAAATTTTAAGTAAAATATATATCTATGATTTGTTGGATATAATTAGCGATGTAGCAGTAATCACTGAACCACTGCTACAGAATAACGTTGAGGCGATACTGTGTTTGGGAGAAACAACACCACAGATATGTTAACGTTACATATTATCATGTCGGAGGCACCGACTATCGCTGCTGGCGGTGCCGAACGGGCGCACCAAGCTACTGAAGGAGGCGCCACTGAAGCGCGCACTCCGTACCCTCAATGTGATAGCCGAGAAGACGGATTTATTTCGTAGCACTCTCAGTGAACTCACAAAAAGAGAGATTTGGATTTTATCATATACATTATAGTTATATATATTATTAAAATTTAAATAACATGCTGCATTGTCGTATTAGGATAACTTTTTCCTGTAATGACAAAAATGTAAGATTGGGAATAAATAAATAAATAAATGTCACTGCCGACATAGAGTTATATTTGTTTAAATAATAAATAAATAAATATATTACGACAATGCACATAACGCCATCTAGCCCCATTGCGTCGCTCGTGTTAAGGGTACTAAGATAAGTGATGAATATTTTTTATGAATATTATACATAAATACTTAAAATATATAGATAAACACCCGGACACTGAAAAACATTAATGTTCATCTCACAAATATTACCCAGTTGTGGGTATCGAACCCACGGCCTTGGATTCAGAAATCAGGGTCGCTGCCTAACGCGCCAATTGGGCGTCAAAAGTGTACATAGGTACTTACCCGTTTTTTGGAACAGAAATATATTTTTCGAGTTATTCGAGACTTGAAATTCTAAGAATTCATTCTAAAACAGAATCCAATTAGAGCGAAATATAATTAAAATGATATTTGACTTCATGACAACATTCGTTCATTACGGTAAATAGTTACAACAAATTGTTTCTAAAGATAAATTCCTTTATTAAATCAAATCAAATATTTTATTTCAATGTTTTACAGTTAGGTACACTGTAAACTTTCTAAATGTCATACAAATCTGTCAATATTTCAATAATTATTATAACATGGTTAAATTCATGGAATTAAGTTTAAAAAAAACATAGAAAAATTATATATGACCAAAGTTTGTAATTATTGAAATGAATTTACCTGAAATTATAATTTAAATCTAGCTATTAGTATACCTACCTACCTTTTTAGCAATTAAGTACAACTATTCACAAATTAAAATGATTCGGTATCAGTCCATTTGTTTTATAATTTTCGTTCGTAATCACCACGCTGGGCAGACGGGTTGGTGATCGCAGAAGATGGTAGTAGTTGCACAGAGAACGCTGATGCCCGTTCTCTTTTATATTTCCTTACTTCGTACGACACCCGCGGGAAGATAGATAGGGTATACCTTATGTATGGAGCATAAAAGCCGATGTACATCACAGGAGTGTCAGTCTGCTCTAAAAACGTAAAGTAAACCAGCAGAATAGTAAAACCATACTCCAATCGGTTTCCTACGCATCAATGTACTGGAACACTTAAACTGTAGTAGTACACTTAAGCTTTGTCAGTAGGGGGAACTAGAATCCGACCAGGCTTGACCAGAAAAAATGCAGAAATTCGCGGTCTCAAATCAAATCCCAATTCAAAAATATTTTATTCACGTAGACGTCGTTACAGGCACTTATGAAGCGTTCCTACATTTAACATGTTACACTAATATTAGTGATGGTGATAACTGCATTCGTTAACTTAAAACTACAGCTAGGAGGGTTCCAAATGCGCCCTGGTCTAAGAAGAGCCCACAACAAACTTAGCCAGGTAATCAAACTTATAACCTCCTACTCAAAGGACTCCACTCACCACTGCATCCGGGAGGTCGTCAGAAAAAATGTATTTTGTAAATTCTACATACATTGTTAAGACAGTGAAGCTCTATCTTTGTAGTTTCAAATAATTTAGTACTTGCTCTCTTGCTACGATTATATTAACTGCGTAGGCACTGCGTCGCGCAATACGTAGCGGAGCCCTCTACGCCGCACTTAGACGCTACGTCGCAGATAGTTTCCATTCTACTGTAATAATATTATTAGCATGAACATAGATCGTTTTTAAGGAATTCTACACTCTACGATCCACATAATATCTCTAGCACCAACGTTCCAACGGTATTATTATATTTTAATTGCTTTTTATAGCTGACTTTTATTTAACAACAAAAATAAGATTTTTTCCGAATAAACCTTTCAAGGTTAAACGATTATTATTTTAAAATGTTAATACTTGAGAGGCCATAGAGGTACATTATTTAAAATCTCTGTGACTTATCTGTGAAACTGAAACGCGTGACTCCTGTCACTTTATTAGGTAGGCGTCGCGTAGCGTAGGTACTATGCACGTGTAGGTCTTGTATGTTCGATAGGGTTGTCAGTAAACAATAAGAATATTGAAAAATAAATGAGCTTCTTTTAATTTATTACTTTTACAGGGTGATTCGTTATGAAATATACTTATACACCCTTCAACATTATTTCGTATATCCGTTACACGTTGTATATACCTTTTTTGTACACCACTAATATAGCTAAGGGAATAAAAGCATAACAAAAACACAAAGATTGAAGAGTAAAGGTAGGTAACCTTAACCATTTTAATGGGTCTAAAATATTGCGTTTTTTATTTTATACATGAATTAATAGCTTAAGTGATCTTAAGGACATTATAACGGAGTTAGCTCAAGTATCCTGGAGATGGACGGTTACTTTAAGTGCGGGAAAACGAACAGCTCTATCTACTCTACTGCCAAAGTTGAGGGAAACAGAATAAAAAAGCAAGCTGACAGGTAATGCGATGAATATTCAGCTCATTCCGAAACAATCTAGGAAAATCCAATAATAAAGACATCAAAAATCGAAGTGATCGTTTGTCGTCAACGCCGAAATTAAAATGGAGTGGGCGAATTAATTATCGATTTTAATTAAAACTTCCGACGGGAATAAACGATGCGTACTTATTCCAAACTTTCGATGCTTTCGATGTTTGAGCAAAAGCTTCGGATAATATCGGCTCCAAATTGTAATTTATACCCACTTTCAGATGTGGGATTTTGTATTTAAGTTGATTGCACACTGCCGCACGAGCCGCAACGTGGCGAAAGCGCCGCATAGTGGTGCAAGAGCCATACATAGTGTAACTGCATTTTTCACTACTGAACCAGCATGAATCGCGAAATGCGCGTGATTATAAAAATACAAATTTAAATGCCGCGCTGGTTTAATTTTGGTAGTAGTAGAGCTTTTCGCGATGCTTTTTTCTGCTGCTCAGCAGTATTTTTGCAATGCTGTGTTCCGGTCTAAAGGGCGTGGTTGCAAGAGTAATTAAAGGAACATGAAGCTGAACACCTAGTCCTCAAACTGATAGACACAGGTTGCTTTTTGCAGGACGTGCTCCTTGTGTGTCCTGTGAAGTGTTGATCTGTTTACAGGTGATAGTTTTCCACTTACCATCAGGTGGGCTGTCAGCTTGGTCCGTCAATTATTACTATAAAAAAAGTTACTTTAAAACTAAACATACTTTTTACCGCGGACGTAGATTGACCTTCACTTTATGTGCGTCCGGTTCAGTGGAATCTATCTGCTAATTCGCTTAAATTTTCTGGTGCTGAAAAGCAATTCGTGCGGTCATAACAATAACAGTCTGCAATCAGCTTTACTCGTAACAAATACTGTTGTAATACGTAATTATGATTGCTCTGAAAATTTGGATTTGTGATTTTCTATTGGTTTGAGTGTCTCTGCAGAAATGGTTATTTACATTAGTCAATTAATTAATAACTGTTGAATCGCAGTTTTAGTTAAACAATTTTTTGTGCAATTTGATGAATGTAGAAACCTAACCACAACAAGATTCGCCCGTTATTTTACTCGTTAAACATTGTCAAGAGAGGCAAAGGTACTAAGATTGCACCTTATTTTACCTGGTGGAACAATGAATAATAATATTATTTTCTGGTTAATGTATTAAATAAATTAATTAATATTACACATGTATTACTAATTTGGCCAAATAAAAAAAAAAAAATTGTGTTTATCAATGCTTTCAATTGAATTTATTTGAAAAGGTTTTAAGGTTTCTATTTTTATTCATCTCACTAGATTTAATTTAAGTGTATGGTTCTCGCTCCAGAGACGGCCGATAATAACTGCGACTCAGTCTTGCACTATAGCAGTATTATCGAATTCGGGTTTCATGATACACATTACCTTAAAAAATAAAAAAATCTATAAAAGCAATAAAGGCGAACTTAGTTGACATATTCTTACTCATATTATGGCTATTATTGCATATACGTATATATACTTACAAATACACACAATATTAGTGTTTAATTACTTGTAAGTATATATGAAATGAAGCGGCGATAGCTTAGGGGGATTGGGTAGGGGCTGAACTTCACATTCGGGGGGCCGAGTTCGAATCCCAGTACGCACCTCTAACTTTTCTAAGTTATGTGCGTTTTAAGTAACTAAAATATCACTTGCTTCAACGGTGAAGGAAAACATCGTGAGGAAACCTGCATGCCTGAGAGTTCTACATAATGTTTCCAAAGGTGTATGGAGTCCACCAATATGTACTGGGCCAGCGCGGTG
Organism: Pararge aegeria; assembly: GCF_905163445.1. Lineage (NCBI taxonomy): Eukaryota > Metazoa > Arthropoda > Insecta > Lepidoptera > Nymphalidae > Pararge > Pararge aegeria. The sequence continues at coordinate 3,254,239 of NC_053180.1, forward strand.
GACTATGGCCTTAACTTCTTCTCATTGTGGAAGGAGACCCGTGCTCTGTAGTGGGCCGCTAATGGGTTGATGTGACGATGATGAATGTTATAATAATAAGCCACACCGTTCGGTTTATCTTGGTTTTCCCAATCCTTAGGTTGCCTGGAAGAGATCGCTACTAAGCGATAAGGCCGCATTTAGTATTTTACTTTTTATTCGTAATCGAACAAATAAAGTGTAAAAATAAATAAATAATGAAAAATGTGTGCGGTATTGCATAAAATACCAAATTCAAAAGTCAAAAATATCTTTATTCTTTATCTTTATAGGTGGCACTTTTGATGCATACATAAGAATTACACGGTAGTGAGATGATGGCGATAACCACATTCGTAAACTTAAAACTAAAGCTACAAAGGTTCTAAACGCGACCTAAGAAGAAGCCCACAACAAACTTAGCTTACCTTATTTTGTCGCCTGGCCATAACCTAAATATCTATTGTCACCGCAATTCGACATCTTTTACAACAAAAGACCGACAGATTTAACATGATTTCCATGGCCGATACTTTCAGAATTTTATTGTTTCATTGTGAATGTTTCACAGCGGCCATTGTTTAATTCCGAATGGATGGAAGTGACTGAAAGTTTTACTGACAAAACAAAACTATCAGATTTAATCCCTATTCTCACCTGAAAAGTGATGGAGAAAAATGATATTTTTGCACATGTATTTGTAGAAACCCCTCGGTTTTATTCCGGACTAGGTTCAGTCAAAAGATTTCCAACAGATGTCCCTGGACTAGGCAGCTGGTATCTGGGAGACGATTGTTTTCACGTCACGACAAAGCGTAACTGCAGTTTTTTTGTAATTTCAAATTCAAAATTTATTCATTTATTTCAAGTAGGCCTAGTTTATAAGCACTTTTAAAACGTCAAGACAGTCGGTTTGTAGTGACTCTACCACCAGTTCGAAAGGCAGATTCCACCGAGAAGAGCCGGCATGAAACTTAGCAGATAGATCTTTTTTAAAATAATTTTACAGTTAACAATCTTTTAAATTAACTATCTTGTGAGAGATGAGAGCGGAGCCTGCTTCCAAGCAACCTTGTCGTTAAGAAATTCATCAATCGTATAGAACCACGATTTTTTAAATGTGCCTTAACACATTGTTTCAACTTATGCATTGGCAGGTCCAAAATTACCTTTCGGAAACGATATGCAGATGTCACTAACTTATGTTCATTTCGAGAAAGGCGGTTGTTTATATCCACTTATGATTTATTTATTTATTAAGAGCACTAACAACATGCATGTTACGCGTTCCTAAATATAGGACATACACAAAAACATGGACTTATATGCAAGTCAATTACAAGTGCACATAGCATTGACAAAGCGTCATGTAAACTTTGTTTGACAAAAAAATTTAACTTACCGATAAGTGTTCGGCATCGGACAAATACTTATAATATACACCCAAACACTGAAAAACATTCATGCTCATCACACAAACATTCTCCAGTAGTGGGAATCGAACCCACGGCCTTGGACTCAGAAAGCAGGGTCGCTGCAAACTGCGCCAATCGGCCGCATCTACGCAGTCCCGTCGTGACGTATGCACAGGGTATGCAGATGATATAAAATGAAGAAAATCTCCAGTACGGGTTATAAATACTGAAGGGTAGGCTTTTTATAACTCTTTATCACAATTTTCAGTGGCGTGCACTGGGTTTCTTACCAGGATATGCATACAGCAGGAAAATTGCATAAAACGGCAAAAATCCTATACGTGTTAAATATCGATATTAGGGAAGGCAGTGCTATCGTGCATATATGAAGTGCACGTCACTGACTCTTATAATGCCTATTCTTAAGTATTTCATAACTCTGGAGACTGGAGATTTTCTGAATTTTATAACATCAATATATATATATATATTTTATTTATATATTTGTATAATTTTTAAATCTTATTTATTGCACCACCTACCTCTTTTCTATGTTTTTTCCTTTTACGCATTGGTTGCTATGAAGAAATCGCTATGTAGCGATAAGGCGACCAAATTGTACTCTCTTGCTATGTATTTATATCTCTGTAACTACTTTTTTTCTTTGGTGTACGATAAAAGTGTATTCATTCATTCATTCATTCATCTGCATACTGACCGTTGTATGTACCCGTTGAACTATATTTAAGAAATCAGGTGGGCCATCTGATCTGACCGTCTGTCAATTATTACTATACAAAAAAAAAACAACATTTGATTCATTACATTGTAATATTTAATTCATGAGTGCAACTATGTTATAATACTGCAATGTGATAAATTGCAGGGGTAATGTGTGTAATAAAAAGTTTATTATCAAAAGTTAACGGTCGTATAAGTACTTAATTTATGTAATGGAGCCTTCCCTAATTTTCCTGTTCATCGCTCTGTTACTTTGACACAACTCTTAACTGATTTTAAAATAGAAAGCATATTTCAATTATTGTTAGTATTAGGTATGCATATGATATTATAAAATGAAGAAAATCTCCAGTACGAGTAATGAAATACTTAAGAATAGGCATTATAAGAGTCAGTGGCGTGCACTTCATATATGCACGTAAGCACTGCCTACCCTAAATTCGATATATAACACGTATAGGTGAAGGATTTTGCCTACATACTGAAAAAAATTCACGTTCATCACACAAACATTTTCCAGTTGTGGGAATCAAACCCACGGCCTTAGACTCGGAAAGCAGGATCGCTGTCCACTGCGCCGCACCATTCGGCCGTCATAATAAATAAAGTATTAAGGATATTTCTATACTTTTTCCTTTAAATCAGCATTGTACACGTTAAAAAAAGAAAAGGTACTTAAAAAAAAAGTGAGAATTTTCCTGATTTAAACATTATTTACTCTCGAAACTTGTTTGAATAGAGACATCAATTACTCTTAACAAAGGGAACGAAATAAATTACAACTGTAATAACGTTATTGCTTCTACAGCTATAACGTTATTATAACGCAGATTAACAAACTTGAGCGTCTCCAAAATCTTGCTATTCGGTTCATATTTGGCCTACGCAAATATGACCACGTTTCCGAATTTCGACAAAAACTCAAGTGGCTCCCTATTCGCCGTCGCCGGGATTTGCATGTACTTTCGCTTCTGTACTGTGTTTTATTTCATTTAAAAACTCCTTCTTATCTTAAGGAGAAGTTTACTTTTCTGGGAGTGCAATCTGATTTAAGATCGTGTCGCGCGCTGACTCTGAGTACGCCTTTTCATAGAACTAAGTTCTATGAGCACTCGTTTACAGTGCAAGCCATAGCGCTATGGAATGCGCTCCCAATAGACATAAGGCAGTCTAAGACACTTTGTATTTTTAAGAAAGCTGTCAAAAACCACTATAGTTTGAATTGAAGACGACTTGTAATAGTATTTACTGTTGTTAATGTATTTATGATATGTTATAGTATATATTAGTTTATTATTATTTTTTATTATTTAATTTATTATGTATTATTTTATTTGTGTAATCTAGTTTAAGTATTAGTATGTAGTTATTAGTATGTATTTTTTTTTAATATGCACAACCTGCAGTATGTTATCCTTTTGTTTTCCTTATCCTAAGGTTGCCTGGAAGAGATCGCTACGAAGCGATAAGGCCGCCTTTTGTATACTTCTTCTGTCTGTGTTTTCTTTTATTCTTTTTTTGTATTTTTATTTGTGTGCAAATAAAGAGTATAAATAAATAAATAAATAAACGTTACTGGCGGGCCCCTGTAACGTTATTGTTTAGAATTCGAACAAACTTTTACAATTATTGCTTTGACACTTTGAACTTCGCTTTTAACAAAATTATCATTATTAATTATTTTGATCTGGCTTCAATACACTACATAGTGTGCACACTAACAACATGCACCAACCCGCAATGTCAAGTTGCAGTCTATTCCGTCTTAGACTGCAACTTGACATTGCGGGCTCACCTGCTAGGGGTATGACAGTTATGTTAAGCCCATACCCCTAATTTATTTCTACAAGACATCGTACTGAAACGCTAAAACACATAGCAGCACGTCTTTGTCGGTAGGGAGGTAACTGTCGGTAAAGCCAACACCGCAGCCTCCCACCAGACCAGACTGGAGGAAATTCAGAAGTTACAAATTTCCTAATTGCTCATTCCGGGGATCGAACATGAGACCTCCCACTTAAATCCTCTACGCTCACCTTTGCGCTAGGGTGGTCGTTAAACTTCTATATAAGTTTTGTTTCTTACATCGTTCTTCTATTACGACTAGCAACTCTGTTAGCGTAGAGTTTCTGACTAAGCGTGAGTTAGGAACTGTCCTAGAATGACTTTGCCCATCTCCTGAAAGCAAAGATAAAAAAAAAACATCTTTAGTAGTAGGTACGTCTTTCCGCTCCATAACATTAATAGTCAAAATCTTCACTGTCCTACAAGAGTTCTGCCTCAACACGGACATCGGTCAGATTGATTTGTTAAAAAAAGGACATGAATTTTTCTTTTTTTACAAACTTTAAATTGGCCCTATTTTGAAAACAGCTTGACAGTTTTTTATTATTTTTGCAAGTCAAAAGAAGTCATAGTCTTATTAATACAATAGTAATTTTTTTCAGGCCAGTGAAAAACATAATGGAGCGCAGTTTGTTTTACGTGTTTCCTCTCTAGTACATTAATAGTCAAAATCCTCACTGTCCCGTAATAGTTCTGCCTCAACACGGACATCAGTCAGGTTGATTTGTTGGCCTCAGGTTTGGGACGATATAATTTATCACAGGACGTCATGCTTACACATAACATAAGTAAAGGAGAAAGAGATATGTCATCTATATATAAGGATTTAAAACGTGTTAGGTGCGTGTTGGGAAACGCGCACTGTGGGGTTCCGTAGTCACAATATGCGGTCTAAGAAATAAATAATATTCTACGGCAATACAAACATCGCCATCTAGCCCTAAAGTAAGCGTAGCTTTTGTTATGGGTACTAAGATAGCTGATGAATATTTTTATGAATATAATACATATAAATACTTATAATATACAGATTAACACCCAGACACTGAAATTCATTCATGTTCATCACAAATATTTTCCAGTTGTGGGAATCGAACCCACGGTCTTTTTTTTAAACTCTTTATTTTTACACCACTACACAGTTAGGAAAATAAAGGACGAATATAAAGAAACACAAAAACTGGAGCAGAAGAGCCGGCACACTTAAAAGCGATCTCTGCCAGGCAACCTTAGGATTAGAACAACAAGAGCGAAAACAAATAGGTGGTCTAAAACTATTATAAACCTACATTCAAATAAGTACATACGAATACATAAACAAAATATACACAAATAAAAAAATAGAATATATATAAATACTCTTCTACTCTTCGTATAATACTCTTCTTCTCGTCTTTCGTTACCATTAGATCTTATTTTCTATGTAACTAACTAACCCTATTATATATATTTTTCTAGTACTACAAATCTAAGCGTATCCGTAAATGGATGGATAGATACACGTGGTAAAAGTACAAAGTTATATGGATACGTTTTATATAGATTGCAGAACCCTAAAAGACCCAAACCACCTTCCATAGGTTAAAAGGTCAGTAAAATTTTACTGAAATAAAATCGGCAACACAATATAAAATAAAAACCGGCACCTGTAAAAGTGGTAAAAAAAAGATTATGTTTTTATTGCTACAGAATCTGGCTTAAAATGCTAATGTCTGTTAGAATATAACAACTCAGTCTTACAATTTATTTACGACGCGGAAACATAATAATAATAATAATAATAATATAATAAAGCTTTATTTACATTCCTTACAATTAAATACCTTACTGGCTAAATATAATAGAGTTAAGTAAATACAATTTTCCTTAATCCTAAATTCTTATTTTCTATTTTAATGTTTTCATAGCTAAGTAATATATTGCCCTTATTGTACTTATACTATCTAATTTACGTAAGGACCGCCAGTAGCGGTAAAAGCCTCCTCCATATTTTTCCATTTGCACCTGTCCCTTGCAAGAGTACTCCATGTCTTACCCGCAACTTTCGCGATGTCGTCCTCCCATCTTTTCAATGGCCTACCGGGTCTTCTCTTCCAATCCATGGGATGCCAGTTGGTAACAATTTTTGTCCATCTACTATCTTGACATCTTTGAATGTGACCCGCCCATCTCCATTTAAGTTGCATAATTAGCTTTATGGCGTCTCTTGCTTTGGTCTCTCGTCTTATATCAGAGCACCTAATGCGGTCTTTAAGTTTAAGGCCAACTATACTCCTCTCCAAACCTCTTTGACATGTCCTTATTTTTTTCAATGTCCTGATTGAGAGGGGCCAGGACTGGCATGCATAGGTAAGACATGGTAATATACACGTCTCTAGCGCTTTTGTTTTTAATCTTATTGGTAAATTTCCTTTAAAAATTTCCTTCATGCTCCAATATTTTTTCCATGTATTGGTGATTCGTCTATCTATTTCTTTGTCAATAGAGTTTTGGAATGAGATCAGATGACCAAGATAGATATATTCTTCTACGTATTCTATAACTTTCGATTGTATTTGTATCTGACTGCATGTGGAGTTTGTGATAATTTTCGTTTTTTCTTGATTTATATGCAGACCTACTTTCATACTTTGTAAATTTAATGTTTCCAACATATACTGTAAACCATCTGAACTTTCAGAAAATAGTACTATGTCGTCCGCAAACCTCAGGTGTGACAAGAAGCTACCGTATATTTTTAGCCCGACGTTGTCCCAATTTAGTGTCCTGAATATATTTTCAAGGACAGCTAAAAAAAGCTTTGAAGAGAGCGGGTCGCCTTGCCTTAAACCTCTTTCTAATTTAAATGGGATTCCGACCGTGTCTATACGAACGCTAGATGTACTTTTGTGGTAGAGTTCTTTTATAATGTCTATGTATTCACTATTAATACCCTGTTCTGCTAGAGCATTCCACATAGCATTATGGGAAATGGAATCGAATGCTTTAGAATAATCGATAAATCCAATGTATAATGGTTTTCCATATTCCTTGTATTTTTCTATTATATTTTTTAGTGTGTGAATATGATCTATTGTGGAAAATCCTTGTATAAAACCTGCTTGTTCTACTCCCTGGTTTTCATCTATGATTTTTGTTATGCGTCGCAATAAAGTGGTAGCGAACACTTTATAGATGCATGATGTTAGACTGATAGGCCTGTAATTACATATTTGTTTCGGGTCTCCTTTTTTATAAATTAATGAAATTTCAGAATATGTCCACTGAGTCGGTAGTTTTTTCGTATAAAGTATAATGTTAAAAAGTTTCGTCAATGGTATAATAAGACTGTCCTTTCCAGCTATTATTATTTCATTGCTAATACCGTCCGGTCCAGGGCTTTTGTCATGTTTTAATTTATTTATTGATAACTCTACCTCTCTTTCCATAAACGGTGGTGCTGGGTCCGTATTGTATGTTTCTACTTTTGTACCATTTGTATGGGATTGTTGACTGTATAGAGCTCTATAATATTGAGTAGCTATCTGAATAGTTTCATTTCTGTTAGTAACGGTACAGCCTGTAGCGGTTTCTATCTGACTCATGACGATTTTCGTATTGGCTAACTTCTTATAAGCTTTCTTCACTGCTCCAGTTTTTTCTAGTAAGTGTTGGAGTATATGTAGTCTGTAATTTTTAGTATTTTCCCTTATTTTTTTATTAATAGTTCTATACAGCATGCTCAGTTTTTTCTTTTCTTTTCTTGTTTTATTTCTTTTATTCTTCAACTCGTGTCTTTCATTTATTAGATCTTCCACTTCCTTATTTATTATATTTTGCCTTTTGTTTTCTCTACTTGTAATTTTAGATACTTTTGTGCTATCAAATATAGTTTTTTCTATGATGTCATACATTTCTTGGGGGTTTTCCGTCTCATTCCAATATGTTTTGAATATTTTGCTTGCAAGTGATGCTTTAAGTTTAGGTATATCTACATATTTTACTGACTTTTGATTGAATCGTCGTCTAGATCGTTTTTGACAGGTAATATTTAAAGTTGCTCTTACCATCCTATGATCACTTGGAAATTTTAAACTGCTAAGGACATTAACATTCTCTATCGACTTAGGGACATTTGTTGTAATGAAGTCTATTTCATTTCTTGTGGATCCGTTTGGCGACTCCCATGTCCATCTAAGTTGTTTAGGCTTGTAAAATATAGTATTCATTATGGTTAATTTATTTTGTTGACAAAATTCTATAAATAATTCACCTCTTTCGTTTTTGATGCCGTATCCGTATTTTCCCATGATAAATCCCATATTATTATTTGTCTGTCCTACCTTTGCATTCATGTCTCCCATTAGAATCATTTTTAGATCACATTTTTTAATTGTATTGTGCAAGCATTCGTAAAAATAATGGATTTCAATGTCCTTCGCTTCACTTGTAGGAGCATATACCTGAATAATTGAGAAGATATTTCCTTCAATTTGCACTCGAAGTACGGCCACTCTCTCGCTTATACCTATAAAATCCAATATTATAATTTGATTTTGTTTTCTTATCAGAAAACCGACTCCTTTTTCTCCTTTCGTTTCTCCGAAGCTATATAGTATGTATTGGCCTCTATCTTCCATGTTATATCCCAACCGGCGAACTTCTGATAGACCTATAATATCCCATTTTATTTTCGCTATCGCATGCTCTAGTTGTATGACTCTATCTTCATTTCCTAATGATCTGACGTTAAAAGTAGATATATAATACTTTTTCTTTAATGGAGGGTGTTTGTCTACTACCCCCGCGGTGACAAACCGTTCTGGGGGAGATTTTTTATGTATTCTACCTTTATATATAGTGTTTGTAGTGTTGTTGGTGGTTTTTAGTCGTGGACTCATAAATAATTGCTATTGATTATCGGGTGTCATGCTTTCTGTGTTTTTGTTTTGCATGAAATGACGTATTCCATAAGACATTGTTTTGTTCTTTTTATTATGCTGTGTTTCTGTGAACGTATTGTGCTCGTTTCGATTTTCTTCCGTATGTTTTGTATTTGGAGGAGTGATATTTAGGGGTCTTTTCTGTACAAAGTTCGATCGAGAATTCGTTAGTGGTTTTTCATTTCTTTTAGTTACTATCAGTTTATCGTATCTTAATATAGCTTGGTTTCCTTGCTCTCTTTCCTTTTTTACTTGCTCCTGTAGGTTTTTTCTGATTTCAAGCACCTTTTGAGGATAATCGTGTTTTACGTAAATATTTAAACTCTCAAAGCCTTTTTTACATTTTAATATTTTTATTTTAGTTCCTAGTCTAACAAACGTAACCTTAACAGGCCTAATTTTACCCGTATCCTTTTTTCCTACTCTGTGAACTATTTCAATGTCTCTATAGCTGCAGTCTATTTCCATATTTTTATTTATAGTTTCCACTATTTTGTTTTCGAGTTCTTCGTAACTTTTTTCGCCTTCTGATATTCCGAAAAATAATAGATTTTTTTCTCTTAGTTGCTTCTCTATAAGAGACATTCGTTTTTCTTGGTCTTCACTCAAAATTTTCATATCCTGAAGCTCTTTCTGAAGACAATCAAATTTCTGGTCAATGTTGTTATTTATTTTTGTAGTTATTTTTTCTTCCATTCTTTCCAGAGCTTTTAAGAGTTGCTCCGTGTCTCCTGCCATTTTTTTTTTCCTTATTGAATAAACAGTAGGTATTAAGGTAGCTTAAAGTATGAGTTTAGCCAGAAAATAAGAGCAACGGGTAAATTATCCGAGTATGTTTGAGCACCACTTTTTAAAAATTTTTTTTGATTACTTGTTGCTTATTCTTATTTAAATATTTATTAGCAAATATATTTAGTAACAAAGAATAGTATTATTTTATATACAATATTATAGGTTCTATTCAGATTACAACAATGAGTGTATTGCAAAACATCTAACAACAAATAAATATACAAACTGAAACGATTTATTATAATGTTTTCTCAGTTTATATCATTTTCACTTTTATATTATCATCTTGCGTTATTTAGACGGGCACAATCAGACATGTTCACTACTAGGTAAATTCACTGAGATTCTGTTCCTTTTATTTGCATATCAAGTTTTCAGAACCGCTAACGCCACCTGTTTGTTATCTATCTAATGATCATCTAGCGCCATCTATTGGTATCATCAGTTATTACTACGTAATTCCAATAACGTAGAGTTTTAAAGTTCTCACTGCTTAATGTTAATGGTTATTCGTAGATGGCATTCCTTCTCGCGTAGTTTAGATAAATATGAATAGATGGCATTATTATCTTCACATTACACCGTTAATTTAAAAAAACTGTAATTTTTACATTATTTTCCTTGATAATGTTTAATTTGCACAAATTTTTCATATATTTACATTTATTACACTTTAGATGTCTATAGAGGCACTAATATCATTCTAAACTTTTACATTTATTTGGTTTTACAGTTGTTAATTTCGAAAACGTATTTTGTAATTATTTACTTTATTTCCACTATTTAGGTTTGGATAACACTTGTGCTTGAAGTTTTCACTGTTTACTAAAGAATTTTAACTTTTAATTGACTGAACATCTCTGTTTTTAAATTTAAAAACACTTTTTATACGGAGCTATTGTTCACATGACACCACTAGCGCCATCACCTTAATTTACATGACAAGCTTATGCGGAAACATAAGCGTGCCCTAAATTATGATTTATGTTGTCCTGTGTCCAGTTTAATTGGATTCAGATTCATTATGCCGTCGCTGCACTCTGGATTAGTGATGGACGGACATACATTCGTTGGACGGATGAATAATGTGTACCGACCACTTGTACACACGTAACGTGTGTATACAAGTAAAATTGGGATTCATGAGTACTTTACTTATGTATACCTATCACAGTCACGTATGAAGCGTTTATGCGTCGATTTAGTTTCTTTTTTTTAGTCCACTACAAGTTAACACTACTACAAGCTATGATGAAAATTATTAAAAAGTCTTAACATTTATTCATTGTAAATCAACATCTTCTGAGGATGCTCCGGTTTCGGAGCGAAACGTGCGTACGTACCCTACATTGCCGAAGATCTGTTGGGTGTGGCGTATAAGGATTGAAGAAATTATAAATTACACCATACATAGTCTCCTGCTTTTCGCGGAGTATAGCAAATTAAGCTTAATTTTCATAATATACCATGGATTTCCGCACGTAACGCCTGCTTCTATCCAACACAAGCTATTATTTCACACATCATCATATCAACACATTCCAGGACGTAGTCCACCACGCTGGCCTAGCGCGGATTAGTGGACTCCAAACACGTTTAAGAACATTATGGAGAACTCTCAGGCTTGCAGGTTTCCTCACGTTTTATCCTATATCGTTGAAGCAAGTTAGAGGTGCGTGCTTGGACTCAGCCCCCCGCCATCACCACCACCATCATATAGGGTATCACCGCTTCAAGTATGCTTATAGATTTAGTAGATTTTTTGTAGATTTTGATCGAAATAAATAATGTGTAATACTAGCGGTCTATCGTCCGTGTATAAGTTAACCTTAAAAGTCACGGAAAGTACTAAATAAACTTTTAAAGGAGAACAACTTGGTCGTCCATGATTTTATCGCAACATTAACCGTTTACGCAGCGCAGGCAGCAAAAGCTCTTAAAAGAAAAAAAAATCGCGATTTTGTAACATTCTTCAGTTTTGCTTTGCTTCTTTTAGTCTAAGCGTAATGATACAGCCTTCCTCGATAAGTGGGCTATCCAACACTAAAATATTTTTTCAAATCGGACCAGGAGTTCCTGAGATAATCGCGTTCAAATATAAAAACAAACAAGCTCTTCCGCTTTATATATTATAAGATTATTTTTTATGTTTAGTTCTTACATGTTATTATCATGGGCACTTGTTATCGATATTAATATACCTATATTGATATATATGTATATTGTAAGGTCTAACAATATACATATATCTATACTTATAATAAAACTGTAAGATTCTAGAAGACTGTTGACTGGAAGACTGATTCTGGAAGTAACTGGAAGATTTCTGTACATTTAATGTATTTTGAAAATTTTGACCGGGTGATGTTTCATAATAACTGAGTCCAAAACAGATTTTTATTTAATTTTTGTCTGTCTGTCTGTCTGTGCGGGCATCATGTGAAATCTACTGAACGGATTTAAATAAAATTTGGTATAGTGGTAACTGATATTCCGGGTCAACATATAGGCTACTTTTTATCCCGCTAAGAAATTTTTTATCAATTTTACTTCATAGCTCAGTTAAATTTGAACCGATTTAAATAATTCTTTTTTTATTTGAAAGTGTATATTATCAAGCATGTTAATTTAGCAATTTTAATGAAGATCTTATAAATATTGTCAGAGATAAAGAACATAAATCTTCACAGATAACAGCGAATCGCAAGGCATATGGGACAACGATCGAATGCATGCGTACCATCTTACTTATATCTATTATAAATGCGAAAGTTTGTGAGTTTGGATGTATGGATGGATGGATGTATGTATGTATGTATGAAACGAAGACGTTTAAAGTAATCATTGTTACTTAAAAAAAAAGTCCGGGAGGCTAAATGTCTAACTGTTAAGGCACAATAACCGCTTTTTGTTATAATTTGTCAATCAAAACTCGGGCACAATCTTAAGATGGTGACGTTCCTATCAGATCTTTATCCAAAAAATAGTTTTATAGTTAAAATGGATTATGTATTTGCAAATTCCTTTTTAAATTATTCAAATTGGACTTATCGTTTAGACGTTACGACGGGTATAGAAATGCTAAAATTTTTTTTATTTATATTTGATGCAGACGAAGTTGCGCGGGTCAGCTAGTAGTAAACAAATAATTTGATACATTTTCTTGCAGCCAATGAAAGAAACAATTTCTTCCCATTACAACATTTGCTAGACTAATTAGTTTCAGTACTGTTTGAAGTCGCCAGTATTAGACGAGACTATTCATTTATCTATAACAAAACCGTAACCAAGCGGCTTAGTATTCCAGTGAGATGCGGTTAGAAGCGTATTAGTGATCTTCAAAACTGGCATAATTATCTCCGGTCTTAGGAATAAGAATGGTGACAGTAACAAAGAATCTAAATAAACAAAGCTAAAATATTGTAATGCTATATATTAGATTCTTGTATTATGAAAAACGTGCTTTTATTTATATTCGAAGTGAGATTGCTGTTTATTTTTAATAAATGCGAAACGCCGAATTCTAAATTATGACGTCACTTCTACATAAACATAATTTCTTACCTCTGAATTTTGTAAAGTTCTGCGTAAGTAAGTATTTTGTGATTTCAACTATCAGTTACTAAGGTTTTTTTTAAATACCAAAATCAATAATCTTTAGCTATAGATCAAGGACTTGCTAAAGCTTTAATTAGCCTATGACGTCACGATGACGGCGAGCGTTTTCGTATTTCTTATACAACGTTCGAATGAAAACCGAAATAATACTTCACAGGCTTTCGAGGTACATTATGCACTGTCTCTGAGACTTATCTTTGAAACAAAAACCCTAATAGTTCTTAACTAAACTACAGCCATAGATTTTAATGAAATAAACCAGATACAACCCTAACATCCCATGCTAAATTAAAATCATGTGACTGCCACTTTAATAAGCGTCGCGTAGCGTAGGTACTATGCGCGTGTGGGTCTTTTATCTTCAATATGGTCATCATAAGTGAACACTAAGAGTGTTTTGAATTGGAAATAAATATGCTTCTTTTGATTTAATTTTTTACAAGAAATCATATAAATGTATCTTTCAATATTATTTCGTAATTCGTTGTTGTTAACACATATGACATTGTATAATTATAAATAAAAAAAGAAAACGGGGTTAAAATAACCCTTTGTCAGGATGCAATCTATCAGTATCGAAACTTCATTAAAATAGGTTCAGAAGTTACAATACGATATGTTACGACCATAGATAATAAACACTTTAACAGACACAACATTTATAAAATTAGTTGGGATTCAAAATTGTACGCTTTACAATTATGGTAACAAAATATATCACCTCAGACAATATGTAGGTCTTATGTATAAAAATTGATTGAAAGGCAAACAAAAAGCAAACAGGTTTAGAAATATAAGCTCAAATTCTACATCGCACTAACGAATTTTTCATACTTTTGACCTATGTATAAACACGGTCTCGCGTTGTCGAAATATAAAGTCGTACAAATTAGAAAGTTATGTAACGTTCTCATGGTATCGCTCCGATAAATGTATCTTTTTTGCCGCACATCGCCAGGAAAAAATCGGTTAGATCTCATCTTCAAAACGCCCAAAATATATAATACTCTATCATTTATGAAGATAATCATACGTGTAGGTCTACTTTCATTGGTTTTATAAAGGTAGAACGCCGTTGGTTTTTGTCTGCAAACTCTTATTCTTTTTAACTTGTATTCTGCCTTAATTGGTTTCAAGCTTCGTTTGGAGCAAGCTTTATTAGACGTGACATGTATGTGCATATAGATAAATCTCACACTGCTGCAAGAACCGCAATAGATGAAAAAAAAACCAACCAGCCCTTTTTTGAATTATATCGCTTCTTTAACAGGAAATCTTAGTGTAAGTTATTTGGGAAATAACGCGTAGTCCAATCAATCGTTTATTTCAACCCGATTCCAGATCTTCAAAACATGAAGACACTGAAAAGGGGATAAGGCCGTAGTCCACCCCGCCGGCCCTGTGCGCATTGGTGGACTACATACTTAAATATACATTACATTCTAATAACAGACGTATAAGTCGTCAGGTTGGCTAAAATTAATGACTTTGGTAGTACTTTATCTAATGACTTATAGTACTACCATATTACACTTAGAATCATTTTTAATTACCAGGTTCTTTATATTCTACTGTAAAAGACTTAAGCATTTAGATGGTTTAATATAATTCGAATTCGCAAGTGAAGCCAACGACTTGATATACACTGAGATACAAAATAGGCTTGTGACAGGTCCGTACGAATTGATATACACTGAGATACAAAATAGGCTTGTGACAAGTCTTGCAGCAGTGCGCGATTAACTATTTCCGCATGCACTAATATAGATTTGAATTCCCGTTTCGAGAGTTTTCTAGCAATTTCATTTTGCAATTTCGCAAAAGTTCAGACTTTGCATGCGACGACTTTGACGCGTGTTATAGTGCTGTTGTAAATTGAATTTTGCGAACGTTTGCACTTTTGTGCTACGGGAACATAACGGAGAATCAGTAGCATCCTCTGTGCTGCTACTACAACCATCTACTGATATCACCAACCCATCAATGCTTTAAAGTGAAGTGAAAATAGTGTACAGCGATTAGCAATGATTTGTTTTTACCTGTAAATATCCTATTGAAGCGAATCTTGTATTTGTGAGACAATGAGAAGATAATCTTAGCAAGAACACATTACGTAGGGGATCTAAAACAAAAAAATACATTAAACTTAAATGTATATTTTTAACATAGGAATGGCGATAACGACGCCAGAAAAAAAAAAAAAAAAAAAAATAGCGCTGCAGGTAACTTATGCATATTAAATGACGTTGATTTGCAATTCGATGTATACTTACGATTAGGAACAAAAATATAGGCGATGTTGCAAGCTGCGCTGAGGAAATAACCTGAAGATAGAGTAGCTTTTCTACCAATTCTATCCAAGACAAGAACGGCGGTAAATCTTTAAACTTTTAGTAATTAAAGTACGTACGTAATTTAATTACAAATTCAGTAATAAGTTCAGTTTGTTTTAAAACAAGTACTCGAATTAAACTGTTTTTATGACGAAGCGGGAACGTGTTCGTTCAGAAATAAATGGGATTCCTTGAAAACTCGTTAGTCATGTTGACTACATACATTTGTTTTCGATTTTTGAATCTCGTCGACATAGTCAAGGTTCTTGGGGAGCGTTGCGATACAGTTACTGTTAGTTCTTTAAATCAAAAATTAAGTTGGAAAGTTGATATAAACATTTAATTAAAACTGAGAGTTACATAGATGTCGACCAGAGACGTATGGTCTCATTAGCGCTCTACAGTCAATTGCCTCCCGTCACGGGACCCCTGGCTCTCACAGGAAGGCAGGCATTCCTAGAAACGATAGCGAGTTATGCTGTGTAAGAGTTAACCGCCACCGTTTCTAGGCGCGGAGCCGGTGTTTGTAGGCAAGGAGCTGGTAACATAACTACATTGTGGCTCAGTGAATAATAAATAAACATTGAATAAGCTGTGCTTCATAGTTTTACTTGAGTAAGAAAAAATGGATCTTACTAGTCGTAAGATTAACGCATATTAATTTATAACTGTTCCGATTTCTAATTAGCTCTGTACCGCGGTTTCACCCGCAATCCTAATATATCCTACTAATATTATAAATATGAAAGTGTGGATGTTTGTTACTCAATCACGCAAAAATGGCTGAACGGATTTGGATAAAATTTGGCATGCATGTAGCCTTAGAAATGGAAAAGATCATAGGCTACCTTCTATCCCGATTCCTTAAGTAGTTCCCAAGGCAAAAGTTGTTTTTGAGCTAAGCCGCGGGCAGACAGCTTTGAAATTTCGTATGCATGTCGCCTATTCTATGAAAAAGGGCATGTACTTTCTATAACGATCTCTCAAATAGTTCCCTTGGTAGGATTAAAAATTGTTAACGACAGAAGCTTTAGACCCAATTTTAAAGTCTTACCTATTTTCCCGGGAAATAAGAGAGTTCCCGTGGAAATAAAAAACCTTAATCCAAGCGAACGTAGTCGCGGGTATCAGCTAGTAAGTTCATAGATGTTAATAAAAATCTTGCTCAAGACTCCTATTAAACGTGTCTTTTCTTTTATTGAAAAATAGCACGATTGAAAATGTAAACGCTTCAGCTTTTTATTATGAGTATCATATTATCTTTTAACATAAAAGTACTTAGCCCACCAGGATTCAAGATTCACGGTTTTTTATCGTTTTACGGGTAATATATTTTGTTACAATCCTTAACTGCAATGCCACCTGATGTCAAGTGATGAGAGCACATCTTTGGCGGTCAGCGGTTGGCCAAATTACAGATTATAAATTCCCAAACTGCCTCTGCCGGGGATCGAAACCGAGACCTCCTACAGCGTTCAACACTGCGCCATGAGGTCGTCAACCTAAAGTAAAATTGAAAATCAAAAATTAAATTTTTGTTTTTTTACCGTAATAAAAAAAAAATTAGCTCTTTGAGCTTTTTGGATCCTCGACTTCCACTGCTTTGTGTCGCTTGTGACCAGTGGCTCCCTGGGACTCTCTTTATTTTATCTGTCTACTTAGCAAAGGGGTCTGAGAACCGCTACGCTTTACAACTTTGAGCAACATTCAGTTCAGTTCGTTCGTTCAGTTTTGAACGATTAAAAAGGATACCGACCGAAGTGAATACTTTAACTTTTAAGCGAGCCTTTAATGTAACGAAGAATGTGTTTGAAAAAAGAACGTCGCACAGGTGTCTCATTGGTCTGCAAAACAAACTTTTTAATTGGATTATAAACCCAATTAAAAAGCTCTTAGTCCCGCCGTAAATCTGTACTCTGGATGAATTATTAAAAAAAAGAATTTCATAAGAAAATAAAAGTTTGGTAAAACTTTCACCAAGTTGTTGGGCGGAAACTTGAATCTATAACGTTTTACAAAGTGGAACACTAGATGTAAGTTTCGCGAGGAGTATTGCGCTCGGGGCAATTCGCAAGCGGTACAGTATTTTGATAATCTGTGATTTCGTACATTCTACAGAACTAAGATAAAAATGCTGCACGTCAAAATGTGATTCTTGTCTTATCGACATAATATGAGCCTAATGAATACCTTAAAGAATATCTAATTACGAAATAAGCATTATATCACCTTCATTTGACATAAGTCACCTCGGCCCTTCCCAGTCAGAGAAAAGTGGCGACTGTATTTCTGATACTTATAACAGCTGCACGAATTCCAATTTATAAAAAGTAAAGATCTGCGAGATCACGAACTAAAAATACTTTGGTAATACGAAAGTTTACCAAGGTTTCACTAGTTTTCCTTAATCAAAATCATAAACTTTAATATGAATTAATATTCAATTGAATATTCATGTACTAGGTTATAAAAGAACCTTTGCGATCGTCGATGGTTAAGTGAGTAAGAGTAATAGAATTATGCGTTTTTCGTACAGCAAGCGTCCTAACCTCGCTGGTACAATAGAAAGTCCCTTTGCGCGGTCTGAGTCTTAATAAAATACTGAAGTGTGTCAGTAACGCAGCCGTATTTGTCTGAAAATACTTACCAACACGTTTTGATCATTCGCTATGAATCAATGTCATTTTGATTATTTCTTGAAAACTGTTACATAAATTATATGACAATAATAAGCACATTGGGTTTAGTTTATAAATTATCTGGCACATATCTAGTAACAGTTATCAAAAGTATAAACATTTACTCACTTTACAAAATTACTGTAACGTAATACATTAATACTCAAAGTTAGGACTTATCGCTATCTTTTATAGTTTACGCCATACCCCATAAAACGTGATGTGCCTATAATATTAGTATTTCCCTTGGAGCACCATCCGTTAATGCAATTTTATTACTTGATCACACTACTTTCGATCGGGAGGTCAGGTTTGAAGCAATTTAGAAGTTACCAACTTTATATACAAGGTGGACAAAGTTTCTGGGTAAATATTGGAACGGGAAATGTTATTAGGTAACTCACGACTTCTTTATTACGTGTCGGTGGGTGTAAAAACAAGGGTTCTGGTTGGAGAAATAGTCTTCTCCAACTTTTGAACGGTATGGAAATTTTTGGGCAATGGAAAGTGCGTGTGAACATTAAGAACGTACTCCGGAATGTTTTTAGCGATAGAAAGTTGTTTTAGAAAACAATGCATACTTTTGTTATTAAAGCGAAAGTGTGTTTGTTTGTTTGTCCTTATTTCACGCTCTTACCTCCTCCTCTCCTTACCTCCTCCGGTCCTTACAGCACCCAATTGACTTGAATTTTGGCATAGTTTACTTAAAAGTAATATATTATATATATATATTTTTTTATTGTAAGAGGAAATCCTCATGGATGTCAACCGGTCAGTTTATACCTCTTAACATGCCCGACTTTGCTGAGTACAACACTCCGCGACCTACGGATTAAAACCTCCTCCGACCGTCCTTCCCGGAACCGCAAACTTCAGAAATGTGGCTGTCTGATTAGGCTTCGTCTGCCTTTTGCCGATCCCATTCATCCTTTACTCGTTTTTGCATAATGTTCTGAAGCATCGTTGCACCCCTACTCCACACTTCTCTACTTTTCAACATTTGGGGCACCAGATTTACCCTCGCAAGAGGATCTCTATCTCCACATTCAAATATTAGGTGATTTGGCTTGTCTTCCTCACCACATTGAGGACAGTCTTCACTGGATGCTTTGCCTATTGCATGCAGGAAAGTATTGAAGACTCCATGCCCACTCAGTGCCTGTGTTATTAACTTTTCGACCTCACCATGCTTTCTTTCTTGCCACTTTGTAAGATCTTTTATTAGGTACTCTGGAAGAACATCCAATTCCAAAGGGTGGTTTACAGAAATATTCGTATTTTCACACCACCTTCCTTGACGTCCTTGACTTATATTACTTTAATTTAACGACTTATTTACCGCGGTTAACTTTTTTTTTTTATTTCGCTACAAGTTGACCACAACCTCAATTGCTGGTAAGTGATCAGTCCAAGATTGTATCGGGCTAACTTGTTAGGAGTATCCAAAGTTCAAGATCCATTTTGGGCCAAAAATTTATAAAATACACTATCTTTCTGTAGTTATTTTCTCAGCATATGCTATATGCCTTTATGCAGCATTACTAAGTTTAAACTGTGTATGCTTATTTGATATAGTGCCATTATACAAAGTGTAATGGAATCTTAAATATTACTTAACATAAGAAGTACATTATTTACTGTATCTGAGACTTATCCGTGAAACCTACACACTAATAGTTTTTGTGTGAACCAGTGCCATAGTTTTTAGTGAAATAAATCTTCTAAAGCCCTAATATCACATGCAAAATTAAAATCAAGTGACTCCTGTAATTTTATTAGGTACGCGTCGTTTAGCGTAGGTACTATGCCCGTGTTGGTACTTTATCTTCAATAGGGTTGTCAGAAGTAAACACTTATGACAACCCTTACCTTACCCTAACCTAACCCTACCCTTTTTGAAAACGTTTGTAAGGATAAAAAATAAGCTCCTCTTTATATAATATTGTTACAGGTGATTCCTTATGAAATATACTTATGCACTTTTCAACACGCCATTGCATAAGCTATTTGGAAGGGCCTTGAACTTACAGGTATTATATGGTTTGTGGGAATAATTGAAAAATTTGGGAAAACTGCAAACACTTTAGTTTATAAGTGTGTACGAAATAAAACGTTTAAGTAGCAAGCTCATTGTACGACTCTAATAGAGTTTTAACTCTTATTGATTATTTGAGCTAGTTTGGTGAGCTTTTACTTACGGTTATATATGAACTGTAGCAATAATTTAGGGGGCTAATAACATGTCAGTGTGTAAATGCGGCGCTGGTTATTTACGAGTCCATCCGTTACTCATATATCATACCCGGATCAAGCGTTCACTCATTTAGCGGTGAAACGTGATGTAATTTGGCCAACGAATGCCTGCACTTAGTATATTATCATCATCAGTGTATTAACGTCACTGACCTCTCTTAGTTGAAATACATACTAGTAGCTTAGAAACACCAATGCTGCTTGTAGTAGTATAGTAGCACTCGTTCGGGGAAGTCAGTAGCTATGTCACAAAAAACTCTATTAAGTAGGTAATTCCTCAATTTTTGAGTCTATAGGGCGCATAAAGATATTTCATAAGGGATCACCTTTTAAAAATATTAAATCAATAGAAGCATATTTATTTATCTGTACAAACTAATTCAAAGCAAACTAAGTGCTTACATGTGACAACCCTATTGAAGATAAAAGACCGACACGCGCATAGTAGCAACGCTACGCGACGCGTAGTTAATAAAGTGACAGGTGTCACTTGATTTTAATTCTGCATGTGATAATAGGGCTGTATCTGATTTCTTTGAGTGAAAACTAGCGCAGTGCTTTAGCTCAAGAACTATTAGCGTTTGGGTTTCACAGATAAGTTTAAGAGGTAGTAAACAAAGTACCTCTAAAGCATGTGGAGTAATGTTTCGGTTTTCATTTACACGTAAACCCCATAAGCTCATTCAGTTTTGCCGCTTGGTTATGCCCGATATTAGCTTTTCCACTAATTAAATTCCTAATGAAACGTTATAATTGTTTTATGAATTTTATAGTTAAGAAAAAGGGTAACAAAAACTGTAATAACCGTGTAATAACTGTCCGTCCGTCACTAGGCTATGTCTCATGAACCGTCATTATTTATTATTATTTCTCTAGAAGTAAAAATAAAATCTCTAGTAATTAGACAGATATAAATAATTTAGCTTAATTGGGGGTTTCTGCAAGAAAATCTAAAAAAAAATTACACGTTGTATATGCCATGTTATAAATATACTTTATAATATCATAAGTTTTGTTTTTGCCACTCCCACACTCGTTTTTCTCGCACATCCGAAGGTTGGCCGGTAGAATATGCTTCAGCATTAAGTCCCCTTTAAGTAAATCGTTTTTTCTTTGGTTGTGCAATAAACAAAATTATTTAGGTAAATGTACGTGCATTTAGATTTTAAATCCACAGATTCAAATTCTGGACTTTAGCAATAATTTAAGATTCTTCAAACTTGTCAGTGCGTAAGTGCCTCACATAAATCATATCCGAATCACGCGTTCACGCATTTAGCGGTGAGACGTGACGTCATTTGGCGCACATTTGCATTTTCGGATAGTTTTAGAATAATTGGCTGGTATTTGATAAATGGTGATAAACATTGGAGCTTTTAGCCTTTTAATTTCGATACAAGCTAGTCCTCGGCTGCAATCTCACCTGGTAAGTATTGATGCAGTCTAAGACAGTAGCAGGCTCACTGTTTAGCAGTTTAATGTTAAACCTTTACACGCTCCAGAACTTGGCAGCTCTCTTTGTCGGTAGCCACTGCCAGAGCTCAAACCAAAGAGAATTCGGAGTAATACATTCTAAGCTTTGCCGTTAATCGAAATACCTCACTCACTAATTTATCAGTTTTCAACCGACTTGTAATAATGAGAAGGCTCTCTATTCGCCTGTATTATTAAAAATGACCGCATCAAAATTCGTTGTGCAGTTTTAAGAATCTATACATATATCGGGACAGATAGACAGCGGCGGTAGTGATGTTAAAATGACATATACCTACTCTCCTCAATAGAACGACAACTCTAATAGCATGAAAAGTGAAAATTATATTTATACTAGTGGACTCCAGCACCATCTGTCGGGCTGAATTGTGAATCTAAACCATCCAGGGTGCCACCCAAACGCATACCAAAAAATACATTCAAATCGGTCCAGCCGTTTAGGAGGAGTTCAGTGACACACACACGGACACAATAAATATATGTATAAAGATTAGTTAATCGTTAATAACACTTTCTGAGTGAGTGTTTAACGACCGTGCCGGCGCAGCGGTAAGATCGATGGATTTAAGTGCGACGTCCTGGAATCGATCCCCGGAAGAGGAAATCTGGGAATTCATAATTTCGGATTTTTCTCTGGTCTCGTCTAGTGGGACGCTTCGGTTGTGGCTGGTAACCACCCCACTGACAAAAATGTGCTGCTAAGCGATTTAGCGTTCTGGTACGACGTCGCATAGACACCTATTAGGTACATAGATTTAATACTACTGCTATCTAACCATCAAGAGAAATTGTAGTAAAAAAAAAGTCAAAGCAATACCGCAGATGGCAGTAACCCTTTTTTGATCAGCGGTTAAATTACGAGCAAAGTCACAGTTAATACCTAGTGTATTGCAAATATGGATGAACGTTTTAACAGGATAGAGCCGTCTGTTTGATCGATGTTCTCTCGGGATAGCCGTTGGCGACGAACGACGTGTAATACTAAAAGAGGACTTCGAAGCACATGTTTCAGGAGAGGATATATGAAGATTATTGGACGTATTCTAGATGAAATTTTGACGCAGCTGTCTGGAATTAAATTCTCATAATCTCATCATCATCAACCCATTACCGGCCAACCCATTAACTAATCTTTATATATATATTTCTTGTGTGCGTGTGTATGTCACTAAACTCCTCCTAGACGGCTGGACCGATTTAAATTATTATTTTGGTATACGTTTGGGTGGCAACCTGGATGGTTTAGATTCACAAATTAGCCCGACAGATGGCGCTGGGGCCCGCTAGTCTTTATATATATATTTCTTGTGTGCGTGTGTATGTCACTGAACTCCTCCTAGACGGCTGGACTGATTTGAATGAATTTTTCGGTATGCGTTTGGGTGGCACCCTGGATGGTTTAGATTCACAAATCAGCCCGACAGATGGCGCTGGAGTCAACTAGTATAAATATAATTTTCACTTTTCATTCTCTTGTCGTTGTATAAAGGAGAGTAGGTATATGGTCTCTACAGGGTATGTATCTATACGGCCTCCTTCCTCAATGAGAAGGGGTTAAGGCCTTCAACCACGCTGGCCTAGTGCGGATTGGTGGACTAAATCTACTTTAAGATTTTATAAAAATCCTTTTATTCTAGGCTGAGTAAGGCTAAGTGTGCAAATAAAGAGTAAAAATAAAAATAAGTCAGTAAATAAATAATAAATAAAAATAAATATAATGCGACAATACACACATCGCCAT
The DNA here is from genome assembly GCF_905163445.1 of Pararge aegeria. NCBI lineage: Eukaryota > Metazoa > Arthropoda > Insecta > Lepidoptera > Nymphalidae > Pararge > Pararge aegeria. The sequence continues at coordinate 3,278,089 of NC_053180.1, forward strand.
CTAGCCCCAAAGTAAGCGAACCTTGTGTTATGGGTACTAAGATAGCTGTTGAATATTTTTTATGAATATAAAATATATTAACATAAATAATAATAATAATAATAAATATACTACGACAATACACACATCGCCCCATCTAGCCCCAAACTAAGCGTAGCTTGTGTTATGGGTACTAAGATGACTGATGAATATTTTTATGAATTATATATACATAAATACTTAGAAAATACATATAAACACCCAGACACTGAAAAACACTTAATGCTAATCACACAAACATTTTCCAGTTGTGGGAATCGAACCCACGGCCTTGGCCTCAGAAAGCAGGGTCGCTGCCCACTGCGCCAGTCGGCCGTCGAATAACATAAATACCTATGATATACAGATAAACACCCAGACAATGAAAAACATTCATCAGTGCCATCTCTTGGAATACTCATGAAATATATCGGGCTTATTAACTACGTGGTACATTATTAATCAGTTTTAAAAATTTAAAATGCATATAAAAATTTTCGGAACCGACAGGCTACGGTCGCTATAAGACTGATGTAAAAGGCATATACTAATTTTCGGGAGCGATGGTAGGAGAGCCGTAGCTTGATTGGTGAAAGCGCTCAGGCCGCGATTGCCCGAGAGTCGCAGGTTCAAATCTAAATTAAATCGTCGATCGTTCCTAACTCCATTAATAAACGCAGTCTCTTTTGCGTTTATAAAATTTACTAGCTGCTGCCCGCGTAGGTAGTTCGTCCACGTTTTATATAAATCTCCTAGCAACCGTTTGTTTTCGTGGGAAAGTGGCCCATGTTACTTTCCGTTCTTTCAACTAACTCTACGCTTAAAATCATATTGTTTTATTGCTTAGTTAGGACGTGATGGAAGGACAGACAAACAAACTCACTTTTACATTAATAATATTAGTTAGGACCTACGTATTCATAATCCATTCCAATCCATCCAACTTTACTTCATTGTCACTATATAATGAGATTTTTTGAATCTCAGCTCAAATTTGCGAAATAAGGATAAGTAGAAAACTTAATTTACTTTTCTGTGGTAAGTAAATCTTAACGACTCGAACCTCTCCCACCTCTTGACACGAAAAAAGGGAATACACTCGTAAACTAAACTCAGGGTCTGGGACTTACCCAATTTAACTTTGCTAACGGCGCCATTTCAACTGTTTACGACCCCTGCCGTGTGATACACCGCAGTGTAACGGTTTTAAAGTTGCAACAACACTGCGTTATGCGACTTATATGCCCTCATACAATGCATAGGTAGGTTTTCATTATTATTTATTTATTAATGCGCTTTATTTGTATATTCTATCTTATTATCTAACACTGAAAAGGAATGTAAATGTCACGATTCCAAACGTTCGCTAGCGCCACATACCTATCAACTTTCAAAATGTCATTCGCTTTCGGACTATTCTCGCTAACGTACAACGCGGCGCGGCGCGCACGTCCTGGTTAATTCGGGACTTCAACACTTTCTTATCATCCACTATCTTCGACTATCGCTGCCAGCATCTATGTTTGAAACCGCCGATGAGACCTATGGAGCCAGGAGCGGGGTACCCCAAATAGGAGAATCCTGCATCGACAGGTAAGTTGTATACGTGCATACTTTCAGTGTTAGAACTTAATACGTTACAAATATTCCATACATACTTTTCATGTACTTGGCATGTAGCAGGATACAAAAGGCGGCCTTATCGCTCGCGATCTCCTAAGGTTGCCTCGCAGAGATCGCTTGCAAGGTGGACTACGGGCTTAAGCCCGTAGTCCACCATGCAGGCCCAGTGCAGATTGGTGGACTCCACACACCTTTGAGAACATTATGGACAAGTCTCAGGCATGCTGGTTTCCTCGCGATGTTTTCCTTCACCGTTAAAGCAAGCGATATTTTAATTATAACGCACGTAACTTGGGCCTACTGGGGTTAATTCAAAGTTCTACCCCACTGAGCTATCACCGCTTTCGTTCAGCTTATCATCGTGTAGCTCTCATTCGTCTATAACCTTTTTATTCTACGCATAAAACACATGAAACGAATAGCGAATACGCGTATCTGTCGAATTGTCGGCTTATGGACACACATCACGGGCGATAAATACGCCGATTATGTGCATAGACTGCCCCGACACGTATTTCCCTGGGGCCGTGTTGAACGCTGTGGTGTTGGTCTTGGGTGCAATCCCCTGCTGGGTCAATATGGGATTTATGGTTTTTCTCTAGTCCGGCCTGGAGGCTTCGGCCGTGGCTGACGAAAAAACCTCTTAGAACCAGAATAGGCTCTTAGGCCTTGCCTCTAAGAGTTTGGTCATCCCTTACCACCAGTTGAGATTGCAGTCAAAGACTAACTGGTAGTGGAATAAAAAAAAAATCCTGTGCCATTTGTTCACACGTCAGAAATGTAACTTCTGAAAAGTAGCCTACGAGAGATTGAGGTGTGTCTACATCGTATCGTATTAGAACTATTAGGATCGATATTAGGTTTTTGAAGTGAAACTTCTTTATCGGGGTTGGAAAAAAAATTATTGTAACATTTTTCAGTTACGCGTCACATTTTTTCGTTACGCGCCGTCTTTTTCTTGTCCCAACCACGGTGGATTCGAGTTTATTCGAACTTCAAATGCATTGCAAAATTTAAACGGCTGAAGATGTAAGCATATATCATAATACTAATGATGTTGTTAACATTGTAACTTCATCGATAGATTTTTCTGTTCTTTCTCCTGATTTATGTATGGCTCAATGCCAAATGGAAAATAGGATGAATATTTTGATTGTTGCACTTTATATATCTCCAAATCAGAAGTTGGACGATATAATTAATTTTTTTCCTCCTCCTCCCTCTTCGTGCCGCTTTACTCGGTTGCAATAATGATAAAAAACCGATCTGCATCAGAAAAATCTTTGAAGCTAGTTGAATTTTTGAAAGATTATTTGAATTTTATATAAAATTTTATATAAAAAAATTGCTGGAGTTTTTATGGAATGTAAACAATATTTGACGGCCGACTGGCGCAGTGGGCAGCGACCCTGCTTTCTGAGTCCAAGGCCGTGGGTTCGATTCCCACAACGGGAAAATGTTTGTGTGATAAACATAAGTGTTTTTCAGTGTCTGGGTGTTTATATGTATATTATAAGTATTTTATTTATATTACCAATTCATAAAAATATTCTTCAGTCATCTTAGTACGCATTACACAAGCTTACTTTAGGGCTAGATGGCGATGTGTGTATTGTCGTAGTATATTTCTTTATTAATATTTATATTTCATATTTTGTTATCATAAGCCATAATAATAATATTACAATTAGATTAAAGCTGTAATAATCTTAGTAGTAATAAAGTAAAATGACATAATTGTATTATTTGTATTCATGTCCATGATAATAAAAGCCTTTTGTTAAACTTTATCTAATCTAACTTTATTTAACCAGTTTCTGTAAAGTTGCAGTAGATCATTTTTTCGAAAAATAAGGTCTTTAAGAAGTTTCACTTTTTACGTGTGTACACTAGTACACGCACACATTTTTTTATTTAGTTTCCATGGTAACTAAATAATGGTAGAATAGGTAAAAAAATCTATAATGTTTTCTATCTTTCTCTGTCCTATACATTTAAGTGTTTTTGGCTCAATGGATTTATTTTCTCGTTTGAAATCACAACGATTCCAAAGAAGTTTCACTTCAAAGGGATATGAGTTTAATATAACTGTGAACGGTATTAGTATGTAACTAAGATAAAGGCGAGTGCAGCAGAGTGCACTGCTTGTTTTTAATATAAGTATGCATGGAGTTTGAAGACTAATTAAATTATTTTTTATCTAACTACTCGTATATAACTTCGGTAACGACTCAATTTCCTCTGTTTACGATCGTTCGCCGTGAGGTGCACAGATGCGTAACATTTTATGATTTTAATATAAACGTGTAGGAAGTTTCAGCTTAATCATTTATAAAGCGATATTTTTTTACATTGATTCGGTCTGAATAAAGTCAAAGTAAAATATTTCTTTATTCAAATAGGTACATAGATGGCACTTTTGATGAGTATATTACACGTAAAATATAGAAGTGTTTTGATAGCGATAACTACATTTGTAAACATAAAACTAAAGCTGCTAGTAAATTATAATCTTAATGATATTTTTTTAAAGAATATAATAGAATAGAATACGTTAGTTTACCAGAACAACACAAACAGACTTACATACGGAGTAACTTATAATTTAATACTCAATTAATAATAATTTGAAGTCCGGGATGTGTAGTCCTAATAAAAAGGTTTCTTACTCAGCTTAATGGTGCGGATAGTATGTAGGTACACACAACTCTCGTAGTCTGTCAGCATCTACCAGGGAACTCCCGATAAAAAACTTACATAGAAGATATAAATAACATAAATAAGAGCCCTTTTCAAAGAATTATCGAAAAGGGTTATCGAGTCTACCGGTGATCCTAGAGCGGGCAGTTACCTTGGCCAACGAATTAGTTTGGCCATCCAAAGGCAATGCTGCCAGCATTTTAGGAACTGTGCCTCGCTGCGGTGGTTTCGAGGACGTTTTAGATTTTATTTAGTTTTTAAATAGTTTATTTTAGGTAATAACATAAATAAATATACACTGTATTACATTTATTATTTTATATATTTATGTATTTTTTTTTGAGTGTAAATCTATGTAATTAAATGTATAGAATTGCGATTTCCCGTCACTCATTGCCTTATTCCATTAGTTAAGGTAGCCTGGAAGAGATCACTTTTAATTTTATATATATAGAAGGTTGAAGAGAGACATTGGTAAATTTTTATAAAATTGTAGATTACAATTTAAAAAGAAAAATTAGGGAATGAGGCGTACAGAACACGCGAGCGAAGCCCCTGGCGAATGTAGTGAAACTTCCGTTAAAGCATACAATGAAAGCCTGGTATTAAACCGCAATACATGTTGCACGCAGTAATGTCCTAGCTGTCAGATGTAAATGTCAAGATTGAAGCCGATGAGCAATTTGCAAAATTAACATACCTAATCCGCAGGTGTAATAACGCGCACACATTTCGCAATTTGTATTGTATATTTTCATTGGTATATAAATAAGTTAATACAATAAAAAAAACAACTGAAAATTCTGTTTATTTGAATTATCCCAACATACTGTTAAACTATATCTATGAAAGTATTATAAATCTGTACTTATAATACTTATTTTAAAACTTTAGCGGGTCGAATTCAATACATTGATATAATTTAAAAAAATATTTTAGATGGCATTCTATAATCGATACTGAACCCAAAACTGTAATTTTTTCATTCGTGTCAATCTGTATCATGGCCGCGCATCACGCTAAAATGATTGAATGAATTTAAATGAACCTTTGCAAAATTTGAGTTCATACTACGAAGTAGGACATAGGATACTTTTTATCCCGAAATTAAGCTCAGTTCCTTAGGGAGGGGCGATGAAAGTGTTTGACGATTTAACACCGTAACTCCGTAACTCCGTGGTTATACTACCAGTTTAAGTTTGCACAAATTTCGTGTTGCTCTGATGAATATTTGGAGATAGGGGACAGAACTCTTCAGCGGAAAGCAGCAAACAAATACATAAAGTGTAGTCACATATAAGAGGTCTTCAATGCTACGACTTAATAAAAAATTTAGAAATTTTCTTGCTTAACTTTTAGCATACAAATACCCTTACGATGTAGTGCTGCTGTTAGGCCACACATTAGTAAAACAGTCATTTGTGATAGGGAATTCACTGTATTTAAAATAAGGCAAAACTGGAGTAGGTTCTCGGGACCGGCATTTGCTATGGGCAATGTTTACGTGATTGAAGGTTTAAAATGGTGACTAAAGAGCGAGAACAGTAGTTTGTTTAAATATGTTAAAATATTATCTATCCTTAATATTATAGGTTTTCCTTAATTTACGCGGGAGAGTCTCATCTAGTTATAATAATATAAGCGGTGATAGCCCAGTGGTTAACACAACCCCGAAAGGGAGATCTAGTTCGATCCCGCAACGCATCTCTTTTCGGAGTTAAGTGCATTTTTGATTTAAGCAATTCAATATCACTTGCTTTAAGGAAGGAAAACATCGTGAGGACACCTAAGAGTTCTCCATAATATTCTCAAGGACGTATAAAGTCTACCAATCCGTACTTGGCCAGCCTGATGGACTACGGCCTAAACACTTCTTATTTTCACCAAGCTCAGCTTAGTAGCGATTTGTTATGTTGTGACTTATAACTATATTCTACCCAATAGCACAATTACCCAATAGTAACAAATTGGAAAATCCAAAAGTGCACGCCTCATAGCGGTCATTCACATTTTACATTTTGCGTTTTTTAACATGAAATTACAAATAAAATTAATATCTTTATGTCTCACGCGATTTTATGAGACGAAATTTACATAGCGCTTTCGCGAATCTTGATTTTCCACATACTCTTCCATATAGAAAAAATAGATATTGATAAATTATAATTAAACGACAGTACTTAGAACGCTAATTTTAACTAGGAATCAGCACAGTGCATTACTTTATATAATAAAAAAAAACTCAAAGCTCACCTGTGTAACCAATTTGTCTGCACCAATTCAGTTATTACCGGTTATAATATCTTTAACAACCTAGCGCCACCTACCGGGTACAGTTTTTCTAAACTACATAAGACGCGGCCGGCTTTTAACATTTCTATACCCTTCGTTACTTCTAAACAATACGTACAGTTTGAGTAATTTTATAAATAAAAAGTCAAGACAGGCAAACTGACGCGGCGCGACCTTTGTTTTATAATATGTAAAGATAAAGATAGAAAAAAAAATGAATATTTTACAACGAAGTAGTCAAAAATAATGAAGGTTAGCCCTTGACTGCAATCATACCTGATGGTTAATGATTATGCAGTCAATCAAGATGGTAGTGGGCTAACCTTTTAGGGGTTAAGGCTGTGATATTAAACCCATATACCAAATCGATATATACGCGAAATCGTACCGGAACGCTAAATCGCTTTACGGCACATCTTAATTGATGGGGTTGTAACTAGCTGCTCCAGGCAGACCAGCGAAAATTCAGAAATTATAAAATCCGACATTGCCCCTGCCGGAAATCGAACTCGAGACCACCTATTTAAAACCACAAAGCGTCTTAGTGCACCAGGGAGGTCGTCACAGTCGCTATGGACCTTTTTTAATTTAGACAGTTATTTAACCAATGCTTAAAATCTAAGATCCCCCATTAAGCATTCAGACGTAATTAGAGCTAATAAAAATGAATGGCTAAATTTAAATTAAATATTGCCCGCCATCCAGAGAGGAAATTATATTTTTATCTCGCGCAAAATCACGGTACCCGCGACCGGCCGAGAAAGAAATATTGCTTTGTTGTGTCGTACACAAATTAGAGTTGTAATTATTAAAAAAATAATGGCTTCACCAGCAATAACAGGGCTTACTTCTGACTCAAAAAAATATACACACTGATATTATACAAGAGAAAGTGTGCTTGTTTGTTACACAACAACTGAACCAATTGGCATGATAACTAATTTTGGAAACTGCTGGTAACTTTTTCTGGTTTGGTATGTTGAGATAATTTATTAATTAATTTATTTAAACTCTTTATTTGCACACCACTACACAGTTAGGAAAATAAAGGACGAATAGAGAGAAACATAAAAACTGGTAAATAATTTGGTCCACGTTGTCAATTTTTTTGCATAAGCGGTGGTAGCATATCGGTTAGGACTTCGGCTTCACTTTCGGGGTGCCGAGGTCGAAGCCCAGCACGCACCTAATCTTTTATAAGTTATGTGCGTTTTAAATTATTAAAATATCTCTTAATTCAACGGTAAAGGAAACCTGCATGCCTAAGAGTTACCTATAATTCTGAAAGGAGTGTGGAGTCCACAAATCCGCACTGGGCCAGCGTGGTGGACTACGGCCTCAACGCTTATCATATGGGTTGTATGAGTATATGGTGATGTCGATTTTTTCACATTAAGTTTTACCTTATTTTCGCAAAATTGACAATTTTGTGGGATATAACTTAGTTGTTACTTTCTTATATCTTACCTCATAAAATATTTTCGAAGTTTGAAGAGCAATATTTCATTGCTAAAGTTTGAAACTTTAAGGCCTTTTGTCTCCGCTGCCGGCGGCGGCGTACCGAAGTTTTACAGCAATATGATAAAACTATAATGAGTATCGTATATTAAACTTTGTTTATGCCAAAGAATAATGTTTTTCTTTACTCAGTTCAAGTAAGCGCTTGAGTGCAATCTCACCTGCTAAATGATGGCGGAGTCTAAAACGGTAATCAGAAATGGTATGTTTAATATGATTACTAAATCATATTCTAAGCGTATTATGAAAATAAAGCTTAGTTTGCTATACCCAACGAAAAGCAGGAGAAACAGTATGGCGTAATTTATAATCTCTTCAATTCTTATGCTGCACACCAAACAGATCTTCAGCAATGCACTCAACGCACGTTTCGCTCCAACACCGGAGCTCTTGCTATATTTATAATTCAAATTCAAATTCAATTCAAAATTCATTTATTTCAAGTAGGCCTAATATAAGCACTTTTGAAACGTCAAGTCTGTCTGTTTGTAGTGATTCTACCACCGGTTCGGAAGGCAGATTCTACCGAGAAGAAGCCGGCAAGAAACTCAGCAGTTGCTCTTTTCCAACATCAACAATTTACATTTTGTATTTTAACATTCATTTTTCTATCTTGTGAGAGCTGAAAGCGGAGCCGGATGCTTCCAAGCAACCTTATCATTAAAAAATTCATTAATTGTATAGTAACCTCGCTCTAATAAATGTGTTTTAACAAATTCTTTAAACTTGTGCATTGGCAGGTCCAAAATCACCTTAGGAATCATATTATAAAAGCGTATACTCAATCCCACAAATGATCCATGTACCTTACGCAGACGATATGCAGATGACACTAATTTATGACCATTTCTTGTAAGTCGACTGTTTATGTCCACTTTTTGTTTATAAAGACTAATATGTTGTCTTACAAATACTATATTGTTATAAATATATTGTGAAGCTACAGTAAGTATGCCTATTTCTTTAAACTTCTCACGGAGGGATTCGCGTGATTTAAGTTTATATATTGACCGTACAGCTCTTTTCTGCAATATAAATATAGTTTCGATATCAGCTGCTTTACCCCATAACAAGATTCCATAGGACATAACACTATGAAAGTACGCAAAATAAACTAGCCTAGCTATTTCAACGTCAGTAATCTGTCTAATTTTTCTGACTGCGTAGGCAGCCGAGCTTAGTTTACCCGCTAGTGAATCTATATGGGCACCCCACTGTAGCTTATTATCCAAGGTCACGCCCAGAAAAACTGTGGAAGTCTCTATTTTTAGTGATTCACCATTTATCATTATATTTTTATCAATTTTCTTTACATTTGGTAAGATAAATTCGACACACTTTGTTTTTTTTGCATTTAAAAGTAAGTTGTTAACTGTAAACCAGTGCGACACATGCGACATAACACGGTTTACTTCGTCAGAGTTATCTTTACTCCTATCAGTCTTAAAAATTAGAGATGTATCATCTGCAAACAATACAATATCGCATGTTCCACTGACATGGTACGGTAGATCATTTATATACACTAAAAATAGAAAAGGACCCAAAATCGAGCCTTGTGGGACACCCATTGAGGTATTTGAACCCTGAGACTTTGCATCATTTATGCAAACTCTTTGGGTTCTATTGCTGAGATAAGAGGCAACCAAATTTAGTGCAACGTTTTGGATACCATAGTGGCTTAGCTTAAGAAGCAAGGTTTTATGATCAACACAATCGAAAGCTTTAGATAGATCACAAAAAACACCCATGGCGTTCTGTGAACATTCCCAGGCATCATAAACATGTTTTATAAGTTTAGCGCCTGCGTCCGTTGTGCTACGACCTTTAGTGAAGCCATACTGCTCAGGGTGTAGTAAGTTATTTACATTAAAATGATATAAGAGTTGATTTGATATAATTTTTTCAAATATCTTACTAAGAGCTGGTAAGATTGAGATAGGGCTGTAATTGTTTATATCATTTTTATTACCAGATTTAAATAGAGGAATGAGTTTACTATGTTTCATTAGGTTCGGGAAAGTACCTAAATCAACACATTCATTGAAAATTATGGCTAAAAGAGGAGCAATGACATCAATAATTTGAGATATTACCTTTACCGACATTCCCCATATATCACCTGTTTTCTTTAATTTTAACAACTTGAAGTTTTTACTGATATCCGATGCATCTATATGTTTGAAATGAAATAAAACTTTGCACTCATTAATGTTGCCTCTTAATAAATTCTGAGCTGCAGTAGGTGAGGAATTTAGTGAATCTGTTAACAAAATAGGAACATTCTGAAAAAAGTTTTCAAAAGTACTAGCAACTTCTGTATCAGTAGTTACCATATTATTATTAATAATTAATTCAAAATTTCCGTCTCGAGATTTAGTTTTCCCAGATTCATTATTAACAATTTTCCAGGTTGTTTGTATTTTGTTTTCAGATTTTACTATCCGATCTTTAATGTATAGCGACTTAGCTTGTCTACAAACATTTTTAAATGTTTTGGAGTAACTTTTTACATATTCAAGGAAAGTTGGAGTCTGATTGTATTGTTTTTCATCATATAGCTCATACAACTTATCCCTGCTTTTGTAAATGCCTATTGTCGCCCAATCACTAAACCTCATTTTTTTATTAGAATCTATGTATTTAAAAGTAAATACTTTATTAAATGCACTTTCTATTTCATTGAAAAGCGTACGATAAAGATTGTCGGGATGACAGTTTTCAAAAAAGAGAGCAGGAATTTTGGCTGATATTTCACCTTCAAATCGCGTCAGTTTACTCTGAGTTATCGGCCTGTACTTAACAATATGTTTATTTCTATTTGTACCAACAACAGTAATTTGTTGGCCACAATGATCTGACCTTAAATTGTTTAATATCGATTTACCTAAGATATCACAGTTAAAAAAAATATTATCTAAACAAGATGCTGAAGTTGCTGTGATTCTAGTAGGTTCATCGAAAGCATTATTCAAATTAAAGCATTTAAATAAGTTTAACAACCTAGTCGTAGTAGTATTATGTAATAAGATATCAACATTGAAATCCCCGCATACTATTACATTTTTAGTAGACATACACAATCGCTTAAGGACATCTTCCATTACATCCTCGAATTGGCTGAAATCACCTGAGGGGGGATGGTACACACACACTATTATAAAACGCTCCAGCTCCACACAAGACAGTTCAATTATGCGCTCCACAGAAAGACTAACTATATCTTTTCGCTCCTTACATGTTATATTATTGCGTACAAAAATTAAGGATCCACCATGAATAGCAGTCTTTCTAAAGAACACACTTGACATTTTGAAGTTATTGATGTTAACTGCTATTTGTGCTCCAGTGAGCCAATGCTCAGTTATACACAATATGTGTATATTGAATTTTTCAACAAACAGTTCTATTTCTAATTCTTTGCCGGTGAAGCTCTGTATGTTTTGATGTACAATGTTCATATTACAGAGCTTCCCCGTTGTCTCACTGTCTAGTTTAAATAACTATTTATTATAGTACTAGAACAAGTACTAGGGTCAATATTAGAAATATTGGTGGTACTTGAAATACAATATGTAGAGGTGTCAATAGACTTAGTTACAATACTTGTAACAGTATCATTTAAGTTGTAAGCTAGTAAAGATGCCAAGTGATGCTTACTTTTCTTAGATAAAATTAAACTATCTCTAGACAATAGGGATGACATGGATTTATTGATGTCAAAATAAAAAACTGCGTCACTATGACGGCATGTCAGGTTATAAATTAATAAATTTAAATTATAAATATGTTCATTCTGCTTTGAACTAAATGTGCCACAGTAAGGAAAGGCACACATAACGAATTTACATTGAGTTTTACTATGTAAAGCTAGTAATTTATCAATGCATCTTATAATTTGATGCTTTTTGACATTCAAACTGTCTCCTATCAAGAGAACAACATTTTTATTTACATCTAAATAGTCACTATTCAAACTATTAATAAGATAATCGAAACTAGCCCTTATATGTCTTATATATCACTGTAACTTCTTTTTTATCTGGTGTACAATAAAAGTGTTTTCATTCATTCATTCATCACTCACAATCAGGGGGAATGCCGTAAAGGAATGACCTGTATTTAAATTTAAAAAAATAGCGACTCGCACTATACCAGAGGAAATTCAGAAATTATAAATTCCTGAATTGCCCTTGTCTGGGACCTTCCACGTATAATTACGGTTCAATGGAGTAAAGGGTTATCACTATTCGCATAGGCCTCGTCTCTCACAGGAGAGACGGTTTTACAGCCTAGACAGACCAGCTCCACGCTCACCCAATGCGGTGGGTTGGCGAGTCAAGGGTTAACTTGTTCTGAATTAAAAGTTATTGGAGAAAATTATCTTTTAAACCTACAAAGTTAATCCTAACCCGTTTACTGATTCCAGTTAGCATTAAATAACTAAATACTACGACAATACACCTCGACATCTAGCCCGTAAGTACTAAGATTGCTGATGAATTTAAAAAAAAAAAATACACATGAATCGTTTTAATATACAGATAAGCGTCCACTGAAAAACATTCATGTTCATAACACAAACATTTGCACTTGTTGAATTAAAAATTAACTAGCTGACCCGTGCAACTTCGTCTGCACCAAATCGATTATTACCGGAAAACACAAATAAAATGACATTTTCTAAAAATGAATCCTAGCTAGATCGATTTATCGCCCCCGAAACCCCCTGTATACTAAATTTCATGAAAATTGTTGGAGCCGATTCCGAGATTCCAATTATATATATACAAGAATTGCACGTTTAAAGATACGAGATAAAAACCCAAATATATAATAATATTTCATATAGTCTATGAATTTGTTTTCATAGCAACAGGTAAACAAAGCTTAATTAAATTTCTGTACTGACATTTCTCGAAAACAATTGCTGTTTATGTACTTACTCTGTTTATTTATTTATTGCGGTGTATATTCTCACGAGAGAATAACTTTATCTACAGATTTAAACTGACTTTATGGTCTAGTGGTTAGCGTGGTGATTACAAATCATGAGGTCTCGGTTTGATTCGCGTGCCTCTTATGATACGACTAAGGGAATAATAGTACTGAGAATATCTCCATCTTTTGAATTATTGGTCTGCTTATTTCTGCCGTTGAGCAGTATTGTTGTATTCCGGTCTGAAGGGCATGATTGCCTGTGTAATTATAGGCACTTAAAACACCTACTATGTTTTGGACACTGGGCGGCACTTTGTAGGACGTTTTCCCTGTACCTATGCCCTTACTATATATAACTAACTTGCTGTTGCCCGTTCGCGACTTCGTCTGCGTTTGTTTTTTGATGTGGCATCAAATTTAGTAGTAGTTCTAAAAAAAAATTTAAGTATTGCTAAGCCTTAAATGAGGGGTTTGCTGCTGTCCGCTGAGTTGTTCTGTCTTCTATCTCCAACCACAGTATGGGCAAAATTAAACACATAATATAACCTCTATAGTACAAAAATAATTATTTAAATCGGTTATAATTTGTTTGTTTTGGTGTAAAATCGTCAAACACTTTCAACCCCTCTCCCAAAGAAACTGAGCTTAATGTGGTGATGAAAAGTATCCTATATTACTTCTAATACTTCCAAGAATATGTGTACAAAGTTTCATAAGGATCGGTTAAGTAGTTTTTGCGTGAAAGCGTAACAAACAAACTTACATTGACATTTATAATATTAGTAGGGATAGAGATAGGGATAGGGATAGTAGGGATAGGGATAATGCAACGTGTAAATGAAAACTGAAATAATACTTCGGAGGCTTGAGATGTACATTATTTACTATCTCTGAGACTTATCTGTGAAACCGAAGCGCTAATAGTTAACGATGGTAAACCATTGCCATTGTTTTTACTGAAATAATTCAGATACAGCCCTAACGTCACACCCGAAAGTAAAATCAAATGACTCCTGTCAATTTATTAGGTAGGCGTCGCGTAGCGTAGGTACTATGCACGTGTCGGTCTTTTATCTTCAATAGGGCTGTCATAAGTAAACACTTAGAATGTTTTGAATAAGCTTGTATGTAAAAATAAATATGCTTCTTTTTATTTTATATTTGTACAAGGTGACTTCTTATGAAATATACCTACGCACCCTTAAACAGTATAACGTAATTCCGTTACAAGTTAAATATATATGTAAGAATCTCACCTTTAACAAAGCAATACTAACTATTAGCGAAGTGTTTTTGTTTGTTTGTACCGAATAAGCCCCGAAAGTACTGGACCGATTTTAACCATTTGAAGCTAAATTATAAGAAATTAACATAGGCTACAGTTTATTTGAAAAAAATAATGCTTTTCACAGAATATAACTAAGATTACGATGTTCTCTTAATTTAATGGTTACTATTCGTTGTTTGTTATAAAAATGGAAACCGACGTAGGTGCCCAAAATTTTCTTTCAAGACTACAAATTATTCGTACAAGATTAGTCTTATTTGTTTACTGAGTCCAGTTAAAATTAAATGAATACTATGACAATACACATCACCATCTGGCCCTAAAATAAACGTAGCTTGCATTATGGGCACTAAGATGACTGATTACACAATGATCACACAAACATTTTCCAGTTGTGGGAATCCAAACCCACAGTAACAGAAAGCAGGGTCATTGCCCACTGCGTCAATAGACCCTCTAACAATGCCTATCCAGCGCAATCGACAATTTGTGCTGCTACTGCCACAGATCTCTCAAATAAATGCTTTAAAAATAATATATAAAGCAATGAATTTTCTCTGGTCTGGTATGGCGGGAGGCTTTGGCCGTGGCTGGGTACCTCCCTGCCAACAAAGACGTGCCACTTAGCGATTAAGTGTTCCGGTACGATGTCGTACAGACCGATTCAGAGATAGGTTGATATAACTGCCATACTGAATAAAAAAGTGAGAGGAAGAGTATTCTGAAGAGTTCTTTACATTACATATCTCTTTCCCTGTACTCTGACCGCACCTTACGCCGTAGAAATAAATTCCACTCTCATCATCTGGATGGTATTCTTCTACTATTCGAAATACCAGATTATTTCTACCGCGCACTTGCAAATTGTGGAACAATCTCCCATCTGATGTGTTTCCTCCAAAATACAATCTAGGGCTATTCAAGGAGCGGATAAACAAATTCCTTAAAAACCGGCAACGCATCGGTCTCATTGCTATTGCTCGTTTGCCCGCTATTAATATAAAAAAAATAACACTTGATCATAAACTCGTTTCTCTATGAAATCTATTACCGATTTACCCACTAGTTGGGCGGGTCACCAATAAACTACTTTCCCTAATTCGTAACTCTCAAACGCGGTAACCCACCTTTAATCCCTGTGTCCCCTAACTTGTGAGGGCATGCGAGCTCCGGGATTTCCGTTAACGTGTTGGCGTAATTAGCTTTCTAATTAACTGACTCTTAATTTACCGCCTCTGTTAATTTTAACGAGGTTTTAGTAAGTTTGTTTTTAAACGAGATAATTGACTATAACTACTTGGACTGTATACACGTACATTTGAATATTATAAGCAAAAATAAACTCGTTGTGAGGTTTACTAGGCTACATAAAATTGCTAATTCCTTCAAGGGCAATTGTATATTATACTAGCGGACCCCAGCGCAATCTGTCGGGCTAATTTGTGAATCTAAACCATCCAGGGTGCCAACCAAAGGTATACCAAAAAATTCATTCAAATCGATCCAGCCGTCTAGGAGGAGTTAAGTGACATACACACGCACACAAGAAATATATATATATACTAGCTGTTGCCCGCGACTTCGTCTGCGTTTGATTTTGTTTTTAAAGTATTCAGTATCGTTAAGCCTTAAATGAGTATAGTAGTATATATATATATATATAACATGTGACTGTCAATTAATTAAAGACAAATAATTTGCAATAAAATAAAATCTAAGCTATCCTATCTCTTAAGTTGGAGCAGACTGCTCACGGTGTGCCAATTTAATTTAAAATCGGTTAAGTAGTTTAGGAGTCCATCGCGGACAAACATCGTGACAGGAGATTTATATATATTAAGATATATAAAGATTATAACAAATTACCGAATGAAAACATGAGATAGAGACATCTCAATAAAATCCTATTATAATATTAAGGATAACTTAAACGATAAAAAAGCTTGGGTGTGAATAATTGCTCTTTCTTCTTGGCTTAATATTAATTTCCTGTGAGATGGTGATAACAAAAAATATACGTGTGAACGCTGCATAAGTACCTGTGATGTATATGTATAAAGAATTTATTGAATTTTGAATTTTGACTGAGCGAAGTTAGTTTTATCAAAGTCAAAAGTAAAAAATATTTTTATTCAATTAGGCCCATAGATGGCACTTATGATGCGTACACTACATGAAACACGTACATGGTAGTGAGATGATGGCGATAACCATATTCGTAAACTTAAAACTGAAGGGTTCAAAACGCGCCCTGGTCTAAGAAGAAGCCCACGACAAAATAAAGGGGGGTTCTTTTTTGTTATCACCATCTCACATTGTCATTTAAAATTATTAGAAGAGCAAGCCTGTTTAGATCCATAATTCACACCTAAGCTTCTTTTATCAGTTATGTAATCCTTTATTTCATCATCATCATCATATGATGATATATCAAACCTATTACCGGCCCATCACCGGGCACGACTCTCCTCCCATATAAGATAACAAAAAAAAACACCCGGCTAAGTTTGTTGAGGGCTTCTTCTTAGACCACGACGCGTTTGGAACCCTCGTAGCTTAAGTTTTAAGTTTACGAATGTGGTTATCGCCATCATCCCACTACCGCGTAATTCTTATGTACGCATCAAAAGTGCCACCTATGGGCCTACTTGAAAAAAGATATTTCTAGTTCTTAAGTTTTGAACTTCCTTAACGAAATAACAGCAGTAATAGCTAGTAAAAATAATCGTTTTATCATTATATCTCTTACTAGGAATAAATTGTGATGGACCTGGGATTTTTTTTATTTTTTATTTAAACTCTTTATTTGTAAACCACTACACAGTTAGGAAAATAAAGGACGAATAGAGAGAAACACAAAAACTGGAGTAGAATACAAATGGCTCCGCTCAAAAGCGATCTCTGCCAGGCAACCTTAGGATTAAAACAACAAGAGCAAATAGGTGGTGTAAAATTATTATAAACCTACATTCAAATAACTACATACCAATACATAAACAAAATATACAAAAATAAAAAATATATATATGTATATATATTTTTTTATCAGTCTTAGTAAAATAAATATAAAAATAATAAACTAATATATATTATGATAAGATATATATTAATGAATAGATGGAAAAAAAAAAAAAACCAGTCGTCTTACATTGTTATAGCTATTTGGGGAAGTGGTCCATGCCACAAGAGTTTTTCGCTTATAGAAATAATTAAAGGACGAAACAGATGGGCCACGTGAAGCTAAGTAGAAAAGCATTGCATAAATGCTAGGGACACCTTCTACAAAGTGTGTCCATAAACCTGTGGCGTATGGTTTTAAACCTCATGTAAGGCACATGAGGTTTAAAGCCATACGCCTCAGGTTGTTCATTTTTACACCGGCAACCACGCTCTTTAAACCGGAACACAACAATGCTGTGGCTTACATAAGCTTGGCGGGAATATATCCCCGAAAGAGTTCTATAACAATAAACTCTAATACTAAGCAAAACCGGAAATTTATGTTAAGAGATCGCAGCGCAATCTTATTTTAAAAAAAAAATCATCGTGCTGCGATAATGTCGCCACAAAACCGTTTCAAACAAAAAAATAAGACAAATCGGTAAATAAATAACGAAGTACTGAGTTAACAAAAATGCAAAAAAATACAGCCGAATTGAGTCCTCCGCCTTCGCCTCCGCCTCTTTTTTTTTGAAGTCGGTTGAAAATAAGATTTTTTGAAAGAACTTTTGGAATTGCTATAGCGATCATAAAAAGCTTTGTTCTACAATAGTGTTACAGAAGTTTTGTAAAGTTAAATAATGAAACTTAGTTAACAAATAACTGTAGCTCAAAACACAGCAGATATTTTACTAAATTGATTGGCAGCATTTTCATGATTTCTTATTTAAATTTAATATTATTATGAAATTATATTTTATTCACAGCGAGTTTATGATTTCGTGTCGGTGGGTGTTTTTAGATAAATATGGGTGCATTTGCTATAATTTTCAGTCATGGTGGATATCTTTCAGTCGTTATCATATGATAAGAAAAACAGAGGAAGATAACAATACAACGCTGATGCTTTTAATTTGTACCGAAGCAACTCTCTATTTGATCATTCTAAGGCTGTGAAAAAAAACGATATCGCTAATGAAAGTGAGATTGGAATACAAATTGATATTTCAAAAGAGTAATTTCCAAATTGGTCATCTGTGCCTATTTCATGGAAGCTTCAGACGAAATCTTTAGCTCACAATGCGAAGTCATTCATTGGAGACGAATTTATATTTTGTCAAGTAGTAAAGCAAATCAGGCCTTATATAAAACGGTTATTTATATGACTGATTTATTTCTGTGAGGTTTTTAAAGTAAATTTTTCAGCCTCTTTTTTATTCCATTGCAAGATGGCGGTCGATTGACGCAGTGGGCAGCGACCCTGCTTTCTGAGTCCAAAGCTGAGGGTTCGATTCCCACAACTGTTAAATATTTGTTTGTCGTTATCTGTATAATATAAGTATTTATGTATATTATTCTAAAAATAATCATCAGTCGTCTTAGCACCCAACACAATGTACGCTTACTTTGGGGCTATAGGCGATGTGGAATTGTGATTGTAGTAATTATATTTATTGCAAGTTACCCTTCGGCCGTCTACAACATCAGCATAACCAGTGCTATGTAACCAGTGTTACGTAACCAGTGCTCTATAACCAGTGCTACGTTACCAGTTCTATGTAACAAGCGCTATGTAACAATCGCTACGTACTACGTACTACGTAGCAAGTGTTACGTAACCAGTGATACGCAACAGTGCTACATAACTATATCCGTACAAAAAATATTTTGTCTCACTACGGAAATAGTTACAGTCGAAAATATTATATTCTTTATGCGATAATCGTGAAAACCCTTTACTAAAATCTCACCTAGTGGTAAGCGGTGATTATAGTGGGCTAACCTGTCAGGGGAATGACAGAAATCGTACTGGCACGCTAAATCATAAATATACGAAACTGCCTGGTTGGTCTTTGAAATCTGAGTATCAGTAAATTGGCGTTGTCCACCCTCGTGCATCAGAGAGCAAGTTAAGCCGTCGGTCCCGTTCAGAGCAGCGTTGTGGGTTTATGCTCTACAACCCTGTTTACTATTAAATAAGGACCCTGTAACCAGACGTGAGGGATGTATAAGCGGATTATGTTGATTTCAATATAACCGATATATAAATACTGACGATAACGAAATTTAGGATACAAGTGAATAATTCGATTAACTACTAAATATGATTGGAAACAACAAACAAACAAAATAGCGCAGGCTATTGACGTGTAAATTACTCAGTCAGGCATATACAGAACTGTTTAGTTTGCGTATTAACTAAATACATACATTTAGTTTTATCTGTTTAAATATTGGCCGACATAAAACCATTCAAGCCAACCTGTAAATTATAAAATGTTATGTTTACTATTTATAAAAAGTATTCCGCGGTCATCTTAGTTTATTTATTTATAGTTATTAGGTACACAAAACAGGTAATAACTAAAAGTAGATCTAAATATAAGTAATAACAAGTTTTGTTCTAAGCTACACCCCAAAGTATGTGTACACAACTTGGAATTAAATTAAACAGAAAGTAAAGATAAAATTAAAGTTGAAACAAAAAAGAAACACTTAAATAATAATATATATATTATTTCCCTAAAGATTATGTGGAATAGTGCTTAATAATTAGATTTTTAAAAATATTTATCCTTTTGTTAAAAATGTCAATATTATGATTACTTGATACTAAATCATTATAAAGGTTAGTACTTAGTACCCATAACACAAGCTATGCTTATTTTGGGGCTGTATTTGGTGGCTTTCCCGAAGCGTGGTATTAAATAATGAACTCCCTTAGCGGTATATGTATATATATTTAATATTGGTTAACATTTAAAGTCTGGTAATATAAAGAGGCAAGTGAAGTGGGTAGGTGCTCGACTTCACTTTCGGGGGGCCGAGTACGAATCCCAGCACGCACCTCAACTTTTCTAAAGGTGACCGTTAATGCCAGTGATATATTGATTGCTTAAAACGTGTATAACTTAGAAAAATTACAGGTGCATTAATAATTCGAACTCGGCCTCCCAAAAGTAATGTGGAACTCCTACCCACTTATTTATCCCGTTAGAATTTCACGAGGCGACAAAAATGTACATTATTTCAGAAATCTTTAGAATTTATAAATCAAAAAGTGCCTTTACAGATAATCGAATTAGAGGCCACCTAATTAAAGGTCTACGCTATGAACGCGTCATGGAGTTCGTCGAAAAATGAGGGCCTTAGTAAAATATTACAGCGAGATTAAAAGTTGAAACGTCGCAAACTTTTGGACAAGTCACCGAAAGTTTATATGAAAATCTTCTCATTAATGAGACAGAAAAGTTCTTTTTTCGACTTGTTCGCGATTCCCTATGGCTTTGCCACCGTTTTTAAATAGAACACAAATACTGGAAACCACTGTATAAGCAGAAGTGTTGTGGTACTACAAGATAACCGCATAACTAGAGAAGTAGTAGTGTCTTTTGTGACACATCTCGTCCGATGAAATAGTACCGCCCAAAATTAGCTCTATTAGTCTGGTGGGAGGCTTCTGCCGCAGCTAGTTACCACCCTGCCGACAAAGACGTGCCGCTAAGCGACTTAGCATTCCGGTATGGTGTCGCGTAGAAACCGATTAGAAGAAGAAGAAGAAAAACTTTATTGCACATAAACATCAAAATATACATAAAATATATATAAACAAAAGAACAAGAATTGTAGTAGAGATTGCTTGCAGCAATAAGACCGCCTTTCAATGCCGCAAAGGCGGTCTTATTGCTGCAAGCAATCTCTTACAGGCAACCTCTAGCAGAAAGAAAAGCTGCTAGATAGCGGGATAGTGCAATTATATATATATTCGAAAAAAAATAGACATACACATAGATATAAAGTAAATATATATATATATATATACATTATAAATAATACAAACCGATTAGGGTTATGGGTTAAATACAACTGCCATACTCCCTAACAGGTTAGCCCGCTACCTTCTTAGACTGCATCATCTCTTACCACCAGGTGAGATTGTAGGTAAAGGTTAATTTTTATTACTCATGCGGGATAAGTAAAATTCAAAAAAAATTCAAAATTCATTTATTTCAAGTAGGCCTAATACAAGCACTTTTGAAACGTCAAGTCTGTCCGTGTGTAGTGACTCTACCACCGGTTCGGAAGGCAGATTCTACCGAGAAGAAGCCGGCAAGAAACTCAGCAGTTGCTCTTTTCCAACATCAAAAATTTACATTTTATATTTTAACATTCATTTTTCTATCTTGTGAGAGATGAAAGCGGAGCCGGATGCTTCCAAGCAACCTTGTCATTAAGAAACTCATCAATTGTATAATAACCTCGCTGTAATAAATGTGTTTTAACACATTCTTTAAACTTATGGATTGGTAGGTCCAAAATTACCTTAGGAATCATATTATAAAAGCGTATACTCAATCCCACAAATGACTTCTGCACCTTTCGCAGACGATATGCAGATGTCACTAATTTATGACCATTTCTTGTAAGTCGACTGTTTATATCCACTTTTTGTTTATAAAGACTAATATGTTGTCTTACAAATACTATATTGTTATAAATGTATTGTGAGGCTACCGTAAGTATACCAATTTCTTTAAATTTTTCACGGAGGGATTCACGTGATTTAAGTTTATATATTGACCGTACAGCTCTTTTCTGCAATATGAATATAGTTTCAATATCAGCAGCTTTGCCCCATAATAAGATCCCGTAAGACATCACACTATGAAAGTACGCGAAGTAAACAAGTCTTGCTGTTTCTACGTCAGTAATCTGTCTAATTTTCCTGACGGCGTAGGCAGCCGAGCTTAGTTTACCTGCTAGTGTATCTATATGGGTACCCCACTGAAGCTTACAATCCAAGGTCATGCCCAGAAAAACTGTGGAATCTTCCATTTTTAGTGATTCTCCATTTATTATTATATTTTTATTAACTTTCTTTACATTTGGTAAAATAAATTCCACACACTTAGTTTTTTTTGCATTTAAAAGTAAATTATTGACAGTAAACCAGTGCGACACATGCGACATAGCACGGCTTACATCGTCAGAGTTGTCTCTACCTCTATCAGTTTTAAAAATTAGAGATGTATCATCAGCAAACAGTACAATGTCACAGGTTTCACTGACATGGTGTGGTAGATCATTTATATACACCAAAAATAGAATAGAGTAGTATCTTAGTACTCGCTGTTGCGGTTGAAAAAGAGCTGTTTGCTCATTTTAAATGACGCGTGAGTTTTTTCGTAAATGAAACTGTTATTTGAGTGTGACAAGATTACTTGGCGCACGCAAATTGTACTTAGCACACGCAAACTATCCTTGTGGCACGCAAAATGACGTTGACAACATCGCACGGGTTGCAGATACTATTTGACGTTTTCAAATTGTTCAAATGTGACAATTTATTTGAACGAAAGTAAAAATAATTAGTTAATATTGAGCTGTTTAATTCTACGCATTGATTGTTCCAAATAAATTTATTATATTTTGTTAATTAATATTAATTAATTTGTATTTATTGTTTGAAGTATATTTGTTTCTTTTTTTTAAACTTTTCATCCGTTTGTGCGGGACTTGGGATTTTGTGCCCACATATATCTCCGCATTTGTAATAAAAAATTGTATCTGCAACCCGTGCGATGTTGTCGATTCTCGAGCGAATGAACGCACTCGCTTCGCTCGCACTTATCGCACTTGTTGCACAATATACTATTGTGATGCAATAAAAAAAGAACATGCTGATGTAATTACCTGCACATGAGGTTCAACACCTACTCCTCAGGTTGGTGGACACAGGGCATCACGTTGCAGGACCTATTCCTGGCATGCCCTTCAAAGCTTCAGTTTTAAGTTAACGAATTTAGTTATCGCCATCAACTCACATCTATGTCATATTTTACATGGAATGTACGCATCAAAAGTGCCATCTATGTGCCTATTTGAATAGAAGTATTTGACTTTGACTTTGAAGCTTTGCTCTGATGTTGGCGATGTTTTTAAACTTACCATCAGTAGTAGCATGTTCAGAAGATAAAAATTATATCCTCCGATTTTGTCCCCTTACAAGGGATATAATTAACTTGTCCACCAGCACGAGTACGTGGAATAGGAGAAGTTTACCCCCGTTCATTATTACGCATATATTATTTGGATATTATTTCCACTTGAGCGTAAATGCTCTGAGAGTTGATAAAGCTGTAGGCAGTGGCGTGCATAGACGGTATGCACAGGGTATGCAGATGATATTAAATGAAGAAAATCTCCAGAACGAGTTATAAATACTACAGGGTAGGCTTTTTATAACTCTTACAATGCCTATCCATAAGTTTTTTTATAACTCGTACTGGAGACTTTCTTCATTTTGTATCGTCTGCATACCCTGTGCATACCCTCTATGCACGCCACTGGCTGTAGGAGAAGATAAACTTTATCCTTTCCCCGGGGATATAATTTTCTAGCCCATGCTAGACGTACTGCTAGACAATTTAATTGGTCCGTCAATGATTATTACTAAAAAAAAGTAGCCAGTAGTTCAAAAGCCAGACGACAAGTTTGCCCTGAATCGACTTCCAGCAGCGGATTTTCGTCGAAAATGACTCATGCATTCTCAATTCACAATGATATTCAGGCTGAAAAGGGCGATTACGGAGTGTCTTACTGGATCCTTTTCAACGGAATCAGCTTTGCGAACTGGGGTCGCGTCAGCATTTTTTGAAAAAAAGGCAACTTCATTAGTATGTGAAAGAGATAGTTCCCCGATTTTGCAGAATGACTTCCAGTGATATAATAAGTCTGTTATAGCTTACCTTTTTATTGTAGCCCCATTAGAAGGAAGACATTTAGAGCATGGATCCACCATGTTGTCCTGATGTGAAATTGTGGGTTTTAACTAATATTACCACTTCATCATCATATAACCCGTTATAGGCCCATTTAAGGGCACGGGTCTCCTCCCACAATGAGAACGGTGTAATTAATACATCCTCCCCACTCCCCACAGCTCCTACGAATCCCGAGTTCGAATCCCAGCACGCACCTCTAACTTTTAAATATAAATATAAATAATAAATAAATATACTACGACAATACACACATCGCCATCTAGTCCCAAAGTAAGCGTAGCTTGTGTTATGGGTACTAAGACGACTGATGAATATTTATATGTATAATAATACACATAAATACTTATAATATACAGATAAACACCTGTATATTAGACTGCTCATCACACAAACATTTTCCAGTTGTGGGAATCAAACCTACGGCCTTGGACTCAGAAAGCAGGGTCGCTGCCCACTGCGCCATTCGACCGTCACTCCGTCAATACCATTAGAGAACCAGGCTTCTAATGTCCAGATTTAGCTGTAAAATATAAAAAAAACAAACTCGAAAGTTTGAACCGATAGCGTCGTTGCCTGCACACGAATTGTCCATTATTTTCGCATTAGGTACCACTTTCTTTGCTTACAACCTCAAAGTAATAACATTGTAATCACAAGACTAGGATTGAACTAATACGACCCTAGTAAGCTCGATGACATTTTAGTTACAACGTAGAACGTTCTCGAATATAATTTGGGTGGTTACCTACTTTAGAAATGTAGAAGATTGGTGCCATAATAATATAGCAAATTTTGGTTAACACGACATCACACTTTACTCTATTTTGGGTAATCTGACTAGGATTTTAAATGCCAAAGGTCAAGTTAAGTTGACGGCCGATTGGCGCAGTGGGCAGCGACCCTGCTTTCTGAGTCCATGGCCGTGGGTTCTATTCCCACAATTGGACAATGTTTGTGTGATGAACATGAATTTTTTCAGTGTCTGGGTGTTTATCTATATATTATTAGCTGTCCCGGCGAACTTCGTAGCGCGGGTAATTTTTTTTTTTTTGATGAATATTTTAATACTTATTATCCTATTCCGGTCTCAGAGGAATCCAAAAAATCTAATATCACAAAAATTAGTCTAGCCGTTCTTGAGTTATAAATGGTATAACTAACACAACTTTCTTTTATATGTATATATATAGAGATAAGTATTTATGTATATTATTCATAAAAATTATTCATCAGTTATCTTAGTACCCATAACACAAGCTACGCTTACTTTGGGACTAGATGGCGATGTGTGTATTGTCGTAGTGTATTTATTTATTTAAGTGGATGTTTTGTACTCAACCACGCCTGACTTTATGTAGTAGTAAAGCTTTTTGTGACAGAGCTCGTCCGGGGAAGTACTACCGCCATGTTTATTTCTGCCGCTAAGCAGCATTGTTGCAATGCTGTGTCTCGGTCAGAAGGGCGTAGTTGCCGGTGTTATGACAGGCACATGAGACGACGGTTCCGCTGGGTTCTAGTATTCTGGCCACGTGTCAGCGAGTCCCACATACCCTTCCGCAAAGAGGTTAGATAATTTCTTAAGAAAATGTAATGCAATTCCCAGCGTTTATAAAAAATCAAAGGTACATGAGGCTTGGGGCGTAGGTGTTAATCTACGCCTTAAATTGATGAACACAGGGCGGCATGTTGCAGGACTTTCTTCTTGCATGCTCTGTGAAGTGTTGCTATGTTTATATACGATGATTTCCCACTTACAATTAGGTGGGCCAATTAGCCTTAGTTTAGCTTAGGTTTATATGAATTCTATACATAACAGACACTGAAAAACATTAATGTTCATCACACAAACATTCTGCAGTTGTCAAATCAAACCCACGGCCTTGGACTCAGAAAGCAGGGTCGAATCATGCGACAACATGGGTGAAATCGACGCCTACTTTCTTTCTTTTCACTTTTTATTCTAGCAATCAATTAATTAAGGAAACCAGACATCCGAGCTGTCCCCTCTAACTGATCCTAACTCAATAAATTCTACATAACGTAATGAAAACTTGGTAAACTAATTTAGTCTCTAAGTTTGCTGGGATTAAGTACATTTTACTTTGCGATAAGGTGTGACGATTAAGGAAAATGTAATGGAAAAATCTTCGGGAGACTCGGTAAGTGGTTTTACGATGATTTTGATTAATTTTATGGCAACTCTTAAAACTCTAGGAAGGGATTGAGATAAGAATAACGCTGGTTCTACCATAGTATTTTACTATATCTATTATATAAATATTATATATTGGAGCATCTTTGAATGCAGATCACAAGGTCTTGGTTTCCATCCCCGGTTGTTAACTCTCTTCTCTTTACTAATATTTACGGTTGCTTTTGGGCCACGTAAATTTGACCACATATCGGATTACCGGGTTAGACTTAAATGGAGACCAGATAACGTCTTGAACACTTAATTAAAAACTGGCATAAACCGTGTACACGACGCATATTGAAGCATCAAAAAGCACACAAATTTAGTAGTTTTTCTTGAAAATAACGTTTAGTCACTTCATTCCATTTAGAACTTGACTCATATTATTATTGTTGATTTTTAAGAAGAAGTAGAAATAGTTTATTGCACACAAACATCAAAATATACATAAAATAAAGAATAAACAAAAAAACAAAAATTGTAGTCATGTAAAGGTGGCCTTATTGCGGCAAATAATCTCTTACAGGAAACCTCTAGCAGTTTAATTTTCTTACCTCTCTCTCATTTTTGTCATAGGCATTTACTACGTTCTACTTTTGTTTTATTGGTGCTATTCATTTATTGTTAAACGGTGATGTTAATTGTTGCCATACAGTTCATACTACTGCTACAGTTATCGCGACACCATGTTTACTGTGTCAATTCTGTCCCTTTATTAATATTCGAAATAAAAAAACGTTTATCACAAAATTAGGAAAAGTTTGTGAGCTAGCAACATTCCGGGGGTGATAACGAAGACGCGCGCGGGAGGGTGTGTTCACTGTTTTGGACACAATGCACTGCATGCAATAATGGCTGAATGAGGGTTCTGTGTGTTTCTAATTCTGTGGTCGTGAACTTCACCCACTCTCATTCTTGTACGCTATCCTAAATAATCCATGCTTTCCTCGCACCTCAAATACCTTTTTCAATATTTTACTGATTCTGCTTCATATACTGACTTCCAATCTCGCTACGATAACAGACTGTACTCCCATTTTGTAAAACCAATTTCTATTATGCTATTGTGCTTTGTAATAATTTGCCAGCCGCATCCTTAAAATTCAATCCCTTCCCATATTTAAGTATCGTCTGGAAGACTACCATCTGTCTATGAGTGGAGTAATTTAAACAAATATCTTTATTAATGACTACAATTACTTTTATTTTAATCTTTAAAATTACCTATAGTATGTTTTTTTAATCTATTTTTTTATTATAATTTATATTTATGTTTATGTAAGTCTATATATTTTTAAATATATATGTATGTTTATTGGCAGTGGCGTGCACAGAGGGTATGGTCAGGGTATGCAGATGATATAAAATGTAGAAAATCTCCAGTAACAGTTATAACAAACTAAAGGATAGGCATTGTAAGAGTTATAAAAAGCCTACCCTTAAGTATTTGTAACTCGTACAGGGGATTTTCTTTATTTTATATCATCTGCATACCCTGTGCATACCCTCTGTGCACGCCACTGTATATTTGCACTATCCCGCTCTCTTGTAGCTGTTCCTTACTGTCAGAGGTTTGAGTTTGCTTGTAAGAGATCGCTCGCAGCAATAAGGCTGCCTTTGCATGCCTACAATTTTTGTATTCTTTTATTTTGTTCAATCTTTTATATATATTTTTATGTTTCTGTGCTATAAAGTATTTCTTTTTCTGTTTTATTACTTTCCACTGGGCACAGATCTCCTCTTTGATACGAGAGAGTGTGGAGCATAGCTTGACCACGCTGCTCTACTACGAGTTATGTTGCTTTTAATTTAAGATTAAAATATCACTTCACTTGCTTTAACTCACCCTCTGTGCTCCATAATTTATTTATTTATTTATTCCCATCTTACATTTTTGTCATTACAGGAAAAAGTTGTCCTAATACGACAATGCAACATGTTATGTAAATTTTAATAATATATATAACTATAGTGTATATGATAAAACCCAAATCGCTATATTTGTGAGTTCACTCAGAGTGCAACAAAATAAATCCGTCTTCTCGGCTATCACATTGAGGGTACGAAGTGCGCGCGTCAGTGGCGCTTACTTCAGTAATAATGTTTTCAAAGCCCTGTGTGGTCTACGAACCGGCACTTTCCAGCATAATAGACTATGCCAAAACCTCCTGTAGTGGGTCACAAATGGGTTGATAATAGTGTATGTATGTTTTGTATTGTGGCATATATTATAGCCTTGTGTTGTCTTAAGTTCCTCTATGAATAAAAAGTATTCACTGAATAAAAGCATTAACATTATTCACTGAATAAAGTATCGCAAGAGTTCATGCCAATCGTTCAAAATACTATGTTATTGTACTAATATATAATAAGAGTTAACTACACAGAAGATTCTCCTTGTAATCATTGTAAATGAGATAATCTAACAACACATCGATTGTTTTGGACACACTAACAACGTGTGAGTAAATTTTTAAGGCTAGCTAGCACGAGACGCTGCTTGCACCATTTAACTAACTAATCTTGCTCGCCGGTCGGGCAGCAAAAACTAAAATAATGAATTTGTCGTCAAAGAGTAAACAAACCATAAAGAAAGGAATAAGGCTACAAATAAATCGTAGGTATAACATTAAGACGTCAACCATTTCAAAAAATACCCTCATTATAATATTAAAAATAGGATATATTTCGGAGAGTGTGCTCAAGAACTATTTGATCTAGTTCCCCCGTCGCCTTTTTACCATCGAACCGCGAGGCACCGTAAGGATCTGTATCCCTACGCGGTCGATATACCGCGGACGCGTACGATGCGCTTTGCATCTGCGTTTCTGATCCGCACCGCTAGGATCTGGTGTGCTCTTCCTGCTTCCATTTTCCCCAGTTTCTACAATATGAGTACCTTCAAATCAAGAGTGAATAGGCATCTTTTAGGCAAGCGCGCTCCACCTTAGGCTGCATCATCGCTTACCATCAGATGTGATTACAATCAAGCGCTCGTCTATAAACTTAACAAAAAAAAAAAACTTAACACTTAATTGATGATTTGACCTAAAAATATCCACCTCTTATATATATAAAATACAATTGAAGTTGAAAGAAAATTTTCCCTTTGAACAATAACGTCGTTTTCAGAAAAACGATTCAATTCATTTTCAATTTTGCGACGTTTTTATATGCCGAGAGCCGGTGACTGTGGAATAACCTTATTTCGACAGACCATGAAGTTCGTTCTATAAAATATTTAGAATTTTAGAGTACTTATATCTAGTCGTAAAATCTTTATATGATTGATAATAGTAATATTTTGTCCGTTTAAATTGGACTAGCGTAGCGACTTTGTCTGCGTACAATTTCTGGTATACCGTAAGATAGAAATTTTTCACGCGGTGCCTAAGAAGCCAGCTGCAGGCAATGTAAACAGGAAATAAAAGTTAAAATATAATCTAAAAAATATACAAAAAAAATTAAATACTTTTCAATAAACTTGTATTCCCTATTCAACATGGCCTAGATATTTTAAAACCTCTTTCTTTTAGACGAAAGAAAAAAATACCAACAACTAAGGAACACTTTCATCCCTAATTTCGCTCAGAGTTATATATAAGAAACACGTGCTTCTTATTTTTACTAATAGCCTAAATACCAAGGTCTATGCCAAGAGACCTTTTGATAATAGCTTGAAAATAGCAGACTCTCATACAAATTTTTATTCCTTCTTTAAACAATAGTAGAAAAATTGTACGAGAGAACAATTAAGGATGGATTTGAAATAAACCATTTTCAGCACCGCTAAAATAAATTTCTCTCAAATTTCAAATTTATATTAAACCAGCTGTTGCCCGTTGCTTTGTACGCGGTTTTTTGGTTTTTGATGAAGCCTGCGGGAACCCTTGATTTTCCCGGGACCGAAAGCAGCTTGTGTGCTAATCCAGGGTATAATCTATATCCATTCCAAAATTCAGTCATATTGGTTTAGTAATTTATGCGTAAAAGAGTAACAAACATCCATCCATCCATCCATACAAACTATCGCATTTTTAATATTAGTAGAATTCAAGTCAGTGTGCCATGTATTGAATATACATGCTTCGGCTTTGCTTTCGTGGAGACCGAGTTCGAGTCCCGGCACGCAACACTTATTTATCGGAGTTATGTGCGTTTTTCATTTAAGAAATTTAAATATGACGGCCGATTGGCGCAGTTTGCAGCGACCCTGCTTTCTGAGTCTTAGGCCTTGGGTTCGATTCCCACAACCGGAAAATGTTTGTGTGATGAGCATGAATGTTTCTCAGTTGCTGGGTGTTTATATGTATATTCTAAGTATTTATGTATATTATTCATAAAAATATTCATCAGTCATCTTAGGACCCATAACACAAGCTACGCTTACTTTGGGGTTAGATGACAAAATTCAAAATTCAAAATTCAAAATTCATTTATTTCAAGTAGGCCTAATACAAGCACTTTTGAAACGTCAAGTCTGTCCGTGTGTAGTGACTCTACCACCGGTTCGGAAGGCAGATTCTACCGAGAAGAAGCCGGCAAGAAACTCAGCAGTTGCTCTTTTCCAACATCAAAAATTTACATTTTATATTTTAACATTCATTTTTCTATCTTGTGAGAGATGAAAGCGGAGCCGGATGCTTCCAAGCAACCTTGTCATTAAGAAACTCATCAATTGTATAATAACCTCGCTGTAATAAATGTGTTTTAACACATTCTTTAAACTTATGGATTGGTAGGTCCAAAATTACCTTAGGAATCATATTATAAAAGCGTATACTCAATCCCACAAATGACTTCTGCACCTTTCGCAGACGATATGCAGATGTCACTAATTTATGACCATTTCTTGTAAGTCGACTGTTTATATCCACTTTTTGTTTATAATGACTAATATGTTGTCTTACAAATACTATATTGTTATAAATGTATTGTGAGGCTACCGTAAGTATACCAATTTCTTTAAATTTTTCACGGAGGGATTCACGTGATTTAAGCGATTCAGGCGATGTGTGTATGGTAGTAATATGTTTATTATTTATTTATTTATTTAAATATCACTTGCTGTAAACGGTGAAGGAAAACATCGTGAGGAAACCTGCATGCCTGAGAGTTTTTCATAACACTCTCAAGGCCGTGTGAAGTCTAACAAACCGCACTGGGCCAGCGTGGTTGACTACGACCTAAGCCCTTCTCATTCTGAGAGGAGAACCGTCCTTTGTAATGTGGTACTCGTCATTGCCGGTAATGGATAGATGATGTATGTACCACTGACAATTAGATTGTTTTGAAGTTTTTTTTTTTTTTAATTTTTTTTTCCTGCCACGTATAATTTGAGTACCAAAAAAATTTAAAATTCAAAATTCATTTATTTCAAGTAGGCCTAATATAAGCACTTTTGAAACGTCAAGTCTGTCTGTTTGTAGTGATTCTACCACCGGTTCGGAAGGCAGATTCTACCGAGAAGAAGCCGGCAAGAAACTCAGCAGTTGATCTTTTCCAACATCAACAATTTACATTTTGCATTTTAACATTCATTTTTCTATCTTGTGAGAGCTGAAAGCGGAGCCGGATGCTTCCAAGCAACCTTGTCATTAAAAAATTCATCAATATACAATTATGATGAATTTTTACAGTAACCTCGCTGTAATAAATGTGTTTTAACAAATTCTTTAAACTTGTGCATTGGCAGATCCAAAATCACCTTAGGAATCATATTATAAAAGCGTATACTCAATCCCACAAATGATCCCTGTACCTTAAGCAGACGATATGCAGATGACACTAATTTATAACCAATATTCCTTCAAGGCTAGAGTGAATAGGCTTTTTCTAGGCAAGCGTGCTCCAACCTAGACCTCATCAGTGCTTTCTAACGGGCATGATTGTCGTCATACGCTGGCCTATCGTTAATAAAAAAATAAAGTCCTTAAGCAGCAGTTGGTCTTCGAGAACACTTATGGGATTCGAACTCGGCCCCCTGAAAGTAAAGTCGAGATCCGGGCATCGTGATGAACCGTAATTAGCAAAAATGAGTCTTATAATGTGAGCCATAATTACATATCAAAATTACGATGCCTTTACGTGTTATTGCATGCAAATAAAATACGAGGGAAACTCGCTGTAACAAAATTAATCGCTTAAATTCAATTCTTCACTCCGAAAGGTGGGAGGTGCATCCACGGGATAGAACTCGGCCCTCCCGAATGCGAGATTTAAGCTTAATCTAGGTTAGGCTATCACCGGCCCTTCAGCGCTAATCTCTCGAAAAGGGATGGCGGAATAGAGCAAAGAGGTTCTTGTCAATCGAGCTTTGCGTACGTGCAGTCAGCTTTATCAGAACTTGCTATGCTTGTACGCTTTGATTACAAGTTCACAGAGACTGAGATTAGTCTGAATGGAATCGAATTTAGCCTTTACTTGTCCTTTTGCCTCTGAGGGCATGTTCAGTCTTATTTTATTTCGACTAACGAAGTTCTTTACCTAAACCCGTTAACCCGCTACGGCGGTTACAAGGCTATTTTCTCCAAGATTAAAAAAGTGTTGGAATGAAGAGTTCTATTTTCAAATGTAGAAAGTAATTTTCAAATTTTGTTTATGTGAGTGGCCAGTTCCATAATATATTATAAGTATTCCTGAAGGGTCGGAAAAGCTATAGAATATTGTGTGCCAAGAAACTAATATCTGTTAAAGTAAATAGCTTACATGTAAAATAAAATGGTTCACCCCTTTTTAAGACTTTTCCCCTCGAGGGTATTTGGTTCGTGAGTGAAATTCGATTGCAACCTTATTGGTGAAAGGCGGAGTATTAGATTTTAGTAGGTTTGCCTTTTCAGGATATAGTTTGTATAGGTTAAAATATTGGTTTTATCTAGAATACGTTCTTCTATTCGGACTTTTGGTCTTCTTATCGCGCTTTTGGCTCATGTTGGTAATAAATGGGAAAACACATACGGAAGGCCTTTGCTAGGTTGAGGTTAGAGGTGGGTGCCGGGATATTGTCCGATCCCGGGCGAGCACCGCTAACTTTTCCGAGTTATGTGCGTTTTTTAATTACTGTCATTATATATAAATTGCTTTAACGGTAAAGGAAAACATCGTGAGGAAACCGGCATATCGGAGAGTTCTCCAAATGTAGGAATTTACTAGGTACTTTCCTTGTTAGGTACTGTAAAAAAATACTTAGTAATAACCGACTTAAAAATATCGTAGAAAATATTTCTATCTTGCCTTTTAGTTGTTAAAGAAACTCGGTTATTACACTACACGTAAGCCCCTGAATGCAATCTGACCTGGTGGTAAGTGATAATGCAGTGTAAGATGGTAGCAGGCTAACCTGTTACTGGTAACAGTTATATTTTTAATATCTTTTTCAGGGAAACGAACAGTACATTACACATAAGAGTAATGTTTTTTTTACAAGTAAAACCAATGGAGTTTCATCAAATTAGTTATACATAAAATATATATCAATATATATCAACCCATTACCGGCCCACTACAGGGCGCAGGTCTCCTCCCACAATGAGGAGGGGTTAAGGCATATGTGCGTTTCAAGCAATTAAATATCACTTGCTTCAACGGTGAAGGAAAACATCGTGAGGAAACCAGCATGCCTGAGAGTTCTACATTATGTTCTCAAAGGTGCGTCGAGTCCACCAATCCGCACTTGGCCAGCGTGGTGGACTACGGCCTTAACCCCTTCTTACTGTAGGACCTGGCGTTGTAATCGGTTAATAAGACGCTGATGATGAAACCCTGATCGGTTTCTCTTAATCGGTTTCCGGTCCGTCACTATCGGCAGTGTTACTAGCCACGGCCGAAGCCTCTCACGAAACCAGAGAAGAGAAGATTTTAAAACTGTAAATACTCAAATCGCTTCTACCGAGGATCGAACCGGGAACCTCCGATTATAATACTAAAGCACTGCACCAAGGAGGTCATTAAAACTACTTAAAACGTGAGAAAACAGAGATTCTGCGAGACCCAGCTGTAGACCCAGAGGTGTAGGTACTGCCTACTGCTCGAAAATAAATTAAAAACAAAAGAGTAACCAGTTAACGAATGCAGAAATCCAGTAAACCTTTTGCAAAATATAAGCACTCTTCAAATTTAATTTTATAATTTACTCTTAGTGGGCATTATGAATGAAGAATATTTAACTTTAAACTAAGTTATAAAGAAAAACGAGTGCCCATTTAAAATATTAAACCACTTTAGCCTTCGGGCGGTGTTTATTCCACCGTTTCCAAGTTTTCATATAAACAATAGAGGTGTTTTCACTAGCTCCCCCTGGTACGTTTTGATACGCTCTAGAAATTTCTGAATACTGCCCGCTATTTTCGTGCAATGTACTTTTCATTTTATAGTTTTCATACTTCATATATCTTCTACAAAAAAAAAATATGAAAGCGAAATACAACTATTCATTAATCACTTGACTTCTGAAAATGTTATGTTTATACAAACTCGGGGAGGTTCGAGGGCGTGGGCATCAGCTAGTATTGTGGTAACTTTGTAAAGTAGGTAAATTAAACTTTTGATAACTATAACTTAATATGTGCTAGATATTTTACTCATCATCATCATATCAACCGATAGACGTCCACTGCTGGACAGGTATTTTGTAGGGAGTTCCAAATTCCACGGTTTTGTGCCGCTTGAATCCAGCGGCTACCAGCGACGCGCCTAATGTCGTCCGTCCACCTCGTCGGGGGTCGACCAACGCTGCGATTACCAGTGCGAGGCTGCCATTCCAGCACCTTGGGACCCCAAAGTCCATCCCTCCTCCGAACTATGTGCCCCGCCCATTGTCACTTCAGCTTCGCGACTCATTGAGCTATGTCGGTAACTCTGCTTCTTCTATGGATCTCCACATTTCTGATTTTATCACGTAGAGATACTCCGAGCTCTCTCCATCGCCCGCTGCGTTACTCTAAGCCTTCTTATGAGGTCCATAGTTAGCTACCATGTTTCGGAGCCATAGGTCATCACTGGCAACACGCACTGTTCGAAGACTTTGGTCTTCAGGCACTGAGGGATTTTTGACGAAAAGATTTCACGAAGCTTCTCGAAAGCTGCCCATCCGAGTTGGATTCGGCGGTTCACCTCCTTCTCGAAATTGGACCTACCTAACTGGATCGTGTGTCCTAGGTATACGTATTCGTCGACAATGTTGAGTGCAGTGCTCTCAACGATTACTGGTTGAAGCAGAACATGAGCATTAGACATAATCTTCGTCTTGCTCATGTTCATTCTTAGGCCAACCTGTTGAGAAACTCTGCTGAGGATATTTTATTAAATACATATATTATAAAGCGAAATGATTTTTAGTTTGTTTGTTTGTTTCTTCGAAAGTACTGGACTGATTTTTACCATTTTTACGCTAGTAGAAAGTTAAACTATCACAAAGTAACCTAAGCTATAATTTATTATCAAAACAAATTAAAATTCATAAGAAAATTTCAATATTGTACCCAAAGTAGCAAAAATTTCTTATAAAATTCATATTATTTGGCGTGTGCAGCTGAGAAAACTATTGATGATTCATAAAAAGTATGTAGGACAGGATTAAAGTGCTCATTATTACCTACGAAAAAGTCCGCAAGCAATATATCTAACTACCAAAGTTACGTTAGTATCGCAATATTAATTCTTATTCTATCATCAAGGGTATTTATACAACAGTAAAGTACTTTTTAATTAACTCCAATCAGACATTTAATGTAGAAGTTATCGCTAGTAGGAGCGAGAGTAGCCACTGGACGTAGGTCTTTTAGTTTCTTTTAGTCTTGGGTTTATTAAAATCTTAAGCTTACTACTTACTTGTTCGAGAAGTCAAAAGTTTAGCGATTTACTAAGAACATGAAACTTAATAAGTTTAAAGAGTTCCGCGAACTTTCTAATGTATCTATTACAATCTAATTTGAGCTTACGAAATCTTTTTTCTTTTTAATCTACTTGTGTTAAAAAATATTCCGCCTAACTTTAATTGAATTTATAATGTTTTGGAATTTCCAACCTCGTTAAAAGTTGTAATAGAATTTTGGTTAAATGGTATTTTGCGTGAAAAGAGCTATATTTTAATTTTTTTTTTCTCATTAATTTATAAATATTAAATACATACTAAAGCTGTGCGCTTTTAAAAGCATTATTTTCTACATTCAAGGCCAGAAAGAGTACCTACCAAACAAAAAAGTTGCCAAGCCGTTAATCCAAATCATCTCACGACTTTACGCGATCGTGAACTTTTGCCTTATTCGCTTTTATTATTAAGTACTTACTTACTTGATTATTAAATACTTAAGCAACAAAACTTGATCAAAACTCAAACAAAATTACGCTTGAAAACATTTACACACAGAGATGTTTTGTAAATAACGTTCGGTAAAAGAGATTGAAAAAGTAGAGTGGCTTAGGTATATCAAACCATTACCGGCCCACTACAGGACAAGGGTCTCTTTCCAGAAGGGTTCAGGCCGAAGTTCACTAAGCTGACCAAGTGCGGATTGGTGGACTCCACACGCCTTGGAGAACATTACGGATAAATCTTAGATCCTCCCAACGTTATTTTCCTTTACCCATAGAGAAATTTATTAATCGCATACAACGCGCACAACATAGACAAGTACAGGTGCGTGCTAGGGTTTTTTTTAATTTAATTAGGGCTATTAGCCTAAGGATACTTTTCCACCAGAGATGTGCTAGGCAGCTGTGAGCTGAGCAAGTCAAAGCTCTAAAACCATAGTTCCCATCATCCATCGATTTCACCATTAGCTAGCTAGCGTCTCTCTGTAAAAGTTGACCGTATTGACCCACATATGTGAAATATTTAAGATTATAGTAGAACGTATAATTAATAGATACTATATTAACCGATAAAGGAAATATGTAGTAATATGAGTAATATATTTATTTCCTGTGCAATTTTCATACTCGTAAAACTTCGTAGTAGTAGTATCAGAAGTATAAGTTGAATTTAAGGTTTGTTATTTTTTACCATACTTAAAAACTATTTAACGAAACTGATCGAAATTATAAATTTTTTAGTCACCATGGTAACTAATATAGAAAACATTACGTGTAATGTACGAGTATTCTATCTCATTCTTTCATATTCATTTATGTATTTGTTTCTTCATCGTAATACGTTCATGGAGTTTCAAATCATAACGATTCTAAAGAAGTTTAACTTCAATAATGCAGTTTCGTTATTAACAATATGTTATACGCACGTAGAATTTCAAATCTATTATACTGCTTTTTTAAACGCGATCTCGCCACTCAGTTGGCGAGAATTAAAACTCTTTTATTAGTACGTCTATGGACGTTAAATTGTTTCGGTATTGTTTAACTTAACTAAATATTGCAAAAAAATGTAGGAAAGCGTACAACGCGGCTACGTATCACTTTATAATAGATAAACTATAAAAGGAAAATTGGCCAAAAGACGCCATGTGCCCCTTTGTCCGGTCTATACCCATAAATAAAGCCTTGAAATATCTTGAACCCTGAATTATTGCTTACCTAAGTTTAGAGTTTCTCGTTTAGTGTGCTCAAGTTTGCCTGTTCTGTAAGTTTAGATTTAAACGCCAGTGCTATAGAATTGTAAGGAGTTATCGGAAAAATTCTCCTTATGGTGCTGAGTGCTTCTAGATGAATAAAATATATGTAGTTCTTCCGAGCGAAAAAGCATATATAATTCTTCACCGTATTTCTGACTAAACGATTGCCCGCTTTACACGATTCAGTAAAATTTTAGACCTAA
This sequence comes from Pararge aegeria, assembly GCF_905163445.1. NCBI lineage: Eukaryota > Metazoa > Arthropoda > Insecta > Lepidoptera > Nymphalidae > Pararge > Pararge aegeria. The sequence continues at coordinate 3,316,377 of NC_053180.1, forward strand.
CCAAAATTAAAAGTACTTTTTTTTATAAAGACGTCTCGGAGTATTTTTTTTCGGTTATTTTTTTTTTTATATTCCACTTACTATCAGATAACTAAGGGCAGGCAGGCAAGAAAAAAAATATCCTATGCAATATTTCACACATGGCAATTGGCAGAAGTTAAACTTCTGAAAAGTAGCCTAAGCGAGTTTGAGATGGTTAAAGAGTATCAGTTAAATTATTTTAACGGGAATGTGTTCTATCTCATTCTCTTCCATAAATTATGTGTTACTTTCCTATTATGGATATCGTGACGCGAATCACAACGATTTAAAAAAAGTCTCACTTAAAAAAAAAAAAGTTATGGTTGAAGTTTTCGTAAATTAAATCCCTTTTGTAACGTCACAGATATTCTGGATTATTTCGTGAAAACACGAGTCTGGCGGACCATTTTCATTAGTATTGTTAGAATTATCTTATTTGATACGGTCAGCGGTCCCGTACAAAATACTGAAGATCTTCACAGATAATACAATGTAATATTTCTGCTTGGATGAACCCGCAATGTTGGGGATAATCAGGTGTATTGTGCTCTGACGATAATCTTCTATTCCCACTAATGTACCATGGCTGGCATTCGCTCTCTAATGCGTTATATTTTATAAAATGGATTAAAATTTTAAAGAATTAGGTCCCCCTCCACAATGAGAAGGGTTTAGGCCTTAGTCCACCTCGCTGGCCCAGTGCGGATTGGTGTACTCCACACGCCTTTGAGAATTTTATGGAGAACTCTCAGATATGCAGGTTTCCTCAGGATGTTTTCCGTTACCGATAAAGCAAGTGATATTTTATTTGCTTAAAACAAACATAACTTAAAAAAATTTAGAGGTGCTTGCTGGGATTCGAACTCGCCCCCGAAAGTGAACCCGAAGTCCTAACCACAAAACTATTACTGGCTCTCTTGCTCTTTTGCGTTCCCATATCTGTAACTACTTTTGTCCTTGGTGTTTAATAAAAAAACCTGGATAAGTTTGCTGTGAGCTTCGACCAGGGTGCGTCTTGAATCCTTGTAGCTCTAGTTTTATGTTAACGAATATGGTTCTTGCCATTTTCACGTGTCGTCTGTTTCCAAACATGTAATACATAGAGCGTATGCACAGGGTATGCAGATGATATAAAATTAAGTAAATCTCCAGTACGAGCTATAAATACTTAAGGGTAGGCTTTTTATAACTCTTCCAATGCCTATACTTAAATTTTTTATAACTCGTACTGAAGATTTTCTTCATTTTATATCATCTGCATACGTTGTGCATACCCTCTATGCACGCCACTGTATATACTATATACTACGAAAATACACACATCGCCATCTAGCCCTAAAGCTACTTTAGCTTGTGTTATGGGAACTAAGCCTACTGATGAACATTTTTATGAATATAATGCACATAAATACTTATAATATGCAGATAAACACACAGACAATGGAAATCATTAATGTTCATATTCTAGTTGTGCGAATCGAACTAACGGCCTTGGACTCATAAAGCAGGGTTGCTGCCCACTGCGCCAACCGGCTGTCAACATTTGTTGTCCGGGTCGCCTCTCAGAATGAGAAGGATTTATTCCGCAGTCCGCCAATTTAGCAAAGTATTAATAGTCTTAGCACGATTTTGCGGACATTATGTTGGGAGTATCTCTACGTGCTCAAATCAGAAATGAGGAGAATCCGTTGAAGAACCAGAGTTACCGACATAGCTCAGCGAGTTGCTAAGCTGAAGTGGAAATGCGACGGACGTTGGGGTTCCAAAGTGTTGGAATGGCGACCCCGCAAAGGTAAACGCGCAGGTCGGCCCCCAACAAGGACAGACGACATCAAACGAGTCGCTGGGAGCCGCTGGAAGCAAGCGGCCAAGGACCGTGGATTTTGGAACTCTCTACAAAAGACCTAGGTCCAGCAGTGGACTTCAATCGGTTGAAGTGATGATGATGACGAATAACTCAGACAAGCAGATTTCCATGTCTTCATTCACCTTTAAGAAAATGACATTTAATTGATTAAAACGCATATAACTTAGAAAAGTTAGAGGTGCGTGCTGGGATGAGAACTCGGTCCCCCGAAAATGAACTCCTTCCCACTGCGCTATTGCAGCTAATTTAACACGATCAGGGATTAAGATAACATAATGTGTACATTCATGCAATTGAAAAGATTTATATTTTAATAATAAATTCCTGTGATATATGACGTCGTAATTTAGTTTTTGATCTTAATATTTGCGCTACTGAAATTACTCTAAAAAAAGACGTTATTATTAAAAAGTTACGGGTCGCGTGCCGAGGTTCAATAGCCCAAGTTCTCACCACTAGACAATCTTAGTTACACTAAAAAAATCTATTTAATGTTCATTAAACTTGCTCAACGTATTATTTTCTCTTTCCTCATAAACTACTAAATCCCACCTCATTTTATTTATTTCCATATATCCCATTCCCACGCGCCCCACATTTGCATCTCAGTGAATATCGAAGCAACGTACGAATTATCTGATTAAGAACTGGAGCGTGTGCTCTTAGAATAAACTTTAAGAAACTGTGGCAGTAATATCCAATATATTTTATAAATGCGAATATGTATTTCTGTTTATGTTCTTCTTTCACTTGTCAACGAGGGGTCGAAATGAATGAAGGAGTGATGAATTAATGAGTGAATGAATGAACCTACCTATTTAAAAAGCTGCTGTGCGTTGTGCAATAATATTTTCAACCTTTTACCACAAAATATACCGATTTTACTACTGTGAAGATTCAAACCAGCTTTAACCGGCTCTTACAAAATTCATTTTTTTCAATCAAGAAAATTTTAGTGCACAAAAATATTTGACTGTATATATATACCTAATTAATTTACCTTAATATTTGGACGTCGATGTGAACGACAAAATATGCGTGAAACACAAAATGATAATGTCTTTACATAAATAAGTGTTTAATACCTACCGTATTTTTTCCAAATAAAGAATTTGAATTTGAATTTTGAATTTGAGTACACTTTTATTGTACATGTCATAAAAAAATCGCGAAGAAATGCAAAAAAATTAGATTAATAATATTTAGGCCTGTTGATGTTCCATTCAAGGTAAATGAAATGTAAACAACTCCATGGTTGTTATATTTTATGATATCGTGTAACGGCTAACACGTGACAACGTGGATATTTTTCTAAAAGATAAGGCGTGTATTAGGCTTTTTAGAGCAGTCTTTTAAAAGCTACACCAATAATAAATAAGTTAGGTATATGAAGTATCCAAGAATGCACCCTAGTCATTAAATAATCTTACTATACGATTGATGAATTTCTTAAGGACAAGGCTGCTTGGAAGTAGGCTCCGCTCTCATCTCTCACAAAATAGAATCTTTTTTTTTTCATTGTAAACTGTAAAATGATGTTGAAAAAGAGCAATTTGCTGAGTTTCTTGCCGGCTCTTCTGTGTGGAATCGCCTTCCAAACCAGTGGTAGAGTCACTACAAACAGACTGACTTGACGTTTCAAAAGGGCTTATAAAGTGGGCCTACTTGAAATAAATGTATTTTTATTTTTTTAAATGTTACCAGTAGGTATTTGTACGAATTTGTTAAGGATTGGGTTTTTCTGTTAAATACTTCTCAGTGCCAGCTCAGATTTAGGAATCAGCGGTTTCAAAGCCCATCCCTCGGTGAGCACGCTAAACCGTTGGTTCCAGTTATTATCACTAACTTGTGATAAAAGTAGTTAAAACACAACAACCCTCAATGGAACAGCGTGGTGGGTTAATGTTTCAAAAACCCTCTCCCCTATAACAAAAAAGGTCAGTGCCCAGCAATGTGACGTTAATTGGCTGAGGATGTGATTGGTAAACTCACTGACCCACTAGATATCTTTATGAGAAATAATCACAGGAAATATTATTACACTAAAACAATTTACACTGAGTCATTGAATAGTTTGGAGAATTTCCAAACGAATAAAACCTAATAGCCGTCAATGCGGTACCTACGGTAAGGAGACGAGAGTTATGGATGAGTCGGGCTCCTTCCGAGTTGAAATCGACTTTATTAAGAACATGAATGTATTATTAATATTACCTACATTAAACCGAAACTCACTGATATTACGCCCGAATGGCTACTATTTTCCCAATTGGGAATATGCATATTGTGATTCAAGAATGAAATCATATTTATGATTGGATGGAAAAAAATACTGAAAATATCAAAAGCATGCAATTCTAAGCAATTTCGATTTGACAGCCTTACCCACTAAGCTACCAACGCTTCTTTACCGACTTTTATATCGACTCCTAATTCCTAATACCGACTATACACTAACCTTAAAACACACTCAAAATTTAAGGGACGTAGAAGGAGTTTTAGAAGAGAGTATATAATACAGATTAAAGGGCTACGAAAGGAAGGGTAAAGTTATTACAACAAAGATTGACAGTTTTACCTATATAAATAAATATACTACGACAATACACACATCGCCATGTTGCCCCAAAGTAAGCGTAGCTTGTGTTATGGGTAATATACATAAATACTTATAATATACAGATAAACACCCGGACACTGAAAAACCTTCATGTTTATCACAGTTGTGGGAATCGAACCCACGGCCTTGAACTCAGAAAGCAGGATCGCTGCCCACTGCACTAGTTGGTCGTCAAATGTCAGACGGTCAGGTTCATTTATGTTTTTTTTTTTTTTATTCCACTACAAGTAAGACCTTGACTGCAAACTCACCTGTTGGTTACTGATTATGCAGTCTAAGATAATAACGGGCTCACCTATTAACTGTAACCCCATCGTTGTTATATTTTATTATATCGTGAAATGACTTATACGTCAAACGTGATTATTTTTTAAATATATTAGCAGATTCGACGGTCGAGGGACGGTCATTTGCGATTAGAAGTTGATGTGATTGAAATAATGAATAATTAAAGCTCCAATCTCACATGATCGGTAGTGACGATGCAGTCTAAAATGGTAGCTGGAGAACCTGGTAGTGGTATGGCAACGATTTAACGTTTGAGTATGACTCAAACGCTAAATCGCTGAGCGGCATGTCTTTGAAGGGTTATAACTCGCAACGGCCGATGCCTCCCACCTGACCGGACCAGTGAAAATGCAGAAATTATAAATTTCCACATTGATCCTACCGGGAAACGAACCCGGGACCTTGCAATTAAATCTACAGCGCTAAACACTGCGCCAAGAAAGTCGTATCTCCACCGTTCTAAAGACTCCAACTTCATTTCCTACACACAGTCCATTCTCCATAACGTGTCTTATACTGTCTCATAAATTACAGAGACAAGTTACAGTGTTGGCAACACCGCGCGTTTTGTGTGCGACGATGTACAAAGATCGACGCAAGCGCCACCTCGGCAGCTTGTCGGTCATTGTGACGTCAGTATCGGGTCACCAAGAGGGGGAAAAATATGGCGGCTCCGGCCTGAGGGTGGGATGACACGACAGGGCACTTTTGGCTGTGACTTCGAATAGGACGCAACCATTTAGTATAATAAATCGAGTGTGCAAATTGAGTATCGGGGTGTGTTTAATTTTTACATGAGAATAGACTGTAGTTTCCTACTATTTCAATGTCATAGAGAATTAGGCCCTATGTGGGTGTTAACAAATAGTGTAAACATTATGGGTTACAAAGCAAGCGAACTAATTGATAAAAATGTATACATATGTTGGTTTTGAATTCAAGCCAACAAGTTTTAGTGGGTATTAGATCTCCAGCCCCACTACGTTTCCATGTAAACGGACCGATAACCGATTCACTAAACGCACCTATTATTTCCAACATCAACCCAGAATGAGAAGGTTTAAGGCTGGAGTCCACCACGCTAGTCAACTGTGGATTGGTGAACTTCACACGGACTTAAGAACATTATGGAGAACTCTCATTATACAGATTTCCCACGATATTTTCCTTCGCCATTAAAGCCTAATATTATGACCTTTAAAATGGCAATAATTGTACAATCTAAAAATATAAAAAAAATTGGAAAATCCAAAAGTGCATGCCTCATAATCTCATTTTTTTCACAATAAAATTGATTTTTTTTTTAACTGAAACTTTCAATGCTCATTACAATTTTTTTTTTTCATATTAATTATTATTCATTTTTTGTAAACAAGACACGGGAATGTCATAATGATTGCACATTGAAAGTTACAATTAATATTAGCTAGAATAATTACATGGAAATTTAACGACAGTGAATTGAACGCTCATATTAACTAAGAAATTATGTCGTGTGTTACTTTAGATAATTAAAAAAAAATTATTCAGATACGATCATTTTTTCGACCAATTATGGTGCCACATACACCCGTCCATACACGGACGTCCAGAAAAGATTGTTTATTGTTATTATTTACTATGTTAAACAAAAAAATTGTTATTGAAATGTATTTTATGTGCCTGACAAATTATTTGACTTGATATTAGTGTATTGAGTACACTAACCTGTAAGTGCAATATAAATAACAAAAAAACAATTTCAGTTTCGAGAAAACTGCTTTTTTTGAAATGTCGAGAGTAGAGCACAACCTCAACGCTTCGCTTATGAGGCGTGCAAAAACTATCTACTTTTTAAAGGAGTTAAAGTTAACTCCATCGATAAGTAGATATTTTTTTTTATGTCAGGTATTTTATAAAATATGACAGATCAAATTCAGTGTCACATTATATGGGTGCTGATGAGGTGATTCTTACCTCTCGTTTCCAACCTGGCCGTCTGACAAACGCGCCACGAGTTAATTATGTCTACAATTTTCTCGATCTAAAGAAATAAATAAATATGCTATAATACACACATCGCCATCTAGCCCCAAAGTAAGCGTAGCTTTTGTTATGTGTACTTAGATGACTGATGAATATTTTTATGAAATACTTACTTAACTTACTTACTTTTATAATATTTATAATAAACAGCCAGACGCAGAAAAATATTCATGTTCATCGCACAAACATTTTCCAGTTGTGGGAATCGAACCCACGGCTTTGCACTTAGAAAGCAAGGGTGCAGCCCACTGCACCTATTCGCCGGTAAGATAAGACCGCAAATCTCAAGAGATTATCTCGTTGGCCGAGCGGTGGTTCAGAGTAAGAAACAGACCCTGATATCGCATCAGACAACGTACAGACGGTGTCTGTCGAGAATGTCATAATACTCGCATAAATAGATTCGTCAAAATGCGACATGCGCTGTACGATATGATCCGTCTTTTTATAGAACAAGAAAAACGATAATTTTGACGTACGCCGCTTGACCGGAATGGTTTCAGATGTAGGGATTTGAGGTAAGGCTCGCTACACATGATGGGGTTCTAATTTTTTTATTGTAATATGTGTGTATACTAGATCTTAGCTCCGCTACTGTTTACTCTATCTATTTCTGGTATAGTGTGGTGGGGGGCTCTTATAAAGAGAGTTGGCCGTTACTTCGTCCGCGTTTGCTTTTTTTTAAGCATCAGTAACAGTTATATAGGTTCTTGTGAAAAAATCGTTAAAAAAACATTCTTAATTGTGTCTCTTAAAATTTGCGTTTCCTCCCAAATCTCTTGAAACTCTCGATAACTTCTCAATTAAATGAGCGATTGAAATTACTAAGCAAAACAAGTATTTTACTGCTATTTATATATCTACTTTTATTAAAGAATATAAAAAAATTCATTCTGCGATACTAATCCTACCCACTTTTGTTTATATCAGCGATTTAATGAAGTTTTAGAACACAAAAGCTGCTATTGCGACTTATGATAGTTAGATATATTATTCGCGGACTTTTTTGTAAATAATAATAAGTACTACAACCACGTAATACATAGTTTGTATGCATCATCATTAGTTTTCCCTAGCTACTTTGGTTACATCATTGCAATTTTCTTAAGGATCTCCAATTTTTTGAAAATAAATAATAGCTTATGTTACGTTAAACTTGTTTTTGGTGAAGTAATAGTTAAAATTAACGCACCGGGCGACGCGGTTGTTCGCTTAGTTTGATACAAGTTTGAGCAAACTGAAAATCAGCGCTGAGCATTGTTGCTCATGCACAGCATAAGGCAGATTTTGCGGCCATTTGCCATATCGTTAATAATAAATTGATAAACATTCAGTTAAAAATCTTGTATTAATAGTGTATGGCAATAAGGGATCGGATTAAAATCGGTTAAATAATTTCAGAGCCTGTTTGGTACAAACAAAGAAACAAAAAAATATTTCCTCTATGATCATTTTATTTACTAGAATTTTTATTGTTTTTTTTTGTATTTGACACTTAATCATTGTTTTTATTTATCTTTGATTAATTTACTTACCTGGCTCTAATTTTTTTATAGGCATTTACTATGTTCTACTTTTGTTTTATTGGTACTATACATTTATTTTTGGAGGTGAGCGTTAACTGTTGCGACACAGTTTATACTACTGCAACAGTTATCGCGGCACCATGTTTATTGAGTCAATTCTGTACCCTTACCAGTATTCTGAATAAATAAAATAAAATAAAATATATAATATAAAAATAACGTACCTTTTTTCTTTTTGAAGACTACATAGATAATCAATAGTTTGAGTCCTTTCAAGCTTTCAGCTCGTTAATAACCAAACTAATCAGTGAATACTCAGCCTTAGGTTATCTACCCAAATTTTGAAATTTGGCGAGACGCCAACGTCATAGCTGCTCCTAGTGAGTACCGAAGTGCGACTGGGAAATCGGAATCAGCCACGTTCACGTCGTTTGACATTAATCAAAACAAGCTGACTCTATAGACGTTGCGTTGCCCAAATTGGTATGCAGGCTTCAGTTCATCATATCAACTCATTACCGGTACACTACAGGGTACAAGTCTCTAATTTACGCATCATAAATGCCAACTATGGGCTTACTTGAATAAAGATATTTTTGACCTGAAAAGTCAAAGTTAAAGACTTTGCCTAAAAACAGTATGGAAACGACGAACAAACGTTTGAAACCCCCAGACTAAAATCCTGCGATAATAGCTTTGTGGCCTCGTTTGTGCGTATCTTTTTGAGTGTGTTGTCTCGAACGATTTTTCGCAGTATCTATACCGCTTTAATACATTTACTGTGCTACTGTCATGCGTCAAACGCATAAAGAAACTTCCTCAGTTAACAATTATTTTTCGATTGAAAAACCAGCCCTAAAATCATTACAAAATAACAATGAAAATAAAAACTAAACTGTAATTTGATGAAATATGTATTGACACGCTGACAGAATTAAAATGTTGGTTCCAGCGAATAAAGAAATCATATAAATATTCGTCTTATCTTTATGACTTCCGCTTCCTGCGCAAGACAAGAGGAATATATATTTTTTTGTCTATTTTTGTCAATGCCATGACTCAGTTTAATAATAAAAAACGACGACAGTTTAATAATTTAGTCATTGCTCAACGTCATCACGACGCGACGGACGTTTTAGCGTCGGACTCAGATGTCCTCTCTCATAGGATTTTTGAACATAGTCCCATCACTCTGTTCTAATGGTGGCTCTATCGGTTTTTATCCGATGTCAATTATAATACTCGTGATTAACGGTTTTATGTGCTGATGTCTAAGGTACTGGGGTCGCTACATCTCTAATTTGGATCAGGTCATATTAAGTTTTTTTACAGAAAACACCGATACAAATCGTCTCAGGACATCGTGAAACGTAGTTTTTTTTTCACTATTCATTAAAAACATTACATTTTTTGGTAAAATAATATCAGCACTCAATAACAATATCACAAAAACCACTCAGGAAAGTTGAAAATTCTGATCACTAAACCAGGAAGGCGGTGAGTTCCGTTGAGGACCTGATCCCAGACATTTAACTTGGTCCTACTAGATTGACGCGCGCGATTCGCACCCTTAACGACATAGCTGAGAGAACGGATATGTTTTGTTGTACTCACAAAGGTTGCTCTGTGGTGCATTTGTTACATTGATAATGTTTAGTAATAGTATGTAGGTTAGTAAAATATAGTTTACTAGCTGTTGCCCGCTACTTCGTTTGCGTTTGATTTAATTTTTTGATGTGGCATTAAATTTAGATCTAAAAATAATTAAAGTATTCAGTATCGCTAAGCATTTAATGAGGGTTTTGCTGCTGCCCGCTGAGGAATTCTGTCCCCTATCTCCAACCACAGTTTGGGCAAAATGAAACACATATTATAACCTCTATAGTACAAAAATAATTATTTAAATCGGTTATAATTTGTCGGAGTTATGGTGTAAAATCGTCAAACACTCATCCCCTCTCGCAAAGGAACCGAGCTTAATGTCGGGATAAAAAGTATCCTATATTACTTCTTACACTTCCAAGAATATGTGTACTAAGTTTCATGAGGATCAATTAAGTAGTTTTTGCGTGAAAGCGTAACAAACAAACTTACATTGACATTTATAATATTAGTAGGGATAGGGATTATGTATGTTGATAGGTGCATCAGAATCTACGCTAGTGCATTAGGAAAATTCCTGCAATACTAGTCGTAAGTTAAAAAATTAATAAAATAGGGACGTATTATATCTTTGAATGTTGTATGCGAAATACTTGCGAAGAATGTTTTTAAAATATTAGAAACGTTCATCCTAACTCGTGATTAACTCGTGATGTTTTAGTATATATTAGTTTATTATTTTTTATGTTTATTATTATTAGTATTTTATGTGTGTAATCTAGATAAGTATTAGTGTGTAATTGTTCGTAAGTATGTATATAATAATAATACCAACCAGTTTACATAACCAATCGGTTTCCCTTGGTTTTCCTAATCCTAAGGTTGCCTGGAAGAGATCGCTACTAAGCGATAAGGCCGCCCTTTGTATCCTACTTTTTAAGTTTATTTTTGTTGTGTCCATTGTTTTTTTTCCTATTTGTGGTGTACAAATAAAGTGTATAAATAAATAAAAAATAAATAAATCCGAGCTAAACGTATAAATGCGAAAGTGTGTTCATTTATTTGTATGTCCTTCTCTAACAAAACAACCAACCAAATAGATTTTTGATACAGTTAGTTGGTAAGGACGGAGAGTAACAAACTTTTTAAAACTATATTTTTTATTAATTAACTTTAAAAAACTCATTACATTTAAAAAAATCAAATTCCTAAGGATAGTTTACAGAAACACAAATTATAAAATGTATATATAATATGACAATACACACATCGCCATCTAGCCCAAAGTTATGGATACTAAAATATCTTATGAATATATTTTAACCCACGATCTTGGACTCAGAAAGCAGGGCCGCTGCCCACTGCGCCAATCGGCCGTCCTTTCCTATACCTTTCAAGTTTCAACCAGAGGATCCCTTTACGAGGCTTAAAAATTTGCATCAATATTGCAGTTCAGGAAAAAATACTTTACCGTAAGATCTTTAATACTGGAACAAACGCGATTGAAGTCGCGACCAACAGCGATTATTAAATTTATATGAAAAATCTCTGTATTTTTTATATTATATTTAGAGAATAAATGTGCCCTGCGGCTTCGCCCGCGTAAATTCTAGGACGCAGCGTACTGCTAAATAGTCTACACCTACCTCAATTAATCAGTAACTAAACGTAAAATGTATTCAATCGTATTGGGACAGTACAATCGTAAAGTTCCTAATATACAAACCTATGATATTAAGTACAGATATTATTTCAACATATTTACCCACTGAGGTGTGGGCGAATAATATATCCGTTCTTGCTCTTGGAACTTTAATCACCCACTATTTAAAATCTTCAATCACGTAAACAATGCTCATCGCAAATGCCCGTCCCGAGGCCCTATCCCCATTTTGCCTGATTTAAAATACTGGCTGCATTAATAATGTTTGGTTCAACAGCAGCATATGATTAATTAGTCAATAGCGATGGGCAAACTTTGAAACAAGTCAGTAAATGGATGAGTGCCCTTCTTTGGAAGTTTAAAACGTAATTTGGTTTCCATCCGTCTCAGCTTCTATCACTAACAAAGAATAGTTATCGTTAAAGGCAGAATCGAAATCACATTGTTCGTCGTATGCTAAAGGATAACCAAGAAAACTTTTTCACATTTTTTATTTAGTTCTAGCACTGAAATCATCATAAGTGTGGCAAACTTTTATGAATTTAGTTTTGAGCATTAAGTTATTATTTATTTATTTATTTATTCCCATCTTACATTTTTGTCATTACAGGAAAAAGTTATCCTAATACGACAATGCAGCATGTTATGTAAATTTTAATAATATATATAACTACAGTGTATATGATAAAATCCAAATCGCTATATTTGTGAGTTCACTAAGAGTGCAACAAAATAAATCCGTCTTCTCGGCTATCACATTGAGGGTACGGAGTGCGCGCGTCAGTGGCGCCTCCTTCAGTAGCTTGGTGCGCCCGTTCGGCACCGCCAGCAGCGATGGCCGGTGCCTCCGCCAAACATACCGGTCCGGCGCACGCAGGCTTGCCAGGCGTAACACATCAGCATTACATATTTGTCCCCTCAGTACTCTAAAAACATACGTTACGAGTGTAAGCTCTCTCCTTACCCGTTGCTATATAGCTCGTTGTATCCTACCATGCCCAGAACAAATAATGTTGGGTACATCAATGAAAAAACTAGTTAACTGTAAGTATAACCTATCAAGTACAATAATTATTATTTTAATCAGATAACATTAGTAAAAAATAGTCAAACACTTTCATCCTCTCTCTCAAAGAAACTGAGCTCAATTTCGTCATTAAAAGTATCCTATGTTCTTCGAGGTAGTATGAACTCAAAATTAACCTGAGCTTGACTCAATTTGACTGCAAATTTTGAACTTGAATTCATTCAGTAATTTGAGAATGATGCGCGGCTATGATACAGACAGACAGAAATAAAATAAAATACAGGATTGGCTTCAGTTGCAGTAAACCCGTTACAGTTCTGAGTACAACAGATTTCGTGATTTTAAAACGTTTACATAACAATGTAATAAGATGTGGTGTATAGGTAGATCAGGCTCAGAATTCAGAACCTATATCCCTATCCCTATCCCTACTAATATAAATGTAAATGTAAGTTTGTTTTTTACGCTTTCACGCAAAAACTACTGAACCGATCATCATGATACTTTGTACACATATTTTTGAAGGTATTAGAATTTATATAGGATGCTTTTTATCCCGAATTTAAGCTCAGTTCTTTTGGGAGAGGGGAGAAGGTGTTTGACGATTTTATACCACAACGCCGTCAAATGATAACCGATTTAAATAATTACTTTTGTACTTTTGAGTACTTGCACTTTACCAAATTTCGTGTAGATCTGATGAATGTGATTGGAGATAGAGGACACAACTCCTCAGCGGACGGCAGCGAACCCGTCATTTAAGGCTTAGCTATCCTAAATACATAAAGTGCGTAGAATTACACCTAAATCGAATGCCACATGTCTTTCGAAAAACAAAAACAAACGCAGACGAAGTCGCGGGCAACAGATAGTTATTAAATAAGTAGTAAGTCATTTTTGTGATAGTTTTATTATTGGAGTGTTTGAGGTGAGCACTCCAATAATTTAACTAGTCGAATAAAGAAGATGTGGAACCCGTAAAATAAATAAAAATAAATATGGGAATTCAATGTAAAGAAAACTAAAGCACTGCTAATGAGGTTGCACAAATGATATTAATTTTTTTATAAACACGTCGACATATCAGCAAAATTTAATCACTGAAACGAAACGTTCGAGTTTTTAAATGTTTTATTAATCATGCCACTTCTTCAATGCGCTTCTATTATTGTACGGGAAATATTTAAGTTTAGATATTAAAGAATTCCTAACGGCGTATCACACGTGCTTTAGAGAAGCGTTAACATTCTAGTAAATAAATAAAAAAATAAATATACTACGACAATACACACACCGCCATCTAGCCCCAAAGTAAGCGCAGCTTGTGTTATGGGTATGAGTACTAGGACAGCTGATGAATATTTTTATGACTATAATACACATTAATACTTATAATATACAGATGAACACCCAGACACTGAAAAACATTCATGTTCATCACACAAGCATTTTCCAGTTGTGGGAATCGAACCCACGGCCTTGGACTCAGAAAGCAGGGTAGCTGCCCACTGCGCCAACCGGCTGTCAAGCAATAAAATATATGAGCAAAGGTGACAGTGTAAATACGTTTATCACTCTTTCATACTTATTTGAATTCAGCGATATTAAAATTAATAATATCATGTTGTAGTACCTTAATAATAAATCATACATAATATTTTTCGGATACTTATAATTTGATAAATTTTTGGCGTGATAAAATATTTAAGTCCTTTATCAATACTGACGCAAAAAGACTGTATAAAATAGAACTCATTGAGCTAGTTTGTAAAACGATTCATAGTCTAAAGAAATCTTAGTATAAATATATCTGAGTATAAGAATACAAAATATTGTATAGAAGCAGGCGTTACTTTGCGGAAATCCATGATATATTATCAAAATTAAGCTTAATTTGCTATACTCCGCGAAAAGCAGGAGAATCTGTGTGGTGTAAATAATTGTTAAGTTTAGACGATGTTGACTTAACAATTATTCATTGTAAAGTCAACATCTTGTGATGATGCTCCGGTTTCGGAGCGAAACGTGCGTAGAGGGTGTATTGCCGAGGATCTGTTTGGTGTGGTGTATAAGGATTGAAGAAATTATAAATTACACCACATAGATTCTCCTGCTTTTCGCGGAGTATAGCAAATTAAGCTTAATTTTGATAATATAATACAAAATATGTTAAGTTTATACTTACTTCATTTATTGCATACAAACTTCGCTAAAGCAATGAACTTTAAACACTTTTAGTAGTAGGTAGTAGAGCTATTTGTGACATTTGACAACATGTTAGGGGTACAGTCCTAGTTCCGCCTGAGGGTCCGGCAGTTATATTTAGCCGGTAAGGTTTCCGCGGGGGATTTGGTTTTGCTTTGCACAAAGCATGTTGTATGATAGTTTAGGTGTCAGATAATAACATTGTCACACAACAAAATTTCCACGCGAGCAAAGTCGCGGCACTGGTATTAAATATTTGCGACTGTCGCATCATTTCCAACTCGTGTGACAGAGCTGTTACAATATCTTTTTATACGTCTGGGACACATCTGTTGTCATTATTCAGTTTTTACGACGTTTGACTGCTTTGAAGATAAAAGCATTCGGATGTTCTATTTTCTATTTGGTTTACGATTACTTTGATTGGGAGACAATTGATTTCCCTATTTATTGCACGAGTACAAAGACGATGTGTAGTCAGTGTCGAGCATAAGGATATGGATTAAGCGGGCGAAAAATGGTTAAAGTCGGACGATTACATTGAAAGACTATCGGTTATAAACAAACAAACACACAAAAAATCTTTTATCTTTATAAAATATAAAATTCAAAATTCATTTATTTCAAGTAGGCTATATTCCATATAAGCGCTTTTGAAACGTAAGTAGTCTGATTGTAGTGACTCTATCACCGGTTCGGAAGGCAGATTCTACCGAGAAAAAGCCGGCAAGAAACTCAGCAGTTGCTCTTTTCCAACATCATTTTATACCTTATATATATATTTCTTGTGCGCGTGTGTATGTCACTGAAGTCCTCCGAAACGGCTGGACCTGAATGAATTTATTGGTATGCGTTTGGGTGGCAACCCTGGATGGTTTAGATTCACAAATCCGCCCAACAGATGGCGCTGGGGCCCGCTAGTATATTATTATATTAGTATATACTATACACTAGTAATATTGAAATTTTAAAACCATCCAGTTTTGCATGTTCCGTGCAATCTTGAACTAAAGTTACTGCAAATGAATAAGTACTAATTAATATTTAAGGTAATAGGTACTTGTTAGTAATTAGTGTCAAAATATAATTTGCAGTCGAAACATAGCCGAAGCTAACTGTTGTTTATGTTTTGGCAAAATTATACAACCTTGGTTTGAGCGTGTAATTTCAACGGAATAATATACAATTTACAAAGAAAATGCACTGTAGTGCGCTACTGTAAAATATATGGGCCAAATAGTTTGACTTGAAATGTGAAGTTCTATATTGGAATACCTATAGGCCTTACTGAGGTTTATGGCTGGAGATTTGTTATGCAATAATTTCTATTTTTATAACATCATTTCGAATTAGATATTCGGTTGAAGAAGTCAAACAAAACAATCATCGTCATATAAGCCCATGAGTCTCCTCCCACAATGAAAAGGGTTTGGGCCTTAGTCCACCACGCTGGCCAAGTGTGGATTGGTGAAATTGATTGGTAAAATTTCCACATTATGGAGAACAAGCATGCAGGTTTCCTCACGATGTTTTCCTTCGCCGTTAACCCAGGTGATATTTATTTAATTCATCATCATCATCATATCAACCGATAGACGTCCACTGCTGGACATAGGTCTTTTGTAGGGAGTTCCAAATTCCACGGTTCTGTGCCGCTTGGATCCAGCGGCTACCTGCGACGCGCTTAATGTCGTCTGTCCACCTCGTTGGGGGTCGACTTACGCTGCGCTTACCAGTTCGGGGCTGCCAATCCAGCACCTTGGGACCCCAACGTACATCCTTTCTCCGAACTATGTGCCCGGCCCATTGCCACTTCAGCTTCGCGACTCGTTCAGCTATGTCGGTATCTCTGGTTCTTCTACGAAAATCCACATTTCTGATTCGATCGCGTGGAGATACTCCGAGTCTAGCTCTTTCCATCGCCCGCTGAGTGACTCTGAGCCTTCTTATGAGGCCCATAGGCCATTATTAGGCCGATTTATTTAATTGATTAGTTGATATCATTTAATTGATTAACATTGAAACAGTAGAGGTACGTGCTGCTATTCGAACTCGGCCTAACCACTAGGCTTATATAGGTACATATTATAATATTTCTTCTTTATTGCGAAGTGATAATAAAAGAGGACACATGGGTTATCATCGTATAAGCATTTACATTTGCTATCACCAAACCTTACATTAGAACAATACCTTTACATTCTTTGGAAAATCTATCTCATATCCCTAGCTTGGCCAATAATTCTGCTCCGTCACTCTTTTTCGCCTGACAAGCATATTTCTTGCCTGCCAGACGTCCGTTCCGCAAAAAGTATTTAACCTCACGACCTTCCGATCTCAAATCCTTGTTTTTCATGATGGCGTTTCGGTGGCATTCGTAAAACTTCGCTATAGTTGTCACGTGGCGCCACCGTTTCCTTTCTGAACAGCGGCAATCAGAAGTGCGACAACAATAATGATAACCACATTCGTTAACTAAAAACTAAAGCTAGGAGGGTTCCAAACGCGCTCTGGTCTAATTAGTGCCCAGAAAAAAAATATTTAAACACAAACAAAGAGCCCGACTTTATAAATATCTGCTATGTTTATAAAATTAATTGAAGAATTGAAAAGACAGAAACAAGATTTTTATTTAAATATTTTATTTTGTTTCTGTTAAATTTTAGTTGAAGACGTAACAAAACCTTGGCATTTATATTAATCGTGTGAAGTGTGATGTGATTTATTACCATTTCCTATTCCAAACTCCAATAAAACATACAAGATAGATATACCTACTTTCGTATGCACCGTTAAAAATTCAGTATTTTGATGCCACACTTTTGTAAAATTCCGACAATTCCGATGTATTTTGAAAACATATTAATTTAATTAGATCAAAAATCCTTAATTTTGTTTTTTTTAATGTACCCATCGTCACTCTCACATCTAAGCTGAATCTCTTGTCACCACTCACATTAAAATACGTCCAGCTTTTACGGAACACTAAAATGTTCCGTAAAAGCGGTGTTATTACAGACACTTGAGGCTTAACACCGACACCCCAGGTTCATAGACACAGGACAAAGGATCAAAAACCATCGGATATATTTATTCGGATGGCTTCGTCGAATCTCTATAAAATATCCGATTCTGGTGAGACAAATGTTTCTTACTGCGGCAAAAATTCATACTCCCGCGGGAGGACAGGAATTTTATGCTGAATAAGTACCGCACAGCTGGTAGTAAACAGTATTTCTAAAGGCAAAAATATTACGCACTTTATACTTTTAAGATAAATAAAATACAATTAAATAATTATAGATATGCCAGTCATCAAAAAGCGTTCTTAAAATGTTGGGTTATTCCCTACTCTGTCCCCTCACGGACATAAATAGGAATAAAAGGTGCGGTCTGTCCCCCTGCGATCGACTATTAACTGGTGGGCCAGTTAATAGTCGATCGCAAGGGGACAGACCAGCATTTTGAACCTATTTTAATGTGAGTATTAGCTTAGCGTCGAAAAGAGCAATAAAAGTGACGAAATATCTTAAATTTGCGACAAAAGTTTTAAGTGATATTCTATATATTTCAAAGTTATAAGGTAACTTAACTTAACTTTTAAGTAGTTATACAGAAAAGTCGGACACTTTTGTTTCTTCTACTCACACGACTATATATTAAAATAAGTTCCCATGATGATTCTCGGGACCAAAAATATGCAGAAAAGACGGACTCTTTGTGTACTACGTGTAATCTTGCGAACTTAAGTACTAGAATAGAAATAGCCAATGAAAAACAAGGTTTAAAAACTTAGACCTATCGAAGGTCTAACTTTTTAAACACATAAGGATTCCTGCGAAGAAGAATCTTAGAGAGTGATACAATTTTATTTGCCGACAATGTTACTTGTTTTTTCATGAAACCATTTGCAAAACCGAAAACTACTTCTGTGACCAGCTCTCTTAATAATAAAATCATTTGAATGAAAAAGTGTCTGTATTTATTAGTTCGTTTTTTAAACAAGCCTTAATATTATGGCCGATATTGACTTGATTGATATTGAACTTTGAATAAATCTAAGAATTTAAACCTTGTGTATCTTGAAAATAGTACCATGTCGAAACCAGCGTACATTAAAATAGGTTTAATCTAAAAATCAGTAATTTTAATAAATAAATGAACTTTTACGTGAAGATTAAAGAAATAAACATAACGTCGGAATCCATGCGTGGAAAAACATATTTCCGGTGCAAATGGTACTTCGTACACCTATTTTTCATATAATTATATACAATATTCCACGCTTCACAGGAAATTGTCGGAGTGGCCGAGGTAATGCATTTGCTTTATGTACGCTTATTTCTGCGAAATGCCAGTAAATGTAGCGTTATTTGCGTGTGCAATAATATGAAAATTATAATCCCTATTAGGATTTACCGGGCTTTATAGATGTACTCACTAAAGTAATTCAATGTTTAACTAGCCATGTAGTTGTTGATTCAGTATTATGGTACAAGGGGAATACTTAAAGAAATAAACGTTCTATATCGTACTCAAATTTCACCCGTTGGTTTGCTGTCGTAGATTATTGCGTAAAGGTTGGCTTTTGTCGTACATAGTACCTACGCTAAAAACCATAGTATGTGGTCATAGATCGTATTTACTTACAACTCTAAAGATTAGTACTGTTGTCGTAGATCGTAAATATATTTAAACCCCTTTGATTTTATATTTATAAATAAATAGTTATATTATAATGTAAATAGTAGATGTTGGAAAAAAAGCAACTGCTGAGTTTCTTGCCGGCTTCTTTTCGATAGAATCTGCCTTCTGAACTGGTGGTTACTACAAACAGACAGACTTGACGTTTGAAAAGCGCTTTTAGTAGGCCTACTTGAAATAAATTAATTTTGAATTTGAATTAGTCGTAGGTACGTTCAACGTTTTGAGGTAAATTGTTAATTATTACGTTTAAACTTCAACCTTCACCCTAGATCCTAATCTGTGACAACATTTTAAGGATCTACGACTTTAGTCTAAACTGAGGTTTAACCGATGGACATTGAGATGATGCTAGATTGGCTACCACAAGGTAGACAGTTGACATAATATAAAGAGTCACAGGGATTTACTGTATAAGTTGTCATTTTGTTATAGATCTTAAGTACCTACGTTTAAAGTTCATTTGCGTACTACATTTGATTTGGAGTCGATTTTACGTATATTCAAGTTACAAGTAAGTACCTAACAAGGATTTTCGTTTTTTTTTTGAACCTATATTATTGGATTGTTTGGATTTGACCTAGATTGTAACTACTTAAAATATCCTAGTATAGAAGGTTGCAATTGTAAAGGTAATACGATCTTTACCGCACCGCAATGCTCACAGCGTCGTTACCATTTTATTATTTAAACGTACGTATTCTTGTAAACGTTATGTAATTAAAAATTTATTTTTAAAACGTTTTACGAGAGTATTGCGTGCGATTTTCACGTCCAATTTATTTTTACACCGGCAGGTACAACAAACAACACGTGCACGTATCCTAGTCTCGACGGATCTTTCGACACGCGCGGACAATACCTTTTCCCCGAGATAATGGAAACAAACGAGACTGGGAAGTCGTTATCGGTCCATTCATAAATATCGGCTTGCGAGAATGCCAATAATCGGTTGCTTGGATATTTTGCAATATAATAAGTTACAATTGTATAGTTAAATGCGATGTATAAAGGCTTTTTTCATTGTACTGCATGTAAGCGCTTGACTGCAATATTACCTGGTTAGTATTGAAGCAGTCTAAGAGGGTAACCTGTTAGGTATGCACCAGTTATATTGAACCCTTATCCCTAATTGGTTTCCCTAAAAATAAAGTATAGTAAAATATAATGACAAGGTTGCTTGAAAGTCGGCTCCGCTTTCATCTCTCACATTATTATAGAAAAAATAATTATAAAAAAATTTATTATAGTTTAAAAATGACGAACCAGTGTTAGAGTTACTTCAAATTGACTGACTTCACGTTTCAAAAGTGCTTATAGCCTACAGTGCCTTCTTGAAATAAATCCATTTTGAATATACAACGTGTATATGAAAACCGAAATAATACTTTACAGGCTTTAGAGGAATATTATGTACTGTCCCTGAGACTTATCTGTAAAATCGACACGCTAATTTATAGTTTTTAAGTAAACCACTGCCATAGTTTTTACTGAAACAAATCAGATACACCCAAACCCAAACTAACGTCACATGCAAATTTAAAATCATGTGACTCCTGGCACTTTAATAAGTGCGCGTCGCGTAGCGTATGTACTGTGCGCGTGTCGGTCTTTTATCTTCAATAGGGTTGTCATAAGTAAACATTTAGAATGTTTTAAAATTCAAAAAAAATTAATATGTTTCTTTTGATTTAATATTTTTACAAGGTGATTTCTAATGAAATATACTTATGAGGGACGATTTTTATGACGGACTCGTACCAACTAGAACCCCACGCCAACGCTTAATTACGCCAATTATTAATCACAACAAGTATCCCACAATTTTGGGGAAGGCAGGGCATGATGCACCCTCTATGCTAAGGAAAGTAATCGAATACAGTAAAATTATAGCGCATAATTCTTATTTATTATTGGCTCTAAAAGTTCTCCAAAATGCATGTGGAGTCCACCGATCTGCACTGGGCCAGCGTGGTGGACTACGGCCTAAACCCTTCTTACTGTGGGAGGAGACCAATGCCATGTAGTAATCTAACTACAATTAGTCATAGTGTTTGGGTGATCAACTTATCGCATTTTTATATTTTATGATTACCTAGGGGCCCTGTCATGCCCCCTTTCCCCTATAGATGTTTTTTTGCACGCCTCATAAGCGGAGCGTTGAGGTTGTGCTCTACTCTCGACATTTCAAAAAAAGCAGTTTTCTCGAAACTGAAATAGATTTTTTGTTATTTATATTGCACTTACAGGTTAATTTGAGTACACTAATATCAAGTCAAATAATTTGTCAGGCACATAAAATACATTTCAATAACAATTTTTTTGTTTAACATAGTAAATAATAACATTAAACATAATCTTTTCTGGACGTCCGTGTATGGACGGGTGTATGTGGCATCAAAATTGGTCGAAAAAATGACATAATTTGTAAGTTAATATGAGCGTTCAATTCACTGTCGTTAAATTTCCATGTAATTATTCTAGCTAATATTAATTGTAACTTTCAATGTGCAATCATTATGACATTCCCGTGTCTTGTTTACAAAAAATGAATAATAATTAATATGAAAAAAAAAAATTGTAATGAGCATTGAAAGTTTCAGTTAAAAAAAATTCAATTTTATTGGGAAAAAAATTAGATTATGAGGCGTGCACTTTTGGATTTTCCAAACTTTTTTGTAATATGACCGCAGTAGAAGTCAATGTATTAAATAAAAGCGCTAGATTTTGATACTGCACATTTTTATTAAAGAAACACAGCGACTTTCCACATACCACTTTATCAAGATATCGAAAGTAAACAAGTATACTTTATAGAAACGCTTTTCTTCGGCAGGGAGTTATTGATTAATTTGAGGCTTGGTATCTTTAAATGATATAAATATATTATTACTCACTAGCTGTTGCCCACGATTTCTTTTTTTCGTTTTTCTTTTTAAAGCATATAATCTTGGACAAAAAAATAGAATTTAGTTTTTAAAATTCTGTCTGACTCAGTTTGTTGTGTGCTTCTTAAATAAAGCTACAACGGTTTTTTTTATAACTGTCGTAGCTTTAGTTTTTTTTTATGTCTATATACGAGCGCTTGACTATACTATATTTATTATTTACGCTCCACAAGTACCATCATTGGGCTTTTTTGAATAAAGAACAAATATAGGTATACTTATATAATCAAACAAATAGGGCCTTAGGTGGCACTTTGACTTTGCGTTGGAAGTGGTTAAGAGGAGTTCGGATCAAATGGTCCAAGGTTCGATGTAAAGACTTTTATGAGTACTAAGAGTTTTTTTGGTAAAAGTTGTCAGTGCCAGCTTTAGATTTAAAATTGCATCGTCCGCCCTAATGCCTCTAACATGCCATAAATCTACCTCTTAACATTAGCATTAGCTCCTAAGTACGTTAAGAGGTAGATTTAGGTATCATATTCGTAAAATCCCGTCTACCCACATTGGAGCAGCGTGGTGGGCTTAAACTCTATATTCCTATCCTTCTATGAGTAAAGAAAGCCTTGGATAGAAGCAGGCTTTACTTTGAGGAATTCCATGATATATTATGAAAATTAAACTTCATTTGCGAAAGATACTCCGCGAAAAGCAGGAGAATCAGTATGGTGTAATTTATAATTTCTTCAATCCTTATACTCCACACCAAATTTTTCTTCGGCTATGTACCCTCTACGCACGTTTCGTTCCAAAACGGGAGCATCCTCAGGAGACTTTACACTTTTTACACTTAACAAATAATCAAATTCTTAAGTGGAAACTTAACAATTTTAATGTAAAGTAGCAAGCAAAGTAGTAGCAAAAAAGCTTGTATATGCTGTCCATTGCTTAAATAAAACAATTAATGTAGTGATTATAATGTTAAAAATAAATCCTAAACGAACACTATCCAGTTCGGAGCTTGTTAAAATTCAGCGTGAAACTATACAAGATGGCCGACGGAATAATAAACATCCGAAACAACGGTTAAATCACGCGTTATGTTGTAACAATGCAGCGATGTTTAGAGGACTTGGTAATTGTCTGCGAAATACTCATTAACAGAGCGAACCGCTGCTAATGTGATATGAATAAACTATTATGTATTACATTGTACTTTAGACTTTAAACTGACATTAGTGAAGTTCATTTTAATATGTAATTAACGACTGAATTTACGTTAATTTTGCTGAATTGCTACTTTAATTGAATTCAGTTGTAGTAGAGCTTTTAATATATAATAATAAATAAATACACACATCGCCATCTAGCCCCAAAGTAAGCTTAGCTTGTGTTATAGGCACCAAGATGACTGATGAATATTTTTATGAATAATAAAAAATATATACCTACTACGACAATACACACATCGCTATCTAGCCCCAAAGTAAGCGTAGCTTATGTGTGTGTGTGTGTGTGTGTGTGTTGGTTGGATTTTTTTTTAATGAATAACGCGCATAAATACTTATCATATACAGATAAACACCCAGACACTGAAAAACTTTTATGTTCATCACACAAACATTTTCCAGATGTGGGAATCGAACCCACGGCCTTGGGCTGAGAAAGGAACGCTACAAACTGCGCCAATCGCCTGTCAAATACAAAATATACACAGATACATATAGTATACAGATTTAAAACATTGAACATTGAAAAATACTTATATTCATTACATAGACAAAAAAATGTAAATTTGAAACATTTGATTTCTGCGTAAATAAGATATTTTTTTATTTACTAACTGAACCTTGCAGTTTATAATTTAAAACACGAATAGCAGATTAATTAAATTAAAAAAACGTATGTCTACTTATGTACACGCGTTAGTTTGCGCAAGTACTCTACGTTTCTAGGGAAATAAGAAAGCGAACAATAGAAAAAAGGTATTTATTACATTGAAAGTTTTATTATAACGCATTATCTAGTTATTATCGGTCCACCAAGTTTAACTGAACATTAAAATCTGAGATTTTTGCACAATGGAATACTGTCAAACCTTTTTTTGAATAGCTCAAATGTTGACTATAGCTAACTTGAGGGTGTCGGTTTGTTTTGACGGTTTCGCGTGTTAACAGGGCCCTTAGGGTAGAGTTAAAGAGAGAGACTCTCAGTCTAGCTTTGTATCTCTCTTTCATCAAACTTGTCAGGAAAATAAGACTCAATAAAATTGTGATTTTCCTACATAGGAAATAAATAAAATATGGTGATTCCATAAAACCAAACTGTTTTATTTCTCTTTAAACTTTATTGCAGAAAGCAGTTACTGATTTGTCTATTACTTTACTTCTATTTAAAATACATTAGTATTTTAAATCTTCATGTTAATAATTTGATTCGGAAACCTAACTCGAGGTCTCTCTCCTCTCAAACCTCTTAGAACTGTTGTAATTCTTTCATCTCTATTAAGTGTTGAAACACTCTTACAACTGAATAAGAGATGCCATGCTCAAAAATACCACAGAGTATCATAGACAGAACTTTTTAAAGTTATGTAAACAATAATATTCCAAATTAAAATATTAAGTATACTTTCTTGTAGTCTCTGACTATATTCTAACAGGCGCACATCATAAAAAGCGAGCTGGCGGATGATGTATTCCCCTCTCACTCAGTTTCCCAACTACCTCTATCCTGTTAAAATAGTGTAACCATGTGCGCGCAAATTTCGTTACATCGCATAATTTAACTCCCATATTTTTTTTCCAACGCCGCTAAAGAAGTATAACTTCAAAAGCTTCTAATTATTACACACATTTAGTAATAATTTCGCTTCGTTTAAAAGCAAATTCTCTGTATAAAATCTGGCAACATCAAGTAGTCGGAAGAGAAGGGAACTAGTGCAGTCGAAAAGCAGCTGCAATAATAATGGAGGTTACGCTGCGTTTAAGTGGAAACAACTGTGAGTGAAAACAGTTCGTGCACCGCCGGCCATTTGTTGTGGGGAAGCATTTTTATTCTATCTTTTTCGCTTGATGCACGCAAAGCGCATTTAAGAAAATAAATAATGCATTGCTAAACCCCAACTACTGCCATTGATTGTTGATTTATATTGTTTATTTAATAATAAAATAAAATATTTTAAGTGATCTATAATTTTTGTAGCATTTTTTTTTTCTTTTTTATAAGCTTATGTTTAATGATCCTTTTAAGAGACATCCAATATGTTAATGGATAGTTTATTTTAAGATTGTATGTAATATAGTATATTAATCGAAATTGCATACAACCTAATATATTGCACTGCAAGTTCATTTCCACTTCTTATGCTCATTATTGCAGTCACGGATTTTCTTAAATATAGAAATATCTTTATGATCACACATTAAATTTTCAAATACATATTGACATACTCAAGAATCATTGAAATACTCATGCCACATTTATTTGCACTTTGCCTTCTATGCTCACTAATTTTTTGCCCAGTCAGTCAGATGGCAAAGGTAAACACGTGTAAGGCGCACGCCTCGCTTGTCTGGCATGAATATAACATGCCATTAAAAAAAATGTTGGAATTCTAATTTTAAAATCCTTGGCTTAAGATGTTTCATTCCAATGGCCTGCGGTGTAAAGTCCTTTAGAACGCAAATACCGGATTATTGCGGAATACGTACGAGTATTTGCATGTGCTTTAAGCTTACAGTTAATGAATTTAGATTATCAACGCGAGTTACCAAAACATTTGTATTGTCCTCCCTGTCTCTTTAAAATAATTAATACAGAATTAGTTTGTGGAATTTTGTACATTTAGTTTCTCTTTTCTTTTTCTTTCCTTTTTTACATTTTCTTTTCGTACTATAGTTTCCATCTTCATTAAACGTCGACTTTAATAGTTATTACGCATTTTGTAGCTACCTAAAAGTTGTAAATCTTATGGGAATAAAAGAAGAATATATATGCTTCTTTTTATTTAATATTTTTACAGGGTATTTTTTATTCCTTGTGAAATATACTTATTCACCCTTCACCAATATCTCGTAATTTTTGTACACGTTAATTAGTTGTCCGTTAATATATTTATAGTTGTTCATGATTTTTTCTTCTCTTTTTCCCCTTTTAAGCAGCAAAGAGAGTGCCCGGATCCCGTCTCGGGTTCGATTCCCGGCAGGAGCCATTTGGAAATTTAAAATTCTAAATATTCTCTGGTCTGGTATGGTGGGAGGCTTCGGCCGTCAAAGACGTGGATAGGGATTTGGGATATGGGTTAAATATAGCTGCCATACTCCCTAATAGGTTATCTCGCTATCATCTTTGACTGCATAATCTCTCGCCACCAGGTGAGATTGCAGTCAAGGGCTTGTAGTGAAACAAACAGAAGAAAAACAAATAAGAAATTTAAAATAGCCACACAACGCGTATATATTAATACAATAACCTAATTCGATGTAATTTTATGTCTAACAACGTTTTACTACAAAATATTAGGTTCGTTATTTATTTATACCGTGTGTTATACAAATAACTTATCTAGGGTTGACAACTTTCTTTAGGACTTTAAGTTACTTTCGGTTCCGTACCCGCGTTCTTTGACCGCGTTTATTACGGTTTTTTACGAATCCCGCGGGAACCATTTGTTTTCCCGGGATAAATAGTAGTCTAAGTTATTGTCCGGCCTTTCATCTAACTTTATGCCAAAAAATAAAGTTCATTGGTTGCTTAGTTAGGGTGTGAACGATGGACAAACAAACAAACATACTTTCACATTAAAATATTAGGAAGGATTTTAAGCTACTAATTCTTGTCTGAGGTTTGCTCTAGCGTTTATGTTATAGTTGTCAGTCAATTCGGGTTTAGGTAACTTTTTCCCAAAGTTGAAGTAAATTTTTAGTTTTGGGAACATTTAACACTATCGTGTACAAATGTTGTAAATCAAATCAAATCAAATCAAATCGTTTATTTGCAGATTGGTATTACATTGTTGGTAGGTACACAAAACATAGGGACAAACAATCCGCCTTAGATGGCATGCAAAAAATATATATGATCGTACAATAATTATACAATAATAATACTATCTTAAATCAATCGATATTATTAAAATAAGAATAAAATTTAAGAGTGATATCAAAAGTACAAATATTATTATTCATGTCAAATTATAATCACTGTAAATGTCAAACCTATAATATTGTGTCTGTTAAATATTCTTGGATGGTATAATAACATTTCCCAATAAGTAATTTTTTATCTTATCTTTAAAATCTACAAGATTTATGTTTCTGTTGGCTAGTGACGCTGGCAATTTGTTGTATATTTTAGGCGCCATAATGAAAATACTATTCCCAAATAACGCTGTGGAATGTGGCTTATACAATAATTTATTTTTCCTGCGTTCGCTATATCGCTATGTAAACAAGTGATTGTTTTTTTTGATAAATATCAGAACTTCATAAATATACAAACAAGGACAAGTAAGTATTTTCATTTTCTCAAAATACGGTTTACACGTATCTGTGGGACGCAAGTGACATATAGACACTTCTTTTGACATTTAAATATTCGCTCTCTATCAGACGAATTACCCCAAAATATTATACCATATCTTAAACTTGCTATATAACCGCTGTCTGATTAACCACTTTCGACAGCATATATAATGCAAACGAAAATCTGTTTAATTTTAAACACAAATTCTCAATTCTGATTCTTCCAATTAAGGCTATCGTCAATTTGCAAGCCTAAAAATTTTGTGTTTGTTGTTACCTCAATTTTTTTACCTAAATACTTAATGTCTAGTGCCATACTATTACCTTTATTCATGAATGTCATAATTTTTGTTTTGTCAAGATTAATAATTAAATTGTTAAATGTCAGCCAATTAATAATATTACATATTGTATCATTTATATCATTTTCAAATTCTATTTTATTCTCACCCACAAAGATCACTGTGCTATCGTCAGCAAATAAAACCATCTTATGATCGGTTACCCTGGGAAAATCATTAATATATGCTATAAACAGCAGTGGACCCAATATACTATGTTTTGTAATTACGCATCAAAATTACCATAGGTTACGTCTTTTTGGGTTAAGAACTATTTAACTTTGACTTTAAGTATTTCATACGTCCTTTCCTACAGGGGTGCAGTACCCCTGACAAATTTGGCAAGTTTCAGAAGATCGGTTAAGAAGGTGAAAATAAAACATTTTTTACGTTAACCTTTATTTACAAACACTGAGATTTTCTACAAAACAGGGTGCCTTGAAGAAAACTTTATCACATATATCACATGGCCCATGGGTGACAACCCTAGTTTTTTTCTTCCGACATTTATTTTATCCATACTATCCATAAGAATATATTATTTTCATTAAATTAACACGATAAATATAAAAGAACAAAATAGAATGAATCTCCGAAATGGTTGTCTTAAAACTGCGATGATCTATGCCCAGTGTTGAAAATTAAAAAGAAACGAGTATTTTACTTGACAAGTCAAAACTTTCCGGGAACTCTGCCAATGTTTATGTAGACTAAGAGCTTGTGTCCCGAATTCAGAATTAATTTGGAAATGATATGTAGCAGACTGTAGCAGAATGTATTTCCATATTATATCATGTTTTACGTCTACTTCTATGGCGAGCATTCCACAATTGCATAAGTGCACTGCCTTTTCTAAAGATTTTTTATTCTGTGGGAATTTGCCATACGACTACAGAGCGAGACTATTAAAATTTTTCGCCCGATAATTTTAATAGTCTTGCCCAATAAAATTCGGGCTTTGTTATCTGTCCCATCATTGTAACTACTTGAATAATACAGCTGTCAAAATGAACATTATTTTATATTCTAAAAACCAACAACTGTAAAAGCAAGTGGGTAACAGTTAGCCAATTAAAATAATTTATAGTATTAAAAAAAAAAGTAATTTATAGTTATAACCTAGTGATTCTGTGCATAACTTATTTGGTATAATAGAGATTTCAATTATTTATATTGTAGTTGTCAATTTCTAGTTGAATTTTTTATTTTGAAGCATTTGTTGCTAAAAGAAAATGCAAAATTCTATAACTTTTCTCTATATTCTATACTGTTACAAAAAGGGGGCTTTCTATCAACAATGATCTATAAAAATATATTATATCACCCGTAGGTAAAGTATCAAGTCAAATCAAAATTTCATTATTCAAAAAGGCCTATCATAGGCACTTATGAAACGTTCATAATGAATTTCTAAGAAACAGTTTACATTCCTTTGTGCAAAAGATGTCGGCTCGCTACTTGTTTAACTAATACCACCGGAGAAAATTTAATTACCTTTAACAAAATTATCATTATTAATTATTAATTAAATCGTATAAGATGTATTGGTTGTATTTTTTTTTATTCGTGGAACAAATTTGTAATGCTTTATTTTTTCATTATGCAATAAGTGAAATAACTTACAGGAAGCAATTTCGATGTTTCACATCTACCAGGCGTCCCGGCTCACACGTTTTTTAAATAATGTAACGCTATGATTACTTAACGCTATCTCAGAAACATGTCCTGTTTTTTTTAAACAGGAGGTTACAGAATTTTTATTGATGGTGTAGTTTAAAGAATTTTTTGGCGCTTCTTGGACAATCCCAAAGCTTCGTTTTGATGAATCACAGTAGATGGAATATTGTTCCAAAATTTATTTGGTGTTTTTAGTATAAAATTTGTATCTACACTTC
Source organism: Pararge aegeria (assembly GCF_905163445.1). Taxonomy (NCBI): domain Eukaryota; kingdom Metazoa; phylum Arthropoda; class Insecta; order Lepidoptera; family Nymphalidae; genus Pararge; species Pararge aegeria. The sequence goes on from NC_053180.1 coordinate 3,346,571, forward strand.
TAACCGAAAGTCTGTTTCGACTAACAATACGCTACATCAAAGTTTGTTTCAAAGTAAAATAGAATTAAAGTACCTTGCTCTTAAGCTCAAATTTGCCAACACTTCTACAGTATGCGCTCTAGGAAAAATAAAAAACAGGATTACAGAATATGCGACTAACGAATAATGTTAGGTCCATTTTGTTTTGACGTTACAGTGTTTGCAATACTCGAAAACAATTCTAGGATTGCGATCATGCAAATTTTTAAGCAGACGGGTAATAAAGTTAGTGGAAAAATACTGGACATCCAAATCGTAGGAATAAAATATTGTGTGAAAACACTTTCATAGGTATTCCATAACCAATAATATTATAATAATCTCTCCAATAAATGTAGAACACAATTATTAATTAATTATTGCTTTAGTTACGAACAATGTTGAAAATAAATAGCCCACTTTGCATAACTGTTCGTAAATGCAAATGTTAGCGATAAAATGTAGTAAAATTAGAACATTTTAATTGTATGTTCGACAGCCGCTGGCAATCTGGAACTATATAAAGGTATATGGCGACAAACTATAATTTAGAATTTTAATAATGTAATTTAAAATTTTAATAATAATAAATATACTACGATAATACACAGATTCCCATCTAGTCCCAAAGTATTAGCAGCTTTGCAATAGTCCGCTGTTAATATATCATCTGATAATGCTTCAATACTGCATATTACATGTGTGCTATTTATGAATAATCTAGCTGTTGCCCGCGAATGCGTCTGCGTTTGATTTTGTTTTTTGATGTGGCATTCAATTTAGTTGTAGTTCTAAAAAAAATTAAAATATTTAGTCTCGCTAAGCCTTAAATTAGGGGTTTGCTGCTGTCCGCTAAGGAGTTCTGCCCTCTATCTTCAACCACATTCATCCGATCTACACAAAGTTTGGGCAAAATTAAATACATATTATAACCTCTATAGAACAAAAATAATTATTTAAATTGGTTATAATTTGTCGGAGTTATGGTGTAAAATCGTCAAATACTTTCATCCCCTCTCCCAAAGGAACCGAGCTTAAAATATCGGGATAAAAAGTATCCTATATTACTTTTAACACTTCCAAGAATATGTGTACAAAGTTTCATGAGGATCGGTTAAGTAGTTTTTGCATGAAAGCATAACAAACAAACTTATATTGACATTTATAATATTAGTAGGGATAGGGATAGGCATACATAAAAAGTACACGACGGTTACATTTAAAAAATACTACACGACCATTCATGTATTCAACACATCTTCATTGGATGCTTCACTGTCGGAGCGAGTACATTGTGGAAGATCCGTTTCGTCTGGAGTATAAGCATTAATTGTAATAACTAATATAAATTAATAGATTTCTTGTTGTACTAAAATTACAAATAGGTAGGTACTAAATGTTTTAGAAAAGAAATACGGACCCGAATCTAGTGCGTTTGTGTGCGTGATTATTAAATCTTGGCTCTTTTACTATTATATCTCAGTTTTTTTTTATTTTCTTGAGCACAAATAATTAAATTTTGTGTTATTATTACTAACTAGCTGACCCGTGCAGCTTCGTCTGCACCAAATCAGCTATTACCGGAAAACAAAAATAAAATGACATTTTCTAAAAATGAATCCTAGCTAGATCGATTTATTGCCCCCAAAACCCCCTGTATACTAAATTTCATGAAAATCGTTGGAGCCGATTCCGAGATTTCAATTATATATTCGAGAGATACAAGAAATGCTCGTTTAAAGATATAAGATTCAAAATTGATTTTGATGAAAATATTGGAATAACCATAGCCAATAAATCATATAAATTAACTAATTAATGCGAAGTAAAAACCTGTTTTCACTTCCGAGAAATAAGATACGGTTGGTCGCGTTGTTATATTTTAAACAATTTTGTGTTTACGGGTGTCAACCAATACGTCTAGGAGTAGACGTAGTGTTCTTATTTTCGTACAATAATAAGTTCCAACCCGGTGACCTTGTTGATTACCAAAGTTATAGTATTGTTATGAGCTAAAGTTCGGGGATTCACATGCGGAAAATACATGTTATTCTATACTCTTAAGAAGTTTCTTATTATTAAGATTTTCACCATTTTTCACACTACTACTTCTACTTTCTTTTCATCTACTCTTCTCCGATCATTATAATAAAGAAATAATAATCCTTATGCTACCTGCTTTTATGTACTCGAAAGTTATATAACACCAACATGGTTGAATAATTTAAATCAATTTATATCTTAATTTGTGATTTTTGCAGGTGTATTCCTGTCTCAGGTAAAATCCCATACATATAAAATAGCTTCGACATAGTAAAGCATATTATTATCAAGCGATATACATATTATTATTTTTATATATATCAAGCGACCATCTTTTTACAGTTTTTACAGTCCAGACAAAGCAAAAAGACTTCACACGCCAAATTGACACAAAACGTGGCTAAAATTGAAGCACTAGAATGTAAGACTGACATTGCGTGTTCGTGCCAGTATACGATGATTGACCACGAGTTGGTCACGATATTTAATAGATAAGATAAGATACGGAAATGTGATAGATGTATACTATGCCTTGTCTCATAAAATGCTCTTAGAGTTATAGTAAATGAGAAAATGATTTTACACTACATCGGAATTTATTGTGACCTACTGGTCCATCATAAAATAAAGGCTGGTACACATTACTTTTTGTATATGGACATTATTTGTTGCTTAATTGCGTTATAATTATGTCCTTTGAAATATTAATTACGGAATAAAGTTTTAGTTGTTTTAGGTTAAAAATAAGTATTGGCGTATATTTTTGTTCAAATAAGAAGATGTTTATTGCTTTATTTTCTATATTTGCTAACTCTATCGTACACTAAGTTTAAATCAATAATGTACAATGATACAGAAAAAAACGTACACAATGAAGTGTTGGACTTTACTGCAAAATTAAATATTTCAGTATTGAAAAGAGCCTGTAGTAACGATTTTATTGCATTAAAAAAAAATTCGAAAGCTTACCTAGTAAAGAATATAATTAATCATCTGTTTTATTGTTTTCGATGCTCGTTCACTCAAGAATAGTACAAAGAAAATGTTTACTTAAGCAAAGCCTATGTCTTATGAAGTCACTTTTTCCGTTCAATTAAGAAATTATAAGTTAACTTATATTTTTAAATAGCTACCGTCTATAACGATCCTTTCGTTTTAGCTTTATAACTTTTTACCTAAAGCAAATTAATTAATACAATATATATGGCGGACCGGAGATAGTTTTGATAATAAAATAACCTCATGATCTTTAGTCAAATACTAAAATACTGTCCGATAGACAACAAGGCAGCAACTATATTAAATATGTCCAGCCAATCTAGAATTAAACATTGACTACCAGCTCTCGGACTATATTCGGAACATCTGTAAAAATAGTGGCGCTCCACAGCGCGTTCAGTTTATTGCACACTGCGCCGAAAACAACCGCTTTAATAATTCGAATGGCCGAACTCGTTCGAATTTCAAAATTGCCGCGCGTCGAATTTACCGGTTTCCCGAGTTTGAATTTGTGAATTGAGATTAGTTTTTTTCGAAAATGGAATGAGTGCACAGGGTGGCGTTTGTGATGCTTGTCTGTTGATTACATTTTTTTACATACCTAGTACCACAGATAAGATTTGTGTAAAGTGAAGACTTATACTTAGAGGTAAAGTAATAGGGAAATATTTAATTATTAGTAATTGTTCTTATTATTGTGTCTATGTATTGAACCGCCAAGTGTGGTGTAAGTTCTGATTGTTACAATTTAAATCAAGTACTTAACCCTTAGCTGAAGTCTCACCTATATATTATGAATGGGCTAACCTGATAGGGGGTGAGGCAGTAACATAAAAGTCATACTACCCTTTATCGATTTCCACTAGACCAGCCCAGGGAATATTCACAAATAATAATTTTCAAAATTGGCTTTGCCGGGGATCGAATCCGGCACCTCCACTCATCACTCTCCACCCACTTACCCACCCACCACTCGCTCACAACACCGCCAGAGAGGTGTTTGTTTATTGGAACTCCATTCAAGCAGCAACGGATCAATGTGATCTTTTTCATAGGATTATTTAAAAATCCAAAGTAACAGGTTATTCTTATACCAGAAAAACAAATGCACTTTAAAGAAAACGCGGGCAAAAGCTATGTAAGACTTTAATTACAACAAAGTTCTTATGAGTGCCTCTAATAGGCTTATGGTTGGACAACAACTATTAGATAGGTTCACGTAATACGTCTGTGCCCTTAGTACGAGGTTTACACATTTCGCAATCGTAAAAAACTTTTTCGAGTGTAACGTCAATGTCATTAATTGCCTATAACAGTCCACTGCTTGGACTAAAGGCCACTCCCTACGGGAAGTTATGCCCATAATCACCACGCTGGGCAGATGGGTTGGTGATCGCAGTACGCAGTAGTTATACAGAGAACGCTGCTGCCCGTTCTCCGTTATATTCCTTTAGTCGCCTCGAATGACACCCGCGGAAATAAAGGGGAACGTCAGTTCAACCGCTACTACGTCCAACTTGTGTCCTTTGAAGTATTCAGCTAGATACTAATAAGAAGAAGCGTTCGTTCGAACAAGAGTCTCGTAATTGGAAATACCTACGCGATGTAAAGTTGAACTTGACGCGGTGATAGCCCAGTGAGAAGGACTTCACTTTCGGGAGTCCGAGTTAAATCCCACTTTTAAGTTATGTGCGTTTAAAACGATTGAAATATCACTTGCTTCAATGTTGAAGGAAAACATCGTTAGAAAACCTGCATGCACAAAAGTTCCCCATAATGTTCCTAACAGCATGTGGAGTCCACCATTCCAAGTAGTTGGGCACGGCGATGCTAACCTCCTTGAAAAAAAAAGGGTTGGTTGGAAATATTAAATACAAAAGGCTCGGCAAGGTTTGGCGAGAATGAGGGGAGACCTACTAGTCTCCCCTAAATCGAAGTACGGTAGAGGCGTGTAACGTATTTTTATTGACCCATCTTTTATGCGTATTAAAGAAAAAAAGTACTAATCGAACAAATTCACATGCAACCTTCAGGATCAAATCAGGATACCTATGATGTAACTTAGTTCAAGTAATACGGATACTATGGTATATGTATTTGAACGTATTATAAACAAAATTATTTTTTCAAGAAAATTCATTCTTCTTCTTGTCAAGCGTGGACTGAAAAAAATCTAAAACAGGGATAACTATTTCTAGCTTGGCAAGCAAGTTTGATTTTAACTACCGAACATGAATAGTATTTTTTCTTTAATAACATATACATATGTTACCTATATACATAACATATAAATGTATAACCTGTTATTGATTTGGAGTATAACATTTGGAGTATAAAAAAAAATAAGATAAATATTCTGACGTCATAACGTATTGCCAATCGAAAATAACTAAGTTTACGAGTGAGCAAAATTCATACTAAGGATACAGAGCTTATTTTAGCTCAAACAATTCCAATTTGTTCTCATTATTTTGACGTACAGGCTTCTTTTATTAGGTAACTACTATTGATTGCCGAGAGCTTAGCACATGATAACGACTAAGATGCCATTTACTGTTTTCACTAACCACGAACAAGTCAATGCCTAAGTAAATAACGCCTAATCAAAGAAGATTCCTAGGATAGGATAAAGTTTGCCTTTCACCAAACGATTTTCAGTAGGCAACTCATATAATCTAACTTTTCTATGGTTCTTGCGAAAAGGTGTGATATTTTGTGTTTTTACTCATCTAAGAGTGAGAGAGAAGCGGTGATAGCGCAGTGGGTAGGAGTTAGACTCCACTTTCGGGGGGCCGAGTTCGAATCACAACACGCACCTCTAATTTTTATACGCGCACATTATAGGCCCATACGCGCCTTTATCTATAAAAAAAACGACAAAAACTTAGCCGTTTCTGGTAGTCGAACATGCATAGCAAAAAGACTCCGAAAAAACCATAGACTAAACTGATCAAAAAGGCAATTTGCATTTACAGTAGGTATGATAATTATTGAATATAAGAAATGAACCTCACGCGTAGGCCTAATCATTGTTTGATGCATTTTATACGACGACTTCGTTTAATCGTGCAAGGAGCGGCGAAAATACACGACCAGTTTTGATATATGGTTTAGTTGCGAGTCGAATTAGTGTAATTGCACGCCTCATAAGCGAAGCGTTGAGGTGGGTATTACTGTCACTTTACGCACACCGAGTGATTCTCCAACTTAAAATGCCACTTTTTTATTCTTTATTGCTTCTATAAGTGAATATAAATAGACAAATGTTGAGAAAACAGTATTTTTAACACTCATGGTATTTTTAAATATCTTTTTATTATTTAAACTAATTAAAAAATTGTTTAAAAAGGTTCTGTCTTGGACGGACACACGGACGTCCGTGTGTCTGTATGTGCGGATCCCGTATCTTGTGGTCACGATAACGAGCGAAATACTTCACTTATAGAGTTTTTTTTTTTATATAGGCTTCAGTATTTTGAGGAATAGAAGCCTATTACTTTTCACGGTATAATTAGATGTAGTTTAATTATTATTTGCAAATGATCTCAATTTTATTGTAATGAATGAGATTATGAGGTGTGCACTTTTGGATTTTCCAACTATTTAGTTTTTATTCGCATGTAAATAATTTTGATACTCAGATATTCACTGTTCTTAACTTAAATAAAACAGGTACCTAAGACGTTTTTTTTGGTGTGGAAAGTGCAAACCCGTCGCTTATAAACAGAGCAAAACTTCGCAGGGTCTGTAAGGGACAAATCCTGCAACGTGCGGCTCTGTGTCGTTCAACTTGAGGCGTAGGTGTTATGCCACATGTGCCTCATATTACAGCGGCAACCACGCCATTGAGATCGGAACACAGCATAGCAGCAACTCTAGTTAGTGGCAATATAAAGTATAGCAGTAGAACATCCCCTGACGAGCTCTGACACAAAAAACTACTACTAAACTAAATTCTCACAATGACTTCGATTGTTTAAACGGTCGACAATATCGAGTTCGAACTTGGCAGCAGTTCTGAAAGCGACATGTTAACAATTCAGACACTTGGATGTAATTCGATACGATCGACTTATGTTTGTGTCGAATACTTGTGCTCAACATCGAGTCACCGCTGACATCCACAGATCTAAAAACAGAAGAACAGGTTCACAAGTTCGGTATTCAGAACATATTTTTGAGCTAATTTGTGTTTCATCATAATCATCAGTTAAATCGATTGATTCTACGGCTTGACATATGCCTTTGGAAAGTTCCAAAATCTAAAGTCCTTGGCAGCTTGTTTCCAGCGGCTCCCTGCGATTAGATTGATGTTGTCTGTCGACCTCTTACGGGGCCGACCAACGTTGCGTTTTCCGGTGCGAGCTCAACATTCCAGCACCTTGGGACCCCAACGTGCATCGGTTCTACGAGCTATGTGCTCCGCCCATTTCCACCTCAGCTTTGCGACTCGTTGAGCTATGTCGGTAACTCTAGTTTTTCTACGGATCTCCTTATTTCTCCATAGCCCGCTGAGTGACTCTGAGAATTCTCATGAGCCCCATAGTAAGCGACCACGTTCCAAATCCGTAAATCATCACTGGTAACACGCATTCGTCAAAGACATTGTTATTCAGGCATTGAGGGATTTTGGACGATGATGGAGGGATTTCACGACATCTCGCGAAATTTCACAAACGATGCCTATTAACATAATTTTTATATCTCTGTAGCTACTTTTTTTTAATGTACCATAAAGTGTATACATTAGTTCATTCATTCATTCATTGCGTTATGTGTACTATTAGTACTTCTAACATCTACTACGATCACCAACCCGTCTACCTAACGTGGTGATTCTGAGGCTAGAGCGGGTGACGTCTGGAAAGTGTTAAAATTGCAAAAAAGAAATGGAAATGGAAACATACAGCGAGGCCTGGTAGCATTTTTGGTCCTGTTGTAGTTTGCGGCGTTCTGAAATCTGATCCGTTCGTATCATGCTCTTAGCAACTCTAGTAATGCACTTTAGATTATGGACCAAAGTTATTGTTCTTGAAATTCATCTTAGTTATTTTTCTTTACAGGTATCACAAGTGTTGTGCAAAGGAAGTGTAGTGCAGTGATGTGCTAGTGTCGACAATATGGAAGCGCCTTTGCCTCTGGAGGTTGAAGACGAGGGCAGGCCTCAGCAGACCTCCTCGAGCGGAAGTGGCTCTTCATCCGGCACCGGCTATTATGGACATAAAAATGGTGAGTTTTATTTTCATCTCTTTCTGCAGTCGATCACTGAGAATCCTCAATCATTCACTTTTTATCAGCCTCAAGTCAACTATTTAATGTCAACCACTCAATTCACTATTAAATTTTCAATGTCGACCATTAACAGCATGCTTAGCACTGGCAACAATTCACTCTTTATCATTCTCTGTCAGCCATTGATTGTCAGCCATTCACTGTCAAACATTAACAGCTCAGTAAGCAAACATAACCATTCATTCTTTATTATTCTCTGTCAGCCATTGATTGTCAAACATTCACTGTCAAATGTTAACAGCCCACTAAGCAACCACAACCATTAGTTGTTTATTATTCTCTGTCAACTATTTATTGTCAACCATTAATTCACTGTTGAATATTAAAAGGCATTTAACCAACCACACACATTCTTTCTTGATTGTGACAGCATTCTCTGTCAGTTTTATAATTGTCAGCCATTTAGTTGTCGACCAAAAACAATCAACTTAGAGGACGGTCAATCAATCACAATCAATCATTCACCGTTATTTATTTATTGTCAGCCGTTAATTTTTAACGGTCGCTAGAGACTCTTATTCATATGCGACTATTCTAGAGAACCAACCAAGCGACTTGAACTTACTATTGTATCTCAAATATATTCGTGCAGAACAGACGTAGAAAAAAATTATAAAATTACCATTATAAATTTCAAAGAGAAAACTGAAAAGAAAAGCAAAGATACATATTGGATGCACCCTTTGTTACAGGAAAGGAGAATAAATTGAATTTAAAATATATTTTATCAAGTAAGATGAAGCGGTGATTTTTTTAGATTATTCTGTAAAGTCTTTGCATTCATTCCCTTTGTGACTTACTTACATTGTCTTCCAATACATTATTAACTGTCCATCGACCTCGTCCTCGAAAAAACCGATGCTTTATTTTAATTATTAATTATTTATTGAGTGCTAGACCGGTATTAGGAATTTGGTGGTACTTACTGTTTGTCGCGGTTAATATCACTGATATTATTAGACATATTTTAAAAGCCCACCAATTCAAATTGAAGCAGTGCTGTGGGTCTATATTGCTCTAGAAGCCAGGAAAGCCAGAAGGGTACCCAGCACTGGGACTTTGATAGTCTAATGATCCAAGTAAACTATGACATCAAACACAAAAAGGATATTTATTTGTGTTAAAAATATAAACATATTGAAACAGCTAGATGTAGACTTTAAACAAATAAACACATTTGTTTAACACAGCCCCGGGGATGGAATGAAAATACCCGATGCATTGAAACTAGAACGCAGTATTTACTTTCAACACATATAGTGCTTTGTTTTACGAGGAACCACGGGCATGCTGTTAGAGAAATTGAAAAATATGTTACTCCGTTCAGGAGGTTTTTTCAACATAGACACAACCCTGTAAACGTAGGTATACTAAGGCCCAGCGCAAACGAAAACACATTATGAAACAGACACGAACAACTGCGATTAGTGGCTTACTACCATCGCTTAAAGCATTATTATTTTAAGATTTCTGTCGTTTTGTTTTAGGATAATAATCGTTATATTTAGGATGACAAAGTACGACAATTTAACTGTAATTCAAAAATAAGCCCTAGGTAATAGGTATGTTATCATAGGTTTTAATATATGTGTCTTAAGTATTCATATACGATTCTGTACAATGAAATTGCTCAATAAAGAATTTCTTAAATAAATAATAATAACCGTTGGTCACTAGGCATAGTATAAATGCAATATAGGGAAATAAAAAAATATGTTAATAAATAAATAAATAAAATAAATAAATAAATGTTACTCCGTTCATGAGGTTACTTTAACATAGACACAACCCTTACTTACTACCATCGCTTAAAGCAATATTATTTTTTTTTGTTGATGACGTTTTGTTTTAGGATTATAATCCTTGTTTTTAGGATGTTGCCAGTTGCTACTTCTGGACAAACTGGTTTCGGTGCTTGTTGCTTGGTTGCCGGTTCTACACAAATGAATGTCGTGTCCTCTGCACGAGACAGGCAAATAAAGTGAGCAAACCTATACAATTGCGACCGAATAGTTTTTGATTTGCTATCCATCGGTATACAGAATCTCACCCGTTTCACCATCGGTTCGGAATACAGAATCTCACCCGTTTCAACATTTTCGACAGGATAAACTGCGACACTCCTGGCAGTTGCGGCCTGAGAACTGTACCACTAAACTATAGCTCTCATACTCGCGATGCCGAAAATAGTATATGCCCTTTTTAATGAGTTTTATAGCGACTAAATATAACATATTCAATAAATCCCTATTTCACGTAATGTTATAAAAATTAACCTTAAGAACAAAAACAACTATTCATTATAAAGTCAATATTTTTTGAGGATGCTCCGGTTTCGGACCGAAACGTGCGTAGAGAGTACATTGCAGAAGATCGGTTTGATGTGGTGTATTTGAAGTGTATTGATAAATACTTATTCTTCGACGATAAATAAAATCTATGTTAATAGGGCAGATAGAACAAGCGTCCTGAAACAACAAACTTAGCCGGTGTTTTTTTTTTGGTATCACCATTTCACATTGTCGTTTAAAACTATTAAAGAAGCAACCTGGTTAGAGCAATAATTTACGCCCAAGCATTACTATCGTTGACGTAGTCCTTAATACTATAATAGGACTATTCTATAAGCTTACGTTTAATACAAACTTTGAACTTTTTAAGAGATATCTCCAAGATAACAAATGGTAGTTTGTTGTAAAATAACAGTGCCTCTCAAGCGCAGCGGTGAGTGCTGCGGTTTTAAGTTGGAAGTCCTGGGTTCCATTCCTAGTAGGGACAATTTGGGAATTTATTATTTCCGAATTTTCTCTAGTCTGGTCTGGAGGCTTCAACTGTTACCACCATACCGACATAGCCGTGCCTCTAAGCGATTTAGTATATCATGGAATTCCGCAAAGTAAAGCCTGCTTCTATCCAATAAATAAATAGTAACAATAAATAATAAATATAGTTCGAAAACAAACACATCGCCACCTAGCCCCAGAGTAAGCGTAGCTTGTGTTATGGGTTTAGTACCCATTTAGTATGACTGATGAATATTTTAATGAATAATATACCTAAACACTAATAATAAACAGATGAACACCTTGAAACTGAAAAACGTTCATGTTCATCACACAAACATTTTTCATGTCGTGGGAATCGAACCCACGTCCTTGGACTCAAAAGGCAGGGTCGCTGCCCACTGCGCCAATCAGCCGTCGTAATATATAAATAGTCCTAGTCTCATTTAGAAAACCAGCAATAATATGCATGTTTATTTCCCAAACAACCCATCATTTTGTTGGACTTTCCGTGCTCTTTGCAATTACACCCCGGTATTAAGAGTACCTAATTAAGTAATAAAATAATGAATTATACTATTCCTAAAATGCCTTCACAATTGTTATTCGAAATCGGTTGTTATTTAGTTTTATAGAGTTCTTTGATGACATAGCTACTCCAATTTCATAGTAGGTGTTAATATAAATAAATAAATAATAAATAAATAACAAGGTTTATTCATATAATATACCTTGGCCAACGAATTAGTTTGGCCATCCAAAGGGGCAATGCTGCCAGCATCTCAGGAATTGTGCCTCGCAGCGGTGGTTTCCAAGACGTTTTAGATTTTATTTAGTTTTACATAGTTGATTTTAGGTTATATTTATAAAACAAATATATTAAATAAATATACTACAACAATACACACAACGCCAACTAGCCCCAAAGTAAGCGTAGCTTGTGTTATGTGTACTAAGATAGCTGATGAATATTTTTATGAATATAATACACATAAATACTTATAATATACAGATAAAAACCCAGACACTGAAAAATACTCATGTTCATCACACAAACATTTTTCCAGCTCTGGGAATCGCACCCACGGCCTTGGACTCAGAAAGCAGGGTCGTTAGCCACTGCGCCAGTCGGCCGTCAAACAAGTTAAGTCAAGCTGACTGTTGACAGCTGGCATTTGACTCTCCTATCACAACCTCTGCCTATTACGTAGTATATACTACAACGTTTATTACGGTTTACAAATCCCATATTCAATTCAATTCTTGTTTATGGCTTTTGTCTGTGCCAAGTGGGCACAAGGTCTTGTAGATGGACAAGGCACGAAGGAGATTGACAAATCCCATTTTTTTTTTATTGAACTGTCAACTATCAACTGGGGTTCAAGGTTGGCGAACGAGGCGTACGGGGTGGGCTTATGGTATATATCCAGCAACAGAGTGGAATATCAGTGTTATTAAGTATTACTAGTATTTTACATACGAGGAAAAATCTATCGGGAAAAGTCACGGAACCCATTATCAAATCCGATACACGCACAGCCATTTTTTTAGTTCCACAACATTGAATCTGATAAGGCCCCGGGCAACTTTCTATCGGCTATTTACAGTGAAATTACTTTTTTGCTGATTTATATCTTTTTATGTTGGTTCAAGTGCTTTTGTTGAGTTTGTTCTTTATGGAACAAACTTAGTGGATTCAGGGAACTCGGTAATGGAACTTAATGATTTATGTTAGACTAGCTATGCCCGCGACTTCTGCTCAAAGTTTCTCGGAAGATTGAGATGGATATTAAATTCCCGAGTTGCATACAAACCCGCCCCTAAAAACCAAGCTACAGCAAAGCTTTATAAAGTAAACTGAAAAAGATTAATTTTCGTGAATTTAACTTTAAAAATAATAAGAACGTAAGTTCAAAGTCCCGTTTGTACTTTTTCATATTTGTATGAACGCTTTATCTGATATTTCAAGCATAAAACAGTCAAACGCCAGATGAGCAATTCTTATCTTTTTCTGAGACCTATAGTCAGCAAACTCATAAGAAGGCACTTAGCGGGCGATGGAAAGGGCTATGCTTGGAGTATCTCTACGTGATCAAATCAGAAATTTAGAGATTTGTAGAAGAACCAGAGTTACGCACACAGCTCAACGAGGCGCGAAGCTGAAGTGGAATGAGCGGGGCACATAGCTCGGAGAAAGGTTGGACGTTGGGGTCCCAAGGTGCTGGAATGGCAGCCCCGTCGTAAGTCGACCCCAACGAGGTGGACAGACGACAGTAAGCGCGTCGCAGTTAGGACCAAAGTAGCACATAACCGTTGAATTTGGAACTCCCTACAAAATACTACAGCAGTGGACGTCTAACGGTTGATATGATGATAGTCAGCAAACATGTTTAAGAACCCTAAACCTATTAACGTCCCATTTCTGAGCACAGGTCTCATAGTAGAGATGGTTTAAGAGTGTAAACCCACCACGCCGCTTCAATGTGCATTGGTGGGATTTGGTGTTATCAAAAAATCTGTGATAATAACCGGGACCGAAGGCGTAAAGTTCCCGGGTTAACGGCATCCGGGTTGACACCGCCAATTTCATAACTCCAGCACCGAAAATTCTTCAACAGAAAGACCTACACAATACCTAACATTTATTTCCCCGAAACGGGATTCGAACCCTGGGTTTCGTGATCTGTTGAACATGCTAACCACTTAATGAATAAGGCAGTTAAATCATCACAAACAACAAGTATTATCAAAAGATTTACCGGTCCGGTTTTGTTTCCTCATCAATAAAATTATTGATGAGGAAACAAAATTCGAATTACGAAAATACCAAAAAATGCCAGCGAATTCATAAAAATCAATCAATAATTCTGATCTCTCAGACGTCTGCAGATGACGTGATTATTAGCGTACGATCTCCCTTGTCAGAGGTGATAAAGGAGGTAATGTAGCGTGCTGCCATTGAATACACCTGCACCAATTATTGGATTTTAATTTAAAATTTATTATCATTGGGACAAAATGGAGTGAAAATTACGCTAACTGTTTATTTCGTGGATATAATTTGCAGTGATAGCATTTGCTTAAGATGTTAAATTTCAGTGGCCTACGGTGTCAACTCCTTTAGAACACCAATACTGGAATTCAATAAATTCAAAACATAGAATCTAAGGATTCATATATTAAACAGTAAAAACGCCTTGCACACGCGTCACTTTACAGTCGCGGAAGCTCACAAACTTTCCCATTTTTACATTTCATTCACTTAGAACATTAGAGGTAAAAGAATTATTGTCATCTGCTAAATGATATGAAAATGCCCTCCCATCTTCCGTCTTCCCTGATACCTATATTCTGGGTACCTTCAAATCAAAAGTGAATAGGCATCTTCTAGGCAAGCGCGCTTCATCTTAGGCTGCATCATCATTTACCATCAGGTGTGATTGCAGTCAAGCACTTGTCTATATATTTAAAAAAAATTATGTGTACCGTTCGTTCGAGAAACCATTCTAAAGTGAAGTGGTTTTTGACTCTTAAATATAATTCGTCCACGGTTTCCGTATGTTCTTAGTTCTGTGTGTACGAGTCTGCATGTGCTTTTAGTTTACAGTTAATGAATTTAGATTATCAATTCAAGTTACCTTAACGACAAATCTGGTACCCAAAGCGTTTAGCGTTTAGGAAACGATTTCCTTTATTTCACTCCAAGAAAGCCTTTGATTTTTTTTAAATTCCACTACAAGCCCTTTACTGCAATGTCATCGAATGGTAAGTGTGATGCAGTCTAAGTTTGTATCATGCTAACCTGGTGGGGTTATGGCTGTTATATTGAACCCATTTTTTAATCGCTTTGCGGTACGTCAGTAAGGTGTTAAATCGCATATGTATTCAGGTTTTATTACGCTCTGACCTACGAAAGGTGCTCTTAGAAGTGTGGAAGAACAATGCATAACTATTTCAACTAATAATATAAATGCGAAACTGCGTATGTTTGTCCTTTTTTCACGCCCTAACTTAGCAACTAGTCCACTTTATTTTTGGTATACATTTAATAGAAAGGACGGAAAATAACATAGGTTAGTTTTTATCCCAATTAAACTAACGGTTTCCAAGTTATTTGTAAAAAAAACGGTAATAAACGCGGACAAAGAAAGCGGGCAACAGGTAGCCACTATATACCACGCTTATTTTGTACAAGTGCGTTATGTACAACATAGGTAATTAGTGCTCGCAATTGCTTATACATATCCAAATGTTCAGGTTAGGTACAAAAAAAAAACTCTTAATAAGTACTTATAAGCCGAAAGTTCGTGGTAGATTTATTATTATATCCCAGACACAGATATCTAGTTAGGAGTTCAATATTCAGCCAAACATACGGCCAATTAATCTTTTTAAGTAATAATTTTAAGTGTATATACATTTATTTGCATATCCTTGGCTGAAAGTGGGTTAAATGTATGTAAAGAACTCTTTTCTCGAGTTCATATATCGAACCTTTTCTGAAAGTCACCAATGTTTTTACAGTGATAAGTGACATTTAAAAAAGATGTTTGAGAGTTTATTTTAAGAAGAAACGTTTTGATTTTAAAGTCCTGAAGTAAGGGCTTTAAATGTTTGTGATAAGTGACATTTAAAAAAAGTTCGATATATGAACTCGAGAAAAGAGTTCTTTACATGTATCACTAAGGTATATATACTAACAATAAAGAAATTATCAAATATTCACCCAAACACACGGCCAATTATTCTTATTTATAATAATTTTACGTGTTTATAAATTAATTTGTATAACCTCGGCTGCAAGTGGATTAAATGTATCACCAATGTATATGTACTTACAGTAAATAAACAAATAAATTTGAAAGACAATAAGGGTTTAAAACTCAAAATTAAAAAATCAAAATTCATTTATTTCAAGTAGGCCTAATATAAGCACTTTTGAAACGTCAAGTCTGTCTGTTTGTAGTGATTCTACCACCGGTTCGGAAGGCAGATTCTACCGAGAAGAAGCCGGCAAGAAACTCAGCAGTTGCTCTTTTCCAACATCAACAATTTACATTTTGGATTTTAACTGAATGAATGAATTTTGAAATTCATTTTTCTATCATGTGAGAGCTGAATGCGGAGCCGGATGCTTCCAAGCAACCTTGTCATTAAAAAAAATCATCAATTGTATAGTAACCTCGCTGTAATAAATGTGTTTTAACAAATTCTTTAAACTTGTGCATTGGCAGGGCCAAAATCACCTTAGGAAACATATTATAAAAGCGTATACTCAATCCCACAAATGATCCCTGTACCTTACGCAGACGATATGCAGATGACACTAATTTATGACCATTTCTTGTAAGTCGACTGTTTATGTCCACTTTTTGTTTATAAAGACTAATATGTTGTCTTACAAATACTATATTGTTATAAATATATTGTGAAGCTACAGTAGGTTCAGTTTTATAGTCCCTTTTGTACAGAACCCTAAAACAGTTATGTTAAAGGAGTTCCGTTATTAATTTATAATCGTTAAAAAAAGATTAATGAGACATTTTACACTCGCGGCTCTGAAAAGAAATTAACATTTGTTTGTGTCAAAGCAAATCGTAGTTCCAATTAATTCTACTCATAAATAAAACTGGGGATTGATAAATTATTTTACTTTTCCTTTTCATTATAGTTCTTTTGTTAACAAAAGTTTTCTTTAACTTTGTGATCAACAGCTGTTTTAGAAGGTTTAATTTGATTTGAATTGTTTTTGATATTTTCAAAGCCTTAATAGCATAGTTGTAAAAAATAATTAGCCCTTAATAAGAGGTATCAGTTTTTTTTTTTAATACTTGATAGACTTGCGCTTGAAACTATCATGCCTGATGTAAAGCAATGGTGCGGTCTAAGTTGGGGCGCGCTTGCCTAGAAAATGCCTATTCACTTTTGCCTTTTGTTTGACTCTGTTTGAATCTCTAACATTTACGGTCGTATTTTTCATAAACAGTCTTATACTTTTAATATTCGAAGAATTTGTTAGTTAATTTGAGTGCGCTAATCTCTCAAACCACATTTATTTTTATAAGTGGCACGGTGGGCTTATACATATTTAGGTAATTTAGCATCACGGTACAAAACGAGTGAAACCGCGGGATACAGCTAGTATATTATTATGTTCTAAAATCATCACTGATTTAGACATTTTCAATTTTTCCCGCTTTAAATAACCTAATCTCGTTAGCGGAAAGGAAAATTGCTAATGATCTTTCAGTTTAACAAGAAAATATTTTAATTTGTAAAGTAGCCTAATTTGTCTAAAGTAGCTTTAGACTAAATTAATGAGAAAATTTGGACATGACAGCTAAGTTATGGATGGATAAGAAAAAGTATCCATTTTTCATCCAATTTTGTAACGAATTATCTAAAAATTTTGAATTGTGACTACAGGATTATTGGACTAAATTTTGTAACAATTCATTTAAGAATTTTACGCTAGTCACGTGAAATTTTTAAATGATTTGTTAGGATATTTGGACTTTTTTTAAAGGTTCATTTTTTTTTCAAATGAAACTGACTTCACCTTTTTCATCATCATCAGAACGGTTTGTTTTATGAATATAGACGAGCGCTTCAATTATGCATCATGTCAGCACGGGTTGGTGGGCTTTAACGATTATTATTGCATGTCAGTGACAATTATCGTTAAACCGCCAAGTAATACCACTCCGCCAATTTTCTAATTTTGAATTATCGTTATTTTTTTATTTCACTACAAGTTGACCCTTGCCTGCCATCTCACCTGCTCGTATCTGATGGTGCAGTCTTAGATCATAACGGGCTAACCTGTTAGTGGTATGGCAGTTAAATTACATGTTAATATTCACACGAGTTTAGATAGATTGATAGATACTACTTTATTGCACACCATCACTTCAACCGATTGAAGTCCACTGCTGGACATAGGTCTTTTGTAGAGAGTTCCAAAATCCACGGTCCTGGGCCGCTTGCTTCCAGCGGCTCCCAGCGACTCGTTTGATGTCGTCTGTCCACCTTGTTGGGGGCCGACCAACACTGCGTTTACCTGTGCGGGGTCGCCATTCCAACACCTTGGAACCCCAATGTCCATCGGTTCTCCGAGCTATGTGCCCCACCCATTTCCACTTCCGCTTAGCAACTCGCTGAGCTGATAGAGATACTCCCAACATTGCTCTTTCCATCGCCCACTGAGTGATTCTGAGCCTTCTTATGAGGCCCATAGTAAACGACCATATTTCGGATCCGTAAGTCATCACTGGCAACACGCACTGTTCGAAGACTTTGGTCTTCAGGCACTGAGGGATTTTGGACGAAAAGATGTCTCGAAGTTTCCGGAACGCTGCCCGAGTTGGATTCAGCGGTTCACCTCTTTCTCTAAATTGGACCTACCTAACTGGATCGTATGTATACTCGTCTACAATTTTTATTGCACACAAATACAGCGAAATTAAATTTACACAAACATCGGTATGCAATGGCGGTCTTATTGCTCAAGCAATCTCTCTCAAACAACACTTGTGAAAAGTAAATCGAATGATACAGGGTAGGGACGAAAAAAAATAAGTTTACTTATACTACAAACAGTTTCTCAGTACAGAGGCGCAGGGGTGAATCACCGCCAATTTCAAACCTACGTCTTGGTACTAAGAATTTTTTGATGAGATAACCCAGGACCTCGCGGTCTGCAATGGAACATGTTAAAAGTTAAATATAGAATCAGGCCACGGGTCTCCCACAATGAAAAGGTTAAGGCCGTTGTCCACCACGCTGGCCTAATGCGGTTTGGTGGACTCCACACACCCTTGAGAACATTATCGATAAATCTCAGGCATGCAGGCTTCCTCACGATGTTATCCCTTACTGTTGAAGCAAGTGACATTTTATTTACTTAAGCATAAGCATAACATAACTTACAAATATATCTTATACTAGTATAATAAAGCTGAAGAGTTTGTGTGTTTGTTTGTTTACTTGACCGCGGATATCTCAGAAACTGCTGGTACGATTTGAAAAATTCTCTCAGTGTTGGAAAAGCTCATTTATCGAGAAAAGCTATAGGCTATAAATAATCACACAAAGACCAATAGAAGCATAGCACCGATGAAGAATATTTCGAGTGTCGAGGTTGTTTTTCCTTTCGAGACCTGTTTGCGCTGCGCAAACAGTTAAAGTTTCGATAAAATAATGTATGACGAAGTAGTTCCCCTTTAAATCTTCTAAAAAAAAGTCCGGGACAGTATATGCTTATATTTTAAGGTTGACTTAGACGCGGACAAAGTCGCGAGGGGCCGCTAGTAATTAATATACCTAAGCATAAGAGCTATAAGGGATGAGTCCCAATTACTCCTGCCGTAATTATTATCATCCCCTCAGCCGTGTTCTACATGCAGGTCAGCGTGGCGTAACCCTTTAATTATCCAGCCGCCGCGCAGTATGGCATTCATCGAAATTCTTCCTATATTATTTGTAGGGGTGTGTATCTACATTTTTACTGAATCTAGGTTCTTTAATGTTAGTTTAGTATTGTCGTGGCTAAATTTCTACTGAATAAAGGGTCCTTTAATGTTAGTTGAGTAGTGTCGTGGCTAAATTTCTACAGAATAAAGGGTCCTTTAATGTGAGTTGAGTAGTGTCGTGGTTAAATTTCTACTGAATAAAGGGTCCTTTAATGTTAGTTGAGTAGTGTCGTGGCTAAATTTCTACTGAATAAAGGGTCCTTTAATGTGAGTTGAGTAGTGTCGTGGTTAAATTTCTACTGAATAAAGGGTCCTTTAATGTTTGTTGAGTAGTGTCGTAGCTAAATTTCTACTGAATCCAGTATCTTTATTTTTGTTAGTTGAGTATTGTCGTGGCTTGTAATCTCACGTGTTATCTAGGTTATCCTTACTAATATTACAAACGCGAAAAAAAAAATACTATGGCAATACACACATCGCTATCTAGCCCCAAAGTAAGCTTAGCTTGTATTATGGGTACTATGATGAGTGATGAACAATTTTATGATGAGTATTTTATTATTTTTTGAGCTATGTAATGGCTGTGTTGTAGATGGGTCTGTGGGGTTGTACTAAATGCAGGTCCTGTATTATTAGTTGAGCTGTTTGTATCATGGTTCAGGTCTTTATAATGTTGGTAGACTGGTGTTTTAGTTTGAAATTCTATCAATGAAAGTTCTTAATTATTTGTAGAGATGTGTTTTGGCTTGGCTATGTTTGTTTAATCCTACTCTTATGAATTTTCCAACATTTGTTAAAGTTGTTTCTTGGCTATGTTTGCGTTATTTTACTAATGTGAATTATGGATGTAATAGCATAATAATTGTTTGGAATTCGGCTTTACTTTCGTGGGGACCGAGTTCGAACCCCGGCTAGTACCTCTCAACTTTTTAAACGTATGTGCGTTTAATTTTGAAGGCAAAACCGTGAAGCAAATGGTATGCCTGTAAGTTCTCCATAATTTCCTTAAAGGCGTGTGAAGTCTACCAATCTACATCCTTCTCATTTTGTGAGATCTGTGACCTTTATGGATCGTTAATGGCTCGGTTATGATGATGTTCTAGAATGATTCTTGAATAGTCATAACGCTTTCTTTGAAATTCTTCTAATGCAGGTCCTACTATGGTTGTATAGATAACTATTTAATATCATCATGATCATTATAAAACTATAACCAGGCCACTTCAAGACATAGGTGTTCTCTCAGAATGATTGGCTTTAGGCTGCAAAGCACCACGCTGACCAAGCGAGTATTGGTTGCGGGGCTTTTGAATACCCAAGCAACCGGCGGTCGGGGCTCCAGAGTGAGTAACCTCCTCACAATACGCGCCGTTTCAAGGACTACTGCCTTCTGTATCCGACCCTTGATCCAACAACCAAAAACTTCTTAAGATGTTGGTCGGAGCTTTCCGCGAGATGACCATTGACTGAAACGACGATCGGAACAATAACGATCCACTCAACATTCCACATGGCGGTAATCTCGTGAGCAAGGTCCAAGTATTTAGATACTTTATCCTTTTCAGCTTTCACCAGATTATCGTCATGTGGAATAGTAATGTCAACAATTATTGCACGGCGCACTGATATATCTACTAGCACTATATCAGGTCTTAAAAAAATAAAGCTTAATAAATTTTTATTGTAATATTATTATTATCAGCATTAAAACCCCGAAACTCAGTTTGAATTATACATCTTTTCAAATCACTGCACCTAGAGGCGTTTAATTACAGAATTTCATTTCCCATTTATATTTGACTCAGGCGAAAATGAAACAGGGTCCGAAGCAATTATTACCTTATTAAGCAACTTGGCAATTAATTCCCTTTTTGCTATACTAAGGGGCAATTTCTAATTTCCCAAAGAATCGCCTATGAAAATTAATCTTAATTTGCTATACTCCGCGAAAATCCTCGGCAATCCGAAACCGGGATGAGGAGATGTTGACTTTACATCCTTGTAAAGTCAACATCTCCTCATCTCTTGAGGATGCTACGGTTTCGGAGAGAAACGTGAAACGTGCGTAGAGGGTACATTGCCGAGGATCTGTTTGGTGTGGAGTATACGGATTGAAGAAATTATAAATTACACCATACAGATTCTCCTGCTGTTGGCGGAGTTTAGCAAAATAAGCTAAATTTTCATAATAGTAAATTAGCGCCTGCTTCTATACAATAAAGAATCACTTGCCATATGTCCCATATAGTCGACCGTTATTGCTCCGATAGTTTTTCCAGTCAATGGTCTTCTCGCGAAAAGCTTCGACCAACATCTTTAGAAGCCTTCACTTGGTTGGTTTCACAAAAAAAACAATAAATGATAGTGAATAGATAAATGGTAGATACATTCTTTGTATTTCCTATAAAAACAATTAAAAACATATAAAAAAACGAAGAGGAAAAGGCAAAGAAAAGCAAATAAATAATTAAAATCTACGTTGCGTCTTTGTGATTAATGGCTCAGCTCTGTGCTGCAGCATCATGGCACTTGGCAATAGGTACCTGCCAAGGAATGCTGCAGGACTGATTTTCAGTAAGTACCCAAAACATACTACATTCTAGCATTCTTTTTTTGGTATTCGTGCGACATCTAAAGTGACTAGGAAATATATATTCACTCAGCCCTCAAATTCTGTATGACAAAAGAAATAAATAATTTTATCAGTTGTCCGGGTATATGCAGTGGCGTGCATAAAGGGTATGCACAGGGTATGCAGATGATATAAAATGAAGAAAATCTGTAGTATGAGTTATAAAAAACTTAAAGATAGGCTTGTGAGATTTATACCAAGCTTAAGTATTTATAACACGTACTGGAGATATTCTTCATTTTATATCATATGCATACCCTTTGTACGCCACTGGGTTTATGTATTATTAAAACAAAAATAAATATGCTTCGTTGGTTTGTATTATATAATTTATGTAATGGTTGAACTTTAAATCCTTTTGGTCATATCCATTTACGTATTTCATATTATGTCAGTGGTAGTCCTAACCTTTTTTATAAATGCGAAATTGTGTTTGTTTGTTTGTCCTTCCCAAATGTCCTAACTAAGCACTCTACTTGACTTTTGGAATAAATTCAGTTGAAAGGAAGGAGAGTAACATAGGCTTCTTTTTATACCACGAAAACAAACGGTTCCCACAGGATTCGTAAAAACATTCATAAACGCATGAAGAACGCGGGCCACAGCTAGTATTATAAATGCGAAAGTGTTTGTTTATCTGTCCTCCCTTCACGCCCTAACTGAGCAACCATTCAACTAGATTTTTGGCAAAGAATAAGTTGAAAAGACCGAGAGTAATAGACTACTTTTTCTTCCAGGAAATCTAATGAATTCGAAATGAAACGCGGACGAAGAATGTGGGCAATAGCTAGTCAAAAATATACGATTACGTGATTCGACAACAAAGTTAACTGTGGACATGTCAGACCGCACCACAACAAAGTTAATGTGGCGTAAATATTGTGGTCGAATTTAATGATTAAGCGTGAAATGCGATTCGGTTACACGCACCTGTGCGCGCCGTTATTTATTGATTTTGTATATTATTTGACGGCCGAGTGGCGCAGTGGGCAGCGACCCTGCTTTCTGAGTCAAAGGCCGTGGGTTCGATTCCCACAGCTGGAAAATGTTTGTGTGATGAGCATGAATGTTCTTCAGTGTCTGGGTGTTTATATGTATTTTATAAGTATTTATATACAGGATGTTTGGTGCATCGTGTGCCAAATCGAATCTGATGATTGGAGGGGTCTTTGGCTATCTCTTCAGCCCTCGTAAAAAAATCTTGCTCAAACGGTTTTTTTTATACTGATTTTAAATTGTTTTTTTAAAAATTGTAAAAATTCTACATTTAAATTTTAATAAAAAATAAAGTTGTTAAGTATTAATTAATTTTCTTTTTAATCTTTAATTTGTAACGTTTTACGCTTCTTTTGAAACTAGAATTACACGCCAGCAACATCTAGTTTTTGTTTTACAGCCCCGCAAAGTTTTTTTTACGTAAAAAAATAAGCTTGAACGTCAACTTTCGGTTTTAATAAAAAAAAAACTAAAAGTGATCATGTTCTTCCAATTTTTTTAAAACATCTCTGGACTGTCCCCTTTCTAATGGTGTGCAATATGCCATGAAAAGTAATTAGTAACATCACTAATTTTCAAATTTTCTAAACTTGGTCGCAATTTTCTAATATTCAACAGGTGAAAGAAAAACAAGGGTTTGCGTAAATAACACTCACAATTCACAAGGCAGATGACATTTTCTGTCTCTTTCATAAAGTTATACGCCCGTTGTTCGTTTAAACAGGCAAAAATAGTTTTTTCACTCTAGTGAAGCGAAATCTATCTTCTATTCCTTTCTTGCATAGTGCAAACCTGTTTGAACCAATCGCGAACGGGCCCCGCGTCGCGTCGACACGGCGGCCATCTTATTTTTTAGTCGAGACATCACTGCCTCTGCTGCCTAACGTGTGTGCTAGCTTACTGTACTCCACGATTCTTTTATTTAGTTTTCGTTAAGTTTTGTTGTTTTTTGTTACGTTTTATTTACTTTTGGTGTTATTGTTAAACTTTGTTGACTTTTTTGTTGTTGCAATGACGACATACTCTAACGAGGAATATGCGGACATCATAATGGTTTATGGTGCAGCCCGTGGTGTCGCTCGTGCAGCGCAACGACTTTACCAGGAACGCTTTCCTGGTCGACGATTACCTGGCCGCAGAGTCTTCCAAGACACATACCGACGTTTACGCGAGACTGGGAGTGTCAATTTTCATGAACCAAGGGGACATGTTGTGCGACATAATGTTGAAGTGGACGAGAGAATACTGGCACTTTTTGAGGAAGACGACACAAGAAGCATTAGATATGTGGCGGCACAACTTGATATTTCAATATGGAAAGTGTGGAAAGTCCTTCGACAAAACGAAAAATATCCATTCCACGAGACTCCGGTTCAAGGTACGTAATTTAAAACCTTTGTTTGACGTTGCCTTTGTTTAGCAGGTATCCATAATCTTCTAGTGCAATTAATTACTGCTCAAGGGGAATTAAAAAGATTTTTGGTTGTTGCAGGTCTTGAGGGTGGCGACTTTGACAGACGAATGCACTTTTGTCGGTTTTTGTTACACACAGATGTGGATAATCCTGATTTTTTAAAAAGAATACTGTGGACTGACGAATCCAAATTTACCAGAGAAGGGATTCTTAACTTGCACAATTTACACCATTGGGCACCGAAACGGCAAAACCCACATGCCAAAAGACAGCAATCTTTTCAAAGACGGTTTAGTGTGAACGTTTGGGCAGGAGTGATTGGGAATCAGGTAATTGGACCGCACTACCTGCCTGATAACTTAAATGGCGATAATTATTTAGAGTTCCTGCAAAATGATCTGCCGGAATTATTGGCCGAGGTGCCCGTGTTTAATGAAGATGTGCCCATAGTATTTCAAAATGACGGCTGTCCCGCGCATTGGCGTTTAACTGTGAGGGAATACCTCGATAATGTGTTCCCCAATTCGTGGATTGGGCGCGATGGGCCTATTGCATGGCCTCCACGTTCCCCAGACTTAACTCCGTTAGATTTTTATGTCTGGGGACGTGCCAAAGAGCTAGTATACGCCACAGAAGTCCCAACGAGGGAGGTACTAATACAACGCATAGAAGCGGCCTTCGGTACAATTAAGAACGAAATACGGCTTCGGACTACAACTGTAACAATACGTCAAAGATGTCGGGCCTGCATTCGAAACAGGGGTGAACAATTTGAGCAGAATTTGTAAAAATTATGAAATAAATGTTTCAAATGCAATGTATTATTTTTATTTCAAGTAAAACCTACGAAATTTAAAAATTTTACCTGCTTGTGAGTTTTATTTACGCAAAAACTTGTTTTTCTTTCATCTGTTGAATATTAGAAAATTGTGACTAAGTTTAGAAAATTTGAAAATTAGTGATGTTACTAATTACTTTTCATGGCATATTGCACACCATTAGAAAGGGGACAGTCCAGAGATGTTTTAAAAAAATTGGAAGAACATGATCACTTTTAGTTTTTTTTTTATTAAAACCGAAAGTTGACGTTCAAGCTTATTTTTTTACGTAAAAAAAACTTTGCGGGGCTGTAAAACAAAAACTAGATGTTGCTGGCGTGTAATTCTAGTTTCAAAAGAAGCGTAAAACGTTACAAATTAAAGATTAAAAAGAAAATTAATTAATACTTAACAACTTTATTTTTTATTAAAATTTAAATGTAGAATTTTTACAATTTTTAAAAAAACAATTTAAAATCAGTATAAAAAAAACCGTTTGAGCAAGATTTTTTTACGAGGGCTGAAGAGATAGCCAAAGACCCCTCCAATCATCAGATTCGATTTGGCACACGATGCACCAAACATCCGGTATATTATTCATAAAAATATTCATCAGTCATCTTAGTACTCATAACACAAGCTACGCTTACTTTGGGGATAGATGGCGATGTGTGCATTGTCGTAATATATTTATTTATTTATTTATTATTTATTATTTATTTAAGTAATTCTTTCCTTTCGCGGAATACGACAAATTAAGCTTGATTTTCATAATACGACAAAATAGAGTTTTGTATGGGAGCGCCCTTAAATAATAATTTTATTCTGTTCTTTAGTATTTGTTGTTATAGCGGCAACAGAAATACACCATTTTTGTAAACTTCAACTGTCTTAACTACTACGGTTCACGAGATACAGCCTGAGGTATAGACGGGCGGACGGACAGCGGAGTCTTAGTAATAGGATCCCGTTTTACCCTTTGAGTACGGTACCCTAAAAACGCACATAACTCTGAAACCTTAGAACGGTAGTAACGGGGATAAAACTTAGTCGCCACGAAAGGTTCGCCAAAGCCCAACTCCTATCTCCGCTTTTAGTGAGACAAACTTATCATTTACTTAATTACCGGGTACCTAACCTTCATTAAAGCCGCAGCAAGCAATCATGGACATGATTTATGATGATGGCGGTATCACTCGGCGCCATCAGTGATCCGCGTTTCGCCTGACATAAGCTCCGAGATGACTGGCGAATACAAATTTCGCCCTAAATTGATTGGGGTCATCGAAATTTCAATTATAAGGCATCCATACATTCATAACGTGTATATCATACTAGCGGCCCCTCGCGACTTCGTCCGCGTATAAGTCAAGCAGAAAAGGTTGATATATGCTGTAGCGGATTTTTTTTTAAACTTTAAGAGGGGAACAATTTTGTGTAGGTATCACAAAATTGTTCCCCTCTTAAAAATTATCGTAATTTTATCTAAATTTTAACAGTTTACGCAGCGCATACAGCGTAAGCTCTCAAAAGGAGAGAAATACTCCCGATTTTTAAACATTCCTCATTGGTGCTATGCTCTTGTTGGTTATAGGGTGATACCTATAGCCTTCCTCGATAAATGGGCTATCCAACACTATTTTTTTTAAATGAGACGAGACGTTCCTGTTATCATCACGTTCAAGTAAACAAACAAACTCTTCAGCTTTATATATTAAAACTAGTGGACTCACGCGACTTCGTCCGCGATTAAGTCTACTTAAGAAAAACACGTCAATTATGCCTATCTAAAAAACCACGTCAATCTAAAACTACGTTGCGCGGATTTCGAAACACAGATGGGAAAAAAATTGCGATGCTATCCTGTAGAAGCTGTTTGCTTTTCCGGGATAAAAAGAAGCCTATGCTTGCCAGACTATATTGTAGGTATCTTTGACAAATTTTAGCCAAAAGGTTCATTCGTTGTGGTGTTAAAGCGTAACAAACATCCATCCGTACATACATCCATCCATCCATACATCTATTCTCACATACTTTCGCATTTATAATATTAGTAGGATGGGACGCATGCATTCGATCGTTGTCCCATATGCCTTGGGACTTGCTGTTATCTGTGAAGAATTATGTCCTTGATCTCCAACAATATTCATCAGATCTTCATTAAAATTAGACAAACCATGCTTAGTAGTACACATTGACAAATAAAAAAAGATTATTAAAATCGATTCAAATTTATTTATTTATTTATTATTATTTTATTTATTATTTATGTACCATAAATTGTGATTGTGAACATAAGATACATGAAGTGTACAAAGGAAAGCTTATCTCTACAAGATATCTCTTCCAGCCAGGTATGAAGTAAAATTGATAAAAAATTTCATACCATTTCCCGGAGGAAACTTACTGTTTATCGGGATAAAAACTATCTTATATGTTGACCCGGAATATCAGCTATAAGTATACCACATTTTATTTCAATCCGTTCAGTAGTTTTCACGTGATGCCTGGTCAGACAGACAGACAGACTAAAAACAATAAAAATCAGTTTTGGACTCAGTATCGTTTATAAAGTATCCCCCAGTCATAATTTTCAAAATATATTAAATGTACAGAAATCTTCCAGTTACAGTTTTATTATAAGTATAGATAAGATATACTTTGCTACAGTTACGAGTGGAGCTTTTTGTGACAAAGCTCGTCCGAGGAGAGTAGTACCATCAGGGTTTTATATCTGTAGCACTGCTGTGTCGCGGTCTTAATAGAGGTTTTCCGGTGTAATTAAAGCTACATGAGGCTTAGCACCTACGCATCAGGTAGAAGAACATAGGTTTTCCTTTGTTGAACGTCTCGCATGTAATGTGAAGTGTTGCTCTGATATTTTGCATGGGCGACATAGTCTGTCATTTGTTACAATACAATATGATTTTGATTTGACAACAAATTGCCTATAGCTAAAGATTTGCCATTTTTATTACACGCTTTATATTAGTTTCACTTGTATGTTTGTATGTTTGTAACCTACTTCTTTGGACGCTATTTTGACCCACTTTAAACGGTCAGATTTCGTTCAAACTTTGTAGACATATTGAGGACCGAAGACAATACACTAATTTCAGAAGATTATTCCAATTTTCAATATAAAATGTAAATGTGAGTATTTTTATTAGCCTTGATGGTATGTTTGTAACTGACTCCTTTGGACTTATTCTGACCCTCCTCAAACGGTCTGATTTCGTTCAAACTTTGAAGATATAAAGAGGACCGATGACAATATACTAATTTGATAAGATTATTCAATTTTTTAATTTGTAAAATAAGATTTTTGTTAATTTATATAATTTTTAGCTATTGTCACTAAGGCAGGTATGATTTTCATTTTAATTTCCAACCATCATCTCTAACTTCTCTCTTTGATCTCCAATTATCTCTTTGATGGTGAATGGATTACCGATAAATTTGGCTCTAACAAAAATAATAGATCAAGAAAAACAAAAAAAATCGCTTTTATAAATAAACTAAACTAAAAGGTACAAATCAGTTTAGTTTTTTATACCAAGCGTGTTTTTTAGTTCGTTAAACTATTTAATTTATTGAAATTCAAGGCAAAATTACGTGACTGGTTGGTTGATCAATGCTATTACTCGGTAAGGGAGTTCTTGGATAAAAAAATATAATTATTAGTTTATTTATTTTTTAATTGTCATTCCATGTTTAAAAATTAAAATAAATGAAATTGCCTTTTATATCAAGTAGACTTTTTCTAAAAATGTTTTAAATTAAATTATTTATTCCTATAGACCTATATGAAGCGTTCATACATATATTTTTACATAACAGTAAGGGGATGGTGATAACTTCGTTCGTCAACTGAAATAAAAAGCTACGAGGACTCCAAACTAACTATACTTAACTTTTTTTTGTTATCGCCATCTCATAATTAAATAATATTAGGCTATAAAGTTAGAGCAATTCACACCCACGCTTTTTTATCTTTTAAGTAATCCTTAACAATTATATTTTCTATAAGTTTACGCTTTATATAAACTTTGAACTTATTGACAGACGTCTCGAAGATTTTTTGGTGTACGGAAAAATTCTTTTGAGTTTATGCTTACACCTTTAAATTAAGACCTGTGATGTATATTATGTGTAATGAGTTAATAAATAAAATAAAAATAATTTCATTGGGTAATTTGTTATAAAATAATATCCAATTGCCCTTGAATGAATAAACAACTTTATGTTGCCTAGTAAACTGCACATCAAGTTTATTTTCACTTCATTTTGTCCAATTTATTTTTAAATATATTTTTCTTTTTGTTATATTTTTATGGACACGAACAGCCTTCTTCTGCAGGACTAAAATATAACCTATATCATCAGCATTACCCCATAAAAAATGCCGTAGGACATAATGCTGTGAAAATAACTAAATACACAAGCCTAGCAGTTTCTATTATATGACGAATCTTTTAACCGTCTACGCTGCAGAACTAATTCTGTTCGTTAAATTAGTTATATGTTGGCCCTATTAAAGTTTAGCATCTAACATTATTCCTAAAAAGATTGTCGTATCCACCAGATCCACTTCACAGTTTTTATTTGAATATTTCCAAAGTGGTTATACCCTTATATACAAGTGACTATTAATAAACAACAAGTAGCCCATAAAAAGTGTCTCAAACGTGTCTAAAGGCCCCTGTTCACTGCCAATTCCACGCAGTGATTGATTGCACGCAGATTGCAGCAATCGCTTCAAAACTGGCGTCCACTCACATGCAACCGGTCGCTGCGTACGATTGGTTGCATCGGGGCGTAGCATCACCGCAAGCGCGTGTTAGTAGAAAAAATATTTCCCGCCCGCCGGGTGTCATGGCCGTAATCGCGAATTCATCATAGCTTATTTAGAGCTATCTGCCTTATTAGTAAGTCCTTATTTCATGACAAAATTTTAAAGATGAAGTATTTTATATATTCGCAAAAAACAATTGCAGATATTTTCGTAGTTCAAGCGTTACAAAATTATGTTTATGTAGACGTGACGTAATTCGGAGTTTCACCTGTCATGGCGGATCGCTAGATTTTGTAGTTCAGTCTATTTAAAAAAATACTATTCTCAAATAAATTAGACATAGATAAATACAATATTCCAACGATTATTTTATCGCATATTGTCGTCATGCTTGTTGCAAATGATTGCCAACCATAGAATTGCCCGATGTATGGACCGCTTTACACCAATAAAATCGGTGTTTGTAGTTTGCGTGCTCGCGGCCCTTTGCGTCCATAAAGGGCACTTTGATTGATAGGGCAGCATATCATAAAGGATTTTATTCGGACCCTTTACACACTTTTTTACTTTCCCAGCGTAAAATTACCTGCACGAAAATACACGGTCAATTCTTATTATTTTTAGATTAGAATAGGGCTATTATACAACTTGTAAAGGAAAATCTAAAGGCTCAAAGGCTTTAGAGGTACATTATTTACTGTCTCTGAGAGTTATCCTCAAAAACGAAACGCTAATAGTTTTTAAGTATACCACTGCCATCGTTTTTACTTATATAAATATCACTCCTACTCTCCTGTGTGTGTGATCTCTATCTATCTATCTTAAGTGACTCCTATCACTTAAGATAGATAGATAGATAGAAAGTCTTTATTGCACATACAGAAAAAAAACCACAAATTAACAAAACAAAAGGTAAATAAATAAATATGCCCATCGGAACTATACCTATCTAAAAAAAACACATCAATCTAAAACTCCGTTACTATCCTGTAGGAGCTGTTTGCTTTTCCGTTACAGAAATCTTCCAGTTACAGATTTATTATAAGTATACGTATAGATAATCGTTGCAATTCCTTGGAGGTCGAGTTTTAAAGAAAAGTCGGACACTTATTTCTTTCTTTTTAACACAAAAATCCCCCAAATGTCTGGTTTTGTAATAGATTAATAAATTAAACTCTGCCTTTTAGTCTAGGTTTATATTCCAATTATTTTATAATTCCATATTGACGGGTTGATATCACCTTGATTACACCATTACGCTATTTTAATTGAATTATGATTACAATTGGAATCGAACAATTGGATTTGCGAGTCAAACAATGCGCGCTGATTGGTGGATAGCGTCGGAATTTGGAATTAAGCTATGCAAACGAATATAATTGCTAGCATGGATTAGCTGTTGAAACATAAATGAATTTTTATATAGGGATCAATGCGTTGATTTTTCGTCATATTTGACGAAACCAATACTGTCAACTGACTTGTGCTTTTTTAAAACATTATTTAAAAAAAAAATCTGCTAGGGACGCAGGAAACAAATACAATTTAAAAATATATTGCGATGTCTCGAAAAAAACATCAATATATAGTATAGAGTATTAATATATCGTTATATATTTTAAAACATACTTAGTAGGTACTTGACGAAATTGATTTGTGTTATTTTTTTTTAATTAAAATCTTTGCGGAATTTTATGATTTATTATGCAAAATTAAGCTTTATTCACCTCACATATATATTCATAATTGTAAAATCATTCATTGTAAAGTCAACATCTCCTGAATATGCTCCGGTGTCGAAGCGAAACGTGCGTAGAGAGTACCTTGCTGAAGATCTGTTTGTTTTGTGTGAAGTACAAAGATTGAAATAATTATAAATTACACCATACAGATTCTTCTTCTTTTCGCAGTGTATAGCAAAGTAGTTAGATTAATTTTCATAGAACTAGGCTAGGCAAACACTCTACTATTTATTATTTATATACTTATTTATGGATATAGGCTACTGAACATTCCTCTTAAGTAACAGATTAGGTACTTAAATACTAAAAATAAATTAAAGTCATCATGTTATCAATTTAGGTATGCGAGAAAACATATTGCTGACAGTATCAAAACAAATTGCGTAGAGCAAATGAAATGGAAATACAGAAGAAGTAAGCAAATGAAATGGAAATACAGGTTATAGCTTATCACGTTAATATACAACGTGTAACTTGGGAATTACGAAATACTGCTGAAGGGTGCATAACTATAATTCGTTAGAATCACCTTGTAAAAAAAGTAAATCAAAAGAAGCATATGAATTTTTCTATACAAACGAATTCGAAACATTCTTAGCGTTTACTTTTGACAACCCTATTGAAGATAAAATACCGACACGTGCATAGTATCTATACTACGCGACGCGTACCTAATAAAATGACAGGAGTCACTTGATATTACTTTTGCATGTGATGTTAGGGCTGTATGTATGTGTTACTTTCAGTAAAAACTATGGCAATGGTTCGGTTCCTCAGATACTCAGAGATATTTTTTTATAAATAAATATACTACGACAATACACACATCGCCATCTAGCCCTACTGAGATAACTGTTGAATATTTTTATGAATATAATACATAAATACTTATAATATACATATAAACACCCGGACACTGAAAAACATTCATGCTCATCACACAAACATTTTCCAGTTGTGGGAATCTAACCCACGGCCTTGGACTCAGAAAGCAGGGTCACTGCAAACTGCGCCCATCGGCCGTCGATAGTAAATAATGTACCTCTAAAGCCTCTGTAGTTTTGTTTTGGATTTCATTTACACGTTGTATAATGTATGTAGGTATCCTTCTTTTCCTTAGAATTAATAAATCACAGGGTTTTCCTGTAAAACAAGTGAACTACATACTTTGCATAGACTTTAAGACGTTCTGACAAGGAAATGGGAAAAGGAAAAACCAACTATAGTGCACAAGTAGTTTCACAGCCGCGCTTTATCTATTTTCCCCACATTTATATCGCATTCAAAACGGTGGAACAACGTTGAAATAAAATTCGTCAACATGTTGAGACAATGGTTGCGAGCCCGCTCCCGGCGCATATGAAAATACATTTAAAGAAGTAATACCGCGTAATACGCGGGAATATAAATTCTTGCTTTTGTATTTTCCGCACGGTGTTTCATAATGTAGTGAGGGCGGTACGGGGGCGGTTTGTTGAGTGTTTTGATTAAATTTCAGTAGTAGTAGAGCTATTTGTGACAGAGCTCGTCCGCGGAAGTACTACGGCCATGCTATTTAAATTGAAAACTTCTTTAAGCGTGTTCAGCACTTTTCTGGGTCAACGAAACTCATGAAATTCCCATCACCGTCACGCACGCAATCTTCGCTGTTTGTAAACTGTGTATATGTGTAACTTTTTGTGCACCAAAGCACAAAAAGTTTGAGACTCGCGTCATCGAAACCGAACGCTTTCTAAGAGCAAATATGTATACGTTGTGTATATAGATAGGATGAGGGAAAATGTTTTTATTAATTTTTTATTCCTCTAAAGTTAGCCCTTGACTGCAATATCATCTGGTGGTAAGTGATGATGCAGTCTGAGATACGGGATAACCTGTTAGGGAGTATGGTAGTCATACCCCTAATCGGTTTCTACGCGACATCGCACCGGAATACTAAATCGATTAGCGGCACGTCTTTGTCTGTAGGGTGGTAACTAGCCACAGCCAAAGCCTCCCACAAGACCAGACCAGAGAAAATTCAGAAATTATGAATTTCCAAAATGCCCCTGCCGAGAATCGAACCAGGGACCTCCTACTTAAATTTACAGCGCTCACCGTTGCACCAGGAAGTCGTTAAAGATTGGCCACCTTACGGGGCAGTTTTTGGGGACTACCGAAGTGAAGAAG
This sequence comes from Pararge aegeria, assembly GCF_905163445.1. Classification (NCBI taxonomy): domain Eukaryota; kingdom Metazoa; phylum Arthropoda; class Insecta; order Lepidoptera; family Nymphalidae; genus Pararge; species Pararge aegeria. Next base: position 3,380,743 of record NC_053180.1, read on the forward strand.
CGGTGATAGCGCATTCAAAATTCAAAATTCAAAATTCATTTATTTCAAGTAGGCCTAATATAAGCACTTTTGAAACTTCAAGTCTGTCTGTTTGTAGTGATTCTACCACCGGTTCGGAAGGCAGATTCTACCGAGAAGAAGCCGGCATGAAACACAGCAGTTGCTCTTTTCCAACATCAACAATTTACATTTTGCATTTTAACATTCATTTTTCTATCTTGTGAGTGCTAAAAGCGGAGCCGGATGCTTCCAAGCAAACTTGTCATTAAAAAAATTCATCAATTGTATAGCAACCTCGCTCTAATAAATGTGTTTTAACAAATTCTTTAAACTTGTGCATTGGCAGGTTCAAAATCACCATTCGGTAGGAGCTCGACTTCACTTTCGGGGGGACGAGTCCGATACCCAGCACCTCTTACTATTCTAAGTTATGTGCGTTTTGAGTAATTAAACTATCGCTTGCGTCAACGGTGAAGGAAAACATCGTGAGGAAACCTGCATGCCTGAGAGTTCTACATTACGTTCTCAAAGGTGTGGTGGTACCAATCCGCAGTGGGCCAGCGTGGTGGACTTCAGCCTTAACCCCTTCTCATTGTGGGTGGAGACCCGTGCTCTGTAGTGGGCCGGTAATGGGTTGATATGATGATGATGAGATAACCACAATATTTTAGCAATTCTTTGTTTCTGTTATCATGCCTATTAAGGCTATAACTCTTCCCCGTAACCCTTCACATAGTTGGAATACGCGAAATATAATCGCCACAGATAATGTCAGAAAAAATCCACAGATAATGTCGTTTAGTCGACCGCTAGCGAAGTGATCATAAAACGCAATTTTATGCCCCTTAGGGCCCAGACACAAAGAGCACGCACTTGACCACTTTACGATCTACACACAAGTGTATTGGTATACGATAAAAGACAATATAAAAATAGATTTGACAAATAATTTACACGCACCGCCGAACATAACGATATCGTGGGACACTAACGGAATAACTAGTGATTTGACCCACAGATAATGTAATCGTATAAGAAAAGGTAGTAAAACGTACTGCGAGAGTAAAATGTCAAGAACGCGTCAAGGGCAAAATAATATATGAAAGAGAAGAAAATATTATGCTTTCTTTGTCCAAGGCTGAGGGTTTGATTCCCACAGCTGGAAAAATATTTGTGTGCTGAACATCGATGTTTTTCAGTTTCTGGGTGTTTATCTGTATATTATAAATATTTATGTTTATCCTACTACTAATATACTTTACTAAATACTACTAATATTATAAATACGAAAGTTTGTATGGATGGAGCGATGGATGGACCTAGGTTACTCTTTTACAAACAAAAACAACTGAACCTATTTTACTGAATTTTGAAATAGATATAGACTATACGCTGGTTTAACACATAGGCTGTTTGTTTTCGCGGGAATATGAACGGTTCCCGCAGGATTCATGAAAAACCAAAAAACTGCTAACGAAGCCGCGGGCAACAGTTTGTTGTTCAAAAAACATATTCATCAGTTACCCATAACATAATCTATGCTTACTTTGGGGCCAGATGGCGATGTGTGTATTGTATTAATATTAATATATATAAATCTCCTGTCACGATGTTTGTCCGCGATGGACTCCTAAACTACTGAACCGATTTTAAATTAAATTGGCACACCGTGAGCAGTCTGGTCCGACTTAAGAGATAGGATAGTTTAGATTTTTAATTATAGTCGCAATTTTATTTTATTGCAAATAATTTTTCTATAATTAATTGACAGTCACATGTTATATATATAATACTACTATACTAATTTAAGGCTTAGCGATACTGAATGCTTTAAAAATACAAAATCAAACGCAGACGAAGTCGCGGGCAACTAGTAGTATTATATATTTATTTATTATAATTTATTGATATTATTTGTAATACAAATTGTGTATGCACGCAGTAATCCTAACTATTATCATAGCTTAAAACGCACATAACTTAGAAAAGGTAGAGATGCTTGCTGAGATTCGAACTCGGCCCCCCGAAAGTGAAGCCGAAGTCCTAACCACTAGGCTATCATCCGCTTTGTACGTTTAAGTAAATGAATATTCTCTTATAACCACTGACGTAATAGTTATTAAGTCAGTGCTTATAACGTAATATTCTTGACGAAAAAATATGTCAAACTTACCTCTAGATGCGGTAATGGGATATTAACGTTAATATATTATGTAGGGGACTATGTAGAGATTATTATATTTGTTGTATTTAATTTGATTTAGACAACTAATCATTGCAAAAGATGAGTATGGGAAAGTGAATGGAGTGGCCACGTGGCATTTTAGTTTAAGTTTGCAACGGTCTGAAATCGAATCCGATTATCAGCCGCTCTTAACAGCTCAGGTAAAACGTGTAGCATAATTAATAAATGTTAACAACTTATATTTTTATTTTAAATAAAGATGAATGAATAAATTGTGAGGGTTATTAATGATTTTATAAGGTTTGTATAAGTTTTACTGATCAAACGTACACGCAATTATGGTATAGTTGTTTTAAATATAGTTTTGGTTATGCTTTTTTTGAATATAGTTTCTCGAACAGTTAGATTAGAACCGCAGTTGTCAATCATTATTTTACTACTAATGTTCTGGAAAATGGGGAAATGGAAAAAGTTTGTGGGCTAGCAAGATTTCGCGGGTGTGAAGTGACACGTGCGTTTTCACTGTTCTTGGACTCAATGCATTGTTCTTTATGTTCTTAATACTGTGAACTGTGGAGTGCGGATTAATGATAAAAACGGTTGATAGAGCGGGGGTACAAAATAATTAATACCCATTTTCTCTCTCGCCGAACCAAAACGGAGGGTGTCGATGTCCATTATTTATTACCTACCCTCAGGGGCTTTTAGACGCCATCGTTATCCCGTTAGATAATTAAGTTATAATGGCTGATAGTTAATTAATTTTATTAGAGGCACGTGTTAATGTCTTTTCGAGTTCCGTAGTGTAATGGCTAAGACAAAACGGAAGCACGAAATTAAAAAGTTTATCAAAGGATTATCAAATAGGTGGTAGCTTCCCAATATATTCATAATAAATATGATTTTATCTTACAAACACATAAAAGTTGAATATAAACGACTCAAATGGGCATTACTTCTGCATATCGTGTAAGCAAGGTACAGAATTCATTCCTGGGAGTATATTGCGAAGGTAATTTTGTACCAAGCAATGCATACGTTTAAAAAGTATGTTAAAACACATTTATTACAGCGAGTTTAGTAAACGATTGATAAATATCTTAATAACAAGGTTGTTTGGAATCCCGCTCCGCTTTCATCTCTCACGAGAAAGAAAAATAATTGTTAAAATGAAATTTTTAAGGTTGGAAAAGAGCAACTGCCGAGGTATTTGCCGGCTTCTTCTCGGTAAAATCTGTTTCCGAACCGGCGGTAGACTCAATAATCCAAACAGACGCACTTGACGTTTAGTGTTTATGGAGTAAGCTTACTTGAAATAAATTACTTTGAATGTTTTTATGAATAAAACCTTCATAAATATTGCAAGAATGAACTGTTTTTGTTATGTTATTGTTATCGCAGGAACCGGCAATGTTCAAAGGGGTAATCGCTAACGATTATAAAAAAGGGTGCCACAGAAGGTTCTGAAAGGACAGAAAAGTATGGAAGGGCACGCGCGTAATATCCAGGCTTTAATGGGCCACAGGTGGTCAGTCTCAAAAAATTATGTACCTCATTTGGTCTCTGTTGTTGATGTTGCTCATAAACGCACGCTTGATTAACTTAATTACTTGTTTCAGGTAACGAGGCCCATAAAAAATCACATAATACCTATCAAAACGAGAATCTATCTTAGAAGTAATAAAGTAAGACATCTTTATATATATAATTCTATTTTGCGTGTGTATGTCACTGAACTCCTCCTAAACGACTGGACTGATTTGAATGATTTTGGGTGGCACCCTGGATGGTTTAGATTCACAAATCAGCCCGAAAGATTGCGCTGCAGTCGGTATCTAGGTTATTTATCTATACTGCAACTAAACGGTTGATTCAGGTACGAGTCTGATTTGAAAAATTCTTTCCGTGTTTGTGTCCATGTATCGAAGAAGGCTATAAAGTATATACCATCAGGCTCACACTAATAGGAGCATAGCACCAAAGAAGAATGTATCAAAATCGGGGTTTTTTTCTTTGAAAAAGTTTCTCCCCTTTATAATTTCTAAAGAAAGCCTGGGACAGCATATGTCTATCTTTTAAGGTATACATTTACGCGGACGACATCGCGACGGACCTCTAGTTTTTATATATAAGACTACTTTGACGGTGTAGGAAAACATCTTGAGGAAACCTGCATGCCTGAGAGTTCAACATAACGTTTTCAAAGGGGTGTGAAGTCTACCAATCGACAGTGTGCCAACCTCGTGGCCTAAACCCTTCTCATTCTGATAGGAGACCCGTACCGGAATTAGGTTAATAATGATACCCTCATATTATAGCTATAATATAAATATTAAAATTGAAAACATAAATAAGAGGAAATTATTCGTCTGCTTTCTGTTAGGGTGCCCGCCACTGTCAGAATTTTGTAGGTCCGATAACCGGACCGATAATTTTACCGTAATGTTTCGGATTCGTTTTGATCTACATTTTGTAAAACGTATACGTTGCACTATTGTCATCGATACTTTCTATTTTTCTCGTACAATGGGCCTCATAACTTCATAAGAAGGCTCAGAGGGCTCAGAGTCGCTCAACAGGCGGTGGAGAGAGCTATGCTCGGAGTATCTCTACTTGATAAAATCAGAAATGTGGAGATCCGTAGAAGAACCAGAGTTACCGACATAGCTCAACGAGTCGCGAAGCTGAATTGGCAATGGGCGGGGCACATAGTTCGGAGGAGGGATGGACGTACTGGTAAACGCAGCATTGGTCGACCCCCAACGAGGTGGACGGACAATAGGCGCGTCGCAGGTAGCCGCTGGATTCAAGCGGCACAAAACCGTGGAATTTGGTACTCCCTACAAAAGACCTATGTCAGCAGTGGACCTTTATCGGTTGATTTGATAAAATCTGGCATTGATTATCGAACGTTGGCGCCGGCACTTAAGCGTACCCAGACAACGTCGATGTATGATATTTCTGGATACCAACATCATGCCCCATGGTCACGCCGTGATTTTTTTTTTTTTAATAAATTAATATTTTTTCTTTTCTCATAAAACAAACCATCTAACGGTTAACATCATTTTTAATCTTATAGAAGCCCACTTCAGGGTACGGGTCTTCTGTCAGAATGACTAGGGTTTCAGCCGTAATCTACCGCGCTGGCCGATTAAACTTCACACGCCTTTAAGAACGTTACAGAGAACTAGTTGTTGCTCGTAACTTAGTTTCACTAACATTTTGATGTGTGTTCCTATATTTTGTGACACTTGAACTGCCACTATGAAAAAACATACAACTCTCTTTCTCTCTGAAAAACAAAAATAATTCTTGGGGCGGTAAAAAAAACCTTTTTGCTACTCCAGTCTACAAACTTTCTCGGTTCTCAATTACATCCAAATCATATTTAGCAAACTTTCGCATTTAAAATATTAGTATTGATAGTTTATATTTGACGGCCGATTAGCGCAGTGTGCAGCGACACTGCTTTCTGGGTCTAAGGCCGTGGATTCGATTGCCACAACTGGGAAATGTTACTGTGATGAACATGAATCTTTTTCAGTTTTTTGGTGTTTATATGTATTTTATAATTATTTATGTACCTATATTATTAATAAAGATATTCTTCAGTCATCTTAGTACCCATAACACAAGCTACACTTATGGACCTTGATTGGGCCTTTTTTACCATCGAACCGCGAGGCACCGTAAGGATCTGTATCCCTACGTGGTCGATATACCGCGGACGCGTATCTAGGATCTGGAATGCCCTTCCAGCTTCCAGAGTGAATAGGCATCTTCTAGGCAATCGCGCTCCCGGCGCCATCTTAGGTTGCATCGTCGCTTACCATCAGGTGTGATTGCAGTAAAGCGCTCGTCTATAAAATAAAAAATAAAAAAAAAACAGATGACGATTTGTGTATTGTCGTAGTATATTTATTTATTATTCCTGGTCATAGATAATATCTTGTAAGCAATTAACGCAACGTGCCTACGTTGTACACATGAGTACATAATGAGTCATTACGTAATAGTTGCATAAATAGCTGTACGGATTTTTTAGAACGCAAGACGGTTCATACAAATTTCTGGTATTAGTCGTACCGTTTTTTATAGTTTTATTTATGTTTCCCAATATACATGGGAAAGCGTCGTAAAATCGGGTCGGTACGCTGCTCTTTGTGTCTGGTACATAAAAGTGCGTTTACGGCCCATATGGCGAGTTTGCCTGATCGAGCTTCACTGCCCAAATGAACTATTAAATTCGCATGCGAAACATGTTAAAGGTTTTTAAGCTTCCGAAACTCATATTGGAAACCAGATTCAGTACTACAACTACTTACAAGAAATTACTCTCATTTCGGAGTCGTGAGGAAACCTGCGTTCCTGAGAGTTGTACATAATGTTCTCAAAGGTATGTGGAGTCCACCAATCCACACTGAGCCAGCGTGGTGGACTCCGGCCTTAGCCAAAATTTCAAAATTCATTTATTTCAAGTAGGCCTAATATAAGCACCTTTGAAACGTCTAGTCTGTCTGTGTGTAGTGACTCTACCACCGGTTCGGAACGCAGATTCTACCGAGAAGAAGCCGGCAAGAAACTCAGCAGTTGCTCTTTTCCCATATCAACAATTTACATTTTAAAATTTATTTTTCTATCTTGTGAGAGATGAAAGCGGAGCTGGATGCTTCCAAGCAACCTTGTCATTAAGAAATTCATCAATTGTATAGTAACCTCGCTGTTATAAATGTGTTTTGACACATTCTTTAAACTTATGCATTGGTAGGTCCAAAAATACTTCCCCTTCTACTAACCCCTTCTCAATTTGGGAGGAGACCCGTACCATGTAGTGGGCCGGTAATGTGTCGATATGATGATGATAATACAGCTGCAAGCGTTTTAAATCTACGTGTTGGTTGTGCTAGTTCAATATAAGCTGTCAATCAGATCACCATCAAAGTCAGTCCACGAATATATAATTTGTAGGTCCGATATAAAAATTATTAAAGCTTTCGAACGCCTCCATCAATCAACTAAGTACGTGGCGACATGGACCAAATGAATGGATTAATGCAAATAGTAATTGAATAACCAGTTCGATTCCAGCGGTAATTATATTGATGCGGTTAGAGCCAACGCACATCGGTGTCGGTGAAGCAGAAAGCTTAAGTTAATTCATCAACTCCCATGCTTTTTAACTGCGATAGCTTGCTAGTGGAAAATAAAACTTTACTATTTAAAAAGTCCGAAATTCAGATTTTTATTTGCTTAACAGAATTTGTACAACAACCCTAAAAGGTTTTCTGGCCTTTTTTTTTTCTTAATGTCTTGTCAAGATTATATAAATAACAATTATTTGATGAGATCCATTAGAACCAAGTTTTCCAATTTCAAGTCCAGAATAACCAGTTTTTAACCAAAATAACAGATAAGCCCACTACCACCTTAGGCTGGGAAGGGAATCAACTTGTAAAACAAGTAGTTATTAACTGTAACTGAGAAATATATGATCAATGGCTGAAAATTTAGAGACATTATTCCATATATTCATATAGCCGATGATAGTTCACCCATTGTTTTAATGGGTGAACGATCATGGTGAAACTGGCTCCGTTTTCAATATATTTCCGATTTACATTGTTACATGAACTATCCATAAAAATTTAAATATTTTTAATTAGGGTTGCTACTCTTAAGTTATCCACTAAAGCCAATCTATGTTAACTACGTTTGGAACTTCCTAGATCGTCTGATGCAATGTAGGTAATTGAATATACAGCTTGATGTCGACGACAATTATGTTAGTTGCCATTAACAGGTAATGGCTTTAGCGCTATTGAATCTGAGCCTGGCGGGAATCGCCTTGTAAAACGACTAGTTATTAACTGTAACTGAGAAATATACCTATAGACAATGGGTAAATACTTAGAGATATTATTCCATATAATCAAATAGTCGGTGATAATTCACCCATTGCTTTGATGGGTGAACTTTACCATTAACAGGTAATTGCTTTAGCGCTATCGAATCTGTGCCTGGAGGGAATCGACTTGTAAAAAGACTAGATTTATACACTGTTATTGAGAAAGTTATGCTCAACAGCTGGATTTTTATATCTTTAACCAAAAAACTGTCTCCAATTTTAATACGTAATGGGTGAACATATTTATATCTACCATCAGAAAACCCGTTCCGTTTTAAAATATGTTTAATTTGCATTTGACTGCCAACTGGCGTCATGTGCAGCAACCCTGTGTTTGAATGATTTGTCTGTGTTTTTTTAATATAATTATTTATGTATATTATTCGTAAAAATATTCATCAGTCATCTTAGAACCCATGAGACAAGCTCCGTATACTTAGGGGCTAAATAGCGACGTGTGTACTGCGTTAGTATATAGTAGTATTACATAGTGTGGCATAGTCTATTCTTGTAAACAAATATATAATATAAATATAAATATACTACGAAACTACACACGTCACCAATTAGCCCTAAAGTAAGCGTAGCTTGTGTTATGGGTACTAATATGGGTGATTAATTTTTCTTATGAATAATATACATACTTATAATATACAAATAAACACCCAGACACTGTAAAAACGTTCATGTTTATCACACAAACATTTTCCCGTTGTGGTAATCGAACCCACAGCCTTGACTCAGAAAGCAGGGTCGCTGCCCACTGCGCCGTTCAGCCATCAAACTAAATACTTTATAAATCAGGGTTGCTACCTCTTAAGTTATCCAATAAAGCCAATTGATGTAAACTAAGTTTTCAATTACCTGGGTCGCCTAATGCAGTATACCTACAGTGATTTAATAGACAGCTTGATGTCGGCGATAATTATGTTAGTCAGTAGCCATTACCAGGTAATAACTTTGACGCTATCGGATCTGAGCCTGGAGGGACTCGCCTTGCAAAACGACTAGTTATTAACTGTAATTGAGAAATGGCTCAATGGCTGAATAGTCAGATATTATGAAAATTAAGCTTAATTTGCTATTGTCCGCGAAAAGCAGGAGAATCTGTATGGTGTTATTTATAATTTCTTCAATACTTATACATAGCCACACATTTGGCTAATTAAAATAAAAGCCCACGCTGCTCCGATACAGGTCGGTGGGCTTTAACGATTATTGCCACAAGTTACGTAGTTATAATAACCGTGGTGTCTGAGCCCAGGTTGTTTCCTAACTACGAGCTCCAGGCTGGTACTGAAATTCTTAAACAGAACAATGTAATACCTAACGATTATAACAGGTTAGGTCGCCACCATCCTAGACTGCATTATCACTTATTACCAGGCAGTGGCGTGCATAGAGGGTATGCACAGGGTACGCAGGTGATATAAAATGAAGAAAATCTCCAGTACGAGTTATAAATACTTAAGGGTGGGCTTTTTATAACTCTTACAATGCCTATCCTTAAGTGTCTTAACTCGTACTGGAGATTTTCTCAATTTTATATCATCTGCATACCCTGTACATACCCTCTATGCACGCCACTGCTACCAGGTGAGATAGCAGTCAAGGGCAAACTTGTAGTGGAATTAAAAAAAAATATACATTTTTTTGAACTAAACATGCTACTACACAAGACCAACGAGGTAGTCCCTACGAACAAATACAATTTAAATTAGGGTTGCGACTTTTAAGTTATCCAATAAAGCCAATCACGGCACTGCGTTGATAACAGCCTGTCTAATGCAAATACGGGTAATCGAATTGCTTTATGTCAAACAACAATCATATTAGTTAGATGCTATTAGGTACTAGGTAATTGCTTTGCCGCTATCGAATCTGAGACTTGAGGGAATTGACTGGTATTACGAATAGGGTTGTCTACGAAAATAACTACCAGCTCAATGCCTCGTTAGTTCAGTTTAGAAATAGGAGCCAGCGCTTCATACACGTGGAATATTTAGAGTATACTAGGTGACCCGCGCAACTTCGTCTGGACCAAATCGTTTTAATATCTTAAAAAAACCTAGAATCTAATTGCGCTACCTACCATGTCCAGTTTTATTTCCAAAGTATGTTATTCGCGGCCCATCGTCGCCGTACTTGTAATTCTATACCCGTCGCAACTTCTAAGCGATAGGTTTAATTTGAATAATTTAAAAATGAATTTGCAGGTATATAATCAAACGAAATATTTATATTATTTTATTTCTTTCGCATTTATAATATTAGTAGGATGATACGCATGCAATCGACCGTTGTCCCATATGCCTTGCGACTTGCTGTTATATGTGAAGACTTATGTCCTTTATCTCCGACAATATTTATCAAATCTCCATTAAAATTAGATAATACATGCATACAGTTTACACTTTCAAATAAAAAAGAATTACTAAAATCGGTTCAATTTTAACGGAGCTATGAAGTATAACTGATAAAAAAATTGCATCCCGTTTCCCGGAGTAAACTTATTGTTTATTGGGATAAAAAGTATTCTATATGTTGACTTAAAATACCAGCTACCACTATGCCAAATTTTATTTAAATCCGTACACTAGTTTTCACGTGATGCCCGGACAGACAAACAGACAAAAATTGAATAAAAATCTGTTTTGGACTCAGTATCGATTATAAACCATCCCCCGGTCAAATTTTCAAAATATATGAAATGTACAGAAATCTTCCAGTTACAGATTTATTATAAATATAGATAAGAGATATTGGACAAACATCACTTTCAACCAAGTCACATTGCAGTCAAGGAAAAATTTTAAGAAACACCAACTTAAACCGTCTGTTCACGGTTAAACACAAAATGTGTTATTCTATGAGAATGTGATCTGAATTATACTGTTTTTTTATCAACTCGCTTACCATTTAGTTGACATGGCAAAACACAAACGATTCAGGCTATTGTAGACCAAGAGAGGTGATCATTTCGTATATGAATGAACTAATGAGAAACGGCTAAGACTGGGAGGTATCTTTGCATCGTTCGATTCATGTAGGACTGAGGTGCATCGATAATGCAGTCGTATTTATATCAAAATACCCACCAACTCAATATCATGAACATAAGTTGTTAATCAAATATAATTTTAATTGTTTCTTGAAAACTATCTATAAAAGATTTAATAAAATATGTGAGCAATATGAATTTATAGTTATCAAAAGTTTAATTATTTACCCACTTTATAAATTTGCTGTAACACTAACTAACTACTTATTTCGCGTAGGCATTTTGACAGTAGTATAGCTTTTTGTGACAGAGATCGTCCGGGGAAGTACCATCGCCATGTTTATTTTTGCCACCAAGCAGCAATGTTGTAATGCTGTGTTTCGTTCTGAAGGGTGTGGATAGTGGTATTATTATAACACCACTATCCACACCCTTCATTACGCTTAACACCTACGCCTCAAATTGATGGACACAGTGCGGCGCTTTGCAGGACGTGTTCTTTGCGTGTCCTGCAAAGTTTTATAGCTCCATTAACCTGAGTAAGTATTTAGCCTTATGTGTCTGTAATTTTTTTATATACTACTACGGCAGTACACACACCGCTATTTAGCCCCAAAGTAAGCGTAGCTTGTGTTATGGGTACTGAGATGACTGTTGAATATTTTTATGAATAATATACTATACTATATTCTTCTTCTTAGTCGTGCACTCTTGGCAGAGTGGTCGTGGCTGCTGAGATGAATTTCATGGCGCTAGGCATCATTGGATTGCACGGCTTCTCGCGCGAGTCTTCTCCACTTTTGGCGGTTGGTAGCGTGTCGAAAACATTCTACCACAGTTGTCTGGGTCAGCGATTTCACCGTATCTATCCAACGAGTAGGTGACCGCCCTCTTGCTCTTTTTCCTTCAACCTGTCCTTGCACCACCAATCGTTCAATCGACCCCTCATTCCTTGAGATGTGGCCAAAAAACTTGAATATGCGTAACTGCACCGTAGACGAACTATATTGTCGTAGTATATTTATTATTATTATTTATGTATAATAAATAATAATAATAAATATACTGCTAAATATCTATAATATACAGATAAACACCCAAAAATTTTCCAGTTGTGGGAATCGAACTCACGGCCTTGGACTCAGAGTCCCTGGCCTGTGCGCCACTCGGCCGTCAAAAATTACATTGGCAACACAGCATTGCCACGATGGTGTTTAGCGGCAGAAATAAGCATGGCGGTAGAACTTCCCCGCACACGTTCTGTCACAGCTCTGTCACTGTTCTTGCTGAAAAAAATAATTGAATGGTACTATACAATAAATATTGTTTACTATCTCTTGTACTATAAACAATGTGTTCCCTGGTTTATTCAATGCGTTCGTAACGAGCGCGCCGTTCCAAACGAGTGCCACATTTGAATATAATGAAGCAATATGCCTAAATATTCATTTAATCGTGTCAGTTTATTATGAATTTACATTTCGTTGAGGAAATTTCGCCTCTATTTTTCTCCAGCTCTTCGACTATGTATGGAGATTTATACAATAGAGGTGCTATAAATTGCATAGTTGATAAGGACAAATTGGTATTTTTAAATAATCTTAGGCAGAATTTCACTATTAATTTGAGATTAGAAAAAAAAAATTAGAAAGCTGTCAAAAACCACTATAGTTTATATTAAAGACGACTTGTAATAGTATTTACTGTTGTTAATGTATTTATGATATGTTATAGTATATATAAGTTTATTATTATTTTTTATTTTTTAATATTTTATATATTATGTATTATTTTATTTGTGTAATCTAGTTTAAGTATTAGTATGTAGTTATTAGTATGTATTTTTTTTAATATGCACAACCTGCAGTATGTTATCCTTTTGCTTTCCTTATCCTAAGGTTGCCTGGAAGAGATCGCTACAAAGCGATAAGGCCGCCTTTTGTATACTTCTTCTGTCTTTGTTTTCTTTTAATTTAGAATTTTTTTCATTTTTCAATAAAACAAAACCTGGGGTTGAAACCCATCAATACCCCTAGTAGTTAACCAAAAGAATACAAAATATTCTAAATTCAAAAATTTAAATTCAAAATACATTTATTTCTTGTAGGCGTACTCTATAAACACTTTAAAACTTCAAGTCGGTCTGTTTGTAGTTACTCTACCATCGGTTCGGAAGGCAGATTCTACCGAGCAGAAGTCAAATAAATATGCATTAATATTCATTTAATCGAGTCAGGTTATAGAAATTTACATTCATTATTGAGATGAAAATGTACCTGTATTTTCTTTTAGCATTGATAATGGAAATTTTATGCAATTATGCGGACCATATTTTCCTTTTGTACAGAACGTAGTTTTTCTTAACATTATTTGATTAGTAATATAATAGAATTTATTTTCTGCCGTGCTATACATGAGGTTAGTATTTAATCATTATTATGTTGTCTTTGCAAGAGTATATCTACATCTATGACGTCATAATATGGCAAATGATAAATGCTGAGATAGAAGAATCCGAAGGTTCTGACCGCACTCACCAAAGTACATCTAGTAAACACCGATAACCTGGCAACATTGCGTCGGTGCTGCACTTTGTGTAGAAGAAGAAGAAGAAATACTTTATTGCACTCAAACATCAAATAATACATAAAATATACATTGTACATTGTAGGCATGCGAAGACGACCTTATTGCTGCAAGCAATCTCTTACAGGCAACTTCTGGCAGAAGGAACAGCTTTATAATGTATATACTCGTACATATACGAGTATATCTTTATATATATGTCTTGTGTGCGTGTGTATGTCACTGAACTTCTCCTAGACGGCTGGACTGATTTGAATGAATTTTTTGGTATACGTTTGGGTGGCACCCTGGATGGATAGATTCACAAATCAGTCCGACAAATGGCGCTCAATCTCGGTCCGACAAATATATATATATATATATATATATATATATATATATATATATATATATATATTTATATACGATTCTGCTTATAAGATTCAAAAATATAAGTACATAAAAAAGATAAAAATAGACACATTTGACAGCCGATTGGCGCAGTTTGCAGCGACCCTGATTTCTGAGTCAAAGGCCGTGGGTTCGATTCCCACGACTGGAAAATGTCTGTGTAATGAACATGAATGTTTTTCAGTGTCTGGGTGTTTATCTGTATATTATAAGTATTTTATGTATGTTATTCATAAAAATATTCATCAGTCCTCTGAGTACCCATAACACAAGCTACGCTTAATTTGGGGCTAGATGGCGATGTGTGTATTGTCGTAGTATATTTATTTATTTATTTATTTACATATCTTTCGGCCGACTGGCGCAGTGGGCAGCGACCCTGCTTTCTGAGTCCAAGGCCGTGGGTTCGATTCCCGCAACTGGAAAATGTTTGTGTGATGAGCATTAAGTGTTTTTCAGTGTCTGGTCTGTATATGTATTTTCTAAGTATTTATGTATATATAATTCATAAAAATATTCATCAGTCATCTTAGTACCCATAACACAAGCTACGCTTACTATGGGGCTAGGTGGCGATGTGTGTATTGTCGTAGTATATTTATTTATTTATTATTAAAAAAAAAAAAATCTTTATTATTACATATTAATAAAGATATGTGTGTTCATGTCTTGCAAGCCACTTAGTTTACACAGTATAGACTTATGTTTCGCGTCCATTGGGAGGTAGCCATTATTTCATCATTCATTCACTCATCATCGACCCATTACTCGCCCACTACAGCGCGAGAAGACCCGTGTCTTCTCTCCGAATGAGAAGTCTACCACGCTAGCCAAGTCCGGATTGGGAGACTTCACATGCCGTTGAGATCATTATGGAGAACTCTCAGGCATGTTTCCTCACGATGCTTTCCTTCACCGTTTAAAGCAGGTGATATTTAAATTGCTTGAATTAAAAACGCACATTACTCGGTCTCCATTAAAGGAAAGCCGAAGCCTTACCCACTAGGCTATCACCGCTTTATTTTCATCCTCAAATGAAGTAATTACGTTCGGATTCACAACCCCCTCCTTTGAAGTCCTGTAAATAAAGTGACTCTGTCAAATAAAATTTCAAAAAAAAATATGCCGAGAGGAGGAAATCGCTCAAGTGGCGTTCATTACTCTGACAAAGAGAACGGATGTCCAGATTCAATAAATGAGGGGCGGAGGGAGAGTGGAAGGGTCTCGAATTAATTGACGAACATTAATAATGGCGAAGTCAAAGTAAAGTTACCGTCGATATTCTAGGGAAATATTATTCATTGTTTTTGGGGTTCCGTTATCAAAATGGTAAAAAAAAACCTTAAAAGAGATGTTGAATAACGTGACATGATTAGAGGCTACATTGCCGAATTTCTGTTCGGTGTGGAGTATAAGGATTGAAGAAATTATAAAATACACCATACAGATTCTCCTGGTTGTCGCGGAGTACAGCAAATTAAGCTGAATTTTCATAATATATCATGGAGCCTGCTTCTATCCAATATGAAAAAAAGCCCTTATGATGCAACTTCGTATCCAATATGCGTCACATAATCATGATAATGAAAACCAATGGACTTCGACTGTTGGACATAGGTCTTATGTTGGGAGTTTTAAAGTCCAAATTCCTTCGAATTTGACTTAAAACTTTAGCCGCTTGTTTCCAATGTGGGGGCCGACCAAATCTGCATTTGCGATCGCCATTCCAGAACCTTTGGACCCGAACGTCCATCAGTACTCCGAGAACATGAATGATACATGTGTCCTGAACATTGCCACTTCAGCTTGGCAACTCGCTAATCTATCTTGGTAATTCTACGGATCTGCGCATTACTCATTTTTAATCAGCACTTCTAACATACCAATCTGACGTATCCATTTTTACATTTTATTTGCAACAAAATAGTTCACTGTTAGGCGTATAGGTTGTGATACTTTATAGTACCTTCTTTAGTGACCTCAGCCAATTAAGTAAGTCTAAATTCCCGCATCTAGCTAAAATAAAAACTTAAAAATCCTTAAATAACCTATCCTAAAATAAAAGCTATCGACATAGATCAGCGAGTCACGTAATTGAAGTGCCAATGGGCGGGGGATATAGTTCGGAGAACCAATAAATGTTGGGCTCCTAAGGTGCTGGAATGGCGACCCCGCACAGGTAAACGCAGCGTTGGTCGAACCGCAACGAAGTGGACAGGCAACATTAAGCGAGTTGCTGGAAGCCGATCGAAACAATCGGCCCGGGACTGTGGATTTTGGAACTCCCTACAAAAGACCTATGTGCTGCCTACGCAGTCAGAAAAATTAGACAGTTCACTGCCGTTGAAATAGCTAGGCTTGTTTATTTTGCGTACTTCATAGTGTTATGTCATACGGAATCTTGTTAAGGGCTTATAGCTGCTAATATCGAAACTATATTTATATTGCAGAAAAGAGCTTCTTCTTCTTCTTCTTTCTCTGGGCTTGTCTCAGTACTTGATCGGCCGGAACCTATTAGCAGAAAAGAGCTGTACGGTCAATATATAAACTTAAATCAGGAGAATCTCTCCGTGAGAAGTTTAAATAAATAGCTATACCTAAGGTAAATTTGGATCTACCAATGCATAAGTTTAAAGAATATGTTAAACACATTAATTACAGCGAGGTTACTATACAATTGATGAATTTCTTAGTGACAAGGTTGCGTGGAAGCATCCAGCTCCGCTTTCATCTCTCACAAGATAGAAAAATGAATGTTAAAATGTAAATTGTTGATGTTGGAAAACTGCAACTGCAGATTTTCTTGCTGGCTTCTTCTCGGTAGAATCTGCCTTCCTAACCGGTGGTAGAGTCACTACAAAAAGACAGACTTGTATTAGACCTACTTAAAATAAATGAATTTTGAATTTTGCAGTGAATATCAATCGGTTGAAGCTATAGTTACGATGATAACATGAAAATTTTTCAAGCTTACAATTAGAAAAGGTACCATAGATAGTCGTTTCATTTGACCGATGTCTAAGCACGGAACTCTCAACCTTGAGGATTCCGTTCCATCGTTGTCGCGTTTAGAAAGATAAGGCACTTAACTGACAGCAAGACTTGTTTACTTTGGTTGTTTTCTCAGTATTATATCATACAATATCCGCTGTGGGTATAGGCCTGAAGATGAAAGAAACTTTCGTATTGGAAGAGCCGTAATATTACGTAGTTTATGCCCGTTTTCACTAAATCTAGGCATCGCCTAAAGCGAATGCCTAATAATTAAGGCAATGTCTATAGATAAAAAATGTTTCACCAACTCTTAGGTACTCGTAGGTAGTTCTCTTAGGCCGACTGGCGCAGTGGGCAGCGACCCTGCTTTCTGAGTCCAAGGCCGTGGGTTCGATTCCCACAACTGGAAAATGTTTGTGTGATGAGAATAAGTGTTTTTCATTATCTGGGTATTTATCTGTATATAGTTATTATAAGTATTTATGTTTATGATATGCACAAAAAATATTCATCAGCTATCTTAGCACCCATAACACAAGCTACGCTTACTACACGCAACCCATAACGCAAGCTACTTACTACACGCGAACCCACAGCCTTTGGCTGGCGTTTTTATGGTATAGTAAAATAAGCAACACTCCTTAACATATATTTATATATCTGGATATTATAGGCTGTCTGTACCATAATTTTAACTACTCAACCTTTATTTTCATCTCCGACCATTTCCAAGGAATATATAAAATAGAGTCCTCATAATTTTAATATCGACTAAGTAGGTACATTTTATTTCCTTCAAGATAGTTGAAACGTTTAGGGTTGTACTTATCGTGACTTTTTCCGACATTTATTCACGCTGCTTGTTAACATTTATTTTGTTTAGGTAGTTAAGTACAGTAAATAACTGGTAGAAATAATATCGACATAAGTATATCTTATCATCATTTATACGCGACTGTAAAAAAGAGTTATGTTTTCTATATGTGTGTGTGTGTGTAGTAAACCTTCATGTGTGTATGTTTTGTACTCATTTTGTTCTAACTCATCTACATACAACGTTATGCATACAACGGTTTTATAACTTTTTATTTGGAAGTCCGTCTTAAGGTTAGAAACAAAAGTGTTAGTCTAAATAAAAACAAATAAATCCGGTTATAATAACAGTTATTTACATATTCTGCATAGTACACGTACTCAGCGGTGAAGAAAAGGGGATAGGATTATTTTTCTGGCACGCTAGTATGTAGTAGTAGTATAGTAGCTAGTATTAATATACGATAATACTGGGCAGAATGTAACTAAAATAAATGGAACAATACTGTTATGTGCTCAAACTTTTACCAAGACAACGCAAATAATGAATGTGATCAGAGAGGCGATGAGAATATTTCGACAAGACACGATACTGTTCGCCTTTCGAATCTTATCTTCTCTTATAAAATATCTTATAAATGCCTGCGTATAATTTAAGTGGTATCCAGAAAAAAACGATGATTTATCGATACATATATATAAAAATAATATAAAAGGAGCATGACTGGTAGCTGCTAGAACTTATACCGAGGAAACGTAAATAATAAATATCGTCAGAGACGCGCTGAGAATATTTCCACGAGACACGATATTTTTCGAATTTTGTTCATTCACCTATATTTCAGTTTACTAGCTATTGTTTGCATATAATATAACTGGCTTCTAAGAGGAATGTAATAAAAATCTGTTATTAATCGATAAGTGTATTTAATCGAGCAACACTAATATGTGCTCAAAATTTTACAAAGATGACGCAAATAATATATGTCGTCAGAGACGCGATGAGACTATTTCGACAAGGAATGATACTGTTCGCCTTTTATTTATTCATCTTTCTTTCATTTTACTTATATTTTTCCTTTGTACACTTATCTTCACAATTTGTGGTACATAAATAATAAATAAATAAACGTTTAAAAATTGAGAATTGATTGAGTGTACTGCGGAAGATGTGCTTGGCGATTAGTATAAAGGTTAAAGAAATTTTAAACTGCACCGTACAGATTTTCCTGTTATTAGCGGAGTATTCATTGCAAATTCAGCGTAGTGTTCATTGTATTTCATGAAATTCCAAACAACGCCTGCTTTTATACAATATGTATAAAAAAACGATTATTTATCGATACGAATATACAAATAAAATAAGTGGAGCATCACTAATAGCTGCTAGAACTTTTACCGAGGCAACGCAAATATTAAACGTCGTCGCAGACGCGATGGGACTATTTCGACAAGGCTCGATATAATTCGCCTTTTGTTCATCTTTATTTCACTTTCGTAGCAATTTTCTCATAATATTTCATAACGTAGTGCTTTCTGAGGAATATTTCCGTGGGATCGCAATGTTAACGTATTGTTTCGATATATTATGTTGGATTTTTCTGCAACAAAGAAATTCTTAGTAGTAGCTGGAGTTAGGAAAAAGACAACGTCTGCTCTCATGTCTCAAAGAGTACGTTATAACATATATATATATATATATATATAGCTATAAGCATATTCATTACGAATTTGTTTTAATTCCACTAACACAAAAGATACAAAGTTTTTTAATGTACTAAAATAAATAATTAAATCCATCTCATATTATAAATGTTAAAGTGTGGATGTTTGGATGTTTGTTACTCAATCACGCAAAAACGGCTGAAAGGATTTGGATGAAATTTGGCATGCATGCAGCCTTTGACACGGAAAAGAACATAGACTACCTTATATCCCGATTCCTTAAGTAGTTCCCGAGGGAAAAATGAAAATTGACATGTCACCTATTCTACGGAAAAGGACATGTACTATTTATACCGATCGCTCAAATAGTTCCCGTGGTAATATTAAAAATTGGTAACGAGCGATGCTTTAGAACCAATTCTGAAATCCACGCAGACGAAGTCTCGGGCATAAATATAAGTTACGACAATACACACAAAGTTAGCTCTTGACTTCTCACCTGGTGGTAAGCGATGATGCAGATAAGGAGCTAAGATAGGAGCGGTCTAACCCGTTATATAGCAATTATATGTTACACATATATCTCTAATCGGTTTCTATACAGCAGCTGCTTGCTGTTTGTTGTTGTGGGCTCTTCTTAGACCAGGGCGCGTTTGGAACCCTCGTAGCTTTAGATATAAGTTGGCGAACGAAGTTATCACCATCCCCTTACAATTAGGTAAACAAGTATGTATGAACGCTTCATAAGTGCCTGTGATAGGCCTACATAAATAAAGAAAATTTGAATTTTAATTTGAATTTGAACGGAAAGGCCAAACTTACTGGACTAATAAGTTAAAGGCCAAAGTCTCACCCATCCAGTTACCGACTGGTATCAAAGTTGCTTAACTTATGCAATCGATTAAAAGGCGACGCAGCAACTGGGCCATACAACCCTCTTCAACCTTTAGCGAAATTGAATTTCATAAGATATACAACACACTGTTCTAAAGTTTGAAGCCGAAGGCCTGAAGCCATGTTGGCGCGATGCCATGGTGGGAAATTACATTTTTTTTTGGCTAAAACTTAAACATTTTCCGCCCAAGAATTGAATATCCTGGCTCAGGCTGCTGCGGACTATTTATAGCTTTTTCAGGGAAAGTTCATTTATTTGAAAAGGAAAATGTTTAGTTTTTAAGAAAAATAATTGGCTACGTTTTAAAAATATTTTCTTCCATCTGCTAATGACGTAAGGCGATGATTCTTTTTGTCCGGTAGGAGACTCTTAGGTGGCTAGTTGACATAGACGGCCGATTGGCGGAGTGGGTAGCGTCCCTGCTTTCTGAGTTAAAAGGCCGTGGGTTCGAGTCTCACAACTGGAAAATGTTAGTGTGATGAATATAAATGTTTTCAGTGTCTGGGTGTATATTTATATATTTATTCATTTATTTATATTAGAAGTATTTATGTATATTATTCATTAAAAACTATTCATCAGTTATTAGATGACTATGATGATGATTATCATCATCATCGTCAAAAAAAATCAAAATACAAAATTCATTTATTTCAAGTAGACCTACTATATAAGCACTTTTGAAACGTCAAGTATGTCTGTTTGTAGTGACTCTACTACCGGTTTGGAAAGTTGATTCTACCGAGATGAGCTGGCAAGAAACTCAGTAGTTGCTCTTATGTGGGTGCTGGTCTAAGTCTCGTCTGGTCTAAGTCAAAGTCAAAGTCATATAATTCTTTATTCAAATAGGCACATAGATGGCACTTTTGATGCGTTGATTATATACAAAATGTGAACATTGCAGTGAGTAGTTTGTTCCAAACGCGCCCTGGTCTAAGAAGAAGACCACAATAAACTTAGTCGGGTGTTCTTTTTGTTATCACCATTTCACGTTGTCATTTGAAAATATTGAAGTAGCAATATTTCATACCCAAGCTTTTTTATCATTTACGTAATCCTTTATACTACAATATGACTGGTCTGGCTTCGGTCTTGGATAGTTACCATCTTACCTACAAAAACCGAGCAATTTGTATGTGCTACATATTAAATTGTGTACTAACAATTCCTGTATTTGCAACGATCAAGACAAATCGACTGCGCTATAATTCTAAGTCAGGCTGCCTGCTACGCTAGATGCTGACTGTTTGATGCATTTCCTTGAGGAGTTTACTTGCTTGCGGTGATTTGTTCGACACTAGTAAATAGCTCTGGGTAGAATTTAAGATGCTGTAGCCCAACGCCTTTAGGTGTAGATTTTACTCAATTAACATGGTATTTCAAAGGTATTTAGAATAAAACTATGTTTTTTTATTTAAGTAAAACTTCTTTAAGCGCGACTAGGGAGTTACCCAGACTTAATGAAAAATGATAAGAGTAAATTTTTAAGCGCACACTGTCATGAAAAACCGACACCCTTAAGTTAGCTTTAGTCAACATTTTAGTTTTTCAAAAAATTGTTTGACATTGTACACTTTTAACTGTCAAATTCTGCGGGCGGTGATTAAATTGATTCAATTGTGCAAAAATTGTGTTGAGTAAAACTTGGTTGTCCGATAATAACTAGATAAAACTATGGCATATACTCCACGCTTCTTGACTTATACGCCGGCTAGTGGCAAATATCATAATCAATTAGGATTATTTATTTCCAATATTATCAAACGAATCAATTGTGAATAGGCAAGGAAATAAAAATTCAACAGTTTTAGAAAAATATTTAATAAAATTTCAAAGTTTTTTGAAATTCTCTAAATACGAGTATTTTTTTTTTTAGATTTAGTTTATTTTATTACTTTTGTTATAAAAAAAATATTGATACATTTACTAACGATTGCGACATTCTATAATATTCAATGACAAGATTGACATGTGCTGATATAACCTTCAAATTTTCTGCTCTCAATTATTCTATTTAACAAATGTTTTTTTTTTTTTTCATTTTTTAAATAGAATGTTCCCATAATCGTGGAGTTTGGAAAGCACTACAAAAGACCAATGGCAGGGGACGCCAATTGGTTGAAATGACGATGATGATGAAAATGAACAAAGCAATCACCTCTATATCGTATGCAGTGATCCACAATAGCAACAGTTCTACTAGGTGTCACAAAGTTAAGCTTAATTGTGTACAAACGATTTCTCCATTAGAAACGATCAAGACAAATCGACTGCGCTATAATTCAAAGTAAGACTGGCACCAAAGATGGATGCTGGCTGCTTGATACATTACCTTGAGGAGTAAACTTGCTTGCAGTGATTTGTTCGACTCTAGTAAATCTATCTTGGTATTGGGTAACTATTTAACATGGACATTTAGGGGCGTACGAGCGTACTTCTTAAAATAGGATGTCGGCTTTCCTAACTCCTTGGTGTTATATTATTTTTAAGTTGATATAATAAGAATAAATTATTAATATTTGTTTAATTTAGGTAAACTCCATCTCAATCTCATCACTATTATCATCTTATCAACCGATAGTCGCCCACTGCTGGACTAAGGTCTTTTGTAGGGAGTTCCATATTCCACGGTTTTGTGCCGTTTGGGTCCAGCGGCTACCTGAGACGCGCTTATTGTCGTCTGTCCATCTCGTTGGGGTTTACCAACGTTGCGTTTACCACTGCGGGACTGCGTTTCCAGCACATAGCCATGGTAAATTCAAAAAAATTCAAAATTCAAAATTAATTTAGTTCAAGTAGGCCTAATACAAGCACTTTTGAAACGTCAAGTCTGTCCGTGTGTAGTGACTCTACCACCGGTTTGGAAGGCAGATTCTACCGAGAAAAAGCCGGCAAGAAACTCAGCAGTTGCTCTTTTCCAACATCAAAAATTTACATTTTACATTTTAACATTCATTTTTCTATCCTGTGAGAGATGAAAACGGAGCCGGATGCTTCCAAGCAACCTCGTCATTAAGAAACTCATCAATTGTATAATAACCTCGCTGTAATAAATGTGTTTTAACACATTCTTTAAACTTATGCATTGGTAGGTCCGAAATTACCTTAGGAATCATATTATAAAAGCGTAAAAGTAAACTTACTATGGGCTTACCAAGAATGAATACAATTATTAAAATATAATAAAATACGCAAAAAGTGTGTTCGTACACGTATTACCTACAGTGGCGGTCTCCAAACTAGATGGCGCAACAAAGATCCTGCATCGCGCTAACGAAGTGTTCACAAAAATTTACCATATATACAACTTCCAAAGATGCTCCGCTCCGTCCGGAGGATGATCTTTCTATGTTACGGTCGAGCGTATTACCATAGCTCCTATACACCTACTATTTGCGGTTCCCATCGCAAGGCAGTTCTTCATGATAGGATGCTTCAGGTACTCAAAGCCAACACCAATGATCCGATCGCGAAGTGAGCAAGGCGTTGGCTTCCCTTTCCGGGGGGACCGAGTTCTTCTAACTTTCCGGAGTTATTGCCTGTTTTTAATTAAAATAATCTAATATCACTTGCTTCAACGGTGAAGGAAAACATCGAGAGGAAACCTGCATGCTTTAGAGCTGGCCATAATGTTTTCAAGGGCGTGTGAAGTCTTCCGATCTGGACTTGGCAAGCGTGGAGGACCGTTGTTTTGGGAGGGAGAACCGTTGTTTGTACAGCAGGGCCACTTACACTAACTTAATAACTATAAGACATTCAACATTACAAAAGACAAGATACTAATAAAGTTTACCATAGTGATATTCTGCGAATATTGAAAGGTCATTAAATAAATAAATAAAAATAAATATACTATGACAATACACACATAGCCATCAGCCAGCTATCTAGCCCCAAAGTAAGCGTTGCTTGTGTAATGGGTACAAAGATGACTGATGAATATTTTTATGAATAATATACATAAATACTTATAATTTACAGAACACCCAGTCACTTAAAACATTCGTGTTCATCACGAAAACATTTTCGGGTTGTGGGAATCGAACCTACGGTCTTGGACTCAGAAAGCAGGGTCGCTGCCCACTGCGCCAGTCGGTTTTTCAATATTCTCCGAGTACCTCTCACGGAACAATGCCGTTCACCCGTCATAGAATTGATACCATTAAGCATTGCTGTCCAAGAGCGCATCCAATGACGACAATGAACATGGCCGTGCTTCGTGCAACAGTGTTACAGGAAGGGACCACGAATAATTAGTTTTACCGGTGAGTTTTCTAGCCCTACCAACCCCTTGAGACCCCTTTGAAATTCACATAACGTATTTAATATTTGAACTGCGTTGATCCATTAATAATGCCGTTTGTTCAATCACCGCCATTGCTCCGGGAAATCAGCTTCCAGAGATTTGCATCACAAAGAGTTATGTCGCCTTTTGTAAGAGATTTGTATTGTTTTGAGTTGTAAACGAGCGGGGCGATTGAAATCGACTACGCTCAAAATGCTTTGTTTTGTGACGTCAAATTTCACACGTATTCGTAGATGAACTGTAACCAAGTGCAAGATTTGCTCGCAATCGCGGAGTCGTTCTCGTATATCATACGCTGTATCCAAAGTAATATGGACCTAATTAAGACTCATTTTAGAGTAGTAAACCCTGTACTTCTGATTTTTGTTTTAGAGACGTTCTGTCAAAAGCCCGAGCTAAAGAATTGTAGGCGAGCTAAAGGGTTGAGCTTTATAAAAATTTGACATTTAAAAAGCTGCCGACTTGCAATGTAGTTTACATTATTCTACTACTCAAGCCCTTTTTCTTTGATACTTTTATTAAGGGAGATGTAGAGAGGCTAAGAACACTCCCCACTTATTCACCTTTAAGAATTAAAAAAAAAACTTAAACCACCCACATACACACACACACACACACACACACACGCACACATACCCCACACACACGCACACACATACCCCACACACACACACAGGGATAGGCTAATAAAGCTTCATACCTTCATCGCTGCTGGTTGGTTGGATTTTTATTTACTGAAGATTAGCAGTTACTTATTTAAGTATTGCCTCGTAAGCGAAAACAGAAATCAGTGTTTTTGAGAGACTGAGAGTGACATTATAAATCTTGCCTAACCTTACATGAAATTTAAGGAAAGATAAATCAAGTCAAACATTAGTGTATGATTGGATAGAAGCAGGCGTTACTTTGCGAAAATCCATGATATATTCCGAATCCTTTCGAAACCGGAGCATCCTCAGGAGATGTTGACTCTACAATGAACAATTGTTAAGCAATCATTGTAAAATCAACATCTCCTGAGGATACTCCGGGTTCAGAGCGAAACGTGCGTAGAGGGTACATTGCCTACGAGTAATTTGGTGTGGAGTATAATGATTACAACAAATTAAAAATTGAACCATACAGATTTTCCTGCTTTTCGCGGAGTATAAAAATTCAAAAAAAAATATTCAAAATTCATTTATTTCAAGTAGGCCTAATATAAACAATTTTGAAACGTCAAGGTTGTCTGTGTGTAGTGACTCTACCACCGGTTCGGAAGGCAGATTCTACCGGAGAAGAAGCCGGCAAGAAACTCAGCAGTTGCTCTTTTCCAACATTAACAATTTACATTTTACATTTCAAAATTAATTTTTTTATCTTGCCAGGTTGTTATCTTTTCCAGGCTGTTTGTACTTTGTTATACGATTTTATTATTTGATCCTTAAAGTATAGCGACTTAGCATGAAAGCAAACGTTCTTAAACGTTCTTTTTTACGTGTTGAAGGAAAGCTGGAGTATGGTTATATTGTTTTTCACTATAGAGCTCATACAAATTATCTCTACTTTTGATAGCAAATTAAGCTAAATTTTGACAGAATGCATAATAAATTATTACATTTTGTCTCGTTCAAACCCTAACTTTGGTTAAGCAAAGTGAATAATACGCTCATTGTTGATCTTCTATAAATCTAGTAAAACAACATTTGGGCGTTTCAGTTAAAAAAATCGACATGTTTTCGCGTTCCGGAGTCAATAGTGTATTTTTTCAATGCTGCAAATTATTCAATGGTTAACAAAATAGTATGTCATGTTAGCAACAAAAACATCGCTGCCAGTGGGAAGCCGTGTAACAAATTGCAGCTGTCACGAGCACCGCTCAGCGCAACTACGCGTCGTCGCTGTAAAATGCAGGCGTTGACGTGGAATAACAATGTACTGGTGCTTTTATGCAAGCCTGGTCCCTGGACGCTACGTCCTATTAATTCCAGAGAGTTCTCTATGAATAACTATTCTACACTATTCTATAGAATATGTTTCTTTTTTAAAACCCTTATTTATTTATTATTTATGTATTATACATTGTGATTGTGAACATAAGATACATGAAGTGTACAAAAGAAAGCTTATCTCTATAAGAGATCTCTTCCATCTCGAGATTTATATATATATATAAATAAATATATATCTATAATAAGTAAACAGTGATAGATATACTATGACAACGATAGATAATGCTCCTTCACATTGTTTTTAAAAGAGTGCCCAGATCGGCAATGTCTAATATGTTCCGGTAGTGAGTTCTAAAGGTGTGTAGCGTGGACGGAGAAAGATTTCTGGAAGAAAATAGTATTATATGAACCTCCTTGATCTAGTAGTTGTTTGAATATAGAAATCGAGTTAATAGGTTCGATTCCTGGTTCGTGTCGTAAACTGTGAGGTTTATTATTTTATCCTCGGAGCGCATAGAGCCTCGCGGTTTGTGCAAAACCATCGCCTATTAACCGAGCAACACTTTATCCTTACTTTGCTATCCCTATCCCTATCCGTACTAATATTATAAAATGTCAATGTAAGTTTGTTTGTTACGCTTTCACCCAAAAACTACGTAACCAGCCCTCATGAAACTTTGTACACATATTCTTGGAAGTAATATAGAATACTTTTTATCCCGACATTAAGCTCGGTTGTAGAGGGGATGAAAGTTTTTGACGATTTTACACCATAACTCCGACAAATTATAACCGATTTACATAATTATTTTTGTACTATAGAGGTTATAATATGTGTTTACTTTTGCCCAAACTCTGAGTATCTGATGAATGTGGTTGGAGATAGAGGACAGAACTCCTCAGCGGACAGCAGCAAACCCATCATTTAAATAAAAAATGGTAAAAATTTTCTTCGTTAGCATCGCGTTGTTGGTTGACTCATCAACTAACAACGCGATTTCGATTCTTCCTTTAACGATTACTATTCTTTGTAAGTGATAGAAGGAGGTATACGTATATGATAAGACTGATCAGACAGTTCTTTTAAGATATTGTTACTATGTGATTTTCAAAATTACTTTTTAAAAACTACTAGTTTTTTTTTTTTTTTAACAATACCAAATTTTTTTTTTTTTTAGAACCACAACTAAATTGAATGCCACATCAAAAAACAAAAACAAACGCAGACAAAGTCGCGGGCAACAGCTAGTGTTTTATAAAAGTGCCGTTTTGCATCCATGCATATCAGAAGTAGCTGTTAAGCCTCACATGCCTGTAATCACACCCTTCAGATCGGAGTACAGCTGTAATCAGCTTATTGACGTTATTTCACGTTCTCACCGAAGCACGGGGTAAGTTAAATACGTTTCACTATAGTCAGACGTTTATGCACTTGAAGATTTTAATTAACGCTGATTAACAAATGGGTTGATCCCATTTGTCAATCAGTCAAAGTCAAAGTCAAAGTGAAAAATATCTTTATTCAAGTAGGCCCATAGGTGGCACTTTTGATGCGTACATAAGAATTACACGGTAGTGAGATGATGGCGATAACCTCATTTGTAAACTTAAAACTAAAGCTACGAGGGTTCCAAACGCGTCCTGGTCTAAGAAGAAGCCCAAACTTAGCCGGGTGTTTTTTTTTTATTATCTCCATCTCACAATGTCATTTAAAATTATTAGAAGAGCAACCTGGTTAGAGCAATAATTTACACCCAAGCATTTTTATCGATTACGTAGTCGTTTATACTTTAATAGTTTTCTATAAGCTTACGTTTAACACAAACTTTGAACTTTTTAAGAGACATCTCCAAGATGTCAATTGGTAGTTTATTGTAGAATTGTATGCAATTTCCTTTAAACGAATTATGAATTTTATGTCACCTAGTATATAATATATTGCACTGTAAGTTTATTCTTACTTCTAATGTTTAAATTATTGCAGTCACATTTTTTCTTAAATTTAGCAATGTTTTTATGAACGTACATTGGTAGATTAACTTATACGGTCACTAGGTGACACCACCCACAAATCTATGCACCACAACACCCTTTAACAAGATCACACCACCCAGCTTGTATAACTAAACACAAATACATTGTATGGTGCAATTTGTGAACACGCTTCTGTCAACGATATCCTTGTTACGGTTTACCCTGACACACGGGTTTGGAGTGCTTTGAGCATATTAAGTCTCACGGATACAGAAATAACAACGATGATGTGACGTTGATGAACGTATAGCGTACGTAACAACGCTCAGGACTTGGTACGACAAGTTTCTAAACTACCGTCATTACCATAACATTGGCTAGTAAATAAATAATAAATAAATAAATATATTACGACAATACACACGTCGCCATCTAGGCCCAAAGTAAGCGTAGCTTGTGTTATGGGTACTAAGATGACTGTTGAATATTTTTTATAAATAAAATACATAAATACTTAGAATATACATATAAACACCCAGACACTGAAAAATATTCATGCTCATCACACGAACATTTTCCAGTTGTGGGAATCGAACCCACGGCCTTGGACTCAGAAAGCAGGATCGCTGCAAACTGCGCCAATCGGCTAGTACTAAGCAAAAAGTCTTCTTGTTTTTGTTACTACAAAGTTCTCACGGGATACTTCTCCGTTTTCCCGCCACATAATCATATAATAATATTAACAAATAAGAGACCGAGAGAAGACCTAGAGAATACCACTAATATAACAAATTAACAAAATCTTTTTTAAAAACGTAAGTCGTTCTTTCTCTTTCTCGATTTTTTTTTTAATGTGTATAGACGAGCGCTTGACTGCAATCCACACCTGATGGTACGCGATGATGCAGCCTAAGGTGGAGCGCGCTTGCCTAGAAGATGCCTATTCACTCTGGATTTGAAGGCACTCATATTGAAGGTACTGGGGAAAATAGAAGCTGGAAGGGCATTCCAGATCCTAGCGGTGCGGATCAGAAACGAAGATGCGAAGCGCTTCGTACGCTTCCGCGGTATATCGACCACGTAGAGATGCAGATCCTTACGGTGCCTCGCGGTTCGATGGTAAAAAGGCGAGGGGGGAACTAGATCAAACAGTTCTTGAGCACACTATCCGAAATATATCCTATAGAATGTGTGTGAAAACTTGGTGTTATATTCAGCTCGGATACCTACATTTGACATTTTCTCATGAATTCGCTTCGATAATACTCCACAGTATTCGCGAGCTAAAGTGGCAGTGGATTAATGTCATACCTATACACACACAGAATTAATAAGTTACAGAATCCGTGTACAATAATATTGAAGCATCAAGAACCACTACACGTTAGTAATGTTTCTCGAACAAACTGTTAGTCACTTCATACCATTTAGCAGTAGACATTAATTATTTTACCTCTGATGTTCTAAAGGTTAACCATACAATGGGGAAAAGTTTGTGAACTAGTAACATTCCGCGGGTGTAAAGTGAGACGTGCGCGGGGCGTTTTCTGTTTTTGGACACAATTAACTGAATCCAATAATGGCTGATTAAGGATTCTGTATGTTCTTAGTTTTGTGTATATACCACACATATAGCATAGCTCACTAAAAACTTTTAACGTCGTTTCACCATTTTACAGTTAATTTATTTTGAGTTACGAAGTTGGAGCAATTATTTTCGTTCAAGCATCACCGCAGAACCGCAAAAGTTAAACTTTGAGCCAAAGAGGTGAAAGCACCTAATTACTAAACAAGTAACAAATAAGGAGCTGAATTTATTATTTATCCCCGTTTTGAATTAATCCCTTATACCACTAATCTTTTAAGTCTAAGTACTTAAGCTTTTTAAACTGAACCTTTCAAGTTAGTTCACTACCTTCTGCGTGGGATATTTATTTATTTAAATATACTTAATACTAGTATTATTGTAGACCATATTATTTTTGTATGACTGGCGAATTGAGCAGCGCATGTGGATAAAACAGATCACGAATGCTCTTTCTTTCATTTGGCTTGGTTTAAAAATACTTATGATAAATAAATAATATTTATATACTAATATTTATGATAAATAAATAAATAAAATAAACTACTGACAGTAAATATAGCCTATGCTACTTCTGGATAAAACAGTTTTCTAATGGTAAAAAAACTATTAAAGTCGGTACGCTATTATCAAAATATATCGATTACAAATAAAAAAAACAAATTAAGATTTCCCCTTTACAATATTTCATCATATTCTATTCTAATAAAGAAATAAATAAAAAAAACTACTGACATTAAATATAGCCTTTGCTTCTTCTTGATAAAACAGTTTTCTAATAGTAAAAAAACTATTAAAGTCGGTACGCTATTTTCAAAATATATCGATTTTACAAATAAACAAACAAATGAAGATTTCCCCTTTACATTATTTCATAATATTCTTTGTATCACTCATGCGGGTAAAGCAGTATCTTGACGCTCGCTGTTGCGGTTGAAAAAGAACCGTTTGCCCATTTTAAAACAAGTAAACTTGTCGCACTTAAATTTTAAAATGGGCAAACGGTTCTTTTTCAACCACAAGAGCGAGCGTACTACTTTCCCCGCATGAGTAATACAAAATAGTATGTGCAACAAGTGCGACATCGATTACCCACTCAAGCGAGTGACCGCACTCGCTTCTCTCGTGCGTTCAACTTCGCTTTCGTGGGCAATCGACAACTTCTCGCACTAGTTGCACAATATACTATTGTATCACTCATGCGGGGAAAGTAGTATCTTGACGCTCGCTGTTGCGGTTGAAAAAGAACCGTCTGCCCATTTTAAAATTTGAGTGCGAGAAGTTTACTTCTCGCACTCAAATTATTCTTGTCGCACTCAAATTTTAAAATGGGCAAAATCTCCGCATTTGTAATACAAAATAGTATGTGCAACAAGTGCGAGATCGATTACCCACTCAAGCGAGTGACCGCACTCGCTTCTCTCGTGCGTTCAACTTCCCTTTCGTGGGCAATTGACAACTTGTCGCACTAGTTGCACAATATACTATTATAATATTTGTTTATAGTTCAGTTTATGATCGCTATGTACAAAAAGAAAGGCTCATTTCTCAAGAAAATCTGTAATAAAACACTGTGTATCCACAAAGAATTCTGCTGCATGCATGAACGGCCAGTGTGTATCGCGCAACATATTATTTTTCCCCATTACGAGGATATTGTGTAGTTCCAACATCGAATGCGCGACACTATTACTGCGTTCTTCAAGAACTGCTTCAACACTAACAATGCACATTGTGCCCAGCATGATTTTCAAACTCTCGTTCACGAGAAGACCTTACACTAAATTGTAACTCGTTTCTTTGTCGATGTGTGGCGGAAACATTGTTTTACGGCCGTTTGGCGCAGTGGGCAGCGACCCTGCTTTCTGATAACAAGGCCGTGGGTTCGGTGCCCACAACTTGAAAATGTTTCTGTGATGAACATGAATGTTTTTCAGTGTTTATCTGTATTTTATAAGTATTATTATTTATTGTTATTGGTTACACAAAACAGGTAATAACTAAAAGTAGATCGAAATATAAGTAATAACAAGTTGTATTTATGTATATTATTCATAAAATTATTCATCAGTCATCTTAGTACCCATAGTACAAGCTACGCTTGCTTTGGGGCTAGATGGCGATGTGTGTATTGTCGTAGTATATTTATTAATTTATTGTTAAACATCACGCTACGAATCTTGCGCCCGTTTTCACTAACGCAAAATAAAACAAAGCCTAAGTGAGTAACGCCTTATCAAAAGAGATTCCTAGGTATGCATTTATATTTCACCAATCGATTTTCACTAGGCAACTCATATAACCCAACTTGACTTTTATTCTTAGTATTTTGTGTTTGTATTATTAGCACAATTGGTCATAAGGCTTATCTGTTTATGCGTTGAAGCGCATGTATATACTAAAGTATAATCTTTCGCAAATGCCTTTATTTCCGTTCTTTAAATGAAGAAATAATATGAAAGGATAAAAATTTATCTTCTCCTACAGCTTTATCAACTCTTAGAGCACAAGTGCAAATAATATCCAAATAGTATATGTGTAATAATAAACGGGGGTAAACTTCTCTTATTACCTCTTACCGTGCTTTAGCAGGGGGACACGTTAATTTATAGTTTTTATAGGGGTTAAGGGCGTAGTCCACCACGCTGGCCCAGTGCGGATTAGCTTTAGATTATATATATATAAAAACGGTTAACGTTACGATAAAACCATGTACGGAAAAGTTGTTTCCTTTAAATGTTCAAAAAAAGTCTGTGACAGCATATATCTTTTATGTTGACTTACACGCGGACGAAGTCGCGAGATATTACTAGTATATATAAAGTGAAAGGTTACAGCTGCTTAATACCAATTCAAATAAATTAATATTAGCTTGTAGCATAATTGCGTTCAAGTTTTCCGACGCGCCGGGTAAAATAATAGTTTAGGTGGCTAGCATAAAACCTAGGGTTTTCTCTTTATTGTACACCATAATTTATTATAATTTGCATAATCGTTTCGGTGCTAGTGCCTCGGTTTTATAATACTAAGCCTTTATACGACCTATATACGACCTTCGTACGGCTCCAGTTCGTAAAACTGAGATTACTTTTTTATGTTCAATATTGATGAAGTTAATATCCGTGTAAGTAATTTAAAGCTACAGTAAATGTATGAATTTTATAATTGAGTGATGTAATGGGCTAATAGGGTCAAGAAGCGCTGATTGCCTAGTACTAACAGTGTCGTAGAGACGAGCGCTGGACTGCAATCACACTGATAGTAAGCGATGATGCAGCCTAAGGTGGAGCGCGATTGCCTAGACGATGCCTATTCACTCTGGATTTAAAGGCACTTACTATTGTAGGTACTGGGGAAAATAGAAGCTGGAAGAGCATTCCAGATACTAGCGGTGCGGATCAGAAACGAAGATGCGAAGCGCTTCGTACGCGTCCGCGGTATATCGACCACGTAGCTTTGCAGATTCTTACGGTTCCTCGCGGTTCGATGGTAAAAAGGCGAGAGGTAGATCAAATAGTTCTTGAGCACACTCTCCGAAATATATCCTATAGAATACCGAAAGGCAGGCAACCTTGCGACAATGTTCAAACAGATCAAGCTATCGAATTCGTGCAGAGTATTTTTGGTATGATGATGATGATGTTTAAAATATAACAAAAAAATCAGGAGCCTTACTTCTACCGCTTCTCTCTCTACGTCGTGTTCCTCATTGCTTAGGATCGTGACCCCTTCCTTATAACCTTTCGGATGATTTTATGATATTTGACTTTGCTTTTAGCAATATTTAATGCAATAGCAACTTTAGTATAAAATATATATGTATATTAGTAGTTTAGTCGTCAGATATCCCAACAAGCTCTGTACTACAAAACGATGCAATAGTACATGTATGAAATGTAACTTGCGGTATGCCTGTAAATATATATATATAATAAACCATCAACCGATCTCGAAAACATGTATCTACTCGTAAATATTTTTAAGAATAAATTAAATAAAATGCTTCTCGAAAAATGTTATTATGATGTTAAAGAATATATTTTATAAACTGTACAATTTTAAATATATATTATCGAACATTTTTTTACGATGTGTTTGTAGTGTTTATGTTAATTTAATTTGACATTCAAGTAAGGTTGATCGTTTTAATTTTTTAATATCCATGAACCAAATTTGCACACTATTAATTTAGGAGAATTTTATAAATTTAAAATGCATATAAAAAAATTTGGAACCGACAGGATTTGAACCTGCAACTCTCTGGCAATCGCGACCTGGGCGCTTTCTCCAATTATGCTACGGCTCTCCTACCGTCGATGCCGAAATTAGTATATGCCTTTTACATCAGTCTTATAGCGACAGTAGCGTCATCTAGTAGGAAACGTTGGAAAAATTTTATATGCATTTAAAATTTATAAAATGGATAATTCCTCCAAGTGTAGGTAAAAACACTAATAAAAATAATAAATTTATTTAGTAGAATGTTATGCACTCTAAACTGACTATATTGTTTACCAACATCTTGATATTGTACAAACGTTCTTGTAAATTATGATTATTATAGGTTGCCTGGCAGAGATCGCTACTAAGCGATAAGGCCGCCTTTTGTATTCTACTTCTGTCTTTGTATTTCTATTGTTTTTTTATTTTCCTAACTTCATTGTGGTGAACAAATAAAGAGTTAAATAAATAAAAAAAATGATTAGTATAATTATTAGTGTCGAGAGCAGTGCGGATTTATTCCGACCAACGAATCCACCGCTTAAGCAGTATTATTTTAGCATTATATTTGATAGTTTAGTAGCCTATTTACTCGACCATGATCTTTCTTGCTCTGTAGAAAAAGAAAAACAAAACTACATGTTACGAAAACTTAAGGTATGTTTTTCTTAGTTAATTATTTAAATTTCGGAATTAAATATATATTACACCTATCAGCATCATCATGAATAGGCTATAACAGTCCACTGCTGGGCTAAAGGCCTCTCCCAGCGGGAGGGTTTGCCCATAATCACCACGCTGGGCAGACGGGTTGGTGATTTCAGTAAATGGTAGTAGTCGACACCTCCCTGGCCCAACGGTGAGCGCTTTGAATTTAATGAGAAGGTCCCGATTTCGATCCTTGGCAGGGGAAATTCGGGAATTCATTATTTCTGAATTTTCTCTGGTCTTGTCTGGCCGTGGCTGGTTAAGCGATTTAGTGTTCCGGTGCTATGTCGCGTAAATACCGATTAGGGGTATGATTACCGTACACCCTAACAGACCCGTTAGCCCGCTAGCATCTTAGACTGCATCATCACTTACCACTTGGTGAGATTGTAGTCAAGGGCTAACTTGTAGTGGAATAAAAAACAGAGCACGTTGCTTTGTTATATTTTCTTAGTCGCCCCATAGGACATCCGCAGCAAGAATAGGGGAAGTGTATTCTATATTAAAGGTACATTGACATTACTGAGTATTTTGTTTTATAACTGATACTGATATTTCTTCGAAGGTAAAGTGAAAAAACTTTCCATTTTTACTGAAATGAATTTATACTAATCATTAAAAACTGCAAAAATACACTGTGTCGTATACTGAACTCGAATCAACTCATATCACGCTCTTAAATAAAATATTCGAAACAAAAGACTCATAAATGTTAAATTGACTGTCCCACCCAATCTTGTTGTTCATCGCGGAGCACAAACAAAACAGCGCTTTATTTGCTGTCAAAAGCATCGCATATTCCTAAAGCAAGAACGAACGTGACCTACTTTTCTGAAGAGATGCTATACAGCATTTTTGCCTCCGCCAAATTATTGGACCAATGGGTCAAACAGTATATATGTCACCGTTATCGACATCTATGTCGTTTTCTCTAGCGCAGTGATGATCCTCGTTAATTGCAATTTTGGAATTCTAGAGTTCGTTCCATCTTCTTTTGACCTCCTCACTTATTTAACTTCAAAATGCTTGTACATATATATATATTCACTTTGTACATAGGTAGTGATTTATGAATATAGTTTTTTTGAACATTTTTTACTTGTGTTGCGCTATATATGTTAATAAATAAGTACATAAATATTTCTGATTTGTATTAGATGGAACTACAATAGCTTAGCCTAAATGTTAGTACGTCGTAATAAAGTCAAAATATTTAAATTATTCACATTATTCTATCATCATCATTTTTATTTTTTACTCTTCAATAAATTGCATCACGTAACAATTTCAAAACAATTTTCTTTTTCATGATTTATGATAACATAATATAGTATCGTACGACAACGCAATGTCCACTCTTCGGGCGTATCGCTCAATGTTTCACAGCGTCAAATAAACATGTAGCGCGAAAAAAATACAATACACATTTTTCATTACGTCCCTGAAATAGCTATCAAATTTGTGCAGAGTATTTTTGGTACAGATACATTCGGAATAGGTATTTCTTAGCGCCTTAGGGCCCTAGGGCCTAGCGAAGCCAGCAAAATCGGCATGCCGTAGTGATCCTAAGCTCGAGTACACTTCCCTTCTTCAGTGGAGAAGTGGGATCCCTTATTCTGAGTCCTGCCAAATTTTTGCCATAAACCTGTGTCTCAACGAAAAATAAACACCCAACATAACAAAGAACAGTCCTACTAAATCCTACGCGTGTCTGACCGTTCATCTATCACTCTTGCTTTCCTTAAATCTGTTAAACACTGTTGATATTTGATTCCGAAGCCTATGAAATCGACCCATCATCTAATCGACTCGAACTAATTGTATAATAACGTGAGCTTTAGGTATGTCATGTATAATAAAGTGTTAATTGGAGTGAGACAAGAGGCTAACAATATTATAAAGTTTGTTTTATGACACATACAGTAAAACTGATATACTCGTAACATGAGTCGGATTGACTTTGCGATTAAAAAGAGACT
This sequence comes from Pararge aegeria, assembly GCF_905163445.1. Classification (NCBI taxonomy): domain Eukaryota; kingdom Metazoa; phylum Arthropoda; class Insecta; order Lepidoptera; family Nymphalidae; genus Pararge; species Pararge aegeria. Next base: position 3,417,884 of record NC_053180.1, read on the forward strand.
AAAATCCCACCCCTTTGAGCCGAAAGTAGGAAGTTATTTCAAAAACAAATACATTCTCAAAAAGGGTAAACGTCCTACAAGTGAACGGTCGTAAACATATGCCAAACCAAAACATTAGATCTTTCTTCAAGTTTAAAGAAGACTAGTTGTGCCCACCTCACAAAACGTGGGATAAAGGCGAGAAAAAGAATAAGAACTTTTGACAGACTGTGGGAAACATTACCTTTTCATAACCCTTTTCTAACCGGCACGGTGTTCACGTGTCTCGTGCTCGTGTTTGCGACAGGCGTAAATCTCGCGATCATTTCTGTTAAACGTCACTTTTGTATATAAAAAAGAGAAACAAATGGCGTCAGACGGCAAAGATTGCAATATTTACGCCTGTCGTGAGATAAGTAGTCACCATCCGAAAAAAAGAGACGGTGAAAAACGGTTCTCATCACCTCTGTATTTCAATATTCTATACATCCGATGCGCATGTTTATTTAGGATGTAGTACATTACTTTAGACGTGTAAAAACACGGACCACTTGGATTTATGACAGTTTTTACTCTCATTGTTAGCATAGGATGTATTCCCGCCGTACTTTATCCCAGCGACGCGCTGGGTAACGTATTTGTCAGATTAATTGGTTCTACTCTTGTGTACTTAGAAATGCTCGTTTTAAAATGTACATTGCATTCTTTATTTTATGTCTCATACAATTTATTGGCAACGGTAATTTATTTATTTAATTCTTGGGTGTAAAGCCCATTGCACATCTAGATATACCTGATGCTGAAGAACTGCATCGTACTTGGTCCAATGGTTATCTTCTCTAACTAAATATCACGATGTCTTTTTTTAAGATTCCATACCTAAAGGGTGCCAACTGGTGCCAACGGACACTAAGCCAACACAGCTCGCCTGTGTGTCATTCCGTCCGTCTGACTTAAAATCTAAGAAACACTCGGGATTGGCGTGCGAGTCATGTAATTACACCGGCAACCGCACCGCGCCGCTCAAACCGGGACAGTTTGAGCGGTGAAATAAGAACAGTAGTAGGTACTTCCCGCACGAGCTCTAAAACGTATTGACTTTCATAAGTCAACACGTCAACTGCGGAAGTGCCTGCACGTATGTCGACCGAGTGATCGACCAATGAAAACATGCCTTTATTTCTCTGCGTCCAAATATAACGTCCACTTGCATTAACGATGTTTTTATTTTCAGTCGAATGTATTTTCCCCATTCATTCATTATACTTGCGAGACACTACCGAGATATTAATTTGTCAGTTTTATCGATTTTATTGGTTTGAAGTGAATTAAGAATATCTTCTGTATGCATTTATTAACATTTTCACGAACCTGATGCGATTTTATTAAGTTCAGGTAGTTAATTCAAGATGGTTGTATTTGCAATTTTAATTACATTTTTCTTAACTTTTTGTGTATCAAACTTAGTTTTTATTAACTTCCGGATTTCACATTTAAAGTACGTTTGAAAGTAATCTTAATCAGGGTAGATCCCATACGAAATTTTCTTCACTCTTACGACAGCAAAATTCTTTTTGGAAAGCAACACAAACAAAGAGTTATTTTTAATTTGTCTAGCCATTTTCTAGTTTTATATTTTTAACTGACGATTTCGATTTAAACGATCGTATTGCTTTTCTCGTTTACTTTTTGTTAGCACCTCCTAACAATATATTTAAAGAAAGTTCTTCAAAATTCCATGAATTTTCGATATTTTTGACGCACGCAATTTTATTAAGGTACCTAATATTTTAACTTTCAGCGCAGCTTGATCCACTTATGTGACCTTTATTCCAATGAACTGAAAGGTACTGCGTGAAGAATAAAGAACTCAATAACAGACTTTTTTTTTTCAATACGTGTGTGTATTGTTTATATATTTGCTACTTATAATATGTTTGTTTATTGGTTGCTTACGTTTTGCTCAATCTAATTTATAAATTAACGGCAGCGACGCTTTTCAAACCTATATAACTATCTATCCCACTAAGTATAGGTACGTCAGGCAAAATAGCTCTTTACATTTAAAAACGCTGTAAAAGCATATTATCTTGCTCATTAATGACGACTTTTAGTACCTAGATTATTTTTATTTCTATTATTTAAATGTTCTTAAGTATTTATGTATAGAATATGATTGAGTATATTATTTTATATATTATATATATATATATATATATATATTTCGTATTTGTGCAATTTTGTTTATGTATTTGTATTTAGCTATTTGAATAGGTTTATCATAATTTTACACCACCTGTCCGTTCTTGCTCATGTTGTCCTAACCCTAAGGTTGTCTGGCAGAAATCGCCACTAAGCGATAAGGTCGCCTTTTGTATTCTACTTACGTCTTTGTATTTCTATTATTCTTTTATTTCCCTAACTTCATAATGGTGTACAAATAAAGAGTTAAATAATAATAATAACAATATCTACCATCGCATTTATTCTTAAACGTGGATTGCAAATATCTTCGTGTGAATTTGCATTTTAGCAGCTGTGTCCGCTTCAATTTTAAACTTACGTTTTAGTTTTAACCTTTCAGTTATGCTGAACTTTCTTTTTAAAACTGCTTTTTTCAATTTTCATGTGCGTTATTGTTATATTTGGTTACTCATTCTATTTTTGTTCTTGCAATATATAAAATGGGCCCAAGAGAGTCTTTAAGAGATAAATTTAAAGAAGTTAAAATTAGGAAGATGCATGGTCAATACATATTTGCAAGTTTTATTTATTATGTACATAAAAATATAACAAATTTAAAAAAAAAAGTGGTTTATAACAATATTAATATTAGAAGTAAAGATGAACTTGTACTGCAGTTTAGTAGGCTGCAAAAAAATTGTAATTCATTTAAGAGTAATTGTATATAATTTCGTAACAAATTACCAAATGAAATCCTCGACATTTCTCTCAATAAGACGAAAAAGTAAGCTAATAGAAGTAAAGTAAGCTAAGGTAAGCTTATAGAAAAATCCTATTATATCATATATATCATACATGTAATCCTATATAATATATAGGATTACATGTATGATAAAAAAACTTGGATATGAATTGCTCTAACTTCTTAGCTCTCAATTTTAATTCGGCTGTGGGATGATGATAACAAAAAAAACCCAGCTAAGTTTGTTGTGGGAAATACTGTACGAATAAAAAAAAAATTAATTTGAATTTTTTACAAGTACTCTCGCAGCGGTGAACGCTGTGTGTGGTTTTAAGTTCGAGGTCGCGGGTTCGATTCCCAGCAGTGGCAATTCTGATTTTTTTCTGGTCTGGCTTCTATCGTGGGTATTATACCACCTTACCGACAAATGCGATTTATCTTCTCGGTATGATGTTACGTATACGTACGTGTACGAGTTTTTTTTTCTATATGTGGTGTACAAATAAAGTGTATAAATAAAATAAATAAATAAATTACGTAGAAGCCGATTAGGGTTATGGGTTTAAAAAACTGCCGTAACAGGTTGGCCCGTTACCATCTTAGACTTCCTCATCACTAACCAACAGATGTGAATAAAGCCAAGGGCTAACTTGTAGAAAAATTAAAAAAAAAAGGCATTGACTTATTCATTGATATTAACAAAGCGGGGACACAAATCCTTCAGGAATTATGATTTTTTATTTTTAATATGTTCTAACCATATACCACGGAAAAAACGCAGCTTCCAGGATATAGTCTGTCTTCATAACAAATTTCAGTCATAGTCAAAGTCCAAGTTAAAGTCAAAAATATCTTTCCTCAAGTAGGCCCTTTTGGTGGCACTTTTGATGCTATGAGGCTTCCAAACTTGCCAAGTGTTTTTTTTTTTGTTTTCACCATCTCACATAGTTATTTAAAATTATTAGAAGAGCAACCTGGTTAGAGCAATAATTCACACCCAAATTTTTATCGATTACACAGTCCTCTATACTATAATGGGACTTTTCTATAAGCTTATGTTTAATTCAAATTTTGTAGACTTTTCATTCTTATATTAGTATAGTAGTTTTTGAGGTAAAACATCGATACATAAATACATTAGTAGGATAGTTTTTATGTAGAAGATCTTAACTCTTATGGATTTAGTTACACGCATAAAATCTGGTGTGGTCAGTAAAAAGAAAATAAAGAAAGCAAACATGAAAGAAAAAACAGGGTAAGATTATTTGCTAAGTAAACAAGAAAAATATAAAATGGACGACGCAAAGAAAGCTCCACTCAGACTTTATTAAGCAATTAGTCTCAAAATTAATATAGTTAGTTACTTCAAGGACAAGAACTTGGAATTAGATACGTAACTTGTGTAAAGTTGTTTTACAGTCGCATTTTGTATGTATAAACTCACTCACCTTTTTATATTCACAAAATTGTCACCGAATTTCTAGCGTAATCCGATTTTATAGAATAGGGTTTCCGAACTGAATTCAGTACAATCGGATTAAAATCTCTTCCCTTTGTACCTTCCGCTTCGCATCGCCCGCCCGAGCTTTTACGTGGGCTCGAACGTAGCATAAATTAACGCCTGTTTATTTTCACTTGTTCCACTGAACAGTGCTACAAGTGGAAATAAACAGGCGTTACTTTTCGGAATGTTAAATAAACGATGTATGCTATACCCAATCCGAAAAAACCAAGCTAAACTGTTAAGAAATAAGTATATAATTGTAATTTCTTCAATCTTTATACACAACACTTCGAGGCTCAACCAGTCAATAGACTATAAAAGTCCACTGCAGATTGAAGTCCTCTCCCAACGGGTTTTCGCATAATCACCACGCTGGGCAGACGGGTTAATAATCGCAGTAGATGGTAGTAGCCCCTGCCCTGCCCGCGTCTGTTCTCCCTCAGTCGCCTCGTACGACATCCGCGGGGGCAGAGCAGGGTGACAATTGTACTCTGATCTGCCGTCACCGTGTAACCTTTACGTGCGATTAAAGTACTTTTATTATTATTTATTGATGAAAGAGTAAAATGTTCCTGGGACTCCACCATTACACATTCACTATTTCATTTTATTTTGTATTCAATTCTTTAATATCACTTTCACATTTTAAAAATATTAGAGTAGAAAATCAGGACATGTCAATATAACCTTGTCATTGAATGTTACATAAAATTTCGCAATCGTTAGAAAATTTATTGATAATTTATTTATTACAAAAGTTATAAATAAACTACGCAGTTGCGTGCTTTGTTCATTTTCATCATCATTATTTTATCAATTTCAACCAATTGGCGTCCACTGCTAGACATAGGTCTTATGTAGTGCTTTCCAAACTCCACGATTTTGTGAATATTCTATTTAAATAATGAAAAAATATTTTCATTTGTTAAACAGAATAATTGAGAGTAGAAAATTTTAAGGTTAGTGTCAATCTTGTCATTGAATATTATAGAAAGTCGCAATCGTCAGAGAATGAGAAAACTGTTCAATTTTTCTTGCCTATTCACAATTGATCCGTTTGGAAATATTGGAAATAAATATATAACATATACTTACGACCAATCCAAATTATTATCTTTAAATAGTGGAAACTACACAGACTTCTGACGTAAGCGTTACTTCCATCAGAAATAAAATCTGAGTTACTCCCTAGTCGCACCTCAATAAGTTTTAATTCAATAAAGAACCAACAAAAGACAAATAAGTAGCACATTTCTGGTTTCTATGGAGTCATACTAAGAGACAAATCATCAATCATCGGTAGCCTACAACAGTCCACTGCAGACTGAAGGCCTCTGCCAACAGATTTGATAATCACCACGCTGTAGTAGTAGCACAGAGAACGCTGCTGCCCGCAACCCCGTTTTATTCCCTTAGTCGTCAGACATCTGCAGGAAGAGGATTCGATACAACTGCGTGGTTTGCCGTCACAGCATCCTTAGTTGACGATGACTTCATAATGCATAAATTTCTCTTAGTAACTGTGCATTGTAAAGCCAACACAATTGGATATACAGCATTGAATATTGAAATTTAAATTAATTTACTGCGAGAACGAATTATCTGTTCTTGCTTTGACTTTCATCCAAAAATTATCTGTCACATTTATTGGATTAATTCTTTTAAAGTGAATTACGTTTGTCTCCGGTTAAACATTTAAATTATTTGCATTGTCTCAGCTGTGCCGGATGCAATTTCTTGGCAACGGCGAGTTTGTGTAATACATATTTACAGCGGATTTGATTGCAGCAGTCTTGAGCACTGTTTATTTTATAGTCAGAATTTCAGGATTCGATCCCCGGCAGAACAGACAGAACAGGTTTGTCTCTTAATATGATCTCATAGAAACTGAATAAGTGCGTCTTATTTGTCTCTTGTTTGTATTTTATTTGTCTAGTCCAGTGTGGTTGCGACTGATCAGAATACAATTACCACCCTCCTCTACCCGCGGGTGCCTGAGTATGTATGAGACTTCTAAAGGAATTTCAACGGTCAGTAGCGTCTTTTAGTGCCACCTACTGGGCAAACACTCTCATCGGAAGAAGCCTTTGACTGTTTTAGGCTATTGTTGATGGTTTGTCTCTTATTATGACCCCATATAACCCAGAAAAGTGCCTCATGAACCTAGTCATTAGGTCCGCACATTATGAAATACAATGGTTTCAATAGCTTTTCATTCCATTATAATCACCGTTATAGTCTGTAAAGTATTAAATGCAACGGTCTGGTGGTAATAAAATGGTTATAAAAGATCTTGCGGATGTTGTAAAAGAGGCTTCATTATTATTAGCGGGAAACTTGAGCTCGCATTCTTTTGTTCAGCCATCCGATAATTCATGTTATATTTTCGATCTCGTTTTTTATTCTATTTTATTTGAGTTGATACTCAATTGCTTATACAAAAACCGCACATAAAATAAGTTAGAGGAGCGGATTCGAACTCGGTCGCCTCTAACGGAAGGCCGATTGCTAACCAATAGGCGGCACTCTAACTATTAGTATGGGCCACTTTAATTATTGGGTTACGCTGTGCAAATAATACGCACATTTCTGGTTTCTATGGAGTCGTACTAAAAGACAAACCATCAATCATTTGACGGCCGATTGGCGCAGTTTGCAGCAACCCTGCTTTCTGAGCCCAGGGCCGTGGGTTCGATTCCCACAACTGGAAAATGTTTGTGTGATGAGCATGAATGTTTGGCACTGTCTATGTGTTTATATGTATATTCTAAGTACTTATGTATATTATTCATAAAAATATTCATCAGTCGTTTTAGTACCCATAACACAAGCTACGCTTACTTTGGGGCTAGATGGCGGTGTGTGTATTGTCGTAGTATATTTATTTATTATTTATTATTATTTATTTATTAATCATCAATAGCCTAATACAGTCAGATGCAGACTGAGGCCTCTCCCAAAGGGTCACATAGTCACCATGCTGGGCAGACACCCGCGGGTAGAGGTGGTTGACAATTGGATTCTGATATGTCACCATACGGCACTAGACAAATAAATAAAATAAAATAAAACTTATTTGGGAACAAAAAAACAACACATAGCAATTAACACATAAAGTACAAAAACTTATCATTGACAACTTAAAATATTAAAAAAAAAAAAAAGGATCTTATAATTAGGTAACAAAATAAACTTAAATAAACTAAAAACAAACAAATGTAGTTCCATGTTGGCAGTGACATATTTGTTGTGTTGTTTCTCCCAAACAGAGTATCGCCTCAGTGTTATCCTGTAGCAGTGAAGAACTATCAAGAGAAAAATAACGCACTTTTCTGGTTTATACTAAAAGACAAAAAAATATATCCTATTTATAATATTAGTATAGATTACAAGCTTTTTAAAACTATGAAACTTTTTTTTTTGCTAGAACGGTAAGTCTTCGAGAAGTTGAGCTTTGTGTGCGATGTTCTATAAGTTTACTGCATATATTTAAACTTGCATTCGTTATTTTCGCGTATGATGAAACTTCCCTTCTTGCGCGTTACAATGCATGCCGCACAACTAAGAACAACTAGAAACAACTAGGAACAAATACAAGTTGTTGCACGCAAAACATTGGCTCGCAACATTCAACTTTCATGGAGATTCTGTAAACTTTTTGGATGCTGGTTCGAAGTTGACTAGCATAATTTTACTTAGCAGATTTATTTTTTTACTATTGTGTTGCCCGCGATAATTAGGTTTTTTTTACAAATGCCGTCGGAATCCTTTGTTTTCCTGGCATAAAACGAAGCGTATGTTACTCTCCATCCTTTCAAGTAACTATCCCAAAAATCAAGTTGATTAGTTGCTAAGTAAAGGCGATAAGGAAGGACAAACAAACAAACACAGTTTCGAATTTATAATATTAGTAAGGAAGTAAAGATCTAATTTGGAAGTGGTATCAGCCGGGTTGACTTCAGCCTTCCTTATTGGGGGTCGCGTTCGATCCCCGGGACCCACGTCAACTTTCGGAGCTATGTAAGTTTTAAGCAATCGCTTTCTTTAATAACCCTCTCAAAGACGCGTTAATTCTGCCAATCCGCACTTGGCCAGCGTGTGGGACTATATCTTGAGCCCATATTCCACACAACTATACACGTCATATTAAAAATATAAATTATTATCAGAAATATACTTATCAATATAATCTTATGTAATAAAATATAAAAAGTATATATAAGATTTAAAATCAAAAACATCTAAGATCAAGTCCAATAAACAGCCGCAAATATAAGCTTTTGATATTTTGCGTTTTGGAAATTTTGATAACTGTAACAAAACATTTTGGTAGGTGTTACGGGATAGCCATAGTACGCATCACGTTCAATGGACGTCGGCGCAGCAAATTTCGGAGGCAAGCTTTGAATCGTGATGCGATACCAATTTTACCACGCTTCCTATGGGAATTAATTGTAAGACCTAGGCTTGGGTGCCACAAATCCGAGCATAGTTAATAAGTTTAGTTTTAACATTATAATAAAGTAACTCTTAGACTACTTAATTTCTTTTTATTCTGCACTCTACTGCGACCCTAAATATTAGTTAGGTATTCTTAAAAATGGAAACAAAGTAAAAAAAAATAAAACATGATTTCTGCGCCCTCTTGTAGCGGTAAAATATACTCAACCCTCCATGCTTCTTATAATATACATTGTGGATTCATTACCAGATCCTTCAAGAAATATCAACAGTAATTTCATAGAGGAAAAAAAAGCTTAGCAAAAGTCTTTGCTACATAATACGACGTCTTTCATGACCTCTATAATGGGACCCTTTATCCCAAATTTATTTCCCTCAGACCTTTTCTTTTGATACTTCTGCGGGAAATAATAAGTACCTTATATTCTTTATAGAATCAACAGTTTTGTTAACATTTGTTACTGTAATCGTAAATCGCACAAAGGGTTTGTTAGAAATTCGACCGATTTTTTGTCTGTTGTTGTCTCAGCTAGTAGTTAGCACAAGATTTGCGTTCCCGCAGTCGTGGAATGGTTCTCGACTGTAAAACGTTGTGTCGTGTCGTGTGTTTTAGAGTCGCAAACCCTGCACTTCTGATTTTTGTTTTACTTGCGTTTAAGTTAAAAGCCTGAGTTGAAGAATTGTAGTTAAATTTGAGCTTTAGAACATAGCAAAGAAGATGCACTATCCCGCTCTCTTGCAGCTTTTCCTTCTGTCAGAGGTTGCCTGTAAGAGATTGCTTGCAGCAATAAGGCTGCCTTTGCATGCCTACAATTCTTGTTGTTGTTTATTCTATATTTTATGTATATTCTGATGTTTGTGTGCAATAAAGTATTTCTTCTATTTCTTCCATTTTACTGCGATGTATGTCGAGTATGGAATAATACTCGAAAACAACTCTTCGAGCGAGCGGACATGTGAATTGGTGGACTTTTTGGACGCTGTTGAATAAATAAATAAAGAAGGGTGGTTACTAGCCACTTTCATTAGAGTAAATTAAAGTACGTCAGGGTAATTAAGTTTTGTTTATTCATTGTATGGAAAAGTTACGTTTGTAAGTAGTGATTGCAAGATAAGCGCCTGTCGCGAGATACGTAATCACCCTGCCGTTAACTTTGCGTGCCGATCCAATATTTTTTTCATTCCTACAAAACTGTCTTTCAGATACAAGGGTTCCCTTTGTAAACCTTGCGACTTATCGTCACAGTAATGTGGATAAATGGAAACGCAAAGGTTGAGTCCCTTGGAAAGCCTCCCGAAGGATTTATTTGAAACCTGACACTAAAATAGAAACGGGGGTAGAGGAAAATTTATTTATTGAAAAGTCAAACAGACTTTTTGCAGGATGTAGCTAAAGGTTTTTTGTTAAAGGAAGGGAGGTACCCAACGACGATGAATGATCGGGAGAACGTAAATAATGTACATCCCTTTTGCGTGCTTCCATCTCAGAAAGAAATACCATTTGATCTTCAATTTTATAAAAGTTTATTATGGTTGTCACCACGTAATTTTCGGTAGATATTTTATACTTTTTCTGTTTTCCTTGTAACTTACCTAATGTGTTGCAATAAAGTTTTTCTATTCTATTCTATTTTTTATGTCAACCAATCACACCTGACGATAAACAAGGATGCAGCCAAAAGTGAAGCGCGTTTTCCTGAAAGATGCTTATTCACTATTCATTTGAATACTCATATGGTAGGTACTGGGAAAAATAGAAGATCCTTGCGGTGCAAATCAGAAACGAAGGTCCGTAGTATACCAACCTAGTAGGGGTGCAGATACTTACGGTGCCTCGCGGATGGATTGTAAAAAGGTGAGGGGTGAACTAGATCAAACAGTTCTTGAGCACACTCTCGGAAATATATCTTACAGAATACCAAAAGGCAGCAATAACATGGAAGTCTTTCTATTGACTACGTCACCGATGAGCCTTCTAGCACGGCGATACACGGAATCCAAGGCGTCAAGCTGATACTTGTTCTCAAATTACATACTGTTTACTTAAAACACATAACAAGTAATGATCCCGCGAACAGATATTAATTTTGTCGTTAATACGATATCAACGACAAAATTAATATCTGTTCGCGGTATCAACCTTTCCCAGTAGCCTAGGCGACACCTACGTCGTACGTGTAGTTAAAATAGAAGAATACACAATCTTTTATCGCGAAGCTTCAATAGAAATGGGAGCGTCCATTGAAAAGGATAAGCCCTCACGTACTGTAAGGGATAAGGTTTATCGCTATCAAACAGATAAAGGAGCTGAGAATACGTTCTTTTCATACAATGCACTCGATACTATTACATGTCTCATCTGTAACGGTGCTTAGAAATTGTACCTGACCTTTGAGGAAAAATGAACTGTAGTGGTGGATTAATAAGGTTCGATTTGGTACAGCGCTGAAAACTACCTTTGCAACGGTTCGCCAGGAGATTCTCTTCTTTTTTTAGTGCAGACAGACTCAAGCAACTACTGAATGGTTTGAGTATTATATATAATTAGAAAGAGATACATATCTAGCCCATTGTATAAAATAATAATTTAAAACCCTAACTGAGTATATTATGTTATTCTATTTTTATAGTAAAGTGTTTAGTACCATTTTCTAGGACCTGGCGCAGCGACGAGCGCCATTGTTGTTAATAAAATTAGCGTTATTGCCACATCTCGTAGAACTTAAATCGAATCCCGCAAACCTGACAGCCGATTGGCGCAGTGGGCACTCCTGCTTTCTGAGTCCAAGGCTGTGGGTTCGATTCCCACAATAGGAAATTTTTTTGTGTGATGAACACGAATATATTTCAGTGATATTGTAAGTATTTATGTATATTAATCGTAAAAACTATCCATTATCCTATTCTCCTTTATCCTACGATGTGTGTTTTCTCGTAGTATATCTTTTTATTTATTGAACTTGGAAGTAATGTAATACAATTAGCAAGCTCAAATTCGAACAAAGCAATTTCGTGCGGCGTAAGCCCACAAAAAGTTCAAAGTAACAGAACACCGAGATACGCCTCAGCGAGTGAAATTTGCACCAATGGATTTTCAAATCGGTTTGTGCCAAGAACAAAAGAAAATCCGCCACACATCCTAATACAAAGCCCTCAAAGGACCTAGACGTTTGAAATAAGAAGTAACTGTCAGGCGTACTGTAGTGATATTTACACAACTAGCTGTTAACTTTTGGGTTTTTATGTTTTATTTAAATTTAAAAAAAAAAACTTCGGACATACATTAAAGTGTGCATTATTTTACCAGTCAAGCCATTCATTTGATGCCCATGTAGAGGGAGTTGCAAAAATGCAATCCTCCATTTTGAGACGGCGGCCATTTTGGACCGATTTCAATTAAACATTGCTAAGGACACTGCCGACTAATTCACCTTTTAAACAAAAAAAAAAACAAAATCAAAATCGGAACATCCGTTCGGGAAATACGACACACACACCCATAAACACGTCGAGCTTATATCACCCCGTTGTGTCGGGGGTCAGAAATAAATGTCATTACCAGCCCGGAGTTAGGAAGTTAGTAATGTCCACCCCCATGTTCATGTTTATTTTTTTGTCACTTTTTTAACTAAATTGGTAAGGTAGGCTCTTAAATTTACCTCATAACTTCCCCGCAGCCGATGAAAGCTCCACTGGAAAGTCGCGTATCGGAATGTAGCAGCTACTTCGCGAAATGCACTTGGACATTTTCCAAATTGCCCGGTTCTATTTCCAGTTGTATCGCCGAGTGAATTTAATTCCACTTACAATTTTCTTTTCCAATAAATATTATTTATGTGACAACGCTTTCGCACTACCACTGGTGCAACAGTTTGGCACTTACGTAGTTTTAGTTGCGTCCTTTATATTAATGAATCTAAAGCATTTACTTCTACGCCTTTGGTTGCCTGGAAGAGATCGCTTTCTAGCGATAAGGCTGCCTGTACGTCCTACCGTAACGCTCTATTGTATTTGCCATTTGAAATCTCACGCTCCGAGTGTACATTTAAGGTATTTTTATTCTAAAAAAACAATAGTGATCCTGCTGGAAGAGATTTTAGACTATTTCGTATCATAATATATATAAAAAAATTTCATCAGTCATCTTAGTACGCATAACACAAGCTACGCTCACTTTGGGGCTCGATGGCAATGTTAGTATTGTCGTAGTATATTTAATTATTTATAACTCTGCCATATCACAACTGATTTTAATTATTCTTTTTTACGGGGAAGGCTGTAGTTTAGGTGAAATATTTGGTGAAGATCTGGTGAATATCAGCTTTGTTATATAAAATATATATATGCCTGACTGATAATGTTAGTAGGTAGGTTATGATGATTGCGAAAGTTTGTCCGTCTGTTTATTCACTATCTATATTTAGTTCTACCTTCCCCAATCGTTATGAAATTTGGCAAAAAGATAGAATATTCTATATCCTATGTTTGTGCCAAATTTCATTCACATGGTACAAACCATATGCACCTATGCTACAAATTATTTCCAGTCAGTTTAATTTAGTAGGATACTTTTTATCATAAAAAAACGGTTTTCGGATGGTTAAAAAGTATTATTTTTAAACTGCTTTAAACTTATTTTTTTATTTTAAGCCTGGTAAAATCTACTGTTTTTTAACTGTTAAATATATCATAGCACGGGATAGTGCTACTGTTTTTAAAATTACACGGATTTATAATGCTTTTGAAAATAATCCTGACGAACCCACTAACTTATTAATTATCCATTGTTTACTGGTACCCACATTGTTACCACGAACAAAAGACGGAAATAAAAGCTTTACTACCTAAAACCTTTTCAAAGGTAGCGTAAAGTTTACATTTAGATCCGAGTGGTGGTTGCATTATTCACCATTCGGATAACAGGATATCGCACCGAGACACACATGGAACTATATTTTTGAAGTTATGCTTCTTTTGTGCGCATCAGGGAAAAATGGTGAGAGTAAATTTTTACGATGCGAGCGTCACAAAAAACCGACACCATGAAGCTAGCTATAGTCAACATACGTGTAAGATGCTGGAGGGTTAACCTGTTAGAGAATATAGCAGTTATATTTAACCCATACCTCTAATCAATTTTTCCGCGACATCGTCGGGTGGTAACGGCCGAAACCTCCCACCAGCCCAGACCAGAGAAAATCGGAAATAATAAATTCCCAAAAACCCGCTTCCAGGCATCGAACCCGGGACCTCCAAATTTAAACCACTCACGGTTGCACCAAGGTCAACATGCTTGTCTAATTTTTACTGATTCATAAAGATTAAGAGAAGTTATCACCATCCCGTTACAATTATGTAAACAAATATGTATGAACGCTTCATAAGTGCCTGTGATAGGCCTACACGAATAAAGAAATTTTGAATTTGAATTTGAATTTGATTGGAGGTACTTATAGTATAATAGCTGATAGGAAATAGGAAACCGTAACAATAGTTTATTAGTAACTAGCTATAACCTGCGTCTTTGCTCATTCAAATTACGGTAAAGTCCTAACGTAAAGATTTATTCAATTGTGCTGGTATACTCGTATATATAAACCTTCAAAGCAATATCTTCATATAAACGAATGACTAACGAGGTGTGGGTGAATAATATATCTGTTCTTGCTTTTGGAGCTTTAATCACCCACTTATGAAACCCTTAAATGTAGTAAACATTACTACTACTGAATAGGTTACTATCAGTTTAGTTTTGTTAAAATTTCGTTAACATCTGATGCACGTGATTGGAGATAGAGGACAGGACTCCTCAGCGGACAACAGCAAACCCCTCACTTAAGGTTTAATGATACTGATATTCATTAAGTGTAGCCCTACTTACAAGGACTTTAGTGCTTGGACTGAATAAAAAAATGATTGAAATTTTCTCGGTTAACCTTTAGCAAATGAATAAACTAAAGAGTAATTTCGATTCTTCTTTTTCAGCCAAATTATTTATTTCGAAATTGACGTGGAAGATGCCGCAGAATACATCTAGTTTCATAATTTCATAATAAAAGCATTATCAATGTTTATGTGAAGTAAAACATTGACAATATGTACTAGTTTTAATTCAAGCAATTTTAATATCACTTCCTTTAACGGTGAAGGTAAACATCGTGAGGAAACCTGCATGTTCCATAATGTTCTTAACGGCTTGTTAAGTCTACCTATCCCAGCACTTGGCCAGCGTGGTAGAGTATGGCCTACACCCTTCTCATTCTTAGAGAAGACCCGTCCTCTGCAGTGGGCCGGTAACGAGTCGATTATGATGAAAACTATCCTACGTACTTTTAATGAATAGTAATATGAAACGCTCCTGTCTTCGTTAGATGCTGCCAATTTATTTTTTTCGAAATTGACGTGGGAGATGCCGCAGGATGCATCTAGTTTCATAATGTCATAATAAAAGCTTTATCTATGTTTATGTCAAGTAAAACATTGACAATATCTACTAGTTTTAATTTAAGCAATTTTAATATCTCTTCCTTAAACGGTGAAGGTAAACATCGTGAGGAAACCTGCATGTTCCATAATGTTCCTAACGGCTTGTTAAGTCTACCAATCCCAGCACTTGGTCAGCGTGGTAGAGTATGGCCTACACCCTTCTCATTTTTAGAGAAGACCCGTCCTCTGCAGTGGGCCGGTAACGAGTCGATTATGATGAAAACTATCCTACGTACTTTTAATGAATAGTAATATGAAACGCTCCTGTCTTCGTTAGATGCTGGCAATTTTTTTTTTTCGAAATTGACGTGGGAGATGCCGCAGGATGCATCTAGTTTCAGAATGTCATAATAAAAGCTTTATCAATGTTTATGTCAAGTAAAACATTGACAATATCTACTAGTTTTAATTTAAGCAATATTAATATCTCTTCCTTAAACGGTGAAGGTAAACATCGTGAGGAAACCTGCATGTTCCATAATGTTCCTAACGGCTTGTTAAGTCTACCAATCCCAGCACTTGGTCAGCGTGGTAGAGTATGGCCTACACCCTTCTCATTTTTAGAGAAGACCCGTCCTCTGCAGTGGGCCGGTAACGAGTCGATTATGATGAAAACTATCCTACGTACTTTTAATGAATAGTTATATGAAACGCTCCTGTCTTCGTTAGATGCTGGCAATTTTTTTTTTTCGAAATTGACGTGGGAGATGCCGCAGGATGCATCTAGTTTCATAATGTCATAATAAAAGCTTTATCTATGTTTATGTCAAGTAAAACATTGACAATATCTACTAGTTTTAATTTAAGCAATATTAATATCTCTTCCTTAAACGGTGAAGGTAAACATCGTGAGGAAACCTGCATGTTCCATAATGTTCTTAACGGCGTGTTATGTCTACCAATCCCAGCACTTGGCCAGCGTGGTAGAGTACGGCCTACACCCTTCTCATTCTGAGAGGAGACCCGGGCCCAGCAGTGGGCCGGTAACGGGTCGATTATGATGACCTACTAGTAAAATTATATAATTCGATAAAACTATATACGTACTTTTAATGAATAGTAAAATGAAACGCTTCTGTTAAAGCAGTTTTTAGAGCGCGTTGAAATAAATTGCACAAAATTCGTAGATAGAAATCGAATCACCCGCTAAATGAAAAAAGTTTTGCACGTATACCAAAAAAAGTAGATTAATACATATTTCCCTCATAAAAATGTCTCTCTGTACCTATATTCAAATCTCGTTTAGTGGTGATTTGATGGGAGGCTTGGGCAGTGGCTAGTTACCACCCTACCGACAAGGACGTGCCGCTAAGCGATTAAAAGCGTTCCGGTACGATGTCGTCTGGAAATGCATGAGTTTGAGTTTAATTTAACTGCCATACATAACAGGTTAACTCTTACCAACTTAGACTGCATTATCACTTACCAACAGTTGAAATTGCTCTCTTGGGCTAACTTGTAGTGGAATAAAAATAAATCTTTCATATATTATATTCGCGCGCTATTTACCTCACTTTACACTTATCTATATCTTCTACAAACATCCCCTTTTAACTGGCTTCTAAAACGAAAAGGTTATTAATTCGGTTGTACTTTTTTAATTTCTTGATGTTTTTTACCTCAGGAACTACTCAGTGCCAAGTAAACCATAAAAATACTAAGTGTGGGAATCGGTTAAATTGAAAACGCATGTAACTCCCAAAAGTCAGTGGTGCAGGGGCGTGAAGGGGCTTGAGCTCGGTCTCCACGAAAGGAAAGCCGACGCCTTACCCACTTAGATACTAGGATACCTGCACCGCTTATAAGTTCAGTTAGTAAGGCAGTATAAGTACTTTGTTCTATTGCTGCGCGCGATACCGTAACACAAGCTACCTTATCCACTGCAATCTCGAACTAAGTGAGGTTCGAATCGATACAGAAATATTTGAGAAAATATATAATGAAGATAGAATTGCGAACATCCTCCAATATTGAAATGTTGTAGCAAATTAAAAAATATATATATTGTAACGAATACGCAAATAAAAACAATATTAGTACAACAAAATATTTTATTACTTTTAAAAAAAATGGCGGGCTTTGGCTAGCTTGACGTACCAAACCATAATGGCGGCATTTTTGGCATGGCGGTGAGGTACGACAACATGGCGGCTTGGCTTTGACATATTCTCTATATAATCTGTGGTCGGTGCACTGGCTGACGTCTTATTCGTTACAATATATACTACGACAACACACACATCCGACATCGCTATCTAGCCCCAAATTAAGGGTAGCTTGTGTTATGGGTACTGAGATGACTGATCAATATTCTCAGGAATAATATACAAATAAATATTTATTATATACAGATAAACACCCAGACGGACTGAAAAACATTCATGTTCATCACACAAACATTTTCCAGTTGTGGGAATCGAACCCACGGCCTTGGGTTTAGAAAGCAGGGTCGCTGCCAACTGCACCAGTCGCCCGTCAAATATTTATTTATTGCTTTATGATTGGCATTAAATTAAATACAGAATCCTCATTCATTGATCATTATTGTATGCAGTACATTGTCTCCAAAAACAGTGAAAACGCCTCGCGTATGTCTCACTTTATCGTCATACCCGCGTTGAATGTTGCTAGCTCACAAACTTTTTCCCATTGTCACATCTTATGGTGAACGCTTAGAACATAAGAGGTAAAACAATTACTGTCATCTGCTAGTAGTAGTAGTAAAGTAACTAGCCTTTTGTTAAAGAAACCATTCTAAAGTCGAGTGGTTTCTGTTGCTTTAATATTAGACGTGTACGCGGTTTTGTATATTCTTAATTTAATACTGCAGAGTCGTATTTTTTTGTTCTTCCAAACAAAGCATATGTGGACCACATAGAATAAAATACAGTTTTCTTAGAACGAAAGGTTTCCATTTCCGCTGTGAAACAGTTTTTTTATTTGAAGACCCCGATCAGTCTTCGTGTGAGATCGGACCGCGTGATTGATCTTGGCAAAGGGATCGTTGCGGGAACTTTTTAATTATCCATTTCTCGCTTAACCCCTGTAGCATTTAAGAAATATTTATATTTAAAAATAATATTCATACTTATTTCTTTTATTGCAGGTCCATAATCTATATCCATACCATACTAATGTTGTAAAGAGAATTATTTTTAGTTTGTTTAATTGAACCGAATAGAGTCCGAAACTACCGGTCTGATTATAATCATTCTTTTACTAACGG
The DNA here is from genome assembly GCF_905163445.1 of Pararge aegeria. NCBI lineage: Eukaryota > Metazoa > Arthropoda > Insecta > Lepidoptera > Nymphalidae > Pararge > Pararge aegeria. The sequence goes on from NC_053180.1 coordinate 3,436,466, forward strand.
AACGTAAAGTTATCAGAAACTAACATATAATCTTGTTTGTTTATTGTTTGTTTGAAAGCTTTATTGCACACACACATTTTATACAAAGTAAACACATATACAGAAGAAACTTAGAATAGAAAATAGAGCGTGCAAAGGCAGTCTTATCGTTAAAGCGATCTCTTCCAGACAACCTTTGATGTTAGGAAAGACGAAGGAACGGGTTGGTGCCGCAATTTCAGTTTGAAATATATATTTTTAATATTTACAATATATATATTTATTTATATGAAAAATAATTATTATATACTTCACTCCTAACTTTTAATCTTGAAAAAAAATTGGGACACATGTAGCTCCCATTTTGAAAATATAACAATATTTATACTGGAAAAGCTTTTAATAAAAATAGCATGGCTTGCCTGCTTTACTTGGCTTAGAAGTAAGAATATGAATAGTTTGCATTCTGGAGACGGTGAAAATTTTATCCCGGGAGTTAAAGGGTTTCTGGCCTTTTAAAATTAATTCAAAAGACCGCATCTACCCAAATAGAACCCAAACTGTGTTTAAAAAAATGCTAACTAATAGACATAAGAGGAACCGTAAGAAATGAAATAGATAACTCCGGGATTTCGAATTCAGGAATTATTATAGAAGAATAACGCCTCGAAAATTTTAGGGGCTTAAATTCAAATGCAACTGGAGAATATAAAATGGAAAACGTACGGGCACGTGTTGCACCAGAGCATTCACTGACGGCACATACAGTCGACTTAGTCTGCAATGCTAAATAATATTTTATGTGATCTAGAATCCCCTTGATCCGCTTCTACTTCATAGTATTTAAATCTTTCTTGATTTCCTTACGTATTTTTCAAATGCCTTTAGAAATAACTGTGGCCATTTACCTACCTTTTATGTTCGATTCTCGTCGAAATGGGAACTAAACTAAAACCAATCTTGTTGGCTCTATTAGATGCCAGGGAACCGATTTTATGCTTTTTGGACTTCTACCATCCACACCATTCGGTTGCCGGGGCTGCCGCTCTAATGAGGATGGGAGCAGGACAGCTTGAACCCCCCAGACTGTAGAGAGACTTGTATACGACGGGTATCTAGACCAGTTACCACCCTACTGACAAAGCCGCCAAACGATTTACCATTATGGTTCGATGCGTAAGGTAAGGATATAAAATCCGCCTTTACATTTCGTAACAAGTGACTTTCAAAACAATACATTAAAAGCAGTTTGGATAGAAGCAGGCGTTACTTTGCTGAAATCCATGATATACCTATTATAAAAATTAAGCTTAATTTGCTATTCTCCGCGAAAAGCAGGATAATCTCTGTGGTGTAATTTATAATTTCTTTAATCCTTATACTATAGCAGCAGATCTTCGGCAATGTACCCTCTACGCCCGTTTCGCTCCGAAACCGGCGCATCCTCAGGAGATATTTACTTTAAAATCAGTTTGGAAAACTAACGCACAGAACAATTTATTCGAAAACGTTTATCCTTCCGACCTCATGTAAATATTATCGAGGATAAAATTCTTCTTCAAATATCGAAATTTCTATTGAATGTGACAGGAGTATCTAAATTCGATTCTTTTTATAATAGGGCAAAGGACAGGCAAAGATCGATATTATACAGCCAATTATGCTATATTAAACACCATACCTATAATCTAAAGCTCATTGGCCCCATAAGCACACACTTTAGTAGTGTTAGCAACTTGTAGTGGAATAAAAAAAAGCAATAAAAAAGTCTTATTTCGTTTGATTGCATATTTAAAGAACTTTTCATTAAAAAAAAAACTAATAGTTGTACCGGATATTTTTTAGCCTTTTATAAAAAATAAACCACCCCGGTTTATTTTTTAGCGAAAACCCAAACATACAAATAAGTAGAAAAATAATCTCATGAAAATCTCTCCAATAAACTCGTCGTGTCTACTAGCAGTGTTTGAAACCTTCAAATAACCAATAGGAATGGTCTCGACGATTTATAATACACGATAAAAAAGAAGAAACCACTTGTCCGGGATGAAGTAGTGCTCAATTTAGCTCGGAAAAGGAAGAGATTGTAGTTACCCAGCGTAATTAAACCCCGAGGTCCTACGGCTCTGTGTTCTTATAAATTTTTAAACTTCAAAGACATTTCTCACGACTTCAGCGGAGCTTGAAACCTGCGACACGCTTGTGCACAAAATGTTAGCGTGAGTCACGAGAGATAAGCGTTTTTAAAACTTCAACAATCCGTACTAGTAACACATATGTGTAAAAGCATGGTGCTGCGAGAAAGAACGGCAACCAACCCTTTTTTAACGCAATAACAGATTGACGTTAATTGCACTGAAATATATTATGATCGCTGAGAATTGTCATGGGCTACTTTTTATCTGGTACGAAATATACACGTACGGTTCCTGTAATACACTTGGGAAATTATAACGCGTAGTCTGAGCAATTGTTTTATTCAAACTGGCTAACAACATTAAGTATAAAACTACCCACATATATAATACATTATCCCCCTCTATCTATAAATAATAGATTCATTTAATATAAATCAATACATGGTATAGATATAATATATATATATTTATATATCTTAATAACTATATTTATATATCTTATCTTATAAATAGCTAACTAGATTCTCTTAAGTTAAAAAAAGCAGTTACTTATTTTATCATAACCGAAACTAACTGATGGCCGTCGCTCATATTTATTTTGAACAGTCGACGTAACAATATGACATACGTCTGAAATTAATATTAACAATCTAATCCAAAAAGATGGTTTATGGCATTTAGTAGTGCTACCCTTTTCCTACTGTTCCCTGTAGACATGGATAGCACTACTAATACCATCTAAAGATAATGGATAAGATTGATTATTTATAACTAACTTCGGGCGTTAAAAGACTTTTCAGTTATAACACTTCAATGCTTGAATGCCCGAATGGATTTTGATCAAATTGGGTTCGAAGGTAATGGAAAATTAGGTACATTTCATACTTTAATCTTGATAAACCTACTCATTTTATAAATGCGAAAGTGTTTTTAATAGTTTTATGCTACTTTCAGCAACTTTCCACTTATATATATAACGTTAGAAGGGAAGAAAATTTACGCTAATAATGCAGGCAAGCTATACCACATTCTATGGAGGGTAGAGGTAAGGAGAGTCATCTTATATGGGAGAAAAGTTGAAAAAGTGTCCAGTTGTTGCGCTAAATAACAGTTCAAAAATCCTCCACAATGGCGCTGGTGGATGCACAGGGTATGGTATGAATGTAGCAATCGTAGATGAATTGAAGTATGCCGAGTTAAAAAATTTAATGTCATTATCGACTAAAGTAGTTAATTATTGAGAATTTCAACAACTTACGTTGTACAAAATATTGTGGTAAATATAACCTTACTTCCTTGTTTACCTTGTTTATTTTTCAAGCCTACTCTAACAATATTTATATTTGGCGCTTCTTTTAAGAGTTACCCTGATGCAAATGTGGCGCCATCCTAATTTAATACATTTTGACGACACTTTTTCATATACACAGATGACTCTCCTTACCTCTACCCTCCATACCACATTCTAAGCTCGGATAGAGAAAATGGAGATTTTGTTGTTACACAGAGTAACATAAACCCTCGGGTCCGGCAACTAGGAGGCTGTGTTTTTATAAAATTTAAAGCTTCAAAGGCATTTCTCACATCTCCAACGGAGCGTAAAACCTGCGACACACTTTTACACACACCTTAGGTGTAAGGCAGAAGAGGCAAGCGTTTTAAAATATTATAACTTTACAAATTCCAATGGGAAATTATTATTATGAAACTGGTGCCAAATCCACTACAAATTCAGCAACCTACTGCCTAATGTAGTTTTTCTGCTGGGTACAAGCCACCTTTGTCCAGTACAGAAGTCTTAACGTGTTCTCTGAGGAATAAGCATTACACATTCATTAATATTATTCGTTAAATACTGCCTCAATGTCCTAGTGGTTAATATGTATATCATGAAATCCTGTGCTCGAGTGAGACTATCAATAGTTAAGTGAATCTGTCTAGAAATGTTCAGTTATAGTACCAGCAAGACATTAAGAAATCGTGACTACAGATTCTGATTCCCTGTCGCGTTTATTCTCATTGACATGAGAACTAAATTCCTTAAAACGTGTCAACCTGTGCTAGACCAGTGCTAAGTCCTAAATTATATTGGAAACTTTTACTTAACCTGTGGGATCAAACAGAGGAGCTCTTGTTTTATAGTCTGAGCCACTAGACCAACAAGGGGGAAAAGGCAATAAATAAAAACATAATATCAAATATCCGCATTCGTTTACGCGTTGGGCCACAGATAACATCCGTACCGCGAGCGTGAATTCAAGCCAACCGAGATGCCCACACAGTCACACAGTCTAAACTTCCCCTATTCGCAGAATCCAATTTTCTTAGGAAATTAAATAGAATAATGTCTGTTGGAAATACGAGTTTCATATTATACCGACGAATTTCAGTTTCGGATTTGCCTTGGCTCTCTTTGTGTGTTCTATCGACTTTATAATGTGTCCTGAAAAGTTTATTGCATTACCTCGGTCCTTCTGCTTTTATTACATATGTAAAGTCTATTTTTTCTTACTTGTCTTACAATGTAAACAATCTTCTTGTTACTTTTTAGTGTAAAGTTAATTTTAAAACTCTTGTGAATGTAATAAAAAAATACTCACATTAAAGAGAGATTTATTTTTATTGGGTTTTGTTTTTATTAATGTTATCGCACTTGTTTATATATTTACTTCTTTATATATACAAGAAAAGTTTGAAAAAAATGGGGTGTAGTTTTCCCACGCCACACCGTAAAAAATATGTCAACGTCCTGTATGCCTGGTATTTTTCTTAATTCATGAAAGAATAAATGTTACTTTAATAAACTAAATATTAGGCGCGAAAATTAACTTTTAGTGCATTTATAATTCTTTAAAGTCCATTGTAATATGTTTCATTTCTTTTAAAATAACAAACTGATTGAGACATTTTTCCATATAATAATGTTGCCAACTCTGCTGTAAATAATTCTCTGAACTAAACTAAGATGACAGGTGTAAACATTTTGCTGAAAATGTCCCTGAGAAGCATTGCGAAAAAGACAGCATTACTGTTATATCTGTCGATTTATATTATTTTAGAGATTAGTGTAGGTACGACAGAATTTATACCATTGTTATTTTTAAAGCAATCATTGGCATAAATAGATGGGCGATTTGTAGGTTAAAATCCTAAAAATAGAGTAAGCCTTCAGGGGGTGTCCACGCGTTTCATTAATTAGTGGTTAAGTTATGTTATTGTTCACAAATAAAATAAAATAAAGAAATAAATAAGTTGCGGTAGTTACTTCTCCGGACGAGCTCTTGCTCAAAATGTTCTATTAAGTTCTGCTTAGTTCAACGATCTCTCTGGCGCAGCGGTAAGCGCTGTGGTTTTAAGCTTAAGGAGTTCCCGTTCCGGGAATCGAACCCGGAACGGGTTCGATTCCCGGCGGGGGAAATTTGGGAATTTATAAATATACTGAATTTGTGTCTGGTCAAGTGAGAGGGTTTGGTCGTGGCTAGTTACCACGCTGCCGACAAAGGCGAACCAATTAGGGGATGGTTTAAATATAACTGGTATACTCCCTAACAGGTTACCCCGCTACCAAGTTAAACTGCAGTCAAGGGTTAACTTGTAGTGCATAAATAACAGAATTTTGGTAATTCTTTCAAAAGGAATTTCAACGTTTCTGAACGGTGATAATTACTTGGGACTCGCTTGCTCGCAATTTACACAACAAAATCATCACTAACTTTCGCTAGTGACTTGCACCAGCAATTTTGTAAGTTTTAATAGGTATAATCGTAGGGGTGAAAACGAGTGTTTCAATTATAAATTACAACACGATTTATTACTAAGAGTTTATTATGTAACAGTTACTTTACATTATGAAGTCGTTAAACGGTAGGTACTTTAGTGATTTATAATAATATGATACTATTACAGAGGTATTCCGTTCACACGGTACATAACTCAATGGTACGGAGCTCTCTGAGCTGGGGAATCCCATTCACAATAGTAATTGACAGTGGCACGCATATTGTTGTTTTACACAGGTATTAAAGTAATGTTTGCTATCCTTTTCTAAAGGCAATATTCTGAAAAGGATGGCACTATATACATCTCTAATTTTGTACGAAGATTTGTGTGCTTCAAAATCGTTCCCAGTATTAGTCTTAGTTTTTGGCCGGATTGGTATCTCTATTATCATATTATAATCCTTAAGGATTAAAATTTACTGTGTGGCAAGTTTTTTTTGTGTCAAATTAAATCCCGCACTAAAGTTATCTAACGATTGCAAAATAGGCACTTTTTAAAATTAAAACCTCTTTATCTAACTTTATCAGGCCTGCTTCGCTTGTTTGTTCGTCCTGCTTCCACGCAGCAAAATAGCATTAGATTGACTTATTTTCGAGAATAGATCTTCGTTTTTAGTTTGATTAGTATTAGCTATTTAATTGTTTTGCCAAATTTGATATTGTGTTAGCTTATCTAACAATATCGTCTGAGAAAAGTACAGAAATCCTTTGTGGGGATATGCTTCTATAACACGACACCGAAGGTATTACCTTCGGTATCGTGTTATAAAAGCTTAGCTTAGCTTTAGATCTACCTTTACCTAAGTTTAAAAATATATTAAAACACATTTAACCAATCGTGGTTACTACACGATTGATGAATTCCTTAACGACAAGGCTGCTTGGAAGCACGCCACTCCGCTCTCATCTATCACATTTCACAACAGAAAATTCTAAAAAGATTTTTCAACTATAAAATTATGCTGGAAAAGAGCAATCTGCTAAGTTTCTTGCTAGCTCTTCTCGGTAGAATCTGCCTTCCGAAACGGTGGTAGAGTCACTACAAATTTGACGTTTCAAAAGTGCTTATATTGGGCCTACTAATAAACTAATTTGGTTTTTTTTACCTATCGTATAAAGTAACGCAAGTTAAAGTTATGTAAAATAAATAACATATCAACGATATAGTTAAATAGGCTACTTTCATTAAATAAACCTAGAAAGTTCCATAAGTTACATTCAGCAGTGTGAAATCTATATTCATAGGGGTAGACATTTCCTTTGTCAACTATTTTTAAGGATTATTATGTTTAGTTTTAATGAGCAACTTTCTTCTAACTTAGACTACGTTGTCGCATAGAAACCGATTAGGGATATGACTATCATACTCCCTAACAGGTTAGCCCGCTACCATCTTAGACTGCATTATCACTTACCACCAGGTGAGATTGCCAAGGGCTAATTTGAAGAGAAATAAATTGTAGTTCTTATAGAAGTAGAGCGGTTTTAATGAACATGCGCATAGTAGACGCAAGCAAAACCGTGGGCAGAGCTTGTGGCCCGTCCACTAAGCGAAGCTTTGTTCTTAGTAATATTATGTTTATTAAAGTTTTCAGATCGCGTTCCACGTTTTACCATTGTTTTAGACGTTTAAATATGAGAGATCCATTTTACTAAAAGCAACTTCAAAAACACAATGTTTTAATGTTGCAAGTTTTTAATCACTTCAGGAAAGAAAAGATTTTTAATTCCACAGTACGACAAATTGAATTCTTCAATTCTATATAAAATACTAGTTTTCGTGACCTTTCCGTGGTTTTACCATCGCTTAAAGGCAAGGCCAAAAATACCTTCGTCCTTTGTTGCGTCTAAATATGCGTCTAACGAGTGACTAACCAAAACTCATGCTACAAACTATGACATAAATAAAGGCAACGCACCGCGCGTTCAAAGCTGGGTCCTTAAAGATTGCGACCAATCACAAACACGCGTTCGAGCATGAGTATTGTAATGGGTCGCTCGCTAGACGCAATTATGAACGCCGCTTGAGACAACGCCAAACCGCGATTTCCAACCATCGTGAATCGTCCTTAGCGTTGCGTCGTTTAAGTTTGCGACCAATCAAAGCAAACGCATTCGAGTAAAATATTGTAATGGATCGCTCGCTAGACGCCAATTTGAAAGCCGCTTAAGGTAACTACAAACCATGGTCTCCGTCCTTCTCCATAGCATCGTTTAAGATTGCGACCAATCAATGCGTGTACGACAAAAGTCTTGTGATAAGCGGCTCGCAATCTTGAACGCCGCTTAAGACAAGAACAAACCGAGACCTTCGTCGTTAGCGTCGTTTAAGATTGCTACTAACCAAAATAAACCACGCATCGAGCAAAAGTATTGTAATGAGTCTCTCATTAGATGCAAAATTAAATATCACAAGCAAGGGTAAACTGCGATGTCTTTAAAAATTGCTATTAGCATGCGAACAACCGAACCAAACGTTCGAGAAAGAGTTTTGTGATTGGCAACACGCAGGACGCAAACTTGTACGCCGCTATGGAACTCTGCCGATTGGCGTTGCCTTTAGTGATAAGAACTGATTACTTTATGCACTGGAGTGGACAGCGCTAATGTGTTCTTTGTCATGAGAACTTATTATCTTGTATTTTTTTTTGCTAGTGAATCGAAACTTGTACCTTGTAATGTACAGGCAAACGTAGTAAAAAAACAACCAACGGGCAGTAGAAGGCAGTATGTAGAAAAATAAGATAGATCGCCAACAACGTTATTATATGTGACACTTTGAGACACTTTGAACTCTAAATCCATTAATTTAGAGTTTACATTTGCTTTTAGGATAGGTTATTACTGGCCCTTGTCATTGTGATATATGGAGCGACAGCGTGAGCGGTTAATCTTTCATTTAAAGCTTTCTATACACGCTGAGCCAGCAGGTTGCGAAAACGAGTCGGTTCTGAATACTGAGCCGAAAGAACGATGTTCACACGGTAGTGTATTCACAATCCTAAATTGTGAGAACTTTGAAGATCTTTATACGTGTGTACGAGACCTACATACAGTATTCGGAGAGCCAGGAAGCGGAGTCTTGGCACCCAACGACCAAACTACGCCAAGTGGACCTGTACACATGAGCCCAACATGCTGGCCCAACGTGTACAACTAGTTTAACGAGGGATACAAATAGAACTGAGTGAAGGGATGAAAGAATGACTTAATACACAATACACATTGTACACAACATGTAAAAAAAAAGGAAAAGATAGAAGTTACTATTTGGCGGTCTTATCGGCACAGCGATATCTTCCAGGCAAAAAAAATTTTTATTGGAATTGAATGATATTGCGCAGCTTGCAATCGGTTTAATGTATAGAAATTGCTGAAAATAAATCAGAGGGAGCCGAGGAAAAGAAACGGTTACTGACGGATTCTTAAAAAACAAAACCTAATCAAACTCGGATGAAGTCACGAGCATTATAAAATTCGATTGCGGTTTATATTATTATGTTTTTTTGTTTTAAAAATATCTTTATTAATTAAATAATTAAATTACAATAGTTCGTTCTTAGTGACTGGCCTAGGTTAAACAAATAAATAATTTATAACTTACAGTTTAATATTTTACAACACCTTTTTAAAACTTTACAGCATATATACTAAACATTTTTCACAACATATTGAGCCACATAACAGATGATAATAACTTGTTTTACGTAAAACTTAGTACCGACATACGCTTATCATAAAATTTTGTTAAATTGATACAATTATATTATAAACGTTTGTTTGTAGATTAGTGATATATAGTAAATTACAGAAATTTCATGTATAAATTTATTTCTAAAAAAGAACAATAGTACATCGAGAATATAATAATATTTTAAAATTAGTAAATACAAAATCGCAAAGTGCGTTACGAATGTACAATCTGCAAACATTTTTACTTTTAAATAATATTAAAAGTAAAAATGTTTGCAGGTGGCTAAAGAAAAAGTTAGCGAGCGATACAAATCGTTTTATAAGGGAGAGGTCACATTAACTCAACTGAACGGTATATTGCACTTAACATACTAATTTCTATTTAAACTTTACACATACATACAAAAGGACATACACACACTACAGCATGTTAGATAAATAAAATTAAAATGTTTTCTCATTGATTAAATAATATTGAAAGTAAAAATGTTTGCAGGTGGTTAAAGAAAAAGTTAGCGAGCGATGCAAATCGTTTTATAAGGGAGAGGTCACATTAACTCAACTGAACGGTATATTGCACTTAACATACTAATTTCTATTTAAACTATACACATACTCGTACATACAAAAGGACATACACATACTACAGCTGGTTAGATAAATAAAATTAAAATGTTTTCTCATTGACTGTTTTAATCTCTCGGCAATTAATTCTAAGTTTTACTGTAAATGGGTTACCATACATCACCATCGTCAACCCATTACCGGCTCACTACAGAGCACGGTTCGCCTCCCACAATCGGAAATGGGCCGTAGTCCACCACGCTGGCCCAATGCCGGATTGGTGCCATCGATTAACAGGCAGATTATACTCGTATGTGTCACTGGGTAGTTTGTTGTTCACAATGCATAAGTGTAAAGAACATGTTAAAACACGTTTATTACAACGACATTACTGTTCAATTAATGAATTTCTTATTGTGAAGGTTGCTTCGAAGCGTCCGGCTCCGCTCTCATCTCTCACAAGATTGCAAAATGAATGTAATAAACGTACAAACTTACTTGAAATAAATGAATTTTGAATTTTGAAAGGTCTCATATTCTAATATCTGGCAAGCTAATAAAGAATTAAATCCGAAAGGAACTTTTCCACCCCGCGGTAGTTAATAAACTATTATAAAGTGCAAATACTAAAGCTCTCCGTAACAGAAGCCTTCCCAGCTTCTACAGTGACCAAACATTCGTGAACTTCGTGTTGCATTCACTGGGAACGTTCAAACTTTTTGTTCCTACTACTACTAACTAACTACTTTTGCACACACTGCCTTTTCAATGCTGCCAAAGCATTTTCCTTTATTGACACTGGACTGGCTGTATTTATACAAATGACAGCTTAAATCGGGTCCCCATTTAAAGCGCATACGAGTGTCTTTGGAACTAAAATATAGGATTTTAATACAAATGTAGTTCTTTGGATGCTCGTATTACTGCGCATTTTTATTAGTAGCAGTAGAGGTTTTGTGATAAAGCTCGTCCGGGGAGTACTACCGCCTTCTTATCTGCAACTAAGGCTGTTTTTTATTCCACTACAAGTTAGCCCATGACTGCAATCTCACCTGGTGGTTTATGATGATGCAGTCTAAGATACGTCTTTGTTGCGGTAACTAGCCACGGCCGAAGCCTCCCACCAGACCAGACCAGATAAGAATTTATAAATTTCCAAATCGCCTCAGCCGAGAATCGCACCCGGGACCTACGACTTGAATTCACAGGGCTCACCGTTGTGCCAGGGAGGTCGTCAATAAGAGTAAGAATAAATAGTTTTTTTTGCTCAGATTGTTTTTATTTCGATTGAACAGATACCAAAAAAAACTGTCTGGACTGTTATTCCAGTAACTTTTTGCATCGACATCAGATATCAGCTCTGATCTTTCAGTAGGTTTTCATTTAAATTCATATTTTCATTATAAGTTTTACATCGCTCGAATCAGTGGTGCATTCACGTCGCATTTCGCTCCAAATATTCCCCTATCAGCTTAATATCCGTCCAATGTATTAAAAGTTCTTTCCTCAACCCGCCGTATACCTTATCTAACTTTCTGCTTTCCGAGTCCAAAGCTGTGGGTTCGATTCCCACTACTGGAAAATGTTTGAGTGATCAGCATGAATGTTTTTCAGTGTCTGGGTGTTTATGTGTATATTCTAAGTATTTATGTATATTATTCATAAAATATTTATCAGTTATCTTAGTACCCATACCACAAGTTCCAATTACTTTGGGGCTAGATCGCGATGTGTGTATTGCCGTAGTATATAAATTTATTTATTTCATTTATTTATCTGTACTTCCCTTTATTGCATGCAGCACAGTTTTTACTATTGCAGTGCCATCCTTGCTAGTATTTTAAGTGCCATTGTAACTGTTCCAAATAAAGATTTATTTATTATTATTATTATTATAAACTAGCTGTGGCCCGCGGCTTCTCACTTTATTAAAAGGCCAATAAGAACAGTTTGTTTCCCGGGATAAAATTTGCCGTCTCAGGGATACAAACTATTTCAAACATAATTCTATAATAAAATTATATTATGAAATTATTAAATTCTATGAGTAAAAAGCAAGTTATTGCGACCGAGCCAAAAGAAAAAGAGAGTGAGATATAAAGAGAGCTGCCGTTTTTGTGAACATCACAAGCAAACTTATGTTTATTTTATAGTAATAACTGACGGACTAAGCAGATGGCCCACCTGGTGGAGAACCATTGCTTATAAACAGAGTGACATCAAGCAGAACATGCTAGAAGATAGTCAAAGTCAAAGGCAAAGTCAAAAATATCTTTATTCAAGTAGGCCCATAGGTGGCACTTTTGATGCGTACATAAGAATTACACGGTAGTGAGATGATGGCGATAACCACATTCGTAAACTTAAAAACTAAAGCTACGAGGGTTCCAAACGCGTCCTGTCTAAGAAGAAGCCCACAACAAACTTAGCCGAGTTTTTTGTTATCACCATTTCACAATGTCATTTTAAATTATTATAAGAGCAACCTGGTTATAGCAATAATTTACACCCAAGCACCCAAGCATATAGAGAGAGCTGCCATCTTGCAACCTGCAAGTGTCCATCGACCTGAAGCGTAGGTTGCAAGCGTCATGTTCCTGTCACTTGAGTTACAGTAAATTTATGAAGTGGGTAAATAATTAAACTTTTAATATTCATGACATTGAGTTGGTGGGTATTTTTATATAAATACGGCTGCATTAACGATGCACCTCAGTCCTACATGGACTCGAACGATGCAAAGATACCTCCCGGTGTCTTAGTCGTTTATCACTTGCCACCTCGCCCTTCAGACCGAAACATTTGCGGCGTGGGAGTGGTACTTCCCCGGACGAGCTCTTTCAAAAAAAGGCCTACTAATATTCAAAATGTCGAACATTTGACGGCCGAGTGGCGCAGTGGGCAGCGACCCTGCTTTCTGAGTCCAAGGCGTTGGGTTCGATTTCCACAACTGGAGAGTGTTTGTGTGATGAACATGAATGTTTTTCAGTGTCTGGGTGTTTATCTGTATATTATGAGTATTTATGTGTATTATATTCATAAAAAAATATTCATCAGCTATCTCAGTACCCATAACACAAGCTACGCTTACTTTGGCGCTAGATGGCGATGTTGTATTAACGTAGTATGTTTATTTATTTATTTATACAACAATAAAATCAGTGCCAGCTTATTCCCTGCCGTACGTAAACCCTCTCTCAATCATAAAGAGGCCACTATTGACTTGTTGTCAGCTTAACTGACCGATACGGGTTTGTTTGAATATAAAATTAGTCCGCGGCGAACTTTGGACATGTTTGAACTTGAAGGCACGTACGGGCAAGGGTTGAGGGTAACGGGTTAAACAAAAGTTTGTTAGGCTTAGAAGTTATGTAGATACTTCAATTTGACGAGCCTCAAACATATTTGTTGGTACTTAAACAACAAATTATACTGATGCCAAAAACTCAGATTCTAAAGTACTTATATAAAGCATAAGGATACTATATTAATGCGCAGACTAAATCCATAATTATCAACCCATAACCGACCGACCGTCTCTAGGATATACCTATCCTAGTACGGATAGGTGTAGTATCAAATTCAAAATTTCTTTATTCATGTAGGCCTATCACAGGCACTTATATGTTTACATAATTGTAAGGGGATGGTGATAACTTCGTTCGTCAACTTGAACCTAAAGCTACGAGGGTTCCAAACGCGCCCTGGTCTAAGAAGTCTAAATTTTTTTTTGTTATCACCATCTATTATATATCCTAGTGGTATCCTAGACACGGTTAGAGAAGAAGGGGAAGAACATTCCGAAGAGCGACGGCAGGACCTTTGTGGACAAGGAAAACCTATTATCGCGAAGCATGGAAGAACTTGGTGGAGGCCTGTGCTGAAGCAAGACAATCGCGTAACCGGTGTTCTAATAAGTGAATAATCAGTAAGATAAGATTGTTGAAAATGCTATAAATAGAATAAATAAATAAAATAACCGACCGAACACACGGGGCAACGGCCTTCTCACAGAATTAAAAGAGTTTAGGCCGTAGTCCATTAATAATAATAATAATAATATTAATTAGATTTATTGCATAAATACACGTAGATAATCAGATGTTACAAATTTAGCTTTTGTTGTTGAAACAGTGTATTACCATTAATTTGGTGTGCAACTTACAATCATATTATATGTAATAAAAACATACAAGGAAAACATTACAAAAGAAATTACAACTACAATTTGGACGCAAAAATATTTAAATTAACAAAGTCATTCTTGAGTAATATACATTATATTGTTGATAGTACATGCATACAAAAATTATCGAGAATAATAATATTAAGTAAAGTCAAAAAATTCATTAATTGAGTAAAAACACTTAAATAACAGCCACTCATGCAGTTTCCTCTTAAATAAAGGAAGATTCATTCCTTTTATGGAGTCTGGCAACTTGTTATGTACTCGAATAGCCATACAAAATGCATTTTCTCTATATAAGGCTAGTTTAATCCTAGGTACAAGAAGACGATCCTTATGCCTTGGTTCGTTGTCAAAATGCTGTCCTCGAGTTTTAAAGTACTCGGGATACCTTTTCACAAACAGACAAACTTCTTTTATATATATGCAAGGTAGAGGTAATATTTTTAATTCCTTGAATAAAGGTTTGCAGCTGTCCATAAAATGAGCCTTACTTATGGCACGAACGCTTTTTTTTGAACTTTGAAAATATTGCCTACATCTACAGAATTTCCCCATATGACTATACCATAGCTGAGCACAGAAGATACATATCCATGGTAAGCACATAAAACTGCCTCTCTGCTAGACACTTGTCTTAATCTTTTAATAGCAAACACAAACTTGTCTACTCTATCACACAGGTCGTTTATGTGCGCCTTCCAGGTGCAATGGCAGTCTAGTGTAATACCTAAGAATTTAAATACAGTAACTTCCTCTATAATCATATTTTTATATTGAATTAGTAGTGGTATTTTTTTTGCTCTAGTTGTTCTAAACGTTTCATTGTTGGTCAAGTGTGGATTGATAGACATCACGCCTTTGAGAACGTTATGGAGAACTCTCAGGTATTTATTTATTCGTACACTTTATTTGTACACCAAAAAAGTAGAATAAAAAAATGGATACGAGAGGAAGCTTTAAAAGTAGGATACAAAAGCCTTCTTATCGCTTAGTAGCGATATCCTCTAGGCAACCTTAGGATTACGAAAACAAAGAGAAACCGATTTGTGGGGTGTATTATTATTACATTTATACCTACGAAAATACTTACACATAAAAAATTTTAAACTAACATCTTTTAATATATATAGGATATATGGGTAAGAATAAATCACCTAATGTCGTCTTTACTGCTCAAGATAATGGGCTTTAGCAGCATGTTTAAATATGTGTTTAGTGACCTATGTGTGTATATGTATTTATGTTTTCTCCGGATGGTTTACTTCACCGTTAAGTAAACGATATTTTTATTACTTAAATTAAAAACGCGCATAACTCCAGAAAGTTAGGGGTGCGTTCCGGACATCGAACTCGGTCCTACAATAGGGAGGCCAAACCCCCAGCCTCTCCAAAAAGTCACATCGAAAGTGAAATTTGAAGGCGTTATCGCTACAACCCACGCCATTAAAGAATATCTCACTCACACAATGAGCGAAAGAGATAGCACGATAACGATCCTAAATATATTCTTTAAAAGGGCGAGTACAATGCATTTTTCTACTAATTTTATATAAATAATAAGTGCGGGTCAATCGAAAAAAGTAATAAATACTTCTATGATATAATTATAAATATTAATATAAAAATAAATATACTACGACAATACACACATCGCCATCTTGCCCCAAAGTAAGCGTAGCTTGTGTTAGGGGTACTAAGATGACTGATGAATAATTATATGAATAATGCACAGATAAACACCCAGACACTGAAAAACATTCAAGTTCATCACACAAATATTGTCCAGTTGTGGGAATCGAACCCACGGCCTCTGCTTAGAAAGCAGGGTCGCTACCCACCGCGCCAATCGGCCGTTCGTACATATCATACACGTGTCCAGATTTCGTTAACATTAATGCTCTACCTATTATATATTAATTACGTACACTATTGCTAAATAATGAAAAATTTAACTTTAACAGACTTTAAATTAAACTTCTGTATCTGATTCGCGATTGTTAGGGTAGAAGCGAATGTACTGTTACATGTTATAAAGGTAGTTTACAACTTTATATTTTTATGGAATCTAATCAAAGTTGATATAAACGATTTATAGTTAAAGAATTAAGAACGTACAGAATCCTCAATCAGCCATTATTGCATGCGGTGCACTGTATCAGAAAACAGTGAAAAAACATCGCGAACGCCTCCCTTTACTCCCGCGGAATGTTGCTAGCGCACAAACTTTTTTGCATTTTCTCATTTTATGGTGAACGCTTAGAACATTAGAGGTAAAATAATTACTGTAATCTGCTAAATGGTATTTATTTATTTATTTTACATCTTGCTAGTACGGCAGGGCCACTTACACTAACTAGATAGAACTACATAATTTATGGAAAACTATAAGACAAATTAAGGAAAGATGACATTAAACATTATATTAATAGAGTGTACTATAGTGATACTCTGCGAATATTGAAGTTTAATCCATTCGATATTCTCTGAGTATCTCAACAATTCACAGAACACGGAACGGTATCGGCTCCAGAAACCATTCTAAAGTGGAGTGGTTTTGATGCTTGATTATTAGTCGTGTACACGGATTCTGTTTGTTCTTAATTCTGTGGCCCAGTTTAATCATAGAAAATAGATAGTTTCATTTTAGAAACACATGTAATTTCCTGTTAAACTGAGCGTTTATTGGCTATTTAAACTAAACCAACGAAGCAGTTTCATCGATACCTATAACATTCAATACATATATAAGCATCGTAAGTATATAATGTACTCATGGTAATTTTATGTTTGTTATCCTTTGATTTGTAACCAGGCAGCTTACAAATAGTAACATTAAGTCTACATCGGGTTCCCCGGGCGTCTAACAAACCCAACAAAAGGGGCATGCCGTGGTGGTATTCAGTTTGGCTATACACCCTTTATAGAGGGAGTCCCGCATAACCTCTGTCCAGCCCAAGAATCGGAGGTAGCAATAAAGCTTTTCCACCACACCAAAAATAATGATAATGTACAAAACACTGCAGTCAGTTTTTTATTCCTTATGACGACCATCTCTCGACAAGTTCAGACAGCTTCTGTAAATTTGCGAAAGTCCATGTTGAAACTAGTGACCTATGCATAGCATCTGGTCTGTTTGCCTGCTTTGGCAAAAGTTATTAGTTTTAATGTAAACAAGTACACGCCGTGTGCTTTCTGGTATTTTTTATTTAACCATGTTTATTTGACAAATTCCTTAGTGAAAAATTCATTAAAGCAGGCATCCGTTTTTTATTAAACCCTGTACAGAAATCTGGATAATGTATAATATAAAATGTGTTTTAAAATATTTAAACTTAAGAAAAGCAAAATGTAACATTAGCTTCGTTATTATGTTATGAAAGCTTACAATCAGCTCCATAATGGTTTTCTGCTCTTTTCTCAGAAGATCCCAAAGAATATAACTTTTACACCATTGGTAGAGTCACAACAAACAAACAGACTTGATGTTTCAAAACTGCCTACAGAGTAAGCATTCTGAAAAAAATTGGTTGTTTGTAAACTCGGCTTACTGACGATAGTTGAACGTGACAACGTCGTAAGAAAATACTGATGGAATGGTTGCATTTTTCAAAAGAAAATTTTAATTTTATTTGTTTGATAGATATAATCATTGCTATAAACAATTGACACCACATTCACTTTTCACTGCACTTCATCCTTGCCGAAAACATGTGAATGTATTATTGTATAGAAGCTGTCCACGCGGACGCATCGCTCACTCAAGTAGGAAAGAGACAGATATCGAACGCGGAGGCACACTCTTTGTCGCTCGTTCCGCGCTCTCGCTTGCACTTCAAGCCTTGAATGGAACGCCTCAGAGCGAGGTAACGCCGCATACGTCATGTTTTTTTCATGCGTGCAGCCATTGAATTATAAGACGTTGTCACGTCAATAAATGCTTTAAATATGCATATGAAGCTCTATGTATAAGCTAATTTTAATAGAACTTCAATTCTATGATATTCGCAAGTTGTGTTATTTAATTTTCATTGTTACTAAACTTTCTGAAATCCAGGTGGACTTAAAGTGCCTGCATCAGCTACTCGTTATAACTAGTTTGCGCCAGTTAGCTTAACTCGAAACCGAATTGTGAACTCGGACTGTTTCAACTAAACTAAACTAAACTGTACAAAACTTTTGAGATCCAATCAAGCTATACTGTCATCTGTTCTCGAAATAAAAATAAAAAAACAATCGAGAGCATAAATTGAGTTAGCGGTATTTGATATAAGTCGATATATAACTTAGTTTTTCATTTAAAATTTTGATTAACAATGAAAAGCTTGGTTTGAATTCGATGTAGAAAATGTTTTATAAATCTTGAATTAACATTTGTTTACTAAAGCTTTTAAAATTAAAAGTTTAAGTGGTACGATAGATGATATCCAGCATGTAGTGGTAGAATGTAGCAGATAGAATTTGGAGCGACTAGATGTTATGCGGAAGTACAACATCGACAGATTTCACGTCCTTCCATCTCAACCGACAACAGAAGGTTCTTGTTTCAGGTCTGTTGTTGAGATATTTTTGCGTAGGCAGCAATAACAGTTTGAATCTGTTACCTTTCGCTATTAAGCTATAAGGCCTCCTCTTTGATTCTACTTATTTCTATATGTTTCTATTTTTATTATATTGTGTATATGTTAATGTTGTTGTATACAAATAAAGACTTTAATAATAATGAGAAGATGTATCTAAATACTTGAACCTTGCTCACGAGATTACAGCCATGTGGAGTGTTGAGTCGACCGTTGTTGTTCCGATTGTCGTTTCAGTCAATGGTCTTCTCGCAAAAAGCTTCGACCAACATTTTAAAAAGCTTTCGCTTGGTTGTTGGATCAAGGGTCGGATACAGAAGGCAGTAGTCCTTAAAACAGCGAGTATTGTGAGGAGGTTCCTCACTCTGGAGCCCTGACCACCGGTTACTTGGGCATTCAAAAGCCCCGAAGGCGGAGGGTGAATGTTTTTTTTCATAATTTTTTAATAGAGTTTTATATTTTTTTTAGCATTGTCAAGGATTTAAAAAAAAAAAAATGATAGAGAAATAATAATAATAATAATTTCTCTTACAGTAGGTATTATTGTAATAATTAAGTTTTTTGTCATTTACCTAGTTACTTAAGGGATGATAGGGCTGGCATATCCTATCATATGTTGGACAAAAGTCCCAAATAAATAAAGATTTAACTCCGAGCGGGTATTCTGTACTGGGGGGCGGCGTCGAACCAATCACTTTTGGAAATTGTATATATCGTCATTATTTGTGAACACATCGCTAACGCGATGCAGGATCTTTGTGCGCCATCTAGTTGCATAATATGGAGTTACTCCAATGCTCACTACCACTACTCACTGCTATTAAATTCTTACTGGTATGTTAACTAATTTCGTTAACAAATTTTCTAATGTAATGTAAATGCTAATATGTAACAATGCTAATGGAAGTCAACACTAAACTTTGAAATTCAACCGTTGCGCTAAAAATATATCCAGTAGCTTTATTAAACTTTCCACTCTAAAGTAGAGCTGGGAACTTAAGAAATTCAGGTGCATTCAGAGAGACCTCATTTGCGTTTACTCGAACGCTACTGTTTCATCAAGTTGACTTGAAAATAAGTTTAAAAAACTAAAAGCTTCCGAGGTCCGAGATATTCTATTTCTTTTTCCATACTTATAGTATTTTACCCTAAAAAGTTTTTGGTCCAAAATAAAAGTGTATTCATTCATCCTACACTGCATCATCACTTCCCAGCTGAGATTACAGTCATGGGCTAATTAATAGTGGAATAAAAAAAAAACCACGCAACTCGGCCATCAGGATATGTCACCCTAATCTAAATCTAGAAATTATCGTGCACATAAAATTCAGAACACAAGCCCGACAAAGTTTCTCAAATCCCTAATAGAGAAGTTTCAGTCAGAATTTCCAGAGCGGGTCAAGTTAGAGTGGGACGCGAAAGTAAATTTGTTCATCGATAGCACTCGAAGCCGTGAGATCGACCCAGAGCGGCGCTGGGATACCGCCAACTCAAATAGGGCGATAACGCTAGTAGGGGATCGTTTGTTTTATCTTTGGAGCAAAAGCTTTCGACCTTTCTCGCAGAAGCATATAATATAACCAAACACAGACCGAAAATGTTCTTCCTTGAAATTCTATCACTGTATTCTATCAGGACAGCCAGGAATGTTTAGTTTTCAGTGAAGATATCCTTCCATTTTAAGATCGCGATATTACACGATTCTATATGAGCCTCATAAGAAGGCATACAGCGAGCGATGGAAAGAGTCATGTTAGGAGTATCTCTACGTGATCAAATCAGAAATGAGAAGAAGTAAAGTTACCGACATACTCGTAGCTCAACGAGACGCGAAGCTGAAGTGGCAATGATCGGGGCACATAGCTCGGAGAACCGATGGACGTTGGGGTTCCAAGGTGTTGGAATGGCAACCCCGCTTGTATTCAGCGGCTCCCCGCTTGCAATTTCAATGCATTGTACGCGCAATGAGATCGACTCGAGTCCCGTGGGGACCGCTTGTCAACTAATTCTGTACCTAGAATCACACGACAATACAGAAACAAAACCCCCCCCCGAGGCTTAACCACTGAGCTTTCGCCGCTTCATTTACAATAACTAGTAAGGATCAATGTGTTTTTACGAGTTTTTTACCTACACTTGATAAAAATATCGCATATTATTATTATTTAAACTTAAATTAAAAATGCAATGCAATAGCCGCTGCGAGACCGTTGACCGCAGGATAACAGCTGGTATATTTCATATGTTGAACATAATTATCCAGTCTTCCAAAATCTTTCTGTTTAATAACAATACAACATAAATAAAAATTAAAAAAGCCTTTTATTATTCCTTGATTGAAAATATAAACAAAAAAAAACATAATAAATATGAAAAAAAAGGTAAGCTTTTGCAAATTTGTTAGGTTAGATAACTTTTTTTTTTTTTTAAATTGAGTTATGAAACAAATGACCCCTTGTGAGTAAAGGCCTCCGCCATTTTCTGCCACTCTCGCCAGTTCTCGCCAGCCACGCTCTCAATTTCATCTGCCCATCGGACCTTTGTTCGACCCCGTTTTCTAATGCCTTTTGGACCTTTCCATAGAGATGTGCGTGTTCAATACTTGAACAACAAAACATTTAAGTATCGATCCAGTTACTAATTACATCTTTGTCAATCATCCCAGTTGGTGTAAAGATCTATGGCGTCTTATTAATTTACTTATTTTATTTTGTCTATGTTTTTGCTCTCTCTTGTCTACGGCAATAAAAAAGAAATGTAGCAAAAATAACGTTTGTTGTTACAATTAAAAATAAACGGTTGTGAATTGTGAATTTGGCTCTATAAGTTATCTCAATATATCCACAACCTGACAGTGCGTTTTGTCCATTTATTATTATTAGTGTTATTATTTAGTCCTGTATTGTTATATAATCTGTTTAATTACAACTATATAACTAAGGTTTGCTTTTTGACTTATTCGTGAACTGAAAAATATTCTACAAAAGAAAGCCAGCCAGAACGCTGGGTTACATCTTCAAAGAAACAACTCAATAGTTAACAACTATCTACTTTACTTAATTAAGGTAACAATTGGTTCAGCACATGCAATTCGTCGGTGTTAGTACGCCAGTAAGATACCCAGTAAGTGGGCTTATAACATAGTCAAAGTCAAAGTCAAAGTCAAAGTCAAAAATATCTTTATTCAAGTAGGCCCATACGTGGCACTTTTGATGCGTACATAAGAATTACACGGTAGTGAGATTAACAAACTTAGCCGGGTGTTTTTTTTTTTTTTTTTGTTATCACCATCTCACAATGTCATTTTAAATTATTATAAGAGCAACCTGGTTAGAACACCCAAGCTTTTTTATCGTTTACTTTATACTATAATAGGACTTTTCTATAAGCTTACGTTTAATACAAACTTAAATATGCAAACATAATATGTCTGATGTTGATTAAACCTCAACGCGAATACACAGAGAGGGCATTCATTCTGAGACCCACGTTCTGCAAAGTCAACGTCATCGGTACGATATGTTCGTTGTTTCCCCGATCAATCTCCTTCGTGCCTTCTCCATCTACAAGACATTGGCGAAGTTTCTTTTGCCCAGTTACACATTTACAGAAAAAAGGCATAAACAACATTTGAATTAAATACACAAAAAAATTTACAGATGTCAATCTTGCTACTAGAATGTTTATTTTAACCGAGCGCAATATTGCAGAATGTTCTCTGCTAACACATAAATAAGCATTTGGCGCACTCAAAGAAATTTAGATATAAAATTTTGATACCCCAAGCATTTCCGAGGCCCCTATTTGCATAGCGTCTTGACGCCTCAATGGCTAAAGCGAAATATTCATCACGAATAAATTTGTAAAAAATGCAGGAGATTACGAGTGGCTTGTTGAAGGCTTGCCTTGAAGGTAGAATCTTGACATGATTTTTCGAAATAAGCTCTTTAACGAAGCTCGTTATATTGTTTCTTTCTTTGTTTTCTTCGCTGGAAATTGTTTTGTAATTTAAATTGGAATTCATAATTCTAAACTAAATAAGAACGAATTATTATGAAAATTTACATAACGGAAGAACGGTCAAATTTATTTTCTGAATTTAATAAATGAAGATAAAATAATATTACTATAATTTTTTTGCGTATTTTAATAACAAATATGATTGGAAGCAATTTTCTTCAGTTCCACGGTCCTATTGCATTGAATATGAATATAAAGCGATGACAGTGGCATTGGGCTCAGAAAGCAGGGGCAATGCCCACTGCGCCTCAGCTGCGATGTCAGTCCTCCCGATATGCTACCCATTTACCTACGAGGCTGTCACCACTTTAAACACAAGCATACAAAGACTGGTAACATTATCTCCTTTTGCATTGCAGACGTACGTAGCTTGCTTTTTCCCGAATATTTATACTTAGCTACGTAGCATCGTAGCAACACTTACCGTAGCTACGTAGTAACATAGCATCGATTTCGTAGCTACGTAAACACATTCGGGAAAAAACTAACGCTTGTGGCTTTTTGAGGTGCAAATATAGTAACTCCATTGAAGCATTGCCCCTTTGAATTGTTTGAATCTTCTTCAGAGAGCGAGCTAAGCCGACGTCGGTTGTAGTTAATCCGCACGAAGGGCTTCGCTTTTTCGTTCATTATGTATAACGTAGGTAAGTTTAGGTGTAAGGTAAGGCGGTTGTAGCCTAGTGGTTAGAACTTCGGCTACACTTTCGTGGGGCAGAGATCGAATCCGAGCACCTCTAACTTTTATGATTTCTGAGCGTTTTAGACAATTTAAATATCACTTGCTGCAACGGTGAAGGAAAAGATTGTGAGGAAACCTTGCATGGCTGAGAGTTATACATAAAGTTCTTAAAGTTGTGTGTAGTCCACCAATCCGCACTTGGCCAGCGTGGTGGAGTACGGCCTAAACCCTTCTCATTGTGGAAGGAGACCAATGCCCGATAGTGGGCCGGTAATAATAATAATAAATATTCTACACACATCGCCATCTAGCCCCAAAGTATACTTTGCTTGTGTTATAGGTACTAAGATGACTGATGAATATTTCTATCAATATAATACCCAGACACTGAAAAACATTCATGTTCATCATACAAATATTTTCCTTGATTTTAACTCACGGCCTTGAACGCAGAAAGCAGGGTCGAGAGTAGCAGAGTATAGATAGCTATTTCCCAAATAACTGACTCTAATATAATTTTTGATACGCTTATTTAGCCTGTTGCACTGCTTCATGCTACTTTAGTATTCTTAAAGAATAAATTACTCCATCATGCAGGAGCATCTGAGTGCACGTTGGATCATAAGTCATAACTGGGTTTTATTAAAAACTGTCTCCTTAGTTACTTTTCATGTAAACCTACGTCACTTCGTTGGTAATATTTTTCATAGTCAACCTTTATTAATTTACAAATTTCAGTGTAAAATTCTCCTGTTCTTTTTTTCCTAATTGGAAGGAAAAAAGAGCATTAGGCAGAAGTCACTATTAAGAAAAAAGGCCATCTTTTGTATTTGTTCTATTTCTTTCTTAAAGTTTTTTTTTTTATAATGTGGTACACAAATAAACAGGTATAATAATAATAATGAATTTACAAAGACTAAAGAAACCCTCTGCACTTTGCCAGATGTTAGGGTATGAATGCTGGATATCCAAATTTTGTCAACTAGACCCTACTCTTTCTTTAAAATAACTTTGTTTGTTAGGTGATAGTTGATGTTAAAGTGACATGCACGGAGAATTTGCTGTAGGTACGAAAAACCATTGATTTTAAGATGTTGGTTAATATAAATTTTAAATAATAGATTTTGATATAAGCGACGTACTTCCTCGTTTTAAAATGTGTTTTTAAATATGTAAACTTATAGACTTAATATTCGAAGACATTATTTAATTTAACAGATTAGTTACTTTACTAATATACTTCTCTAAAATAGATTTGGCAATTACATCAAATCAAAGTTATTCAAAAAGACCAAAACAGATCATTCATTAATAAAATATCGAATACTTCTGAGCTAACAAAATTAGTTAAATTTTATAATAATTAACGTAAATAGTCTATGACGTACCTTTACAGAAAGTTGTACTTACTACCTTACTTTCCTAAAGACTTTGTTACCTGTTCGCAGTTTTAGAGGTAAACTGATCACACCAAAATTTTTCATAAAAATAGCATGCATCCCAGACGAGAACATAGGATTTTATTTTTTCAAGAAAAATCAGCAGGATCCGCATGATTTAAAAAAACGCAGGCGAAGTAGCATTCAACAACTGGTTTCGTATAATTCGCTTTTAAGGTAAACCCTCAAGTAAGACGAATGCTTAAACTATTCGGTAACAAATGGGAAATCGGGTGAATCCTATCTCTAGGACCATCAAAGAGACAATCCAAAATGAAACATAGACATCGTAGACTACAATGATAATACTGTTGTTTCGAGATATCTTGAACAGAACAATAATAATTGACTTCTGAAAACTGGTCTTTCTCTTTGATCCTATCTTAAACTGCTCGCGACTTTGTCTGCGTAAAGTTGAGTGTACCTATTATCTTTGTATAGATTTCTCACACATAATATATTTCTATAATAAAATGACCTCCTCAGTTCTTTTTAATTTAATACTCTTTTTTGCTTTTTAGTTTGTACAACATTTATTTTCGAAGATGATTTTAGTTTCATTTTTTACGAGTTTTATGTTGTTATTTCACTTATTATCTTAGTTATACTAGCCATATTTGAAGTGTTCATCACCTTTTACAAAATATTGCTTTTCCGGATACAGTTACGGTAATTGTTGAGGATACTCCTCAACTTCTACTCTTGGTACTTCACCAGCAGTATTATGATCATATACGTGCTTGGCAGCCGTATTAAAGAAATCGAAACGTGAAACTTTTTTTTTTGTATAGTTCCAGTTGCTATCTTTGTCTTACTTGATCAAATTTTGTCTTAGTTGTTTCCATCATCATTTTGTACTGTGTGTTAAAAAATATACAAGTCTTTATTGCTGTGGCTACTTTTTTAGAAGCCTTTAATCGTCAGGGTCCCATCTCAGAACCTAATTTGACGATGGTGAACCTCCTAAAAACCATACACTTTTAAATAAAAATAAAACAGAATTTTTAAAATCGAAACAGGCGTCTTGGTGTAATAAGGGAACAAAAATAAAAAATAATAAAATAAAAAAGTTTCTGAAGAGTTGAGAACCTCCTCCTAGAACCATGATCTGTTCCCTTTTACACAAAAAAAAAAGTTTTTTAAAAATTAAGTTGTACTTGTTTATTAATTAAAATATTTTATTTCAAACTGTTTAATTTTTTATTCACTTTGCTATTCACAATTGATCCGTTTGAAAATATTGGAAATAAATAATCCTAATTGATTATGATATTTGCCACTAGCTGGCGTATAAGTCAAGTAGCGTGGAGTATATGACATATAGGTACTTACGACCAATCCAAATTATTATTTTTAAATGTCGGAAACCACACAGACGTCTGACGTAAGCGTTACGACCGTCAAAATGCTTACTCCCTAGTCGCGGAATAATCTGAGTGACTCGCTAAAGAAGTTTTAATTTTAAAAAAAAGATTCCGAAGAATTGAGAGATCTGTGATCTATGATCTATGGTCATTCACTCAAGTGAATCGATGAAAAAAAGATTAACTAACCATAAGCCATGCTTAGTATAACCTCCGTATACAACCGTCTACATTATATCCAGGTAATAAACAATTCCGCCAAGCAATTGGGTCTAAGCCGCAGCCGTGTCCACCGCAGATAATAAATTATTCCGATTTCGGATATTTGATTCCATACAACGTGGCCTATAGTCTCTTTGTACGTCTCTGAGATAAGATTCTAAATCCAATTTTCTACGCTGCGTGTATGGATCGTTAAATAGTTTATAACTCAATTTCTGTTCAATGCATATACTAATACTTGTGAGTGTATCTTTGCGGTGTTATATCTCGGTTAATTGTTGAACTAGCTGCGCGTAGCGGTTTTACCCACGGTGGATAAGTTTGCACATGTCTTTTTTTTTACAGTGACGCATACAGACTTGTTGAGGAGTGCTGCTGGTACTTTACCGTTGTTATGTTGCAACCGCGATGCACGAGTTTAAATCTAATTTCGAAAAAGTTTACGGCTGAAACCTTGTGAAATTCAGTTTCTGACAAATGGCGCGGAAACCATGAATTTTTCCCGAGTAAAACGTAGCTCATGTATTAATCCAGGGAATAATCTAACTCCATTCCAAATTTAAGTCAAAACCGTTCTGTAGTTTTGTGTGAAGGAGTAACAAACGTTTATACATCCATACAATCTTTCATTTTTCTCATATTGGTTGGATAAGATGGTGTGGGTAAAGGCCTATGCACACAGTGCGTCTTTTGTAGCGTTCAAGACACATGATTATTGAATACGAAAGTTGGAAACGATTAAGACAGTGGGTTTATTTTGATATGAGCTGTGGAATAGATTTGTATCAATAGTTGATATATATACAGCTGTAGTACGTGCTGTTATAAATAATTATAGTTTAAATTCCTATTAAACCGTTTCGGTCAAATTTGAATTGAAACGTTTTGAATTGAAGTATAGCAAGAATTGAAGCCAAACTCAATTAGAATAATTATTAAGTTTTATTTATATATTTATTAGAATAATTTACATACTAGGTAAATAAACGTTCTAAGATTTAAATACCATGCCCACTGGCGCAGGCTGAAGATAAAACAAGTTGTCAGTAAAAAGTGTTCAAATTTGACTATAAATTAAGCTATCAACAAGCTAAGCCGTAGATAATAAATTGATATAGTTTCGAATATTTGATTCCAAATAATTCTACCGATAGAATCGTACCTGGATTGTTAAGTCCTAACTAATATTATAAATGCTAAAGTTTGTTTATTTGTTTGTTTGCCCATTTATAAGCCCTAACTAAGCATCCACTCAACTTGAACTATATCATAGAGTTTGTTGGAAGGACGGAGAGTAACATAGGTGACTTTTTATCCCAGGAAACCAAACAGTTCCCACGGGATTTGTAAAGAGCGTAGTAAACAAGGACGAAGAACGCGGGCAACAATTAATAAATGGATATCTGTCATATTCTGGTGTGTGAGTTTGTGTTCTTGTGGATGTCTTTGACTACGCAGCTATAGTATAGCATCGGGTCGGGTGCATTTACGCACCCCTCAATGTTCTTAACATTGAGGGGTGCGTAAATGCACCCGACACTTATTTCTTATATGCGTTACCTATGCTTGGTAACTTCCCAACTTAGCATATTTAAAGAGACTTCTATTAGCCTATTTGTAAACTATTAAGATCAGCGTCAAAGCAGAGATGACGCGTTTATTAACCGCGCATTGTCTGCGGAGGCCTTAAGATTGATAATTGTAGTTGTTTTTGCGAAATGTTTAGTCATTTTGAATTCTAGTCAATTTATTCACGTAGAGTTTCTGTTTAAACTAGAGTTTATCTGTCTGACACAAAGCGCGTATCTGGCATTGTATTTCAAACATATTGTATTCAGTATTGTTCTAGATTGATCATTTGAGATTAACAATAATAATTGTTATCAAAAGCTACAATATAGCTCTGGTGGAGCAATATTGCAGGGTTACCATAACATTATTACCTAAAATATATGTGAAACCTTTGTAGTAATAATTCACGGATCAAGCAGATGTATGTAAGTGGTATGGTAAGTGGAATAATCGCCTATAAACAGAGCAACACTTACTTTTTTTTTAATTTCACTCCAAGTTAGTCCTTTACTGCAATCTCAATTGATGGTAAGTGATGATGCAGTCTAAGATGGTAGCGGGTTAACCTGTTTGGGAGTATGGTAGTTATACCCCTAATATGACAACGCACCGGCAGTGGCGTGCATTGGGTTTCTTACCAGGGTATGAAAATTGAAAATTGAAAATTGCATAAAACGGCACAAATTCTTCTCCTAATCGAGTTATATCAATGTTAGGGTAGGCAGTGCTTTTGTGCATGTACGGAGTGCACGCCACTGCGCACCGGAGTACTTAATCGTTTGGCGGCACGTCTTTGTCAGTAAGTACCACCCTGGTAAGTAGCCACGGCCAAAGCCTTCCACCAGACCACAGGGCATACAAGGAACACGTTCAACAAAATGCTGCCCTTTGTTAAGCCTCGTGTGACCGAAATTACACCGGCTACTGCACCACCGGCTACGACAATACACCTGATGTGTGTATTGTCGTATTAAAAAAAAAAACAATGCTCCGAAACACAACAAAACTGCTTAGCAGCAGAAATAAGCATGGCGGTAGGACTTTCATGGTCGAGCTCTGTCACAAAAAACTCTACTGCTATTAATTTTTTCATCAAATTGAGAACCTATTCAAAATCGAAAACAAACGCAAATTTGCTTGGTCCCATCTTATAAAAACAAGCTCATGTTTCAAAATGGGTACTTTATTACACCCTTTTATATTTTTTTATAGAGGTTAATTTGAAGTTCAATTTAAGTAACTAGCTGACCCGTGCAACTTCGTCTGCACCAAATCGGTTAGTATCGGAAAACACGAATAAAATGACATTTTCTAAAAATGAATCCTAGCTAGATCGATTTATCGCCCCCGAAACCCCCTGTATACTAATACAAGGGGTTTCGGGGGCGATAAATCGATCTAGCTAGGATTTGCATTATGCATATCGTTGGAGCCGATTCCAAGTTTCCAATTATATATTTACAAGAATAGCTCATTTAAAGATATAAGATAAGATATATGAACGTAGTTATAAGCCTTATACATATATTATACATATTTGTTTGGTCATGACTAGTTTATTACTGACTCGTTTATTTTTCTTCCAAGCTCGAAGCATGGCTGGTAGAAAATGAATGAATGAATGAATACAATTTTATTGTACACCAAAGAAAAAAAAAGTAGTTACAGAGATATAAATACATATAAAGAGAGTACAATTTGGTGGCCTTATCGCTACATAGCGATTTCTTCCAGGCAACAAATGGCGTAAAAGGAAAAAACATAGAAAAGAGGTAGGTGGTGCAATAAATAAGATTTAAAATTTTACAAATTGGTAAATAAAAAATATATATATTTAAATATAACTATAATATATATATATATATACAAAATGCTTAAGAATGAAGTCCGCCTTTTGAAACCAATTTATGGTTGTGCAATAATGAGACAAAAAAGAAAAGTTTATCATATTCCCACTTGAGTAACATAATACTAACTGTGTTATTCGGAATATCAACTAGGGTCGAAACAAAGAAGGTGTTCATGCTCTGATTATGTTGAACATCATCAGAGCATGAACTAGTGGGTGGACACTAGAACCTATAATAATAATAACATCACAAGTGAATTTGTTTGTTAAAACGATTATTTCGAAGGGTATTACAAACATCCTAAACAAATAAAACTTAAGGTTATCTACAAACGTTGACGCATTCTGATACCGACACCGGATGCCATTACAGGTTTCAGGTTTTTTCACCACAAGTTATCACTTGACTGCAATCTCACCTGGTGAAAAGTCATTATGCAATAACAGATGTTAACAGTCTAACCCAGTAAACCCAAAGGTATGGCAGTTTTATTAAACTCTAAAACAAATGAAAAAGTGTTAAAATTACCTCTGGAGCATTTTTATGGTAACCTTCCTGCCCACCCCAACCTAGTTCCTTCTTAACTAGCAGTGATTTAAATTAAAAGCTGCAAATGATTATTGATTATCTTGGTTTATGTTTAATGTTATAAAAGCAAATAAAAATTGCAGAAAGTTAAATGGAAAAGTGTACGGAGCAGCCACGTAAACTTCCAAGTCTCGTTTAAGTTTTCAACGTTCGTTTTGAAATGGAAACCGGTGAAATCACGCTCTAAATAAAATTTCTTTGCTCTTTGACAGCTGACATATTGTATTAACGGGCGATGGAGATAGCTATGCTATAACTAGCCTCTATGTAACCAAATCAGAAATGAGGAGATGCGTAGAAGAACAAGAGTTACCGATATAACTCAACGAGTTGCTAAACTGAAGTGGCAATGGGTGGGGCCCATAGCTCGGAGAACCGGAAGAAGAGTCCCATGTGCTGGAATGGCTACCTCGACCCGTAAACGCAGCGTCGGTAGGCCCCCGGCGAGGTGGACAGACAACATCAAACGAGTGCCGCCGCTGGAGCCTAGGTCTAGTTAGTGGACGTCAATCGGTTGAAGTGATGATGAACGACAACGGTCTCCGTTTGCGCGGCGCCTAAACATCCTAAAACAACTGAATTGTAACTTCCTTAGATGTTAGGCGAGTTTATGCTAACGAACAAAGCGCTTAACCATAAGTGGGTCGATTGCTGATAGCTAATGAGTTATGTACGAGGTAAAACAAGCTATTAAGCTTCCACAGATATGCCAACAAGTCGGCTGCCGCCATGTTATTTTCAACCTAGTTGTTTTTGTAGTACAGCTTTTTGAGACAGAGTTCGTCCGGGGAAGTGCAGAAGAAATGAGTATGGTGGTAACCATATTCATTTCTGCCGCTAACCAGCTGCTGATATTTATTTATATATTTACAAAATTTAATGTTTAGAGGCTTCATCTTATGCGGCAAATAAGCTAACACTATGGACATGTTGCAAGACAACTAAATACTTAAAGGCCATAAACGAAAGAGGAAACGAGGCGGTATCAATTGCATTGTGTACAGCGTATCACATAATAATATAGAGCAAGGGTCTGTGTGAGCTATGCAGTCCAACAAATCCAAGGACTTATAACTGGAACAAGTCTGCCGCAGATAATTCTAATTCAATAAAAACAACCATGGTGTACCATGGAAAAAATAATACATACATCTGGCACATTATGCCAACAAGTATGGCGGTCATCTTAACGATTATAATCGAAATTCTCCGAATTACTCTCATAGAGACCCTAACACGTTTTTCTTCCGTCAAAATATCTGCCAACTCCAAATGAAAGCCGCTTTGAGTACCTTTGTTGCCAATCTATCTTCATATCATGCTGGGACAAAAAAGACGGCTAGTGACCTGGGTCGGATTTGGAAGTTGGCATGTCTATATAAGCACCTATTATGCGGGTTTGATTACCAATAGCTAGTGATCTGAAGACGAAGTGAAGCGTGCTATTAGAGAGACAATACAGCTAATGCTCACCTATTGAAGTGTATATTCCGGTATCCTACATAAATCCGAGAGTTTGTTGGTTTGGTTATACTTCCTGACGCCCTAACTAAGCAACCGTTCTTGATTTTTGGCACAGAGTTAATTAAAAGGACAAAAAGCAACCTAGACTAAAGGTTAATTTAATTAAAATGGCAAGTAAACACAAAACGATTTCGAACGTTGCTCCTGAAAAAATGATTACTATTCAAAGGTTTTATTCAAACAATTTTAATTCCTATCATTTATTCATACATTTTTTTTAATTCGCAACAATATTAAATTACATTTAAAACACTATTAATTTTTTAAATCCACTCCTCCACTGGGCTTTTGAGTACTCAAAAGCTCAAACAAAAAGCCGATTATAATGTAATCTATATTATTTTCATTTGCAATAAAATTTAAAACAATAATTATTATCAAAACAGGTAATAGTAATAATGTAATCTAAGTGCTAATATAATTACAATTCTGATTAACCGTAATAATATGTATTACGCAGGTCCTTAGTACACGAGCGCGAGGCGAAATTAATCCAAAACGTCTACATAATTCACGAAACACTCACGAATCCCATATTTCAGATTTGACGTCGATCGTAATGAAAAATACAAAAAAATAATACACGCTAAAGGTCAATTCAATTCAATTCAATTCTTGTTTATGGCTTTTGTCTGTGCCAACTGGGCACAAGGTATTTCGCCAATGTCTTGTAGATGAAGAAGGCACGAAGGAGATTGATCGGTGAAACTAATGAAAAGTTAATTTTGAATTTGTACCAAGAAAATCCACGCTAAAGGTCGCCGTGGGCTGGAAAAATGACAGCTGTCAGATGCGGATTAATAATGGCGGGCGGTAAATATAGCGCGTTCGGAAATTTGTTAGGATTTCTATCAGTGGATTTAACTTTGTAAAGTTGATCGTGCACTGCAAAACTAGTTCAGAACCAAACTCTATGCATTATAACTGTCTTAAAATAATCTATTATTAAAAATACGTTTTAATTCGTGCAAACCATAAGTGTATTTTTTATTGAGGTAAAGCCTCAATAAAAAACAGTACAGTACAGTTATTGTTGTCATGTCACTTATGCAGTAAAAGTTAGAACTAAGTCCTGGCATAGAAGTTTCAAAAGTACCTACATTTTAAAAAGCAATTTTATAATCGCGACATAAATTTTCCGTCATTAAAGGGAAAAACAACCTTGAAAATTGCATGTGCGATAGTGTAATAAGGGAGATATTTCATACTGGCAACCAACAAGTTAGAGAAATAATTATTATCTTCTTTTTCTTGCCGTTAACCAATTTTAAGAGTATTTCTTCAAAAGAATGACATAAGTGTAGTTTTAGTTCGATACGAACAGCTTACCTCTGCCTTACCTGATGATGAAAAAGGTACTTACTCACTGACATGTATAATTAACACAATGGAATGTCTGTCCCTTACATATGACAGCTTATTTCTATACTAATTTGATGCGTCACACGTCCAAGTCAAAGTCAAAGTCGAAAATATCTTTATTCAACTAGGCCCATAGATGGCACTTTAAATGTGTACATTACATGTAAAATGTGTACATCGTAGTGAGATGTTGGCGGTAACCATATTCGTAAACATAAAACTTAAGCTAGCTATAGTTTAAGAAGAAGCCCACAAAAAACTAACATGGATGTTTATCGCCATTTAAAATTATTAGAAGAGCAACCTGGTTAGAACAATTATTTACACCCACACTTTTTTTAACCGACCTAAATAAAAGAAGGTTCTCAATTCGTCGGAATCTTTTTTTTATGTACAAGTATGTTACCCGATTATTCAAAGACGTCTGAGACGATTTGAAACATTCTTTTTTTGTTTTAAAGAGCATATTTTCCAGGTAGTCCTGTTTAAATTGTATTGGAATTGGTTGAGCTGTTATTAAAAATTCAACAATAATGTAACCCAAAGTTGCAAATTTTTGCCTATAAAGTTCATTATTTATAAGTATTGAAATTATGATACATAAAAAATATGTACTACATGATTGAAGTACTCATTACCTACAACAAAGTCTGCGAGGGAATATATCAAACTATCATATTTAGGTCACAATAGTAGCGTAGTATGTTACATGTTAAACGGTTAGACAAAATAAGAAATGAATCACTAAGAAAAGAAACGAACATAACAGATGTTAAAGTAAAAATCCGAAAACTAAAATGGAAATGGGCGGGACATGTGTGCAGGCAAAAGCAAGACAGGTGGGCAAAAAGAGTTACAGAATGGTATCCGAGAGAAGGGAAGCGATCTAGAGGACGGCAGAGAGTTAGGTGGAGCGATGATTTTGTCAAAATGATGGGAGCAACATGGCAAAGACTGGCGCGTGATAGAGATGCATGGAAAGAAATGGAGGAGGCCTTCGTCCAAAGGGCGTACTGAACTGCGAAACTGTCAAATATAAATAATATGTTAAGAAAAATAGTCATAAGGAAGATTGTGTTTTAAATAATAGTTTGAATATTTATATTATGCTTTTTTCAGTAATAAAGGGCTTTATTATTATTATTATTATTATTATAGTAGCGTTTGTGTCCTAAAATTTAATTAAATTGCCAGTAGAAACAAGTTTGTTACACTCGTATCGCAGTCTTTTTTTTGCATTTAATTGTCACTCTTCGCTTCGCAACTGCACACTTCTAAAATTATATCCATTCCAGGTACGTTGCGCGTTCGCGCCTGAATCCATAATTGGCGCCATCTTCTCCTCTGTATATTATTTTTTTCTCGGTATACAGACCAAAGTAATTCAGACTCATAGTAATTCGGAACTGGACATATTTCACAACCCGCCGCTTCAGCTCCAAAAGCAAATTAAAGTGTTATTATAGAGTAGGTAATCTAAGATAATAATTAAATGTTTAAATGTTTTGTTTTTTTTATTCTTAAATTTATAAAGCTTATTTTTATGTTTCAATTTAATTTAATTTTTTTGTAATTATTACTTGTTGTTACATTCTTTTAAGAGCCCCGAGGAGAAGAATTGGGCAACTGTAATGTCTTCACGGGGTGCGTTGCTAAATAAATAAATAAATAAATGTTTCACTTATTCACTTACAATGAGGAAACAAACATACAATTTATATTCAAGCTTATATAAATTACTTCATTATTGTTGTAACTCATTCATTATTATTCATTATTATTGTTGTAGTATATATAAAATTATTATTGTCTAAATTACATTTGTGAATCTTTTTTGAAAAGATTATTTTTACAATTAGGTACATTTAAATTAACATCCGTAAATAACAAATCAAACGCCATCCTTCATATGATGAAGGACATCTTAAGTGAAAATATTTTAAATATTTATATAATTTCATAAACGTAAATAATCTTAACACGTTAAATAGCGCTAACAGCTCGGCCTTCCTGACGCGAGTCCCTTCGCAAACAAAGAAAACCATGAGTATCTTAACAAGGTAAATAACGCTAACAATAGGACTTTAGTGCCAGAGAAACTCTTATGTCACATAGAACACGTGACATAAGAATTTCTCTGGCACTAATAAATAGTGGAATAAGTCTTTCTAATTTTAGTTCCTTGGACACTCGTACTCATCGATCAATTTGAGATAAAAACAAGATAAGACAGCAGCCTGTCCAGTAGTTATATTTCAGAACGCAGTTAACCTTATACACTCTTAAATTATTGTCAACAGGTGAATGGCGTGGTGAAAGGCGGATGCTGGACATCACCAGAGACAAGCCTGTCAAAGTGTGCGTCCGGGTCGTGGTGCCAGTTAGAGATCATCCAAAGGTAAGCCATAAATATTATAGTTGGGAAACGAATTACACGACTGTTCAAAAAAATGAATTGTTCTCAGAATTCATGTATGCATGTAATTGACTTTTTGTTTTACACCATAACTTGGTTTGGGCTTATGGGGTAATTTTAAAATTGTCGTCTTACAACGTCCCAAATGACACTGGTTATATATATAAGTTTGTTGAAAAATCCATACTTATATTATAAATAAAATCTTTACAAAAATAATATGTGTTTGCCTGTTTGTTTGTTTGTTTATTTATCATAGAGTCATAGAGTAAGTTGAAAGAACGGAGTGTAATAAAGACTACTTTTTACCCCTGCAAAACAAACGCGATTTGTAAAAAAAACCCTAATTAAAGCTGACAAAGAACGTGGGCAACAGCTAGAAAGTATAGGTATAATATTATAACTGTATGGCGCAATTTTCAAATGTATATGTATTGTTCGGCAGACGTTTTTTTAGTTTTTTACAATAACGTAGGTACTTGTTGCTATTTCAAATTCAAAGCAGACAAAACCACAGAATAAAGAACATACAGAAACCGCGAACACTAATAATATTGAGGCATCAAAAACCACCCTACTTAAGTTGTTTCTCGAACAAACGGTTAGTCACTTCATACCATCAAGCAGTTGAAAGTAATTATTTTACCTCAAATGTTCTTAGCGTTAACCATAAAATGGAAAACTGAAAAAGTTTGTTAGCTAGCAACATTCCGCGGACGTACGCGGGGAGTTTTTAACTGTTTTTGGACACAATGCACTACATAATGGCTGAACGAGGAATCTGTACGTTCATAATTCTGTGCTTGTTGCTATTTAAAGCGGGAAATACGAGCACGCGCACTCACGCACGAGTTACCCAATGTTAAGAGATTATTGTAAGAGCAGATAGGTTAGGGCATTTTTTTATTTTCGTATTAAAATGTAATTGTCATCATCATCATAATATCAACCCATTACCGGCCCACTACTGGGCACGGATCTCCTCCCACAATGAGAAAAGGTTAGGGTGGAGTCCACCACGCTGGTCCAGTTGACTCCACACACCTTTGTGAACAAAATAGAAAACTCAGGCATGCAGGTTTTCTCACGATGTTTTCCTTCACCGTTAAATCAAGTGATATTTTAATAACTTAAAACATAAATTAGAAAAGTTAGAGGTGCGTGTTCGAACTCGGCCCCCCGAAAGTGAAGTCTAGCTCTTACCCACTGGGCTACCACCGCTTCTATAAGCATAATAGCACAATTATATTTTAGACCTATCTCATTGGTACCTTACATTTTTTCCTTACCAAACATTATTTAGTCCATGCCACCTCTCGGCCCATAAACTATTTAAATTTTAAAAAACTAATCCATTGCTCTACTGCTGTGGTTTTGAAGGACAAACCGAACAAAATACTTTGGCATTTATAATATTAGTAGGGGTCGAAGTAAATTCTGGACTTTGGGCCTTATTTCAACACACTATTGGCAACTGCGTCTTCGGTATAGTGATACCGGATCAAGTGGTTTTGGGTTGGTCAAGTCAGGATATTTTTTATTGAGGTGTTAAAAAAATCTGAATTAACGGAAATAGGAAAGTGACTCGGAGTGCAAGTTAAGCCTTCGGTCTCGGTTTATGCTCTAAATCCCTCCCTGTTACAAGAGATGAGGATTGTAGCCAGCTGTGGGACATTTATAGGGTAATGATGACGGCAACTTAAAAGATAGAATGTAAGAAAGAAAGAAAGAGAAAGAAAGAAAATTCTTGGAAAAGTTTCTGAATCTGGGTGTTAGTCAATGTATTATGGCTTAAAAAAGAACCCATGCCATAAGTCGTCATTAACCATCCTTTGAGCATATGCCCAAAGGATGGTTAATGACAATGGGAAGCGAAATCGTTTTAGCACCCCTGACGTGTTTTGGGTAAAAAAGTTGTGAAAAATCTCATTCTCCATGTTTGGCAAGGGTCCTCACGTTTCGATCTCATTTGTCCGAGCAAGTCGCTGAAAAATGACGTGAATTTACCCCCGGAATGTTAGGTTGGAGGTGCACATCGCATAAACTACCTGATTCTTTTAAATTGATGCGGGCTGCTGCTAAGATATTTTTTCAACTACAATTTAACCCTGGACTAAAATATCACCTTGTGGTAAGTGATGATCAGTCTAAGATAGTAACGGTCTAACCTGTAAGGGGTATGGCAGTTATATTTAACCCACACCCCTGATTTCTACGCGAAATCTTACTGGAATGCTAAATCGCTAAGCTACAAGTCTTTGCTAGTATGGTGGTAACTAGCCACGGCCGAAGCCTCAGAGTGACATTCGTTACGCTAAATCACACAGTATTTTTAAGACTCTTCTAAAGAATTATTATTTAACACTGTAAGTTTGATTATTATATTCCACATTTACTTTCTGTCCCGATAACATTATTATATATAGTTTTAATATTAGTTATTTTACAATATAGAATTTTATTTTATTTTATATATGTACTGTTTTTGTAATTTTAGTAATTATTAATATGTATGTATATTCTTAGAGTTTTGTGCACCGCTACAAGGATTCATATGTGAGCCAATTCCTCATAATGGTTGCCTGGAAGAAATCACTATAAGTGATTACTAATCACTATTATTTATTTTTTTCTTGTGTGCCATAAAGTATATTTGATTTGATTTGATTTGATAATTTGATTAAGGCTGATTTTTTCAATCGGTACAGGCAGGCCGCTGCAAAATGCATTCCTGAAGACAGTAAATTGATCATGTCTTGAAACAGCGCAGTATGGATTGCCGAAAATTATTTTGATCATATTTAGATAACATTAAATTTAGCGCAATCATGCAAAATTTATTGCAAGTTGACATAATGGTATAGTTTTAAGGATATTATTATTATTTTATATAAGAACATGACCTGCCACTTGCCTGCGAAATAAAATCTTGTATCCATACAATAACTGTCACAATGTCAGTGTTTATTACGGTTTTTCACAAATCTCATGGGAACCATTTGTTTTCCTGGTTTAAAAAGTAGCCTATGTTAGATACTTTTATATACACATAGTCTATGTTACTTTATTTCCTGCTGAGTCTAGTAGTAGTATGCTAGTATGCTAAAAATCAAGTCAATTGGTCCCTTAGTTAGGGCGTAAAGTAAGGACAAACAAACAAACACACTTTTGCATTTATAATCCATAAACCTTACGAAAAAGTAAGGATTTTGGTATAAAGATGATGATGGTTAATTATTCTTTTTAAAAATGAATCCAAATATCTTATTGTGACCCCGGCTTTAGTACGGTTACAAACACGCTCGATCCCGCCTAATGTTCAATTTTACCTTTATTCTTTAGCTAAATTGCCCATGACCCTTTTATGTCCTCGATATTATATTATATAATGTATATTTAAGGCATTTTCTTTCTTAACCTATGGTTCTGTAAACGGCATTAACTTTCTAAATAAATTATCTTTATGAAAGTGTGATAAACTGAAGCTGAAGTCTAAAATCAACTATATAAAAAAAGAAAGAATGCGTCAACAATCGCGACATAAACTTTCATCCTAATGAAGAGCCTTCACCTTAACTTCCTACGAATAAAGCTTAGATTCGCGTGATTAGAATTTGAATTTCGAAACTGCATTTTCTTGCGACTTTTGATCAGCGTTCTTACATTATTTCTACGTGTTATTTTTAAAATTATACTATTATTTGTATAAATAACTATTGCAAATGAGTGTTTGCTGCCCATTTCAACTATTAAAACATCGTGCCGGTATTTGAGCTTGATAGTGATAAAAATACATTGAAATTTACAAATAAAATTGGTAAAATAGCTTTACTGTTACTTTATCAACACACACTTACCTAGTTATTAAACAAAACACTCAACTTACAGTAATAAATAATTTAATAAAAAACATCCCAATATCGTAAACATCGTAATCGCGGTGACTGGCAGTGACATAGATTCTAGGGCACATAATTTTTTTTTGGCACTGGCATTTGAACGTTGGTATAAATGGAATATCATACTGGTATAATAAAACTAAATAGAAGATTTCTGTACATTAAATATATTTTAAAAAATTTAATCGGGGGATGCTTCATAATCGATACTGAGTCCAAAACAGATTTTTATTTAATTTTTGTCTGTCTGTCTGTCTGTCTGTCCGGGTAAAACTACTGAACGGATTTAAATAAAATTTGGCATAGTGGTAGCTGGTATTCCATTTTATCCCGGTAAACAATAAGTTTCCTCCGGGATAAGAGATAAAATTTTAATCAATTTTACTTCATAGCTCCGTTAAATTTAAACCGATTAAAAAAAATCTTTCTTATTTAAAAGTGTATACTATCAAGCATGTATTGTCTAATTTTAATGGAGATCTGATAAATATTGTCGGAGATAAAGGACATAACTCTTCACAGATAACAGCCAGTCGCAAGGCACATCGGGCCAACGATCGAATGCATGCGTACCATCCTACTAAATACTAATATTATAAATGCGAAAGAAATAAAATAATAAAAATATTAAGTTTGATTATATACCTGCAAATTCATTTTCAAATTATTCAAATTAAACCTATCGCTTAGAAGTTGCGACGGGTATAGAATTACAAGTACGGCGACGATGGGCCGCGAATAACATACTTTGGAAGTAAAACTGGACCTGGTAGGTAGCGCAATTAGATTCTAGTTTTTTTTATGATATTAAACTATTTGGTGCAGACGAAGTTGCGCGGGTCAGCTAGTAATTGTCTATGGTCATAAGTATTTCAAAGTCTACTCTGAATGAATTCATCTGTCTGATCTGATCTGATCTGTCTAGTCTGATGTGAATGTTAATTCACATTTATAATCGTCTGAGCAGGATGTAACGTAGACGTCACCGCAATCATCGGCGGAACGATTTCGGTTCACGTGTTTTTTTTTTTAAGTATTTTATATGCGTTTAACATCTGCAAAGAAACTGAATACGCGTTGATTGCCCCTGTAGAGTATGTACCTTGATCTAAATAAATACGGTTTGGACGTGCGAAGAAAGATTGGATGCGTGATGAAATATGAGCCGTTTGGACCCTTCTCCCCGTTGATTTATGGGTTTATTACATTAGTGAGAATGTAATGTAAAGGCATGTATACACGAGACTAGTCAACATTCACCACTCCGCAGCGAACATTTAGAGACATATTGATCTGTAAGGTGTTTCACACTTGTTCTTATTATTTTGTTTTTCAGCAATAAAGCTTTTTATGCCAGATTTCCTCCAGGGAAATACAGCCATGCTTATTTTATAGCAATTTTCCTGTCTAAAGGGCGTATAAGTTAACCCTTGGCTGTAATCTCACCCGCTGTTAAGTATGTAACGTGCTACTCTAATTTGTATCTACGCGACATCGTACCGGAACGCTAAATCGCCCGGTGGCACGTCTTTCTCTCGTAACTAGCCTCGCACCGGACCAGACGAGAGAAAATTCTGAAATTATAATTTGCCTCTTGCCAGTGACGTGCATAGAGGGTATGCACAGGGTATGCAATAAGCGAGCCGATGGTATAAAATATATAATAAAGATAAAAAAAAAACTTAAGGGTAGGCATAGTAAGAGTTATATAATGACAAGGTTGCTTGGAAGCATCCGGCTCCGCTTTCAGCTCTCACAAGATAGAAAAATGAATGTTAAAATGTAAAATGTAAATTGTTGATATTGGAAAAGAGCAACTGCTGAGTTTCTTGCCGGCTTCTTCTCGGTAGAATCTGCCTTCCGAACCGGTGGTAGGGTCACTACAAACAGACAGACTTGACGTTTCAAAAGTGCTTATATTTGGCCTACTTGAAATGAATTTTGATTTTTTTTATGTTATAAAAAGCCTACCCTTAAGTTTTTATAACTCGTAAATATAAGTTCTGGAGATTTTCTTAATTTTACATTATTTGCATACCCTGTGCATACCCTCTATGCACGCCACTGCATCTGGCGGATATCAAACCTGGGACCTACTACTAAAAAAAACAGCGCGCTTCCCTCTGCGCAAGGGATGTAGTCAAAATTGGTGAGCTTGAGGTGGAAAAAAAAAGTATTAAAATTACTACCAATGACTTACACTTATACCTACTCGTATGTGTGCAGACTTATATGTGGCTGTTCAAAAAGGTATTTCGTCGTATTCTTAGAAGCACACTCATGTTCAAGCACTCTTGATTTCGGAGTTTAGCACTGTATTGTTAGTTCTCGTATTAAATTGCAGAGAAACGTGTACTAGACGCTAGTAAAGGGGCTTCGTGACAAGGTTTTGTAAGGCGTTTGCTCTCTACAAAAGTTTATTCTCACAAGCGACAGAAATTCGAGTGGCAAACTCTTGAGTTTACTTTAGATTTCCAACTTTAATCCTATTATTCGCATCCGTTGATCCATTAGGTTTTAATATACTGCTTGCAACGTACGTAGATAAGATTATTGATGGCAACAGCTGCTGTCTATTTGGTAAATTTATGATAGTTGCCAAGCGGTGACAGTGGAAACCAGGTGGAAACTTATTGGAAAATTTACTCTTTTTTATAGTACTTGATAATTGATGGACCAAGGAGATGGCTCACTTGATGAAAAGTAGAAATCAACGCCTATATACCTACTAGCCTACGTCCTGCAACGAGCCATCTTGTATCCGTTATTATTATTTATTTATTTTTTTTTACACCAAAGTCAAAGTCAAAAATATCTTTATTCAAGTAGGCCCATAGGTGGCACTTTTGATGCGTACATAAGAATTACACGGTAGTGAGATGATGGCGATAACCACATTCGTAAACTTAAAACTAAAGCTACGAGGGTTCCAAACGCGTCCTGGTCTTAGAAGAAGCCCAAAACAAACTTAGCCGGGTGTTTTTTTTTTACTACACTTACTACACCACATTAAGTTAAAGATATATATATATATATATATATAAAAGAAAACAGAAACATAAAAATAAAAGCAGAATACAAAAGGCGGCTAAAGGCCTTAAACCGTAAACCGCTTTGTAGTGATGAGATTAGAAGTAGGAAAAAAAGAGGTGAACAAACTGCAGGTGGTACAAATTATAAAATAAATACATACGAATAACTAAATAGTACTAATACATAAACTAATATATAATGCATCTAACATAAATAAATATTTAAAATAACTGATAATATATACTTTACCATATAATTAACACATAGATAACATATTCTTCAGTTGGAAATACAATTGCACTTAACTGCTTTCCATCAACGGAGGTTTAAGCCTCATGTCAGTCAAGCCAGCTATTGCACCGGGAACCACGTCCTTCAGACCTGAATTCAGCAATGCTGCTTGGCGATAGATGTAAGCATGGCTGTATATTATGTCCCTCAACGAGCTCTGTCACAAACAGCTCTACTAGTTCTCCCAGAGGCCTTTAGTACAGCAATAATTTTTGTGTCCCGTAACCAAATGAATTGCTAGCTCGTAACAATAGTGTAATTTGCTTGGCTCTAAACAAACAAAATCTGACCAGCCAAGTATTTTTCTAACTTATTTTGACTAGCTCGTAACAATAGTGTAGTTTGCTTGGCTCTAAACAAACGAAATCTGAACACTAAGTATTTTTCTAGCTTATTTTGACTAGCTCGTAACAATAGTGTAGTTTGTTTGGCTCTTAACAAACGAAATCTGACTAGCCAAGTATTTTTCTAGCTTATTTTGGCTAGCTCGTAACAATAGTATAATTTGCTTGGCTCTTAACAAACGAAATCTGACCAGCCAAGTATTTTTCT
This sequence comes from Pararge aegeria, assembly GCF_905163445.1. NCBI lineage: Eukaryota > Metazoa > Arthropoda > Insecta > Lepidoptera > Nymphalidae > Pararge > Pararge aegeria. The sequence continues at coordinate 3,480,196 of NC_053180.1, forward strand.
AGCTTATTTTGGCTAGCTCGTAACAATAGTGTAGTTTGCTTGTCACTAAACAAACGAAATCTGACCAGCTAAGTATTTTTCTAACTTATTTTGACTGGCTTGTAACAATAGTGTAGTTTGCTTGTCACTAAACAAACGAAATCTGACCAGCCAAGTATTTTTCTAACTTATTTTGACTGGCTCGTAACAATAGTGTAGTTTGCTTGTCACTAAATAAACAAAATCTGACTAGTCAAATATTTTAGTAGCTTTTTTGGGAGCTCGTAACAATAGTGTAGATTGCTTGGCACTATGAAATCAAAATCTGACTAGCCAAGTATTTTTCTAGCTTTTTATTAAAAGATTGTAACAATAGTGTATATTTCTTGGTAATAAACAAACAAAACCTGACTAGACAAGTATTTAAAGTAGCTAATTTTTGATAGCTCGTAACAATAGTGTAGTTGCGTTGTTGACGACTCCCACTATAGAGCTGATTAAAATTATTGTTATCTTTGTTCGAAATAGAGAATGATTAAAAAGTTGCATCGAACCGTCAGCGTTCAATGAGGGAGTAGCACGTCTCAATATAATGTCGCCTGAACCGAGAGCAAGGCTAACAGTCGATCGCAATGGAGTGGTGTATGACATAAATCATGGGATATAGCGGGAGAACAACGGGACTCGATGGCCTAAAAGAAGTGGATCTTCAGCAAAGGCTTTCCAGTTATATATCAATCAACAGTCTATCTGCGATCACTACTGAACATACCTACACCTTTGTCGTAGCAACTCATATGAAACTCTGCCTCCCTTATCCAGATATATAGTCATCGGCCTATCGAGCTAAACTATATCCTCCACTGCACTTACCTGTACTTACGCGGTTTCAATTCCAGAACATATCTGGCAATACTACTAAATCTTATTAATTCAGGTTTTATCCTTTCTGACCATAAGGGTACTGAAGATTAAAGCTCCTTATGGATAAATTAATTGCGTTGTTTAATAAAAATTCCTATTATGTTTCTAAATCCGCCGTTTTTAGGCATTGTAACCGGGAGTATCTTCCGCAGAATAGATTCAAATATGGATAGCAATGCGTAGGTAATATGCACGCCCTGTGATTCCAATATCGCCACGTGGTCTGGTCGTGGTACATTAGCTGATCCAGGTTATGTTCGGCTCCAAAGCAACATCCAAGTCTTAAAAGTATAGACTCTCAGACAGTTAGCAGGTAACGGTATATGTGTCAGCTCCATAAAAAAAATATTATATTACTATTCTGCATGCAGACCATATAATTACAACCATAATCACAATACCATATAAATTTGTAAGTTCGCGTCAAAAGTACTTCCTGTCGGCCTATTTGATTATAGAAATATTTGCATTTGACTTGATCATCATGAATTTAGAGAGCTGTGAAACACGCATCTCAGTCCTATAAGGCAGCAGAAATAATGCGATTGAAATGAAGCTTATGACAACTCAACAAACTAAGCTTATCTGGCCTCATGCCTGCTGTAGAGTTGCGAGTAGTAAATTTATGGAAAAATATAACTTGTCAATCATTTTTATCACATGTATGTAGGTCTTTAAACTAAAGCAAGTTAACAAGTCTTAAAAATAGTGCTGGTCTTTTCACAATGTTAAACGTAGAAAAGGATAGCTCTATTTTTGTACCGTCACCATTATCAATTTTAAATTTTACGAGACACATCGAGACTTGCTTGCGAGCACAATAACAAGCTCAACTTGGTGTGTTCGCTAGCGAATAATTCTGTTGTGTCTAATAACAACACCTACCTAATGTATGTAACAATAAATTGTTACGTTGGTGTTTAATAAACTTTTTCATTTTCATTTCATTCATACTTGTCATTAAGTAATATGATGTATGTACAGCAAAATAGGCACTAGTATAATGTTAAACCACTTTCTATTGACGCTATCACTTATAAATTAGGCCACACTAAGTGCGTGGCTTTTATAGGTTCCTTTAAATGAACTGAATAGTTAGTTTGCTCTACCCTCTAAGGAGCCTCTTATTAACGATCCCCGACTACAAATGTAAATCGAGTAGTACAAAGCAATATATTAGACACACCTATTTACGCGGCTTACTATCATCGTTTAAAGCAGGGTTATTATTTTTTTTTTTACATACCCAAGTGATGGTAAATGGAAAACCATGCCTTTAGACCGAACAACACTTCGTAGCACGACTATCCGTGAGAAAAAAACTATATCCCCTGATTATATCCCCTGATCAGGGATAAGCTACCTAATCACTGCCGTTCGTCCATGAAGGAAACACTATACACGATTTCTCACAATACTATACTTTTTTACACACTTGTACAATATTCCAGATTTGAATTGACTATACATAAATCAACATGGGTACTTATTCTGGGAATAACACAAAGATAGCGCGATCCCAGAGGATGATCACGCCATCTGTCGACAGGGAAGGTATACTGCACGAACAGAGATAAAATGAACGTGTCCAAAGCAAGACAACATGGAAAAGGAGAAGTTTGCAGCCGTTTATTACACTTATATTATTTTATTTTTTATAAATATAATACGGCAATACACACATCGCCATCTAGCCCCAAAGTAAGCGTAGCATGTGTTATGGGTACTAAGGTGACTGAAGAATATTTATATTAATAATATAAATAAATACTTAGAATATACAGATAAACACCCAGACGCTGAAAAACATTCATGCTCATCACACAAACATTTTCCAGTTGTGGGAATCGAACCCACGGCCACACTCAGAAAGCAGGGTCGCTGCAAACTGCGCCAATCGGCCGTCAATAAATAAATACTTACCTTTAAAACATAATCATCATATAAACCCATTACCGGCCCACTACAGAGCACGGGTCTTCTCCCACAATGAAAAGGGGTTAAGGTCGTAGTCCACCAAACTGGCTCAGTGCGGACTGGTGGACTCCACACACCTTTGAGAACATTATGAAGAACTCTCAGACATGCAGGTTTCCTCACGATGTTTTCCTTCACCGTTGAAGCGAGTGACATTTTAATTGCTAAAAAGGTACGTAACTTAGTAAAGCTGGCTGTCTGGGATTCGAGCTCGGCCCCCCGATAGTGAAATCGAAGTCCTACCCAATGGGCTGTCACCGAAACATAATAAAACATTATAATAAATGTCTATTACGTAATATAAAGGGCCTTGTTATATTGATTACACTGACGTATTTCATATTACGTCAGTGATTGTTGAGGAAGTTTTGCTCAGTATCTACCTACCGCCCTGAGTCCTGCAAAAGGTTGTAAACTGAAAAATTATGGTGAAAAAGACCAATCTGCTGAGTTTCTTACCGCCTCTTCTCGGTGGAATCTGCCTTCCTAACCGGTAGTAGAGTCACTACAAAAAGACTGACTTGACGTTTCAAAAGTGCTTATAAATAGGGCCTACTTGAAATAAATGAATTTAGAATTTTTTTAAACCTTATGTGTGGATGTCTCACGTGCCTGTTATAAACTCGGCAATCATGTCAATCAGACCAGAAAACAACATTTTTTTTTTTATTTCTCTACAAGTTAGCCCTTGAATTTAATCACAGCCGGTCGTAAGTGATGATGCAGTCTAAAATAGCGGGCTAATCTTTTAGGGTATATGGTAGTCATACCCCTAATTGGTTTAAAGGCGACATCCCACCGGAACACTGAATCACTTAGCGGCACGTCTTTGTCGGTACTGTGGTAACCAGCCAAAGCCTTCCATCAGACAAAAAATGCTGTTTGGTGGCATAAATAATTAGGTAACTATGGCTGAAAGTCAAAGTCAAAGTCAAAAATATCTTTATTCAAGTAGGCCCATAGGTGGCACTTTTGATGCGTACATAAGAATTACACGGTAGTGAGATGATGGCGATAGCCACATTCGTAAACTTAAAACTTTAAGCTACGAGGGTTCCAAACGCGTCCTGGTCTAAGAAGAAGCCCACAACAAACTTAGCAGGGAGTTTTTTTTTTGTTATCACCATCTCACAATGTCATTTTAAATTATTAGTGCTGCTGTTGTACTTCCCCGGACAAGCCCTGTCACAGAAAGCTCAACTGCCAATAAAATTACTGAAGTAGTGAAGTGTAGAAATATTTCACCTTAGCCGATCCATCTGCACCAGTCCAAACACAATCTGTCAAGATCGCGACATCCATCTAAGAAAATCAACGCACGTTCCTTTTCGAAGCCAACACAAATAAATAAAATTTGCTGAAAGTAAACGCTGTAGGGTTGGCTCTTATTCATTTTATGAATATTATTCAGTTCCCTTGAATGCAATATCGTCTAGTTGTAACTGATGATGCCGTCTTGGATGGTACCGGGCTAAATTACAACCTGCATCATAATGCTCAGTCGCGACCATTTTGTTTCTGCAGCATCACAACCGGATATATATTATTAGATATAACCTTATATTATATATCCAGTACTAACATATATATTCTTTGTAAATATTAATGTTACTTTGTAATTATTATTATATTTTAAATCAAATTATTGTTCATAGAGTGGTGTTATATTAAACGAATCATTTGAAAAAAAAACCCCTATGGATATTGACGCAAACATAAATAAATAAATAAATAAATATACTACGACAATACACACATCGCCATCTAGTCCCAAAGTAAGCGTAGCTTGTGTTATGGGTACTAAGATAACTGATGAATAATTTTTATGAATAATATACATAAATACTTATAATATATAGATAAACACCCAGACACTGAAAAACATTCATGTTCATCACACAAATATTGTCCAGTTGTGGGAATCGAACCCACGGCCTTGGACTCAGAAAGCAGGGTCGCTGCCCACTGCGCCAATCGGCCGTCAAAATGTTATGAAACAAAACATAACATTTTTTTGTACAAGACACTATTAATTATGATATTTTAAACGACCAGAGAGAGAACAGAGGCAATTTGGGAATTTATAATTTCTAACCTATCCAAGACTGACAAAAACGTGACGCCAAGCGATTTAGCGTTTCCGTACGATTTCGAGGTATGGATTTGATAATTGCCTATTTACCCCCTAATAAGTTAGCCCGGTAGCATCTCAGACGGCATCATCAGTTACAACTACATGATATTGCACCTTTTTTTCGGCTTCGCAAGGCTGCCTTTGCACCCTAGCACGAAGTGTTATTACTGTTTTATTGCACAGTTTATAGTAGGTTTATATAAAAATACTAAATTTGCGTTTTAACAAAGCCCGAATAAATAATAAATCAAGTTGAATGCTCATCCATGGGCAACCCTTATGTTTATCTTCGCACCCAATGTATATTTCAAACACCTGAACCAATAAGTACAAAGATCGTCGCCAAACAAAACTTAGGGTATACCTCACACAATTTCTTGGGCTCTGTCCAAATAGAACAAGGGAGAAATCACACTTGTACGCAAGAATTAATATGTAGGAGTGAGTAAGACTTAATGTTTTAAATAATCATCTTTCTTTCCTATGGTTCAGTAGTAAATTTCCGTGCGTGTGTCTTGCACAAATTCTTAAATGGCACGCATTATTTGTAGTAAAAGATATTATATAAAAGGTATCGTTAAGCACTCAGCACTATCACAATTTACTAGTGGCGGAAATTACTCCTAGATTAGATATATTTTTCATGAGTTTATGAGATAATATATACCTCTATTTTGTATAGTAAATATTCTCACCAGGTAGAGTTAAGATAGCCACGAAGATGAGTGGTCTTAAAATTACCCCTACCTGGTGTCAAGTGGATCTCAACCTGATGTCAAACAAAAACATCGTCTAGGAAACAAAGCAACACTTCGCTGGCCATGGTAGCGCTGTGTCTATCAACCTGTAATGTATTAAGCCTCATTTGTCTATAGTAACATCGGCAACCACGAACTTCAGATCGAGCAATTCTGCTTGACGTCAGAAAGAAGCACGGTGGTAGTACTTCCCCGGACAAGCTCTGTCATATGCTGATTTACAGAGCTTGTCCGGGCGCTATGTCAGCTGATGTCTGTCAGCTCCACTACTTCGTTAACCGTAGACGCGAGGTTCTTACAGCTTAGTATTTAAATCGCGTACCGTTTTTATGTTATGACAATAACAATATGATTAAAAAACCTAAAACTAAATAATAATTAATTTACTAAATAATAACTAATTATTAAACCTACAGTTTTAAGCACACCCACAGAGGCCTTTGAAAAACGATAAACAGGAAACATTTCGTTGACGCATTTACTCTGCCAAAAGCAGGAGAATCTGTACGGTGTAATTTATAATTTCTTAAAACTTTATAGTCAACACCAAACAGATCAGCAATGTACCCTCTACGTTTTCCTCCGAAACCGGAGCATCCTTAGGAGATGTTGACTTTACAATGAATAATTGTTAAGTGACCATTGATCAGTGATCACCGGATGATCCAGTTTCACTGATCTGAAGCTGCAAATTAAGCTTAGTATTCATAATATATCATGGAATTCCGCAAAGTAACGCCTGCTTGTATCCAATATCCAGCTGCAGGGTTTGCAATTTTGCCGATGTCAATAGTTTGTTTCCGATCTGATTGCGTATTTGTGTGTGTCTTCCCCGATTACTACCGTTAACTAAGTCGGTTGACAGGTGACGAGGGAAAGCTCACTTTGTATTCTTCTCATATATCTTGCATTACTTCTGCGGAATTGAGTTTGTGCGAAACCTAACTTTGTTTTCCACTTGGATAGAGCATCTCTGACTTATGCATTTTATATCAGGGGCGTTGGTCAGTGTATTCATAAAGGCATAGTTGTAGTAGAGTTTTTTTTGACAGAGTTCAAATTCAAAATCAAAATTCATTTATTTATTTATTTATTTATATATTTATCTATTTATTTATTTATATATTTATTTATTTATGAATATCCTTAGTATACTTACAGCTAGCCAAAACGTTTACTAAGTCAGTAACAGATGTACATTACAAAAATATTAGTTCATTTGTCTGAAAATAATTTAGGAACTTAGCTAAACTTATATTATTTACTTAGCCCGGGGCTATTAAAAGAATGTATGAACGAATAAAAATTACAACAAATTAAATTAAATTAAATCATAAAAATAAGCTATATAACATTAAGAATAAAAAAAATAAAATAAAAATAATAACCAAAAATTCTAATTCTAAATAATAATAAAAACAAAACATTCAAACATATAATTAATATCTTAGATTACCTACTCTATGTCTAGTAGACCTAATATAATCAGTTTTGAAAAGTCAAGTATGTCTGTTTTTAGTGACTCTACCACCGTTTCGGAAGGCAGATTTTACCGAGAAGAACCCGGGAAGAAACTCAGCAGTTGCTCTTTTCCAACATAATTTTAAAATATAACAATCATTTTTCTATATTGTGTGAGATGAAAGCGGAGCGGCTTGCTTTCAGGCAACCTTGTCATTAAGAAATTCATCAATAGTATAGTAACTTCGATGTATTAAATGTGTTTTAATACATTCTTAAAAATTATGAAATGGTAAATCTAAGATTTAAGATTTATTCATAAAAGACCCTTTTGCACCCTTACATATAAAAAAAACCATTTAAGTCAAAATGTCGCACGCGAAAGAAACACTGTTTTGGCGCACATTATCTAAGGAGGCCAGAAAACTTTATGACATATAAAGTGTCCATTAAGCGTAGGCAGTAATTAATATCCTTTAAGTAGCTCCGATGAGGGTGGCATGTTCAGAATTGAACAAACCCTCCATAAAAAAAATTAAGAAAAAAAAAAGCCTTGTCATTCAAAAATTCATCAATAGTATATATAGTTCATTCTTACATTCTTTAAACTTATGTTATGGTAAATCTGGTATTACCTTCGGTACCATGTTACCAGCGTACCAGCTTTACTCAGCCCTACAAAGGTTTTCTGTTCTTTCCTAGAACGATATGCTGATATGACTAATTTATTACCGTTTCTAGTATTTTTAAAAAATATTCATCAGTCATCTTAGCACCCATAACACAAGCTACACTTACTTTGGGGCTAGATGACGATGTGTGTATTTTCGTAGTATATTCATTTATGTTATTAAAATATGGTTACGGGGTATCCCGTTACGATCTTTGACTGCATCATCACTTACCAGCAGGTGAAATTGCAGTCAAGCGTTAACTTACGGTGAAATAAAAAGAAAAGAAAACAGAAATTTCAATACCATTTATTTGTATGTATAAATTATGAATTCTGAAACCAGTTCATCTTTTTTATCTCACTGAAGCAATGCTCTGAAGATATTTTAAGAGTTTAAATCACCGGCGTGTAACAAATTGGATCTCAATGGTCCCATCCTTAACAATCGACGTTTTTCTTCGCCATAATACATCTTCATAGAAAATGCACGGAAGTTAATCTGACACAGCTACTCCGCTTTAACGTGTGGAAAAAATTTACCCTCAATTTTTAGTTCATGTATATTTCAGTAATAGGGATAACTTTTAGATAATGGTCGTTAAACTGACTTTAGGAGGTCCAGCGTTGGGTAAAAACAGCAATTATGCTGAGTTATGAACTTGAAATTTTATGAGGTAAACGCTGCATGCAAATAATATGACAATAATCATTGTATATATTCTACATGACCTTATTAAGACTACGCTAAAACACAAACATATTTGAAAAACAAGAGACCATTATATCCATTTAATTAAAATAGTAAAAGTCATGAAATTTTATTTATTTTTTATTAAAGGTAATTTAGGTAAACAATATTTTCATAATCTTTTAGTGTAAAGTATGTATTAAAATAGAATAAAAAATAAATGTGTTGATATAAATAAAAATAAATCCAATATAAAGAGATATTCTTCATGAATGTACGGATTTTTTTATATTTTCATAACGAACTTTAAACTAAAAAGTTATTTAAAGATTGTTGATATAATAAGGCATGTAAGAAAAAATGGAGTGTACCTTTTCCACCCTTACACACCACTTACCCTTACCACTATTATAAATGTGAATGTAAGTTTGTTTGTTACGCCTTGACGCGAAAACTACTGAACCGATCTTCATAAAACTTTTTATACATATTCTTGGGAGTATTAGAAATGATATAGTGTACTTTTCAATGAAAAAAAAAATTACGTAAGATAAAAAAATGTTTGTGAAAAAAATCTAAAAATCTCATAAATGACTATAGGTGTAGGCTATGTAGCAGTACGCTGCCTCCCAAAATTATGCGGGCGAAGCCGCAGGGCACATCTAGTATTATATAAACTTTAACACGATCATGGGACAAATATCAAAACCTAAGCGTTTTTTCCAATAGTTCCACGTGCTATGATAATCAAAATTAGGTACAAGAAAACTTGTGTCATTTAAATACTTTAGATAAAAACATTTTATTATCATATACATAGGACAAAAAAACCGCAAGCTTAAAATATAAGTCGTATTTTTACGGCAGTACTTTTTGCAAAATGATTCCGTATGTTTCCATCGCCTATATTGATTTACGATTAAGGCAACGTGCACACAAAACATCGCATGAATTTCAATGGCGACTTTAGACCGGGGAATATGGAATCTGACTGAATAAACATATTTCTTGATACTACACTGTGTCAATATTTGAAAAAACTTTATTTCTGTTTTATTATCCGAATATGGCAAAACGTTACTGCGTTTTACAACATAAATTGAATGCGGCGAAAGTGTGAATTTTAGAGTACCTATTTATTTAGTTCGAAAATATAGTGTTATAGTTTTTAGTTATAGTATTTTAATGAAAGTTTTAAAAAAATAATCTACAAATAGTTCATAATGTATGTTTAGCCTCCGGAAATTTAATTCTCAGAGTATCGGAACAAACTGAAATCTGAAAATATTATCTATCCTGTACTCTACTCTTTTTCTTCCTTGGACACCACCCTACCTTAAAGAACGATTCATCGATTCAAATTTCTTGGCCCGTGCACATCCCAAGGCTCTCAGCAATCCACCCGAGAAAATGTGCTTAGAATGGTGAAGTGTAACTCTCGCAGTTATTCGGAGTCATTTACAGTAAAAGCGGCAATGCTGTGGAATGAACTCCCTGATGACGTTCGACGCGCTAAATCCCTTACGATTTTTAAAAGTCGTGTAAGAAGGCACTACAAACATGTTAATGTTATATAGATATGTATGTGTATTTATGCATATTTATTAATATATATTATATTTATATAAATATATAAACTATATTACTACATTTATTTAATTATTTATGTATATAATATATATATTTTTTTTTATATAGAATTGCGATTTCCCGTCTCTCATTGCCTTATTCCAATAGTTAAGGTAGCCTGGAAGAGATCACTTTTAGTGATAAGGCCGCCTTTGGCATATAATTTATGTTAATGTAAGTGTTCCTGTGCGTGTTTCCTTTATTATGCAATAAAGTTGTTTAAATAAATAAAAATAAATGTATGACCGTAGCGTATGTTTTATTATACTATCTACCTACCAATGCAAAACTTTCAATAATATAAAGTTAAAGTTAATAATAAAGATCACAATTTATCTATAAGACCCTTATTATCTTTTAGAAGATTTCTGTATGATCATCATCAGCTCACTACTGCGCACGGGTCTCTTCTCAGAATGAGAAGGGTTTAGGCCGTAGTCCACCACTAATAATTGATAGAATTGGTAGACTTCACAAGCTGTTGAGAACATTGTGGAGAGCTCTCAAGCATACAGGTCCTCACGATGTTTTTCTTCACCGTTTAAAGCAAGTGATACTTAAATAACTTTAAACGCACATAACTTGTAAAAGTTAGAGGTGCGTGCTGGGATTCGAACTCGGTCCCGCGAAAGTGAAGTCGAGCTCCTATCTACTGAGCGATCACCGCTTTTTAAGAGTGCCCAAGGAACTAAAATTAGAAAGACTAAAAACCACTATTTGTCGAGAACATTGGGAGAACTCTCAGGCAGGTTTCCTCACGATGTTTTTCTTTACCTAATTCAGATGAAGTTTACAGTCTGTTTTATTATTTATTTATTTAGGAAAATACATTAATGCAGACAGACAGACACGGCCGGGGACTTTATTTTATAATATGTAACGAATTCAGTTTTATTTATTTAATTTTCTATTATGTATAAATACATATTATATCGTTGTATATATTTGTTGTATATATTTCTTGTGTGCGTGTGTATGTCACTGAACTCTGCTGGACCGATTTGTATGAATTTTTTGGTATGCGTTTGGGGTGGCACCCTGGATGGTTCAGATTCACAAATCAGCTCGACAGATGGCACTGGGTTCCACTAGTATGTATGTGGTATAACTTAATAGTAATTGGTAGTTTTTATTTTTTGGTGTTTTACGTTTAGAAGCATTGAATTGTCAGTCAAGATGTCAAACGTTGAGATATGTACTGGGAAAGAGGACTGTGAAATTATAAAAAGATGTACGCCGTTTTTTGCGGTGTTTGTATCAAGAAATAGGAAAAAATGAGCCTTTCGTCCCAAATTTATAAAATATCTGTGGGATATTTATATTTTTATTTATATTTGGTAAATTCTCTGTGGTATACATAAAAAGTGTGTACAATTCATTCATTCATTCGTTAGAAGATGTATTGTACGAGCGGTAACTCTTTCTGATATTACCTGTCTGGCGAAAGAAAGTGATCGATTCCCGGATAGCTCAATTCGGGAAATAAGTTTTTCCGAATGGTTGGGCGAATGATTCAATAAGGGAAATAAATGTTTACATCGGTTGTATCATCGTCCATTCTGAGAAATATTGCGATGTTGCATCTGATGTATAAATTTCACATTTGAGGGCTTCTGGATGAAAAAATAAATACTAGGCGAACAGGAAACTTGCGTGGTGGATATATGTAGTACAATTTCCTTTTCAAGCATTTCCGTGGTAGGTATATAAATAAAATGTCTTTATAATCTGGAACTAAAAGCCAAAACAACAATGACAATGCTTAGCATAGAGTTGGCCTGCCACCTGGAATTTAGCCTAGGATTCTTTAGAGACTAACAAACTATTCTCGTGGGGCTTTTAACTACAAGAATTCATTTATTTATTTTATATTACGACAATACACACATCGCCATCAAGCCCCAAAGTAAGCTTGGCTTTTGTCATAGGCACTAAGATAACCGATTAATAATTTATGAATAATATACATAAATACTTATGATATACCTACATATAAACACACAAACACTGAAAAACATTAATGTTCATCACACAAACATTTTTCCAGTTGTGGGAATCGAACCCCCACTACGCTAAACGGCCGTCAAAAAGAATATTAAGCTTTAATAAAAAAAAACACCAGGCACATCTTAACGGTGCCAATTATAATATTAATCTGTAAACAGTTAAGTGATAATAAATTACAATTTAAAATCTTTCCTCATTTTACCAAATATGTTTTGAGGAAATCAAAATTGCAGTTTAATGTACAATTTCTTCCATTTTTACACCAAATATGTAACTACAGTGCCATTTGTAATCTCTTCAATATATTAACACCACACACACATATCCTCCAACACGTACGATTTGCTTTGACAAAGCTACAGCTACCCTATAAAATAGGGTCCCATTGAAAAGCGTCCAGCCTCAGAAAACTTGCTTGAACGCAATCGAGGATTCGTTTTAGCATCGAACTCTATACCGTCAAATAAAACCTATACCTTTAAATTTTTATTTTACATATATTTTTTTAAATGGATGCAATATCTATAAATAAAGATTATTATTATTAATGCATAAGTTTAAAGAATATTTTAAAACACATTTATTACAAAAAGATTACTTACCATACTACTGATGATATACATCTGGCTCCACTTAAACTGGAAACATGAATAAAACTCTAATGTTCGTTATAACAATAGATATGTATTAACTATGTAGCTTGACTCGACAACAAAGTAAAAAAGTCCCTACCCTACATCAAACTCAGGTAATTATTATCGGTAGTCGGAACCTAATCTCAAGAGTTGACTGCTTTTCCCTGCCGCCCATAGAATTCAATAGCTTCATAATTTCGTACTCTTACAGCGTTAGAAATCTGTAACTATGGATTCCACTCTAAGTTGGACTAATCACTTAAAGGAAGTCAGCAGGAAAACTTTTGCAACTCTAGGCTCTTTGCGTCGCCTTCAATTTTTCCTTCCGATTCCTACCAAGATTATGTTAGCACAGACTCTCCTTCATCCTATTCTGGATTACGCTGACGCAAGCTTTGTTAACTTACCTGACGATCACTTAAATAAACTTGAGAGACTTCAACATTAGCATTCGGTTCATATTTGGGTTACGTAAATATGACCATGTATCACAATTTCGTTCTCGTCTCAAGTGGTTACCTATTCAACTTCGCCGGAATTTGCACATTCTTTCTATTCTCTACTGTGTGTTGGTTTTCCCTTCTCCACCTTATTTAAAGGAAAAATTTGAATTCGTTGGTCGCCCTGGTGAAGTTCACATAATTCATCTTTCTTCCACGGATCTTTCCCTGTTCAGGCTGTTAAGCTTTGGAATGCCTTGCTTCTTGAAATCCGTGAGGCACAGTCTATTACCATTTCTAAAAAACTTGTCAAAGATCATTTTAAGCCCATAGAATTCAAAAGTTCATTTTTTGTCTGAATCTGCGGATCTTTAACATGCCTTTTCCCTTCTTTTTTATTTGTGGTTTGACAATATTGTATATATTTACTTATTATTGATATTAATTATATTGGTATATATTAATTATTATCACTATCTATATATTTTATGGTAAGTTTATTATATGTATATTGTATATATTATATTTGTATATATAGGTATATAATATGCATGTTTATTTAAATGCACCAACTACCTGGCTATTTTTTAACTATTATTATATTTTAACTATTTTTTTTTCGCGGGTAGGTGTTAAAATAAAAACACATGTTTGTTAGCACTCTTGGTTTTTAATTTGATTTTATTATATAACTAAAGTTTACAGTTAATTAAATGTGCTAAAAGTTGTTCTACCTACCAGCTACTCTTTCCTACAATATTTATAAACACCAAATATAGTTCCTTCGCTTTTCGCCCTAACCTATAAAACTACAATGGAATCAATCCAACAAACTGTCACTGAGTTGGGCGAACACTTTACCCAAAGAATGGCTGAGTTCCAGCGCAGCCTCCAGAGTTCCGTTCCTGCAACCAGTCCAACATCCAACATAAATGCACAGTTTGCTGCTTTTAGAAGTTTCATCCTAAGTGCTCTTGAAGCACTTCAATCTCAAGTTCAACTCCTCTTTAAAATGCAAGATGATATGGAAATGAGAAGCAGGAGGAAGATTTTGCTTATTCATGGTGTGCCGGAGAGCAAGGGTGAGAAGTTGGATGTAACTGTCACAAAGATTTTGTCGCAGCACCTCACAATGGTTGGTATCAATGAGTCATGTGTAAATCGCTGTCACCGTCTTGGTAGTCCCAGGTCTGACAAGCCAAGGGCAATCCTCATAAAATTCAATGACCAATCATTTAGAAATAAGGTATGGTTTGGTAAAACTGGCTTTAAAAATACTGGCATAACTGTTTCTGAATTTTTGACAAAGGAACGGCATAATGTTTTTATGGCAGCTCGCAAGCGTCTTGGTATTACAAAGTGCTGGACCAAAGATGGACGTATTGTAGTTGTCGGTTCTGATGGCACACGAAATTATATAATCTCCATGGCTGAGCTCAACATTCTTGCTACCGAGTCTCAAGCTCCTGCGCAGGGGCTAAAAGCAGCTGCTTCAACTAGTTCTGCAAACCCGGATCCCAAGCTAGTCAGAGTGAATAGACTAAGGAAAGTCACTAAGCGATAGAATATAAACCATTTCCCTTTTTAAAATTCCAGTAACAATTATTGTGTTGCAATTTGTTTTTATCAGATCGCTCATTTTAGGCAAACTATTTGTAATTTGTCTAGTCTTTTTGATATTATTTTATACCGTTTGGACGGTTAATTAAAAATAACTTATTTAATTATGTCTATTGAAATATGTCACAACACTCACTAACACCATACCTACTAATTTTCATATTTAATTGACACCTGTCAAATAATTGCAATTGTTATTCTTATTTCTGCCATAGACAATTTAGACGTTTCTTTTTACGTTGTTAATATTAATTACCGGTTATTGTGAGTTCAAAGAGGATCCAAACACTTGCAGTGTTCTAGGAATCTATGAAGTGTATTATTTATACACTTTTGCATGTCATGTAAGTTTTTGTTTTGTTTTGTGTTTACTTGCTTTAGGGTTAATGCTAAATTGTAAGTCTTATATGTTGCAATCTCTTACTTAAGTAGCTGGCGGGTAAATTACCTGTATAGTTTGTACAGGAACTTTTACACGTCGTAAAGCTTAAATATTCTTATTATTACTATTATTTTTATTTTTGTTATTATTATTAATCTTATTTTTATTATTATTATTATTATTTTTTTTAAATTTATTTTATATCACTATTTATATTTTATTTAAATATATATATATATATATTTTTTTTTTTTTTATTTATTTATTTATTTATTTATTTTTTTTTTATTTTTTTTAATGTTATTTTATTTTCTTTGTTATGAGTTCAAATGACAGTACTCATGATAGATCAGATGACAACTATTTCACTGCCTCATCATCACCTTCACTTAATGAGAGCTTCCATAGTGTGTCGACTCCTCTCTGTTCCCTTCTTGATTCTACTTTTTCCCCTTTTCCAAAAAACTTTAACGTCATTCATATTAATGCTCAAAGCATTCCTGCACACTTCATGGACTTGTTAGATTCTTTTGATAATAAAAATATTCACGCTATACTTGTCTCTGAAACGTTTCTGAAACCAAACCTTCCGTCTACATCGTATTCCATTCCTAACTTCCATTTGATCCGCAACGATCGTACTGGTAAGGGTGGTGGGGGTGTTGCTATTTATCTTCGTAGTCATATCCCCTTTACGATTCTGAATTCTTCTCCTTCACAATATTCTGAGTCAGCTGAGCATATTTTTATTGAGGTGTTATTTGGCCGTCTTAAACTCTTACTCGGTGTGTTTTATAGTCCGTCGCTCTCTATAAATTATTTTGATAGCTTTGAAAATCTTCTTGAACAATATGTCGTGACTGTTGATCACACTATCATTATGGGAGACTTTAACACATGTATTATTAAGGATGACATACGTGCAAGGCGGCTCATGAACATAATAAATAGTGTTAACCTTTGTTTACTTCCAACGCAGGCCACACACTTCTTTCCAAATTGTACTCCCTCTAAATTGGACTTAATGATTACCTCGTCTGCAGAACACGTTGTCACTCACGGTCAATTTTCAGCAGATGCGTTCTCTTACCATGATCTTATATATTTGTCGTACAAAATCCGCCCTCCAAAAGTTAAGCCCACTGTTGTCATGAGACGTAGTTTTAAGAATTTCAATAATGATTGTTTCATGTCTGATCTTAATAACATTCATTGGGACTCTATTCTTGGTGCTAATACTGCTGACGACAAGATCTCCATTTTTAACTCAATCCTGACCGAACTCTTTGATAAGCACGCTCCCCTTCGTCCAATTAAACTGAAGCATCTCCCTGCGCCATGGTTGACACAAGATATCCGGGCACTGATGGCGAAGCGTAATGCTGCCAAAGCCAAGTACAAGCGCAACCCAACTGACAGCTATCTCAATAAATATAAGCATCTGCGTAACCGTTGTAATAAAATCTGCAGGGACGCACAGCGGAGCTATATTTTCTCCTCCGTTGAAAACTGTGGCAGTACTGGGATTTGGAGATTCTTGGAGACACTCGGTTTTGGCCGGCAACGCTTGAGCGCCCCATGTGACCTGGATATTGATGCTCTTAATCGCCATTTCACTTCAATTTCGCCTATGGATCCACAGAATAAATGCAGCACCTTAAGTCATCTTAAGACTCTTTCTCCTTTAAACTGCGCTCCATTTCATTTCTGTCCTATAACTCCGGCTGAGGTAAAAAAACATGTCCTGGCAATTAAGTCCAATGCTACTGGGTGTGACGGAATTAACCGCAAAATGATTTTTCTTCTCCTAGATACTGTGGCGCCAGTACTTTCGCATATTTTTAATTTCTCTTTATCTTCTGGAGAGTTTCCTAAATCTTGGCGTAAAGCTCACATTATTCCTATACCTAAGGCTAAAAATCCAATTTCTTTCTCTCAGTATCGCCCTATCTCCATTCTTCCCTTTTTATCTAAAGTATTGGAGCGCATCGTGCATTTCCAGCTTAACTCTTTCCTGGTCAATAACAATATCCTCAGTCCGTATCAGTCCGGTTTTAGACGCGGCCATAGTACTGTAACTGCTCTTGTTAAAGTTTGTGACGATATACGTGCTAATATGGACAATCAGCTTATTACAATCCTTGCTTTATTAGATTTCAGCAATGCCTTCAACACTGTGGATTTTGATATCCTCCTTGCTATTCTCAAATCCATTAACATCTCAGAGGCAGCTATTGATTGGTTCCATAGCTACTTAAATGGACGTCAGCAATGTGTTTATAGTCAAAATAAATTCTCCTCCTATTCTTCTCTCACTGCTGGTGTTCCTCAAGGTGGCGTCCTCTCCCCTCTTCTATTTGCTATTTTTATAAACACTGTTTCAAAACAACTTTCTTCCAGCTTTCATCTCTATGCCGATGACTTACAAGTTTATATTGGATCCCCCTCACACAGTATTTGTGAGGGCATTGCTGAGGTTAACAATGAACTACTCAGTATCTACACATGGAGTAATTCATATGGGCTATGTGTTAATCCCAATAAGTCACAAGTAATTATTATTGGCAGCCGTCAGCAATTAGCAAAAGTTAATTTTAGCACTCTTCCTTCTGTTCGCTTTAACTCTACTGATTTGCTTCTTAGCACTACAGTAAAGAATCTCGGCCTGCTTATGGATACCACCCTATCCTGGTCACCTCAAGTAGCTGAGGTGAGTCGTAAAGTTTTTGCTTCGATCGGTTATTTAAAACGTTGGAAAAATTTCCTTCCAGTTAAAACGAAAATTTCTCTTGCACAATCTCTTCTTCTTCCGTTACTTGACTACGCTGACTCATGCTATCCTGATCTTACCGAAGAACTGCTGAACAAACTCGAGCGCCTACAAAATTTATGTATCCGGTTTGTTTTTGGACTGCGTAAATTTGACCACATTTCGGAGTACCGGGTTAGACTTAAATGGCTGCCGATCAGATTGCGTCGTGAACTTCATCTCCTCTCATTCTTGTACTCTATCCTAAATAATCCAGTTACACCCTCGTACCTTAAATACCGTTTTCGCTATATTTCTGATTCTGCCTCACATACTGACCTCCGATCTCGGCACGATAACCGCCTGGTACTCCCATTTTGCAAAACCAAGTTCTTCGGTAACTCTTCCACTTTTAAGGCTGTTGTTCTTTGGAATAATTTGCCTGCTGACATCCGTAAAAGTCAATCCCTTCCCATATTTAAATGTCGTCTTAAAGACTACTATCTGTCTTTGAGTGATGTAATTTGAACAAATATCGTAATTAATGTGTTTTTTTTTTTTGTATTTTTCTTTTTTCATTATTTAATTATGTATGTATTTATATATATATATTTATTATATATGTATTTATATATTTATTTATATTATATGTATGTCTATTTATTGCCGAATATATATGTATATTATATGTAGTATAATTGCACTATCCCGCTCTCTTGCAGCTTTTCCTTCTGTCAGAGGTTGCCTGTAAGAGATTGCTTGCAGCAATAAGGCCGCCTTTGCATGCCTACAATTCTTGTTGTTGTTTATTCTATATTTTATGTATATTCTGATGTTTGTGTGCAATAAAGTATTTCTTCTTCTTCTTCTTCTTCTGGCCTGGCAGAGATCGCTATGTAGCGATAAGGCCGCCAAATTGTATACTTTTTGTTGAATTTTTACTTATAATTTTACTATCTGAAGCCATACCTCTATGGCTTTTTCTTCAGCAGAGAGGATCCCCAGGTTGAAATGAATAGAAGGTTGCTGTCACATGATAGTTGTAATGGCCGTCCAATCTATAAGGCATGGGAATGGAAAAAGCCCAATTTTTGTTCGAGTTCCCGAGCCGAGAACCGTAAGCCATTTGAATTTGAATGTGAGCTACTGTTGCTTAGTCAGAACTCAGAACTCGGGAGCGCATCCTTCTTTCTCGTTCGTATTTATTTCGAGACGCCAGTTCGATCACCAATAGCCCAGCTCACAGCCCACAAGGGACAAAGGTAAATAATTCCCGAACCCGCCCAATTCCCGGGGTTCAAGGTCAAGTACATATTGGGCAGACCCCGAAATTGAATTCGAGAGGAATGATTTATTGAGTGACAAGGCTCGCCTGTCTCAGATATTTTGTTATTTCAACGCGCCAGACGGTAAAATTTGGTTACTTATTAAATATTTGTCTTTGTATACGAGGCTGAGAATTATTTATTTTCCTGGCACAAGGGTCCTATTCTCTTGGACATTGAAATAGAACGTACAGAATCCTCATTCAGCTATTTATATACAGTGCATTGTGTCCAAAGACAGTGAAAACGTCCCGCGAACGTCTCACTCTACACCCGCGGTTTGTTAGCTCACAAACTATTTTCCATTTTATAGTAAACGTTTAGAGCATTTTAGGTAAAATAATTACTGTCAACTGCTAAATAGTAGATGTTTCAATATTAGTCGTGCACACGGTTTCCGTCTGTTCTCAATTCCATGCTCTTGTACATAAATTCTCATAAGGAGAAAAAACACCGCGATTTTGAAACTGGTGTCTTCATTGGTGCTATACTCCTATTAGTCTTACCGTAATGATATATAGTCTTCCTCGATAAAGAGTTTTTGAAATCATGTTCCTGAGATCATCGCGTTCAAGTAAACAAACAAACAAACACTCCAGCTTAATACATTAAGTATTTATTATATTTTTATTTTTATTTTAATTTAATACCTAGAATAATCACAAAGAAAATAACACAAACACAAATTAAGTTTGTATAGTGGATCGCGAAGTCCTGGGATCAATTCCTAGGTTGGGTCAATAAATAGTATTGAGTTTTTGTGTCTAGCGGTAGAAAACTTGCGTTGTCAAACACTGTAATTACCTCGGTGAAAACGTAAAGACGTAAAGGGTACAGATCTCTTTGAAAAACAATCTACTCAAAACCCTCGAATTTACCTACTTGCCTACTCATCCTTACCCTTTATATCACATCCATGAAATATTTCCTCCGGCCAATTACACTAATGGGGCAACTCGGGACTGCCCTGAACAACCCGCTTGAGATCTGATGTGGGCTTCAACGGAAGATTTACTCAACTACGAAATGACTATACTTATGCAATTTAAGCCTTCCTAAGGTTCTGAGTTATGCTAAATGAGGATAACTAAAACTATTAATAATCTATGTAGTTCATCATCTATCAACCAATAGACGCCCACTGCTGGACATCTTTCAAGAGTTCAAAATTCCACGGTTTGGGCCGCTTGGATCCAGCGGCTACCTGCGACGCGCTTAATGTCGTCTGTCCACCTCGTTGGGTTCGCCCAACGCTGCGCTAACGTATGCGGGGCTACCATTCCAGCACCTTGGGACCCCAACGTCCATTCTTTCTCCGATGTATGTGCCCCGCCCATTGCCACTTCAGCTTGTTGAGCTGTTGAGCTACGAGTATGTCGGTAACTCTGGTTCTTCTACGGATCTCCACATTTCTGATTTGATCACGTAGTGATACTCCGAGCATAGCTCTCTCCATCGCCCGCTGAGTGTCTATGAGCCTTCTTATGCGGCCTATAGTTAGCGACCATGATTCGCGAAAAAAAAATGATATCCTTGAACATATTTCTGACAAATGATTCAGTTCTCGTTATACAGGCTCCGCTAGTACGAGTGTCAAAGCAATCCTGTTGGCTTCATATTTTACTGTGTACAACTTGTAACCTATTTATAATGGACTTTATAAATGGTTCATTTACTTTTTGATCAATAAAGATTTTACTATGTTATTATTATATAGTTAGTACCCTGTACATCCATGTATGTTTGAATGAGAGTAACTTTATTCTACTATTACTTCTAAACAGTGGTTTTCCAATGCACGGATAACAATTATATCCCCCGATTATATCCCATGACATGGGTTGAAATTAACGTGTAAGTACACTAAAACCAAGTTACCAAAGCACGGCAAAAGATAATAGGAGAAGTTTGCCTCGTTTATTATAACACGTATATTAATTGGATATTATTTACACCTGTGCGCTAATGCTCGGAGAATCGATAAAGCTATGGGAGAAGATAACATTTTGCGCTTTTCCCGGGGAAACATGTCTCCTGCCCATGGCAGCCATACACATAATATATTGATGTGTATTATATATATGGCCCATATTTTATTATCTATATATATAAAAGAAAGTTGTGTTAGTTACACCATTTATAACCCATGGACGGCTGGACCAATTTTGATGATATTTGATTTTTTGGATTTCTCTTAGACCGGAATAGAATGATTAGTATCAATATATAAAATTAATTAAAAAAAAATGATCCGTGCAGGTACGAAGTTCCCCAGGATAGCTAGTATATATATTATTTTAAGCTTCTATAATTTTTTGGCCACACTCTCACTCGTTTTCCTTGTCTCGTACGTCCTAAGTTTGGGTGGTAGAAATTGATTGAGCATTCAGTCCGACTTTTGTAATTTTTTTTTTTGGCTGCGCAATAAAGTGAATAAATAAAAAGATAAAATCTCCACTTGAGAGCTCTATAGATAAACTAGGAATACAGTAAACGCGATAAATTTTCACTGGGGAAGGCGTGAGACGAGAAAAAGTAGGATATTTGTAAGTTTTGCAAACTACTCGTTGCATGAATAGTTTGCGAGGAAAATGCAGCCGCGTTGGCATCTGAGGCATACTTAATCGAGGCGCGCCATCCCCCGGGCCTTCTTCCGGGCTATAGGATGCGGCGTGCACTTCAATACACAAAAGCACTGCCTATCCTATTTTTATCAAATAAGTCGTACGGGAGGCTATTTACAAAAAATATATCCCCCCCTTAAATTATATCCCTTAACAGGTGATATAATTAACATCATCGTCTAAAGCACGGAAACATGGAATAGGAGATGTTTACCCCCGTTTATATATTATTTGGATACTATTTATACTTGTGCGCCAGTGCTGTGATACTTGATGAACCTGTGGGAGAAGAAAATTTCTTATCCTTTTCCCGGGGAGATAATTATCCTGGGTGGCGCAGCAGTGAGCGCAGTTGGAAGCTCCGGGTTCGATTCGCTGCAGGTGAAATTTGGGAATTTGCAAATCCTACTGTGGTCTATTCTGGTAAGATGCTTGGGCCGTGGCCAGTTACCAATCAAACGTTAAATCCAAGCGACTTAGCGTTCCGATACGATGTCGAACCGAGTAAGAGTATGGGTTTAATATATCTGCCAAACTCCCTAACAGGTTAGCCCGCTACCATATTACACTGAGATTGCAGTTAAGGGTTAACTTGTAGTGGAATAAAACAAAAAAAATTACCAATCCACTCATCTTGGCCAGCATGGCGGACTACGACTTTAACCTATCTCATTCTTAGACGAGACCAGTGCCATGTAGTGGGCCGATGACATGGGTCGACGATGATGTAACTACAGTTTTCTGATTCACTCTCTCTTATGAAAGATTTTGATCGACGCATCGCAGAACCTCCACATTAAAGTTTATGTGAGACTTGTTTTACATAATTTAAAACCCCTGGAATATATCAGCCGGCCAATTACACTAATGGGGCATCTAGGGACCGCCCCGGACAACCCGCCTGAGATCTGATGCTGGAAATCCACAGACGACTTATCAATTGATATGCAACAAACGATTGCGTGACAGAATACGTAAAGGATCGCGGTTGAACATGGGTATTGTATCTAACAATGTGTTTAGATCACAGAAAAGTTTGATGTTTTAATGGTGTATTTTTGACAAAGGAGCAAGTGGGTCACCAGATTTAAAGTGATCACCGCCGCCCATAAACATCCGCAACCAGTGGCGAGCACTGGGTTTCTTACCAGGGTATGCATCCAGCAGGGGAAATAGCATAAAATGGCAAAAATCCTCCTCCTTTACGAGCTATATAATATCAATTTTGGGGTAGGCAGTGCTTTTGTGCATGCATGAAGTGCATGCCAATGTCTGCAACACCAGAGTAGCCACCGATGCGTTGCCAGCTTTAAAACAAATCGATACATTTAACATAGTTATCCATAGTAGTAGTTAGTATAAATAGTTATCCAGATACATATACATGTTTTTTCCTTTTACGCCATTGGTTGCCTGGTAGAAATCGCTATGTAGCGATAAGGCTGCCAAATTGTACTTTCTTGATACGTATTTATATCACTGTAACTACATTTTTTCTTTGGTGTACAATAAAAGTGTATTCATTTATTCATTTATATACATAGAAATCCATAACAGCCCTTTGATGAATAAGCAGCTAATGCTATGGTTGTCACCGCGTATTTATATACGGACACGAATACGAAAAGTTGTAATACAAAAGTTTTTAGTATCTAAAATAGATAGATACGTAGTTAAACCGATTATAACTACGCCACACGTGTAACAAGGTTAAAGTCTTCCGTCTTCGATATTATCAACAATTCATCAGCAGGTGAGATAGCTGTCAAGAGCTAACTTGTAATCGAATTTAGAGAAAGAAATATTAGATTCTTCAACAAGGCGTAATAAAGCAATGTCTTGAGTTACGGGCGCCGGGCAAAATCTTAAGCAAACGAGGAATTACAGAGTAACTCCCGAGTGTAGCAAGGGTGTTGTATCAAGAATCCTGAGTGTAGCGAGGGTTTTAGGGGCGCCCGAAATGAAGGCAGCTTTAGCCCTGAGTTGAATACTCTACTTTTCACACCTCGAGAGGCAATAAAATCAAGTTTTGGAGGGATTGTTTTTACAGTCTACGATTTACGACGGCCGATTGGCGCAGTTTGCAGCGACCCTGCTTTCTGAGTCCAAGGCCGTGGTTTCGATTCCCACTACTGGAAAATGTTTGTGTGATGAGCGTGAATATTTTTCTGTGTCTGGGTGTCTGTATGTATATTCTAATTATTAATGTATATAACTCATAAAAATATTCATCAGTCACCTTAGTACCCATAACACAAGCTACGCTTACTTTAGGGCTAGATGGCGATGTGTGTATTGCCGTAGTATATTTATTTATTTATTATTTATTTAGTCTATACTCTATAGTTCGCGCTTCACAGGCTCTGGTAAGTGACAGGGACGCTATCATACGTTAGAGCGAGAAAGCAATGAAGAAGAAGAATAAACAGATTTTATTCAGATACGCCGTGCGCGATGTTCGTTATTCAAATCATAAAAGCCCCTAGAGACTCCAGTAAAACATTACTTACCCGCTAAGCCTATAGGATGTATTGACTTACGTGACGTTTCTTTACTAGGATATGTGATACGGCATTGCCAAGCGAGTGGTGTGAAAAAAACTTTTACACGGAGTTTGCTGCGGGCTTCTTTTTAGACCAGTAGCCTTACTACATGATTTGCTCGCTAGCAATCGAGAAGTCATTTTCGAGTCTAGAAGTACTTGAACAACTGTAAACTAGATCTAATTTGTATTGTACTAAAGCTTAAATTTGCCTAAAACTCTTCTCTTCGAGGACTTTTGACATAACGTTTGTAAAACAAATTCTGAAGTACAGGTTTGGCGAAACGAATGGTGACGTTAGGTAAATTTTACTTTGACGATACAGAGTTTAATATGCCTGGGACCCTCGTAGCTTTAGTTTTAAGTTTAAGAAAGTAGTTTTCGCCATCATCTCACTACCATGTATATATTTTTATGTAAAGTACTGTTACATGCCTTAAATACTAGCATAAATAATATTGCTTATACACACTTATTGATGAGTTAAACAATACAGTCAAATCAGCAATATGTCTCTTTATAAGGGAGTCTTAATTCTATAATCATTTTGATTGGTTTAAGTAAAGTCAATTATCTGAAAATAGTTATAAAATAATAAATAAACTGTGTTGTGAGTTTTTTTTTAGCTCCACCAAGTGCCAAACTCTAACAGTACACATCAAAAGTGCCATATGAATCAAATAAAGAAATATTTGACTTTGATTTACTGTAATACCCAATCCACGTAGTTGTACCCACACCATCTATCCTTGTATACTTTAGCTATTATCATAAAGAAGCTCTAAAGCCTATGCACACGGCGTTTACGAACGCGCGCTCACGACGCTCAGATGACAAAAGATCGGTTGGTCGCATTTTATGCCCAGTAACTCGGCGTGCTTTTACCCAGTTACACGGCGTGTTTTTGCCCAGTTACACGGCGTGTTCTTGCCCAGTTACACGGCGTGTTTTTGCCCAGTTACACGGCGTGTTTTTGCCCAGTTACACGGCGTGTTTTCGCCAAGTACTGGACCGGTAATGTTGATGATGATGATGATACAGAAGAACTTTGAACGCGCTTTCGCGTGTGTCTGCGTACAAAGCGACACAAGCCTTTGCATGAAACGCGTTCAAAGCGCGATACAAATGCGAAAATCCGCTTTTGGAAATCTCGTGAGCGCGCGTTCGTAAAACGAGAGTCGTCGCGTCAGCGCGTTAAAAACACACCGAGTGCATGGGCTCTTAGTGTATCCAATCCACTATTTATTAGTGGGTATACAAAAGCAGTGTTAACCAAAGGTTCACTCTCGAGACCGATTTTATTAGCCCTAGCAGGCACTTATCCCAAATTTTATAGTCGTACAAGCGATAAAGGCAATAGTAATATTTTCAAGCTCACTTGTAGACGTTAATTTCCACACCGATGACCTCAAATTCGGTCATACGCAGTGAGATATCATAATAGAGAAGACCGCTTACGCCGCGCGCCGTTCTCCGAAAAAACGGTGTAGCTGTGTTCCAGTCTAATCTCATTGTTTTATTGTATCTAATTCATTGCGTAATTTTATATAAATATAAAATAAATATATAAATATAAATATACTACGACAATACGCACATCGCCATCTATCCCCAAAGTAAGCGTAGCTTGTGTTATGGGTACTAAGATAGCTGTTGAATATTTTTATAAATATAATACATATAAATACTTATAATATACAGATAAACACCCAGACACTGAAAAACAATCATGTTCATCACACAAACATTTTCCAGTTGTGGGAATGGAACCCACGGACTAGGACTCAGAAAACAGGGTAGATGCCCACTGGTGCAGTCGGCCGTTTATATGTATTTGTAGAATTAATTTTGTATCATCATATCAAACGCCAGATCCTCTTTTACGTAAAATGGGTGATAGATAGCAATTAAATATCACTTGCTATAGCGGTGAAGGAAAACATGGTGAGGAAACCTGCATTCCTGAGATTTCCACATAATGCCCTCAAAGACGTGTGAACCTAACATCTAAACCTTTTTTATATAGAGATAGGCGGGTATTGGGTTGATAATGGTGCTGCTGATACGCTAAATATTTCTAAGATATAGTTAAAATTTCAACTATGTTACTTTAAATCAATTATAGTGACCCAAATCTCTTTTATTAAAATAATTAAAAACTACAAGTCTTAATTTAAGGCTCGCTCTGTAAAAACAGAATATAGTCCTGATCGAAATATTTCATGACCGCGTGGTCCAGTACTTTGTCAGGGGCGAGCATTGCGCGTATAACCTCTCCCAAGACGGTTATTTTGCTTATTGGGCCACAAGGGAAGAAGCGAAATGGACTGCTCCGTCCGGGATACAGAATTGGATTCCGAAGTTCACGGCCCGACGTATGTACGGAAAATTGCGATAACGAACTAGACTGACTGGTTTTATTCCCTTTGGCGCTTAACTGCGGTCTCACCTTATAGTAAGTGACAGTCTAAGATAAAATCAATGTCAAATATTTTATTTTTCAAATAGGCACATAGATTTGTTCATTGCACCGAGAGAGAAACGAGTGAGAGTTTAAGATAGAGTGAATATATTAACCCATCTCGACAATTATCATTACACTCAGCTATCATTTGGGATACCGTTGGGAGAATTTTAGTACAGCAGTGGACTGTTATAGGCTACTAATGAAATATAGTTACCCGACTAAGATATAGTAAATTTAGTAACCCAACATAATCAAAACGGCAATCATAACCATCTTAAGTGTATTAATGTCTAATGGTTGGGATATAAGAGAAGTGGAGTTAAAGTACAAACTGACCCCGCCGCACTGAAATTTAAATATAAATAAATAAATAAATATACTACGACATTACACACATCGCCACCTAGCCCCAAAGTAAGCGTAGCTTGTGTTATGGGTGCTAAGATAGCTGATGAATATTTCTATGAATATAAAACACAGAATTACTTATAATATACAGATAAACACCCAGACACTGAAAAACATTCATGTTCATCACACAAACTTTTTCCAGTTGTGGGAATCGAACCCACGGCCACGACTCAGAAAGCAGGTTCGCTGCCCACTGCGCCAGGCGGCCGTCAAATATACTACGACAATATCGTAAAGTAAGCGTAGCTTGTGTCATAGGTGACTAATGAATATTTTTATGAATAATATACTTAAATACTAATAATATACAGATGAACACCCAGACACTGAAAACATTCACGTTCGTCACACAGACATTTTCTAGCTGTGAACTCGAACCCACAGCCTTGGACTCAGATAATAGGGTCGCTGCCTACTGCGCTAGTCGGCCATGATTGTCGGAGTTGGCGGGCTTTAACGATTATTAACACGTTTATTGAGTTCCCAACTCCGGATTATTGTTTCTTATTACCTCTCATTTTGGTTTTTTCGATGGGAATACTAATAATAATGTCAAATCCATGCTTAGAACTTTCCCATTGAAAGCAACTTTTAAGATATTTAACCGTCATAATAAAAAGGTCAATAAAACCTAACTAAAACTTTTTTTTCCTATATAGACGTGTGAGTGTCATGACGGTGCCCGGAAATGAGTTTTGGCCCCCACTGTGTCGTTCAGGACTTATGGTATTTGGAGGTCTTATTTCTGAAATTCGACATATTGTGCTATAAAATCGAAAATGGAATACTTGAATATTATTTTATTGTATGTGTACTGGAGCGTCTTTCTATTGAAGTCATAGTTAAACTTAAATGGGCCTTATATAAGGCACTTTTCATGGTCGATACAATTTTTTACATGTTAGTGGGATGATGGTTATAACAGCTATATTTGGAAATTGTTTTTTTTTTGTTTCCTCGCTCACTCTTAGTGATAAAGTCGCCTTTGCACCCTAGCACTGAGTACTGTTATTGTTTATTTATGAGCAGATAAATGATCATTGCTTAGCGTTAGTCGAAAGAATTACTCGGTAAAGAACCACTTTGAAATAACAAAGCACTGTCACTTATACCAACTCTAATAAACGGATCATGGTTCAAGCGAGTGTACAACTTTCCCTTCATTTTTCGGATGCATTCACATCATACTAAATTGTTAAGCAACCAAAATTAACAGAGACCAATAATCCATTGTTAGGAATGAGAAAAAGTTGTCAATAATGTGTCAAATATATGCTAAGAACTTCTACTTCTCTTTCTTCCCTGGGCTTGTCTCCGTACTTGGTCGGCCGGAACCTTCCGTTGTACGTAGTGCCACTGGTACAGCTCCCCGCTGGGTCACTCCAGCCAGCCGAACTCACTCCAGAAGCTAAGCAGGCCGCCCAGGTCGCCATGTGTTAGAAATTCAAACTTGTGGACAAAAGTCCACATAATTCTGTACTATAATTTTTATAATTTTTATTAGTGTTTTTACCTACACTTGGAGGAATTATCAATTTTATAAAAAAATCAATGTGTCATCTCTTGTTTCAAACGTGTCTCATTGTAATATAGACCTTTGAAAAAGTAGATCGAAACTGCAACTAGATGACGATATAAGACTGATGTGAAAGGCATATACTAATTTCGGCATCGACGGTAGGAGAGCCGTAGCTTAATTGGATAAAGCGCTCCGGCCGTGATTGCCGGAAAGTCGCAGGTTCAAATCCTGTCGGTTCCGAAAATTTTTATATGCATTTTCAATTTATAAAATTACGTACTATGATAAAGCCTACCCTTAAGTATTTGTAACTCGTACTGAAGATTTCGATTATATCATCTGCATACCCTCTATGCACGCTACTGTACAACAGGTAACCGAATTCCTAAATACTGTTGAAGGGTGCATAATGATTATAATTTAATTTAATAATCATAATTTTCATGAGGAATCGCCCTGTAAAAATATTAAATCAAAAGAAGCATATTTCTTTTTCCATAAAAACTAAGTAATTCAAAACATAGACAACACACATACAAAGGGTAAATAAGTAAACAATTGTATACAACCCTATTAATAAGAAAAAAATATTAGTACTAAGCTACTATTATTACTAATAATATTCACAGATAAGTCTCAAAGACGGTATAATAATATGGTAATACAATAATACAACTAAAGGATTTCAACTAATATTTCAGTTTTTGTTTACATTGTATAATTGGTACATTTGATCAAAATCGACGCAGTAGCTGAGACAAACATTTTTTTTATTCCACTAAAAGTCAGCCTTTGACTGCAATCTCTGATGGTAATTGAAGATACAGTCTAATACGGTAACGGGATGACCTGTGCGAAAGTATGGCAGTTATAATATGTAACCCTAATTGGGGAATCGTACCGGACCGCTAAAACGCTTGGCGGCACCCCTTTATCAGTATGGTGGTAACTGGTTACGGCCGACTGGCTGTCTGCAGTGAGCAGCGTGGGCTCGAGTCCCACAACTAGAAAAGGTTTGAGTGGTGAGCATGAATGGTTTGGTGTTTTTCTGTATATTATAAGTATTTATGTTAATTATTCATAAAATATTCATCAGTCATCTTAGTACCCATAGCACAAGCTACGCTTAATTTAAAGCGAGATGGCGATGTGTGCATTGTCGTCGAATATTTATTTTTATTTATGACTAACCACGGCAGGGGCCTCCCAAATTGCCCCTGCCAGCCTACCAGGGATCGATCCCGAGACCTCCCACTTAAAACGACAAACCACGAAACTGCGGGAGGTCGTCAAAAAGTTAAGAAACTAAAAGACACTTGCGCATTTTTAACATTAAGTGGGATGAATTCTTACAATGGTACCTAACATATCTGTTTTTTTTCAGTTCAACTTCGTGGGGAAGCTGTTGGGTCCAAAAGGCAACTCCTTGAAGCGGCTGCAAGAGGACACCATGTGCAAGATGGCCGTCTTAGGACGAGGATCTATGAAGGACCGTCAAAAGGTACTCGCATTACACACATCGACATCGTGGTTAACTACGGCCTAAACCCTTCTAATTGTGGGAGGAGAACCGTGTCCTGTTACCGTTAATGGGTTGATGCTGATATGGCGGGGGTTTTTTTTAATCCAATTTTATATGGTGATCAGGAAGAGGAGCTACGTTTGTCCGGTGACCCGAAGTTCGCTCACCTGTCCGACGAGCTGCACGTAGAAATCAGCGCTTTCGCCACGCCGGCTGAAGCTCACGCACGCATAGCGTACGCACTCGCCGAGCTGAGGAGGTTCTTAGTACCGGTACGTATTATTTAAAATTCTATCATTTATTATTTTTCTTTTTTTTTAAATTATCATTAAACTCTTTATTTGTATACCACAACATTAACATATATAAAATATGATAAAAACAGAAACATATCGAAAGAAGTAGAATACAAACGGCGGCCTTATCGCTTAATAGCGATCTCTGCCAGGCAACCTATGAATTAAGAAAAAAAAAGAAGAGGAGAATAGACTGCTGGTGGTACAAATTTTAAAATACATACATGCGAATAACTACATACTAATACATATACTAGTGTACATAAATAGATCAAAAGTAGATAATAAAATTATTAAATAAATAAAATAAATATAAAAATGAACTAATATATATAATAACAACACTTACATATTTAAATACTTTAACATGCAATAAATGAGTAAGTTATATGTTATTACTAGTCGTTGACAATATAATGGGCCTTAACTGTTTTTTTTAAATATCGCCAGTGATTTGGATCGTCGTATGCTCATTGGAAGCGAATTCCACAATTCCATAGCTCGTACGCTAAACGAACGCTAGTAAATTTTTGTCTTATGATAAGGCATACTCAGCGTCAGCGCACGGCACGATCTTAAATTAGATTGCTCGCCAAGAAAAGTGAACTTCTCATTCAAATACGAGGGAATCTAACCATTGACCGCGTTTCTCGTCCGCGTTTTCTTTTATTCCACTACAAGTTAGCCCTTTGTAGTAAGTGATGATGCAGTATAAGATGTTCGGGCTAACCTGTTAGGGAATACGGCAGTTATGTTAAACACATATCCCTAATCAGTTTCTACACGATCGCTTCATAGTTTGTTTTACAAATTGCGTGGGAACCGATTGTTTTCTTGGGATAACAAGCCTATTTTCCTCCCGGAGGATGGTGTTAGTAGCTCACAGTACGCTGCTGTCCGTTCTATATATTACCTTAGTCGCCTCGTACGACACTCGCGGAAAGAGGAGGTGACTACTGTATTCCGATCTGTCTGTTCCGAGAGCAATGTTTATCTGTATAAGATTTTCTTGATAAAGAAATAACTTTTTTAAGTAAATTTTAACCCCAATAATGACAATTGAAGTTCACGTTTTAATTTTTAAATTATTTTTACTGTAATAACGTATTTTCATTAAATACATAATTGGGTCTTATCTTAGGTGGATAAGGTTTCATAGACTTAATTTAAACGACAGAAGAAAGAACAGAAGAAAAAAAACATTCATAACCACCATAAAATAGGTACGTGTACCGATAATAGGGCTTATGTTAAATGTTACTCACTGTGAATGTAGCATTCTATAGGCCAAAGAATAAATAAGATTAGCCTAGAACTTTATTCATTATGTACAAACATAATAAGCGGTGAATGCCCAGTGGGTAGGAGCTCGACCTCACTTTCGGGGGGCCGAGTTCGAATCCCAGCACGCACCTCTAACTTTCCAAAGCTATGCGCGTTTTCAGTATAATCACTTAGCTTAAAATATCACTTGCTTCAAAGGCGAAGGAAAACATTGTGAGGGAACCTGCATGCCGGAGAGTTTACCATAATGTTCTCCGTTCTAAAGGCCCGTGCGGATTGAGCCATTATTATAATATATACTTTCATTGTTAACTGTAAAAAACTGTAAACTGTGAAAAACTCTACTGAGCCACACTAAGC
Organism: Pararge aegeria; assembly: GCF_905163445.1. Lineage (NCBI taxonomy): Eukaryota > Metazoa > Arthropoda > Insecta > Lepidoptera > Nymphalidae > Pararge > Pararge aegeria. The sequence goes on from NC_053180.1 coordinate 3,512,602, forward strand.
CAGCTTGGTGGACTACGGCCTTAACCCTTCTTATTGTGGGAGGAAGCCCGTGCTGAAGTGAGCCAGTAACGGGTTGATATACTGATGTTACTGACTGAGAATGCAGCTTTCTATATGCCAAATAATTATTAAAATCAGTCTTGAAGTTTATCCATTAAATACAAACATATAAAAAACGTAATCTTTAATTTGTATAATACACACTGATACATTTGCTTCAAGGGCAAAAAATAACCGCTAACTGCTAAAAGCTATCTAAAATTCGATGTTAATTGTCTAATGCGTCAGGGCACTTCTTTTAACGATTGCAGCCATTTGCGAGCCAATCGAATTTGCAAAGCAAATATCGTGCTCTTTGGCTAGAAAGGAAAATGTGTTCATGGAAAACACAGAGCTCGCTTTTGGAAATGTGCAAATTTGAAAGAGCTAGAGAAGTAGATTTTCTCATGGTATACTTACTGAGAGAAGATTCGTTTTCGCGAGGTGAATAAAATAAAATAAAATAAAAATAGCTTTATTTTCCAATTACAATTATTCCCGGAATAAAAAGCAGACAAGATATAATCTACCTCCATTCCAAAAGTCAGTAAAATTAGTTCCGCGGTTTTTACGTGAAAGAGTAAGAAACATCCATCCATCAATACAAACTTTCGCATTTATATTGTTAGTAGGATATTATAGTTATTTAGGACCTACCAATGCTTAAGGTTCAACAATATATTAAAACACATTTATTGCATCGACATTCCGATGAAATTCTTGAACTTTTTTTATGACAAGTTGATTGGAAGCACACCTGTCCGTTTTCATCTCTCGCAAGATAAAATAATGATGGTAAAATTTTGAAATGCCGATGCTTGAAAAGAGCATCTTCTGAATATTTTTTTACCAACTTCTACACGTTAGAATCTACCTTCCGATCTGGTGGTAGAGTCACTATAACTAACAGAACTATCAAAAGTTCCGTTTTTAGGCTAACTAAATTACTTGAAATAAATGAATTTTGAATTTGAATTACATAGTAGTTTTGAACTACATAATAGAAATCGTTATAAAAATATATAAATCGGTTTATCGCTATAAATATTGAGTTGTAATAAAAGCCTGACCACCAAAACAAGAAAGGTGTTCTGGGGACGCTATAGATTTGACAGAGTGGGCGGGAATTGCTAATTTTTTTTTTTAATTTAATATCTAGTAGCATTTTACGAATTCCCTACAATTTACGCACCACCGAATAGGTGACGTAACTTGATGAATGTTTTTTTTCTCTAGGCAGCACCTAAATCATTAGACATCCGATTTAGGCACAGCATAGACAAAAATTGATTTATTTTAATCCACAAGGTTTTTATTTTCCCGGTCATGCTTTAAAATAAATATCCTATCGCACCAGAGAATAACTTCCCGGCACATAGATGCAACACTGTACTAATAACTGCTTTGGCTTAATAATAGATTATAGAACAGCCATTTTGCAATTTTACAGCCAAGCCAGGTGCGAACCGATTTTACGAGCGTATTATAGACGGCGAGGGCTGAGCAATTTTAAAGTTTATCCGTTGTGTGGAACAAAATGAAGGATTTGTTGTACTTGGCATCCATGCAAGGATGTGAACTTCTTCCATCCAATATTTATAGCGGTGTAAAGTTGCGAAATCGGTTATAAACGTTTTCAAACATATTGTATGTCTTAGATATTTTAGTGTAAAACGAATTCTCTTTATTTCACGAAATATGTTTATTATCGTGTTTTTATAAATATAAATTATAACCATATGGATATATGTTTAAGTGTAAAATTTTACGTACTAAGACGCGGAATAGTAAAAATATACACTATTTTTCATGTGCCATATGACTTTGATTGATGATATCTATATTTTTTTCAATTTATTCAATATAGGCAACATCATCACACGTTTTGATGGCCGATTGGCGCAGTTTGGAGCGCCCCTGCTTTCTGAGCCCAAGGCCGTGGGTTCGATTCCCACTACTGGAAAATGTTTGTGTGATCAGCATAAATGTTTGTCAGTGTTTGGGTGTTTATATGTATATTCTAAGGTGTTATGTATATTATTTGTAAAAATATTCATCAGTCGTCTTAGTACCGATAACACAAGCTACGCTTACTTTGGGGCTAGATGGCGGTGTGTGTATTGTAGTAGTATATGTATTTATTTATCATATCGACCCATTACAGGACCACTACAGGGCACGGGTCTCTTGCCACAATAGGAAAGGATGCAAAGCTTAGGCTCATCAAAAGGATGGGAGGTATACGTGCAAAATTTTATAAAACTCGATGCAGCGTTTGAGCCAAACACACGTATAATAAAAGCAAATAAACACACTTTCGAATTATTAACATTATCATAGGAATATATCATTACCATAGTAAACCCACCACGCTGGCCCAGTGCGGATTGGTGGACGTCCGATATAGTATTGATACTTATTGAACTTTCCTGCATCACTTTAAAACATTGTGTATAATTTTTATGTAAAAAAATAACGTATAAATTCAGTAGCAAAATTATATTCAAACTACCTATTTTTTTTTGGTATACAGGTTGTTCTAAAACCCATTGGATCCACATTACTCCAATGGAGCATGTAACTAGCGAATAAATTTCCGCAAAGTGCCATAAAAACATATTTATTTCTATAACGTTTCCAAACAATCACTACAAATATTTGATAGCTATAAAAATTGCCATTCCGTTGTTATGGGAATAGAATAAATATGATGGCATGAAATTCATACAGCTTTTTGATGATACTCGTAGATAAATCTGAGTATTTTTCTTTCGTGTTTAAATAAATTGTACATTCTATTAATTAGGGCTTCTTACCTCAGCGTTAAAACCCCTTTCCAATCATTTACTGAAACGGTTTGTACCGCAAATTAATACTGAAAACGGTCGTCGGTTACTACAAAGTCTCGGCACTATTCAGAGGATTCTAGATACTTTATTTATTATGAGCACCAACAACATGCATATTACACGTTTTTAATCATAGCACACACACAAAAACATGGACTGATATGCACGTCAATAACAAGTGCACAAAGCATTGACAAAGCGTCATATAAAAAAAAAATAACAAAAAATTTAACTCACCGATAAGTGTTCGGTGAGTTTTTTCCTAAAAGCTGTGGGTGAGTCATGGAAGATATCGATGCCAGGTATATTTTTAGATAACTCGTTGTATTCCGGACATATACGTATAATAGGCGCTTGTTTTCCGAGTACCTACTTAGATAGATACTTACTTTCTTAGTTCTTTGATTATCATTGTATTTATTGCATTACTCACGTATATTTAGAATGCAAACTATATTTCTAGGCATATAACGTAAACATATCCAAGAAGAAGTGCCGTGAAGCGACGTTAGATCAGAATACACAGTTGTCACCACGTACATCGTACGAGGAATTTATGATTTATGACTAAGGAAAATTACAGTGGGCAGCAGTATTCTTTTTTCAATTCAATTTTATTTATTTGCTGATACAGGTAAATAGGTGTTACAGAAAAAAATATGTAGATCTTAATAGTATCACGCCAAATTGGCATGCAAATTGTTATCTGTGCTAGTATTTAAATTTTTAGTTACGTTACTACTAGGTACAATGGAGATATTGGCAATAATAAATAAATAAATATACTACGACAATACACACACCGCCATCTAGCCCCAAAGTAAGCGTAGGTTGTGTTATGGCTACTTAGATAGCTGCTGAATTTTTTTTTTTTTTTTGTGAATATAATAAACATAATTTTTTATAATATACAGATAAACACCCAGACACTGAAAAGCATTCATGTTTATCACACAAACTTTTTCCAGTTGTGGGAATCGAAACCACGACCTTGGACTCAGAAAGCAGGGTCGCTGCCCACATTAGCTACCCGTCCCTATATGAGTCTCCCTACTGTCTCAGGAGGGGTCAAGCTGTCCTGATCCCCTCCTCCTTAGCGTAGTAGCCCTGGCAATCGGTTGGGGCGGTTGGTAGACGTCTGGGAAGTATACAACGGGTTCCCCGGACATCCAATAAAGCCAACGAGAGGGACATGCCGTGGTGGTTTTTAGTCGGGTAAACGAGTCCCACATAACCTCCGTCCTGCCCGAAAGGACAGAGGTAGCCATAAAGCTTTTCCACCACGACAAAAAAACAAAAAAAAAAAAGGGTCGCTGCCCACTGCGCCACTCGGCCGTCAATTACAATAATATTGATTACAATTATGAAATCATGTTTATGATAATGCAATAATACAATTAATAAATAATAAATTACAATTAAGTTAATATGGGCACATGTCAAACAAGTAGTAGTTCTCAGTGCTACTACTACTAACTAATGCGATCACCGACCCTCACATTGGGAGACGCTTTTAGTCCGGCACTGTACTGTTACAGACTTTTTACTTGGTGCTAGGGTGCAAAGGCGGCCTTATCACTAAAAGTGATCATTTAAAGGCAACCTGAGCGTGCAAAGCCGATAAAAAGTATTAGTATGAGATAGATTAAGTATAAGTAAATGATAGTTTTGGCGTGGGAACCACAAAGCAGTAAATAAATGTGGGCACGATTTGTCAACTGTCACAATAACCGTATCGCTTACTATAATAATACAGGTTTTACAGCTGCCACAGAATGGACTTTTAGAAAACAAATTGTTATAACCGCGCTAAAATAAGTCAACCGACCCTCGTAAACCTATCAGTAGGTATCTACATGGGCGTACCCAGCTTCTGGCCTGGGGGGGGGAAGTTAATTTTTATTAGGTCACATCGTCCACGGCTGTTTTGTCATACACACAGACACCCACATAAAATAATAGGTATATGTAGAATAGTGTGAATGTGAAGAGCAAACCAAAGAATAAAATAGAAGGAAAAAGCCGAAAATGATCCTGCTTCATGGATAGTTAAATAAATAAATGTGAATTTGACCAAGCTGTGAAAGCCCAGTGGGCAGGACTTCGAATTCACTTTCGGGGGTAGGTTATGTGCGTTTTAAGCAATCTAAATATCACTTGGTCCATGCCTGAGAGTTCTGCATAATGTTCTCAAAAGGGCCACTGGGCCAGCGTGGTGGACTAGCACATTTACCCATTGTGGGAGGAAACCTGTGCCCAGTATTGGACCAGTAATGGGTTGAAATGTGAGATGAAATTTGATGAGTTATCACATATGGTCCACCCTTTGATTAGAGATTTCAGGGGGGGCACTGGATACGCACATGGATAGATACCCATAGATAAGGGCCCCGTACACGATACGATCCGTCACGGACGTTTAATCGATCGCAAGAAAATCGTGTCGATTGATCGTTTCAAAACTGCCGTCCAGTACGGGCATGGGCGGTAGACAAGATTATATTCCCTCAAAAGAAGGCTCAGAGTCACTTAGCGGGCAATGTAGAGAGCTACGCTAATCAGAAATAAGAAGACCTCGTAGAAGAACTAGACTTACCGATATAGCTCAGCGAGTCACAAAGCTGAAGTAGCAATAGGTGGGGTACATAGCTCGGAGAACCAAGGACGTTGCGATCTTAAGGTGCTGGAATGCCGTTCCCACACCGTTCCAACGCAGCGTAGGTCGGCCCCCAACGAGGTGGACAGACGACTTCAGGCGAGTTGCTGGTAGCCGCTGGAGACAACTGACCGTGAATTGTGGAACTTTTAAAGACCTATGTCCAGCAGTGGACTACAATTAGTCGAACTGATGATCTGGGGATATACCCCTGATCTGGGATAGCTTTAACAAGTCCTGCTAAAGCACGGCCATAGGGAAGTGCAGCCCCGTTTAATATTACACGTATAATATTTGATTATTGTTTATACATCTGCACCAATGCTCGGAGACTTGATAAAGCTATGGCAGAAGATATTTTACGTTTTCCCCGTGGAGGAAAATTTCTCCTGCATAAGCATTATTACATTTTTAGCAGCCCGCGTATTTCTAATGTGGCTTGTAGTTTAAATGATACATTTCATAATAATATTTTAATCGTTATTAATTTATTTGACAATTTTGTAACATAGATTACTAATCTTCAAAGGGTGTATGTACCCTACTTGTTTCTATGTAACATAAAGATTGGATGTAACTTACAATGTTATTAATAATAATTAGGATGTTATTAAATTGTAATTGAAGTTGTGGCATTCTATTAAAATATCTTCGATTAAGTAATTTGCTGACAATATTTATGTATAATTTATACATACACATTACCGATACCTCGTTACGATTAGTCAGAAATGACCGGTTATTTCGTATGAAGGGGCATCAAGTGAGACATCGGAAATATTTTTCTCCCTATAAATTCTTCCTTTCTACGTTAGATGTATTATCGTAGAGTTTAGAAAGAAAGCTCAGAAATCACCTTTTAGGACAGTTATAAATGTTGTTTCGTAAATCGCAAACAATGGAACCAATTCTTCTGTATAAGTACAAATCTCATAAAAATACAAATCTTTTTGAAGTCCTCCGTGATGCAGTGGTCTTATAAGCGGAGGTCCCGGATTCGATCGCTGGCTGGGGCAATTTGGGAATTTATAATTTCTCAATTTTCTCTAGTCTGGCCTATGGGAGGTTCAAGCCGTGGCTGGTTACCACCCTGGCAACAAAGATTTGCCGCCAAGTTATTAAGCTTTCCAGTACGATGTCGCGTAGAAACCAATTAGATAAACCTATAAGTTTAAAATAATTGCCGTAACCCCAACAGGTTAGCCCGCTACCATCTTACACTAGTGAGATGGTGAAATTGCAGTCAAGGCATAACTTGCAGTAATATAAAAAAAATACCAAATTATTTTGCCGAATATTCCGATAAGAGCGTAGCCGGATATTGGGTTTTAAAAAGCACAAAAAAATCTGTATCCATCTATCTTCTATATATATATATATATATATATATATATATATATATATATATATCTCTCTCTCTCTTTTATTGTGTGTGGGTATGTTCCGTTTAAGCTCCGAAACGGCTGGACCGATTGCAATGAAACTCAGGGAATCTCCGGATTGACCTGGCGAGTAATCCTGTAAAGTTTGGTGACGATCGGAGCACTTCTATTTTTGAACTGTCAAACTGTCAAATACAGCTTTTATTTACTATGATGATATTCTATTGTTGAGTGTACATGGGTGTAGATAATGATCTTCACCCGCTCGAGAAGAGAATGAATACGGAGAAAAACAAATGATTTAATATATTATGCGACTTAAATTAAAAATTTAATGTTGTAAGTACGCTAGTACTAGTTAAAACTCATTGCACCATCTAGTGGGAGATGCGTGTGGGTGCATGAGTAGCTTCCCAAAACCACGTTTTAGAACTGTCAATCTTGTTTAATTAATAGATTTTTGTAACAAAAGAATTTGGACCAATATCTTAAACCTTGCCTTTTTATTATCCGAAATTGACCAATTTATCTCGAATATTTTACTCACTGTCAACTTTATTAGCTTTCCGGGAAATTTTAATTACTAAATGTAATCTTAATTTTACGCTTGCCTCGGTAAAGGATTAGAGTAATAAATTAAATTTTTCATGGTTATATAAAAACTTTGATGGGGTCGCGCAGGGAAGTACTTTTGGTCACCAAATGTTTAAACGGTTATTATTGTATGTGGCATAGTCATAACAGTGCAAATCAATAGATTGTGCTGAGTAAGTACATTTACCCAATCTGATGGGTGACCGAATATGTATCTCTATTTCGTATTCGCCGAAGAGTTTGTTTTCATTTTTAACTATCAGTCGTAATAACCATCATCTGATAAGAATAATTACCTAAGTTTTAGTACCTGCTAATATATCCTAATATTGGAAGAAAGCTCAGAAATCGCCTTTAAAGACAGTTATAAGTGTTCTCTGTAAATCTCAAACACAGTACAGTTACAGTTACAGTACAGTACACTACCAACAATGCTGTATAAGTACAAATCTTCTCTTGTAAGTTCAAGTCTTTTTAACGACCTACGTGGTATAGTGGTGAGCGCTGTGTCTTATGAGCGGAGATCCCGGGTTCAATCCCCAGTAGGGGCAACTAGGGAATTAATAATTTCTGAGTTTTCTCTGCTCTGGTCTCGTTGGAGGCTGCGGCCTTGGCAGAAATAAGCATGGCTAAAGTACTTTCCCGGACAAGCTCTGTCGCAAAAAGCTGTAGTAGAACTTGAAAAACACTAAATATCAAGGTTTATGAGATAGGTACAACGTGATGACAGACGAACAGAGAAATAAACGGACGGAAAGCAGTCTTAGTAATAGGTTCCCGTTTTACACTTTCCCGAAAAACAAACACTTTTCAATTGTTTTATCAGTATTGTTAAAGTGTACTTCTTGTTGCAGGATTACAACGATGATATAAGGCAAGAACAAATGCTTGAAATGCAAATTCTGTCGTCACAAAATGAACAAAGGCGCTTGACACCTCCGGACTCCTCGAGAAGTGGCAGTGAGGAAACGCTGCCTTTAAGGGACAATGCGAACAAACAAAGAGTAAGTTTATATTAACTTCCGTGCATACGTCTACTAGAGCTCCGTGACATATTTCTCATACTAGTAAAACCTGTTTAAACGTTCTTTTCTTACCTTTATGTTTTTATCCTTTTTTACCTAAATTTTATATTTGACGTTTATTTCGGTTTCTGAAAATCCCGCATGAAGATTTTGCTGTCCCGGACTGAAAAGTATATATTTGACTCCAGGATGCATGCAAATACGATAGATATCCAAAAATATTGGTCCCAATGGTCACGCCTTGGGGAACACCATCAAAGCAACGGAAACGAATAGGACTTAGGCCCAGTGCGTATTGATAGACTCCACATATCTTTGAGTACATTATACTCTCAGGCATGCAGGTTTCCTCACGATGTCTTCATTCACCGTTGAAGCAAGCGATATTATATTACATAAAGCAGACATACTCGTAACTTAAAAAATGAGAGGATATTTTCTATAGGAATCCACTAATCCGCACTGGGCTAGCGTGGTGATAGGCCAACATGAGCATGTTCGAATTTTAATTTCTGAATTTTCTCTGGTCTGAGCTGACGGCATGCTTTATCCGTAGCTAGTCCGACAAAGACTTGCCGCTTAGCGATTTAGTGTTGCGGTACGATGTCGCTTAGACATCAATTAGATTAGGTATGAATTTAACATCAATCATCAGATTGCAATCAGGGCTAGATTGTAGAGGAATACATAAATTGAAAACCCTAGTCCGGACTAGGGTCACAAAGTCCACAAAGACAAATATTCCAATATAAATACTTTGTCCCGAAACAATCTGTGAGATTAAATCCTCGAACAACAGGTGCCATTGAGACGGAACACATTCGGAACGGAAAACAAAGGAAATCCAGACACAACAAGACACAAGAGCTAAGATTGACAACTCTATTGCCGCCCGGGAATTGAAAGTTTTATCTTGAAAGGAAAACAGGAAATAGCATTTTTGCTTCCGATGCAACAAAGTGTAGAGAATCCCGAGTGATTGGGTAGTTTACTGAAGGTTTAAAGTCTTAAATAAAATGAACGAAAACATAATAAATAGTTACGTACACTCCATTTTTTCTAAGTTGCCTTATAATGTAAACCATGTTTTCATCACTGTTTAGTGTAAAATATGGTTATAAACGCACGCACACAGTTCTAACTTTTCTAAGTTATATTCGTTAAAGTAATTAAAATATCACTTGCTTCGATGGTGTAAGAAACATCGTGAGAACCTGCATGCCTGAGATTTCTACATAATGTTCTCAAAGGTATGTGGAGTTCACCAATCCACACTGGGCCAGCGTGGTGGACTACGTTCCCTTCTCATTGTGGGAGGAGACCCGTGCCCTGTAGTGGGCCGATATGATGATGATGATGGATTAACAATAAAAACAAACAAAATGTGAAAATTAAGCTTAATTTCCTATACTCCGCGAACAGCAGGAGAATCTATATGGTGTAATTTATAATTACTTCAATCCGCATACTCCACACCAAACAGATCCCCGGCAATGTACCCTGTACGCACGTTTCGCTCCGAAACCGGAGAATCCTCAGGAGATGTTGACTTTACAATGAATAATTGTTGAGTGACTTGTTAAATTTTAAAAATTAACTTCACATTAAAACGAAAGTAACAAAAATATAGACTAGTATACACTTCACTATACACTTGTTAGTGTAAAGATTCTTTTGAAAATATATGAAGAAAAAGCAATTCATATTCAAGATATTCTTTATCTCTTTTTATTTTATTTGTTTTTTTTATTTATTTCAACACATTTGTTTTTCTTCTATTTTTAAAACAAGCTACACTAAAAAGCATTGATTTAATATTTTACCATCGTAATAAAAATTAATGAAAAAATTGTTAAAAGAAAAAAAATATTTTCGTTCATTGAATCTATAAAAATCCCAGTGAGGAATCATTTCGAATTGAAATCAGTAACTCTGGGCTATAATTATTCATCTAGTCGTTAATACTAGGGTATATCAAAAGCCGTTATCTTATCCACCCACCGCTACCTTTCACGTACAGCAGTATCAGTTGAATCTACCCTTGCGATCGGCCCCCATGTCTAGCATTCAAATAAAGGCTCCCAGATATTCAGTTTGATTTGACATTATCTGCTGAAATATTAAAGTCATCCAGAATATTCCACATCCGAATATTATTTACCTACTTTGATTATCGTCATATTATTTTACACGTTCATAACTGTGACCCATTGGATTCTATTAATTTTATCTATCATTTATTTATATATATATTTTTTTTAATTTTTAACAGTGTTAATTATAATAAAAATTTCATCCCATTTCCTGGAGGAAACTTATTGTTTATCGGGATAAGAAGTATCCTATATCAGCTACCACTATACCAAATTTTATTTAAATCCATTCAGTAGTTTTCACGTGATTCCCGGACAGACAGACAGACAGACAGACGGACAGACAGACAAAAATTAAATAAAAATCTGTTTTGGACTCAGCGTCGATTATAAAGCAACCAGTCAAACTTTTCGAAATATATTAAATGTACAGAAATCTTCCAGTTACAGTTTTATTACAAGTATAGATAAAAGTATTAATCATTTACAATCGGAGCAAGACCGTAAAGCTGTGTTCATGAAGAAAAATAGTACGATTTTATTTTATATATAAAAATTAACATTTTTGTAGAAAATTGCGGAAAAATTATAAATTTCACTGCCTTGCGGTAAGATGAGAAATGGCCTCGGCGTAATTAATGCAAAATAAAGATGCAAATTAATGACGCATGCTTAGCATAATTAACTTTGCTTAGGTTATTAATTTATTTCTTGCCAGGATGGAATACATTATGTATTTATCTTCCTTCAGTTCTTTGTGTCTATATATTTATAATCTTCAGGTAAATAACTTTCTAGAAGTTGTTTTCAAATATGGAATACTTGAACATCGGAGTAAAATGGATCTCATTTAGGTAGGCCTACAGTTCTTGGGCTAGGGCTTTTGTTTAACCAAACTCAGAAGTTTAGGATTTGCGAGTCTAAAACAAGTGAAATTAGGTCCATTTTACTTTACCGATACAGAGTTTAATACTCGAGAACAACTCCTCGATTGCGAGTGACTAAAGCTAAGGCACTAAATATTAAGGAACGGCCTAAACATACTATTGTCGTATCCTGACTTAATAAGTATGTTCACCGGTTAAAGTGTTTTGTTGGAATTGTGCATTTCATCACGCAGAATTTTAAGTGATATTTTGTCTATGACATTTATATAAAAAAAATTAAAACAACAGAATGCCCATGGGTAAGTCGTCGTTTAAGTATCGAATTCATACTTTAGGTGCCACATTTTTTCTTAATTCTAACAGGTATTTTACTTATCTTACTCATTGGGCCAGGCCATGATCAGCCAGCCTTGAGACAGGATCTGTCAAACTGATAAAAAATGTCAATGTCAGGAGAGTACACTGCCGTTCCTTTAACGAATACCCGCGAGAATGGGACAGTAGATCTGGCAGATTTACCTTATAAGTAGGTATCTCAGAGGATTCACGAAGTTACAAATTTGAATTTCAAACAAAATAATTCTATTACAAACGATTTTAGTCTGGATTTTCAACTTCGTCGCCAGGCAGGGTTTAAATAGGTGACCTCCAGACGCCATCGACAAATGAGTTGATAAAAATATTAGGAGAGTAACAATTTCGATTATTAATTTAATAACATAGAAACAGACGAACAGACATTTGTCCACATCCTTTACAGCTATCAACAGCCTTTTTTCTACACAGAAAATGACTTCAAATTTACTTGAGCCCCCCTGAAGCACGTGAGCATAACGAGAGGAACGAACGGAAACGCAGAGGTAGTTAAATAATACTGTTTTATTATTCCACAGCTACCAACCACACCGCTCATACACGCGCAGCCGACTTTACCGGCTTTACCGGCTTTAGCCGTCAACCACACCAACGCGCATGAATTCTCACCTCCCACACCGACCCCTGCGCCAGAGCACCTAACTCATCATCAGGTAATTCCAAAAAACTTCAGCCGTTTGCCCTGTGGGCAGTGAACCTGCTGAGTCCAAGGCTGTGGGTTCATGCGCACTGATGGAACATGTTTTTGTTTTTTTTTTTCATGAATAGCGGGCAAACGATTTTATTATGAACACTGAAAATGACAATGAATTTAATAAATTATTAAAAAATACCTCATAGCGTAATGCTTTTAGTCTGTAAATGTTTTTTTTTATTTTGAGCATCACCAATAAAATCGGTTTCCATACGATGGCTTACTTATGTTAAAATTCATTAATTATTTACTAAAAAAATAACGCCCAAACTATTAATATTTTACTACAAATTTAACATTGTGTTTTGTGCCGAATAAATTGAAATTATAAATAAATATACTACGACAATACATACATCGCCAGCTAGCCCCAAAGTAAGCATAGCTTGTGTTATGGGTAACAAGATGACTCACGAATATTTTTATGAATAATATACATAAATACTTATAAATTACAAATAAATACCCAGACACTGAAAAACATTAATGTTCATCACACAAACATTTTCCAAATGTGGGAATCAAACCCACGGCCTCGGACTCAGAAAGCAGGGTTGCTGCCCACTGCGCCATTCGGCTGTCACTGTCAAGTGCGAGGTAGATCTGGTATTGCGTATATTAGAAGAATACCAGGCATCCAGATGATGAGGATGGAATTTATTTCTACTGCGTGAGGTACGGTAAAAATAAATTCCATCCAGAGATGTGCGATGAACATGAATGTTTTTCAATGGCTGGGTGTTTTCTATATATTATAAGTATCTATGTTTATTATTCACTAAAATATGTATCTCAATTATAACACAAGCTACGCTTAGCTTACGGTTAGGTCATATATATTTTTTTTTATTTAAAAAGGAATCATTTTTGTGCCTTTTGGAGTAGAGACTTTGGGACCGTGGGGTCCGGAGGCAAGAGCCCTTTTCAAAGAATTATCGAAAAGGGTTATCGAGTCTACCGGTGATCCTAGAGCGGGCAGTTACCTTGGCCAACGAATTAGTTTGGCCATCCAGAGGGGCAATGCTGCCAGCATCTTAGGAACTGTGCCTCGCTGCGGTGGTTTCGAGGACGTTCTAGATTTTATTTAGATTTTAAATAGTTTATTTTAGGTTATAGTTATGTATTAATAAAAATTATATTTTAGAGATAATCAAATAAATAATTAATTTATCTCATTAATAAATAAATATACTACGAAAATACACACATCGCCATCCAGCCCAAAAGTAAGCGTAGCTATATAAAAGGAATTATTTTTACATTCAAATTTATTTTTATTTTAATCTGTGTACACCAGTTTTTTCAAATTGGCATATTTTTATGAAAAAGTTGTAAGTTGGTAATAAGATAAGCTTTTCTGAACTATCTTAAAATATAGATGTAGTAAAGTATCAAGTAGATTTTAAATGAATTTAAAATAATGAAATAGTTCAAACAAACTAAAAAAACACGCTTGGTATAAAAAACTAAACTAATTTCTTTCTTTTAGTTTATTCATAATAGCGATTTTTTTAGTTTTTCTTGATCTATTATTTTTATTAGAGCAAAATTAATCGGTAACCCATCCACCATTAAAGAGATAATTTTTTTTTTTTTTATTCAGTGTGCCCGTCTCTCGAAATGCAAGTTCTAATTATTATTTAAAACAGGCCATTAAAAAGTATAATAGCTAACGCCCTCTACCATCTAGTAGCTTAATTTTTTTGTGGAATTTGTTAGGTACGCGAACGCCATAGGTTTTTTACATTTGGGTCTAGATGGCGCTGTAGTAATTAGTAAAAAATCTTATTTTTTATAGTGAAAATTGGAATAATCTTTTCAGATTAGTGTATTGTCATCGGTCCTCGATATGTCTACAAAGTTTGAAAGAAATCTGACCGTTTAAAGTGGGTCAAAATCGCGCCCAAAGAAGTCGGTTACAAACAAACATACAAGTGAAGCTAATATAAAGCGTGTAAAAAGAACGAAGATGTTACAAAATTAACAATAGGGTGATAGTCATAATATACAGATAAATCCACTATAATTTAAATGTACTGCGAAATACATGGCAACTTATTCAAAATCATAATGCACCACATTTACGCGCTAAAATCCTCATCCGCTATTGGCTGCTTCAATGGTGGCCTCGCCTAGCTAGAATCACATGATTTTTCGTTATTGTATTTAAAATCTTAACTAAAAGCATTAAGGTCTGTATTTCAATGGTGCTACATTACAAGTATTTTAGTACTGAGTGAAGCTGAAGTGTGGTTTAAAACTATAATAGTGGTACTGGCATTGAATCGATTTTAAACATAAGTTTTTTAACATCTTAGTAATTTTACTATTTTAATGCAGAGTTAAGCTACAGAATAATGTTATTTAATAGTATATGCCAGTGTTGGTAGTACTGGCATTGCAATCGATTTTTAAAAAGAAGTTGTACTACAGCATCTTAGTATTTTTTCTTCAAAATCTTTTAAAAAAGCTTTCTGGGTCGAGCATTATGTTAACACCTACCAAAAAATACAAAGCATTGAGCGTAATGTGTCGTCGGCTAAATCTCAATTCAAACGCCAGCACACGTGGAAAGGAATTTTATTCTCTTTCTACGTTTTTGCTTTTTCCATTTCCAGAAAAGATAAATCTGAGAAATATGTTCGTGTTTTCGCATTTTGTGAAACGTATTCTCACTCGCTAAAATCCATAAAATGACTTGTGTACTCATATTTGTAGTCAACGACCATCGGCCGTACGCTATGATTACATTATGACGTTATAAACGAACAATGTACCAAAACTTGGAGAACATGCCCCTCGCCGCTCCACTTTGCTGCATAAGTAATGAAAATATTGTTTACGTAATAAGGGTTAAGACTAGAAGAGTTGTTTGTGTATAACCCGCGCCATTAAAGAATAGATTTCTAAAAGACGCCCGTTACGTGCTAACTCTTTCGGACAATATTCGCCAGCCTATATATATTTGAAGTTTTGAAGTTAAGAAGACAGGAAGCCTATAAGACCGTGGTCGTTAAAGCAGAATTATTTAAATATTAGAAGAAATAAACACTTTTTTGCACGTATAATATATATAAAGGAAAAGAACCAGTAAGAAATTTACAGTCAAAAAAAAATTGTATACATACAAAGGCGGCCTTATAGAATAAAAAATAACGTTTCACAGACAAGACTTACAGCAAGAAAACGGTATCGTGCCAAGAGTGTTGCATATATACATAAATACCAAAATGTATAGATACAAATACACACATAATTTATTGACGTTTATTAACGTTTTGGTTTCATAATTATTACTCTTATTTGAGCGACGTAAATGCAATAAAACTGATATTTTGAAGAATGCTTTTATAGCAATAATAGTCGTAAACGCCCAATGTCTCATGTCTGTTGTTACGACAACTGTAATTTTGTGTTAGTGGTCGATCTATGATAAAGAGTACTATTTAATAATAGAAAAAAGTTTACTAAGACTGTATTATCAAGTTGTGTCTATTTTACACTCGTTTACTATAATGTGATCATTAGTTTTCCTGGGATAACAAGCAGCCTATATTACTCCATTCTTTCAACAAAATCTAGGCCAAAAATAAGTAATATGCAATAGCAGACTTGGGCACAAGGCCTGTTGCACTTTGAACGTACGCACGGTTTACTAATGATTCTGATCTTCAATATGCTACCAAAAATAGAAACCAATGTAGCTGGACACTTACCATTTCTCTTATTGTTAGCAGTTGGCTCCAAGTCATCCAGCTCATGGGATGTTGGTCAGCGGAGGTGTAATGCAGCAACCCCCGACTCACCACTTGCTAGCACAAAACGCCATATTGGGTGAGTAGACTTATTATTTCTTTACCATCATCTACAATCATCATCAACCCCCATTACCGGCCCACTACAGGGTACTGGTCTCTCAGAATGAGAAGGGTTCAAGCCGTAGTCCACCACGCTGGCCAATCGCGGATTGGTAGACTTCACACGCCTTTGTAAACTCTCACTAATGCATGCTTCCTCGCGATGTTTTCCTATACCATTTAAAGCAAGTTATATTTTATTGCATAAATTTAAAATGTACATAACTTTCAGAGTTATGTACATTTTAGGTAAAGGCACTTTTTGACATTGATAGCCTTTTTTTTTATATTCCACTACGAGTTAGCCCTTGACTGCAGTCTAGATGGTAGCGGGCTAACCTGTTAGGGAGTATGGTAGTCTTACCCCTTCCACCGGCATTCTAAATTGCTTAGCGGCACGTCTTTGTCGGTAGGGTTGTTACTAGCCACGGCCAAAGCCTCCCACTAGACCAATCTAGAGAAAATTCAGAAATCATAAATTCCCAAATTGCTCCAGCCTAAATTCACAGCGCTCACTGTTGCCCCAGGTAGGTCGTCAAAAATCCTGATTTAAATACATACAGTTTAAAGGAATTCTAGTGGTGACGTTTTCGCAAAAGTTTCGTAGAGCAAACTTGGGTTGCAGATTATTCACATTCATGATTACACCAAATTAGACTCCTGAATTATTTATGGTTGAGGAATTGATCGATTAATTTAAACTTAATAATTACATATTATTGTTCCTCTGTCATAATTTTTAACTTATGGATGCCTACAGTCATAATTTGTAGGGATTCACAAACTACTTGGTACTGTGCCGAATAAGTGAGTGAACTTCTTTGTATACTCATTGAGAGTATCGGCACGCAAGTAAGGTTGAGCCGGGCTGCTCCTATTCGTTGCAATGTCTGGCGGTTTATAAGATTCACTATATACTCATTATCTTATATAAATGCTTGTATCAAGCGAATTTGCTGTGACTCGTTTGAAGTCGTCTGTCCACTTGTGAAAAATACTGCTTGAAAAACTTTTTTTAGTAATAAGAGATGTTTAGACTACTAACTTTGACCCTACACTTCTTTGCCAGTTGGGTCATTGTGTTTTTACTAACGATGATGAAAATCGCTTACTGCCTAGTGCTTGCTTTGTATCATTGCTTACTTTGACTATTTCTTATTACTAAATGCCTAATTATACCTACTTAACAACTAAACTTAGGTATTTTACGGACGTTAAATTTCATTCCTTAACCGGGCATAATGAGGGTTTTCAATTTGTATGAATATCGAACTTAATCTGTCAACTCTAGTTTTTTTGCTAACTATAAACTCACTTTGCACCAAAAAAATTGTTCAAGACAGGTTTAAAGAAATAAAAAATGGCTTGAGCCATTGCCAAAGAGTGCCACCACAAACACCATGACAGGAAATTTTTATATATAAGATGGAATCCATAATTATATACAAATCTTGTGTGAAGGTGTTTATGGTCGCACTCCTCTAAAACGGCTTGACCGATTTTTATGAAATATAAAAATATATATCTATATCTGTGTATATTTGGTAGGTATGAGAAGTAGGTCAATTAAATAGGATTTTTTTTTATTTGGCCTCAAAAAAGTACCTATATGTCATTAGACACGGTAGCTGGCGCTGCTGTTGAATTAATATCAATCTGATTAAAATATCGTATTTAATGTGATGATACTTTTTCGGGCAGGACGACGTCTGCCGGGTCCACTCGTATATAAATATATAAATAAATATATAAATATACTACGACAATACACACATCGCCACTTAGCCCCAAAGTAAGCGTAGCTTGTGTTATGGGTACTAAGATGACTGATGAATATTTTTATGAATTATATGTACATAAATACTTATAAAATACATATAAACACCCAGACACTGAAAAACACTTAATGCTCATCACACAAACATTTTCCAGTTGTGGGAATCGAACCCACGGCCTTGGTCTCAGAAAGCAGGGTCGCTGCCCACTGCGCCAGTCGGCCGTATAATAGGATTATTAATATTATTAGGATTTAGCTGCACTAACCTGACTACTAACGTACTAATAACTAACCAGGTGGCGGCGACATACTGGGTCTGAGCAGCCCGGTCCTGGGGGGGATGCTGCACGCACACCCTGCCCTGCGTGGGGTGAAGCCCACCACCGTTCACGCGTTAGCTACGCAAGGTCGGTACGTCGATATTTATCTAGAAGTTTCCATCACAACAGAAAGCCAATTTATAAATTTGAACACGCGAATTTTAAGTTTGGGAATGCTCCCCTTCTGAAAACCCTCCATCCCTCCTGGCCTATTCCCATATGTCGTAAAATCAAGTCTTATGCCATCATGGAAAACGGCGTGACCCCCTCTTTGCCATCATTCCCCCTTTGCGCCGCTGCATGCTCTCTTCTTTTGTATTTATAATATGTTATTGTTACTATGAGTAATACAATTATTGAATACATTTTATTAACGAAGCTCTTGATGTTACGTGATATCCAACTAATTTTGAAACTACTTCACAAATCCATGACGCTGCGCAGAATAGAGCTTAGATTTCCTTTAATTCTATTGATTAAAATATGCACCACTCCGCTGCTTTGCGCTCATTTCTGAAAAGTTTCTAAAAGGGCAACCCTTAAGGGTCTTCTGTACCCTATATTTAGACGCGGACGAATTCGCGAGCAGCCACTAGTAGTTAATATATATCTTCTTCTTCTTTAGGTGCCTCCTCAACTAGTAAAGGTTGGCTGTCAGTTTTTTTACTTCGCCTTTTCTCTTGCGAGGCTAAATTGCGATCCCAGTCCACTCTCTAATGTTGCGCAACCAAGCGACCTTCCTTTTGCGACCGATGCACCTCTTTCCAGCAACTTTTCCCATCATTATCAGTTGCAGTAACTCGTATTTGTAATGCCTAAGCTGTATAAGCAACTTTTTTTCAACTTCTAAAGTTCGCGCTGACAACTTACTCGTCGCAAGACTTCCTAATTTGTAATCTTTTGAGTCCACCTAAGCATGCGTCGATAGGCAGACATCTCTAGACGTTTCCTGAGGTCTTCTTCTTTGATGGTCCAGGATTTGCATCCGTAAAGAATTATTTGCCATACGTAACAATGTAGAAGGCATTTACGTAATGCGGGATTGAAGCAGCGGCTAGTGAGCACTTTTTTTATGCTTTAAATGGGCGATTTCTATCCGGGTTTTCCAATGCTTCTGACATGACTGCCTCCGAATATAAATTAAATAATACAGGAAACATAATACAGCCTTGTCGAACTCCTCACTATGTCTCTATGTCATTGGATACTTCGCTATCTATATGCACTGAAGCCTTTTGGTTGTAGTACAGATTCCATATGTTCCGCAGGTCTTTTTCCATCTAGGCCTATACCCTTCAGAAGTGTCTCAATACGGTCATGCTTGACCCTGTCAAATGCTTTCTCATAATCTATGAAGCACATAAACACGTCTTGCTGCCTCTCCTTACATTTTTGGACAAGAACCTGTAGGGCAAATAAATCTTCCCTAGTGCCTACGCCAGCTCTAGTTAGTATAATATTCTACCTGAACTATCTCATTTTCATATAAGCAGCATCCCCACCACTTTAAACACTAACCTACTTATATCATGCAGGAATATTTTATACGCGAAACACTTAAAGTTTCGCTCGTGAAACTGACATACATCAAAGTTGTAAAGTTTCTGAATACTTACAACTAATGACTTAACTTGGCTCCGTAGTCATACTGTGGATGTAGGGTTAGTCATTAAAACCGTATAGGTATATTTCTTCCCACTTCAACAATAAAATGTTGGCACATATAAATTTCCTAAAAGCCTAGTGGTGAAATATTTAAGAATAATTTTATGCTCACGTCAATTTTAGCGATCGACTGAAAAAGCTTTCTTCTCTCTCTTTTCGCAGTGTGAGAGTGTGAGAAGTTTTTGCTTATTTCTGCCCCTAAGCAGCATTATTGCAATGCTGTGTAGTTTCGAGTGTAATAACAGGCATATGAGGCTTAATACTTACGCCGCCTATTGATGGACACAGGGCGGCATGTTGCAGGACATTCCTTGTATGCCCTGTGAAGTGTTGCCCTATTTATATACTATAGTTTTCTACTTTTGTGGGCCATCTACTTGGTCCATAATTATAAGTATAAAAAAAACATTCACTCACTTGCACTTACTTCCCAATTCATTCGCTCATTAATTAATTAAAAATACATATCTGACCGCAACCACAATACTGAAAACAAAACATTCGGAATATTTCCAAGTGACAGAATTATTCGCATGTCCCAGTTGTACAAACAGCACGTCATATAGTGGTCATAATAAATTCAAAACATTCGCGGTTTTAGATGAAAATTGTTCGCAATCCCCAAATACATTTAGAACGGTGTTTCCCTTTGCCCATCCAACTTGTGATGCCGACCGCAATCCGCTTTGTACCGTTACGTTTGTTTTGAGAAACCGCTATCACGTAATTGATATCAAAATCACTGCACCGGTTCACTTGGAAGGGCTTTTGCGATTTAATTAAACGTCTCCGGGTGACGGCTCTTTTATAGGGAGCTGGGGTGATTGTTGTGGGCTTGGAAAACGATAAAATTCCTTCAAGTATTCCTTGTATAATAGAAAAATCGATTGTGGTACAAGTTGTAAGAGACAGAGATTTGTTGTTAAACTTGCATGGACTCATTCCCAGCCCTATAGCCATTTCTGGGCACAATGGACCTCTCTTAGTAGAGCTTTTTGTGACAGAGCCCGATGAAGCCCATGCTCATTTATGTCACCGAACAGCGTTGTTGCACGCTGTGTTACAAGGCAAGCGTTTTATGAGAGAATTTGTACGGGAAAGAACTACCACCATCACCATGTACCAAACAGCATTATCGTAATGTTCTTGTCCGAAGGGCATGGTTGGCGGTGTGATTTCAGGCACATTACGCCTCAGGTGATGGACACAGGGCGGCACGTTTCATGAGCATCTTTTCCGATTTGCCATCAGCTGGGCCATTTACTTGGCCCGTCAATTTGAACTATTAAAAAAATAGGGTAGATATCTAACAACGCTGCAATTATTTGAATGAGGATAACGATTTCTCGAGATTGGTGGCCAATCTTATTGGAGGGACGCTTGGCTTGGAATATTGTGTGGAAAATTATATTGCTAAGGGAAGTCTTAATTATAGTGATTTGATATTGTCCGTTAAATAGTTCATTAATAGAGTCTCAGAGTTCATCTATTCATAGTTCCTATACATGCATCCTATAAATGGTTAAAATCGGTTTAATACTGACGAAGATTCGGTAGTACGTCGCCAAAAAAATGCGTCGAAAGTCATTTAAAAATACCAATTTCTCGAGCTAGAGCAATAACGTATTCAACTTCAGTGAACAAAGCCTTATGACATCTTGCTCGCTACGCTACAAGATAGATATTCGTAAGTATATGGTATGTTCTAGAATAGCGATAGCGAAACTTCACATACAATATAGGCCGTTCTGAAAGCCTCATCTGGTTATATATCTTCTTTGTTCTCACTTACGTTCATACATTCTACTAATACTAGTCGTACTAAACTACCTGTAAATTATATAAAACACTTAGACTGCTCACTTATTCTCGCCTACAAATAGAAAACTGGAACAAACTTCAAAAACGATAAAACACCCCGCAAATTTTCCCTTGTAATGAGACAATCGGATGTGGTACAAGTTACAAGAGAGTCGAGAGTTCTGTACCTATAGTGATGACGTCACTCGTTCTGAAACAAATTTTCTCATAACTCCGAAACGATAGTGGTGCGTGTCGGGCTCGAACTCGGCCTCCATGGAAGGAAAACCGTAGCCTTACCAACTAGGCTATCACCGCTTCTACTAAAATTTAATTCTACATTACTGTTCTTTAACAAAAATTGAATCATCGCTCCAAAGCGTACATCGTGGTAAATGTGTTTGCGATACGTTGCCACATCGCATCGTGTGGTCTGGGCGAGAGTAAATAAATCACTCATCACTAAAAACCGAACAAATATTTTGATATAAAATTCAAAACAATTCTCACTCATTACTCATGAGTTTATTATTTTAACGACACTCTTTTCATAAATTCGGTTGAAAAAAAAATTAGCAAATCTAAAAGTAGTGCTATCCTCTCTTCATTACTTCCCATGTGAAAAGGACAGTATAACTTTTACCTAGGTCACGCTATTCCTGAGTAATTATAGGTTTATTTTGTTTTCATATTTGTTTGTCACTCCATAGTAATTACGATCATTCGGCAATGATATAGATGATATAGAAAAGGCGTAGCCTTTGCTAGGCCTTTTCGTGTAAAGATATACTGAGCCAATTTCTTTGTCACACTTTCTATGTAACATAATGAGTGATGTACAAATCTCTTTATTTAAGACAAATGTGTGACAGATACATAATTATGATATTTCATTGTTTCTTATATATTTTTGCTGCTGTCCGCTTACACGTTACATCTTGGACCAGAGACTTAAGTTCTCAGATAGTAGTTCCAAGTCTTTTGTTTGGGTCATATCTTGCAGATATCGTGATTCCTGACGCATTATTTCCACCACTGGTTGAAATACACGAAACGTTTGTTTGCGCTTGCCACGGACTAATGGTGATAGTCCTTTGTTTTGTGGATTTATGACGTCATAACTGCTTTCATGGGCACTCCGCTAGTAAGAAAAATAATAGTGATGGACGAATCGTTTTATAATCTAAAAGTTTAATTGTATAAGATTTTCGCAGAAGAGCTGTAACGGGGCAGATGTGTAAACCCTACCAGGCTCGACCAAGCTCCCCCGCCGCAAGAATTGTTGAAGCTGCAACTTTCGCGAAATCTCTAGAATATTCGTTTGCAGTTCTGTACCCTTAGTACAAGATTTGTTCACTCGGAATCGAGGAGTTATTTTCGAATAACGAAACACTCTCACACAACACTCAGAGTAAAATTGACCTCACAGAGAGTTGTGTAAGGATGTATTATTATTTATGTTTTTTATTTATTGTTTATTATGGGACGCACTTTACACCATTGTATGTATAATAAGATCTAAACACTCGCTATTCAGGGCTCCACAGGTTAAATAAAATGAAATCATGACATTGTACATATTGTAAAGGATTTCAATTTAAGTTTTTATAATACGTAGTAACAATCATTTGTATAGAGACCTGTCTGTCTGAATTAAATTAAGATTTATTTGTTTAATTTTCATTTATATTAGTCCATGCGGTTTAGGGTTTCGTTACACGATACTCGTTATTCTCCACGTTTGCGAGCATGCAAATCTTATACTAAGTTTACTGCATGCGGTCTCCGAGGTGTAGTTGTTTCGAGATGCACGTGCAATCTGTCGCTTGCGATTTCGCTCGCGACGTATGGTACTCTACACATAAGCTGACGCTGTGGTCCGCGCTTGTCCGCAGGTGCGGGTGGGGCGGGTGGCGCGAGCGGGCGCAAGCGGCCGCTACTGGGTGCGCGGGCCGCCATGTCGCCGACTAAGCGCGCTGTCATGACACTGCTGGCCCGCGCGCGCGCTGCCACGCACAAACACGCGCCGCAGTGGCCCGCGCCGCACGAGTGAGTCACCGCCCTAACACTACTCCATTGACCTCTACATTAACTTTGTACCCTTAGTACGAGATTTGCTCGCTCGCAATCGAGTCTTAATCGAGTATTGAAATACTTGAACATTAGAGTAGAACGGATCGTAAACTTATTGTTTTAAAGCTCAAATTAGATTGAAAACTTCCGCTAAAAAAATAGGCCCATTTTAACTCGTCGGTACAGAGTGTGACATGCGGAAGCGATTCCTCGGTTGCGAATGAGCAAATCTTAAATTAAGAGCTAATCTTGATCATTTACTGGCTGTTATCGCTCAGTTTTGGTCTCCCAAGTTATTGGCTACATTTTTGCGCTCTTAATTCCAAAGCTGTTATAAGTATTTCCTCCTCTTTTCGCGGGTGTCTTTCACGGCGACTAAGTAAATACTATAACTTAGTAGGACGTGTGGTGATGGCAGATCAGAATATAGTGGTCAACACCTTTCTGCTTCCCGCGGCAGTATACGAAGCTTATAAGGAATGTACCGGAGTACGGGCAGCATTTTACTCTGTGTTATACTACCAACTACTGCGATCAGCAACCAATCCCGTTGGGAGAGGCCTTTAGTCCACCTAAGGACTACTATGGTCTATTGATGGTGAATAAGTGTCTAGGGAAGTAAAATGCGAATTACTAAAACCGGTTGTTCTGGTCATATTTCTTCAAATAAGTTTTGACGACATCACTGTTGCAACGGTGAGCGCTGTGAATTTAAGTAGGAGGTCCCGGGTTCAATACCAGCAGGGGCAATTTGGGAATTTATAATTTCTGAATTTTCTCTGGCCTGGTCTGGTAGCTAGTTACCACCCTACTACCGACAAAGACGTGCCGCTAAGCGCGCGTGCCGATGTCGCGTAGAAACCGATTAGGGTATGACTACCATACTCCCTAACAGGTTAGCCCGCTACCTTCTTAGACTGCATCATCACTTGCTACCAGGTGAGATTGCAGCCAAGGGCTTAATTGTAGTGGAATGAAATAAACACATGATGAGAATACCAACAACACAAAATTGCTGGGATGATGTTTTTCATATGTTAAACATAATTTCAGTGCGGGTGTGTGAAACAGTTTATTAGGCGCTCCACAGACCAAGGAGGCGAGATCGCTCACCAAATAGCTAATGCTTAATAAGTATAAGGATTATTTATTCTTTTCTGGTGACAATGTCAATTTTATTACAAAACTCCCAAGTTAAATAAAGAAAAAAAAAACAAATAGTTGTTCATTACATTCGTAATACAGCCTAACGACTAACCACGCCAAAATGTCACAGTCAATTGGAGACTAAAATAATAACACCCTGTCGAGTGGTAGTAATAGAGGTCAGTGTTGTAATCTCAGCTCGCCCCCACCCCCTGTCTTGCCCGTGCCTGTTTTTGTAATAATTTTTCCACGAGTGTTGTAAAAGCCTTTATTTAAATGAAAGGAAAATATGTGGAACTAAAATTAAGTTATAAACATTTTACTTAAACAAAATTTGAAGTGCAACAATTTTTCTTCTTTTTCAGACACCCAGCACTTTTTCCGCTTATAAGGGACGACTTCGTGACCGGGGTCGGCGTGAATATCAACTTAGCCTAATGGAATGTTCTAGTCGAAATTATTATTTAATTATGTTTTTTTAATTATTTAAAGAGTCTGCACAACCGCCGACCAACCGAGAAAGCTCGGCGGTTTTGTTGTCGCCTAGTTTGTCAGCGGCTTCATATTTTGTCAAAAACTTGAAAAATTATAACGGATGCACGGTGTCAACCAACGGGGCTTGGAAACCGGACAAAAATTCTTATGTTTATGTAATTTTCTGCGGCCACTGAGAAGGAAATCGAAATTAGCGTCAAATATTTTACATTTGATGTGTTTACCCCCTAAAATCGACTAGCAACTCAGCAAGTTGCGAAAAAATCTACAACATGCTGGTGACGCTGAGGCTTGGAAATTTGTGGGTCCTTAAAAAAATATCTCGAAATGAAGCCGCCGACAACCAAGCGCCAGGATCTACAATATATGACAGACGCATGAAACAGATTTAAGCAAAATACAGTATTTTGCTTAAATCTGTGTCATGATAAAAAAACATGTCTGAAAGATAACCTATCCTTTTCACTTGTACATTAAAAACACAGATTCGTCAATGAACTCCAAACTTAATCTGCTCGGAAACCAGGCATATCTGCACGGTGCAACTTCTGCGTTCATCAATCTTGATACACCACACTGCTCAGATCAACCCATTACCGGCCCACTGCAGGGCACGGGTCTCCTCCCGCAATTAGAAGGGGTTAAGGCCGTAGCACACCACGCTGGCACAGTGCGGATTAGTGGACCGAATACAGAAATAATCGCTTTACAATAATGCGTTGTTAATTCAACATATCCGAAAGATGTGGTCTTGTGGTCCGAGATCTGTCCATCTGTGGTCTGAAGGTGCACACAACAGTGTACAAGAACAGATTGCCTGTATCAAGATTGATGAAACTTTAATTTTTCACCGTGCAGATTTGCCTGGTTTACTTGGATTATATCAGGCTAAGCTTGGTGTTAATTGTAAGTATATTATGGAATTCCGCAAAGTACCACCGCCGCATATCCAATGTAGATACCTTTTTGATTCGTTGTACACAACCTCTATTATATTTTATTGACGTAAAATATAAATAAATTACGTATACTAGTTAAATCTATATTGTAAATAGTACTAACACTTAACTTAAAGTTTGTTTTCATGGTAAATGCTTTTCTGGAATATTCATTCATTCATTTCTGGAGTATTGTTTAAACCAGGGCCTAGATTTCGTATGATTTTTGAACATTAACAAACTCGTAACTGCAATTTATGTCGACAATGTTTTCATTTATTGTGTAATTGTGTGTCTTGTTTGATGTCACACAATTAATTGTGCTCGTTTTAACTACTTCAAAGTCATCAAGATTCATTCTTCTCTCTTATACCTACCACAATATGTGTGGTCGGTACAATGTCAACATCTTCTTTAAACTTGAAGACGGACTAGTAATATTGTTTTATCATTTATTTTACGATCAACTGCCTGTCTGTCATCAACTTTTTATTTAATCAATGTTATGCAGGCAGACGAAAATGATCTATTCAGATATATCACGGTCAGGGTAGATTTGCGAACTATTACGAACGGAAAAATTTGCTTGTATACGATTTGTATGAAGTCCATAACACTTGCCTATATCACGGAAGTGTAAGTTTTTATGTAAATTGACGTCACATCTAGTAATCTTTATCAGTCCACCGGAGCGGAGCGAGGTAGCGGAGCCGAGATACGGAGAAATATTAACCAATAGGATTGCACAAAATCTCCGCTACTCTTAAGTGAACCAGACACAGTACGAAACTGCGCTTCGCATTAGTCCGTTTCTCGGCTCCGCTGCCTCGCTCCGCTCCGGTGGACTGGCAGCCTTAGGGCTCGAATAACAGGTAAAGGGTCTTCGCTCAGAATGAGAAGGTTTAGGCCGTAGTCCACCACCTGCCCAAGTGCGGATTCGAGTCTTTAGAGTAAATCTGTAATTTTATACGTACAGTTACCCCAGTGCTTTCATTTTAATTACGACTTTTACAGTATGTACACATAGTTGCCGCATGGTCAGAGTAACATCAAAAAACTAATAGCACTGTCAACCATGCATGTGTCAGGGCACGCTGTGGCATATTGAAGGTGAACGGGTGCACGAGTACTAGTCATAAACTAAGTGCATGCAGGCAATATTCCGTTACGTAGCGTGAAGTTTCGACCCTGACAGGACACTGACTTCGATATATCTGGATAGACCATAAACTTCCCAAATACAGATAAGGTTTCCCAAGAAAGCCGTAATCAGACATTGATTTTCGATTAAACTACTGAGAAAAAGCTTAAAAGGAGATCCAGACATCTAAATTACCCTTGGCACTCCTCAATAGAATAACTTTATGAAAAAAAGGCCTTGACAAAAAATAAATAGCAAATATTTATGAGTGACCGCGAAATCTAGGGAAAATGGTAATATTTTCAAGGCGTTCTTATAGATCACACTGTATTTATTACAGACAAAGTTCTATGTTTTTTGTTCACTTTATTCAAACATACACATGCATATTTACAAAAGGGGATTCGAATGCTGAAAATTTGGAAAGTGTTGAAAATAAGCTATCTGGTTTTTACCAAGGTTTTTCACCATTCAGGTTATTTATATTTGACGGCCGACTGGCGCAGTGAGCAGCGACCCTGCTTTCTGAGTCCTAGGCCGTGGGTTCGATTCCCACACTTGGAAAATGGTTCTGTGATGAACATGATTGTTTTTCAGTGTCTGGGTGTTTATCTGTATATTATAAGTATTTATGTGTATAATATTTTTACGCTTACTTTAGGGCTAAATGGCGATGTGTTTAATGTCGTAGTATATTTATTTATTTATTCTATTTATTTATATAAACTTTGGAATGTCCTGCATGCAGTTATATTGTGCTTGCTTTTCTGTTTCCTGGGCGATAAAAGAATACTAAATCATAAATTCGAAACAGAGTATTCAAAATTGTAATTCATTTCAAAATAAAAACCTTTTGGAACCGCTTCATTTCGTTCAGTCAATTTTTGATAAACCCCAGTAATTTTAAGCTTTTACGTAGAAAATAATTAAAGGACCACGGTGTTTCTTAATCCTACGCCTTCTAGTGAAATAGATGTAAATAATAATACAATATATCAGATTATTGTTATTAATAAATAATAATTAATAATTTTCAATGTTATTATATTATTATTTACTTAATAAAAAGAAATGTACGATAAGACGTTACAGACGATAAAAATATATCTTAGCGAAATTATAATAAAATTATAGTTCTTAAAAAATTAAATTAAATTAATATTACTAATATCTAATAGTAAATGCGTTATATTTAATGTTAATAATAATTGAAGATATTATAATAAAATTTATGATTGAATTAAATAATATATTAAGTAAAGATATAATGCACATAAAGCACATTTTATCCAATCAGATCCGCTAATAAATAAAGTTTTAATATTAACCACATGCACCTAAAATACCATAGTGTTATCGATATTATAATGTACTAGCTAAACCCGTGACATTTATTCCCGTTACCATAGGACTTAGGAACTTTGGGATAAAACGTTTACAAAAAAATATGATTTTATACAAATATATATTGAGTTGAGTTTTTCATCGATTTTTTTTATTATAAACAACAAGAAAAATAATTATGTACAAAAAAATAGGCAGCTTCTTAGTACATCCATTTAACAAATTCATTATTAACATTATTTTTATTATAAAGCCACCAAATATTTTGAGATAGAAATAAAATAACCGAATATACATGTACTGCTGTAACAAATTAAACGTTTAAAGCAGTATTTTTATGTTTATCTTTTAATAAAATTTCATATAAAATAGCATCGAATCCACGTTAATCTGTCACGTCAAATTTGACGGACACTCCACTTACGTTACTTCAAACATTAGTTTTTTTTAATATTGATAAGTTATATCTACTAGTCGTTTGGCACAATCTTGCATTAAACACTGTCTTGTTATCACAAATGTTGCTTAAATTACGCATTTACAAACAGTGTAAAACGCGAGTGCCCGAAAAAACTACTTTGTAACATGTACTTACTTAAGTACTTGCTTTAAGTCTTCTTTATCTTCGATACCCTCCTTTTTAGTACCTCCGAGGTACTTGACAATTAGCATTATTGCATTGTAAGGAAAACTTTAACCTTTGAAATCAGCAAATTCTACTAGATTTATGGAGACCTTCCCATTTCATCTGATTTTAGATCAAGAGTAGAGTACTGGTATAAAAATATACATTTTATTAGGAAATTTCTTTTTAATCACTTTCAATAAAAAAATCTCACTGCGTAAAAATAATAATCTTCATAAACGAATAGAATAATATAAATTTATGTAATGTTATTGTTAGATTAATATAGTTCATAATTATTATTGTAACCTAGACTTGCCACAATTTACCTAAATATCTATCGAAATGTATTTGATTAAATTTATATCTTTTTTTTTACAGAAATAGACAGAGCCAAAGACATACTGGCAAGGAATAAAGACTAAGATCTTGACTAAGAACTTTTTTCTCTTAAGTTTTTTAATTATTTTTAAATCAACTTAATATAAGCTACTGTAGTAACCTAAAGTAAAAAACCAGTGGAAACAATTTTGCCCTATACTGTAAAGTCGAAATTGTTAAAGTCATAATTAAATACAAAGCTGGGATTTGTTTTACTGAGTCTTTTTAATACTTGGGGGATATAATTTACATTTTATTTTTTTTTAATTCCCGAAATGTGGTGAGGCATAGGATTAAAAATAAACAATATTGTTTGAAACTTTTTAATAATAAATTAAATTATTATAAACTAAAAGTTTTCTCATAAATGAGGATTCGTATATTTATAAATTTTAATAATAATATTAACTAACTAACAAAATATGATTAATGTAATTGAATAATAAAAGTATTTGCTTGTACCTCGTCTGTGTTTTGTGATATAGTTAGAAAATAATATTAATAATACGATCAGTAATGTAAGTACTTAGACATATATAAATCATTCGCTATTTCCAAATTGAAACCAGTTGCACATTAGTGTAAAAGTATTCAAACTTCAATCACGTTGCGTTAAAAACCATTATTATTTTTCTCAACTAGTTTCAAGCTCGAGCTAAAAAGAATTTCTATTAATTGGCTTAGTATTTTGTAATTTGTAGATTTTTTAAGTTTTTATTTATTTAAGTATATTTATATGTTTGTATGTTTAAGTTTAAATGTTTTTGTAATACAATACTTCGCTGGCTTAGACGCCTCGACAGAACACATTCTCATTGGTGGAGAGAAACACATTATCACTCGTTGTCTAGTCGGGAACTCCCCGCATACCTTTTGTGCATCAAGTATCAAAGAGCCAATGAGTTATAAAGCACGGAGCTATACCTACCTTAGCATAAGTCAAGTATGGCAACGCTGGTCTCTAAACGCAAAATCCTCTTTGGTCTGACCCAGCGAAGTAAGTAGTGTGTCATACCAACCGTTACTTTGTATATAACTCTAAGTCGTATATGCACTGACGTAATAGAAATAAAGAAATCGAATAGACACTGCGTATTTTTATTTATCCCTATTATAATAATTTAAGTTATTACATGGATGGTTCAGAAACATGGTCGCTAACTATGGGTCGCATAAGAAGGCTCAGAGACACAGCGGGCGATAGAGTGAGCTAAGCTCGGAGTATCTCTACGTGATCAAACCAGAGTTACCGACTTAAGCTGAAGTGACAATGGCCCGGGCACATAGTTCGGAGAAAGGATGGACGCTGAGGTCCCAAGGTGCTGGAATGGCAGCCCCGCACTCATAAGCGCAGCGTTGATCCCCAACGAGGGGGACAGACGACATTAAGCGCGTTGCAGGTAACCGCTGGATCCAAGCAGCACAGAACCGTGGTATTTGGAACTCCCTACAAAAGACCTATGTCCATTTTTTTTTTGAGATGATGATGATGATGAAGTTCCTACAGCTGCTCTTTTAACTCGAGAATCTGAAAAGGCTGATGTCGAAGCCTTATCCTTGTATAAAACTTCAAATTTAAAAAAAGAACATTAGAATTCATTTATTTCAAGTAGCCTACTGAATAAGCTCGGCAGCTGCTCTTTTCCAACATAATCATTTTGCAAACATTATTCTATCTTGCGGGAGATGAGAGCGGAGCTGACAGCTTGCAAGTTACCTATTTATATTATAAGATACCGGTAGAGAAAAGAGTTATTTAAGAATTTGATAACTTAACGACCAATCAGAAAACGCGGTTCGAGCAAAAGTTTTGTGATTGGTTGCAAATGCTGCAAATACAAAAGACCATTGATTTAATATGTAACTATGATAAGCTTACTTCCAAATACGTAACCAGAGATTTGGCCTTGACTTGAGTGATAATAGCCGAAGCCTTCGCCATAACGTCCTCTTCGAGACAAGTATCCTAAGTGAGAACTCGTAGTGCTAAGAATAAAACTCGTAGTGCTAATTATTTAAACATATTATATGTATGAACGCTTCATAAGTGCCTGGGATAGGCCTACATGAATAAAGAAATTTTGAATTTGAATTAAATTTGAATTTGGACCTTTATCCTTCTAATTTACGACCAAACGGTTGGAATTCGCAATTTACTAACCGTACCTATAAATACCTTATTTTTTTTTATTTTTTTTTCATCTTGATGGATCAAGTCGATGGCTAATGTTAGATAGAAATAGAATAGTATATACCTAACTCGCCGGGCCTGCAAGAAACACTTCCTACAAAGTTTGACGACCAATTGGCGCAGTGGGCAGTGACCCTGCTTTCTGAGTCCAAGGCCTTGGGTTCGATTCCCACAACTGGAAAATGTTTGTGTGATGAACGTGAATGATTTTCAGTGTTCGGGTGTTTATATGTTTGGGAGTTTTATATTGACGTGGTGTTTTTAGAAAGATATAGTTGAAATATTATGAAGCTTTTGCGTTTGTCTCAGAAAATGCTGTTTCGATTTCGTTTTTTTTTTTGGATTGGTAGTATTAAGGCTGTATAACATCATGCTACGACAAAAAATATCCTTTTTAAGAGATTTTGGCGTAAACGTTACGCCAAACGAAGGAAATATAGTAGTAAGTATATGGGAATTGTTTCTTCAAAGTTCTATCTCAGTCCGCGACAACATACGACTAATTTTTGAAGTTGACTTATTCGCGAACGAAGTCGCGCGGGTCCGGTAGTAAGTATTTATGTATATTATTCTTCAGTCATCTTAGTACCCCTAGCAAAAGCTACGAACACTTTGGGGCTAGATGGCGATGTGTGTATTGTCGTAGCATATTTATTTATTTAAAAGTGCCGTCCTTTGTCCAACAACCTAAGACTCGGTGTTAAGCCTCATGCGCCTCTAATTTTCGGCAAACATAGCAATGCGGTTTGGCGGTAAAGTCAAAGTCAAAGTCAAAAAATCTTTATTCAAGTAGGCCCATAGGTGGCACTTTTGATGCGTACATAAGAATTACACGATAGTGAGATGATGGCGATAACCACATTCGTAAACTTAAAACTAAAGCTACGAGGGTTCCAAACGCGTCCTGGTCAAAGAAGAAGCCCACAACAAACTTAGCCGGGTTTTTTTTTGCTATCACCATCTCACAATGTCATTTTAAATTATTAGAAGAGCAACCTGGTTAGAGCAATAATTTACACCCAAGCTTTTTTATCGACTACGTAGTCCTTTATACTATAATAGGACTTTTCTATAAGCTTACGTTTAATAAGCATCGCAATAGTATTTTACCGGACACACGCTGTTACTAAAAGCTCAATTATTTGTATAAAACAAGATATCTCCCTTAATAAGATAACTTTGTAATGGAGTAACATTATGCGAAACATCAAAGCGTTCGTAAAACTGATAAACTAGCCGAAAATGTTATCACCACTTTATTAGATTGTAAAGTCGGGCGTTATAGTTATAGCTACGGCACTTAGAATAACTAATGTAGTGTTATGATCACTTTATATCATTGTAACATGCTGTTACAGAACTGTGATATTGTAATCATAAAGACTTGGGTTCATGACATTTTTTATTGGCCCTAAAAACGTGAAGTATCGATATAAATGCTATTTTTTTTATTCCACTACAAGTTATCCCTTAACTGCAATCGCACCTGGTAAGTGTTGATGCAGTTAAGATGGCAGCGGGCTAACCTGTTAGGGAGTATGGCAGTCATTTCCCTAATAGGTTTCTATGCGACATCGAACCGGAACACTAAAACGCTTCGCGGCACGTCTTGTCGGTAGGGTGGTGACTAGCTACGGCCCAAACCTCCTATAAGACCAGACCAGAGAAAATTAAGAAAAAATAAATTCCCAAATTGGCCCTGCCGGGAATCGAACCCGGGACCTCCTACTTAAATTCACAGTGCTCACCGCTGTGCCATGGAGGTCGTCAAAATGCCGGCTTAAGTGCATGCAAAAGTTTAAAATGTAAATTGTTAATGTTGGAAAAGAGCAACTGCTGAGTTTCTTGCCGGCTTCATCTCGGTAGAATCTGCCTTCCGAACCGGTGGTAGAGTCACTACACACAGACAGACTTGACGTTTCAAAAGTGCTTATATTAGGCCTACTTGAAATAAATGAATTTTGAATTTTTGAATTTTAAAACACATCTTCAAATGCATTTACTATACAGCAAGTTATATTATTCGACAATTTATTATGCAATTGATAAATTTCTTAATGACGAGTTTGCTTAGAAGCATCTGTTACAAGATAGAAAAATGAATGTTGAAATGTAAAATGAAAATTGTTGATGCTGGAAAAGAGAAACTGCTGAGTTTCTTACCGCCTTCTCGGTAAAATCTTCCTTCCGAACCGCTGGTAGAGTCACTAAAAACAGACAGACGTGAATTTTCAAAAGTGCTTATGTTAGGTTTACTTGGAATGAATTTAGAATTTTGTCGCTATCATTCTAAGGCCTGAATAACGACTACTGATATGACCGGATTCTATTTGAGTACGCAACATTGAAATTTAAATTTATTCTTTTTCACATTTTCTTTTTTTATTTGCAATTTTTAATGCAAAAAAAATATATATTGCAATCATAATTCAATTAAAGTGCTTTTACCTACACTTAGAGAAAACACAAGTATAAATAAGTAATAAAAAAAAATTAAACAACCAAAATACTATAAAAACTGTTTAGTATTTTTTTATTTAATCCCATTTTTTTTCATTGCTAAGAATTTTGTTCCAAATAACATCGTTCTAATTTTTGTAAGAGATTACTTTTTTTTTGGGAAAATTTTACTGAATCATGTACCATACTAGTCAGAAATGTAAGCCCTTCCAATCTCATTTAGCAGCACTCAGGTCCTGAAAGAGTTTACAATAGCCGCTGGCGGCCCGAGGATTGCCGCCGCCTTAGACCGCGGCGTCGTATCTCTATAAATCGTTATTTTTTAAAGTAAACTAATATTTACTAACAAAACTATATATTTATAACAATAAATTAAAAAAAAAACCTCCGACGAAAATAAAAATATAATACGCTATTTTGTGGCGGTGGACATCTTGGACCGATTTTCATCAAACAGCTAAAAATAATCCCGATAAACCGTTTTTTAAAACAAAACGAAAAAGCAAAATCGGTTCATCCGTTCGGGAGCCACGATGCCTATGAATAGGCAGCCCTACTTTTTACTGTTCAAAAGAATAAGTTTCAATATATTAGTGAAGTGAAAATAATTGTACTGGTGAGTGTATTTCGATTAGAATGTAACAGAGAGGGCCCAGGGGGTTACGTCTCGTGGGAGGGGAGGCAACCTCCCTGCGGCCTATTACAGATAACAGTCGGATGTGACATTCCGCCACGGACGCCGGAGGTACGTACACCGGATGACCTTATCGAACGAGTTGCCATATTAGTTCAAAA
Organism: Pararge aegeria; assembly: GCF_905163445.1. Lineage (NCBI taxonomy): Eukaryota > Metazoa > Arthropoda > Insecta > Lepidoptera > Nymphalidae > Pararge > Pararge aegeria. The sequence continues at coordinate 3,548,204 of NC_053180.1, forward strand.
TAATAATCCATAGCGATATGACGATATCATAAATGCTTGAGTCTTTTTGTTTGTTTGTTAACTATGTTTGTCTCTACCACTGCACCGATCTAAATCATTATAACGATGTAGTTAGTTTCCCTCACCGATTTCGGCCACGGCATGCAATCTCCCGGCTCTAGCTAGCATGGGCAGGAGACATTTTTCTCCCCGGATATATACATACAAGATACAATTTCGTCTTCTCCCACAGTTACATTAACTCTCCGTGCATTGGCGCTAGTGGTATAGTATAATAATAACAAAATAATAATCGTGTAGTAATAAACGGGGGTAAACTTCTCCTATACCCTGCTGCCGTTGTTTGATCTCGTCAGGGAACATTTGACTGATATTTGGAATGGAGATAGCCGTTAGAGCTACTTTTTGTCCTGACATAATTCATTGTTCACGCTCTTTTTATAAATATCGCGTCAATGAGCTATATACTATATATATAATTCACATAATAGCTGACGGCCGATTGGCGCTGTGTTATAATCGGTTTCTACGTGAAATCGCACCGGAACACTAAATCGCTTAGCCATACGTCATTGTCTGTAGGGTGATAACTAGCCAAGGCCAAAGCCTCCAACCAGACCAGATCAGAGAACATTCAGAAATAATAAATTTCCAAATTACCCCTGCTGGGAATCAAACCCGGGACTTCCTACTTAAATTGACAGCGGTCACCGTTGCGCCAGGGATTGTGTCGTCGTGCCAAGCAATTTAGCTTTCAGATGCGAAAACTTTTTTTTTTTTTTTTTTGTAATTTATTGTTCAAAATAAAAGTAACAAATATTTTTTAAACATAATTATCCATCCCCTTAGAAACTATGCGTTTATGGTGGGGATGGCAGGTTCGCAAGTGTATATCTTAAAAAAAGAAAAAAATTATTCAACTACTTAATCTTAATGTAAAAATATTTAGACAATCTTAATCAAACAGTGGCATTTTTGAACTATTAGCTAAAAAATGTCTTTTACAATTTCTTAAAAATATATGTTTTTTTCCATTTACACATTGCAAAGCAGGTGGGAGATCTTCAAATATTTTTGGGTAATATGTATTTATAATTCCTTCTTCCGTACACATTAAGTGTTTTCGGTAGAATAAACTTTTCATAACTAGGCAGTTTCCGAAAATTACTATCTCGCCCTTTACGTCTAAGATGTTGTATATTACCAAATTCTTCCTTAAGTACAGCTAGCGTAACTTTGCTCTGCACTGGCAATAATTTACAATATAAAAACGTAAAAAAATATTCTCCAGGGCGTGAAGGAAGACGAAAAAAGAACAAACTCGTTAAACGACGATTTTTGACGACCTCCCTGGCACAACGGTGGGCGCTTTGAATCTAAGCAGGAGGTGTCAGGTTTGATTACCGGCAGGGGAAATTCGGGAATTTATAATTTCTGAATTTTCTGTGGTCTGGTCTGGTGGGACGCTTCGGCCGTGCCTTGTTACCACCCTACCGACAAAGACGTGCCCCTAAGTGATTTAGTGTTCTGGTGTTTCCGATGTTTCACATAGAAACCGATTATGAATACCATACTCCCTAACTGGTTAGCCTTAGAATGCGTCATCATTTAAAACTAGGTGAGATTGCAGTCAAGGGCTAACTCGTAATTGAATATAAAAAAAATTGCCTCTATCGCATTTATAATCTAAGTAATGATTAGTATGGAAGCTACTGTTAGTAGGTATAGCGTATAGCCAGCCTTAAAACTGTAGCACGACAAGTGCTGTATTTTTGATACATAATTTGTGAATGTACACGCCGCGACTGTGCGCAGTCAATCTAGGTTTAATTGAATACATGAACAGCCGCTGGGGCTGCAGCAAAAACAGCCGCTGTTAAACCTGAGGACACAATTTATGTATGTACAGTGTAAAAGCAAATTAATTTTGGTACCCGCTACAAACAAATGTCAAGTGCGGTGCGAGTTAGACGCTTATTGCGTTTTATTTTAATGATAACTCTCATCATTCCTGCCGTCGGTTGCCTGGAAGAGATCGCTATGTATTTTATTTATGCATTGTGTAAACTAGTTTTTTTTAAATAATTTTCCATTATTTTTATGTGGTGTACAATAAAAATGTATTCATTCATTCATCATTTCAGTCTATTTATTGTTCACTGCTGGGCTCATATTTAATGTATATTTTAACACCCTCCTGTTAATCCCCTTGAGATGCTGGATATACAAAAACCTACTATTATTAAATCTATCTTTGAAGTTGGTTCACAGCGAGAAAAATAGGTTTATTTTATTCCAGACTATACTTCGTCTACGACAAAAAAAATGGCTGTAGCGCTGGTGGTTTTCAATAAAGCAGATAAATTTACAAAGTTTGCAGTAACTTTTACAAAGTCAATTAACATTTGAGGATGCAATAATAATATGTAATATATATATATGTATATATACGTTTACGTAGGTAATCCCTAAGTATACGTTCTCTACGTATGCCTAAGTGCCTACCTATAATGATTAATTTGGTTTTTAATTTAATTTTATTTTGACAACAAAATATTTTAGTGAAAATTAAAACAGCACGTAGCGGGCACTTATCGTTTGACTTTGCAACGCTCTAAAATAGAATCACGTAGCACACTATAAGGAGTAGAATTGGAAAAGACCTAGCCGACTCGTAGCGGCTCCGCGACAAAGCCTTAAATGGATAATCTAGAAAGTGAATCTATCACAAATCAGCCGGGAAAGCACCTCTACGGTCAATTGATGTACAGCACCACACATAACCACCTGAAGAAGTGGCGTTACAGCGATCTGGTAAGCGATTACATTATCATTCTCTGTGCTAACGCAGGATTCATAATTATAAAATAAGTAAATAAATATATTACGACTATACAAATATATTAAATCTATAAATGTATCACCGCCCGCATCCGCTTGTGACTTGCAGCACCGACATTATCAGATTTTAATCAGAGTCGGTGGTTTATAAGTTTATTGCATCCCAATAGCACGCGCGCCTGTTTCGGCTCCGCTCCCGTTATCAAGATCGAGTATTTCGGCGTTTCGGCGAGTAATCCCCTTTTTATTACTCTTTTTCGTTTCTTTGAGCCACGTTGAATTATTATAATTTTGCCAATGGTGTCGCCAATGGCAATATTATAATAATTTTTTGAGTGAATGTACTGTGTGTCTTTACACACCACCACACACCACACCACTCAAAAAAACACACCATATGACAAATAAATGGATTCAGATGAAGCGCATCTTAATTAGTCTAAGTCAAAGTCAAATATTTCTATATTCAAATAGGCACATAGATGGCACTTTTGATGCGTTGATTATATACAAAATGTGTACATAGCAGTGAGTAGTGATGGCGATAACTAAAATCGTAAACTTAAAACTAAAGCTACGAGGGTTCCAAACACGCCCTGGTCTAAGAAGAAGCCCAAAACAAACTTACCCGGGTGTTCCTTTTGTTATCACCATCTCACATTGTCATTAGAAAATATTTAAGAAGCAACCTGGTTAGAGCAATTTTTCACACCCAAGCTTTTTTATCGTTTACGTTATATTTTATACTATAATATGACTTTTCTATAAGCTTTCGCTTAATACAAACTTTGAACTTCTTTAGTGACATCCCCAAGATATCAACCGGTAATTTATTGTAAAATTGTATACAATTTCCTTTAAATGAATTGCTTATTTTGTGTAGTCTAGTGTACTGCACTGCAAGTTTATTTTTGCTTCTAACGTTCAAATTATTGCAGTCACATTTTCTTTTCAATTTTGATATATTTTTGTGAACATACATTTATTTTCAAATAAGTATTGGCTGTAGACTGTTTTAATTTACCTAATTAAATATATAAATAACACAAATCGCCATCTAGCCCCACAGAGTAAGCGTAGCTTGTGTTATGGATACTAAGGTGACTGATGAGTATTTTTATTAATAATATACAAAAATACTTATTATATACCCAGACACTGGAAAACATTCATGTTCATCAAACAAACATTTTCCAGCTGTGGGAATCGAACCCACAGCCTTGGACTCAGAATGCAAGGTCGCCACTGTTTTTAAATCTAGGTCTAAAATTCCCATTTAAGAATTAATAATCTCTGAATTAGCTCTGGTCTGGGCCGGTGCTTACAATATTAACCTTATCTTATTCTTGCAAATGGTTTTCTTTTTAAAAGTTACCTGGTCCAGGGTATATATTGAGACTGGGATGACTATGAGAATAGTGCTATTGGAGCTTTTTTTTAAAAGTAGTAGCAGAGCTTTCTGTGACAGCTCGTCCGGGGAAAAAAAACAACCCCATGCGTATTACTGCCGCTAAGCAGAATTATTTAATGCTGTTTTGAATAAAATTCCGGTCCGAAAAGCATGGGTGGCGGTGTAATTTATTTATTCGTTATCTATGACCCATCACTACGCACTACACTATAACATAAATAGAATAATTAAAAACTAAACTAAATAAAAAAAAAACTTAAATTAAATATTAATTATGCATTGTAAAAAAAAAAGTTACAAATTAAAATTTCTGCGTCCAGGCAGCCCTACGTGGAGTTTAATATACAACTTAAATATATACAATTAGCCGAGAATTAGTCTTGACTTGTCATAGAGTGAGGCAAGCGGAATTGGTGGGCCGCGCGGGGTATAAGTCTGCACGCCAAACGGCTTCAGCACCACAGATACGTTATAGTTATAGAGGACGTTATAGTTAGTTGCTGTCCATTTGCATAATCATTTCATAGTGTTTCTAAATTTGATAATTATTAAATGTTTTCTTTAGTTTTTGTTTATTAATTGTTTTTTTTTAGTTAAAATAAATCGTAATTGCTTACTATACCTATATTTTAGTTACGTGAGGTTGATGGACACAGGGAGGCAATTTACAGGATGTGTTCCTTACACGCCCTGCGAAATGCTGGTCTGCTTATAGATGGTTTTCCACTTAGCATAAGGTAGGTCAGTAAGTAAGGTCAGTAAGGTAGGTGGGCTGGGCACATAGTTCGGATAACCGATGGACGTTGGGGTCTTAAAGTGCTGGAATGGTGACCCCGCACCGGTGAGCGTACGTCGGCCCCCAACGAGGTGGACAGATGACATCAGGCGAGTCGCTGGGAGCCGCTGGACGCAAGCGGCCCAGGACCGTGTATTGTGGAACTCCCTACAAAAGACCTATGTCCAGCAGTTGACTCCAGCTCTATAAAGCGCAAGTAAGACCTCACATGGAGTACTGCTCGCATCTTTGGGCTGGGGCACCTCTTTACCAGCTCCTTCCATTTGATCGGATACAAAAGCGGGCAGTTCGACTTGTTGACAATCCCAAATTGACTTGCATTGGAGTCCCTGGGGCACCGAAGAGATGTTAGCTCCCTTTGTGTGTTCTATCGACTCTATAATGAAAAGTGTTCCGAAGAGTTGTTTGCGTTGATACCTCCTTCCCTGTTCTCTGACCGCACCTCACGTCGTAGAAATTAGTTCCACCCTAATCATCTGGATGCCTAGTATTCTTCCACTGTTCGAAATACCAGATCATTTCTACCACTTGCAAACCATGGAACAATCTCCCATCTGATGTGTTTCCTCAAAAATACAATCTAGGGTTATTCAAGGGGCGGATAAACAAATTCCTTAAAAGCCGGCAACGCATCGGTGACTCCTCTGGTGCTGCAGATGTTTATGGGCGGCGGTGATCACTTGCTCGTTTGCCCGCTATTAATATAAAAAAAAAAATGCTGATGATGATGATGATGATAAGGTAGGTCAACTGCTCGGTCCAACGATTATTACTATAAAAAAAATATACCGTAGAAACAAGAGTTGACCTGCGAAGCCTTTAACCCGGCAGTTAGGCGGTTACGACTGGCATTGGAGTAAGATCTCATACCTCAAGCTATTAGGAGCTAAATGAGGGTTCCGGTATATTCTAAACGTCTTACTACACACCTTTGTCTTTGATATATGGATTGTGCTTTACGATCTTGCCCTTTATTAAATGTTTGTGTGTCCTTCATTAAATGTAGTTATCAACGTCACCTGACATTAATGGTAACAGATTATTAATATTATTATTTAACTCTTTATTTGTATACCACATCATTAACAAATCATCCTACTAATTCCTACTATTCTAGCCCTCCTAATACTATAAATGTGAATTTAAGTTTGTTTGTTACGCTTTCGCGCGAAAACTGATCATAATGAAACTTTGTACACGTATTCTTGGAGGTATCAGAAGTATATAATATCCTATGTTATTATTTAAAAAAAAAAACAATATTTTATACGAAAAGTAAAAAAATGTAAGTCAAAAATCTCATGTATGACTAGACTGTAGCAGTACGCTTCGTCCCGAAAATAACGCGGGCGAAGCCGCAGTGCATATCTAATAGTATTATAAATCTGAAAGTATATTTTGGCATGCATGTAGCTTTTGACCTTTTATCCCGGTTCCTTAAGCAGTTCCCGAGGGAAAATTGAAAGTTGGTTTGGAGCTAAGCCGCGGGCAGACAGCTTTGAAATTTCGTATGCATGTCGCCTATGCTATGGAAAAGGACATGTACTTTCTATACCGATAACTTGAATAGTTCCCGTGGTACGATTAAAAGTTGTTAACGAGTGAAGCCTTAAACCCAATTCTGAAGCATAAAAATAAAATAAAAACAGAAACATGAAGAAAGACGTAGAAAACAAGAGTCGTCCTTATCGCTTAATAGCGATCTCTGCCAGGCAACCTTCGAATTAAAAATGAAGAAGAGGAGAATATACTGCTGGTGGTACATTTTTAAACTACATGCGTATAACTAGTTTACATCATGTATTATTAATATATATATAAAAATAAACGAATATATATAACAACAACATTATATATATTAGTTTATTTTTATTATTATAATTAAACATTTTTAAATTTTGAATTGAAATCAAACTGTAGTCTAAATAGGTTAAATGGTTTTTCACCGGATATATATAGAGGTATTATAATGCGGTGGGTTGATGAAGACGAAAACATTACTGAGTATTTCGGTAATTTAAAAAAAACATTTTTTTAATTTGAATTCAACTTTAGGCTAAAAAAGTTAATATGGTTTGTCTACGGATTTGCGAGATATCAGAAAGCGAGGGTTGACGAACATGAATACAGTTATGCATGATTATTTGGGTTATTTCAATTACTTATTTATACTTACTTCAACTCTTTCAAGTGTATGCAAAAAAAACTTTAAAAAAAATATAAAATTCAATTTGAACTGAACTAGACGATTCTTAGAAATAGACAATTCTTTGACGGCCAACTGGCGCAGTTGACAGTGACTCTGCTTTCTAAGTCCAAGATCGTAGGTTCGATTCCCACAACTGGACAATGTTTGCGTGATAAACATGAATGTTTTTGTGCTGCGTTTTTATCTTTATATTATAAGTACTTATGTATATTATTCATAAAAAATATTTCTCAGTTATCTTGTACCCATAAAACAAGCTATGTTTACTTTGGGGCTACATAGCGATGTGTGTATTATCATATTATATTTAAGAAAAAGAAAAAAATGTTATCAAATATTGCGAAATAAAATCTGAAAAATTGCAAGTTCGTAAATAAATTCTAATTCTAAAATCTACATTTTTATTGATAATGTTTTAATAAGTTTTATTTTATTTAAGTTTATAACTAAACTAATGAGTGTCATGCCCGTGTGGAAATTGTGTCAATAATGACGGCCGCGCTGAACAGCCCGGCTGTACAAAAAAAAGCCAACTCTTAAAGTGTAGTCTAGCAAGCTTTTTTTTCCCCTTAGACTTTGACCCCAGGGTCTCCACGGCAAACGTTGCAGAATCTACCTACAAGAAGATAGTTTAGGGTACTTTGAGTGGAACAATTATTTATGTAATTACTAGGTTCTGCCCGCGACTTCGACTGCGGGGATTTCAAAATTGGGTCTAAAGCTTCGCTCGTTGACAAATTAGAATCCTACCATGGGTACATTTCGAGAGATCGGTATAGAAAGTACATGTCCTTTTCTATAGCATTGGTGACATGCATACCAAATTTCAAAGCTGTCTGCCCGCGGTTTAGCTCGTAAACCATTTTGAATTTTCCTTCGGGAACTTCTTAAGGAATCGGGATAAAAGGTAGCCTATGTTCTTTTCCAGAGATACTCCACTGGTACCCACGCGAAGATCGCCGACCTAGAGGACGGCCGCGGCGTCGCTGGAGTGACGATATTATCAAGGCTGTTGGGGCTACCTGGACAAGGCTGGCGAGAGAGAGAAACAGATGGAAAAGGATGGAGGAGGCCTTTGCCCAAAAATGGGCATTCCAGTTGACGTAGAATACCTAACATTGACATTAAATACCTAACATTGACATACAACGATTTTATAAATGACAAAGAAAAATAACAAAAATAATTAAGATTAAATTTAAGATAGCAAATGATTGTAAAATTTTGACATACACAAACTGACTAAAATTACAATGAATAAATGTATGAATTACTATGTACGACTAAAAATTGTTATTGACTTAAAGTTGGAAATAAAGGCTTTATTATTATTATTATTATTATTATTATATTCTTTTCCATGTCAAAGGCTTCATGCATACTAAATTTCATTCAAACCCGTTCAGACGTTTTTGCGTGATTGAGTAACAAACATCCACACTTTCACATTAATAAAATTAATAGGAAGGGTAGTAGGATATAGTTATGTGACAATGAACGCGGTATCGATCGCAGCTAATGCCACCTGAACGCCTAACACAACATTCCCATTAACGCGTCTCCCATTATCTTTATTAGTAGAGTTCAACTCTCACTAATAGAATATCACCGCCATTCGCCGGAAGAAACTAATGGCGCACTTAACAGGAACCATTTATTTGTATACTATGTTTTTTCGTAGAAAACCTAACCCAAGAGCAACTATCTGTACTACGGCACGCCGTAAGATCCCTCAATAAACAAAAACCTCACTAATAAAATATCATTGCCACTCACCATTGGACAAAACTAATGGCGCACGTAACAGGAAACGTTTGTTTGCAACTATACTATGTTATTTCGTTAAAATCTTACCTGCAGGTTACCTATATGTGCTATAATACGCCGTCAAAATCCACACTAAACAAAAGCCTCACTAATAGAATACTTATCACTTGTGAAACATGTGGATCACTTAACAGAAATTTATCACTATTTGATGTTTATTTGAAGAAAACTTACCCTCAGGTTACCTATCCGTACTCTTATAATACGCCGTCAAAATTCACAATAAACAAAAGCATGACTAGTAAAATATCATTGCCATTCGCCACTGGATGAAACTAATGGCGCACTTAACAGGAACCGTTTATTTATAACTAAACTATATTATTTCGTTGAAAACTTGCCCTTAGATTACCTATCCGTGCTATTATAATCACGTTAAACAATAGCCCCACTAACAGAATATCATTGCCATTCGCCACTGAAAATTTTAGCGCACTTCTTATTCTCTGTTATACATGCAAAGTTAGGTTAGGTTAAGTCCTCAGGCTATTATATGCCGTAATAATATGCCTAAATGATTATTTATCTACGAAAATACACCTAATTATTTTTTAACTACTTTATTTTTTTTATTTATTCTTTAAAATATATTTATGTTTTATAAATATAACCTAAAATAAACTATTTAAAAGTAAATAAAATCTAAAACGTCCTCGAAACCACCGCAGCGAGGCACAGTTCCTAAGATGCTGGCAGCATTGCCCCCTAGTTATTAATCTTTTTATTACATGTATAATTGATAACCCACAGTTAAGCAGGTTACAACACCTTTTTAAAACTTTACAGCATATAAACTAAACATTTCTTAACTTATTGAGCCACATAACAGATGATAATAACTTTTTGTACGTAGAACTTAGTACAGACATACGTTTATAATATACCTATATTTGTAATTTAAACGAGGGTGGAACTCCGAACTCGCGAAAGTAGTGTAGTGGTAGTCGGTATCGATTGTTCTTATCGACATATGATAAGTCTTTATACCGGCTTTTGGCCAATTGCGGACACAATACAATTTTGAGATTGCCCCAGTATGAAAGCTTTATATGTCTATAAAACAACATAAAATCCACTTTCGCGATATGAATCCTATATTTATAATTTAAACGAGGGTGGAACTCGGAACTATGCACCAGTTACGTACAAAGTATTCACTCAGTCGTCGAGGAAGTAGTGTAGTGGTAGTCGGTATCGATTGTTCTTATCGACATATGATAAGTCTTTATACCGGCTTTTGCCAATTGCGGACACAATACAATTTTGAGATTGCCCCAGTATGAAAGCTTTATATGTCTATAATACAACATAAAATCCACTTTCGCGATATGAATCCTATATTTATAATTTAAACGAGGGTGGAACTCGGAACTATGCACCAGTTACGTACAAAGTATTCACTCAGTCGTCGAGGAAGTAGTGTAGTGGTAGTCGGTATCGATTGTTCTTATCGACATATGATAAGTCTTTATACCGGCTTTTGCCAATTGCGGACACAATACAATTTTGAGATTGCCCCAGTATGAAAGCTTTATATGTCTATAATACAACATAAAATCCACTTTCGCGATATGAATCCTATATTTATAATTTAAACGAGGGTGGAACTCCGAACTATGCACCAGTTACGTACAAAGTATTCACTCAGTCGTCGAGGAAGTAGTGAAGTGGTAGTCGGTATCGATTGTACTTATCGACATATGATGTCTTTATACCGGCTTTTGCCAATAGCGGACACATTACAATTTTGAGATTGCCCCAGTATGAAAGCTTTATATGTCTTTAAAACAACATAAAATCCACTTTCGCGATATGAATCCTATATTTATAATTTAAACGAGGGTGGAACTCGGAACTATGCACCAGTTACGTACAAAGTATTCACTCAGTCGTCGAGGAAGTAGTGAAGTGGTAGTCGGTATCGATTGTACTTATCGACATATGATGTCTTTATACCGGCTTTTGCCAATAGCGGACACATTACAATTTTGAGATTGCCCCAGTATGAAAGCTTTATATGTCTTTAAAACAACATAAAATCCACTTTCGCGATCATAGCAAAAGTGTTAGAATGGTCGCGGTATCGATCAAAGCTAATGTCACCTGAACGCCTAACACACCTTCCCATTAACGCGTCTCCCATTATCTTTATTAGTAGAGTTCAGCTCGCTCTAATAGAATATCACCGCCAATCGCCACCGGATGAAACTAATGGCGCACTTAACAGGAAGCGTTTATTTGTCACTATAGTAGAAGTTAGATTATTGTGGATTACATGCAGAACATAATCAAGTTTACATGACTATAAGTTCATTTATGTGTTCATAATGGTCACTACGTATTTATTAATTATCATCATATTACTACAAAGTACTTGTTTCCTTACGCAATGAGAAAGGTTTAGCCGGATTGGTGGACTCCACACGCGTTTGAGAACATCATGTAGAACTCTCAGGCATGCAGGTTTCCTCACGATGTTTTCCTTCACCGTTTACAGCAAGTGATATTTTAACAGCTTTAATTAAAAACGCACATAACTCCGAAAAGTCAGTGGTGCGTGCCGGTGCTCGAACTCGGTCTCTACATCGGAAAGCCGAAGCCTTAACCACTAGGCCATCACCGCTTATTTATCTCACTAAATTAAACATATAAAGATAAATTAAGTTTTGTAAATAAATATATAAATAAAATTATAAGTGATAATATTGTCATTAACAGAGATTCAATCACAGGAAGTGGCAAAAAACATTTTCATTAACGCTACGCCCATTACCTTTATTAGTTGAAAAGCTTCAACTCGCTCTAATAGAATATCACCGCCACTCGCCACCGGATGAAACTAATGGCGCACTTAGCAGGGTGAGGGAACGATATTAAACGGAACGATTTAGTAACCAAACTTATTATAATAAAACAATATTTGAATAAACAAATCATTCTTGACCTACCAATGCATACATTTAAAAAATGTGTAAAAACGCATCTAGTACAGCGAGGTTACTATACATTTGATGAATTCCTCAATGACAAGGTAGCATGGAAGCATGGAAGCAGCCAGCCTCGCTCTCATCTCCCGCAAGATAGCAAAATGATTGTAAATGTTGATGTTGGAAAAGAGCAACTACTGAGTTTCTTGCCGTTTCTTCTCGGTAGAATCTGCTTTCCGAACCGGTGGTAGAGTCACACAAACATACATACTTGACGTTTCAAAAGTGCTTATAAAGTAGGCCTACTTGAAATAAATGAATTTGAATTTGAATCACATTGGAGCAGTGTCATGGGTCTATGCTCATAAACCGTCTCTCCATCGCACACGAGGCCTTTCCTTATTATCATGATATCTCGATCTGAGGAGAGCAAAAGTGCACAATATTCTTTATATTAAACTACGTAATATAGTAAGATTATTGGTTTTAAAACCTTGACAAGTTATTTCTAAAAAAAGGAGATTTACAATTGGGCTCATTATATATTGGCATATATATTTGTATATGTGTGAATGATTTTAAACGATTTCTTAGCTGATTTAAGCGATTGTAAAGTATCAATCATAATCTAATATTATGTTAGGGATAATAACCACCTTGTAAATAGTGGTGCCTGGGTTCAAATCCTGGGTCAGGCCAAAATTGTTAAGTATTGTGTATTTTCTTTTAAAGAATTTTAAGTACCCGCCCGGAGTTTGGAAATTGGCTGTGTCGACCCGCGTTCCTCGGAAAGCACGTGGTAGCAAGTGGTGGGTCTATACTCTAATCAACCTTTATCAAATGTAAGCAAACATTATGTCTAGAATTTGACACTTTGACCGGAAAAACAGTTTCAAAAAACCTGGATAGCAGCTTCCTTTCCTTCCTTCCAGCGTGCCTTTTGGAGTAGAGACTTTGGGACCGTGGGGTCCGGAGGAAAGGAGGAAAAGAGGAAGTTTTTAGGCTGCGGATGGTGATTCGTACACAAATAAAAGAAGAACAGAAAGACAAAGACAGAAGCAGAAATGTATGTAAATTTGCAATCATAAAGTGGCCATATGAATCGACACATAAATCCTGTGTGGTTTGAGACGAGCGCAGTCAGAAAATGTGTGTTATTTTATGTTGAGCAGTAAATAGAAAAACTAACATATTGCATTGGATTAAAGCAGGTTTTACTTTGCGGGAATCCATGATATATTATGAAAATTAAGCTTAATTTGCTTATACTCCGCGAAAAAGAACTCAGTAGATGTTGACTTTACAATGAATAATTGTAAAGTCAACATCTCCTGAGGATACTCTGGTTTCGGAGCGTAACGTGCGTAGAAGGTACATTGCCGAAGATCTGTTTGGTGTGGAGTAGAGGGTTGAAGAAATTATATAGCGCGGAGTATAGCAAAATAAGCGTTATTTTCATTGTAACATATTGTATGTGAAATCATTTACAAACATTGTTTAAATCCTGATTTATAAAAAAATCTTTCTAGCACACTAAATGTCTTAGTTACTTGCACACGGGATTTATTTATTTCGTAATTATTTTGTGTGCCTTTTAAATAAGTAATAAATATACTACGACAATAAATACATCCCCATCTAGCCACAAAGTAAGCGTTGCTTGTTTTACGGGGACTAAGTTGACTGATGAATATTTTATAATGAATAATGTAAATATATACACATACACACCAAGTTACTGAAAAATATTCATGTTCATCACTCAAAGAGTTTCCAATTGTAGTAATCGAACCTCCAGCCTTTTACTCAGAAAGCAGGGTCGCTGTACACTGCGGCCGTCTTTTTGTAAACACCTAACGTTGGATTCTCCCCTATCTACAAATGATTTATCATTTTATTTTTATAAACGGAATAGAGTGGTCAGATATCTAAAAAACATACTTGGGTTGCGAGCTTGCAAGCTGTAGACGAACTGCATGGGGTCAGTTGATATTCTGATAACTGCAGTTGACTGCAGTTAACGTGCGTCTTTGCATACTTTAAAATGTCTGCCGTCAGATACGAATTCACATAACTGCATGTTGAGTTTACCGACTGCATGTATGCCTTGACTCACTATGCTCGGAGGCAGAGAGGCAGTTTACACAAGACAAAGGTACCTACTTATGTTACAAAGATCTGCCTCGTTTAAAAACTAATGCGCGTTTTAACTTACGGCCAACTAAGTAAGTAACTCCTAATCAAAGAAGAGTCCTAGACATACCTTTCGCCAATAGATTTTCACTAGGAAAATTCCTATAACCTAAGTTGTCTATGATTCTTGCCACAAGGTGTGGTGTTTCGTTCTTCTAATATAACATTTTTATATTTTCTGTATTTGTTTTATCCGCCTTTGTTGGTTTGGCAAGAAATCGCTAGGCCGCCAAATTATATACGTTGTTCTGTTATACTTTTTTTTATGTAATTTTTGATATGCGCAATAAAACTATATTCATTAGTTAATTCGTTTTTAATTTTTCGTATGAATTTGAGGTTATTAAAAAAGAACTAATTTTTACTTCTTACATCGATCAATTAGTCTGTCAGTTCACAAATTCAATAAACTTCACGTAGCTATTTCACCGTAGTCATCAAGCATCGTTCCCTAGGTTGAGTTAAAGCCAGCATAAGTAATTTTTTCTACGATCGTATGCGTTTTACTACGTGCAGTCGTGCGTTTAAACTGTGTGCTGTGTTAGCGATCAGCTGCATGATGTGCGCAGTCCGTCTGGTAACGCCCTAAGGGTGCAGGTAGGTAGAGCGCCGGCAGCAAATCGTCCGTACAGCTATATTACGTCGCTCGATAAGGTCCTTCCGCCGGCGCGGTCTCAGCGAGGCACACATCCGTCTCTTATCTCTAGCATGGCGCCGAGATGAGGTGATTTATTTTGACAATATTCGACATTATCATATAATACTATGCTTTGCTCACGTGTAACCTAAAGGTATACTTCTAACTGAACATCTAACTTGTATTATAATGTAAACAATGATTTTATCCTTAAACCCTTCTCAGTGTGGGAGGAGACCCGTGCCATGTAGTGGGCCGGTTTAATATACAAAAACAATTCCGATAAAATCAGTACAAGCAAACAGAATTCAAAATAAAATTCTTTATCTGTAAAAAAATCGGAAAATTAGTGTACTACACATTATTTTTTTTTCAATTACGGGTATATTCTCGCCGCAGGTAGTACCAGTACCAGTAGCAGTTGTTTTATAATAAGTCCAACGTGAAGCACTTACGTGTTAAATCTATCTATTTAATCTTCATCAACCCATTACCGGGCAACTACAGGTCACGGTTGTCCTGTCAAAAAATGAGAAGGGTTTAAGACGTATTCTACCACGCTGGCCAATTGCGGATTGGTAGACGTCACACGCCGTTGAAAACATTATGGAGACCTCTGAGGCATGCAGGTTTTCTCACGTTGTTTTCCTTCAACGTTTAAAGTAAGTGATATTTAAACTGCTTAAATTAATAACAAAAAAAAAGAAAAACCAAAAAGTCAGAGGTGCGTGCCGGGGCTCGAACTCGGTCTCGACGAAAAGAAAGCCGCAGCCTTATCACTAGGCTATCACCGCTATTTATTACAATGAATGATAGGTAAGGTAAGTACACGTAAAGCAATAAAAATATGTTCATGCCCACAATATCCTGCAGGTTGTACCGCTATTAACTGGATATTGAATTCCGCTGGAAAGTTCTAGGAATATTAAGACGCCGAGTTCATAGTTCTGGAATGGTTGCGGCGTATTACATGCCAGTGCACTCCCCGGTTATATATTGCTGAACACGTTCTTTTCCAAAGTAACTCTCAGTATTTGTTTCACATTTTTTTTAAATAATTTTACGTGTTCTAGTAGCCCAGGTGTTTACCCAGGGTTAAATCTATCTGTATTTAAAATTTCAGTGAAATCGGTTCAGTAGTTTTTACGTGATAGAGTAACATACATCCGTACATAAAAACTTTCGCATTTAAGTATGATTAATATTAGTAGGAAAGGAAGGATAGGAAGTAATATATGCATTGTCAATTGCGAAATTTATGTTGGTATACTCATTGAGAATAAGATATGTGAAATGAGTCTGTGGTGAGTGATTGAAAACATACATTAAATCTATCTATATATATAAAAGAGGATGTTTGTATATATGTCATCGATAAACTCAGAAACTATTTGACCGATCATTATGAAAATTGGTATGCTTATGTATTTTTTCACGGAGAAGGTTTATATGCTATGCCCATTGATGTAACTCCCCACCAGGTGGCGCTGTCAAGTATCGACTTCCGCCCCGTTCAACCGATTGTCATAAAAATTGGTATGACCATGTATTTTTCCACGGAGAAAACGAACATGCTATGTCCATTGATGTAACTCCCCACCAGGCGGCGCTGTCAAGTATCGACTTCCGCCCCGTTCAACCGATTGTCATAAAAATTGGTATGACCATGTATTTTTCCACGGAGAAAACGAACATGCTATGTCCATTGATGTAACTCCCCACCAGGCGGCGCTGTCAAGTATCGACTTCCGCCCCGTTCAACCGATTGTCATAAAAATTGGTATGACCATGTATTTTTCCACGGAGAAAACGAACATGCTATGTCCATTGATGTAACTCCCCACCAGGCGGCGCTGTCAAGTATCGACTTCCGCCCCGTTCAACCGATTGTCATAAAAATTGGTATGACCATGTATTTTTCCTCGGAGAAAACGAACATGCTATGTCCATTGATGTAACTCCCCACCAGGCGGCGCTGTCAAGTATCGACTTCCGCCCCGTTCAACCGATTGTCATAAAAATTGGTATGACCATGTATTTTTCCACGGAGAAAACGAACATGCTATGTCCATTGATGTAACTCCCCACCAGGCGGCGCTGTCAAGTATCGACTTCCGCCCCGTTCAACCGATTGTCATAAAAATTGGTATGACCATGTATTTTTCCACGGAGAAAACGAACATGCTATGTCCATTGATGTAACTCCCCACCAGGCGGCGCTGTCAAGTATCGACTTCCGCCCCGTTCAACCGATTGTCATAAAAATTGGTATGACCATGTATTTTTCCACGGAGAAAACGAACATGCTATGTCCATTGATGTAACTCCCCACCAGGCGGCGCTGTCAAGTATCGACTTCCGCCCCGTTCAACCGATTGTCATAAAAATTGGTATGACCATGTATTTTTCCACGGAGAAAACGAACATGCTATGTCCATTGATGTAACTCCCCACCAGGCGGCGCTGTCAAGTATCGACTTCCGCCCCGTTCAACCGATTGTCATAAAAATTGGTATGACCATGTATTTTTCCTCGGAGAAAACGAACATGCTATGTCCATTGATGTAACTCCCCACCAGGCGGCGCTGTCAAGTATCGACTTCCGCCCCGTTCAACCGATTGTCATAAAAATTGGTATGACCATGTATTTTTCCACGGAGAAAACGAACATGCTATGTCCATTGATGTAACTCCCCACCAGGCGGCGCTGTCAAGTATCGACTTCCGCCCCGTTCAACCGATTGTCATAAAAATTGGTATGACCATGTATTTTTCCACGGAGAAAACGAACATGCTATGTCCATTGATGTAACTCCCCACCAGGCGGCGCTGTCAAGTATCGACTTCCGCCCCGTTCAACCGATTGTCATAAAAATTGGTATGACCATGTATTTTTCCACGGAGAATGTAAATATGATGTCCATGTTATTAAATATCATCATCATATTCGTAAGTAATAATTTCGATAAACAATACAAATTTAAGTAAGATTAATTATAAGTTACAGTGTAAATAGTTTTATAAAGTAATAATGACATAATAGGTTTTGAGTAAACAACTTCACACTTCTATTAAATATAGAGTATGAAACTGAAATAGATTTTTTTTTATCAATATAACCTGTTTTTGTCTTTATTATTTATAAATAAAAATAACATAAATTAAGCTGTCATTTCAAGCTGAGAAATTATTTTAATCGATTTTTAATTAAATATAGCTACAATTTTAATCTACATTTAATCATTTATTATTCACATTTCTTATTTACAATTATCGTTTTATTTTAATTCATTTTTTTTTAAATATAAATTTAATTTTATCTTATATTTTTAGAAAGAAGTTTATTTTATGAAAAATCCCTAATTTTTTTGTTTTAATTAAATTTATCTTTTAAAACATTAATTACATCTAAACGCGAGTGATAATATCATTAATAATTACCATGTCCAAGCTATTGGTTGTACAGGATATTGCAATAGTTGTCTCTGTTTCGTCAACGTAATCTTAGAAAATATTTTTTTTTATTTCATACGCACTTCATCGATTAAAAAACTAAAAGTTATCATTTTTGCTTTAGTACTCACCGATTACTTGATTGGTAATTGTATATGACCAATTTTTTTCACCAAACGCATTATCAGCATAACTGCACAAATTTTCGAAAGTATACCTAACCTACCCTTTTTGCGTAAAATATTTATTGAGCAGCTGATAACTTGTATATTATCAAAATATATAAAAGGTCACTGACTGACTGACTGATTGACTGATCTATCAACACACAGCTCGAACCACTTGACGGATTGGGCTGAAATTTTGCACACAGATAGTTATTACAACGTAGGCGTCCGCTAGGAAAGGATTTTTTTAAATTCCATCAGGGTTAAATATGGGATGAAAGTTTGTAAAAAATTCTTCATTTATCAATTTATTTTTCAAGCTACATCAATTAAACTTTGATTTTAAGTTTTCGATTTATAATAAAGAAATACGTATTTCATAGGGGATCAAAATTTATATGAAAGTTTCTGATTTTCTAAGTAATTTCCGTTCATATTTTTCTATAAGCAGCAAGACCTTTTTTTAACCCTTTGTAGTAAATTTAACAAATCAAAAATAAAACTTAACGTGAGCGAAGCCGCGGGCAAAAGCTAGTTTATTATAAAAACTATTAAGGGTTTAACTAATATTATACTGCAACTAGCGGTCCCTGGCGGACGAAGTATCGTCTGCGTATAAGTCAACCTAAAAAGACAGACATATGCTGTCACGGTTTTTTTTGACCTTTTAATGGGGAACAACCTTTTACGCAACGCAAGCAACGGAGCTGTCAAAAGAAAAATAAAACCCCGATTTTGAGACATTCTTAATGGGCGCTATGCTCCTATTTATCTTAGCGGGATGATATGTAGCTTATACCCTTCCTTGATAAATTGGCTTTCCAAATCGAGTACTTTCTGAGATCATCGCGTTCAAGTAAACAAATAAACAAATTCTGTACCCTGCCACGCTTCGCTGTGGCACATTTTTATGGAATGGTTGAGAAATGAGAAACTAACAGAGAATACATTACAAATGTCAGGGAATGTACATCAATAGTTAAAGAACTGTAGTTTCGCGGTCGCGGATATGTGACTGATGCAAAAAATATATAAAAACAATCCTTGATGCGGATTATATATCATGTTAAAATTTCAGCTCGATCGGTGCAGAACTTTTTGAGTTTTTGAAGCGTACACAAACCTACATAATTTTTTTATATATATAGTATAAGTTAAGTTAAATTTTTATATTTATATATATAGTATAAGATTTGGATATTTTGTGCGCCCATGCCCGGAGAGTGAATAAAACTTTGGAAGAATTAAAGCAACTAGTTGTCCATTGTTCATTTTTCTGCTCCCGCAAAATAACTCTTATTCTATAAATAAAATGCATCAAATCACCCCATTTCTGTACTCAAGAGTTAAAAGTACAACACAATCAATCTTCCGTAGTTTGTTGCGCTGTCTTTTAACAAGCGCCTTCAAAGTTACCCTCGTATTTGTGGAATCGTTTCTTTCAATTAAATTGATCCTTGTCTACATCGTACCCTATTTGTTGTGAGGAATTTTACGGTATCTTTTTTCCTTTAAAAACGTATAACACGAAAAAAAAATACGTATTAGTTGTTATATTTATGACTGCCTCGTTGGTCTGTAAGCATGTTCGACTGCAGATAACCAGGTCAAGGGTTCTATCCCCAGATCGGTTCAGTGTATAGTCTTTGGTGTTTTTTATAAAGAAACTCTTAATACCTACCCCGAGTTTAATATAATTACCTACTTTATGTAAATTAGCCTGACCTTCCCACAATGAGAAGGGGTAGAAGCCGTATCCCCAGATTGGTTCAGTGGGGTATTTGGTGTTTTCTATCAAGAAATTCTTAGTACCAGCCCCGAGTTTAATATAATTACGAGATACTTTTTGCCGTAGTCCACCACGCTGACCCAGCATGAGTTGGTGGACTCCATACATGCATGCAGGTTTTTTTCTCTCGGTGTTTTACTTCTTTATTCCGTTGAAGCAAGTTTTATTTTAGTTGCTAAAAACTCACTTAACTTAGAAAAGTTAGAGGTGCGTGCTGGGATTCAAACTCGCCACTGGGCTATCACCGCATTAATAGTATAATACTTAATTAATAATTATTACTGTTAATTTGTTATGTTTATGTGGTGTACAATAAAAGTGTATTCATTCATTCATTCATTCAATACCAAAGTATAAGCATTTAGTCAAAATTGAACCAAAAACAAGGTGAAGAAGGTCCAATTGAATTAAGTGCTTGAATAGTTTTGAATAGTCTTCGGAGCACCTGACAGAGTTAACCCAATTCCTGTAATCCGTTTAACTATAACAAACATAATTCAATTTGGTAGCGCCGACTCTGTGAGTTCTAGTATCTATGTTACCTGGAATTTAACTAGACTGTTTATTGTCTTGAGACCGTTATCTCAGCCCGCAACCTATAAAGGATTGAAAAAGTTCAATTCCTAGTCTATTTTAGAAATTATACTTCTTTTGGCGCGTTAGGGAAGAATTCTGAGAGAACATTTTAACGATGCGCGCGCACACCGTCACCAAAAACTGCTGAAGTTTGCTATAGTCAACATTTTAGTTTTTCAAAAAAGGTTTTACAGTGTACACTTAACTGTCAAAGTCTGCGGGCTCATTCCAGTGATTTAATTGATTCAATTGTACAAAAATCTGAAATTTTAAGGTCGTCCGTAAACGAGTTAACTAGATAATGCGCTATAATAAAACTTTCAATGTATTAAATACCTCTTGTCGTTTTTTCTACAAACGTAGAATAAGGCGAAAGATAAAATTTCTGAAAAGATTTTTATCTTGTTACGCCAAAGAAGTATAACTTCCAACGCGTGTACATAGCGAGCAAACGATCAGGTGGGACACCTCCGCCACCCATGAACATCAAAGATAAACGGTTTTCACTTATTCAATTTATTACAAAACGCCATCATATTACGCCATCATCTCACTACCATGTTCTCATATTTATGTGATATATGCATCGAGAATGCCATCTATGTGTCTATTTGAATAGAGAACTATTTGACTTTGACTTTTTGCTATCACCATCAACCCATTACCGATTTACTAAAGGACACGGGTCTCCACTCAGAATGAGATGGGCTTTAGGCCACTTGGTGAACTAGCCATGCCTTTAAGAACATTTTGAAGAACTCTCAGGCATGCAGGTTTCCTGGCGATGTTTTCCTTCAACGTTGGAGCAAGTGACATTTTAAATACTTAAAACGCACATAACTTAGGAAAGTTAGAGTTGTGTGCTGGGATTTGAATTCGGCCCCCAGAAAGAGAAGTCGAGCTCCTAACCAATGCGCTATCACCGCTTCATTAATAAATAAATAATAAATAAAATAAAAATAATTTATTCACACGATTATTAAATAGTGACAGAAATCATAGCTTAGTACTATGTTTGAATCACTGATACCTAAACTGAGTAAAAACTCATACTATAGATATCGGTGCTCTCCCCTATATAGTTATATTTGATAAAAAAACATAACACTACGACAAGAATATTTTATTTTGATTATGGCTTTAACTAACATGCAACATGCAAAAATATTGAAAAAAAATGTTTATTTTTGGAGATTAGGTAATTTAATGGTGATTTAAATGATGTAACAGGGTAATGCAGTAATTGGATGTATGTCCGTACGGGTGTGTGTGATGTGTGTACGAGTGTGTACGTAAGTGCGTGCTTGTGGGTGTTTGCGTGCGTATTCGTGTGGCAAAGAATGTGTATTTGTGTGTGTAATGCATGGATATATGAAGTACAAGGTACATGTGAGATAATGACTTTTATTTTTGTATGGATAGGAGAGATCATTAGATGCGAATAAACATCAACCACTGACAGAGATAGAATGGCATCCGACTAGTATTAAAACCAGTCCTTTACGGTTCAAATAGGGAAATTTTAATGTTGAATGAAGTAAACGCACCCAGTATTTTTCTCCGTAGAATCGGTTCGATTTTCCTTTACCATTCGTATCAATCGTTTAGGCACGTGATGGGCAAGACACGTGCTCGGAATTGAATATGGATTCATACTGAAACCTCGCACTATATTTTTAGCTAACTCCAAAAGCCTTTCATCCTATATATAGTAACTTTCAGAAAACTCAACGAATCGAATTTCTATTTATCTAGTTTTCTAGATAACTACCACAGTATAAGGAACTCAATTCTACCAGTAGTAGAAATATCTCAACAATTGTGAATGAATGAATGAATGAATAAACTTTCATTGTACACCACATAAAAATGAAGAAAAATTTTAAATGGAAATCTTATCCAAAGTATACACTTTGGCGGCTTTATCGCTACATAGCGACCTCTTCCAGGCAAACAATGGCGTAAAACACAGCTCCAGAAGACAGGTAGGTGAAGCATATAAATAAACATATATATGTGGTATAATTTAATAGTAATTGGTACTTTTTATTTTGTTGTTGTACGTTGGTAGCATTAAATTGTCACTCAAGATGTCAACCGTTGAAAGATGTAATGTCAGTCAGAGTTGTCAAACGTAATAAAAGATGTACGCCGTGTTTTGTTTTTGTTTCCATCAAGAAATATAAAAAAGTGAGTGTTTCGCCCCAATTCTTTGAAATATCCCACAACTTATGGGGGCTCGTCCGGGATAGCCCAAAAATTTGAGGCGAAACGAAGACTAAAGATTCGAAGATTCATCGCAAGTCATTCGACGAAAGTGCCGGTGCGCCGCCATTGTTGCCATTGGGGACTGTTTTACCGACCGACGCGGTAGCGACAACATACGTAAAGATTGCTTTGACATTGCGTACTGCTTTACCGACCGTCATGGTAGAAAATGTTGCTAGCTCAAGAAAAATTCTACTAAAATGGTAGCTTTTTAATTTGGACTTTAAGATTTATTTTAAAGACTGAAGACTAAAGACAAGACTAAATGAGTCCAACTAAGCCAACATTTTGCACGACGACTAAGAGACGTAACGCAAAGAATTTAAAGACTAATACTAGTTTAACAGCCACGATGTCGCCGAATAAAGACGAAAAGGGAAGTGAAGAAGACGAACAAGAGTTAGATGTACAGATTTCATTTAAGGATTTGGAGAAGTCGATGAACATTTTTACCGGAGATGACACCTACCCTATTGAGACATTTATCGATGAATTTGAAGACACTGCCCAAATTATGAAGTGGACTAAAGTGGAGAAGCTAATTTATGCAAAGAGACTTTTAGGCGGAACTGCCAAGCTATTTTTACGATCGTTGGGAAAAATAAAGGACTATGCAAATTTGAAAAGGGCGCTTAAGGAAGAATTTGGACCCAAGATTAACAGCGCAATCATACACAAGAAACTTGCTTCGCGTAAGATGAAGAACGACGAAACCTACCAACAATATTTTCTATCTATGAAGGAATTGGCACTTCACGGTAAAGTTGAAGACGCTGCACTGATCGAGTATGTCATTGATGGCATCCGTGACTTAGAGACCAATAAAGTTATTTTATATGGTGCTACAGACATAAAAGATTTTCGTAAGAAGTTGGATATCTACAGTGACTTCAGAAAGAAGATTCTTAACAAACCTGCACAGTCTGGTCAATCATCTGGGCATCATTCAACCCGCAAGACGGCTCATGTGAAAAGGAGTTTCAACTGTGGCGAACTAGACCATCAATCGCCCGCATGCCCAAAAGGAATAAAATGCTTTAAATGCAATGAATTTGGACACAAATCCACGGAATGTACAAACAAAGCGAAAAAGGCGCTGAATATTCAGAATAAAAATGAAGAAGAGAAGGTACCCTATAAAAAGATAAAGATTAATGGAAGGGACTTCGTAACCCTAATAGACACTGGAAGCGATATTAACCTTATAACAAAATCAGAATTTGAAAAGATTGAAGAAGGAATCGAAAACTATCAAACAGAATCAACGTGTATTACAGGAATAGCGGGAAAAGAAGTCCGTACTGAAGGAATGTTTACAGCGAATGTACAAATTGATAATTATTACACAGACATCAAGTTTCATGTTGTGAAAGACAACGAGATACCTGTAACTATTCTGATTGGAAATCCTATCCTAAAAGATTTCGAAGTGTGTTTCACACCAGAAGGTATCTTCATAGAAAAGATTACGCATCTCACACTTCTGATGGAAGAGAAAGAAAGTGAACAAGAATATGATATAGAAGATTCTAAATACAAAGAAGAGATTCGTAAGATGTGTGAAGAGTACAAGCCTAACAAAAGGAAGAAAGAAAGTAATATTGAATTGAAAATAATACTTACCGATGAAGATCCCGTTTACCAGAATCCTCGACGTCTATCACCCTTAGAAATGAACGCTGTGAATGCACAAGTGAAAGAATGGCTAGATAAAGGAATAATTAAACCCAGCAAATCTGATTTCGCCTGTCCCGTAGTTTTGGCTGACAAGAAAGATGGATCACGTAGAATGTGCATAGACTATAGACGACTAAATAAGAAAGTGATTAAAGAAAGATTTCCCCTACCTATAATAGAAGACCAGATAGACAAGTTGAAGGAGGCAAAGATGTTCACGTCGCTTGATTTGAAGAATGGATTCTTACATGTGAAAGTACACAAAGATAGTCAAAAGTATACCTCATTTGTAACACCCCAAGGCCAGTATGAATTTCAGAAAATGCCTTTCGGATTGTGTACAGCGCCATCCGTATTCCAAAGATTTATTAACGACATCTTTAACAATCTTATTACCGAAGGAACCCTGCTGGTGTATCTCGATGATTTAATTATACCCTCGGTAACAGAAGAAGAAGGAATAAGTAAATTAGAGAAAGTACTTGAAAGAAGTGAAGAATTCGGCCTAGAGTTCAATTGGAAGAAATGCCATTTTCTAAAAAAGGAAATCCAATATCTTGGTTATATTATTTGTGACAACGAAGTAAGACCATCTCTTGAGAAGATTAAGGCGGTTGTGAATTTTAAAAAGCCTAACAATGTAAAAACTGTTCAGTCGTTCCTTGGACTAACTGGTTATTTCAGAAAATTTATAAGAAACTATTCCCTAATTGCGAAACCGATGACAGATTTATTAAAGAAAGATGCCGTATTCAATTTTGATGACAGGTGTGAAAAAGCTTTTATGGAATTGAAACAAATATTGTGTAGTTCACCAGTTCTCCGAATATTCAACCCAGATTTAGAAACAGAACTACACACCGACGCAAGTATAGATGGATATGGAGCTGTTATTCTACAGAGAAGCCCTAAAGACAATCAATTTCACCCCGTACACTATATGAGTAAAAAAACGACTCCAGCTGAAAGAAAATACCACAGCTATTATTTAGAGATTTTAGCTATTGTTGCTGCTATAAAGAAGTTCCGAGTTTATCTTCTGGGAATACATTTTAAAATAATCACAGATTGTTCTGCTCTAACTATGACACTACAGAAAAAGGACTTACCTCCGAGAGTCGCTCGTTGGGCCCTGCTTCTTGAAGAATATGACTACAAAATCGAACATAGACCAGGTACACGAATGAGACACGCTGACGCATTAAGCAGATATCCTGTTTGTATAATACTCACTGAAACAACTGCTCGTATAAGGAAAGCACAGAACGAAGATGACTATGTGAGACTGATTAAGAAAATTTTAGAAACAGAGAACTACCAAGATTATACCATACAGAACGAAATACTATACAAAAAGAAAGATGGAAGTAAATTAATTGTTGTACCTAAGAAAATGCAGTATGAGATAATAAGAAAAAATCACGAAAAAGGACATTTTGGAATTTTAAAGACTGAAGAATTAATTAATAGAGAATATTTTATTGAGAATTTAACTGAGAAGATAAGAAAAGTCATAAATAATTGTATTGAATGCATTCTCATATCGCACAAAAGAGGTAAAAAAGAAGGATACTTACACCCGATAGACAAAGGTGATGTCCCACTATCAACATACCATGTGGATCATCTAGGACCAATGACTTCAACTCACAAGAATTACAAATACATCCTTACTGTCGTGGATGCTTATACAAAATTTACTTGGATCTACCCTGTTAAGACTTTAACCACTGATGAGACGCTAGAAAAACTAAGATTACAACAACAAACTTTTGGAGCACCTGAAAGAATTATTACGGATCGAAATGCTGCCTTTACTGCAAACGACTTCCAAGAGTATTGTAAAAGTGAAAATATAACGCACTATACCATTACCACTGGACAACCCAGAGGAAACGGCCAAGTTGAGCGCGTCCACCAGATCATCATCGCCATGTTGAGCAAACTTAGTGCTGATGACCCGACTAAATGGTATCGCCGTGTGTCCAAAGTGCAACGATGTCTGAATGGAACATACCAAAGGAGTATAAGAATGACACCATTTGAGCTACTTTTTGGCACTAAAATGAGGGATAAAGATGATGAACTTCAGAAATTAATAGAAGAAGAAAACATACAGAATTTTAACGAGAAAAGAGAAGAGCTCAGAAAGAGGGCTAAAGAATCTATACAGAAAGTACAAGAAGAGAACGTAAGAAACTACAATAAAAAGCGAAGAGTAGCAGTGGCCTATAATATTGGAGATTTGGTAGCCATAAAAAAGACACAGTTCTCACAAGGGAGTAAATTATATCCTAAATATTTGGGACCCTATGAAATTATTAAATGCAATCCACATGATCGTTATGTTGTGAAGAAGATTGGTATCACCGAAGGCCCGATTAATACAACCACATCAGCTGATCTCATGAAACCATGGATTTTGCCGGAAGACGATTCATCTGGGACAGATGAATGAGCAGGACAGCCGTGTGGTATAATTTAATAGTAATTGGTACTTTTTATTTTGTTGTTGTACGTTGGTAGCATTAAATTGTCACTCAAGATGTCAACCGTTGAAAGATGTAATGTCAGTCAGAGTTGTCAAACGTAATAAAAGATGTACGCCGTGTTTTGTTTTTGTTTCCATCAAGAAATATAAAAAAATGAGTGTTTCGCCCCAATTCTTTGAAATATCCCACATATATTTGCATATATACATAAATACTTTACATATAAAAAACTTATACACATTAGTATATATACATACTGATAGTTAATATATACCTATACAAGATTACACAAAAAAATGTCTTGATTCTCAATAATTTGTGTACTTAAACTATTGATACTCGTATCTCAACCACTGTGTAGTAAAAACAATTTTAATTTAGCTGACCGATGGACAAAATATCTCTTTTGTGATCTTATAAACTAAACTAGGATGTTAACGGCCTTATTAATGAGAGTGATCTCTTCCAGGCAACCATTAAATAGAAGGAGTACAATAGATACGAAGAATAGATGGTATACATATTAAAAAAAACATAACACATACAATAAAACTCAATCGTACCATTAAAGTACGAGTATCTCGACCAAATTGTACATGAACGAATGATATCTCCATACTATTTACCTTCTTAAAAAAATTGTTAAGAATACAATAAATAATTATAGTTTTTAGCATTATCTGAGTTGCTTTACTAGTATTAATTGACGGGCCAGGCCGATCCACCTGATGGTAAGTGGAAAACCATCCCTACTAATATTATAAATGTGAATGTAAGTGTGTTTGTTACGCTTTCACGCAAAACTACTAAACCGATCATCATGAAACTTTGTACACATATTCCTCAAGGTATTAGAAGGAATAAGTATAGAATGCTTTTTGTCCCGAAATTAAGCTCAGTTCTTTTGGGAGAGGGGACGAAAGTGTTTGACGATTTAACACCATAACGCCGTCAAATGATAACCGATTTAAATAATTACTTACTTACTTTTTTATATAAGAATACACAACTTAAAAATTTCAGTAGCATTACACCTAAATTGAATGCCACATGTCTTTCGAAAAATAAAAACAAAGGCAGACGAAGTCGCGGGCAACAGCTAGTTGTCTATAAGGAGCAAAATTCCGCAGGGAATCGAACACGTCCTGCAACGAGCCGCGCTGTGTCCATCAACCTAGGTGTTAAGCATAATTTCATCATTTGCCTATAATAACACCGGCGCCCGCGTCCATCAGACCGGAACACAGCATTGCAACATCGTCAGAGATAAGATATTACGTGGCAAAAATAACCACGCTAAACACTGAGGAAACGGAAGGAATACAAACAAATATACAGAATCAAGGATGTCTAAGATCCCCAGATAGTCCCGACAAGAGCCAGGAAATTGTTACAAAAGACCATTTGCAACTTCAATTGTTGGAGTATTCTATATTAACTAATTTGTGCTAAAACTATTGATAAATCAACCGCTACCTAATGAGAACAATCGTATCTTCCTTGCTTTAATCTGACCACTGCACTGGACAAATTAAATCCTAAATACTATCACGAGATTCGCAGCCTCAATTATAACAATGCGCCCGCATCGTGTTTGAATCAGGTTTATTTGCTCTTAAAGTAATTTAATACCACTTTTAAACCTCTCGGTAAAAGCTTTGGCTCTTTCAATGCCGGCTGCGGGTTTTTGTTGAATACGTGTTCGGAGTTTCGGAATTTGTGAACACGTTAAGAATTCAGCCCCTGGTGGTACATAGAGTGTAAAATATTCGCTCTTTTCAATCGTGTTGGCGGAAATAATACTATTTTGTTGGCGAATGAAGTGAATTTATATAAAACTAGCTTTATAAACCACGCGGTGTCACCTGCAGTGAATAATTCGTTTGGTTGCTTTTTAGGACGGGATTTTGATGTCTGATCTGGACAAATATCTGGGCCTCGTAAGAAGGCTCAGTGTCACTCAGCGGGCGATGGAGTCCGAGGAGTGATGGAGAAGTGATGAAACTATGCTAGGAGTGTCTCTACGTAATCAAAAAAGAAATGAGGAGATCTGAAGAAGAACTAGAGTTACCATGTCGGTCAGTCTAGTTCTTCCTTGGATCTCAGTGCTCAGCGCCGCTCAGCGAGTCGGGAAGTTCAAGTGGCAATGGGCAGGGCACATAGCTCGGAGAAACCATGCACCTTAAGTGCTGGAATGGCGACCCAACACCGGTAAACGCAGCGTAGGGCAGCCCCCAACGAGGTGGACAAATGACATTAGGCCAGTTGTTGGGAGCCGCTGCAGGCAAGTGGCCCACGACCGTGGATTGTGGAACTCCCTACAAAAGTCATATGTCCAGCAGTGGACGTCAATTGGTTGAAATGATGATGATGATGACTGAACAAAAAGTAGCCTATGTTACTCTCCGTCCGTTCAATTAACTATGTGACAAAAATCAAGTCGGTTGGATGCTTAGTTAGGGCGTGAAGAAAGGACAAACAAACAAACACAATTTCGCATATATAATGAATGAATTAATGAATACACTTTTATTGTGCATACATATATTTTGGCCCGGTTATGCTTGCCAAACAAGCTACAAGTTTACATCAAGATAGCTTCAACGGCTGAGCCGAACAAAGGTAACAAACAAATAAACAGCCACACTTCCTCATTCGTAATATCTCGATTCGCGATCTCGGAGTAAGCTTGAACCAATGTTTATTTATTTCTTGGATCTAGGTACATAAAAGTTTCATGGTTTTAACTTCGATTATGAATAACTCCCATCGAAACTTTCATCCCTTATTTTAACCCTTTCTTGCCCTCTTCGAGTCTAATTTTGTACCTTTCATAAAAATCGGTTTCTAGGTTACCTGCGAAAACGTGACTTTGTTTGGACTTCCATAGAATCTTCCAGCAGACATTTCATATAGATTTTCTAGCGATACTGGTCTTTTTATAAAGTCTATAAAGTGTAAAGTCCTTTCACACTGAAAGTGCTCGCCGTGCCGCTATCGGCCACTTCCGATCCGGTGTGAATTGGCCCTTACAGGCGTTAGGGACTAGGACACAGGGCGGCAAGTTGCAAGTTGTTTCCACTTACCATCAGGTGTTCCGTCTGATTGTTTTTTTTTTTTATTAATAAACCAACGAAAAATATATTTTACTAGGGAAATATAATTACAAACTAAAATTAATATTTAGAATAAATACAAGCCGTCTAACTGTTGCAACCATACCACAGAGAAAAAAAAGAAGACCTGCTCATATGACGAAATCACCAGCTCAACACTCTAACTATTAAAAAGGAAGAATGATGAAAACTCTTCTGAAAACTGAAAAGCTATAGCTCGTGTAGACTATTGAATTCCAGCCACGTGCCCCGCCCACCACGTGTCTAAGCGATTGATATTGGATGCTGAATGAAATGTAGATCTTATTCTGCTGAGATGTATCCCGTTTACACGCGTTTTGTTATAAGTTACGGCACGTGATGACTTATTTTGTTTTAAATAAATAATTATAATCATACTACGACAATGCACACATCGCCATCTAGCCCCAAAGTAAGCGTAGCTTGTGTTATTACCCATAACACAAGCTGACCAATGAATATATTTATGTATGAAAATATTTTCATACATAAATATACTTATAATATACATATAAACCCCCAGACACCGAAAAACATTCATATTCATCACACAAACAATTTACAGTTGTGTGGATCGAACCCACGGCCTTGGACTCAGAAAGCAGACTGCCTACTGCGCCAATCGGCCGATAAATAAATAAAATAATAAAATTTATTTGCAAGTAACATTGTCAAAGGAAGGTACAATATTGTTTAGGTGTTCAAAGCTGTACAAGTGCATACTTAATATTATATATATATATATATATATATATTTATATGCGAAACTGTGTTTTTATGTTTGTTTTTCCTTCACGTCCTAATATTAAGCAATCAAATAATAAGTTCGCACGGGATTTATAAAAAACCGTAACAAAAGCGGACCAAGACCGCGGCCATAGCTAGTGTTAATAATGACGGTGATTATGAAAAGTTATTTCGTTTGAATGTTACTATATCTTCGATAATTTCGAACTCCCATCCAACTTTCATCCCTTATTTCAAAACTTTTGTGCCCTCTTAAAACAACAGGGCACTTATTTGTATCCCAAAGTGTAGTCTATTATATCTTTCATCAAAATCGCTTAGACTTCCTTAGGGACTTTCATCAGATATTTCACACGAAATCCAAAGGCCATAGCTAGTGAGTATGAAAAAGTATTTCGTTTAAATGTTACTCTACTCTTTGGAATTTTGTGTAAAATTAGGCAGCCGGGTAGCCTTTGAGGTGACACAAACTGAGTCCCAGTAATTCACCAAAGACCGTACCAATTAACCAATTTTCCACTTTAATCCACCCGAAGGTATTACGCTGCCCACATGAGGTATTGTGTTTTAAAATGCGCGGAGACAAAGCCTCGCATACAATATTTAGGGGGTGTCTCCTCACTGAACATAAATTCAAGCGCAAAATTTCTAAGCGCTGCATTGCGATGTTTTATTGAAAGAAGAACAAATATAAGTGGAGTTTTACATTGACCGAGCAATCGGTAATACATATAAATGAAATAACAGTGTTAGGTGTATCTACTACAAATCTATAATAACAATGTAAATACGAAACTGTGTATGTTTGTTTGTCCTTTTAAACGCCCTAAGTATATTGATATTTAATATGGAGCTAGTTGTATTTTTTATTGACGGCCCATTGGCGCAGTTTGCAGCGACCCTGCTTTCTCAGCCAAAGGCCGTGGGTTCGATTCCCACGACCGGAAAATGTTTCTGTGATTAACATGAATGTGTCTGGGTGTTTATCGGTATATTATAAGTATTTTATGTATATTATTCATAAAAATATTCATCAGTCATCGTTGTACCCATAACACAAGCTTCGCTTACTTTGGGGCTAGATAGTAGTATATTTATTTATTATTTATTTATTTATTTATTTATTTTTGTATTCCACTAGTTAGTCCTTGACTGCAATCTCTCATGGTTGTAAGTGATGATGCAGTCTAAGGTGGTAGCGAGCTAACCTGTAACAAGGGCTTAGCGGCACGACTTGTCGGTAGGATGCTAACTAGCGGCCGAAGCCAGACCAGACAAAAGCAAATTAAGGAATTGTAAATTCCCAAATTGCCCCTGGTGGGACCGGACCCGAAACCTCCTGTTTAAATTCACAGCGCTCACCATTGCGCCAGCGAGGTCGTCAAATAAAAAGTTAAAAGGACATCGTTACAAAGATACATCTAACACTACATTCGCAGTAGCGTTGACATAGTCATTATTTTGGGTTAAAATAAAATTATTTACTCAACGCCCTACAAAGTTATACCGAACACATATTTACAGTAACGTTAACATCATCGTATCGACCCATTACCGGCCCACAGGGCACGGGTCTTCTCCCACAATGAGAAGGGGTTAAGGTCGTAGTCCACTACGCTGGCCCAGTGCGGATTGGTGGACTCCACATACCTTCGAGAACATTATATAGAACTCCCAGGCATGAAGGTTTTCTCACGATATTTTTCTTCACCGTCGAAGCAAGTGATATTTTTCATTTCTTAAAACGCACATAACTTACAAAAGTTAGAGGTGCGTGCTGGGTTTCTAGCTCGGCCCTCCGAAAGTGTATTCGAGCTCCTACCCACTGAGCTATCACTGCTTCCACCGTTTACATAGTCTAACTTGCTGTTGCCTGCGGACTTTGTCTGCGTTTGATTTTGTTTTTCATGTTGCATTAAATTTAGTTGCAGTTTTAAAAAAATTAAAGTATTCAGTATCGCTAAGCCTTAAATGAGGGGTTTGCTGCTGTCCGCTGAGGAGTTCTGTTCTCTATCTCCAACGATAGTGTTTAAGTTTGGGCAAAATTAAACACATATTGTAACCTATATACAAAATAATTATTTAAATCGGTTATAATTTGTCGTAGTTATGGTGTAAAATATCAAAGCACTTTCATCCCCTTTCCCAAAAGAACCGAGCTTAATGTCGGGATAAAACGTATCCTATATTACTTCTAACACTTCCAAGAATATGTGTACACAGTTTCATGAGGATCGGTTAAGCAGTTTTTGCGTGAAAGCGTAACAAACAAACTTACATTGACATTTATAGTATTAGTAGGGATAGGGATAGGGATTATTTTGGTTGTTCATTTAATATTATTTTAGCAACAAGAAATCCTAACTTATATTTTAAACGTGGAAGTGTGTTCGTTTGTTTGTTTGTCCTTCCTCAACGCAACCAATCAACCATCAACCGTGAATTTTGGCATAAAAAGCACGAAATAATCCGGTTTTATAAATGTAAAGTGTATATAATTTATTTTGTCACTAGTTATTAACTTACTTCATTCTACCATAAAGGGTTGTCTGGAGGAGATCTCTTAAAGCGATAAGACCGCCTTTGCGCATTTTATATACATATATTTTTATTGTTTTTGTTAATATTAAATCTTAATAATAATACAAAACTTTGAACTTTTACTTACTACTACTTATTCTAACGTTCCTATAATATTCATCTGATACGTTTACAATGGGGAATGTGAAGTGTTAAAAAATTTTTAATCTTGGTAGTTTTTTAAATTATTCTCACCTGCTTTTGATGCGCTTTCCTTTGGGTGGTAAAATGGTTAACTTCTGTGTTTAAGTAGGTAGTGTAGAAAAATGTATACAACTTTACAATAAACTACCAGTTAATATCTTGGAGATGTCTCTTAAAAAGTTGAAAGTTTGTATTAAACGTGAGCTTATAGAAAAGTTACAAATTCAAAATTTATTTATTTCTAGTAGGCCCAGCTTATAAGTACTTTTGAAACGTCAAGTCAGTCTGTTTGTAGTGACTCTCCCACCGGTTTGGAAGGCAGATTCCACCGAGAAGAGCCGGATGCTCTTTTACAGTTTACAATCATTAAAATTTTCTATCTTATGAGAGATGAGAGTGGAGCTTCCAAGTATCGTTAATTGTATCGTAACCACGATTTATTAAATGTGATTGTTTAAACTTATGCATTGGTATTCAGACAAAAACTGCGCGGCAATATGATACCTTAGTGTCTGAGGTAAATGAGTATCTTGCCGGCTTTTTTTCGGTAGATAATCCTTTCGATCCAATGGTAGAGTCACACAAGCCTATAGACTTGATATTTCAAAAGCGCTTATTAATTAGGCCTAGTTGGATTAAATAAATTACGCACTAAAAAGCGCACGCCTGCCCTGCGTTATCTTAAGACACGTATAAGCATCGGTAAAGTCATCATTAATTGCTATTAATTATATGTAGGCGCACGATAAATAAAAAGGTGATTTTTTGGCACGTGTACATGGTTCTTAAGCCTCATGAGATATGTAGGTATTTTAAATAAACCAGGGCTTCTACCGCTCGGCCAGTTTATTCCTTGTGACTTTGAGCTCCGAGAATTTCACATCTTCTTTATTTAGACGTTAAAATGCAGCCTTCATACAAGGGCGGATCTATAGCGGCATAATATAGTCGAGGTCTAGTAAGGAAAAACTGTATTTAGTTTTATTTCAACTATAATAACCATGCGGGGCAGACGGGTTAGTGAACGCAATAGATAATAAATAAATAAATATACTACGACTATACAACCATCGCTGTCTAGTCCCATAGTAAGCGTAGCTTGTGTTATGGGTACTAAGATGACTTCTGAATATTTTTATGAAAATATACACTGAAAAACATTCATGTTCATCACACAAACCTCACATCACCAGCTGTGGGAATCGAACCCACGGCCTTGGACTCAGAAAGACGGTTCACAGCCCACTGTGCCAATCGGCCGTCAAATAAATAAATAGATGGTAGCAGAAGTAGTAGCACTAGATGATACTAAAAGTAGTGTTCTCCGTTATTTCATAATAGCTCTAGAGTCACAAAAATATCAAGCTAACGAAAAAGGTAACATTTTGCTAAAACCTGAATTTCAGACTTCTCCTGCATGTGCGTAAGGAACTCTACCTACGTATCTTACGATCTTAAGACACGTAGGTAGAGCTCTTTTGACAGTCTGAAATTCATTTTTATCAAAATATCAAAAAAGTCGCCTTTTTTATTGGAAAGGCAGAAGGTGCTTTTCACACGTAATTACGGTTACAACGGCATGTAAAATCAGGGTCCAGTGTAAAAATTAGTGGGAAATGGCTTTAAAATCGGACACGTTCCGAAGTTAACTGGATTTAAATAATTCGACTAAAGCCTGTGACAAACATAATTCGATTTGGAGCGGCCTCCGTCCATTTAGCGTCATCCTGTTTATATTGTTGTCAGCTAGGGTTCTGTCTCTACACGCATGAAACATCACCACTTTTCATTGAATTGTTATAAATTGTATAGAACCAGGCGTTACTTTGCAAAATTCGGAGACATACTATGGAAAGAAAACCAGGAGAATCTGAAAGGTGGGATTAATAATTTCTTCAATCTTTATATTCCACACAAAACAGATCATCGGCAATGTACCCTCTACGCACGTGTCGAAGCAAGTTTTATTATAATGACTTAACGCTAACGCGTTTTATGCAATTAAAATATCACTTGCTTCAACGATGAAGGAAAATATCGTGAGGAAACCTGCATGCCTGTGAGTTTTACATAACGTTCTCAAAAGGTTTGTGGCGTCCACCAATCCGCACTGGGCCAGCGTGGTGGACTGCGGACTTAACCTCTTCTCATTGTGGGAGAAGACCCGTAGTGGACCCATAATAGGTTGATCGTGCTCATGGGAAGGGGAATTCCACAATTCCATAACCTGTACGGGAAACAGTTGATGATGTGTGTATCCCGGAGATATTGTGAGGGGCCGGTATTACGTTTATAAATTAACAAAGTTGGGCACGAAGTTAGTTGATAAAAATCAAGTGTCATACAGTGAGTAACTCAGACCCAACAATATATTATATTACAAATGGGGCTAGTTCAAACTAGACAAGTAGTCAAGTCGGTGAAACTTCGCTTGTACGTCTTTACTCTGAGCGCTACCATTTGCGTAGTTATACTCGTAGTTATTTCAAAAGAAAAATTATGTATGTGTTTACTAAAATTTGGTGGGTTTTTTTCTGTCGGGCAATTTACGTGAAACCCGTAGGAGCTTCGTGACAGGATTAATCTAATGAGATGGATGGATTAACCCTGCTTCAGCCACCTTACAGGGAGGACAGAGTCGGAAAGCCGGCACGCATGCTTTGACGATAAGGAGAACATCGTGACGAACACTATATCTCCGCTTTCATCTCTCACAAGATAGAAAAATGAATGTTAAAATGTAAAATGTAAATTGTTGATGTTGGAAAAGAGCAACTGCTGAGTTTCTTGACGGCTTCTTCTCGGTAGAATCTACCTTCCGAAACAGTGGTAGAGTGACTACAAACAGACAGACTTGACGTTTCAAAAGTGCTTATATTATTTTTAATTTTTGAATTTTTTGAGAATTCTCTATAATCCCAAAGGCGTTTGAATTCTAGAAATCCGTGTCTGGGTGCTATGAATGACTACGGCAGCCGGATCACTATGCTGCTTGGTAGCAGACATAAACATGGCGGTAGTAATAATACATAACCAGATACAGCCCAGAAGTACATGCAAAAGTAACATCAAATGATTCCTGTCATTTATTAGGTACACATCGCATCGCGTGCGCTATTATGCGCGCGTCGGTCTTTTATCTGCAATAGGGTTGTCATAAAAACACTTAATGTTTGTATGGAAAAATAAATATGCTTCTTTTTAGTTAATATTTTTACAGTTTCATTCCTTATGAAATATCTTTCAACAGTCACCTTTCAACAGTATTTCGTAATTCCGTTAGACGTTGTATATATTTATGGTTAATTTTATTTATGCAACTAAAACTTACAAAAAATAATTTAATGGAAAAGTGTACGGAGCCACGTAGCATTTAAGGTAGCCTTTTAGATCGCTTTTTAATTCTCAACGTTCTGAAATCGAATCCTCGCCATCCAGTCACGCTCAATGAATTTAGCCAAGGGATGATTTCAGTTGTATGTTATTATTATTATTAAACTCTTTTAAAAAAATTCAAAATTCAAAATTCATTTATTTCAAGTAGGCCTAATACAAGCACTTTTGAAACGTCAAGTCTGTCCGTGTGTAGTGACTCTACCACCGGTTCGGAAGGCAGATTCTACCGAGAAGAAGCCGGCAAGAAACTCAGCAGTTGCTCTTTTCCAACATCAAAAATTTACATTTTATATTTTAACATTCATTTTTCTATCTTGTGAGAGATCTTTATTTGTATACCACAACATTAACATATTTAAAATATAACAACAACAGAAACATCGAAAGAAGTAGTAATACAAAAGGCGGCCTTATCGCTTAATAGCGATCTCTGCCAGGCAACCTTAGAATTAGGAAAAAAAAGAAGAGGAGAATAGACTGCTGGTGGTACAAATATTAAAATACATACATGCAAATAACTACATGCTAATACATAAACTAGTGTGCACAAATAGATAAAAAGTAAATAATATAATAAATAAATAAATATAAAAATAAACTAATATATATAATAACAACACTTACATAATTAAATACTTTAACATACAATAAATGAGTAAGTATATACATACTATTAAAAGTCGTTAACAATATAATGGGCCTTAACTGCTCTTTTAAATATCGCCAGTGATTTGGATCGTCGTATGCTCAATGGAAGCGCATTCCACAATTCCACAGCTCGTACTCTAAACGAACGATGTTACATACTTGTTCATCCTTCTGGATAAGCTGGAGCGACTACAAAACTTATGCATAAGATTCATATTTGGTCTCAGGAAATATGATCACATCTCTGAGTATCGCAAAAAATTTAAGTGGCTTCCTATTAGGCATCGGCGTAATCTGCATGTCCTTTCAATCCTGTATTGTACTGTTTTTCATCCTTGGACACCACTCTACCTTAAAAAACGCTTTAATTTCCTTGGCCCGTGTCCGTCTCAAGGATCTCAGCGTTCTGCTAGGGAGAATATTCTCCGAATAATGAAATGTAAGTCTCAAAGTTACTCGGAATCCTTCACAATAAAAGCTGCAACGCTGTGGAATGCACTCCCTAACGATATTCGGCGCTCTAAATCCCTAGCTATTTTCAATAGCCGTGTTAGGCATTACTATTTGTCATTATAATTTTGTTGTTATGTATATGTGTACTTATATATCTATGTCTATAGTAAATATATATAAATATTTATTATAATATATATATATATACCGGATGTTTGGTGCATCGTGTGCCAAATCGAATCTGATGATTGGAGGGGTCTTTGGCTATCTCTTCAGCCCTCGTAAAAAAATCTTGCTCAAACGGTTTTTTTTATACTGATTTTAAATTGTTTTTTTAAAAATTGTAAAAATTCTACATTTAAATTTTAATAAAAAATAAAGTTGTTAAGTATTAATTAATTTTCTTTTTAATCTTTAATTTGTAACGTTTTACGCTTCTTTTGAAACTAGAATTACACGCCAGCAACATCTAGTTTTTGTTTTACAGCCCCGCAAAGTTTTTTTTACGTAAAAAAATAAGCTTGAACGTCAACTTTCGGTTTTAATAAAAAAAAAACTAAAAGTGATCATGTTCTTCCAATTTTTTTAAAACATCTCTGGACTGTCCCCTTTCTAATGGTGTGCAATATGCCATGAAAAGTAATTAGTAACATCACTAATTTTCAAATTTTCTAAACTTGGTCGCAATTTTCTAATATTCAACAGGTGAAAGAAAAACAAGGGTTTGCGTAAATAACACTCACAATTCACAAGGCAGATGACATTTTCTGTCTCTTTCATAAAGTTATACGCCCGTTGTTCGTTTAAACAGGCAAAAATAGTTTTTTCACTCTAGTGAAGCGAAATCTATCTTCTATTCCTTTCTTGCATAGTGCAAACCTGTTTGAACCAATCGCGAACGGGCCCCGCGTCGTGCCTAACGTGTGTGCTAGCTTACTGTACTCCCACAGAAGTCCCAACGAGGGAGGTACTAATAGAAGTCCCAACGAGGGAGGTACTAATACAACGCATAGAAGCGGCCTTCGGTACAATTAAGAACGAAATACGGCTTCGGACTACAACTGTAACAATACGTCAAAGATGTCGGGCCTGCATTCGAAACAGGGGTGAACAATTTGAGCAGAATTTGTAAAAATTATGAAATAAATGTTTCAAATGCAATGTATTATTTTTATTTCAAGTAAAACCTACGAAATTTAAAAATTTTACCTGCTTGTGAGTTTTATTTACGCAAAAACTTGTTTTTCTTTCATCTGTTGAATATTAGAAAATTGTGACTAAGTTTAGAAAATTTGAAAATTAGTGATGTTACTAATTACTTTTCATGGCATATTGCACACCATTAGAAAGGGGACAGTCCAGAGATGTTTTAAAAAAATTGGAAGAACATGATCACTTTTAGTTTTTTTTTTATTAAAACCGAAAGTTGACGTTCAAGCTTATTTTTTTACGTAAAAAAAACTTTGCGGGGCTGTAAAACAAAAACTAGATGTTGCTGGCGTGTAATTCTAGTTTCAAAAGAAGCGTAAAACGTTACAAATTAAAGATTAAAAAGAAAATTAATTAATACTTAACAACTTTATTTTTTATTAAAATTTAAATGTAGAATTTTTACAATTTTTAAAAAAACAATTTAAAATCAGTATAAAAAAAACCGTTTGAGCAAGATTTTTTTACGAGGGCTGAAGAGATAGCCAAAGACCCCTCCAATCATCAGATTCGATTTGGCACACGATGCACCAAACATCCTGTATATATATATAAATTATATTATTTATCTCTTTTAATAATTTATTATATTAGTTATTAGTAGTATGTACTTTAGTGTATAAATTTATGTATAGTTTATTGTAATTGCGATTTCCCGTCTCTCATGTATTATCGTTAAGGTTACCTGGCAGAGATCACTTTTAGTGATAAGGTCGCCTTTTGCTCTTAATTTTTTTTTAAGTATATTTTTAACTTCTACTTTACTACGCAATAAAGATGTTTAAATAAATAAATAAATAAAATACTTGAGTATTATACTTAAATCGTCGAATGACAAACTAGATCTAATTGAAACTGTACAAAAACCTATTATAGAAAATTGTGTACACTTAAGCTAATTGGTCAGTGTAGAACATCGTCAATATTTTAACAATTATCTAAAATTGAGCAGTCTGTTTGTAACTTTAAACTAACAGTTTTTTAATGCATAATAATTAAGTATGAAGCATCACTTCCTGAAGCACTTGGCGACCTGGGTGGCCTGCTAAGCTTCTGGAGTAGGCTCGGCTGGCTGGAGTGACCCAGCGGGCTTATCTTCAATCACTGCTGTCAAACGTCACTTTTCCATACAATAAATAAAAAAAAAGTGACGTTTGACAGCAGTGATTGCAAGATTTACGCCTGTCACAATCCTGTCACGAGATACGTAATCACCCAGCTGGCTTTGTAACATCAGAGAGTGGACTGGAATCGCGAGTATA
Organism: Pararge aegeria; assembly: GCF_905163445.1. Taxonomy (NCBI): domain Eukaryota; kingdom Metazoa; phylum Arthropoda; class Insecta; order Lepidoptera; family Nymphalidae; genus Pararge; species Pararge aegeria. The sequence continues at coordinate 3,589,043 of NC_053180.1, forward strand.
GCAGAATTATATCGTCTCGTAAGAATTTACGAAGCTGACTGCCAACCTTCTCTAGTCGGAGAGGCACCGCAAGAAGAGGAACGCTGCGTTTAAAGTTGCGAGATCTTCATTCCCAGTACCTTGATGTGCTTTTATTACGTGTGTTTTCAAACTGATTCGAGAACCATTAGTACTGTGCTAATACATAAAGTGAAACAGAGGGCTGGGCCGATGTGTATCTTAACAACAAATAAAAGCTCCTACTTTGCCGAGCTTAGCCTATTTGAACTTTGTATCTGCGAACACGTTTCTGATAAGGCACATCTTCACGTTTGAAAATATGTGTGACAAATATAATCCCTTCCCTATCCCTATCCCTATCCCTATCCCTACTTCCCTATTAATATTATAAATGTCAATGTAAGTTTGTTTGTTACGCTTTCACGCAAAAACTACTAAACCGATCCTCATGAAACTGTACACATATTCTTGGAAGTGTTAGAAGTAATACAACATTTTACAACATGATTCCTAAGGAAATTCTTGACCTACCAATGCATACATTTAAAAAATGTGTAAAAACGCATCTAGTACAGCGAGGTTACTATACATTTGATGAATTCCTCAATGACAAGGTAGAATGGAAGCAGCCAGCCTCGCTCTCATCTCCCGCAAGATAGCAAAATGATTGTAAATGTTGATGTTGGAAAAGAGCAACTACTGAGTTTCTTGCCGGCTCTTCTCGGTAGAATCTGCTTTCCGAACCGGTGGTAGAGTCACACAAACATACATACTTGACGTTTCAAAAGTGCTTATAAAGTAGGCCTACTTGAAATAAATGAATTTGAATTTGAATTTGAATTTGAATATAGGATACTTTTTAACCCGACATTAAGTCTCCTTTGGGAGAGGGGATGAAAGTGTTTGACGATTTTGCACCATAACTCCGACAAATTATAACCGATTTAAGCAATTATTTTTGTACTATAGAGGTTATAATATGTGTTTAATTTTGCCCAAACTTTGTGAAGATCTGACTTTGGTTGGAGATAGAGAAACGGACTCCTCAGCGGACAGCAGCAAGCCCCTCATTTAAGGCTTAGGTTTACTGAATATTTTAATTTTTTTTTAGAACTACCACTAAGTTGAATGCCACATCAAAAAACAAAATCAAACGCAGACGAAGTCGCGGGCAACATATAGTATACTATAATACATATACAAAAATATATTTTGACGCCTGATTGGCGCAGAGGGCATTGACCCTGCTTTCAGAGTCCAAGACTGTGGGTTCGAGTCCCAGTGACCGAGTGCTTATCTGGATATTATAAGAATTTATGTACGAGTATATTCATAAAAGAATTCATCAGTCATCTTAGTACCCATAACACAAACTACGCTTACTTTGGAGCTAGATGGCGATGTGAGTATTTTCGCAGTATATTTATTTTTTGTATATTGGGCCGTATGTACTTGTGGCCAAGGTAGGTATTGGTGTGTCAGACAACACGATGCCAAGGGATCCAGGTGAATCCAGGTATTGGCGGGGTGTTGGTTGAATAATTATTGCCGCCACCATAGTGTTTATATTCTCTTTGGCAGCCACTTCAACACCATAGCCAAACAATTTAAAATAAAAATAAATAAATAAATAAATATAGGTACTACGACAATACACACATCGCCATCTAGCCCCAAAGTTAGCGTAGCTTGTGTTATGGGTAATGTGATAGCAGATGAATATATATTTTTTTGTGAATATAATACACATAAATACTTATAATATACAGATAAACACCCAGACACTGAAAAACATTCATGTTCATCACGCAAACATTTTCCAGGTGTGTTTCACTCGGCCGTCAAAATTTGCTTGTGTCTATTATCAATTGCACAAAACCACCAAAGGGTAGACTTGTGCATAATCAACACGCTGGGGAGACGGGTAGGTGATTCGCAGTAGATGGTAGTAGTAGCAGAGGACGCTGCTGCCCATTACCCTTGGTCGCGTAGTTTAACAAGAATAGGGGCGGTGTTAACTTTATTGCCAATGTAGCGATAGGTGTATCTATTTATTAATGTATGTATGCGTGTGTGTGTGTATGTGTGTGTACGTGAGACATACATAAATACATACAAACATACATACATACGGACGGTGGGACGAACAGACAGTCAGACAGACACACTCTCGCACACACACACACACTCTCACACACGCACACACACACAAACACATACATATACACATACATACAAACATACATACAAACCTAATAATACAACGCAACCAGTGCAATATTTATTCATCATCAGTTTCTCTCGACCAAGTGAGTGGCGTGCACTTCATACATGCGCAAAAGCACTGCCTACCCTTACATTTTTTTATAACTCATAAATGCGAAGGATTTTCCCATTTTATGGCATCTTCTTTCTTTATGCATACCCTGGTGAAAAACCCTGTGCACGCCACTGAGTACCCCTCCTTTTTTGTAATTCGGTTAATAACATCGTAATCAACGTTATCATGCCCCTGATATGCGTAGTCTTATCTGCAGATACGACAGCCTTAACGTAGACATCACAAACTCACAGATAGTACGTAACAATATTATAGCAAAACAGTTTGCCTTGTTTATCTAAAAAGCGAGATTAACATTATCGTTATTTCATGTATTTAAATAGCACTTTAATAGGCATGATTAGGGTTACGCCTAATGGGAATTAATGAGGGAAATACGGGGCAATACTTCATTGAAGGCTTCATCGGATATTGCAAGCAAAATATTACTATGTCTTGAATAATGTTAAATGTTACCATTCATTCTTTTATGACTGTTATGGTTCCCCATGGAAGCGGTGATAGCCCAGTGAGTAGGACTTTGACTTCACTTCCGAGTTGGCGAGTTCGAATCCCATCCTCTAACTTTTATAAGTTATGTGCGTTTTTTAAATAATTAAAATATCACTTGCCTCAACGGTGAATGAAAGCATTATGAGGAAACCTGCATGCCTGAGAGTGCTAAATAATGTACTCAAAAGTTGTGTTGATATAGTTAAATATACGCTACTATTATATATATATATATATATATATATATATATATATATATATATATATATATATATATATATATATATATATATATATATGAAAATAGTAATAATACTTTTTTTTAATCTATTCATATATTATTATTTATTGTACTCTCTAACTCTTTATTTGTACACCACTATGAAGTTAGGAAAATAAAAAAAAACAATAGAAATACAAAGACAGAAGTAGAATACAAAAGGCGGCCTTTCAACCTTTGGATTAGGACAAGATCTCTACTAATATTATAAATGTGAATGTAAGTTAGTTTGTTACGCTTTCATGCAAAAACTATTAAACCGATCATCAGGAAACTTTGTACACATATTTCTGAAGGTATTAGAAGTAATATAGAATGCTTTTTATCCCGAAATTAAGCTCAGTTCTCTTGGGAGAGGGGACGAAAGTGTTTGACGATTTTACATACATAAAGTGCTGCCACATTCGTGAGGCACATGACTTTCGAAAAACAAAAACAAAAGCGGACGAAGTCGCGGGCAACGGCTTGTATATGTAATAAAATAAATGTCAGGATACAGAAAAGCGGACAAAGACACTGGCAGATCTAGTTATAAATTGATCACTAAAGGCCGTGATTACAAGGTGCATTACCAACTAATTTAAGAGTAGAATGCAGTAATTAATGATTGTCAAACCCGTAATTACATACTACATAACTATTAGTCGTAACAATTTAATCTTAAGAAACTACACCTATATACTTATACGTAGAACCTGATACCAACGATCATGGTACCTAAAGATACATCATAATTTTATTTGGCTACACTTATAAATTGTGGTGGCCTATTGTTTAAAAACTCTGCTTCATTTCTGGGGGCAGAGTTCGAATCCAAGCACGCACTAACTTTTCTATGTTCGTTCTAAGCAATTAAAATATAACTTGCTTTAAAGGTAAAGAAAAACATCGTGAGGAGACCTACATGCCTGAGAGTTCTCCATAAAGTTTTCAAAGGCGTGTGAAGCCCACCAATCCACGTTAGGCCAGCGTGTTTGTCTAAGGCCTAAAGCTTTCTCAATGTGGGAGGAGACCTCGTGCCATGTGGTGGAACTGTAAATGGTTGTTAAGATGTAAGAGATGAGAAGATACTTATAATAAAGCAAAAGACTTTAAAGACTTTGTATTGGAAACGTGCGAATAAATGAATGAATACACTATTCGCTAAATAAGAAAAAGAACTGAGTTAAGTACACGCGGTTGCTCATGGAATAGCGAATGCAAGTTTTTATGGGAAAAAATATCAGTTGTATCGAGAACCGCTAATAAAATCCCTCCTAGGGATCGATTATGGAAAAATATTTTGTTCACCCCTACAATTTTTAACGAATAGGTTAATGTGATAAATTCATGTTGCTATATTTATTGGTTAAAGCCAGACGACATCGGCGATGGCTGTCAAAACGACCAATCACAAGCCGTACCGGTCTAAATACGAGTCTTGTGATTGGTTAGAATTTTAGAAAAGGACGTAAATTTGGACGCCTAAATTATTAGTTATCAATCTACTAGCATTTATAATCACTTGCTTCAACAGCGAAGGAAAACATCTTGATGAAACCTGCATACCTGATAGTTCTCCATAATGTTCTCAACGGTGTGTGGAGTGCGCCAATCTGCAATCAGCGTGGTGGAATACGGTTTTAGCCACTTCTCTTTGTTTCATATGATTATGATGATGAATCTACTAGCTGTTTCCCGCGTTTTTCTTCCGGTGACGGTTTCGCATTTACAGCATTACCTACTATGATTTAAAAAAAAAACAGATGGAAGTATTAATAGTTTAGTGTTATGCCACTCTTCTCTGCAGATTTAATTAAAAATATCTACAAATCTATTTTCAAATTGAGCGTCTCTAATGATTACAAATTCTATGCAGGTAAAGGAGAACTATTTCAAGAATTGATAACCCTAATCGTTCGCTAGTACTTCTACATTTTTACGTTTAGTCGAGAGTCAATCGCGGACTGTCCTGAATAAACAAAATAATCGTGATGTGTAGATGATACCTAATGAATAGTGATACCGTTTAAAATTGTGTTATAAGTGCATTTCTGTGGATAAATATGCCAAAATATAGAGGTAGGTAAACACAAATAATAATAATAATATTTACTTTTATTTCGTAAAATTGTATTTATAACCTAAAATAACTAGGCATTATAACCTAAATAATAGGTAAATGATTGGATAATCTGTTACGTAGGTAAGCTTTATATAAATATGGATGGTACATAGGTTGGGACAAAGTAAAAACAAAATAATCCAACTTTCGTAACGCACTGTTAATTTTTAAATGCTGAAAACGCGTCCATTTGTGGACTCAACTTTTAAATCTATTAATTATTATTATTATTATATTTATTTACATAAAATCTTTAGTCTTAACAATATAGAAAAAGGTTTTCTTATTTTATAGGATGGGGCCTCCATGATACCTTAAATAACAATTTTAGTACAAGCTTCTGAAGCTAAACTAAGAAACCTTGTATTTCAGCTTCAGTGCCTTCACCCCCTAGGGTTCTGAAAATTTTCAGCTTAAATACATGCATTTTTAATTACTTAATAAAGATACTAACTAATTAATAATTTCTTTACAAGATTGTAAATAGACATATAACATATTCATTGTTCCTTTCTGTAAAAAATAATAAATATAAAGGTGTATGTCTGTTGTTTTTATGATTGATATAGTGAAGAGAAGGTTTGTCACACTGTATTCACTCGAAGTGAATGGAGGTGTGAAAAGGGTACTTTGAAAATTAAATAAAATGTCACAAGAGCCATATTGATTGTAAATATACGAACCTTAATATAACACCTGATCATGTTGAAATCTATTCAAAATTCAAAATTCATTTATTTGTAACTTCAAGTATGTCTGTTTGTAGTGACACTACCACCGGTACGGAAGAAATTAATAAAATTTTGTGATACCTTGAATTAAAAAAAAATGTTACTTAGAGCTATCAGGTAGCTTTATTTTCCCCACAGTTTTCCACACAAAACTCGAAACATGTTTTTGGCAGCTGGGATGGCATAATCTTAAAATAAAGCCAGTTTTTCCAGGTATACGAAGCGCACGCCATTTTAAAAAGCTTGAACTTTTGAAATGACCTCTAATCTTTATTACGTGCTTTAATTGCACTTTGTGAGTGGTCTTTACTCTTAGTGGATCACTAAGTGCTGGGATAGGGCGACTGTAATAAAGCAAATTTAGTAACTGATTTAAAGGAAATTCAAAAATATCTACAGTTCGTCTAACTATGCAGTGGAAACAACTAACTCTTTAAAACCCCCAAAATATTACACCTATAGGATTTTTTTTAATTTTATCCCAAAATAAGAGTAAATATATAAGAAAACCTTACTTTTATTCTGTAGAGAAAATTTTAGTTCATTGTTTACAGGATAACCTTGTACTTAGAAATTTATATATATTTTAAGTCATAAAAAGCATATATTTTTATAATCGTGAATAACGATTTAACGATAATTTATTTTGAACCTCATTTTCGAATACTCAACAACTTAAGAACCCATATGATATCCCATGGACATGGAAGAAGCGCTTTGTTTCCTCATTTCTAATACGCTGCACCGAAAAACCCTGAAATTTCAAATGCATTATCCTGACCACAGTGAATAGGCAGTTGGTAGGCAAGTGCATTCACCCTTAGGCTGTATCAGGTGTATTTCCAGTCAAGCGCTACTCTATAAAATAAAGAAATAAAAAATAAAAAAGTGTATATTTTTCTGCTCTAAAGCCAGTTACTAGGTTTTCATTTTGTAACGTAATGCACCTACTTAGTACCTTCTAAACCTGACCCAGCCTTCATTTCTAAGATGGACTTTTTACTTTTATATTTGGTAGTAGGGTTAGAGTAAGAGTTCAGTTAATTGTATAAGCACGGTTTAAAGTTTTAACAGTTCTACCGGAACTATACGTGTCACCGACGTGTAGACGTAAAAAATCTTGCAAATATAATATTTTAATAAAAACAGCCAAGTGCTATTCCGAACAGTGTACTAAGCGTTGCGTCGTTAGAAAAAAGAAAGAAGAAACCGTTAACGTTATTATTATAAGTGGTTAAATGTTTAATAATTTGGATACTTTCTTTAACTTTTTCTGTAATGTTCAACGGCTGACTGGCGAAGTGGGCAGCGACCCTGCTTTCTGAGTCCAAGGCCGTGGGTTGGATTCCCACAACTGGAAAATGTTTGTGTTATAAACATGCATTTTTTTCAGTGTTTGGGTGTTTAAATCAAATCAAAATAAACTTTATTGTACACCAAATACAAAGAGTTAAAACAAAAAAAACACAAAATAAAAAAAGGTCCAATAGGCAACCTTATCGCTTAACAGCGATCTCTACCAGGCAACGTACCAAAGTACATTATGTTAAGATCTTAGGTTAGGGTGTACACAAAATAATACTTAAATAATAAAAATAAATTACAAAAATGAATAAATAATAATAAATAAAATATACATACTTCATAAATGTACACATATAATATTAAAATAATACATATATAATAGAACATATATAATATTTATATGTTTATCTAAATATTATAAGTATTTATGTACTTATATAATTCATAAAAATATTCATCAGTCATCTTAGTACCCATAACACAAGCTGCGCATTAGGAGCTTTACTTTGCATTAACATTTTGAGTTTTTCTTTCCATGACGCCATAAAATCCATTCTGTTAGACTCACAAAACATTAGAACCCTTTAACAATAATTGTTAGTTTTACTGTTTGTAATTGATGGCGAAAGGTATCATGTGCGTACCTTTTAAACGTTATTTTGTTTTTCCAAAATCAAAATGATTGAGCCTAATCTGTATTATCGTGGGTATAAGATACGTATTTATGAGTCAAAATAAATCTGATAACATAACCGATCATGGCCATGTATCACCAGCGACCTTCAGCTAGGTTGTTAGCACAAACTCATCTTAGATGTAATAGGCATGTTTGCCCTCACTTTAGTCACACGATAAGTTTGACACCGTTGCGTCTCTAAGATTGAACATAAATATATCTACCCATAAAACATAGTTTTTTCAGCTAACGTTCATACGATAAACATTAAAAAAAACAAAGTGCGCGTATGGAAAAATTTAAAACAATGGTGACTTTGTTTATTAAAATCTCAAAGCATGTTTTAAATATAATACCTAAACATTGTATTACGTGCTAATGTGAAAAGTTAAATAGTGTTTTCTCAGTTCTAAGTTAAAAACTAAAATTATTACTTTTTAATAAGTTAGTTTAAGTGAGTAATATAATAGATGTGGAAGAGAGGCACGTTGGCGGCGTTATTCTTAAAAGGTATATAAAATATAATATTATTAATCGCTGATTTACATCATACCAGTTTCATTTCAATGCATTGAGTGAAACCTCTTTACGGTCTAGTGGTTATTTAACTACGGGTGACGAGACCCTGGATGCAATTCTAGTGGCAGGTCAAGATTAGGTTATGGAGTTTTCCGTCAAAAAAATCTCAGTATCAACTCAGGGTTAGGAAATTAGCATTGTCCTTTGTCCCCATGATTTGGAAAGCACGTGATGGTATCGGATTCCGGTTATTATAACTTTTGATGTGATTTTCGCAGTAACTGGAAAAGAAAAGAAGTTTTTTTTTCAATTTATTATTTACATCGTTCTTTAACTATAATATATACATTGTTTTGGTCTAGAGTAGGGCTTCCTAACCTGGGCGCCGTAGAAAGTACAGAGGTGCAGAAAGTACAGAGGTTCTGTTCTTTTTTTTTTGTAGTCTTTTTCTTATAGGGTGGGATAGTATATTTTCCATAATTCTTTGTTATAATTTATAATTTATTATATTCATGTGTTTGTTTTATTTTTCGCGCCTATCAGGCAGATAGGTACTAACAAGTACCTATCTATTATAACTAGATAAGTTAGAGCGCGGGCGCCGTGACTATTTTTTTTAACTTGTAAGTGCGTCTGGTTTAATGAGGTTGGGATCCCGTGGTCTAGAAGATTCGAATATATTCTGTGACTAACGATTAAACAAACAGTCATGCGGGTGATAGGTTAAGGTATCGTTTTTCAATTATTAGGTCAGAGAACGTAAAAATTCATATTTTTGTTCTAGTTGTAAAACACCAGAATAATTTATACATTAGATCTAGCACTGAAAGACACTTGTGGGATCCAGCTACTTGAATTGTGTAAACCTGCCTTGATAGGTGTACGTATCAGCCATCCTAATCTATGTAATTATGATCATATCAAAGCTAATTGCTGTGTCAGTTAATAAATATGACGTTAAATAATTCCTTCGTTTCTTAGTATTTGAGAACATTTTATATTCATGTGTAACGTAGATGCGGGTATTAACACCTTGCTAGATTTTCTAGATTTCGAAAAAAAAAATATTATTTACCTGAATCAAAGAATTTGTTTAGTGTTGTTGTGAGTGTTGAGTTAATTTCACCTAAATATTAAGTAGGTACTATATGCAAAAAATAATCATCATATCAATCCATTACGGGCCCACTATAAGACACAGGTCTCCTAAGGGTTTTTAAGTCGGTGCCAAGTTTGTTGGTAATCGCGTTACAAATATACAAAAAACAAACATTTAATCGAATTGAGTACCTCCTTCTTTTTTTAAGTCGGTTGGAAATAGACTTAACGTGCTAACACTTTTTAGATGTAGAAAAGGCGGAGCCTGAAGAAGATGAAAATGCAACACTCCTGTCTCAGCACAATGACAAACTACGACCACCGAGACCGAAACCTGCCGCCAAAAGTAATGGGACCACACCGTGAGTTGCGTTTTACTTAACTACCAATAAATTATAGTCCATTCACCTCAAAAACTAATGTACTTTGAGGTTTCAACTTCCTAATGTGCTGGCGACCCCGCACCGGAAAATTCAGTGTTGAATGAATACACTTTTATTGTACACCACATAAACATGTAGAAAATTTATAAAGAAAAAATTAACAAAAAGTATACAATTTCGCGGCCTTATCGCTACCTAGCGATCTCTCCCAGACAACCAATGACGTAAAACACAGCTCAAGAAGAGAGATAGTTAGTGCATATAAATAAACATATATATTTGCATATATACCTATGTATACATATACAATGCAGTGTTGGTACTCGTAGGGGTCAGGGCAAGTGAAAATACGTGTATACGTACGAACGTATGTAGCGGTAGGCGAATAAAGAAATAAATTTGCGGCTGCGGCCGACGTCTCAATTTTTTTTTGAGTAAAATTACCGCGGTGTTGTCAGAATTACGTTTCTTCATCATCATCATATAGACCCATTACCGGGCACAGGGCACAGGTCTCCTCCCACATTGAGAAGAGGTTATCACGGGACACAATGTAAAGTGTAAAAAATTGAGAGCAACTTTAATACATGATGACAATTAAGTTTAATTTTGAGATTTTTGTACAACAGTATCAGCACCAATCTTGTACATTAATATCAATCGTAGTGTAGATGTTCCTGCAAATTTACCAATATGTATTTATTATACTTATTTCAGTGCACCCCCCGTATACATGTCGTTGCAAGTGCAGCCAATCGGGTCGTCGTCAACAATATACACCCCCGACACCACGCCAGCCCCCGACTCAGCAGAGTGGTCTAAGAGATGGCGACGCAACGACAGGCGACAGGGGCGACTAAACACCGAACTTCTCGAGGCTATTGAGTCGCATAATGTAGAAGAAGTTGAAAGGTGAGACTTAACAACAATATACACGCCATATTCACCACCAGCCGCAACTCAGCAGACTGATCCTAGTAACAACAACGCAACGACGGGCGACAAGGGCACCTGAACACCGAACTACTTGAAATGTTTAAGGTAAGACTTGTTAAAGATAACATCAATATTAAACACCCAAGACCACAGAATTAAGAACGTTCAGAAACCGTTTACACGTCTAAAATTGAAGCATCAAAATTTTGGACGCAATGCACTGCATACAATAATGGCTGAATAAGGATTCTGTGTGTTTTTAATTCAATGCTCCAGGCCCAACGCCCATAAGAGAGCGGTCAGCAGCAACTTAGAAATCAACCAACTGGACACCGTAATGCTTAAAGCTATTGTGAACCTTGACGGAGAAGAAATATAGTGGTGGGCCAGGTTCTACTTAAAAGCTATAAAGTTCAGCAAATTGGAGTAAATCAACAATTATATACCTTCGGACCGGATACTCCGGCTCACTTACAATTCTATTCTAATACATAGCGATGCAATTACAGCCGCAAGGTGAGCGTAAAGTATACAAAAGAACTTTGTTCAGCTTAAAATCAATCAATTTTTCTGATTTTTTTAACAACATAAATGTTATCTAAAAGTTATAAAATGTAAAGGAGTCACATGTAAAACAAATATGACTCAGTAAAACGAGAAAAACGTTTAGAGTTTTCATTTATACTTCAATGAATACCACTTTTCCAGACTGCTCAATGCCGGTGCAAGTCCGAACGCGACATGTCGTCAAGACCTGGTGTCAGCTTGCCACATGTCAGCCATGCTTGGAGGAGATTCTTTAGATCTCCTGCTCAAATTTGGCGCAGAGAAGTGCCGTCAAGACAGACTTGGTCGCTCGCCATTACATCTAGCTGCATTCGCGGGGAATGCAAGACAAATGGCAGTTCTGCTGGATTTTCCAGAAGGTATTTTATCTAAAAATGTATACACAGTAAGCAAGAAACTCTTAATACCGTCATAATATATAAATAAATATACTACAACAATACACACGTCGCCATCTAGCCCCAAAGTAAGCGTAGCTTGTGTTATGGGTACTCAGATGACTGATGAATATTGTTATGAATAATATACATAAATACTTATAATATACAGATAAACACCCAGACACTGAAAAACATTCATGTTCATAACACAAACATTTTCCAGTTGTGGTAATTCAACCCAGGGCATTGGATTCAGAAAGCAGGGGTGCCACCCACTGCGTCAGTAGGCCATCAAGAGTCAGTTACCTTTCGAAATACCCCATAATATATAAATAAATATACTACAACAATACACACGTCGCCATCTAGCCCCAAAGTAAGCGTAGCTTGTGTTATGGGTACTCAGATGTCTGATGAATATTGTTATGAATAATATACATAAATACTTATAATATACAGATAAACACCCAGACACTGAAAAACATTCATGTTCATAACACAAACATTTTCCAGTTGTGGTAATTCAACCCAGGGCATTGGATTCAGAAAGCAGGGGTGCCACCCACTGCGTCAGTAGGCCATCAAGAGTCAGTTACCTTTCGAAATACCCGCGCTTTTGCGTGAAATAATTTTACTGTACTGATCGACCGAATCGTTCCCATACATGACTAACGATTCATCATTTCTGATTGATAAATAATAATAGATGATGTTGATAGTGAAAATGAAATTTGATAGTGTGTTTATGTTTATGACTCTATCGTCTAAATAGCACTCAGCACTTGCACAGTCCTTATAATCTTTGCCCTGTGCGCCACTGCACACTTCGATAGCGACCTGGAAATACACACTGATAGGAACTTCATTTGCATTTGTTTGGTATATTATAATTCTAATTTAATATTTAAAAATTACCGCGTTTGGTTAGGTTTGGCAGCGTTTGCGATCAAATAATGCGTAGCCACCAATTGACACGCCACGATACGACCATGATACGACCTGTCAACGGATGTTTGTGGTTTACTGTTAGTAGAACATGTGAAGTTGCTTGGATAAGCTAGACCTAACACGTAAGCTGTGTTGTATATTAGTATATTTTTATAAAGATTCTTCTGAGAATTGGGAAGACATCATTTGAACCGGTGACCTTATACAACTGAAATAAATAAAGACTTAAATATTACTTCCCAGGCTTTAGAGGCAAATTACTGCCCTGAAACATATCTGAAAAACCAAAGCGCTGAAAGTTTTTGAGTAAACAACTGCCATAGTCTTTATTGAAACAAATATAGATACAGCCCTAACATCACATGCAAAATAATCTATTATAACGGTACGCGTAGCGTAGCGTAGCGTACGATACGATGCGCGTGTTAGTGTTTTATCTTCAATAGGGTTGTCAGAAGTAAACGCTTAAAATGTTTTGAATTAGTTTATATGGTAATATTAATATGATTCTTTTGATTTAATATTTTTAGAGGATGATTCCTTGTGAAATATATTTATGCACCCTTTAACAGTATTTCGTAATTCAGTTACACGTTGTATAATTTGCCGATTTCATATTAATAGTTAAAGTACATATAGAGACCTGTTACAAGCATTGCCACTGCTCGATTTAATCCACTTATTAAAATATCTGTTTCAAAATCTAACAACTTCCGGAAGACTATATTTTCACGATCTCGATTTCACAAATATAATCTGAAATAACAATAGATTGGCTAGCTCAGCTTACGGCGTAAACTCATCGTCGATAAATAATCGAAATGGCATCGTGGAAAACAGAACGAATGAAATAACAAATCTTCATGATTTATTACATGATCCTAGGCTGACAAAAAGTTTAACGAAAAATATTATTTTTTCTTTTCTAATTCATCAATATTGCAAAGACTTATTATTTTGTAATCTTAGGATCTTATAGTCTTAATTATATTATTTCATTCAAAAAAGCGATGATAGCCCAGTAGGTAGGACTTCGACTTCACTTTCGAGGAGGCGTGTTCGAATCCACGCACCTCTAACTTTTCTATGTTTTTTGCGTTTTTAGCAGTTAAAATAACACTTGCTTCAACGGTGAAGAAAAACATCGTGAGGAAACCTGCATGCCTAAGAGTTCTCAATAAAGTTCTCAAAGGTGTGTGAAGTCCACCAATCCACACTGGACCACCGTGGTACTCCACAATCTGAACCCCCTTCTTATTGTGGGAGGAGACTCATGCCCTGTAGTGGGCCAGTAAAGGGTTTATATAATGATGATGATAATGATTCAAAAAAAGTAATAAAACGATTGGTAGGTTTTTCTTGTAATAAACTCCACTACTTTTCAAGTCAAAAGTCAAAGTCAAAAATATCTTTATTCAAGTAAACGCTTAGGTGGCACTTTTGATGCGTACATAAGAATTACACGGTAGTGAGATGATGGCGATAACCACATTCGTAAACTTAAAACTAAAGCTACGAGGGTTCCAAACGCGTCCTGGTCTAAGAAGAAGCCCACAACAAACTTAGCCGGGTCTTTTTTTTTTGTTATCACCATCTCACAATGTCATTTTAAATTATTAGAAGAGCAACCTGGTTAGAGCAATAATTTACACCCAAGCTTTTTTATCGATTACGTAGTCCTTTATACTATAATAGGATACTATAATTTCTTGTAACCACTCGGAAAATTTATTATTCTATTTTCAAAACATGAGTGTCGTTAAAGTTTTTTACATTATAGGAACAGAGTATAGAGTGACTAGTGACGTAAATTTCATGAAAACAAATAGATAAAAAAAAAAACCCGCCATCTAAAACGATAGCAATAGATTAAAAAAAAAACCCGCCATCTAAAATTATAGCAGTGTGGAGAGCTCTAAAATCGAAATACCAGATCATTTCTACCGCGCACTTGCAAATTATGGAACAATCTCCTATCATATGTGTTTCCTCAAAAATACAATCTAGCTAGGGTTATTCAAGGGGCGGATAGCCAATTCCTTAAAAGCCGGCAACGCATCGATGACTCCTCTGGTGCTGCGGATATTTATGGGCGGCGGTGATCGCTTAGGATCAGTTGACCCACTTGCTCGTTGGCCCGCTATTAATATAATAAAAAAAAAATCCCGCTTCCCTATAAGACACTAAAAATGATTTAAGGGATGATGATGATGTTGAAATTTTCAACCCTCATTTTGGGCAAGCGACTGATTTTTAATTTATTCTTTTCGAAAGATTTAACTAAAAAATCAGCCATAAGGATTTACGATAAAGTACCATCGCCGAGAGAGGTAGTGAATAAAAAAATAGAATTTTTTTAATGCTATTTTATATATAACAAATGGAAAAGAAGACAAAGGAAATTTATGGAGTTATGGCTAATTGATAACATTTTCAACGAATTATCAAAAAAGTTAATTGAAAAAAAAAATCCTGTACGAAGTCAGCCTTAAGAAATTGGCGTGCACTTCATACACAAAAGCAATGCCTATGCAAAAAAGTTTATATACATTATAGGAGGAGGATTTTTACATTTTAAGCCATCTTATTGTTTTATGCCATGAAGAACTCTATGCACGCCACTGCTGTTAGATTTTCTGAGTAGACTATGTTCGCCTCATGACCACAATCAAATGAAACTCGTCGTCCGGAGCGACCACGGCTTCAGATTTCTTACTGACCAACCGCAGCACAACCAGTTCGTCTGTGACATCCTGAAAAAAAGAACAGGCAAATTATAAGGTGTAAAAGAATAATCAATAAAAACAAAACAATAAACTAAAGCAATACACACATCGCCATCTAGCGCCAAAGTAAGCGCAGCTTGTGTTATGGGAACTAAGATGACGAAGACTTTTATGAATAGGTAATTTAAGTAAATACTTTGAATATACAGATAAACTCCCAGACAAAAACACAAAAATTTTCCAGTTGTGGGAATCGAACCAAAGGCCTTGGACTCAGAGAGCAGGGTCGCTGCCTACTGCGCCGGTCGACTATCAAATAGGATAAGTAAATCCCAGGATAGTTCCCGCTCTCATCTCTCACAAGATAGAAAAAATATTCTATATATATTTTTTCATTGTAAACTGTAAAATGATGTTGATAAAGAGCAATCTGTTGAGTTTCTTGCCGGCTCTTCTCTGTGGAATCTGCCTTCCAAACCGGTGGTAGAGTCACTACAAACGGACAGACTTGACGTTTCGAAACTGCTTATAAACTGACCCTACTTGAAAGAAATTAATTTTGAATTATTAATTAAAAAATATTCATCAGTCATCTTAGTACCCATAACACAAGCTACGCTTACTTTGGAGCTAGCTGGCCATGTGTGTATTATCGTATTATATATTTTATTTATCCCTACATTCACATTCATAATATTATAAATGTGAATGTAGGGATAAAAATGAGTAACGATGCACTCTGAGGGCTATACATTATAAATACAGTGCAACCTCGATATAACAAATCGGAGGGGAACAAGAAAATATTCGTAATATCAAGTAATTCGTTGAACTGAGGTTTGTTATGTTGAGGTTAGATTGGTCTAAAATTCGTTACAAAGAGGTAAAAGAACTTTTACGTTTCTGAGCCATTTTAACTTAAATCTTTAACAATAGTGACGAGCAGAGGTGTTTACATTACTTTCCATCAAAACAACAATGATTACTGTACAAACAAAAGCGTGTCGAAACATGTCGAGACATGAATCACATTATAAGATTAAGAGTTATATTATTGGTGGAAACTTTATATAAAGGTTTTGGGTTGGCAAAATTCGTTAATTAGAGGTATGAATACTTTTTCTTGATAGTTGAAAATTCGTTATAAAGAGGTTGTACGCAAAGAATGTTCGCAATGTAAAGGTATATTTTATATTGACTCTTATGGACAATTCAAGGGGATTACGAAGAATTTGTTAAATCGAGGAAGTCGTTATACTGAGGTACGTTATATTAAGGTTGCACTGTATATATATACTATTGATATATACCGGGAGGCCGTTTAATCTAGCTTAAATTTACGCAATAGGAATGTAGGAATGTGAAGCGTTTCCACATGGTAGCGTGGACTCGGTGCACACGCTTCGGCGAACATACATGAACCTACCTGGACCGTGACTCTCTATTAGTATTACACGGTTCCAGTATTTGTCTATGTGAATAGAAATCTGGACCCTGATTTTCTATTGCAGAGCTTCCCACCCCGGGGTGCCGTAGAAAGTATAAAGGTGCACCACGATGCATCTGTACTTAAAAATAAGTATATTTTTAAGTACAGAAGCCTCGCCTCGTCAATTTACTTTGTCGAATTGTCGAAATGTTAGACAATGCAGAATAAGCTTATTTTGCAACCAAACATACGAAGTGTGTACGTGAGTGTGCGTTTACGTGCGTGCGATATTGTGTGTGCGTGCGTGCGTGCGTGCATATGTGCGTGCGTGTGTGTGTATGGGTGTGTGTGTGTGTCTTGGTGTTGATGTATATGTGTGCACAAAATGTCCTGAAGAAGCTCTGGTGTCAACATGAAAAAGTGAGCTTATATAAAATATAAGTTGCACTGTCTGGATGTTGCGGTATATAGCAAATTAAGCTTGCTCTTTATTGATATTCAATATAATTAATTTCAAGCCCTTATCAATCCCTCATTGGATATAGAGTTGGAGGTATTCGAGAAGGTTCTTACAATTTCTTTTAAAGCATTCGAAGCGAAATGCGACAAGTTTCTCATGTGTGTGGAATACGTTGCTGCTGTTAAACTGTCCAGCGTTGTGGTCTCCGGGAAACCTGGACAAGAAGTAATTGTTTTAATGTCATCATCATATCCACCCCATCACCGGGCGATTAAATAGCACAGGTCTCCTCCCACACCGAATAAAATAAATAAATAATATAAATAAATATACTACGACAAGTCAAACATCGCCATCTAGCCCCAAAGCAAGCGTAGCTTGTGTTATGGGTACTTAGATGACTGATGAATATTTTTACGAAAAACATGCATGTCCATCACACAAAGATTTTCGAGTTGCTCTAATCGAACCCCCGGTCTTTAACTCAAAAAGCAGGGTCACTGCCCACTGCGCCAATCGGCTGTCGTACACACAACATACATCGTAATCTAGCCTCAAAGTAAGCGTGATATTCATACTAAGATCGTAATCATCATCATCATATCAACCGATAGACGTCCACTGCTGGACAGAGGTCTTTTGTAGGGACTTCCAAGTTCCACGGTTCTGAGCCGCTTGGATCCAGCGGCTACCTGCGACGCGCTCAATGTCGTCTGTCCACCTCGTTGGCAGTCGACCAACGCTGCGTTTACCAGTTCAAGGCTGCCATTCCAGCACCTTGGGACCCCAAAGTCCATCCATACTCCAGTCGACGAACGCTGCGCTTACCAGTTCAAGGCTGCCATTCCAGCACCTTGGGACCCCAACGTCAATCCTTTCTCCGAACTATGTGTACGGCCCATTGCCACTTCAGCTTGACGACTCGTTGAGCTATGTCGGTAACTGTGGTTCTTCTACGAATCTCAACATTTCTGATTCGATCGCGTAGAGATACTACGAGCATAGCTCTCTCCATCGCCCGTTGAGCGACTCATACTAAGATGACTAATGAATACTTTCATGGATCATCATATCAACCCATTACCGGGCCACTACAGAGCACGAGTCTCCTCCCACAATGAGAAGGGGTTATGGCCGTAGTCCACCACCCAGTGCGGATTGGAGGACTCCTCACAACTTTGAGAACATTATCGAGAACTCTCAGGCATGCAGGTTTCCTCACAATGTTTTCCTTCACCGTTGAAGCAACTGATATAATAATTACTTAAAACGCACAGAACTTAGAAAAGTTAAAGATTCGTGTGTGCTGGGATTCGAACTCGGCCCCCCCGAAGGTGAAGTCAAGCTCCCACCACTTCTGAAGCGTTGACTTTCATGAATAATATGCATAAATACTTAAATAATATACAGATTAACACCGAAATACTGAAAAGCATTCATTCACGTTTCGCCTTCCTTTAAACCCTAACTAAACAATCATTGTACTTAGTTTTTAGCACAGGGTTAGTTGAAAGGAAGAATAGTAACCTAGGCTACGGTTTATCCCTGGATTCGTAAAAACCCGCAATAAACCCGGACCAATAACGCGGTTCACAGCAATTTGTTAGTAAATGTTTCTTCAATGTATAAATCAAAATGAAATGTTTAATTATGTCAGCGATCACAAAAGTAGAAAAATCCATCTGGAATCCAAATCTATGTTGGAATTGAGTAACTGCTTAGTTTCTAGATTGCTGATTATCGGTACAGTCTGCCTTCCGCACCAGTGGTAGTCACTACAAACAGACAAACTTGACGTTTCAAAACCGCCAATACTATAGCGGTGAGCGCTGTGGTTTTAACTGGGAGGTCCCGAGTTCGATTCCCAGTAGGGACAATTTGGGTATTTATAATTTCTGAGTTTTTTCTAGTCAGGTATGGTAAGAGGCTGTGGCCGTGACTAGTTACCATCCAACCGATAAGGACGTGCCGCTGCACGTATAGCAAATTTAGCTTAATTTTCATAATAAAAATTAAATTAAATAAAATACCGCTAAATTTGCTATACCGCGAAAAGCTAAAAAAGGAAAGCTTAGCGCGGCGTATAGCAAATAAGCTTAATCTTCATAATATATCATGGAATTCCGCTAGGTAACGCCTGCTTCTATCTAATAAGGACGTGCCGCAAAACGATTTAGCGTTCCGATAAGTTGTCGCATTGGAACCGTTCAGGCTTTAATATAACTACGATATCCCAGATTAACAATTAGAGATGGTAACGGGCTTTTTTAAAATTCTCCCCAAGCATTGGCTGCAATCGCACCCAGTCTCTAGAATTTAAAAAAAAATTCACCATCAATCTCAAATGAGAAAAGGATGGGGCGTAAGTGCCAAGCTATGCCCCGGCTTTGTAGAATCTTAGATCTTAGATTGAACTATTCACACAATTCCCGCAGTACCGAGACTCAAAGAAATAAATTCTCCAACTGTTCGTATACATCATGAACGCGACGTCCCATTTTATTTCGCAGTTCTACAACAGATAACAGACGATGCCAGATGCTTAAACTCCCCAGCTATAGCTGCTGTAGCGGCTAGGGCTCAGGAAATGGCCGGCATAATTTCTCAAGAGACACTTTATAGCTGTAACTATTATGGATAATGTAGCTCTTTGTGGTTCGGCCAAAAGTTTTATATCTGACGACTGTTACTAGTCTGTAAGACACGATAAGACAATACTACTTCCAACAAAATACGATTTCGATGATATATTTTATACCAGCTTAAAAATATAACTACATTTTGTAAATATCTAGCTTGGATACTACGTGTTACGACCAGCTTTCAGTCGCGAAAAAATTAGCAACTAAGTCGGTCAAAGTTGGTAGAACTTTGATTGAAGTAATACTTTTGCGTAACCCTTTCGAGTGTACAGAAGTGATGTTATTTTGTGAGACTCCGTAAACAGTACATGTTTATGCGATGGTAACAATCGCGGTAGATTTGCTGGCGTTTTCTGAAGAGTTCTGCTGTCTCCGAAACTCTTCATCAGGTCTATATATAATTCAAATGGGACCATTTCGAGATAAACCCCGTTCGAAAAAAAAAGAATTTTGCAAATGCGTCTATTAATGACGGATTTATTAGCAACCGAATTAATAAGCTTTTTTAAGGACATTGGTCAAAACACATCGATTTCATTAATACTAAAGACAAAAGTGACTAAATGACTGACTTACTGAACTGGCTTAGGTAATAAACTGCTCAGAATTAAGTGAACCACTGGGCGGGTTTTGCGGAAATTTGGCATACCGACAGCTATTCTACCGTAGACGTAGGACGACCGACCCGACCCAATGTTTAGAGATATACTCCAAGGCGTTAACAGAGATTTTCCCCGTGCGCTGACTCGTAAGCTTACAGAAATGATACGCATATGAAGACAATAATAATTCACATTAGCAGCAACTTTTAATACCTTCACAGTTGACTATTATTGTTCCAACAACATTTCCGTTTTCGTTGATCCGGGACATCGTATTTGTAGCGAGGGCGCCCTGAAAAATATCGTTATTTACCTTCTGGCACCTTCCAAAGCCCTCTTCCTTATTACTGGAAAAGTACCATCCGATTCCGTTTCTCCTAAAAAGTAGCCTGGGTAACTACTAACTACATCCTCTATGTATGCTGGTCCTTTTAAAATCAGTTCTGCTATTACGAAAATTAGCCCGAAGAATAATCCGAAGATTAATCCGAAGATCAGTCTGAAGATTGGTAAAATAACGTGAACGTTAAATTTGAACTGCTGAAATCCAAACCTCATGAAAGCTGAACAAGTCTAGTCACGCATATATTTTTCACGGGAGAACCGTGTCCAATAGTGGACCAGTAATGAACTGGGCCACTATTGGACACGGTTCTCCCTGAATGAGAAGGGTTAAGGCAGTTGTCGATAACGCTGACCAATTGCTGGTTCTGGAGGATTCTGCGCGACGTTCTCAAAGGAGTGTGCCTTTGCGAACATCGCGCAGAATCCTCAGACATGTGTCTCACAATGATTTCCTTCACCGTTAAAGCGTGATGTTTCATTGCTTAAAACGCATTTAACTACAAAAAGTCAGACGTGCGTTTTGATTAGCGAACTCGATCCTCGAAAAAGGAAGCTTTAGAGGTCTCCACATTACAAAACTAGATGGCGCCACAATGATCCTGCATCGCGCTAACGAAGTGGTCCCAAAATTTACTATATAAACAACTTCCAAAGATGGATGGTTAGACCTCGGTCTAGATCTGCCTATTGTTACGGTCGAGAACATCACTATAGCTCCCGTACAGAAGCAAACGTTTACGCACAAGGCTATCACCACTTCTCGGTATTTCAGTATGCTTAATTAAAGTGAAAAATAAAAATGAAACTGGCCAATAACGTTTTACCATTTAAAATTTACGACGCCACTAAACCAGCCGACGGCGGAGTGCCGAGCCACTCTTTCTGAGGTACTAACCATAAAATTCTGAGCTATTTCCATGATTTACCAGCAGGCCTACCGTTGGACTTATAAAACGACAGCTTTATTAA
This sequence comes from Pararge aegeria, assembly GCF_905163445.1. Classification (NCBI taxonomy): domain Eukaryota; kingdom Metazoa; phylum Arthropoda; class Insecta; order Lepidoptera; family Nymphalidae; genus Pararge; species Pararge aegeria. Next base: position 3,610,976 of record NC_053180.1, read on the forward strand.
ATTTCACGTCTAACAACCTCGCCGAAACACCCGAGTATGCTAATTAAGACGATAGAATAAGTAATAATTATAAAACGGCTTCCGTCCGCACGAACTTAAAAACCGGAGCGAAACAAATAAAATAATATTTTAAAATCTGACACAGGTCACAGATTTTACAGCGTCTGTCAGCAAAGAGGATATAAACTTAGTCCAGCACGGCATATTTTCTTTTCTTTATTCGAAATTACAGCGTCGGCATTCTCATGGTACAATAATACTCGAAATAAAAAACGAAGTTTACAGGCAGTTAGCCTACGATAGATATGGGTAAAAAATATTTTAGTAAATCATAAAGCAACAAGTTCAGTTCATCCGCTATTGATTATAGAAGATTCTTGTTTACCTTTTTTCGGTTTACAATCAGTTTTAAAAAGCATTAGATTATTCCATAGCTTGGAGTTTTAACTGCTACTGAAGGATTACCAAATTTAGCGTAGATAGCCCAGTGGTTAGGACCTCGGCTTTAATTTCAGGGAGCCGGGTGAGTTCGAATCCCAGGAAGCACCTTTAAATTTTGATTTGAAACCTGCATGCCTGCACCATAATGTTCTCAAAGGCGTGCGAATTCCACCAATCCGCACTGGGACAGCGTGGTGGACTACGGCCTTCTCATCACACCCTTCTCATTGTGGGAGGAGACTTGTTCCCTGTAATGGGTTGATATGATGATGATGATGATGAAGTATTACCAGTAAATACAAATATTTGTTTTGTTGTAAACAATATAGTATATTATATTTATCTCAGACATACAAAGGAGGGTGGCCAACGATGATATGTCTTCCGAAGCAGAAGAGGACGTGAAGAAAATCAGCCCATTGACCAAGGAGATGGTGAATGTAAGATGTAACGTGGTTGGGGTCGAAACCCACCTACCTAAGTCCTGGAGTGATAATATCGACCATGACTGCATGGATATAGAAGGAACTGTAAGTTTCAGACGTAGGTATATATCTATAATTATGTAATACATATTTTTTTCTTTGTTGATTTGTATAGATAATACTCCAAAACTACTAGACCGATTTTAACCATTTTTTACCAATAGAAAGCTAGTTTATCGGGGGGTAACAAACTAGTTTATTTTAAAATTAGAGTGCCTTAAGGAAATTTCAATAATGCTACACAAAGTGGCAAAATGTTGCCTTTAAAATTCATTAGTTGGCGTGTGCTGAGATTAGTTGATGGTACATAAAAAAATAGATATTTTATAATTAACTTACTAGGAAATATATGTAACTAAAAAATTTAAATCACAATAGCAGCTTTTGTGATATTAAATATCAGGTTTTTGACCCAGGGTATGTATAAAGAGGGTACATGGCATAAAATGGAAAAATTCCCCTCCAATACGAGTGATATTAAATAATTTTGGTATGCAGTGCTTTTGTGCATGTATGAAGTGCATGCCACTGCCGGTACAAACAAATGTTTGATATAGTCCTATCGGTGTATTTATTCTTATCCATATACGTACCTTTATTGTTGAACCGATTGCGATTAAACTTTACAGTTACATAACTGTTACTGTGTATTTTTTACGAATAATTATAAACTGGTTACAGCCCAGTCGGTAGGACTTTGACTTCACTTTCGGGAGGCGAGTTCGAATCCCAGAACGCACCTCTAACTTTTCTAAACATGTGCGTTTCAAGCAATTCAAATATAGTTTGCAACCCGGTTGCAGATTATAAAGGGTTCCTGCACGACTACCTTAGGACAAACTGTTTATCTTGTCCCACAGTTTTATCATCTCTCCGAGCATTGGCGCATGAGTGGAAATAACACAAAAAAAAATAAACGACAATCGGTTTATCTGTTTGGGAGCTACGCTACCACAAATACACAGAGAGACACATCAAACTTAACCACTTTCTCGTTTAGCTTCGGGTGTTAAAAAACAAAATGCCAGGCGTACCAGTCTTGAGAGCTTGTAATAATTGCTCGATTAATTAATAAGAGCTCGGTTGTCGCCTATCAAAGTGTTAAACTCTTTAAATATTTCCGTTAAGCTACCTTTGCTCCAAGCTGGCTGGACACCGCTCCACGTGGCAGCATCTTGCGCTCGTCGCCACTGTACTAGACTTCTACTGGCTGCTGGCGCCAACCCCAACATTGAAGACGTGATGGGTCGGACGCCTCTTGACGTAGCCGGCTCTGGATATTATTTCGGCCAGGATATTAACAGTAGAAAGTTAGTATCGTCAGTAATAATGATACAAATTGATCGAAGGGCGGAACAGTGTATTAACTAAGCGGGCAGATGATATACAATCTTGGGCGTATTTACCCTAGGGCCGACGGAACTGGTAGATCAAGCATGATATTATCGCATGATTTTTTAGTTTCTTCATTCATTATTATCATTGAAGTCAACAAACTACTGGTATTTATTTTTTGTTTTGTTTTTGCTTTTTTGCATTGGTTTATGTTGTGGTCAGTCTTACCGGCTCAGGGCACCGAATCTTAAAATATGCCACTGTATAAGTAAAATGAAAGAAAACTGCAGTGCGAGTTTAAAAAGGACCTACCTCAGGGTAGGTGCTTTTTTTAACTCGTGTCGGAGATCTCTTTTATTCTATATCATCTGCGTGTTTAGTGCATACCCTGTACATGCCCTTCTGCACGACACTGACCACACTGCGTTGTGCGACTACGGCGTAATTTTAGAAATATTTATTTCATAAAAAGAATAGGTTGTACATATGTTCATAAAACATTGGTAACTCCGAGTGTAGTATCGACCTTCTTACTTAAAGTTAACATGGGTGTATGCATTTCAATATTTTAAGTCATAATAGCTTTTGCACCTTCTCGTATATTTTGTATGTTCTTGCGATTATTTAAACGATAAGAGTGTTAATTAGTATATGTTATATATATGTAATAGATTAAAATTAATTTTAGTCTACTTAATGACAGAAGGTGCATTAAAACTCCAAGGTCAGATTAAATGCTCTTTTTGCCAAAGTTTTAAGATTTATTAACATACAAAAGACAGAGCAAGACGGTTCAATAAATAAGATATAAAAATTAGACAAATATATAAATCTAACTTTTTCTAATATTAGTTTTACAGATGTGGTCAAAAGGCTTCTGGCTGCTGGTGGTCATTATTATAGCATGGAGGGTAGTGGAATGAATATAGACACCCCATTACATACAGCTGTTGAATTATCTAATATGGATTGTATAAATGAATTACTTGAAGCTGGTGCGTCTATTGCTTGTCTTAACTCTAAAGGAATTACTCCTCTGCATGTATGCGTTAACAAAGAACTTGAACCACCTCTTAAGGTAATTGAAAAAAAAGAATAAGATTGTCTAGGTTTTGTAATTTTTAAAGAAATTAACAAATGTTGATAACTATTTCAGATCCTAGCAAACTATGCTTATAAAGATGCTGATCCATTAAGAGCTATGGTTGATGTAAAAGATAAAGATGGATACACAGTGTTGCAGGCCGCTGTTAAAGCCGCCTGGGTAGCGGGAGTATGCATTGCTTTAGAAGCCGGAGCAGATGTTACGATTAGGGTAATTTAAAATCTGAAAACGTAATTTACTTTAAAAATATAAAAGTCATTACTTAAATTGTATAAATTTCAGGCAAAAGATGGTGAGACACCGATACACTGTGCTGCGGCGTTGGGTGATTTGGATGTTCTTAATGAAATTCTAAGTGTATCCAAACAAAAAGACTTTATAGACTGCCAGAATGAAGAAGGAGAAACGCCTTTGTTTAAAGCAATTTTATTTGGACATTTAAAATGTGTAGATCTAATCCTTAATGAAGGTGCCTCAATAAAACTAACTATGCCAGGAGATGTAAATGTCCTTCATGTTGCAGCTGAATTGGGTCATGTTGATATATTAAAACATTTAGTAGAATATAACGATGGTATCGCAGAGGACATGATTAACAATTTAACAACTGCAGATCGAAGAGGTTTTGGCCCAATACACTTTGCAGTTTTAAACAATAATGTAGACTGTCTGAAATACTTATTGACGAAAAAGTCTGATATACGATTAAGGACAACGGATAGTCCATTCAAATCATCTACACCACTACATATAGCAGCATTAAAAAATTTTGAAACAATAGCCAAAGTTATACTAGGTCATGATAGGACAACCATACATGAAGTAAACAACATGGGTTGGAACCCTTTACATACCGCTGGCCATCATGGCAGTAGAGACATCATAACACTTCTTTTGCAAGAAGGAGCTGATTTATCAGGATATACCGATGGCCCTAGTAAGTTTAGAAGGACGGCTATAGACATGATTATTCATAGCATATCGAAACCTACATGTTTCATGGAAAAAGTTTTGGACTCTTACATTTCATCAAATTCTCAGAATTTCCAAGATTCTAAATGTGAAGTAACTGTAGATTACAGAATATTAATGCCAACAATTTGCGAAATGGAACAGATGAAAGTTATAGAAGCCCTCCTTGAAACGGGTAACAGGTTTGGACAGTTGAAACTGCTCGTTCACCCATTAGTAGAGAGTTTCCTTTACTTAAAGTGGAAGGCTTTGCTGCCTTTCTTCTATACTATTATTGCTGTCTATGCTCTTTTTGTTAGTTCACTAACAATTTTTACTATTTCGGTTTTCTACTATAAAGATACAGCAGATAACCCTCCTGCATTATTGAACCCCCAAGCTTGGGGTCAAATAGTATATATAACCATATTTTTAATAATGCTACAGGTCAGTAAAAAAAGCAAAGTTATCTTATACAATGTATATCTTTGCGCACCTTTTAAAGTGTTTATCTTTTATTTAATTACAGGAAATCCTTTACATGAATACAAAAAGCATGAGATATTTTTCGCAACTTGAGACTTGGATCAAATTCTTATCAATAGCTCTAGCAGCGATTCTACCGCCAACTGTTGCTCTGGTATCAATAGAAACGATTGAATGGCCCAGACATGTAGCTACTAGTGCTTTGTTATGTTCCTGGATAGAACTCATGTTTCTATTGTCAAGGTTTCCAAATTGGGGTTACTACTTCCTCATGTTTGGGAAAGTGGCTTCGAATGTTATTAAGGTAAAATTATGCCAGAAACTGTTTTTGATGCTTCGTTACTTAAATTAACAACATATTACTCATTTCAGATTCTATTAACGTTTGCATTTTTAGTAGTTGGATTCTCTCTCAGTTTTATGATACAGTTCCGATCCAAAATACCTTTTGATGGACCATGGGCAGCTTTTGTGAAAACCATGGTCATGATGACATCAGAGTTCGATTATAATGCGCTTTTTGACCAAGAACATTCACAAGAACTCGCAACATCTCTGGTTATAGTTCGTCTTATATTTCTAGTATTTCTAATATTGGCTGCGATTGTCCTTATGAATCTTATGGTGGGTGTTGCTGTTAATGACATAAATGACTTGGAAATACTGGGTAATATACGAAGACTTGCAAAGCAAGCCGAGTTTCTAAGCAGGCTGGATAACTTAGTGTATAATAGGTTTTTCACTACTGTCCTACCCAGACGGTTGAATAATCGTATAAAAAATAAAAGGAATGTAATGGGAGTTATAACTTTCTGTCCAGGGAGGGCAAAATTTCGTATCTATAAGTCGCTACCATCTCATCTAAAGAATGCAATTATCGATAAAGCAAATGCGCAAAAGAAGCAACTTGAAGAAGAGTTCCATTTAGAAGTTTTTAAAACGAAAATTGATGAAATGCATGAGGCAATCACGAAGAAGAAATACCAAGAAGCTAAAAAGGACGATGAGAATCAAAAAGAACAACCATTAGTACAAAAAATTAAATACGAAGACATTTTTAGACGTCTTAACAGTTTAGATGAAAGTATGACTGAGGTTAAAGCTCAGGTGAAGACTAACGAAGAAGACGCAAAACTTATAGAAGAATTGAATGTAAAGATGGACCAGATGTCCTTAGAAATAGAAGTTATAAAACAGTTCTTAAGTAGATTAGAAAGTAAAGTTGGCAGTTTATAAGTACAATTTTTTTTTTAATATACAACGATCCGGCTTACAACTTTTCCATTGGTTTAAATCGTGGTGGACTACGGCCTAAACCCATCTCATTATGGGAGAAAACCCGTGCCGTGGTGCCGTGATATCAGCGGAACTTGCTTCGTTCGTGCACGGACGGTATGCTACAGACTCCGTACACTCGAACAAGAATTCTATTAGCACTTACTGTGGATTGTGACTCTGGAAGTCCCTACTTCTGACGTACGTCAGGTAAAATCTTTAGGAATATTCATAAGACGTTTGAAATATTTTTTTTATCTATATAGCATTATAGTAGGTACCTAGTAATACCTACTAAATTACATAAAACAAATATGTATATACTTTATGAAGCGACCGAAAGTTTTTTGCGCTCGCTGCTTATGTGTATAATAATAACTTTATGTGTAGTACCTACCTATTAGAATGTATCGCTATGTTGTATATTTTGAATACATGTTTTTTTTTTTTTTTTTTCATTTTATTGTCGCAGAAACCCTGTTTCTTCAATGTCATCTCAACAAAGGTTGTTTGGGAGAAATCTTTTCAGGCTATAGAACCGTTTTTGAATGCCGTTAGATTTAGTAATTTCGTCCGTTTTATTTTATTGTATCTTGTATATTTTCATTTTTAATTGAAATAGCAAGTTATGGCCATGAAAAAAAGTGTTTTGAGCCTCTTTTTTATTGTCTATAATGTTCAAACATACATGAAATGCATAAATATGTTTTTATCATCAATAAGATAGCTTGCCTGCTGCATTGGATTTTCATTTCGCGAAAACAAATGGTTTTTACGGGTTTTTATGAAACTGAAATAGACGCGTATATGTTTTTTTTATTAGTAGATAGTAGATTTTCCAAAATCGTATCGATGAAGGAAAACATCGTGAGGAAACAAGCATGCCTGAGAGCTCTCTATAACGTTCTTAAAGGTGTGTGAAATCTAACGCACTTAGCCAGCGTGGTGCTTTAAATTGAAGAAAAAAAATCGCGTATTATCTGTAGCCCCGTCGCCCATGAACAGCACCAAAGGAGCCACCAAACCTTTGCCTGCTTTTGATGTTTTTTTTATCCGCCTTGGATAAACCTCTAATCTTAGTTTTAAAGGACCGCAGAAGAAGACTATTCCACTACTTCGAAGTGCGCGAAACAAATGATCTAATATATTACGGATGATAGACTCATACATACAGATGGCGGGAAAGACATTCGTATCGTGAGGATCGGATTAAGAACAGAACTGTGCTATCAATGCAAAAAACTCATGATAACCTCAAACAAATACTGTAAATATTTATGGCAGAAAAAACGATGACGTTGAAAATACAATAGATATTTTTCGAATTTCACATAAAATTTTAATCAAAGCGAGAAATTCTACGTCCAATTTTACTATTTCATTTTCTCTCAATAAAAATGAAAAGCAAAGTGAACCAACCGTTCGGTAATAAAACTCATTTTATGCACATTTCCCACCGCCACGTGGTGCCAGATTAAACACTGTCAAGCTTTACGCATATCGGCGGGAAAATCATTCCGGCGGCCATGTTTTACGTGTAATCATATTATTATCATCATCATCATCATCAACTCATTCCGGCCCACTAGAGGGCATGGGTCTCCTCCCACAATGAGAAGGGGTTAAAGCCCTAGTCCATCACGCTGGCCAAATGCGGATTGGTGGACTTCACACACCTTTGCGAACATTATGGAGAACTCTCAGGTATGCATGTTTTCTCACGATGTTCTTCACTTTTACGATCATGGAAAACATATCTTTACGATAGTGGGAAATAATTCAACTAATAAAACAATATTATACAAAGAATTTATTAAATTGGCTCAAAATAATTTTATAAAATTGCCCAAAACGCACAAAATTTTACATTTAATTTGAATCCAAGTAAAAATAACTTCCGATTTCACGAAATCCGATTGCAAAGTGAACAACACTAACAGCTCGGCAATAAAATCCATTTTATTCACTTGTAGAATCTATTCTTTTTATAGTTCATGTCAAATTTCTCGATCTCGCAACCACGTGGCGCCAGATTCAACACTGTCAAGCTGTACATATCTCGGCGGGAAAGTCGTTCTAGCGGCCATGTTTTACGCGTAATGGGCAAAACTTTATACAGTCATAAACGGAACCGCCCGCGTCTGTAAACATCTCGAACCCAAACTGCCGCATTAAACTGTCCATAAAATAGCATTAATTTCGTAAGTACTGACCGGGAACTATTAACGGATTGTCCTCTCCAAATGGCACTTTGATCACAATTCCTTTTTTATTCGTTCGAATAAAAAAAAACCGCCAAGTGCTAGTCTTTTTATTGCTTTTAACAAGATTGTTTTTACACAGCATTATGGGCAAATTTATATTTTTATCTGTTCAATCTAACTTTATATTTTATTTACATATTCGATTACGATTTGATTTCCAGGTGGGCTAAACTTTTTTCTGTATAGGTTTTGTCATTTTTTTTTCAGTCACAAAATTGCCCATCCGAAAATTTAAACACACATATGATACAGTCGAGTATATACAATATACTTTTGTATATATGCATATACGTGTAATTGTAAACAGGATGCTATATTACGCCAAGCTACAATACGTCACGAGCATGTCGGTGACGCAAACACGTTTTCACCTCATAAAATCGAACAAAGTTGCTAAAGACTTGAAAAAAAACACAAATAAACAGCGATTATACTTGAATATCCTATCCCACCGCTCGGCCCGCGCCAACACTTTTCAGCGGGCGCAATGGCGGAGAGCACAAGTTTTTTAATTAATATTCGTTTGCATTTAATCGCACTTCGGCTCGGAAACTCGTCACTTTGCTTTAAGCTTCGCAAATTGCGTCCGTCACTGGACGGGGCCATTTTAATAATGTTCCAATTATTTTATAAAAGTAAAAAGTAATTAAAACTAGCGTCGGCACTGACATTTGTCGAATCGAACGAAAAATTAACGACTGCGAGTTTTTTCAAGGATTGGAATGATTTAATTTTATTACTTACCTACTTGTGCGTCTCACGTTTATTGGCTGCTGCATTCTGTGGTGGTAGAATAATTTTAAACAAAACGTACGATATTGCATTCTCGTACTTACCATTTTTTTTTGTTACTTATATGGAGGGTAGAGAGGTAAGGAGAGTCAGAGTATATGAAAAAGTGTCGTCAAAATGTATTAAATTAGGATGGCGCCACATTTGCATCAGGGTAACTCTTAAAAAAAGCGCCAAATATAAATACCGTACTATTTACTGTTTACGAAATAAAATCACTCTAAACGCACGTTTGGTTATAATAAATCTGTAAGGTTATATTTACCACAATATTTTGTACAACGTAAGTTGTTGAAATTCTCAATAATTAACTACTTTAGTCGATAATGACATTAAATTTATTAAATTTTTTAACTCGGCATACTTCAATTTATCTACGATTGCTACATTCATACCATACCCTGTGCATCCATCAGCGCCATTGTGGAGGATTTTTGAACTGTTATTTAGCGCAACAACTGGACACTTTTTCAACTTTTCTCCCATATAAGATGACTCTCCTTACCTCTACCCTCCATAGTTATTTAGTTATTTCAAGGATGGGAATGATTTAATTTTATTACTTACCTGTGCGTCTCACGTTTAATGGCTGCTGCATTCTATGGTGGTAGAATAATTTTAAACATAACGTACGATATTGCATTCTCGTACTTACCATTTTTTTTGTTATTTTGTTATTTCAAGGATGGGAATGATTTAATTTTATTACTTACCTGTGCGTCTCACGTTTAATGGGTACTGCATTCTGCCGTGCTAGAATAATTTTACACAAAACTGCTACAATATTGTATTCTCGCAATCACCATTTTTGTTTTAGTTATTTCAAGTATGGGAATGATTTAATTTTATTACTTACCTGTACTTCTTATGTTTATTGGCATTCTGCGGTGGTAGAATAATTTTAAACAAAACGGCTACAATATTGTGTCCTCGCACTTACCATGTTGTGTTAAACCAGTAATGTTAAGGAGTAATCAAAGATTTGCATGCTTTTTTTTTATTCCACTACAAGTTAGCCCTTGACATAATCTCACCTACTGGTAAGTGATGATGCAGTCTAAGATGATATTGGGCTAAACTGTTACGGGTATGGCTGATGGCAGTTATATTAAACGCATACCTCTAATCGGTTTCCAAGCGATATCGTACCGGAACGCTAAGTCGCTTAGTGGCACGGTAGGGTGGTAACTAGCCACGGCAAAAGCCAAATTCACTTAAATACAATCAATAAGTATTTGTTTAGGCAGAAGCTCATAGCAAAATAGTCTGGGTTATATTATTATAGTCAAACTCTGTTGTTCTTTAACTAAATAAAAAGCTCAGCAGTCTAATTTCCACTTCAAAACGTTACTATAAACAAGTCATGTGCTTTAGGTACTTAACGTTCATAAATAAAAATAAATAATGCAACCTTTTCTATAAATTTAAAAAGCATATAAAAATTTTCGGCACCGACAGGATTTGAACCTGCGACTCTCTGGCAATCGCGGCCTGAGCGCTTTAACCAATTAAGCTACGGCTCTCCTACCGTCGATGCCGAAATTAGTATATGCCTTTCACATCAGTCTTATAGCGACTGTACTGTACTGTGTGTGTATTGTAAAAACACTAATCAACTTTACAAAAATGCAACCTATATAAATATTTATGAATTAACTATTTAACATTCAAACAAAACTGCTAACACGTGACTTTATTCATCATCGTCATCAATAGCCTATAAACCTGTAATGGCTAAGCGATTTAGTGTTCCGGTACGACGTCGCGTAGAAACCGATTAGGGGTATGACTACCATACTCCCAACAGGTTAGCCCGCCACCATCTTTCAAAAGTGCTTATATAGGCCTACTTGAAATAAATGAATTTTGATTTTTTTTTAATAATAACAGTACCGTTCCATGGAGAATGCAATCAGGTAGTCTATATATTAGAAGAAAAAAAAACCCTACTAATATTATAAATGTGAATGTAAGTTTGTTTGTTACGCTTTCACGCAAAAACTACTTAACGGATCCTCATGAAACTTTGTACACATATTCTTGTAAGTGTTAGAAGTAATATAGGATACTTTTTATCCCGACATTTAGCTCGGTTCCTTTGAGAGTGGATGAGTGTTTGACGATTTTACAACATAACGCCGACAAATTATAACTGATTTAAATAATTGTTTTTGTACTATAGAGGTTACAATATTTATTTAATTTTGCCCAAACTTTGTGTAGAACTCTATTAGTAGAACTGTTGGTTGTACAGATAGAGGACAGAACTCCTCAGCGGACAGCAGCAAACTCCTCATTTAAGGCGTAGCGATACTGAATACTTTAATTTTTTTTGAACTAAAACTAAATTTAATGCCACATCAAAAAAGAAAATCAAACGCAGACGAAGTCGCGGGCAACAGCTAGTATAATATGAATGTGATAAAAATATCTTTGATGGATTTTAATAGATAAAAAATATTGATCAACTTACTTGTCACCTAGTCCCGGTCGGACTTCATATTTTGGAGGTACGAGTGGTTTTTCCTGCATGGAGCTGAGCCCAGCCTCACTTCCTGCACTTGCGACTCGTACAACGTCTGTGCTTTCCTCCACCACTGAAAAATAAAACAACTGCTTAATAGGAGTTTTGGTGATTTGTTGAAATTAGTTTCAGATACTAATAAAACTGTATCTTCTTCTTCACCTGCCATTTTCCTTGGAACACATTTACTATTTTCCTTTTTGCAGTTACTTGTAAAAAAAAGAAAGTAAAGTAAAGCAACGGCCTGGTTTGAAATTGCAGTCAAGAGCTAACTAGAAGTGGAATAAAAGAAATAAAAAAATTAAAAAAATTGAGGTTTGATTTTCTACTATAGCTGTTGTATAGCCTGCGTCACGCGGTTTTGCTATAACACAGCTCTAATAGAGTTTATTGTGAGCTCTACACACAATTTATTTGGTAGCTGACATTAAAAGTTTTTATCAAAGGTACACTCAGCGTATCACTTGTTTTTAAAAAGCCAATTTCATTAACCGGAGTGCTGCCAAATTGGGTTGCCTACTTCAAAAAATAAAGGCGATAAAAAGCTTTGAAAAATTGACTGTCAATTCTTGCGCTATAGTTTTAACTCTTTATTGGCTCCACTTGTATTTCGTAATAGATGGCAGGAAGCAACACCTGAGATCCATTACCGTAAGTGCTGCGCTTCTAGTGGGTACTCTATGGGTTATACCGTAGACGCCGCCAATAAAACTTTTATTTTTCTATCCACATACGTTTCAGTTTATGTAGCGTTAGCTCTCTGGTTTCATAACTTTTGGAGTAATACTTCTTTAGGCGCGACTAGGGAGTAATTCAGTTTTTTTCTGACGGAAGTAACGCTTACGTCTTTACATTACGTTTCATGAGGATCGGTTTAGTATAACGAACAAACTTACATTGACATTTATAATATTAGCAGGGATAGAGATAATTATATGTCTAGTGTTAGAATGTATAACATGTAGTTTAGTTTGCAATATTTTTTATTTAGGTATAAACGCCTTAGTAGTATGTGTATTTATTTATCATTTCCTTTTTATTTTATTTGACTTTTTTCCCCCTTTTTAAGCTTGTTTTTAAACAGTACCTTTTGTCTTTTTTATTCTTCTTTTCCTTTCTGGCCTCTTTATGACATATAGGTTTATATTGTATATATTATATTATAATATATATATTATATTATATTTATTGTTTATTCTATTATATATATTTTTTTTTTTTTATGAAATATTTTTGTAATTTATGTTTATTATTCAAGTATAACTTTGTGTACACCCTAACCCTTCTTCACAACTTCATGTACTCAGTTTGATTTCGTAGGTTGCCTGGAAGAGATCCCTTTTAAGCGATAAGGCCGCCTATTGTACCTTTTCTCTTTTTTTTTCTAATGCTTTTTTTTATTTGGTGTACAATAAAATGTATTTCATTCATTCATTCATTCATTCATTATAAAAAAAATTATTGCCGCACCAACCCGTTCCTTATTCCAACTACTTTTGCCAAAGGTTGTCTGGGAGAGATCGCTTTAGCGATAAGACCGCCTTTGCACACCTAAACTAGTTTCTTATTATTTTTTATTTTTATCTACTGTGGTTTCACTCTGTATTTTGTTTTTGTGTGCAATAATGAACTTAATAAAGTGAAGTCGAAGTTTTGCCCACTGGGCTATCACCACTCCCGCTACTAACTAATATGTCCTTTCCTTACTTTACTTACTTTCCTTACTTTACTTACTTTACTTACTTTACTTACTTTACTTACTTTACTTACTTTACTTACTTTACTTACTTTACTTACTTTACTTACTTTACTTACTTTACTTACTTTACTTACTTTACTTACTTTACTTACTTTACTTACTTTACTTACTTTACTTACTTTACTTACTTTACTTACTTTACTTACTTTACTTACTTTACTTACTTTACTTACTTTACTTACTTTACTTACTTTACTTACTTTACTTACTTTACTTACTTTACTTACTTTACTTACTTTACTTACTTTACTTACTTTACTTACTTTACTTACTTTACTTACTTTACTTACTTTACTTACTTTACTTACTTTACTTACTTTACTTACTTTACTTACTTTACTTACTTTACTTACTTTACTTACTTTACTTACTTTACTTACTTTACTTACTTTACTTACTTTACTTACTTTACTTACTTTACTTACTTTACTTACTTTACTTACTTTACTTACTTTACTTATTTTACTTACTTTACTTACTTTACTTACTTTACTTACTTTACTTACTTTACTTACTTTACTTACTTTCCTTACTTTCCTTACTTTACTTACTTTATTTACTTTACTTACTTTACTTACTTTACTTACTTTACTTACTTTGACCTGTCGTCTCGGTATGAATTATCTCTTAGACCGCGGTACGAAGTTCGCCGGGACATAAATGAAATAAAACATATCTATAAGTATATATTGTATAAAACTTACACATGTAATGAAGAAAATAAAAATATTATTTTTTACATACATTTGGAAAACCATCAGCTGTAAATACATAATCATCATCACCAAATCGACCGATTGACGTCCGGGTTTTTTTTTTTTCATGATAATAAAGTGTAGTCGGAAATTCCATTATTTTACTTACTTTTTTGACCTGTCCTCTCGGCATGAATTATCTGTGATAACAGTGACCAACCAGATTAAAAAATCACATTTTTAAATCATACCTTGGAGTTATTTTATAATATTATAATTTTTGAAACTTTTAATTTTTGAAATGCCTTGTTACAAGAAGAAAGTCGCTAGACAGGATATGCCAAATGTTAGTTCAAATAAATACATACGGTAGACGGAGTAGACGGTAGCAAAAACATGCAGGGTGGTGACGGCGGGTCAGAATACAGTTCTCACCACCCCCCTTCTTACTGCGGGCGTCCCTCCTTACGACCTCCCTAGCACAACCCCGGGAGGATAATTTCTGAATTTTCTATGGTCTAGTGGCTACGCGATTTAGTTTTCCATTGCGATATCGCGTAGAAACCGATTAGGGGGACTACCTTACTCCCAAACAGGTTCGCCACCTACCATCGTAGACTGCAACACAACTTACCATCAGGTGAGATTGCAGTCAAGGGCTAACTTGAAAGGGAATAAAAAAAAATTATATATCAACCTCATGGTCTTCTCCATCAGTTCCACTCGACCATATGGTGTTTTTGAAGTTCACAAGTTCCTTTCATGAATACTCAAATTGCTGTAGGTGTGCCTATAATAATTGAATAAACTGCCTTGAAGAGTTATTAAAATTATACGTGCAAGTGGAATAAAAAAAAAACGTCGTACGAAACTACTAACGCAATACATTTTTACAGGAATTCAATGAAGCTACAGTTGATACAATATCTCGAATAGAAACCAACTCTAATGTATTGGGAGTCATGTATTTCCGTCAAAGTATGTACCTCTATAACCGTTCTATACGTTTCTATGAGTACATATGAAATAGAGCTCGTCCGGGGAAGTAATACCGCTTTACTTATTTATACCGCAAAGCAGAATTGCTGTTTTCTGATCAGCAGAGCGTGGTAGCAGGTGTACACAGAATTAAGAACGTACAGAAACCGTGTACACGACGAATATCATTTAAAACCAAAACTGCCTTTGCGCGGAAACAATACTTGTCGCAATCAAACTATCTGTATAACGTGATTAACAGGAAACTTAAAATATACCCACTAGGATTACATAAATGCAAAGAAATTTTAAATAAGTACCTTTTATCACTAAATTATGATGAGGTGGAATCATTATTAGAACGTTCTATATAACATAAAATTTATCAGTCGTGATTTTTCACAAATTCTGTCTTACACAAACTATGAGCACGCACACACAAACACACACACACACACACACACACACACACACACACACACACACACACACATACACACAAACACACACACACACAAACATACACAGAAACAGGCATACTTATTTTGTATATTATAGGTTGTAATTTTTTTTAGCATCTATATTTCTTTATGATATGTCTGTCCTCTTGTATATCATTGTATCTCTTGTTTTATTTGTTTACCTATACTGATACCACTTTGTTTCTTACAGAAATAAACTATTTTTTTTATTGTTTTTTAATATTGAAGCATCAAAAACCACTCCACTTTAGTAGTGTTTCTCGAACGGGTGGCTAGTCACTCCATTCCATTTAGCGTTGACAGTAATTATTTTACTTTTAAACATATACCATATATTGGGAAAATTAGAAAAGATAGGTTTTTCACTGTTTCTGGACACAACAATAAACATACATCGTACATCGTACACGTACAGTTACTTGCCATAACTAAACACAAAACAAAATAAATGTATTCATGCTAGCGATTAAACCCTCGGAAAGTGTTCAGTCGTTAAAGAAATCATTTTCTGCAGTAGTAATTTATGGATTTTTATCTGCAGGAAGCTCGCAATACCGAGGACTTGTACATAGATGAATCCTTATTCAGTCATTATTGCATTAAGTGCATGCAATAATGACTGAATAAGGATTCTGTAACTTTTCTAAGTTACGTGCGTTCTAAGTAATTAAAATCATCGCTTGCTTCAACGGTGAAGGAAAACATCGTGAGGAAACCTGCATGCTTCAGAGTTCTTTATAATTTACTCAAAGACGTGTGTAGTCCACCAATCCGCACTGGGCCAGCGTGGTGGACTACGGCCTAGATCTTTCTGATTGTGGGAGGAGACCCGTGCCCTGTAGTTGGTCGGTAGTGGGTAGATATAAATAAATAAATATACTATGACAATACACACACCGCCATTTAGCCCAAAAGTAAGCGTAGCTTTTGTTATGGGTGCTAAGATGACTGATGTAGCTTCACGATATATTTATAATAATATAGATTTTGTAAGACAACATATTAGTCTTTATAAACAAAAAGTGCATATAAACAGTCGACTTACAAGAAATGGTCATAAATTAGTGACATCTGCATATCGTCTGCGAAAGGTACATGGGTCATTTGTGGGATTGAGTATACGCTTTTATAATATGATTCCTAAGGTAATTTTGGACATACCAATGCATAAATTTAAAGAATATGTTAAAACACATTTATTACAGCGAGGTTACTACACAATTGATGAATTTCTTAATGACAAGGTTGCTTGGAAACATCCGGCTCCGCTTTCATCTCTCACAAGATAGAAAAATTAATGTTAAAATGTAAAATGTTAATTGTTGATGTTGGAAAAGAGCAACTGCTGAGTTTCTTGCCGGCTTCTTCTCGGTAGAATCTGCCTTCCGAACCGGTGGTAGTGTCACTACACACAGACATACTTGACGTTTCAAAAGTGCTTATATTAGGCCTATTTGAAATAAATGAATTTAATTTAATTTTTAATTTTTAATGGATATTTTTTTATGAATAATATACATAAAATAAAATACATATAAAAACCCAGACACTGAAAAACCATCCTGTTCATCACACATACATTTTCCAGTTGTGGGAATCGAACCCACGGCCTTGGACTCAGAAAGCAGGGTCGCTGCACACCTATTGGGTATTTATCTGTCACTTGATTTTAACGGAAAAAGAAAACATCGTGAGGAAACATGCAAGCCTGACAGTTCTTCGTAATGTCCTCAACGGCGTGCGAAGTCTACCGTCTATACCCTTCTCATTCTGATAGGAGACCCGGGCCCAGTCGTGAGCCTATAAATGTGTTGATGAAGATGAAGCTATCGGTGACCTTTCTTAAATATATAAATAAATATAGTATATCTAAAAAGGTTTAAAAGGTATGAATAAATACATAATAAATAAATAAGTGCGGATTGGTGTACTTCACACGTCTTTAAGATTATTACTGAGAACTCTCAGGCATGCAAGTTTCCACCAAAATGAAAAGCAGAAACGTAAACGACTCTTCTCAAAATAAACTTAAAACTCGTTTTGCTCGCACGTAAGCGGTTTTATAACTATGCAATAAGGGGAAAAAATATATTTAAAAAATCTAGGCACCCCAATATTTATAACCACACACATTTTTAGCCGTATCAAACATACCATGCACTTCGACCTTTCACGACCATTAATTATTTCACCATCCTTATAACCTTTCTGTAAATAGCTGTGTCCAACTCTAGGAGCTCATTGGAGAGTTTAGGTTTGAGGCTTAATATTCCTCTTGTCGTGAATTCATTAACGCAGAGGAAAGTGCGTCTCTAAGTTAAAGTTTTTGTCATCATCATCATATCATTTGACGACCTCCCTGGCGCAACGGTGAGCGCTCTGAATTTAAATAGGAGGTCCCGGGTTCGGTTTCCAGCAATTTAGGAGTTCATAATTTTCTTTGGTCTGGTCTGGTGGGAGGCTTATGCCGTGGCTAGTTACCACCCTACCGAGAAAGACGTGCCGCGATTTATTTATTTATTTTATACTTTATTTGTACACAACAAATAGAAAAAAAAACAATGGACACAACAACAATAAACTTAAAAAGTAGGATACAAGGCGGCCTTATCGCTTAGTAGCGATCTCTTCCAGGCAACCTTCGGATTAGGAAAACCAAGGGAAACCGATTGGTGGGGTGTATTATTATTATATACATACTTACGAACAATTACACACTAATACTTATCAAGATTACACACATACAATAAATAAAAAATAATAAACTAATATATACTAAAACATACTTAAATATTTAGTGTTCCGTTGCGATGTCGCGTATAAACCGATTAGGGATATGATTACCATACTCCCTAACAGGTTGGTCCGCTACCATCTTAAACTGCATCTTTATTAAACACCAGGTGAGATTGCAGTCAAGGTCTAACTTCTAGACGAATAAAATATATAGACATATCAACCCTCATGGTCTTCACCATCAGTTCTACTCGATCATATGGTGCTTTTCGAGTTTACAAGTTCCTCACAAAAATACTCATATTGCATATTGCTATTCGTGTGCCTATTATATTTGAATGAACTGCCTTGAAGAGTTATTAAAATTGTACGTGTAGTAAAACGAAATGTTTTTTGCATTATTCTTTTATTTTATTCTTCTAAGTAATGTCGATTTTGCATGTCGTAGGTTAAATGCAAGGCGTTAACCTCCCTTTGCGTGGGCTAGATGGAAGACAAGGTATTCGGCAAATAACATTTTATCTCGTGCGTGCAATGCTTTTAACAACAAATATTGTGAGACGGACATTTTTCATGTCAAAATTGGCACGTTTAGAAAATTTATTATGACAAAATAAGTACTAAGTATAGCTTTAAAGTTTTTGTTTTTCATTTTTGTTTTAATTACATTATTATTATTTTTTCTTTTTTTTGTATGATAATTGCTTGCTAGGTACTTACTCCTAAGCAATTGTGGTAAATGTTATCGTGTTATATGTATAACCAAGTTGTGGAAACTTCATTGGTCTATGTGATACAAAAATACGGCATTACTTTTATGTATAATTATACTGTTTGTTTCCCATGAAAAGCTAATAAATAAATAAATAAATTATTTGCTTTTGGACTTAATTTTTAATGCAATGTTATAAGGGTTATTTTATTACATACTTCCGTGGATATAAGACGGCGCTTATATCAAGTTTATAATGTTCTAGATGATGTCCAACTATGCACAACCCCGGAGAACATGACTCAAACGTTGTCGAGCAAATTGCCGACACTGACGTCATTCCTTCAAAGAGCCATTGGGGAAATCGTATGTCATTTTAATATTTTTGTTTCAAGATTTCAATTTATTAAATTAATTAATTATATTAAAGTAAAAAACACACCGCCATCTAGTCCCAGAGTAAGCGTAGCTTGTCTTATGGGTACTTATATGAATGATAAATATTTTAATGAATAATACACATATATACTTATAATATACAGATACACCCCAGACACTGAAAAACATTTATGTTCATCACACAAACATTTTGCCGTTGTGGGAATCGAACCCACGGCCTTTGACACAGAAAGCAGGCCACCCGCTGCGCCAGTCGGCAATTTTATCTACGAGCAATTCTTGTATGTATAATTATATATAATCTGAATCTCGAAAACGGCCCCAACGATAGCCTTACTGTGTTCCGACAAGTCGCCTGGTGGCAGGGCCACGGGAACGCTTTCGCATACAACCGTATACATATATTTGCAACAATATAGTATACAAGCGCAAACATATATTTTTAACAATATAGTTAAGTCCCATTTCCCCAATGGCTCTTTGAAGGAATGACGTCAGTGTCGGCAATTTGCTCGACAACGTTGTCGAGTCATGTTCTCCGGGGTTGTGCATAGTTGGACTTCATCTAGAACATTATAAACTTGATATAAGCGCCGTCTTATATCCACGGAAGTATGTAATAAAATAACCCTTATAACATTGCATTAAAAATTAAGTCTAAAAGCAAATAATGCAAAAAACATTTAATTTTACTACACGTAAAATTTTAATAAACACTTGTACGAATATTTGTTTCGTGTTTAATTATTAGTATTTTATTAATTTTAATTATTTTTATTATTATTATTATCTGTGTACACTTTAGTGTCTCAGCTAACAGCTGGTATTTCAGGTGTGCACGGACCTAAGTCAAGTGCACACCCATAGTCAAAAAAAAAAAAACTTAATAATTAATTAAGTTAATTATTAAGGTTGTGGGTTTGTATGTGTATAGGATTGTGCTTGAGGGAAATGTCATGTCTGTGTAGAAGGTTGTGGTTGGACATTATTGTGATTATGTGTGGGTTCACCAGTTCGATGTGTAGGCTCTTCACTACCCTGTAAGAATTTACGGACTATCCTGCATGTGTTCAGGATTACAGCTTTTTGGAGAGATATGTAGGTGAATTCCGGTAAATTGAGTAAGCTGAGTGACTGGTGAAGTTGTTTGGGAATGACACCTTTAGTGGATAATACTAAGGGAACTATGCTAACTTCATTAAGCCGCCACATGCGCTTTATCTCGTCTTTAAGGTCTGTATATTTAGAAAGTTTTTCGGATATTGTGTTTTGTAAATTATGTGTGTTGGGTATAGCTATGTCTATGATGATTGCAGTTCGGTTCTTTTTATCTTGAAGTGTAATGTCAGGTCTATTGTAATGGATTGTTCTATCTGTAAGAATTGCACGGTCGTAATACAGTCTGTATTCGTTGTTTTCGAGAACTGATTCTGGTACATATTTATAATAAGGTATGGGTTTCAGACTTGATATGAGATTATATTTGTAAGCTAACTTCTGATGGATAATATTTGCGACTTGATCGTGGCGGTGTTTATATTCTGTCTGCGCTATTAATTTACAAGCGCCTGTTATGTGCTGTATGGTTTCAGAATTACTATTGCATTTTCGGCACAAGTCCGTAGGCAAGTTTAAGATCCTCATTATATGTCTATTATTGTTATTATTATATATTTCTATCATTTATTATTTTTCTTTTTTTTTTTTTAATTATTAACAATGCTTAAGAATAAATTAAAAAACACTATTAAAAATTTATAAAATTATTATTATTATTATTATTGTTAATTTAATTTGTGCTTCTTTTTATGTTATTTTTAAAAACTGTTAAGTGCAGTATATGGGCTATGCCTGAAATAAAATTTTATTATATTATAGTATTTGTAAGACTACCAAAAACCATTACTATTTAGAAAAGTGTTTTTTAACAACCGGTTTGAAAAGAAATTGGCGATATCTATACATTATAACGTTTGACTCAGTGAGCTTATCAATGGATTGAGTATCATATGCTCGTATAATATGATTCCTAAGTAATTTTGGACCTACGAAATAATAAATTTAAACAATGTGTTAAACCGCATTTATTAGAGCGAGGTTACTATACAATTGATGAATTTCTTAATGACATCCATATCCGCTTTCATCTTTCATAAGATAGGAAAATGAATGTTCAATTGCAAATACTTAGTTGATATTGGAAAAGAGCAAGAATCTGCTGAGTTTCTACCCGGCTCTTCTCGGTCGAATCTGCCGTCTGAACCGGTGGTAGAGTCACTGCAAACTGACAGACCTGACGTTTTAGGAAAAGAAAAGTGCTTGAAGCACTTAGAGTCAGCGTACTTGAAATAAATGAATTTTTATTAACAGGATGTACGAGACGAGTTGGTCGCGTTTCGGCTCGCGACCAACAAGATTGAAGTCCTAGTGGCCGGTGACAAACAGTTCACCGCTTGTGTCGTACAAAGAGTGGCCAAGAAGAAGCACTTTCAGGAATAACTGATCGAAGTTAACGCCGTAATCAATAAATTAAACAGGTACATATATTAATTAAGGCCGTGTGGTGACGGAAGATAGAAATTTATAGATAGATGATAGAATATTGGATAGAAGCAGGCGTTCCTTTACGGAATTCCATGATATATTATGAAAATTAAGCTGAATTTGCTATAGGTACTCTGACTTGCGAAAAGTAAGAGAATCTGTACGGTGTTATTTAAAATTTCTTCAATCCTTATACTCCACACCAAAAAGACCTTCGGCAATGAAACCCTCTACGCACGCTTCGCTTTGAAACCAGAGAAGATGTTGACTTTACAATGAATTATGGTTAACAATCAGTGTAAAGCCATCTGCTTGGCAATTATTACTAAAAAATAACAAAACGCAGTTCCTGGTATGTGAAGTATTTTTTTTTTATTTTAAATCCTCGAATCGCAGCCATCCCTACCTCATTTCCAGCAGAAGCGCAATTACACAGACAATGAATCGCCATAAGTCGCGCGCCTACACGTGGTGTTGCCAACTTACCTACTTACTGCCTTTTACGAGTCGATTTTAACGGTAGTATTTATTCAACTTAGTTCAGAAATCAGTTCTACATAATGGTAATATTATGTTAATTAATAAAATTACTTATTTTAAAATAAATAAACTTATTTTCAATAATGTAGATTGTTGTAGTGTTTGTATCTATTAAATTCTAAATAAATACATTTAAATACATTGTCTCACGTACACAAGTAGGGGGGGAAGCTGTCAATCGGGTAGTCTTGTGACGGACAATGTACGGATTGGACGTGCGCCTGCACTCGTGACAGTGTAGTAGTGAGCCAGTAAATTGTAAGCACTATCGGCCATTGCACTTATGATATTATTAGGTGTTGTGGGAATTAAAGGGGCATTTTAAAATAGCTTATGAGCTTCGGCCTTTTGCAACGGACTATCAAACGAAAAGCATTGTTGGAATCGATGGTTGGTTAAAGAAAATGTTGATGATAAATCAGTTGATTAAAAAATTTTGTTTCTTTTATTCCAGGTCTAGTATTTTTTATCTTAAGATTCTAAAGTCGTGACTATTGAACTACTACGAAGATTATACTATGAAGATTATTACGAATCTAATAAAAGATTTCCACGATGAGTGGTTAGTCAAAACTGTAAGAAACTTTGGTAATATCATACGGTAAAAGTTTAAAAAAACACGGAGCGGCCACATAGATTATTGCGTCGTGTGTTTTTTAAACTTAAGAAGTAGGTGTTAATGATGAAAAAAGTTCGATTACATAAATGATTTTTCATCCGCCATACATTCTGCTAGATCCCAGAGAGCCAGCGTTAAAAATCTACTTTTCCTAAACTTTCCAGACTGCATCTCTAAACGAAATCAATCCAATAGTCGACAGAATCATGGAGGATGACTCTGTTGAAGGAGTCGTCTTGACTAATAAAGAAGGTAGGTACAATCATAGTAAAATTATTCGTAGTCATTATTATAATAAACCTATTACTAGCCTATTACAGGGTGTACTCTCAGAATGAGAAGGGTGTAGGCCTTAGTCCACCACGATGGCCAAGTGTGGATTATTGGACTTTTAACGCTTCAGAGAACATTATGGATAACTCTCTAACATGCTGGTATCCTCACGATGTTTTCCTTCACCGTTAAAGCAAATGATATTTAGTTAGAAAAGTCAAAAGTGCGCGCCGGGCTTCGAACTCTGCCCCAACTTGAGTAAAATGTGACTGCAGATCAGAATGCAGTAATTTTACCGTCTGTGCCACTACTACCATCTACTGCGATAACCAATCCGCCTGCCCAGCTTGGTGATTATGAGCAAACCCTCCGGTTGAGAGGGAGACCATTTTAGACCAGAAGTGGACTTTTAGAGATGATTAGCTATAATTGATGATGAATGATGATTATATTTAAATGATTAAGGGTTCACCCCATGGTTAGTGGGGAAACCATCACCTATAACCAGAGCAACACTTCGCAGGGAATTCAGGAACGCATCCTACAAATTGCGGCCCTGTGTGTGACTGTAATTACACCGGCACAAGCTCTGTCAAAAAAAGCTTTACTACTTCTCACTCTTAGTTGTTTGTTTGTCCTCACCTTACGCCCCAACTAAGCAACAAATCGACTTTTTTTTTGGCATAGAGTTAATTGAAAGAATGGAGAGTGACATAGGTTTCCATTTGTAAAAAACCGTAAAAACGTGGACGACGAACGCGGCTAGGTGGATATAAATATGAATTGCTCATATTTCAGGAGTGCCAGTATTGACAAATATGAATCTAATAGGCGCTACCAACTACGGGCTGGCGATGCGACGCCTTGGTTATATGACCCACCTCAGTATCGCGGAAATTGTAATTATTTATCAATACATTTTCACCACAAATTATGACGAATTTAATTTTTTGTAGTGTGCAGCAAGAATAACACATTGCAACGATTTCAATGCGTGCGTTTACCTCGTCTCCCGCTAAAAGTGTTATAATAATTAGTTCATACTATTTAGTTCCTAGTGATGTAGCAACATTCGTTTTTAGGTGTCAACACAATCAATCCAATAAATCTGTCGCTGGTAAATCAATCGCACACGACAATATGCACGAGCATAAAATATAACATGCAGATCTTAATTGTGCAAGCGACATGGGTATTCCTATTATTTTCACTGGGGCATTCTAATTACATGAACTTTTTGTGACGCCACGTCCCAGTGCAAACGAGGCATCGCGATTAACCACACCGACAGATCACAGCGACCAATTGCATATGTGTAAACTGTGGATGTCAATTTTGACATCCACAGTTTCGATTAGTTGTGGACAGATCCGTACGATCTGTCCACAACTAATCGATGCAACAGATTGCCTCTGAATGGTGACAATATTTAAGTTGAATCAGAGTTGAATTGTCAATGGCCACACCACATTAATAAATCTAACCACAAACAGTTCGCTATAACTTATCGTTATAGCGAACTGTTTATCTTATATATAATATGGTCCACTATTGTAAATGGACTGTAAACATTATTGATTTTCACAGGACCCCTTCGATGAAGTGTTAATTTTAAGAATAAGGACAAAGAAATTGGAAGTCATGGTCGCGCCACACTTAGAGTTCAACATCGTTGTGATGCAAGCCGCAAGAGCTCATAAGAAAATGGCGAACAATATTAAACAAAACGAAAAAAAAACATCAAATCATTGAATAAATATTTTATGTTTATACATTATCATTTGATTATCTTTTTTTCGTTGCGTATTGCATATTTGCCGCTTGTTATCTCACCTGCACGTCCAGCATGTGCAGGAGACGCATATCCCCCCAGGGATTTTTTCTTCTCCCACAGTTTTATCAACTTGTTTTTGCTCTCATAATAATTTCAAAAGTTGCTGATCAAAGAGCTATAGCTTGGCAATAAAGTCAAGAAACGGGACAATATTTTTATGTTTTTAACTTTTTTTGAGGAAGGGCCTCGATAGATGATGTTTCAAGTCCTGCCAGTTCCGAAATAATTATATGCATTGTAATTTACAAATTTTATATATCCTTACACTTTAAATACAAAGCACTATAATAAAGAAATACAAAAGAACTATGTCAGCTTGGAGACAATGGTATTTAGAAGTCAAAACTTCTAAATACCATTGTCTCCAAGCTGACAAAGTAGTTCAGATGGATATATTGTTTTTTTTGGTTCGCTGCATATTATGGATGCTGAAATTGAACAGTAGATTTAATCTATTTCATTAAAAGATTTTTTAACCGTCGAAGTTAAGGCTTGGGATTTGAGAGGATTTAAAAAAATAAAAACTTAATTTCTGATACCAATTTAAATGAGGCACCAAACGAAACCGTGTTCCGGCATTCTCCTTTATCATAAAACGTAAAGACGTTTTACTATTTGCGTCAGCATTAGAAAGCAATTTTTAATATTGAAGTACATCTGATGGTAATTTTCTCCATTAGCTTGATTGCTCATATTCACTCGCTCATACTTGATCGCTCTTATAAAATAATTTAAAAACAAAATTATAATTTTTTATTTCACCTCCGCGCGTCCTCATGTCAGTTTATATCAGGTCTATTACAGGACATAAGACACGTTGCACCACTAAAAATATGTAGTACTTCTGTTATAATTTTTGACATATTTGAACAGGGGAAACCTGAAAATCAAGTATGACAACACAGAGCTCAAGCTAACCAAACTTACAACTAGAGGTAAAATATCTGCGTACTGAGCTGCGATAGCTGCGTACAGAGTATAGGGGACGCCTGTTACTTGTCACTCGTCAGTGCTGTCACACCTCACGCCAGATGCATTTTACTGGTCTGTGGTCTCATGATCTGTGAGACGCATCACGCAACACATCGGCACTCATCAGTGTAATTTTGTTTTATTGACCGTAATATTGATACTTTTGTATACTACTAGCATTTGTGAATTAAGAATTAAGTATAAAAATGGAAGATAAATACGACAAAAATGGATACAACAGCAGTGATTTTAAACGGAACGCCGGCCAAGATGGTCCAACTCCAGGGGAACACGATCAAGATGGCGAACCGAAAATCAATGAAAAAGCCGGCGAATATATTCGAGAACTGTTAAGCGAGAAGATTAAACTCAATGTGGGAAAGTTCCCAGTGTCAACCAGACTGATTGACCAGGGTATGTTGCATTTAATTACTTAACTTTTAATGGCGTCTTTTTCTCATTGAACTGTTGTCAAAAGATATATGGTTTAGTTCTTGCTAGTAAAGCGTATGACTAACATTAGGTAGCCAAAAGAAGAGAGGACGGCTAAAATTTTTGTCGTAATAAAATAACAATAATTCAATGTTTATTCCAATTTGAGGCCATATGCTATGAAATGGCGCCGTTAACTAACTTTAATTTCTCACTCATATTTAGTCCCCAAAAAGATAATGCACCCATAGCCATGCCAGTTGCATGCTTTTTTGAAAGTTGAAATTTGAACTGGCACATTGACATGACAAATAAATGCATACAAATATGTTACATATAATAATAATCATTTGAAATATAATAAATAAATAAATATACTACGACAATACACATATCGCCATCTAGCCCCAAAGTAAGTGTAGCTTGTGTTATGGATACTAAGATGACTGATGAACATTTTTATGAATAATATACATAAATACTTATAATATACAAATAAACACACAGACACTGGAAAACATTTCTCATCATGCTCATCACACAAACATGTTCCAGTCATGCGAATCGAACCCACGGCCATCCATGGAGTCGGCTGTCAAATATTTTTCATTATTTGTTTTAGAGGTATCAAAAGTACAATCGACTGGCAGGATACCAGCAAAGGATCTGAAGTATGTTGACGTCTACAGGGAGAAGCCGGCCAAAGTTGTTGTCAAAGTGCTGGTGCCTATTAAGGAACATCCAAAGGTATAAAAAATGAATAACAAATAAGATGGGAAGATTTTATTCAATTTCAATTGTTTTGTTAAGTTTCACTTATATTTAGGTTAGGTTGGTCTGAAATTTGTTTTTTTCCTCTCAACATTGTTTTTGGTAGTTGACAATGTTTTGGGGTGAAGAAATGTATTCATCATATCAACCCCTTACCGGCCCGGCACGGGTCTCGTTCCAAAATGAGAAGGCCATAGTCATCCCATTATCGTCATATCAATTGGTCTCTTGGACTCTACACACCTTTAAGAACATTATGGAGAACTCTCAGGCATGCAGGTTCACAATGTTTTCCTTCACCCTTGAAGCAAGTGATATTTTAATTGCTTAAAACGCGCATAACTTAGTAACATTAGAGGTGGAACATTCAGTCCCTCGAAAGTGATGTTCCTACCCACTGGGCTATCATGAAATTCATTATTGAGATAATTACACTTTTTTGATAGTTTACAAAAAGATGTTCGCAATATACTTATTTTACATTGACTCTTATGGACAATTCAAAGAGATTATGAAGAATTTGTCAAAGTTGTTATATGATTCTGTTGTTGGAAGTCATTGATCATGCATGCATCCTGCACTATAAGTGCCTATTCTGTTTCAGATCAACTTCATAGGCAAATTGTTGGGCCCAAAAGGCAACACCATGAAGCAGCTTCAAGAGGAGACCATGTGCAAGATGGCTGTGCTTGGAAGGGGGTCAATGAGGGATAGGTTGGTTTAAAAAAAATATTCTTATTACTTTAAATATTACCCTTCCTTATATTACAAAAGCAAAAGTGTGTTTATTTGTTTGTTTATCTTTCTTTTACGCCCTAAGCAACCACTCAGCTTGATTTTAGTCATAGATTCAGTTGAAAAGAAAGAAGTATCATAGATTAATTTATATCCCAGGTAAACAAATGTTCCCCATAGGATTTATAAAAAACCATAATAAACACAGGCAATGTGTGGCTAGTATGTAATAATTTATTAAAAATTTAATCACTAAATAACCTAATGCCACACTAAAGCTGTGCGAATCTGTATGCTAAAGCCAAATAATTGTAACCAACCTCTTCTTCTTCTCCAGACAGAAGGAAGAAGAGCTTCGAAACTCTCTGGACCCAAAGCACGCTCACCTCTCAGACGAGCTTCATGTGGAGATATCAGCAGTCGCACCTCCAGCCGAGGCCCATGCAAGGATTGCATATGCACTGGCAGAAGTCAAGAAGTACCTCATTCCAGACCCCACTGAAATGATGAGGCCGCCGCCGCATATGCACCGCGACATTATGGAGAGAGGTCAGTATTAGCTTATACTACACGTACGTTACACGTTTCTTTTTTTAACCCTTATCCTTATCAATTACTAACACAGCTTTTCCTGTAGGTAATGTAACTGCAAAACTGCAAAAAAAAATACAAATTACCAAACAGGCAATATCAGATTGGACTGGTACTTTCTGATATTCATCACATCAGTGCTTTGGATAAAGAGCTCTAACTTCTCGTTCCGGGGATCTCTACCAATGTGTAATTTTGAACTCCCTTCATTTGGAAACAACACTGCATTTACTAGCACAATATTGCTGTTCCAACACCTTGGTATCCCAGCATCCATCAGTTTTCAGAACTAATGTGCCCCCCCATTTTGTTATATAAGTCATATTGCTAAGTCTACTTTTACAGATTTAGGATAAGCGGTCTCTCCATAACATATTGAGTGATTCCTGAGCCAGGCCCATAAGTAACTATTTCCTCATAATAAAACTTTTAAGTAGGGAATAATATACAGGTAAAAAGCCTCCTGCATTAATCGCATCAGATTCTGTTGACTGCTTTATACAAAATGTACAATTCAATCAAATGTTTGTCAATCGTCAAAAGCCTATAGCAGTCTAATGCTGGACTAAAGGCCTCTCCCAAGGCTTTGCCCATAATCACCACATCTTCTTCACCTTCATCAAAAGAAGAACAACGATGATATTTCTATAAGTCAATAGAAATGTCATCAATAACCCCATAAGAATTTACGTTTTATAGCCATCTAAATGTATTGTCTCTTTCTTTGAATGTCATGGATAAATGACAGAAACAGAGAAATGGGTGTAACTATTACCAGTTGTTTAATGGGTGTAATAAAACATTGTTTAATGTTTATTAATAAGGATACAAAGGGTTTGTACATGCTCCTAAACACATAATTGCAAAGTAAACACTAAACAAAACAAAAGCACTTCTAAAAACTGTACAACTTCAAATATATAAATTTAAAACACATTTTCATGTCTGCAAAACATTGGGTGGGACCTATGGATTCTTATAAATTGCATTACAAAATCATTTTATTAAAAACATTTATGAATAGTGGTACTGTATAAACTCATCTAAACTCACTCATTTTTATCCAAGGTCAACTAGCTGCACAAATATCAATCGAATAAAAAACCAACACTCAAAGCAACAATTAAAAAGGGTTGCACAAAGTTATAAAACAACACAGCTGGTGTCAGCCATCTGCTGATACTGGCCTTTTGTACAAAAATCCCTTACAAATTACACTGTATATGGGAGAGACATAAACTGTCAGCTTGGATAACTCACTTATCTGATAAAATAAAAAAAAGAGATTCTGACCACTTTAAAAAGTCCTCCTCAGTTAAAAGAAAAATTTAAAAGAACATGGGTGCACAGAGTAATCGAATGGGTGAACCGACTCACGGGTGCAAGATTGGCAAATTTAGACTTCTTCCGCCAAATTTTGGGACCTCACGCCGGCCCTTACTACAAACATCCCACGACCGTGCCGCACAAAACTTTGTAAAATTGAAATTTAGGCACAGATCTCCTTTTAAATTAAGAATTAGGGCTGTAGTGCACCATTCTGAGCTAGCGCGGATTAAGAACTCAGGCATGCTGCTTTCCCTTACAATGTTTCCTTCACAGTAAAAGCAAGTGATGCTGTTCAAAATGCTGTTCATTTTATCTTACCTGTCTAACGTAAACAAATTGTCACTCTTTAGTGTTTTAGAAGTAGTAGAGCTATTTGTGACAGCGCGTCCGCGGAAGTACTAACGCCATGATAATTTCTGCCGCTAAGCAACATTATTGCAATGCTGTGTTCCGGTCTGAAGTGTTTGGTTGCCGGTTTATCTAAAAGCACACTGAGGCTTAACAACACCTGGGGCTCAAATTGAGTGACACAGAGCAGCATGTTGCAAGAATTGCGTCAATTATAAATATAAAAAAAAAAAAATGATTTCTTAACTAATAAAACCACACTTACCAAATGAATAAATATTGTTTACATTAAAAGACAAGTTAGAAAAAATGGAAACATTATGAACAAAAAAATCTCTTAAACTCAACTGCACGGCTAGCATGTGCAGGAGACAATTATTTCTCGGGGAAAGGATATAAATGTATCTTCTCCCACATCTTTATCAACTCTGAAGGCTCTGGCGCACAAGTGGAAATAATATCCAAATAATAAACAGAGGTAAACTTCTCCTATTCTTGTGGTTAATTAGGAGGGATATAATTTTTGTCTCCTGTCTGTGCTAGCCCTGCTGAAGGGCCATTTGTATCCGCCAGATACGGACCCTGATTCAAAGGAGCGGCGATGTGTCCTCCTTGAAACACCCCAATACAAGGAAGTGGTGTACCGTGCGTGCACAATCACTAAACGGTCCCACTCCTACCAGAACCCCGTGCTTAGTACAGGTGCGCTCTTGTCTTTTAACATAACACATGTGGTCTATCTTTCGCTTGTAAGTTCGTTTAAACTAGTAGCATGGTACAATCCAAATTACTTAACATGTTCACTGTCCATTCTTCGATCCCACATATTCGACTCGATAAGGTACCTATCACCTACCTACCTATAAAAAACTTGTACGTCATCCTATATTAAATATATTAGAGAATTTGGGGCTGGAACTACTCTGTTTTTGGTTTAGACGTACCAGGACGCCATAAAAATGGAGTAGTCAGCAAAACCTCATGTTCTGTTTTAATGCGACAGGGAACGTGTTACCCAAAATCAACATACACTATTAAGCCACAATCTAGTAGACAATTATTTATGTTTTTTTAAGTATAGTAAGCGTTATGAAAATCAGATGAGACAAAACGGTATATGCGGCTTTTACCACAAGTGTTGCTTGCTCTGTATATTTTTTGTGTTTAACCATTTATTCTGATGAGAATACAATTATAAATATTAAGAGTATTGCTGCTACAAAATGGCGAATTGGTCAATTATGTTTTTCAACCCCAATATGTCTACCTATAGTGTCATAAAAGGGCTTGGCTAGCAGTTTACTTGATATTGATTAACTAACCCAAATTCATGAAATCAAAAAATTCACATCTTCAAATCACGCGGTCGTCTTTGTAATGTTTGTTTAAATAGAAACTTCGGTGTTTTTATTATATACTTGTTAATATCCTTATCCCTATCCTATATCTCCTATCCTACTGTTGGTATTTGGCACAGTGCATATATTAAAGCAGTATGGAAACTACGAACAAATGTTAAAAACAGCGTGAGTGTACCGCATCGAACATTATTTTCGTAGTTTCCATACTGCTTTAATACTGTGCATTTGAGATCTACTTAGTAAAGTTTTTTATGACTGTTTGTTTGTGATGGAAATACTACCGCCATGGTTTCCAGGCGCATGAGGCCTACAACCTACACCACAGTTTGATGGACAAAAAGCGGCACCTTACGGGATGTGTTTTTAGCATCCCCTGCGAACCTGTGATGGGCTTTCAAATACCATATAGTCCGTGTGTCCGAAAACAAAACTACATGTAGGCTATGCTTTGTCAAATTAAGGATTATCTGATCTGCAGTCAAGTGTTGTACGAGACCTCTTTGCTACAAATACCATCGACTGCGACCAACCCGCCCCTCGTGGTTATTACGAGCAAATTCTGCCGTTGGGAGAGTCTTCAGTCCATCAGCGGATAGTTATAAGTTATTCATGAAGAGGTTTTAAATACGCTCTTGACAGACCTCTGACTGTAAAAACAAACATTGTTGCAGAAGCGCCGCAGCACGTCCCGCCCCGCCCACCGCGCCCGCCCACCGCCCCGCGTATGCCGCCCCAGACGATGCGACCGATGCCGCCAAAGAACAAGGTGTTCAGTATTCTTGACAGGGCCCGCACGGCCATGGAGGAGTCGTACCCGTACGAAGACCCGTATGCAGCTCAGGAGCCGCCCGTTAGACAGGTGACCTTGGCATTGCTTTGCTTTTTGTTTATATACAATGTGTAAATGAAAACCTATATAATACCTTAAGAGGCTTTAGAAGTACATTATTTACTGTCTCTAAGACTTATCTGTGGAACCGAAACGCTAATAGTTTTTGAGTAAACAACTGCTATAAATTACTGAAAGAAATCAGGTACAGCCCTAATACCACATGCAAAATTTCAATCAAGTGACTCCTGTCACTTTATTATGTACGCGTCGCGTAGCGTTGATACTATGCACGTGTCGGTCTTTTATCAGCAATAGGGCTGTCATGAGTAAATACTTATAATGTGTGGAATTAGTTTGTATGGAAACATGTGCTTCTTTTGATTTAATATTTTTTAAGGGTTATTCCTTATGAAATATACTAATGCAACCTTCAACAGTATTTCGTTATTACATTACACGTTGTATATGCAGTGTAACCTCGATATTTTGACCATTTAGATCATAAGAGTTTAGTAGTAAGAAACACACAATTAGTAAACCCTAAAACCTATGACATGCTTTATTTGTCGGTAAGTACACCATAAGACAACGGTTCAGATAATAACAATCAAACCTGTTTGCAAATGCCTTCAGGATGTTGTTTTCTCTAGCCCGAACCCTTCGCGCCCAGGAAGTGCACCGCTGGCGCATGGTCGCGTAAAAGCAACATACCACGACATGACATTATTAGAAAATACACTAGTACATTGTCCGTGTCTAGTTTATTTAACTCTAAGTATGTCCAAGAGTAGTAAGAGTAGTAAATTTCGCCATTAGTTTTCAATTTTCTCACGTTTCAATTTGGTGTTCACCTGTCAGGTACCGCGAGGCCTGCCGCGCGCCCCCGAGCCCGACTACTACAGCTACGAGCGCAGCCAGGAACACCGCTTCTACGAGGACGACAGCAGCTACTACAAGGACGAGCCCCGCGAGTACAAGGCCTCAGCCCGCGACGTGGGCACCCGCCGTCCGGGCCCGGGGCCCTCGCACGCACGCCACTACGCCCGCGCGTCGCCGTACCAGCGCGCGCCCAAGTAGTACCTCAACTGTTCGTATTTTAGTAGTGCTCCGATCGGACTAAAAACCTTTTGTGAAAACGCTCCTCAATGGGGATCCACACTGCCCATTTATCCCGGCTATAAGCGGCTATAGAAACGCCTTATTTTTCCATTCTTGAATTATCTTATTTAACATATATCTTTTAATATAATTCACGAAACAATCTTATATTGTATCAACATCAATAATTCAAATTCATACAAACCAAAAACCTAAATTGTTTTTAACTTGACATGGCCGGACCTCCTGAGATCCGTTTTGCTTATAGATCCCCGTTGTTATACCAGAGTTAGGATCAAGGTAAATCTCAGGAGCCTCTAGCGCCACTTTTCCTGGACATCGATACCTAAGTCCTCAAATATTACATGCACATATAAGGTACACTGCATATATAATATATAATAGGTGTTTACTTAGTTTGTCGCACTAAGTTCAGGACCTTACAGACAGCTATAAGACAGCTGAAACGGCGCTCTAGCGTATTTTTAACGTACTAAACCTTGAAGGTTTAATAAACATAAATTTATCTGTAGACATTTAGATGAACTTTGCAAATTATCCCCATTATCAAATTAATATTCGGAATAAAATATGACTTTTTAAAATTTTCATATAAACAAGTCCGATTCGAGGCACAGATTTGTTTTGCTTCGTCTTTTTATTTATTAAATTCAGTAATGTTACGTATTGTTTGCAATCTTCTTTTATTTATTTTTTAATTTTGTTAATAAGTATTTAAACTTTTTAACATAATTGTGTTCATTTTCAGAACAGCCGTAACATCTAAGAAACGCTCTGAGTAAGTACCTACTGGTGATTAATAAATTACTCCATCTAAACCTGAACACTAAACAAAACAAGCAAAAAGTTGGAGCCAAATACCTTCAACAAAAAGAAGATACAAACTTATGTAATAATCTAAATGTGGGACGAGATATTTCAAAGAACCATTGGTATATTACCAATAAAATATGTACTTTGACCATAAAACTGCACGTTTATATTAAAATACCATAATTTTAAAATGCAAATCAAATATATACTAAAATTGCAACCTATTTCACTAAAGCAATAACTACAGTGCATTAAATAATGCACATACGCAATATTCTTATATAAATTAATAATAATCTAATTCTTAGAATGGTAGTTATTTTAAAGAAAAAAAACTTTATTTTTTAACTTTTAACTGAAAAAAAACTTCTGTAATCTCTATGGTGACAATTATAAAATGGAATTTTTAAACATTTGATTTTTACAACTATGTTATAAAACCATAAAAAAATATAGATTTTAATTGAATATAGTTGCTAAAATTATGTAAAACTTTTAAACTAAAATAGTTTCTTCATTTCGAAACTTAAATAATGTACTACAAACTCTGTGTGACTTAGAAATAAATAAAATTAAAAACTAATTACGAATTTTAATTACCAGAACAATGGTAACGGGAGTCTCTCTGGTGATACTAATAACCCTATTCTATCATCTATAGTAAGTCCCAGATAGATTATAAATAACTGTAATTGACCCAAGCCCATTAATTGAAACTGTATTCGAGTAAGAAGAATAATTTAAATCCAAATGTAACTATCACGCTTACTCACCTATGTAATCCCCGAAAGTAGAGTGCCTTTTTTGTTTAAAACTCTATCTTTATTTGGTTTTCATATAGTTTTATTTAACGTTGACCAGCAAACCCTAAGATTTTATATATTTTTTCTAATTAAATGATATTATTTCAAGCTCATAAAAAGTTACATTGAGCCCATTAGCACATTTCATATTTTTAGACTGAATAAAACTTGAGCCTTGAGTAGTGCGTTATCTTAGGTGCGCCTTACTGCTATTTCGTATAAATTCATTCATGTTCGAATAACTCACGGGTGTTCTCTGATGATACCTAAGGTTCTCATCTTTTTACGCTGTATTTCAGTTATTTTATTTGTTAAATGTGTTTTCATATTTTAAATAAAGAAATAAAATACGGTTTATTTATGTGCAGTTTATTATTAGATTGTAAATCTTCTAATAACATAATCAGATGCTGGCAAAAAAACCTTCATTGCACGATAAAGGTTCGCAACACCTGATTAAACGACCTTGAGGTCAATGCCTTTTATTCTCAATCTCTCTGGCACTTACTGTAGACATAACTTTAAGAACGAAAATACCTTTTTCTCAGATTTACTCGACATAGTATTAAACCACAAATCCTTATTCAATTGTAAAGGTTGGCAGTAACAAAATTATAATCCTTCAAATGTCTTAAGTTTTTTGAGTCGGGGAATAAAGGTGGTTATTGTTCATTACCGAACTTTATTAACATAATTTCAAGGTATTAATATCATGCAAATGTTTATAGTCACAGTAATGAATGAATAATAAAAATATCAAGATTAAGGTATTTGATCAAAAAAAAAAACAATCCAAAATAGCATACTTTTAGTTTGTCCATTTTATTAATAGTTTTTTAATAGCTCACGCTCGGGAAGTTTCATATTGTTTAAGTTAAATTTTCATACAAATAATATTGTACTTCATGGGTGGGTACCGCCCCATTAGTGGTATGCCACACACATAACATTAAATCAACTTTTAAATCACTTCAATATATATAACTTACAACATCCGGAGCAGTACGGTTTCACTAAAGGTCGTAGCAATACGGACGCGGATGCTAGACTTTTAAAACATGCTTTCGATGACTGGCAACGTTTGCAGAATCTGGATAAATCACAAAAACACCAATGTGTTTTGAGATCTATCCAAAGCATTCGATTGTTGATCATAAAACCTCGCGCTTCTTAAACTAGCCCGCTATGGTATCAAAACCGTGGCTCTAATTTAGTTGCCTCTTATCTCAGTGATAGAACCCTACGGGATGCATAAAACACATTAAGTCGTAGGGCGTCATCTACGACACCCGGTGTCCCACAAGGTTCAATTTTGGGTCCCTTTTTATTTTTGGTGTATATAAATGATCTACCACACGATGTTAGTGAAGCTTGTGGCATTGTACTGCTTTCAGATGAAACATCTCCAATTTTGTAGACTGAAACAGGTAGGGATAATTCTGACGATGTAAGCCGTGCTATGTCCCACGTGCCGCACTGATTTACTGCCTAACATTTACTTTTACACCCAAAAAAAAACAAAGTGTGTGGAATTTATTTTACCAAATGTAAAGAAAATTGTGTTCGCTGTGAATTCGCGGGAGCTTGTATTATTTCCTGCAGCATGCTTACTTGCACCCATATAAGTTCTACGGCGTTGTCAGTGATATGCAGAAATCTCAAGGCCGATTAGACCAAATTCTGCTGCCATTTCATCGATCACATACCTTTTTGTTTTGCGTTTTAGTAATTCTATTTTTAACATGGATCCGTTTTTCACATTTTTGCCCATTTTCACGTAGCCAATTAAAACTTTCATGGTTTTTAATTCTTTGCGTAGACATTTTCTAATGATAGAAGCATATTCTTTAACCACTTTTCATACACCTTTTACACATAATACAAAACCTTTTGCTTTACCTACGTGGCAAATAATGAGGCGTTCGCCTTTTCCAATCGGCGATACGGAGATGGTAGTAGCAGTGTCGTCACTCCAAGATCGGGATACGGTGTGGTTTACAACAAGAACTTTTATCTGATTTTTTATAAATTACTTTGGCCAAAAAATATTTTTGACTACTTTGAAATAGACCACTCTTCAAAGAAACAATAACTTTTCTTAAAGTTGGAATTTATTTTTTCAGATAGTAGTGATATACATGACGACGAATGGTGTCAGCATTAAAATCGTCAGCTGCTGTCACATCACGAGGCTGACGTTTTCTTTTCTGTGTAAAAGGCTTGTTTTGTTTTAAGCCTCTCCGGCCGTAGGCTTCGTTAATGATTTTAGTCACAGTTGTAAGACTGATAACCAACGCGGCCGCAACACAGTTTCGCACAATAGATACAAGCGGACCGCCATTTTGATTTTCTTGTTCAAAGTAATCGTGAAGTTGTAATATAATATAGATAATTGTCTCGATTGTCCTTTCGGCATTTTCTCGATCAATGTACTTCGCCCAATATCTAAGCACTCCAAAAGTTGCACCCAGGACTAAAACTTTTAAACTCGAGGTATAACGACGCGTTTACGTTCGCTGAGTGCAGCAAACGTAAACACGTTTGACTAGCACGGGAGTTTGTTGCGTGTGACAAACTACGATAAAATGGCAGCCGGACGGACGGTCTTTTGATATTGTCAGTTGAATTGTATATAATTTTGACGATATAAATATGAAAGTCAATATTATATTATATTTTGAAAAAAAAAATTTAGCGATATAAATTATTACGTCTTTTAGGACATCACTATAACTTGCCAGTCAACGAGCTGTCAAATAACTGATAAAATGGACAAACTATAATTACCCTCATAACTAAAATGATTGGCGTGGTTTTGCTTATTTTGAACTTTGTACCAGAGTCATTTCGACTGAACTGTTAGCACAAAACATTATATGAATAAAAAATTTAAAAAAAAACAATATTTCATCATATTATTTCGTGTAAAGTTTTTAACATAAAATGTAAATAAACTAATATATTTTTTTCTAAACTATGCAATTTTAAAATCATAAAATACTGTATTATTTGTAAAATAAAAAAACAGGCTATTTTTAAAAAGGTAGGATATTTTATAGACAAAAAGACTGAAGAGTAATTTATTTTACATAAAATATAATAAATACTGCTATTTAAATATAAACCTAAGAATATTGGGGTGACGCTGAAGAAACCTGGAAGATCCAAATGGTAATAAATAAAATGGTAAGAATGATAATTTAATAAAAATATTTACAACCTGACAAAAATTAACAATGAATTAATCACTAATGGACATAACTATAACAAAGGCTAAACAGTATCCAGCCAAAAAAAATAAATCGCATGCTCTACTGCAACTTTGAAACCCTGTTTCTCTTGATTATCGATGGTCATCAAAATAAATATGATTTGCAAAGACCTCTTCAATGAATGACACTTGAAAAAAGCTAATTTCGTTTCTTTCTCCCAATATGGCGTTTAATGACCGCCATGTTGAATAAGAGAACTGTTTTTCAGTGCACGGTAAACATAAATCTAATACTGAAAGGAAACCCATTAAATTGGCCTACACGTTGAAGTACCCAAATATAACAAAGAAAAGTTACATGCTTTATTGCCTTAATCTAATCGAAAATTATTACATCTTAGCCTTGTCTGAGAAAAATCCCACAACAATACTGGCTATTTTTTTTATTTTTAGATTCCCTAAAATAAGTTTAACACTCAAGAGATCTGAATGCCTGAAAAATTAACAACCTTTTTTAAATTCATAAACCTAAGTTCAAGTGATTCTACAAATTCATGTGTTTAATAAAAACAACATAAATTATTCTACTGAAGTACTTTTAATAATTTAATATAAAAATCAATGATTCAAACGTGTGCATGGAATTTTTAAAATATGTTGGACATAGTTCTAAAAATATTAGAAATTAGGGTATATCCCACGTTTGGAAAATTGGCGTTCTTTATCTAAACTACGGGTGGAAAACACGTCGTTACTTTACCGCGCGTGGTAAAGTAATTAAAAAAGAGAACTGTCTGAACATCGTCTCATCTCATACTTAGGTATTTTTATGTAGGCTGTTTGGCTGTATAACCAATCATATTTGCCAGTCCTAAAACCTTAAGGGGACAAAAAAAGCAAGAAATAATGGCGCGATGAAAAAAGCGAAATTCCTCACGATCGATATGAAAATAAGTACAACTCGGAAACACCACATTCTCACCCTCAAACTATTCTCGGGTGAGTATGCGGTGTTTTCTGTCTCGTTTAAAAATCTACTATTA
This sequence comes from Pararge aegeria, assembly GCF_905163445.1. Taxonomy (NCBI): domain Eukaryota; kingdom Metazoa; phylum Arthropoda; class Insecta; order Lepidoptera; family Nymphalidae; genus Pararge; species Pararge aegeria. The sequence continues at coordinate 3,650,565 of NC_053180.1, forward strand.
ATGGTTCCATAATTAAATAACCCTTACATTCCTGCAGCTCAGAGTCACTTGGATTATGGTACGTATATAGGTTCAACAATTATTTGACTGTAATGAAACCTCAGATTTTAAAATCCGTGTTGTTGCGCGTAAAATATAATAGACAATGCTCAGCAGAGTTTTCAACTAGGTAAAATAAGCAGTGGGAAGATTATGTCTGATGCACATGGTCCGCTCACTCCATCTTTAAAGATGACGGGTGAAGTAAACAAGGTCATGCGTTGTACATTTTCGTCCCCTCCCAAGAGAACTGAGCTTAATTTCGGGATAAAAAGCATCCTATATTACTTCTAATACCTTCAGGAATATGTGTACAAAGTTTCGTGATGATCGGTTTAGTAGTTTTTGCATGAAAGCGTAACAAACAAACTTACATTCACATTTATAATATTAATAGGGAAGTAGTGATTAGCGTGTTTCGAGTCTGGAAATTCCGCGGAGTGTCTATATTTTCCCCGGATAATGTTTATTACATGGGCGTCTCATTTTTATGCAAATTGCACTCAGATAAGATAAGAGGTCAAAGCCATGCATATGTAGCAAATCCTATTTTGAAACCCAGCGGTTAACTTTTACCAGCAGTTTTTTCGGGATAAACATTATCCTATGTCCCCATCTCCAGGATGCAAGCCACATGTCGGTGTGTAAAATTGGTTCAACGGTTGATAACATAGAAAATATAAACTGATGTGTTTCTTGTTGGCTTCTTCTCGGTAGAGTATTATATTGGGCCTACTTAAATGAATTAATTTTGAATAATAAAAAAAAGAAGAAGAAAGTATAGGTAACGAACAAACAAACAGACTCTCTATCGCATTTATATATTTATTTATAGCAAGAGTTGAAAAACAAAAAGAATAACTGATAAAAGTATCAATATACTATGACTTAATTATTATTGCCTTAAAAAAAATATCTGACTTCTGTGTTCTATCTTAGTAATTGCTATTCAATTTAGTCAGGCGCTTGTGCAGGAAGAGTTTTAAATAACTCTTTCCGTTACCCGCATCTGGTTATGATTTTAATGTTGCGGTACATTGCTATGGGTAGTCTTCCATCCGATGATATGATAACAGGCTGACAGCTCACTTATTTTTTATTTCACTGTTGATTTAAAATAGTAATACTAATTATCTTTATTGACCACAATAATATACAATACAATAGTATACAAATATAATAAAGGAATTTAAAAAATTAAAAATAAATAATTAAATTGTTGCGTCATTTTTATAATTTTTAGTGTTTTTACCTACATTTGGAGGAAATATAAATTTTATACCGCTATAAGACATGATATAAATGCATATAATAATTTCGGCATTGGCAGAAGAAAAGCCACAGCTCAGTCGTCAAAGCGCTTAGAACGCTTTTGCCAGAGAGTAGCACGGTAGCACGTTCAAATCTTGTCGATTCCTAAATTTTTTATAAAATAGTTGTGTAATTGTGGTAAATGGGTCATCATATGTTGTTGCATGCACCATCGCAGTAGGTAGCTGCTAAGAAATACTGCAAAGTTGTCATTAGGCACCCAAAGTGATACCACGGGCAGGCAGCGGTATGGTCTGACGTAGTTCTTATATACTCCTAGTTATCGAAAAACTGATACTATTAACATTATAAAGAAGAAAGATCTTTGTTTATTTGGCTCCTAAATTGCAAGACCGATTTCAACCATTTCATCGCCAAAAGAAAGCTAAACTATGAGGAAGTAACACAGGCTATATTAAATTTTAAAATAAATTTGAGATCCTTAAGAAAATATCAATTTGGGTAAACAAAGTAATTAAAAATGTTATTTTTTAAAACACCCGGTTTTTTTTTTACAAGAATACACTTAATAAATACACAATATTAAATTGAATGCCACACATTTCCCAAATAAACTGTTCCTACGGAATGCTTTAAAAACAAACGCGGACGAAGTCGTAGGCAACAGCTAGTAATAAAAAAAAATAGTATTCTACTATGTTAATTTTGGAAAAATAAGTTATATTGCAGCGTGAAAGAAACACCAACAAACACTTAAAATATATTTACAGACATTGGGCAGTCAATGGAACACCATTGACCGCCCAATGTCATGTTTTGCTAGATTATTCTTAAAACTCCGTCGTTTTTTTCCGTGGGGGATGTCCTTGTGGCGCAGAGGTTTCGTCAGACTCTGATTGACCAAAACCCCACGATTACTATTCACCGCTTGAGGGTGGAGGCACGAGAACGCTACTGCGCACAACCGCGACTCCGCCATCCGCCGAAGCAGACCCACCCTGGGGCACGACGCACCCAGTTTTGCTAGTCTGACTGGCGAAACTGAGCGCGTTTAAAAAATAAATGAGTTTCAATGACAGGTGACAAAAGCTTCTAAACATTTTGTTGGTTTCTAAATTTTTGTCAGTTCGCATTGCATTTTAGGATTTTTCTGGATTTATAGCTGTCCATGGGATACAATGACATGCTGCGTCAGCAGCAATGGCGTGCCGGAACAACAGCATGCCAGCCAACTGGAGGATCGTACTATGGGTGATGGACGACCCCGTCACCGTCGCCCAAACACACATCGAAGGCACCGAGAGCACAGTAAACACCCTCTCGCTTCAGAGCTCCAATCATCGACAGCGATCGCAGCGATCGTTGGTCCTATGACCCCGCCGGCCCACCAATCCCTGAACGAACCACAAAGGTTCTAATGGGTTAGGACGACCAGTTAAGTCGCGCCCGTCCGACAAGCAACGCTGTTACCGTCGTCTTCGTGGAAAGACTTTGTATTGTTTTTGTTTATAATAAATAAAAACTTACATACCAATGAAGATCCACCGATGAAATGCCTGAGTCACGGAAATAATCTAAAGAAAAGCTCAAAAGGTGTCAATACAGTCAAACCCAGGCGACAATCCACGCCGTATCTCTTAGAGAGACTAACTGGGATTAAAGCTAGTTTCTCTAAGAGATCCGTATGATTGTGCGCACTACCTCGTGCCTGAAGACCAACCAACACCATTGGTGTCATCCCCGATCACAATTGATGTCGCATGTCTACATAGGTATTAAAGAAGATCAACAAAACTCAAGGGGTTTTCATACCAACGGGAATAAGGACCCATGCCAGCTGCATTCCACTAAAACACTTTTTCCCTGAGATTGAGAAATGCATCCGACAAGCAACAATAAATTGATGAGACGCCGATATCTTAGGCCCAGATAAATTTTCGTTGCTAAGCGATGGCTTAAGCATAGCGTAGTCGAGGAATTCAAAATACAAAAAATAATCGTTAAAAAAAAAAAAAAAACAACAACAGCAGCCAGCCGCACCAATTCATTGACCTGACAGCACGAAAATACGTTATAGCATTTTAGCATGTGATAAACGACTAAGACACCTGGTGTGGGTGGTATCTTTGCATCGTTCGAGTCCATGTACGAGGACTGAGGTGCATCGTTAATGCAGTCGTATTTATATAAATTTTTGTTGTCAAAAACCAATTTGTATTTGAATGTTTGCTAAATGATTTAAGTATGTTGTGAATGCATCCGCAACATGAAAGTTGTACTTTGGTTTGAACTATGACTTATGCTTGTGCTAAGCGAAAGTTATCTGACTTACCTATTTATCGGGGCCTAGTCACTTTGTGGTTAGCATCGAACTTGTAATGCCAACATACCATATTAATCTATCTCTGCACGGCAAGTATGGGGAAGAGACAATCTTCATGGGAAATGTATCTTCTAACACACCTTTATTCTGACGCACAAGTGAAAAAATATAGCGTGTCTTTTGGCGCTTCGCACGCAGATTTTTCTGTGGGTTGAACCGTTCTGCTCTAAGGTGAAAGGCTCGATAAGATGAACTCTGAACTGCAGAGTGTAACCAAGAAAGATACAATCAGCTGCTACAGTTCGCTGTTGTATCGCTGTGTTTAGTGTATTCAATATACCTTATAATTGAGTATTTTAATTTATAATATAATAACTTGGTTAGTGTTTGTAGTTAGCGGTTTGTCATGCTAATAAATACTATATATATAGAAAAAAAACCTGCATGCATTGTTCGAGTCCATGTAGGACTGAAGTGCATCGATAATGCAGTCTTATTTATATCAAAATACCCACCAACTCAATGTCATAAACATTGGTTTTTAATCCTATATAATGTTAATTGTTTCTTGAAAACTATTTGTTGATTAAATAATAATTATTAGCGTATTTGTAAAAAACCTAATCAATTTAATAAAATATCTGGCCAATATGTATTTATAGTTATCAAATATTTATTTATTTACCCAATTTAAAAAATTAAATTAACAAAACTTAAAGATTATAGAAAACACAGTCATTGTTATGGTTTTCTCTTCTGCCGTGCGGTCTAAGAACCCTTTTTGTATACCTTGTCAGGGGATATAATTTCCTGTTTGTCCGTTGTCTCATTATTATACTTTATTATAAAAATGTATTAAGGAAGTGTATTAGTAAATCACGTGATGTGTATAAGCCAGATTGCCTTGTGAAGTAGTCTACAGTCCTTGTCCTTCACGTGAATTGCTACCAAACCACCCGTGCTAGCAAACATAACTGCCTTTTTTATTAAATAACTTTCGATTCATTCTTGTGCATTTATAAACTTTTGAAGAAACTATGTGTTTTAATCTATTTCATATTAATCCTAATATAAATATGAAAATTTTAACTACAATTAAGATTACCTTGCCTGCGAATTAAATCTCTTTTTTTTTTGTTTAAACGAGTTATATTTATAAAGAGAGAACTGTTGTCTAAACACAGGTTTATACCTATCACAGGGACAGTAAATTTCTATATATTATGTAAGTTATACCTAGTGTACAGAAGTAATGTAAGTTGTACCTATGTTTTATCTAACAATAAACATTATTAAATTATATTATTTTTAGAACATATTTTATATAATTATTGTTGTGAACATAAGAGATAAAAGATTGGTTGCTCTGGTCTGGAGTTTCTTGCGCCACTTCTTCTTTATGATCAATGACCCATTCCGAAGTGGTAGTAGATTTGAATTAAAATAATAATAATAATTAAACGGAAATAAACATACCTTGACAGTTTTTCTTTTATTTTTCATTTAAGTTGGGATTTATTCTTAAGCCCTCCTTCTGGTCTTCATCTCCAATGAAATTCACATCTTCTAAAAATTAAGAATTTCCTATCCAATAAATAAATACAGTGTAAACTCTTTATAACGTTATCCTTTATAACGATAAACTCCCTATAACGTTGGAGTGAGCCCAAGTTGGTTGGTTTGCGTTAAAACTCACATATTGAAACACTCTTTATAGCGATACGCCATTCTCTATTACGAAGAAATGTGTTCATATTTGTAGACAGTAAATATTTATTATCGGTATTATTGTTTATGTTATGTTATCAGGTAACAAAAGACTTTGAAGCTCCGAAACATCCGAGGTCGGTCTAGCTTTTGTTATCCTTAATTGCCTTGTACACGTGCAGTATGACGCATTGTTTTCTCGGAAGTGATGGTCTTCGACCAAGCATACTGGGTACCTATCGTATTATCAGTCGTAAACCTACTTTGAAACTGTTAACATGGCCAGTAAACGGAAAGCGATTAGTGTTGACGAAAAAATTTGTGTGATACGTAAATTTTTTGTTGTTTAATCAAGACGATTCCACCACATATCTAGATATGAATAGGATACATAAAATAATACAAAACAAGTACTGGCATAGCAAAAAACGTCAGACGAAATTATCAGACTATATGTGTAAACAATAATTTATATGTATAAGCATTTATTATCTAAGACATACATACAATTAAAAATTCTTGTATTAAAAATTCTTATTAATTTGGTTTTTTTTTGTTCACTCCATATAACGATAACTCTCTATAACGACAAAAAATGCTCAGTCCCTCGAGTTTCGTTATAAAGAGTTTACACTGTATTTATTAAAATCGGTTTAGACATGAACTATTGTATGTATGTAACTATGATAAAATAGACAAAACTTCCATCCTCTATCCCAAAAGAACAAGGCTTCTGTTTTTCTGTAAACCTCTGAAGGATTTTCGCACTTAAACTAGTTCAGCAGTTCTCGTGCAACAATAGACACGAAGCGCGCAGACAGGAAAAATTAAATAAATATCTTTTTTTGGGTTGACATTTAGATTACAATTTTCAGAAAATATTAAATGCACAGAAATCATCGATATAACCTCGTCCCTGTTATTTAATATCCTCTGTAACGGATGCATTCAGCAAGAGGCGGTACTTTTCTACAGATTAAATACAAAAGTGTGCATAGGTGCTTTATTGATTTCCTTATAACTAAATGATTAGATAAAAATATAAAATATTACAGCTAAATTTTAAAGAATTTAATATTTTAGGCTACTTTATGACAACATAAAATTATAAGGTATTTTAGACAATTATGGTTGATAGCCGCTTATATCCAGCCCATTAACAGACCAGAAATTAGGAAATCGCTCATAATTCAGCAGATAATAAGTTACACAGATGCGAAAACTTCTAATTAATTAAAAAATCCAATCAATCAATTCATTTAAAAACTTACCGCGGTGTGTTAGGATATTATACTATTAGTAGGTACAAGAAATACAAACCATGTGCACCCTGCAAGTCCACACGGTGCGTTGCAACGCCGCAGCTATAAAATCCCGTTATATAGGTAGGGAACTTTCTTCTCCACGGAGTAAAGACTATGTTTCACTTCTCCCTCGAACGGGTGGAGATAAAATCCAAATATTAAATTTTATGCCTTTTTCTGACAAGGAATATAATCTGGAAATAAGATTTACTTGTCCACCTGCCAAAGCACAGTACTGTAACCGAAAGCCCGAGAAGTTTACTCCATTAGACTTTTATTAGATATTATTTTCACCCGTGCGCCGATACTAGAAGAGTCCTCGTGTAGAAAATAGCTCCTCCCACACTAGCCGTGCTTCTTTCATAGTAATAAATTATGGACCTATCAGACGGCCCACCTGTTGAACAACCTCGCCAACACATGGCAGGGCTAGCAAGAACACGTCCTGCAACGTGCCACCGTGTCCATCTCAGGCTTATGTATTGAACCTAATGCACTTGTAATTACAACGGGCATCACGCCCTCCAAACCGGAGCACAGCATTGCAACAATGCTTCAGAGTTAAGCACGGTTTCACCGGATGAACTAGCACGGTGGTAGTTTCACCGGACGAACTATGTCACAAAAAGCACTACTAGAGCTGGAAGAGCAAATTAATTGATGTGGTGCGCTATCGGAGCGCGGTGCGGCGTCGCAACGTGTAGATCTTTCACCACTGACTTCTAATATTAACACTGGATTGGCTGTACTTACAGTGCGGACCCCATTTGAAGCGCCAAAGTGACATACGAGTGTCTTTGGAACTGATAATAAAGTGGTTTTTAAAACCTCTAATTATAATTCCTTGGACACTCGATTAACAGCGTAAGAAGTACAGCGCCAGAATGGTGTCAATCAATTCACGGCAAAATTAAGTGACAACGTCTTATCTGTCATGAGCTCAGCAATTCTGGTTTTGGGCTTACCAGACTTTTCATCATAATCAACTAAGTATTTTTCGTCAGTTTTACTAAAGTTAACCACAATATTGAGGGGGAAGTCTGATAAGTCAAACTAAGTATTAAATAATACCTGGAATTGGACTTAGTTATTGCACTTATACTTAGGAGGATAAAACAGAGCTTCAGTGCCCTTTATATCGTTTGGATGATTAAAAACCCGGCATTGGTTGCTGCAATTTTGCACCATAATGTGAAATACCTTAGATTTTTGTATTTAAAATGCCGCTGCGGCGGCGCAACGTCATGCCCATGTTTGTTGAGGACATATTTTTTTAACTTGTCTCAAATAAATAAAAGTTGAAATGAAAATAAATTATGGCGGCGTTTTATAGTGCGATAAATAAGGGATGTAATGACCTTCCTGGACCGGCTTTAAGTTGATTCTCCGAGGCTTTAGGTGTTTGGGTACAAAGTCCACACCTAATATGCCACCATTCATAAAGTCTAATGTTTAGCTCACACAGGAATTTTAATAACAGACACTACAATTGCCCTTTAGCACTCTAGACAACATTTGTTGGTGGACGACTACTCCCAACGGCCGTACCACTACGCGTACGCGCCGAGTATCAGTAATGTAATGTAGTTTAAAAATTACAATAAGTAACTAACTCTTACAAACGTTTTGTTAGAGTACAATTCGAGTGCTCTAAGTCTTGTTCGCGGCGGCAAGGTAACGCCTACACAACATTTCTTGTATCTTGATTTTAAGATTTCTATTGTAGAGACTTATTTAGGTACAAGCTTATAAGTATTTCTGTCCAGCCAACATTAATAATGCGTATGGTTTTAAGAACCTAAATGGGGTTAAAAAATGATAGCAAATTAAATCTTAACTTAAAAGTAGCGATTGGTTTTATAAATAATAATATTAATCCGTAGACTAGTCTGATGTGTTCTGAATGACAATGAGAATAAATTCACGGTCCGGAGCAATTAATATCTCGTGTCTCCTGCTTCTCACTCGAAGGAAAGACAGCTCATTTGTGGAATCCTGAAAGGAAAAGCAGTTTTACATACATTGTATGGTTTGAATTTAGATGTCTACAGTCCATTTGATATGTATATATTGTTTTGCCTAACACTAAGGCCAAAAATAATAAAACATTGTGTGATTGACTTTACATAGCTGATATTCTGACTATGAAATGAAATGAAATGAAATGAAAATACACTATTGTACACCTAACAGAAATTAAATTATAAACAAAAACAACACAATGAAACACAGGTACAATGGGCCACCATCGCCATCTATAGTAATATACAAAAACGCAGATGTGTTGTTTGAACACAAAAATATCTGGAACTGTAACGAAAATGTTTTTGTTTTCCATTGAGACACTGCATTGTCTTTGCAGTGCTAGCCTAGTGGGAGCGAAGATAGTGGCCAAGGCATCTGGTAACCCCAGCATGCGCCTCTAACTTTTCAGAGTTGTCTGTGTTTTTAATTTAAATATCACTTGCTTTTACAGTGAAGAAAAACAATGTAACCTCTGCACACCTGAGAGTTCTCCATAATTTTGTCAAGGGTGTGGAAGTCTACCAATCTGCACTGGGCCAGCATGGTGGACTGTGGCCTTAACCCTCATCTTTCTGAGAAGAGATCTGTGCCCTGCATTGGGCTGGTAATGGATTGATTACAATGATTGTTTTTGCATTAAATCTTAATATCAAACCAGCTAAACTTAGCCACTCTTTCTCTCTTGCTTAATCTGATATTATTTACAGAAGTAAAGAATTGTAGTGAAAATGGTTTTGGAGAAAATTAACTAAGAAAAGCATTCACAAAATGCTCAGATTGCCATAAAAGGTACATATATTTCTTTATTAAGAAGTTGAATTTTATGTATATTATGTTTGTGTTAATGTAATAAATTTTGCATTGAAATAAGAACATACAGAATCCTTGTTCAGCCATTATTCAATGCAGTGTATTGTATCCAAAAACAGTGCAAGCACCACGTCTCTGCACATCTCACTTTACACCCATGGAATGTTGCTAGTTCAAAAACTTATTCCCATTTTATGGTGAACGTTCAGAACATTAGAGATAAAAATAATCACTATCAACTGCTTCATGGTATGAAGTGACTCACCACTTGTTTAAGAAACCATTCTAAACTGGAGTTGTTTTTGATTCATGAATTTTAGTACACGGTTTCAGTATGTTCTTAATTGTAACTAATCTAGCTGATGCAATGCTTAAATCACCATTCATTATAATTACCATTTCACGTACAACATTCCTTGCTTTCTCTGTAAGCTGACCAATAAGACCCGCGTACAACACCGATGTAGCATTATCTAATGAACTTTTAATAGGAATACCTGAAAAATTAAGTATATAACAATCACTTACAAAAACTCATAGTAATAAGTCACAAAACAAGAAATTCAAAGCCCAATCTTTAAATAAAGTTAAAATCAATATTTATTATATGTTTCCAAGGCGATTATTTTAAAATTGATCAAACCTTCGTGGTTTACGATGACGACACCCATTACACCTTTGTGAGCTTGTATTCTTTTAATGGTTTCCTCTACTTCTGTTGCCTGAAACAAGTAATATTTGTAAACACTAGTACACTACTTTAACAACTAATACCGCTGTTATTGATTACCATTTTGTTGATTTATTTCTGTAGTGAATCACAATCGCTGATGTTGCTGCACTTTCGGAAATTGATTTTTCAAGTTTCATTGACATTTGTCATGACAACTGTCGAAATGACAACCCTAGAGTATTGATCACAGAGTATAAAATTCCAGTGATGCTATTTAGTTAAACTTTTTAAGTTGTAAACAAAATCTCTTTTTTTTTTTTTAAATATAATTATAGTCCTTCCATCTAATTATCTGAGTTTTATTGCACAAATTATATTTAAGATATTATACACTCTTGCTAAACCAGTCTTAATTTGTAAGAAGCAAGAACCCAGGTCCTCAAAGCCTGAAATTAAGAAGTGCCAATTGTCAATTTAAATTTTGACATTTACAATAGATAAAACAAGGATCTTCTAGTTCTATTATAAAAGCTTTGTGTTGAGTAAAGTAAATATATGAAAAGGGCGGGAAACTTCGTACATGGCGGACGCGCTTTTTCAAATTTTTCTTTGATTTTACTGTAAACTCGTCTTGAAAAGGATTTGGTGTTGTTTATATTGAACTGTAACTTGGCCTGTCAATTTGTGCACACGTGTTAGTGAGATTCCGGTGTAATTTCGGTGTTTTATGTGAATTTACACAGCAGCAGAAATAGTTGTTATTGGTGATATTCGTATAAATCTAACCGTATTTGGTGTTGGTTAAATATTTATTATGTGTCTGTAGTTATAGTGTTTCCAGTAAAATGGATCTAGATACACCTCCTGAGCCGCCCGACCCGGGGGCATCAGCCTCGTCTCGCAAACGACAAGGAGAGGATACCAACGTATATGCGGCCAAAAAAACTATAACTGATCCTACTCAGGTAAACCCATCCGTTCAAAGCCTTTACATACATCCTTCCTTCACCGAAGGCGCCAAGTCATACTCTGACGATGATAATGGGCCTTTTATCGTCCAAGTCTCACGGGAAGTGGAGGACCCATCCTCTGGAGCGTCATTACGGGCTATAAATTTCGGTCAATTCTTGCACAAACACAAAATTGGTTCAATTATCCACGACGGCGTCAAAAATATAGGCCGCAACAAAATTACTGTAGAGTTTACTTCTGCCCAAGCTGCCAACAACTTTCTGGTTAGTCCAGTTTTGAAGTTATGCAAATATAGAGCTATAATTCCCACATACAACATAACCAGAATGGGGCTGGTGAAAGGAGTTCCCGTGGACTGGTCGATGGACGAGCTTGTTGATTCGCTAGAGCTCCCGCCTGGCTGTGGTGAGGTTCTGAAATCAAGGCGACTGAACAGAAAATCTGTCACTGAGGGTGTCATCACTTGGGTGCCTACCCAATCTGTTGTCCTAACCTTCAGGGGGCAAATGCTTCCTGCTAAGGTATATTCATACCACACCTCACTGCCAGTTGAAACATATAAACTTCCAACAATACAGTGCCAGAACTGCTGCCGTTTTGGCCACATTAAAACAATCTGCAGATCTAAGCCCAGATGCTACAGATGTGCTCAGCCCCATACAGGTGACTCATGTTTGGTCATCAAGGAATTATCTACATGTTTACACTGCTCTGGTAGTCATTTTGCTACTGATAAAGACTGCCCAGAATTCTCCAGGCAGCAATCTATTAAAATGGTCATGTCTCAGAATAATAAATCTTACATTGAAGCATCATCTCAGTTTCCTCCTGTCCGCAGGTCCTATGCTGAGATAACAAAAGAAATGTTTACTCCTACTAATGTAACTTCCTCCAAAACCTCCTACCGGCAAACAGTTTTCCGCTCTCCTCGTCCCCGAGCTCCTCTAGCAAAGGGCTACGATAAAAAAGCTGTTCAGACTATTGTCGGTGATTACTCCTCATCCCTTCCTAATGGATGCGCTCTCAACAACAATGTTGAGAACCCTCCCTCCCAAGGTAAAATGCTTGAGTTTATCTCCGAATTTCTACTTAGTATTGTCGCTCCATGTAGTGAAATTCCCTTACCGCCCAACGTTGCCAAAAACTTAAGCCAACTTTTTAAACTACTCCAAAATGGGCCCAATAACCCTGCTACAGTGGAACTGTAAAAGTTTACGTCCCAAGAAACATGAGTTAACCTTCATAATCCCACCATTCTTCCTCCCAAAGTCCCCCGTCCTTTGAGTGTTAAATGTTTTTTAATGTTTGTTTTCAGTCCTTATTGTAGATTTTTATGTAAATATATAGTAAGTAATAAAATTAAAGTATAATGTACAAAAAATATCCGTGTAAGATATATATGCATGTGTTGTCTGTGTCCTTAGGTTAAAGAGCTAACTAGCTAATAACAACTATTTCTTGGTACAAATTCAAAATTAACTTTTCATTAGTTTCACCGATCAATCTCCTTCGTGCCTTCTTCATCTACAAGACATTGGCGAAATACCTTGTGCCCAGTTGGCGCAGACAAAAGCCATAAACAAGAATTGAATTGAATTGAAAGCTTTGTGTTTTATTTTTTACGCCTCTAAAATTTGCCTTTTTTAAGTTTAAGCTATGGCAATACGGTGTCCAGCTAAACAAAAGCATTAAAATATATTAAAGCTTTATTCTGAATGTAAGTTTGGTTAAAAATGAGTTTTATTTGAGTGGACCATGAGCGAAGGCGTAGCAGAATGTACCGAAAAGCTAGATCCCAGGGTCCAGGTAAAGTTAATCGATATAAAAGCGTAACGCGAACAATTAGTTTTTTCTATAATTACTTCCTTTTATGACTTATATTATGCTCTAACTTGGAAATGTTTGATATTATGTAAAACTTATTATTTTCATAAAATTAACACTTATTTGGTTGCGATAAGAACATCTTAACCACTGTGTTTCAGAAAGAGAAAAAAGTTTTGTTAACCTTTAAATTAGCTAAGAAAAATAGTATTCAGCAATAGCAGTGCCTGGTGGAAAAGGTTGTTTTGCTGAGTTTAAAACAAATGCATTCTAAATACAATTTTATGAATGTTATATGATAACTGATGGAACTCTTGATGAAAAAAGATCTATTAAAGCCCTTGGGCTTAAAAGTGGCACCTGAGTTTCATTTCTCTCAATGAAATGAGACCTATCAAAACCCATGGTATACCAGTTGTAACTCTTGTTTCATCACTCATACATAAACTCAGGATGAACTGAATAACAATGTTAAAAATATTTTTTTTAATAAATTAGTATTATTTTTCACATAAAATTTCATGCAATTTTTTGTATAAACAATATGAAAGAGTGCTTTTATGCCTTTTTAAAAATATGCAGATTTGTCTTGCACAGCTAGTTAGCTAAGTGATATCTTATGCCCATAGATCGAGCTAGAGCGCCTGAACACAGCAACAGATGAGATCAACCGTCTTGAAGTAGAATTGGATGAAGCCAGGCTCGCGTTCCGTCGACTCTTGGCTGAGGGGCATTTGCGAATACAGCAGCTCACTAAGAAACTTGGCACAAGTGTGCATAAAGCACGGCCCTATTATGAAGCCAGATTTCGAGCTAACATTGTAAGCATAAGTAATCTTTGTTTTCTGTCTTGCTCCAATACTTTCACTTATAGCTGTTATCGTTCGGAATACCAGGCTAAGCTGAAACACTTCCAAATGCTTTCCCTCGTTGACCGACGGTGCATTACTGATATGACTATTCTACAGAAGCTCGTAAATGGTAATTTGGAAGCTCCTGAACTTTTGCATACCCTTTCATTGTCTGCTATGAAAACACCTAGATTTGCTACTTGCAAAACTTTTTATGTGAACAGCGAAGATAGAATTTGTGTAGGAACACCGCTCTAAATCGACTAAGTTGTGTCTATAATGATCTTGCTCGTGCAAATAACAATATTGATAAATTTTGTCAAAGGCACTGCACTTTTGCATTGTCATTTTTAGTTTTCTTTTGTTATTTTTTAGTTTTTCTTATTGTAATATTACAATTGTTTAACTTTTTGTATTTTTACTATAGTTTGTAGTGTTAATATCTGTCATTTTGTAGTAAAAGCTGTGGCACACCTTTAAGTGGCTAGTCACACTGATTAGAAACAAAATATTTGTAATTTTTCCTTTACTATGTATGTGAACAAGCTGTTGGTGTCCCTTTAATTAATTTAAAAAATAAAATCATTATAAGCCTGTTGATGTTTCATTGACATACAATATAGACCCAACACACTGCTCTAATGCAGGTTGGTTGGATTTAAATGATTATTATCATATTATTATGTATAAATAATACGATATTGCATAGTAACACGTTTATTGAGCTAGGTAGCAAAACTTGACAGTTTTATACATTTGTTAATTAAACTACCCACTTGGTTTTACTTTTGTTAAGAAAAGGTAAACAAATGATGTAGATACTTATATATGACATACCTTTCCCCCAAGTATGTCATGTAAATTAACTAAAGTTTAACAATTTAAATCAAGAAATCCACAGTACACTATTAAAAATATAACATAAAATTAAACAAATAAAGTAATCAATTTAATCATTATTTTCATTAAAACAACTGGGTCTAGAATATGGAACTTTAGAATGAACATTTCGTTTAGTTCTGATCTTCCCCCCTGACGTTTCAATTTCAGCTGATTTAGGTATTCCTAACATCTCTTCCCATTTTTCTGCACTTGGTATTTCAATAATAGGATCATTTTCTGACTCTTGCTCTGATCCGCTTCCTAAATCATTATTCTGTTCATTTTGATCAATCTTATCTTCCTCAGTCTCTGCATTACTCCTCTCATTGTTGTTTCCTCCAAGTATGTCACTTGTTTTCTCTCTATTTTGTACTTTAATTATTTGATCTATATGACGCCGTAAAACTGCACCATCTTCAGTTTGTACTCTGTAATTAGATGGGCCATCTTTTTCGAAAACTTGACCAGGTAACCATTTTGGCCCGTTTGTGTAATTTCTGTACATTATTTTTTGTCCCACATTAGTTTCTCTGTTTTTCTGTTGTGCATTATTTATTATTTGACCTTCAACCTTTTTATACTGCAGGCTATCAGGGTGCAAAGAATCTAAGACCGTGCGTAGGCGTCTATTCATCAAAAGTTCCGAAGGGCTTTTATTTGTTTTAGAACACGGAGTCACCCTAAGACCTAGTAACATATTTGGAATTTTTATTTCCCATGATCCATCCATCTTCCGAAGCTTTTCCTTCACTGTCTGTACCATCCGTTCTGCCAAGCCATTAGTGGCCGGGTGATAAGGTGCGGATGTCACATGTCTAATTTTGTTAGATTCTAAAAACAATTTCATTTCTGCGGACACAAAAGAAGTTCCGTTATCTGATACCAGGGTTTCACAAATACCATGAGTAGCAAATAAGTTCCTTAAATGACGAATCACTGATGCCGAGTTAGTACTATTTGTCATTAACACTTCAGGCCATTTAGAAAAAGCATCAACTACTATAAGAAAAGTTTTATTCATAAATGGTCCTGCAAAGTCAATATGTATTCTGGACCATGGTCTTGAAGGAACGATCCACTCGTGTGATGATCTTGGAGGCATATGCCTATTTTCTAGACACCGAGTGCAATTATTTACTAATTCATTTATATCATCGCTCAATTGTGGCCACCACACATAACTTCGGGCCAATGCTTTTGTGTGCACAATTCCATTATGCGTAGTATGCAGCATGCGTAAGATGGTTTGTCGAAGAGGTCGTGGTATGACGACACGACAACCTAATAATACACAACCATTTTGTAGAGAGAGCTCTGATCTATGTAACCAATATACTCGTAAATCACGATCGTTAACTTTGTTTGGCCATCCGCTTTGTAGAAAGTGAACAACTCGGGAGAGAGTTTGATCTTTCTTCGTTTCAGAGCATATCTCAAGCGCGGTAAAAGGGAAATCACTAAGATTTTCCGCCATCAGTAGTATTTCATAGAGAGGTTGTTCCTCTTGATCTGGTACAGGTAGCGGCCATCGACTTAAACTGTCTGCATTGCCGATTTCAGTTCCTGGTCGATAAGCAATGCTATAATCGTGCGCAGTTAATGCTATTGCGATTCTTGTCAAACGAGGTGATAAAATACATGGCATTGGCCTTTTTGGATCGAATATTCCAAGTAGGGGCTTGTGGTCGGTTATCACAGTAAAATTCCTCCCCGCTAAATAATTGTGAAACTTTTTAATGCCAAACATAATGGCAGTCGCTTCTTTGTCCAACTGTGAATACCGTCGTTCGTGGGAATTTAATGTCCTAGAACTCATTGCGATCGGTCTTTCTTGTCCGTTTTCCATCACATGCGATAGCACTGCCCCAACGCCATATTGTGAACTATCACACGTAAGAATTAGTGGTTTGTATAAATCATAATGAACTAATGTGGTTTCAAATGTAAGCAACTGTTTAGCTTTATTGAATGCATCTCGTTCCCGTTGAGTCCATTGCCATGTTTGAGACTTATCTAGTAGTCTATGTAATGGCTCAAGTATAGTTGCCTTGTGGGGTATAAACCTTTCATAAAAATTATACAGTCCTAAGAAAGCCTGTAACTCCTGGACATTCTGTGGTTCTGGCGTCTTCACTACAGCTTCTATTTTACTTGGAGCTGGGTGGATACCTTCTCCATTAATCACAAAACCTAAAAATTCTACTTTTTCTTGAGCAAATTTACATTTGCTCTTGTTAAGACGAAATCCAGCCTTTTGTATCCTGTCTAGAACAGTTTCAAGTCGTTGTTGCATTTCCAGCATTGTAGGACCACTTACAATTATATCATCAATTAAGACTGCCACTCCTTGAACTCCTGCTAGCAATGCTGTCATGAGTCTCTGGAATATTCCAGGGCAGGCTTTGACTCCAAAAGGTAACCGATGTACGGAGTAGAGACCCTTGCATGTGTTTAATGTTAACATTTTAGCAGTGCTGTCTTGAACTTTCACTTGTGTGTATGCTCTATCAAGGTCTAAGGTTGTAAAGAACTTCGCACCTGCAACTGTAGCAAATACCTCATTTGCTGTTGGCATGGGGTAGGTGTCCGACTCAGTTGCTTGGTTGACAGTACTACGGTAATCTCCACATAACCGAATGTCTCCAGACTTCTTTATTATTGGCACAACAGGTGTTGCCCATTCTGAATAAGATAAAGGCCTCAGTACACCTTCAGCCACCAAGCGATCAATTTCCTCTTCAACTCTAGCCTTGATAGCATATGGTACTGGACGAGCCTTGAAAAACTTAGGTGTAGCACCAGGTTTGAGATGTATGGTCACTGGATCTCCCCTAAATGTGCCCAGTCCATCCCTGAAGATGTTGCTGTATTTTAAAATTGTCTTCTCAATGTTCACAAGATCATTGTTAGCTATAACATTGATATTCAATGCGATATTCAATGGGCCCAGCCAATCCCTTCCCAGAAGATTGGGGCCCCGACCCTTTGCTATAATAACATTTAGTGAACATTTGATGTCTCTGTATTGAGCTTGTAGTTTAGCTTGGCCAAGTAAGATTACAGGCGTATCTGTCCATGTACGTAGAGTAAGGTTCACTGGTTGAAGAGTTATATGTTGGTTCTGATGTTCTATATTCTTCCAAGTGCATTCATTTACTAATGAAAAACTTGCACCTGTGTCTACCTGCATCACAACAGGTATATTCTCCAATGATACTTCAACAACAAATGGTAATACTTTGGTTTCACAGTTAATGCTGTAAATACCATTCAAGTGTGTATCTGTGTGTTCATCATTTGTGAAATTAATATTTCTCTTTAAAGATTTCTTCTTTACCAAGCAAATCTTCTCAATATGGCCTCGCTTCTTACAGAACCGACAGGTGGCATTTATAAATCTACATTCACCACCATGACGATCACCACACCGAAAACATAGTCGTGTATTTGATCTAGTTTGTACTGCATTTATGTCCATCTCTTCCACTGAGGAGCTTTGAGTTGTTGTTGCTGCTGCACAGTTTGTACTTGTGCTGCTATTTTCTGTACCCATAGATGAATGAATCATATGGTAGTCTTTTCCTGCAGTCTCTGCTGCTAACATGGCATCAATAACATCTTGATAATGCAGGTTATCTTTTTTCAAGAGTTCATACTGTAGACGACGATCTTTCATACCACACACAAGCCGGTCACGTAGCATCCGTTCTAATTCCATAAAATTACATTTTGAGCTAATTTTCCTCAACTGTGCAATATATTCTGATGCATTTTCATTAGTATTCTGGTTCCGTGTGTAGAATTTATATGACATGGAGATTTCATTTGGCTTTGGGCTATAATGTTTTGTTAAAATTGTTTCAATTTCAACAAATGTCACATCACTAGCTTTCCTTGGTGTAATCAAGGCCAAAAGAGTCTCAAAGACTTCCGCTCCACACACAGTAAAGAAATTCGCTCGTTTGGCGCCGTCTAACATGATGCCATTAGCCTCAAAACAAAACTTTAACCGGTCGATGTAATTGTCCCATACATCCGTTTTTTGATTAAATTCATTAAATTTCACTGATTTGTGGTCCATTTTAATTAAATTTTCGCCTCGTCGCCACTATTATGTATAAATAATACGATATTGCATAGTAACACGTTTATTGAGCTAGGTAGCAAAACTTGACAGTTTTATACATTTGTTAATTAAACTACCCACTTGGTTTTACTTTTGTTAAGAAAAGGTAAACAAATGATGTAGATACTTATATATGACACATATATAAAACAATTTACATTTAAGTAATATAAATTAATTTTATAATTAGTTTAAATATAGTAATATTGTTTCTTTAAAATATAAATATAACCTAAAATAAACTATTTAAAACTAAATAAAATCTAAAACGTCCTCGAAACCACCGCAGCGAGGCACAAACGAATTAGTTTGGCCATCCAAAGGGGCAATGCTGCCAGCATCTTAGGAACTGTGCCTCGCTGCGGTGGTTTCAAGGACGTTTTAGATTTTATTTAGTTTTAAATAGTATATTTTAGGTTATATTTATATTTTAAAGAAATAATATTATCATATATTAGTAATATTAGAAAATAACGGCAGAACAAGATAATAACGACGCTTGCAATAAACGTTTATTTCACTTCCAAATTTGAAACACTAATGCCCCCTTACATTCGAGCTCCGCCTTTTTATGTCGTTGAATGAGTAAGATTATTGACAGCTGTCAATAATCTTACTATTTCATTACAAATCATTAAAGTATATTGTTATTGTGTAAATAATATTTATAAATCATATTATTAAGTTTATCACTTAAATATGACTTTTACAGAGCCATTAAAATATATCTATAATATTTAAAAATAGAACACGTACTTGAAACAATATCCTGTATTGAAATTCAAGTAAATACAATATTATTATAATTTAGGGAATAATTAAGTTATTTATTATAACTAATTTACACAGTTTCTTATATTCGGCCATTCTGACAAAAAAAAAAGTTTGTCCTCAAACTACTCTACCCTAACATAATATATATCCTACTAAATTTAATCACAAAATTCATATTATCATCATCATCATCATTCATCTATATCTTAATCATCTATTTATTCAAAAAAATAATTAACACTGTTTTACAGTGCCCGGTACGTATCTTCAGGCTTATACATTCTTCTAAATCTGCCCGGAACTTCTTCAGGCGTTCACATATTTATATCAAGTCTGCCCGGAATTTCTTCAGGCTCATTAATTAAAACAATCATATATTTTTTTTTTATTCATACCTAGGATTTCCTTTAAACTTGCAATAGTTTTAATTAATTTGATTAAGTTTCTTCACTATCTGTACTATCATTGTCGCAGTCAATGAGTGTGTTAATCCATGGTTGTATCTGATCTACTGCCCATATATTGCTATATTCTTTCTTGCCTAAATTTAAACCTGGTATACTGGATATTTCGTATCTATCGTTATTTAACACTTTTGTTATTTTATACGGTCCGGAATAAACGGGTAGTAACTTTCTACTTTTTCCTTCATTACAATTTATTTGCTTTTTAATTTTAACCAAGTCACCTACAGAGTAAATTTTTGGTTCTTTTCTTCCTACATCAAACCGTTTCTTTTGTTGTTCTTGATCTTTTTTTATATGACTACTGATTTCGGATCTAATTTTATCTATATCCTGAGTAGAGTTTCGTGTGTCTGTAAACATCTCACTGAACATATTTTCACTACTATGTGTTAAAAGTCTACCAAATAAAGCTTCAGACGGTGTTTTACCTATGCCTTTATTAAGTGTATTATTCAATCCCCATTGGATTTTACCTAATGTTTGATCCCACTTAGTTTCACCCAGTTTATCTGCATAAGAGCCTAACGCGTCTAATACTGTTCGATTGTAACGTTCTACCTGTCCATTGGATCTGGGTGAAGCCACGGCATTCAATATGTGCCTAATATAAGATGAGTTGCAAAATAGTTCAAACTCTTTGGATGTAAAAGTTGAACCTCTATCAGAAATTAATCTTGCAGGAAATCCAAATGCAGAAAAAACATCAGTAAGTGCAGCTATAGTTTGATTTGATTTCAAGTTACGTAGGGGCTTAAGCATACAAAATTTTGTAAATCCGTCAACTATGACTAGTAAATACAGATTTCCCTTTTTACTTTTCACAAAAGGCCCTAGGTGGTCAACATGAACAGTGTGAAATGGGATATCTATTTTAGGGATAGGATGTAAATAACCTTCCTTTTTCCCAGATACTTCCTTTCCGTACGCGCAATGTATACACGCCTTTACATACTTAGTTACAATTTTTTTCATTTTGGGGAACCAAAAGTCCGTTTTTATTTTAGAGAGGGTTTTCTCTACAGAAAAATGACCAATCTCATCGTGATTCTTTTGACAAATTTGCCATCTAGCATCCCTAGGTACAACCCATCTTAACTCATTTTTTACTTTACGAAACAATTTATTATTTTTTAGAAGAAAATTTTCTTTAATATCTGTTAAATCATTATATTTACTATCTAACAAAACTTCACGGATATGACATAGTTTAGGGTCAGTTAATTGTAGACTGTACAACCAATCTTCTTGAGTTAGAGCCAAAATACGGGGTGTATTTGATTTTTCATTACAACTGGACTGGACAGGATTCCGACTAAGAGCATCTACGTGAACCATTTTATTATTTGGTCTATAAATTATATTACAATCGTATTCTTGTAATTGTAGCCACCAACGCGCAACTCGTGGTAAAAGGTCCCTTTTTGTGAAAGTAGCCCTCAGTGCGTTACAATCTGTTAATATTGTAAATGAAAGTCCTAATAAATAAATGCGAAACCTCTTTAGGGACTCAATTACTGCTAAAGTTTCAAGATCATAAGCATGAAATTTCTGCTCGTCTGGCGTTGTTTTTCGACTATAATAAGCTATTGGTTTTAGAGGATCAGCGTCTTTCTCTTTTTGGAGGAGTATTCCTGCAAGTCCTAATTTACTAGCATCACAATGTAATTCGGTTATGTATCTAGGATTGTACAACGACAAAATAGGTCGATCAATTAATTGGGCTTTAAGTATCTCAAACGCTTTATTCTCACTATCGTCCCATTTCCATGGATGATTCTTCTTTGTCAAATCAGTCAGAGGCTGGGCTATCAAGGCAAAATCTTTTATAAATTTTCGGAAATAGCTGGCTAAACCTATAAACTGTCTTATTTCATGAACACTAGTTGGGCAAGGAAAATTACGTACAGCTTCTGTTTTAGCCTTACCAGGTCTTATGCCTTCAGAGCTGATCTCATAGCCTAGATAGTCAATACTCGATTGAAAAAAATGGCATTTTTTAATATTTAATGTTAATTTGGCGTTGGTAAGTAATTCTAGAGTAGCCTCCAACTTATTAATTCCCTCTTTAAAATCTTTAGATACTACAATTAAATCATCCATATAAGCTAACGCTGGCTTTGTTCTTTCATTTCCAGAGCCAACCAATGATGATCTATTTAAAGATAATGCTTTTGAAATAGTTCTCTGAAACTCTGATGGAGCATTGGCGAGACCAAAAGGCATGCGTTTGAACTGGTACAAACCGTTAGGTGTGATAAAAGCCGTCAAATATCTGCAATCTAATTTCAAAGGTATTTGGTAATAACCGCTTGCTAGATCCAAACTTGTGAAATATTGGCTACCACTTAATTGATCGATTTGGTCTTCTATGAGTGGAAGAGGGAAATGATCTTTGACCGTTTTTCTATTAAGAGCTCTGTAGTCAACGCATAAACGTTGGCCTCCAGTTTTCTTAGAGACTAGTATAATAGGACTTGCATATGGCGATGTTGATTCCTCAACAATGTCATGTTGAATAAGTTCATCAACCATGGTTTGTACAGTTTCTTTTTCCTTATAACTTAATCTATAAGGTCTATAAACAACTGGGGTATGATCTGTTAGTTTTATGTCCATTTCTGTCAGGTCTGTGCATCCTAATTCTGAAAGATTTTGGGCAAATGCACTTCTAAATTTTTGTATCAAGCAATAGACTTGTTCAGATTCAACAAGGGACAGATCAGCGCTAATGTCAATATCCTTCTTATCTATCGGTTCAAACTGTGTCTCAATACGTAAACAACACTGGGTATTATTTGGCTCTATTGTATCAAGTAGTTTGCCACGAGTTAATAGTGTATCTTTTTTAAATTCAAGATTTAATGACGGTGTTATCACTATAATTGAAACTTTGCCATTAATCACTCTATATATACCTTCCTGAATCCAATATTCCGTGCCCACATAAAAGCGATAACTACCTGGGACGAATAAAATAGCTTCAGTAACATCTTTAGTGTAGCAATGAATAAGCTCAGTTTTATCAACAAGAATATTGTCACAAATTAGTAATTTAACGGAGGTACTTAACTCATGCTCTATTTTCGGCAACTCTGATGGTATTTCGCTGCTTATGAGTGTTAGAGCATGGTTAGTTTTTATGACTAAGACATGTGGGAGTTCTGTAAAATTTTGCCCAATTAGTATAGGAACATGCAACTGTTCAGAAGATACAACGTATGCAGTAATATAAGCTTCTACTGATTCTATTCTTAAATCGAACTTTGTTTTACCTATAGGTTTGATAACCAACTCTCCTACTCCTCTAATTAAAGGGACTTCATCTTTTTCTAACGTCAACCCATATTTCAGTAGCATATTTTCTCGGATAAGACTACAATCGCTTCCAAAATCTATGAAACATATAAGTTTTTCGCTATTATTGTTTATAAAAGCATCTTTATAAAATTTACTATTAGGATGATTTTCAGATGTGATAGCCATAGATCGACTATCGTTCAACGGTTTTATTGAAAGGGGCTTGGCGTTAAGTTTAAAATAGCAATCTTCAGTTTTGTGCCCTCTTCGGTGGCAGTTTTCACATTTAATTACTGGTTCAGTACAGTTACGATTAAGGTGGTTTCCCTTGCAATTATTGCAGACTACTGGTAATCTGCACTGCCTAAAACTGTGCCCACTTCTTTTGCAATTACTGCAGGTAATTGGTTTATAGATAGTTTGTGAAGAACTTTGAGTATTAATATAAATTTTATTGGTATGTTCCCTACACATATCTTTTAAGAAACCTAGTAGGTCCTCAGGATGATTAAATCTAGCAGAGGATGCACTAGCCTTAAGAGTCCTATCGTCTAGTCCGTAAATTATACAGTCTACTGCCTTTTTGTCCGAAATGTTGCATGCATTTAATAGCACCATCTTATCATAATAATATTCATCTAAAGAATCTCCTGGCTTAAAACGCCTGTCTAACATCTCTGACAGAAGGGCACCATAATTAGTTTCGGAAGGAAAAGCACGTTTAAGGTATTCTTGCCATTCTATCCAAGTACGATTTATTGATTGTAACCCTTCATACCATTTTTTAGCATGACCTACTAAACGCGGAAGTGCAAAATGGGCAGTTTGTTGATCATTCCAGTTATATATTTTAGCACACTCATTAACTTTGGATATCCATATTTCAATTTTTTGGCTTTTTATAAGTGGGTCAAATTCGGGGATTATATTTTTATCATAATGTAATTTTTGAGTTTGACCTGATTTAATAAAATCATTCAAAAAATTCATCACCTCTTTTAAATTTACGTTATCGTTTGAGTTTGGCTTACGTGTTAAGTTGTGTTGGTCCCGATGCTCTGACGAATGGTGGCTGTCATTACACGTGTTGCTGCACTGCCGGCTGGCTGGTTGGCAGCGTGTACGGCGAGTTGCATGGCTGTGTGACCGGCTGCGTTGTCGACTGCGTGACCGGCTGCATCGCCGGCTGGGTGCACGGCTGGGTGCACGGCTGGGTGCACGGCTGGGTGCACGGCTGGGTGCCCCACTGCATCGCCGGCTGGGTGCCCGGCTGCGTCGTCGGCTGGGTGCCCGGGTGCGTGTCCGGCTGCGTCGCTGGCTGCGTCGCCGGCTTTGCCTTACATCAAAACCTAGTTCACCCTGTGCAGTGGGCAACTGGTGCTGTTGAAGGATGAGGCTTTGTCCTCTGCGATCAGACCGGGATGTATGGCCATTTCTTAATCCCAAAATTGGGCTGCGCGAGCGCGACTTAGATGCACCATGTGCTTCGATATTCATGTCTGAAAGAAAGACAATTTTGTGGACATAAATAGAACTTAAACGTAATGTGATTATTAAATCTAAGCTGTTAATTTTCCAACGGTAGACTAAGCAGGTTTTATTGATTACATTTTAAAAATAGTTTTATTGGTAGATAGTCTTATTAGATTTCAAATGACAGCATAAATCAAATAACTCCACATTATTATTGTAACTTTTTAACATGTCGGAAATAATTCATTTTACAAAAACTATATCATTAATTTTTGTCAACAAAAAAAAAAAAATAATAATAATAATAATAAAAATTATATCATACAAATAACAATAAAACATTACCTGTATTTGTTATGAGCTGTGTCCAGACAATCCCTTCTTCTGATATTAGAAAATAACGGCAGAACAAGATAATAACGACGCTTGCAATAAACGTTTATTTCACTTCCAAATTTGAAACACTAATGCCCCCTTACATTCGAGCTCCGCCTTTTTATGTCGTTGAATGAGTAAGATTATTGACAGCTGTCAATAATCTTACTATTTCATTACAAATCATTAAAGTATATTGTTATTGTGTAAATAATATTTATAAATCATATTATTAAGTTTATCACTTAAATATGACTTTTACAGAGCCATTAAAATATATCTATAATATTTAAAAATAGAACACGTACTTGAAACAATATCCTGTATTGAAATTCAAGTAAATACAATATTATTATAATTTAGGGAATAATTAAGTTATTTATTATAACTAATTTACACAGTTTCTTATAGTAATAATAAAAAAAAATCTGCATTGACAAAAAAGTCAGCCATTACATTGCTGTGAAAATGTGTATTTTGTTGAAGATTAAAGATTGTTCCAGTGTTCTTGAAACTCACCATGCATTTTGTTTTATTTAAGACCTCACAAGAACTCCAAGCAGCTAACATCACGTACGACAAAGCAAATAGTGCTCATGCGGCTGCCAGGGAGATGGTCTATCTGGCGGAGCAGGGCCTTGCAAGACTTGCTGAGGGCTCGGGGGGACTCACACTGGACCCTGCCTGGCAAGAGATGCTCAACCACGCCACACATCGGGTCAACCAGGTAAGAAAAGTGCATAACTAACAAAAATACAGAACCAATCAAGATTTGTTGCTAAACGATTTATGGTTTAATATAACTGCCTATAACATGTAAGCCCGTTATTATCCTGCATCGTCTCTTACCATCTAAGCCTGCATTAACATTTACCATTCCGTAAATGGATTTTTGTAGTGGAATTAAAAAAAAGGAAATTACACACAACAGCACAGATGTAACCCAATGCATAGAAACAATGGTGCGTGCCTGAAAGTTCTCTATAATGTTCTGAAGACTACCGATCAGCACATGGCCAGCTTGGTTAGGGTTGCCATATCTCAGAATTCGTTCTGAGATTTCAGGACTTTTGGGTCTTCTCATGATCACGAAATCTCGTCAATTCATCAAACTTCATGAGATTTTTAAATTTTATGAAATCTTGGGACTTGAGTTTTCGATGAAATACAATTTTCTTCTATTGATTTATAAAATACTTAAGTTGGACACTTTCAATCGACTACTGAGCCCCCATGACAGAAAACAATGTTTCTACGTTCGAACTTGATAATATTTTTACATTGTTTAGTAGATGTAAGAGAAAACAGGCCATTTCTCGGGACTTTTTTCATCTGGTAATTCCAAGACTGGTTCGACTACATCCCTTTTTCATTTTGAAAGGAGACCCTTCTCTCGTCGTCGCTGTATTGGACAGATAATGGTTTGGTGATGTATCATCATCATCAAACCAATATCGCCGGAGCCGCCGCAGGAGTATCTTTCACTACATTTCGAATATATTCGTGAAGGCGGAGTCAGACCGCGCGGCGGCGACGGTGACGCAACGCACAAAGGCTGCGGCGCACCGCGCGGCGACCGCACTCGTGCAACAGCTACAGAACGGCCTCAAGCGACACATCGCCAAGTCCAGGTGAGCCAACGTAGCCAAGGAAGCTTCAAACTTGTGAACGTACTTCTTATCAGCAGGAGTAGTAAAGTAAAGACAGTAAACAAAAATTTATCCCCCCATTATATCCCCTGCACGGCTAGCATGGGCAGGAGACAATTATCTCCCCGGGGAAAGGATGTTCTCCTACAGCTTTATCAACTCAACGCACAAGTGGAAATAATATCCAAATAATATATGTGTATTATTAACGAGGGTAAACTTCTCCTATTCCATGTTACAATGATTTAGCAGGTGGACACGTTAATTATATCCCGTCAGGGGATATAATTTTTATCTCCCGCCCGTGCTAGCCCTGCTGACAGGGGATATAATTAACGTGTCCACCTGCTAAAGCATGAGAACATAGAATAAGAGAACTTTACCCCCGTTAAAGGTTTTAAACTAAGATTTTCGTTGTTATCAACATTTTGACTGCCTACTGGCGCATTGTGTGATGAACATTAATTTTTTTCAGTGTTTATCTGTATATTATAAGTATTTTTGTATATTATTCATAAATAATTCAATAGTTATCTTAGTTCCCATAACACAAACAATATTGTATGTATTGTCATAGTATATTTATTTATTTATTTGAAAGAGTCTACCTGGTCTAAGAAGCCCACAACAAACTTAGCGGGATACTCTTTTTTTCTCACATCTCTTACTGCTTGTGAAACTGTCTTCTAGAGAACTTCAAGCAAGTAGGATTGTGTGATCTACTTATATACTATAACTTAGAATCCCATGTGGATTGCATTGACCGATTCATACCGAATGTTTAGTTTTTTAAATATTATCGCTAAAACAAATTCCCGGTGATTTATTTAACATAAGGGTATGAATCGGTCGCGTTAAACCGTTTTCTATGTAGTCTTTCGTTGTATCACCAAAGTAAAAATATTCACTTGCAGATTAATTCTTTAGCTTGTTTTGTCTCTTTTAGTAAATGTTATCTACCGTATTTGTTGTTTAAAATTTACTTTTATAAATAAGCCACACTTAATTTCTAACCAAATAAATTGGATCGTAAATTAATAAAGATTCTCCTACTTCAAAGCAAACATAAAGTAAAAAAAACTACTTATTCAAGTAGTAGTAGAGCTAATTCTGACAGCTCGTCTGGGTCAGCACTACGGCAATGATTATTTCTGCTGCCAAGCAGCATGGTTTTTTGCTCTGTTTATAGGCAATGGTTTCACCACTTACTTACCTTCCGGTGGGCCATCTACTTGCTCCGTCAATTATTATTATTAAAAAAACATTCAAGTCAATATGTGAACCAAACAAAATTAGTTTTTTTTATTTTAAAGCGAAAGCCACACCGTGGCTATCAATCAACCTGCTTCCGTAACGGCTTTCAAGTTTGCATCTTATGAGCGACCAATCAAGGCTCTCGCTCTAACAAGCGCGTCCTATGATTGGTTGCACGCAGTATGCAAACTTGAACATACAACTTGTACATATGAGTAGACTAACTTGTACATATTAATAAATTGAATGTAGTGTAGTTTATTTTTACTTACCTATCTTATAATATAAACAATCTTTTCTCTCTTTTTAGTGTAAAGTTTATTTTTAAAGTTAAAAAAACAATAAAAACATGTTTCTAAGCAGAATATATCTTTTGATTTTTTTGGTTTTATTGGTATTTTTTAAAGTATGTTTTGGTAGTAACCAAACATATTTCTACTAAAGAGTTACGAAAAAATTATTTACAGTATAAGGCAAGTTAGAAAAAATGGATTGTAGTAGATCCATCTCACGGAGACCGTTTAGCTAAGGGACCTCCTCCTTCCACGGACGGAACCGTTTCACCGTTAATCTGCCATTTTATATGTATGACGCAGTAGATTTGAAAACAACACATATAAGCAATTAACTGATATAAAAACATTAGCTGATCTTTTAAATACTACCTCTGCACTCGTAAGAAAGTAAAACAGTCTTCGTGAGATATAAGCACTATTAGAACTATTCTTTTTTAAACTTCATCTGATTCTTGTTGTTTTAGAGGATCCTCTAGTTTTTTTCCCTCACAATTTCTTAATAGTGTAGACTTAGAGCTTGAAATCGAACTAACATTTACTATATTTTACGCTGTTCTTCGCTTGTTTAGTTTGCACTTATCTGTTTCACAGGCACGCCGCCGCTCGCCGCATCACTTTCGGTACATGATTTTCTTTTATTAGTAATTTTACTATTATAATTTTGCATCTTTTATATAATATAACTAAAATCTTGCATGCTTGCTACCTCATGATAATATCAGCATATTTAAAATAAATGATCCGTCATGAAAGTTGAACAAAATGGGCCGTCACTGCGCAAACTTGTAGGAGCGATCGAAGTCGGATGTGGCTCTTAATAGCACAGCAGCGATAACTTGAAATGTGTTTTCAGCAACAATAGGTTAGACCCTTCAACGCACATTGACAACGCGAAGTGAATGTTGCGGGCTTCGTTGCGGGTGACCTTTTACTTATTGAGTTCGCCAGAGGGACAGAGTATAAACTTACTTGTTTTCCAACAAAACGGGAATACTAGAACTAAAACAAACTAATACAAAACTTCGAGTCACGCTTTTAGCAAGTAATCGACCACGTTTTCGACTTTCGTGACGTGTTTCCTTATATTTATATTCTTGATAAAGAATATAAGATACTCTGTTAATTTATTAATTGATTTTATTGTATAGAAAATCTTATAATCATAAAGGAATTTTTGAGGTATTTTGGTCCTTCCAGTCGGGTAATCATTATTTTCTTGTAGGCCGTACTTCGAGGAGAAAGCTCGAATAAACTCAGCATTAGAAGCCCAGAAAGCTCGAATCCAAACCCTGGAGGTACAAGTGGCGGACGCGAAACAGAAATACTCTTCGGCTTTGAGGAATTTAGAGAGGATATCCGATGAAATACATCGGCATAGATCGAGAAGACAGTCCACTAGAAATGGTAAGTCATTTTCTAATCAGGGGCTTCATACGCATACGTTCTTCTTCTTTTTATGCCTGTCCAGTACTGGAGGTCGGCCATCAGCTCAGCGTGCTTCTCGCGGTCTGGTGCCAAGTGAAACAATTTTTCTACGTCAGCAATGTTGGTATATTCACAGATGCTGTGCAATCAGGATTTCTTTCTCCTTCCAAAACGTCACTTGCCTTCTACTTTGCCCATCTTTATGAGTTGGAGCTGTTGGTATCATGTCTCTCGTGGCCTAGATGTTCGACAAGTGATATTTATTGCTGAGTATTGCCCATAACCTATTTAGTGCTAGAGGTGTGTGCCCTGGATCGACCTTTGACTACATCTTTGAGAATGTTAAGGGAAACTCTTTTCCTTCACCGTTAAATCAAGTTTACTTGCTGAAATCACCCATAAACTATTTAAAGTTAGAGGTGCGTGCCCCCACGATCGTCCTTTGACTATACATTTGAAGGATCTCAAGCAAGCATTTTCCTCACAATGTTTCCTTCACCGAAAGTGCAAGTGATATGTTCCTTAAAATGAAAACGCACATAACTCCGAGAAGCTAGAGGTCGGTCACCCCGAAAAGTTAGTTGTAACAACTAGGCTATCACCGCTGAAAAAAGACTAGTTGGACCCTTTGTTCTTGGATTGCTATGATTAATTATCAGAATTATTCTTGAAGCGATAAAGTTTAAGAGTTATTGATTTCAGACTTAGACCGTTCAACAATTACAGACACTACAAGCGAGTCCAACGCCAGCGAAACTCTTGAGGAGCTCTGCGCGCATAACAACGATGAAAATGTGCGCGAGTGGCTACGACGGGCGGACAGGAGTGATCCGGACACTTGGACTGAGATCGACCTGGACTATTCCAGCCCGGAGGAAGTAAGATTTTGATATTTTTGTTTGATGTGTTGAATGTTTTCCAGTGTCTGAGTGTTTATCTGTATATTATAAGTATATTATTTATAGAAAACATAAATCAGTCATCCTAATAACCATAACACAAGCTACGCTGACTTTGGGGCTAGATGGCGATGTGTGTACTGTCGAAGTATATTTTTTTTTTTATATTATATTTGTTGACGGTTACATTGATTGATTTTTTCATACGACTTGATCGATATGCGTTATTATATGAGCAGGCCTTTTTTTGTAAGTGTAGTCTTATTTTTGGGACTTTTGTGTTTAAATATACTGGTGTTTGAAAGAAGGGGATGAATTTAAACTTTATATTGATTGAGTGTAGTGAGTAGTAGAGTAGTGTAAAGAGGTTTGTTTTGGTGTTCCAAAAATGCTTAGATAAAATCCATTCAGAATTCAAACCATCTATATGTTTTAACATAAAACTGATCAGTTTTTCTGTGAAGTCGTGCACAGGTAACAAAAGGTTTTTTTCCCGCCTAACTCGGTATTTTTCGCAATAGTAACTATCTCATATTTTCTAATATTAGATTAAATATTCTTTTATCAGTATTTTCGAGCCAAACTTTTAATTTATCGACTAAAATTTGCTGTCCGAAATCCGAAATGTAAAATACAGAACCAATACTTTCCATGTTAATAGGGGCGGTCTAATTTCAGAAATGTCTATATGAATTGAGTGAAATAATCATTCTTTTATGAACAGATCAGTTTCGAAAAATGCTCTCTTCGACCACGGTCGACACCAGAAAAATCATCACCTCCCAGTCCCATGGAAACCAAAGTGTCAGCGGCTTCCCCAAGGCGCATCATCAGGACTGCAGACAGGAGTGCAGCCATACGCGCCGAGTTGGAGAAAGGTAGACGGCAGAGTCTAGATGCCCTGTTTCATGATACGGGAGAAAAGGTCAAGGAGATGTTTCAAGGTGAGTTATGTAATGCCTTCTATTGTGTCTCCAAAGTGTATCACATTGACTGTAGCTTTAGTATAAGAATTGCCCGCCCGAAATCGAGGAGCCGTTTTCGAGTATAGAAATACTTAAACTTTGGAAGAAACTGGATCTTATTTGCATTTTGTTAAAGCTCAAATTTGCCTACAATTCTTTAGCTCAGGCTTTTGACAGAACGTTTGTTTAACAAACATTAGAAGTACAGCGTTTGCGACTGTATGTGGTGGGTTTTATTATACCGTCTCTCAAAGCAAGCAATGGGACGTTAATAGGCTTCGGATGATGATGGTGATGTATGTGGCAGGTCTATCGCTGTTCGGCGAGCGCCGCGGCTCGGGCTCCGCTCCGCGCACCCCGCGTCGGTCTTCGCCCCGCTCCCGCCGGTCGCCGGCGCCCGATGGAGCTTCATCCACTTCTGACGAACGGTACTCCGACACCGACAGTTTGACCAGGTCAGCTTTAGTAAAGTCTGGAGCCCAAACCTGCTATTACTATCGTGCCTTTGTGGTCGATGTATGTTTTTAGTGTTCCGTACCCTAAGGGTAAAATAGGACCCTATTACTAAGACTCCGTTGTCTGTCTGTGTGTCTGTCACGGTTGTAATTTCACATAGATATATTTCTGTAGCTGCTAAACAACAAATACTAAAAAACAACGAAAAAAATATTTAAGGAATTCCAAGGCATACAACGTATATGTTTTTATTTAACTCAACTACATGTTATGTCACCTGGTCATAAGTGGCGATGCAGCCTAAGAAGTTAGCGGGCTAACCTGTTAGGTCGAATGGTAGTCGTACCCCTAATCGGTTTCTACGCGACATCGCGTACACATTTGATCGCTTAGCAGCACGTCTTTGTCGGTTGGGTGGTAACTACCCACGGCCAAAGCCTCCCACCAAACAAAACAATTACAAAAATAACACCTAAACATTTAAAACGTACGTTGCGTCCTTGTGGTCAATTGGTCACCTTTAATACTGTAACGCTGATTCTCAGTAAGTAATAAATAAATACAAATAAATAAATCTTTATATCCTCATTGCAGTATGGAAATGCTGACTGACGACCAGATAGCTTCACTAATGTTGGACGCGCAACTAGAGGCTGTGTGCGAACGTCTCGCCGGGGTCGCCAGAATTCCGCGCTCACCGCAGTCGCCCGAAGCTCGATATTGAACCTTAACCACTTCCAATTAAGGTACAATTTAATACGAAGTCGTTTGAAGGTCACCTTCAATTTCTATAAACCCGAATGAAGTTCCGGATTGTAAACCTTATTGGATGGGTAATAAGATAAGAAGTTCGATGTGCAAGGATCTAGCAATGGATGTCTTAAACTCTATGGTTTTAGCGGCGGAATAAAGCTTACATCGCTACTCCTGCATGGATTAGAGACAAATGGATTTCCCAGCACGAATAAACTAATCGCAACAGGCACTGAATATTAACCTGAAATGTGTTCTAATTGCGTTTTAAACTCTACAATATGGTAGAATTATAAAAAATAACACCAAAAAAGAATATTGTGTTGCGATTTACACATAATAGGATAAAGCAACATTAAAATAATAAATTACCTTCATTTTCCTTTTGAGTGAGTAATTGTTCATTTCACGCTTTATTCAAATCACAATAGCATATTTACGTATGCTGGACTTGTTAACGTACTAGGATTTCATAAAATTCCACGGGTTAGTTCTCTTAGCGCCGTTAACAAGTAACGTTCCACCTAGATTGCGTAAAGTCGTATCACCTTAATATAAGTTTCACGCTAATGCAGAAGAAAATTGTTTTTTTTTTTCAATTTGCGTGGTATTTGTGAGATAAACATGAAAGAACATTAACTACTGCCATTTTTAACCCTTTCGTAGCTAGAATATTTATTGTAACCATTTCTTAAACAACGTAGTATTTTGGTCCTTCGAGCCGGATACGATTTTTTTTTGCATAAAAATGACATAGCCTTAGGGTCTCAAATGCAATAATAATTGTTATATATAATTAGTATATTTAGAAGTAAATTATAATGGCTAACCAGGTTCTGCCATGGATAAATCTTGCCATAGTTATTTCAGTAAATCACAGCCTTTTAGTTCAGCTAGAATAAAAATACTACTTTACATTAATTTTAAATTTACGCACGGAAATCACATATACTTTATTTTATAAAAATATTGAAATAATATCTGTTTATCCTTTTCCACTTCTACTTTTTTAGATAAAGAAAAGGTCAAACAAAACTATACTTAAGTGTTGATATTAGAAAAATACGTATAAATAAAAGGAATTGAGCGCTTATGTCAATAATTATAAGGTACACATTAGCTTTTACATTAGCTTAGACAACACCGGCAATAAAATGATAATAAAATTGTTAGCGCGTGCGTGTTTTAGATTGCTTAGTGCTAATTTAGTATATGTAGGCCTATTAGAAGACTACTACAGTCGAAGGACAATCTTTAAACGGAGGATGCAATATGGAGTGTACGTTTATAGGTACAGATTGTTGTATATAAATACTCATTTATAAAGCAGACTAAATAAAACTATATACGAAATAAAAAAATAACAAAAGTACAAGGCGGCCTTATCACTTACTAGTAATTTCTTCCAGACAACCCAGGGAATGATTAGTTTATCATAATTTTAAAAAGACTAAACTCATAATTTTCTACATATTTAAGTTGGCCTATAGAAGAAAAAAAAATTTTGAGTGAGGAAAATTAATTCATAATTCGAATTATGTAAATAATTTAACGAAGATATGATGTTATAATCCCTCTTTGCATCATATCTTGCACTAAACATCCCTTTGTATCAAAAGTTTGATTTAATTTAACAGTCAAATAAAGGTGATACATATTTTTTTAATTAATCTCATATTTATCTAACAGTATTATTTTAGGCTTAATTTTTACACTATAAGTATTTATTTCACATTAATTACGTATTCTATAGGACCTCGCAAAAATCATAACAAAACCATCCTTTGATATTGGCAAATCAAATTTTTGTCTTTTTTGCACATGCATACAAAATCCTGTACAAAACACCTGTCTAAAAGTTGGCAATGCGTTTAGCAAATTTAAGATACATTTCTGATAGGTACTGTGTTTAAGAAGATTGGTTGTCTTCCAAAATAAATTATATTCGTTGACTAAAAATATATTTCAAATATTATAATATCAATTATAGAGTATGTTAGAATAAACGCCTTTACACTAAATTACCTCTCGCACGTAGTAAATGCATGTTCGTAAAACATGCCTTGTGATTTATGTGACCGTATGGATCAGCAACATGTTTACCATTGCATGAGTTCGCAGAGGCGTTCACGACTGTATCGCGGTCGTGTTGCGTTTTAGTTGCGCCTGCGCATAATAATTGTCGCCATGTATAATGATTTTGAATTGTAATTTATCCTTTCCACTGACAGATTATGTGCCTAAAACTATATTCATCGTACTAAAATAAGGGCACAACGTACAAGGAATAAGGCAGAGATACTGACTATCCTTTTCCCTCGCGAACGCTCATTGTATTACATCATAGTTTGTTACCAATTTGTGTCTCGACTTGCTGGTTTTATTTTACGGAATGTGAATTTTAAAATATTGAAATTATTTTAATATTGAATGTATCTAATCCACAGATACAAGCTATCTCAGTTTCCGCAATATCAAAGTCCAAGTTTATCGTATGTATTTGTAAAGTTTTAGGTACTTGTTCCCGATTTCAGATGTTATTTTAGCTTAATTTTATTTTGTACAGTTCAGTCAATTGACACATTGATCTTCCCCATTAAAATATTAATATCTATTAATGTTTCAATGAAAACGTGTACCCTACGATATAAATAAGTTTCACTTTAAATCTTAACACCTTTAAACTTTCTCACTTGTTAGGAAAACTACGTATATATCTACAAACACTGAATTTTAGCACATTGGGTAGTAAATTAAAGGGTTTAATATATTTGGTAATGAAATAAAAACGGTTAACTAATTATACGTGCATACATAGTCGCAAATAGTTAAGTGGAATGGCACGGCCAAAATGGAATGAGCAAATGGTTCAAATGTTTTGAGAGTTCCAGAAAAAAATATTATTTGAAATAGTAATCCATTTATTTATCAAAACTAACGATTGCATTTACTGTTAAGTCGAAGCCGTATTTCGCACAAGTACGAACTAGTAGGGCGTGATAACCGTCGAATATCCATGGATTATGCCAACTTAGTGGTTTTTAATGTCTCGAATAGTTTTTCTCTCGAAATATTATGAACCAAATAATGAACATCGTAATCAACTTTTAAGGGTTAAGTAACCCCTAGATTTTACCCCAATATTAAGTAAAATAATTTTGGTCGCGCCAGTACTAAGTCTTAGCGTGATTACACTTTTAAGAGGTATAGTGCGTATCAAAATGAGAATAAGAGAGATCAACTTTTTTTTTATTCCACTACAAGTTAACCTGGTAGTCGTACCAGGTCTAGTGATGATGCAGTCTAAGATGGAAAGGGGGTTACCTGTTAGGGAGTACGGGTGTCGTACCCCTAATCGGTTTGTACTCTAAATCGCTTAGCGGCACGTGTTTTCAGAGATTCAGAAATTATAAATTCCCAAGGGCATTCCTAATTAAATTCACAGCGCTCAGCGTTGCGCCAATAAGGGCGCCAAACTTCCAAACTTAAGAAGATATTTAAAGTTATGGAAATTATTTGTTGTATTAAAAAATAATTGAAACACTAAACTTGTTTTAATATTTACTCGTGCTACTTGATGAAATTAATGAAAGCAGATTGACACATATATTTTAATTTTTGAGCAACGCAACACATTCGTCAAAGTAAAATACAACTTATCTTAAGGTTTAAATTCTTTCGTACGTCTTCGAGATAGTGCTTTTGGCCATAAAGTAACATACAGGTTAGGGCCAACTAACTCGGATAGCACAACAAACAGTTTAGGAACCAATCTTTGCTATGTCGCTATGTGAACAGTTAAAACATTAGTACAGCATTTGTGACTCTAACACAAGTGACTTTAGATGCTTTTTACTTCGATTTTTGTGTTTCTCCACGATAGCAAGCTCTCAAATCTTATACTCAAGGTACGATAGGTAAGGTTAGAAGTTTAGGAGAAGGCATATACGTCTAAAACTCTCTCTTATGATAGAAGGGGTCTGTGTCCGTTTTAATAAGCTTATATATACAATTCAAGTCTTAGAAACCAAACTGATTTCTTGACAATAAGCCATCTTATTCTCATTGGATATGCATATTCTACTCGTTAACAGGGTTTGAAAACGGTTCCCAAAAAACTGATATATATTAAGTTTTAACCGGTTTCGTTTGAATTTGAACGGGTTGATTTGAAACCGCTCTTTAACCAGGATCAAGCACGTGTGCGGTTAATGACACAAATAAAGAACGTGTCTCAGTCTCACCGCCGCTCTGTATAATGCGAGATTGAATTCGAGCAGTCAATGAACCCAGTCAAGGCTCGCACACCAACAAACCGCTTATTAACAGGTTATTAGATTTCGTTGAAAAATGTTAAACTGTTTTCAAGCCCTGCTCATTATTAAGATAATTGTTAACTAGTGCACTAATAAGTAGAACGTTAGTTGGTAAGGATTTCGCTTAAATACGCTTTAGATTGTGCTCGCACAAACGTGATGTGATGCAAACGTGACGTAAGTTTAGATAATCAAGCTGATATTAGTGATAAATAGTTTAATAATAGGTAATTTTTAAAAGTATCGAAGAAAAAAGTATGAATGCGTCATTTTTTTTAAATTAAATTAATCGAAATCAATCCATGACAAAATTACACTAGATTAAAGGTTCCTTTGATTTTTTCGGTCATTTTATTTATATTAAGGTTAACTTTTCTTGAAACGAAGAGACTTTTTAGATACTCAGAATTGAAATTCATGCATGCATTCGGCTTCATTCCAACACACCGTTTAAAAATAAATGGCCCAAAATTACAGTGGGATAAAGGAATAAAAAGGTATATAAGACAGCTTTGTAAAACCATTTATTTGTAATTGCTTACTGAGTTATATTAAAAAAAAGACACATGATTTTTATTTTCACCAAAGACCTTAATCATTTTCAGCAGTGACTTAAAAGTGTTCTTATTTAAATTGACAATTTATTATTGTTCTAAAAGTTTTAGAGTAAAAATCACAGTTTTTTTTAAAGTCCGATTTTTAAAATAAATTATCAAATCTTAAAGCACCTATCAATTATGTACATAGTTTGAAGCTTCATGTAACATGCAAGACCGTAGTCTAAGCAAAACATATCCAATATATTTTAATAGACATTAAAAGTGCGGATTATCAACAATTTTATATCATAGGTTTTATTTTATAATTTGTTGAATTAAACAGTATTAAAGTAAAGCCAGGGTTACATTAGACTACGATTCAACTTGGGACATATAATCGGCGAACTGTGTTTGTTTCAAAACTACTACTGCAGTTGTAACTAATATAAATATATCTGCACCATACGCGAAACATTTGTGTAATATTACCGCTTGGACGCTACCACCTTATAACTGTAGTCATTTCACACACGCATTGAAATAAATGTGTTCCTATATTTTTCCACCGCCATATTCCATAGCCACAAACTTATCTTGCCTGGTAACAGCTTTGCTGGAGGTTTTACCCACCGGGTCAGATAAGTTATATGGCCATTAATTATAAGGGGGATATATGATAGTAAATAGATTTTTTTCAGATATGTTTGTGAAAAGAAATATAAATAGAGACAGTCTAAAAAAAGAGATAGATGTATCAAAGCTGAAAGCACAACATTCATGTAAAAAGAGCAATAAAAATAAGTGTCACACAGCAAGCCACACTATATATATTTTTTTATTTGCTCGCTCAGTCGATCCCGACGATTTCATGAGTATTTGAAATATAATTAAAAACGGAAACTAATAAAAAATTAACTCGCTGGGAGACGAAAATCACACTGTAGCGAATCGCAGTCTAATGTAACCCTAGCTTAAGTTCTATTTTTTAAAGTTATTTTAAGAGTAATAATAAAATACGTTTTAAGTTTAAATACTCGATTTATCAGTTACGAAATATAGTTTATTTAATTCTGTTAACAGTTGTTCATGTGTAGATACTCGTATTTGACTGAATTAAAGAGAAAAAAATATTCTCTTATGAACATCACACACGTCTGTGTTTATAAAACGATCAAAGCAATCTCGTTAACTTTATACATTTATTTACTCTCATGAAGATAACCCTCTTCTTGCCAATGAGTTCTCGTAAACCGTTGAAGTATTTATTTTTGTTTTATCTTTAAATATGAAATACAATAACAATTAGAAATGCGTATGAATATTTCTTAATTATTATAAGGAATACGCAAAAAATAGCTTTAAAACGTTATTTATTTTGAGCATTGTGATATTATCTGTACAAACGTTAGCCATAACACAGAGTTGTCGAGCTTGTGATAAATGTGTGAACTTTGTAGCGTTAAAATTTAGAACGCGCCAAACTTTTTGACCGCTCTGAATTTGCAACTGCGCACGCTTTGCGCATACAAACAGCAACTTGGCAGTTAAATTAAATTTCGACAGTCCACTACTTTTTGTCACCGTTGATGTACTCTTCTACTTTTGAACGATCACGAAGATTGGTGCGTCCCATAGAAATCTTAACAACAGACACTGGAAATGCCCTTTAGCACTTTAAGTATGGAAAACATTTGTACCCGAACGAAGGCTCTCAACTGCCGTACCAGAACGCCTACGCTACGCGCTGGGAAACATACATTTAATTTTAATTTTTTCTATAAAACAGCTATACATTTTACATAGTTAGTACCTTAGTTTAGATAATTCCAATAAGCCAGTAAAGTTTTCACAAATTTACAATTTAGTACATTTTCCGATCGGTTAGATGTGCTTGTTTAGAGCGTAAGAGGAAACGCAGTTTTAAAATTACAATAAAGTTTGTAACTGTTACTAATGGCTTGTTTAGTTCGAGTGCTCAGAGTCTCGTTCGAGGCGACAATCTGACGTGTACACAACATTTCTAGTGTCTTGTTATTAAGACATCTATGGTGCGAACTATATAAGCTCGCGCGTTTATTATTATAGCAATTCCATATGTACATATTGTGTTGAATGACTTGCCTTGAGATGAATAAATGTAGTTATAAATATATACAGTTGTTTCATTAATTTCCATCTACAATGACAATCCCGCATAGGAAACGCAAGGTTTATAGACCCCACTCGGTAGATATGCGACTTCAAGTCGTTGGGCAAAAACTGCACAAGATTCTGGAGAATGTCCTTATCAAAGTAAGTAGATATCCATCGGTTGAGTTGAAGTTGATTGATGTTATCGTACACTACCTTCCCACTTTTAAGACTTCGAACGAGGTATGACGTAGATTATTGAAATGATAGTACTTTTGGCGTGTTTCAAAGTCACAGTCAAAAATATCTCATTTATTCAAGTAGGCCACTAGGTGACACTTGATGCTTGCGTGTGAGAAGTACACGATAGTGAGATGATGGCGATAAACATATTTGTAACTAAAGCCACGAGGGTTCCAAACGCGTCCCAGTCTAAGAAGAAGCCCACACCAAACTTGACCAGGTGTTTTTTTGTTATATCACCATCTCACATTGTCATAAAATTACCTATTAGTTTCTAAACTCAGATGATCATGACAATTATTGTTATTACGATTAGTTTACATTGAATTCAAATCTTATTTTTTATTTATTTAAAGTTTTATTCATAGATTTAGATTTGAGATTTAACTGCTCGTAGGTAGGTATACCTACTTTGTTTCAACTTACGACCAGAGACGTATGTTGAATCAAAGTAAACCTTCTTCCTGGGGGTTCAGGCTCCTTTAATCAAATCTCATCATCGATGGTTAAAATTTAAAAAAAACTTCATATTATGTCGATTATCACCAGTTGGAAAAGGGAAATATGTGAAATAGTAAAATGCCCCAAACATATTTCATGATTTTATTTTCAGTACAGTGTTTACAACAGAACGTTCACGGACGGCAAATCCAACATACAAACATATTGCACAGCAAAACAACTAGGCAATAAGCTTAGTTTAATTACCTCGATAAACAATTTTCAAAAATACATTTTTGGTTTCTTTTTCATTTGGCAGCTAAGGGTAGACAGATAGAATTACAAATTATTAATTTGCAAAGAAGTCCAAATATTTCGTTGAATAATAATCGCGTAACTTTTGTTTTTAAGCTTTTGCCCACGAATACGCACGCGTTTGAATCCCGCAGTAATAGTTAGTTTTCCCGGAATAATAGGGTTCCAAGTTTTAAGGATTCAAACTATATGTATGAATGATTTCGCTTCGATGGGACAGCTGATAAACCGTGCAAAAGACATTCTAGTTTTTTATTCCAACATGAAGTTTTATCGGGTACTATTGCAGAATAAAAAAGATTATTCATCTCTAAGATGAAAGATGTACATGACAAGTACATTTACATCGCAAAATACCTATGTGCAATTGTAAAAACAATCCAATTGTTCATTGACTACTGAACTAGTATAAACTGTGTTTCAGTAGTCAGTAAGATTGTCAAGTTGAGTTGATGAGTCAAGTTTCAATAAGATTGATGCAGAGCCATACGTACGTAACAAACAAACAGATTCATTTTATAATTTTTATTATTGTTTTAACCTACACTTGGAGGAATTATCAATTTTATAAATTTAAAATGCATATAAAAATTTTCGGAACCTACAGGTTCTAAACCTGCCACTCTCTGGCAATCGCGGTCTGAGCGCTTTCTCCAATTAAGCTACGGCTCCTACCGTCGATTCTCAAATTTGTATATGTCTTTCTCATCAGTCTTATAGCGACTGTAGCGTCATCTTGTAGGAAACGTTGCAGTTTCGAACTACTTTTTCAAAGGTCCATATTACCGCATAGGCCGCGATTGCCAGAGAGTCGCAGGTTCAAATCCTGTCCCGAATTTTTTTATTTGCATTTTAAATTTATAAGAAACTCTAGACAAAAGACACGGCGAGCGTTTTCGCGGTTTTTTTTTATTCCACTACTAGTTATCCCTCGACTGCAATCTTAATAATTTGCAATATAATTAAACAAAACCTTTAATTTCTGCACAAATTTAATACTTTTTAAATATAGTGGATACTTCCGAACATCATATGGCAGTTTTATTTTAATAATTCATCATGCCTCTAAGTCATTAAGTCGCATCTACAATGTATCCGTATTCACCCTTAGTATACAGATACTCGAAGTGAATTGAAGTCAACTGTTTCCCCTTAGCTTTACATTACTTTCAAGGTGTTGCTTTTTTAAGGATTCGTATACTATAACAGAATAGGTTAAATTATAACTAACAGTTTTATTTTTTAGTGTTTTTACCTACTTGGAGGAAATATCAATTTTATAAATTTAAATTGCATATAAATGCATATATGGACTTTGAAAAGTAGACTGAAACTACAATGTGTTCTACTAGCTGGAGCTACAGTCGCTATAAGACTTATATAAATTCTGAGTCGCAGGTCCAGTCGTTTCAGAAATTTTTATATGCATTTTAAATTAAAAAAAAAATTAACTTACACAAACAATTAGAATAACGGATAAGCTATCACAATAAATTCACTAGTTTGAGCATGAATGTTAATTTTTTACAATATTTCTGGACCAATTCGTTCGCACACAAAACTGAATTAAATATATCTCCAGTTTCTCTAATCATAAACATTGATCAGTTAGTTCTAAATGAAAATTATTTGATTAAATTTATATTACGATGATTTTAATAATTACGAAGCAAAGCGGTCAAAACAGGTCGCATTTTTGCATTGACAGCTTTAAAGTTGATCATTGATTTGACCAACCTTTCAGAAAATCGGGATCAGCGCAATTCTCTACATACCGCATTTTTATAATTTATGCTCACAAACAATACTTTGAAAGTCTAACAGTGCTTTCCATAGTATAGGTTTCAACAACAGAGTTAGTGAAAAATAATGTTTCGCAGGATATTTTGATAAACTTTTATATTTCACTACAAGTCAGCCCTTGACCGCAATCTCACCTGGTGCATTCTAAGCTAAAGATGGAAGCTGGCTAGTCTAGTCTAGTTATGCTACCCCCGAACACCTAACCAGTTTCTACGCGACATCGTACTGGAACGCTAGATCGCTTGGCGGCTAAACTTTACGGGCAGGGTGGTAACGGCCGACGGCTCCCACTTAACCAGAGAAAATTCAGAAATTATAGATTTCTAAATGCCAGCGTCCGTACCCGGGACCTCCGACTTACAAAACATTTCAATACTGCGCCAGTAAGGTCGCTAAAAACGTTATAAGTTTGACATACACTATAAACAGAAGTTCCATTTAGAAACTAAAGCGTTGTTTGTGGACAGGGAGTTGGTGATATGAATTTAGTTAAGTATATTTTGTGGCAAAAGAACTGGCACCTTTAAGGCCTATCGGCACTTTCCAGTGTTGACGCTAATGGAAAAATGTGCGGTTGCACACCTGTCGCAATTTTATATGGTGATGGCATGGCCACTGGTTAGCAACTGAATGCTCAGTGTAAGATTTTCTATTTATTCGAGCACGTAAAAGTTAACAAAGATTTGTATGGAATTTAAAGAGCGCCATCTAGTGACAATATTAATATATTATGAGAAATATGGCAGTTATATTAAACCCATACCCCAGATTTATTTGTACGCGGCATCGTACCGGAACGCTAAATCGCTTTGGGGCACGCCTTTGTCGGTATGGCGGTAACTAGCCGCGGCCGAAGCCAGACTAGACCAGCAATGAATATTTCCCAATATTGTCAATAGGCGGCGCTTTATCGCTTTCATACAAATCGTAGCTAACTCTCACGCGATCGAATAGGTAAACTTAGCTAGAAAATCTCACACTAAGCACGCTTTTAGAATTGTTACCGCATACGGAGACTGACCGCGAGTGGTATGTGCGGATAGACCTTCATCTTAGACTAATTATTTATTATTACAACTTCAATAAATCAATAAAAACTAACAATTTCTTTGGAAACTAAAATAGCGTCTAATAGGTTATTTTTATACATTTTATAAATACTTACTTAAAAAAATAATACCTATCATACAAAACACGCGTCGCTTATTTACATCGTATTATATAGCCCGAGAGCTCGTGGCAAATTTTGAATGGGGGATTGTTAGAAGCTGAATGTTTGTGATAAGATTACTGACTCCGATTAGCAGCTGGACATACATTTGGCGTGTCTAAAAAATATATCTTTTAAAAAAGAATAAGGGTGAAAAGCTGCTAATTTAGTTTAGAGGTTTATGTCAAAAGAATCGGTTATATTAGGTTGCCATACTCTTAGAGGGCTCAGAGCCACTATGCTAATCTGGGGTATCTTTAAGTGATCAAACTAGAGAGAA
This sequence comes from Pararge aegeria, assembly GCF_905163445.1. Lineage (NCBI taxonomy): Eukaryota > Metazoa > Arthropoda > Insecta > Lepidoptera > Nymphalidae > Pararge > Pararge aegeria. The sequence goes on from NC_053180.1 coordinate 3,694,733, forward strand.
TCAAAATAACCGACATAGACGAACGAGCCTCAAAGCTGAAACGATGGACGCTGGGGTCCAAGGTGCTGCGACCTGGCGCCAGTAATTAATGAATAATTAAATAAACGCCGCATTGCTTTGCACCTCACCAAGTGGACAAATGACAACGAACGAGACGCAGGGATCTGTGACCTTGAAATTTTAAACAACCTACAACACTCCGGCCGGCAGTTGATGTCCGTCCGTTGATACATTTTTACTTAAGACTTTCAGTGAGGGCCCTAACACTATGACGTATTATTGCGCACGAATTGCAGTGATTTATAGAATTTTAGACTCCACATTTCGTCGTTAAAATTGCGACGAGATTTCAATGTCAAAGAACCTCCTCAAAAATTCGCACTAGCTCTCTAGCCTCGCCTACTTATATGCCATTATTATAATATTATTCAAAATAAATTACATTTAACAAGTTTAATATAATTTCAATACCAACTTTATATCTTAGGAAAGCTTTTCTAATTCTACTACTTTTTTTGTTAACTCGTACTATAAGAATCAACGCACAATTTTGATATAATTTAATTTTTGAGCATATTGCGACCAAATAAAATAATACTTTGGTTGAAATACTAAAACTTCCGGTCGGACGCTATATTAGATAACAAATAAATAATATAAAATTTAAAAGAAACAAATATACATTTAAGTACAGTAAACCATTAATAATACAAGTCCGGGCATATTTTGACCAAATAAAAATACTTTGTTAACAATGTTTCTTTCGGTCAGAAATGATATTAAAAATAAGTTAATTTATGTAATGAATATTACCTACAAAAACAAACAAACATTAATAAAATAAACAAAAAAACACTTGGAAGATATGTCCCAATAAATAGTTCAAACATAACTGAAACTTCATTTATGTATTAATTTTAAATAGAAAATGTAAATAGGTATTATTAATAGAGATAATTAACAGGTAAAAGAAAAAATTATATTATTATAAATAGAAAAATAGAGAACTTGTTATATTTTAAAGGTAAGGTAAAATGTAAACTCGTATAGCCGTTGAAAAAATGCGTTCGTGACGTGACGTGATAGAAGCAGGCAGAAGAAGAAGGTAGCATCAGCTAGTGTGAAATAAATGAGCAAAAAAATCTTTTTTTATTCACACTGATCCGTTACAATGTTATATCAACTGTTTATTATCTTATTAATGTGTCTAAGTTACAAACGTCAATGACGCATTCATTCAACAATCAGATTACAAGTAAACTAAAGTGGAAATTTTGATTCACACATTTCATACTCGTAAAGATTTCTCATTTGAAATATTGCACATTTCATATTTACGCACACATTCTCTCAGTGGGCAATAGACAATAATATTTTCTTCACAACATTAAACCCAAAGTATTACCTATATATACCTTAACTTAAGAGTTATAAATGGGGCAAAGATTAGGGTACCGCTCTCTGGCATTGTGACTACGCATCGCAAACCTCAGACTTAAATAGTTGTAATAAATGATAAAATAGATTATGCAGTAACACTGTCAAATGGAGTGTAATTTCTGGGAACGTAGTGTTGACATCCTGTTTGGAGACTAGTTTGTCGTCTGTACACATGACCGCACACACACCAATATTATTGTCAATTATTTTGCCTGTGTGGATGCTATTTTGGATACTATGTATGTTTATCAAAAGTGCTTTTCTCTACCGTTCGAGCTTTATAAATACGCTGCCAAAGTGGGCTAATTAGGCCAGTTTTACTAAGCCACCAACATTTTACACTACCTCTTTTTTAGCTTTTTATTCCTTATGAAATCATTGGAAACTGCTGTCAAAATTGTGCGTTTTAATTTTTCTTACAACTTTCTTCTTCAACTTCATATATTAATAAGTTTCGATAGTTTAATGTATTTCGTAACTGTTTGTACTTACAACTAGACTAGCAGGATGCGCTTCAACAAGTGTTTTGGTATCTATAGCTTCCTATTAAAAATTCGAATACTTCCATTTCTTATGCATTATTATCTATTAATAATTCACAAATAAATCTGCTTTACTCAAGTGTGTTGGTCTCCAGGGTCCTTGGAGCGCTGTTTTATAATTGCGTTGCGTTGCGTCGTCACTGCGTTTCCAAGTGCGTTTTCAATACATTTTAAATGACGTTCTACATTAAAGCCTTGCGTCGTTGCAACTTAAATTGCGATAATGCGTTCGTTGCGTAAGGGAGATGTCTCAGTAGTGCAAAAGTAATGTAGCATGTCATTTATATGGAAAACGACGCAACGCAACGCAATAATGAAGCAGAGCTTAAATGTGGCATCACTTTTAGACTTGTGTTGCATCTGTAAGGCTAGTTTTGGCTATATCGAATTAACAGACAAACACAATCGTCAGCAAAGTCGACTAATTTGTGAATTATGAACACCAAATCCTAAAATAATTAATAATTCAATCGAGTCAATCTCATTTCATAATTAATATAAGAATACATTTTATTTGTCCAATATATTTATTATTTTAAACATTTATAATACAATCCAAACTTTGGCACAGTCTTAATACTATTTTTTTCAGTAATGAGCTTTTATAAATAAATTATACTATCTTACATCACAACAACCCGAGGAAGAAATAAGAGCGTTTAGTTCTATATTATCATTAAAATATAAAGGAGTTGTACCGTATTGACGTGATATTTGGTGTAACCGGTCCTTATGTTTCTACAAAAGCCACAGTGCCACAGGTTTTTACATAGGGTTCAAGGCCTCCAAACTGACCAATTTTGTTTTCCGTTGTTTTTGTAGAGAGAACTTCTTTAGCCGCGTTGATCGATATCTCGTTGGGGAGTAACTTATGGGATTGCGTCACCGGTGACCTCGACATGCTTGCGTGGTATTGCGCTATACTAGCTTATACAACGTGTAAATAGAAATCGCAAAAATATTCCAGACGCCTACTACTATATACCTCTAAAGGTACATTTATTTACTGTCTCTGAGACTTATACGTGAATCCGGAACGCTAATAGTTTTTGAGTAAACTATTGCGAAAGTTTTTACTGAGAGAAAATCAGATACAGCCCTAACTTCACCTGCAAAAGTAAAATCAAGTGACTCTTGTCACTATATTAGGTGCGCGTCGCCTAGCGTAGGTACTATGCACGTTTCGGTTTTTTATCTTCAATAGGGTTGTCATAAGTGAGCATTTAGAATTTTTGAATTAGTTTGTACGGAATCATCATAGTAAATAAAAGCTGTATTTGACAGTTTGACAGTTCAAAAATAGGAGTGCTCCGATCGTCACCAAATTACTCGCCAGGTCAATCCGGAGATTCCCTGAAAGTTTCATTGAAATCGGTCCAGCCGTTTCGGAGCCTACACGGAACATACCCACACACTTTCTCTTTTATATATATAGATTCGCCCGCCGATTTGAGTATGGTGTTAGAAGAAAATAAAATCGAGTTTTAAATTTCGGACTAAAAAGATTTTTTTATAACAGGCAATAATAAATCCATATGTATTGTTTGGACTAAAAAAGGCGAAAAATATACAGCGCGGAATAATTTAGCTTTAATTAACTTTGCAATGCTTTGTATGTTTACTAAAAACATTGTTGAAAACGAATTCTAAGTACATCCATTTCACTACGCTGCTTACAATTTTGGTCCGACCCCTCTACGTAAATCATAATTTATTACCCCCTAGTTATCCCTTCCATAAATCGTATATTTCTTAGGAAGACTTATAGAGTGAACTTAGATTCTACTCAGTCAATAGTTCATGCCAGACTGCGTGTAAATTTGTCTAATTTTTAACTGTTTCTTGAGTCTGAGCAAAGTAAAAGCACACTATATATATCTCAGTCTTAGAGCCCCAGCAGACTACCTACTTTTATAGTTATCATTATGAATTAAGTATCGACCCACTACAGACCACAGGTCTCCTTTTAAGTACGAGAAGGGTTCACGCCGCAGTCCACCACGCTAGCAAAAAGCTGATTGGTAGACTTCACATGCCTTTGAATGGATTAATGAATGATAATAAGTAAACTTTTAAAAGTTAGAGGTGTCCGGGATTAAACTCACTCACTCACGAAAGGATTTTTTTTTAATCGGCATTATACTATTATCGGCTTTAAGCTAGCGTTTTTAAAGTTGATTATGATTCGTCACTGAAAATCCTTGCCGAAGTGGACGTTGGGATTTGTAAACGAACAAATCTGCAGTCTGCGGGGACCCTTAATTTGACTTCATCACTAATCCTAAACACATTTACATTTAAACTAACACTTTGGAATGATGCGTTCGATACAAGTCTTAACTATTAATTATCTTACATATTCAACATTTCATCACCACTTCAATCATCACTTCATCACCACATCATCATTTTCATATAAATATTAACATATAAATAAATAGGTTTGACGAGCTTACCCTATGAATTACACCTTAGTTTCATGTTGCATTTCATCTATTTTATATTATTTAATTTTTGTGACGACTTCTGTCATGGCATGGCTCAGCCGCGTAATATCCACAATCTGGAATGAAATTTGAACGTTAAATTCTTCTTTTCATTTTTAATACCTTTCTGTGTTGCGTTCATTAAATGTTATTTACATTTGTAATAATGGAAATTTGGTTCATTTTGACGACTTCTCTGGCGCTTCAGTGAGCACTGTGAATTTAAACAGGCTGTCCCAGGCACGATTCCGGCAGGGCCATATTTTGAATTGTATTAAATGCGAACGTTGCTCCGTGAAACGATGTACCAATAAATACTAATTCGCTTTTATCATTAAAAATCAAAAAAAAAAAAAAAAAAAAAAATTCTTAATTAATAATGTAAAATATTGTTTTTAAAAAAAACCATTTTGAAAACCAGCAAAATTTCAAATCAAGCTTCCATATTTAACATTTATCGAATAAAAACATTTTTCGTCGAACTTGTTATCAGACTAAATAAAATAGTATTACGCTTCTGTAAGAACCAATGTATAAAAAACAGACATTTCTTTTTGGTAGTTTTAAACCACAGAGTAATGTGAGAGTGCTTAATCTATTAATGGTCTGTCAAAAGTATGTCATAAAACGTAAAACAGGGATGTTGTTTCTGATGCCCCGTTAGCTGATAAGGCATCAGAAACAACAGGGATGTAAACACAATTTACGTTTACGAAACAACAGGGATGTTAACACAATTTACGTTTACGAAACAACAGGGATGTTAACACAATTTACGTTTACGAAACAACAGAGATGTTAACACAATTTACGTTTACGAAACAACAGAGATGTTAACACAATTTACGTTAACGAAACAACAGGGATGTTAACACAATTTACGTTTACGAAACAACAGAGATGTTAACACAATTTACGTTTACGAAACAACAGGGATGTTAACACAATTTACGTTTAGGAAACAACAGGGATGTTAACACCATTTACGTTTACGAAACAACAGGGATGTTAACACAATTTACGTTTACGAAACAACAGGGATGTTAACACAATTTACGTTAACGAAACAACAGGGATGTTAACACAATTTACGTTTACGAAACAACAGGGATGTTAACACCATTTACGTTTACGAAACAACAGGGATGTTAACAAAAATTTTTTGAGACTTCATCGGTTAAATTGGCCCTTAAGCTGAGAAAAAATAAATTTCCCCATTTCCCTGCCTCTTATCCTATAAGTCAACAGGTACAAGTGATGAGGTGAATACTACGCATCCAGTAGTATGAGCAGGTGAGTTAGTATGGGAGTGTACCTGAGCGGCTAGCGGGTGAGCGTGCGCAGGTGTCAGGGCGCGGCCGCCGGCTGCCGGCAGTCCGCACAGCTGGCCATACACAGCGAGTAGCGCTCCAGCTGGAAGGCGCCACTCGCCGCGCCGAACTGTCGAGCCAGCCGCTGGCAGCCCTGCAGAACCGTCTCCCAGTCGGCCAGCTCGTCTGAGGGACGAAAACAACTACGTATAGTACGAATAGTAACAGTTATTGGCAAGGGGTCGACCATAAATTACATGAGGTGTTTTTTTTTAATTTTCTGTCCCAGCACGGCTAGCATGGGGTAGGGGACAATAATATCCCTGGGGAAATGATATAAATTTATCTATTGGAACAAGCAGGCGTTACTTTGCGGAAATCCATGATATATTATCAAAATTAAGCTTAATTTGGTATACTCCGCGAAAAGCAGGAGAATGTGTGCGGTGTAATTTATAATTTCTTCAATCCTTATACTCCACACCAATGAATAATTGTTAAGTGAACAATTATTCATTGTAAAGTCAACATCTCCTGAGGATGCTCCGGTTTCGGAGCGAAACGTGCGTAGAGGGTATATTGCCTAAGATCTGTTTGGTGTGGAGTATAAGGGTTGAAGAAATTATAAATTACACCACACAGATTCACCTGCTTTACGCGGAGTATAGAAAATTAAGCTTAATTTTGATAATAAATTTATCTTCTCCCACAGCTTTATCAACTCTCAGAGCACTGGCGCACAATAAACATTAATAAACGGGGGTAAACTTCTCCTATTCCATGTTCCAGTGATGCGCTGGGCACTTTAATTAAATCCCTTGTCAGGGGATATGATTTTTATCTCCCGCCCGTGCTAGCCCACTGCTGGGGGATCCCCTGGTGAGATGTTATGCAACCCCCTCCCCCATCCCTCAATCTCACGTGAGATTTTTCAAAATGTGGGTTTCTTACGTGAACGCGTTGAATTGTTATTGTAAAAAGGACCAATGGACCAAAATAGTAAATTTGTTTTTGTTTCAATCAGGAAAATTGATATTTGCCGAGACACCCCCCCACAACGTAAGATAAGATGAAATTTGACTCGACCCCCTCCCTCCTTAAACATCTCACGTATTTCATGAACGGCCCCTAATCCTGTAGCATTCACTACCGGTCTGCCAACTAGTTCGTAGAACGAGGACACTTATTCTGTACACTTGATCTAAAGCTAAAGTGTCGTTATCTACAAAAACTAAGTTTTGAGATATGAAAGAAAAAGCGCGTATATATAAAGAAACGATGCCATTTGATAAGTAATAAACATATACGAAACTTGAAACTATGAAAATATACATCTTACAAAGCACTTTCGAATAACTGTATTTGAAAGTTTCTAGAGTAAATAATAATTATAGCTGGAGAGGTGATTTTTGGCTTTTTAGTCTAGGATTTTTTTAGAACAGAATGGAATAGAAATGAGTGGATAGAGTGGAACAGACCAGAAAGAATATAATAGGACAGAACAGAATAGAACAGAACCGACTATAACAGAACAGAATAGAACAGAACAGAACATAACAGAATAGAACAAAACAGAATAGAATAGAACAGAACAGAATAGAATACAAACAATATTAAATAAAAATAAACGTTACTTTCGTAAACACGTTACGGGCGTAAACATTTGTAATGTGCATAGGTTATTGGAACTTAATAAATAACTCAATACGACTATAGGTAATTGTGAGATTACAATAATTCTAATATTATTGTGACTTCAACATTAAGAAAACCGTCTAATCACATTAATTAAATGTATTAAATCATAAAGTCTTCAATTGAATTGAATTGAATTGAATTAAATGGAACGGAACGGAATAGAATATTATAGAACAGAACAAAACTATATAATTATACAAAACTGCAATCTGCAATGAAACTCGTGGATTTTATATATTTATATCCAATTAATAATTTAAAAAAAATTATAAGAAAACCAAAATAACTATCGCAATTAATTACGTTAGACTTTATGGAAAAATTATGTTTCGTAAAATAAATGTTCTCACCTATGGCAACGTGTGCAGTGAGAACCGTGTGGTGGGTTGACAACGCCCACGCGTGGACCGAGTGCACGTGCCTCACACCGTTTAGCGCCGACAAGGCGGACACGCACTCACGATACCTGCAACAAATTCTACTTAGAAAAAATGCACGATTTATTTCACTATATATAAGTTAACTAGCTGTAAGATAGATTAGCCTATGTTAGTCTCCGTCTTTTAAACTAACTTTATGCCAGAAATTAAGATGTTAGGTTGCTTAGTTAGGGCTGGGAAGCTAAACAAACAAACGAAAACCTATTCACATTTATAATAAACAGAAAAAATTAAAATACTAAAGAAAACTAACCAACAGTGTTTTGTCCTTGCACCCTACGTCGTCACGCGCGATTATGATCCTTAATTATCTAGCAATAAAGTTATTTCTAACAATAGACCGTTTTTTACCACACACTAAACAGAGATTCAACCAATGAATGGCGTTTGTCATCACGTGGCTAGGAAAAAAAATCTATTTATAAGATTTACGTTAGCACATTGTATGCAACGAAGATGGTGAAAAGAAGTTCAACTTTAGTATCGAACTAATTAATTAATAAAAATTACAATATCTATCACTTATTCAATGATTGTAAATGTTGATGTTGGAAAAGAGCAACTACTGAGTTTCTTGCCGGCTCTTCTCGGTAGAATCTGCTTTCCAAACCGGCGGTAGAGTCACTACAAACATACATACTTGACGTTTCAAAAGTGCTTGTAAAGTAGGCCTACTTGAAATAAATGAATATGAATTTGAATTTATTGTGTGGTTACCGATAATAATAAATAATAAATATACTACGACAATACACACATCGCCATCTAGCCCCAAAGTAAGCGTAGCTTGTGTTATAGGTACAACGATGACTGATGAATATTTTCATACATAAATATACTTATAATATACATATAAACCCCCAGGCACCGAAAAACATTCATATTCATCACACAAACATTTTCCAGTCGTGGGAATCGAACCCACGGCCTTTGACTGAGAAAGCAGGGTCGCTGCAAACTGCGCCAATGGGCCGTCAAAACCGATTGATCAAATAGTAATCGCTTTGCATATTAAAGCGCGAAGACCGCGTTTGACGTTGATAGATCCAGGTCACCGCTTGTAGGTTTGTGGGACCGTGCTTGCTCAGCAGTTTATTTTGGTGGTCTATCGCATAACAATTTTAATACAGTGGAATATCCCAGCGATCGAACCACGAACGTGGTGTAATGGAATTGCGGCGATCTCCACGTTACCTATCTAGATGGCGCCACAAAATCACACATTGCGTTACCGAAGTCTTCGCAATCTAGAGCCATATAGAAATCCCTACTAATATTATAAATGTGAATGTAAGTTTGTTTGTTTGTTACGCTAACACGCAAAAACTACTTAACCGATCCTCATGACACTTTGTAAACATATTCTTGGAAGTGTTAGAAGTAATATAGCATACGTTTTATCCCGACATTAAGCTCTGTTCCTTTGGGAAAGGGGATGAAAGTGCTTTGATAATTCACACCATAACTACGACAAATTATAACCGATTTAAATAATTATTTTTGTACTATAGAGGTTACAATATGTGTTTAATTTTGCCCAAACTGTGGTTGGAGATAGAGAACAGAACAAAGGCTTAGCGATACTGAATACTTTATTTTTTTTAGAACTACAGCTAAATTGAACGCCACATCAAAAAACAAAATCAAACGCAGACGAAGTCGCGGGCAACAGCTAGTATAATTATAAAACACCGTAACCTACATACGCACCTACGCAAATCACCTAACCGATGCACGCAAGCACGTCCGATGTACGCAATGAATGCAACACGTCCGATACACGCAACGCACTCAAGCACGGCCGATGTACGCAACGCACGCAATCACGTCCGATGCACGCAAGCACGTCCGACGCACGCTCAAACACAAAATAATAAATACCTGAAGTTGCTGGGAACTGCCTGCATCAGCATTGCGAGCGCATCCCGCACCACGCGCGCTGACGTCAACAGTACCAGGACGCTGAATACGAAGGTGCATATCGGGTCTATTACCTTCGCCTCTGGCTGCAAAAAACGCCACAGAGTAAGGTGAGTATGCGGACAAACATAACCTTAAAACTTACGCGGCCGAAGTCGCGGAGAACCGTTAGTAAATAATGTATGTAACAATGTGGAAGCTTACGTATATTTTGATGAGTACCGCAGCAAGCAGAACACCGCAACTCTGTATGAGGTCGCCAATAACGTGGATGAGGGCCGCACGGAGGTTTATATTTCTGATGACAGTAACAAAGAATCGCTATATTCGTGTATTATGAAAAACTTATTTTTATTTATATGCTAAGTGAGATAGGTATTTATTTCAATAAACAAAACTGCGAAATCGAGCGATCCGCCAAGATAGGTGAAATGTCGAATTCAAAGTTATGACGTCACGTCTATATAAAATTTTTGTACCGCTTGAACTTCGAAAATATTTGCATATACAACATATACAACGTTTTGTGATTTTAAACTATCAGTTGTTATTTTTTTTGTTATTACTACCAAAATTAATAATCTTAAGCGATCAGGGAACAGGAAAAAATATTATTTTTAAATATAATTTGTTTATATAATAATAAATGAATAATATTTTAAATTGTCCCATAAGTAATCAGGCATGGACCCAGGCCTCACTTCCGATAGGGTATGGCGGTCTTGGAATTCGCAAAATTTCAAGTGTTTCGCTGCCAGCTTTTCTTTCCTGTGTACAGTACACACACTCTTTTTCAAAAAATTATATCCAATTCTTTGGGTTCCATAGAAGTGTCATACTTGGCAGAGGCAAGAAATAGTTGGTCTGCTCTTAGTCCCAGTATTTTGCCGGTTTCTTTTTCTTCACAGAGACAGTGGGACGACATTATTTGCAAAAAAACTTTTGACACACTTTTAGACCAAATGCCATCTAAAAGAGACCGTGCTCGTCTTCTCGCTCTCTCTGCTAAGGAGTCCGGCTACTGGCTACATGCTCTCCCTTCAGCTAACCTGGGCACTATGTTAGACCACACCACTCTATCGGTGGTGATTGGTCTTAGGCTTGGCGCCTCTATAATTCAGCCTCATCGATGCCACTGCGGTGACAGCGTTGACACCTACGGTCACCATGGACTCTCCTGTTCAAGAAGCGCTGGTCGCTTCTCTCGCCATAGCACCATCAACGACATCATCCGACGTTCTCTAGCTACCGCTCACGTACCAGCTGTATTAGAACCTATTGGTTTGGCGCGGAGCGATGGCAAGAGACCTGATGGTATGACGCTCATACCTTGGAGGCTTGGAAGGTCACTTCTTTGGGATGCAACTTGTGTTGATACCCTAGCTGCATCACACATCCAGGCCACTTCGTCAATGGTAGGTGCGGCTGCTTCCAGTGCCGAGCAGGCCAAGAGGCGTAAATATGAAAACCTGGATAGCAGCTTCATTTTTGTGCCTTTTGGTGTAGAGACTTTGGGACCGTGGGGTCCGGAGGCAAGAGCCCTTTTCAAAGAATTATCGAAAAGGGTTATCGAGTCTACCGGTGATCCTAGAGCGGGCAGTTACCTTGGCCAACGAATTAGTTTGGCCATCCAGAGGGGAAATGCTGCCAGCATCTTAGGAACTGTGCCTCGCTGCGGTGGTTTCGAGGACGTTTTAGATTTTATTTAGTTTTTAAATAGTTTATTTTAGGTTATAGTTATGTATTAATAAAAATTATAAATAAATTGTAAATAATAAATTGATATCAACAAAAACCTATAATTTCTGCAAAAATATGATATTTTTGGATATAGTAGATAATTCCGAACATATATATTTTTCAAAATTATCCATTTTTATTTTATTTATTAGGGACAACAGACAGCATGCACAAAAATAACAAAATAGACAGAGCTAAAATTAAAATAGCACTAGCAGTAGACCCACACCCACAAATTACTAAACTTTATATTGAATAAATACACAAAATTACAAAAAGAAAGTTTTGTTATTGTAAAAAAAAATAATATTATTCATCACTTATAACGCAAGCTACTATTAAATGCGACTTATTATTTTTGTTTTTTATCTATCTATATATATAAAAGAGAAAGTGTGTGGGTATGTTCCGTATAGGCTCCGAAACGGCTGGACCGATTTCAATGAAACTTTCAGGGAATCTCCGGATTGACCTGGCGAGTAATCCTGTAAAGTTTGGTGACGATCGGAGCACTCCCATTTTTGAACTGAACTGTCAAGTACAGCTTTTATTTACTATGATGATATATTGTTGGGTGTACATGGGTGTAGTATGATCTTCACCCGCTCGAGAAGAGAATAGAAGAATAAATATGGAGAGAAATAAATGATTTAATATATTATGACACTTAAATTAAAAATTTAATGTAAGTTTATTGTTTAAATAAAATAAAGGAAAATCTAGCCCGGCGAAGCGGGCTGGGTACGCTAGTATTATATATATGCCTTCAATCACCTAGCGGAGGAGGAAGCGACGTGCGCCTCGGCAGCCGCCAGATCCTTCATCCCGTACTCCCCGTTGACCAGGCCGCCATTGCTCTGCTTCTGGTCGCGCTTCCTGAACAGCCGCAGGCCGCGAGACTCGTGGCTGTGCGCGTGCGCACACGCCGCTCCGCCGTGCGAGTGGTAGTGAGCTGGACGAAAAATATATTTTAATCAAATTCAAAGTCAAAAATATCTTTATTCAAGTAGGCCCATGGGTGGCACTTTTGATGCGTACATTAGGTACATGAGAATTACACGGTAGTGAGATGATGGCGATAACCATATTCGTAAACTTAAAATTAAAGCAACGAAAGTTCCAAGCGCGTCTTGGTCTATGAAGTAGCCCGATAAACTTGCCGGGTGTTTTTTTTTGTTATCACCATCTCAAATTGTCATTTTAAATTATTAGAACAGCAACCTGGTTCACACCCAAGCTTGCTTGTTTATCGATTACGTAGTAATAGGACTTTTCTTTAAGCCTTAGTTTAATACAAACTTTGAACTTTTTAAGGGACATACATCTCCAAGATGTCAATGGGAAGTTCATTGTAGAATTTTATGTAACCTATTATATTGCACTGTTAATTTATTCTTACTTCGAATGTATAAATTATTTCAGTCACATTTTTCTTAAATTAAGAATTTTTTTTGATGTCGATGATGTGATCGTTTTTATGAACATACATCAAATTTTCCAAATCGTGACGAAACCTGCATGACTTAGGAGTTCTCCATAATTTTGTGAGAGGATACCCGTGCCCTGTAGTGGGCCGTTAATGGGTTAACATGATGACATACTTAGAAGCAAATCAAATTCATCCTCATCATCATATTCATCACCAGCGTCATCATCATCATATCAACCTATTACTGGCCCACTACAGGGCACGGATCACCTTGTAATGAGGCCCGCTTAAGCGGATGCACTTCGACCCAACAGGAGCTTTTGTGCTCACGGGTCACCTTTCAGAATGAGAAGGGTTAGGGTTAAGGTCGTAGTCTACCACGCTGGCCAAGAGCGGATTGGTGGACACTTTACGCCTTTTAGAACATTATGGAGAACTCTCCTCACGATGTTTTCGGTGAAACCGTTGAATCAAGCGATATTTAAATTGCTTGAAACGCACATAACTTGGAAAAGTTAAAGGTGTGTAGCGGTCTCCACATTACATAACTAGATTGCGCTACAAAAATCCTGCATCGCGCTAGCGAAGTGTTCACTAAGAATGCCTATATATATAACTTCCAAAAATGAATGCACGGACCTCGGTCCCCGAGCACGATCACCCGCTCGGAGGAAGATCTTCCTATTGTTACGGTCGAGCGTATCACCATAGTTCCCTTACAGGTGCGTGCTGGAATTCGAACTCGGGCCCCGAAAGTGAAGTCGAAGTCCCCCGGCATGGTATCTCCGGCGCGCACCACTCATTTTAAGAGTCATGTGCGTTATTAATCATAATCATTTATTTGCAAAAAAACATGTCAAATTATAAATGTTACAAAAAGGTTATACAGAACAATGTTTAGCCCATTTAAAGGCATGCAAATCTTAACTTAAAAATAATTAATAACATTCAGAATTTGATTAATTACAATTAATTTCACTAATGCTATATAATTACAATTCATATTTAATAACAAATTCATTATTAAATAAATTAAATAATAAAAGTTCAACATTAATCATATAAAATATATGAAATGCATATGTAAACTAATATATTCGGTATTAAGAGTGAAAAGGCATCTTCTAAGAAAGCAGCAAAGGCAAGCGCATCATCGCTTACCATCAGTTGTGATTGCATTCAAGCGCTCGTCTATAAACATAAAAAAAAAAAAAACACAAATTAATATAACTTCTTTAACGGTGTACGAAAACATCGTGAGGAAACCTGCATGCCGGAGAATTCTCCATAATGTACTCGAAGGCGTGCGATGTCCACCAATCCGCACTTGGCCATCGGTGGACGATTGCCTTAACCCCTTGTCATTGTGGGAGAAGTGCCGTCGTGGACCATTAATGGGTCGATGTGATGATGGTGATAACAAAAGCCTCACCGATGTCCGAGGCGCAGCCGTGCAACACCAGCGCCAACACCACGTTAAAGGCCACCCCGCAGCCCGACACAAGCATCATCATGTCGGGATGGATGTCGTAGTCGCCGGTGCGGATACGCGTCGCCGCCACGTACACGAAGATGCCGGTCAGCGCCCATATCAGCAGCACCGACGTCATCGCACCCAGCACCTCTGCGGGGTCAACAATTCTAGGCTTGGCTTCAAAGACATTTATATTGCTCTAACCAGGTTGGTCTTTTAATAATTTTAAATGACAATGTCAGATGGTGATAACAAAAAAAAACACTCGTCTACGTTTGTTGTGAGCTTCTTCTTAGACCAGGACGCGTTTGGAACCCTCGTAGCTTTAGTTTTAAGTTTACGAATGTGGTTATCGCCATCATCTCACTACCGTGTTATTCTCATGTACGCATCAAAAGGGCCACCTATGGGCCGAGCCTACTTGAATAAAGATATTTTTGACTTTTACTTTATGCCCGACGGACAAGTAAGTAACGCCTAATCAAATTACAAACCTAGGCCTTTCACTAGGAAACCCATATAATCTATAACGTCCGTTCTCGCTCATGCTGTCCTAATCCTAAGGTTGCCTGGCAGAAATCGCTACTAAACGATAAGGCCGCATTTTGTATTCTACTGCAGTCTTTTTATTTCTATTATTCTATTATTTCCTCCATAGTGGTGTACAAATAAAGAGGTTAAATAAAATTAAAAATAATAACCTAACTTGTCTATGGTCCTTCCCTATGATAATACAAACATAAAATGTCACGGACATTTGTATTGTAGGCTAGATTCCCGCAATTGGAAAATGATTGTGTAACATGAATGATTTTCAGTGTCTGGGTGTTTATATGTACATATATTACAAGTATATATTATTCATAGAAATATTGATCAGTAATCTTAGCTTACCCCTAACATAAGCTACGCTTACTTTTCGGCTAGATGGCGAGGTGTGTATTATGCTGGGGTTGATTCCACATAACCTGATCTAATCCCCCTCATGTTTTGGTAATTTACAAATGCGGAAACAACTTGTAAGATATTTCTATCGGATAGCTGTAAGCCATTTTTATCAAATAATACAAGTGGATAAAGATTACCAAAAGTCCTAAATCATCTAATGTTAAATGATAAAACGTTAGGGTCTCCACATACGAGACGTTTGAAATTAACGCAATCGCAAACGTTTCTTAAGATTTTAAACTAAGATTTTAGTGGTTAATAAACATTAAAAAAAAAAAGTTGTATACGGTTTATCTTTGGTATACGTAAGTTTGATCATGTGTCCGAGTATCGTTCTCGGTTAAACTGGCTACCAATTCGATCACGTAGGAACTTGCACGCTCTTTGTCTTTTATATTCTATTTTATTTTATCCTCAGACGCCACCATATTTAAAAGAGCGATTCAACTTTCTTGGTAGCAATGTTCAGTGCTATTTGAGGGCTAAGGATGACAACAGGTTGCATGTTCCTGCCAGTCACTCGCATGCGTATGGAAATTCTTTTACAGTCAAGGTGGTTATACTCTGGAATGGATTGCCAAGAGACATAAGACAGTCTAAATCATTAAGCATCTTCAAAAGTCGTTTAAAAGAATATTATTTATCTACGGAGTCATAAACTAATATATTTGCTCTGTATGTATTTGTGTATTGTTATATATTTATATATATGTTTATATGTGTATGTATTTATTTCTGTATTATTTGTATTTGTATTAGCTGTTTATGTATTATTGTTATATATAGTAGATGTAGTTTATGTTATATATTTTTAAAATTGCACTATACCGTTTCCATACTCCTGTTCTTCTTTCATTAAGGGTTGTCTGGAGGAGATCGCTTAAAGCGATAAGACCGCCTTTGCGCATTGTTATTCTTCTTATATTTATGTTTTCAATTTATATTATAAATTGTGTGCAATAAAGAATTTATCTATCTATCTAAAAGTTAAACGGGTACACGATAGTTAAAGTTAGTAAAAAGTTAAACGGATATACGATAGTATATGGGTTTAGGCCGTAGACCAAACGCGGATCGGTAGACTCCACATGCCTTTGAGAGAGGCATGCAGGTTTGCCGCGCGGTGATTTTCTTCACCGTTAAAGTAATATCTTGATTACTTGAAATAAAAACACATATTACACCGAAAAGTTAGAGGTGCCTGCCCAGGATCGAACTCGGTTCTCCCGAAAAGGAGGTCAAAGCCCAAACCGCAAGGCTATCAAAACCCCTTTTATACAACGTGTAAAAGAAACCTGAAATAATACTTCACACACAGGCTTTAGAGGTACATAATGTACTGTCTCAGAGACTTATCTGTGAAACCCAATCGCTCATAGTTCTTGAGTAAACTACTGCCATAGTTTTTACTGAAAGCAATCAGATACAGACCTAACATCACATGCAAAATCAAAATCTAGTGATTAATGTCGCTTTATTAGGTACGCGTCGTGTAGCGTAGGTACTAAGCGCGTGTCGGTCTTTTATCTTCAATAGGGTTGTCATAGAACGTCAGCACTTAGAATGTTTGGCATTAGTTTGAATGGATAAATAAATATGCTTCTTTTATTTTAATATTTTTGCAGCATGGTTCCTTATGAAAATATACTTATGCCCTTCAATAGCATTTCTTAATTCGCTTACACGTTTTATATTTAGTCGGAATTGCCCATGGAAAACATCTAACGTAATAATAAATAAATGATCAATTTCACGTGGAACTCTCTTTATTTCTTTTGAAAAGTCAGTTCTGTCGATTTGCTGTGACTGTATTACCATTTCGCAATATAGATTTTACTGCGAACTAAGACAAGGAATTGTTTTTGTGGTATCTAAGTTTTTATTTTTACAACATGTATTTTCCATTTCCAAATGAATCGGGTTTCCAAATATTTATCCGTACTAAGTTTGTCTAACAAACTGTTTTCTATATTTTATTCTATGCAAATTTTTTTTTTAATCGCCGTATGAAATAACCCTTATGTATCTATCAACAAAATTCTATTGAGTCCTTGATATCGGCATATGTACCTTTATTGTTCTTATCAGTCAATAAAAGGAGATCTTCAGCTACAAGATGATACCGCTTATCACTACTCACTGTGTTTCAGTATATATATTATGTTAAACAACGTGTAAATGAAAACCTTAATAATACTTTAATATTTTATCTGTGAAACCGGAACGCTGATAGTTTTTGAGTAAACTATTGCCATAGTTTTTACTGAAAGAAATCAGATACAGCCCTAAGATCACATTCAAAAGTAATAAAATAAAATAAATAAATAAATATACTACGACAATACACACATCGCCACCTAGCCCCAAAGTAAGCGTAGCTTGTGTTATGGGTACTAAGATGACTGATGAATATTTTTATGAATAATATACATAAATAAATAGCAATATACATATAAACATTTGACATTTGATTTTGAGCTCACTATGCTCCTGTTTTCCTGCGCAGTTTGCAGCGACCCTGCTTTCTGAGTCCTAGGCCGTGGGTTCGATTCCCACAACTGGAAAATGTTTGTGTGATGAACATGATTGTTTTTCAGTGTCTGGGTATTTATCTGTATATTATAAGTATTTATATGTATTATATTCATAAAAATATTCAACAGCTATCTTAGTATCCATAACGCAAGCTACGCTTACTTTGGGGCTAGATGGTGATGTGCGTATTGTCGTAGTATATTTATTATTTATTAAAAAAAATAAAAAAATATGAGCACTTGGAAACTTTGAAACGTCAAGTCAGTCTGTTTGTAGTGACTCTACCACCAGTTAAGAAGGCAGATTCCACCGAAAAGAGCCGGCAAGAGAGCCAGCAGATTGCTTTTTATCAACATAATTTTAGTTTACTTATTCTTTAAAATAATTGTTTTATAAATATAACCTAAAATAAACTATTTAAAACTAAATAAAATCTAAAACGTCCTCGAAACCACCGCAGCGAGACAGTTTCTCAACGCTGTCACCGCAGTGGCATCGATGGCAATTACAATCCTGTCTTGTCTCACAAATACTATATTGTTATAAATATATTGTGAAGCGACCCTAAGTATACATATTTCTTAATTTTTTTTACGGAGGGATTCACGTGGTTTAAGTTTATATATTAGCAGCACAGCTCTTACTATAAAAGCACGCAAAGTGTTTCTACATCAACAATCTGTAAAATTTTTCTGACGGTGTAGGCAGCCGAGCTTAGTTTACCCGCTATTGTATCTATATGGGTACTCCACTGAAGCTTACAATCCAAGGTCATGTGGCATCTTCCATTTTTAGCGATTCTCCGTTTATTATTATATTTTTATCAACTTTATATTCTATCTTTTTCATTTGGTAAAATTAATTCCACTTCTTATTCTTTCCAATCGAGGAGTCATTTTCGCATATCAAACTCTGTATCGTCAAAGAAAAATGGACGTACAGTCGTTTTGGAGTCGCAAATCCTGTACTTATAATTTTTATATTACAAACCTTCAAAAGCCCGTGCTAAAGAATTGTAGGCAAATAATATACATCTTACTTCACTGTTCAAGTATTTCCGTACTCGAAGACGACTCTTGGATTGCGAACGAGCAAATCTTGTACTAAGGCCACAGAACTACTAAGTAATCTAGTTCAACTAGTATTTGAATTAAGAACAACTTACCCGCTCGTCTGTACCCGTACGACATGTTTGCGTTGGGAGGTCTTGCTGCGCAGCGGAACGCGAGCAGAGCGAGCGCGAAGCCCCCGCAATCGCTCAGCATGTGTGCCGCGTCGCTCATCACAGATATACTGCCGGCGAGGTACCCACCGACGATTTCGCATATCTGAAAATTAACAGAGTTTCTCGATTACATCGCATATATGGTATGATGGATAACAGTCGCATATAAACAGAGCAACAATTCGCTGGGCATGTTAAGAAAACCATCCTACAAAGTGCCGGTTGTCCATCGATCTCACGCGTAGGTGTCTTAAGCCTCATGTGCCTTTTAACAAACTGGTAGCCACGCCTTACGGATCAGAACACAGCAATGCTTCTTAGCGGCAGAATTGAGTACTTCTCTGAAAGAGCTCGTCACAAAAACTACTCCTAAGTACCAAATACAGACACATAACTATTTACTACAGACGCTGCATATTTTTGGGCCCTTTTGTAACAAGGTTTCCCACATCTCTATCACCGCGTGTGTTCAGAAAGAAAATTCTACCGGATATAAACCTGCAAAACACTAAACTCTTTTTCAAAATTTAACTATCGATATTCTATCTTGTGTGAGATAAAAGCAAAGCAGTCTTCTTCAAAGCAACCTTGTCATTAAGGAAATCATCAATTGTAGGTATAATAACCTCGACTTAATGAATGTATTATAAATGATTGTTTACTTTTTGCCTTCCAAAATTACCTTCGGACTCATATTATACACAGCTAGGATTAATACGCTGAGTTATTATAATATTCGTAATAGGTAGTGCTATAAGCTTTTGCTGTACAACTTTCCTTGAAATCAATGCCATGTCAACCACTTATAACACCAGCTTTGTATCAGCTATTTAAGGTCAATGGGGTATGTGCATGCGTCATAAAAGACGAACTAACCTTACAAAAAAGACGCGACCTGTATACGAGACGTACTAAACTTGCATAAAAGACACTCGCGAACTGTATATAAGACGTACTAAACTTGTATAAAAGACACGAGCTACCTGTATACTAAACTTGCATAAAAGATGCTTGGGAACTGTATATACGACGTACTAAACTTGCGTAAACGACACTTGCTTCCTACGAGTATATAAAAGACGTACTAAACTTGTATAAAAGACAATTGTGACCTGTATATGAGACGTACTTAACTCGCATAAACGACACTTTCGACCTATATACGAAACCTACTAAACTTGCATTAAATACACTTGCGACCTATATCCGAAACATACTAAACTTGCGTTAATAACACTTGCTTCCTGTATACCAGACGTACTAAACTCGCATACACAACACTTGCTTTCTATATAAAAGACGTACTAAACTTGTATAAAAGACAATTGCGACCTGTATATGAGACGTACTTAACTCGCATAAATGACACTTTCGACCTATATACGAAACCTACTAAACTTGCATAAAATACACTTGCGACCTATATACGAAACGTACTAAACTTGCGTAAACGACACTTGCTTTCTGTATACGTGACGTACTAAACTTGTATAAAATACACGTGCGACCTGTAACGAAACGTACTAAACTTGCGTAAACGACACTTGCTTCCTGTACCTATTCGAGACGTACTAAACTTGTATAAAAGACACTTGCGACCTGTATACGAGACGTACTAAACTTGTATAAAAGACACTTGAGCCCTGCATACGAAAGTAAAACGTACTAAAATTGCATTTAAAACACACTAGCGACCTTTATACGAGAAGTACTAAACTTGTATAAAAGACATTTGAAGCAACATAATATGTGAATCAACACGTGTGAAATACTCGTACATATATACTTAGTACTTCAACATACAAACCACGTAAATCTCTGTACTGGATTAGTTGGCAAAACATGTACTAGGTACATCTCCAATTTTTTATGTATAAAAACATGGCAAGTTTGATAGAAGTTTGTTGTAAATACATGGGCATTGCATAAATAGCTAGTAGCCTGTCGCACGGCTCACTGGCTAGACGGCTATCAGCTAAACAAAAAAAAACGAAGCAGACTAGAGAAGCGATCAATGCTCCCAATACATTGACGTGCAAATAGCCCCTCGAGACTAAACTAATCGAACTATCTCGGAAAGACCGGCCAAGTGCGAATTATAATCGAGCGCTGAGGGTTCCGTAAGGAGGGCCATGTATGATTGAATAAGCACTGTGGATTCCATACCACGATGGACATGTATATTGTTCAACGTATACAGAAGCGGCGATAAACCTGTGGGTAGGACTTCGAATTCACTTTCGGAGGGCCGAGTTCGAATCCCACGCACGCAGTGGCGTGCATAAAGGGTATGCACAGGGTATGCAGATGATATAAAACGAAGAAAATCTCCAGTACGAGTTATATAAACTTAAGTATAGGCATTGTAAGAGTTATAAAAACCTACCCTTATGTATTTATAACTCGTAATGGAGATTTTCTTCATTTTATATCATCATAGGTGATATGTGTATTGTATCATTGGTGCACTCTAGCTGTGCAGAGTCCACCAATCAGCACTGGGCCAGCGTGGTGGAATACGGTTTCAACACCTTCTCA
This sequence comes from Pararge aegeria, assembly GCF_905163445.1. Lineage (NCBI taxonomy): Eukaryota > Metazoa > Arthropoda > Insecta > Lepidoptera > Nymphalidae > Pararge > Pararge aegeria. The sequence continues at coordinate 3,716,458 of NC_053180.1, forward strand.
TTGTGGGAGGAGACCCGTGGCCTGTAGTGGGCCGGTAATGGGCCGGATATGATGATTATGATGATGATGATACAGTAGCAATAGAGCTTTTTGTAACCTAGCTCAGTCAGGAAATAACTACTGCTATGCTTAGTTCTGCCACCACCGCCTTCCGGTGCAATTATAGGCAAATTAAGCCTGACCCCTACGCGTGAGGTTAAACAGTGCGGCTCTGTGTTGCTCTGTTCACAGGCGATGGTTTTCCACTAACCACCTGGTGGGTCATCTACTTTGTCCGTCATTTATTATTAGTATTCATCATCATCGAGTCTTCTCTCAGGGCTCTAGACCGTAGTCCACCACGCTGGCCATGTGTGGAAGTGTGGACTTCACACGTTTTCGAGAGATCGATGGAGAACTCACAGACAGGCAGGTTTTCTCACGATGTTTTCCTTCAGCGCTTAAACACAAATGATATTTCAATTGATTGAATTAAAAACCCACATATCTCCGAAAATTTAGTGGTGCCGGCCGAGGCTCGAACTCGGTCTCCACGAAAGGAAATCCCAAGGCTTACCCAATAGGCTACCACCGCTTCAGTATCCTACAAGGGTTGCTGTTTTCCTTTCAACGCACGGAACCCTAAAAATACAACTTGTAATATGTTTGCACAGTATATAAACGATCGAAGTGTTGCTGGCATAGAACCAACGATTCACTGCCATTGTCGTCTAAGTTATTTGTCGGAAAGGTTTCTTATTATACATCCTTACATAGCTAAAGTTATGGTTGTAGAAAGATGCCTGGATGCCAAGTGTTTAAATTTTCTTACCACGTTTACTTATTAGATCGCGTGACAGTTAACTACGATTTGTAAGGAATCAAAAGAGCGCCATCTATTTTCAAACAGTATTGTCACTAGATGGCGCTTTTCGATTCCATATAAGTCTTAGTTTACTTGCGTGTAAGTCTATCGAATAATTTAACGTAGGTAGAAAATCTTACACTAATCTGAATGATAGGGCCCCCCCCTAGGGCCCCATACATTATCGTCATTATATTATGATTAATCTCATAGATTTTTTGACGAGGCACTTACATAATTTGAAATCATAAGAATCGTACCCGTAGCCTTAGTACAAGATTTGCTCACTCAACACAGAGTAGTTGAGTATTAAACACTATATCGTTAAAATAAAATTGACCTAAAATCACTCGTTTAGTCGCTCATCGTTAGAGTCGCGAATCCTGTACTTCTAATTTTTGTTTAACTAATGTTCTGTCAAATGGCCGAGCTAAAAAATTTGTAGGCAAATATGAGTTTTAACACGCTCCCGCGTTTTTAAAAACATTTCACTCCGATGTTCAAGTATTTCCATTCCATACTCGAAAACGACTTTCACGACTGCAAGCGAACAAATCTTGTACTAAAGCTACTGATGATAAGTGATGATTCAGTCAGAGAAGCACGTCCAGAAGGCCATTTAACTTTGATATTATTAATATATAAATAGATAGTATATAATAATAATATATATTATTATTAATATATTAATATATAAATAGATATTAATATATATATATAGATATTAAATAAATGTCTTTAAGCTGATATTAGACAAATGACAGCACAGCTCTGCAAAGGCCATAGGTACAGGCCACAGACCTGAACGGCTGTGCCTTCTAAAATTAAATCAAAAAAGAAGAAGAGGCTGTATAGTCAATAATCTTTGCCTGTCTTGAAGGCGACAGATTAAATAAACAACAGAAGAAGAAGGTAGAAGATGTTAGCGAGATAACCTGTTAGGACTTCAGGAGCATGGCAGATATATTAAACGACATCTTAACATCCATTCGGATAGCGATCCATTTACGGGCGAAGGGACAATCGCGTCTTTGATAACTTTCTTTTTCATAATATTTATGTTTCAGTGGGATTATATTTAGCAGATTGGGCGGTTTTTGGAGATGGGCATGGGCTTTTACATCATAATAATAAAAAAAAACGTGAGTGTACTTATGTACACTCGTAAGAAGTTATATACATCTTTGGCGTAACAAGATAAAAATCTTTTCAAAAATTTTATCTATCGCTTTATTCTACTTTTGTAGAAAAAACTACACTAACAATAGATAAAAGGTATTAATACATTGAAAGTGTTATTATAACGCATTATCTAGTCCAAAAAATATTTCTACGTAATTGAAGAAATGGCCATAATAAACATAATTAAATTTGGAATACTCATTATCGGACAACCACGTTTCACTCAACATTATAATTTAAGATTTTTCTACAATTGAATCAATTCAATCACCGGAATGAGCCCGCAGACTTTGACAATTTAAAGTTCACTGTCAATCCTTATAGCTAACTTCAGGGTGTCGGTTTTTTGTGACGGTGTGCGCGCGCACCGTAAAAATTTACTCTCATTTATTCCGTAACGCGCCAAAAGAAGTATAACTTCAAAAAAATTTATAAACACTGGCTAAATGAGTTGTTCAACTAGAAGACGTACCATAAAAATAGCACATAGAACTAGTGCTGCCAGCAGCTGTGGCACCGCACTGGGCGGTTCTGGTCTCTTCCAGTGGCAATGCTCGTCGGACTCGCTGGGCGGCGCCACCGACACCTCTGTGTAGCTCTCCTGGAACAAGCAAAAGTTCATCTTCATCATCATCATCATCATCATCATCATCATCATCATTTTAAACACAATTGTGTAAAAACCATGTATTTACAGCCACAAGTGACTTAACACGTACGCCTCAGGTTGGTGGACACAGGGCGCTGAAGGACGTTTCCTCGCATGCCCTGCGAAGTATTGCTCTGTTTATAGGAAATAGCTATAGTCAAAGCACTTCTAGCAAGTGCATCTGCTTTGTCCATCAATTATGACTACAATAAAATTGGTTGTCTGTAAAGTCGGCTTACTGATGATAGTTGAACGTGACAACGTCGTAAGAAAATACTGATGGAATGGTTTCATTTTTCAAAAGAAAATTTTAATTTTATTTGTTTGATAGATATTATCGTTGCTATAAACAATTCACACCACATTCACTTTTCGCTGCACTTCATCCTTGCCGAAAACATGTAAATGTATTATTGTATAGAAGCTGTCCACGCGGACGCATCGCTCACTCAAGTAGGAGAGAGACAGATGTCGAACGCGGAGGCCGACTGTGCCTCTTTGTCGCTCGTTCCGCGCTCTCGCTTGCACTTCAAGCCTTGAATGGAACGCCTCAGAGCGAGGTAACGCCGCATTCGTCATGTTTTTTCGTGCGTGCAGCCGGCTCCATCGAATTATAAGACGTTGTCACGTCAAAAAGTGGTGACACTTGTTACGTAGGCATACCCACGGGATAGCCGTAGTATGGCCGCTTACCTAGAAGCCGCCGTATCGCTTCATGTTCAGGTTATGTCGGCGCAACGAATTCCGGGGGTAAGCTTTGAATCGTGATGCGATTTTTTTACCACGCTTCCTATGGGAATTAATTGTAGGACCTAGGCTAGGGAGCTCGTGCCACAGTTCAGTCGAGCATAGTTAATAAGTTCAGTTCTAATATTATAATAATTAATAAAAAATTATATTAGTCTTAACATCTTTTGATTCGGCACCCTGCTGCGACCTTAAATATGTCACTTTGCAATTAACAATCATTTAAGCATTTTGTATATTCATTTTATTTTTAAGCATTGTTAAGAATTTAAAAAAAAAAAAAAATTTCAACTTTATGTGCATTATCTGTGCAAACAGTACAATTTTTTTTATATTCTTACCTAAACTTTGAGAAAACATCAAAGACAATCGAAAATTCAATATAAGTTGTGATATGTAGGTACCTATATCAAAACGTTTCCTGCACCTAAAATTTAAATCCATAACTTGTCCCCTACAAAATTATATTATCAGCAAAATAGATGGCAACAATTTTAAAAAGAAAATTTCCCGACCTTATATTTTATAATATTACAATAAAATTTCCTTATCGTGTCACTTGAAATTATTGACTTTTAATAATGCAGGAATATTTCCCTACATTATTGAATTGAGATTAAGTTTTCAATCAAAGTGCCAAAACCGAACGCATTTCACTTTCCAGCTCAATGGAGCATATATAATATTTTGTTATCGCTCCTTCGATACACTTTTAATGTTCTCAATATACCAGTAAATCGGTTATGCTTGCCTAGTATGATTTGTTGGTAACTCATACGATGTCACCACGGTGTTTTATCGTGGTAGTTTTTAATCAAATTATTGGTTGGCCGCGGCTACGCTGCGTAGAATTTCTGATTTCCCTGAGGTGTTTGCCAGAAAGGCTAGCTCGTATCATGAAAGCAAGCAGCAATTTTTAAAATACGCTAACTTTTCTCAAGTTCAAGCGTTAGGAGGCCACAAACAGACACTTACCTACTATTTATATTATAAGCTAATTCTGATACGCAATGTTTCAAATAATCACGAAATCTCCATCTTCAATAAAGGTTGGCGGGTTTTATCAATTTAATATTGCAGATGTTTGTTACTTTAGTCGTAAAAATGTAATAGGCCCGTTTTGACATTTGAGCAAGACCATAGAATGTAACTTGGAACGAAACTGAAAGAAACAATAAAATAAAAATCAATTACATACAGTGTTTTAAAAAATACGTAAATTTTTTTGGAACGTTAAATAATATGAAAGAATATATCGCGAGTATTCTTTTTGCGCTTACTTTATAGTAGCATGCAATTTATAATTCTTGCGAAACGTTCCGAAAACAGTTATGTTCTCAGTCTTTTTTATTTTATACTAGAGCTGTAACCATTTTTTTACTGAATATCGAAATTAAATATTGTGTAGTTATCTTTACTGCAAAGAATGAGCTTGGTTCTCAAAATGGGTTCTAAATAATGAGTCTGAGTTGATGTATCTGACCAAGCGGCACATGACTGAAGCGTCCCCGCGCGCACTGCGCAGTTTTTCGTTCCTCATCTTGTAAAGTTGACTGTGCGCTCGTTTAAGTTTGATATATATTGTTTACTATTACGTTAACTATGGGTCTTCTATTTTGGACATTAATTTCGCGTTGACATTTGTCATCGCGACGCAACTAGTTAACGGGCCTATTACATTTTTACGACTATAGAAGCTTTTTAACTCTCCGAGATAAAGAAAAAACAAAAAACGATTCTTCATTTATTTCAAGTAGGCTCACTTTATAGTCAATTATGTGTATTTAATGACTCTACCACCGGATCAGAATGTAGATTCTGTTAAGAAGAACCAAACAAAAACTCAGCAGTTTCTCTTTTCCAACATCAACATTTTACAATCATTATTCTATCCTGTTTTGTGGGAGATTAGAGCAGAGCCGACTGCTTCCAAGCCACCTACCCATTAAGATATTATACATTCTATAGGAACTCGCTGCAATAAGTGTGTTTTGGTGTGGTGGTAGACAGCACCAATTTGCTAGCCTGGTATAAAAAAACCCGGCAATTGAACTCAATAATTATTAACCAAAGTCCTAGCATGCTAACTAGACAAGTTAATTTAAGACACCCTAACTGAGAAATGATAAGGAAACAAATTGCATTCATTCAAAGAGCTTGTTTATCTGATCCTTGTATAGCCTGTTCTACTGGAAAAAGGGACAACTCCGGGAAAGATAAGGCACTGTACCCTCACAAAGATGTTACTAAATCGCAGTCATTAATCACAGACTAGGTAACCCTAATGGAGCCTTCCGAAAACTGTTGCAAAAACGAGGGTCGACTAAGAAATGAGAAATGCTTATTCTGCTTGGACGAAAATTATTCCAAGATACCTTGACTTTAAGATGGTAATAACCTTATTTGTTGTCTGAGCTCCAGAAAATGTTAATTTTTTGTTTATAAAATATTCTTTGTAGATTTGTTATTTAAGGCTTCAAAAGATTTTATATACCTCCAAATCCTCGAAATCAAAAGTAGATACGAGACAAATTAGTGGCCTAAAATTTTCTTTGGGAGCATTTTTTGATTAACATTTTTATTCCATAGCTTTTTTGGCAACGACTTCGATGAAAAAAGGTCCCTGATTTGTCAATTGTCTCGTATCTACTTTTGTTTTTATTTATTTTTTCAGCCCTTATATGAATTATCCCTATCCCTAACCCTACTTCCCTATCCCTACTAATATTATAAATGTCAATGTAAGTTTGTTTGTTACGCTTTCTCGCAAAAACTACTTAACCGATGCTCATGAAACTTTGTACACATATTCTTGGAAGTGTTAGAAGTAATATAGGATACTTTTTATCCCGACAATAAGCTCGGTTCCTTTGGGAGAGGGGATGAAAGTTTTTGACGACTTTACACCATAACTCAGACAAATTAAAACCGATTTAAATAATTATTTTTGTACTATAGAGGTTATAATATTGTTTAATTTTGCCCAAACTGTGTAGATCTGATGAATATGGTTGGAGATAGAGGACAGAACTCCTCAGCGGAAAGCAGCAAACCCCTCATTTAAGGCTAAGCGATACTGAATACTTAATTTTTTTTAGAACTACTACAAAATTGAATACCACATCAAAAAACAAAATCAAACGCAGACAGAATTATATATGATTTTGAGTTAGTTTCTTTTTGATGCCATTATTTATTTTAACTGATTTTATTATCTTGTATTCGAATGAATAAATAATCCGCCTTAAGTGTGATTTACATCATACTTTGTAGGTACGTAAAGCATCAAATAATGGTTCAGCAGGTATGGGCTCTTTTCTTTATTCCACTACAAGTTTGCCCTTGACTCTAATCTTAGCTGGTTGCAACTGATGAATGATGATAAGGTGGTGGGGGCTAAACTGTCACGCATATGTCAATTACATTAATAAATAAAATAAATAGTAAAACACTCAAAACACTAAAAAAAACAATAATTAGTTTAAATCTTAAAATTAAACTATTTTACACTTTTATATTATTTAAGGTTCGGAATCTGGTGCACTTTTTGCCAATTTAATAAAAAGTACGTTGTCAGAGTTGCCTGAGCGACGATTCTAATGAGCTTTTTACGAAGCACAGCGTAGAAATCGGGGACTAATAGAAATATGTGGCAAACATCTAAAGAAATATAGAATATAGAAATATCTGAATATTGTTTTAGTATCACGGACTTCCGTAAAGTATCGCCTGCGTCTATCAAAAAAAAACAAAATGATGTAACAATCATCTGCAACAATATACAATTCACACCGGAGCTTTGGCAACATGGCCTCCACAAGGCGTTCCAAAGAAGAAAAAAACATAATACAATAAGTTGATGTAATGATTAGTAAGAGTTAAGACAGTTACCGTAGCTACTTGAGCGTTAACGTTTACCGATATTCATTGCTTATGAATATTGGTTAAGTACCGACTGTTTTATGTTCGCCTAGTATACTCAAATATAAATCATATATTATAACGATTGCGTAAAAAAACAAAAAGAAATAGACTTATTTCATAATAAATACACTGACTTTAGGCGTAAAATTATTGACACTTTTAATTGTACTATCTGACATTTCAATATAAAAATAAAATAAATACTTGACTTCTTATGTTATCAAATATTCAAAAATTATTAAGCTTAAACTTGGACATTGATGTTAATTTTTTTTTTTTTATTATTTTTTTTTTTATTTAATTTGTATTTGAATTTTAATTCTATTTTAATTTTTAAAATTATAACCTTATTAATTAGCAAAATATTTTTAGACATTTATTTTGTAATGCTGATGATTTGAAAATTTTTAAAGCTATAAAAACTCCTTTAGACTCTGATTCTCTTCAAAATGACTTAAATAGCATATCAAACTGGTCTGTTAAAAATAAATTGCCTCTTAATATTAAAAAATGCCAACATATTAAATTTACAAAAAAACGCATGCCTCTTCAAACTTCTTATTATCTTAATAATCTGTTGCTTGACGAGGTGTATACTGTTAGAGACCTAGGTGTTATTTTGGATAAAAAATTGTCATTCAATACACACATAAATCAATTAATCAGTAAATGCTACAAATTACTGGGGTTTGTTTGGCGAAATTGTAAAACATTCAATTCTTGTCTGGCTCTCAAAACCGTCTACTTTGCATTAATTCGGGGTCTCTTAGAGTATTGCTCCAGCATTTGGAATCCACTATATAAGGATCCTATTCTAAGGATTGAAAGAATCCAAAAACGTTTTCTGTTCTTGTTGTCAGTTCATCAAAAAAAACAATTCGTTTTAACCTCATATAGCGAAAGATTAAACTTCTTTAAATTAACTTCATTAGAAAGTCGTCGTTGGGTATCCGATCAAGTATTTCTCTACAAAATTTTAAATAATAAAATCAACTGTCCAAATATTTTGACCAAAATTAAATTTACTGTTCCGCGTAAAAATGCGCGCCTCGGTAACTTCAAACCGTTCGTTGGCAAGTTGTATAGAACTAATTTGGGCGCTCACAGTATCCTGGCTAGGATTTGCCGAGAGCACAACAAGCTATTCCAAGCTACTCGTGCCGACATCCACTCATGTTCTCTTCAGCAATACAAAACAATTCTGCAACAACATATTAGTACAGCTAGTAGATAATTGCCTCGTACATTTCTGTTTTGTTTTAATTTAAGTTATGTTTTTGTTTCCTGTTTTTTTTAACTTCATCTTACAGTGTTTCCTTCGTTACAACAATAATATTATTGTAAACTTGCGAACCCGCACTTGTGTGTTTGTTTTTTCAGATACGCATGCCGGTTTGCCAGTAATTGGGTTTACACTACAACTTTATATTTCTCAATTTTGTAGTCCCTAAGCTTGTTTCAGTGTATAATCTGTTGGTGAACCTAATAAATAAAATAAATAATGCAGTTATATATAAAATGTAATTAATTTTGAAATTATTTGTAAACGTTGTGAAAACCTGTAATAAGCTGAACATTCACTTAGTTCACAACGTAAAAACTTGGACGAGAAAAAATGTATTAGCGGTTGGTTTTCCTAAATAAATAAATAAATACACGTATTATGGGCTAAGGACTTTTGTTGTAGTTTTTTTTAGCTAACCTTATTTTTTACCACGCAGATAACTCACCTGGTGGTAAGTGGAAACCATCGCCTAAAAACAGAGCCAAACTTCGCAGGGCATACAAGGAGCACTTCCTTCAACACGCCGCCCTGTGTCCATTTACTTGAGGCGTAGGTGTTCAGCCTTATGTGCCTGTAATAACACCGGAAACCTCGCCACTCAGACCGGAACACAGTATCAAAACAATGCTGCTTAGCGGCAGAAATAAGCACGGCGATAGAACTTCCCCGGACGAGCTTTGTCCCAATAAACTCTACTACTAGGAAATCATAACACAGTCTTCCTGTCATAAAAAAGTTTAAATGTTACTATCATCATCAAGAGCCTTCAACAGTCCACCGCTTTACTAAATGCCTCTGCGAAGGGAGGGTTAGCACATAAACACCACTGGACTGGTTGGTGAACGCAGAAGATGGTAGTGGCACAGAGAACCCTGCTATTCTTTCTCCTAAGTCGACAGCAGCCGCAGGAAGTGGGGGGGGTGATGACAGCTGTATTCTGATCTGCCGTCCCCACACAGCACTATAGCTCGAGAGAACACTTTTAACATTTTTATTATAACACTAGCGGTCCCTCGCGACTACTATTTTCTTCTCGCCGGAGTTTAAGTCAACCTTAAAAGATAGACATATGCGGTCGCAGACTTTTTTAGAACTTTTAAAGGGAAACAACTTTGCCATACATTAATTTATTGAAACTTTAAACGTTTTCTCAGCGCACGCAGCGGAAGTTCTTAAAAGGGAAAAAAAACCCGATTTTGAAACATTCTTAATTGGTGCTATGCTTCTATTGGTCTCAGCGTGATGATACATATATAATCCTTTCCTGATAAGTAAGCTGTTCAACACTGAAATATTTTTTTAAAATCGGACCAATAGTTCCCGAAATTATCACGTTCAAGTAAACAAACCAACACACTCTTCAGCTTCATGTATTAGTATAACAAGATACTCAGTTTTATATCTCACTATAAGCTATTTTCACACTAAATGGCATCCTGGAGAAGAGACATTTGCTTTATTTGCGTAATTTGGTCAAAATTATTGTTTTTTTTTTGTTTTGACTGTTTGTCGGAACACAAAAACAAACTTGAACACTTTGTCCATCTTGAAAAAATTATGCATAAACTTAGCTTGCATACTAATAACAGACATATGATACTTTTATCTCGGGGAAGCCAAACGTTTACCGCGGAATTTTTGATAGAAGCAGGATTGGAAGTAAACAATTAATTTATTTTTACTCCACAATTAAGAAAATAAAAGAAAGTAGTAGGATACAAAGGGCGGCCTTATCGCTAAGTAGCGATCTCTGTCAGGCAACCGTAGTAAAAAAGGAAGGTGTACTGTATTAAAACAAACGAATAACTATATACTTACATTAACCAGACTACACACATAAACAATACTTATAATAAATAAATAAACTGATATAATATACTTTAGCATACCATAAATATTTAAATATGATTATCCAAATTGTTAAGTTAATTAACAATGAATAATTGTAAATTAGTCTTAACAACTATTCATTGTAAAGATAAATTGCTAAGAGAGTTCCTTGCCGAAGATCAGTTTGGTGCGGAGTATGGAGATTGAAGAAATTATAAATTACACCATGCAGATTCTGCTGCTTTTCCGTAGTGTAGCATATTTAGCTTAATTTTTCATAGTATACCGCGGATTTTTTTTATATGACACGATTTCATTTAAAATCGCGAACGAAGTTGCATGCTAGGCAGACGGATAAATATCAAGATCCAAAATAATTGGAAATACGAACACGTATCGCACATCTATCATCCGGTCCTGATGTATTGATTATAGCACAATAGGATTGTTCTGTAGTTTTACATTCATACAAAGGACTTGGCGGTTACATAAATGACTACTAAATGTCCTTATTTTTCTAACGGATGACGATTGTAAATACAATATATACAATGCTGGTTTCAAAGGGGATTCTAGGACACCATCCCTAAAAATTATCTATAGTAAACCAATGGATAATCAAAATTATTAAAATTTCAAATCGTCATCATAATGTCAACCCATTACCGGCTCAGTACAGGAGACGGATCGCCTCCCACAATGCAAAGGGGCTCCACACGCCTTTGAAAACATTAAGAAGAACTCTCAGGCATGCAGGTTTCCTCGCGATGTTTTTCCTTTACCGTTGAAGCAAGTGATATTTTTAAACGGTTTTATTTAGCTCACCCCGTTTGTTTTATTTATTATTCTTGGGTCAAATTTAGTAATTCTAATTTCACCCTCTTCCTGTCAAGCGATTAATCTGAAATTTTGTATACACTTTGGATTTTGGTGACAATACAATTATGTTTATTCATTATCATTATAAATTCAAGATGGCCGCCGCTACAAAATGGCGGATAATTTATGTTTTATTAATTCCATCAATATGGGTATCAAATGAAAGGGCTCAACAAGCAGAATGCAATATACTATAAAAAATTTAAATACAAGATGGCGGCCGCTACAAAATGGCGGATGACGTAGGTTTTATCGATCCCATCAATATGGGTATCAAATGAAAGTGCTCAACCAGTATAATACAATGTACTATATAAAATTAAAATCCAAGATGGCGGCCTCTACAAAATGGCGGATAACTTAGGTTTTATCAATCCCATCAACATGGGTATCAAATGAAAGGTCTCAACAAGTAGAATACAATTTACTATGCAAAATTGAAATCTAAGATGGCCGCCGCTACCAAATGGCTGATAACAATTTTTTATCAATCCCACCAATATGGGTAAAAAATATTTTTTATCAAATAAAAGGACAAGATAAAATGCAGGGCAGCACTGTGGATCACGCAGTCGTATGCTTAGGTGCGAAACTGTTTGAAGAAGGTCAAGCCTACGTGGCTCTTAGTAGAGTAAGATCTTTGCAGGGACTACGTATAGAGGAGTTGGACTGTAATAAACTAACGGGCAAGAAACCTTGCAATAATGAAGCACTAAATGAATTAAACAGAATGCGAAATAAAAACTAAAAACTAGAAAATAAAAATAGGTAAAAAAACTTTTTAAGTTAAACGGTTTTATGTTAAACATACATTGCAATGTTTAAGATAAATGTACTAAAAACCAAAAAATAATAAAATAGATACAGTCGTGGGAATTATAAACATATGCATAGACTAGACTAAAATAAAACCGTAGGGCACGTCAATTGTCTACAAATTATCGACTTAATGTGCGATAGAAGAATCGTTTAATTCGTCGTTAAAAAAGGCAGTTGGCCCGCAGACGGTGAGGAAATTACTTACTATTTTCTTGCTCATGGAAATTCCAATGGTTATACACTCCATGTAAATAAAAGAGATGTTTCAACTAGTTTATCGTTGGACATTCATACTGCTGGCTGGCGAGGAATCGTTTCACTGCTCGTAGTTTGTCTTTAATCGACAAAACATATGATAAAAGTACTACTCGCTCACCACTATGAAACCCTAAAACTCGCTTATAATCGAGCTTGCTAGCTTGTTTCCACATTCTAGCCCTACTTATCACACGTCCATCGTTGTCGGTTGAACAACTGCCTAATTATAGTGTAACATTACAAAACAAACATTTTAATCAACGATTGTAGACAATTGACGTGCCCCACGGTTTTATTTTAGTCTAGTCTATGCATATGTTTATAATTCCCACGACTGTATCTATTTTATTATTTTTTGGTTTTTAGTACATTTATCTTAAACATTGCAATGTATGTTTAACATAAAACCGTTTAACTTAAAAAGTTTTTTTACCTATTTTTATATTTGCTTAAAACGCACATAACTTAGAAAAGTTACAGGTGCGTGCTGGGATTCGTACTATGTACCCCGATAGTGAAACCGAAGACCTTACCACTAGGCTATCACCGTTTTAAATGAGAAATAAATAATAAATAAATAAATATACTACGACAATACACACATCGCCATCTAGCCCCAAAGTAAGCGTAGCTTGTGTTATTGGTACACGGATGACTGATGAATATTTTTTTTATGAATAATATACATAAAATACTTATAATATGCAGATAAACACCCAGACACTGAAAAACATTAATGTTCATCACACAAACATTTTCCAGTCGTGGGAATCGATCCCACGGCCTTTGGCTGAGAAAGCAGGGTCGCTGCAAACTGCGCCAATGGGCCGTCTTAAAATATCTTGCTTTTCGATCTGGGAATCAAAGGTTGGATCCGTAGCCCTTGATCTCACCCTTCCTGTAAAGTAAATGATGATGCAGTCGACGGGTTAGGCATATATAGCAGTTATTATAAAACCATTCTCCTATTGGTTTCTACGCGGTATATATTCCGGGAAGGCTAAATTGCTTGACGCCAGACTGCCAAATCCCCCGACCAGATCACATCAGAAATTCCCAAAATACCCTCGGTCGGTTCTTCCGGCCTTCCAATTATATAAACCACAGCACTCAACACAGGTCACAGTTCCAGGGAAATCGTACAAAAATATGTAGATAGTGTTTCTCTAAGCTTACCTTCGGTTATTCAGTCAAGAACATAAAATTGTTTAAATTTGTAGATAAGAGTCGCAAATGAACTTTATTGGTAATCGTTGCTGCTTACTCTACGGCGTTGGATGTTGCAATGTACTGACCGCCCGAGTGACGTCAGGTGGAAACAGCCTTCGATGCACTTGGAAAAACTAGTGGCGCTCTGTACCGAGCACAAATACGTCGATACAAGGTTCGTAAGAACACTGTTCACTCTATGAACCTGTTTTCTTATTAACCTAAAGTCTCTATATGTTTTTTCAAATATTTAAGTATCAGCCAGAAAGCAATAAATGTCCATCACGTACAGATTTCGAATTACCAGAAAATTAAGCTTAATTTGCTATACTCTGAGGAAAGTAGGAGAATCCGTATAGCGTAATTTACAACTTCTTCAATCCTTATATTCCACACCAAACAGATCTTCGACAATGTACCCTCAACGCACGTTGCGCTCCGATCGCTCGGTTTCGCACGTTTACTTATGTTCATAAAGGTATGTAGAGTCCACCAATCCACACTGGGCCAGCGTGGTGGACTACGGCCTTAACCCCTTCTCATTGTGGGAGGATGTGGTGTGTAATGATATAGTACTAAGTTAAAACAAAGTAGCTTACCGCTTCTGTTTATTCGCTAACCTCGCAAGCTTCGCAACGGACTTTGAAGCGGTTTTCACCATAGTTCAGATAATATAAATATAATTAAGTTTAAAAAAAGTAAAAAAAATACTTTTTTTATTTATACCCGGCGCGAAGCTAGTGCAGCGTTTGTCGCTAAATTTTTTATAAAAATTAGGAGTGAAGCTCTGTTCCAACAACCGGTAGTTGCTATTGATAAGATCGTAAATTGTAAGTTACACATTTAATCTGTAAATAATTTTAACCTACTGAGCTACACAGTCGGATGTGATGTTTTATCGAAATGTTCATGTGTAGTTAATGTACTCTGTATCTAGGTACTATCTTCACTGACTAGTAGGTACCTACCTAAAGTAAAATATTTTAAACATATACATAACATAACCTATATAAGCTGGCACTGGTATTTTTTTTTATTCCACGACTAGTTTAGCCCTTGACTGCAATCCCATCTGTTGATACTAATGATGGTATAGTCTAAGATTACGGAAGTATGCAGGTTTCTTCACGTTTTCCTTCACCTGATATTTAGTTCCCCAAATATAACTATTTTTTTAGTATTAGGATAACTAAAAAGAAACAGTGCAAAAACATAAATACATCTCGATACATCTTGAATAAGAGGTATAGATCGAGGTCCAACTTTCTAAACTCTAGCAAATTCTCGCGTAAAATCAAATCTCGAATAGTAATTACGATATTATGACCTCATTTTCCAGCTGGTTAAATTAAAAGTGAAATTGATCTTATTCTCATTGAGTGAAAGCTCCAATTTGCCTACAATTCTTTAGCTCTAGCTTTCGATGGGACGTTTGTAAAACATAAATCAGAAAGAACAGGACTCGCGACTCTAAAATTTATAAAAATTAAAGTAAGACCCATTTAACACGAGGACACAGAATTTGATATGCGAAAACTTTTCGCTCGCAATCTAGGAGCCGTCTTTGATTAAATATCTGTATCGTCAAGGTAAATAGGATCTAATGTCACTAGTTTTAGTGTCGGAAATCCTGTTCATCTCATTTTTGTTTTATAAACTTTCTGTCAGAAGTCTGATCTAAAGAATTGAAAGCAAATTTGAGCTGTAATGAAATACAAATAAGATCAATTTTACTCTGATGCTACAGTATTTCCATACTTGAAAAGCATTCCTCGATTGCGAGCAAACAAATCTTGTACTAAGGCTGCAGCTATAATTTAAATTACAAATTGCAATGCAGATAAGGGGTTACGTCACTTCGCTTCAAAATAGCCACCAACTTTATCACAATTTTAAAAATTTTATCTGACCAGGGTTTAATTAAACCGAATTTTCCGTCTACCCGCGCCAATTTAATTATCAGAGCGCCTTTGTATTCGCAATATCCAGTTAGTCAAGAGCGATTAAAAAAACAGAACGAACCGAAAGAGCTATTTTGGAAAGTCCTTTTGTACCGACGCGCGTTGCAAGAGATATTTCTGTATTTCTATGGTTCCGTACAAAATTGTAAAAAAAAAAAAAGCGTAACGTTAGGACACATTTGTTGTCTGTTATTTGACCGGATGCCTTTTTCTCGCCAACGGTTAGTTACCAATGAATATCGATACTTCTGTAAAATGATGTATGTTATTTATGAAGACGGCCTATTGGCGCAGTGGGCAGCGACCCTGCTTTCTGAGTCCAAGACCGTGGGTTGGATTTCCACAACTGAAAATCGTTTGTGTGATGAACATGAATGTTTTTCAGTGTCCGGGTCTTCATCTGTATTTTATAAGTGTTTATTTATATTATTCAAAGAAATATTCATAAGTCATCTTAGTACACATAACACAAGCTACGATTACATCGGAGCTTTACGGCGATATATATTATATTATATATTGTCATGGAATATTTATTATTTATTAAAGTTCTATGATGCGATGCAGTGGGGCCCGCTATGAGCTACGCGAGCCCTTCCAATATTTAGATACATTGAGTTATATCTGGTTTTCAATACCAATTGGCTGCCCCTAATAACTCACCTAGGCCTTGGTATTGGTAACCTTAATACTAACATGGACAATGTTAGCTAAATGAACTACTTAAACATTGGAGTAATGTGGATTTATTTGCATTGCATTTAAACTCAAATTTGCCTCCAGTTCTTTAGATAGTACTTTGGATAAAACGTTTGTAAAACTAAAATCATAAGTACAGTATTTACGACTCTAAAACGTTGCACTCATTTACGTTGTTCCTCAATAAACTCTGAGCTGCAGTAGGTGAAGAATTAAGTGTACATAAGTTAACAAAATAGGAAAACTCTGAAAAAAGTTTTCAAAGGTACTTGCAACCTCACTGTTGGCGGTAACTTTATTATCATTAATAATTAATTCAAAGTTTACATCGCGAGATTGAGCTTTCCCAGTTTCATTATTAACAATTTTCCAGGTTCTTTGTACTTTGTTATCCGATTTTATTATTTGATCCTTAAAGTTTAGCGACTTAGCATGAAAGCAAACGTTCTTAAACGTTTTGGAGTACTTTTTTACGTGTTGGAGGAAAGCTGGAGTATGGTTATATTGTTTTTCACTATAGAGCTCATACAAATTATCTCTACTTTTGTATATGCCAATAGTTGCCCAATCGCTAAACTTTATATTTTTTAAATTACTTTAGGTTCTAACTACTTTGACGATACAGATATTGACATGCGAAAACGACACCTCGATTTCGATAAGGGGAAATTCACCACTGGTTCCCCAGTGATATCCAAACGTACAAGTTTTAAAAATTATGTATTTGTCCTTTACTTTATAACTGTAGACATACTGTACATTCTGACATGGAAACTAACGAGATGCGGGTAATTAACCACACGTGGACTATGCGCTTAATTTGCAATCTATATACATATAATTAATAATCTATTTTGAAGAGTGTGTTTGTAATTTTGAAATTAACGCCTATTGTATATCGAAACTTTAATATTATAAAGAGGAAAGAATTTTTTCATCTTCATAAAGTGCCATCTTCTTTCGAAGGTCGGCAAATGTTAAGGCAACTTGTATAAATAAATAAATAAATAAATAAATAAATAAATATACTACGACAATACACACATCGTCATCTAGCCCCAAAGTAAGCTTAGCTTGTGTTATGGGCACTAAGACGACTGATGAATATTTTTATGAATAATATACATAAATACTTAGAATATATGTTTAAACACCCAGACACTGAAAAATATTCACGCTCATCACACAAACATTTTCCAGTTGTGGGAATCGAACCCACGGCCTTGGACTCAGAAAGCAGGGTCGCTACAAACTGCGCCAATCGGCCGTCAAATGTTGATTGGCGTCGTATGTTGATTGGCGAAGGTTTTTCAGCCAAGATGTTATCCAATATTTGTTTGTTTATTTATAATCGATAAACTTTGAAGCTACTGAAAAGATTTGTATATTATTTCACATTGGATAGAAGCAAGCTACTACTTCCGTTACTTTGCGGAATTCCATGATATACAATGAAAATTAAGCTAATTTTGATATACTCCGCGTAAAGCAGAAGTCTAAGTAAAGTCTGAGAAATCAGTCAGACAGCAGGTGTTTAATATGTATACTCCACATCAAACATCTTCGGCGCACGTTTCATTCCAACATCGGCGCATCCTCAGGAGATGGATATTTGCATTGAATTAATTCATAATTATTTCATACTACACTACTACATAGGTATATTATTTGAACACCACATAACGAGCTCTTTAGGGTTCCGTACAAAGGGTTTCGTCTTTAGGGTGACTACGGTTGTGCGTCCGCCTGTCTGTCACCAGGCTGTATCCCATAACCGTGATAGTTAGTTAGGCAGGCAGTCGAAATTTTCACAGATGATATATTTCTGTTGCCGTTTTGACATCAAATACTAAAAAGCAGAAAAAAAAATCTCTGACCTAAAAGATATTATAAGACTTGTTTTTTTTTTGTCCTTATTATAGATAATGGAACGGAACATTTCGTGCGCGAGTCCGACTCGCATTTGTTTGATTTTTAAATTATTTTTTCTCTACGTCTATTTAAACAGATATATTTGTTTTTTTTTTTTAATTTATTTTACAGCCATGGTGGATTTAAGTCCTTTGAGGCCTTTTTAAACAGATATTGAAAAAAGTTCCACAGACATGTAATAGATTAATAAGAGTGCTCTAGACTACTTTTCTATTCAAAAATCCACCACTAAAAGGGATGAAAACGGGGTTTTAGTAAGTGTTAAGAGAGTCCTTTATTTTAATAAATAGAGACGATTTCTACACATTTGGAAGATTTCTTAATCCAGGTCCTATGAAGTTTTCTATTTAACAAGATTTCACGTTCGGAAGAACAAAAATATATCCTCCATTTCGAAGAACACAGACTATTGATGATTATATATCATATATTTGTGGGATAAAATATGTATGTGTAATATCAAAGACGCTTCGTGTGCGTGTTTGATATGCCATTAAAAAAAGCCTTTGAAAAAAAGGCCGCTTTATAAGTGTTGTAATTGTCCGAGAGGATATAAACATGTTTTCTCAATCGATTAATGAGAACAACTCAGAAGGCGACGACATAACAAGGTAGCTAGGTAGGTAATTGATTGTAATAAGCTTAAGAGTCTTCGCATTATAAATACCCTACCTTTTTATATGGGTAAAAGCCGATTATGAATTCCCTTTGAACCTTTCCGTAGGTACACAATACATAATAAATAGATTTATTTGTGTAAACTAGTTTATGTATTAGTATACAGTAGTATTCGAATGTATGCTTTTTGAAATTCGTACCACCTGCAGTTTGTCCTCCTCTTTTTTTTATTTTTTATTTCTTAGGTTTTAATTCTACGGTTGCCTGGCAGAGATCGCTAATAATATTGAAGGATGCAATAGTATATTTCATAAGGAATCACCCTGTAAAATAATATATCAAAAGAAGAATATTAAATTTTCCATACAAACGATTTCAAAAAGTTCTATGTATTTACTTATGACAACCCTATTGAAGATAAAAGACCGACACGCGCATGCGATGGGTACCTAATAGTGACAGGAGACACTTGATTTTAATTTTGTATGTCATATCAGAGCTGTTTCTCATTTCTTTCAGTAATAACTTTGCCAGTGGTTTACTCAAAAACTATTAGGTTTTCGGTTTCACAGATAAATCTCAGAGACAGTACGTAATGTACCTACCTCTAAAGCCTGGGAAGTATTATTTCGGTTTTCCTTTACATAACTTACTATTTTTTTATATAACTGCTACTACTAGGCAAACTAAGCGTCTAGCATAGCCGACTACATATCCCAAAGCGCCGGGATTATGTCCCGCAAGGTGATTACGTATCTCACGAGAGGCTTGCAACAAGCGTGAATCTAGCAATCTTTGTTGTCAAACACTTTTGAATACAAAAAAAAACAAAAGTAACGTTTGACACCAATGATTGCTCATCATGCGTTCCGTAATCACCTTGCCAGTGTATGACAAAACAATACGCGCCACTGGTGGGAGTAAACCCACCACGCTCAATTGCTGGGTGGTGGGCTTCGTAGCTACCTAAGTGCTTTTTAAAAAAATAACATAAATATACACTTGCTTCATGCCGGAAGAAATACAGTCCTTAAGCCCTCGACACAATTCAACAAATAATGACGAACTCATTCGATATACACCGAGAGAATTTAATGGGTGATAATGGCCATGCCATGGAATAAAGAACATACAGAAACCGTGTTCACGATAAATATTGAAGCATCAAAAACCACTCCACTTTTGTAATTTATCTTGAACAGGCGCGGTTAGATACTTCATTCCATTTAGCAATTGACAGTAATTATTTTACCTCTAATATTCTAAACGTTTGCAATAAAATGGGAAAAATATCAAAGTTTGTGAGCTAGCAACATTTAGTGGGTCTGGAGTGAAAAGTGCGCGGGGCGTTTTTTACTGTTTTTGGGCAAAATGCACTGCATGCAATCAGTGGCGTGCATATATGGTATGCACAGGGTATGCAGATTATACAAAATGAGTTAAATTAATCCACTAAGAATTAAAAAAACGTAAGGGTAGACTTTTTATAACTCTTACCATCGTATCCTTAAGTTTTTTGTAACTCGTACTGAGATTTTTATAATTTTATAATAATCTGGATAACCTGTGTATACCCTCTATGCACGCCACTGCATGCAATAAGGGTTCTGTATGTTGTTAATTCTGAGGGCCATGCTTTATCCAAGCGCACCGTTGCACTATTCATTAAATACTCAACCTGCGACGATTTTGCATAACGATCGGAATGTATGACGCTAGACTGATGTTTTACATCGTATTTTCTTTTCAGAGCTTTAAAACTGCGTTTGCTTATTGATCGTAGCGAGATAAAAAAATGTGACCTACAATGACAAGATGTCTTTTAACAAAAAAAAAATGTTCTACCAACTAAAAAGTTAGCAAATTATTGTATAAGCTTGAATACTATGTGCCACAATCGCTTCCAGTGGCGAAAAACTGTGCTACTAAAGTCAAAATCAAAAATATCTTTATTCAAGTATATATATATATATATATATATATATGAATTACACGGTAGTGAGATGATGGGATACTACTAACTTTGGGGGTTTATGTCTACCATACTCCGTAACAGTTTAGCCCGCTACCACCTTAAGACTCCATCATCACTTAACTAAAACATCTGCGTAACTCTTTCGATCTTTTAACATAATACTTGTTGGGCATATGTAAAAAAAAGCTGAGATAGCGCAGTGGATAGAAGCTCGAATGCACCTTCAAAGGTCCTTCAACTTTTCTTTGTTATGTGCGTTATAAGTAATTAACAATACCACTTTCTTCGACGGTGAAGGAAAACATCGTGAGGAAACCTGCATGCCTGAGAATTCTACATAATGTTCAATGTGGGAGGAGACCCGTGCCCTGTAGTTGGGCAGTAACGGATAATATGATACATAAATTAAATCAAATTGATTAACGTCCTCTTTTTTAAGGGGAGTTGTTTAAAATTAACTCAATTTGCTACAATCTAAGGAAGAATTTGTAAAACTCACTTGCAAAGTATTCATACTGGCTATAAAAAACAGGATTATCCAAGTTCTCGGCACTGCTTAACGAACTGTGTATTATTATGTTAAAACTCTTCAAATATACACCGACCGCCTATAATGGACACGCTTGATCCAACTGAGCTGTTTAACTATTCTAACTGTGATAGTCGATACGACTTTGCGTAACTGCCGGTTAAAATGACGGTAGGAAAAAAACAAATTATAAAGTTGCGGCGGTTAAAGTTTTTTGTATTGGTACTATGAAATAACTTAAGTCAATCTTCATCTATAGAGTTACAAATAAATAGAATTGAAGCATATGTATGTCTGTAGTTTCTCTGCAACTCTTCGATCTCTCTTATTCGGCTCATATTATATAATATATATATATTTTTTTTTTTTTTTTAAAGCAGTGATAGCCTGGTGGATAAGGCTTCGGCTTTCCTTTTATGGAGACAGAGTTCAAGCCCCGGCACGAACCAATAACTTTTCGGAGTTATGTGCGTTTTTATGAAAGCAATTTAGATATATCACTTCTTTTGAACGGTGAAAGAAAACATCTTGAGGAAACTTGCATGCCTAAGAGTTGTCCATAATGTTATCAACAGCGTGTAAAGTATACCAATCCGCACTTGGCTAGATTGGTAGACTACGGCCCAAACCCTTCTCATTCTTAGAGACCCATGCCCTGTAGTGGGCCGGTAATGGGTGATGATGACGATATTGTTTTTATGAAATGAACCCTTAAGTTTATATTTTCGTATAAACTGTTTAAAGTCAAAGTCAAAGTCAAATATTTCTTTATTCAAATAGGCACATAGATGGCACTTTTTATGCGTTATTATATACAAAATGTGTACGTGAGTAGTGATGGCGATAACTACAATCGTAAACTTAAAACTAAAGCTACGAGGGTTCCAATCGCGCCCTGGTCTAAGAAGAAGCCCAAAACAAACTTACCCGGGTGTTCTTTTTGTTATCACCCTTACATTGTCATTAGAAAATATTTAAGAAGCAACCTGGTTAGAGCAATTGTTTACACCCAAGCTTTTTTATCGTTTACGTAATCCTTTATACTATAATAGGACTTTTCTATACGAGTTTATAAGAGGCCAATACTAAGCCAGCGTTTTTTAGGTATCCGTTCCCAAGGTATAAAATCCGTTTTATTCTAATACTCTGCTGCCCGCCAGTGTGTATGTCTGTCCGTCTGTCACCTGGCTGTATCTATTTGTGTCTGCAGTATTTGCTTGGGTCGCATATCACTCCTGCACGGCTAGCATGGGCAGGAGACAATTATCTCCCCAGGGAAAGGAAACCCAAAGCTTTATCAAATCTCAGAGCACTTGTGCACAAGTGGAAATAATAACCAAATAATATGTGTAATAATAAAAGGAGGTAATACAGTTCGACAGTTGAAATTTCCGCAGGTGATGTACTTCTTTAATAAAGGAGGTCAAATTCTCATATTCCATGTACCCGGGCTTTAGGAGATGGACACGTTAATTATATCCCTTTATAGGGTATATAATCGGGGGATATAATTTTTATCTCCTGCCCGTGCTAGCTCTGCTGATACCGGTCGCCATTTCATCCATTGCCGTCGTTTTGGAAGAGCGATCTGAGTTACCCCAAGTAGATCTAAAACCCAGTACCTAAGTTTTGGCCCGACCCGGGATTCTAACGCAGGACCTTGTGATCTACAGTTAAACATGCTAACCAACCAACGAGGCTAACCGCAGTTAACCTCTAGGTAATTGTAGTTATCAGTAGTTTAACGACAAACGAATACGTAAGATTGTGGCCAGCCTGCCGCAGAGCTGCAGTTACATCACAGAAATGAGGCAGTAGTTGAAACCAGTTTATTTTTCTAGCAAAATAGGTTGTCTTATGGTTTTATTTTCCCATTCTTCATAGGCTTGCGCTTGACCAGTATCTCATAACTGAAAGTGTCTCTATTTAACTTACGTGGAAAATGTACATGTGTTGAATGTTTAAGATGGGCGCTCGCGTAGAAGATGCTTTATTCACTGTTGTTTTTAAGTACCTACTCATATTGTAAAAACTAGCCAATTACGAGTCGGACTCACGAGGTAAGGGTTTATCCATTATTTAAGGGTTTATCATTATCTATAAAAAAGGCAAAACGACATGTCGATTGTATGGGAGCCCACTCAAATATTTATTTAAGGCTGTTTTTTTTTAGTTTTTGTTTTTAAAGCAGCAAAAGAAGTACATCACCTGCGGAAATTTCAACTGTCTAACTGTATTAGATACAGACAAACATTCACACCGGCGGACAGCAGAGTATTAGAGTAAACGGATTTTATACTTTGGGTACGGATACCTAAAAAACGCTGGCATAGTATTGGCCTCGCATAAACAGTTTTCCGAGCGTTGTGAATACGTGTAATCACTTCGCGCCAGTCGCTGTGTGACTTACTAGTGTAACTTTTACACAACCAGTGGTGCGAGTGTCTAGGGTCCAAAACGGCTAAATTGATAGGCGTTAAACGATTATTTATATTAAAACCCATATCATATAACGTTTTATACGCGGCATCGTGCCTAAACGTTAAATCACGCTGGCGGCAAGTTGGTAGGGTAACTAGCCACTGCCGAAGCCAGACCAGAGAAAATTCCAGAGAAATTATAAATTCCCCATTTCGCCCTAACGGAGTTCGAACCTGGAACTTCCCATTTATAAAACCTCAGCGCTCACCACTGCGCCAGAAAGGTCGGCAAATAGTTCTACATAAATATGTAACATAGATTTTCTTAGTGCTACGATGCAAAGGGAGTCTTAATACTAATTATATTTTTAAATAAAGTTTTTATTTAACATTGTTTTTTCATTTGTTTCAAGATCAACGATCATGAAATTTTGCACACACTTGCACAGAAAAGGATAAGCTTTCTAGAATATGCTAGAAATAAAATCCGTCCATTGCTCTGTTGCTGCGTGAGGGAAGGATTCCTAACAAAACCAACCAACAAATATACTATCTCATTTTTTTTTATAATTAAGGACAAAGGAACTTTGAAAGGATTACAGACGAAGGGGGAGGGGACGAGAGGGGACCAAATGCTTCTTATTATTCTGGAAAGGTGGGGAAATGGGCTGAAAGAGATGAAAGTTTTAAGGATGGTATTAAAATCCGAATTCTTATTTACATATTTTAGAATGCAGAAAATGGTTTTTTTTTTTTTAGATTTAACAATAATTTGTATTTGTACCCAATAGGGGTTATTTGAATATTATTTCATTTATAAATCATTATTTATTTCATGTGTGTTATCTCCAACAAGAATTTACATACAATTATTCCACATAGATTAAATAATGATTTATTTATTTTTTATGCATCTGCCACTGTCACACCAGTATTTAAAACGAATGCAGACTTAGCAATTATATTAGAACAAGGCTAGTGGGGTTCATAAGTGGTTTTACAAGTAGGCAAAACAATTGAAGATTTCATCACAATCACAGGCGTTATGGTTATACAGTTTATAATGGACCACAGCTGGACGGGTCTGACGGAATTTTGTAGGGATTGCCAAACTCTAGTCTTTTGCAGGTTATATCAAGTGGCACTACCACTTACATGATTTCCCACTAGAGCAGTGGCGTGCACAGGGTTTGCATAACGCAGGTAGATGGCATAAAATGGAAAGAATCCCCTCCAATACGAGTTATATAAAATAATTTGGGTGTGCAGTGCTTTTGTGCATGTATGAAGTGCAAGCCACTGCACTAGAGGGATGTCTTAACAAATTACCTCTCAGATCCTCTTAACCCACGTGTCACCAGAAAACTTAGTATGGAGGTGCTTAGAGGAAGGAATGATGCACACTGTGTCTTCTCTGTTTACTCTGGAGCAAAATATTAATACCTACTCATTAAATGAGGAATTTAATGAGTAGGTGTTAATATTATGCTTTATTCTATATGTTACTGTATTTTTGGAAAAAATCCTAGTTGTTGCTGCCTAGCTACTTGATCTTGTTTGCTTAATTGGATCTACCAAAGTAGACAGTGCTGGAGGAAATGCAATGGCTTGCAAATAAAACCCAAGTTAGTTCTGATTGTTGGTAATGGCTTTGGAGAAGGCATATATACATTATTTTGGCTAGCAACTGTCATGATTTTCTGTCATTTACAAAATGTGTCATATGATTTTAATCTCTAGTCAAAGAAATACCAACTCAGATACAGCTTCACTTGTGCTTTCCCTTTGGCCAATCAGAACATTTCCCTGGGAGATAAAAAATTAAAAGAGAAATAGGGGATGGAAGGCAGGCAAATGGGAAATGGGAAAAAATATGGTGGTGGAGGGGCTAGCAATAGATGTGCTACAATTGTATTGTATTCTGGTACAAGATGTATGAAATAAAGTTGTAATTAACAAACACTGGATTTGTTTTTTTAGCTTTTTTCATGGAAAACAAAGAGTAATAATACTCATAAGAGAAATGCTGTATTGTATTAATCACATAAACCAATGAAGTTTCTTTGACTTAGATTTATCAAACAACTAACTTAACCCTACGTTAACTCTTTGCTTAAAAAGATAAGAAGCTGCAGTTAAGTTAGTACTAAGAATAATTAAGAGATATGTTAGCAGCCTATAATTATCAACATTACAAACCTATTAATATTCTGCCTGATAGGTCTAGTAATTTGCATGTTTAGGGGATTTGGATCCAATTGAAAAGTTGTGCCAAAAAATTATTTGTAATGACTTTTCTGTCAAGAAATTCTCAGAACCTGTCCAGCAAGAAATAACGAATTTATTTTTGTCCATGCCCGTGCCTCATAGAGAACTTAAAAAACATTAATATTCTTATACACTTGTTAAGAATATTAATGTTTTTTAAGATAATATTTTTAACATTAGAGCAGCATGTTGGATTTTGATTGATTGATTTCACTGCAGCGGCAATGGGACATTAATAAGATGGAGGTGATGGTGATGATGAACATTTTGCTTCCTTGCTCTTGACTGAGAGGAATTCAGACCTCAGACCCTTCTTGCCGCTCCAATTTAGGTTTACAGCTAACTATTTCCAGACAATATTGCTCCATAAATTTATCAATAATAAAAACAACTTTTTATTATTCAGAATAAATTTAACCGTAAAGGCAACGGACAAATACATTGTTAACAATTTAGCTATCGATAAACTAAAAAAACTCAACGTAAATATATTCCAAACATGCGATGTGGATAAACAAAAATAATCTATTTGTACTCACTTCTGATAACAATGGAGCTCTATCTAAATGCTCCGAGGATGCAAAGGCTGGTTCAAAATACGACACTCGGCTCCGAGACTCGTACCTGGAACCTCCCTCGTCCCACATCCGAGCTTCTAGTTCATCAGACATTCTGGCGCTACGCTTGTCGCACTTAGCACTTTTTAGTTTTTACCACATTTCTAACACAATAAACACAATTGATTACAATGAAACTGTAATCTTAATTCATAATTAAATTTAACTACGTCATAGGGGGAATTTATTCTATTTTTATATTTAAAATATTGCACTAAAATAAATGCAACTCAAACGGAAGGCACGTCCACTCCTTGCGAAATAAAATTTCCTACTGAAAAAAATACTTGAAGAGTAAAGACAGACATTGAAAACCTTGGTGTATACGTTCAAAAATACTCGAGCGTTATCTGTGAAACAATACTTCGTATCGTATTGTGTCCATGTTAACGTCTTGGTTTAAATAATGTTAATATCATTTACTGACTTTATATAATTCTACAATTAACGTGGCTTTGCTCTTAAACAAAAATCCCTTAGAATGTTATAATTACTAAACGAAACTTTATAGACAGATGTTTTTTTTTAAATATTTATGATGAAGATTTCAGCCAAAAAGTTGAGATTTTCAACAAAATTATAAACGATAATTACATTTTTTATGGTTGCAATTATTGGTAAACATATATAATATGCAACATGTAACGGAATTACGAAATACTGTTGAGGGGTGCATTAGTATAGCTCATCAAGAATCACCCTGTAAAAATATTAAATAAGAAGAAGCATATTTATTTATCCATACAAACTAATTAAAACATTCTAAATGTTTACTTAGAACAACCCTAATGAAGATACAAGGCCGACACGTGCTTAGTACCTGCGCTGTGCGACGTGTACCTAATAAAGTGGCAGGAGTCACTTTATTTTACTTTTGCATTTGATGTTAGGGCTGTATCTAATTTCTTTTAGTAAAAACTGGCTTAACTCAAAAACTGTAAGCGGTTTCACAGATAAGTCTCAGAGACAGTAAATAATGTACCTCTATAGCCTCTGAAGTATTTAATTTATAAAGGCACATTATGCCTATACAGGTTCACAGGCCGCCGAACGTGTCAGCGGCCAGTCTGACGCAACACGTCACATTAGCATCGCATGTTGGTGACATTGATTTATCTTCTATTTATTTTAAAAGCATATTTGTATTAAGTCAGAAGCACAGCTTATTGAAAATAATCATCATAATAATTATCCGTGCATAACTACAGACCTACTACAGGATACGAGCAGTAGCATGCACAGGGTTTTTGACCAGGGTATGCATAAAGCAGGTGCTTGGCATAAAATGGAAAAATTCCCCTCCAATTCGAGTTATATAAATTAATTTGGGTATTTTGTGCATGTATGAAGTGCACGACACTGGACGAGTCCTCCTCTTTGTTAAAATAAGTACCGTGGCCTTTGTCCACCTCGCGGACCATGTGCCGGTTAAATTATTAAAGATTTCTCAGGCAGGCAGGCATTATTTTTTTAACCGTTAAAGCACTACCGATACCGATATTTATTGCTTTAAGGCGCAAATAAATCCAAAAGTTTTAGAGCTGTTGTAAATAAAACAAAAGAAAATGTTTCGACAATTTATTGAAAAAAAAAACAGTCCTAAAACATATATACCTACCTACCTATTAATAATTATCAATATAAGAAAAAAATCGATGGACAACTTTCACATGTAATAGTATTAACAAATTACATAATAATATACTTATACAATATAAAGAGTAATAATAACATTTACAAAGTTAATAAAATACATACCCAAAAATAATCAGAAATAACATTGTTCAATTGAAAGAATGCATCAAGTAAAGAGTACATTGAATTTAAATTTACTCAAACTCTAAACCAAACTTCGCCGATCCACATTAGAGAAACTCTAACATTCCTCTCAAAATTTATTGGGTTGATCATATAAATGCTGAATCATAAAATCATAAAATCTAGCTATATAGAACAACTATCTGTAGATAAAGCAATAAGCTTCTAACAGCTGAATATAAATCAAAATAGAACTAACTATGATGCTCTTTAAAAGGAATTTGGTAATATACAAACTAACACCCGTCGACTAAAGCCATACCACCGTATTCGTCGTATAACATTATGGACACCACGGAACGGCGAAGCAAAATGGACCCGCTTTCACTAGATTTAGAGTCACAAATGGTGTAATTCGTCTTTGTCTAGCTAAAAGCGTTTAAGCAAGTACGCAGGAATATGAGTTTTGGACAAGATAAATAAACTCCATTTTACTCAGCCGTTACAGAGTTTCTAAACCGAACTTTGACTGCTTATTGCCTAACCGTATATATATGCGATCATGACACTAGCCGGTGATTGTATCGGGAAAATCATATATTATGATTACATGATTGTCGTTCTTTTTAGAGAAAGGCTCGTTGATAACCCTAGAAGCTTTAGATTTAAGTTTACGAATGAAGTTATCGTCGTCATCTCACTACCATGTACACATTGTTTATGCAATGTGCGCATCAAAAGTGCCATCTTTAGGCCTATTTGAGTAAAGAAATATATGACTTTGACTTTAAATTTACTCGGACTAAATATATGTATACACATCACATTCAAAATATAAATATATACACAATGTTATTTCTAAAGATAGATATAAATAAATGCCAGCTCGAGCGTCGTCTTCTATTTTGTTCTGACACTGTTTCACACAAATGAAATGATTTAAGTATACGTCTTCTTTTCTTGAGATTTTATCTGAAGGTTTAAAAAGGCCAGAGCCCCGTGCAGTTATGCTATATTTAAAGAGTTTGCACTTTATATACAATAAATCATTGTATTTGCGCTTATCTGAAATGCAGACTCTTTAAATATAGCATAACGGCACGGGATTCTGGCATTTTTAATCGTAGATATGTCATCGTCGCTAAATATGCCCATTAACATAAAACCTCACCACTTTTCATAAGTTATTAGTTGGGAATAGTATCATATAATTAGGCAAGAAGTTTTGTATTTAAAGTTTGTACTACAAACGCGTTAGGGTTCTTATATTCAACAAAAAAACTACCCTAACTTCGCAGTTTGTATAGGTTTGCGGCATATTTCGATTGAAATCTTTGCTACTCATAAGTACAATTTAATTTGTGTGAAACACTTTATCCTGATATTAGCTATACACTTCACTTCACAACACATAATATGCAAGACATCAATTATATACAATACATTATAACAAAGTTAGAACGCGAAACTGATTCTCACTTCACCTGATTCACTTTTAGACGTTTATTTACAAAAGAGAATCTTATTTTGCAGGTACTAATGTGCATATTGGTACACCGAAGTTATTACATCTAAAAGTGAATCAAATAACTGTATGAAACGTTGGAATGATTTTAAAACTTTTTAAACATTTCATTTTATCACAATAAAGTGCAACAAGTCAGAAAAATATCACGCTATCTTAACTTACATTACAAAGCGTACGTTGGCAAGGTAATAGAAAATGCACTCTAATTTATGAGGTATAAGGATCACATTGCGAGAATATGTAACAAGAGTTTTGATATTCTGCTGTATTGCCTGCATGATTTTTGTGAAAAACACAAAATGGTTTTTCACGATTCAGGCCAATTACAGGTCCATTTTTGGCGAGGGTCTTGTACATTATACCAACGAAGATATATAGATATATAAATAAAATGAATTGGCAACGGGTACCCAACGACACATAACAACATCATACAAAATTTATAAATCATTCATAGCCACTCCACTGCTGGACTAAAGGCAACCCAACCCAACGGGAGAGGGCCGCTGGGCAATTCAAAAATTCAAAATTCAATTCAAAGGAATACCGTTGTCACCTCCCCTGGTGACAACGGTATTCTAATTTGCCGTCACCACAAATAGTTTAACATTTTATTCTATCATTTTAGGATGTGTACAGTATAGCACTAAACTCACCAACGTTTCAAAACCTTTTTTTTATTATTCCCCTAGAAGATGCAATTATAATTACAATATAATCTGATACAGTTCAAAAAGACAAAAGTTGCGAAATAGACTATTCAGAAAAGATATGCAAATTTAGTTGGCATTTCTATATTAAAACATTCTTAATTATGTATGATTACAATGAATAAAATGATAAAGGTAACGAGATCTTAAACGGTGTTACAAACTTTGTACTTAAAACAAGCAAGTTTTGTATAGTCAAACGTATCGCAGCATGAAAACTATTCCTGAAAGCAAAATTTCATTACCTCGGTCGCTGTAAACTTCTTACCTGTATTTATATATAACAAAATATTTTCGTTACTTTTTAGTTGACAGTATTCAAAAAAATAAACAACATTTTATTTACATAGTAAAAATATTGTTTCTTTTGTTTAATTTATAAATATATATTTTATTGAAATTATTGTATTTTAATATTCTTAGATATACTACCCACTAGTATCTAATATATAGTACCGCAATGATTTTTCGAACAACTTTAACGGAAGTTTAATTTTATTTTCTAATTGTTTTCGGGCATAACTCCTTTTTATATATTGACGGATTTTCAAAATTCGTTTTTGTACCAAAGACGTTTATTTAGAAATGGTCCAATTTAAAATTTTCATATAGATCTGATGGTGAGTTTTAGAGACAGACAACGGAACCATCAAGAAAATTACAGCGAATCAACCGAAATTGCTGTTAACACATTAATATGCATTGTTTCTAACTTTGATATAAAATAACTTTGATGACCGGCAGGGTGATTACGTATCTCGCGACAGACGTAATTCTTGCGATCATTGCTGTCAAACGTCACGTTTGTTTATTTATTGTATGGAAAAGTGACGTTTAACAGCAGTGATTTATACCTGTCGCGTCGCAAGCCTTTTGCAAGATACGTGCTCACCAAGTTCACATTTAATATCAAAGTAAGTGGACGCAAAGTTTTCGCTACTGAAATTTAGTTGTAGCATATAGTAAAAAATTATTAACTTTTTAGTTTACATAACATTTTTTTCCGAAGTCGCTTTATTTTTATTTAATTTATATCTTGTTATACTATAACACAGGTAAGGAAAATGAACTTTATGTACACTTAATTTTTTCTAACATGTCCCGTTATGGAAACAATCTTCAAGTTACTTTCTAGTGTAAAGATCATAGATATTAATTCATAAAAGGTATCTGTTTTTATTTTATATGTTAATTACATACATATTTGTTCTTCTTCTTCTATTTTCAAAACATATTTTACACCAAAAAGTGCTGAAAAGATTGTTAATATAATAAGTCAAGTTAGGATAAATAGAGTTTATGAAGTGTGTGTGTGTGTGTGTGTGCATGTGTGTGTGTGGTCAGGGCTCAGTCAGACGACGACTACGAGCGGCATGTCGATCATAAAGGCGACGGTGGCGCCGCGCGAGTCGTGGCGAGTCCGCCGCAGTCCAGCCGCGGCCAATCCACGAACTCCGTGCCGTGTCTGATCACAGATACAAAACACAGTTTTTAAGTTTAAAAACTTATAAGCACACATATCACAGCTGCTTAATGAGGTAAAAAGGACTAAGCAAACCGTTGTGCCAGGGAGGTCGTCAAAACTAGAAAACTATCGCTTATAAACTGAACAACACTTCGCAGGACATGCAAGGCAACACATCTTACAAAGTGTGCCCGATGTCGAGCGTTAGATAAGCATATGTATAGTAGTATTTATTTATTTATTATTTATTTATACACTTTATTTGTACACCACAAATAGAAAAAAAAAAAACAATGGACACAACAAAAATAAACTTAAAAAGTAGGATACAAAAAGCGGCCTTATCGCTTAGTAGCGATTTCTTCCAGGCAACCTTAGGATTAGGAAAGAATTATATTACATATTTGACTGTTTTTATCGTCTAAAATGTACCATGATGCTATTTTAAACAATAGGTTTATTTCAGCACGATTTTAAGTATTTAAAATGAAATTCAATAAATAAATAAAAATGACGCCAAAATGCCCGTTTTAAACACGTGTTCGTCACTAGTGTATAAAAACTGATAGTAAACAGCAGTGTCGCTTGTTTTAATCTATTTTTGAAGATTTATTTAGGAGATATACAACAGTTTAGAAACTATGTTTGGATAAATGAGAAATGTTCTAAAAATGAAGAACGTTCCGAGAATCTCGGAGACCCTACGTCATCATCATCAACAGCCTATCAAAGTCCACTGTTGGACTAAAAGCCTCTCCCAACGGGAGGACTTGTCCATAATAAACACGCTGGGCAGGCGGGTTGGTGATCGTAGTAAATAAATAAATAAATATACTACGACAATACACACATCGCCATCTAGCCCCAAAGTAAGCGTAGCTTGTGTTATGGGTACTAAGATGACTGATGAATATTTATATGAATAATATACATAAATACTTAGAATATACATATAAACACCCAGACACTGAAAAACATTTATGATAATCACACAAACATTTTTCAGTTGTGGGAATCGAACCCACGGCCTTGGACTCAGAAAGCAGGGTCGCTGCAAACTGCGCCAATCGGCCGTCGTAGTAGATGGTAGTAGTAGCACAGAGGACGCCGTTACATTCCCTTAGCAGTACCATACACTGTTGTGATATTTAAGTCTCTAGTAATAAAGTACATTCTAACAATCGCGATTCCAGATTGTTTACCAGTTTTGATGACGTCACAAGCCTGTAAAAAGAGTGCTAACTAATTAATGGCATTTGTGATCAAGCGACCTCGAACGTGGCTCGGAAAAAAAAAAAAAATTTTATGATTCATAGAAAATTTATGTGAATTGAAATTATATTGAAAAATAATTATCTTAAGAATACACCAGCCCAAGTGGTATTTTTTATTATCGTCAAAATACCCTTACGCCGGCAAAAACGTTCTTCAGACCGGAACGCAGCCATGATGCTGGGCGGCAGAAATAAGCAATAAGTACTTCCCCGATCGAGCTTTGTCACATAAAGCTTTACCACTACTAAAAGTACTAAAATTTAACAGAAATAAATTGGTATTTTGTGTAAAAACTGTAGTCTCACCTGAAGATGAAGGTGAGCGTGGCTCCAACGGCCGCACCCCAGAACATTAGATAAAGAAGCACTTCCGTGGAGTTCCGGGACGGTATCGCGGCGCTTGCGCAGAACATCGATACCGCAACCAGCAACACCGATGGGAACTGACGGACAAACAGATGATTATGTGTTAAAGAATGAATTGAAAAGGCATACTCGAAAAAGTAAAACGGCGGTCTCACACAGAGTTGCAGTATCACAAGAACCTACATCGCGCATTATGTACCGTTTCTGAGACTTGTGTGTGAAACCGAGAACCTTATACTTTTTAAGTGACCCACTGCCATAGTTTTTACTGAAAGAAATCAGATATCAACACAACATGCAAAATTAAAATCATTTTTAAAGCCCTTAGTTTTTACTGAAAGAAATCAGATATCAACACAACATGCAAAATTAAAATCATTTTTAAAGCCCTTACTTCAGCTCTTTCAAATCAAATAATTTTTTCTTAAAATAAACTCTAAAATATCTTTTTAAATTTCACTTATCACTGTAAAAAACATTGGTGACTTTAAGAAAAGGTTCGATATATAAACTCGAGAAAAGAGTTCTTTACATATGTATACATGAAAGCAATAAATAAATAAAAGTTTCTTAATAAAAATAAGCCAAATTGAATTCACTTTTGATGCGGCAACTCACTGTAATATATTTCCAGTCGCGATCTCGACGCAGCGGACAAAGGACGGTATTTCCTTCACCTTCTAGTATAACGTACTTGCCCAAGAACAGGTCAATCGTATCCTGAAAAATTAAAAAAAAAAGTTAATTATCTCCCGCTGTTCAAGTAGTGTTTAACAACTGCTAATGACGTAATTAGTTCAAACCACTCGCTCGTGGCTTGACAAGATCTAAAGTTAAAGTCCCGAGTGCTGCTTCATGCTTAACAGGGTGCAGTGGCGTGCACTTCATACATGCGCAAAAGCACTGCACACCCTAAAATTTTCAAAAAACTGGCAACAACGGAGGATTTTGCCATTTCTTGTCATTTTGTCCGCCTTACGCGATTAAGTAAAATTTACTCGATTGGAAAAAACTCAAAGGTACTTCAAACGATAAATTCTAGTTTGTTTTACTATATCACTATGACAGTACACTGCTGTACTAAAGGCTTTTTTTTCGTGGAGAAATAATCCTCACGAATACCATCGCACCACGTTATGTCGGCTACTCGTACCGACTAAACCTGAGTGTTCGAAAC
The DNA here is from genome assembly GCF_905163445.1 of Pararge aegeria. NCBI lineage: Eukaryota > Metazoa > Arthropoda > Insecta > Lepidoptera > Nymphalidae > Pararge > Pararge aegeria. The sequence goes on from NC_053180.1 coordinate 3,751,381, forward strand.
AGTGTGACTGTTTACACATCTGCGAAATCATCAATCAATCAATCATCAATCTGTGTGCACATAGTGCACACATCTGCGAAATACTGTACTAAAGGCAAGTCCCAACAGGAGGGTTTGTCCATAACAACCACACTGGGCAGATAGGTTGGTGAGCGCAGTATATAGTAGGGAATAGGGGGGGAGGAAGAGTTTTTATTTATAAAAAGTTGGCATAAAATAAACTCTTTTTTTTCTATAGCCCATATGTGATAAATTAAAGCTAAACTGAGGTCTTATAAGGATTTCGTTGGAGCTTCCAGTTTACGCTGTTTTTTTTTTACCTTAACGCTTTTTTTACATTGTGATATATTAAAGGAATGTTTTTCTATTTTATTATTTACAATAAGAGGATACAAACGAAAATGTTTGTATCCTCTTATTGTTGAGGATATAAAGCTGTATAATAACCGTACCTGACGGAAGCCGTCGCTAAAGTTGTTTTTATAATATCGTGTTAACGAATTTATCCCATCCCTCAGCAGGCCCAGTCGAGTCCGCTTGCCCGTGCGTGTGAAATCGGTCTTTAATGCACCCGTGCCGGAATACTGCACTGAAATCATATCCGCGTGGTCTGCCCAAACCTATAAAAAATATTTTTAAACGTTAAAAACGTAAAACGTTATTATACCAATTACCAATCAAGAATATTTAACAGTGTGTGTGTTAAATATTCTTAAACGTAAATAAATAAATATACTACGACAATACACACACCGCCATCTAGCCCCAAAGTAAGCGTAACTTGTGTTATGTGTACTAAGATAAGCTGATGAATAATTTAATGAATATAATACACATTAATACTTATAATATAATTACCCAGATTTATAAATACCCAGATACTGACAAACATTCATGTTCATCACAAAATCATTTTTCCACTCGTGGAAATCGAACCCACGGCCTTAGTCGAAGAAAGCAGGGTCTTGCCAACCGGCTTTCAAAACATTATTAGTTTGACATTTATATTGACATAACCATTTGACATGAATAATAACATTAGATTAACGCTTGAGTTTAGAAATGATCAGAAATATTATCGATTAATCTTTGTAATTTTAATGTCAGTCTTGAAATTTATTACATATTGTAAAATTGACGATTATTGGATTTAAAATAGTATTATTATATATATAGAAATTGATGTAAGAACATATATTTTTTGCATGTCACCTAAGTTTGTTGTTTGTTTGTGATTGTTTGTTCCTTATATTTAATCTACCAACACCGTAAAACCAACGGGCAAACGAACGAACAATTGAATTCTAATATCCTTATTACAAATGCGATAGTTTTCATGAATGGATGCTCTTAATGTGCTGAGCGGGTTTTAATTAAAACTTTACAGTTAAAGTTATCGGTTTTTACGCGTAATCGTACCGGAACGCTAAATCGCTTAGCGGCACATCTTTATTGGTAGAATGGTTACTATCCACGATCGAAGCCTTCCACCAGACCAGACCAGAGAAAATTCACTATCACTTGCTTCAACGGTGAAGGAAAACATCGCGAGGAAACCTGCCTGCGTGAGTTCTACATAATGTTCTCAAAGGTGTGTATAGTCCACCAACCAATCCGCACTGGGCCAGTGCGGTGGACTACTGCCTTAACCCTTCCACATTGTGGTAGGAGACCCGTACCCTGTAGTGGGCCGGTAATGGGTTGATGAGATAATGCACCGCCATAATTTTAACTTGCTTAATTAAAAGAACTCACGGTATTGAACAGCGCGTCGAGATGCGGGTGCTGGTCGTCGCCCGTGGTGACGGCGAGCAGCTTCAGAACGGCAACCAGCTGCCGCTTGGCCAGTAGACTCTGCACGACGTTGGTGCGGTCCAGGCAGTCCACGCAGTTGGTGCGGAACACGCCGCCTTGACGGAGTAGCACTGTGCCGCCCCGCGACAGGAAGTAGCCGAATTCAGTCTGCAACAACATTTTTCTTTATAGCAAAAATTCATAGACTATGGTCAACCTTCAACACCATTTTTGTTTTTTCGAAGCAAAAATTCATAGATTATGGTCAACCTGCAACACAATTTTTTTTTATTGTAAAAATTCTTAAGACTATTGTCCACTTGCAATAACATTGGTTTTTTTGGCAAAAATTCATAGACTATGGTCCACTTGCAACAACATTGTTATTATAGGAAAAATTCATAGACTATGGTCCACGTGCAATAAAAAATTTTTTTACAGTAAAAATTAATAGACTATGGTCAACCTGATGGCAAATGGGAAACCATCGCCTATAAACAGTGCAACACGTTTCGCTCCGAAACCCGAGCATCCTCAGTAGATGTTGACTTTACAATTAATAATTGTTAGGTACTTAAATGTTCATTGTAAAGTCAACATATATATCGACGACAAAGAGTATAGCAAATTAAGATTATTTTTCATAACGTTTCGCTAAACCTGCTGGCAGTTAGCAGTGTCAATGAGGAGAAGTTATTTTGTAGCACAAGAGCGTGCTTTACATCCGTTCTGAGCGTTAGCCAAAATATCATTATTTGAATAAGTAACGACTTTGAAGCATTAATTGTGAATGTTAATATATTAATCTATTAGACTAACAAAACAAAAATTAGTCAACGGCTGGGTGTACGGAAAAAATATTTTGAGTTTATGCTTACACCTTTAAATTAAGTCCAATTAATCTATAATTAATATATCTGCAGACCAGTCATAAGATGACAGTAGAAAGTTATCGTACGAAGCTAACAAACAGGATGCCAACATACGTATCGTATAACGTATCTTTTCTCTCTCCTATTTGTCCTTTCGGAGCGAACATCAGAATCATATAGAGTGTTCTGCGCTTTAACTACTTTAGTGCATCGCAGGTTCTGCCTTTCCCCCTTTAAATTCCCCTGTGGTTTTAGTCAGGAGCTTTTTTGACAATGTGGACTCTTTGTAGAGATTGACGGAACTCGTATCATTTGCAGCGAAGTATTGGTGTATCAATTGGATCTTTGTGGCACAATCGATCTATAAATTTATCTATAATTGTTGTTATGTATATTATGTGTAATGAGTAAGTAAATAAAAATAAAAATTATGGTGTGTTTCTTCGTTTCAGTCTTAATTACCTGTTCGTGCGCTATGCGGTCCATAAGCACGTTGAGCCGGTCGTATCGCATGCCGCGGCACTCGGCGTGGAAATCGAAGGGCTCGTAGCGCACCGCCGGCAGGGCCGCCGCCGCCACAGCCGCCCTGTAGCCGCGCTCCAAATCCTCTTCTTTGCCGTGTTGATCGATCTGGCGAAAATTGCATCACCACCATTTCATGCCGGCCTCAAATCATGCATGGAGGACTGCATTGAAGCTAAAAGACTCGGTTTATCGTCGCGCAAAGAATCAACGTACCTTAACGTAACACCTTTTTGTTTTGATATACAACGTGTAACAATGTAAAATGTAAATTGTTGATGTTGGAAAAGAGCAACTGCTGAGTTTCTTGGCGGCTTCTTCTCGGTAGAATTTTACTTCCGAACCGGTGGTAGAGTCATTACAAACAGACAGACTTGGCATTTCAAAAGTGCTTATGTGTCCTTGAAATTTATGAATTTTGAATTTTGTACAGAATTACGAAATAATATTGTAGGATGCATAAGTATTTCATTTCAAGAAATCAACTTGTGAAAATATTAAATCTAAAGAAGCATATATATTTTTCCCCTTTTATATTTAGTTAGTTTCATATTGAGGATGTTTATTTAGGGCGCGGGCGCCGTGACAAATTTCTTAATTTGTGCACCGCTGCCCTAAGGTTGGTTACCCCTGCACTAGAAGTTCCCCTGTGGACCAATCTCGTCGACATTACAATGTTACTATTGATTCCAGATATTTGTCCGACCGTGATCGTATCGGTATATGGATCGTGGTCACGATTCATGCAACCGGGTCGAAATATCGACCGGCCGTTGATCTATATTAAGAAAATCTTAGTTTTAGATTGCAAATACTTACTAAGTTTAATAGCACTTGGTTCCCATATCTCTGCAACTGATCCCTGAGGTGCCTCGTGTACGCCGCGACGTGGTCTTCTGGTGACAGCGCCACGGCAGGTTTGTACTTCAGGTTCGGGTATTGGCTCCAGTAGAGCGGTATGGATCCTCGGGTTTGGACGAAGGAAGACTTCTCTCCCCCGCGTTCTACTATTTGTTCAGTTTCCACAAAGTTGGCTACGTTGCCCTGTGAACAATGGATTAATTTTTTGAGAATGTTTCGCGAGAAACTATGTTTAAATATTCTCTATACCTTTATCTTCTTCTTAAAATATAATAATATTAATGTAGTATTTTACGTACTCGTGTTGATAAACGTAAATAGTTAAATAATGTAGACACGGAAAATATATTCTGTTAAACGTAGGTATTACTATAATGTCGTGGTATTTAATACATAAGTGGCATAATAACAAAGATTTCAGTTAGTCTTATTTACAATATTTTTTTATAGTACAATATTTGATATTACATATACATTCCATCACGTTTGTGGAGATATAATCACGTAAATATAAAGTAAGAAAAACAGTTTCCCTATTGCATAAACACTTTTTGCATACATATATTTTGGTCCAGGTTTGCTTGCCAAATAGTACATATTACATAAAAAATGAAGAAGCTTGGGTGCGAACATTGAATTAAAAACATACAGAATCCTCATTCAGCAATTATTGTATGCTGTCCAAAAAGAGTGAAAACGCCGCGCGCACGTCTCTCTTTGCACCCGCGGAATGTTGCTAGTTCACAAACTTTTTCCCATTTTCCCATTTAATGGTGAGCGTTTAGAACATTAAGAGGTAAAATAATTACTGACAACTGCTAAATTCTATGAAGTGACTAACCGTTTTTTCGAGAAACCATTCCAAAGGTTTGATGCTTCAATATTAATCTTGTACACGGTTTCTGTATATTCTTAACTCTGTGAGTGTGAATGATTGCTTTAAGCTGGTTGCTCATTGAATAATTTAAAATGACAATGTCAGATGGTGATAAAAAAAAACGACCGGCGTTTGTTGTTGGCTTCTGTTAAGATGGTATTTTTAGTTTAAAGGTAACGAATTTCGTTATCGCTGCCATCTCACTACCGTGTACGGTGTACGCATATTTTCTGTAACGTAGGTATCAAGAATGCTATCTATGGGGCCCTTTTGTATTCATATTTTTTTCACTCACGAGGTCAGTTGGTGGTAGGAAGTTCACTGGGTTATCAAGGAACGTTATGTCATATACATACCTGAGCGTCGATCCCACGCATAAACAGCCGGGTCCCAGCGCGGTCCACGCTGCGGCGAGATACAAGCGACCACGACAACTGGTGGCCGTTCACAGTCACGCGGTTTATCGCTACGACTGGACAAATCGATTAAGAAAATAGTTTTCATTTAGAACATGCGAAGTTATTTTAACAACACTTGAGAAAACTGGGTACAAAAGGTACTTTAATTTGATTTAAAAATAGAAAATTTCCCATAAGATTATTAAGAATATCTTTTACTATCTAGTTTAAATTTCGAATATAAAGCGCGATCTTCTATTCATTTTCATTTATGAGGTAGTGTTTGTATACTCTCTGGTTGCTAGGCTACATAGTGGAGTACCCTATGCCTGAACGAAAGCGAATAAATAAATTTAATTCAATTGCCAAGAAAATCAACAAAGTTCCACTAAGTACAGCGGTATGGCTATGGATTTTCTTCCGCCGAATTTTAGAAGAAGCTAAATTGGCCATGGAAATTATAATTTAATTATTAGCTAATACATTAAAGTGAAAAATTCCTTAGAATCGATGAGATTTGATATGAAAATCGATGGAACGAAAAAATTTGTTTTGGTTACCAATAATATGTATTTTAACATTTTACATTGAAATATTAAATAATGTTTAACATTGGTGAATTATATATAACAAACTATTACATTTACCCTAATACTCCTCCTGCTCCTTTTGAAAATATATAATATATATTTTCAAAAGTTTCACTTCCGTGGTGTGAAAATTACACAGGTTTTTTTTATTTTGTCCATTTTCTTTTGAGAAAATAAATCCAATTTAAGTCATGTATTAAAACTATATATCACTATGGCCCTGTTCACACTGTGACGCCGGTGGAATTCTCCCGTGATTTTTTAAAAAGGATACATCCCTCGATAATTGGAAGCGCGAACCTTGAGAACTGCTGGTGCGAATACTCCTTGAGGAGATGGCCGTTCCACAGAAAACGGGCATCCGCACGACTCGCTAACGACATCTGTAACAGACCGTAACCCTTACAACGAAATGGCACAACTCACTAGCGTCTATAGTTTCGAGTGAGACTGAAGTAATCTAGGCTAAAAACCACAATTAATGTGGTATTTAAAAAATTGGTTGCCTGTAAAGTCGGTATACGGGCGAAAGTTTATTTATTTATTTATTTATTTATTAGGTTCACCAACAGATTATACACTGAAACAAGCTTAGGAACTACAAAATTGAGAAACATAAAGTTGTAGTGTAAACCCAATTACTGGCAAACCGGCATGCGTATCTAAAAAAAAAACAAACACACAAGTGCGGGTTCGCAAGTTTACAATAATATTATTGTTGTAACGAAGGAAACACTGTAAGATGAAGTTAAAAACAGGAAACAAAAACATAACTTAAATTAAAACAAAACAGAAATGTACGAGGCAATTATCTACTAGCTGTACTAATATATTGTTGCAGAATTGTTTTGTATTGCTGAAGAGAACATGAGTGGATGTCGGCACGAGTAGCTTGGAATAGCTTGTTGTGCTCTCGGCAAATCCTAGCCAGGATACTGTGAGTGCCCAAATTAGTTCTATACAACTTGCCAACGAACGGTTTGAAGTTACCGAGGCGCGCAAGTTTTACGTGACAACGACTTTGAGTGGTAAAATAATTTTAATGTGAATATTCATTCGTATAGTAGGAAGAAGGATGAAATAATAGTAACAATTTAAAACATTTATTTATACAAAGAATTATATTAAAAACATTAATTTATACAAAGAATCTCGCACTGAATTTCATATTAACAAAATTTTATTTTTACCTTTACACATACATACGTATTTATATACAAATATACATACAATAACTTGCAATACATTTGCGTACAATGAAACAGCGTTTACTACAAAGGGACGCGTGCCTTTCACTTTTTATTTCTCTCTCTCTCGCTCTTAGGCGGGCGCGTGCCTCTCACTCGCTCTCATTGTGAGCGCATAACGTGAGCGGAGCGTAACGCAGTTTCTTGAAGTGTCACCCGGCAAACCAATTTATAAGACGTTGTCACGTCAAAACTTTGTAATAATACAAAGTTTCCAGCGGAAGTTTGTGGTTCAGCCACAGCACGGGTTTTAAATGTAAGGATGAACCCACCCTTTAAAATAAGTAGAATATAATTATATTCGATAACACCGTAACGGTTATATCCCAGTCTGTAGGAACGCAACTTAATTTTCGGGGGGCAAGTTCACTTTCTTTAACGGAGAAGGAAAACATCGTGAGGAAACCGGCATGCCTGAGAGTTCTACATAACGCTCTCAAAGGTGTGTCAAGTCCACCAATCCGCACTGGGCCAGCGTGGTGGACGGTGCGTAGTTTGGATGTGAAAACCAAAACTTGGAATGCAACTTCAGCAAGCTACAATTTAAAGTGCTATAATACGACTATAGCGTAGCAATGACGATTAATTATTTGATTTAAGAACGAGATTTTACGACAAGAGCAAAGAGTTTTTAATTTTACTTCAAAGGACTAAAGAGTTACTAGGGTCACATAAGTGTCCAAATACTATCCTACCGATATACCTTATGGAAATCTGGTGGAACAGAATGCAACCTCTGCATAGAGTGAGTCAAGTCATAGCCGTATGAGAAGTATATCCCGGGCGTCTCCAATGCCGCCCTCAGTAGCTTTTCATATGTATTGTTATCCTCGATCTGTAAAAAAAATAACTATCAACATAACAACAAAAAAGTTGAACAATGTACATAATATGGCTGTAAGGGTACATTTTAACGGTATCAGACCGGAAATCCATTGACCGGTTTTTGGTATGCTGGTTTGCTTTGAATGAGCGTTGACTGGGTTGATTGACCGCTCGAGTTTGATTAGCACGGCAAAGAGAGTGGCACGTGTTTTGTAAGGGTCCCACCATTCTTCTACCACGGGTGCATGCTGAGCGGTTTGATAGCTAGTTACCAACCAAATAAATATGTTGAAACAAAAACCAATAAAATCAAATCAAACTTATTGAATTTAAAGATATATCACACTAATGGATATATCATCACAAACTTAATAAACACACTAATCGTGACAGAGTGACTGAACAATGTTAAATGAAATTTGATACACAGTTATTAATTGCCTTTATGTCCCAAAAAGACATGACTGCACCAGTTTAACATAAATTCGGTTAAGTTTTTTGTAGTTTCTTAGACCAGGCCTCGTTTGGAACCCTTGTAGCTTAAGTTTTAAGTTTATGAATGTAGTTATCGCCACCATCTCACCACCATATATATGTTTTATGTAACATAAGCAGCAAAAGTGCCATCTAAGGGCCAATTTATATAAAGAAATATTTTACTTTGACTTTGTTGGTTGGTATGAAACCATTTCAAATACATATTTATGTTATGTGAATAACATATCTAAGTGAGAAGAAGTCTGGAGTTCCTATATGTTCTGCAATACTATTTTGCGGAACATAAAGGAATATGGAAAATTCTAAAGACAAAACATAATTGTAGGCATGCAAACCACTACCATTTAAAATAATAAGAAAATTGTGCCATACCTGTTTATTTGTCAGATGATTTGTGGAACGAGTGTACGGTATCACATCAGTGCCTGCTAGTTGGTATATGTCTTGACCATTTATTTTACCTACCTGAAAATAAATAAACTTAATAAAAACTCTTTTGTAATAAATATAACACTTTATGTGTTATTGTATGTTAGAATAACTAAAAAAAAACCTGCATCTGGTGATTTATATAATATTTACTTTCAAAAAGTATTATTAAAACACAAAATAGGATAGCTTGTATAGAAATTATCAAATAGATAATGTAATCTAAATAAAATTGGTGTGTATTATGTAATATTAAGAACACTTGTAACAATATATTGGGTTTAAACGTACCATAATCCTATACTTTGCTACAACTAAATACAGTCCGGATATTAGTTTTATGGAGCCGAGGAACCCACACACAGGTTTATAGGCATTGGCTGGTATTGGAATCTTCACTAATTTGAAATCTGAAACAATACTTAACTTAATATATAGCTCACTACACTTATTACATCAATCCATATCCCTACTGATATTAAAAATTGCCTTAGTTAACTATTCAAATGTTCACGGCAAAACCAATCTTGTCAAAAAATTCCGCAGAGATATCTTGCATTGTAGAGTAAATGGACAAAAGATTTAATATTTCATCCCGGGAAAACTAAGTCCTACAGGATTAGGACAAACCAAAAATCACTAAATTCCAGAGCAAAAGTAATTCTTACATAAATTCTATGTAGTGATAATGCTATTAAGTTGTTTAACTTTATTGACTAACATTACGATTCTAACACTATCACAACATTGTATAAAGATTAAAGAATAATTACCTTTCACTACAGCCTCTCCAGTGATTCTGTCAATGACTAAAACTTCTGTTGGATTGATGGTTGGTTCAAAGTAAAACTTATCAGCTGTTGTGTACCTGTGTAAATTAAAGTAAATTATAAATAATTATTTAGCACATTTAGAACAGCTATGGCTAGTTTTAGCATAGGCAAGGGACAAAATTCTGATATCAACTTACAAGCCATAAAATTTACTGATCCAAAGCACCATGGAAAATTATAAGGTTAACAATGATGATGAAAGAGGTTATTTCCACCCATGCAGATCAGAAAGTGGATGAAATTGTGGCATTAGATAACCATTTTGTCTATTTCCCGTGGAGAAAAATATCTCCTGCCCATGCAATGCAAACCATTACAGAATAAGGAATATCCTCAATAACATCTATCCAAAGATTTTTTTATTGCTTTCTAATTTGTAGCATTTGTGGGGAAATATGAAAACAGTACAAATAAGTAATTAACATCGTTTTTGCAAGAATAATACAGAATCTAGGGGTGACTCCATCATGGAATGACAGCAGATTAATACAGTCAGGCAATTCTCAAAAAAATTATAATATTACATCGATACAAGCAATGACAAAAGTTTTAAAAATATTGTTCTAACATGGAAACACCTGTAAATTGTGACAACACGTCTAATTACCAATGCTATAATGCAATTAACAGTCCTGAATAATTTTCTACTTACAGTTTCATATCATCGTGAATTAATAATTGTTCAGCCATTTTGGCTGAGTTTCCCCTTTTAAATACTGATTTACTTATATCATAGCATTTGCAGACAGTATCGGCTGCGAATTAGAAAAAAATTAAATGAGCCTATCACATAAAGTAATCCATTGATTCAATTTCATGACACTGTGACACAATGAGTATCGAGTATTGACACTGACAACTTTAATTTAGAATTTATCGATAGGTACTTACATAAAAATATATTTTGTTAAAGTTTTGAGCTTTTTCCCATCAACATGTTAAAGATTAAACTATTATAACAAAGCTGGAGATTTTTTAACAAAATATTATGAAATAATGGCAATGAAACAGTCTTACAACTGCAAGAGATAGACAATTGCTTTCAATTTCATTCTTGTTTAATCAATTTATGAACGTTATCTGAAATGTCTGTAATTTGACATTTGAAAATACTAAGAAAAAATATCTGTGGAAAAATAGGTGCCTACTATGGAGGGTAGAGGTAAGGAGAGTCATCTTATATGGGAGAAAAGTTGAAAAAGTGTCCAGTGTATGCGCTAAATAACAGTTCAAAAATCCTCCACAATGGTGCTGGTGGATGCACAGGGTATGGTATGAATGTAGCAATCGTAGATGAATTGAAGTATGCCGAGTTAAAAAATTTAATGTCATTATCGACTAAAGTAGTTAATTATTGAGAATTTCAACAACTTACGTTGTACAAAATATTGTGGTAAATATAACCTTACTTCCTTGTATCTCCATACTTCCTTGTTTATTTTTCAAGCCTACTCTAACAATATTTATATTTGGCGCTTCTTTTAAGAGTTACCCTGATGCAAATGTGGCGCCATCCTAATTTAATACATTTTGACGACACTTTTTCATATACACAGATGACTCTCCTTACCTCTACCCTCCATACTACCTACGGAGTATGGAGGGTAGAGGTAAGGAGAGTCATCTTATATGGGAGAAAAGTAGAAAAAGTGTCCAGTGTATGCGCTAAATAACAGTTCAAAAATCCTACACAATGGCGCTGGTGGATGCACAGGGTATGGTATGAATGTAGCAATCGTAGATGAATTGAAGTATGCCGAGTTAAAAAAATTTATGTCATTATCGACTAAAGTAGTTAATTATTGAGAATTTCAACAACTTACGTTGTACAAAATATTGTGGTAAATATAACCTTACTTCCTTGTTTATTTTTCAAGCCTACTCTAACAATATTTATATTTGGCGCTTCTTTTAAGAGTTACCTTGATGCAAATGTGGCGCCATCCTAATTTAATACATTTTGACGACACTTTTTCATATACACAGATGATCCTCCTTACCTCTACCCTCCATACTACGGAGGTACTCAAAAATGTGGTGCGGCACGTATGGAGGGTAGAGTATGGAGGGTAGAGGTAAGGAGAGTCATCTGTGTATATGAAAAATTGTCGTCAAAATGTATTAAATTAGGATGGCGCCACATTTGCATCAGGGTAACTCATAAAAGAAGCGCCAAATATAAATATTGTTAGAGTAGGCTTGAAAAATAAACAAGGAAGTATGGAGATACAAGGAAGTAAGGTTATATTTACCACAATATTTTGTACAACGTAAGTTGTTGAAATTCTCAATAATTAACTACTTTAGTCGATAATGACATTAAATTTTTTAACTCGGCATACTTCAATTCATCTACGATTGCTACATTCATACCATACCCTGTGCATCCACCAGCGCCATTGTGGAGGATTTTTGAACTGTTATTTAGCGCATACACTGGACACTTTTTCAACTTTTCTCCCATATAATATGACTCTCCTTACCTCTACCCTCCATAACGGCACGGTAAAATGTAAACATGTGTTTTTGAAGGCCAGCTAGGGTTGCCAGATTATATAGCAGGATTTAAAACTTGTATAATTTTTTGGCCAAGTTGAAGAGCAAACCACTGTAATTTGTACAGAACGTGGGATACAATGAGTAAATCTTTCGAAAAGTTATAATTTGTAAAATTTGTTTCTCCATCTTGTTCTGTTGAAAAACTATTTTCCCTCGGGAATTTTGTGATTCATTAGACTATGTTACAGTTATCAGGCTTTGAGAATAAGAAAGTAATAGGAAAAAATGGACAGGCGATGATGGTTAAAAGTTTGGAAGTAGAACTTCTTAAGCCACGTTGAGCGATTTGTAGTAGGGGAAAAACTTATTAGTTCACGTCACCTATGACCTCGACACTCTGTGATATACATTCTACCAGACTAGCAATACTACAAGCGTCTAGTGTAGCCTGTGAACATGTATACACATATATTCACTGAGGCGTGGGCTGGGCAAGTGGAGGCGCATCGCGGGGGCTGCTGTAGGCAAAGGAAAAGAACCATCGTCAACCACGACCACTCTGTCAAGAGTGAACGACTAAGGAGGAGGATATTCACTGATACATTGTATATAATCAACTGCATCATATGCGTGTTTGACCATTTGGATAAGTAAAATCATAAAATTACGCGTTATTGACTGATTCAGTGTCATGCATTATTTTGTGTTAATGAGCAAAAATGTAGATATTCCTATTTTTTTAAAAAGAAACGGTATAATTTTTCACACATGTCTGTATTAATTAAATATTATTATTCATTATATTATTATAGCTTGTAGCAACACTAGAACTAACCTCAAACCGGGAACTGGTGTTATGAATTTGGTGAATGTGGTTTTTGTTTTTAAAAATACATTTCAAAGAGCAGATGATTAAAAATTAAAACTTGCATCGACTTAAAACCTAAGTGAATATTACTATTCACAATAATTATGGAGGTTGAGGGTTATCCAGGGTTGATAAAAACAATAACTGATGATCAGGAAGTAGAAAATTTCTCTGAGGAATCTGATGTTGAAGAGGATGTAAGTAATTATTTTAATCGATTATTAGGTCATAGGAAAGAAATATTTAAACCTTTGACCCACTATGCTTTTCTAATGTGGATAAGCTGTCAGTTTCTTAGAATTTAATTTAAGCACCTTGCAAGTTTTAATTATTTTTTATTCCCATGATTTTATTACCGCCCTTATCTTATATCTTTTAACGAGCAATTCTTGTATGTAAATAATTGGAATCTCGGAATCGGTTTCCAATGATTTTGATGAAATTTGATAATATTTGGAAATTTGGTGAAATTTACAGACATAGAGTAAAATAGGCTACTTTTAATCCCAGGAAAACAAACAATTCCCACTGGATTCGTAGAAAACCGTAAAAACGTGGCCAAAGAACATGCTGTGGACCTGCAGTTGCAGAGCAGAGCTGTTCAGTATATGAATGTCATAGATGAAATGTTATACTTAACCCACACTGCAGTTATTATTTACCTGTATTTTTGTTTATTAATGCCATGTGTGTATTGTGCCACAAATATTTCTGGTTATTATCTTCTGAAGTTATTTCAACTGTTATTTAATCCTTACAATTTTGCTATGTGTATTTCACTTTTTTTTTTTCTTTTTTTGTATAAATATATTTTTATTTGTCTTCACTTACTTGAACAAACTGTTATAGAGCCCTTGATATCTTTTTAAAATTTAATTAATTACTGTAAGGTTGTTGTTTCAGATGTCAATTATATTATTAAGACTGCAATCTACACCATATTCCTATCAACACTCTTTCATATGTCTGTCATTGTCATAAAGTAAAATAAAAAATAGAATTTATATTTATAAATATATAATTAACATGAAAAAGGATCTAGTAGATTAAAATAACTTTACTATTTTTGTTTCAGTATCAACCAACAAAACAAAAAGTGAAGAGGAAAGCAGATTTTGACCCAAAATTTACATTTGTTGGCTCGGTTGAAGAGTATAATAAAGTGGGTATATTGTAAATAGAATAGTTTGCATTAAGACGCATTAACCCTTCTGCAGTTAACCCAAAACCCTGCCTGACCACTATCAACTTATTACATGATTAACCCACAGAATACAGAACAAACTGAATTTTGTATTCTGTGGTTAACTACATTAAGAAGCAACAAATAAAACTATGCACTCTGGTTGACTGGTCTTATGATATGAGTTCCTTTAAATCCAAGAGTGTTAAGGAATCTTGTCAGGAGTGCTTCACTTTAAACTGTATCATCACTTATCATCAGCCACAGTAAATAAATAAATAAGTAAATATACTATGACAGTACGCAAATCGCCGTCTAGCCCCAAAGTAAGCGTAGCTTGTGTATGAGTACTATGATAAGAGACTAACATTTTCCAGTTGTGGGAAATGAACCTACGGCCTTGGACTCAGAAAGCAAGGTTGCTGCACAAGATGTATTTATTTTATAAAAAAAAATCTGTAGTATTCAATTATTTTGTGGTTTTTTTAGAACCCATGGGATGACTTACAGAAGTATGTGCGTAGAAATGTAAAGAGGACTCTAGACCAGAAGATTGAACAAAAGCGAGCTGAAGCCAAGGTTAAGGGTAATATTGACGTTGACACTGATTCAGAAGCTGAAGCTAAAGGTTTGTCTCCTTTTATATTCATTGTTATCATGATCAACATTTATATCAACCTTATTACAGACCCAATGATTTGACCAATCATGACAGAACCCCATTAACGAAAATAGACGATTAGTCGGAACTATCATATTACACCACCTAATTTAAATTGAAAGTCCATGATATTTCAAGTTCTACAAATGAAAATTTCTGTCAATGGTTTTAGGTTGACAAGTAATATACATATTTTAGGATTTGCAAAAACTCTAACAAAGGGACTAAATAGGTTATGAAATTTTATTTGTTAGCCATATCTGTATAATATAGACCACCTGTTGCATCGTCATATTGATATGACAATGCAACAGGTGGAAAAGGGTCCACCATGCTGGCCCAGTGTGAATTGGTGGACTCCGCACACCTTTGAGAACATAACCGAGAACTCTCAGGTGTCCAGGTTTCCAGGTTTCCTCACGATGTTTTCCTTCACTATTGAAGCAAGCAATATTTTAATTACTTTAAACGCGCATAATTTAGAAAAGTTAGAGGTGCGTGCTGGGATTCGAACTCGGCCTCCTGAAAGTGAAGTCGAGTCACTGGGCTATTACCTCATCGTAATATACTTTGGATTAGACCATTTGCATGCCGAAACCTAATTCATTATGTTATTGTTCATACTACGAGTGTAAATGATTTGTGTCCCAATCAATGGAGACATCAAACAAAATACTTTATATTTTTCAAATTGTGGTTAGAATGCTAATCAATTTCTTTTTTTATTAGATGTAGACGTTGATGAAATGGAAATATCTGACGATGAACTTAAAAAGGATGAAATAAAAACGAAGGTTAAAAAGTTGACCAAAAAGCAAAAACTTAAGGAGGTAATGATTTTACACATTTTATAACATAAAGGATACGGCCAATTTCTGTATGGGCGTTCAAACTCAGTGTACACCAATGATTTTTAACACGCTTTTATTAGCTTCACCTGTTTGTATGTTTGTAACCAACTTCTTTTTAGCATTATAAATTCTTAATTGTAGGCACATTAAATTGCTGTAAGTATAAAGCTCACAGAACTTGTCTTGTTATAAAAACTGATAGTGACAGAGAGTTTAAAAAGTACTTATTGATTAATCTTTCTATATTTTATTTTAAATATTTACTTTGTATGTGTATGTGGAATGCATTTCTTTGGTCATGTCCTTTTTCTGAATTAGAAGAAAATATAATATATCGTGCAAATTCAAATCTTCTTTATTCATGTAGGCCTATCCCAGGCACTTATGAAGCGTTCATACATATAATATGTTTACATAATTTCAAGGGGATGGTGATAACTTCGTTCGCCAACTTAAACCTAAAGCTACGAGGGTTCCAAACGCGCCCTGGTCTCAGAAGAGCCCTCAACAAACTTAGCCGGGAAATAAAATAAACACATTATTCTAGGTCGAAGAAGATGAAAGTCAAGGTGCTAAGATAGAATATGACTCCGATTTCTTTGAGGAAGCACCACCATACGATGAGCAGGCTTCATTCTACATGATGAACCTGTCCAGGCCTCTGTTGAAGGCTATCGGCAGTCTCAACTACGTCCATCCCACACCCGTACAAGCAGCTACAATACCTATTGCTTTGTTAGGTTTGTATTGTGACATGAAAAGTTATATTTTTAACACCGTTTAATCAGCTTGTTATGTATGTATGTTACGGAAACATTGTACATAATTTTCACCCAATTCAAAACTTTGGATTAATTTGAATTTTGAAACACTGCAGGAGCTCGACTTCACTTTAGCAATAAAAAAGTCGTTATCGCATATCAAATTATATATTGTTAAAGTAAAATGGACCTAACGACACTCGGTTTAGAGTCGCAAATTCCGTATTTCTGATTTTTGTTTTACAAACTTTCTGTCAAAAGCATGAGCTGAACAATTATAAAAATAAATATATAATGACAATACCACACTATATGATATTTCAGACATCATCTACCTCAGTGCTAAATTTCATCTATTTACATTTCATTTAAATACACACTTAAAATAATATTCATAAATATTTATAATATATACAACGTGTAACGGAATTACGAAATACTGTTGAAGGGTGCATTAGTGTATTTCGTAAGGAATCACTCTGTAAAAATATGAAATCAAATAAATCATATTTATTTTTCCGTAAAAACTAATTCAAAACATTCTAAGTGTTAATTTGTGACAACCCTATTGACGATAAAAGAGCGAAACCTGCATAGTACCTATGCTACGCGACGCGTACTTAAAGTGGCAGGACTCATTAGATTTTACTTTTGCATGTGATGTTAGGGCTGTATCGGATGTCTTCAGTAAATATGTCTCAGAGAGGGTAAATAATGTACCTCTAAATCCTCTGAAGTATTATTTCGGTCACTGCCCACTGCACAAATTGGACGTCAAAGCGTCATGTGTCTAGTAACTGGCACATGTAGCTTAACACCTACGCCTCAGGTCCATGGACACATGGCGGCACTTTGACGTGCTCCTTGCATGCCCTGCGAAGTGTTGTAAACATGAATTGTATAAATTTTTGTTTTATAATAAAACTTATTTTTGCCCAGGTAAAGATATATGCGCCTGCGCAGCGACCGGTACGGGCAAGACAGCCGCGTACATGTTGCCGATATTAGAACGATTGCTGTACAAGTCGGGCGGTGAAAGGATCACTCGAGTTTTAGTGTTAGTGCCAACGCGAGAGTTGGGAGCTCAGGTGTGTTTATAATTATTTGTCATACATATGATGATAAGAAAATATAGAAAACTACTCATTATAGAACTTTTTGCCCAATTATTAAAGTACGAATTATTGTTCTTAGGTGCATACAGTGACACGACAATTATCGCAATACACGTCCGTCACAATTGGATTGTCAGTGGGAGGTCTGGATGTTAAATATCAGGTAAGCGTAAGCATAAAATCAGTTTAGTTTAATAAGTTCATCGTTTATAATGAAAAGGAAGAAGAAGAAATACTGTATTGTACGCAATACATAAAGGAATACAGTCAATAAGAAGTTTATAGTCAAGAACATTGTAGGCATGGAAAGGCGGCCTTATTGCTGCTTTTACTATGCTATAAACCTTGAAAATCAGAGAAATCTGTGTACAAACTTTCAACTCAAATATTTCCATTTTTCTTATAAAATACGTCAGACATCATGGTATCCTTTTGAAATGATGACATAAGTTGTTATTTGCTTTCCGAGTCCAAGGCCGTGGGTTCGATTCCCACAAGTAATGACTGTTTTATTACAAAATTAATATGCATTATTTTTGTTACATACGAGATACAAAAATTTAATCGTATAGCGTGGCGATGCGTCGCCACGGCCTGTGTCGCCGCGACAAAAATCCGGTTTACCCTCCGCCTATAGATGTTTCACATCCAAAATACATACTAATAACTAAATACTAATACTTGAACTAGATTACACAAATATAATTAACTATGCGATTTCTTTAAAAAAAAAAAATGCTTGTATACAGGAAAGTGTCCTGCGTCACAATCCAGACATCGTGATAGCGACTCCGGGTCGTCTGATAGACCACATTAAAAACACGCCTTCTTTTGGCTTGCACTCCATCGAAGTACTGGTGTTGGATGAGGCTGACAGGTCAGTTACAATTTAAACTTTGTTTAGTTAATTGTTTACTCCAAGTAGTAGAAAATACTACTACTTCAAAATCCTCTAAGATATTAATTTTAATTGAATGATGTGAAGGACACGACGTATCTAACATATTTAATTGGATGAGCGATAATACTGTATTGTTTAAAATTAGTTTTGTAATGACGGCCGATTGGCGCAATGGGCAGCGACCCTGCTTTCTAAGCCCAAGGCCGTGGGTTCGATTCCCACAACTGGAACATGTTGGTGATGAACAAGAATGTTTTTCAGAGTCTGGGTATTTATCAGTATTTATGTATATTGTTCATTCATCAGTCATCTTAGTACACATAACACAAGCTAGGCTTACTTTGGGGCTAGATGGAGATGTGTACATTAATTTAAATATAAAAAAAAGAAATCCATAATTTTTTTGTAAAATGTTAATGATAAAAATGGTTACAGTGGGTAATCCTTTGGAGATTGGCATATACCATCGTCGAATATTTTGTAGGCATTTTCATGGTGTGCAATACTGTAGTACATTATTTTGATCTATCTTGTAGACATCACGTTAGAAACCTCTTAAATAAGCACTGTTTCTCTCCTATATTATGCGATACTTATCTGATAAAGCAGGTCAGGGGCATCCAAAGTATTACGAACAATTTTATAGAGAGTCAAGAGGTCAGTCATTTGCCTACGTTTTTCCAGGGAATGGATTTTAAAGTGAGTTAGGCGAGCGTCGTAATCAGCTCTGTAGGGACAGGTTTTGTCTTTAAAGGCCAGGTACCTCGTAAAGGAACGTTGTACGCGCTCTATTCTTTCAAAATATGTGTTTTTAATATAAGTCAGTCACACGTCAGATGATGCTAAAAATTTAAGAAATTGCAATTCCCTGTTACTAGAATGCTCGATGAATATTTCGCGGAGCAAATGAAGGAGATCATCCGCCAGTGCTCGCCCAAGCGTCAGACGATGCTGTTCTCGGCCACAATGAGTGACGAGGTCAAGGACTTGGCGGCGGTGTCCTTGAACAAACCCGTCAAACTGTTCCTCGACTCTAACAAAGATGTCGCTTTCAATCTGAGACAGGAGTTCGTTAGGTGAGTTCTGTGTGCACATATATTTTTCATGTGAAACATCTATAGGCGATGGTAAACCTGATTGTTGGCGTGGCGGTACGTGAATATATTATGTACTATACGTAGTTGAGTTGTCGCGATTTTGAATAAATTTATTACTTTTGATTTTTTGTGTTTAATAAAATGCATATTTATGTAATATATAGTCATTACTTTATGGAACAAATTTGTGATGCTCGATTTTTTCATTATGCCATATCTGATTCCTTTCTTACACTGTTCTCTTAAGCATATAACTTTTATGTTTATACATTTCGATATTTCACAAATGCCAGGCGTCTCGTGACGGCTCTTTTTATAATATACCCACCACACAGATGGTAAGTAGAAAACATTGCCTATAAACAGCGACATTTCGCAGGAAGAATCACTGCGCAACCACTACCGCTCGTTATATGGCCAATATAACGTCTGGGAGAGTTAGACATATAGCATATAAAAGCTTTCCTGAAATTCTCTCTTGAAATTGACTGTCCTCAATTACAATCCAGTTTTAGATTTCGGGTACCTGTTAATTATCCCTTTAAACCTGTAACTGCACTCTGTCCCCCGTTGAGTAGAACTTGTTCTTGGTGCCAATTCCCCTGTTCCAAGATTACGTAAGACCATAAACCACATTAGCACTGAAGTTGATATTTACTCTAACTCGTTGTATAAGTTCAGAGATAAGATATTTGAATCATGGACCAATGGACCCTTTTGCTGTTTTCTTGATTTCTTTTTTTAGTGTGTGAGATATTTTGTTATTATATTCTCATTCACGAAACCTTTTCTTTTCATGGAATGGTGTTATTATATATTTTCATATGCTGTGTTTTTTTTTAAAGAAAACATTACACTTAAATAGAACAGTTAAAATTTTAAAAACGATTGTATTAGTGTAAGTGTAAGTAAACCTAATAAATAAAATGAAATAAAATAAAAAAAAACGATGCTAGTGCTCTCGTGTTATTACGATCGGAACATAATAAAGCTACATCGAGCTAGAAATAAGCATGGCGGGTAGTACTCGCTGTAGTTCTGTCGCAAAAAGCTATACTACTTCTCGTTCATAGGATCCGCAGAGAACGTGAGTCAGACCGCGAGGCGATGCTGGCGGCACTTGTGTGTCGCACCTTCAGAGATCGGGCCGTGATATTCGTGCAGACGAAGAAGCAGGCGCATCGACTACACGTGGCCTTGGGGCTGTTGGGAGTTAAGGTAAGTTATGTGGCCTGTCAAATATGGTATTGAGGGTATACCAAAGCTGGCATTTCCTGTAGCACCATTTAACCTTGGGGCCGCTGGATTCATAATAGAGTGTGGGTCCAGATTGATTTTCCCATATAATATGATCATCATCATCATCATAGGCTGCGCTATTAACGTCCCACTGCTGGGCAAAGGACTCGTCTCTCTTATGAGAAACGGTTTTGTAGCATAGATCAACCACGCTGCACCAATACGAGTTAGTGGGATTTACAACGTGTAAATTAAAACCGAATTAATAGTTCTGAGGCTATTGAGGTGCATTATTTTCTATCTCTAAGACTTACCTGTGAAAACAAAACGGTTATAGTTTTTGAGTCATCAGATACAGCCCTAACATGTGCATATACATGCAAAAGTAAAATCAAGTGACTAGAAGTTGACGGCCGAGTGGCACAGTGGGCAGCGACCCTGCTTTCTGAGTCGAAGGTCGTGGGTTCGATTCCCACAACTGGTAAATGTGTGTGTGATGAACATGAATGTTTTTCAGTCTTTTTTTTTTATTATATTAATAGCGGGCAAACGGGCAAGTGGGTCACCTGATGGTAAGCGATCACCGCCACCCATAAACATCTGCAGCACCAGAGGAGCCACCGATGCGTTGCCGGCTTTTAAGGAATTTGTTTATCCGTCCCTTGAATACCTGGGTGTTTATCTGTAGATTATAAGTATTTATGTGTATTATATTCATAAAAAAATATTCATCAGCTATCTCTGTACACATAACACAAGCTACGCTTACTTTGGGGCTAGATGGCGATGTGTGTATTGTCGTAGTACATTTATTTAAGTGACTCCTTTCAGTTAATTAGGTATGCGTCGCGTAGAGTAGGTACTATGCACGTATCGGTATTTTATCTTCAATAGGGTTGCCATAAGTAAACACTAAGAATGTTTGATTTAGTTTGTATGGAAAAATAAATATGCTTCTTTTGATTTAATATTATTACAGGGTGATTCCTTGTTAAATATAATTATGCACCCTTCAACAGTATTCCGTAATTGCGTTACACGTTGTATTTAGTATACAACGGAGTAATTGATTTGTATCTTAAATTGCACCTTTTTTTCACGCACATGCAAATTGTGTCGCCAGCAGCCAAGGGGTGGATAAACAAAATACCTAAAAACATATATTGGAAGTTCTTCTAGTTTTGTAATCTATTCACATCAGTTTAACCGCCTGCTCACTTTTCGCATGCTGGCCGCTAAACTTTATTTTGAAGGTCACGCGTTGTACTTGTTCAGTCACAACATTATGGTGTATACAAGAAAGTGCTAACTGCTAATACATGTTATCTCGATCAATTTATAAATAGGTAGCGGAACTGCACGGAGCGTTGAATCAACCTCAACGTTTAGACTCCCTCAAGAGGTTCAAAGATGAGCAAGTTGATGTACTAGTGGCGACCGACGTCGCCGCTCGTGGTTTAGACATACCCGGTGTGAAGACTGTACTAAACTTCACGCTACCGGCCACTTTGGAACATTATATACATAGGGTAAGTTAGACATTATTATCTAACTGTCCACTGCTGGACTAAGGTCCTCTCCCAAAAGGCAGACAGGTTGGTGATCGCCATACATGTTGGTAGTAGTAGCTAAGAGGATGGTGCTGTGCGCTCTCCGTTACATTCCCTTAGTCGCCTCGTACAACACACCTGCAGGATGAGGAGGGTCGGTGATAACAGTATTCTGATCTGCCGTCACCACAGCACAACGTAAAGTAGATTTGAAATTTGATTGCTTTTTGGGTATCTCTAAAACTATAATAGTTTTATAGTTTTAGAGATTCCCAAAAAAGTTCCCAGATACCCAAAGTTTGAAAATAAGTTCAAACAAAGGCGAATTATAGGTTTCATCATCAACAATGCAAGACTAAAAGTTTCGAAGTCGCCTGACTGTCTATACTTCACAAGATATATTTCGGACAGTGAGTTAAGGAGTCAGGAAATCGATAAAAAAATAGATAGACTACTTAATAATTTCAACAAATATTGGTATGCAAGGCGGAATCTAAATAGAACAGCGATTATTTACACACTGACCATTCTACCGAAGAGACAGCGAGGCACTGAACAGGCCTGCACAGGGACGCAGACATCCCATTGAAACACGATAGCGTTGCCCTCGTTTCTAAGACTCCGTAATGGAGAACTCTTCCGGCTTCCGTTTTCCCTACCAACTTTAGTATCCTAAAAATCGAGAGTGACGCATCTTCTACCATCGGGTTTTATAGCAGTTTTATCGAAATACATACTTGCGTAATTAATGGACACGTTAGAAGTTTTCTGGAACGCGTTTCCGACTTCCTTATGATAAGTCCCGTTTAATACGAGTTTCTTAAAATCAAGACTTTATAAACATTCTACCATTTGGTTTTATAGCAGTCATTCTTCTTCTTGCCCGTATCCCATGCCCGAAGACAGACATGTTGTTTTGTTTTGGCATGTTTTTATGACGGACCGCCTGTCGGATCTCAACCCTTCTTGGGTATGTTTTTGTTGGTCTCACTGAGAATTATCAGATGCTATTCCGGATTCTTTCGGAGCAGTTTTTAGTTGCAGGAATGTCCGAGGAAGTACTACTGCCATGCTTATTTCTGCTGCAAACCTGCATCGTTGTGTTTCGGTCTGTAGGGCGTGGTTGCCGATGTTATTATAGGCTCATGAGGCTTAACACCTACGCCTCAGGTTGACGGACACAGGGCAATTTGTTGGACTTCGACTGTTAATAATCAGGTGGCCGGATTGTTCCGCACTGATATATAGTAGCAGTCAATCGCTGGTCCGTATATTAATCTTATACTAATATATAAAGCTGCAGAGTTTGTATGTTTACTTGATGGCGACGATCTCAGGAACTACTGGTCCGATTTAAAAATTATTTCAGTGTTGGATAGCTCATTTATCGAAGCTATAGGCTTTATAACATCACGCTTAGACCAACAGGAGCAAAGCACTAATGAAGGATGTTTAAAAACGGTAGTTTTTTTTCCTTTGGAGAGCTTTCGCACTGCGTTATCGGTTTCGCAAAAATGATGTATGCTAAAGTTGTTGCCCTTTAGAAGTTCTAAAGAAAAATCCTCGACAGCATATGTCTATCTTTTAAGGTTGAATTATACGCGGACGAAGTCGCGAGGGACCGCTAGTACAAAATATCCGTCCGTACGTACAGGTTGGCAGAACAGCGCGCGCGGGTCGTGCCGGTGTATCGGTGTCTCTAGCGGGCGAGGCAGAGCGCGCGCTTGTTAAGGCAATCGTACGCCGCGCTAAAAGACCCGTCAAGTCCCGCCAAGTGCCGCCCGACATCGTCGCCAAGTATAGGGAGAAGATGAACAGATTGGAGCCGGAGATCGGTGAGTTTCAATACACTTCTGGACACAGATGATGGCTGTATGTACGATCGGTGCTTTTATAAAATAATCTTTTAGTGGAGTCTGGCAACCATTAGGTCTAACTGAACTTAACTAATCTATATAAAGGTGCCCTGAAAGGTAAATTCAAATTATTTAAACTTGGCATACTTTATAAGCACTCTTGAAATGTCAATTCTCTCTGTTTTTAGTTACTCTGCATGTGGAAGGCAGGCTATCCCGGACAGAAACCGGCCTGAGACCCTGCAGTAGCTCTTTTCCAATATCAACGTTTTACAATTTAACAACTATTATTCTTATAAGAGACTAAAAATGGAGCCAACTGCTTCTTTAAAAGTTATTTCATAATAACCTTACAAAATTAAAAGGGACACACTATTTAAACTTATTGTTAGTGTGGCCTTTATTAGTTATTAATGAAAGTGACTTTATCAATTGAAATCCCCCAGCGGATTTTAAAAGCTATTAATGCTAACTAAACAACGCCTACGCTGTCCTAGCATCTGTGGTCAAATTGAATATATGCCAGGGAAAAAAAAGTTTACGATACTGAGCAACCATGGTTATACCAAAGTGAAGCGTTTAGTTTACTTCAAAATCCTTTTATTAAAGCTATTACGAAAATTTATAGCGACAATCCTGGACGAAGAATACGCGGAGAAGCAATTGAAGAAAATGGAGAAACAGACCACTAAGTTAGAAAGCGTTATTAAAAAAGACGACAATCCCAAGATAGAGGTCCAACGTCAGCAGGAATGGTTCCAAACTCCTAAACAAAAGAGGGAAGAAAAAGAACGTTTGGCTTTAACACAACATCCTGGAAAAGGTATTGACAATTAAGGCTTTCAAATAGACTGTAAGTGCACTTATACTGCATTATTACTTGCCATGCATTAGTTTTTACCCTTGGCCTTATCAGGCACGACAAATTTAGGACAAATTTAGAACAGGCATACGTCCAATCCGGACCACGTCAGTCACTGTTTCCGATAAACATGAGACGATGTATATAGTTTAGTTTTTAGTTTATATCTCATAGATGTTAAACTTAAGTGTTTACTCATGACAACCCTATTGAAGATAAAAGACTGAAACGCGCATAGTACCTACGCTACGCGACGCGTACCTTTATAATAGATGAAATAAGTGAGCGGAGACACTGGTTTCATTTAGTAAAAAGTATGGCAGTGGTTTACTTAAAAACTATTAGCGTTTCGATTTCGCAGAGAAATCTCAGAGACACTAAAGTATGTGCCTCTAAAGCCTCTGTGAAGTTATATTTCAGTTTTCATTTACACGTTGTAGTATACAATTTTTCTTCTATATTCATATCAATCAAGCTAGTGCTTCCTCGCGAGGTAGCACTATTATAAGATTTAAACGTTAATGTATTTTTATTTATAATAAACAGCTTTAAGTATTTTTTTGAGTCCACCAATCTGCATTGAGCCAGCGTGGTGGACGTGCTCTGTAGTGGTTCTGTTATATATTATTGTTCGTCTCGACATTGTTGTAATTAAAACCAGTGTGCGAGTCGAGTCGCACTTCACCTAGCTTTTGTAACAAACTAACTTGAGCGTTCCAGCTTGGATGGATGTGACATGTAATATTTATAAACTCATGTGAGTTTCAGGATGCGAAGAATACTAATTTTAGTAGTATGTGTAATAACAATAAATAAATAAATAATAAAACTTAATGGTCCTTGTTTTTTCCAGTTGATAAATTCCAAAAGGGCAAAGGCAAAAAACGAAAGCACGGCGATGACTCCGATGACGATGACGACGGCAAGAAGAAAAAGAAGAAGCAAACAAAACATGCACCCAAAGACACAGCAGAGGAACGAGTGAGGAGGGAAATGGAAAAGGTTTGTAGTAGAGATAAACTAGAGATAGTTATGGATATGTCTGGGTTTCAGTACGATTATAAACCTCTATGTCAGACCATAGAAAAATCTGTAATGATCAATTTTCAATTTGCCGGGAATCATCTACATAGAAATAACATTATTAAGAAAACACTTTAATTTTTTAACGTTATTTTTTATTTTTTATAGCTATATTTCTCGTTAGCCCCTTACAAAGGCTTATGTTATTGAAATAAAGCTTAGCTTGAAGAAATTATAAATAACACCACACTGATTCTCCTGCTTTTCGCGGATTATAGCAAATAAAGCTTAATTTTCATAATATAACATGGATTTCAAGTAACGCCTGCAAAATTCAAAATTCATTTATTTCAAGTAGGCCTAATATAAGCACTTTTGAAACGTCAAGTCTGTCTGTTTGTAGTGATTCTACCACCGGTTCGGAAGGCAGATTCTACCGAGAAGAAGCCGGCAAGAAACTCAGCAGTTGCTCTTTTCCAACATCAACAATTTACATTTTGCATTTTAACATTCATTTTTCTATCTTGTGAGAGCTGAAAGCGGAGCCGGATGCTTCCAAGCAACCTTGTCATTAAAATATTCATCAATTGTATAGTAACCTCGCTGTAATAAATGTGTTTTAACAAATTCTTTAAACTTGTGCATTGGCAGGTCCAAAATCACCTTAGGAATCATATTATAAAAGCGTATACTCAATCCCACAAATGATCGCTGTACCTTACGCAGACGATATGCAGATGACACTAATTTATGACCATTTCTTGTAAGTCGACTGTTTATGTCCACTTTCTATGACTGCTTCTATGCAATACCTTACAAAGGCGATACATCTAAAGATTAGGTTATTTTTCAATTGCGCACATACATTTGTTCAATTTCATAAATTTGAATAGCATCTGCCACTCTTGAGAAATGCGATCTACAAATAGCGGAGGCTATATACTTATATATATTTATATATATTTAATACGGTCGTGTTGAGCCTTCGAGTATTGAACCCTAACAAAACAAAATTTAGCTTATACATAGCTTGCATTCTCCACATAGAATACTATGTATGTTTGTTTTAGCCTATTTATATATATATTTCTTTTTTGTTTTTTTTTTTTAATATTTGTGTTCCTTAAAATATTATTAGATTAGGAGTAAGTTATAGATATAATTTTTATTATATTCTAACTTTAGGTGCATGTTAGCTTTATATAGACGAGCGCTAACTCGCCAACAAACTGGTTAACCAGTTTGGTTTAAAAAAAAATTCCATTTGTGCATCTTTGGATAAAAATATTTTCAAGAGAAAAAAAAAATTGTCCCGGTACAAAAGACCTTTTACGGGATTATTAGAAAAAAAAACGCGTGCAATCGCTAGCTGGTCCGTGACCAACGGCTTGTAACAAAATAATAAAGATATTGTCTTTTTCAATAAGGTGGCACTTCTCCAGTCAAGAGTAGAGAAACGTAAGAAGAAGCAACGCAAAATACGCGCCGTGGAAGACGACGATGACCGCCCAGCCAGAAACCCCAATAAAAACCCCAACAAGTCCAGGAAAAAACAAACCAACTTCGCCAGCGATCTCACTGACACCTCACGTACTTCCACTAAGCGTTTGAGATACGAGGCGAATAGGGTACAGAAAGGTAAACCCTTGCAAAAGGGTAAACCTCTACAAAAGGGCAAAGGAAAGCCAATGAAAGGCAAGCCGCAGGGCAAAACGTTTGGCAAACCGCAAGCGGGTAGAAAAGGTTCCCGTAAAAAACAGTAATACACATTTTTTTAATGCGACTAGTGTTTTATTAAATCCTTATTATTTTAGTTTTTTTTCTTACTTTAAAGTAAATTATTTATATAAATATTTAGACATAATGAATAAAAATAATGTTATATTTAAATATAAAACATTTTTATTTTTTTTATTAGCCTACACAAGTTAGCCCTTGACTGCAATCTCACCTTGTGATAAGTGATGATGCAGTCTAAGATGGAAGCGGGCTGTTTGGGAGTATGGTAGTCATACCGTATAGGTTTCTACGCGACATCGCACCGGAACACTTCATCGCATAGCGGCACGGTTTTTCGGTGGGGTGGTAAATAGACATGGCCAAAGCCTCCCACTAGACCAAAAATACAAAACTAAAAGTTTTGTTGATTAAACTAAAAAGTAATTAGAAAAAATGTGTTTGTATCTAAACACTTAAGCCAGTTTTCAAAGAACCTAGGAAACGCTTAGTGAAAACGGGGCTTAGTCAGGGTTATTTAAATTGGCTTATAAGCTGCTAAACAAATTCTCCATAACCTTTCGTTGCATGGCTTAGCTGTCTCAGTCTGTTCCTACCGCCCTGAGCCAGTATAACTGTTTTTTTTTAGTTATAGCAAATTTATTGATGCACAAGTATGTGCGCTGCCATTAATTTACTTTCGTTTTATTCTATTACTACACCTATCGCATAAATAATAAAATCAAATTTTGACAAAGGAGTATGTATGGAGAGAAGTGTGATAAAAATAAAAATAATTCAAAAAATCCGCCATGATGTCATACGACATAAGACGATGGTAACAGATGCCCTTCATTACTCCCAAAGATTAAAATGGCGATGGGCAGGCCACATAGCTAGGATGGTTAACGACCGTTGGACAATAAGGCTGACGTCATGGCCAGGTCCTGCAGGCCATAGAAAGGTAGGCAGACCGCATGCAAGATGGTCCGACGATATCGCTAAAGTTGCCGGCATAAACTGGATGCAAGTAGCCAAATATTGAGACCGGTGGTCATCTCTGGAGGAGGCCTTTACCCTCGCAGGAGAGGGGTTCTTGCTAGAAGATGGTAATTATCAATTCTCTTAAATGCAATTTAGAACCACTTGTTATTTTTTTTCTTGTTTATTTTTTTCTTTGTATTTAATGTTTTCACGTAAAATCATAATATGTATTGCAATGTTATCTATGTAGCGTAAGCAAGAATTAAAAGGCATTTTTATTTTATTTTACTAGATAAACAAATCCGTCTCAGAGAACGTTATTGCTGTATATGGAATCGCGAACAAATAAATAAATATGAAATACCATGTCATTTTTTATTTTACTAAGCAATTAAAATATCTCTTGCTTTAACGGTGAAGAAACCTGCAATCCCGAGAGGATAAGGTATAAGATTTTCAAAGGTGTGTGCACAGTCTACCAATCCGCATTTGGACTACGGACTAAACCCTTCTGTTGAATATTGTATAGAAGCAATTAATCATTGTAAAGTCAACATCTCCTGATGATGCTCCGGTTTCGGAGCGAAACGTGCGTAGAGGGTGTATTGCCGAGGATCTGTTTGGTGTGGAGTATAAGGATTGAAGAAATTATAAATTACACCACTCAGTGTCTCCTGCTTTTCGCGGAGTATAGCAAATTAAGCTTAATTTTGATAACCTTCTGTTGAATAAAAACCTTTTGTTCTCGGTGATTTTTCTAAAACCGCCGAATCTCCAGTGGAATTACGAAATATAGCATACAATAGTTTTTTTAACTTTTGGCAAATAATTGGTTTAAATTTGGACCCAGTCTTGGTTAAACGAATATGTTGATAGTGTGAACTTCACATTAGCTACAGACAATAGAAGCCATAGATAAATTATAAACAAATAACCATAGGTTATAGAAAAAGTGTGGCGTCGTGCGAGCGGATGTTGTTTATGACCGACATTTTCCTGTGAAAATAGTATTTGGACTAGAATTGTATGTAAATTTGGGTATTTTACCTACGATCGAACAATATTTTGCATTAGTTAAAATATTAAAATGACCTCTTGAACAAGGAAAACTGAATTAGTTAGTTTGGAATGGTTTGAGGGCATTTTTAGACGAAAGTTTTTTTTCGTTGCCAATATAGCGGGAAATCTACATTGTGACGCGCTCAAACTCTGTTAATTTGTCGCGAAGGCTGGTGAAGTGTCGTAACAGATTGTTATGTGGTTACTTACGCTCTGACAGTGGATCTTGGTGGTATATTTAGATTTGACAATGTCAGAGGAAATGGCGGTTGGTGATAAGGCACCAAGTGAAGAAAATAAAGTTGGTGATACGGACGCGAAGATGGAGGCGACGGACTCCGTGGCAGCCTCGGAGCCCCCCATAGAGACCACAGCGGCTGAACCTGAACAACCATCAGCACCTGTGGAAGGTATTTTGACTTTCACATAACCTCTTATCTTTCTGTGTTGACATACATTCAATTTGTAATTCTTAATGACATTCATTTCTTCAAATTCTTCTTTTCATGTGCATAAATACATTAAAATGAGAGTGAACATTGCTTTAACGATAAATTAAACTTTTATTCTTTAAGTTAAATGGTAGAATTCATGAGATTGTTATCGCACAATGAATGTCTGGAGAATTTTTTATTTTCTAATTATTTCTAAATAAATAAAATTCTTGAACAACACTTATTCTTTACTGACAAAGTGTTACAATTCAATTTTAGTTTTATGGCTTGCTTTTGTACTAACTGGGTGCAATTTTGATTGCTTACGATGAGCGGGATACACTTTTGATTATGATCGGTGAAAGCTTTGGAAAGCTGAATTTTAATTAAAACAGTATTGAATACTAGACTTTTTGGTTCTCATCTTTTTAGTTAGTTGCTCCTACAGAGTTAGTTTTTAGTCCTTGGCTATTGCGAGTTGTTGATACAAGTATTACAAGCGAAAGTGTTGTAAGTTTAATTCTTTGTTTATTGATGCAGCCAATGTTTAAGTATAATATTGTCTGCTTGTATGAGCATAGCATAGTGTTCTATGCTTGCTTTTCATAATGCGCTGAACTCATAAACTACTGAACATAGTCATCGTGTTTCGGCTATTAGTACTTATTCATTATCAACCCATTATGGGCTAACTACAGGGCTAACTACTTGGTTCTCTCCTGGGTTGAGGCTGTAATGTACCATGCTTGCCAAGTGTGGATTATTGGACTTCAAAACTTCGTCTTTAATAACATTCTCTCTTAGATCAGTTTTTTTCACACTTTTTTTCACTGAAAAAAGAATTGATATTTAATTGTATAAATTAAAAACACGCATAATTTTATTAGCAATAGAGTTTTAAAAATGTGTAATGCCTCGCTTGATGAGATGTAGTGACTGCAGTATCACTGAATCAGTTTAAGAATAGACTGGTCAAACATTAAAAAGGCCAAAAACAATAAGAAATGATCAGCGTAAGCTGCTTAGTCAATTATATGCTAATAATAGTAACTGAAAAGTTAAGAGGTGCGTGCACACCCTAACGACTAGGCTATCACACCATATTTGTACTTAGTATAAAGTTGATCAGATGTAGAGAGGAGTAGATATTTAGCATGATGCTCGAGTGATAATTGTTACAAAATGTGCTTAAAAATAATTATTATCATTCTCTGCCTGTTAATATCTTGTGTTACAATAATTTTATGAAGTGGGTAAATAAATTAAACTTTTGCTATGTTCATGTTTCCCAGATATTTATTAAATGGATCAGGATTTTTACAAATGCGCTTCTTTATCTTTAGGTGCCTCTCCAACTAACAAATGTGGGTGGTCAGTTTTTGATAATCCTGGGCGGAACTCGCCATCCCAGTCCACTCTTTAATGTTGCACAACCAAGACTTCCTCCTGTGACAATGCATCTCTTTCCAGCAACTTTGCCTTTCATTATCAGTTGCAGTAGCCTGTATATGTCATGCTGAAGCACATGCCCAAGATAAGGAACTTTTTTCTTTTTGACTGTCTTCCAAAGTTCACGCTGACAACCAACTCGTTGCAAGACTTCCTCATTGGTAACCCTTTGAGTCCAACTGATTTTCAGCATGTGTCGATAGGCCCACATCTCAAATGCTTCTAGAAGTTTCCTGAGATCCTCTTTGATGGTCCAGGATTTGCATCCGTATAGAAGTATGTACAAATGCGCTAATAATTATTATTTAAAAAATAAATAGTTTTCAAGATATAATTAAAATTATAATTGATTGACAACTAATGTTCATGAATTGAGTTGGTGGGTATTTGGATATAAATATGGGAGCACTGTTGATAGATACACTTCAGTCTTCTATGGGGCAGTCTCACTGTGACTTAGGTTTATCACATGGTAGGTATATCAATAGGGGTAAAAACTAATAATAAAAATTAAAAGGTTGCGGTTAGTCTTAGTTTGAATGTTGTATATTTTTCCACAATGTATCTTTTGGTAGGAATCCAGTATCCAAATTCCATTTTCAGGCAAATGAGATCAAGCAAAAAATGAAATAATGTCAGTGACAAGTTGAAATATAGTTAAGCCCATAGAGATACAACCTCCAAGGGTGCAAGGCAACTTCTCTATCCCATATTTCTTGTAATACCTATTTAATGTGGTTTTATTGAGAATGCAATTCAGTGTATTCAAATTTCTCTAGGAAGTTTCTAATAATAATCTCTTAGGTGTTTTAGTCCTTAAACCCTCTATGTAGTTCTGATGTAATTTTGTGGTAGTAGCATCCTTATTCCATGGTAAATTAATTGGATAAAAATTCTTTAATACTTACAACTTTAAGATATGTTGTAGGTTTTCATTGTCTAGGTTTGCAAAATATTAATTAAGCCAGAGCTGAATAATTGAAAACTTTTGTTTTTTTTTTCAATAAAATTGACTATTCATTGCGATTTTTGTTTCAATTCTACCCTTGTGAATTCTAATGTAGTATTAGCAAAGTGCCATATTCTAGTAATTATTTGCTTTAGTTATATTAAAAATTAATCTTAAAATGACTTGCACATCTCAAGTTCCACATTTTTAGTAGCCTTTTCACTTCTTAATCAATGATCAGAGTTTAATAAAATATGGTAAGGAGACTTTAGGAGATAAAATACTTGTTAGTTCAATGGATTTATAAGAAAACAAAATAATGTGGACCATGTTGATTGAATCAGCTAGTGTATGTATGTAAATTACATTGAATGTTTTTTTCAAATTATTTAATATTTCATTGGAACTTTTAATTTGAACAAACAATGCTTGCTGCATTACAAGGTCAGAATTGTGCACTTCATATTGTTTGTTCAAATGTTACATTTGAATTCAAATTCATTTAGATTGCCACATCTTTTTGTAATGGTAAGGTTTGTTCTGTCTACACTAAATCATATAGAACAGATATTTTTATTGAGAGATATTTTAGTGTAGTTCCAGGCACAGTGTGACATTACTAATGCCACTAAATGCCTAACATATTCAGCAATCAATATGATAGTCATATTTATTTTAGTCGCCTGACACTTATGTTTTTTTTAAATCATACTCATATAAATAAAATAATACAAAATTGACTTAATATTAGGACATTACCAGCTGCAGATATCAAGATCAACTAACTTTACTATGTTTTGAATATGACATTTTATTTTGCATTTACTGTTGTATTGAAATGTAAAAAAAGGAACATGTTTGCATGTAAAAATGTGAAAGTTAGTATTGCATTTTACATATATTGTATACTATCTAATCTGGTTTATACCAGATCATTTTCAATCCCTACTAATATTATAAATGTGAATGTAAGTTTGTTTGTTATGCTTTCACGCAAAAACTACTTAACTGATCCTCATGAAAGTTTGTACACATATTCTTCGAAGTGTTAGAAGTAACATAGGATACTTTTTATCCCGACATTAAGCTCGGTTCCTTTGGGAGAGGGGATGAAATTTTTGACGATTTTACACCATAACTCCGACAAATTATAACCAATTTAAATAGTTATTTTTTACTATAGAGGTTATAATATGTGTTTAATTTTGTCCAAACTGTGGTTGGAGATAAAGGACAGAACTCCTCAGCGGACCCCTCATTTAAAACTTAGCGATACTGAATACTCCAAATTTTTTTAGAACTACAACTAAATTGAATGCCACAACAAAAAAAAAATCAAACGCAGACGAAGTCGCGGGCAATAGCTAGTCTCTTATAAATTTATATCCTGTAATTGTGGGCGCATTGAAGGTTGATAGTTAGCTGCTACTGCCACCCAAAATGACAGCATACAACAATGCGCCAGATAGCTAATAAAAAAAAACAATTTAATTTATCTTAATATTTTAATGCCAATGAGCTCTGTGTTTAAATTTTAAGAAACTAGCAACAGAATGAGGCTTTGTCCCTTTTATTTACCTTTTTAATTTTACCCTCATAAGATGCTTTTTTATTTCAATTAATTTTCTTTTGTCTCTGAACTGGATTATGTAGGGTAGGTTCTTTATGAAAACTACTACTCCATTGCTCTATGGGGACAATAAACTGCATAATACTTTTTAAATTTATCCAGTACTACTCTGGATAACTTGACTAAATGTATTTATATGAACTGTGTGCAACCTATATAGCCTTATCTATCACTCTATTTTACCAACATAGAGTGTTTAGGTTTGGTTCACATATTCTAGTAAATTTATATTATCTGCGGGGATGATTTATTCATAAAATGACTGGATTCAATTGCTCACTAGATACAATATACTAAATAATATTGTTCAACTTTGTCCAGTAGTAAACTGGTTCCCTGGAAGTAAAAGAACTGGCTCTTAATACCACATAATTTACTATTTTTTAAAACTATATAACATTGTTTTGTTCTCAGATCCTCCAGATGAAGATCTCCCGGAAACAATTGCAGCTATTATTGAAGAACTAGGCAAAGATGACAACATAGGCCGCAGTGACAACATAGAAACAACTGACATTGATATAAAAAATGATATTGAAAATAAAAACGCAATTGACATAAAAAATGACCCTGAAGTTAAAGATGATGATATATATCAAGATGTTAAAAATTACAATGAGGAGAAAAATGAGGAAGGAAAAAATAAAGTTGATATTGAAGAGGCAAAAATTAAAACTGTTGTACAAGAGGCAGAAATAAAAGTTGACCCAGATGAAGGAGAAATTAAAGAAGGAAAAGAGGTGGAAAAGAGCAATATTCCTAAAGTGGAAGCTACTAGAGGTGTTAAGCGTAGAGCCTCCACCGCATTCAGTGATGATGGAATGGAGGAGTTTAAGGGCTTTGAAAACTGTGTGTCAAGTAACCTGCCAGACTATAGTCGCATTGTTGGTGAGTTTATAGTTATTATAAAATATCTTAGCATTAATTTATATATTCAAAGTTAATTTGTATAGGATATTTTAACAATGAATGGTTTTTTAATGGTAATTAATAATGGCTTTAGTTAATGTCTCATAAAATA
The DNA here is from genome assembly GCF_905163445.1 of Pararge aegeria. Lineage (NCBI taxonomy): Eukaryota > Metazoa > Arthropoda > Insecta > Lepidoptera > Nymphalidae > Pararge > Pararge aegeria. The sequence continues at coordinate 3,786,835 of NC_053180.1, forward strand.
TATCATCGTCATTACATAGAGAACCTATGAAATGATTAACAGAACTAAGAAAAGCTTTAGTACAAAGAAAAACTTAAGGCTCTTTTAATATCATGATGCGCTCATAGATAAAGTAATTGTAATGTTTTCTAGTTTGCTTCCAGCGCAAGCTTTATGCTTTGTTAACTTGGGAAAGGAGAATATGAGTCATATTAATAAAAAAAATATTGCTTCATCTTATGGTGTTATTCTATGTGCGAGGAACCCTGGCGATCAGAAAGATCAACATTGAATACAAATATTAAATTGAGGTTGTGTACAGACAAAAGGCTCCCCAAGGAGAGAAGGTCTCGACAATTATAAAAATTAGAATAAAAGTTTTTTTAGTTATAATGAAAGATGTTGCTTTGAAGGAGTCCTGATAGAAAATTATTGATGCACACTATTCTAATGATTAAGTTAAATGAAAGGATACGAAAGAAAAAAATAATACTAAATGTTTCATAGTCATCCCATTTTATTTTTAGTATTTTTCCAATGAGCCATTGCAGAGTAATCTTAAGGTATTATGTGTATATTATATACTTTACCAGCAGCCTATTTTATAGCTAATATAATATGTGATAGTTTTAAATGTAAATTTCATGCATATCAGAAGAGGAAAGGAGGGTAAAACACAAACCCACTGTATTCACCGAGTCTGGTGAGGATGGTTTCAAAGGTTTCAACCTGATCCAACACAGCAACTTGACTGGTTACTGTCAAGTCTTAGGTAAGAGGCTTAACAGTTAATTGGGCACAACATTATTGTTTACTATAAGAACATTACGTTTCCAAAAATGTAAAACAATTGCAATTGGTTGATAGGAAAATATTTATGTTTTAGTGTTGTTCCAAATTTACAGATATTGCTAATATATTTGTAGACATTTTAATTCAATCAAATAGATTGTACACTTACTAACAAATATCACTAGTGGAGCTATTGATTAGAATCTGTAGCTTTAAATTGTAAAACATTAAATTACTTGTTGGTTTGTAACTAAATAAATGTTTGTAAAAGGTTTTGAACCGCACAGTGGAAGGACTAGCACATATTTATACGTAATGGGAATTTTTTATCAACATAAATATGAAAAATTACATGTTTATGTCTCTCTGTAATATATTTGAAAATTATGAGAACATTAATTTTCCTTATTAGATTTGAAATGTTTTGACTTCAAAAAAGCGATCGAAATCACACTATTGTTAACATATGGATTTGCAATCTATTTGGTGTTTTTTTTTGAGTCAAGTCGAAAGTTTTTGTTTGAGTCAAATGAAGTTTTATGATTGGCTTACTCGCATGAGTTAAGATAAATTAGTATATTTAACTGCACAGAAGTAGATAGTGAAACACCCATATATTATATTTTATGCATATTAAAATCTTCACCAACAACTTTTTTGTCAAATTAGTTGATATTTTTATTAATTAAGAGCCTGTTTTACAATCGCATAATAACTGATAGGCAGACTGATCTTGACAGATTTCCAATACAAAAATATATAAAATCTTCAAATTTATCAATTGAGTAATAGTAAGATTGTGAAACAGGCTCTAATTACAATTTATAAATACAATAACAATTTTAATTAAACAAATTGAATTTAATGAATCCTGCTTAAATTAGTTAATTTGTTTAGGTAAATGTTAATGAGGGGGTTTGAATTCACGTTGCGAGAATTATTTTTATGTTTGAATAAGTATTGTGTACAATTCGTAATAAAATCACAGCTCAAGTTTATGTTTAGAACAATGAGCTGTTTGATCAAATTCTAGCAGCATGCACTTGTATACTTGTTTGGTCCATATTGTTTTTACTTGTCTTTTCATTATTTTTTATTGCAAAGTAGGTATTTTTGAAAATATAAAAAAAAACATAAAGTCAAAGTCAAATATTTCTCTATTCAAGTAGGCACGAAGATGGCACTTCTGATGCGTACATTACATGTAAGAAGTGAGTTGATGGCGATAACTAAATTTGTCAACCTTAAACTAAAGCCATGAAGAAGCCAGGTCTAAGAAAAAGCCCACCACAATCTCCGCCGGTTGTTTTTTTTTATCACCATCTCACGTTGTCATTTAAAACTATATAAGAACCAACCTGGTTAGAGCGTTAATTTACACCCAAGCATTTTTATCGTTGATGTAGCCCTGAATACTATAATAGGACTTTTCTATAAGCTTACGTTAATACAAACTTGAACTTTTTAGGAGACATGTGACACAGTGCATTTATTGCATGCAATTTTCTTTATTGCAGTCAATGCTCTTAAATTTAGATATATTTTTGTGAACATAGATGTAATTTTCAAATATGTATTGGCTAAAAACTGTTATTATCTTAACATCTTTAAATTTATCTCTCGATAACTCTCTCGGACACATCTTATAGATCGCACTAACAGCCCTCTTCTGAAGCACGAAAATAAAAGAAATATTTATTATTGATTTTTTTGTTATTACTTATTTTAGCCGTCACTGGTTTTATATAGTGTTTTCGCGCGAGTCTCCTCCACAATAGGTGGTTGAAAGCGTTGCGTTCCAGCACAGTTGTGTTAATTTCTAGAACATACCTTACAGTAAAAAAAAATAATGAAAAAATTGTTTACACGATAAGACAAGTAAAAAAAAAAATGGCTTTAATAAAAAGTGCAGACGAATGGGAGAAGAATGTCAAAATATACGTAGGAACTCTTTGCAGAACGTCTAGAGGCGGAGGTGTCAGCGGCTGCCAAGTCGTACAAACCGTTGAAGACAGTGATGGCCGCGCCAACGCCTAGAGCCAGTAAACGAGCCCGGCAAGACACAGGTGGGTGCAAATGGTCTGACCACCTGGAGGAGGAGGTCACGGCTTTCGTGAAGACTTTCTTTGACGATGGTGTTAAAGCTGGAAAGAGGCAACGGCGGGGCACCGGTGAGGACGAAAAAGTTTATTATGATGAGGCTGCCTTTATCATCAGAGACAAACATAACAGCGCCTTTGAGGCCGTTAGGGATTCATAGAATAAGGAAACGGACTATTGTCCAGTATCAAATAAAAATATTATTTTTTATAGCCTTTTAAAATGCCGCGACCGGTCCGTTATTCACAATTTTACTTAAATTACAAGTCGTAACGTCACCGTGACGTCACCCATGGGTTAATATATATATCTAGTGATCGATGTTCACGTTGAATTTAGCACACAGAGTAAAACCAAAGACTAAAAATATATTTTTACTTTTAAAAAAAATATTGATAATAATGTTAATTGCATTGTCGTTACGAACATGTTACATAAAAATTAATGTCGGATTACATATTAAGCTTTGCTACACTGTTTTGCTCATCAATGGTCCAAAGGCAGCCTTCGTGTTGTTTGCGCTTGATCACATTCACGTCAGGTATTATGGTAAGTGTTACTGCAGTCTGAGGTGGTTTTATATATTAAATTTAAATTGGTTATACGCATTTACTTTTTATACATGTTTCACTTAGTGTTGTTACTTCACCACTCCTTTCACTTACATAAATGTATGTACCGTACCTATAATAAATTTATAAAAATGAGTCACATTATGTTGCTTTTTTTTTTTAAATTATTTAACGACTAGCTAGGAAAAGGTTGGATGAGGCTTTCACCGCTCAGAACGGTCCTTTCACAAACATAACATGAAAAGAAAGAAAATACAAAACACCATCAAAATAACACATGGTGTATCCATACCTAGTCCATGTGATTTCCTAAGATGTAATATTAAGTTGTTTGATGTAATATTAAGGTTAAGTAATCAAAACTGTGATTTTAAAAATAAAATTATTATTATTTTATTTATTATATAATATTAACCTCCTACAGAGTAACAACTAGGTAATCAAGACTCTGCGTCTTTCATGGACCACTTCGCGAATGTGGTCAAGCGCAAGTATATTTAATTAATAATTCCTATACATATTATATACTAGCTAGTAAAGTTTAATGTAAAAATATAATTCATTGTTATAGATAGTTCGAGGCCATCATCCGCTTTATCTTCTAGATCTGAAGGTGATACGGCGATGTCTACAGATGTAAGTGATGTATTTTTTATTAGCGTTTTCGAACTTTTTTTCTCCCCTCTATGATCTTTACGATCCAAATGTTTTTGTCCTCCCACCACATTTAACCAAATTTACAAACGCAATTTCATCCATCCTACTCGTTATATTTTATCTAGCTCATGCCACCAAGTCTTAAGGGCATGGGCAAAAATGTTGTGTAAAAAAAACCCCGATTTTAAAACGTTATTCAATGATGCTATGGTCATTGGCATTGGTCTTAGCGTGATGATAAATTTTTCAAATCGGACCAGTAGTTCCCGATATCATCGCGTTCAAGTAAACAAACAAATTTTTTAGCTTTATATGTAAGTATGAGATTAATTCGCAAATAATAAAATTTACTTGTCTTACTGTCAAAGCACGGCAACCGATGAAATAGTGGACTGTTATAGGCTATTAAAATGAAAAATGTAAAGTTGATTGAAAAAGAGCAACTGCTGAGTTTCTTGCCGGCTTTTTCTCGGTAGAATCTGTCAAAAATTACTATAGTTCACATTAAAGATGACTTGTAATAGTATTTACTGTTATTAATGTATATCTGATATGTTAAAGTATATATTAGTTTTTATATTTTGGTAATATTTCTTATATTTTGTACTATTTTATTTGTGTAATCTAGTTCGAGTATTAGCATGTAGTTATTAATATGTTATACTTTTGTTTTCCTTATCCTAAGGTTGCCTCGCTACTAAGCGATAAGGCCGCCTTTTGCATACTGCTTCGTGTTTTTTTTTATTCTTCTTCTATATTTTTTGTGTGCAAATAAAGAGTAAAAATATAATAAATAAATAAACAGAATCTACCTTCCGAACCGGTGGTAGAGTCACTACAAACAGACAGACTTGACGTTCCAAAAGTGCTTATACTAGGCATACTGACTTTTGAATTTTTGAATTGATGATGTGACTTTTGAATTTTAAATGTGCTAAGGCATCGCCATCGCCGGCGGCCCGCGGCGGTCGGCGCGCCACGGTGGAGATGTCGTCGCCACTGCTACGGGTGCCGCTAGAGCGCGGTTGGAAACGCGAGCTGGTGTACCGCGCGGCCGGCGCCACTGCCGACAACCCAAACCGCCGCAACGCAGACATCTACTACTACACGCCACTGGGGAAGAAGCTACGCTCCACCAGAGAGGTACGAACTGTTACTCGAAACTAGTCTGAAATTTTTGAAAATAACCTATAAGCCTCATATAAATATTGCTCATATTTGTTTTAGGTCTCCGAACACTTATCTGGCACCGGATTGACGTTAGAGAACTTTTCATTCTTCAAAGAACCGTTAGGAATAGATGATCCCGAAAAGGAAATCATACGGTGAGTAGAATTAGAATACACTAATCGACATAAATGTTATTTGTTGTATATTGGAGTTCCATCATCCATGATATATCATGTTAGCCAAATATGCATCTAATATTTGTATGTTGGTAAAACCATTTTGCATATCATAACTACTCATCATCATCATCACCATCATATCAACTCATTACGGGCCCACTACAGAGCACTATTAATTTTTAAATTTAATATAGGGATGCGAAAGTACTACGTCGCGTGGAATCTCCAGTGCTGGCCGTGACGCCGACTACATTGGAAAGCAAAAGAACGCCGAAGCCCAAACCGCCAAAAGGGGCCAGTCCAGAACCCGTTACACCAAAGTCTCCGCCTGCTAAAATTAAGGTTAGGCATTCCGTTGATAAAAAGTAGGCACATTTTTACACACTGTAATAGTCCACTTTCTGCTTAGAAAAATTATAACCATATTTAACAAAGGAAATAATTTAATCACACAGACCCAAAGTTTTGCAACAATTTAAAAAAAAACTATTAAATATCTACAAAATGCAATATTGTTTTATATGCAGCTTTATGGGGGCACAAATATAACCATTAATGGCATTTGGGAGTGCCACATTATGACTACTATGATAATGGCATACAGTTTATAAGACAGTTATATTTGGTAGTTGTCCCGAAACGTGGTATTAAATAATGAACTCCTTTTTTGGTATATGCCTATATATTTAATATAGATTTACATTTAAATTAGGCTAATATAAAGTAGGAATAATGAATAAGTTACAAATGGTGTCCGTTCCCACCAAAGTGAGGTGAACAAAGGCTGCGAGTATAGCAAAGTGGCGAATCACGCAGCAACGATATTGTGCTGACATGACCAGTCGGCTTCGTATCAAGACAGTCAAAATAATAATAAAATAAAAAAAACGTGTGTTGTGTGTGAAGAAGTTATACTTCTTTGGCGTAACGTCACTAACAATAGCAAAAAGGTATTTAATTAATTGAAAGTTTTATTATACAGCATTATCTAATTAAATAAAATTTATTTATATATCACAATAAAATATTTTTACATAATTAAAGAAATGGACATGATAAACAGTATTACCTAAATTTGTTATAGTAATAGTCTATTACCAAGTTTCACTCGACATTAAAATTTGAGATTTTGGACAATTGAATCGACAAAATCACCGGAATGAGCCCGCAGACTTTCACAATTGAAAGTGTTCTCTGTCAAACCTTATAGCTAATATAAGCACGCGCATCGTAAAAATTTACTCTCCTCTTTTTTCCCTAACGCGCCAAAAGAAGTATAACTTCAAAAATAAAAACTCTTTATTACACCAAATGAAAATAAAAACAATGCACGAAACAAAAATTTATGAACTAATAAAGGGCCTTGCCACTGGTAGTGAAATAGTAAAATAAAAATCCAAACTTAAAACTTCCTTTGACAGTTTCAGTAAAATTTGTAAGAACTTTATTTATATTTATTTTTTAGGTCAAATCCATGGGATCCCGGCTAAGCAGCAACGGGACTACTCCGAAGAATACGAAAAAGCAGCCGCAAACACCAACGCAGCCGCAACCGCAACCGCAGCCTCTGCAAACGCAGCCGCAACCAGCACCAACGCCTGCTGATAACAACAACACAGCCGCTTGGAAAAAGCCCAGGTAAGTGCCGAGTTGGTATTTCAGTGGTACACCAATCGAGAGATTAGGAGAGTTCTAAATTGGCAGTAGTAAAGAATTGCCATTCTTTTAAAAATAATGGTGCTTAGACACGGTAAATGTATATGCGCATTGCACTTGTTTTGGGTGTTAGCAATGTGTAAACGACCACATAAATTGTAACGCGGGTGCAGTAAATTGATTGTGCAATACATTTATTGTTTCTAAAGTAGCCTCGAGTATGAATTTTGTTGAGAGTAAAAATTTGGATATGTTCAAAATTCAAATGGAATTTGTAATATTTCTAAAGCCTAGGTCCGTTTGGGTCTTAAAATCATATCCTATTTATGAATTTATCAGGGGATTTTTTTTTGACAATGAAACATTTTTGGCTGTCTTATGTCTAGAAGAACAGATTGCTATGTAGAGATAAGACCACCAAAATGTACTCTATCCTATATATCTATTTATATTTGTATTACCTACATTATTTAAAAGCTATCTTCTCTTGACAATTTGGTCTTTAGTGGACACTTGGCTAAAGTCATTAATTTATTTATTCATACATGAAGAAATATATGCGCAAGAGTTTATGAATACACAAATTTTACTGTCAACAATATTGTATGTTAATGAAATATTATTATGACGATTTTCTATTGCTATTTAAAAGTTCTATTGAGTGGTACACGGCATATCTTCATGATAAAATTATAGTGAAACGACTTATGAGTATTTCGCGTATATGGCTTATGAGTTTTCCAGGCGATTATATTTGTTTGAGCGACGAATTAGTTGTACGATACAGTATTTTGAGGAAACTGGAAGATTCTCATTGCGTAAGTGGAAATTCAATGCGAGATTTATTTATTTTATATACATTTTGGACGAGAAATAACCCTTAATTAATTAAAATATATTAACATTGTGTTTTGATAAGTTACAATTCATGTAAAAAGTGTAAATTTAACTGCTGTAATGTAAAATGTATAAATTTGTATTCCCTTTTAACGAAAAGAACATGCCAATGCGGTCATCGTGGATGAAAAAGTCGCCGTGAGTGGCTCGACTTGACTTTTTATTTGCAAATATTTTGATAACATTAAAACAATACATAGTATCAACATGACTGACTTTGGCAAGTTAACGTAACCGTTCCTTTTCCATATAGGAGTATATACAAAAGTTATCAAAGTCGCTCTAACTTGGGTTATTTCGCGTCCTAATGATTATATAAGTGTTTATGTATGTGGTCGCGGTGGAGGGTTAATTGACCCAAGTGGTGGCAATTAACCCTCCGGTGCGGGTACTGAGCGCGGGCGGCGCAGGTAACACTGTGGTACGGCAGGGGCCCGCCGCCGCTGCAGCCGCGCCCCTCACCGCCGCCCCCGCAACCGCCGGCGCCAGTTGCGCACGCGCACAGGGAACACCACCAGGTGAGTCCACACCCCATCTAACACTATCATTACATACGGCAGAATTCGGAACGATAATATCAAACCGCTTTTTGACCGGTTTCTAGAACTGACATTTACTTGTACACGGGACAAATGAATCTTTTTTTTGATTAAAATTGAACACCTAATATCCACCCGCCGTTTAACCGGTTAAACAAATCGACTTGTAAAGATTCAAAGCTCGCGCACGACGTTTCTTCCCGCCGCTCTATTAAGTGAGAAATCAAACATGAGCGGTCAATCAACCCAGTCAACGCTAAGACAGAGAATCTGGTAAATTAATTTTATTAAACGAGGCCACTGTAGTGATTATTTTTCTTAAGAAACGGTAAGGAAAATTGACTTATTATCATGCCCCAGCAGCATCACTAAATCAGGAGCTTTGGCAACCAAGCGTGTTCTTTCAGTTAACGTCCTTTTAACATCTAGTGGTATATAAGGCCAAGAATATTTTTTTTGCAATTCCAAGCGTTGACCGTAGATAGAATGAAAATTGAGGCATCATCGGCCGATTGGCGCAGTTTGCAACAACCCTGCTTTCTGAGCCCAGGGCCGTGGGTTCGATTCCCACAACTGGAAAATGTTTGTGTGATGAGCATGAATGTTTGTCTGTGTCTGGGTGTTTATATGTATATTCTAAGTATTTATGTATATTATTCATAAAAAATATTCATCAGTTGTCTTAGTACCCATAACACTATTGGGGCTAGATGGCGGTGTGTGTATTGTCGTAGTATATTTATTTATTTATCATCAACGTTACATCATATACGTTTATTTGAATCTATTGAGCATCATTGAAACAAATAAGGAATTGGTTTCTCTCTTTAACCGGTTAAAAAAACGAAACCGAAATGATTCCGATGCCAGGTTTAATGACCGAAATTGGTTTGAAATTTTTTCCAGTTTCCAAGCCTTAGCCCTATTTTTTTTTTTACTCATGATTTAAACAGAAAAGTATATTTTTGTAGGGAAATAATAATTACAAACTAACATTAATATTAACAAAAAAACATTGAAAATTAACTAAAGATCTTGGTTGTGTATTGTATATTTTACGCAGCTAGGTCGTCAAATGCTACAGCCTTGTTCACTGACTTGCGGTCGCGGGGTGCCTTCTCTGGCCTGTGCCGCGTGTCTCTGCCTCTACCACCCGTCGTGCGTAGGCTTCGTCACAGCATTGCCACCAGATAGATTCTTATGCAAGGTAAGGGGTCATTTTATACTGGACACTTATGAAACTAGATATTGAAGTTATTATTATTATTAAGTTCTCAAGATATTTTTAAAGAACCGTAAAAAAGGGGTACCTTCTCGCTCTAGGATAGACTTGATGTCTAGAGCAGGCAGGTCTTTGGCCAAATAATATGTTTGGTGATTATGTATAACATTATTGAGAAATTTAAGGCATGTAAGTTTCACCACGATGTTTTCTTTAAAGTCTACTAGTTGTGCCCTGCGGCTCCGCCCGCGTAATTTTGGGAGGCAGCGTAATGCGACATATTCTACACCTATAGTCATATATGAGATTTTTTCACAAACATTTTTTTATCTTACGTATTTTTTTTTTTTCATTGAAAAGTATACTATGTTATTTCTAATACATCCAAGAATATGTATAAAAAGTTTCATGAAGATCGATTCAGTAGTTTTCGCGCGAAAGCGTAACAAACAGACTAAAATTCACATTTATAATATTAGTAGGGATAACGGTCCACTACTGGACTAAATGCCTCTCCCAACAGGAGGATTCCCTTAATCACCACACTGGGCAGCCTTCTGCCCAGTGTGGTGATTAAGGGAATCCTTGGTGGTGATGGTAGTAGTAGCACGGAGGACGCTGCTTCCCTTTTTCCCTTATATTCCCTTAGTCGCCTCGTACGAAACAAGCGGGCAGAGGAGGGGTGGTGACACGGCGGCGGTGGTAGCACCACGCGGCTACAACAATATATAGCTAATCACCCTATAAAGTTAACATATTTATATATTGCTTTTAATATTACAGAACTGTCGCAAATCATCATCGCCACCTCTCGAGCCACCTCCCCTCGTCCACAAGTCTGGAATGAGCACCAGCACACACCACTCGCAATTGCCAAGCGTGCCCAACATAGCTGCCAACATACCCGCCAACACGTCGACTCCGAGGCGACTGCCAGTTCCCGTACCCGTGCCCGCTAAAGTACCGAAAAGTGATAAACGAGTGCTTTTGAGAATGAAGGTACGTTATATTTTTAACGCAGACTTCAATCCTTGTCTTGTGTAACTGGTTGTGTGATAGAGAAAGCAGTGATTGCCGTAACAGCCTATAAGCTCAAATTGGTACATTATCGAAGGCTGTATAGAATTTCCGTCACCAGGTTGCAGGCGGCGGTCCAGACGGAGAACGAGTGTGGGCGGTCGCTAAACCGACTACCCCAGTCACCCCTACCCCTGCGCCGCCACCCCCTACTCCCCCACCCACACCTGCAGCTCCTACAGTAGTCCCTGCGTTACCGGTAGCTACCCAGAGTGCTCCCTCACCGCTACCGGTCTGCAGACCGTCCCTTCCGCAGTCACTGGCCATCCTGAATGGGAGGCGGTTCATCGTTGTGTCGAGAGCTTTGCATCGGTAATGTATTTAATAATATATTTTTTTAATTTCATTTCATTTGCTACCCATATTGAAAGAGCTATGAAATGAGTCATTTTGTTGTGTGCGCACATACACACACACACACACACACAAACAAACACACACAAACACATAAACACACACACACACAAACACACACACACGCACTCTGACACGTAACTACGCGACAAAATTGAATCCATACCCATAATCAGTTTCTATGGTGCATTGTAAATTCAAAAATTATAAATGCTTTTCAAATATAAAAACAATATTTGTTAACATAAGTTGATTTCGCATGTCTAATGCATCGAAAAGAATGCAATAAAAATGCTGTTTTTATTTTCCCAGATGACCCAGGTTCATAGCAGAAGACCCGAAAGCGGCATCGTAAGAAACAAATTCCACTCTATATCACAGTTATTTAAATTTTATTAATATTATCATCTTTTATTTAAATATTACGTACTTCGAAGCTTAGTAGTATGTGCATGCACGGCCCTGAATATAACATTATGTCGTATTGAAATCTGATCTGCGTACTAAATGCATTTGGATTTTGCATTTGTGACGTTAATTTTGACACCAATAGTAGAACCGTCAATATTTACGTCATAAATTGTAGCTAAACGCGCCGTAAGATAAAAATGTAATAAAGAGCTCATTGGTCTAATTATACTTTACTTTGTTATACTTAGCAATTTTTAAGGCAGGCTCTTAATGGCAGGGCCACAGCTTTGTTTAAGTGTCATCTATGTTCGCGGTGACATGCGGCAAAAAGCGAATGTATACAAACGTAAATATGTTCACAATTAAATCCATTGAGTAATTAATATTGAATAATTTGATTCATACCTTTGACTGGCATATAACTGACTGGCAAGGCGTTTCTCAAAGATTAAAAAAAACTACTGGCTTTGGATAATAAGTTTGGCTTATTTATTTACCAGGATTCTAAAGACAAAGATTCTTTATTCAAGTATATGTTACACCTTTTATAAGTTAATGGATTTTATTTTTTTCATACTTGTGAGGCGATGTTTAACAAGCAGGTAGAAAACCTATTCGTTTAATTAAAAGTAAAGCTACGATGGTACCAAACAAGCCTTGCTTGCTTACTACAATAAAATAGTATTATTTTGAAATTGTCGAAGCTCGTTTAAGTAATGGACTCCTTGTTTTAGGGACGTCCAAATATGTCATTTAAAAATAAAATGATACTGCTTCAAACGATTGCATTAAGCTCCCCAGGTTTAGAAAGCCCGGTTACAACACGGATATTCGTACGGCTGAAAAATGTGACTGCTATATTTTGTTGCTACTTTCCGCATACGCGATATGATAGGGGAGTAATCACACTTGTCAGTATGCATTCGCATTTTATTTATTAAAGACTCTTATTTCATATGAACTAAAATTATTTCCTCGTGGATTTAGCTTCGTATTTTTGCCTTTGAAATGCGCAAAAAGGTAGCAATCATACGAAGATTTTTCTTAATTTTCATAATATATCATAGAATTTCGCAAAGTAACGCCTTTTTCAATCCAATGTAGCATTTGATTTTTCATATTAGAGGATGCTTTATTAAGCATCCTTCAGCGTATGCGAAAAGATGCTTTCGCATTCTAATAAAGAGTCTTAACACGTTGGCTGCTGAAAACACAACGTTTGTGTTTGATAACTACGTAACGCGTGTGCGGCTCGAACACGCTAGGCGTGTTAAAATAAATGTACCTACAAGGATGCGGCCGAACACGCTGGGCGTGTTTTTTCGGCGTTCTGCGAGTGCGGCAAACACAAACGCTGTGTTGTTTAAATATACTGTTAGAGCGGCCTTTACGCAACAAGTGTGTTATACGTTACCGCAAGTACGTTTTATTAAATATTAGTTAAACGTTAACGCAATTACGTTTTATTATATATTAGACAGTATACCTACTTAAAATTCGTTGTTTTGTGAGTTATCTAATCATTATACATGAGTGTTTTTCTTAATAATTCCCATGCCATCGAGAGAATCGACCATCACACGTATAACTAACAAGTTCATATAAAAAACATGTTTTCGACCAAATATTTGCAACAATAGTATAATACCATCGATCACTAAATAATACCCACCTAGATAATTGCATTGTTTAAAATATTTTATAGGGACGCGAAATAGATATTGATATCGATATAGGATCGTCGTCCTATATTTTAGCATACTCTACAATGTTTTTCTGCAATAAAGGTATCCGCAACATAAGTTTGACGTCTATTTGTATATTTTTTAATATTTGTACGCCTGAGTTCGCCTGCACTATTTTCATTGGTATCGGTATCGTCAATAATTTATTTTATAAATATCGGTTTGCATTCCATTATACCGACAGAATTACAAAACGATGCATCCGCATCCTTATTTTTTCTTATCTTCTTAAATAAACGTTATCGGTGCGGCCAGCGGTACCAATAAACTACTCAGGAATGAGTTACTATTGTTTCGAATTTAAAAGTAAATTTAACAATGGTTCTGTATATTTACTGGAAGGATTATTATATTTAAAATGCATATTATTTTAAAATTTGCTTCTTTGTCGGCAATCCGCATTCGTATGTAAGTAGGTATTTAATACTGTTTTTTTACTTATTTATTTATCATGATTCCTAAATGACATTCACAAGTTACACACAGGTTGACGTTGCCGCGATTTTGAATATAGTAAAATAGTGTACCTACCAGATGTAAAGCCACTATATTTAAAGCTCTTTAGAAAATGATTAATTTTGAAAAAAAGAAAATCTGTGTTGACTACATTAAAGTTTTATTCTATTTTATCCAACAAAAAAATACAAATTGCTATTCAAATGCGACAAGTGTTGGGTTTTCATGTTGTTCAATAAATAAATGAGAAAATACGAGTGATATAATAACACACCTGTTGCGTAAAGGCCGCATAGCTGTCGCGATAAGTTTAAACACGCCAGGCGTGTGGGGCCGCATGCTCGTAGCGCCTGTTTCGAATACGCTTCACCAGTGCTGAAAACACGCCTAGCGTGTAATCCTGCCGCACTCGTGTACCGTATTTGTTAATGTTAGGCAGCAGTCAACGTGTTAAGTCATTTAATTCAATCTGTTCAGCTACGAGTGCTGATAAACGAATGGAATTGTGAGGAGCTAAAATAAAATGAAGTCCATACTCATTACGAGTAAAATATTTGTCGCTGATAAATGCGGTTCCACCCCTATAAGATTATTTAAGAGCATGTATATTTATAGTGTAGGGTTGTGTTGTTGTAAATAAGAGCACTATTTAAATATTATCTTTGTTTTAAGTGATGCACCGTTTTAATTCTAAGTTTTTAAGCCGATGAAACTGAGTTTCCGATTTATTTTTGTTTGAATAATTTCACAGCGTAACTTTAATAAGTAAGCAGAGTAGTATTTCTTAAAAACTTCTTTACTTCAGGTACTTTCAGAACTGAGCAGTAGTTTTTTTTTTTTTTTTAATAGTGAGGGTCAGATGCTATTTAAAGAGACGCTATGAAATTATTACTCACTTAACTTAAAAGTTAGACGTGCGTGCTGGGATTCGTACTCGCCATCATCGAAAACATTGAGAATCTGCACTCCTGAAATTTCTCTATAATGTTCTCAAAGGCGCGTGAAGTGTGACGATCCACACTTGGCCAGCGTAGTAGCCTACGGTCTTAAACGCTTCTCATTCTGAGGAGAAAACCGTCCCCTGTAGTTGGCAGGTAAAGGGTTGCTGGTTTTGATTCTTGTGTCATTCTTGTGATCCAAGGTCACGAATTGAAGTGATGCCAGATTAAGCATCTGACAACCACGTTGCAAATCTTATTAGCTTATTTTGTCATAATATAATTTATTTTGATGTATATGGCTATCACTGACGTGCAAACCGGGTTAAAAGGTTCAAACTAGGGGTTCAAACTAGGTACACTGATTAAATAAAAAGCAAAAAAGTGCCTTTTCAAATAACGATTAATAATATAATGTTGTTTTGTTGCACGCCACTGATATGCCTGTCTTCCTTCTCTCCATTTTTGGTTCTTATTGTACTCGTTGCGATCATCACATTGTTAAATTGTACTTTTTCTTTACATTCTTGTGTAATCACTCTGTAAGCCACCATATAAATGTATTCTAAGTCATGATACCTAGCTTTGTTTGTATAACCTTCCTATGTGTTCCTCTATGTATCGAGGACAGTATGTTACGAACGTGCAAAATAAAAAGTTTCCTTTTGGGTTTATTTTTTTTTATTTTTTTCTCTAGAGATCGTTCTGGAAGGAATTGGAGGTAAGACTTGTTTTTTTTAATTTGGTTAGTATTTTGACTTGTGCTAGACAAGTTGACGTGAAGGTATGTTATTATGTTTATTTGTATATGTTTATTAAGAAATGTTGTATGCCGTGTACCACTCAGTTTTTGTATAGGATAGTAAAAAAATATTATAAGACATATGTGTTTGTAGGTCACAATATAAAGAAATTATAACAGCGTTTTTGATATAGGATATTATATAAATATTAAATTGCGTGATCCACTTCTAAATTTTCCATATTACTGTAATATTATTTAAATTTCGTGTTCTTGAATCATAATGAAAATCAATGATTTTCGACATCTTCAAGTTTCAGGTTAAAATGAGCCGTTGTGTAACTCCATTGACGCTTGCTTTTACTAATTTCATACCAAGCGATCTTGCAAAGTGATTTTGCTGACAGATCTGTTCCCATTTTCTCAATATGTCCAAGCCACAGAATTATAGCCTAGTACTAGCCCGCATTCTTGGTCCGCGTTTATTACGGTGTTTTAAAACCCCGTGGGCACCCATTGTTCTTCTGAGATCGCCTTAATTACTCTAAGTCCTTCCAATTTACTCTATGATAAAAAACAAGTTGATTCGTTGCTTAGTTACGGCGTGAAGGAAGGACAAACTAACATACTTTCTCAGTTTATAAGTAATGATTGCCAATTATTAGAATATGGAGAATTTAAAAGTGGGATGTGCGATTTCTGTGTATGTAAACGTTAATGTACTTGAAGTTAAATGTGGTTTAATGTATACAGTGAAGGTGTGAAGACACTTCGGAGTCGTATCGCGAACGGCTCCGCGTCCCCGCCCGCACCAATGCAGTCGCCGCGGCGCCGCGGACGTACCAAGGCGGACGACACCGACCACTTCACGGCCTTCCAGAACAAGGCGCAGGAGAATAACTACAACATAGCAGTACAGGTACGTGTGTGTGTGTTTTTAAACGCCTTTCCGAGATTTGAGTCACCGGACTCTAAAAAAAAAATTTTTTTATATCATTATTTTTATTAGTATTTGTTAAATGTTGCTTTTACTTGAGGGGAACTGTATTGTGACACGCTACAACTGAACTGCGTAAGGTTAGTGTTCGGGGTTTGAGACGCCTACTGAATAACACCAAACTTTTAAAAGAAGCAAGAGGAGAATCTGTACGGTATAATTTGTAATTTCTTCCACCTTTATACTCCACACTAAACAGATCTTAGACGATGTACTCAATAATTATTTTTGTAAATAATTATTGTTCAAATAACCAATTAACAAATATTCACCGTAAAGTCAACATCCCCTGAGGATGCTCCGGTGTTGGAGCGAAAAGTGTGTAGAGAACAATGCCTAAAATCTGTGTGTAGAGTATAGAGATTGAAGAAACTATAAATTATACCGTACAGATTCTCCTACTTCTGGCGGAGTATAAAAAATTAAGCTTAATTTTCATAGTAAACCAATATTTTAAGTAATCATATTTATCACACTGTTTATCAATAACAATAAATCAGTATAAATTATCTAACAACAAATAAAAAAACTGTAAATAATGTTCCCACAAACAAGACGATATTAAATACTCTAAATACATAATCGCAATTATAATATTATGTAGGAATTTCTACAAGAAATTCTTTAACAACAAATTCTTGCCCATTTTGCAGATATTCCAATACCTGGGCATGCGCGACCTTTCAAGAAGCGCGCGCGTTTGTAAACTATGGCAGCAGTTGGCAGCGACGCCAGCGCTCTGGAGACACGTACGGATGAAAAATTCACACGTAAGTACTAAAATTATGTAAATCCGCATTATAGTAACGTGGTATCTGTTGAAGTCCGGTTCTCTGGTCCAGTCTGGTGAGAGGCTTTCACCATTACTAGTTACCAAAAGTTAGTAATACTGACAAAGATGTACCGCCAAGCGATTTTGCGTTCCGGTACGATGTCGCGTAGAAACCGATTAGGGGTAAAGTAACAAATGTAAATTATTAAAATTCTACCAATCTAAATAAATTTGTATACTTTTTATATAAATACTTTGTCTAACATTGCTAAACTAGTTTGAGTTTAACTTTGAATAATTATTTTAGGTGAGCGACTGGGCGGGGTTGTGTTCTGCGCTAAAACGCCACGGCACGCGCTGGCTTGACCTGCGCAAAATGCTCCTGCCGCCAAACGATGCGCTCTTCTGGGATCACTTCGCGCAACACATAGGATCCGTTGATACGCTCGAAAGGTACATAATCATATCATATTCATACACATGTATATGTATTGCAACTATACGGATATTATAAATGCAGAGTTTAGATTTTTTGAAGATTGGATGCAAAGATAATAATAAAAAAAGATGGATGTTTGTTACACAATCACGCCAGAACTGCTGAAATTATCTAGGTGAAATTGAACACAATGATAGAAATTATACTCTGAAATAGCAAATAGGTAACTTTTTGTCCCGAAAAACATGGTCTGTTAGACTTTGACATGCTTGTTTTTGTATAGTACAGTAACATGTATCTGACTAAAATATCAACTAGTTGTATATCAAATTCAAGGTCAGGTTGTGCCTCGTATATAAAAATGGATTATTGAAATAAATAAAATATTTGGTAGCATTCCATTCTCTTTTAATTTAATAATAAAAGCAATTTGATAATAAAATAAAAACATTCTAAATTTGGGAATGCCAGCAGTAGCATATTGAAGACAATAGTTTTCGCAAAGCAAGCCAACCAATAGATTTTATAGACGAAAAAAAAAATACATTGGCCTCCGTCATGATAATTTAGGTTTCTACTGGCAAAGAAAAAATGGTTAAAATCGGTCTAGTAGTTTCGGTGCCTATTGGGTACAAGCAAACAAATAAACAATCTTTGCTGTTATATTAGTAAACATAGAGATGATGACGTTGTGCAGGTTAGAGTTATGCCGCTGCCCCGCGCGAGCAGTGCAAGCGGCATGCGAAAGGTTACCCGGTCTGCGGGCGCTTGCGGCTCCAGCAATACGCGACGCACGATTGGACCCCTCCCCTCTCGCCGGCCTGCCCAGATTAGAATTGCTACGTCTCAAGGTCAGTATTCATAAGTTGTTACCACGGATTAACATTTCTGTTGTTTTATCCAGTACTAGCTGTCCCGGCAAACTTCGTAACGCGGATAATTTTTTTATTTTTATGAATTTTATATTTTAATACTTATTATCGTAGTATCTATTCCGGTCTAAGAGAAATCCAAAAAATCAAATATCATATAAATGTATCCAGCCGTTTTTGAGTTATAATTGGTGTTACATCCTGCCAATCCATTTTCATTCATTTATTCAGAATATTGGTAAGGGTACAGAATTGACACAATAAACATGGTGCCACGATAACTGTTGCAGTAGTATAAACTGTGTCGCAACAATTAACGCCCACCTCCAACAATAAATGTATAGCAGCAATAAGACAAACGTAGAACACAGTAAATGCCAATAAAAAAAAAAGAGAATAAGAGTCAATTAAAATAATAAAAACATGCAGCGACTTATTGAGTGCGTGCGTGTGTGTGTGTGTGTGTGTGAGTGTGTGTGTGTGTGTGTGTGTGAGTGAGTGTGTGTTTGTGTGTGTATATGCATGTTGTTTATGTATACAATGTTGATTATCGTTGAAATTTTAAAGAATGTTTCCATTGAGTACCGTCTCGCGCTACCCTCCTTCAGTGAAGTCCAGCCGTTAGCCGATCATCTGCCCATCTTATTTGTAAACATACTCTACTGCGCCTATCATGTCTATGGTACTAGTCCGAGATGGTTATACTCCATTTGTTTTGTTTGTCCCGAGTCATGTGACAGGTCCATCACCATTTCAGTTGATCTATTCCAGTGAGACTATCGGTTACTTTAGTTTTTTTCTCTTACTACACAGCTTCTTACTATGTATTGTTTCCTTATTCCTGTCATACTTATCTCCATGGCTCTCTGACGTTGACTTAACGTCACATAAACAAAGTCGAATACAAAAAATCTAATAGTTTATTATTGTTTCGCAGAGTCTAGCAGGGCTATCCCTCACACGGGACCTGCGCCCGCTGGCAGCGCTAACGCGACTACAGCACCTCTCCCTTACGTCCATAAAGGAGCTAGGCTGGTGCGCCTGCGAAGTTGTCGGCCAGCTTGAGCAGCTGGAATCCTTGGAGCTGGGGGAATGTTCCTTCGGTGGATCCTTCGCGGCAGCCTTGGGCAAGGTATTGTGTTAAATCTTTTGTCCTAATCCTTAACAGCCTTGTCGAGACTCCACCAGGACATCTGCAGAAGGACGTGGTTTAGAGAAAGGGTTTGAAACGTTCTCTAAATCTATATAATCGATATTTATTTTGGTTAAACCGACTTTCATTTCTATATTCTGCTAGAAATTTTAGTAGAAATATATAAAACACCAAAAAAATATATATGACCGTGCGCCCCGTTGCCTTAATAAGAGTGGGATTTAATGAGAGGGGACTCCTAGAGTCGGTTGAATATTTAAAAGACTTTTTACAGTCACGAGGCAGATCTCTAATCTAGGAATAAATGCCTGTACATTATGAAAATTAAGTTTTATTTGCTATGTATCACGAAAAGCAGGAGAATGTGTATGGTGCAATATTTCTTCAATCTTTACACTCCACACCACACAGGTTTTTGGCTATCTACCCTCTTCGCACGTTTCGCTCTGAAACCGGAGCATCCTCACGTGATGTTGACTTAACATAGAATAATTGTTCAGTGAAAAATTTGCCAAATGTGTCGCCTTTTATAACTTTCTTAGCCCCACCTTATCTATCGAAGCCCCTCCCACCTCACTAGTACCTCTGAATATGTTCGTTTAGCAATTCGAACCTCCCATTGACGGCCGATTGGCGCAGTTTGCAGCGACCCTGCTTTCTGAATCCAAGGCCGTGTGTTCGATTTCCACAACTGGAAAATGTTTGTGTGATGAACATGAATGTTGTTCTGTGTCTGGGTGTTTATATGTATATTCTAAGTATTTATGTATATTATTTATAAAAATTTTCATCAGTCATCTTAGTACCCATAACACAAGCTACGCTTACTTTGGGGCTAGATGGTGATGTGTGCGTTGTCGTAATAGATTTATGTATTTATTTATTATTCTTATGACGCCTGTACCTTTAACAACACTATACCAAAGGCCACTGCGGATTGATACCATATAATGTTGGGAATTATTTTTGTTTAGCTCGTTAAGTTGCGGAGGCTGAGGCTCGAGCGAGGTGTGGCGCACTGCGCGGCGCCGGCACTACTGAGGGCGCTATCCGTCCTGCCCAAGCTAACGAGGCTCGAACTGGTCAATTTTGACGTCAAGGTTAGTATAAATTCAAATTCAAAAATTCTTAAGTCATGTAGGCGCATCACATGCACTTATGAAGCGTTCATGCACATATGTTTAACATATACCTACATAACATAAAAACAGAAACATGAAGCAAGAAGTAGCATACAAGGTGGCCTTATCGCTTAATAGCGATCTCTGCCAGGCAACGTTAGAAATAGGGAAAAAGAAGAGGAGAATAGGCTGCTGGTGGAATAGGCTGCGGGTGTTAAATACGTAAACTACCACGTTATCTAACATACCTTGTTAGATAACGTGGAACCTAAAGCTATCAGGGTTTCAAGTGCGCCCTGGTCTAAGAGAGTTTTTTGTTATCACCATCTCACTGATTTTTTTTCATTAGTGATCTATTAACCCCCGTTTTGATCCTAAAGTAATCACCTCCAGGTAGACCAAGGATCATGGAGGATCTCAATCTCTCTTATCTATGAGAGAGTTTTCAGGTTTACTTCAATAAGTCTAATGATGACTTAATTCTACTCCCGCAGGTCGGCTTCGATGATGCCCTCGCGGAATGCAAAAACATCCAGAGACTCCTCATCATACCCACATATGTTTCACAATCTGCGACCACTAACAAACAGGTGTGTTTCTTGTATATATACCTACAAAGATAGCAGAATAGCTTCTATATATATACATTGCTTGTATATACGTTTGACTGGGGTATTGTACATAATATAAGATCTCTACTGCAAGTTAGTAATCTAACCTGGTGGTAATAACCTGTTAGAGAGTTTGACAGTTATATTAAACTCGCACTCCTAATCTGTTTCTACGCGACCTCGCATCGGAACGCTAAATCACTAAGCGGTACGTGTTTGTCAGTAGGGTGGTAAATGGCCACTGCCGGAGACTCCCAACATTTTATTAACAAAACGCTTAAAATCATTTCTGACGACCTCCCTGGCGCAACGGTGAGCCCAGTGAATTTAAGCAGGGCGTCCCGGGTTCGATTCCCCGCAGGGGCAATTTGTTATAATTTCAAAATTTTCTCTGGTCGGAAACTTTGGCCGTGGCTAGTTACCATCCTACCGACAAAGACGTGCCGCTAAGCGATTTAGTGTTCCGGTGCGGTGTCGCGTGGAAACGGATTAGGGGTATGGCTACCATACTCCCTAACAGGTTAACCCGCTACAATCTTAGACTGCATCATTACTTACCACCAGGTTAGATTGAAGGCTAGGGCCAGGAATTAAAAAAAAAAAACTTTTAAACTAGGGCTAATTTTTTTAGGTGTCTCCGTAACCTGTTAGAATACGGAGGTAGAAAGACTTTTTTTTTTATATACTACTAAAATACACACACTCACATCGCCATCTAGCCCCATAGTAAGCGTAGCTTGTGTTATGGGTACTAAGATGACTGATGAATATTTTTATGAATAATATACATAAAATACTTATAATATACAGACAGATAAACACCCAGACACTAAAAAACGTTCATGTTCATCACACAAACATTTTGCACTCGTGGGAATCGAACCCACGGCCTTTGACTCAGAAATCAGGGTCGCTGCAAACTGCGCCAATGGGCCGTCAATGACTTGAAATGATGATGATTGTTTTCTTCTGTCAGGTGCTAAGCGGCGTGCTGCGGCTAAAGGAAACCCTGACCCACCTGATGTGGGGCGTCACCATCGAGCTACTGCGCGTCACGGAGCTGTTCATCGACCAGTGCGAGGCGGGCGAGGGGGAGAGCAAGCGACGCGACGTTGGGGAATGTATCCCCGTGCTCAAGCCAGTGCCCGGCTGCCGGCTGCCCGACGACCACCGCACCGTCGCGGGCCCGCCCCAGGTACAATACAGTTTCCTTGACTTGACGATTTCGACCACAATGGTCAATCTCCAGAAAGTCTGTATATATAGCATAGTGCTAACACGTGTCTATTCCCTTTTGAGAATAAAAATGTGGGAATTTTATAAGTAAATAAATAAATATACTACGACAATACACACATCGCAATCTAGTCCCAAAGTAAGCTTAACTTGTGTTGTGGGTACTAAGATAACTGATGAATATTTTTTTATAAAATATATATATACACCCAGACACTGAAAAACATTCATGTTTATCACACAAATAATATCCAGTTGTGGGAATCGAACCTGCCTGCCTGCGGCCTGGGACTCAGAAAGCAGGGTCGCTGCCCACTGCGCCAATCGGCCGTCAAATATATTATATAAGTATTTCTGTGTATTATATTTATAAAAATATTCTTTAGCTATCTTAGTACCTATAGCACAAGCTACGCTTTGGGACTAGATGGCGGCGACGTGTGTCACAGTATATTTATATTTATAATTTCTGAATATGGTCTTGTCTGGCGAGAGGCTTCTGCCGTGGCTAGTTACCACGCTACAAAGCCGCTAAGCGATTTGGCGTTCCGACGCGATGTCGCGTAGAAACCGATTAATGGTATGGGTTTACTCCATACTACTCACAGATATGGGCCTCTTAGAAGGCTTAGAGTCACTCAACGGGCGATACAGAGAGCTATGTTTGGAGTATCTCTACGCAATCAAATGAGGAGACCCTAGAGTTAGTGACATAGAGTCGCAAAGCTGAAGTGGATATGGACGTGCGACAAAGCTCGAAGAGCCTTCGACTCCTACTTAGCTTGGACTTTGGGTTCCAAGGTGCTGGAATTGCGACCCCGCACAGGTAAACGCAGCGTTGGTCGGCCCCCAACGATGTGGACAGACGATATCAAACGCGTCGTCGCTGGGAGCCGCTGGAAACAAGCGGCCCAGGACCGTGGATTCCGTAACTAGTTACAAAAGACCTATGTCCAGCAGTGGATTTTAATCTGTTGAAATGATGATGATGATGACTAACAGATTAGCCACTACAAAGTAAAGTAGAATGGAAAGAAAACACCATATATCGGTCATGACTCGGAGCCATGAAACTAGTCGGGCAATCACCGACATAAATTGACGCGAGTGCTTTGCTATCGTGAACTATTCCTGTTGAAGGTGGAGATCCTGCCCATACCGACGCTGCAACGCCTGCTCGCCGCCCAGCTGCCCAACACGAAGCTGAAGCTGTTGCGTATCCCGTTCCACGCCACGTGGCGCCAGTCGCTGGCGGACTTCCAGTAGCATCCCCCCCACCCGTCCTACAACCCTTTATACCGTTTACAGGTAGGGCGTCCCATTCTATACACTACTGCTCCAACGTTGATTGCTGTGAACTAAATTGAAATTTATAGTAGGTATACGAAATGCAAACAATCTTAGTATGCCTTTAAATTAATATTTGTATAACAAAAATTTGAAAAGTTACATTTTAAGGTGAATTCCTCAGTTAGTTGGTCACAGGGCGGCACTTTATATGTTTGTCTGTTTATAGGTGATGTTTTTATATTCAGTTACCATCAGATTGGCCATCCACTTTGTCCGTCAATTATTACTATAAAAAAAGGCTTTATTCAAAATTTAAAAACATATCTGTACATTAATTCATTTTTTATCCAAAAGATTAAAAGGCATGTTGAAATTGTTCACGTTTTGTTAATTACCTTCTGAACGGACACGGTGTTTGCGGGACGTATAGCTGACATTCGAATCTATACGCAAGCAAAATTTTCGAATATCGAATAACAAGTTTGTCGGGTCTCGCGGTAAGATCTTATTAGCCGATTCCCCTATAAAAATAGAAAACTTTTTGTCCACAACTTTTTATTTAGAGAAATAACTGTAGCGTTATGGTCATAAAAATTTACGCAGTGACAGACACAACATCAGCTTTGTTCTCGTTTAAAGTCAAGTAGTAATATGGATTACTAAGGCAACAGAAAAAAGGTTATAATCCTTGATTATATTACAACCATAATACACACGTAAGTGCGATTTTAAATAGGTCAAAGTTGGTAGGTTGTCAAGTTTTTTTTTGGTTCCGTTAAGGTATTGAAAACTGTAATATAAAATTTTTTTAAAGTTCAATTATTTCTGTAATTCAAGTATTGTTTATACTTTGTACGGTTGGTATATCCGTTTTGCAACAAGGCTTGCCTTAAATGGAAAAATCCTTATGCATGCCATGTTCCTAAGACAGGCTATGCTTTGATATGTGTATGCTAACCACTGGTCTTGTATCTGACATCCGGATTTGTTTGCAATAAAGAACGATATATTATATTTATTTGTATGGTCAAAACTTTTAGTTTGTGTACAATGAAATACTTGACGAGTGACTTTAAAAGTTTTTAATTCAACTACTATATAATATCAAATAATACAGTTGAGAAGGGAGTGAGTGCCACTGCTTATGTAAACCAAATAGCTGAATGAAGCTATAGGTTAACAAGTATTGGTTATACTTACAGCTTCTTTTTTTACATTATAATCTAATGTACAAACATTTTACTTAGTTCTTTATAGCTTCTTTATGAACCTTATAATATTTGTGACTAAAATGTACACTTTATGATGGCCGGACTTAAAATATATTATATAGCCCATATCTTATATGGTTTAAAATTTTAATAATCTTTCTAATACTTTTTAGATGAAAATATGTCTTAAAGGTAAGATAATAATTATGGTGTCAAAAAATATTTTTATTGTTTCTATATCTTTTTATGTATTTCTTATATTTTGAAAACATATTTTTAACTAAGATGTTACAGGAAGATTGTCAACTTTTCAAACAAAATAAATTGGCAACAATTAACGAAATGACAAAGAGAAAAGAGAAAAAGAGGTAGATAAACATAATTTCGGCCATCATAACGTGCCGCTTCTTTATGTGACAGAAGCTAACCGATGCACGAATCTGTTTTATTTATTTATTTAACTTAGAAAAACACACTTTATTTACAATAAAAATACAAGAAAGATAAATGATGCGGCTATCAAAATGAAAATATTCATTAATTCAGCCAAAAACTACTATGCAGCACTGACAAGGGCAGGAGTCATTTTCTCAACAGGGAAAGGATAAAATGTTTATCTTCTCCAACAGTTTTATCCACTATCCGAGCATGGGCTCAGGGGTGAAAATAATGTCAGTTTAGTAATAAACGGCGGTTTACCTCTCCTTTTCCCCGTGGCAGTGCTTTGGTATGTGGACATAAACGGGGGATAATATTTTTTTCTCCTGCCAATGCTAGCCGGCCAGATATAAATACTCGTTTTGATGGTAACAACGAATGTATGTTATAGAGCAGTGTACCTAGTGTGGGATTTCCTAACTACTTCTACATATTGGATCGCGTGAAAGTTAATTACAATTTGTATGAAATCGGAAGAGCGCCATCTATTGATAATAAATACTGTTTACGAGTATTGTAACTAGATGGCGCTCATTTGATTCCAGAGAATAGATAGACCTAGATAAAAAATCTCATACTAGGCACTCTGTGAATGCTTGTCGACCGATTTAACGGTGCGTGTATAAAATCGTTATTACTTAATCTATAATCAGCCTTTGTATAATAATGTATTACGGAAGAGGCAGCAACAACAACAATAACTGACAACTTTTTTAAGTATTTGCGTTACGGACGGATTCGAAAATATTCTTGCATATTGGCTCCATATCAGTCGTAAGACTTAGTTGATTAACGCCGTGTATGACGAAAAAGCTCGTGGTTGGAGTTCGGAACAAGTCGGCAATACACCGACCAAACGTCAATGAAGCCGACTTATTTGGTAAATAAGGCAATTGAAAATTGATAATTATGTCTACCATGTTCTCATTCTATAGGATAAGACCAAAACAAACTTAGCTGGGTAATATTTTTGATTAAGACTATTGTGTATAGAGTTAGTAGTTTGTTACTATTACGCTGAGCTTCATTATTAACAATATACAAATAAAGGCTTAAACTTTTCTCCATTTGAAGGGTCGAATGTGACATAGAAGTGTCTCTTGGAACAAAAATTATCGTGTTTTTAGTGAAA
This sequence comes from Pararge aegeria, assembly GCF_905163445.1. Lineage (NCBI taxonomy): Eukaryota > Metazoa > Arthropoda > Insecta > Lepidoptera > Nymphalidae > Pararge > Pararge aegeria. Next base: position 3,813,593 of record NC_053180.1, read on the forward strand.
CATATTGAAGCTCCTTGGCTACTCGTATCACAGAGACCCACTTATAGCGCCAAAATGGCGTCAATCAATTGTAGATAAAAAAAGTTACAGCCCTGTCAAGTGGTAATAGCTACTGTTAAGTTGGTTACTGGCTGTAATCGCAACGTTATAACAAAAATATGTATTTTTATGTTTTATTTACATAATAATAAGAGCACATTGGTGCCATGTTGTACACAAATCTCTCAACTAAATTAACAGGTTTAAAATGGACTTAGTGAAAGCGATGGCATTCGATTGGCATTATATTCCGACATCACCATTAATATCAAGCCATTGCCGGTCCGCTAAAGGGCAAAAGTCTCCTCTTACAATTTAGGGTTAAGACCGTAGTCAACCACGCTGGTTGAGCGCTGATTGGTTATATCGAGCAATTTAGGCATGCAGTTTTCTTCACGATGCTTTAGATCATGGTTAAATAGTTACACTGAATTGCTTATAACGCACCTAACTTCGATTCGTTAAAGTGATCTTATTCGGTCGCTCCGAAAATTAAACCGACTTCCTACTCGCTTCACTACTTTTAGATCTGTTAATTTAGTCTCGAGATTTTTCCGCCACAAAATTGGCACCATTACCTATTATATTACTTAAAATGCGCACACGATATTATTTCAGTGCGGGTTACCTTATTTTTTTAGTTGGTAGATAAATATTTCTTAGCTAATCACTATATTAGGGCGGGACAAGGGTTGTATACAAATACTTTTGTAGAATTATCGCAGACCAGTCCCCGCCCTAGTGTAAGTTTTCAAGTTAACAGACGTATTGTCTTTAGATAGTTTATCCATATAAAATAATAGCCGCTATAGCAATATTTTGTGTTATGAGTACATAGTGAGTCACCTTGTTTGTATACTCATTGACAGTGCCCGCGTGCAAGCAATGCCGATTCTGACTACCGTAGGCTTCTTGGGCGGAGGGGGATACTACTCCACACTGCGCCCATACGTTGCTGTTGACTCAATATATTCTCATTATAAATATGCTAAAACCGACCTACGTTTATTTAGTTCCATCCATTTATTTTAATTTTGTCATAAACACGAGTATGAATTTATAAAAGACACGCTATATTGTTGCGATGTTTATGGTTGTTAAGTGACGGTCTCTAATTAATCTAAGACATTGAAAAATCTTACAATATAGTTTTGATATTACATATTTTTTCTTAGTTCTAATCTACGCTCAAATAGATTAACTTTGCTTTTATTATTTACAAATAAACGTTGAGCAAAAGTATAACGTCAATGTGTAAATGGATTTAAACTTCTTACTTATTAATTAGTCAAGAAATTTAATTGGTATCATATTAACAGGACATCACAAACTAGAGCTATCAGAATTAAAATAATTGGTTGGAACAACTATATAGTTGAGGTGTTTATTATATCTGTGTTAATTATATAGTGAGGTGCAATTAACCAAATACACATATGTATATTGGAAACTTAAAATTCGTTATTTAACAGGTACATGTTAAATTATCAATTTAAAAGCAATTCCAGTGTCTTTTGACGCTTTCGTTAAAACCCCAAGAATAAATTAACAAATGTATTTTCGCCTTAAATCTCACTGTGAGAGTGGAACATGTTATACTAGAAACGTATCCCATCTCGCATGTACGATTTGTTTAATGGCTTAGTTTTTTTTTATTCAGATAGTTGAACATTTGTTATCGCGCCGGATGCGTTAATGATTTACGTTTATCATATTACGTATGTGCATATTAGGTCATGTGGTTATTTTAAAGTAATTAAGTATAATAAGCTTCGGGAAAAGTTCGCTGAGAACACATCGAACAAAGTGCACCTCCTTTGCTATCTCTGTTCTCAAGAGTCAAATCTCAGCGAACTTTTCCCGAATGGCATAATAATGAAACCGATTTGCAGATAACAAACCCACGGGTGTTCGATAGTGTTAAGGCGTAGCGAGAGAAAGAAAAAAATATTTTATCCATTAATCCGATTCGTATAAATATATAAAATAAATATATTATTATTAATAATAATTATTATAGAACTGTTTAATGATAATTATTCTAGTTTTGAAACATCATTGTAAGGTTGTAAATATTTCCCATGTCAAGTGATCAGTGCCTCTAGATTTTGATTTTTCGTCACAATAATTATTCAAAGTATTTTTTTTAACTCTATCATGCACGTATTTTAGTGAAATTTTTGTCTTTTTTTAACAATGAAACTAATCAACGAGCTATTGCTGCAATTCTTGGTGAATTTTGAGTACCCTTAGAGTTATTAGTTTGTCGCCGAATGTTGAAACATTGTAATGTCAGAGTAAAATGGACTTAATTCATAATTACCCAATGCTTAAATTCGTGCATACTGCTAAAGCAACTAGCGGAGAGCTTGTACAAAAAGTACATAGTAAATTTTTTAAACACGTCTGCTCGATTATTCCCATTGAAAAATGGCGCCATATAGCTGCCATAAAATAAAAGAATAAAAATACTCAAGTCAATTGGGAATTATCCCACTCCCTACCATTAGGTAGGGAGTCTAAACATCATCTATCTTTACAGCCATTTAATATTTACTGTGGATAAAATAAATTATCCAAACATAACAGAACTTAAATTAACAGGCAAGAACTAAAGGAATTGCGTGAACTCAAAGAACATTAGGTACTGTCTTTTTTTGGATTGCTATGTAATAAGCATTAGTCTAGAATCTATGACGTGACATTGTTTCTACGACACAAATCGAGCGTTCAAAACTAATGCAATCGGTCATCTCTTACAAAACTGTTAGGTGGTCAAAAATAACGGCTATAAAATGTGTATGCCATGATCACTGACCTATAGTATAGTAGAGGTCAGTGGTCATAATAGACTGATTTTATTAACACAAAATACGCCGCTGGTATCATATCTTGTATACCAAATGTATTCAATCATTCTAATGCGGTCGTGCACAAAATCTTAACGGGACTAAATAATTCTAAAAATGATCGTATCAATTTTCCCAGATAACTTGCAGGCCTAACATGCGCACGACGGTATAATGAAGTCCACCCATTTTCTCGTCATATAGCAAAAGAACGAGATAATGGTATACATAATTATCGCGATGGCCCTACTGGTGAAGGATATCAATAAGTTTTCAACTGGCCGTTCAGAAATGCGCAATTATATTCAAAAATTACAACGAAAACAGCATTTTAAGCACAATTTGGGTGACCTTGGTCGCTGTCGATGGTTCTGAAAAGCTAGCAAGGCTATCTGTAGCAAGGATATCTGTTTATTTCCGCATTATTTATCAAATGTTAAATTTAGGGTAGTAAGATTTAACCAGCTGCAATATTTACGCTAAATTAATAAAAGAGAGAAATTTTATTCAAATTTAAAGACCTTAAAGGACCAAATTTTATTTGTCAAATTTTCTGCGTATCCTAAGGATGCATTTTCATAATACGTCGATTTCATAATTCGAGATACAACCATACCTTAATACCGACGTAAGGTTGTACTTAATATAAAAGAAACTAAAGAAAAATTCGGTGCATTAAAAACGGCTTATACTTAGAGCGAGTGAAGCGGTGCAACACTGGTGTCGATCTCAATTCAGATATTAGGTACACTCATTCGAAAAATTCTCGCATAATTTGTTTAATTACTCATGTTGCCTGAACCGATGTTACGTCTCGGTAGTGCTATGAAATATTCTGTCTGAATTTTCCGCCTTTTATAATTCTATTCTTTAATGGCACGGGTTCAATCTTACAACCTAAGATATAGTTTAAACAAGTGAATAGGTATCGTTCTAGGCAAGTGGGTCATCTTGGGCTACATCTCATTTTCCATCAGGTAAGACTGGTGCAAACATATACATAATAAGGAAAAAAAAGACTATCATAATGATTTATCCATACTGTGGCGCGGGAATTCCCCGAACAGGATGTGTCCGACCAATGAAAATGCAGCCTTACCGTATCGTCTACATTAAAAAAATATATTATAATACAATATATTGTTACGTTAATGTTATCTAAATGGTAATAGCACGATTACACATATATAATTATGTAAAGATTTACCTATTTGGTAATTTAATAGTTACACTTTCGTACGATCGCGACTGAAACTCAAATACCTATAGGCTTCTAAAATATATCTGGATTTGTGTCACAAATGTATCGACGAGAGTGTAACCTGCCAAAGCTGTTAAAGCTAAAAGCAGACATGTAACAGAAATCGCCGCGGCAGCACCGCAGGCTGGCACGTTGAACGTGCCTGAAGCGATGCTACTCAAAGTTTTAATTTGAGGAATCTTATGAAACACATCACACATCAAATATATCTTAAGATAGAGGCAATCCGTCTCCGCCGGCGAGGGCAAAGCCTTACAAATTTCTTACGTCAAAGGATGTGACTTTTCATATAAGTCTCTAATGCGAATGGAGTGAACATAGTTCGACCTCCTATAATTTTGATTATAGACAATTTTCGGTGTCACAAAAGTTCGCATTGCCATCTATCCGCGAGTACTTGTGCAAGCTACAAGAACCCATCTTGCTCATAGTGTTGACATGGCAACATGCGCTGTTTCCGATCGCTCGCTTGCTCGTTTCATATGAGTTTGTGCCGCAGTATGGATTGTTCCATAAGTCCTGCTGCCTGCAACTCATGCGTTCAGTGTGACGCCCTGCGATCTACTGCTGCATCGACGTTTTCGATCTGTACCTATTATTGATGTAGATGTTACGAAACGATAAGTTTTCACATTAGTGTATTTTATAGAAGAATAAAAATATTTTGCGATTATATAATTAGGCAATATGGAAACTATGATGGAGGTTAAACTGTGACTTATAATAATAGAAATATATGACATTTATTATTAAGGTTGAATTAACATATTTTGATGGCGTTTAAAAATTATATATGTAATTATTTTGAGTACACTCGGTTTATTATGTTGGAAAGCATAGCTTTTTTAGACACTGGTCTATTGTTTATAATCTCCTTTTAAAAGATGCTTCGTGTATTTTTATTGTAGTTATTAGTTGATCGGCCGCCGGGTCGCTTGTGTATAAACATTGTGCATAATTTGTGTTATTGGCGCCCGGCGCTCGGTCCCTATTAGGTTAATATACTTGATAGTATTGGTAACGTAATAAAATGTTGCCTTGTACATTTTTTGTTTTATTGGATAGACCTTGCTAAAAATATATATCGATTATTTCTTATTACAGAAATACTAGACGTTATTATGAATCTTAAACCCGGGAAATTTAAAGGTACCTTCGAATATTCATTTTCCTGGGATCAAAAGTATACCAGGTACTCCGGCAAGCTATCACTGCCAGATTTCAAAAAGATTGCAACCGTTGGACAAACTAACAGGCACGTGTGGATTAATCTTCAGATTTCTCTTCCAAGCGGACGGAAACGAGTCTCTGGAAGCGTGGCATTTGAAAATCCCTGCAATAATGCGGCGAATATTACGATGACTTTAAAAACGCATTCATAATTTAAACAGAGTTTCACCAACTTTCTGGTCTTTGAACTTGATGATAATGGTAATTGTATTCGTCAATTTATAAATTTTTGTCAACTGAGTTTTGCCCTGCAGCACTATGTTACTATAGTCGTAAAAATGTAATAGGCCCGTTTTGACATTTGTCATCGCGACGTAACTAGTTATGGAACCATAAGACTCTGTACTCGATACTCACGATAAATTAATTCAAGTTTGTATCAGTACTTGATTGATATTATTATGTATTGTAAAGTGTTCATTCGTTCAAAGTATTCCTTTAACTTCACAACCAATACGCGTGACTGGCTGTTGATTATACGTCCACTTTTCAACATGTTGAAACAGAGTTAGTACTATATAACAACAAACACAAAAATCGAGTCAAATCACTATGTTTAAATTAATGTCCAAAATAGAAGAGCCATAGTTAACGTAATAGTAAACAATATATATCAAACTCAAACGAGCGCACAGTCAACTTTGCAAGATGAGGAACGAAAAACTGCGCAAAGCGCGCGGGGACGCTTCAGTCATGTGCCGCTTGGTCAGATACATCAACTCAGACTCATTATTTAGAACCCATTTTGAGAACCAAGCTCATTCTTTGCAGTAAAGATAACTACACAATATTTAATTTCGATATTCAGTAAAAAAATGGTTACAGCTCTAGTATAAAAAAAAAAAGACTGAGAACGTAACTGTTTTCGGAACGTTTCGCAACAATTATAAATTGCATGCTACTATGAAGTAAGCGCAAAAAGAATACTCGCGATATATTCTTTCATATTATTTAACGTCCCAAAAAAATTTACGTATTTTTTAAAACACTGTATGTAATTGATTTTTATTTTTTTGTTTCTTTCAGTTTCGTTCCAAGTTACATTCTATGGTCTTGCACAAATGTCAAAACGGGCCTATTACATTTTTCCGACTATAGATAATTTTCGTCTACCGATTTTCTCGCCACAGACGGCGGCACAAAATCTGAAACTATTTTTTAATCGTAAAACTTAATATAATAAAATGTTCGTATTAGAGTACACACGTAAAACTTCTTCATGGCATAACTTTTTAAAATGTAATATTACAATTCATTGATGATGTACGAGTATGTCCTAGATAAACTACGACTGTTTATCTAGGACATACATCATCTAGTAATTAATAATAGCTAGTTTTAATAAAATTGTAAATAATTCACTGATATTTACAATCATAAACAGAGGTGAACCTATCACGCCCACGTGTTGAATAAATAAATAAATAAATATACTACGACACTACGACAATACACACATCGCCATCTAGCCCCAAAGTAAGCGTAGCTTGTGTTATGGGTACTAAGATGCCTGATAAATTTTTTTATGAATAATATACATAAATACTTAGAAAATACATATAAACACCCAGACACTGAAAAACATTCATGCTCATCACACAAACACTTTTCAGTAGTGGGAATCGAACCCACGGCCTTGGGCTCAGAAAGCAGGGTCGCTGCAAACTGCGCCAATCGGCCGTCAAATGTTTTCGAAATAAATATGGCGCGTACTGGAAAAACGTTACATTGCTATAAAATTTCTCCCATACGTCTATAAAGAAGTTTCACTTCAAATATCGGTTTCATTGAACTAAAAGCGGTTAAATGTTTATGGGATAACTTATTTAATTATTGAAAAAAACAAAGTAAATTCGTAACAAACTTTATTGAACGTGATAAGTTACAAAAATACATACATTCACTTAGAACTAGTAATATCTAACGCAAGTAGTAGGTAGTAACTTCAATTAAAATTATATCGAACTGAGTTTTAATGTGAATAAATAATTTGCTTCTAATTTGTATACACCAGCAGAGTTTCTAAATAAGCAATTATAAAAATCTTAATTTTAACAGTTTTAAAGAACGATTGGAATAGCCAAGTCGGTATTTGCTAAACACGGAAATACTTTTTTATTAATTGACATCCACATTATCCCTTATTATATTAGGAAGCGGAAGGGGGAGGAAATATTGGTGTTTCGAAGAGTTTGAATTTTATTAGGCCATTATTGTTTCCGTTTGTAAACGTGGAACACTGTCTTAGTGTGATAGATTGACCTTATTTTTTGGTTGCGCAACAAGCCCCTCAAGCCATTAGTAGCTTCCCAAATCTCAATAGAGGATATATAAAGACAACTCCATACAAATTTGGTAGATCCCTATTTTATTTGTTCAAGTTAACAAACGTTAAAGAATGAATCACGTTAGCCCGCTTTTTTGGATGTGCGACCAACTGTCATTATTTACAGTAAATGGAAAAAAAATAACGGTAAATTTACAAGTTAACGCTAAATTTGTCATTTTGTAAAGACGAAAGTTTGAAAACATCATAGTTATTATCAGTTTAATGTCGCTAGATATGTTGTGATGAAGCTATGAAAATAAAAAAATGTGACGTATAACGTAAATATCTTATATGGGCGACCAAACATCATGATTTGACACTAAATTGACAAGAAACTTTCAAATTAGATGTATGTCTGTCAACATCTAAAGACGAAGAAGTCTTTATGTATGGAGGGTAGAGGTAAGGAGAGTCATCTTATATGGGAGAAAAGTTGAAAAAGTGTCCAGTTGCTGCGCTAAATAACAGTTCAAAAATCCTCCACAATGGCGCTGGTGGATGCACAGGGTATGGTATGAATGTAGCAATCGTAGATGAATTGAAGTATGCAGAGTTAAAAAATTTAATGTCATTATCGACTAAAGTAGTTAATTATTGAGAATTTCAACAACTTACGTTGTACAAAATATTGTGGTAAATATAACCTTACTTCCTTGTATCTCCATACTTCCTTGTTTATTTTTCAAGCCTACTCTAACAATATTTATATTTGGCGCTTCTTTTAAGAGTTACCCTGATGCAAATGTGGCGCCATCCTAATTTAATACATTTTGACGACACTTTTTCATATACACAGATGACTCTCCTTACCACAACCCTCCATAATAACTTGACACTAATTTGCCAAAACGTCATAATTTGACACTTAACTGACGAGACAGCGTGTGTTGATACTCAACTGACAAATCAACGTAACTCCGCCAGCATGTTTGTTAAGTTGGGAACTTGGGGCTATGTAGTGGCGGTGGGGGGCGTATCAGTTGGGGGTCGCGTCGGGGTGCCTCTCCAAAAGCATGGCCACGCCCTGCCCGCCGGCCGCGCAGGCGGAGATGATCCCAATCTGGCCGTCCTCCCGCACCAGGCGGTTGGCGGTGTGCATCGCCAGGCGGACCTGGGGAGCAGACATTTATCTCTTCATCGTCATCATATCAAACCATTGCCGGCCTATAGGGCACGGGTCTCCTCCCACAATGAGAATAACCCGTTCTCATCAAGGCCACCTTTGAGAACAATTTGGTGAACTCTCAGGCATGCAGATATACTCACGATGTTTTCCTTCACTGATTTTTATATTTTTTATTAGTGTTTCGGCCTGAGCGCTTTTTATCCAGAGAGTCGTAGGTTGAAATGCTGTCGGTTCCGAAAATTTTTATATGCATTTTAAATTTATAAAATATTCCTTCACTGTTGAAGCAAGTGATATTTTACTTAAAAAAACGTACATAACTTAAAAAAGTTAGAGGTGCGTGTTGGGATTCGAACTCTGACCCACCGAAAGTGAAGTCGAGCTCCTACCCTACTATGCTATCACCGCTTCATTTATCTCTAATGTTACAGTAATTTCACAATGTGGGTAATTAATTAAACTTTGGACAACCAAAAATAATTAATTTGATTAATTTTTTAAAACCATTTATTCTATTGGATTGATTAGTATTTTAACAAACGTGCTGATAATTCTTATTTAACTAATAAAGAGTTTTCAAGAAATAATTAAAATTATATTTGATTCACCGCCAATGTTCATGACATTTCCGGTGGGTATTTGATTTAAATCAGAGTGCATTTTCGATAAACTTCAGTCCTGTATGGATTCGAACGATGCAAAGATACCTCCCGGTGTCTTAGTCGTTATTACTTACTTTTGGCGTTTTTTATTTAATTTTTTTTCAATAAAAATTAAAAATAAAATTTTAAAATTCGCGCCTACTACTATCGTCGCCTTAGTGCCGTGCTTACTTGTATAAACGACCAGTTTACCTCTATGTTAAATGCAAATAAAAAAATTTAGTGACCATAAATGAATATGAAAATTATGAAATAAAAGTAAGCGCAGGGTATTTACTAAGATAACTGATGAATATATTTATTAATTATATACATAAATACTTATAATACACAGATAAGCACCCAGACACTGAAAAGCATTCATGAAGAATCATTATCCAGTTGTGGGAATCGAACCCACAGCCTCTACTCAGAAAGCAGAGTCGCCGCCCACTGCGCCAGTCGGCTTAGCTAAGCATTAGGTAAAATCGGGCAACTCAATAGCGACAACTCACCCCGGTAGCGGCAAACGGATGTCCGATGGACAAAGAGCCGCCCCACTTGTTCCATTTGGCCAGATCCGGTGAACCAACCTTCGCCTGGCGGCCGAGATAAGTTTGGCCGAACCAGTCAGAGTCCAAAGCCTTCAAGTTGGCCAAGATCTGACCCTGAAAGCAAATTAGATAGAATTTATATCTTAGCTGTTGGGCAGCGGAAAAGATTCTTTTCCCAAGGATGATCTTTAAATACCTCTAAAAGGTTAATAACCAGTATCATCAAAGACCTAGGCGTCATCATAAGCAGTGATCTAAAATGGGAAGCGCACATTGTGGCTATTGTCAGTAAGGTCAACTCTATCCTTTACACGATTAGGAAAGCATTTTTTAATAAAAATAAGAAAACCTTCATACAGATATATAAGGCATATGTAAGACCTTTATTGGAGTACGCTTTTCAGGTCTGGAGTCCCTATTTTGTTAAGGATATAGAAATGCTTGAAAACGTTCAGAGACGAGCCACTAAACTGCCAAGAGAACTGAGAAATCTTTCATATGAGCAAAGGCTTGCAAACATGGGACTAAGCACCCTCAAAAGTAGGCGAGAAAGAGGCGATCTCATTGAAACTTATAAAATATTAAATAAGTATTACAACATTTTTGAGGAAATATTTTCAAAAAAGAGTAACCCCAGATTAAGGGGCTATGGTCTCAAACTTGAATATCAGCAGGCATCGTCTAATCCTTCCAAGCACTTTATCAGCAATAGAGTTATACAAATGGGGAATGCCTTGCCTGAAGATGTAGTGACTGCAGAATCACTGAATCAGTTTAAGAATAGACTTGTTAAACATCAAAAAGACAAAGAGCGCAAGGAATGACATAGACGCATCAGCGAAAGCTGCTTAGTCTATTATATAATAATAATAATAATAATTGGTCTCCTCGGTGAAAGGGTTAAGGCCGTAGTCCACCACGCTGGCCAAGTGCGGATTGGTTGACTCCACACACCTTTGAGAACATTATGTAGAACTCTCAGGCATGCAGGTTTTCTCACGATGTTTTCCTTCACCGTTGAAACAAGTGATGTTTTAATTACTTAAACCGCACATAACTTAGAAAAGTTAGGGGTGCGTGCTGGGATTCGAACTCGGCCTGCCGCATGTGAAGTCGAGCTGAGTCCACGCAGACGAAGTCGCGGGCAGAAGCTAGTAGTGGAATAAAAAAACATTTTTTTTAAAGGTGGTTGGACAAACCCTCTCATCGCGGACTGGTTCGGAGACTACGCCAGTGTGATCCAGTGTGAACTCGGCCCCCATGGTGTCGGTGAAGTCGAGCTCCTACCCACTGGGCTAACACCGGTTAATGTTGCTGGAATATTTAGTCTAGATGTTGATACAGAGGTGTTGTCTTAGCGGATAAATCAGCGTCAACTCCTGCACGTACAGATACCGCCATGGTGATGGCGAGCGTAGGAGCGGAACAAACGGCGTGATAAGCTTCGGACATTTTCTTTCACAGTTTTCTTCCACAGTTGTGTTGTCTTTGCGCGTGACCTCATCATAACGACGTCTTCTGGACCAGTATCTATACGTCGGCCGGAACTATCCGTTGTAAGTAGAGTCGATGATGGTCGCTCCCCGCTCACTCTAGAAGCTCTAGGCCTCCTAGATTGCTGAATGCTTTAGGGAGCTGGCGAACCAAGGGTACTGCGGTGTAGTGGTGTGTATACAGGGTATGCAGATGATATAAAATGAAGAAAGTCTCCAGTACGAGTTATAAATACTTACGGGTAAGCTTTATATAACTCATACAAAGCCTATCCTTAAGTTTTTAATAGCTCGTGCTGGAGATTTTCTTCATTTTATATTATCTGCATACCCTGTGCATACCCTCTATGCACGCCACTGCTGCGTTACATCGTTCCTGACGCGAGTCAGGAGTCTTTCGAAATTTCTGATGTCTTGCTTTCATTTTTGACACAGATTCTGGCATAATAAAAAGCTTTGATGAACTCGTTTAGAGTTGAATGTTCAGCAGACCTGCTGATATCCTAAAAATGCTCTTGTTTATGTTTCAATAAGGGTTTGATACACGAAATCATTCTAGAGATTATGGTACAACCGCATGAAGTGTTTGTTTCTAGTAACTCACTGCGAAGGCCTCGTGTATCTCCCACGAGTCGATGTCGCTGAGTTTCAGGCCCGCTTTGTCCAAAATCTTGGGGATGCCGTACGCCGGCCCGAGCAGAAGCTGGTCCACGGGGTCCTACGAGTAAGATTTTTTTTTAAATAACTTATGTTGCTTACAGTAAGCAACTAATGAGTTCTGAAGCCGACAATTGTATCAAAGTCAAGGTTAAATATTTCTAGATTCAAATAGGCACATAGCTGGCACTTTTGATGCGTACATTACATGTATAATATGACATAGAACTTTAGAAGTGAGTTGATGGCAATAACTAAATTGGTCAACTTAAAACTAAAGCTACGAGGGTTCCAAACGCGCCCTGGTCTAAGGAGAAGCCCACAACAAACTTAGCCGGTTGTAATTTTTTTTTGTTATCACCATCTCACATTGTAATTTTAAGATATTAAAAAATCAACCTAGATAGAGCAATAATTTACACTCAAGCATTTTTATCGTTCTCGTAGTCCTTAATACTATAATAGGACTTCTCTATAAGCTTACGTTTAATACAAACTGAACTTTTTCGGAGACATTTCCAAGATTCCAGCTGGTAGTTTATTGTAAAATTGTATACAATTTCTGTGAATGAATTACTTATTTTATGTAGTCTAGTATATTGCACTGAAAGACTAGCGATAAAAAGTAGCTTTTGTTACTCTCCGTCCATTAAAACAATCACGCATTCGCATTTATAATATTAGAAAGGTTTAAAACAACGCCGGAACTATGTTGACCTGCAAAATTTGTACGGAGTTTACACAGGGACTTTTTAAGCGTCTTACATGTTAATTCCCTTAAATCTATAAATAATCACAATAATATCTGGACGAAGGAGAATGGCGAGCTCACATATTCAGACTTAAGATCAACGTTCACGAATAAAACTTCTAATATTTGTGATACCAAACTAGACTAACAAAACATCAATCGTCAAATGAATTATTGACACGTTAATCTATATATATGATATATATATTGCCATAAGGACGGTGCATTTGTAGTACTGTAAATAGTTTCATTCTAGATCCTCTACTTCTAAAAATATAGTGTTTACACAGATAAAATACTTTATATAATTCTACTATCCTACTAATAATATATTGTCTATTATAAATGGGAAAGTGTGGATGTTTGTTACTCAAGCACGCAAAAACGGCTGAACGGATTTGGATGAAATTGGCACGCATGTAGCCTTTGACATGGAAAAGAACATAGGCTACTTTTTTTTTTTTTTTTTTTTTACTTTTATTATTATATTCTTTTCTTTTTACTTTTATCCCGATTCCTAAAGTAAATAGTTCCCGAGGGAGAATTGAAATACTTTGCGAGATAAGCCGCGGGCAGACAGCCTATGCTATGAAAACGGACAATCTATACTGATCTCTGAAACAGTTCCAGTGGTAATACTAAAAATTGTTAACGAGCGAAGTCTTAGACCTAATTCTGAAGTCCACGCAGACGAAGTCGCGGGCAGAAACTAGTTATAAAAAAAACGGTTACTAAAATAACTGGGTCATCGGCATTCTCCTTTTTAAACTTTTTGTCTTTCCATAGTGTGAAAGCATTAAGACATTTTGTATACTTTATTGCTCGCGTGGAGTGTTTTAATTGTGCGATTTTTTCAACATATGAGTAAAAGACACTGGATACAGTATATTTTAATAAAATCATTATTCAGTTAGCGAATTGTTGAATTAATATCAACGCCCTTGACGGTACTGGTCTCTCTACATACCTGTGCCACGTAGGTGAAGTCACGCAGGTACGCCTTGGGCTTTAGGCCCAATTCCTTGGCCTTTGCCTCGGACATCACCAGGCAGGCGGACGCGCCGTCAGTCTGGAAACAAACTTCTATTTACTGTCCGAGCGAGTAAAGCGTCAGCTTTCCCGTCTGGTTTGTGCTCCACTCTTCTCAAATGTGGATTAGTCATTTTATTACCTACAATTTAAAACTTTAAATAAAAAAAACTCTTTACTTTAAGTATAAAATACAGGTAACAAAACTTATAAGGGTGGCCTGATAGTGATAAAAAAGAAACCCGATATACTATTTATATACAACATGTAACAGAATTAAGAAATAATATTGAAGGATGCGAAAGTATATTTCATAAGGAATCACCTGTAAAAATGTTAAATCAAAAGAAGTAAGTATATTTATTTTTCCATACAAACCAATTCGAAACATTCAGTATGTTTTGAATTTGTGTGTATGGAAAAATAAAAAAATTCTTTGTGTATACATAAATAAGTAAATTCTTTGTATTTTCTTATGACAACCCTATTGAAGACAAAAGACTAACACGCGCATAGTACCTAATAAAGTGACAGGAGTGGCAGTGGTTTACTCAAAAACTATTAGGTTTTCGATTTCACAGATAAGTCTCAGAGACAGTACATAATGTACCTCTAACGCCATTGAAGTATTATTTCGGTTTTCATCTACACTTTGTACACAGGTACTGTGCGGCGCGGTACATTACGTGTTCCTTGCATGCCCTGCGTGGTGTTGCTCTGTTGGGCCACATCATGCTTGGTCCATCAATTTTGCTGCAAAAAACCTGGTGATAGCGACTCACCAAGAACGAGGCGTTGGCCGCGGTGACGGTGCCGTGCGGCTTGATGAAGGCGGGCCGAAGCTTGGCGAGTTGCTCGGGCGCCGACACGCGGATGCCGTTGTCGCGCTCCACCAGTGCATCCTTACCCTCCACTGAACATTGACAATATTATAACATTCTGTTATTTCATAGCGCTTAATCGCCCAAATCGTGTTCATAATAATACTAGCACTTCATACAAGCACAAAAGCAGTGCTTACCCTAGAATTTATTTATGTCTCATAAAGAATTTTTTTTTTTATTTCATGCCATCATCCTTCTGTATGCATACTCTGGTCAGAAACCCTGTGCACGCCACTGTACTAGCGGTCCCTAAAGTCAAACTTAAAAGACAGAAATATGCAGCCTCGGACTTTTTTAAAAGCTTTTAAAGGGGAACAACTTTCAACCGTTTACGTAGTGCACGCAGCCGAAGCTTGAAGCTTCGGAAAGGAAAAAAAAACCCCGATAGTGAAACATTCCTCATTGGTGCTTTGCTCCTATTTGTCTTAGCGTGATGATATATATAGCTTATAGCCTTCCTCGATAAATGGGCTATCCAAAATTGAAAGAATTTTTCAAATCAGATCAGTATTTCCTGAGATCATCGCGTTCAAGTAAACAAACATATATATATATATATATATATATATGTTAGATAGACATATCGGCGATGTTATTTAGCTTATAGCCTTTCTCGATAAACGTTGCTTGATACGCCACAACAAGACGAACAAACAAATGAATTAGGGCTTTTAAAACAAAAAAGCATGAGCGAGTAGCTGTATAAATTTGAAATTGGAATTCCTAGCCAAAGAGGAGCTATTTGAGATCAAAGTGGCCAGTACTTCGCCAAAACGCCAATTTAATATGTAAGGACCAATAATCATGGAATTCCGCAAAATAACGCCGGCTTCTAACCAATAGCACCTTGTGTCCTTTTATTATGATTTCTTTGACTACGATTATTGAAAGGCCGTGGGTTCGATTCCCACGACTGGAACATGTTTGTGTGATGAACATGTTTTTCAGTGTCTGGGTGTTTATCTGTATATAATAAGTATTTATGTACATTATTCATAAAGATATTCATCAGTCCTCTTAGTTTCCGTAACACAAGCTACGCTTACTTTGGCGCTAGATGGCGATGTGTGTATTGTCGTAGTATATTTATTTATTACTTATGTTCCAAACGTATGTTCTTAATATTGTGTCTGTGGTCAGCTCACCTTTGACGGGTATGAGGTCGGTGAAGTAGCCCTTCTGTTGCGCCTCGTGAGCAAGCGTGTGTGACCTCAGCGCATAGTCGTCTTGCTCCTTGCGCGACGCGCCGAACGCGGCGGCCAGGCGGTCCGCGCTATGGCCCATAGTCTCCCCCGACGAGAACTCCGCCACCGCCGGCAACTGCGGAGTTTGAGACTGACTTGGACCGGTGGCGTGCACAGGTGCATAGAGGGTATGCACAAGGTATGCGGATGGTATAAAATTAAGAAAATTTCCAATTAGAGTTTTTTTTTCCCTTTATATGGTTGACCAACAGCTTTACATTTAAAATAAATAATATTTAAAAAAAAACAAAGAAACACGCTTTCTATAGAAAACCGAACTAAAAAATAGAAAATAAATTTTAATAAATTTTGATTAAGAATAAGTGTTAAAAATTTCAATAAATATAAATTAATATTAGTGTGAATATTGGATAGAAGCAGGCGTTACTTTGTTGACTTTACAATGAATAATTGTTAACAATTATTCATTGTAAAGTCAACATCTCCTGAGGATGCTCCGGTTTCGGAGCGAAACGTGCGTAGAGGGTATATTGCCGAAGATCTGTTTGGTGTGGAGTATAAGGATTGAAGAAATTATAAATTACACCACACAGATTCTCCTGCTTTTCGCGGAGTATACCAAATTAAGCTTAATTTTGATAATATTAATGTGAATAACAAAATATATTTTATTGTAAATAAAAAGTGGCGTGCATGGTGTCAATAGTTATAAAAATTTTATTGACAGATATGAGTAGAGTGATTATCATTTTGATAATATCTTAAGAAGCACCCCACGCTTTTTTTTTAAATAAAATATTTGGTAACGCCATAGGTTTTTTACATTTTGGTCTAGATGGCGCTGTAGTAATAACTAAAAAAATCTTATTTTTTATATGGAAAATTGGAATAATCTTCTCAAATTAGTATATTGTCATCGGTCCTCGATATGTCTACAAAGTTTGAACGAAATCTGACCGTTCAAAGTGGGTCAAAATCGAGCTCAAAGGGGTCGGTTACATACAAACATGCAGGTGAAGCTAATATAAAGCGTGTAAAAACAGGTAAACACCGCATGCAATAGTGTTAAACACAACATCGGATCTTGTTGTTGTTTGTGCTTCTACACAAACAAGATAGAAGTATATCCAGTGTCGGCAATGTATAAAATTTCAGGCCATCAAAACTATTTGAAAGATGTAGTACTGCTATTTTATGTTACCATAAAAGGCTAACAATAACTAAAAACTTAAGGATAGGCATTGTGAGAGTTATAAAAAGCCTACCCTCCAGTATTTATAGCTTGAACTGGAGATTTTCTTAATTTTATATCATCTGCATACCCTGTGCATACCCTCTATGCACGCCACAACCCACACTGGCTTGTAGTCAGCTCTGAGCATTATTTGAATTACTAAGCATGGGGTAGACACCTTAATTAAAGCTCCCGACAGGGAATCTAATAGAGGGATATAATTTTAAATCTCTTTTTATTATATAAACTAATCAAAAAAATTGTTTAAAATAGTTCTGTCTTTGAAGTCCGTGTGTCTGAATGTGCGGATCCCGTATCTTGTGGTCACGATAACGAGCGAAATACTTCACATATCGAGTTGGTTTTTTTTATAGGCTTCAGTATTTTGAGGAATAGAAGGCTATTACTTTTCACGGTATAATTAGATGTAGTTTAATTATTATTTACAAATGATCTCAATTTTATTGTAATGAATGAGATTATGAGGCGTGCACTTTTGGATTTTCCTACTATTCGTCTCCCGCCTCGGCCCTTCTGAAAGTGGCACAAGCACAAGTTGGGAATCACTGAACACAATTAATTTAAAACATTTACTTTTGGTTAAGCTACTGTATGTATTTATTAACACTTTTTATTTTCACATGAAAAGTTAAAAAAAAAAAAAAAATACAGACAGAAGCAGTATACAAAAGGCGGCCTTATCGCTTAGTAGCGATTTCAGCCGGGCAACCTTAGGATAAGGGAAACATTAGGATGACAGACTGCAGATTTTAGGTCATAAATAATGTAGAATATGGCTTACCTCGGGCGCAAAGTAGTCAGGTCTAATGCTAGCCAGCAACGAGAGCCTCTGTCCGGGAGTCTTGGCGCGGTTCAACCTCAGCAGTAGGGATCGCATCTTGCGCGAGTGTCGGATCGGCACGTCGGACATGAACTCCACACCGCCGGCAACGATGATTTCGTAAGCACCCGCGGCTATCATGCCTATACCTGCGAACATTCAAGAAATATTACATTTTATTCTTCACAGCCATGGAGAGAAGCATCCTAAAAATTAGAAAGATACGTAAGGTACACAGTACAGAAATAAGAAATAAAACAAAACTAAGATGCTTTAAACCATGCCGTATTTTTTTTTTTTTTATAAATAAATAAATAGATATACTACGACAGTACACACATCGCCATCTAGCCCTAAAGTAAGCGTAGCTTGTGTTACGAGTACTAAGATAAGTGATGAATAATTTCATTAATAATATACATATAAACATCCAGACACTGAAAAACATTACGTGTTCATCACACAGACAACCCTTTATGGTAGGTAGAGAATTAGGTTAGGGAAAACAGGATAGTGCAACCGGTGATACAATTAAATCAAATACATATAGTTATAATATATATATACATATAAATATATATAAACAAGTAGTTTGTAAGTATTGAATCTATTTTGTAAATTTAAATGGAATAAGCTTTATTATTAACTTCTCCCTGACTGGTCCCAGAAATGAAAAAATAATAATTGTGATATAACTGAATAGGCTATATAATCAAAAATCTTTGCCAGTCCTGCACGTCAAAAATCAAAGAATATTGTATGAAGTGGGGAGTTAAAAATAATGAGAAATCTTATTTGAAAATATTTTGATTGTGTTTCATCTCATTCTGTTTTCTCAACATGGATATGAAGAATTGTATGTTCATCTCGGCAACACGAATGGGGTATTCTCAAGAGACATAAAATTATATCCCCCCATTATATCCCCTTGACAAGGGATATAATTAACGTGCCCACCTGCTAAAAGCACCACCTGCACGGGAACATGGAATAGGAGGATTTTGCCACCGTTTATTATTACACATAATATATTATTTGGATATTATTTCCACTTGTGCGCCAGTGCTTTGAAAGTTAATAAAGCTGTGGGATAAGATAAATTTGTATCCTTTCCCCGGAGATATAATTGTCTCCTGCCCATGCTAGCCGTATGTACTCCCTCGATACGCTCGTTCGTATAAACTCTCGTGTGTTTTCAGTATCGTTTAACAAGCTACTTTTGTAGTCTTACCAGTGGTGATGGCCTGGTTGGAAGATATGCACGCCATGGTGACAGTGTGCGCGGGAGTGCGGTCGCTGAACCCGGCCGCCAGCGCCGCCTCGCGCCCGATGTTCGATGTTTTCACCTCCTGGATGACGGTTCCGTAGACAATATAGTCAATCAGCTCCTTTTGTATGCCTGTCTTTTGGAGCAGACCTCTGTGGACCAAATAAGTTTATATACAAAAAAAAGAAGAAGAAATACTTTATTAATATGTGTATATTAATAAAGTATTTCTTCTTCTTTTTTTTGACTTAGAATTTATATTTTTCTTTATATATATATAATTCTACTGTACGTGTGTATGTCACTGAACTCCTACTAAACTACCCTCGGAGCTTCTTCTCTTCTCTTCTTCTTCTCCCGGAGCTTTTCGAACAAAGCGACTCTTTCTGGTGCCGACAACCGTGCTGACGAAAACGTGCCGCTAAGCGATTCAGCGTTCCGGTACGATGTCGCGTACAGACCGATAAGGGGTATGGGTTTAATATAACTGACATACGCCTAAAAGATTAGCCCGTTATAATGTTATAAGACTGCTTCATAGCTTCTATCTATCTATCTTGTAATGAGGCCCGCTTCAGCGGACGCACTTCGACCCTCCAGGATCTTTTGTGCTCGCCCCGTCCTTGAATCCCCTCCCTATCCCCCAAAATAGCTTTAAATATCCACTCTAATAGTTTGATTGAAGCTTTTAGGCTGGAGGCACAGTAATCCTCTGGTTGTGGATAGGCCACTCCCAAGAGATCCAACCGCTTCCTAGCCAATCCGTCTCATTCACAAAGCAAATGCTCCATGGACTCGACATCCTCGTTGCAGGCCCTACATGTAGGGTCATCAATTATGGCTATTTTGAGCAGCATGGACCCTGTGCCAAAGTGTCCTGTTATGGCCGCTATGGCGTATCTTGCCTGTCTCCTACTCAGTCTGTTAATCTTGTTTGGAAAACAAGCTCCAATTGCGCCCAAGGATTTCTTGGAGTGCCTTAGACCTAAAATCATCATAGCTTACCAGCAGGGCTAGCACAGGTAGGAGACAAAAGTTATATCCCCTGACAGGGGATATAATCGGGGTATATAAGTTTGCTGTGGGCTATTCTTAGACCGGGGCGCGTTTGGAACCCTCGTAACTTTAGTTAACGAAGTTATAAGTATAACCATCCCCTTACAATTATGTAAACGTATACGTCTGAATTATTCATAAGTGCCTGTGATAGGCCTACCTGAGTAAAGAATTTTTGAATTTGAATTTTGAATTTAATAAAGTGCTGCACGTTGTTTATTTTAAACTCTGATACATTTGTTTTAACAGAGTCTCTCAATTCTAGCCTATCTTACACCACGCTTACTACAGCAACGGATCCATGTCACATCTTTTGTGACTTAGCGTAGGCATAAATTATATTACTGCTACTCACAGCAATGAATTTCTGGCTAGTTCATGCGGCATCATCTTGGCGTAATCAGTGAAAGACACGAGGAATGGGGTCCTGACTCCATCCACCAGCACCACATTCTTGCCTGTACGGTCTGTAAGGGTTTTCTTCTGATGTAGGGCTGCACCAACACTGATCGCTCGGCGAGCTGAGTCTGAGGATATATAATTTTTATAAGCATTGTAGCTTCCAAGTGCAGTTACCTCAAGAAGGTGCAGTAAACAGGCTACTGAAGTAAAATGCAAATGAAGACCACTAATTAAAACATGAGTAGAGTACATATTATATGTACAATCTCATCTTGCGCTAGAGTTTTAGTCTCGTGCCACTTCTGACTGAAAACAACTAAGACACAAAGTAAGTAAATGATATAGCTCTGCATTGTCTGGAATCTCTTAAGACTGAAGTGTATCAAAACTGCACTCATATTTATATCAAATGACCCGACTGCACAATGTCATGAACATTGGCTGTGAATCAAATATACTTTTAACTATTTCTTGAATACTATTTCAATTGCTAATTAATTTAATTGAATATCTGGTACATATCAAGTTATAGTTAACAAAAGTTTACTTATTTACACATCTTTTCTTTTTTGAAAATAGCATCGACACAAAAATCATGTATGTATGAATAATAAGAATCAATACAAACAACATTCTCAAAAGACAAAATCAAGTGTTAGGTTTTGGGAATATAAGAGAACAAACTTATGACAACATTTATAAAAAAATAAGAAGTAAAGGAAGGCTATAAATAAGCATTCAGGAATGGATTATGTGTGTCAGCTCTTTATTAATAAGTAACTAATAATAATTAAGGTTAAATATAAATATTTCCGAATATTTCAAAATTTTATAATTTCAATATTCCTGTAGAAAAGATTGCAAGAAGTGTGTTAAAAATAAAATTGATTCTTATTATAGGTATATATTTATAGTTTTATTCTTATTAGAAATAGATATAGAGAGATAAAGGTTGAAATAGCATGTAGGCTACTTTTTTTTTGTAAGAAAAACATAGTTCTTATTTGAACTAGAATTGAGTTTGAAATAAGACACTAGCAAAAGACAAAGTAAACAAATAGAAAATTTTTGGACATTAATTTGTACTATTTATATTGTGAACAAAGTTCAAATACTTGGTAATATTGTATATTTTAGTAAATAATTGCACCCATGCCAACATACGAAGTCCAAAGTTTGCTTCCTAACAACCTTACCTTAATCTAAAAAAATGGATTTTATATATTTTAAATTAAGAATGGGGTTTCAGAAAAGCTGTCAGTATTCAAAAAAGAATTCGCAAAAGAGACTTACGAAAATTAAGATAAAATAAAAATATTACCGAATTTAGCGGTGGAAGTAGGGCGAGCCGCTTTTACTAAAGATTTTGCGACTTGTGATGCCATGACTCCTTCCTTAGTAACACCGATTTATGCTGCAGTGGATAACTAAACTTACAACCAAATATATTTTTTAATTAGAAGTCGAAAAATTTATTTAGAAACTTGTAGAAAATAAAAATTAAAAGTTGGACTCTGACCTGTCAGGTGTCAATGACGTCTGTGACAGTGGCAGCTGGTAGTCGTTGACAGCAAATTTTAAAATCTTTCGTTCGAAAATTACAACCTACATATTACCTAATGAGTTGGGTGCCGTACTGTTTAGTTTAGTTAATTATTATAGTTAGTGCTTCGACAAAAAACCAAACATAGATTATTAGTAGAAGTACATAACTTATTGATGAAAATAATGTATGTGAAATAATTTAAGTTATTAAAAACACCTTCTCGTAATTATTCTAATCATAATAGGGGGTAGGTGAAAAAAAATTAAACCGGTATACTCGCTGCACAATGTCTTCAAAATCCTTTATTTTACACGTTGACTCCACAGTAAAAAGTATTGGAAACTAGATAAAATTTTAATCATCCCAACGTAAACTTTTCTAGTGCTCATTTAAGCTATTTTTAAATAGTATAGTAAAATCATTTTAATGAAGCTGCAGGAATAATTTTTCAGGTAAGTAAGCAAAAAGCACATGGTCAATAAAAGTTCATCCATAAAAGTTTTTTAATTTGGCACGTCATCTAAATTATTTAGTCATTCTTATTTTATGAAAATAAGTGAAAACAGTTGTGATAATGAAAATTAAGGGTGCATTTCACTAGGTTATATTTTTTATATAACCTAGTGTAGCAGCATTCGGAGTAAGATTTTAAAAAAGCATGCGTTATGGCTAAGGTCCTTATTCGGGGATCTGCTTATATTGGTCTTTCAGTAGAGTCTTTATCGAACACATTTCAACGGGCATTGTGAAATGTGTCTTCGCTGGATTTTTCTAACTAAGAAATTATCGAAATAATCCAAACTTAGGATTGGCATCGTTTTGCTTCCATGCTTTTATGAACACCTTAGTCTTAGTTTTTTGCTATACGCAATCATCATCATAATTATTTACTTCTGTTGGGCCTCATCCTTTTATGACAGACAGTTTCAGAGGATAGGCCTTGCACGCTGCTCCAGTCCTGGTAGTTGGGCTTTAACGACTATAATCACAAGTAAGTCATAATAACAGGGACCGACGGCTAGACATGCTCTCCAAGACACGGAGGTTGAAACCGCCATCTTAACTCCGGGCTGGTACTGAAAATTCTTTAACAGAAAATACACCAGGAACTCATGAATTGGAGGTGAACATGCTAACCTTTCAAAATATAAATCTAGACCAATGCATGGCTGTAATAATCAGTAGCATGTGATATTAATAGTTAAAGCTTGCCAACCTACATTAGAGCAGCGTTGAGATTCTAAATTTGAAACCACTCTTTCATTTTACACTCTGTCTTTGCTATGGGGATACTAATAGGTTAAGGATTTTAGTGTTAACCACTGACTTAATATTTGTATTTCGATTCATACAGGATGTTGGTCCTGCTAATATTTTTGTCATGCCTTACGGCGTGTTCGTCGTCATTCATCGACGAGATGCAGACCTACGAGTCTGAGTGTCTCACAGAGGGTGCGTTCACGTGTTTGGCTGGAGGCTGTGTGGCGCAAGACAAATACTGTGATGGGAACTATGACTGTGAGGACGGGAGCGACGAGAATTTTTGCAGTAAGTTCAATTAACTGTACTATCAAACGTTGACGGTAAATACATTCGCTTAGATACAATACCTACCTGAAAATTTGTCCCGCGCTGCCTTGGCCCATGGCACATTTGGTTAAAGGCGCCACTGCGTTACCAAAGAAAATAGGCACAGGACACAATGAAACTAACATAGTGTCTGTTTTAATCTACTTTATTTACTCATAATTTTCATTTAACTTTTCTTAATTATTCTTAGTCGTATTTATTATAACGCCATAAGTATAAAATAGAAAAAAAATATACAGGTACCGAATATAAAAAGCAAAATTTACAAAAAAGTATAAGTATAAATGTGAAATTCCAAATTCTGCTGCCGGTGTACCGATCAAAAATAGCTGGAAATCCCTTCGTTTACCCCGCTAGTAAATGCAATGTGAATCAAGAGTGAATATGTATGTAACCTACTGTATAATCAAGTTGTTAGTAAAAAAAAGAATTATCTTCTTCGTTATATCAATTCATTACCCAAGTAAGTATATGTTTCAGTAAACCACCCTCCCGATGAACACTATTGCAACGACACCCACCAATTCATGTGCGCTGACAGTCTGAAGTGTATACCAAGCGCATGGGTGTGCAACGAAGAAGTCGATTGTTCAGACGGCAGCGATGAGGTCAACTGTCCAACTGTAGTTGTTCCAGACAATGCGAACGTAAGACAATCTTGAAACAATATTATTTATGGTATATATGTATATTAGTGTACTGATGTCAAAACGTAATTGTTTTGTTTATTTAATTAGCTTCTGCCCGCGACTTCGTCTGCGGGGACTTCAGAATTGGGTCCAAAAAGAAATGAAAATGTGAAAGTAATAAGAAATTTAATCAATTTACACCCGTTTTATCCTTTGCGCTGTAATAGAGAATAATAGCTACATTTTTGCGTTTCACCTATTACGTATTTAATATGGTAGTGTCGCAAAATTTATATTTTTGTTTGAAGCACATAATGTAAATAATTATACTCCTATACACGACATAATTTGTATATCAATTCGAGTCTGCCTATAGCATAGCTCGTAAACAATTTTCAATTTTCCCTCTGGAACAATTTAAGAAATCTGAATAAAAAGGTAGCCTTTGTTCTTTTCCATATCAAAGCCTTTAAACATTTTCAATCAATCAGATTACTTTAAACATGTCCATCCCTTTATACATACATACATCCTCACAAACTTTCTCATTTATA
Organism: Pararge aegeria; assembly: GCF_905163445.1. Classification (NCBI taxonomy): domain Eukaryota; kingdom Metazoa; phylum Arthropoda; class Insecta; order Lepidoptera; family Nymphalidae; genus Pararge; species Pararge aegeria. Next base: position 3,838,760 of record NC_053180.1, read on the forward strand.
ATATTAGTAGGATGGTACGCATGCATTCGATCCTTGTCCCATATGCCTTGCGGCTTGCTGTTATCTGTGAAGAGTTATATCCTTTATCTCCGACAATATTAGTCAGATCTTCATTAGACAATACATGCTTGATAGTATACACTTTCAAATAAAAAAATAAAGAGCTGTGAAGTAAAATTGGTTCCCATTTCCTGGAAGAAACTTATTGTTTATCGGGATAAAAAGTATCCTATATGTTGACCCGGAATATCGACGATACGACTTTTAGTTTATGATCCGAAATTATGTGGTTTGTCGTCTAATTCTGGACATAATGAAGATTTTTTGAAATAGAGGACTTGTCATTTTATTTAAGAATTTTTTTTAAGGGTGTATTGTGTAAGGGCGTCAAACAAGATTTTGTAGGCTAAATATTGGATGGAAGTAGGTGGTTATATTATGAAAATAAAACTTAATTTGATATACTCCGCGGAAAGCGGGAGAATCTGTATGGTGTAATTTATAATTTCTTCAATCCTTATACTCCACACCAAGTAGACCTTCGCCAATTTACCCTCTACGCACGTTTCGCTCCGAAACCGGAGCATCTTCAGATGTTGATTTTACAATGAATAATTGTTAACACAACGGAGTATAGCAAATTAAGCTTAGTTTTCATACTATATCGTAGTCTAGTTTATCATTTCCGATCTTATCATAGAGTGCCAAGTGTTTCGTCGGAGCAAGTGAGACTTTTTTATTTAAGTCAGATCTTCCACAGCTGTTTTGTGAAGTTTTTGTGTATTTATTTTTTTCACTCTGTCCGTATCTTGGCCGCCATGCATTTTTTAAGAGAGTTCATAATTTTTTTGTGAGATTTCCAGGGGGTACGCCCACGATTAGGGGGTAGCAGTTAGCACGAATAATAATTAAGTAATTTATTTTTAGTCAACATGCAAAGGATTCCTATGTGACGGCAAAAAGTGTATTTCAAAGTTTTGGATGTGCGATGGCTATTACGACTGTAACGATAGATCCGACGAAGATGCTAGGGATACATGCAGTAAGTTTAACATTTTCACCATCGATTAAAAATTTAAAAAAGGCATCTTGCTAACTATTCTTACTGTTTTATTTTTTTAATCCAGTACTAGACTGTAAACTCACCTGGTGGTAAGTGGTGGTGCATTCTGATGTTTGGTAGCGGGCTAACCTTCGGAGTATGGGATATTTAAGCCATACCCCTAATCGGTTTCTTCACGACATCGTACCGCAACGCTAAATCTCTTAGGCATATCTTTGTCTGTTTGGTTGTAACTAGTCACGGCCGAAGCCCACCAGGAGGATATTCTGAAATTAAAGTCCAAAATTGCCAACGCCGGGAATCGAACCCGGGCACTGCAACTTAAAACCAGGGCGCTCACCACTGCGCCAGTTGACAAAAGTCTGATGATTAAAAAAAATTTCAGGACACATATTGCATTCGAAAACGTTACACGATATGTACTTGCACGATTTGTCGTACTGCGAGAAGAGGGGAAGGTACACTTGTCTGGATAAGTCTTATTGCTTGCCAGCGGAATATATGTGCGATGGACTCAAAGACTGCAAGGATGGTAGCGATGAAGGCACGTTTTGTGAGCATTGTAAGTATATGAAAATCTTTTTGTATCGATTTGGGAATAAAACACTGGGTCTATGAAACTATGAAAGGGTGGGATATCATATCTTGCGTCCTAAATTAGCTTGTTGAGATGAGCAAACTGCTTTTTTGTTTGGGGAAACACATCGTTTTTAAAAAATTGAGTCAATCGAAAATTTAAATTGCAATTTTTGTAAAAAGCACGGCAAAACTATACTTATTGTTGTTGTAATAATAGTAGAATTAATAATGTAATATAATCTTAAATCCAGCCGGCTACTTAGGTTCTATCGGATTTTGTGTATAATGTAAACATAACCTCAAAATTTACCGAAAATATTTCTTCTGAAGTACTACAATTTTTTGTTGTGAGGACATCCTTATTACAATAATAGGGGACACCCACTCTGCTCTCTCCAAACCGACCTTAAATTCAGACAAACGGTTCAAATACGTGGTTACTGTGGGAAGGACTGTGGTAATCTGTGGTAATTTCAAACTGTTTTAGAGTTTGGCACAGATTAGTAGGTAAATAAATAAGATAATGAACCTATATCTTCGGTAAATAAAGTAAAACTAGAGTAAAACAAGTAAAAGGAGGTACCCCTCACAGATATAACCCCTACATGTAAGGTCACTTGATTTTATCTGAGGTTATTTATATCTGAGAATAAATACCACAGACCTTTATCTTAAAATTTAAATACTCTTTGGGAAATTTCATATTTGGATTTTGGGTTAGTTTTGGCGCCTTTTCGTGGAAAGTTTAGAAAGTTTAGTGTAGTTTAGTATTTCTTTTGTATCTTATGGAGTCTCGTTATAGATAGTTAGACTTAGGATTGAGTGGAAGATACATGAAACGATGCCACCCCATCGTTACACTGCTTCGGAGTACACTGATATGATCTTGATCTACGGAGAGTGCAAACAAAACGCGGCGCTGGCTCTAAAAACATACAAAGAGAGGTATGGTGCCACTCGAACATGTCCCAAAAGCGTGCGCACCATCACACTAGCACTTAAGAAACTGCGAGGAAACCAGGCATTGGTACCAGCAAGTACGGTTCTACAACCAATTGAAGTAACGGCAGTGGACCCAACACGCTATAAAAACAGCTCTATTTATAAATCGCGACAGGCAGCTCGCCGGCCTCTGGTAAGAAACAAATCTGAAAATCCCTTACAACTCAGTAAAGCCCAATTGGTTACCTTTGAAGTTCCAGGTAGAGAAACTTTTTGCCGTTGGATATTAGGTAAAGTATCGGAAGACCCTGACTTCCTTTCCAATATTATGTGGACAGGAGAGAGCTTCTTTGCACCAAACGGTGTTATGAGTAATAAAAACAGGCACTTCTGGTGCGCTCCAGGTGTGTGGCCATATATGTTCGCTAAACCTGAAGAGGATATTGTTAAGGTGCACGTCTGGGCCGGTATACATAGAAATGAAATAATTGGTCCAATATTTATTGATGGTAACTTGAATACAGCAAAATTTCTGGAATTACTAAGCGGCCCAGTTGCTGACTACTTAGAAGAGCTGCCCCTGAATGTGCGTAAGCAGTTGTGGTACCAATTAAACGGACTACCTGCACATTCTGTGCCTGTTGCGAGAGAACGATTAAGTGAGATTTTTGGAAAACAGTGGATTGGACGAAATGGGCCTTGCGAATGGCCACCAAAGTCCTCAGACCTCTCGCCTCTTGAAGTGGCCCTATGGAAGAACATCAAGAAACAGGTATATGGAAATGAGAGGCATATGAAAGTCTGTGCAGATGCACTAAAAAAAAGTATCTCTTCTGCATTTGATAAGTTAAAAACCACAGTTACAAAAAGTGACTTGTTGACTAGAGAAAGAAATAAAATCTTGATACAATGCAAGAATAGCATTAACAAGGGTAATCTATTTAAAAGGAAGAAAAAATAAGTTAAAATACTTTGGGACAGTGGATTACCTATCTTTGCCAAAGAATCCAGCATCTACAGCCTGTACCATTGCGGTGGTTTTAAAGATGTTTCAGATTTTATTTAGTTTTATTTTAGTACATAGATTATTTTTAGATTTGTGGTTATTTTTCATTAAAATAAATCAAAATTAAATTTGTTAAGTTTTAAAATTGTTTTTTTTTTCAATAATTACTGTCACAATGTACAATGTAGATACTTAAGGTGACAGTTACTCTTCTATTTTTCTATTTTTAGTGATAGAAGCTGAAACCAATATACTAATATAATACCAATAATAATATAATACTATATAATACCAATTCTTATGTATTTACTTGCTATTTTAAATGAGAGGATGTGTGCCAATGCCAGAAAACTGATCAGTCCTATGTAAAGGACCATTCCACCCTATTCCCCATGTTTGAGTCACAGGTTTAACTGGTATGTACCAGTCCCTTTGGTAAACCTAACAAATCTCCTATGGAGAGGTTTACTAGGCCTTCTTCACTTACTCTACCTTACCTTGAAGTTCCCATCTTACCGTACATGCGGCACTCAGCTATGAAGTTATAATTATAACCATAAAAAACCTCAGGATGATGGTCACAGGGCGGCGCTTTGTCGGACGTGTATCTTGCATACTCTGTTAAGTTTTGCTTGATTTATTATCATCATAATCAACATTATTAAACCGTTGCCAGCCCTATATAAGGCATGGGTCTCCTCTCAAAGAGGGTATGACCGTATGCTCAAGCATACAGGGTATGCACCAAACGGGCAGTTTAAATAATATGAAAAAATCTCCAGTAAGAGTTATAAAAACATAAGTGTTGGCATAGCCTAGCCATAAGTTTTACTGCACTGTAAAAACATGGGTATGCAGGAGATTTTTTCATTTTATATTATCTGACCGTTTGGTGCATACCCTTTATGTGCTCCACTATAGTCGTAAAAATGTAAAAGGCCCGTTTTAACATTTGTGCAAGACCATAGAATGTAACTTGGAACAAAACTGAAAGAAACCATAAAATAAAAATCAATTACAATACAGTGTTTAAAAAAATACGTAAATTTTTTTGGGACGTTAAATAATATGAAAGAATATATCGCGAGTATTCTTTTTGCGCTTACTTTATAGTAGCATGCAATTTATAATTGTTGCGAAACGTTTCGGAAACAGTTACTCAGTTCTCAGTCTTTTTTTTTTTATTCTAGAGTTGTAACCATTTTTTTACTGAATATCGAAAGCCGCCGCGCTTGGTTCTCAAAGCCGCAAATAAAATTTTGAATTGACGACACTGGGTTCTAAATAATGAGTATGAGTTGATCTATCTGACCAAGCGGCACATGACTGAAGCGTCCCCGCGCGCACCGCGCAGTTTTTCGTTCCCCATCTTGTAAAGTTGACTGTGCGCTCGTTTAAGTTTGATATATACTGTTTACTATTACATTAACTTTTGCTCTTCTACTTTGGATATTGATTTAAACATAGTGATTTGACTCGATTTTTGTGTTTGTTGTTATATAGTACGAACTCTGTTTCAACATGTTGAAAAGTGGACGTATAACCAACAGCCAGTCAAGCGAATTGGTTGTGAAGTTAGAGGAATACTTTGAACGAACAAACACTTTACAATACATAAACATATCAATCAAGTACTGATACAAACTTGAATTGATTTATCGTGAGTATCGAGTACCGAGTCTTATGGTTCCATAACTAGTTACGTCGCGATGACAAATGTCAAAACGGGCCTATTACTTTTTTACGACTATAACACCTTCTCATTCTGAGAGGAGATCCATGCCCTATAAAATGTGTAACATAATTACGAAATAATATTGATGGATGCATAAGTATATTTCATAAGGAAACACCGTGTAGAAATATGAAATCAAAAGAAATAAATTAAAATTTTCTTTTATATACAAACGAATTCAAAACATTTTAAGTATTTACTTAGACAACCCTAATGAAGATAAAATACCGACACGCGCATAGTACCTACTCTACTTGACGCGTACCTAATAAAGTGACAGGGGTCACATGATATTAATTTGATAATAAAATCGGCTGCGTCAGATTACTTTCAGTAAATACTGTGGTGGTGGTCTACTCAAAAACTAATGTTTTCAGTTTTCAGATAAGTCTCAGAGACAGTAAATAATGTACCTCTAAATCCTGTGTAGTATTATTTCGGTTTTGATTTACACGTTTTATAGTGCCGGCAACGGTTTAATAATGATGATTCTAATAAACCAAGCAAAACTTCGCAGGGTACACTTCCCACAAAGCGCCGCCCTGTATTCATCAACAGGTATTGGAAACCACAAATGTGGTATGGCAAATTATAAAAAAAACTTAGGACCACGCAGATGGTCCACCTGATGATAAGTGGAAAATCATCTATAAACATAGAAACATTTGCAGGGCATGCAAAGAACACGTTCTGAAACGTGCTGAATACGTCCATCAACCTGGTTGCGTCCATCAGTGTTGTTATTATATATACTAGCTGACCCCAAATCGTTTATTACCGGAAAACACTAATAAAACGACATTTTCCAAAAATGAATCCTAGCTCGTAGATCGATTTATCGCCCCCGAAACCACCTGTATACTAAATTTCATGAAAATCGTTGGAGCCGATTCTGAGATTCCAATTATATATACACAAGAATTGCTCGATCAAAGATATAAGATTAGAGTGTTATTTTTATATTTATTTATTAATTATTTCATGTACTTTGATTATTTGTGTACACTACTTTTTGTATTAGTATATAGTTATTCGCATGTATGTATTTTAAAAATTTGTACCAGCAGCAGTCTATTCTCCTCTTCTTTTTTTTCCTAATTCAAAGGTTACCTGGCAGGGATCACTATTAAGCGATAAGGCCGCCTTTTGTATTCTACATCTTTAATTATGTTTCTGTTTTTATTATATTTTGTACTTATATGATAATGTTGTGGTATACAAATAAGGAGTTTAATAATAATAAGAGGCGTAGGTGTTAAGAACTGGCTTATTAAATAGTAAAATATAATTACGGCGGCCACGTCCTTGAGACCGGAACACAGCATGCCGCTTAGCGACTGAAATAAATGTCGGTAGTAGGTACTTCCCCGGTCGAGCTAACAAAAAGTTCTACGATTAAAAATTACGTCAGTGGCTACTAAGAAAAAATATGCTTAACAATTACAGGGCCTACTATGTGTGAAAACCACACGTGTCCTCAAAACGCGGTCTGCAAGCCCCAACGGTTTGGGCCCTCCTGCTTGTGCGAGACATACAAGATATATAACACCACGACCAAGCAGTGCGAGGAGACCGACCACTGCGCCGAAGAGAAACCGGTTTGCTCACACATGTGTGTGAACAAAGGGGACCATTTTCAATGTGTGTGTGATCACGGATACACGCCTGATGTCGCGAAGTACTTGTGCTTTGCTCCAGGTAAGGTTTTTAGGGCCCCATATCTCATAGTCGGTACTCAATTTTACAACACCTTTTCCTTCTCGCTCATGTTGTCCTGATCCTAAGGTTGGTAGAGAACGCTACTAATCGCTGGAATCGTATCAAGTACTAGCTGACCCGCGCAACTTCGTCTGCGTCAAATCGGTTATTATCGGATTTAATGTCTTTTAGCATTTCTATACCCGTCGTAACTTCTAAACGATAGGTCCAATTTAAATAATTTAAAGAGGAATTTGCAGGTACATATTTAATTTCAACTATAAAACTATTTATTTGGATGAGGTGACGTTCCTATCAGATGATAGGAACGTCACCATCTTAAGATTGTACCCGTGTTTTGATTGACAAATTATAACAAAAAGCGGTAATTGTGTCTTAACACTTAGACATTTAGCCTCCCGGACCTTTTTTGTAGGTAATAATTATTACTTTAGCCATGTCCGTCCATCCATACATACACCCATCCACTCATACATCCATACTCACAAACTTTCGCATTTATAATATAAGTAGACATGCATTCGATCGTTGTCCCAGATGCCTTGCGACTCGCTGTTATCTATGATGAATTATGTCCTTTATCTCCGACAATATTTACCAGATCTTCATTAAAGAATTATTAAAATCGGTTCAAATTTAACGGAGCTATAAAGTAAAATTGATAAAAATGTTCATCTCATTTCCCGGGAGAGGCTTATTGTTTATCGGGATAAAAAGTAGCCTATATGTTGACCCGGAATTTCAGCTACCACTATAACAAATTTTATTTAAATCCGTTCAGTAGTTTTCACGTAATTCCCGGGCAGACAGACAGATAGACGGACAGACAAAAATTAAATAAAAATCTGTTTTGGACTCATTATCGATTATAAAGCCGGTCAAAATTTTTTTTTACCGGTTCCAAATCAAAACTTTGGAAGTGACTTTCCAAAGCTCTGACTTAAAGCTCTAACCGGCGAGCTTTTTAATTTAAAATAAAATTAAAACAAAAAAACATTTAATTTCTGCAAAAATAAGATATTTTATGGATATAGTAGATACTTCCGGACAACATAGGACAGTTTTTCAAAATGAGTCATTCAATTACTTAATTATATGTCTCGTTTTTAGATCCAGAAGCGTTATTATTCTTCAACACGCGCAACGACATAAGATATGTATCAGTTAAATCGAAGCATCAAGTGATCGCCACAACGGGCATCAAACAGGTGTGAAGTTATAATTTTCATCATCGTAAACATAGAATTAAGAAATTCAAATTCAAACATGTTTTATTCATGTAGACCTTACATCAGGCACTTATGAAGCATTCATACATTATACATGTTAATACTATATAATGTTAGTGATGGTGATAAGTTATAACGGATAACTGCATTCGTTAAATTAAAACTAAAGCTAGGAGGGTTCCAAACGCGCCCTGGTCTAAGAAGAGCCCACAACAAACTTAGCCAATTTTTTTTAAATTTTCTATATTTTATTAACTTTTGTGCAGGCCCACGCAGTTTCCTATGACGGGAACTATCTGTACTGGGTGGAGACGGCACAAGGTCACCAGGCCATCATGAGGGCAAGACTCGACGATGTTAAAGATTCTAAACAGGTAATAAACCCAACAGTAACCCAAAAGTTATTTAAGTAAAAACTAAATGAAGCGGTTATAGCCCAGTGGGTAGGAGCTCGAATTCACTTTCGAGTGGGCCGAGTTCGAATCCCAGCACGCACTTCCAACTTTTCTTAGTTGTGTAATTATAATATCACTTGCTTTAACGGTGAAGGAAAACATCGTGAGGAAACCTGCATGCCTGAGAGTTCTACATGTTCTCAAAGGTGTGTGGAGTCCACCAATCCGCACTCAGCCAGCGTGGTGGACTTCGGCTTTAACGCCTTCTTATTGTGGGAGGAGACCCGTGCCCTGTAGTGGGCCGGTAAAGGGTTGATATGATAGAAAAATGGAAAGACTCGAGTGGGAAGCCGTGCAATTCAATAAAGCCTAGCCATGCAATCCATCGACGGCCGAGTGGCGCAGTGGGCAGCGGCCCTGCTTTCTGAGTCCAAGGCCGTGAGTTCGATTCCCACAACTGGAGAGTGTTTGTGTGATGAACATGAATGTTTTTCAGTGTCTGGGTGTTCATCTGTATATTATAAGTATTTATGTGTATTTTATTCATAAAAAAATATGCATTTGCTATCTCAGTATCCATAACACAAGCTACGCTTACTTTGGGCCTAGATGGTAATGTGTGTATTGTCGTAGTATATTTATTTATTTATTTACTAGCCCGCGACTTTATCTGCGTTTGATTTTGTTTTTTGATGTGTTGTTCAATTAAAAATAATTAAAAGTATCGCTAAGCCTTAAATAAGGGGTTTGCTGCTGTCCGCTGAGAAGTTCTGTCCTCTATCTCCAACCACAGTTTGGGAAAAATTAAACACATATAACCTCTATAGTACAAAAATAATTATTTAAATCGGTTATAATTTGTCGGAGTTGGTAACGAAGATGAATAATATACATAAATACTTATAATATACATAAATACACCCAGACACTGAAAAACATTAATGTTCATCAAACAAACATGTTCCAGAAAGCAGGGTCGCTGCCCACTGCGCCAAATAGTAATGAATAAAATGGAAAATGGATGATGTAAATTGAAAAAAATTTTTAGTACGAGTTAGGTATAAAATACTTAAGGGCTGGCATTGTAAGAGTCATAAAAAGCCTACCCTTAAGTTTTTATAACTCGTACCAGAGAATTTCTTTATTTTATATCATCTGCACACCCTGCGCATAGCCAATATGCACGCCACTGTTAATACCAGGTGCGAAATGAAGTCAAGTTTTTTTTTATTATCTGTGTGTGGTCGTCTGCTGAGGTGAATTATACCTATCCCTATCCCTACTTAATATTATAAATGTGAATGTAAGTTTGTTTGTTTCGCTTTCACGCAAAAACTACTTAACCGATCCTCATGAAACTTTGTACACATATTCTTGGAAGTGTTAGAAGTAATATAGGATACTTTTTATCCCGACATTAAGCTCGGTTCTCTTGGGAGAGGGGACGAAAGTGTTTGACGATTTTAAACCAGGCTTAGCTATCCTAAATACATTATGTATAAAATATCCTCATAAATGTGGCAGCACTTAATATATTAAGGGTTGCCACATTTATGAGGCACATGTCTTTCGAAAAACAAAAACAAAAGCGGACGAAGTCGCGGGCAACAGCTAGTTTATAATATTAGTAGGATAATGAGGTATTAATAAAAAAAAATGTTACCAGGTGATAGCAGCTCTAGGTCTGGAAGATCCAGGTGACATAGCTATAGATTACTTGGGGGATAACATATATTTCGGCGACCAGAAACGCGGCATCATATCGGTTTGTCGGTCAGATGGCTCAGTGTGCACCACTCTGAAAACTAGCACAAAACACCCGAGGTTCGTTACACTGGATCCGAGGCAAGGGTGAGTAAAATTAACATTTAGTTCAATTTTATTATAATACTAATGGATCCGACAGACATTGTTCTACCCGCTAAAACAGCGTCACATTGAGTATGATATACCCACGGTGCATAATCAATACACATTTGGAAATTTAATTTATGTACTTATAAATATAATAAAATTAAAAAAGAAAGTGAACTGTAACAACAACTAACTGTGTGGAGTGATTAGAAATAAAATTAAACTTGTAGTGCAGTTTACTAGGCTGCATAAAATTAGTAATTCATTAAAGGTAATTGTATATCATTTTATAACAAATTACCAGATGAAATCCTTAAGATGTCTCTCAATAAGTTCAAAGTTTATATAAAACATAAGCTTATAGAAAAATCCTATTATAATATTAAGGATTACATGTATGATAAAAAAGCTTGGGTATGAATTGCTTCAACTTCATAGCTAAATATTAACTCGACTGTGAGATGGTGATAACAAAAGACCAGAGCGCGTTTGGAACCCTCCTAGCTGCAGGAATGCAGTTATCACCATCACCTAACGTTAGTGTTAACATGTAAAATGTATTAACGTTTCATAAGTGTCTGTGATAAGGTCTACATGAATAAAACATTTCTTTATTTGAATTTGTACCCACAGAGTCCAATGGTGTTTTTAAACCATCCAGTTTTTTTCGTTTTGCAATATACACACAACATTTCATCTAAACTGGTCCAGCTGCTTAGGAGGAGTCCTATCCTTAGGAAAGCCTAGATGTTCCAAAAGTTTGCTTGCAGCAAAAATGGACTGGGTCGATGGGAGAATAATTTCTCCATTGTTTGTGTCAGCAAAATGTTGTGTCTATGAGCACTCTGGAAAATAATTTCTCTGTTTTTGTTATAGTAAAATGTTCTGTGTTTATGGGTAACTCTCGGAATTAAATACTCCATTGTTTGCTGTAGCTAAATGTTCTGGGTCGATGGGCAACTCTAGGATTTAAATTCCCATTGTTTGTTGTAGCAAAATGTACTTGGTTGATGGGCAACTTTGGTTATAAAAAATTCAATTGTTTGCTGTAGGAATATCGAGGGGCAACTCTGAGAACTAAATTCTCTATTGTTTGTTGTAACAAAATGTAGGCTAGGGGCACTCTGGAAAAATATTTCTCCGTTTTTGTTGTACTAAAATATTCTGTGTCTATGGGCAACTCTCGGAATTAAATTCTCCATTTTTTGTTGTAGTAAAATGTTGTGTCTATGGGCACTCTGGATAATAATTTCTTGATTGTTATTGTAGTAAACTGTACTGTGTCCATGGGCAACTCTCGGAATTAAATTCTCCATTGTTTGTTGTAGCAAAATGTACTGGGTCGACTGGCACGAAAGGGAGGTAATAATGCACGCGAACATGGACGGATCCAACGCGGAAGTGTTGGTCAACAACCTAAGCTCCGTCGCCACTGGCCTTGCGTTGGACGCTCCCAATGGAAGACTGTATTACGTGGATGAAACTATTAAAGTGATCAGACTCGAGGATAGGATGATCTATGTAAGTTATTGATTTATTTCAAGTAGGCCTAGTATAAGCACTTTTGAAACGTCAAGTCTGTCTGTTGGTAGTGACTCTACCGGTTCGAAAGGCAGATTCTACCGAGAAGAAACCAACAAGAAACTCAATCATTATCATCATCAATCCATTACCGGTCCACTACAGGGCACGGGTCTTCTCTCAGATTGAGCAAGTTGGCCCAGTGCGGTCAGACTACACACGACCTTGTAACATTATGGAGAACTCTCAGGCATGCAGGTTCAGGCACGTTGAAGCATGTGATATTACCTTCTTAAATTAAAAATGCACATAACTTTGAAGCATGCGTGCGAAAGAGAAAGAGGTACGTGCCGGGGTTTCAACTCGGTTCCCCCGAAAGAGATCCCGAATTCATACCCACTATCTATCACTTCAAGTTTTTTTTTTTAGAAATTAATTATTTTCCACTATGTTGGCCGCCAACTTTGCATAGACCATGATTGAACCATGTTTATCATACAAATTCTGTACCGCTCCGAATGTTCTGAATCCGTAGATTCGGAGCGGTACAGAATTTGCTAATATTAGAAATGCGAAAGTGAGTTTCTTTGTTTATCCTTGCTTTACACCCTAAGGAACGAATAAAGTCGATTTTTGGCACAGAGTCAGTTGAAAGTCAAAGTCAAAGTCAACTTTTTCTTTCTTCAAATAGACGGCACATAGATGGCACTTTTGACATTACATTACATGTAAAATATGACATAGAAGTGAGTTGATGGCGATAACTTGACAGCCGACTGGCGCAGTAGGCAGCGACCCCGCTTTTTGAGTCCAAGGCCGTGAGATCGATTCCCACAACTGGAAAAATTTGTGTGATGAACATGAATGTATTTCAGTGTCTGGGTGTTTATCTGTATATAATAAGTATTTATGTATATTTTTCATAGAAAATATTCATCAGGCATCTTAGTACCCATAACACAAGCTAAGCTTACTTTGGGGCTAGATGGCGCTGTGTGTATAATGTATTGTAGTAGTATATTTATATTTATTTATTTATTTTCAGTCGTTCTTCGAGGAGCCCTTCCATCATCCGTACTCGCTGGCAGTTTTCGAGAACACGGTGTTCTGGAGCGACTTCACGTCAAACACCATACAGACGACGGACAAGATACACGGCACCACCTTCAACAGAAACATTCTGCTTTCACTGGAAATGCCAGTGTTCGGTGAGTGGCGATGCCCACAGATTTGCTTGATGTTGTGATCGCATGTTAAGAGCGTGACAGCTGACATGGATGGTTGATACATGCAAAAGTGTATCTGTTTGTCCTCCCGTCACGCCCTAACTAAGCAATCAATTTTTTTTTAAAGCGGTAATATTTAGAAGAGATATTCAAGGCAAAAATATTTAATAATTATAATTATAATAAGTCCGTCTCTATATAAATCTGGTTACAGCGCTCAAAGGGTTCCATTTCAAATGTAAACATTAGATTGACATTTCCTTTTTGATATTATTACTATGTAATCTTCATGACCTTGTAATGGAATTGTAATGGAGTTTATCTGTTATCTTGCATCCGGGAAAGTGTGGTTCGCTGAGGGTTTTGTTTTGTTTGTTTGTTTGTTTGAAGTCTTTAATGCACACACACATTTTATACAAATTAAACACAAATACAGAAGAAACTCACTCATTCGTTTTGTGTATGTACCATCTGGTTTCTTTAGTTAACCGATCGTGCGAATGTTTTCTTTTGCCAGGATAAATCTTTTGCTAAATATTCCGAGTGGGGGGAACAGGGGCGGTTCTTGAACAAGTGACGAGATCGAGACATTTCAAGGACGGGGATTCCAAAAAAACTTTCCTGCTAGGGTAGCACAGGAAGAAGACAAAAATTATATCCCCGGTTATATCCCCTGACTTATGCTTCATCAGTTTTATTCAGTAGACGAATATCTAAAACTAGAGGTTAAAATAATTGTGTTTCTAGGTTTATATTCTGGTTTACTTTATATTGTTTAATTTTAAGTTGACGTTGTTATTTAATTTCACAGTTTTGATACCTTGATGTTCTGAAATTTTGTATAAAATGGAAAAATAATTTTATAATTAAGGTGTTATTATAATTTGCATGACATTACTGTTTACCTTGTGTTTTTTCCTATTGTGTTGTGTTGCAAAAGTTTTTGTATTATATTCTATTCTTTTCCCATGGAGACAATTGTCTCCTGCCCATGCTAGCGGTGCTGAACGATAAATGTTGTCATACTGGCAACATTACCGATAACGATGTTTGACGGCCGATTGGCGTCAAACATCGTTCAGTGGGCAGCGACCCTGCTTTCTGAGTACAAGGCCTTGGGTTCGATTCACACAACTGGACACTATTTGTGTGATGAACACGAATGTTTTTCAGTGTCTCGGTGTTTACCTATCTATCTATATATATAAAAGAGAGAGTGTGTGGGTATGTTCCGTATAGGCTCCGAAACGGCTGGACCGATTTCAATGAAACTTTAAGGGAATCTCCGGATTGACCTGGCGAGTAATCCTGTAAAGTTTGGTGACGATCGGAGCACTCCTATTTTTGAACTGTCAAACTGTCAAATACAGCTTTTATTTACTATTATGATATTCTATTGTTGGGTGTAGATAATGATCTTCACCCGCTCGAGAAGAGAATAAAATAAAAATTTAATGATGTAAGTTTATTGTTTAAATAAAATAAAGCATAATCTAGCCCGGCGAAGCGGTCTTGGTACGCTTGTATATTATAAGTATTTATGTATATTATACATAAAAAAATATTCATCAGTTATCTTAGTGCCCATAACACAAGCTACGCTTACTTTGGGACTTGATGGCGATGTGTGTATTGTCGTGGTATATTTTTTATTATATACCATTTTTTTTTATAGATATACACATTTATCACCCGGTTCTGATGAACAAGACCCAGAACCCTTGCTCCCAGCACGACTGCTTGATCTGCCTCATCACCTCGAACACGAGCCACGTTTGCGCCTGCCCGGACGACATGCAGATGGTTGGAGGTCACTGCCAACGTGAGTTTGAATGGAACATTTTTTTGAGATCCCGTAATATAGTATATATGTATTAGTTATATTATGGTTACTAAACAATTGATGAATTTCTTAATGACAAGGTTGCTTGGAAGCATCCGGCTCCGCTTTCATCTCTCACAAGATAGAAAAATGAATGTTAAAATGTAAAATGTAAATTGTTGATGTTGGAAAATAGCAACTGCTGAGTTTCTTGCCGGCTTCTTCTCGGTAGAATCTACCTTGCGAACCGGTGGTGGAGTCACTACAAACAGACATACTTGACGTTTCAAAAGTGCTTTTATTAGGCCTACTTGAAATAAATGAATTTTGAATTAACGAAGCTCAAATTCAAATTTAAAATTTCTTTATTCATGTAGGCCTATCACAGGCACTTATGAAGCGTTCATACATATATGCTTGCATAATTGTAAGCGAATGGTGATAACTTCGTTCGCCAACTTAAACCAAAAGCTACGAGGGTTCCAAACGGCTCTTCTTAGACTACTAAGAAGATCCCACAACAAACTCAGCCGGGTATTTTTTTTTTTGTTATCACCATCACACAGTAAATTTATATTAAGTTATGAATCTAGAGCAATTTATTATTTCGTCATGATCATTTCCAACGCATTCACACGCCTTTGAGAACATTATGGAGAACTTGCAGACATGCGGGTTTCCTCAGGATGTTTTTCCTTCACCTGTTCACTGTTGAAGCAAGTGATATATAATAAATAAATATTTTTTTTAAATGCATATAACTCTCTTTCTCCCCGAGAAGAGTGGCTGAGTACCTTTTTAACCCCTCGATGCAAAAACGAGGATGTATTACGTGTGTGTGTTTGTGTGTGTGTTTTTGTGTGAGTGTGGGTGGGTGTATGTGTGTGTGCGTGTGTGAGCTTGCGTTTGTGTGCGTGTGTGCGTGTTTGTGTGTGTCTGTCTGTCTGTCTGTTTTTTGTCTGTCTGTCTGTCTGCCTGTCGGTCTGCTGGTCTGTCTGTCTGTTCCCGAACGGATCAGCCGATTTTGATTTTGTTTTTGTTTGAAAGGTGATTTAGTCGGAAGAGTTCTTAGTTGTGTTTAAAGAAAATGGGTCCAAAATGGCCGCCGCTACAAAATAGCTGAATTTTCTATTTTTTCACGGACCCTGCCTGACTTGAGTATAATGTTCACTATATTAAAAGGGTCATGAAATAAAAACTAAAAACTTGTTAGTTATATTTTGTCTGATCAATGCCCCAGTGACGACTGGTACCCAAACCTAATAAATTATATTTGATTTAAATATTAGTTAAATATGTGTCGAAGGTTTATTAATTTTTTACTTAAATTTAAATATTATTTGTAATCATAATCAATTATAATAATGAAATGAAATGAAACAACACTTTATTGTAAACCTAACAGAAATGAAATTATAAACAAAAACAACACTAAATAAAACACAGGTTCAATGGGCGGTCTTATCGCTAAAAAGCGATCTCTGCCAGGCAACCCAACAAAGGAAAGGAAAAAAAAAACACTTGACTCCCAGGGTTAGGTTGTACACAAGAAGCAGTTATAAAAATTAGATACATATATACATCAATTATTATATCATACATAGTACAAGCCTACAACACAAAGAATCCCTATCCCTATCCCTTAATATTATAAATGTGAACGTAAGTTAGTTTGTTACGCTTTCACGCAAAAACTACTGAACCGATCAACATGTAACTTTGTACAAATGTTTATGAAGGTATTACAATTAATATAGGATACTTTTTATCCCGAAATTAAGCTCAGTTCTTTTGGGAGAGGAGTAGAAGGTGTTTGACGACTTTACATCATAACGCCGTCAAATGATAACCGATTGAAATAATTGCTTTTGTACTTCAGAGGTTATAATGTCTGTTTAATGTTGCCCAAATTTCGTGTAGATCTGATGAATGTGATTGGAGACAAAGCAAACATTTAAGGCTGAGCGATACTGAATACTATAAATTTTTTTAGAACTACAACTAAATTGAATGCCACGTCAAAAAACAAAATCAAACGCCGACGAAGTCGCGGGCAACAACTAGTATTATATATTAATAACAAACCGTCAACGGTTGTCCCAGCCACCCCGGGCTACCGTCCACAGTACCTGATAGTGGGAGCGGGGTCGACGTTCAGCCGCGTACACTACAACGCTATCGGCAACCCTGAAACACATGGCACTAACCTCGACATCGGCAGGGTTCAAGCCATGGCCTACGACTCCATCAGAGGTATGTTTAAACTTTTGCTTAATATAATTATATAAAGGTGAAAAGTTTGTTTACTTGAACGCAGCAGGAAAATTGCATAAAACGACAAAAATCCTCCTCCTATACGAGCTATATTTCAATTTTAGGGTAAGCAGTGCTTTTGTGCATGTATGAAGTGCATGCCACTGCTTGAGCGCCATGATCTCAGGAACTTCTTATCCGATTTGAAAAAATCTTTCAGTGTTGTATAGCCCATTTATCGAGGAAGGCTATAGGCTATATATATCATCACGCTAAGACCAATAGGAGCAAAGCACCAATGAGGAATGTTTCAAATTCGGTTACATGAGGTTACATAAGTGTATAAATAAAATAAATAAATATACTACATACACACATCGCCATCTAGTCCCAAAGTGATCGTAGCTTGTGTTATGGGTAATAAGATGACTGATGAATATTTTTATGAATAGTATACATAAATACTTATAATATACAGATAAACATACACACTGAAAAACATTCATGTTCATCACATAAACATTTTCCAGTTGTGGGAATCGAACCCACGGCCCTGGACTCAGAAAGCAGGGTCTGGTCAGGCTGCCGACTGCGCCAGTCGGCCGTCAAATGTATATTTTTGAAACAGTATTTACGGGAATATTTCAAGTTTGATTGGAACATTCTTAAAATGTTACCTGTTGTATTAAGTAATTAGACGCTGTTATACTTGAATTTCAATTGTTTTATTTAATTCCATATAACGTTTCTGACCACAACGTTATTCCGTTTGCCGTCAAACTTGACCTAAATTCTTCCCGAGTTGCCTGTCAACTTTGACACTTTTCACAGACTCTCTCAGGTCCGTTCCGTTCTTACAACAATACCTACTATTACCTTCTGGCGCAACAGTGAGCGCTGTGAATTTAAGCAGGTGGTCCCGGGTTCGCGGAATATGGGAATTTATCATTTCTGAATTTTCTCTGGTCTGGTCTGGTGGGAGGCTTTGGCTGTGGCTAGTTACCACCCTATCGACAAAGACGTGCCGCTAAGCGATTTAGTGTTCCTGACTTTAGATTTAGTGTTAATGACTACCATACTCCCTAACAGATACAGATCTTAGACTGCATCATCACTTACCACCAAGTGAGATTCAGTGGCGTGCACAGGGTTTTCGACCAGAGTATGCATGAAGCAGGTGGATGGCATAAAACGGAAAAATTCCCGTCCAATACTAGTTATGTAAAATAATTTGGGTATGCAGTGCTTTTGTGCATGTATGAAGTGCACGCAACTGGTGAGATTGCAGTCTGGGGCTAACATGTAGAGGAATAAAAAAAAACTGTTCGTTGCCATTTTTTATATGTGTGTCTTCTACTCGCAGACGCCCTGTACATCTACGACGGTCAACACAAATCAATAAGCCACATAAACATGAGTGACTTCACGCTGGGGATGACTGAACTGCTTCTGTACAAGGGATTGGAAAACGTTGTTGATATGGACTACGGTAAGTTTTACTAAATAATATTCGGTTAAGAAACTATTTTTAGTCGTGCGCCAATGCTCGCAGAGTTATTAAATTTTGGCAATCTATTAACTGGGCCCCACGATACGGGTCGCCTAGTGTTATCAATAATAAGAGGCAAATAGCGATATAGTGTGCATTCAGCTTTACAAATATGTTTACCATGTTATGGTTTTACTTTTTGTGTTGTACTTTTTGTGTTGTGTGTAGACTTAGCTGTGGGCTACATAAGCGCCAGCTTAGGTCACCAGACGTAAGGACCAATTTTTGGGACACGATGTTAATAAAATAATAATGTATCTTTATTGTAAATAAAGTCTGTTTCTAAATTTAATGAATTCAATTTATTTATAGGTCGTGTTTCTTTTGTCTATAGATTTCGTGTCAGACAATCTGTACGTGTTGGACGCGGGTCGGCGCGTCTTAGAAGTTGTATCACTGCGGAACAAGCATAGCACCTTGCTGTACTCCTTCCGAGACCAGGAGATTCCCCTTAGCCTGTGCGTCATGCCGGATTATGGGTAAGCTTTCTTTATACTAAAAGTATAAGATAACGTGGTATTGACGGCATCATTGGCGCTGTGAATTTAAGTGGACGGTTCTGCGTTCGCTTCCCAGCACGGCTAGCATAGGCAGGAGACAATTATATCCCCGCAGTGGCGTGCACTTCATACATGCACAAAAGCACTGCTTACTCTAAAATTGAAATATAGCTCGTATAGGAGGAGGATTTTTACCGTTTTTTGCAATTTTCCTGCTGTATGCATACCCTGGTAAGAAACCCAGTGCACGCCACTGTATCCCCGGGGAAAGGATATAAATTTATCTTCTCCCACAGCTTTATCAACTCTCAGAGCACTGGCGCACAAGTGGAAATAACATCCAAATAATATATGTGTATTAATAAACGGGGGTAAACTTCTCCTTCTCCATGTTCCAGTAATTTAGCAGGTGGACCCGTCAATTATATCCCTAGTCAGGGGATATAATCAGGGGACATTGTGAGATGGTGATAACAAAAAAAAAAAAAACACCCGGCTAAGTTTGTTGTGGGCTTCTTCTTAGACCGGGACGCGTTTGGAACCCTCGTAGCTTTAGTTTTATGTTTACGAATGTGGTTATCGCCATCATCTCACTACCGTGTAATTCTTATGTACGCATCAAAAGTGCCACCTATGGGCCTACTTGAATAAAGATATTTTTGACTTTGACTTTGACTTTGACTCCCGCCCTGCTGCAGGGGTGATTTGGGAATTCATAATTTCTGAATTTTCTCTGGTCTGGTCTGGTGGAAGGCTTTGGCCGTGGCGATTTAGTATTCCGGTGCGATGTCGCGTAGCAACCGGTTAGGAGGTATGTATGACTAGCATACTCCCGGACAGGTTAGCCCGGTACCATCTTAGACTGCATCATTACTTATCAGGTGAGATTGCAGTCAAGGGCTATATTGTAGATGAATAAAAAAACAACTTAGATGTATCCAGCTAAAGTTTCGCCTTTTGATGATTAAACAGTGACAGTTTTTGAAGTAAAACTTTTCGCGTATAAGGAGTAACTCAGATTTTTCTGACGGAAGTAACGCTTCCGTCAGTCCGCGTGTGTAGTTTCCGCTTTTTAAAAATAATAATTTGGATTGGTCGTTAGTATATGTCATATACTACACGCTTCTTGACTTATACTCCAGCTAGTGGTAAATATCATAATCAATTAGGATCATTTATTTACAATATTTTCAAACGGATCAATTGTGAATAGCAACAGTTTTTAAAAAATATTTTAAATTGCAAAAATCTCTAAATATACTTGTTTATTTATTAGTTTTGTAATAAATAAATTATTAATAAATTTTCTGACGATTGCGACATCCTATACTTAATATTCAATGACAAGGTTATATTGACATGTGCTGAATCTAACCTTCAATGTTCTACTCTCAATTATTCTATTTAACAAATGAAAATATTTATAAAATGTGAAATTGGTATTAATGAATTTTAAATCGAATATAAAATGAAATCGCGAAGTCCCCTTACCTTTTATTTTTCCATCAATACATAATAATAAAAGTTTTACTTCAATCGCGCGTAAAGGTTACACGCACACACGTTTATTTTTATACGATGATAAAAAGTATGCTGTAAGTGACATCCAAGCTATAGCAAGTTATTTTAAGTAGTTATAAAGTCGTTTAGTAGTAGAATTCTGTCAAGAAATTAACCCCGAAAACCTGTTTAACATGTCTGTTTGTCACTCAAGGCGAATGCTGGTCGCAGTTCTGGAGAGTGAAGAAAATAATAGGATTCACATCGACAGCATGGGACTAGATGGCACCAACAGGGTACATTTACTGCTGAACAACGTTATCGGTAAGTTATAGTGGAGCTTATGAAAGTTAAGCTTAATTTGCTATACGCCGCGAAAAGAAGGAGAATCTGTATAGTGTTAATTTATAATTTTTTCAGTCCTTATACTCCACACCGAACAGATCTTCGGCCAGTGGCGTGCACTTCATACATGCGCAAAAGCACTGCATACCCATATTTTTTTAATATAACTCGTATTGGAGGGGAGTTTTACCATTTTATGCCAAGGAATTGCTTTATGCATACCCTGGTCAAAAACCCAGTGCACGCCACTGTCTTCGGCAATGTACCCTCTACGCACGTTTCGCTCTGAAACCGGAGCAAAACGTGCGTAGAGGTATCTCCTGAGGATGCTCCGGTTTCGTAGCGAAACGTGCGTAGGGGATACATTGCCGAAGATCTGTTTGGTGTACAGATTCTCCTGCTTTTCGCGTTGTATAGCAAATTAAGCTTAATTTTCATAATATATCATGGATTTCCGCAAAGTAACGCCTGCTTCTATCCAACAGTGGAGCTTTTTGTGACAGATCTCTTATATAGTGAAACTTTAATTTCATCGTTTCAGACTTTTTCGACTGTGTTGCATGTCGCGTGACGGTCGGCCGCGGAGTAGGGATAAAGTGAAAGGCGCTCGTCAGAGTAGCCGAGGTCAATATGGCCTATAGTTCGCATCAGCTGACCGTGTAGTGTATAGACTCCCATTTGTGCCAGTGCTCCTTTAAACAACATAACAACGTAACATTTATAAACCGTGAAACTCACGATGAAGATGGAATTGATAATCGAATGAAAGAATATAATTTAACACCGGATCAAAATGATTTAAAATATTGTTTTCAGTATATCATCTAAATAATTTGTTAAGAGAGTTGAGATTGCAGTCTAGAGCTAGATACTAGCTGTTGCCCGCGACTTCGTTTGCGTTTGTTTTTTGATGACGTGGCATTCAATTTAGTTGTAGTTCTAAAAAAAATTTAAGTATTCAGTATCGCTAAGCCTTAAATGAGGGGTTTGCTGCTGTCCGCTGAGGAGTTCTGTATCTCCAACCACAGTTTGGGCAAAATTAAACACATATACCTCAATAGAACAAAAATAATTATTTAAATGGGTTATAATTTGTCGGAGCTATGGTATGTATGTCGTACACTAAAATACGGAGTTTATTAAAAATATTGGTTATCGTTCCCATTTCCGTAGTATGAAATTAAGATTGATGAAACGTAACGATTGTATATAATAATGGAATGTTATTCCAAAAATTTTAAGTTAAATGTCTATAATGTAAAAAAAGGTTTTACTTTTACCGTGGTTTCAAACACCTCATAATCCTTTTTTTATATACAACTAGCTGTCCCGCCGAACAACGTACCGCGCATAATTTTTTTTTTTTATGAATGTTATTATTTTAATACTTATTATCCTATTCCGGTCTAAGAGGAATCCAAAAAATCAAATACCATAAAAATTTGTCCAGCCCATCTTGAGTTATAAATGGTGTAACTGACTTTTTATGCCAACTCACACGGGAACGCTGTCGAACGGGGTAAACAGTATCCTATGTCCGTCTCCTGGCTCTAAGCTACCCACCCACCAATTTTCAGCCATATCGGTACAGCCGTTCTTGAGTTATAAATAGTGTAACTAACACGACTTTCTTTTATATATATAGATGTAAAGCAATGATACGGTCTAAGTTAGGGCCTGCTCGCCTAGAAAATGCCTATTTGACGGCCGATTGGCGCAGTGGGAATCGTACCTACCTCATGTTCTACAGTTAAATATAACCAACGTATTAAATATGTAACAATAAGTCTAGCAGCTGTGTTTGGAAACACTTGTGCTTTATAATATCTATCTCGACGGCCGATTGGCGCAGTGGGCAGCGACCCTGCTTTCTGAGTTAAAGGTTAGATTAACACAACTGGAAAATGTTTGTGTGATGAACATGAATGTTTTTCAGTGTCTGGGTGTTTATCTGTATATTATAAGTCTTTGTGTATATTATTCATTATGTTATTCAACAGTCATCTTAACACAAGCTACGCTTACTTTGGGGCTAGATGGCGATGTGTGTATTGTAGTAGTATATTTATTAATTTATTATTGATATCAAAAAACCTTTTCATAGTAGCTAAAGAAAACTTATTTTTTTGAAGGTCCAAACATCCGCCTTCGGTATTCGCCAGAGATGAACGTCGTGTACATAGCTGACGATGGGAACGCTGTCATTGATGTCATTCATCCTGAAGGTATTTTTATGCGGTGTCAGATTTGGCGTCAGTTGTGTTCATCTCTAAAAGCAGTGCTGTCCTTTTCACACTGTTTGACTTGGAAAATAATAACACTATTTTTATACGTGTCTATTTCGTTAAAAGATTTTTATACAACAGAATTGGCTACATAAAGAGGACTTGGAGCACAGAGGTTAAAATAAATTACTTATTATCTATGCGTGTGGCAACTGAAGAAAGCTTATTTGTTTAAAATCATTTTTAGTTATTTGAATCTTCATGTTTGTGCCACAAACATTTTGTCAAAATTAAGCTTAATTTGCTATACTCCGCGAAATGCAGGAGAATCTGTGTGGTGTAATTTATAATTTCTTCAATCCTTCCTTCCTCCAATGAACAATTGTTAATTAACAGTTTCCTTAACAATTGTTCATTGTAAAGTCAACATCTCCTGAGGATGCTCCGGTTTCGGAGCGAAACGTGCGTGGAGGGTACAAACATTTTGATTTTCACTTGGATAGATATATCACTTATCATAAGCATAAACTAAAAGCATAAGTTCGTTTCAGGTTCAGGGCGAGAGATATTCAGTGAAGTACTGACAACAGTCGCTAGTTTGGCAGTGAGCGATACGCATGTGTTCTGGACGGACAGGAGTTCGTCGCGCCTCTACTGGGCAAACGTTCATGAAGCTTCCCATAAGACACATCAGATACGCCGGATGGAGCTCTGTGAGTATATATAACCAGCTTGGCAAAGTGCTGACAATAGTGGCTAGTTTGGCAGTGAGTGATACGCACGTGTTCTGGACGGACAGGCATTCGTCACACCACTACTGGGATAACATCCACGAAGCTTCCCACAAAACACATCAGATACGCCGAATGGAACTCTCTGAGTATATAACCGGCTTGGGCAGGTGCTGTCAATAGTGGCTAGTTTGGCATTGAGCGATACGCACGTATTCTTAGGGAACATACGTTCGTCACGCCTCAACTGGGCAAACGTCCACGAAGCTGTGAATATGCAATCAGCTTTACCAAGTGCTGATAACTAAAGTTGGTGCCGAAATTAATCTTTCACAAGACACTATGTAGTCTTTGATTTTAAAGAATTATAACGATCTGGTTTTATCCTTTATGGGCAAAAATTGATTCATGTGTTTCAGTTTCAACTTTCTGACGAAAGCTGTACTAAAGCAATCCATGGTGTGGTGATAACAAAAACACTCGGCTAAGTTTGTTGTGGGCTTCTTCTTAGACCAGGACGCGTTTGGAACCCTCGTAGCTTTAGTTTTAAGTTTACGAATATGGTTATCGCCATCATCTCACTACCGTGTAATTCTTATGTACGCGTCAAAAGTGCCACCTTGCCACTTGAATAAAGATATTTTTGACTTTGACTTTGACTTTGACATGTAAACTATTCGAAATTTTTAGGAACCCGCATAGCAATTTAATTATAATAAATTTTTCTTTACAGCAATCTTCCCAAACCAGACCCATCTGCATATCCTAACAACTACTCTTCCTCCTGACTCTAAAAACCCGTACCGCCAGCACAAATGCTTCCAACCCCCCACCCCATGCTCGCACATATGCGTGCAATCCCCCCACCCGCCTCACACCACTAACGTCTCCAGCATGGGGTATACATGCCGTTGTCCCGCGGGTTTCCTCACGTTCGACAAATGCATGGAGTTCGTGGAGTGTCGCGCCGATGAACTGCTTTGCCATAAGAGCGTGGAATGTTTCGCGGCGAACAAAAAGTGCGACGGTGTGAAGGATTGCAAGTTTGGGGAAGACGAAGAGGGGTGTGGGGGTGAGTCAATATTCATTGTGAATGACTAATTTTACATTAATTTTATAAAGTGGGTAAATATCCAACCTTTTGATAACTATAAATTCATATTTGCCAGATATTTTATTAAATTGATTAGGATTTTACAAATACCCTGTTCTTGACAATGAGTTGGTGGGTATTTTGATATAAATACGGCTGTATTTTCTATACGCTCCAGTCCTACATGGACTCTTATGATGCAAAGATACCTCCCGGTGTCGTCGTTTATCACTATGGTAACGATATCTATACCAAGAAATTGTTCTTGTCAGTTCAACAACCAAAAAACACGTGATTGTTCACGCGTTAAAAGTTATACTTCATTGGCGTAGCAAGATAAAAATCAAGATTTTCAAAAATCTTTCGCTTTATTCTACGTTTGTAGAAAAAACGACACTAAATAATAGGAACAAGGTATTTAATACATTTTCATTTTATTGTAACGCATTATCTAGTTTCATCTTTAGGGGGTTTCGGGTTTAGGGCGTAGTCTACACATGCAGAATGCAGTTTTCCTCACGATGTTTTCCTCCACTGTTAAAACAAGTGATATTTAAATTGCTTAAATTAAAAACCCACGTAACTCCGAAAAGTTAGTAGTGCGTGCGTGCTCGAACTCGTTCTCCACTAGGCTATTACCGCTTTAATTATTTATTAATTATATATCTTTATTTCATCAAACTCAAAATTCATTAGGCCTAATATAAGCACTTTTGAAACAATCGTCAAGTCTGTCTGTTTGTAGTGACTCTACAACCGGTTCGGAATGCAGATTCTACCAAGAAGCCGGCAAGAAACTCAGCAGTGGCTCTTTTCCTACATCAACAATTTACATTTTACATTTTAACATTCAACTCACATCCTGGGGTAGCTGGAAGAGATCTCTTATAGAGATAAGCTTTCCTTTGTACACTTCATGTATCTTATATTCACAATCACAATTTATGGTACATACATAATAAATAAATAAATAAATTCATGTACAATAAATACTTAACTTTTATAACTCTTACAATGCCTATCCTTAAGTTTTTTGTAACTCGTACTGGAGGTTTTCTTCATTTTTCATCATCTGCATACCCTCTATGCACTCCACCGCGTCAACCTCAATCATTAGGCAACAGTCATCAAGAGCAACGGTCCACTGCTGGACTAAATGCCTCTCCCGAAGAAGGGTTTGCTCAAAAACACTACGCTGGGCGGTCGAGACGGTCGCTGAATATGGTAGTAGTAGCACAAAGGAAGCTGCTGCCTAGATCGACACCCGCTGAGGAGGGGTGGTGACAAGTTACCCTTGTCTGCAATTTCACCTGGTGGGAAGCGACCAGTCCAAGATGGTAGCGCGCTAACCTGTTAGGCAGTATGGCAGTCATACCCCTAATCGGTTTCAACGCGACATCGCACCGGGACACTAAATCGTTTAGCGGGACGTGTTTGTCGGTAGGGTGGTAACTAGCCACGGCCAGAGCCTCCAACCAGTCGCCATATTTTTTTTGAATACATAGAAATTTGGATATTTTAACGTAGTTTTATCGTTTACAGATACTTTTGCAGAAAGTTCCGATACATGTCCAGTGAATCAGATAAACTGCCATGGCCTTTGTATTCCGAAAACTGAAGTGTGCAATCATACTATATTAAGTGAGTTTTACTGCTATTTCATATTTCACACAATTTTCTCCCTCTATTAGGTGCCTGGTTAAGTCTTATGTGAAACACAAAAATGCTGCAGCAAAAATAGAATATAAATAAATAAATATACTACGACAATACACACATCGCCATCTAGCCCCGAAGTAAACGTAGCTTGTGATATGGGTACGAAGATGACTGATGAATATTTTTTATTAAATAATACACATACATTTTTAAAGAGCTGCAACAAATTGACTTCTTAATCTAACTTATGATGACGCTAATAAACTTTATTCAATAATACATACCCTCACCCACACCCACAACCACACCCACACCCATACCCACATACACACCCACATACACACGCGCGTTTGCACACGCTTTAATGTAATCTTTTATGAATTATATATATAATCTTTTAATATTTCAATATTTCTCTTATGGATTTTTGCGAATTTATGTTAATGTAAGAAAAAAATGTTTAGAGTATATCGATGCACTCAATTGAATTCAAATTTCAATTCAATTCAAAGTTTCGTTTATTTGCAGATTGGTTTTACATTGTTGGTTTATAAAATATAGGGACTAACAATCCGCCTTAGATGGCATGCAAATATATATACGTGCACTAATTTCTACTTACTATAATAATACTAAATATGAATCACTCGATTCATTAGTATAGTAACACTCGATAGTCTGTCAGCAAAGATCCAGCCAAGAATATAATTTATTTTTAGGTTTTTTTTTTATTTATCGCACTAGATTAATTGAGAGAATGCGTCTCAATTGCAGAACCCGTTGTCCCAGTATCCAAACCACTGATGTGTGATTCCGAGGAGTTCCGATGCTCCGACAATTCGGTGTGCATCGAGAGATCTCTGGCCTGCGACGGCCACTCCGACTGCGTTGATGGTTCCGACGAGCATCCCGATGCTTGTGACGTCAGGTCGTGTTTCAACACGGAATTCATGTAAGTGCTCTGTTACATTACGCACTCTGGTCAAGGAAATACTTTTATTTTATTCGTGTTATTTTAATTGTTTTACCATCGTCATATAAACCTATTACCGGCCAACTACAGAGCACGGATCTGCTCCCACAATGACAATGGGTAAATGCCGTTGGCTGGCCCACTGCGGATTGGTGGACTCCACACACCTTTTGAGAACATAATGGAGAACTCTCAGGCATGCAGGTTTCCTCACGATGTTTTCCTTCACCGTTGAAGCTAGTGATATTTTGCTTCAAACGCAAAAGACTTAGAAAAGTTAGAGGTGCTTGCTGAGATTCAAACTCGGGCCCTCAAAAGTGAAGTTGAAATCATGCCCACTGGGCTATCACCGCTACCTACCACCACAGAGGAGAAACGGATCAGAGTCAAAGCTCAGAGTCAAAGCAAAGCAAGCAAAATTTATACCTATTTTAGTAGGGTTGGCACAGAGGATACAATTTAATAAACAATAGTTATTCGTTCAACAAGATGGCAAAGTTTGTTTTTGTTGTGATTGCAAATTTTGTTT
This sequence comes from Pararge aegeria, assembly GCF_905163445.1. Classification (NCBI taxonomy): domain Eukaryota; kingdom Metazoa; phylum Arthropoda; class Insecta; order Lepidoptera; family Nymphalidae; genus Pararge; species Pararge aegeria. The sequence goes on from NC_053180.1 coordinate 3,867,208, forward strand.
TGCTGAAGAATTAGGTAAATTAGAATCCTGAGTCTAGTGAGGCATTCCAAGGCACAAGAATCAGAAAACTTTACTATCGCGTGATACATAAAACTTTTCACTTCAATAGCGAGAAAATACAAGATGTATAAGAAATATTTATTGAAACATTAAGGTATTTTTATATTTGGGATAGCTTAAAAATTATGTGTTTTTATTCTTTCTATTATTGTTCATACACACTGTACAGTGCACCATATTTACACTTTTATATTAATCAATCAATCAATCAATTTTTTATTTTGCTTGTATATGGTACATGCACCATGTTTACATAGGTGTTAATTAAATTTTATAAGTACCACATATCCTGCCAAGATTGGCGTGCAAAAATTATTCGTTAATAATTATATCAATTTTCTACATTAAATAACAAGTCACATTTAAATAATTAATTAAAGGTAAAAACACAAAAAAAAAATTAATAAAAAATTAATACTTAATAAATAAAATGAATTCATGAATCTATAATTATAATAATTTTCCATTTAGGTAGTCATTGATATGATAATAAAGTCTATCCAAAAGTTTTTCAAATAAAACTGATTTGAAACGTGCAACAGGTAAAAGTTTCAGCGCATCTGGCAAGTGGTTGCAAATAAGTACAGCCATACAGTGTGCACTTTTCCTGGTCACGGTGAGCTTTTGCATTGGTACACATAACTTACTTTATTCCTGTTATTCGGATTTTTTATGTTACTAAAGCTTTTAAATAGATTTGGGTTTTTTTTACAAAATTACACATTTCACACATATATATATATATAGGCTAGGTAAAGGCAACACTTTCAGTGATTTGAAGAGCGGTCTACAGCTGTGTAACATATTTACGCCATACAACGCCCTTATACATTTCTTTTGTACTCGAAATACCCTTTCACAATCCACTGAGTTACCCCATAATATTATACCATATCTTAGGATGGAAGACACATATCCATGGTATGCCATCAGCGCGGCTTCATTGGTATTTGTTTGTTTAAGTCGCTTGAGTACGTACAAAAATTTGTCTAGCCTATTACATACACCTTGGATGTGAGCTTTCCAGTTACAAAGCTTGTCAATATACCCCTAAAAATTTACTGTATCGACATTATTAATTATAAATTCGTTATGGGTCAGGAATTGTATATAAGTAGTTTTTTATAACTTAATTTGCAAATTATTATTGTTTAACCAGTCTATCTGGCATGTCATTGATGTAAATCAAAAAAAGTAAAGGACCCAACAAGCTACCCTGAGGTACTCCATAAGCATATATTTAGAATAGAATTGTCTTTTTTGTTTGCCAACCATTAAAACACAAGGTATTATAAAATTACATCTAAATTATTATCATTAACAACGGTAACGGTACCCGTTGCTAAATGATGCTCGCCGTGCAGGTGCGATTGCAGTCGACGAGCTAATTTCTAGTAGATAAAAAAACATTAAAAAACCGGATACGGTCACATCCATGATTTCAACAAAATGTGTATATTTTTTATAACAGGGTGAAAAATTTATTTCACAATGCGTAACGGCTTTTACAAACGATAGCAAAGTTCGTGCATTGAACTCAATAGTAATTTTTGTTGGCAGGTGTGCGATTGGCAAATGTATTCCAATTTCGTGGAAATGCGACAGAAATGAAGACTGCCCTGATGGGTCCGATGAGGTCGGCTGTGGTAAGTTAATTTATTTCTCAGCTTAAAGAATAAGGTTGGCATATGTTATGCAAATAAATGTACTATATTTTTTTATAAATTTTATTAGTGTTTTTACCTACGCTTACCGTCAATTTGCTACATTTAAAATCCTGTCGGTTCCGAAAGTTTTTAAAAAAGCAATGTGTCATTTCTTGTTTCAAACGTGTCTCCAATATAAAAAGAAAATTCCAATTCCCGATGCAGTGGCGGTGTGAGAGTAATTTGAGCAAGCAAAATATATGGGCCATGTTTTATGTGCATAAATAATATTTTATGAATAATATTCATAAATACTTAAAATATACAGATAAACATCCAGACACTGAAAAAATTAATGTTCATAAAACAAACATTTTCTAGTTGTTGAATCGAACAATAGTAAATCGAAACTGCAAAGTTTCCTACGAGATGGCGCTACAGTCACTATAAGATTGATGTAAAAGGCATATATACTAATTCCGGCATCGACGGTAGGAGAGCCGTAGCTTAATTGAATAATTCGCTTAGGCCGCGATTGCCAGAGAGTCGCAAGTTCAATTACAGTCGGTTCCAAACATTTTTATATGCTTTTCAAATGAACTCTAATGATTTGCGTATCTAACAAATAATGGTTGGCCTAAAAAAATCATCAACTGTATGAATATTATGAAAATTAAGCTTAATTTGCTAAACTCCGCGAATAGTCATCTGTGATCTTAGTACCCATAACACAAGCTACGCTTTGGGGCTAGATAGCGATGTGTGTATTGTCGCATTATATTTATTATTATTTTATTTATTTACTATAAGAGTTACGTAAAATTTGGGTAGGCAGTGCTTTCACTGATGTATGAAGTGCCACTGGTAATAGGTTGATATGATGATGATGACGATTACTGTCGTCCTCACCAATTACTTTGAAGTGGATTGTAGGCCAAAAGCATAGGTATAGAGTTTGTTCTTTTTTATGTAAACTTATAAAGTTTTTCCTCAGTAACCTGTTTATCCCCCAATTGCAGACACCAGATCGTGTCCCGAGGGTACGTTCCAATGCGGCAACGGCTCCTGCGTGGAGGTCTACAAGCGATGCGACGGGAAGTCCGATTGCCCCGACCATGCAGACGAAGAGGGCTGCGACGTGTCCGAATTCATCGAAGTTTCGGTGAGTGGCAATCATTTATAAATAAATAAATAAATATACTACGACAATACCAGGGCTCCAGCTACAACTTTTCAAGGATTACCTAACGGATCGATACCAGTGTGTTAGAGTTGATTCCTACTGCAGTAGTGAACAACTGGTTACCCACGGTGTGCCACAAGGCAGTATTCTGGGACCAACACTTTTCCTTGTTTATATTGATTTGCTCACACGTATCCAACTGCACAAAGGTCAAATATATTCATATGCGGACGATACTGCCCTAGTTTTTACGGCAGATACCTGGACAGAAGTTTATGAAGCGGCACAAACTGGCTTTAATGCTGTTACTAAATGGTTATATAATAACATACTCTCACTTAACGTAGAAAAGACTAAATACATCACATTCTCTCTGCGGCAAACTTCAAACTTGCCGAATGATCTGTGCCTGATATATCACTCTTGTGCTAATGATTATAATAATTCCTCTTGCTCCTGCCGAAGTTTGGAACGAGTTGAGTCTATAAAAAATTTAGGCGTTACTCTAGACTGCAATTTAAATTTTAAGAAACATATCGAGTTATTGAGTTCTAGATTAAACAAAATGATTTACATTTTTAAAAATCTCAGGCATGCCGTAACTGCTGCAATCATGAAACGCATCTACCTTGCTTTGTGTCAATCTCTAATTACATATTGCATATCTTCGTGGGGTGGAGCCTCAAAAACTTTTATAAAGAAAGTTGAAATCGCACAACGTGCTTTATTAAAGGTTGCTACTTTTCGCCCTTATTTGTTTTCGACATCTTTGCTTTATCAAAGCTGTGAAGTTCTCTCAGTAAGGAAATTGTTTATATTAAGTGTCTTACTAAAGCAACATGCACCCATTTTCTGTCAAAATTTAATTTATTTACTAACAACTTTATTTACAAAGTACCCTTTACACACATTCATTCTCATCAATGAATACAGCAATACACACCCTCTCTTCACTACATCACACACACACACACACACACACACACAAACAACAGACATACACCTTTATATTTATTAATTTTTTATAGAGAGGAACAAGTAGTATATAACATATTTATAATCAACCTTTTACAAAAATTATAAATCAATTAGCCCGTTAGTATATTCCTATTATTATTAAGTAATTATAACTGCATGTTTAATATTTGAGCTAAAAATAATCAAAAACCCTAGGGGGTGAAGGCACTGAAGCTGAAATACAAGGTTTCTTAGTTTAGCTTCAGAAGCTTGTAGTAATATAATTTTTTTAAGATTTCATGGATGCCCCATCCTATAAAATAAGAAATGTTTTTACTATATTGTTTAGACTTAAGATTTTTGGAAATAAATATTATTGTTATTATTATTATTATTATTATACACACATCGCCAATCTAGCCCCAAAGTAAGCGTAGCTTGTGTTATGGGTACTAGGATAGCTAATGAATACTTTTATGAATAATGTACATAAAAACTTATAATATACAGATAAACACCCAGGCACTGAAACACTGGCTGGGCAGACCCAGGTCTGCCCAGTTGGGTGATTATTTAGTCCAGCAGCGGACTGTGAAATTTTATATTATTTATACTCTTTATTTGCACACTACAAGTTAAAAAAAAAGGAGAAGAATAAAAAAAACAGACAAGCAATAAACAAAAGGCGGCCTTATGGCTTTTGATGGCGCTGTAGGCTTTTGATGAAGCAATTCTAGAAGTGTCAAAAATGACAACAGAATCTGGTTGAATTAAAATCTTGTTTCTTTTGCTTATAACTTGTTAATGTTTGGAACAGGAGCACGTGATAACATGCTCGCCGTGGGAGCATCCTTGCGAACACAACAAGACCATGTGTCTGCCGTTGACAGCTCGGTTCGACACTTTCGCTTAGTATATTGTGTTGTGTTTTAGTTTAGTCTGTCTTTTAATAAACTGAAACCCACAGTTTATTAAAAGGAAATTGTAATTTAAAAGGGAACACCGGTGGGTTGATTGCGAAACATGTTGTAACTTTGTATTGGGGAAAAGCACAAATTTTTTTCTTCATGTCTTAACATGTAAACAATCATGCAATTAATGTTTACTGTTTCGTAGATCGTTATAAAAATATAATAAAAAATACTAAAAGCAATTATGAAAATGAAGCTTAATTTGCTATAGTCCGCGATTTATTATTTGCTACAGTCTGCGAAAAGCAGGAGAATCTGTATGGTTTAATTTATAATTTCTTCAATCCTTATACACCACACCAAACAGATCTTCGGCACACGTTTCGCTCCGAAACCGGAGCATCCTCAGAAGATGTTGACTTTACAATGAATAATTGTTAAGTATAAAGAGTATAAGGATTGAAGAAAATATAAATTTCAGATTCTCCTGCTTTTCGCAGACTATAGCAAATTAAGCTTAATTTTCAAAATATATCTTGGATTTCCGCAAAGTAACGCCTGCTTCTATCCAATACTAAAAGCAATTTATTAAGCCATATGCATAAAGAATATGTCTTAATTAAATTAAGAGATATTATGCTCTGCAAGCGATGATAGCTCAGTGGATAGGAGCTCGACTTCACTTTCGGGGGGCCGAGTTTGAATCTCAGCATGCGCCTCTAACTTTTCTAAGTTGTGGAAGTAATTAAAATATCACCGTTGAAGGTGAAGGTAAACATCGCGAGGAAACCTGCATGCTTTCGAGTTCTATATAATGTCCTCAAAGGTGTATGGAGTCCACCAATCCGCACTGGGCCAGCGTGGTGGACTACAACCTTAACCCCTTCTCATTGCGGGAGGAGACCCGTGCCCTGTATGGGTAATGGATTAATGATGACGATGCTCTGCAAAGATACAAAATATTAAGGGGCAATTTTAACCACCCCCTGAAAAGTGTCGGGATAGCTTTAACGTAGGATTTGTCACTTTCGTACTCTATGTCAAGTGACAAGGATAACATTTGATAAGTGTTAGATAGCTTATTAAAAAATGTAGGCTAATGTAGGCTTTTAGGCTCAATATTTTGTACCTTTGCAAAGCATAATCAGTTACTAACTTATACAAATAGTTACCGCGAATTAAGTCTTATGTACGAGTACATTGTGAACAAATTCGATAATTGCAATATGATGATCACGCGTTACGCAATCGACCCGCAAGTTAACGACGACGCTGACGTGGCGTTATTGCCGCAATGCTTATTTCTGCCACCAAGCAGCATTGATACAATGCTGTGTACTAACAGACGCCTCAGGTTAATGGCGACAGGCACGTTGAAGGACGTGTTTCTTACATGTCCCTTACCTAACCTAACAGCCCCTTAATATTTTGTATCTTTGCAGAGGATAATCGCTTATTAATTTATTCAAACGCACAAATATAAAGTTGATCTGTGCCTCGAATATGTTAAAGCGAATTAAGTGATAAACGACTAAGACACCGGGAGGTATCTTTGCATCATTCCAGTCCTCGTAGGACTGGAGTGTATCGATAATGCAGTCGTATTTATATCGAAATGTCATGAACATTGGTTGTTAATATAATTTTAATTGTTTCTTAGAAACTATCTATTAATTCAATAATTATTATTAGCGTATTTGTAAAAATCCTAATGAATTTAATAAAATATCTGGCCAATATGAATTTAAAGTTATCTAAAGTTTAATTTTTTTACCCAGTTTATAAATTTAACTGTGACATAAGTCTTATGTCGATTGTAAACACAAGCGATAAATGCTTAATGATAATCACACAAATTTAAGATTTTTGTACAATTGTATTAATTAAATCAACGGAATGATTTTTTGGTGAGATTCTGGTGATAGAATGATGAGATTCTGGGTGTCGGTTTTTTGTGACGGTGTGCGCGTATCTTCAAAAGTGACCTAGCGGACGTTTTGTAGACGTATATGTATTCCCCTCTCACTTGGTTTCGCAACTACGTTCATCCTGTTAAAATTGTGTAACCATGTGCGCGCGCATTTCGTTACATAGTATAATTTAACTCCCATGATTTTTACCTAACGCCGCTAAAGAAGTATAACTTAAATAAACGTGGAATGACATCTGAATTCAGTGTTTTATTACGCTCTGACATTTGAAAGGTGAAGTGCTCTTAGTTGAAGTGTGACGGAACACTGCATAACCATTCCGCCGATACACCACGTTTATTTGTAAGATCCTTAGAGCGATCGAAACTTTTTTGATATAACTTACAGCGGTGGAGGAAGTAAATAGTACTTATATGTAACCCTTGAATGCAACTGAAATTCTTTATTGATTAATAAAGATATTTCAATAAAACGGTAATTAAAGGAAATTAGTTAGAAAGTGGTTAGTAGGTGGAAAGTAGGTAACCTATGCGCAGTGGCGTGCATAGAGGGTATGCACAGGGTATGCAGATGATATAAAATGAAGAAAATCTCCTAATTAAATTCACAGCGTACGAGTTATAAAAACTTAAGGATAGGCATTGTAAGAGTTATAAAAAGCCTTAAGTATTTATAACTCTTACTGTAGATTTTCTTTATTGCATGTCATCTGCATACCCTGTGCATACCCTCTATATGCACCACTGCCCATGCGCCATTTTCAGATATGCAAACCCAATGGGGTAATATTAATTTATTCTCAGGTGTAACGGCAAAGTGGATTGCCCCGGCGCTACGGATGAAGACGGTTGCGACTTCCACTGCGGTGGCGTCGACAGCAAATACTTCCCATGCAAGCAAGAGTATAAGTGCGTCAAGAAAGCATACGTCTGTAACGGACGCAAAGACTGCAGCGACGGTTCCGACGAGACGTTCGAAGCGTGTGTAAAAGGTAAAACCTTTGTCAATATCAGAAGCGGGATCAACTGTGATTTTGAAACGCTGTAGAGCTATTCTGTTCTGATTTCGGTTAAGTTATATGTCTTTGTTAATATCAGAAGTGGGATTCACTTTTTGTTCTTCGTTTTTATCTCACCATCCTAAGCCAAAAATCCTAAGAATAATAAATGCCGTTCTTATATCAAGAGACCAACACTCAATATTTCGTACAAACAAACAAGTTTCAATATAGGAATGTACCGGTTTCTTTTCATGGCAAGAATATAAATCTATCTTAATAATATTAGAATTTTGAGGATTTGTGGATGTATAGGAGTCGAAATGTGTGTTACTTTTTTACGAAAACGACCAACAGGTTTTGATAAAACTCTACACTAATACGCGGTGCAATATTAAGTAAATAAATAAATAAATATACTACGAGAATGCACACATCGCCATCTAGCCCCAAAGTAAGCGGTAGTGTTATCAGTTATGGGTACTAAGATAACTGATGAATATTTTTATGAATAACACACATAAATACTTATAAAATACAGATAAACGAGGCAACCTGCACGCTTGGGAGTTCTCCATAATGTCCTCAAAAGCGCTTGAAGTCTACCAATCCGCATTTCGTCGGCGTTGTGAACTGCGGCCTCTAATTCTGTGGTCATATGACACCACTATCATTTATCCTTATATATACAACAGTTGCATAAATAACTGTAATCTCACAGGAGATTTACACAAACGAAGAAAATCGCGTAGAAAATTATAAATGGAAGCAGTTTCTATTTATTTTTACTTAGTTTTTGAGTGACTTGAAGTTTTTTTGTGAACAGTGAATAAAACAATTCCCCTACAACATCCCGTCCACGTGGCGGAATCCTGCAGCGATGGCTACCGCTGTGGCAGCGAAGAGTGCGTGGAGTGGACGCGAGTATGCGACAATACAACCGATTGTTTCGATGGCTCCGACGAAGGAGGGTTATGTGGTATGTCCTTTTCTCTTTCTTTCCCTCTCTTTTTAGCTATCTTATTTTTTTAATTTTATCACACGTTAGCCCTTGACTGCAATTTCATCTGTTGGTAAGTGATGATGCAGTCTAAGATGGTAGCTGTTCCTGTTCCTGGAACATCCTGTTAGGGAGTACGGTAGTCATACCCCTAATCGGTTTGTACGCGACATCGCAACGGAACACTAAATCGCTTGGCGGCCCGTCTTTGACGGTTGGGTGGTAACTAGCCACTGCCAGAGCCATCCCCACCAGACCAGCACAGAGAAAAATCAGAAATTATAAATTCCTATATAGTCCCTGCCGGGAATCGAACCCCGGACCTCCTAATTAAATTCACAGCGTACACCGTTGCGCCAGGGAGGTCGTCAAAACTTACTTCAATAATGAGTAGCTTGATTTTAACTTTAACTAAACATCCACTTATAAATAGTTACAACTAAAATGTAGTGCAATGCCTCAACTAAGAGAAGTATAGATAATCAACATTCCCGTTAACAGGCAAGGTATGCAAATATGGTACATGCCAGCATAAGTGTCATACGACCCCGCGCGGTCCGCTCTGCACGTGCTCGCACGGGTACGTGGCGCACGGGAGCACGTGCCGCGACGTTGACGAGTGCAAACAGCGGCCGTGCTCGCATGCCTGCGTCAACCTACCCGGATCATTTGTGTGCGCGTGCCACAGAGGGTACGCTCTGAGGTGAGTGAAATTTTTCCTATTAATTATTTTATTTTTTCCTAATACAGATTACCAATAGAAATCTCAATGCTTTAAAAACTAGCCGAGTTGTGGCTAATTAGATATTTAATTTTAATCTAAACTCCTCAAATTTTATTATAAACTAAGAGATATTAGTATTATATACTAAAAGCAAAGCAAAAACAGATGGGATATTATGAAAATTAAGCTTAATTTTCTATACTCCGCGAAAAGTAGGAGAAATCTGTTTGGTGTAATTTATAATTTCTTCAATCTTTATATATCAATTATTCATTAATAAATAAAGTCAACATCTCCTAATGATGCTCCGGTTTCGGAGTGAATTATGTGTAGAGGGTACATTGACGGAGATCTGTTTGGTGTGGAGTATGGTGTGGATTGAAGAAATTATAAATAACACCATACACATTCTCCTGCTTTTCGCGGAGTATAGCAATTTTTCCTATTATAATATTAAGGTTCACATGTATGATAAAAAAGCTTGGCTATGAATTGCTCCAACTTCGTAGCTCAACATTAACTAGACTGTGAGATGGTGATAACAAAAAAAAACGGGCTAAGTTTGTTGTCGGCTCTTCTTAGACCAGGGCGCGTTTGGAAACCTCCTAGCTTTAGTTTTAAGTTAACGAATGCAGTTATCACCATCACTAACATTATTGTAACATGTTAAATGTATGAACGCTTCATAAGTACCGGTGATAAGGTCTACATGAATAAAATATTTTTGAATTTTAAATTTTGAATTTTTAAGCTTAATTTTCATAGGATAAAAGGTTTAAAGGTGTTCATATTTATTTATTTATTTATTTATGAATATCCTTAGTACACTAACAGTTAGCCAAAACGTATACTAAGTCAGTAACAGATGTACATTACAAAAATATTAATTCATTTGTCTAAATATAATTTAGGAACTTAGCTAAACTTATATTAAATATATCAATTTGTTGGTGCTGAGCAATCATATTATTTAAAAACGAGAGCGCGCGAAATGTTGGAGCATTTCGAGCATAGTGCGTACGTAACGAATCCAGTGAAAATAGTGGTAATCTTTCCCTGCAAGTTCGTACCGTATATTGGTCGTATCACCCCAGATCGGATCGTCGCTCGTGCAAGGCTCTCCGCGGAAGGCTCTCCGTCATCTACACGAGAGGCAGTTCGCTGTGGGCTATGACCAACCATTTGCATAACATCCATCTGCACTCTGACGAGGGGACTTTTGGCGACCTCGATGTCGACGTCAGGTAAGATCCGTAACCTTAGCAATAGGGTCCAGGGAAAAACATAAATAAACATTTAGGGCCCGTTTCACAATGTTCCTCAGTAACCGCAGGGTGATTGCGTATCTCGCGACAGGCTTGCGACAGGCGTAAATCTTGCAATCGCTGCTGTCAAACGTCACTTTTGTTTATTTACTGTATGGAAAAGTTACGTTGGACAGCAGTGATTGCCAGATTTACGCCTGTTGCGAGATACGTAATCACCCTGCGGAATAGTTACAGAGTAGAATTTTTCACAGAATGTGAAACAAGAAATGTGTTTTAACTTAATATTATAATCTTTGCGGCGATAGCCTAGTGGCTAAGGCTACGACTTTCCTTTCGTGGAGACAGAGTTCGAGCCCTGGCACGCACTACCGACATTTCGGAGTTATGTGCGTTTTAATTTAAGCAATTTAAATGTCACTTGCTTTAAACGGTGAAGGAAAACATCGTGAGGAAACCTGCATGCCTGAGAGTTCTCAATAATGTTCTCATAGGCGTGTGAAGCTACCATCTGCACTTGGTCAGTATGGACTAAACCCCTCCCATGGAGGGAGGAGGAGACCCGTACCCTGTAGTGGGCCTCAATACTTTTTAGATAGTACGAATATACACACATCGCCATCTAGCCCCAAAGTAAGCGTAGCTTGTGTAATAATATGACTAATAATATGAATAATATGTTAATATGGTAATTAGTAGTTTTTGCGTGAAAGAGACAATATGGTAATAACATGACTGATGAATATTTTTATGAATAATATACGTAAATACTTACTTATAATATACTGATAAACATCAGTGTCTGATTGAATTATGTTCATCACACAGACATTGTGTGACATGTCGTGAGAATTGAGTCCAGAGCCTCTGACTCCGAAAGCAAGGTCGCTGCCCACTGTGCAACCGGCCGTAAATTATTCATACCTTTTGAACCTTAGTGCGTGAAATATTCATACCTTTTGCACCTTGGTGCGTGAAATATTCATACCTTTTGCACCTTGGTGCGTGAAATATTCATACCTTTTGCACCTTGGTGCGTGAAATATTCATAACTTTTGCACCTTGGTGCGTGAAATATTCATACCTTTTGCACCTTGGTGCGTGAAATATTCATAACTTTTGCACCTTGGTGCGTGAAATATTCATACCTTTTGCACCTTGGTGCGTGAAATATTCATACCTTTTGCACCTTGGTGCGTGAAATATTCATACCTTTGCACCTTGGTGCGTGAAATATTCATACCTTTTGCACCTTGGTGCGTGAAATATTCATACCTTTTGCACCTTGGTGCGTGAAATATTCATACCTTTTGCACCTTGGTGCGTGAAATATTCATAACTTTTGCACCTTGGTGCGTGAAATATTCATAACTTTTGCACCTTGGTGCGTGAAATATTCATACCTTTTGCACCTTGGTGCGTGAAATATTCATACCTTTTGCACCTTGGTGCGTGAAATATTCATACCTTTGCACCTTGGTGCGTGAAATATTCATACCTTTTGCACCTTGGTGCGTGAAATATTCATACCTTTTGCACCTTGGTGCGTGAAATATTCATACCTTTTGCACCTTGGTGCGTGAAATATTCATACCTTTTGCACCTTGGTGCGGAACCCTTCCTGTTCAAGTCCGAGGCACACTTAAGTCTAAAATAATAAAATGATCTATCTGGTTTGTATCTAGAAACAAAAAGGTGTACGTAGCATCCAGTCAGGCGAAGAAACTTTTCGAAATCAACTTGTCTGGAAAGGACTCGACCTCTGATAGAATTACTAACATCGGAATACCCGATAAGGTAAGTGATATTATTTTTTGGTAGCTCTGTATTTCGTTTTGTCCACCTCAGTGGCGTGCACTTCATACATGCACAAAAGCACTGCATACCCTGAATTGTTTACAAAGCTCGTATAGGACGAGGATTTACCCGTTTGATGCTATCTTCCTACTTTGTGTCTACCCCAGGATCGAAATATCGACAAATCCAAAATATTATCGTTGTATGTACCCGTTTAACTATATTTAAGAAATGTTGATTAACCACGAAAATCTTAGTTTAAAATCTTTAGTTTAGTAGTTTTTGCGTGAAAGAGACCAACATCTATCCATACAAACTTTCGCATTTATAATATTAGTAGGAAGTAGATTAGATTAGTATATTTTAATACTTTATTATTACGTGAATTGAAAGACGTTGTTCGTATTCAGGATGTTGACCAGAAGTATGGAGGGTAGAGGTAAGGAGAGTCATCGGTGTATATGAAAAAGTGTCGTCAAAATGTATTAAATTAGGATGGCGCCACATTTGCATCAGGGTAACTCTTAAAAGAAGCGCCAAATATAAATATTGTTAGAGTAGGCTTGAAAAATAAACAAGGAAGTATGGAGATACAAGGAAGTAAGGTTATATTTACCACAATATTTTGTACAACGTAAGTTGTTGAAATTCTCAATAATTAACTACTTTAGTCGATAATGACATTAAATTTTTTAACTCGGCATACTTCAATTCATCTACGATTGCTACATTCATACCATACCCTGTGCATCCACCAGCGCCATTGTGGAGGATTTTTGAACTGTTATTTAGCGCATACACTGGACACTTTTTCAACTTTTCTCCCATATAAGATCTCCTTACCTCTACCCTCCATAACCAGAAGGTTTGATAGAATTGAGTGCATAGACAAGTAAAATCTCTTACGCCTAATTTAGACTACGACATAAGCGTAGTATAGACGGTTCCAGACCAACCAAGTGTGGAAAAGGCCCAGGAACAGAAGAATAAGAAGCGTAGTATAGATAATGGAGCCTTTTTTTGACGTGAAAACGTCTTATAATTCGATGGAGCCGGCTGCACGCACGAAAAAACATGACGTATGCGGCGTTACCTCGCTCTGTGGCGTTCCATTCAAGGCTTGAAGTGCAAGCGAGAGCGCGGAACGAGCGACAAAGAGGCACAGTCGGCCTCCGCGTTCGACATATGTCTCTCTCCTACTTGAGTGAGCGCTGCGTCCGCGGGGCAGCTTCTATACAATAATACATTTACATGTTTTCGGCAAGGATGAAGTGCAGTGAAAAGTGAATGTGGTGTCAATTGTTTATAGCAACGATAATATCTATCAAACAAATAAAATTGAAATTTTCTTTTGAAAAATGCAACCATTCCATCAGTATTTTCTTACGACGTTGTCACGTTCAACTATCGTCAGTAAGCCGAAATTACAGACAACCAATTTTTTATAGTTTAATTGACGGACCAAGTAGATTGTGCACATGATGGTAAGAGAAAAACCATCGCCTATAGACAGAGCTAAACTTCGCAGGGCATGCAAGGCACACGTCCTGCGTCGAGCTGCCCTGGGTCCATCAACCTGAGGAGTAAGTCATAAGCCTCATGAGCCTGTAATCACACCGACAATCACGCACTTCAGACCAGCAGGGTGATTACGTATCTCGCGATAGCAATGCGACAGGCGTAAATCATGCAATCACCCCTGTCAAACGTCACTTTTGTTTGTTTAGTGTATGAAAAACTGACGTTTGACAGCAGTGATTGCAATATTAACGCCTGTCGCAGATTACGTATCTCGCGACAGCAATGCGACAAGCGTAAATCTTGCAATTACTGCTGTCAAACGTCACTTTTGTTTATTTATTGTATGGAAAAGTGACGTTTGACAGCTGTCGCGAGATAAGTAATCACCCTGCGGATCACAGCATTGCAACAATGCTGCTTAGCGGCAGAAATAAGCATGGCGGTAGTACTAACCCGGACGAGCTGCGAAAAGCTACTGAAAAGTCTAAGGTCATAGACTCAGTTCTTGTATTCCATTCTTAGGTGGCATTGGATTGGATAACCGGGAACGTGTACTTCGTGGATGCCAGCGCAACAGCCAGCTATATAAGGGTGTGCAATTTCCACCACAGGCGATGCGCAAGGCTGCAGAAACTTCCTTCAGGTTCTAAGGTAATTTAATTATAATCTATAAAAAAATTGAGCTTAAAAAAAAGTGAAATAAAGTCCTTTTTAACATGACGTTGCAGTTCCGATTCCTACTCAGAAATTATTCGATTGGCGCAGTGGGCAGCGACACTGCTTTCTGGGCCCAAGGCCGTGGGTTCGATTCCCACAGCTGGAAAATCTTTGTGTGATGATCATGAATGTTTCTACTATAACCCACATTCGTGTTTTAAGTACCCCTTATTATACAACAGTTGCATAAATAACAATTGAAACATACTTTACACTAAAAAAGTTTTTTACATTATCGCCATCTACACTCCATTTTCCTAACTTAAGACAAGTTAGGAAAATGGAGTGTAGATGGCGCTCTTTTGGTTCCATACAAATCTTAAATGTAGAAAAACTCAGTATATTATTGATTGAAGGTGCACAACATAGTTTTCCTTGACCTTGTTTTCTGCAAAAAATATATTTCTATTTTCTCCCCCGTTCTCTCGGTCTATCCAGGTCACCGCATTGTCAGTGGACCCGTCCAACCGCCTTATGTTCTATTGTACAACTGAAGCTGGTGAGGCACTGGTATGGTCAGCGTCCCTATCCGGTAGGAATGTCTCCGACCTGGCCACTGCCCAGAGCTGTTCCGGTCTTACCGTGGACTCCTTCTCCAAGATTCTGTACATCGCATCTGATAATCCGTCGGGTATAATGGAACTCAACTATGATGGGAGCCCGTAAGTATGGTTTTTTTTTTCTATCTTCATGTCGCTAATACGCAATCTAATTCAAATTCAAAAATGTTTTATTCATGTAGACCTTATCACCGGCACTTATGAAGCGTTCATACATTTAACATAATACAATAATGTTAGTGATGGTGATAACTGCATTTGTTAACTTTAAACTAAAGCTAGGAGGGTTCCAAATGCGCCCTGGTCTAAGAAGAGCCTACAACAAACTTAGCCAGGTTTTTTTTTTGATATCACCATCTTACAGTTGAGTTAATGTTGAGAACTTTGTGGGATGTGTTCCTTGCTGCTTAGTATTGTTCAGTTAATGGGCGATGCATAGAATTAAAAACATACTGAAACCGTGTAAACCACTAATATTGAAGCATCAAAAACCACTCCACTTCAGAAGTGTTTCTCGAACAGGCGGTTAGTCACTTCATTCCATTTAGCAGTTGACAGTAATTATTTATTATTACAGTATTACATATTATATATTTTACCTCTAATGTTTTAAACGTTTACCATAAAATGGGGAAAATGGTAAAGTTTTTGAGCTAGCAATATTCCGCGGTCGTGAAGTGAGACGTGCGCGGGGCGTTGTCATAGTTTTCGGACAAAATGCACTGCATGTAATAATGGCTGAATGAGGGTTCTGTACGTTCTTAATTCTGTGGTGATAGCATAGCTAGGAGACGAGAACGTTAACCTTCTATTTTCACCACGCTGAGCTGATGGTCAGTGGCGTGCATAGAGGGTATGCACAGGGTATGCGGATGATATAAAATGAAGAAAATCTCCAGTACAAGTTATAAGTAACTTAAGGATAGGCACTGTAAGAGTTATAAAAAGCCGTCCCTTAAGTATTTATAACTCGTGCGGGAGGTTTTTTTCATTTTGTATCATCTGCATACCCTGTACATACCCTCTATGCACGCCACTGCTGATGGTAGTAGTAGCATTGTGGATGTTGCAGCCCGTCCTCCGTTATATTCGATTACGTATGACACCCGTGGGAAGGGCAGGGTTGATGACAACCGTATTCTGATATACCGTCACCACACGGCACCACGTGTTCACTTAAAAGTACACTAGTAGAATAATGTACACTATATCGAAACTCAGGGGTTATTAAATTTAAATTTTTGCTTAAACAAACCACGAACATAACGGGAAGAAAATCATAGGCTTTGAAGGAGCATTCATGTGTAAATTACCTAACTACATTAAAATGGAAAAAAAAAAAATATTTTTTTTTAGAAAAAAACGGAATTGACAAAATCTGAGTGCTATGTATGACAGTATGAAGTATTTATAAATTTGCTCTCATGTTTTTGTAATATAATTTCTGATAGTTTTGTGCGTGCCGCTGTTTGTAGTTTTAATGTTACATACATAAAAACCATTTGTAAATTTTCTCATTGAGTGCAATTGTTATTTATTTTGACAAAATGAACGTCTTCAACCACAAATTACATTTACGAACCGTTTCCAGAAAAACTGTCTTCCACTTTTCGAAAAAAGACCTTCACTCTCCGCGCGACGTGGCTCTGTTCGAAGACCACATCTACTTCCTCAGCAACTCCCACCTGAGCCGTTGTCTCCTCTTCGCGACCAAGACATGCGACAGCTACGACCACGTCATTAATGCCACCAACTTCGCCATTCGCCACGAGAGTGTCCAAAGAGATGATATTACCAACGACTGCGTGGACAAAGTTTGCGCAAACGTTTGCGCGTTGGGACCAATTGGGGCGGAGTGCGTTTGTCACGACGGAAGTGTTTCGGGAGATGGAACATGTCCGTTGGTGAAGACGAGCGAGGTAAGTTGGCGGTTTGTTCAAGGACGGCAGTTTTAAAGTGTCGCTTTTAAAGCTCGTCCTTGGAAGTGCTGCCGCTATGCTTATTTCTGCCGCTAAGCAGCATTGTTGCAATGCTGTGTTCCGGTCTGGAGGGCGTGGTTGCCGGTGTGATTACAGCATAAGGTTTAACACCTACGCCTCAAATTGATGGACACTTTGTGGCATGTTGCAGGACGTGCTCCTTGCAAGCCCTGTGAAGTGTTGCTCTGTTTATAGGCGATGGTTTCCACTTATTATCAGGTAGGACACCTGCTCGGTCCGTCATTCTATATAAAAAAGAAAAAATATGACCTCTCTGGAGGCCCAGGGTTCAATCAGAGAATATTTAAAGAATTATAATTTCTGAATTTTCTATGGTCTGATCTGGTGGGAGGTTTTGGACGTGGCTAGTTACCACACTTCCGATAAAGATTTGCCGCTAAGCGATTAAGTGTTCCGGTGCGATGTTGCATTGAAACCTATTAGGGGTATGACTACTCATCACTTACCACCAGGTGATATTGCTCTGCTTGCTTGCTCCTCCAGGAGTGGCAAGGACAGGACAGAAAAGTGCTATTTGTAACACTTAACATGAATAAATGTATTTTCTTTCTTTCTTTCTTTATATCGTCAGACAACTTTATTAATGGTCGGCCACGTCTGCGCTTAGAGTCTCGTGGGTACCGCGTCGTAACTATGTGTAACCAACGCTCGTCTTTGACTCTTTGTATATGTCCTGCCCATATCCATTTCGAAACGAGTACATGTTTTAAGCATCTGTAGCCTTTGTTTTCTTCCTAATAATGACACAAAAAACCACTCCCGCTTCTATGTGGTTTGTTTGCTACTGGCCAGTTGGCGCAATTCAACGGCTGGACCTACCAGGAGTACAGGAGCCATTCGGTGTCCTACGTGCTGATCGCGGTGGTACTGTTGCTGTTCGCACTGTACTTGTGCGTCTTCGTGTACTACCATTTCATCAAGAAGAAGAACGCAGCGGACAACATGCAGTGAGTCTTCTATATTGTACTTATAGGCTTTTGACGACCTCGAATTTAAGCAGGTCCCGGGTGAAAATGTGAAAGTGTGGAAGTTTGTTACTCAATCACGCACAAACGGCTGAACGGATTTGGATGAAATTTGGCATGCATGTAGCCTTTTTCATGGAAAAGAACATAGGCTACCTTTTAACCCGTACCTTAAGTAGTTCCCGCGGGAAAATTGAAAATTGTTAACGAGCGAAGCTTAATTCCCCATTCTGTAGTCCACGCAGACGAATTCGGTGGCAGAAGCTAGGCATTCTTTATAGCAGGAAAACAAACTATTCCAACGGGATTCGTAAACGCTGTAATAAACGTTGACGAAAATCGCGAGCAACGTCTATTCCGGGTTTCCCACTATTGTAACTAGATACGCTAGAGGCGCGTTCCGACCTCTGACGTCATCCGGACGTGGGCACGCCAGTCGCACCATGTTCTCGGAAGCGTGCTGACTATATATTATTTTTAAGTAAATATCATATTTTTTATATTACATTTATAATGGTACTTACTTATTCATTTATTTGTCTTTAGTTACAAATATTGTTTTATATATATTACCTATATATATTTATTTAAGTTACGAAATATTTTGTTTTCTTTGCCATTGGTTGTCTGGAAGAAATCGCTATTAAGCGATAAAGCCGCCAAATTTTATATGTTGTTTGTTATTTTTTTTTATGTACTTTTTGTGGTGTGCAATAAATGTATATCAATTCATTCATCAGTACAGTCAGTATATCGGGGCAACCACACATTTTCTATGAAAATTAGTAGCAGTTAGTTCTTTATTATTTGCGTCTAGAAGCTAGATCTTAGTATTGAAGCTTTTCATTTGGTACCTATAAAGTTTGCTAAAGAATTAGGTTATAGCCTATAAGTATATATGTTGTGAAAATCGTTTGGTACCGGTAAAACAGTGGCGTGTACTTAGTTTCTTACCAAGGTAAATTGCATAAAATAACAAAAATCCTCCAACTATACGAGCTGTATATCAATTTTATGGCCCTGCTTTCTGAGACCTAGGTCGTGGGTTCGATTCCCACAACTGAAAAATGTTGCTCCCCGGGCGTCTGACAAAGCCGACAAGAGGGACATGCCGTGGTGGTTTTTAGTTTGGGTATACCCCTTTAGAGGGGGGCGTCCCACATAACCTCCGTCCTGTCCAAGGGTCGGAGGTAACTATAAAGCTTTTCTGCCACACCAAAAATCTTCACCAAAATGTAATCTTCATAGCCTTATGAAAGATTAGTCGTTAGTGAAAAAGGCCATGAACCAAATTCCAAAGATGAGCAGAGGTGAGAAAGACCTGTGCACATGTTTCAAACGCTAATGTGTTATTATATACGTTTTCTCTGTTTTAGCGTGAGGTACAAGAATGCACCGGAAGGTGTAACGCAGATCCCCAACCCCTTCATAGAAATGCCAGACGCTGCTGGATATGCTCTTGGAAGGTAAGGCATATTTTAAGGCGAGGCGATACAGACAGACTGAAGCAGTATACAAAAGGCGGCCTGCCTTTCATTCAAAGATTCATCATCATCATCATATCAACCCATTACCGGCCCACTATGGGGGGGGGGGGGGGGGGGGGGTGGGGGGGGGGAATATTCGTCAGTCATTTTAGTACCCCTAACACAAGCTACGCTTACTTTGGGGCTAGATGGCGATGTGTGTATTGTCGTAGTATATTTATTATTATTATTTATAATATTTTTTTTCTTTTTTATTCTTCTTTTCCTTTCTAGCTTCTTTATGAGATGTAGGTATATATTGTATATATTATATTATATTTATTGTATATAAATATTCTATTATATATATTTTTTTATGAAGTATGTATATTTTTGTAATTTATGTTTATTATTCAAGTGTTACTTTGTGTACACCCTAACCCTTCTTCACAACTTCATGTACTCAATTTGATTTGGTAGGTTGCCTGGTAGAGATCGCTTTTAAGCGATAAGGCCGCCTATTGTACCTTTTCTCCTTTTTTTTCTATTGCTTGTTTTTTTTATTTGGTGTACAATAAAGTGTATTTTATTAATTTCATTCATTCATTCATTCATAGTCCAGTGCCACAGTGGGTAGGACTTCGACTTCACTTTCGCGGGCCCGAGTTTGAATCCCAGCACGCACTTCTAACTTTTCAAAGTTATGTGCGTTTGCAGCAATTAAAATATCACTTGCTTCAACGGCGAAGGAAAACGTCGTGAGGGAATCTGCATGCCTGAGAGTTCTCCATAATGTTCTAAACACCTTTGTTTAGAGTCCACCAATCAGCACTGGGCCAGCGTGGTGGACTACGGCCTTAACCCCTTCTCATTGTTATAAGAGACCCGTGCCCTTTAGTGGATCAATAATGGGTTGATATGATGATGAAAGAGTTATTCTGTTACAGTGCGGCTGCCCACGAGTTTGTGAATCCGCTGCAGTTTGTGAGAAACTATTGGCAGGAGTCCTTTTTTAAGAAGAAACCTATTGTGAGTTCTATTATACACACCCTTTATTTCTTTTGTAATTTTTATATCCTGGACTTCATCAACACTGGTAATGAAAAAACTACTCTAAGGGTGGGGCGTTACGTTATGTGTAACCCTTAGTTGGTAGCTACTACTAGGCTTTAGATTCCCTTTCGGGGGAACAGAATTCAATCTCCGGCACGCACCTCTTAACTTTTCGGAGTTATGTGCGTTTTAAGGAAATGACACTGGCTTCCACTGTGAAGGAATAAATCGTCAGCCAACCAGTAATTTTTATATCCTAGACTTCATCAACACTGGTTATGAAAAAACTACTCTAAGGGTGGGGCGTTACGTTATGTGTAGCTCTGCCCTATAAGACCTTAGTTGGTAGCTACGGCTTTGGATTCCCTTTCGGGGGAACAGAGTTCAATCTCCGGCACGCACCTCTTAACTTTTCGGAGTTATGTGCGTTCTAAGGAAATGACACTGGCTTCAATTGTGAAGGAAAACATCGTCAGCAAACCTGCATGCATGAGTTCTCTATAAGGTTTGCGTGTGAGGTTCACCAATCCGCACTTGATCACAGTTGCGGACTACTGCCTAAATCATTCTGAGAGGAGAGCCGGGCCCTGTAGTGAACAGGAAATAGATTGATGATGAGATTCAAAGTGTTAGACAAGAGCATGAATTTTTAATAATTTTAACAGGGAAAATGGGAATATTTGGAAACAAATCAAATATTATTGTCCCCCTTTTTTTTTTTACGACAATACACACATCGCCATCTAGCCCCAAAGAAGGCGTAGCTTGTGTTATGGGTACTAAGATGACTGGTGAATATTTTTATGAATAATATACATAAATACTTAGAATATACATATAAACAGCCAGACACTGAAAAACATTCATGCTCATCACACGAACATTTTCCAGTTGTGGGAATCGAACCCACGGCCTCCCATTAACAGGGAGGTAGTCAATGGTGGCGATGGGACTTTTTTATGTTTATAGACGAGCGCTTGACTGGAATCACACCTGATGGTAAGCGATGATGCAGCCTAATGATGCCTATTCACTCTTGATTAGAAGGTACTCATATTGTACGCACTGGGGAAAATGGAAGCTGGAAGGGCATTCCAGATCCTAGCGGTGCGGATCAGAAACGAAGATAAATAAATAAATATACTACGACAATACACACATCGCCACCTAGCCCTAAGTAAGCGTAGCTTGTGTTATGGGTACTAAGATGACTGATATCTTTATGAATAATATACATAAATAATTAGAATATACATATAAACAGCCAGACACTGGCAAACATTCATGCTCATCACACAAACATTTCGTCGTTAGCGCTTCGTACGCGTCCGCGGTATATCGACCACGTAGGGATGCAGATCCACATCAATGCAGACTACATCAAATTTTGTGTTACAGGGCACTGCCGGACTCCTGTTTGATACACAGCAAGATCTCTCAGATACAGAATCAGATTTGGACACCAAGGAAACCAAAAGAATGATTATTCATAAGTTTAATTAAATAAAATCATAGCGTTTATAATTATTATTTTAATATTTGATTTATATCTGCAGGCGGGCATAATAATTTATATTTTTGTTATAATTATATTATAAATTAATAATTAATGCATGTAATGTTCATAAAATATTCAATTTATTTATTTTCAACCACGAGAATTTAAACAGTACCTACATTATCTGAATTCTATTACAAAGTAATATTTTTAAACTCTTTATTCCTTTCAATGTGGTATAAAATATGTCTTAAATACTATATTTCTTTTTTATAAAAATTTATTGATTATGCTGTAATAATCAAAAGTTATTTTGCATACGAATTATTGTTCAAATATTTAAATCTTACTTGTCTTAAAATGTAAACACTGAAAATGTTTATCATGAAAGTGTTTTTAAAATAGAATAAATACAAGTGCATTAAAATTAATAAAAACAAATAAAATAAGATATTTGTAATATTTTTAAAACATTATAAGAAAAGTAAGAAAGATAACAGAATTCTTTTTACATTCTTTTGGCTAGTTAAACTAAGTAAAGTAAGGTACCATCTCAGAAAGTCAATTCAACTTTCGTGATCCATATTATTTATGTATGCTTTTGTGAAGAAATATGTTTAATTATGCTGTAGCATAATGCAAATGTTGTTTCTATTAATAATTAAATAGAAAAAATAAGTTTATACAAAACTGGCACAGAATTATTGTTTTATTTTTATTATATTGCCTGCAGCTTAGAACCTGCCAGGTAATAAATACCCTTATTCCGAACAGTCCAGCAAAATTATATAATGATGAAAGTCTGTAAATCAAAACTAGGTAGGTAGGTACTGCATGGTTTTGATCCATAATTTCACTAAAGTGCAAATTATGATATTCTGATATAGATTTCTATACAATGAAAAACAAACAATTTCCAAAGCTGTCTTTGCTGTCTAGCAAGCAAACAACTTTGCTTAGTTGCCAACAAATTGTTGTTGAATTTGCAGCAACTCAAGTAAGAAGAACAAGAGCACTTGTGGAGTATCATAAGAAATTATGTTATAAAACAATATAAATTGTTTATAATTATGTTATAAAACAATATAAATTGGTTATAAATATACCTAAAAATCTTTAAATTAAACAAAGGATGTTTGCTAAGACAACTTTTATTATCTTTTTTACATTATAATTAAGCATTAAGAAAATAACATAATAGTAAAAGTTACTTCCACAATTTCTTGATAGACATATTCTTTTCAGAGTCTTTCTGCATGACCTTGGCAACTGCCATCTCAAAGTCCTCCTGAGTGACATGAACCCTACGCTCTCTCAGGGCATACATACCAGCTTCTGTACACACACCCTTGACTTCCGCACCTGATGCCCCTGGCATCAGTTCTGCAATCTTCCTCAAATTAATGCCTCGAGTAAGGTTCATCTTCCGAGAGTGAATCTTAAGAATGTCCAAACGGGCCTCCTCATTTGGTGGGGGGAATTCAATTTTCCTGTCAATACGACCAGGTCTCAATAAAGCAGGGTCCAAAATGTCTATGCGATTGGTGGCCATTATAACTTTAATGTTCTTCGTAGCTTCAAAACCATCAAGCTGGTTGAGAAGTTCTAACATAGTTCTCTGTACCTCTGAATCCCCTCCACTCCCAGATTCAATACGAGATGAACCAATAGAATCAATTTCATCCATGAATATAATAGATGGAGCATGTTCTCTGGCCATAACAAAGAGTTCTCGCACCATACGACTTCCTTCTCCAATGAACTTCTGCACCAATTCTGAACCAGAGACACGGATGAAGGTGCATTCAGTGTGGTGAGCGACTGCACGGGCTAACAAAGTCTTACCAGTACCAGGCGGCCCATATAGCAGCACACCTTTAGGTTGTGCGATGCCTAATGCATCAAATAGCTCTGGATGTTTAACAGGCAGTTCAATAACCTCTTTAATCTCCTTAATTTGCTTATCCAAGCCTCCAACCATTTCGTAAGTGGAATCTGGAACCTTCTCTACCATCATAAGAGACACGAGGGGATCAACTTTGTTAGGCAGTATTTTGTGCAGCGTGTAGCTTTCATTACGCAGTGCAACGCGACAGTTGGCTGTAACGTCGTTGATATCGACATTTTTGTCCAAATCTACCACAAACTTACCTTCGGGGTGCACTTTGACTAGCACCTTCTTTTTGTCCATCGGTTTCACGACTTCGCCGACGTAAGAGCCCTGTTCCTGCAATAATTGCAGTTCTTCGCGCAACATACGCACTTTAGCGTTGAGTTCATTTCTTTGTGCTTGGAGACGGCGAAGATTTTGAGATTTTTCGGCGACGATGAGTTGCAACTCCTCGATCTTCGTTGTGTAGTAAGGTCGGAAGCCTTCTCCTTTGACGGAGTCAACCTCCATTTTAGTGAGCGTCATTGTTATATATTTTGTGGCATTCAATACACAAAATGATAATTCTCTATCCACATTCAATGGAATACTCGAACAAACTCCAACTTAAAATTTTCTGTTTGACGTTGTTTGTAAAATGACAATGAGCTACAACTTTGATCACAATAAATGACAGAAATAATTTTCCAAGTCACGGTTGCTAGTGTGCTAAGTATAAATATTGAAAACCTACCAAATTCAAATAATTTAATTATACAGCGTTTCAAGTACTTATATAAATATTAATTGCCTAACGACACCAGCAGGATTTCATAGATGTCTTAATATTCCCTTTACTAATATTATAACAAAAGTCTTGCAAAAGTTAATGTGAAGACTTATTCACCAACCACTTTTTTAATTAACACATTTTTGTCCCGGTAGGGAACGACACTTTGATGGCCGCTGCTTTTTCCCTACATCCAACTTTTTTTTTACTACTACTATTTGGTATTTTATGTAATTGTTAGACTATGGCAGCATTCATTGCGTTTAGAAATTTAGGAAGAAAATATATACCTTCTTGATGAGGTTTGCTATTTAGACTTAAATACACAATAATAATATAACTGATTGATTCTATAGTTCTACCTTTAATTTCAGTAACTTCTCATGTGTGGTTTTGAGTAAATTTGTTTAGACCTCAGTTCAGACGATATAATTTGTATTACATAATATGCAAAACATAAACATGCGGGTGAAGTCGCTAGCAGACTTTTTGATAAAAACAGGTACAGTATTCTACCACATTAGGATTTTTTAAAGTAAAAGATACTTAAATTTAATTGTTTATATTAGTAAAACATAATAAAACCGAATATTTGTTTGTTTTTTCCTTTACGAGCTAATCTATAAACTGAAGTACCTGTCGTAGATCAATCTTTGAGGAAGGTTATAGGATGTAATATAAAGCTATAACCTTTTATGAGCTCAGAAGATTAAGTTATAGCGCAAGAGGGTGATGTCTTGCAGTAGGTCGGGTTATATTATGTAGAACAGCAGATGTGAAAGTATGTATGGAAACACAGACGAAGTCGTGGAAAAGTGCAAGTAGTTCTTATAATAATCTTGATAATCAATAAATCAGTTATCTGTAAGTTGAAATATTGAAAATGCGTAATAAAAATGAAATTAGGCACGTGAGTTGGCTAAATACTAATGATGGCGTTTAGTTCAAATATTTGCTTTCGCGATGGTTTATTTCCAAGCCAAAATAACTAACGATAAGGCTTTGAGCACACGCTCCCAATCAGTAATCAGTCGATTTCTGAACTGTAACACGAGTTGTTGCATCAAGACTTGTGGCTGTAGCTGTGGTTTGTTATCAGTGACAGCAAAAAAAGTAAATAAAAAATTTATTTGACAGGTAACCTCGACACGGAACTGAGCTTTGAAATAATCAATTGAATTTGTCAACAAATTGTAAATTATTATTTATTTGTTTAAAAAAGTACATCAATTTGTATTTAATAATAATTGAAACTAAAAAAGTGCAGTAGTACATAAAAAAATACATAATAATGAAGTAAAAAATGTATTTTAAGTATTATCATGTCTTGAAAATTTAAATTGCGTTATACAAATACATTTATTCTATTATAACAGGTAATTCTTTTGTTAATTACATTCATAATTTAGGCTAAAAGTTTTTTATACTTGTATGAGTGCAACTGGTTTTATTCACGGTAAAGTAAGGTCGCACTGAGTTGAGGCTATAGTTTAACGGCTGTGACCGTCGCACAGCCTCTATTCTCGTGACATAGTTATGATTCACACATATTGAAGTGTTATTGTCTGTTTTATTAACTGAAAGCATGGTTTATTTTTGCCATTGTGTTGGTAGTAATGACCACAATTTTTTAAATCATCACTTATTTGATTTACATCCCACTGCTGGGAACATACATGCCTCCTCTCTGATAGGAGAGAGAAACCAAGGACATGATACCATATGTGATGGTATGCCATATAAATATCAGTAAACAAATTAAGTATTAGATATTTATTTTAAAAATGAAAAAAAGTACAACATGTATGTTTATTTCTTTAGGTCCTGATTTATTTATAATCTTTATTTGTGCACCACATCAAGTTCAGCAAAATAAAAAAAAAAGAACAGACACTTCAAATACATAGTAGGATACAAAAGGTGGCCTTATAGCTTAGTAGCTAGTCTAATCTCTTACAGGTTTACAACTTTAGGATTAGGAGAACTAAAAAAAAATGAGAAGGTGGGGTACACTGTTCAAAACATACATACAATACATTAACCAGACTATACACATACAACAATACTATTGATAAATATAAAAATATAAATAAACTAATATATACTTTAGCATACCATAAACACTTAAATATGAGTTAGAGTAAATAAATAATACTCCTGTTTATTGAACGAAATATGAGCTAACAGCATTTTAAAATATGCCCAATGACTTTTTAATGTCTTATGTTCATTGGAATTGCATTCCACAATTCAATAGCTTTGACAGTGAACAAATGTCAGCGTACAAAATGATCTAAGTTTGGACTGCACTCAAAAAAATTTTAACTTCTCCTTATGATAAGGTGTCTTAGGATTAAATTAACACACAGTACAGAAGTGAAAGTACATGAACATCCTGGCAATGTTGAATAGGTTCTTGTCATCGTTATCTTCCTGTTACTGGTCCACTATACAACCTTTTTTTTTCTTTTACCTTTTCATAGAATGATTTCCATAGGCGTTTTATACCAACTACTATATGGTTGGTATTAAAAGCAATGCACTATGATTCTTCTAATCTATTTTGGTATGTGCAAAGTAAAAATATGAATAATGTACAAATTCTGTTTTTTTCATAAACATTATGTGTAACTTAACTGCACTTCTTATAAATATTATCCTATGTCCATCTCCAGTAAGCTATATGTGCAGTTTTTCCAGGATAAATATTCCTCCATATCAAGAATGCAAGCTACATGTCTGTCAAATTTTGTAAATATTGGTTCAATGGTTGAGCAAAACATAGGTAAAGAACAAATAGAAACACTTTTGCATTTATAATATTATTAGTATGTATATTCTATAACATAGAGATGATTAGATTTTAATTTTTTTTTCTCCTTTCTTTTATAGCTGTAATTCGGTAATCTACTTTGAGACATTGGGCTGTTTGTTTATTTGGGGTTATGGTTATTTTTTTATTATTATTACTTAAATTTTCATTCTATTGCAGAATGGGCAATACCAGCAAAAAGCTGGCGGCAAAATGCACTCTCCTTACAAAAGAGGAACCCAAGTATGTGGCAGCAACCTTCCGAGCAGCAAGCAAGAACTCGGAGCGCATCCGCGAAGAGGATCTCATCGTGAGTGGCAAAGTAGACCCAGTGTCATTAGAAGTTTGTTCATTTTTTGTTCATTTTAGTTTTTAGTTCTTTTGATCTTGATTTGGTGACAACAATCCACACCTATAAAAGGTGTAAAAGTTTTGCGAGACATGTTCCTATGGCACTGTTTTTATGCCTGCATTTCTGATACTGAATTTTGTCGTAATATCTTTTAACTCATAATGGATGACTTGCTTATGTTTTCCCCAGTCCTGTTTGCTTGAGCCTACAGCGAACAGCTTTGGCACAGTTATGTTTGATAATACCCTAAAAGCAGTGGCGTGCATAGAGGGTATGCACAGGGTATGCAGATAATATAAAAAGAAGAAAATCTCCAGTACGAGTTATAAATACTTGAGGGTAGGCTTTTTATGACTCTTACAATGCCTATCCTTAAGTTTTTTACGACTCGTACTGGAGATTTTCTTTATTTTATATCATCTGCCCTCCCTCTATGCACGCCACTGCCTAGAAGTAATCATATTTATAAAATAATTTGTCACCAAATCAAGCTCTTTCATTATGTTCTATCTTTGTTTTCAAATGTTTGTTTTTTATCATAGTTCAGTTTATGAGTTTGGACAAAATACCGACTGGAAGTAGGTATTTTATAAGAAAATTTTCATTTAACACAATCATTGTATTGATTTCAGTAACTGTGATTCTTGTGTTTTGTTTTATCTTCATGTAATTTTTTTGTAACCGTTTTCACTTTCCTCTTTTTTCTCATTAAACTGTTTTGCGGTTTTTAATATATGTTAATAATATAAAAAAAGTAATAGTGTGTTGAAATACAGACCTACTGCACCTAATGTACAGTGTAAAACGAACATACCTAAAAAGCAAAGCGTACTATTCTTTATCCTTCAAAACGAAAATTCATTAATATTACGACCTATCCAATAAAAATACCAAAAATGGTCATGTAGTCAGGTTTATGCACAAGAAGTGTCAGCAAAACTGGAACTCTCTGCAAAAGTCCTATGGCCAGTACTGGATGTGTCGGTTATTATGATGATGAAAATAATATGTCATGCCTTCATCATCATACCGTTGTACAAGATTGTACGAAGATTGTACAAAGCGGCACACGCTACTGTCGCTAAATCTGGAGTTCGACGAAATACGCAATAAGCCTCGAAGAGAAGCTATTATTGGTTCCAGTAAACAAACAAACTAACTAATCGTCAAAAATGGTAAATTGTTACACAAACTATGTGTACTGTAATCACAGTAAATATGTAAGCTTTAATATATTTACTGTGCTTTAGTACAAAACTCCCTGCATATACAAAGTATGAGAACCAAAAACAAAAATTAAATAAAACAAACCAAATTATGTTGGCGCAGATTATGGTGTTATTATATCCCTATCCCTATCCCTATCCCTACTAATATTATAAATGTCAATGTAAGTTTGTTTGTTACGCTTTCACGCAAAAACTACTTACTTAACCGATCCTCATGATACTTTGTACACATATTCTTGGAAGTGTTAGAAGTAGTATAGAATACTTTTTATCCCGACATTAAGCTCTGTTCCTTTGGGAGAGGGGATGAGTGTTTGACGATTTTACACCATAACTCCGACAAATAATAACCGATTTCAATAATTATTTTTGTACTACAGAGGTTATAATTTGTTTAATTTTGCCCACACTGTGGTTAGAGATAGAGGACAGGACTCCTCAGCGGACAGCAGCAAACCCCTCATTTAAGGCTAAGCGATACAGTATACTTTAAAATTTTTAGATCTACAACTAAATTTAATGCAACATCAAAAAACAAAATTAAACGCAGACGAAGTCGCGGGCAACAGCTAGTAACATATATATCCGACGACCAAACCTAACACATTACTTATCCAGGCTTGCTTCTCATATTTTCTGTCAGAAACTTCATTCGATTGAATTTGAGGTGTTTTGCGAGAATACTTAAACTAGCCTACAAAAAAGCTTAAAACAAGTTTCTTTGAAAAGTTTTAAAGTAATGAAGGGAAAAAGGGAATTATTTAACAAAAAAACAAATAGGCGCAGTCGGTTGCCACCCACTGAACTTTAACGAAGGTAGTTGTTAACACGTTCACAATAATTGATAGTGGTACCAGTTATTCTGTTGTACACGTCTCTAAATTAAACTAAAATTGACTTTTAAAAATAAAAAAGATAGTACTATAGTCCGTCCGTATCAATTTACAACAAAAAATTAGAGTGAAGTTACATAAAGTCCCAACAAGCTGAAATTCAGTGAAATTGTTCAAAACATAATATAACTAATATAAAATATAAATATAATATAAAATAATAAACAATGGCTAGAAGTTCCCTATCATTCCCGTGTATGGAATTTTTTTTATTCAAGGTCAAAGGTCAATAAAATTAGTTTTTTGCGATTTTCAGTACCTCAGTAAAAAATTGTAGATCATAAAATTATCTATAAAAAATGTATCAATACTTTTTTCTTACGAGCCACCGTTTCTGAGATATAACGATTCAAAAAGTTATAAAAGTTGTTATCGTCATAATTTGCACACGTTAAAATATGAATATAACACGTTAATATATTGTTTTAGTATATTTTCGGTGAAAACAAGATAAACATTTGTTTTTTTGTATACTTATGTTACTTATTTCATTTGCATATAAGTAAATAATAGGTAGGTAAATAACTGAACTATCTGAAACGGTGATAGCCAAGTAAGGCATCGGCATTCCTTTCTTGTAGACCCAGTGCGAGCCCCGGCAAGCACCACTGACTTTTCGGAGTTATGTGCGTTTTTGCGGAGTTATGTGTGTAAAATGACCGGACTTGATTGATTGATTGACCTTTTTCAGGAGATACCGATTGAAATACGTACAGGCCACCTAGTATTAATTCTATCGAATTTTTTACTGAATCGTATAAATCTTTTATTTAAAGTAACATGTATTTTTTAATGAAGTAAATAATTTATTAAATTTATTAATAGTTTACTACAAGAAATGATTAAAACGATGTGTGGTGTAGCCGCAGTACAGCTTGTTCCCCATTTATATTGGTCAACATTAACCAATAGTCAATTGGTGCGAGCCGGAGTCGTAATCTAGGAATTTGTTTGCTCGTTTTGATTTACGGCACGGTAAATCGACGTAGAGGTGTAAACTTGGTTTCAAAATAGATTGCACGAACGGGAATGCAGTAATATGCTTTTAACAATGGCATTATGCGTTATTGTTTCGGTCCGCGGGTTCGGAGGCGTACTTTACTAATTTTAGTACAACCACCGCATGTATTCGCTGGCAGATTTTACTTCAGGGCCTTAAGGAAGGGCATCTGTCCTACCCTGGAAAACTCGCAGAAAATGTATGAACTGTCTTAAAAAATGTGTAGAGGTCGAGGTATCGATTATGGAGCGCTCTTAAAAATATTTCCAAAAAATCTTCAATATACAGAATTCGATCCATCATCATTCTTTTGGCGCTTTCCCTATTTAGGGTCGGCCCTCCTGGTACTTGTCCGCCATTTAATACGGTCTTGTGTCATTTCTGGTGTTAGGTCCAGAGTTTTCATGTCATTGAAAACGGTTCTACCTCTTTTGCCTTCATCTTTAGCCATTACTCGCTGTGTCATGTGGCTTTTGTCTCTACGCATTATATGCCCGTACCAGCGTAATCGGCCCTCCTGCATCTTATGCTGTACTTCCGCAACTTTAAAAGAGCCTCGGATGAACTCATTCCGAATTTTGTCCAATCTTGTAATGCCCCCAGCGCAGCATCTTCATTTCAGTAACATGTATTTTCTGTTCGTCACTCTTCCTCGTTCTCCAGCATTCGGACCCATAGAGCAGAGCCGATCGTATAGCGTATAGATCGTATAGCTCTTTTGTACACGGAGCCTTTCACTTTAATTGGCAGTTTCAGTTACAGTTTTATTATAAGTATAGACTACTTATAAAGCCAAATCATTTGCGGCTGTTTCATGTAGATGTCTTCGTGCAGTCAGAAGCAAAAAGCTGGGTACCGATGGATAGCTAATAAACTCAATGACATTTGAAAATAAACGCCTTCTATCTATTTGTAATAGATTAAGAATCCCCGCACAATAAAACCGCTCTCAAACATAACAATAGGTTTTATATTATGGCGCTGAAAATATTTATTAAATTACTGTATACTAATAAATAACATAAAATGTTTCAATATTTAAATAGACACTAGCGGACCCGCGCGACTTCGTCCGCGAATGAGTCGACTTAAAAAAGTAGTCGTATGTTGTCGCGAGCTGTTTTATAGAACTTTAAAGAAACAACAATTCCGACAATTCAGATGTACTTACTACATCATCATGTCAGAAAGAGTCATATTTTTCAGTATAAAATATTTATTAAATTACTGTATACTAATAAATAACATAAAATGTTTCAATATTTAAATAGACACTAGCGGACCCGCGCGACTTCGTCCGCGAATGAGTCGACTTAAAAAAGTAGTCGTATGTTGTCGCGGACTGTTTTATAGAACTTTAAAGAAACAACAATTCCGACAATTCAGATGTACTTACTACATCATCATGTCAGAAAGAGTCATATTTTTCAGTTTAAATTGGGACTCAAACGCCACCTTTTTGTTACTTTTCTTCCAATAAAAAAAAAAATAAGTTTATGTTTAAGTTGATTATCGATAAAACACGAATAAAATGTCATTTTCTAAAAATGAATCCTAGCTACTCGTAGTTCGATTTATCGCCCCCGAAACCCCCGTTTATGTTTACCAAATTTCATGAAAATCGTTGGAGCCGATTCCGAGATTCCAATTATATATATATACAATATATAATTGCTCGTAATAAAGATATAAGATTCTTTTTATACCATTAATGAATATTTAAATGCCATTCGTTAGTGATTATTAATTTATTTGTGTTTCTTTGACATGTGCCCATGTAAAATTAATTGTAATTTATTAACTGTATTATTATAAACCTTATTTCATAATTGTATTTAATATTATTGTAATTAATTTCCAGTACCTTAATTTTAACATGAATTAAAATTTAAATACTACTCCACACCAATTTGCATGCCAATTTGGCGTGGTACAGTTAAGATCTACATATTTTTTTCTGTAGCACCTATTTACCTGTATCAGTAAATAACTAAAATTGAATCGAATTGACATATGACATTTTGAAAGCCGGTTGGCGCAGTGGGCAGTGACCTGCTTTCCGCGTCCACGGCCGCGGGTACGATTCCCACTACTGGAAAAATGTTTGTGTTATGAACATGAGTGACTTGGTGTTTTTCTGTATATTATAAGTATTTATGTGTATTATATTCATCAAAATATTCATCAGCTATCTTAGTATCCATAACACAAGCTACGCTTACTTTGGGGCTAGATAGCGATTTGTGTATTGTCGTAGTATATTTATTTATTATTATTTATATTGCGAATAGTTGGCCTAGTCAAATATTTTTTTTAAAATTAAATTTCTTAAACGACTTCCCTCATTATTTATTAAAAAAATCGTACACCAGTTTTGAGAAAATACCCTGCAAAATAAAAAGCGTAATGGTGGCCTTGTTCACCCTGTGCCCATCTGTGGAGTGGCCAGGTATAAGCAGGTGAGTACCGATATGTTATCGATATACTCTCATCACTTATTTGTTCGTATGTTATATCAAATGAAAGCCTATTTTATTCCTTATCTTACTGAATTAGTTTGCCATTAAAAACTTGATTCAATTATGGTTGCTCAGATTTCAGGTGATCTTAAACGCGAGCGGTAAGAGTTACAGGGATCTTAGACTACTAGTGAACGCGAGTGAAGCTGCCATAAAAGCTCTAAGGCAATTTCAACAGCAATAATTCTAGTTCTTGAACGTACGGATGGTCAATTTTCACATATAAAGTTTTGCTACTCCATATATCGTAGCCGTATGTTAATAACAAATCTTACATAGGATAACATGTAAGAATTTTTATTAACATGTTCTTTCGAAATGCCGCGGTCTGAAATCTACCTCCCAAAACGCTCTGACACTGTTTGTATCCTATATCATTGTAACCCTAATGGTGTTTTAATTGGAACCTGAGAAATCAATCAAATCCACCGCGTTTAATTGTTACTGCCAGTCGCAACTGCGCTGACCGCAGTGACGTCAGCGCTGCTCGGAATTGGGAAGGATTGTTTACTCGTTTGCTGGTGATTTATATGGAACCGATTGCCGCTGAGACGATGCCATTAGGCCGTCAGAGCCAAAGTGGTTTTACACAAGCGTTGGCTAATGGGTGTTATGTTTCGGATGCTATATTCTGTGGATAGCCTTCACATTAATGTTTGAACTAACTTGCCTACACTCTATTTCTTATAACTTGTATTACAATATTATTTATAATGCAGTATACAACTATAATAATTGATTATTGCAATGACACTAGGAAGAATTTGTGATTCTAACACGTTTTTTTTGGATGTATGTTACAATTAATTGCTTGTGTGTCTTATGAATAGATAAATAAATATTATGTCAGCAGTCTTTTTAGTGCATGGTACCTATGTTTAAGAAATATTAACAACAATTGCGATAAAATAAATAAAAACAATCAGAATAAAAAGAGGTTTTCTATATGGAAGAGTGTTTTAATTATTTTCTCAACAATTTTAAAATATACTTTACACTAAAATGCAACCAAAACAATTGTTTATCTAAGAGTGTTTAACATATCATTAATTTTAATTATATGACGGGTAAGAATAAAAATTAAGCGTTGATGGCGCAGTGGGTAAAGCTTCAGCTTTCCTTTCTTGGAGACCGAGTTCGAGCCCCGGCACGAGTTCCTCGAGAACCTCAGATTTTTTGGAGTGATGGGCGTGTTTGATTTTAGCAATTTGAATATCACTTGCTTTAACGGTGAAGGAAAATTTCGTGAGGAAACCTGCATGCCTCGGAGTTCTCCTTGATGTTCTTAAGGGTGCGTATTCTCATTCTGAGAGGCTGACATGAGACCAGTATCCTTTACTTGGCCGGTATAGGGTTGATAAATAATAAATAAATATACTACGACAATATACCAGCAGGGCTAGCATGGGCAGGAGATAAAAATTATATCCCCCGATTATATCCCCTAACGAGAAATATAATTAACGTGTCCATCGCCTAAAGATCGGGAACAGGAAATAGGAGAAGATCTCCCTTTCATTTATTCTTATTCATAAAAATAAAATAAAAAACTCTATTAAAAATTTAAAAAAAAAAAACATCCACCCGCTGCTTGCGGGGCTTTTGAATGCCCAAGCAACCGGCGGTCAGGGCTCCAGAGTGAGGAACCTCCTCACAATACGCGCCGTTTCAAGGACTACTGCCTTCTGTATCCGACCCTTGATCCAACAACCAAGCGAAAGCTTCTTAAGATGTTGGTCGAAGCTTTTCGCGAGAAGACCATTGACTGAAACGACGATCGGAACAATAACGGTCGACTCAATAATTAATTATCTTCGTTTATTATTACACATATATTATTTGGATATTATTTAGACTTTTGCATCATTGCTCTGAGATTTGATAAAGCTGTGGGAGAAGATACATTTTTATCTTTTCCCCGGGGATATAATTGTCTCCTGCCCATGCTAGCCGTGCTGTGGCGTGCATAGACGGTATGCACAGGGTATGCAGATGATATGAAATGAAGCAAATCGCCAGTACGAGTTAAAAATATTTAAGGGTAGGCTTTTATAACTCTTACAATGCATATCTTTAAGTTTTTTATAACTCTTACTGGAGGTTTTCTTCATTTTATATCATCTGCCTACCCTTTGCATACCCACTATGTGCGCCTCAGCAATACACACATCTCCATCTCAAAGTAAGCGTAGTTTGTGTTATGAGTACTAAGATACTGATCAATAATTTTATTAATGATATACCTAAATACTTATAATATACATAGATAGTGAAAAACATTCATGTTCATCACACAAACATTTTCCAGGTCGTGGGAATCGTACCCACTGCCTTGGACTCCGAAAGCAGGGTCGCTGGCCACTGTGCCAATCAAAAGCCGTCAAATGATGATGATGATGTGTTGTCCAAGACACCTAAAAAGCGTGACATGACTGAATAAGGTTTTTCTTCACCGTTAAAGTAGGTGGGATTTTAAATTCCACAAATTAAAGAAAGTAAAGACCTGGCTTTTAGTGATATAAAAAAAATCAAGTCACCTGCCATTCCGACTTTAAAGCAATATACAGACACATCTATTACTATCAAACGCGTATATAATGCTAAATCACTAATGGAGGCATAAATTGGGGCCGGTGTAAACAAGCACGAATCTATCTTTGAGAACACTGTTTATTTTCTTCTTGAACAATGGTTGGAAAAATGTTTTGATATCTAATAGCGTTGGGCGTTGAAATGGGCGATTTTAGTAGCAATGTACCGTGCAATATTTATTTATTTTTTATTTATTTATTTATTTATATTCTTATTCTAACACTATCATTACAGAAAACTTAAACCTAATGCGATAGTGTAGCTTTTTTTTTTTTTTTACATAATCTTAACATTATAATATTTAATTACCTATTCGGGTAACAAACCCACATTGCGATCCTCGTGATTTCACTCAGAGCGCAACAATACAAATCACATTGCTCTGATATGACATTGAGGATGCCTGTCATTGGTGCCTCTTTTAATAAATTTGTCCGCCCAATCGGTACTTCCAGCAGTGTCGGCCGTCGCCTCCGCCTCACATACCCCTCGGGGACACACAACCTTACTTGCATTAGCACGTCCGGATTGTGCGTCCTACCTCGCATTACCTCTACAATATAAGCCACGAGTGTAAATTCCCTCCGTGCTCTCAGCTCTCTGTAACCCACCATGCCTAGTACAAATAATGTCGGATACATAAGGGGATAGAAGGGGTATACGCCATACATTCTTAAATATAAGTACCTAATAAATTTGTTTTGCACCCGCTCCAACATGAGGCTATATTTAGTTTCATTTGGGGCCCAAATTACTGCATTAGCTTCTAATTGACTCCTAACTAGTGCATTGTACAGAGCGGCGACAGCCTTCATATTGTTGAAACCACGAACCGTACGAATTTCTATATGCTTTTTTACAGCATTTCATGATATGACTACGAAACGATAGCCCAGCCACAATATGTGTTTGTCCGTCTCCTTTCTTCAATAACGTTCGACTTGCTGGCAAGAAACTTGGCATCCTCAATAAGGTCAAGCAGTACTTCACGCCTGATCAGCTTCTCACCTTGTACCAAGCTCAAGTTCGATCGTGCATGGAGTACTGTTCCCATTTATGGGATGGCTCCGCCAAGTATCAGCTTGATGCCCTGGATTCGGTGGATCGCCGTGCTAGAAGGCTTCGGTGACCTAGCCAATAAATAACTTCAGAGTTTTGAACATCGTCGCAAGGTTGCCTACTTTTCGGTATTCTATAGGATATATTTCGGAGAGTGTGCTCAAGAACTATTTGATCTAGTTCCCCCCTCGCCTTTTACCATCGAACCGCGAGGCACCGTAAGGATTGCATCCCTACGTGGTCGATATACCGCAGACGCGTACGAAGCGATTCGCATCTTCGTTTCTGATCCGCACCGCTAGGATCTGGAATGCTCTTCCAGCTTCCATTTTCCCCAGTTCCTACAATATGAGTACCTTCAAATCAAGAATAGGCATCTTCTAGACAAGCGCGCTAATCCGGTGTGATTGCAGTCAAGCGCTCGTCTATAAACATAAAAAAAAAGTGAAGGCCTCTCCGAAATTAGTACTAGCACAGAGTAGTCTGCTTTCCGTTCTACGTTAAATTCCCTAACTCGCTTCGTACGACAACCGAGGGAAGACGGGGTGGTGATAACTGTATTCTGATCTGTCGTCAACACGCGCTACATTACTTACCCATAGTATAGTATAGTATATAGCCTTAGCCAGGACTTCAACTTCACTTTCAGGGGGCGAGTTGTAAATTTGACTGCTGTATCTGACTCTATCTCTCTTTGGCACGGTAGTTTTCAAACGGATGAACCGATTTGTGTTTGTTTTTTTTTATTTGGATGCAGTGATTGTTAGACATTTTTTATCATAATCGGTTCAGCCATTTCAAGGACGTCAGCTGTTTTGATAGCTGCGACAGGGTCTACCACCCACGAGGAAACATAATCGCAGGAATTGAACAATGTTTGTCTCTCAAACTACTATCAAAAAATCTTTTGTTAAAAATCATCTGACACTATAATATAACATAACAACTGTTCGTCAAAATATTATCGTAAATATTCGAAACTATATTTAAAAATGTCTGGGCTATTAATTCGACATAAACTTTTGAAATGTTTATGAAAGCATCATTTGAAAGCATTTTTTTATACATCATAAAATAATAACCTATGAGCTGATTCGTTTGCAGATGAATTATCCAAACATTTCGTAAGTTTGACACAGAATTCCCGTCTGTAAATAAACCAATTTTTAACATAATTATAAACCTTATTTCGCCTTATTATTCTTATGTTGAACCCGCATCTCTAGGACAATCGTAGCCCGAGTGCTTGCCAATTAAGCTATGGTTCTTGAACCTACGACTTTTTAAACCATTGAAACCAAAATGCATTATACAATAGAGCTTAAAAGAATAAGGTACAATTAATATAATGGAATAACAAAATATTATGGTATATGGT
Source organism: Pararge aegeria (assembly GCF_905163445.1). Classification (NCBI taxonomy): domain Eukaryota; kingdom Metazoa; phylum Arthropoda; class Insecta; order Lepidoptera; family Nymphalidae; genus Pararge; species Pararge aegeria. The sequence goes on from NC_053180.1 coordinate 3,905,953, forward strand.
ATATGGTGGTACAAAATATACAACGTGTAAAAAAAAAACCGAAATAATACTTCACAGACTTTAGAACGACATTATGTACTGTCTCACAGATTTATCTGTGAAACCGGAAACCTAATAGTTTTTAGGTAAACCACTGCCATAGTTTTTACTGAAAGAAATCAGATACAGCTATTAAATCACATGCAAAATTAAAATCATGTGACTCCTGTCACTTCATTTATTTTTTTATTTCTTTGCGAATTGGGGTTAGCATACAGGTGTTTATAAGGTACGCGTCGCGTTACGTACGCACTATGCGCGTGTCGGTCTTTTATGTTCAATAGGGTTGTCATAAGCAAACACTTGGATTGTTTTGAATTCGTTTGTACGTATAGAAAAATAAATATGCTACTTTTGTTTTAATATTTTCACAAGGTGATTCCTCATGAAATATACTTACGCATACTTCAACATCATTTCGAGATTCGCAGTCACGTTGTATATTAAAATATGTCCCGTTTTCAGAAATTTTGGGGCCCCCAAATAGATCCACGCCTGGCGCAGTACCTCACCAACTTCCTGTTCGGTTCGGGGCCGCAGAAATCATCCTCGGTGGACTTCAATAGATTCGCGGAACTGTACGTTTATAATGTACGAGGTATGTTCTGTCCCTTTGAATTTGTTACAAATTACTATTCTTGCTGTGTTAGTGAAAATGGCGACATTTTAACATGTAGCTAAAACTGACTTGCAGACATGTCCTGAAACTGCAAAAACCTGAAACGATAAGACACAAAAAACTAGTCTGTCACGTAATTTGCCGACCTCGCCGGCGCAACGGTGAGCGCTGTGAGTTTAAGTAGGAGGTCCCGGGTTCCTTTAATTTCTGAATTTTCCTTGGTCTGGTCTGGTGGGAGGCTTTGGCCGTCCGATAAATACTTGCTAAGCGCTCAGCGATTTAGTGTTCCGGTGCGATGTCGCGTAGAAACCAATGAGGGCCGAGGGGTATGACTACCATACTCCCTAACAGGTTAAACCGGTACCATCTTAGACTGCATCATCACTTATCACCAGGTGAGGTTGCAGTCAAGTGCTAAATTGTAGTGTAATAAAGAAAAAAAATTAGAGCTCCTTTTGCACGAAACCAGTGAACGAAAAAAACATAGAAGTCGTGGTTGTAAAAAATTGTCATTCGAATGGCTCCATTGACGCACCATGAATTTAATGCCAAAATACATGATTGGTTCAACTATATTTCACACAGCGCGGCAGCTGCCGCGATTGGCGGGCACGGCCTGCATTGTGACAAGCGACTTAAACGTATGCGCGACACATTTCATAAGCCACTCCCACCGAGGCTATGTTTTCATTAGGGACTAGTTTTGAGCAGTAGTTGTTTCTAAATTTTAGTTTACTGCAGGGAACTTAGCTTAGGCCATATGTCGCCTTTTTATTAGCACTGCTGATTCAGTGGCGTGCATGTAACTTTTGACCAGGGTATGCATATAGCAGTAAGATGGGATAAAATGGTTAATGCTATACGAGATAGATTAAAAAGTAGGCAACGCTTTTGCGCATGTATGAAGTGCACGGCACTGTGCCGATTAGCAGTTATTGCATACGAAATCTATGTGCAAGGTCATCATGGCTCATAGAATTTATATGTGAGCATCATATTTACCCACCCATTTCAGGGCACTCACAAGGCATTCACTCCATTTAGCAGATGACAGTAATTATTTCACCTCTAATGTTTTAACGTTTACCATAAAATGAGTAAAATGGGAAAAGTTGGTGAGCTAGCAACATTACGCAGGTGTCAAGTGAGACATGCGCGGGGCGTTTTCACTGTTTTTGGACACAATGCACTGCATGTAATAATGGCTGAAAGCTGTATTTTATGTATGTGTATGTATGATCTTAACTCAGTGAGCCTATGGTTCTCCACTTATTTTCTGGTATATTGTTCGTATATATATAAAATATATATATATATATAAAAGATTTTCCATGAACAGCAAAAAAGTTAAATGTTTACTATTCATTTTTAGGTACCGTAGAAGAAAGAATGATAGTCATATACAACTGTCTCGGTATGGATTATAACGAAGATGTGGAACTGCCCTATCAACTGTTAAAAGAGGTGAGCGCCCCCATTTAAAAGTCACTAGCCCGCTTATTGACGAACCAGCCATAACGTCGGAACAGTTACTCGACCCAGAAAGCAGGCTCGCTGCCCACTGCGCCAATCGGCCACCTTTGAGAACATGATGGAGAACTCTCAGGCATGCAGGTTTCCTCACCGTTTAAGCAAGTGATATTTTAATTCCTAAACAACGCGCATTACTTAGAAAAGTTAGAGTTGCGTGCTGAAAATTCATTATTGCCTAAACTCTATAATATCTATTCCAGTATTGCGAGAGCATAGTATCGACATACATAAAGATGGTCAAGTCATCATCGTCCAAACGCGTCAGGTCGTGGCAGGACAAGGGATTCAGAGCCAATGCATCCAATGTCCAGGCCCTAGGAGAAGCGGTCGCGGCGTCTGTCGGTGGGGACCTCGACTCACCGCAGCATCATTGCACTGCTGCACAGCTTTCAAAATGGTAAGCATTGGTACTGTTTAGAGTTAAATAAATATACTAAAAGTAAATAAATAAATATGAATAATAAATAAATATATTACGACAATGTACACATCACCATCTAGCCCCAAAGTAAGCGTAGCTTGTGTTATGGGTACTAAGATAACTGTTGAATATTTTTTATAAATAATATACATAAATACTTAGAATATACATACGAGTATAAACACCCAGACACTGAAAAACATTCATGCTCATCACACGAACATTTTCCAGTTGTGGGAATCGAACCCACGGCCTTGGAATCAGAAAGCAGGATCGCTGCAAACTGCGCCAATCGGCCGTCGCAAATATGGTGAAAACAATGGAAAATATTTTTTTATTAAAAAAAATTAAAGAAAGAAGGAAAAATCGTCTTTATTGTCACGCATTAGTGTAAAATGTTACATTTGTGTCATAAATTTGTTAAAGTATAAAAAAAAAATGTGTGACAAAGGAGCTGGCTCAGTATAGCTGCATACTAAAAAGCGCAGCACTAGTTTTCAGCCCTCTTATCTTCGTCGTCACTGAATCCTCGCGACTAAACAATAACAAAATAATCATAAAAAAGGACAATAACATAGAATATAATATATAAACAAAAACAAACAATATGGTAGTGGAATCACCTTTTAGGGGTACCCTATGCCCCTAAATTGAATTCTGCGTGGCCGATTGGCGCAGTGGGCAGCTAGTTCGATTCCTAAAAGTAGACAATGTTTGTGTGAAGAACATGAATGTTTTTCAGTGTCTGGGTGTACCTTATGAATATTATAAAAGTGTGGATGTTTGTTACTCAATCACGCAAAAATGGCTGAACGGATGCGGATAACATTTTGCATGCGTGTAGCCTTTGACATGGAAAAGAACATAGGCTACTTTTTATCCCGATTCCTTAAGTAATTCCCGAGCTAAGACGCGGGAAGACAGCTTTGGTATGCATGTAGCCTATGCTATTAAAAAGGACATGTACTTTTTATACAGATCTTTAAAATAGTTCCCGTGGGTTCGTTAACGAGCGAGCAGAAGCTAGTATATTATAAGTATTTACATAATCATTCATATAATTTTTCATCGGTTATCTTAGTACCCATAACACAAGCTACGCTTACTTTGGGTCTAGATGGCGATGTTTGTATTGTCGTAGTATATTTATTTATTTATTAATCTTGCCAGATCGCTAAGTCGATAAATTTGCCCACTATCGGGCCAGCGAGTCAGTAGCAACTGTTAGAACCCCAACTTATGATTGTAGGTTACAAACCAACATTCTTCTGAAGCAACTGGCAGAGCTAGTGTACGTGAATCTCTACGGGATCAACAAGAAGGCTGGGGATGAAAGCCCCACGCCTCTACCACCAGCTGCACCATCCTTGCTGCCGGCATCTGATGGTGAGAGGATCTTTATGATGGCACATTACCTTACCCAAGGATCTATTGGAGATACAGGGAATCTGTATAATTAAATATATACTTTTAAAATCAGTGTTCGAGGATATATGTATATCAATGGATATATTTATTGATATATGTAAGATTTATATCCGATAAGTATCAAATATATCAATGGATATATATCGGATATCCCATATATTATATATCAAACGGCTAATAAGATTTTATAAAAAAAATCCTTTTTTTATAATATATTTTTGAGTTTTTATACATAAAGATTTTATGTTTCTTTACTTGCTTTTGCCTCATATAAAAGATGATTTTAAGTTATTTAGTTAATTTTGCTTGATCTAAAAGAATCTTATAAGTTTTTTAGTTGATTGCATAGATTCGTATACAAAAGGTTAACAGTGTCATGAAGTGTCATTTTTCATTCAGTTAAGCTTTAAATGAGGAGTTTGATGCTGTCTGCTAAAGACGTCTCTGATAAAATAACCTTTCCAGTGCAAAAAGAACTATTAAAATCGATTAGATTTTGACGGATGGTACAAATTCGACCGATTTTGGAAAATTTCATCCCCCTTCCCATGAAACTGTGCTGAATTTCGGGTTAAAAAGTATCCTAACTCGTAGTAACTGAAATAATGCCAAGTTTCACTTGAATTCATTCAGTTCCGCCGTGATGAGCGGTCCACATACAGACAGACAGAGAGACAGACACAAAAAAATTTCTTCTACTAATAGGTCCTAATAGGTCATATTAGGGGTATGGAAATTTTTCAGTCTATTAGTTATAGTTAACCCTGTCAATAATGTCGCGTAAATACCGATTAGTGTTAAATCGGTATTTACGCGACATCATAACGGAACGCTAAATAACGGAACGCTAAATAACTTTTTATTAAAAACTTGGTCTCAGGTCTAGAAGCGATGCCAGACTATCCGGCCTTCATCGACCTGTCTCACATCGTGTGGATAAACAGCCATTTGCCGCAGAAGTATCAGCACAAGTGGCGGTTCCTCTTCTCCACCAATATCCATGGGGAGTCCTTCTCCACAATGACTGGTAAATATTGTTATAATTTTTTATTAGTGTTTTTACCTACACTTGGAGGAATTATCAATTTTTATAAATTCAAAATGCATATAAAAATTTTCGGAACCGACAGGATTTGATTCATTTTAACTCCATTTTTAGTCGTAGTAGAAGTTTTTGTTTCATAGCTCGTCCGGGAAATTACTAACGCCATTCTTATTTCTGCTGCCGTGCATCACTTTTGTGTTCCAGTCAGAAGTGTGTGGTTGACAGTGAAGGTACAGGCACATTAGCATTTTGCATGCCCTGCAAAGTGTTTAAAGTCCACATGCTTGGTACGTGAATTACAACAATTAAAAAAATCCTTCATCAACATAACACTGCATCTTTCGATTCTAAGTTCTATGAAAATAGTAATCGATATTCGAATACGGTCATTAACGATTAAATATCACCTCAACTCTACTGTGAGGCGGTCCGAGATATACCTTTCTGCATCCGAAAAATCGTCTCGGACCTTTTCCCTATGGGAAAGAATAAAGAAAAATATAAGAAGACGGTCCGATTTAAGTAAAGTCTTTGTACTCTATATTTACGTAGCTTAAAATATCATTTATTTTAATTAAAATAAAATAAGTTAGTGAATTAAGTTAAGAAATGTTTTAGTAAAAATAAAATTACAAGTTTTCCGAAACCTTTGTTAAATGGCGCACATGTGGATAATTGTGCTTGTTTTATTACTAGGTATTTAAGTTTCCTTTTCGTGTTTTTTTTTGTAATATTAGGATTTTAATAAAAGGCATTTCAGATATTACTGGATAAAATTTGATGTCGTGATAGTTGACCGAAACATCAATCGTCATAATTATATCTGGATTGTTGTATTACTTGGAGAGAATAAATTTTATTTTTGGGACCAAAATCGAGATGGTTGCTGAAGGTGAACAATCAAGATTGGTTAAACATTTCATCATCATCATCATCATATGAACTCATTATGCCCACTACAGGGCATGGATCTCCTCCCATAATGAAAACGCTTGCTTAAACCTTTAATATAATTTAATTAATGTACAAAAGAAGACCTACGCTCAATAAAATTTAAGACCGTCTTCTTAGACCAAACTTATTTATAAATAAATTAACAAATTCTTTCAGGTCGAATCCTAGACCAAGGTCCCTCTGTAGTTATTCTCGAGGATTCCTCCGGGTACATATTTGGGGGATTCGCCACTGCGGCATGGGCCTTCGGGCCGAACTTCACGGGCACCGACGAGGCCTTCCTGTTTACGTGCGCGCCAAAAATGAGGATGTACCCCGCGACCAACTATAACGACCATTATCAGTATTTGAATCACCACACGAAGACGCTGCCCAATGGAATGGTATGTTAGTGCTACCTACAACGGAGATTGTATTTGAGGTGCGTTTATGCGTGCGTGCTTGCATAAGTGTGTACGTACATGAGTGCGTGCGTTCGTGCGTTCATGGGTGCGTGCTTGCAATGAGTACGTGCGTGTTTGCGTGCGCATGTGCATGCTTGTATATTGGATTGATGGATTAAGGGATTTGAGTGTGTGTGTATTTTTATGAAGTTATAATACAGGCAATATTTTTTATGATGGTGGATTCAATAGCAAATGATTTTTTTACAAAAAATAAATGTTATTAATTGGGAAACTTTAAGCTGGAGTCTTTAATAAAAAATCATCGCACTCTTGAAAATTCTATAAGTTTAACAGTAAATTAATCTTTCACCAGCTAATGGGAGGACAGTTCCAATTCGGTGGCATTTGGGTGAACGCGGAACCCTTCGGTGAGGGTTCCTCAGCGGAATCTTGCAGCACCTTCCGAGGGTAATTATGTTAATTTTAATCAAACATACTTACTTATAAATGCGAAAGAGTGTTTGTTTGTTTGTCCAAACCTTAACGCCCTGACTAAGCAACAGTTAACTATATACATCTTTACTTTATTTTTGGCATAAAATTAGTTTAAGGGAAGCATAGTATCATAGGCTACTTTTTATTCCCTGAAAACAAACGGTCCCTAAAAGGTTTCGTAAAAAACCATAAAAAACGCTGACGAACTACGCGGGCAAAAGCTATTGGTTTTATAATGTTAATTATTACACTTTATTTAGGTACCGTCGCCTGAGCAAAGAACCGTCATTCCGAATTCGTAGTCTGGAAGTTTGGGGAGTTGGTGACAAGCCAACATTAGATAAAGATGAGGTAAGATAACACTACTAAACTTATGTATGCCTGGTACTTTCGACAGAATTATTATGACCTTTTAGAATAAATTTTTTGAGGACCTACCTAGCGCAGTGGTGAGTGCTGTGGTCTTATGAGTGAAGGTTCCGGGTTCGAACCTCGGCTGATGCAATTTGTAAATTTTTAATATCTGTTTTTACTCTGGTTTTGCCTGGCGGGGGAAGTCGTTGCTACTTCCGTACAGACAAGAAAGATGCCGCGTAGAATTCCGTTTAGGGATTCATTATAACTGCTTTGAATTTTACAGATTAATCGACTATCATCTAAGACTGATATTGCAGTTTTTTAAGTTTATTGCAAAACAAAGTACAAAAAGCGAACAGAGTGCTAAGAATTCTTTGAGCTTTCTAGATAATCACATTTTAGCTATCTCCAACCTCCTTAAAAACCCAAATCCGTATCAATAAACCAATATCGAGCTAAGAACAGGTTCTCAAGTTCTAGTAAATGTATTGACACATACTTGTTCACCTTTTCATAGTTGAATATCGGTTTATTAATAAGTAGTACCTAACTCCTAACGCTAAATTTCTTATATCCCTTATATCCTGGAGCCTTATTAATAAACGAGGCATAACGTCGGAATAGCCACGCAGTGTTCTGACTTCAATTAATGTTACCTTTAAAATGTCAGAACGTGACAAAACACTATATAACTTCTTCAACGCTAAACTTCGTTTATTAATAAAGTGGCTTAGGGCCTTATTAATAAACGTGGCATAACGTTGTCATAGTTCGTAGTATTCTATCAAACTTTAACTGACAGTATCTTTTAAATCCGAGCGTGGAAAGGACTACATATCTATTCCGACGTTATGCCAGTTTATTAATAATGCCCCTAGAATTCCTTAAATCCTAATTCCCTCCTTCAAGCTGCAGCGGCCAAGCGTATCACAGCGCAGTAGCGTGTTCGACACTTGCAAGTCGGAACGCAACTTTCTCCAGCTGTTGGGTAAAGAGCCGGCTAGCGTTGGATTGAGAGACGATTCCGATTTATAACTCCCTGGTACTTTGAACTTCATTTTTGTTAGTACTTCATGGCCCAGTGAAGCCCGCCAACCTGCATTGGAGCAGCGTGGTGGGTCAATACAACTATGTCTAAATCTCTCGTATAAATTAGGAGGTCTGGGCCCACCTGTGGGACTGGCTGCGGATAATGATGATGACCCAGTAAACTACTTGTACAAAATATATTTTTATAAAACTTTTAGTTAAAAACATGCCGTGTGGCGTCGGCAACAGCCTATTAGCACCCCACTCTTCCTGCGGGTTGTAGCGCACTCTGTGCTACTACCACCATCTTATGCCCAGTCACCAAGAACCCGTCTGCCCACGATTATGGACTGATATAGTAGATTAATTGTTTAAAAATAAAAAATATGAAAATAAAGCTTAATTAGCTATACTCCGCGAACAGCAGGTGTAATCTGTAATCTATAATTTCTTCAATCCGTATACTTCCACACGAAACAGATCCTCGGCAATGTACCCTCTATGCACGTTTCGCTCCTTACGACTTTACAATGAATAATTTTTAAGAGATTGTAAAGTCAACATTTCCTTCTATACAATATTTAAAAAAATATATATTCTTATCATACCCTTTTCAGTGTTTTTGCAGGACACGCACAGCAATTAATTCCTATATAATACTATGTATAGTATAAATATATAATATTATATACTAGCGGACCTGCGCGACTTCGTCCGCGAATAAGTCTACTTAAAAAAAATAGTTGTATGTCCAATATAAATGATTCCGAGATTCCAAATACAAATGAATCCTAGCTTGATCAATTTATCGCCCCCGAATACTAAATTACATGAAAATCGTTGGAGCCGATTCCGAGATTCCATTTACATATATACAAGAATTGTTTGTTTAAAGATATAAGAAATATGTTAAATAATATATTTCAAAATAATATATTTTGATAGGTTTATCAAAATATATTATTTTTGACCAGTTTTTCTGGTCTGGTCTTTTGGGAGGCTTCGGCCGCGGCTAGTTACCATCCTACCAACAAAAACATGCCGCTAAGCGATTTAGCGTTCCGGTACGATGTCGCGTCGAAACCGTTTCGGGGTATGAGTTTTAACATAACTGCTATACCCCTAACAGGTTAGCCCGTTACCATCTTAGATTGCATCATCACTTACCAGCTGGTGAGATTGCGTTAAAGGGTTAACCGGCGTGATAAAAAAGCGTAAATGTAATGAATATTATATAATGACAATGTGAGATGGTGATAGCAAAAAAAAACACCCAGCTAAGTTTGTTGTGGGCTTCTTAGACCATGACGCGTTTGGAATCCTCGTAGCTTTAGTTTTAAGTTTACGAATATGGTTATCGCCATCATCTCACTCTCACACATTTCTCATGTAATATACGCATCAAAAGTGCCATCTATGGGCCTACTTGCATTAAGATATTTTTGACTTTGTTTTTTGACGCCATGTTAAAAATAAGCCACCAGAGGTCACGGGAAGATTGTTTTTGTCATGGGCTTCATTAAGTTTTTTTTTATTATTTATGTACAGGATGAACGGGATATGAGTATTCTGGACACGAACCCCGAAGCCAAAGCCATTCTGGACATGGCGGGCCGCACCCGACACAGCGAGGGCCTCCGGGAAGATCCGCCTCTGTGAATGCGTAAGGTTTTTTTATTTACTACTACTATTTTATTACTACCACAGCACTTTAAATAAATAAATAAATAGATATACTACGACCAATACACACATCGCCATCTAGACCCAAAGTAAGCGTAGCTTGTGTTATGGGTACTAAGATAGCTGTTAAATATTTTTATGAATATAATACACATCAATACTTATAATATACAGATTAACACCCAGACACTGAAAAACAATCATGTTCATCACACAAAAAATTTCCAGTTGTGGGAATCGAACCCGCGGCCTAAGACTCAGAAAGCAGGGTCGCTGCCAACTGCGCCAGTCGGCCGTGAAATAAAAAAATAGCGAGAGTACATTTATCTTGTGACTAGCGGTCCCTCACGACGTCGTCCGAGTATAAGTCTATTATGAAAATTAAGCCTAATTTGCTATACTCCGCGAAAAGCAGGAGAATCTGTATAGTTTAATTTATAATTTCTTTACACCTTATACTCCACATGAAACAGATCTTCGGCAATGTACCCTCTACGCGCGTTTCGCTCCGAAACCGGAGCATCCTCAGGAGATGTTGACTTTACAATGAATAATTGTTAAGACCCTAAAAGAACTACCCTAAAAGACAGATATATGCTGACGTGGACTTTTCTTTTAGAACTTTTAACGACTTTGTAATAGGTACATGATTTTATAGAAACTTTAACCGTTTACGTAGCGCACGCAGCGGAATCTCTCGAAAAGAAAAAAAATCCCAGTTTTAAACATTCTTCATTGTTGCTATTTTCCTATTGGTCGTAGCGTGATGATATACAGCCTTCCTCGATAAATGAGCTATCGAACTCTGAAATAATTTTTCAAATCGGACCAGTAGTTTCTGAGATCATCGCGTTCAAGTAAACAAACAAACAAATAAACTCTTCAGCTTTATATATTAGTTTAATAGGATAACGACTAAGACACCAGAGCTTTGCATCTTCTGAATCTCATACAAGACTAAAGTGTATCAGATATGTACCCGTGTTTATATCAAACTGCCCACCGATACAATGTCTTGATGACAAACTTGAAAGACTTTAGAATTTGTGCATTCGCTTTACCTTCGGATTGCGCAAATTCGATCACGTTTCTGATTTTCGTCGATTAAAGTGGCTGCCAATTCGTTTTCGCTGGAATGTGCATATTTTAACTGTCCTTTACAACATCCTTTATAATTATTCTTCTCCTGGTTATTTGTGTGAGCGTATAAAGCTATGTCTTCCGCCTACCTTGCGGTCTTGCGTGCCAAAAATCCTCTTGATGTCCCTTCATGTAATACTATTTTCTTCCAGAAATGTTTCTCCGTCCAGGCTACATACCTTTGGAACTTACTATCAGAACTGTTGAGTTAAATAAGGCTAAGTACTAAATATTTGTCAACTTACACGTCTTCTTTCATACTTCCAGCTAACACGCATACAAACATTCTTCTATCATACATACCCAACGCACACAAGCATAGCCATCCCAATTAAATAATGTGAAATACTAATAACGAGTCGCAATTAAACCTTTACAAAGTGCATACGTATTTTCTTTGAATCTATCCACAACCTGCGAGCACAAACGAACCTTATACTCTGGTACTCCCTTTTAGTAAAACGAAGTTCTTCAGTAATTCTTTCACCTTTAAAGCAGTTATGCTCTGGAACAATCTGCCTGCTGAAATCCGTGGAAGTAGTTCCCTTCCGATATTTAAGAGTCGTCTGAAGGACTACTACCTCTCTTTGAGTGATGAAATTTGAAGTAGATTCTTTATATTCTTTTTTTTTTTTTTAACTGTGTGTTAAAATCTACTTATATATATTATGTTTGTTATATATTTATATATATTATGTATATTTTCTATTTATATATCATGTAGGTATATTTTATATATTACGTATATTTATTTAAATTATATATGTATTTGTATCTTTACATTTTGGTATTTATGTATATCTATCAACACTCTTGGCACTATCCCGTTCTCTTGCTGTAAGTCCTATCTACAAAGGTTGCCTGTAAGAGATTGCTTGCAGCAATAAGGCCGCCTTTGCATGTCTACATTGTGTACTGTATACTCCTTACTGTTTCTTTTCCTGTATGTTATACGTGCAATAAACTTTTTCTTCTTCTTCTTCTTCTTCTTATTATAAACAACAAGAACATATTAGACACTGCCGATCATTGCACTCTTTTAAACACTATGTAAAGCAGTCATTATCTATCGTTGTCATAGAATATTTATCACTATTTACTTATTATAGATATATATAAATATTTATTATATTATTTTTATGTATTTTGTATATATAGTATCTTCAAATTTTATTGTATAAGTATGTAGATTTTCTTTATTATTTAGATATAATGACCTTTATTAGACCTAAACCACAATTAAATCATCTTACTCACATCCTGGGGTAGCTGGAAGAGATATAGAGATAAGCTATCCTTTGTACACTTCATGTATCTTATGTTCACAATCACAATTTATAGTACATAAATAATGTCATGAAAATTGGCTGCGAATCAAACATCATTTTAATTGTTTCTTGAAAACTATTTATTGATTAAATGGGAATTAAGTACATCTATGTGCTTTACACACAATTTTTTCTCACTTGTCAGTGAATGTTAAACATCTTTTCCTTATTTTTAGTGTAAAGATTTTTTTTTAATATAAAAAAAATTAATTGTGATAAAATCAACAAAAAAAAACAAAATAAAAAGATATTTTCCATACGTGCGTTTTTAATTATTTTCTCAAAATAAACTTTACAATAAAAAGTGACCAAAATATTGTTTACATTATAAGACAGGTAAGAAAAAGCAGACTTAAATATAAAGGTTTTTCTTTTCTTTTTCAGGTAAAATCGTAAAGTATGCGGGATTAAAAAAAAATACATCTATGTGCATACAACGTCTTCTCTTTCAAATATGACTAGTTATTAAAAAAAAATACAAAACCCGTGCAATTAAAGAAAAGATTTATAAGAGGCGGTTTCGTGCTATTTAAATGGGGCTGACTGAAAACCAGTGCTGCGTTTTTGACGTTACAACGTCTTATAATTCGATGGAGCCGGCTGCACGCACGAAAAAACATGACGTATGCGGCGTTACCTCGCTCTGAGGCGTTCCATTCAAGGCTTGAAGTGCAAGCGAGAGCGCGGAACGAGCGACAAAGAGGCACAGTCGGTCTCCGCGTTCGACATCTGTCTCTCTCCTACTTGAGTGAGCGATGCGTCCGCGTAATGTATTATTGTATAGAAGCTGTCCAGCTTCGTCTTTCTTTCTTTCTATTTCTTTTCTTTAATGGCGCGGGTTATTCCTACTTAGTTGTCGAAGATATTTATTTAAATTGATTATTAAATTTTATACAAGTGACTTTACATTATATTATATAGTAATTTATGTAGTGGTTAATGTATTTATATCTCTAGTAGAGTCCAAATGTATTTATTTCTTATGTTGTGAAAAAAAACGTGTAGAAATTGAAGCTTGATAACACTGACCATTAATCTGGGATCGATTGAGCTTTTTTTTTTATTACAAGTTAGCCCTTGACTGCAATCTCACCTAGTAAGTGATGATGCAATCTAAGATGGTAGCGGGTTACCCTGTTAGGGAGTATGGTAGTCACCCGAATTGGTGTCTACGCGACACCACACCGGAACACTAAATCGCTTAGCGGCACGTCTTTGCCGGAAGGGTGGTAACTGCCACGGCCAAAACCACCACACAAGAACAGAGTATACTCTGACTTTGGTCAGACATAAGAAACAGTTAAAACGAGACAGTTATATTGTGTCTGACATGCGGTTTATGGTTATTGCACAAACATAAACCGGTATCATGTGACTCATCGGGGCATGTACCTTTTTTATCAGTCTGTCTCACTCGCACTCATAGCGCTAAGGACATCGGTAAATTCTGTAACAGTACGTTAACACCAATGTTATAATACTGTTTCAAGCAACGGTAGTAAGGTCCTAGTAAAAAGGTACTCTTCCAAATATTTAGTTATAAGTATTTAAAACAAATGAATCATGCAGCATTTGTTTATAATCAGCTTTGCGCTCCAAACAATGGACTAAAAAAAAACATAGTAGTATTTAAATTTTTAGAAGTTCTTTTCCGCAAAGAAAGCAATGAAAGAGATGACACTCCTTTTTGACCTGTCGAGATATCTGTACAACCGAATCGGATAACGGATTTACTGGCAAATAACATCAAGAGGTTGTTTTCGTGTTTTTAAAATCCTATGATTTTGTAATGGATTAAAAAAAAAACACATAGTAGTATTTAAATTTAGAGAAGTTTTTAAAAGATATTATTAAAATAAGATCATTGAGTGTATATAGAAAATGGTGCTATTCTTTTCCGCAAAGAAAGCAATGAAAGAGATGACACTACTTTTTGACCTGTCGAGATCAGTGAGAACAACCGAATCGGATAACGGATTTACTGGCAAGTAACATCAAGAGGTTATTTTCTCATACCGCTAAGGACATCGGTAAATTGACAATCAATTTCAGGAGCTTATACTGGACTAAAGGCCGCTCGCAGCAGGATTACGGTATAAGTTTATGCCGATAAGGTGGTAGCTTGAGAATGATAGCGTTATCACAGAATTAAGAGCATACAGAATCCGTGTACACGTTATATTGGAGCATCAAAAACCACTCACAGTAGTTATTTTACCTCTAATGTTCTAAACTTTTACCATAAATAAGGAAATTGGGAATAGTTTGGGAGCTAGCAACATTCCGCAGCTGTGAAGTGATACGTGCTCGGTACCTTTTCTCTATTTTTGGACACTATTTTGGATTATGCAATAATGGCTGAATGAGGAATCTGTATGTTCTTAAATATTCTAAATTCTGTGGGCGTTATACTTGAAAAGTTTTTTTTCACAACTCAAGGTCATAGTTCGGGCTGAAACCCTATTATATTTTTCTAGCGGACAACCGACTGACTAGACTGCATTATTGTCGACCGCAAAGTGCGTGTGATCTAACTATATCAAACCAAAATGTAAGTGCCAAGAATTTATGAGCCTTATATTATATGTATTTTGTAATTAATATGTAAGTAACAAATAATGTTAACTTGATTCACGCACAAATTTTAATGTCGCCACATTCCCATAATAATTAATTATTAAATAATATCTGTCGGTTCAGAAACCAGGGCAGAAGGAATTTAAAGCAACACAACCGCACTGTATGAATAGTTTTCAAGAGGATCGTCGATAAAACTGGGGCTTTACTTCCATAGCTTAAAACAATATTATCTTAAAGTGACAGTTTATTTGATATACCTTTACGTCCACAATATAAGAATTATAATTCTGTAACACTACGTTAACACTAATGTTATAATACTGTTTCAAGCAACGGTAGTAAGGCCCTAGTATAAAGGTACTCTTCCAAATATTTAGATATAAGTATTAAAAACAAATGAATCACGCAGCATTTGTTTATAATCAGCTTTGCGCTCCAAACAATGGACTAAAAAAAAACATAGTAGTATTTAAATTTTTAGAAGTTCTTTTCCGCAAAGAAAGCAATGAAAGAGATGACACTCCTTTTTGACCTGTCGAGATTTCTGTACAACCGAATCGGATAACGGATTTACTAGCAAATAACATCAAGAGGTTGTTTTCGTGTTTTTAAAATCCTATGATTTTAAATTGTGCTTATTACCGGATAAAATATAATGTCAGTTTTTATCGATACCTATTTATTTTATTTAGTGCGCATGATGTGTTTCCACTGTGAGTTATACAAAATGTAAATATTTATTTTATTGTGAAGTGCTCTTGTGTATTTGTATTATATGATTTTCGAAGTTTGCTATCTCGTAACGCCTGTTTCTATCCAATACGTTGCGTCAGTCTTTTCGAATAAAATTGGGATCCATTTTTGGCATGTACTTAACTTCAGATTCATGTTATGTATATATATTAAGTAAAACAGAAAATTAATTATTTTTGAATTGTACAATGATATTTAAATATTCAGTTGTTTGCTGTGAATTATAAAATAATTATAAATTATTGTAAATAAATGTATTTAAATGATGAAAAGTAGTTTTTATTGTAGTAGTCACCTTCACGCCATTCACTGCTGGACATGGTCTTTTGTTCCTTGGGTCCTGCGGCTTCCTGTGACTCGTTTGATGTCCTCGTCCTCGTTTGATCTCTCTACCTAACCAGGGGTTTACCAACGTTACGTTAACCGGTGCGAGGTCTCCATTCCAGCACCTTGAGACTCCAAGCTATGTGCCCGCCCTATTTCTTACGTCGATAACTCTGGTTCTTTTACGGAGCCCCACATTCCTGATTCTATAATGTAGAGCTAAGCGACTGAGCCTTATTGGAACCCATACTTTGCGACCACATTTCGGAGCCATAAGTCAACAATGTCAACACGAATGGCAACGCACACTGATGTAAGTTAATTATATATCCTACAAATTAAAATGATGAAGGTAGATATATCTCTGATTATGCAATTAAATAAAACAAAAAATACCGTTCAACAATTTAATTGATATAACTGAAATACTTATATAGTTCAATCTTATTTCTACAGACAATGAATACCTAAACCATTTCTAAGAAGTAACTACAAGTTAAACATATAACTGCCTGTCTCCGCATCACCTTTTAAGCTATTTATTTATTTATTTTTACATCCTTACTAACAGTAAGGCAGGGCCATTTACACTAATATAAGAAACTAATAACTAATACTAATATAACGTGAATACTAAAAAAAGTGAATGAAAGATGTCATTGAACACTATACAAGACATGATATTAATATAGTGTACTGTGACAGTACATGGAATAGATACCATTGAGCATTGCTGTCTAAGAGCGCACTGAATGACGATAATGAACGCGGTATAGGTGCCATGCATAGATTTAAAAACGTACAGAACCCTCAGTCAGCCATCATGCAAAACGGAGAAAACGCCCCGCGCACGTCTGAGTTCACCGCCCGCGAAATTTTGCTACCTCACAAGCTTTTTCTTATTTTCACATTTTAAGGTAAACGGTTAGAACATTAACATAACATTAAGTAAAATGATTACTGCCAACTGCTAAATGGAATAAAATGACTAACCGGTTGTTCAAGTAACACTACTAATGTGGAGTGGTTAAAATGTTATGTTAATGTCAATATTAGTCGTGTACACGTTTTCTGTATGCTCTTAATTCTGTGGTGCTTTGCTTTGTGTAACAATGCTACAAGAAGGGACCACGAACAATTAAATATATATATATAAATGCAAGGTGTTTGCGCTTAAAAATAATTATGCCTGATAGAATATAATGATATGCATAGTTTTTGGATTTTATTTCACCATGAAATGCTTATTTAGTGGAACTAGATACAGTCCGATTCAAACTTTATGACTTCTCGAACTTCGTGCGTTTCGATGCGCAGAACTCATTATTTGTTATCAGCCAATCAACGGGACGGTACAGTTGACTGTGCAAAACTACACTTGTAGCTAACATCCGCGATGACAAAAAGTTTGAATCGAGCTGTGTTCAAGTTACAGGTACAGTTTACATAATACCTTCATCTTAAAAGTAGTAGGTGCAATAGTCTGTCTTTATCTATCCCACCACACCAGTTAATTTGTCCCAACATCGGTCCACATACACCCACCTTCATATCAATTTGTTCTTACATGGTTTCCTAGTTCCTACGACTTCTAATAATTACTTGGTGACTGCGATAATTGCTATGGATTACTTAGAATACTATAGCGGTTTCCTCGTGAAACTAATAATTTGTTTCTATTTAAGTAGGACTACGATGCCCAGTTCATTATCCTATCTTTATTATATCTGTGGATGGACAGATATTTAATAACTACTATCTTTTTTATTACTCATGCGGGATAAGTAGTATCTTAGTACTCGCTGTTGGGGTTGAAAAAGAGCTGTTTGCCCATTTTAAAATGACGCGTGAGTTTTTTCGTAAATGAAACTGTTATTTGAGTGCGACAAGTTTACTTGGCGCACGCCACGTATTACTATTGTTTTTTTCAAATTGTTCAAATGTGAAAATTTATTTGCACGAAAGTAAAAATAATTAATTAATATTGAGCTGTTTAATTCTACGCATTGATTGTTCCAAATTAATTTATTATATTTTGTTAATTAATATTAATTAATTTGTATTTATTGTTTGAAGTATATTTGTTTTTTTTTTTAAACTTTTCATCCGTTTCTTGGGATTTTGTGCCCACATATATCTCCGCATTTGTAATAAAAAATAGTATCTGCAACCTGTGCGATGTTGTCGATTGCCCCTCCTCGCTGGACAATCGACAACATCGCACTTATTGCACAATATACTATTTTAACAATATCACTTTATGTCACATTTGACACATGTCAAAGTAATAATACCCGGGGAGCAGAGAAGTTTAATTGGAAAATTTTATTAACTTCTTCTTTTCGTAGTGCCATAACTGCAACATGTATGATGTACCTTGCCAGTGTCATGTAGCTGAATTATATTAACGTGTCGCAAAAATTGGTCTTGACGTCTGCGGACTCAAGAGCTGGCGCTTATTTAGCCCAACGGCTAAGTCTAGCGATTCAAAGGGGGCAATAGCGCCAAAATTTTGGGTACCATGTCCATAAGTGAACGGGCATAAGACGGCTTATATTTTTTGTAAATATTAACTGACTCTATTGTTTACTAACATCTTGATATAATACCTACTATCCTTTTTAACAATATCACCTTATGTCACATTTGACACATGTCAAAGTAATAATATCTATAGAGCATAGAAGTTTAATTGGACAATTAGGTAATTAAAGTTAATAATAATTTACATTTATCCCCAACATCAACCTGTTTATTTGTCCCAATATCACTTGTCAGCACTGACCCTGTAATATCTGCGGTCTTCTTTCTCATAGACAAATCTATTGGGCTGTCCTCCCATTTCTGGTCATTTTCAGTTTTAGTCGACCCATTGTGGCATATGAATCCGTAGAGTGGAACTGTTGGTGCCTCGGCGCTGTTTGTATTAGATGGTACTTGATTTCTTGTGTGCATCCTATAGGTAGTTATGAAAGACAATAACGTGTTTTATTAGTAAGTGGAATTAATTAAAAGCAAATATAGAATTATTTAGTACCTACAAAGTGATTATAGATAACCTATAGAAAGGCAGAGATGCATAGATAAAAACTTAACTTCATTGTGACCATTAAACATATGCACTCACTCAGCAATATTTAAACATTCTATGGAAACTTCAGCTTTCCCTTCCCGAATGGAATACTCTTTATGCACTTTAGGAGCGTCAAGTCTATTTATAGTGACTCCTCCACCGGTTTGGAAGGCAGTCTCTGCAAAGAAGAAGACTGCAAGAAACTCAGCAGTTGCTCTTTCCAACATGAGCAATTTCCAATTTAAAATTTATTTATATATCTTGCGAAGAATGAAAGCGGAGCAGAAAGCTTCAAAGCAATCTATCATCAATTGTAGATACAGTAACCTCGCTTTGATAAATGTGTTTCAATATTGCTTGAATTAAAGGTTTACATTGGAAGGACAATATGTTAGGGTTGAAATTATACCTAGGTGACTGGTCACGCTGTAACCAATCTACAACACTGCTAGCAAATTAGGAAGCAAAAATTTCATCTCCAAATGAAAACCGACTAGGGATAAAATTTACTTGTCCACCTGCCAAAGCACGCTAACAGGGATAAGTCCACTTCGTTTATTACGCTCATGTAGTTATCATCATAATTATATCAACTCATTGCCGGCCCACTACAGGGCATGGGTCCTCTCTCACAATGAGAAGGGTCCAAAGTTAAAGCCGTCCACGCTGGCCCAGTGCGGATGGACTCTACACACTTTTAAGAACATTATGGAGAACTCTCCGGCATTTAAGTTTCCTCACGATGTTTTCCTTCACCGTTGAAGTGAGTGATATTTAAATTGCGATATACTTGGATATTATTTCCACCCTTGCTGCCCATATACTCGAAGAGTAGATAAAACTGCAGGAAAAGTTAACAATTAAAAATGTTTCCGGCCCCTGTTAGGTGCATCTTACTTGTATTTGCGGCACGCGTCGGCCCGATGCCGCTCTAGGTAGCGGTGCTGGCTGAACGCTTTCCCGCACTGGTTGCAGCGCCACTCCCACGAGTGGTGGCCGCGCGTGCGCTGGTGAGCACGCAGGTTTGAACTGGAAACAAGTATCCAGCTGCCGTCACGAAACTTTGCCATCCCAGTGGCTGTGTATAATGGCCTTATGTAAGTAGGTATATAAGATCTTCAGCGTCATCATTATCAAATCATTACAGAGTACAGGCACAGTAAATATATAAGCTACTAGCTGTCCCAGCGAACTTCGTACCGCCAAACAATTTTTTTTATGAATACTATATTTTAATACTTTCTATCCTATTCCGGACTACGAATTATCCAAAAAATCAAATATCATAATTGGTCCAGCCGTTCTTGAGTTATAAATGGTGTAACTAATACAACTTTCTATACTACTATATATATTTTATATATATATAGATATATTGCGGTACACTAGGGTGATTACGGATTTCACAACAGGCTTGCGACAGGCGTAAATATCGCGATCTTTGCCGCCAAACGTCACTTTTGCAAATAATAAAAATACAGAAGTGATGTTTGCCAGCAAAGTTCGCGAGATTTACGCCTATCGCAAGCGTGTCGTGAGATACGTAATTATCCTGCGGGTCTCCTCTCAGAATGAGAAGGGCTCAAGCCGTGGTCCAACACGCTGTAAAAATGATAGACTTGACGATCCCTTGAGAACATTATGGGGAACTCTCAGGCTTGCAGGTTTCCTCCCGATGTTTCCCGTCATCGAGAAATAGCTACAAATAAAATAATCATTTTGTTTTTGTTTTAATAAGTACCTATTAGTTTTTCTTTTGAGTTTTCCTAATCCTAAGGTTGCCGGCAGAGATCGCTATTTAGCGATAAGGCCGCCTTTTGTATCCTACTAAGTACTTGAAGTGTGTGTTCTTTTTTTGGTTTTTCTGAATTTGATGTTGTGAACAAATAAAGAGTATAAATAAATAAGTATCTGCTCGGTGATATTGTCAAAAAAACTATCTTCTTCTTCTTCTTTTTCTTCTTAGGGTGCCGTCTCCTTACGAAAGTTGGCAATCATTAGGGCTATCTCTACTTTGAACATCGCTGCTCTAAATAATGATTTGTAGCTCTTTCAAAACCATTGTCGTAGTTTTTGAGCCATGATATTCTTCTACGGCCAGGCCTTCTTCTGCCTGCCACTTTACCTTGTATGATGAAGTTGAAGAAGTTTATCCTTTTTGTCAAAAAGTCAAAAAAGTCAAAAATATCTTTATTCAAGTAGGCCCACAGGTGGCACTTTTGATGCGTACATAAGAATTACACGGTAGTGAGATGATGGCGATAACCACATTCGTAAACTTAAAACTAAAGCTACGAGGGTTTGTTGTTCCGCATCACATGACAAAAATATTCTAATTTTCTTTTTATTGTTATGAGTACCTTTGGAACCATATATTCTTATAATACGTCTGTAACAAAGTTCACATTAAAAAAATTATGAAAGATAACTTTTTGTCTCAGTCATCTGATAAACCGTGATAGTTCACTGCTCTCTTCTTCGCTTTTTCCATTCTTATTATTTATGTTTGAGGATAATTATTTATTTTGTTTCATATCTAATTTATTATTATATTTTCAAGTACTTAAATATAATTTTTACATATTATATTTATGTTGGTAGTTTCTTATTTATTTATTTGTATATGTATATTTATTTACGTAATGAAATATAGAATAAATAATTTTTTTTTTATGGGTATTTATGTGTATATATGCACTACCTACCTATTTTCTGTATTTCCATTCTTCGCCATTGGTTGCCTTGAAGAAATTGCTGTGAAGCGATAAGGCCGCATAATTGTATACCTTGTTTTGTTGTAATTTTCTTTTTTCTATGTACTTCTTGTGGTGTGCAATAAAAGTACATTCATTCATTAATTCATGCATCTCGAACGCTTCGAGTTTCCTGGACATGATCTCTTTCAGAGTCCAAGCTTCTACGCCATATTGGAGTACAGAGAACACAGCACCTCGCTATGCGTTTTCAAAAAGCTTATGTTTCGGTCACAGAGTAATTCTTCCCGTTGAAAAGGCGTTGCATGCTTACTCTATTCTACAGCGTATTTCAAGACTATGATCCTCTTTATCGTCAACCATAAAAACTATACATAATTTAAATTTTAGTGGGAGAAGAGGCGATTGTTCTTAAGGCTGCTCGGACAAGAGTGCAAAGACAATAAGTAAATTTTGGATATCCTCACCGATCAGCAAAGGTCCTGCCACATTGCGGGTGTGGGCAGGGGAATGGTCGCTCTCCGGTGTGCAAGCGAAGGTGGCCTTTCAGTACCCAGGGTCTGTCAAACCCCTTACCGCAATACGAGCAGAGGTGGTTGGGGCGAGAGCGACGATCCCAATCCTGTCTTGTATCTGTGGGACATAAAATCAAGCAAAAGTAATATTATAATACATTTTTGACTACCTACCTGGCGCAACGGTGAGCGCTGTGAATTTAAGCAGGGTTCGTTTCCCGACAGGCGCAATATCCCTAATAGGTTCTCCTTAGCGGCGCGTTTTTATCGGTAGGGCGGTAAATAACCACGGCAAAAGCCTAGACCAGACCTGAGAAAAATCTGAAATTATAAATTCCCAAATTGACTGCCACGAATGGAACCCATGACCTCTTACTGAAATTCACAGCACTCACAGTTGCGCCAGGGAGGTCGTCACGCTTACTTTGAGGCTAGATGGCGACGTGTGTATTGTCGTAGTATATTTATTTCATTATTTAATTGCTAACAGCATTGAAACGAACTCTTCGACTTTCCACAGTGTCTAGTTAAATGTGTCTGTTAGATGTAATTTAATTAGTTACTGGCACTTGTAGGTAATATTTAAAAACGCTTTGGAAAGCTGTATCTTTTGAAAGGAAAAATATCGGAGTAAATTTGCTCACCCTTCGCAAATTCACTGAGAACTCCCTTTTCCTCAAAGTCAAACGTAGCCACATCCTTATCAAAGGACTCCTTGCATACCAGCAGTTCTTTATGGAGTTTCTCATCCGCATTGTTCTTCACCAAACTTTTTAATTTCTCCGCTATTTTATCAATTTCCAAACCTTTATTAATGGTTTTTAATTGTTCTCTATTTTTTATTTCCTCGATGATTGGGGCTAGAGGTTCTCTTTTCAAATCCTTTTTTATCTGTGCCTTTATTTTTATTTCGTTTGTTATCTGTGAACTCAAACATGGTTGTTGGTTGGCGAGTTTTTTGCTTTTCTTTTGAGCGCGCGTCTTTTGTTTGAACACTTTTCTCTCTGTTTTCGCTTCGTTAGACCTGAGGTTATAAGTGAACTTGTCGTTCTCTTTTTTTCTCTTGGGGATTTCCGGGTAGCTAACGGGTTTTTCGCTTTCCGAAGCGTAATCATAATTTTCAGTGTCTACGAAATGCTCGACGAATTGGCTTTTCTTCAGCAGTTGGAGGTAGAAGCGGGTGGAGATAGGTACTTTGTCGTTATATACGGTTTCGTTTTGCTTCAGTAAGTTCTTTCGCTTCTTGAATGAATTCGGAGTACGTCCCGGTCTTGTGTCTTCTGAGAAAAGTTTAAGTTTAATTGTAAATAATAACTAACTCGTTGACCTAATAGTTAGTATGATCAATTACGGATCATGTGTACTCGAATCGAATCCCGAAAAAATATATGACGAAAATATATGATGTCTTATTTTCTGTTAAAGATATTTCAATACCAGGAGGTAGGAAATTTGCGATGCCATGCCTCGTCGAGCCCGTTAAGCCGCCAGTCCCGATTATTGTTACTTATTTATGGTATTACCTTGTAGTTAAAGCCCACCACCATTAGAGAAGCGTGGTGGGTCTAGGCTCCAAAACCGGTTTATATACCAACTGAACAGTATGGTGGCAGTTATTCCAGTTACAAAAACATTTCATTCGGGAAAACTAACGGTTTCTAAAAAACGTTCAAAATGCGGATGAAGTCGCCAGCACCTCTAGTATTATATATAAATACAATTATTCGGTTTTAAGCAATTAAAATATCACTTGCTTCAACGGTGAAGGAAAACATCGCGAGGAAACCCGCATGCCTGAGAGTTTTCCATATTGCCCTCAAAGGCGTGTGGAATCCACCAATCCGCACTGGGCCAGCGTGGTGAACTACGACCTTAACCACCAACTTATTGTAGATTGATGTGATGATAATGATGATCTATCTGATTTTACATAGATTCCAAAATATACTTCCTGCCTATATTTTGTTTTAGTCTTAAATAATATCTCTGGAATTAGTTAAAAAGACACGCCTAAAAATCGTGCGTCGTTTACTGTAAATAACATAGTGAAAAGGGTGGCAATTTTAAATCTTTCAATTTAGAGATTTGTGTACGACAGAATTGGTACTTTGGATCCATAAAGCTTTATATAGTCATAAACTTTATGTGGTATAACTAGAATGGTGGCAGTTATTCCAGTAACAAAAACATATCATTCGTGAAAACTAACGGTTTCTAAAAAACTATCGAAATGCGTATGAAGTCGCCGGCACCTTTATTATTATATCTAAATACAATAGTAATCCTGAATATCCTTAGCGAAGGGGTGTTTGTTTGTTTGCTGAATTGTTTCTTTCTTTCCCTTCCTTTACGTCCTAGCTAAGCAACCATTTAACTAGGTTTTGGCATAGAGTTAGTTAAAATAACGGAGATTAACAGTCCTTTTCATATTCCAGGGCGACAAACGGTTCCCACGGGATAGGTAAAAAAACTGTAACAAACGCGGCCGAAAGAATTTGTATTAAATAATATACTCTTAGTATTTAATACAAATTCTGAACCGGAAAGCTTAAGTAAGTTTATTTCTTTCAGACTAGCGGACCCTCGCGACTTCGTCCGTAGCTCATATGCAGTGCAATTGCCGTTTCAAAAAATTAACATTAAAAGAAACAGAAATTAAATTAAACACAATCATAAAAAAATAAAATAAACACGAAATAACTATTGAAATAAATATTAAAAAATGTTAGTAAAAAAAACCACTATCCTATGTTAGTCAGACTTATAAGACCCTTAACTATACCGGCCCAATAAACCAGGCCCTTGATGCGGCCCTCCTGTATCTCGTGTGTGCAGCATTCCTCAAGAGAAGGCCATCCAGCTTGTTGTGACAAATCTCAATACAAATAGTACCGAACTCACAATAAATAATCAATATAACTATAATCATTTCTATTAAATACGTTTTATTCAATGTGATAGAACACCTGTTTCGTGAGTGGAACTCTCTTGGGGTGGCCGGGTGGACTTCATGTAGCATCTTGGCATTGTGTTCACGTGTATGAGATATCTTAAACTATAGAAAACATGCGAAAATTTCGTTGAAATCCAAGTAAATAATCACCTCACTGTAAGACACTTGCTATATTCGACAGTTGGACAAACGAAACATTTGTTTTTAAGAATTCCGAATTCGAAACTCGGCGTGGCGTCCCGACTGCCAGTGTGACCTGCGTAGAGGATTTATTTTATATAAATTATTTTTTTAAAGACAATATAGGACCTATTTTTTTACTGTTTCGCATATCAGTTTTTTATTCCTGAGCTTTATGAACCTCATGATGATGTACCCTGAGATGTTTAAGATGCAGATATATAGGTAGGTATGATTTTTTTAGATTACTAAGGCAATTTTGGACCTACCAAAGTAAGCTAATACTTAAACAATGGATTGAGCCAAAAAGACATCGAAGATACTTTAAAATTTATGAATTATAATTATAAAAATTTACTCTTCTAATATCAGAATTTCTACATACCAAATTGTAAAAAAATCTGATATTAGAAAAGAGCATCCACTGAGTTCATTGCCGGCTACTTCGCGGTAAAATCTGGCTATGCAGTAAAGAAGATACGCCACCTGACAGACATAGAAACTGCTAGGCTAGTCTATTTTAGTTACTTTCACAGCACTATGTCATATGGAATTTTACTATGGGGTAATGCTGCTGATATTGGCACTATTTTCGTGCTGCAGAAGAAGGCAGTTCTAAGCAATTCTAAGAAGGCAGGCTATCTATAAAATGGGTCCGAGAGAGTCATTGAGAGATAAATTTAAAGATGCTAAAATAATGACAGTCTATAGCCAATACATATTTGAAAATTTAATGTAAGTTCACAAAAATATATCAAAATTTAAAGGAAAATGTGACTGCAATAATTTGAACGTTAGGAGCAAAAATAAACTTGCAGTGCAGTACACTAGACTACACAAAATAAGCAATTCATTAAAAGGAAATTGTATACAATTTTACAATAAATTTCCGGTTGATATCTTGGGGATGTCACTAAAAAAGTTCAAAGTTTTTATTAAGCGAAAGCTTATAGAAAAGTCCTATTATAGTATAAAGGATTACGTAAACGATAAAAAAGCTTGGGTGTGAACAATTGCTCTAACCAGGTTGCTTCTTAAATATTTTCTAATGACAATGTGTGATAAGAAAAAGAACACCTGGCTATGTTTGTTGTGGGCTTCTTCTTAGACCAGGGCGCGTTTGGAACCGTCGTAGCTTTAGTTTTAAGTTTACGATACTAAGATGACTGATGAATATTTTTATGAATAATATTCACAAATAATAAGTAGGTACATAGAATATACATATAAACACCCAGACACTGAAAAACATTCATGCTCGTCACACAAACATTTTCCAGTAGTGGGAATCGGACCCACGGCCTTGGACTCAGAAAGCAATGTCGCTGCCCATTGCCCCAGTCGGCCGTCACAATGACAAGGGTAAGGCCGTAGTCCACCACGTTGGCCTAGTGCGGATTGGTGGACTCCACCCCTTTGAGAACATCATGAAGGACTATCAGGCATGCAGGTTTCCTTACGATGTTTTCCTTCACCGTTGAAGCAAGTAAAGTTAGAGGTGCCCCCCAAAGTGAAGTCGAAGTCCTACCCAATGCCACACAGCTTCCTCATCATCTATATACATAAAAAAACCCTACTCTACCTAATTGAAATAAATGAATAAGTTTTTTTAGAATGGAAAAGCTGATCGTGACTGGAACCTTAGAGACCGCTACACTAGGGAGGTAGCTACAACTCTACCTATTTCAGCCTTAGAACCAATTGAAATTGCTTTTAATTTGTACTAAACTATTGTGCAATAAATGGTAATTCGACGTCATCGTGTCGTAACAACGTTATGATGAGCACACCGGGACTCTACGTCACAACTCTTACCGCTATAAAATTAAAAATAATATACAGTTCGTTCGCTAAAATCATTATTTATATAATTACATATGCAAAGTATTTACATAGTATATTCTAAATATTCGTCGCTCCCCTATTACCTGTCGACTTGTCTGGGAACATAAATCGATATTGTTCTTATCCACTCGGAATCATTTCATAACAATAATTTATCGGCTATGATCCAGTCTAAGATGCCAGTAGGCTAACCTCGTAGAGTAGTAATATGCTGAATGATACGACTGGAGCCCACATACCAGAGAAAAATCAGAAATAATAAATTCCCAAATCACCCCCACAAGGCTCGGACCCAGGACCTCCCATACATGAGATCACTGTCGCTGCTGCTGTCTGACACTGCGTCGACAAATAATATACTCAGTATTATAATTTTTTCGTTGTTTCATTATTGTCATTAATGTAATAAAAATGATGTACTAAATGAAATTAAAATAAAATCAAAATTCAAAAATTCCAAATTCTAAATTTATTTATTTCAAGTAGGCCTACTATATAAGCACTTTTGAAACGTAAAGTATGTCTGTTTGTAATGACTCTACCACCAGTTCGGAAAGCAGATTCTACTGAATGAATGCAGAAATGATTAAATATATGTACCTATCTGTTGTTTGAAGCGGTGATATTGGGCAGGCGCTTTACTTCACTTTCGGGGGGCCGAGTTAGAATCCCAGCTCACACCTCTAACTTTTACACCTGGACGTTATTCGGTTTTAAGCAATTAAAATATCACTTGTTTCAACGGTGTCGTGAAGCAAGTGATATTTTAATTGCTCAGGAATCGTGAGGAAACCTGCATGCTTGAGTGTTTTCCATAACGTCCTCAAAGGCGTGTGGAGTCCACCAATCCGCACTGGGCCAGCGTGGTGGACTACGGCCTTAACCCTCAACTCACTGTAGGTTGATCTGATGATGATGATCTATCTGTTTTTACATAGATTCCAAAATATACTAAAAGAATTCCAGAATATACTTCCTGCCTATATTTTGT
This sequence comes from Pararge aegeria, assembly GCF_905163445.1. NCBI lineage: Eukaryota > Metazoa > Arthropoda > Insecta > Lepidoptera > Nymphalidae > Pararge > Pararge aegeria. The sequence goes on from NC_053180.1 coordinate 3,934,338, forward strand.
TTTACACTTACGTACACATAATATCAAATTAGTTAAAAAGAAAGGCCTAAAAATTGTGCGTCTGCAATTTAAGACCTTTAAATTTAGAGATTTGTGTACGACTGAATTGGTATTTTTGCAGTCGGAAAATGCCTGGCATCCATTGGATATATCCTTCAAGCTTTATATAGTAATAACCTTTAAATAGGTCGCTTTAAAAATCAACCCGTTTAGCAAAATGGCTACACGGGTTTGGGTGATGAAAATTACTAAGGTATCTCAGCCTCGATATAAAGAATAAGTATATTTCAACCAGAAAACCTGTAAGCAGGTGTACCTACTAATATTATAAATGTTAAAGTGCGTTTTATTTCATTCCACCACTTTCGCCATAAAAACCTGGTTGGTATGATAGTCTACTAAATTATATTATAAATTACTATAGTTTGTTTGTCCTTCTTTCACGCAGCAAGTTTTCCATTTACAACATTAGTTCGTAGTGAACGCAAATAATACGCGCGGATGTATTTATCCAATAAAATGTACCACGACGTCATGATGTTGTAACACCTTATGGCTCGGCGCGTCTACGTCACAACTCATAACAGTTATAAAAATATAAATAAAAAAAAGTTGGTCCTGGAGCTTTCAACGATTGGCGTGAAAACTGAAAAGCGTGGAAACGACGCGCGCGCGGAAACTCCACAGTGGGGGGCAAGAAAACTGCCATCGATTATTCGCGTCCGAGACCGCGCGGAGGGCGGACGTGTTTTCCGTCGGTGGATTGCGCTCGTCCCGCACCGGGCGATGCTAAACAACAGGGCGTTCCGCGTGTGTTGTTTTCGTAAAGTACGCTGTGTTTAGTGCTCCTCCCGGACATATGCGGTGATAAAGAGGCACGGAGCTGGCGACGCTATGGGCAACTCTTGCAGCTCAGGGCAGGCCCACAAAGACAAAGATAGCATTTCGCAGCATTCGGAAGAGTGAGTACCTCTCAGATGAATCTTAACGCGTGAAGGTCATTTCCTCAGAGTACTTAATTCATTTCGGAATGCAGGCCGACCTGCATTAAGCGATGGTTGTAGGGCCAGCGTCTGACCAGACCTCTAGCTTACTAGTTGCACGTAGCTAAATGAAACAGTGTTATAAGCGCAACGGGGTGAACGTTTTAACTCGTGATATTCGATTGTCACACAGCAATTATACTCGTAATATAATATGACACTAAACGGTAATTAGAAGAGTTAGAATATGGCTGTTCAAATGATGTCGGTAAAAATGGATGAATTCTATTAAAACACACATAAAGGAATATCAAAAGAACAATATAACCAAACATGTTTAATATCATTGTAAATTGTGTAACTGTTTTCACACAGCAATTATTATTTGCGACACTAAACTGTTAGATTATGTATCTGAAAATCAACTGTTCATTCGATATGGGTTCTAAACAAAATATGGATGAATTACAGGCAAACGTCTGTAATATCATTGTGAATCGTGATGGGCTATCACGCAGCAAACGATATATGAAACTGTCACCAGATTCTGTCTCAGTAAGGCCGATTCTCGTTCGATATTGGTTCTCAAAGAATAACTAAAGAACGCTTTCATATTTTTCTCGTACGAAGAACGTTAAGTTCAATTTGCTATAATCCGCACAAACCAGGTAAATCTGAACGTTGTAATTTATAATTTATAAAACTATCTTGCCTCGATTGAGTTCACAATTAAAATTACCTGAGGATGCTTTGTTGTCGAAGCAAAACGTGCGTAATCCTAAAGAGTACGTTTTAAAAGATCTATTTGGTGTAAAATTTCATGAAATTATAAGTTGCACTGTACAGATTTTCCTGCTTTTCGCAGATTATAGAAAATTATGGTTCGTGTTCATTGTATATCATGGGATTCCGCGGAGTAACCCTGCTTCTATACAATTTATTTATCTTGATTATGGCTATTAGATACTGAATGAATTGAATGAATGAATGATTTATTTATTTCTCCACATTACTGGATAACGATGTGTGTATTGTCGTTTATATATTTTTTTATTTTTATTTATTTACTTTTAGAAGAACAATATAATGTTGCTCAGAGGCTATTTTGTTACACAATTATAATGTGGGGACTGATACTTTAACTAGATAAACCTGTGGCTCAAGACTAAACGATAAAAACATCATAGTTATAAGCGCAGCGACGGTAAAAGTAATCAATAAATTTACAAAGCTGTGAGCATAGCTAAAAGCTATGTAGCATACAGGTTGTTGAAGTAACGCAGTACAATTAATAGCAAGCCTAATATGAAAAATTTAAGTTGAAGAGTTTGTATTTTTGTTTGTTTAATACTTCGATTTTTGAAAAAGGCTGTGGGCTATATAACTTACAAACTTCCCCCCTAAAGATGTGATAAAATTTTGGATATAATTTTACATTATTTAGGTGATTTGAATTATGAAAATTGGTATTTACTGTGACAGCTTAAATGATAAAATACATTTATCAGGTTTTTGAAGTTATAGTTCTTTTGGCGCTTTAGGAAAAAATTGCGAGGGTAAATTTCAACGATGCGCGCGCACACCGTCACAAAAACCGACACCCTGAAGTTTGCTGTAGTCAACATTTTAGTTTTTCAAAAAAGTTACAAACATAGTAAAAGAAAGGACATCTACTTTTGTTTGCATGAGAACTGACAACTGTATTTCTATTATACGGTTGTTATCTGTATAAAATTTTTGAAAAGGTTTTTATCTTGTTACGCCAAAGAAGTATAACATTTAACGCGTCTACATAAGTACATACACGTTTTTTTAAAAGCGTTGAAGCGGGAATAAAGCACTGGATTAAAGCTTATTTTTCAGAACGCACTGAAACGCGTTACGACACTGAGGAGCGTGCAAACTTAAATAAAAGCCCGGTTTGGCGATGCGACACGGTGGGTCGGGATATTCGACATAGTATATAATGTATCACTCGCTTCAACGGTGAAGGAAAACATCGTGAGGAAACCTGCATGCCCGAGAGTTCTCCATCATGTTTCCAAGGCGTCTGCAGTCCACCAATCCACACTGGGGCAACGTGGTAGATACGGCATGAACCCTTTTCATTGTAGGAGGAGGTCAGTGCCCTGTGGACAGGCTGAAGTGGTAGATGATATAGAACGGAAATAGAACGGAATCTAGAACGAAAGTGTATATGTACTCGTAGTCGCGTGGACGTTTTTGAATAAGCATAATCCCATATTCTTCTTAATACTTTCTACACTCACATAATAGGTTCCATAAACGCTCCAGTAATAGAAGACCTCAGGAGGTATTTTTCGTTGTAAAAGCTTGGTGTCCATCCATATGTATATTGTAAATGCGTAGCGGTAGATGATGTAGAATGGAAATATAAAGGAATTTGGAATGAAAGTGTGTGTGGCAATAATTTACTTAATAGAAGTTAACCAAGGACTTAGGCGCGTGGATATTTTTTTAATAAGCATAATTACATTTTCTTCTTAATTGGTTCTACATTCACATAATAGTTACCATAAACGATTCGGTAATGGAAATCCTCAGGAGATACGTTTCGTTATAAAAGCTTGGTGTCCATCCATACTTATATTATAAATGCCAAAGTTTGTCTGCTTGACGAAATTTGGCACATACGTAGTCTACATAGGATAATATTTAACTCGAAAATGCTGGTAAAAGATACCCGAGGGATTAAAAAAATAGCATTTGTTATCTATGGATTGCGTAATGCAGGGGTTCCTATCTTTTTAAGCCTGTGGCACACTCAAAACCATAAAATTTGTCAAGGCGCCTAGCATACGCCTTACCCTAATGCTTGTTGGAATAGATAGTTATCTACTGGGAAGAAAGGCAAAAAAATAAAACATTTACTTTGTTCATTAAAAAAAACAATAACAAATCGTTTAACAAAGAATTAAGAAAAAATAAATTATTAATTCGCATCTGGAAGATATTGATACATGCATTTTATCCCGGGAAAATAAATGGGATTTATGGAAATCCGAAATAAACGTAGACGAAGTTGCGGGCAAATATATATAAATAACAACTATGAAGTACAACGACAAGGGTGGAAAGAGCCACTTTCTTAACCCGGGTGTGTACATACGTACTGAAAATTAGTGGTATTACAGCTTTTTGTGACTTCGCTGCTACTAAAACGCACACGTTTTAGTAGCAGCCGATGAGCTTTTTGTGACATAGCTCACTCGGGAAATATGTACTACCACCATCTTTATTTTTGCCGTCATCAGAAATTTTGCTCCGTCTATAAACGATGGTTACCCACATACTATTTTTTGATCCGTTAATTACCATAAAAGAATATCACAACCCAATATAAATTCAAAGCCTTCAATCATTCTCTGAGTATTAGGGAAATGGAGTTCAGTTTTATTTAGGCAACCAAAAAAAAGTATTTTCTCTTTTATTGCTTAGAATAATTCGTTTTCCCGATGTTCAGCGGCGATGCGATCGCGATGGTGCCATGGAAATAGATCCGCAGAAATAAAACGGGACTGAAATATTGTCAACGCGCTTTAAGTCCACCCGCGCGTCGCCGGCACCCAGTACGACAGTACTCGCCACAATGCAAGTAGGTGGTTTATAGGGCTGCCACTCTTTCATTACATGTCTGCCACAAAAAGTAAGAAAATATGTGAGTTAATTTATTCCACCATAACCTCAAAAGTACTACCGCCATGCATTGTTGTATTTCTGTGTTCCGGTTTTAAGGGCGTGGTTGCCTATGTAATTAGAAGCACATAAGGCTTCACACCTTTGCCTCAGGTTGACGGACACTCGCGGCACTTTACTGGAAGTGTACCTGTTATGACAGTTATGTTGTGTTAAAAAAATAATGAGTTCAAGTGGTTCTGACGCAAATTTAGTCCCCGACTCCATTAAAAAAGGGCCAAAAGAAGTTATTTAAAATATTTGACCTGAATTATAAAGAAGTTTACCAAAACTTACGGAATTTCACTCGCCTCATAATGGAATCGAATGAGAGTACTATGTTCAACTCTAGATTTTCACACAACCATCCAAAACACACCGTCGAACTATGTACGTCTTCGCTACGCTCATGCGTACGTCGAACAGCTCGGGTTGGAATATGGTGCTTTCCATCTCGTTGAACAATCTATTTATTTTCAAGTTTTATCTTGTAGCAGCCCTATGCGGTTCGTTACGTACTACGTGGCTAGAATGATACACAAATGAATATTGAACGGCATTAGTTTATACTTCGAGATTAGATACATTCCTTCAAGACGTGATAACGGCAGATTTGAGACAGCCTTCTACAATAGCTGTGGAAGACTGTGGGGACCGTTCGGAAAATTAAAATTGGACCTTGACTTTACCTAATGAACAACATAAAAAAAAAAAAAAAATAAGTAAGACAAGAAAAATGTAATAAATAAAAACCGACTTCGGTAGTAAATTTCAAACCAATTAAAAAGTAAATACAACTGTATTTCATCATCATCTTAATATCAATATTATAGATTTCTTAGCGCTTCTGGTTCTTCTTTTAAAATTGTAAAGTTCGTGGTTATTCTATTTAACTTTTACTCAGTACTGGTATAACTATTGTTAGAAGGGGAACGTCGAATCAAACTTTATTTTTTTTAAGCCTACGTTCAAAATAAATTCTCATCGTGACTGATCTGTGATAAATATTGAAGAAAATGTGACCCTCTAAGCATATAATATTGTTTTTAAATGTCAGCCATATCGTTTGATTAAGTTTTTCTTTTGTTGTTGTTTTCAATGAAAGAAATACGTATATTTTAATCAAAACTATTAGTCAATGTCAAGGATTTAAGATGAAATAGATTTTCTGCACATTTTTTGAAAACTAAATAGTGATCAAGAAGAAAAATTATAAGAACCGCTGTTAACTAGCTTTGATTAAATAATTGATAAAATGCTTAGGTATGAATGAATACGCTCCCCAGGTTGCTTTTAAAATTGTTCTAAATTTCGATGTGAGATGGTGATAACTAAAATTACAGCCGTCTAATTTTTTTGTGGGCTTCTTCTTAGCTTTTAACTTAATAAGTTTACGTATCTATATGTAGTAGTATATATATGTAGTTATCGCGGTCATCTCACTACCACGTACACATTTTTTATGTAACGTACTCATCGGTAGTGCCATCTATAGGTCTATTTGAATAAAGAAATATTTGACTTTGACTTTAATTAGTCCGTTAAAATGTCCATCTTTCCGTACATGCAAACATATCAAACTTATAATCAGTTTTATAATATTATTCTCGTAGCTGTTACTGTACTGTTATATAGCCGGTTTAATAAATATCCTTTGTGTAACTCCCACAGCTAAGTCTTATTTACCAACACCTCATTATTTAAAATCTATCAACCAGTTAAGGCTAGTAGTCTTAGTACTGCAGCCAAAAGAAAAGGCCTAGAAGATGCCTATTCACTCTTGATTTGAAGGTACTTATATTGTAGGTACTGGGGAAAATTGAGGCTGGAAGGGCATTCCAGATCCTAGCGGTGCGAATCAGAAACGAAGATGCAAAGCGTTTTGTACGCGTCCGTGGTATATCAACCACGTAGGGATGCAGATCCTTACGGTGCCTCGCGGTTCAATGGTAAAAAGGTGAACTAGATCAAACAGTTCTTCAGCACACACCGAATAAAAACCATACAATTGTAAGGCAGTATTACTAAGTGATGGTACCACTGTATGCGTGAGCTTTTAAAGCGATTGTGTCAATTATGCTGAGTGGTGACTGCTGTCCTTTATGAACGCGATGTCAAGTTATCAACAATCTTTTAATATATATGTTGTAGTAAAATACGGTCACCTAGAATTATTTAGACGGCCGACTGGCGCAGTGGGCAGCGACTCTGCTTTCTGCGTCCAAGGCCGTGGGTTCGATTCCCACAACTGGAAAATGTTTGTGTGATGAGCATTAAGTGTTTTTCAGTGTCTGGGTGTTTATATGTATTTTCTAAGTATTTATGTATATATAATTCATAAAAATATTCATCAGTCATCTTAGTACCGATAACACAAGCTACGCTTACTTTGGGGCTAGGTGGCGATGTGTGTATTGTCGTAGTATATTTATTTATTACATAGAAAACTAATTATCGGTATTAATAATCCATCAAACATAACATACCATCATAACATTGCCCACGCATGTTATCGAATGCGGTTTGGTGGGTTACAAACATTATTATAAATAATTTATATACTACGACAACGCACACATCGCCATCTAGCCCCAAAGTAAGCGTAGCTTGTGTTATGGGTACTGAGATGACTGATGAATATTTTTATGAATAATATACATAAATACTTATAATATACATATAAACACCCAGACACTGAAAAACATTAATGCTCACCACACAAACATTTTCCAGTAGTGGGAATCGAACCCACGGCCTTGGACTCAGAAAGCAGGGTCGCTGCAAAGTGCGCTGTGTGTAGTGTATATTATTAATATAATATAATAGAATAAGTAACGGTTTGTGAAAATAACGGTTAGTTAGGTATAGACATAGATAAAGCGGTGATAGCAAAGTGGGTAGAAGCGACTTCACCTTCGGGGGCCGAGTTCGAATCCCAGCACGCCACCTCTAACTTTTCAAAGTTATGTGCGTTTTAAATAATTAAAATATCACTTGCTTCAACGGTGAAGGAAAACCTGCATGCCTGAGAGTTCTCCATAATGTTCTCAAAGGTGTGTGGAGTCCACCTATCCGCACTAGGCCAGCGTGGGGGACTACGGTTTTAACCCCTTCTCATTGTGGGAGGAGACCCATGGCCCATGCCCTGTAGTGGGCTGGTAATGGGTTGATATGATGATGATGATCATAGATAAAGATACATGGATAGATTTTAAGTATGAATCTATATTACGCTGATACCATACCATGAATTTACACGTTTTTTATATTACCAAAGTTATCCAATCTTTTGGAGGCAATCTATTATTTTAATACATTCATACGCGAAGGACTAACCCCCTTTTATCCTTGATGTCGAATGAGTTAACTTTTCCAAAGGTCAACTAATAACAACATGTATTTTACAATGATTCGAAAAACATAGTCATGTTTATTTAAACTTTGTAGAAACATTGCTTAGGTTTTTGCGAAGTTGTGATATACTAATCATTCCAAGCCCGTCTTAACAAGAGGCCTATTTAAGTTGTGTCCATTTCTTACTTGGTTACACTAAGTTTTTTCAAAAAAATCAATCCCATTATAAAATTGCTGATTGCAAACAAACTTCTATTACTTTTTTTGTTGCACATAAACTATATCTATAATAAAAAAATTAAATAGTTCAAACAAACTAAAAAAACACGCTTGGTATAAAAAACTAAACTAATTTCGTTCTTTTAGTTTATTCATAATAGCGATTTTTTTTAGTTTTTCTTGATCTATTATTTTTATTACAGCAAAATTAATCGGTAACCCATCCACCATTAAAGAGATAATTTTTTTTTTTTTTATTCAGTGTGCCCGTCTCTCGAAATGCAAGTTCTAATTATTATTTAAAACAGGCCATTAAAAAGTAATAGCTAACGCCCTCTACCATCTAGTAGCTTAATGTTTTCTGGAATTTGTTAGGTACGCGAACGCCATAGGTTTTTTACATTTGGGTCTAGATGGCGCTGTAGTAATTAATAAAAAATCTTATTTTTTATAGTGAAAATTGGAATAATCTTTTCAGATTAGTGTATTGTCATCGGTCCTCGATATGTCTACAAAGTTTGAAAGAAATCTGACCGTTTAAAGTGGGTCAAAATCGCGCCCAAAGAAGTCGGTTACAAACAAACATACAAGTGAAGCTAATATAAAGCGTGTAAAAATATTATAAAGCGAAAAGATTTTTTTTGTTGGTTTGTAGCCAATAGGCTCCGTCATTGCTGGACCGATTTCGTTCGTCATTTTTCCTACAAAATTCTTTACTTGGCGTGCGCTGATAAAACAATTAATGATACATAAAAATTATGTACTACATGATTAAAGTACTTATTATATGAAATGAAGTATGGCGGTTGTTACTTGAGCGTTTGGGTCGTAAAGGACGTGGTCCTGAGTAGATTGATTTGTGGGTCGAATGTAAGAGCAATCACAAGAGGGTTCGATCGCGTTGGGTGTATGGGCTTCTCAAAACACTTTATGAAAAACTGTTTGAAATATTAGTTGTATGGGACTCCGATTTCAATCGGCTCACGCTAATATGTGGTCTGCCACATATTAGCGTGAGCCGATTAAATAGCCCATAGCCAATCAAATTGTCGAAGGACCAAATTAGACAGCTACGAGTACTATATAGGATACTTCTATGGATAAGTAACTGATATCACTCAATGAATCGACAACAATGTCGGTTATTTTTACCTTTAATAAGTAGGCGATATCGGTCAACGATATAGCCCTACTTATAATAGAATAAATAGTTGCATAAAATAACCGACATAGCGGTTATTTTATGCAACTAACCTAATTTAAAGTAACCCAACCGATATCAGTTAACAAGTCAACAGCTATGTCGGTAGCTCGGCTACCTCTATGCTAAGCTACAGTTGGGTGCCCTGATACATACAATAGCGGGTAAACTAAGCTTTTCTGCCTACGCAGTGGGAATAATTAGACAGATTACTGACGTCGAAATAGCTAGGCTTGTTTATTTTGCGAACTTTCATAGTGTTATGTCCTACGGAATCTTGGTATGGGATAAAGCTGCTGATATCGTAACTATATTTATATATAGTTTAGTTATAACTATTGCAGAAAAGAGCCATACGATCAATATATAAACTTAATTCACGCGAATCCCTTGTGAGCAGTTCGAAGAAATAGGTATTTTCACTGCAGCTTTACAATATATTTACAATAATATAGTATATGTATAACAACATATAAATCTATATAAACAAAAAGTGGATATAAACAGTCAACTTACAAGAAATGGTCAATTAGTGTTATCGGCATATCGTCTGCGAAAGGTACAGAAGTCATTAGTGGGATTGAGTATACGCTTTTATAATATGATTCCTAAGGTAATTTTGGACCTTCCAATGCATAAGTTTATTTGCAGAATATGTTTAAACACATTTATTACAGCGAGTTTACTTACTATATAATTGATGAATTTCTTAATGACAAGGTTTTTTTGGTAGCATCCGGCTCCGCTTTCATCTCTCACAAGATAGAAAAATGAATGTTAAAATGTAAAATGTAAATAGTTGATGTTGGAAAAGAGCAACTGCTGAGTTTCTTGCCAGCTTCTTCTCGGTTGAATCTGCCTACCGAAGAGGTGGTATACAAATAGACAGATTTGAGGTTTCAAAAGTGCTTATATTAGACCGACTTGACATCAATTTATTAAGAATTTATGAATTTTATGGAGAAGAAGCCAGCATCGCTCTGCAATGCAACAGTCAGTTAATTTTATCGATAATTATTAGACATCGCTCAACAGTCAAAAGCTACGTTGGTTACTCCAATACTTCTATAGATACTTCCACAGCCTATATCACAGTGGATAGAAAAATGGTTAGAAACTTTTTTAAACTTTTACCTTTAAACATAGACATGCTGTTGCGGATGTTTTTTAGAATGTTTTAAAAAGGAACAATTCCTTTGCAGGTATTAGAAGCTCTTAAAAGTAATAATTTTTCCCGTCTTTCGCAACATTTTTTATTGATGCTCTGCTCTTATTGGCGTGATCCTCATCCTTCCTCGATAAAAGGACTATTTAAAACAAATATATTTTACCAATTCAAACCAATTGTTTCCGAGATGAGTGTGTTCAACCAAACAGGCTCTTCAGCTTTATAATATTTATATTAATACTAGCGGACCCCAGCGCCATCTGTCGGGCTGATTTGTGAATGTAAATCATCGAGGGTGCCACCCAAACGCGTACCAAAAAATTCATTCAAATCGGTCCAGCCATTTAGGAGGATTTCAGTGACATACACACGCACACAAGAAATATATAAGATAGATGAGAGAATGCATTTGTCTGACAACATTTGATGTCTATTGGACTTTAACAAAGCATAAGTCAACAAAGATACTTTATAACTGCCGATTGGCGCAGTGGGCAGTGGGCAGCACCCTGATTGCCAAGGACGTGGGTTCGATTCCCACAACTGCAAAATGCTTGTGTGATAAACATGACTTTTTTCAGTGTCTGAGTGTTTATATGTATAGTAGTACCTACCCATAACTCAAGCTACGCTTACTTTGGGGCTAGATGGCGACGTGTGTATTGTCGTAGTATATTTATTTATTTACTGACTTTTATAAGGCTTTTCAAGAATTGACGGTGGATAAATGTAGCCAGTTTGTCGTTGGCCTTAGGTAAATATACACGATATGTTTCTGTTTTTATTATTTTAATATATATAAATCTCCTGTCACGATGTTTGTCCGCGATGGACTCCTAAACTACTGAACCGATTTGAAATTAAATTGGCACACCGTAAGCAGTCTGGTCCAACTTAAGAGATAGGATAGCTTAGATCTTTAAGTAAAGTCACAATTTTATTTTATTGCAAATTATTTGTCTATAATTAATTGACAGTCACATGTTATATGTATATACAACTATACTCATTTAAGGCTTAGCGATACTGAATACTTTAAAAACAAAATCAAACGCAGACGAAGTCGCGGGCAACAGCTAGTATTTTATATATGTTAATGTTGTGGTATACAAATAAAGCGTTTAATAATAAATAGAGCGATTGTATTGTAACCGGTTGTAAGAGCGCCATGCTATTTACCTCTCATTATTTTCTATGATTGGTATCGAATGCTTTATTCGTGTGTTGTCAAGAGACGTTGTTTTGACGACTCACAATCATGGGGGAGGTTACTGAAAACTTTTAGGCAGAGTGCGCTGTGATTTTGTTACTTGTCTGTCCTCAACAGTCTGGGGTTATGGATCTGCGGTATCGCTTCATCAAAATTCGAATTCCAAAATTCAAAATCCATTTATTTGAAGTAGGCCTAATATAAGTATATGTGTATTTCAAAAGAAATCACCCTGTAAAAATATTAATTCAAAAGAAACATTTTTATTTTCGATACAAACGAATTCACAACATTTTAAGTATTCACTTATAAATAAAAGACCGACACGCGCATAGTACATTCGCTTCTCATTCACGATCATATGCTGTGTTCACTTTTAAGAAAACATTACACTTAAATAGAATAGTTAAAATTTTAAAAACGGTTGTATTAGTGTAAGTGTTTGCAAGTAAACCTAATAAATAAAATAAAATAAAATATAAGCACTTTTAAACGTCAAGTCATTGAACAGTCGATCATCATATCAACTCATGATCGGCCCACTACAGGGCACGGGTCTCCTCCCACGATGAGGAGGGGTTAAGGACGTAGTCCAATACGCTGGTCCAGTGCGGATTGGAGGACTTTACACACTTTTGAGAACATTATGTAGAACTCCCAGGCATGCAGGTTTCCTCACGATGTTTTCCTTCACCGTTGTAGCAAGTGACATTTGAATTACTTAAAACGCATATAACTAAGAAAAGTCGGAGGTGCGTGCTGGGATTCGAACTCGGGCCCCGAATGTGAAGTCGAGTTCCTACCCACTATATCACCTATCTCCGCTATCACCGCTTTTTCTACCGGTATGTAACAGAACAAAAACTTATAAATAGATATGTAGGAATTGGTTGAATATTAGTAGAGTTTTTTGTGACAGAGCTCGTCCGGGGAAGTACTATTGCAATGCTTATTTCTACCGCTAAGCAGCATTGTTGCAATGCTGTTCCGATCCGAAGGCACAGGGCGGCAGTAGTAGTAGAAGTACACTTCAGTGGACAAGTAATGAAATGATGATGAAGATGAATAAACAACACTTTGGTGGTTAGAATAAATAAGTTAATAAACACTAATAAAACATGTTTCTTATATTATTTTTCCTTTAATTTTCAGCTTTATCTTCGAAAAAAAATTGTATTCTTTTTTAACAAATGAAAATTATATGAACATTTCAACTCTCTACCTGAATCACTGTCTATGGTACAGATAGACGGAAGGGTGTTTTTATATAAGCTTTGAGTTTTTTACCGATCTGTTCAGAGAAAAAATTGGATAGAAGCAGGCGTTACTTAAAAACGTTAAAAAAAAATTCACTTAACAAGAATGAAGATGATCCGATTTCGGAGCGAAACGTGCGTAGAGGGTACATTGCCGAAGATCTGTTTGATGTGGAGTATAAGGATTGAAAAGAATATAAATGACACCACACATATCCTCCTGCTTTTCGCGGAGCATAGCAAATTAAGCTTATTTTCCATAATATATCATAGAGAAAACCAATGGGTATAATAATATAAACTATCGTCGCTATATTTTGAGAAAACTACACTCGAGCGTGCCAACGACGTCGTTGACAAGAGATTTTGGCGCCAAAATAAATTCCTTTGAACTCAAAACAGATACAGGCATAGGTAATAATATTTGATCTTAAACCAGCACTCAAGGTCCACATTCAAAGGCAATCTCTCGCGGCAATCGATTACATGCAAAGTGTAAGACTTTCCACGTTCGTTTTTTAAATTTTAAAGTGCATATAAAAGTAAGGGAACCGAGAGGATTTGAACCTGCGACTCTACGAGCACTTTGACCACTAAACTACGGCACTTCTTCCGCCAATGCCGATTAGTATGTATATATATGCTTTTTTATAGCGCCATCTAGTAGGAAACATTGTAGTTTCGACCTACGTTTCAATGGTCCTTATTAGAATGACACACTTTTGAAACAAGAGATGACGTTTTTATTATAATTTAATAATGTTTATTAGTTTTTCCTGTTACGTTTAATTATTAATTACTAACAAGGCTGTTTTATAAATTCCACGAGAGCGCGTAGTACGCGTAGCGAGTAGATATCTGTCTAGGGAAAAAGTTCTTATATAATTCGGTAACCGATGCAGTAATTCGAGTCCTGCTGTATACTAGCGATTCCCCGCGACTTAGCTTAACGATAAGTTTCCCATACAAACTATCTTAATGAGGATCGAAGCGCGTTTTCACAGATAAACTTTCATCCCTTAATCAATTAACCCATTGGAAGGTATTTTCTATTAATCCTTGGATGAGTGTTTTGCGGTGATAGCCCACTGGGTGGAAGCTCGACTTCACTTTCGGGGGGCCGAGTTCAAATCCCAGCACGCACCTTTAACTTTTATAAGTTACTAGCTGTTGCCCGCGACTTCGTCTGCGTTTGATTTTGTTTTTAAAGTATTCAGTATCGCTAAGCCTTAAATGATTATAGTAGTATGTGACTGTCAATTAATTATAGACAAATAATTTGCAATAAAATAAAATTGTGACTATAATTAAAGATCTAAGCTATCCTATCTCTTAAGTTGGACCAGACTGCTCACGGTGTGCCCATTGAATTCAAAATCGGTTAAGTAGTTTAGGAGTCCATCGCGGACAAACATCGTGACAGGAGATTTATATATATTAAGATGTGCGTTTTAAGTAATTAAAGTATCAACAAACAAAAAATAAACTCTTCCGGTTTCCAATTACTATATTTGACGACCTCCCTGGCGGTGAGCGTTGTGGTTTAATTCCAGGTCTCGGGTTCGATTCCCGAGAGACGCAATTTTGGCAAATATATAATTTCTAAATTTTCTCTGATCTGGTTTAGTAGTAGGCTTCGGCCGTAGCTAGTTAACACCCTACGGACAAAATTGAAACGTAACGCTATTTCGCGTTCCGGCATGATGTCGCGTAGAATTATTAGGTTGGTATGGGTTTAATATAACTGCTAAACTCCAAACAGGTCCGTCCGTTACCATTTCAGACTGTTTCATCCTTCCCGGCAGAGATTGCAGTCGAGGGCTAACTTGTAGTGTTCGTAACGTACGTATAATTAAATGGAATCCGGTCGAATCACGCTTTTAAGAAGCTAAGCTACGGTTCTAAAACTTTTTTTTAAACTTAAAATAATAAAAAAAATGTGCTTAACACCTCACAGCAGAAGTGATAACAATAATTTTTTATAATATTTAATCTTTATATATATTTTTTTAATACACTACGTGTGACAGAATTACGTAATAAAAATGAAGAATGCATATTTCAAAAGAAATCACCCTGTAATCACACTGTATCAAAAGTAGCATGTTTATTTTTCGATACAAAAAAATTCAAATTTAAAACATTTTAAGTATTCACTTTATGACAACCCTATTGAAAATAAAAGACCGACACGCGCAGAGTACCTTCGCTAGCTAATAAAGTCAGGAGCTGCAATTCGCATTTTGCATGTGATATCTGATTTCTTTCAGAAAAATATTATGGCAGTGATACTCAAAACTATGAGGTTTTCGGTTTCACATCTAAGTCTCAGAGACAGTACATAATGTACTCTGAAGCCTGTGAAGTATTATTCCGTTTTTTATTTACACGTTGTATACAGTGGCGTGCATAGAGGGTATGAACAGGGTATGCAGACGATATAATATGTAGGAAATCTCCAGTACGAGTTAAAACTTAAGGATAGGCTTTGTAAGAATTATAAAAAGCCTACTCTAAAATATTTATAACTCATACTGAAGATTTTCTTAATTTTGTATCATCTGTATACCCTGTGCATACCCTCTATGCACGCTACTGGTTGTATAGTACTAGGACAATAAGCCTATCTACACACACTAAACTCACAATGTAAACCAAATAATGGTTAAATTAAGTACCAATAATGAATTAAAAAGTACAATAATTATTAGGTATGAATTTAATATACTAAACACAGTGACACAAAAGCGAAGAGCAGCTGACTGTATCTTTCTCACTCGGGTACACTCGGCGATCCCGAGTTCACCCGATCGACCCTTTCACCTCAGAGCGTGACGGTTCAGCCTAGCTTACTCCCTATGGAAAAATCTGTGAGCGGTCCGCCAAAATAAACTTGAAAAATTACATAACTTCGTAGGCGAACTGAAAACTTCCTCTTTTTCGAATTTGATTAAAAATCTGTGAAAGGCTTTGGTTGACACGTGGCTCATAGAGATAAAACTCTCGAATATCTACTAATTAGTTATCTTTTAACAACGTCAGCATTCTCTTGACCGCGTTTTTACCTGATGGTCAGTAACGATACACTCTTAGATGACAAAGCGAAGACCGGCCGGCCTATTATTTAACTCGGTGGATATGCCATTCAGTTAGAAACTATGTAGATAATACTAGCCTCGCCTCCGCGTTGTAACACTCGTTGAATAAATCATTCGGTTTTACGACTAATAAAAAAGGAGGTTTGCAATTCGACTGTATATATTTTTCTTTTTTGAATATATGTTACTCAATTACTCCTTTTTTTTGAATGCACTAAAAGTTAGCCCTTTACTGCAATCTCACCTGGTGGTAAGTGATGATGCAGTCTAAGATGGTAGCGGGCTAACCTGTTATGTATGGCGTTACATTGAACCCATACCCCTAATCGGTATCTACGCGACATCGTACCGGAACGCTAAATCGCTTAGCGACATGTCTTTGTCGGTAGGGTAGTAGCTAGCCACGGCCGAAGCCTCGCACCAGAAATAAACCGATTGACGTTCAGAGGTGTTCCTATTTTAATTTATTGTAGATTCATTAAAGGCATCCTGAAGAAATCGAGGCAACTCTTCAAAAATTATAGGCTACACAGTTACAGCTATTTAAGTTTTTTTTTTTTTTTAAATGTACATTTTTTTTTGAAAGCACCATATGGTAGGGCACCAAGAAGGGAGCTTGAAGACCACGAAAGCCCACCGGAATTAGTAATTAATAAATATGCTACGATTGTACACACATAGAGCCATCTAGCCCTAAATATTTAATGAATAATATACATGCATACTTATAATACACACATAAACACTCAGACACTGAAAAACATTCATGTTCATCACACAAACATTCCAATTGTGGGAAACGAACCCAAAACTTTAACTCCGAAAGCAGGTTCACTGCCCATATGCCACACGTGTCGTGGATGTGTACATGTTACATATATAAATATGTAACATGTGACTGTCAATTAATTATAGACAAATAATTTGCAATAAAATAAAATTTCAACTATAATTAAAGATCTAAGCTATCCTATCTCTTAAGTTGTACCAGACTGCTCACGGTGTGCCAATTTAATTTAAAATCGGTTTAGTAGTTTAGGAGTCCATCGCGGACAAATATCGTGACAGGAGATTTATATATATTAAGATTTATGAAGAGAAACTTCTTTATCGGCGTTGAAAAAAAATTACCGTCACATTTTTCGGTTACGCGTCAAATTTTTAACGATTTTAGCAATAAGGCAGTCTTATGTATGCTGCTACTGTCTGTGTTTTTTTTAAATTCTTCTTCTGTATTTTTTTTTGTGTGCAAATAAAGAGTATAAATAAATAAATAAAAAAAAATCCGTTACGTGCCATTTTTTTTTGTCCCTACCACGGTTGATTCGAAGAGTACTTTCTCCCACCACTAGAACTGACCGTTTTTCTATTGCACCCTTATTGTAAATTAATTCACGAAAAATAATGTCATAAAGAAGTTTCTTTTCTTACGTGTGTACACTAGCAAACGCACATATTTTTTATACTTTTAAAATGACAATGTGAGATGGTGATAACAAAAAAAATATGTCATATATATAATATATGTCATATTTTACATGTAATGTACGCATCAAAAATGCCATCTATGTGCCTATTTGAATAAAGAAATAATTGACTTTGACTTTGACTATATATACTCGATGATGATGATAATGTTATCCAATGCATTTACTTATATAAATGTTTTGTCAAGCGCAGATGATAGATTTGCGCTATCTGTCAAGTCAACTGGGCCACACCGTTTATTCCTTCCATCTCTCCCCAAAACAGTGACCTACATATCAAATCCGAGAGCTGCCTTGTGGAGGTCATTCGAACTTAGTAAACATTTTAAAATCCCAAAAAAAAACAAACTATTCCGCCATATTGGCGACATGCCAGCTCTGCGGCCGGGCGCGGTGATTCAATTAAATTATTTGTTTGTATCGCCATCCAATACCACTTTAATGTTTATTTCTTAATTTATTGATGTGGCATTTGTGATCTGCGATTAATCTGTAAGCGAAACTTTCCGGACAAATCGGACTTCATTCTATTAGGAACTTATCATCATATCAACCTATAGACTCCACCGCTGGACGACGTCTTTTGTACGGAGTTCCAAATTCCACGGTTTTGTGCCTTTTAATCCAGCGGCTACCTGCGACGCGTCTAATGTCGTCCGTCCACCTAGTCGGGGGTCGACCAACGCTGCGTTTACCATTGCGGGGCTGCCATTCCAGCACCTTGGGAGCCCGGACGTTGGGGACTAAACTCACACAAAACCGAGCTAAGCAGCTATCAACCTACTCAATGACACACAACGAACTGATTTACGAAATGTTTGAGTTTGAACATGAATGCATTTCAGTGTCTGGTTATAACTCTTTATTTGAAGGCCATTATGAAGTTAGGAAAATAAAAGAATAATAGAAATACAAAGACGGAAGTAGAATAAAAAAGGCAACCTTAGGATTAGGATAACATGAGCGAGAGCGGACAAGTGGTGCAAAATTATTATTAACCTTACAATACCTACATAATATGCATAACCATAAACAAAATTGCACAAATAATAAAAATATAATAAATAAATTTAATATAATAAAGTAATATATACTCAATCATACATAAATACTTAAGAACATATAGATAATAAAAATAAACTAGGTACTAAAAGTCGTCATTAATGAGCAAGACTATCCTTTTAGCGCGTTTTTAAATGTAACAAGCGATTTTGCCTGACGTATATTTAGTGGGAGAGCATTCCACAATTCAATAGTTTATCTGTTTATTATAAGTATTTATGTATCGTATTCATCTTCATCATCGTCATATCCACCCAATACCGGCCCTCTACAGGGCACGGGTCTCATCTGAAAGCTCAGAAGGGTTTAGGCATCCATCACGCTAGCCTAGTATAGTGCGTATTGATAGACTTCAGACGCCCTTGAGAGAACATTACGGAGTAATCTCAGGCAATTTGAAGTAGATTCTTTATATTCTTTTTTTTTTTTAACTGTGTGTTAAAATCTACTTATATATATTATGTATATTTTCTATTTATTTATCATGTATATTTTATATATTACGTATATTTATTTAAATTATATATGTACTTGTATCTTTACATTTTGGTATTTATGTATATCTATCAACACTCTTGGCACTATCCCGTTCACTTGCTGTAAGTCCTATCTACAAAGGTTGCCTGTAAGAGATTGCTTGCAACAATAAGGCCGCCTTTGCATGTCTACATTGTGTACTGTATACTCCTTACTGTTTCTTTTCCTGTATGTTATACGTGCAATAAAGTGTTTCTTCTTCTTCAATTTATAAATATTCCCAACATATTGGTAAGGATTTTCAAACAAAACTAGTTGTGTGTATTAACTTACAATGACACGGTGAAAAACCTTTACATGTATTAAAATAAGCGTAGACATAGCTGATACTTAGGTCATAAGCGTACTTTCCATACTGGGCGTTACGTCATAAAAAAACGCCTGCCATTGAGCGGCATATTCAACTAGCTGTTTCCCTCGGTTTTACACACGTGAACTAATAATAATAAGGTCGGGTTGTAATGTTATATTGGCCACTTGAAGTTTTTTCCTAAAGCTGGTTCCTAAAGTTGCCATTGTTGCTTAGCTATGACAGTTGGATATATTTCCTCGAGGCTTTTTCGTAGGTAATAATGAATACTCTAATCATCTAGTATATGATTTTTAGTCAAAGTCAAATATTTATTTATTCAAATAGGCACAAAGATGGCACTTTTGATGCGTTGATTATATACAAAATGTTTACAATTAAGATATTGGTAATTACAATACAATTAATAAAATAATAAATTACAATTAACTACACATTACATAAACTACAATAACTTTTGTATCCACAGGATTAAATTCCTCATTATTAAGTTGTATAGAGGTTTGTACATGTTTAATATTTGTTAATGCGAATTTTATGCACTTAGTTTTTTATGTATCATCAATAGTTTTCTCAGCGCACGCCAAAATAACTAATGAATTTAATACGCAAAATTCTGCCATTGGGTTGCATTATTGCAATTTTCTTAAGACTCTCTAATAAAAAAAAAATATATATAATAATCATCATCATCATCACACCAACCCATTACCGGCCCAGCACAGAGCACGGGTCTCCTTCCACAATGAGAGGGGGTAAGTCCGTAGTCCACCACGCTGGCCCAGGGCGGATTGGTGGAGAGTTCCACATAATGTTCTCAAAGGTGTCCACACCACCACCTTCGAGAACATTATGCGGAACTCTCAGGAATGTAGGTTTTTTTACATTAGGTGTTTTAAATTTATATATATTTACTAGCTGTTGCCCGCGACTTCGTCTGCGTTTGATATTGTTTTTAAAGTATTCAGTATCGCTAAGCCTTAAATGAGTATAGTAGTATATATATATAACATGTGACTGTCAATTAATTATAGACAAATAATTTGCAATAAAATAAAATTGCGACTATAATTAAAGATCTAAGCTATCCTATCTCTTAAGTTGGACCAGACTGCTCACGGTGTGTCAATTTAATTTAAAATCGGTTAAGTTGTTTAGGAGTCCATCGCGGACAAACATCGTGACAGGAGATTTATATATATTAAGATTTGTTTTTATTTATTTAAACTCTTTATTTGTAAACCACTACACAGTTAGGAAAATAAAGACGAATAGAGAGAAACACAGACTAGAGTAGAATACAAGAGGCGGCCTTATCGCTTAGGAGCGATCTCTGCCAGGCAACCTTAGGATTAGAACAACGAGAGCGGGATAAAATACGTTGTGTAAAATTTATACAAACCTACATACACATAACTACATACGATTACATAAACAACAATTACACAAATCAAAGAAAAGTTAAATAAATAATAAACTTATATAGTCTATGTTATTTAATTTGCGATTGGTAAATAAATTGTTGATTTGATTTGATTTGAAAATTTATTTATTTTATCAATAAAATGTAACAAATGTTAAACAACAGATATAAAGAGTTCTTGTTGCTAACGTAAATTAATATTCTCTGTCGTTCAGGCTAACTAATCTAAAAAAAACATATTTAAAATCCGGTCCGCTCTGAATTTTACGGGGAATAGTTGCATCTTGAAGACGGCTAGTGGATTGTTCTTACGGATCTTTTACCAGCTAGGTTGCTTAATCGGTTTGTGGTGTTGGAAGAGATTGTTACAATCGGTCTAGTAATTTTAGATCATATTCGGTTCAAACGAACAAAAAAAGCAAACAAAACAAAGTGAAGCTATGATAGCGCAGTTGGTAGGAGCTCGACTTCACTTTCGGGTAGGCGTGTTCGAATCCCAGCACGCACCTCTAACTTTTCTATGTTATGTGAAAAGATGTGCGGAGTCCACCAATCCGCACTGGGCCAGCGTGGTGGACTAGGGCTTTAACCCCTTCTCATTGAACAAAAAAACTTAATTATTGGAAGAACAAACAATTTTTTTTTATCGTTATAGAAGCATAGATTTAACAGCCTCTGGAACAAATAGATGGCAACAGCATTAAATGAGTAATGACGATTATGTAAGTGCCGCACGCTTCTCACGTACGAGTGCGGTGCGTGTGACGTCACAACAGCCTTTTGTGTTCTGACCACGAGACCTTCAACCCGGCTCTTAGTATACTGACGTAGCCAAAGTATCTGCTCGAAATTTAAAATAGTTGGTCGAAGTACTGCTATGCACTGCTATATGTAGTAGCAGAGCGATATGTAGTATAAGGACTACCTATATGCTAATTTCCCAATTACCAATGTTAATACGACTACGTTGACGCGGGGAAAGTGGAAGGCAAACGGTCACGCGGTCGATCACCCACGCGTTGGACAGACATAAAAGCGGCAACATAAAACTCCGTAGTCCAATGTTCCCAAAACGCTGAGGACCGTAACAAGTGGAGGCGCATCGCATGCTGTAGCCAAAGAAAATGTATCATCGTCAACCACGACCACTCTGTCAAGAGTGAACGACTAAGGAGGAATGTGAAATAGTTTGTCGAAGTACTACATGCAGCGCCTTATGTATAAATAGAGCTTTTTAGTGATCGAGCTCGTCGGGCAGGGTGATTACGTATCTATCTATGTATAATCACTGCTGTCAAACGTCACTTTACCATACAATAAATAAACAAAGGTGACGTTTAACAGCGGTGATTGCAAGATTTGCGCTTGTCGCAAACTGTCGCGAGATACGTAATCACCCTGCGGGAGAATGTAAATAAATAAATAAATAAATATACTACGACAATTATTTAAATTATATATGTATTTGTATCTTTACATTTTGGTATTTATGTATATCTATCAACACTCTTGGCACTATCCCGTTCTCTTGCTGTAAGTCCTATCTACAAAGGTTGAATGTAAGAGATTGCTTGCAGCAATAAGGCCGCCTTTGCATGTCTACATTGTGTACTGTATACGTGCAATAAAGTGTTTCTTCTTCTTCTTCTCTATGCTAATTTCTGTTGCCGAGCTGAATTAAAACTCGTAAGAGTTTATGCTTTACCTTAACTCACCTTTTTAATTGAACATGTAAAACCTTTTTGTATTTTACGAATTAATAAATTTAAAAAAAAATTGGTTGTCTATAAATTCGGCTTACTGACGATAGTTGAACGTGACGACGTCGTAAGAAAATACTGATGGAATGGTTGCATTTTTCAAAAGAAAATTTTAATTTTATTTGTTTGATAGATATTATCGTTGCTTTAAACAATTGACACCACATTCACTTTTCACTGCACTTGATCCTTGCCGAAAACATGTGAATGTATTATTGTATAGAAGCTGTCCACGCGGACGTATCGCTCACTCAAGTAGGAGAGAGACATATGTCGAACGCGGAAGCCGACTGTGCCTCTTTGTCGCTCGTTCCGCGCTCTCGCTTGCACTGCCTTGCCTTGAATAGAACGCCTCAGAGCGAGGTAACGCCGCATGCGTCATGTTTTTTCGTGCGTGCAGCCGGCTTTATCGAATTATAAGACGTTGTCACGTCAAAATTGCTGTTTCAGTTTGACTTCCGGCCGACAATCGGCCGTCCAATGTAAAAGAATACCCTAATTACAGTTACATAAGTCAACTTTTTTAGGTATAACAACATTTTTAATTGTGTTATCTGCCTGATTAATTAAAAATTAAATTATTACCTATTTCTGATTTTTTTTTTATTTAATACATTTTAATTTAATTATTATTTTATTTATTGGACCCCATCATCCATCGGTTTTCCGAGATATGTGCCTCGCACACTGCCACTTTAGCTTCGCGACTCTTTGAGCTACCCCTGTAACTCTGGTTCTTCTACAGATATCCTGCTTCCCTTCTCCTACTTCAAGCATAGTTCTCTCTATCGCCCGCTAAGTTACCTTGAGCTTTCTTATGAGACCTATAATTAGTGACCATGTTTCAAAGCCATAGATCATCACTGCAACATGCAATGTTCGAAGACTGGTCTTCAGGCACTGAAAGTATTTTGGACGACGAGATGTCACGAAGTTTCTCGAACCCTGCACATCCGAGTTGCATTCGGCATTGTACCTCTATCTCGAAATTGGACCTACCCAACTGGATTGTGTGTCCTAGAAATAGATTTATGTTGTCTGATACCTAAATAAAGAAACCGCGTGTTGTACGGTACTTTATAGTGTACCCAGCAAACGAATATATTGCTGTCTGTACACGTAAAGGGTGGTCCGCAATCGATGTGCTAAAACAACACTGGAGGTAGTGCTGTTTTTACAGCACGGTGTCCAGTGGCCGCGCCGTGAGCAATGTCAACACGTAGCTACACTAAAACAAAGCGTGCCGAGTGCGTCATTGCTGAACTGGGTCGCCGCGTGTGGACGAAATTCTTTATATAAGACATGGTACTTGTTCAAGCGCTGCTATCAGCTATGGACACCCCATCATGTACCCAATTAAATTTCTTTTAGGTTGCTTAAGAATCAACTAGCGTGAGGTCAGATGGACTTGCGACCAGCTAAAATTAATGTGCCACATCTTACGAGGAGACGTCGATGCTCCAGATCTTCATAACCAACTGCGTTGAAAACGTGCCCCAAAATATTAATAACATTCGTCCACGAAAAACCTGATTGTTCGTGGTCCCTTCTTGTAACACTGGTGCACGAAGCATGGCACCTATACCGAGTTCATTATCGTCATTCTCTCGCAATGGGATGTATTCCATGACCTGGAGAGCTTTGTTTCGTGAATTGTTTAGGTACTCTGTGAATATTGAATGACCTTTTCAATATTTTCAGGGGAATAGCACACACACTATGTTAATATAATGTCTTTTATAATGTTTAAATGTCACCTTTCATCCATTTGTGTTATAGTTATCTATAAATTTTGTAGTACCATCTAGTTAGTGTAAGTGGTCCTACCGTACTAACAAGATGTAAAAATAAAAATAAATAAATGTTACCTATAAAGTAGGGATAGACAGTGGTTAAGACTTCGACTTCACTTACGGTCCCGGATTCGATTCCCTGCTGGAGAATTTTGAGAATTTATAATTTCTGAATTTTCTTTGGTCTGGTGGCTTCAGTCGTGGCTAGTTCACCCTACCGATAAAGAAGTGCGGCTAAGCGATTTAGCGTTCTGAGACGATGTCTTGTAGAAATCGATTAGTGGTATAATAACGTAACTACCAGAATTAAGAACATACAGAATCCGTGTACACGACTAATATTGAAACAACCAATCCACTTTAGTAGTATTACTGCAACGAACGATTAGTCACTACATTCATTTAGAACTTGACAGTATTTATTTCACCTCTTCTGTTCTTTACGTTTTACATAAAATATATATAGTATTTATGTATATAAAGGTATATATGCAAATATATATATGTATATTCACCACATACCTCTCTTCTTGAGCTGTGTTTTACGCCTTCGGTTGCCTGGAAGAGATCGCTATGTAGCGATAAGGCCGCCATATTGTATATTTTTCGTTAATATTTTATTTACAATTTTTCTATATGTTTCTGTGGTATACAGTAAAAGTTTATTCATTCATTCAGAAAATGAGGAAAATGGGAAAAGTTTGTGTGCCAACAACATTCCGCGGATGTGAAGTGACACGCGCTCGGGGCGTCTCCTCTGTTTCTGGACAATGCACTGCATGCGTTAATGGCTAAATAAGAATTCTGTATATTCTTAATTATGTGTTAACTGCCATACCCTCAATGGCTCACTTGTAGTGAAATCTTCGCTGAAGTTAATTGACAATGGTGCTATAATTTAAATAAAAATGTTATGTTGGTTTGTGTACGCTTCAAAAACTCAAAAATCCAGCTGAAATTCTAGCATGATATATAATACGCATCAAGGATTGTTTTTATCTATTTTTCTCAATAATCACAATGTGCTACAGCGAAACATGGCAAGGTAACAAGGTTCGTTATATATACGAGTATATTTCTTGTGTGCGTGTGTAAGTCACTGAACTCCTCCTAAACGGCTGGACCGATTTGAATGACTTTTTTGGTATGCGTTGGGGTGGCACTCTGGATAGTTTAGATTCACAAATCAGCCCGACAGATGGCGCTGGGGTACGCTTGTATAATATACATAATAACTAATTATCACTAAACATCACTAACAATCCATCACCGGTCCTCTATAGGACCATCGTCACTTCCCGATGGGTTTCAGCAGTAGTCAGTACATAGAGGTTATGCAGATCGTCGATGCATTCAGACAAGGCTGCTTGGAAGCAGGCTCAGCTCTCATCTCTCACAAGATGGTGAATTTAAAAGATTGTAAACTGTAAAGTGATGTTGATGCAATCTACTGAGTTTCTAGCAGTCTTCTCGGTGGAATCTGCCTTCCGAATTGGTAGTAGAGTCACTGACTTCACTTTTCAAAAGTGCTTATAAACTGGGCCTACTTGTAATAAATGAATTTTGAATTTTTTTGCTAAAAAGTTCAAGCCCATTTAAAAATACCAAACAGTATTTTACCGTATCAAAATTAATTTCTCTTGGCAACATTTGAATTACAAATTACTAAAACGGAGTTGCAGCCAATATTCAGCATTTATGAGGTCACAACTATAATTTGATTACAACTAATATTTAACTAGACTTGGCAATGTCTTGCCTTATCATAATAATGTGATATAATGTGACGTGGTGTATTACTCATGTTGTAATTGGTATTGAATGGATTGCACTGTGATGTCAATGGATTTTTATTCATTGATAATAGGTGTAGTGTATAGATAGTAGACGGGGGCTGTGTGTGTGCTGTAGAGGAGAGGCAAATGCCAGCTGTCAACTGTCAACTGAGGGTCTAAGGTTTTGGAACGAAGCGTGCGGTGTGTGATTATGGGGCATAGCTAGCAAGACAGTGGAATCACAGTGTTATTAGTTATTACTAGTATTTTACATTAAGCATGGTGACAATAACAAAAAAATCGTTATTAGGTTAGGTAGGTTCCGGCGCCCTTTACATAAGTGTTTTTTTTTCTATATTAATAATAGGTAATAATAAATTATCGCCATCTAGCTCTCAAGTAAACGTAGCTAGTGTTATGGGTACTAAGATAATTGATGATTATTCTTGAATAATATTATACATTAATACTTATGAATATCTGGATATTCATACTATGTGGGATTCGAACTCGCCTTTCCGAAAGTGAAGTCGAAGTTCTACCAAATGGGCTATCACCGCTCGTATATCAGTATCAGATTGTATATATGTATCTTTATAATACTATGTGATCTCGGGTTTCGGGGGCGATAAATCGATCTAGCTAGAAAACGTCGTTTTATCCGTGTTTTCAGGCAATATTAAATTTCGCCACCATCTTCGAAGTTATTAAGCTCAGGTGGAAAATCAGGCAGTCCCAAAACTAGAACACCTCGGTTCGAGTACAGATGATTCATTATCCCTTTTTCTTACTATGCAAAGCTCAGTTATCCGGGTATTTAATGTCGATGTCCATTTTGTATGCAGTTGAGACGCAGTTGTTTTATTTCTAAAGACCCAATGTGAAACTCCGGCTTTAGTATGGGACGTGCGTAGAGGTCTTCTTTGTATGTTATATTCAAAGGCTGCGTGACCTACTCACCCAATGACTCGAGTGACGTCATACAACGCGGCCTCTGCGAGCGGCCGAGACGGAATCGTTTAGTTAGACTTTGTTAAACGTTTTCTTAGAGCGTTTTAATAAAGTCTCATATAAAACTAATTTTGACATTTTGTCGGCCGATTGGCGCAGTAGGCAGCGACCCTGCTTTCTGAGTCAAGGCTGAGGGTTCGATTCCCACAACTTGAAAATATTTGTGTGATGAACTTGAATGTTTTTCAGTGTCTGGGTATTAATTTGTATATTACAAGTATTTATGTATATTATTATTATATATTTATAAAAGAGAAAGTGTGTGTGTATGTTCCGTACAGGCTCCGAAACGGCTGGACCGAATTCAATGAAACTTTCAGGGAATCTCTGGATTGACCTGGCGAGTAATCCTGTAAAGTTTGGTGACGATCGGAGCACTCCTATTTTTGAACTGTGAAACTGTCAAATACAGCTTTTATTTACTATGATGAAATTCTATTGTTGGGTGTACATGGATGTAGATAATGATCTTCACCCGCTCGAGAAGAGAATAGAAGAGAATGAGTACGGAGAGAAATAAATGATTTAATATATTATGAGACTTAAATTATAAATTTAATGATGTAAGTTTATTGTTTAAATAAAATAAAGCAAAATCTAGCCCGGCGAAGCGGGTGGTTATTCATAAAAATATTCATCAGTCATCTTAGTATGGGTACTAAGATGACTGATGAATATTTTTAACGCAAGCTACGCTTACTTAGGGTTAGATGGCGATGTGTGTATTGTCGTAGTATATTTATTTATTTAGTATTTATTTATTTATTAACTTCAAAAAAAAAGCTAATTACACCATTTCCCTACCGTACAAGAATAAAACCACCATGATCTAAGTGCTCTTACCGAAGCGATCAAGAACTATTTTTACAACGCTTCGGCACGCTTCCTCGCCGGTGGGTAATTACTGAAGCGTCATACGAGCACATTCCTAGGGCGGCTGCCGCGACCTACTTACCCGATGACGCACGCGTGACGTCACGACCCTTGCTACGCGCACATACAAACGAACACTGTGATGCGAGTGCAATACTACGAGACTTTTATAAGTTGCTAACATAATATCCTATCGCTGATAACAATATTTAACAAGATAGATTTTTTTAACAAAGCAGGCTTGCTGCTTGTAGTTTTATAGCAACTAAATAGTAAATAATGTTTGTATCTAACGACTAGATTCCGGTCGGGTAAAAATATGCAACTACTCCTAACTAGTAACTTAGTTAGCTTTAGCTTATAGTTTTTTTTTTTTTATTTAAGTAAATTAATAGTATTCAAATTACAGATTTGTTTTTCATAACAAACTTTCTTCACGCATTTGGCTGTTATCTGCGGGAGGAAAACGAAAAGCAGTGAAGCTAGTGATGAAAATAAAAACATTCGCGCTATTGCATGGAAAAGTCTTGCTAAGTTTTGGAGCATGCATTACAAGTTGTATATTAAACTCCACGTAGGGCTGCCTGGACGCAGAAATTTTAATTTGTAACTTTTTTTTATATTGCATATTAATATTTAATGTAAGTTTTTTTTTTTTTTTTAGTTTTAATTATTCTATTTGTGTCCTATCCTAACATATGAACAAGAAATAACGTATTGAATACACTTAATACGCTAACAAACTCATAAAGTTCCACTACTTACCAACCCTGGCAACCCTGGTCAACTTGTCATATCAGATATTAACGATGCGATATTTATTATAACTAATCATAAGTTGGCGCGTTGATTCGCACCTGATTGGATCACTGGTCACTTTGAAGCTGTGCCAGCACTGCTGCAGTGTAAACGTACATAGTTGCTTTGGCGGGGCGTGAACAAAGCTCTTAAGGCCCAATTCACAGCCAATCCGTCGCGAAGATCGATTGCACGCGGATCGCAGTGATCCGTCGCGGCCGTCAACACACCCGACGTTAGCTGTATGTCGCAATTTATTACAGAGGTAAAGACTGCTAGGACCAATGCCACGGAAGAGATTCAAGACAGCTGTACATAAAAAGATCGTGATCGTACCCCCCACCAAAAATACAGTGTCGTTAGAGCCCCCAATCCAACTTTTCGGATAGTTGACTTCAAACGAGTCGCAGGGAGTTCGTACAATCGTCACAACGCTAAAGACCAAACTAGACCGAAGACCAATAGTGGATACACATCAGTTGAAATAAATATACCTATGTGATAATATATAGTGTCTTTTAAAAAGGTCTGTAATCATATTTGAGTAAGTTTGACAAGAGTTTATATACCTACGTCACTAGTAGGGATTTTCATAAACAACGTTTATTGCTAGCGGCATCCTGCGATTTTCTTTATGTCCACTATCCACCTAGTTAGGTACTATCAACGCTATGGTTTCTGGTGTGGATTGCAATACTGACTCCTTAAGACCTTAATATCCATCGGTCCTCCAAACTGATTTAGCACCTGAGGTTTGCAACTTTCTAAATTAATTGTTAATTGATACACAAATAAAATTAATCCTACTATCCTACTTATATATATATATATATATATATATATATATATATATATATATATCACATTAATATTATAATAATGTGAAACGCCTTTGACATGGAAAAGAACATAGGCTACTTTTTATCCCTATTCCTTAAGTAGTTTTCGAGGGAAAATTGAAAATTGTTTGCAAACTAAACCGCGCCATTGAAATTTGGTATGCATGTCACCTATGCTAAGGAAAAGGACCATCCGATCGATCTCTCAAATAGTTCCTGTGGTAAGTTTTTTTTTTTAAAGGGTGAATCTTTAGACCCTATTCTGAAGTCCACGCAGACGAAGTCGTGAGCAGAAGCTAGTTTTTAATATATCTTCAAAACTAGAAAAGCCAATCAAATTAGCACTTTAAAAAAAACCAAGGAAAACGGTGATATTGGAAAATGAATTAAAAAGTCCAAAAACTTCCTTCATATTATTTTTGAGGGCTTCTTCACAGACCTTACATTCTATTCCAAGCCAGTCTGTATTACTAACTTAATTCGTTGAGAAACGCCGTTAATTCTGGTTATTTCTGCAGATCTTCCTCTTCCCAGTTCTAAGTTAATTAAGAATGTTATTAAATTAGAAATGGAAGTTTAAGTTGCCCGTTAAAAATTACTCTTACTTGCCTTGTTATTCCTATGGTTAGAGCCATATATCTTATGGCAACATGCACTGTTTGAAAGCTGAGGTCTTCAGTCAGAATTTGAACGAAGAGATAGATTTATTCATCAACGTGACCCGTTAATTTACATACTGAATCGTACTAAGACGCAGTTCATTTCAGTTGGGATCTGGTCTAGACTTTACTTATTAATATTAATGCAAACGTTGTGTCTGACTGTCTAGTAGTGCATCTTTCATACATGGTCTTGAAGAAATTTGGCACGGAGTTGTACATCTGGATAAGCTAAATCTGGAAAAACGCTAACTACACGGTAAAACAGAAAAATGAAAATATGAGACAGAAAAAAAAAGAGATATATTACGTCATTTTAGTTATTTTCTAACATTTAAGAAAAACTAAAAAGTATCTTATCTTATCGTATCTTCTAAAATTTTCTGGAATAAAGAAATCGGTCTTTTATTAAAGCATAAATTATCTTAAGCCTGTGGTACCAGGAGAGCAGATGTTGACATGAGGTGAAGTTGGACACATCTCAAGGATTATCTTGTTATGTAATCACCACAAATTACTTGTTCCGGATAAGTGTGGCCTAAACTGACTGAATGAAACGAGATGGCGTAAACAATCGCTAAGACACTGTGGCTAATTGCGCTGGCAGCCGCGACACAAGGCTAACCGTTGTCCACCACTACGAGCTAAATATGGCCCGTCCGATAATTTAGCAACGCACTTTCAAAACAATACCAAGTGTAAATACTAAATACCTACCTATACTTCATTTAAATGTAACTACCGCATAAGGTAAATTGATTTCTAAATTATATATTTTAATTGCATTTTTTTTAAAGCTTAATTTAATGTTTCAAGTTTTATTGACTGTATGCAAAATACTTTATAACAATCATAAGATTTCTACATCAACAATTTAAATTGGGTTGGTTAGGTGCATTAAAGTTTTTGTAAACTTGTATTTTCTTACACACCTGTCTGCGTAACCCGGGGGCCAGATATATTATATTTGGTGATACTGTTTATTTGTCATTTATATATCTACTAGCTGACCCGCGCAACTTCGTTTGCATCAAACCGGTTATTATCGGATTTAATATCTTCATTAATAGCATTTCTATACCCGTCGTAACGTCTAAACGATAGGTCCAATTTGAATAATTTAAAGAGGAAATTGCAGGTACATAATCAATTCTTACTATAAAACTATTTATTTGGATAAGGATCTGATAGGAACGTCACCATCTTAAGATTGTACCCGTGTTTTGATTGAAAAATTATAACAAAAAGCGGATATTGTGTCTTAACAGCTAGACATTTAGCCTCCCGGACTTTTTTGTAGGTAATAATGATTACTTTATCCATGTCCATCCATCCATACATACACCCATCCACTCATACATCCATACTCATCCATAATTCGATCGTTGTCCCAGATGCCTTGCTACTCGCTGTTATCTATGATGAATTATGTCCTTTATCTCCGATAATATTTACCAGATCTTCATTAAAATTTCACAATACATGCTTGATAGTATACACTTTTCAAATAAAATAAGAGTTATTAAAATCGGTTCAAATTTAACGGAGCTATAAAGTAAAATTGATAAAAATTGTCATCTCATTTCCCGGGAGCAGCTTATTGTTTATCGAGATAAAAAGTAGCCTATATATTGACCCGGAATATCAGCTACCACTATATCAAATTTTATTTATTACCGTTCAGTAGTTGTCACATGATGCCCGGACACACAGTCAGACAGACAGACGAAAATTAAATAAAAATCTGTTTTGGACTCAGTATGTATATACAGCATCCCGCGGTCAAACTTATCAAAAAATATTAAATGTACAGAAATCTTTCAGTTATGGTTTTATTATAATTATAGATTTTATACATAAATCCTTCAAACTTTCGCTATGAAGGCATTTTCAGCACACATTGATTGTACATCTTCCTGTCATTATTTGCGTTTGCCGTTGTAAAGACAACATTTCCTGAGTATCTTTTGGTAGCAGAGTTAAGCCGAGAGACTCAGCACTAGTTGGATAAAAGCAGGATTAATCGCAGGAAAGCGCTGGACAAGACAGGGAAATTTAAAGGACCTATGTGCAGAGGTTGATATGACGTTCATTTGACAATGTTATACGTGGGACGCACTTAAAGTTTCTGGAACTGGAATTAACGCGTGGCCGGTTGCTGCCACACCTCCAGCCGCAGTGTTTGTATACTCATTGTGCATACACTATTGAGTCAGAGTTAATACATCGTGTTTATTTCCTCATTATCAAGTATTAATTATTTAAGGGGATTTATTGTAACGCAAGTCGGACTTTTCGGTTTTATGGTACTACCGCCACTGATTAACGATATTTAAAAAATAACTACTTCGTACATTTGAAAATGGAACTATTTGGCTGCAGAATACAGTTTGTTTCATTAACTGTCACTAGTTCAATTGTTTTTACATTGCGGCGTCCTTTAAAAAAGTAAAAGCTGTTGCGTTCTTCATCCGCGTTAAGACTATTTCTTATCCTAGAGTATTTGTTACCCTCCGTCCTTCCAACTAACTCTACGCCAAAAAACAAGTCGTCATGTACAATATTCGTGAGGATAGTGTATCGCTATAGCGCAGTATCGCAGGTAGCGCCCGCCTTACCCAAGCATTTGGTGACACAATATGTTTATCATCTGCGCTGTTATTTTTAACCTGCGGCGTAACGCGCGGTCAGGGTCTCTCTTGACCTGAGCACACTCGGTTGATACGAATGATGATTTTTATTCTCCTAGATCCATATGCACTCAAATGCGAAAGAGTGTCTGTTTGTTTGTTTCTTACTTGTATTCGACTGAACTACTGCACTGGTTTGATGTTCATATATATATATTATGTATCATTAGCAGAACCGGGCACTAAGCTAAGCGGAAAGATGATATAAAATGGAGAAAATCTCCAGTACCAATTATAAAGGCTGCAGGGTTTAGGGTAGGACTTTAAGTCTTCTATAACTCACACTGGAGTTTTTTTTATTCGGCCGCTTAGCGCATACGCTGTGCATACCCTGTATACATACTAGCAGTCTCCCGCGATTTTGTCCGCCTACGAATAAACCTTAACAGATAGATTTTAGAAGTAACAGAGAATTTGAAGTTCTACCACCATGCTTATTTCTGCCGCTAAGCAGCATTGTTATAATGCTGCTTTCCAGTATGAAGGGCGTGGGTGCCGGTGTTATTGCATGTACATGAGGTTTAACAACTATGCCCTCGGTTGATGGACTCTAAGCGGAACATTGCGGAACGTGTTCCTTGCATGCGCTGCGAACTGTTGCTCTTTTTATAGGTGACGGTTTCCACTTACCATCAGGGGGGTCATCTGCTTAGTTCGTCTATTATTAATATTAAAAAAAAAATAAAAAATTTATATAGTCCCGGACTTTTCTTAGAACTTTTAAAGAGGATTTCTGTTCCATGATATTTTGGTATATCTTTAACCGTTTACGCGTCGCACGCATCGGAAGCTCTCAGAAGGATTTCCTTTTCCCATTTTCGCAACCTTCTTCAGGCGCGTTATGGAAAAATGGTGAAAGTTAATTTTTAAGATGCGCGTGCACACATTCACGAAAAACCGACACCATTAAGGTAGCTTATAGACAACATTTTAATTTTTGTAAAAAAGGTTTGACAGTTCACTTTCAATAATTCAAACAATATTTTTTTCTATTGTTAGTGTCTTTTTTTCTACAAACGTAGAATAAGGCGAAATATAAAAATTTTCAAAAGATTTTTATCTTGTTACGCCAAAGAAGTATAACGTCTAGCGCGTGTACATAACTACACAC
This sequence comes from Pararge aegeria, assembly GCF_905163445.1. Lineage (NCBI taxonomy): Eukaryota > Metazoa > Arthropoda > Insecta > Lepidoptera > Nymphalidae > Pararge > Pararge aegeria. The sequence continues at coordinate 3,968,651 of NC_053180.1, forward strand.
ACGTTTATTTTTTTTAATTTATGATCCGCTCCTATTAGAATAGAATAGAATAGAATTTGATTATTTACCAGAACAACACAAACAGACTTACATACGGAGTAACTTAAAAATTTTGTACTTAATTATTAATAGCTTTAGTCTATGATGTGTCGTGCCAATAAAAAGGTTCTGACTCAGCTTAATGTTCCGGATACCAATGTACCCACAACGCTGGTATTCTGTCAGTACCTATTAGTCGAAGCGTAATATAATTTCTCTTTTCCTATTCGAACCAGTAGTTCCTGAGATTAACGTGTTCATCTAAACTTTTAGAGTTTTAGCGATCATAAAAAAGCAAAATATTTTTATCTACCAAAGATAAACATGATATTTTATTGTTGAATTCAAAAAAACTAATTAATGCATGCTTTAGTTGCGAACGGAATACATTTTTTGTCAATTACGCAAAAATAATTGGATGGCAGATCGAGTGGCAGTTTTCGAATAAACAAGCAATCCTTTCTGTTCATATTGTACAAGCAATCGTTGTGGAGCTTTTTGTAACAGAGCTCGTTCGAAGAATAACAGCCGCCATGCTATTAGTGCCGCCCGAACATCATTGCCGTTTTCCGGATGGTTGCCGCTGTAGTAACAGGCACAGAAGACTCAACACCAACGCCTCAAGTTGATGGACACAGGGCTTTTTTGGGACTGGTTCCTTGATAAGTTGATAATAACAGTTTTTAGCCAATAATTTGACGGCCGATTGGCGCAGTTTGCAGCGTTCCTGCTTTCTGAGCCCAAGGCCGTGGGTATCGATTCCCACTACTGGAAATGTTTATGTGATGAGCGTGAGTATTTTCCAGTGTCTGGGTGTTTATATGCATATTCTAAGTATTTATATATATTACTCATAAAAATATTCATCAGTCATCTTAGTTCCCATAACACAAGCTGAAGCTTACTTTGGGGCTAGATGGCGGTGTGTGTATAGTAGTAGTATAAAAAAAAAAAAAAAACATGTTTGAAAATTTAATGTATGTTCACAAAAATATATCTAAGTTTAAGAGAAAATGTGACTGCAATAATTTGAACATTAGAAGCAAAAATAAACTTGCAGTGCAATATACTGCTACTACATAAAATAAGTAATTCATTTAAAGGAAATTGTATACAATAAATTACCAGTTGATATATTGGAGATGTCTCTGAAAAAGTTCAAAGTTTGTATTAAACGTAAGCTTATAGAAAAGTCCTATTATAGTATTAAGGACTACGTCAACGATAAAAATGCTTGGGTGTAAATTATTGCTCTAACCAGGTTGCTTCTTTAATAGGTTTTAAAGGACAATGTGAGATGGTGATAGCAAAAAAAAAATAACAACCAGCTAAGTTTGTTGTGGGCTTCTTCTTAGACCAGGGCGCGTTTGGAACCCTCGCGCTTGGATCGCCATCAACTCACTCCTATGTCATATTTTACATGTAATTTACGCATCAAAAGTGCCATCTATGTGCCTATTTGAATAAAGAAATATTTGGCTTTGACTTTGACTTAGACTTGCATTCTTTGCGAAGTCTTGCTCTATTTATAGGCGATGAATTCCACTTACCATCGGGTGGGCCATAAGCTTGGTTTGTAGCGTGCATTATATTATGGCTTATAACCAACCTTGGTGAGGTGGCGCATGCTAAAAGGCCAGTGGGGCGACCTCGCTTAAGGTTTAAAGACTACTCCAAGGAGGCAAGACCGAATTCAACATCGACCGTAGATATTCGGAGAGGCTTGCGGAAGGAAGAGATGAATGGTGCAAGAGTTAATGTGGGATGCCGTATCTGTGACGAAGCTTGGCTTGGTGTTATTGTTCGAAAAAGGATACGAAGGCTTACCTCGGGTATTTCAGATTGCGCCGAAGGGCTCAGCTGCAATATTTGCGGCCTTAAATGTCTCTCGCGCATCGGCTTCTATCAAATACACTTCTTTGTATCGCTACATCTAACACACAACGAAACACTGTCTAAGTCCCAATCCAAAGGTTGCCTCGCAGAGATCGCTACTAAGCGATAAGGCCGCCTTTTGTATTCTTCTTCTGTCTTTGTATTTCTATTGTATTTTTTTTTCCTAACTTCATAGTGGTGTACAAATAAAGAGTTAAATAAAAAAAAAATAAGCGACACTTCGCTTAGACAGTGATTGAACCGTCTCTCAAGACGTAGAGACCATACGTACAGGGATAACCGACCTTGATAAATAAAAATGAAAAAAAAAACCTTTAATACCAATTAAATTCTTATTTGTGCAATTTTGTTTATGTATTTGTATTTAGCTATTTGAATGTACGTTTATACTAATTTTACACCACCTGTCCGCTCTCTCTCATCTTGTCCTAATCCAAAGGTTGCCTGGCAGAGATCGCTACTTAGCGATAGGGCCGCCTTTTGTATTCTTCTTCTGTCTTTGTATTTCTATTGTATTTTTTTTTCCTAACTTCATAGTGGTGTACAAATAAAGAGTTAAATAAAAAAAAAAATAAGCGACACTTCGCTTAGACAGTGATTGAACCGTCTCTCAAGACGTAGAGACCATACGTACAGGGATAACCGACCTTGATAAATAAAAATGAAAAAAAAAACCTTTAATACCAATTAAATTCTTATTTGTGCAATTTTGTTTATGTATTTGTATTTAGCTATTTGAATGTACGTTTATAATAATTTTACACCACCTGTCCGCTCTCTCTCATCTTGTCCTAATCCAAAGGTTGCCTGGCAGAGATCGCTACTTAGCGATAGGGCCGCCTTTTGTATTCTACTTCTGTCTTTGTGTTTCTTTTGTTTTTTTATTTTCCTAACTTCATTGTGGTGTACAAATAAAGAGTTAAATAAAATAAAATAAATAAAAATTTTTTTTTTAATATAAACATAATTACCGTTGGCACTCACAATAGGCAAGTCCGTATCGTGGGTATTCATTTTTAACATATCTGATTACTTTTCGCTCGGTTGCCGTAAGTAATATATACATTATACAACGTGTAACAGAATTACGAAATAATATTGAAGGATACATACTTATCCTTATAATTCATAATGAATCAACCTGAAAAAATATTAAATCAAAAGAAGTATATTTATTATTCCATACAAACGATTTCATAACATTCTAAGTGTTTACTTATGACAGCCCTATTGAAGATAAAAGACCGACACGTGCATAGTACCTACGCTACGCGACGCATACCTAATAAAATGAAGACAGTCACTTGATTTTAATTTTGCATTCGATGTTAGTAATGTATCTCATTTCTTTCATTAAAAAGTATGGTGGTTTACTCAGAAACTATTAGCGTTTAGGTTTCACAGATAAGTCTCAGAGACAGTACATAATGTACCTCTAAAGCCTGTGAAGTAATATTCCAGTTGTATATAATAAACGGTAATGATTATTAAATTCCAAATCCAAAGTAGTAGTTTCTTGTTTAATCCAACAAACAAACTTTTCAGCTTTAAATATTAGTTAATATAACTAAATAATACATGCATGAAGATAATATTAATAATAAATAATAAATATACTACGACAATACACAAATCGCCATCTAACCCCAAAGTAAGCGTAGCTTGTGTTATGGGTACTGAGATAGCTGATGAATATTTTTATATGAATATAATACACATAAATACTTATAATATACAGATAAACACCCAGACACTGAAAACCATTCATGTTCATCACACAAACATTTTCACGCACTGGGCCAGCGTAGTGGACTCATTGTGGAGGAGACACGTGGCCAGCAGATGGCCGGTAATTAGTTGATATGATGATGTTGATTGAGACCGAAAGAATCGGGAAGGTAAAGGATTCTTGGTGATTCTTGATGGCGCAGTGGGCTGCGACCCTGCTTTCTAAGTCCAAGATCCGATTCCTACAACTGGAGACATGTTTGAGACTTTGCAGCGTGTTTATTTAACTTTGAATTTGTATACAACATCAACACGAAGAAAGAAGTAGAATACAAGAGGCGGCCTTATCGCTTAATAGCGATATGTTTTACCTATATAATATAAGTATAATATTTTGACGGTCGACTGGCGCAGTGGGCAGCGACCCTGCTTTCTAAGTCCTAGGCCGTGGGTTCGATTCCCACAACTGGAAAATGTTTGTGTAAGGAACTTGATTGTTTTTCAGTGTCTGGGTGTTTATCTGTATATTATAAGTATTTATGTGTATTATATTCATTAAAATATTCATCAATCATCTTAGTACCCATAACACAAGCTACGCTTACTTTGGGGCTAGATGGCGATGTGTGTATTGTCGTAGTATATTTATTAATTTATTTATTACATTATTCATAAAAATATTCATCTTAGTACGTATAACTCAAGCTACGCTTACTTTGGAGCTAGATAGCGATGTGTGTATTGTCGTAGTCGTATACTTACTTATTTATCATTCTATCAGGGTTCTGTATCTATTTTAAGTGATGCGGAACTCTAAAAAGTTTTATTATTAAACCAAGAGAGAGAGTCTTGTAATAATAAATTATAACTTAATAAGCACAGAAAAATTCGATGAACTTAATATAAGCAAAAGATCAAAGGAAATTATGTAAGCAATGAAAATTTATCTAAGTAAGTATATGTAGGTACTATGTTAGCTTGAGAGTACTTTCGATATATTTTATACAAAAGTCCGCCTAAGGCAAATATTAGCTTTGAGCATGGAATATTACTTTTTTATCCACTTTAACATGAAATCGGTGATCCTAGAGCGGGCAGTTTGGCCAACGAATTAGTTTGGCCATCCAAAGGGGCAATGCTGCCAGCATCTAAGGAACTGTGCCCCGCTGCGGTGGTTTCGTGGACGTTTTAGATTTTATTTAGTTTTAAATAGTTTATTTTAGGTTATATTTATAAAACAATTATTTTGAAGAATAACATTATCAAAATAAATAATCACGATGCATCGTCATTTATTAAGTTGATATGCTTTAACATGAAATTAAATTTGAATACCTGCCCACAACACGGCACGGGTCTTGTCTCAAATGACGAGAGTTTAAGCCGTCGTCCACCACGCTGGCCAAGAACATCATCATCACCATCGCATCAACTCATTACCGGCCCACTACAGAGCACGGGTCTCCTCCCACAATAAGCAATAAAACATTTTACAGCATAAATGACTATTTGCAATTTAGAGATATTAATTTTTGACGTGACAACGTCTTATAATTCGATGGAGCTGGCTGCACGCACGAAAAAAGATGACGTATGCGGCGTTACCTCGCTCTGAGGCGTTCCATTCAAGGCTTGAAGTGCAAGCGAGAGCGCGGAACGAGCGACAAAGAGGCACAGTCGGCCTCCGCGTTCGACATCTATCTCTCTCCTACTTGAGTGAGCGATGCGACCGCGTGGACAGCTTCTATACAATAATACATTTACATGTTTTCGGCAAGGATGAAGTGCAGTGAAAAGTGAATGTGGTGTCAATTGTTTATAGCAACGATAATATCTATCAAACAAATAAAATTAAAATTTGCTTTTGAAAAATGCAACCATTCCATCAGTATTTTCTTACGACGTTGTCACGTTCAACTATCACCAGTAAGCCGCATTTACAGACAACCAATAGTTTTTTTTTTTTAATTTATGATCAGCCTGCCTATATCCAATGTGCCTAATAGTTTAAATGTTATATTTTAAAATAAGATTTTAGTAGCTATTAATTAATGTGACAATTTATTAATCTAAGCGTTATTTTTTTTTTTTTGACGAGAAGAAGGGCAATGGTATATTTAACAAATATAACGTAAAATAAACTATTTAAAACTAAATAAAATCTAAAACGTCCTCGAAACCACCGCAGCGGGGCACAGTTCCTAAGATGCTGGCAGTATTGCCCCTTTGGATGGCCAAACTAATTCGTTGGCCAAGGTAACTGCCCGCTCTAGGATCACCGGAAGACTCGATAACCCTTTTCGATAATTGTTTGAAAAGGGCTCTTGCCTCAGGACCCCACGGTCCCAAAGTCTCTACTCCAAAAGGCACAAAAATGAAGCTGCTATCCAGGTTTTTATATTTACGCCTCTTGGCCTGCTTGGCACTGTTAGCAGCCGCACCTACCATTGACGAGGTGGCCTGGAAGCGTTATTATTATATTCTTTTGACATCAATTAGTTGGGTTAGGTTAGGTAATAACTATTTTGTAACATTGCTTGCCAAATTACTGGCAATACACATTAATATTTTTATCATTATAAGAAAGGGTTAAGACCGTAGTCCACCACGCTGGCCCAGTGCGGATTAGTGCTCTCCACGACTTAAAACTCTCTCTCCAAGACTTAAAACGCATATAACTTAGAACAGTTATGGGATTCGCACTCGGTCCCCGGAAATTAAAGTCGAGCTCCTTCCCAATGCTCTAGAACGCTTCAAGAACGTATTAATAGAATTCCCCCAAATTTAAAAGCATTGTGGAGAAATTTCGGGCAGGGTGTTTCTCACGAGGTTTGCCCCCACCGTCTAAGTGTAAAGTGACATTTAATTTCTAAAAACCTAGCTGTGCCTTGTTTCCCGCGAATTCCCAACTACTACACCATTGGAATTCCCACGCGTTTGAGAACAATATAGAGATGATGAAGATTTCATCAAGTCCAAACCGCTAAGCTATCACCGCTTTTTCCTCTCAAATTACCTTGTCTCTAATGTATTAAAGATAAACAGAACGAAATAAAGTAGAAAGGAATACGTAGATGCTTTAGTAGGTACCTATTCCCTGTTCATTGAAAAGGTAGATAAAGTTTAGCTCAGATAAATTTAATATAACTTGCGAAAGATGAACGATAATATTGACTTTGAAACTGGGTTTTTGTTTGAATTTATCTACCGTCGATATATTATTTATATTGAAATCCCTATCCAAATCCCTATCCCTACTTAATATTATAAATGCCAATGTAAGTTTGTTTGTTACGCTTTCACGCAAAAAGTACCTAACCGATCCTCATGAAACTTATATAACATATTCTTGGAATTGTTAGAAGTAATATAGGATACTTTTTATCCCGACATTAAGCTCGGTTCCTTTGGGAGGAGGATGAAAATGTTTGACGATTTTACACCATAACTTCGACAAATTATAACCGATTGAAATAATTATTTTTGTACTATAGAGGTTATAATATGTGTTTAATTTTGCCCAAACTTTGTGTGGATCTGAATGTGGTTGGAGATAGAGGATAGAACTCCTCAGTGAACGGCAGCAAACCCCTCATTTAAGTCTTAGCGATACTGAATACATTAAATTTTTTTAGATCTACAACTAAACACAATCAAACGGAGACGAAGTCGCGGGCAACAGCTAGTATTATATATTGTAGTGGTGATAGCCCAGTGGGTAGGACTACGACTTCACTTTCGGGGGATCGAGTTTGAATCCCAGAGCGCACCTCTAACTTTTACATAACTAAGTTATGTGCGTTTTAAGCAATTAAAATATCACTTGCTTCAACGGTGAAGGAAAACATCTTAAGGAAACCTGCATACCTGGAGTTCCCCATAATGTTCTCGAAGGTGAGTGAGGTCCACCAATCCGCACTGTGCCACCATGGTGGAGAAAAGTTAGAGGTGCGTGCTGGGATTCGAACTCGGCTTCCCGAAAGTGAAGTCGAGCTTCTACCCAATGAGCTATCACCACTCAAGCCTCATATGCATGTAATTCAATATTATGGATATAAATTTTAATTAACGGCCTAGTGTTCGAGTTCGATTCCCACAACTGGAAAATATTTGTGTGATGAACATGAATGTTTTTCAGTGTCTGGGTGTTTATCTGTATATTATAAGTATTTATGTGTATTTCATTCATAAAAAAAAATATTCATCAGCTATCTTAGTACCCATAACACAAGCTACGCTTACTTTGGGGCTAGATGGCGTTGTGTGTATTGTCGTAGTATATTATTAGTATATTAAAAAATAAATTAAGAGAGGAAACTAAGAGATGAGTTGACGTTTATTGTCGACCTTTCTGGCTCAGTGTTGAACGTTTTGTGCTTATAAGTAGGAGGCTCTATAAACTGGCAGTGGCAATAGGGGAACAATTTATTTATTTATTTATTTTGAATTTGAATTTTGAATTTTGTATTATCATTAATCATTTTACATTATAGTTTATTGTCCGAGTACAGTTATCACTTATAGGTATACACAACATTGAAGTAATTCCGGTTAAAAATAATTTAATTAAATTAACTATTAATTCTTTGAAATACCTGTAGTCACCAGTTCGATTCATCAACTATCCCAGCAGTATTGGATAGAAGCAGGCGCTACTTTGCGGAATTCCATGATTTATTATGGAAATTAAGCCTAATTTTCATAATTTCCCAACAGTTGCTAAGCGGCGTTCACCTGTTTCTACATACAAAATATGGGATGATTTTACAACTTTCGCTATCAAATTATGCGTTTTGTAAGAGCATGAGGAGTTGGTAGCTTGTTGGATAAGTTAGTAATTCGGGCACATGGGTACCGAGACTAAGAGTTTCGGTACGATGCCGAGTGAATTGGTTGATGATGTTGAACTTAGACAAATTTATCCATATCAGTTTTTGCTAACGACTTAATCGTGAAAGCTCGCAAATCCGCTTTGGAAAAGCGGAAGGGTCTTTTGATCCCACCCTCCTAAGATAAAGTATACCTATCCCCAGCTGTTATTTTTAATTTCACTACAAGTTAGCCCTTGATTGCAATCTCACCTGGTGGTAAGTGATGATGCAGTCTAAGATGGTAGCGGGCTAAACTGCTAGAGATTATGGTAGTCGTACCCCTAAGCGGTTGCTACGCGACATCGCACCGGAACGTCAAATCGCTTAGCGGCATGTATTTGTCAGTAGGGTGGTAACAAGCCACGGCCAAAGCCACCCACAAGACAAAAGTATCCCACCACAAAAGAATGTGGCATGTGGGACAAAAGAATGGCAATTTTTTGATAGACAAACGGTTTGAAACCTTTAAACCCTTTTTCACTGAAACTAGGCGTCGAATCAAATGCCTCTTACTCAAGGCGTTGGCGTTACTTATTTAGGCATTACCTTGTTCGCCGTTTGTGAAAACGGGCAGTAGATGTTCTTGAACGCTTGACGGGTTAAACGGTATCGAATATGTATTCGTACGCCTGCAAACGAAGGACGTTTAATGAATCCCGCCGGTGGCAACCCTGGCTCGGTATCTGGGTCGAGGCGAGCGCTACGCGGTTGACGTCACAGTGACGTCAGCGCCCCTCCTCCGGCCACGCCTGTGCCGTGGAGCGTTTACTCTGTGTATTTGTTCACGCTGTATGCACTACACTGTGGCTATACGTCTGTTAATTTATGGCTTAGTTAGGCTGAGTTAGGAATTAATGTTTGTTCTGATTTTAGCAATTCTTAGTTTACGTACCTTATGGCATTTTTCGCTGAACCTAGGAACCTTTTTCTATGACCTTAATCGGATGCCTAATAATTCAGGAGATTATCTCTCTTATGTGGCGCCTAACGACGTTGGGCGCCGTCTAAAGTTCCAACACCGATTCGGCGGGTCGTATTGTTTAAGGGGTCGCTTACTTTACGCCTCAAAAGAAGGCCTAGAGTCACTTAGCGGGCAATGGAGAGGGCTACACTAGGAGTATCTTTATGTGATCAAATCAGATATTAGAAGATCCGTGGAAGAACTAGAGTTACCGAGATAGCTCAGCGAGTCGCTAAGCTGAAGTGGCAATGGACGGGGCACATAGTTTCCCAACTCTGAAAACCGATGGACGTTGGGGTTTTAAGGTGCTGGAATTAAGACCCTGCACCGGTAAACGCAGCGTAGATCGGCCCCCAACGCGGTCGACAGAGTACATCAGGCGATTGAGGCGCTGGTTTTGGAACTTTCTACAAACACCTATATCGATTTTTTTAAGAACCTGAAATTCGTAAGAAAAATGAAAAATATGATAATACAAACACAAATTGGCTCACTGGATCAACGAGGCAACCACAGTATAGTAAAAGAAAAGTTACTCAAGGAAATCGCCTCTTGCACTTGCATCCCATGATGTATATTGTTTTAATTAATATACATAAATACTTATAATATACATATAATCACCTAGACACTGAAAATATTTCATGTACATCTTACAGACATTTTTCCAGTTGTGGAAATCGAACCCACGGCCTTGGACCCAAAACGCCCACTGCGCCAATCGGCCGTCAAAATAATAATAATATAATTATTTGTTAATACAAATAAGGGCATAAAAACATTTTAATTTGATTAACGCGATGCTACGCCGTAGAAGTTCTGTAGAAACAGCGTAGAGGTGAAAAACATAGGCAGAAATAATTTAAAACTTATTATTTACCAACATCATATTGTAACTAAATATATAAAAATCCAATCCATACAACCCGATCCATCCATCCATTCGTGTGTGTCTCGCAAAAATCAAAATGGCTTGAACTGTTTTCTCGATCATAAACGTAAACAAAGCCTTAAGCACGAACGACAAGCGGATGGAGCTATGGTTTATCCAATTTCTGTGTTCACAATTGACCAATTCTGTACTCTAAATACAGCTCTAGGCTTTAGTGTTAAAGTTGAAATAGGCGTTTTAGCGTAGACCCAATTGTTGCGCGTACAGTCGTCAGTCATACCGACACCTAGCCGTAAACGCAAATGATAAGAAGGTAGCGTTAGAGTTGGTTGCATGGGCGTATCAACTTCTTGTGCTCACATATGACCAAGTCTTCACTCTAAATACAGTTCTAGTCTCTAGTATTAAGGTTAAAAATGGCGTTTTAACTTAGCGTAGACCTAGTTGTTATACCTGCAGTCATCACCTAGCCGTAAACGCAAATGACTAGAAGATGGCGTTAGAGTTAGTTGCACGGGTGTATCAACTTCTTGTGCTCACATATGACCAAGTCTTCACTCTAAATACAGTTCTAGTGTCTAGTATTAAGGTTGAAAATGGCGTTTTAACTTAGCGTAGACCCAATTGTTGCGCCCGCAGGTCACCTTCCTACCGGGTCACCAAGCCATCAATCGATGCGAGCGCAGAGCAGCCGCCGCAAGAGTTGCTGGAGTCGGTGCCCTCGTTCAAGGACAAGAAGCCGCAGCTGAAGGGTCCACGACCGCCAGTTGGGTCTAGCGTATCAGGTAAATTCGATCGATCAACCAATCGATCAACCAATCATCCAATCAAGTTTATTTTTATATTCTCTTAGTCGCCTCGTATGACACCAAAGAGAATAGGAAGGTGGTGACAACTCTATATACCACAAAAGTTAATAAAGAAGAAATGTATAAAGAAAATTGAAAAAAATAAAATTAAGTTACGTGCGTAACGTTTTCGAGCGAAACGTGCGTAGAGGGTACATTGCCGAAGATCTATATAATATGCCGCTTGGTATATAAGTATAAGGATTGAAGAAATTATAAATAACTCCATACAGTTTCTCCTGCTTTTCGCGGAGTATAGCAAATTAAGCTTAATTTTCATAACATATCATGGAATTCCGGGAATTAACGCCTGCTTCTATCCAATATATAAAGAATTTTTTGTCTAAACTCCGCTCAATCCAAAAGATAAACTGATGAAATGACAGCATGACCGAATAATGCTTCAATGGATTTCTTTTGTTAATATTGCGATCTTTCTTGAGTTTCAAATAACGTATACTCGTAGGTTTACTTTGGCCTGGCAAGTTTCTGTTTCCCCGAACAGTGTAGTTTTGTCGTAATATACACTGCGTATGAGTTTCCAAGGACAGGTTTTTATAAATCTCGGACTTAAAATGTTCCTCAAATGCATCTTCGTTAAATTTCAGACTCCATCTCCTTATCGTCGCCGGTAGCTTGCGCGTCTCCACGCGAAGATGTGGTGGGTCCGCCGATACCTGCCAATGTGGCTGAGCTGCCGGAAGAGCACCGTTCCTATCTGCTCGGCAGGATAACGGGCCAGCGGATTAGAAGACGACGGGCGATGGTCATTTACGTCTGCGCTGCGGATTCACAGGGTGAGCAATTATTTGCAAACTTATTTCTTGCTTTCTTTCTTATCTTATCATTTATATTTATATTTTTAAAATTGCACTATCCCGTTTCCATAATCATTCTCTTCTTTCATTAAGGGTTGTCTGGAGGAGATCGCTTGAAGCGATAAGACCGCCTTTGCGAATTTTTATTCTTCTTATATTTATGTTTTCAATTCATATTATCCTCATCCCTTAATTGTGTGCAATAAAGAATTTATCTATCTATCTATCTTATATTACAGTACAAGGTAATTTTAAATAGTGATAATTGAAATACCAAGATGATGAGTAAATGTAAAAACCATCGCCTATAGACAGATAAACAGAGCAACAGTTCACGGGGCGCGCAAGAAGCATATCAATTTGAAGCGTAGATGTTTAAATTAGCTCTACAAGTTAACACTTTACTGCAATCTCACCTGCTGGTAAGTGATGATGCAGTCTAAGATGGTAGCGGGATAACCTGTTAGGGAGTATGGTAGTCATATCCCTAATCGGTTTCTACGCGACATCGCACCGGAACACTAGATCTCGTAGCGGTACGTCTGTCGGTTGACAGCGCCATCTAGCCCCAAAGTTAGCCTAGCTTGTGTTATGAATACTAAAATAACGGATGAATATTTTTATGAATAATGAACATAAATAATTTTATTATATGATACATGATACATTAGGAAAACCAAAATTATTAAAACGTTTGGCACTTCGCTAGAAGGTGACTCGTAATCTGATGATTAGGTACCCCAACTTGGTTTTCTAAGTTCCTTAAATATTAACATTGGTAATGTAAGTTACTATTTCTAATTCGAAATTTATTTATTCATGCAGGCCTATCACAGGCACTTATGAAGCTTTCTTTTAATAATGCTCGTATGAAATTGGGTTATCGTACATACTAACCAGTGCATGCTGTGACTACCTATAAGTGAAATTATGTGTCATTAGTAACCTAAGGCTAGCTTTATTCATAACTATAATACATGTTATTTTGTTGGTAGTCCTAATAAAAATAAATAAATAAAAATAAATAAATTAAATATAGAAATACTTATTTAATACTATACTATACTATAGAAATACTAAATATACAGAAATTTTTACAGTTGTGGAAATGGAACCCACAGCCACCCACCGCCCAGATTCGGAAAGCTAATATTTTGAATTGCTAGATAGAAAATCTGTATTTTTTCCGTCCGTCAGGTTGCCTAACCTGTCTATTTAAAGGTGATTTTAATAAAATCGCAACTGATTTAAGAATGCACTGCTACGCCAGATGTACACAAATCTGAATAAAATCTGAAAATCTGTATTTTTTCCGTCCGTCAGGTTGCCTAATCTAATGGACAGATTAGGCCTAATCTAAAGGTGATTTTAATAAAATCGCAACTGAGTTAAGAATGCACTGCTACGCCAGATGTACACAAATCTGAAGATAAAAATACTTCAGGTCGAGCTGTTGATTATGTTTGATGTTATCAGCAATAATGTAGCTTTTATCTTCGCACGTACTACAGTGATAATGATTGATTTATTGGATAGGTACTTTATATTGATGGTTAGTTGGCTGATCTTAAAAACATAATTTTTTACACTACTCACTCTACAATGCCATATTACAATACCTGTTAACGAAAAATTCTAAAGTTCTAAATAATTTCAAGTTTATAAGCACTTTTGAAATGTCAAGTCAGTCTGTAAGGAAGGCAGATTCCAATGAGAAGAGATTGCTCTTTTTCAATATTTGACATTATTTTACAGTTTACAATGAAAAAATATATGTAATAAATTTTATATCTTGTGAGAGATGAGAGCGGATCCTGCTTCCATGCAGCCTTGTCGTTAATAAATTCATCAAACGTATAGTAACCACGATTTATTAAATGTATTTTAACACATTGTTTTAACTTATGCAGGTCCAAATTACCTTGTGAATAATAATATAAAAGCCACAAATGACTTCTGCACCTTTCGCAAACGATATGTATATGTAGATGTCACTAAATTACGTCTATTTCGATAAAGGCGGTTGTTTATATCCACTTTTCGTTTATAAAGATAAAGTACGACGAGTATAATACTCATGAAGCTTAGCAGGATTGTTATGTCTTGGGTTGTTGTGTCTTTAAATCCTAATTTCAAGAACGTCAAGGTATTTCGTGTAAAACTGTAATTTCCAAATAATAAAACATCTATTCTAATTTTACAAAGAGGAATGTTTTTTTTTGTTTGTTAGGTACAAATAGGCTCCGAAATACTGGTGGACTGGTAATACTGGTGGACTGTGGACTGGTTTTTTACCATTATTTATCTTCGCTGAAAGAAAACTACTCTATCAGGAAGTAACAAGTTTTTGTATCACTCATGCGGGTAAAGTAGTATCTTGACGCTCGCTGTTGCGGTTGAAAAAGAACCGTTTGCCCATTTTAAAATATTGTTTAAGTGCGACAAGAAAACTTGTCGCACTCAAATTTTAAAATGGGCAAACGGTTCTTTTTCAACCACAAGAGCGAGCGTACTACTTTCACCGCATGAGTAATACAAAATAGTATGTGCAACAAGTGCGACATCGATTACCCACTCAAGCGAATGACCGCACTCGCTTCTCTCGTGCGTTCAACTTCGCTTTCGTGGGCAATCGACAACTTGTCGCACTAGTTGCACAATATACTAATGTCACAGCCTGATTGATCTTACAGCTTATAAGTACTCTAATGTCTCTCTAAATCGTTTTTTCTCCTTCTAACTGACAATATAGTTTTGTATTCGCAAGTAGTGGCAGTCTTTAAGTGGGTCTACAATATTACATTTATATGTTTTTAAATTTTTGTTTAGTTTTTAAGAGTTGTTGTTGTAACCTGTTGATTGTCCCTTAAATAAATAAATAATTAAATTATTAATGTCGAAAAAAATTGGAGATCTTTAAAAAAAAATGCCATAATGTTACATTATTGCAATTTTCTTCCGGGAAAGTACCGTCGCCATTCTTATTTCTGCCGCTCAGCTCATTTTGCAATGCTGTGTTCCGGTCTGAAGGGCGTGGTTGCCGGTGTAACTAAAGACACATGAGGCTATTGACGACCGACTGGCGCAGTGGGCAGCGACCCTGCTTTCTGAGTCAAAGGCCGTGGGTTCGATTCCCACAACTGGAAAATGTTTGTGTGATAAGCATAAGTGTTTTGCAGTGTCTGGGTGTTTATATGTATTTTCTAAGTATTTATGTATATATAATTCATAAAAATATTCATCAGTCATCTTAGTACCCATAACACAAGCTACGCTTACTTTGGGGCTAGGTGGCGATGTGTGTATTGTCGTAGTATATTTATTACAAGCCCTGTGAATTGTTGCTCTGTATATAGACGATAGTTTTACACCTAGCATTAGGTGGGCAAATATTACAACAAAAGAAATTGTTAATGCTCTTAAACCCTACTTAATATTATAAATGTCAATGTAAGTTTGTTTGTTACGCTTTCACGCAAAAACTACCAAACCGATCCTCATGAAACTTTGTACACATATTCTTGGAAATGTTAGAAGTAATATATGATACTTTTTATACCGACGTTAAGCTCGGTTCCTTTGGGAGAGGGTATGAAAGTGTTTGACGATTTTGCACCATAACTCCGACAAATTATATCCGATTTAAATAATTATTTTTGTACTATAGAGGTTATAATATGTGTTTAATTTTGCCCAAACTTTGTGTAGATCTCATGAATGTGGTTGGAGATAGGGGACAGAACTCCTCAGCGGACGGCAGCAAACCCCTCATTTAAGGCTTAGCGATACTGAATACTTTTAATTTTTTTTGGAACTACAACTTCATTGAACGCCACATCAAAAAAAATCAAATGCAAACGAAGTCACGGGCAACAGCTAGTAAATAAATAAATTTCGCACAGTCCTTATCCCGACATCATAATATAACGTCAAAGTCAAAAATATCTTTATTCAAGTAGGCCCATAGAGAACACTTATGATACACAAACTAAGCCGGGTGTTTTAATTTTTGGTATCACCATCTCACATTTTCATCGTCTTTTATAACATTACCGCCATGTAGAGCAATATACTATTTCAGCGCTTATAATTATTATCTTTATCAACAGACTGCTGTGCGGAGAAGGGCGCCTTGCACTGCGGGGTAGCGGCAAGGTTGCGGTCTCGAGCTAGGAAGCGCGGCTGGAGGGTTCACGTGGCCGACTTGCACTGGCGCTCGCCACTGGAACAGCAACGCGACCATAGGTTTCCGGTGCTATGCATCGCTGAGCTGGCACGTAAGTAAATCTCAATCAATCAATCATTCAATCGATCTTTCAATCAATTTTTATTTTGCTTGAATATGGCACATGCACTTGTTTACATAGGTGTTAATTAATTTTTATGAGTGTCACTTATCCTGCTAAGATTTGCGTGCAAAAATTTGTCGTTAATCGTTTTATCAATTTTAATAACAAGTCACATTTCAATAATTAAAAGTAAAAACACAAAAAAAATATCTTCTCTTCTTATAGATATTGGTGGTTCTTTTAGACAATAGTACGGAATTTGACCACTTTTTGACGGACACCTGCTTGATGACGATGGGAAAAACATCGCTTTTTAATAGAGTTACACTTCGCAGGGCACGCAATATGGTTTGTCATCATTTTGGGAGGTTGTAAATGTATGCATATGAATTTTTCCCATGTTTATGCCGTGATTTGAAGCTTATGTAGCCAGACATTGGTAATCTTGGTTTCAGCTTAGTAAGTTTTCTTACGGCCTTGAACTAAAACACATTTGTTGCCAAACTGACAGCAAGAAAAACATTGTTAATTCCAAATGGGTTTTAAGTCTCGGATAGGTTCACATCCTAAGCTGGACTCTTAGGATGTGAACCTATCCGAGACCTATCCTAGACCTAGTTCATCTTTAAAGGAAAATAACTTGTACTAATAACCTCCAAATCGTTTTCCAGGTCAGTCGGAACTAGGTGCCGTAGTACCAGTATTGTTCCTCAACTCAAACCTCGGGACGCCGCTGTTACCTCACACGCTAGAATGTGCTGACTTCAAGGCGGCGCTCGAAGCTGCTGAAGACGAGAATGACAAGAGCTTGCTTAATAAATGGTATACAATACCTACTCATTGCAGATCATAGTTTCATTAGAAATTGGACATTATCGAGTATAATATTTGCTTAAGGAAATATTTATTATTATTAACATGACTTGATACTGCTTTCTCCATTCAGAGTTTTTTATTTACAATTTCTTTATTTTTTTTTTATTCACATTCACATTTCACACTTTATTTGTACACTGAAAAAAATGCTTCTTATTTCTTTCACAAATAAGATTTCCTGAAACCATTTAAATACAGAACTTGGTCCTGTTCGCTCGATTAACGAAATGTTAGAATCCAATTTCCGCAATTACTTTATCAATAGAAACGAGACCATACAATTAAAAAAAAATTCTCAGTAATTCCGCATAATATTCTAAAACACTTATGTTTTGTCCGCAGGTACAATCTAGATAATGGCACTACACCACCATGCTACAGGTTAGTGCGAGGCGCGCCGGCTCGCTGGCGACGGGAAATGGCACGCACGTTGAGTGTCCTCGTGCGGACCTTGCCCCAGGAAGCCTGTGACGCCTACCTCACGACTGTATTAGAACAGGTATAACCTACTCGGGGGCAAGGAAAGAAAATAACCTTTGCTAGGCATAAATTTTTTTAAAACTTACGAGTATTTTTGCACGGGTGGAAATAGTACTCAAAAAAAGTGTGTGCGTGTAACCTTTACGCGCGATTGAAGTAAAACTTTTATTATTATTTATTGACGAAAAAAATAAGATACGTTAAATATTTATTTGGCTGTTTCTTCATAGCTTTGTTACCTATATTCGCGTCGAACATTGCACCGAGCCACAGTATGATTTCTTACCAAAAAAGCTGCAGATATCCTATTTTACGGAGTAAACTTCTTTTACTCTCTGTTGCTGTACAAGGAAGGGACATGTAAATAGTCTCCATTGTCTATAACCAGGGGATGATTATTTGGTCCCCTGCCTATCCTAGCCATGCTGTTGGACCAGTAAAAGTCTGAGGATGACGTTGATAACCCTTATCATTCCAGGCGATTCACTACGTATAAACCAACACGGACAGTAACAGTCACTCGTTTCTTAAATGTTACGCATTGCTAAGCCATAAAATTGTCAAGACAATACACTGATCGTCCTATTAAATATACACGCTCAACACCATTACCACTTAGTGTTTCGGCGGTTATCTGATAATTTTGGATTGATAGACAAAGAATGTTTATATTCAACTTTTAGATATAATGTTTACAGTTTCTCAAAAAATTTATTTAGGTAGTAGAAATTGATTTAAAAAATTTATTTTTATTTATAAATTTTCTAAAAAAATTCATAACGTAAGAAGCCTTGCACACTAAAGTACATGTTTGCAAAATTTCACAATATAATCTTTAGTAACAACGAAGTTGTCGATTTTTGATCCGAAACAGACCTCGATTTTTCACAGTGGTGAAGTCACTACAAACGGACATACTTGACGTTTCAATAAGTTAATGCTTGATTTTTCTTGTATTTTGAATTATGAATTTTCATAAAGCTTAATTTTCTATACTCCCCAAGCAGGGGCATTTGAACAATTTCGAAGTAACTGTTAACAAATTGTTCATTCATTCGAGTCAACATCCAATATTGAGTATATTACAGGAAGTCCAACATACGGTCCTGATGAGCTCAGATGCGGCACGTCGTTGTGTGTGGGTGTGCCGGGCGGGCGCTGCGCCGGACACCGACCCTGATGCGGACCACAATCGCGAACTGCAGCGGAGACTAGTCAACTTGCAGAAGGATCTCAAGGTGACGAGAACGACGATAATTAAGTTTACTACCCTTAATACAAGATTTGCGAGCTCGCAATCGAGGAGTCGTTTTCGAGTGTTAAACTTTGAATCGTCAAAGTAAAATGGACCTAATGGAACTTAATTCAGAGTCGCAAATCCTTTACTTCTAATTTCTGTTTTACATACGTTCATTCAAAAGCCCGAGCTAAAGAATTGCAGGCAAATTTGAACTATAACGTAATAAAAATAAGATCCAAGTTACTGCGATGTTCAAATATTCCACACTCGAATTCTTCTAAGGCTCCAGAGGTATTTCAGATCATTTAGGCCAATGCTTCAACAATTATAGTGACCAACGTAATCCAACGTAATTGAATAGTATATAGAAGGCATTATCAACAACAGCCTATATACAGTCCTTTGCACGTCAAACTTTATAACCCCAAAAAATGAATGGGAACTCCTAAGTCAATGAAAACTCTACTATTGTACATGATAAACAATTCTCATCATGAACTCTTTGGTAATTTTTGCAGCTAAACCTTAGCGAACGCAACATAATCCGCGCCAGCATCCGCGGTCGTCCGAACAACGGGTTCAGTGACGACGAGTACACCAGCGGAGTGAAGGCAGCGCTGGGTGATCGACTAGATGCGCTATTTGACGCGCTCGTTAGCGAAGCAGAAACACCCGCTGGATATTGTGGTATACCCACCAGGTAACTAACTAAATTCTAAATACCCACAAGTACAGAAATCCTTTGTGGGGATTGGTATATGCTTTTATAACATGATACCTATGGTAATATTAGATCTACCTTTACCTAAGTTAAAACACATTCAACAAACCGTGGTTACTACACGATTGATGAATTCCTAACGAAAAGGCTGCTTGGAAACAGGCCACTCCGCTCTCATCTCTCACAAAACAGAAAAGTTTTAAAGATTGTTAAACTTTAATCTGCTGAGTTTCTTGCCGGCTCTTCTCAGTGGAATCTGCCTTCCGAACCGGTGGTAGAGTCACGACAAACAGACTGACTTGACGTTTCAAAAGTGCTTATTTATTAGGCCTACTTGAAATAAATGAATTTTGAATATTTTAATTTGAACTATAAGCACAGAGTTTATGAGAATTTGACTTTTCATTTTAATTTTGCTTTAACAAAACGTTTACGTATTTCCTTTTATTATTAAGTTATTCACACACTTGTTCATTTCCTTGCAGTCTCTTCGATGAAGTGAGTGAGCATCTCGCATTTTGTCAAAAAGTGACTCAATGTACCTCCAACCGAGAAATCACACTAAATGAGCTGAAAACGTGAGTTACATTATTTGATAGCGATTATTTCAATATTATCAAATTAAACTTTATATTACTTTTATCAGGATGTTTATATCCTTATGTGTTGGTTAATCCTTATGTGTAAAGAACTGAATAGCATTTCTGTTTTTTGTATTAAATAAAACGCCACACCAGGCTGCTCCAAATTGTTCTGGTGGATATTAACGATTTATTGTCATGCTAGGCGCTAGACTAGACCAGTATCGAGAAACTAGGACCCCTATAATAAACTACCCGACCCTATAAGAATGTACCTACAAAGTATGGAAATGGATAAAGCATTTTATATATTCCGGGCTGGTACTGAGAATTTGTAAACGGAATAACTTAATATACGAAACAGCTTTTGACCGACCTGCGAATCGAACTTGCTTTATAAGGCATGTTGAACATTTCAATTAGAATTTTCATACAAAGAGTGGTGTTCCGAAATCTGTCTGTGTTTATTCGTGGTCTAGCCTTGAACGGTAATAGCCTCGTGGTAAGAGCATAGGCCTTCTTTTCGAGGGGACCTAAATATAGGTTCCAACCCCGGCATGCACACATAACTTTTCGGAGTATGGTTACATATCACTTGTTTCCTGTATGTAGTGGGCCAGTAATTACTTGATGATCAAGCCTCGGCCTGTGTCATACTATAACTGTATGCCCATTTTCTACGGACAAGGTATCTCATATGACATAACTTGTCTATGGTTGCTTGCCCATGGTGTGGTATTTTGAGTTTGTATTATAATATTTTTGATTTATAGTATGAATTTAAGGTTATTAAAAATAACTAAATAATATTTTTTCATTTGTCAAATACAAATCTGTTTACGAGTCCCATAAACTTTATGATACCAACTCTAATTATCACACCTCGCAAGGCAATGAATTCAAGTTTTGTAGGGATTTTTTTTTACAATCTGTACTCTATGGTTCGCGCTTCACAGGCTCCGGTGAGTGACAGGGATGCCATTAAACGTTAGAGCGAGATAGCAATATTAGAACAAACAGAATATTTTATTAAGATACGTCGTGTGATAAACGACTAAGACACCGGGAGGTATCGTTGTATCGTTCTAGTCCATGTAGGACTGGAGACTGGAGTGTACCGATAATGTAGTCGTATTTATATCGAAATACCCACCAACTCAATGTTATGAACGTTGGCTGTTAATCAAATATAATTTTAATTGTTTCTTGAAAACTATTTATACATAATAATTATTAACGTATGAATTTATAGTTATCAAAAGTTTAATTATTTACCCACTTTATAAAATTACTGTAACAGATGTTACTTATTCAAATCATAAAAGCCTCTAGAGACTCCAGTACAACATTACTTACCCGCTAAGCCATTTGTTTCGCATTTTATAGTATGTCTTGACATGCTTGACCTTTCAATACTAAGTTAGGGCTAAACTTTATTATCCGCCAAATCGATAGTGTAACATTAGACTACGCCTTACGTCATTAGATATCACATGAGAGTTCGTTAACCGTTTCGTTTCTCTAGAAATCACTTAAATCACTAGGCATCCGATTAAGGCGTTTCCTAGTTTTAGTCTTCCGAGTTACATCAACGTACTTTTACTTGTACAGATATATCCGTGGAGAAAGCGCAGTGCCATTGGCTCTTCTAGGTGGCGCTGGTTGCGGCAAAGCCACGCTATTGGCGCGTGCGGCTGCACTAGCTCCCTCTGTGTTACCAGATGTCGCCCTCATATTAAGGTGAGCGGTATTTTTATTACTGGTAACCCTTTGTTTACGTTATCTCACTTAGTATACCAGCACGTTTAAACCTTACAAATAAAAATAAAATTGAATAAACCACTTTGCCTGTTATTAGTAGTTTTAAGATGGCCGCTAGATCCTTGTGACAGGCGTAAATCTTGCGATGTTTGCTGTCAAACGTAACTTTTGTTACGGTGCATTTTTTGCCATTGCCCGGGTATTTTACAAATCACACGGGTACTTACCTACCGTTTTTTTTCTGGGTTAATAAGTAGCGTAGCTATCGCATTATAATATTAGAGATAATTTGTATAAAAATTATACATATATTGTATACAAAATTTTACGCAAAAGCTAAGTTTGACAGCAAAGATACGTAATCTCTGATACTACTCCTAGTTTATAGTATCCGGAGCACTTTCAAACAAGGTAGAAGTTCGTCGGTTCAAACCCTTTTTTCTTACTTGTCTTATAATATAAACAATATTTTTATTACTTTTTAGTAAAGAATGTTTTAAAAATTAAAAAAGAACAAGTATGATAAAATAAATAAAACCAAACAAATAGCAAGAGATTTTCTTTTTAAATCTCTTTATTATTTTCGTAACAATTCGAACTAAGCTTTACTCTTAAAAACTAATAAAATAGTAGATTGTTCAACGATGGGTAATGTCTTACGTTACAGGCGTCGGGATAAAACCAAAGCAAACAAGGAATTCTAGTGTAACTCCCGAGCGTAGCCAGAGCATAGCATCTAGAATCTTGAGTGTAGCGAGGATTTTAGGGGTAAAACGAAGGCAGCTTAACCCTGAGTTGAATAGCTACTCTAATTTTCACACCTAGCGAGGCAATGAAATCAAATTTTGGAGGGATTTTTTTGACAATCTATATACTCTACGGTTCGCGCTTCACAGGCTTCAGTGAGTGACAGGGATGTCATCATACGTTAGAGCGAGATGGCAATTTTAGAACAAACAAATTTTATTGAGATACGTCGTGGCGTTGTTTCCAACTCAAATGATAAAAGCCCCTTGGGACTCCAGTACAACATTACTTACCCGCTAAGCCTATAGTATGTATTGACGTACTTGATATTTTAATACTAGGCTATTTAATAAAGCATTGTCGAGCGAGTGGTGTAAAAAAAATTAAGTAATAAATTATAAAGATATAAATTATAAGACAGGTAAGAAAAAATAGACTACGAGTCCTAACGGGTTATATTGCAGAACGAGGTTAGAAACACGTATTATTTCACACATCCTCACTAGTCTGCATTTATATCTAGATTTTAAAGTTCACGCTTTAAGTTAAATTATTCAGAAAACAAAGTATCTATCTAATCAAGGCCAATTTCCAATCGTAAGATAACTCATAAGGAACTCACAAATCAAATTCGATTGCGATTCCGTGCAAATCTACGTCCTACGGTTTGCCACCGCAGTTGGATAGCTTTGGCCTGAGATTAACTGGAGAAAAAGTGTGATAAAATTCCTATTTAAAACTGTAGAAACTAGAAATATCATATTTTACGCAATTTATTATATTCGGCCGTTGAGAGCCGCAAGGAAGCAGCAAAACAAGTCTATTGAATACTAATATACACCTCAAAACTAATGGCAGATAAAAAAATCTCGATTTATATTCAAAAAACTCAAAATTCATTTATTTCAAGTAGGCCTAATATAAGCACTTTTGAAACGTCAAGTCTGTCTGTTTGTAGTGATTCTACCACCGGTATAAGTATAAGCGATTTGATGAACCTTGACGATTTAAAGCCTTTGTTTCTTGCAGCGAACGACATAATTAGGAAAAATTACCTGCATAAATAGTATGTTTTTTTTTAATAAATTAATACTTAATATTGAAAAATCGTAGAATAAAATTTGTTACTTTTAATGAGAGGCACAACAAGAGTGAAAGCTTTCTATTATTTATTTTGACCCTGTATATAGGTATCAAGACTTTGTACCTACTGCTCTCTGAATATGTTTCTCCTGACCATTCATTACGTATGCTAGCGGTGGTAGAGTCCCTACAAACAGACTGACTTGACGTTTCAAAAATGCTTATTAATTAGGCCTACTTAATTAATGAATTTGGTTTTTTTTTTTGAATTATGGATTTATGTCTGGTAAAGTTTTTTTTATCTGTCCTGCCCTTCAGCCGCCGATGTGTCGACCACTTTTGTTCCGTTGCCCTAATTTGAATTGCTCCGGCGTAACGTTTTTTACATTGTATATTTCAATGAATTTATAATGATAAGTACTAAAAAAGAAACTATTCCATAGGTTCGTAGGACTGACGCCGCAGTCAAGCAGCTCGCACCAGCTTCTTAAATCA
Source organism: Pararge aegeria (assembly GCF_905163445.1). Classification (NCBI taxonomy): domain Eukaryota; kingdom Metazoa; phylum Arthropoda; class Insecta; order Lepidoptera; family Nymphalidae; genus Pararge; species Pararge aegeria. The sequence goes on from NC_053180.1 coordinate 3,992,977, forward strand.
ATCTTGGACCAACTACACGTGCTGCACACTGGCACCGTGTACCGGGGACGTAATGTACGCACAAACATACATATATGCATATATACAATCACTAAGCTTAACGTTTGCTAACAGGCACCTTTTGCGCTTTGCAAGTTAATATTCGTTTCTTCCATTCAGGCTTGCAAACCTTCTTAACGTAACGTAACGTTCAGTTAAACCGGTTTCTTCCGAACAAAATTGCTTGGGATCGCTATATCAAACCACTCTAACCGGTTTCTTGCGTCGTATGAACACGAGGTCAAAATAATTAAGACTTAATCCACGCCAGCGCGCTTCTGTTATACGCCCCACAAATAGGAGACATACGAAATCGAACAAGAGCAGTCAATCAACCCAGTCTTTGCTCACGCAAGGAAATCGCGCACGCTCATAATAATTTTTTTTCGTTACCAAATACTTAGAAATTAAAGCGAATTAACACCACCAATCCGCACTGGGCTACCTTGGTGGACTACGGCCTTAATCGCTTCTTATTGTGTGGGTCGGTATTGGGTTGATATGATTATGAAAGCGAATTACTTTATAAATAAAATCGCTTTAATTTATGCTTATCACATAATTTACTCTATCTAGTACCAAAAAATAATCGGTTTTCAAGCCGTGGTGAATTTAACCTAACTTTTCTTGCTAGGAGAAGATCGCAACTCAGCAAATGCTTGCATTGATCTAATCCAGGGATAGCGAACCATTGGCAATTGAGAGAACTGTAACTACATTGATTGGTATATCCGACAGAAGCAGGTGCATTTTTTCGGAAGTCTAAGAGTAACAGTTTGCATAAAGCTTAAAATTAAATCTAAATGCATAAGACGACGACATAAAAATAGCATTTACTTGGAATTGTTCGCCATCCCTGATCCAATCACTCGTACAAATGCAAATTTCTTATATCCATGACCATACTTATAGCATTGTACTGTATCGCTGCTGGGTACAGGCCTCCACTCTCATAGACAAAGCTCGCGATACCTCGCGTATCATATCCTTCTTAATATTATAAATGTGTAAGTTCGTAAGGATAGATGTATGGATGTTTGTTACTCTTTCACGCAAAACCTACTGAACCAATTTGACTGAATATTGGAGTGGAGATAGATTATGATCTGGATTAACAAATAGTGTGCTTTTTTTCCCCGGGAAAATGGGCGATTCCCGCAGAATTAGTGAATGACCAAAAGCCGCGTTTGAAGCTCCACGGATTTACAGAATCGCGAGCCCCGGAAATGATTATTACTAGATGTTGTTGATCCAACGCGCGACCGCTTAACGTTTCTAAAGTAATCGTGCGGTAAGTGCCGGAGTGATCTGGTCTCAGAATTAACGGGTCAACAGTGTCACGCTTGTGTCGGCATTTACCAAAAGATCAAAGGCTTAAACTACTGTATCCCTTTGGAATACTTTGCTTATATCATGTTTTGTTTGAATCAGGAAGCCAGCACGTTATCTTCAGCTCTAGCGAGACTCCTAGAAGCGATGGGCAGGTCACGACCAGTACTGCTGTGTATAGCGGGAGCGGATGCATTGCGAGGGGCCCGCTGGTTACCCTCGCGGCTTCCGGAAAATGTGAAGATGATCGTCACTGTGACTGAAGGTAGGTTGGACAGGCCGATATCACTCGTTTTTGTAAGAAGAGCTAGCTGGTAAAGCATTTTGTGATAGAGCTCGTACGGGGAACTACCACCGCTATTTCTGCCGCTAAGCAGCATTGTTGCAATGTTTCGGCGTAATTACATAAATATATGAATATAAATGTACGACAGTACACACATTGCCATCTAGCCCCAAAGTAAGCGTAGCTTGTGTTATGGGTAATAAGATAGCTGTTGAATATTTTTATGAATATAAGACACATAAATACTTTTAATATACAGTTGAACACCCTGACTCTGAAAAACAATCATGTTCATCACACAAACATTTTCCACTTGTGGGAATCGAACCCACGGCCTAGGACTCAGAAATCAGGTTCGCTGACATTACCGACACATGCGCACAGGGCGGCACATTGCAGGAAATTTCATTTCTGTATAGTTAAGGAAAAAGTTGCAATAAGCGCATTTTATATTTACAGAAAAGGATGAACCATCCAGTTCAGCAATAATGGCCGTGCTATCATCAGAAGATGGTCCCAAAGTCGTACGAGCCCCTCCGGTTGGGCCAGAAGAAGCTAAAGCTGTGTTAGCGGCGTGCGCTGCCACTTATAGTAAAACTGGTGCAGCCTCACCTCCGGAAGAGGCTCTGAAAGCCGTTCAAAAATGCACCTTACCGCTCTATGCCAAGGTATAACACACACACATGCACGCACACTCACACAAATACACAAACACACACATGCCCGCACACACAAACACACACACATACTTATACACATAATAAATTAAATGTTGATAATGTAAACTTCTATATCGCCCTCTCGCCCCAAAGTAAGTGTAGCCTGTGCTATGGGTACTAAGATAGATGTTAAATATTTTTAAGAATATAAACATAAATACTTCTAATATAGGAACAGATAAACACCCAGACACTGAAAAACAATCATGTTTATCACACAAACGTTTTCCAGTTATGGAAATCGAACCCACGGCCTAGGACTCAGAAAGCAGGGTGTGTGGATGTGTTCTCTCTGTTTTTTCTCTAATCTCGATGCACATATGGGAAGACACTGACCCCCAAGATACGGGACACATATACTAGGATAGTTTGGGGTTCCAGGGTAATTTTAGAAAAAACATTGTACTTTTAAGCGAATAAAAACTATTATTATTATTATATATTTTTGTGTAAATCTCGTAAGTTTTTAAAGGTCATTCTAGTCATTAGTCTTTATTCAATAAGTTTTTTGTAAAGTCATTTTCATGAGGTATTCCAGTCATTTATATGCATTTTTAATTTATAAAATATTCCAGACAAGATCAACGCTCTACTACAGTCATTTTGAAGGTTTCTTTAAACTTGTAGAAGCCGTCAATTTTAATTAATATTAATAAGCCGTTAATTTTAATGGAAAATCATTCTTAAACCAAGGTCATATTATAACAGTTTGCTTTATCTGCTTGGACGATACAGTATTAAATTAATTTTAATTCACTATGAGTAAAAAGTGACTATAAGAATGAAGAAAAATTTGAGAGAGTAATTTATTTATTAAGAGCACTAAAAACATGCATATTACACGTATAGTAATTACATAATAATTATAGCAGCTATTAATCACAGTCCATAATAAAAGCTTATCATTCTTTCAGATCTTAGCGTGGCAAATATCGCTGTCAGCGGAAACGTTTACCGAGCAATCTGAACCGGAGACGGCCCCCGAACTGGTCATCTCTGAGGACCTGGAAGGCCAACTGGAACAGATACTTATCACCACAGAAGCTGCCCTAGGGATGGAGAGAGTTAGGGCGTGCTTGTCTTTGCTTACAGCGGCCAGACGAGGACTGGATGATACGGAAATATTGGATCTGTTGGCACATGATGATTTGTTTAGAAGCGAGGAAACGTATTGTGAGTATTACTTACGTTAACGTTTGGCACATTCATCTTCACCAGCTTATTAATTATGTCCTACAGCAGTTGAACGCAGGTCTCTTCTATCTAAGAAGGAAGAATTTTATGTAATAGTCACACCACGCTTTGTAATGTCATTTTTCATTAATTTTTATTTTTTAGTTAACTTATCTTCTGCTATGTAACATGTCTATTATTTCTAATATCAGCACAAATATTTTTGTTTTTATACCTACCCTTATTTTTATTTTTATTTCTTGTTATGGAAGAGCGGTGTCTTCTGATACAGGGGTAGTAATACTACCCTTAAAGGAAGGCTCCAGCCATTAGTGTTTACAGTAATTTTATTTACCCAAGTAAACTATTTTTATTTTTATTTATTTTTTCGCTGCTCTAATGCGGGTTGATGGGCTTTCACGATTATTATCACTTGATATTAATAACGCTCTGCGTACCACGAAGGTGGACACCGCTAATTTCCTAACTTCAGACTGGTACTGGGAATGTTTAAATGAAAAATCGAATACCTAACATTTCTTGGCCCGACCCATAACTCGAACCTAGGACCGCGTGATCCGTTGTTGAACATGCTAACACTTTTTAGTTAGTTTGGAGCATCGCTATACCAAAACGAATATATGTATTAAAAAAAATACGCAATGCTAGAGATTAATTCTGTAAAAAATGTGTATCAATAAAGTCCCATAGTCACAAATCCCTAATCAAGTAACTTATAAGAATCCTGATTGAATTGCAATATGGATTATCAATGGATGAATTAATTTTTCAACAAAACTATAAATCATGATGAGTATTTTTTTATGAGTTGAATAATTTGTCCACAGTTCCATGGGCACCAGGGGCGCTTTTATGGCCCCAGTTGGGCGCTCTTTTGGCCCCATGGTTGCGCTGGGACTCGAGAGGAGCGGCGCGATGGCGGGATGCGGCGCTCGCGGTCACTGCCACCGACAGATACGCGGCCCACGTGCACGCTGCGAGGCAGATACTTGTTGATTACTTTGAGGTCAGTAATGGGCCAAAAAACGACCAACATTTTGTCACATTAGAGGTAATAAAGGAAATAATGTCGAAAAATTTACTTCTAGCAGTTTGAAACTCCTTTTTTTTCTTGTTTTATTCCTGGAATTGTTTCCGTACTGTTTCTAAATGACTATTATACGTATGCCGTGTGGTGCCGGCAAAACAGTATACAGTTGTCACTACCCCTCCTCTCCCGGTGTTGTACGAGGTGATTAAGGATGTATAACGGAGAACGGGCACCAGTGTCCTCTGTGCTATTAGTTCCATCAGCTGCAATCGCCAACTTGTCTGCCCAGGGTGGTGATTATGGGCAAACCCTCACGTTGGGAGAGCTGTTCGTCCTACTGCACTGGACAAACACCTTCTTTCAGACTTTTGATGTTGTACGTAGGGTAGCTGATGTTGCCCTCCGAACATCTGACCTCACTCTAGAAGTTTAGCACTCTCCCTGGTCGAGTGTTTAAGAGTTTAACGCGATGGAGCCAAGATTTACTGCGCGTTGGTCGGATGTACCGTTGCAAACCTTTAAATGTATCAATATTTCCTTTTCTCAGTTTAGGAGGAATGAAAGAATTTCCGGCTTATAATGTTATTTAAATACAATTTCAGGGTGCATGGTTCGTAGAAAACGACCCAAAAATGACCGGCCGATTAATTTCACAAGAGAACAAATTTTCCGATGAATGGTGAGTTTTATTTTGATTACTTCATTCTTCTTCTTCCGTCTTTATGGGAATAACTGAATACTAATAAAGCGATAGATAACCTACGTGAAGGTCATGGTAGGTAATTGGTTTAAAGTTCCTACAACGTTTACTTTCAGTCGAGGGATGTGCTAAACGTTAGCCAGTCTTAATTGTGTACAATAATATTTCCAATTTATGTATGATGAATAAAATTATCTTCAGGTATAACACGAGAAAGTTTGACGAGCTGCCATTCCAGCACTACCACCTTCTAAAAGAAGACCCAGAAGCCTTTGCCAACAAACCTTACTTCACCCAACTAAATTGGATCCACGATAAGCTCGCGGCTACTGATTGTGGCCTTTTTCTCGAAGACATAGCACTTGTACACATAGATCCTTTACCAGAACATCTAGACATCCTTAAAGAAGTTTTCGAGACCCATTCTTATGCGCTAGATTACGACCATAGACAATTCTTCGGGCTTCTCAGAACTACGATGGAGAAAAGACATCGCGATGGGATTGACATAGACAGCGATATAGTCCAAGAATGGATGAAATCGATCTTCGAACCTCCAGTACCAACCTTCTACCCGGCGAACGAAGAATTCTGGAAAGTTATAGAGAATAGAGAGAAGCGTGATTTGTCTATGGTGGAAGGTTTTGATAGCAAGTCCTATAATTTGATAGTGAGGTTCGACACGAGAGGTAAATTTGTGGCTACGGTGTCAACAGAACGGGAAGAGATTTGTGTGTGGGATGTTATGAAGTAAGTTCATTTTTGTTTTACTCTGAGATTCACTAGGGGGACTTTTTAAATATGGGTATTTATGGGTATAGCGGACTGGCCTGACGGTTACCATATAGGTAATTTTTATTCTATGCATTTTAATTTGGGTACTAGACTTCGAAGAAGACATTTTAGATTTAATTTTGGTACCTTCACATATTATGTATTCATTATTTTTTAATTTTATTACTTTAAGTACTTATGCAATTTTTTTTGACACCTAATGTGGCCAGTTCTTTTTCAAGTACTGTACACGCGACAAAAGTTAAGAAACTTGCCAATTACTGTAACAATTTGGTCCTGTGCTATACAGGTGCAAAGTCATGCGTATTACACCATAATTAATACTAAAAATTACTGTAAAATTAGTGTAGTAGTATCTACACTAGTATCAATTATGGTTTAATACGCAGATAAATACTACTACACTAATTTTACAGTAATTTTTAAGTATCTATTATGTTGTAACACGCAGGACTCTTGTGTCTTATAAGAAGAGTTACAAGCTTTTGAAAAATTCGATTAAATAGATGGAAAAATTGTTTTTCAGATGTAAGTTAGTCAGAAAAATTGTGGGAATAACGCATCCCATTAACCTAGTTCCAATCGATGAGTATCGGTGTGTGGTGCTCTGCAGAAGGGAACTGAAGGTTTATGATCTAGACCAGGTAATAATAAGTAACACCCGATACATTTGTTTTGAATGCGCAAATTTTTATGTTTGCCATATTGAATAAAAAGGTAAGGTTTCGGCTTACCTTTCTTGGGGACCGAGTTCGAACCTCGGCACGCACCTCTAAATAATGACGTCGGTAATGGGTTGCTGTTGATGATGATGATATATCTTGCGGAAAAGTATTTTTGACGATTGCGACAGATTAGATCTTCGATACTTTTCGACTGTGAGATGGTGATAACAAAAATACCTGGCTAAGTTTGTTGTGGGCTCTTTTTAGACGAGGGCGCGTTTGGAACCGTCCCACCTTCAGTTTTAAGTTAACGAATGCAGAAATCACCATCACCTAACATTAGTGTTAACATGTTAAATGTATGAACGCTTCATAAGTGCCTGTGATAAGGTCTACATGAATAAAACATTTCTGAGTTTGAATTTGAATTTGATACAGATGCTTATGGTCAATGTACGAAAGCTATCAGCTGTTTTCCTCTAGCAGCGGCTGAGCGCTAATTACACAATGTTCCTAAAAAGATTACCGAACATTTACAGGACAAAAACATATATCCTTATTAGGGATAAAGAACCCCCAAAAAATATAAAATCTGCTGTGGTAATCTGAAGCGGTAATAGCGCATTGGGTATAAGCTCGACTTCACTTTCGGGGGGGAGAGTTCGAATCCCAACTGGGAGTCAAACCTTCGAAAGGAAAGCCGGAGTCCTTCACACAGCTATTGCTTTAATGATAACTTATTCGCAGGGTAAATACGTAGTCGCGCTAAAAGGAGTAATGAACCAAAAGATGCCCTACTACGGCCTCCATGACCCGAAGCATCTGGTTGCGCTCTCCAGAAACAGGATGTACGTCAACCTCATGAACATCGAGACTGGTAGGTATTTAATTCTTAGCTATGTCCTATGCCCGTTTTCACTAACGCCGAACAAGGCAATCCCTAAATAAAGTAATGCATAATCTAAGGAGATCCCTAGGCATACTTTAACCATTTACCAATAGTTATCGGCCGAGCGTTGGTGAAACGTTTGTTATCTACATACATCGCCTCATTAGGCATTCAGCTTAGTGCAAACGAGGATTATACCTTTAACTTTATTTACGGAAAGATATGTAGCAGTATTTCTACGTATTCTTAATGAGACTGCACTGAGTCTGATTTTCTTCTGTATTCTTAATATTAACTTATTGCACCGCGTGAACTACAATTTATATGGTATCGAACGAGTGCCATCTAGGGACAGTACGTTTTCCCAGTGTTGTATTAGACGGTGCTCCTGCTGAACTGTCTCCCCTTTTTTTCTAATTCTATGGTGGCCTTTCAGAGATCGGTACTAACTACTAAGCGATAAGGACGCCTTTTGTATTCTACTTCTATTTTCTGTATATCTATTAGGTACGACTTTTCGACTGTAACAATATTAATATTCGAATCAAAAAAGAACTTGTAGTGCAGTTTACTAGGCTACATACAATTAGTTATTAATTCAAGGGTAATTGTAGATCATTGTACTAGATTAAATCTTAAAAAAAAAAACTTAATGCGGTGTACAAATAATAATAAAAAACTTAACTGGAAAATGTCACACTTGGCTCTATGTCCTTCTATAGGAAATCTCTCCTTAACTCGGGCGGTACAACTATGAATTTATTAAATTAGTCAGTCAGTAAGCCCGTTACCCCGTGACCAAGGTCTGCTTGTTTAAACTGATTCGATAAGATGCCATATATTCACTTGACCGCGATCTTATTGAACATGAGGTTCAAAGGGCAATGGAGATTTTGTATGGAGCCGGGCTTACCTAGAGTCCGCCACTTTGGTTTTATTTCAAAATCGCATTTAAGGATAATTCTTTCAAAAACAGATACAACTTAAATATTACATTTCGAAGATATAAGCTTCCAAAGTTGTATATTCATTAAAACAAGTATGTATTTAAAAAAAAAATTAAATAAACCTTCGAAATGTGACACTTTACAATTTTACTTTACAAAGTTTTTGTTTAGGATTATTTTTTGTTATTGGATGTTAACCATCTGTTTTTGAAAGAATTATCCGTTTTTATTTTAGAAGAAAAAAAAGTTCAAAAAGGTTTTTATATCTTCGAAATGTGAAACTTATTCGACGATTTTTTTTCCAAGACTATTTTTCGGTTGTATCTGTATTTGGAAGAAATATACGTGAATGCTATTTTGAAATAAAATCAAGATGGCGGACTGTAGTTAAGCCAAAATCTTCAATGCCCTTTCCACAGCAGTGTATGAAATTCGACAAGGGGTAACGAGTCTTCTGAAACAATCTCTTAACCTATTTTACTAACTAAACTTTGAACCACTTGGCCTGATTAGAAGTTCCATAATACTAGCATATGTTTATTGTTACAGGTGACTGTGTGACGACGTTCAAAGCAGGAGAAGACAGGTTCCTAAATTCACTTCTCGTATCTGGCGATGGAAGGTAACCGTCAACCGTATTGAAATAAACTATTATGTAAACATCATTTTGATCATCCCCATACTTTGCCCCCCCCCACTTTTGATAATGGAGCTAATTCTTAATATAGTGATATCCATTTCCAAGAATAGAACTATATTAAATGATATAGAATAAGGAAGTGCCAACCATAACAAGTTCATTAAACTTGTCATTTAAATTATGTGTGTTAGATCCGTTTAAATATAATTAATCGATTCCACGTATGACACTAGTAATATTATTAAGCCAAAAATCTTAGTAGATACCAATAACACAAGCTACGCTTACTTTGGGGCTAGATGGCGAGTGTCTAGTGTATTGTCGTAGTATAATTATATCTATATATCTTATTTATTGTTTAAAAATTAATATACAACATAATTTTCTGCAATTCCTTATGTGTGCTCTCTAAATCAATTTGTTTTTTTTCCCAGGGTGTTAGTCTGCGGTGATGAGACTCAGAAACCGTTTCCTCTACTAGTGTGGTCGTTGACCTCGAGGAAACTGCTCTACGATCTCAGAATACCCCATCACGATTTCATCACCTCAAGGGCCGCAATTACATATGAAGGTATTTAATTGAATTTCTGGCATGATGACAGTCACAAAGAATCGCTATAATATTGTATTAATCTATTGATATGTGATTCTTTCTTACTAAGATTGTTATTAATTTTCAATAAATAAATCTGCAAAATCTACAGTGAATCTAGGTGGAACGGCGACGTCACGTCTATAGAAACATAAATTTGTAACGCTTGCAGGTACTTCGAAAATCGCTGCTTAAATCAAGAACAATTTTGTTTTTAAAAACTATCAGTTGCTCAGTTCTGTGCTATCAATACCAAAATCTTTCGTTATCGAACAAGTACTTTTTGTACAGCTCTAATTTACATATGACGTCGCGAGTGACATGGTGAGCGTTTTCGCGGGAAATATATTTTTTTAAATATACCCGTAATTAGCAATATACATCAACAAAACCTTTAATTTCTGAAGAAATAAGTTATTTTTTGGCTATAGTAGATATTTCCAAATATCATATACCATCATAGGGCAGTTTCCCATAATTTGTCATCATGGCTATTGTAGTTGAGAAACGAGATTTTTTTTTATTTATTGTACGGCCATGGATTCAAGTCCTTTAAGGTCTAAATATTAATTGTAATAATAATAATAATATTGTAATTGTGTCATAGATATAGCTGAAACTATATACAGCTATCTGTGGCAGAGCTCGTAAGGGAAAGTACTACGCCATGCTTATTTCCGTCGAAAAGCAGCATTGCTGTTATCTGGTTTTAAGGGATTGGTTGCTGGTGTAATTTCAGGCACTAAAGGCTTAACACCTACGCTTGGTTGATGAGATGATACTCAGAAGCGTTGCATTTAAAAAAAGCAACGCTTCTGATGGCCGCTATAGCTGAAGCTATGACGCTAAGTACGTCAATTATTACTAGAAATAAAAAAAAATTGAATGAACTTCCAAAAGATCGTCCCTGTATAGGAATGTTGAAAGCTGGAACAATTTTTTTCCCTTTATTCTGAAACGTAGGTGGAAAGAAAACGGTTCTAGAAAACTTTGAACAGTCGAAGATATGGTATATTCCAAAATGTGTTCCCTCAGGTTCCTACGTCTGCGTAGTTTCGCGCGAACTAGACGAGCCGAGTCCGAACTTCATTGTGGTATACGACCTCCAGTCGGGCACTTTGTTCAAGAAGTGGAAACCTGGCTGCGATACTGTCGCCCTGGCGATCAGCTCTGTCGACGGATGTGTGGTTTCTGGCCTTGCTGACACTAGGATACTAGTCTGGGATTTAGTTACAGGTGAGTGCAGCTCATCATCTCAAGGTGATAAGTTTGAAAAATTTAAACGTTTCATGGATAAAATAGTCGTATGTAACGCACGAAGCATTTTTTTTTTCTTTTTACAATAACAATCCAATGCATTTGCGTAAGAATCCCAAATTTTGAAAAATCTCACGTGAGATTGGGGGATGGGGGAGGGGTTTGAATAAAATGTCACGACAAGGGGGAGGGAAAAAAAAACAGAACAAAAAAAAAACACCTAACGTAATTTATGGACGCCCCCTGTGGTAATGACAAGTACCTACCCAATTTTATTAGTAAATTATGACAGCTGTCAAAAAGTTAAATGACTAGAGATTCGCATGGCAATGCGACGCACTTTTTGGCAGTTTTCTTTTTTAAACCAAAATAATAATAATAATAATAATAAATATACTACGACAATGGACACATCGCCATCCAGCCCCAAAGTAAGCGTAGCTTGTGTTATGGGTACTTAGATGACAGATGAATATTTTTATGAATAATATACATAAATACTTAGAATATTCATACAAACACCCAGACACTGAAAAACATTCATGCTCATCACACAAACATTTTCAGTAGTGGAAATAACGAACAGACACAAATAATGTGTCATACCACACGCTCGGCATTATTACAGAGCCTGCTATGGAAAGGTCAAGTACGTAAATACGTAAAGGTTTAGCGGTTTCTAATATTGTACTGAAATTAATTTTACACCTAGGGGACGCATCTGAAAAAAATCGGTTTTGAACCTTTATTACGGCTCAGCATTAAGTCTTTTTAAGCACACTAGAGCGCATCAAGAGCGAACCATAGATTATAAATACAAAACTTATGTTTATATTTAATCCAAAAGGTAGATAGATGAAAAAATATTTCAACATAATTAAAGAAATGGACATAATAAATTTGGTAATAGACTAATTATCGGACAACCAAGTTTTAGCCGATATTATTTTTGAGATTTGAGATTTTTGTACAATTAAATCACCGGAATGAGCCCGCAGACTTTAAAGTGTACACTGTCAAACCTTATAGCTAACTTCACCGTGTCGGTTTTTTGTGACGGTGTGCGCGCGCATCGTAAAAATTTACTCTCATAATTTTCCCCCAACGCGCCAAAAGAAGTATAACTTAAATGATATTCATTTCTGAAAAATACAAAACTTTTGATTTCCAGGCAACTGTAGGTTAACTTTACGAGGTCACGTGGCAGCGCCATCTCTGTTGCGGCTGTCAAAGTCTGGTGGAGTGCTTTTGTCCACCGACCACACGTGCAAGGACCTATCTGTCAGATTGTGGGACCTACACACAGGTAATTCTAATTACATACCTACAAAACAGTACCAAATACTAAGTAATCACGGTCGTGAAATTTAGAAAAATCATTTACATTCACTATAACATGTGATGAGGCCTTTTTGCGGCAATAAAAACAATCAGTCGATTACCTTGGTTAAAAAAAAACCCGTGCTGATAAAGAATAGACAGGCGGTGATGTCGTCATATCTCTTTCGCACTATTCCAAGTTTAAAAACTTTCAGATATTATGCGAATGAGATAGCTAGATATAGCCCACCTTTCATAAAACTTCTAGAATAATGGAAGCTTATGTAACTCTATTAATTTTACTCGGGATGGAGACAGAATGACAGTTCAACGTTTTTGTGAAAAATAAAATCGTGTCGTCTTTAGTATTATCCTCACAATTTTCCATATTTTAATTACTAACGTATAAACCTTCCCTAGACTCCCTATATTTATATGTATCACAGAATTAAAAACATACAGAATTCGTGTACACGACTAAAATCGAAGCATCAAACCACTCCACTTTAATGTTTCTCGAACAGGCGGTTAGTCATTTTATTCATTTAGCAATCGACAGTAATTTTTTTACCATGTTCTAAACGTTCACCATAAAATGAGGAAAAGTTTGTGAGCTAGCAACTTGAACACAATGCACTACATACAATAATGGCTGAATGAGGTTTCTGCATTTTCTTAGTTCTATGATACAAACAGCTTATTTAATGGCGCGAGTTACAACTAGATAGGTTTGTGACTTTGGAGTTTCGAATTTTACAGTTCATATGTGCCTCGGATAGCTAATAAGCCGACAGCTTACCGATGTTGAAACAGCTAGGCTTGTTTATTTCGCATACTTTCACAGTATTATGTACTATGGGATCTTGCTGTGGGGAAAAGCTGCAGATATTGAAAGTATATTTATACTACAGAAAAGAGCCGTACGATCAATATATAAACTTGGATCACGCGAATCGCTTCGTGAAAAATTTAAACAAATAGGTATTCTTACAGTAGCTTCGCAATATATTTATAATAATATAGTCTTTGTGAGACAAAACATTACTCTTTATAAACAAAAAGCTGAAATTAACAATCGACTTACCAGAAACGGACATAAATTAGTGATATCTGCATATCGTCTGCGAAAGGTGCAGCACTCCTTTGTGGGGTTGAGTATACGCTTTCACAACATGATTCCTAAGAAAATTCTTAACCTACCAATGCATACATTTAAAAAATGTGTAAAAACGCATCTAGTACAGCGAGGTTACTGTACTAGATACATTTAATATACCTAAATTTAATATACATTTGATGAATTACTCAATGACAAGGTAGATTGGAAGCAGCCAGCCTCGCTCTCATCTCCCGCAAGATAGAAAAATGATTGTAAATGTTGAAGTTGGAATAGAGCAACTACTGAGTTTCTTGCCGGCTCTTCTCGGTAGAATCTGCTTTCCGAACCGGTGGTAGAGTCACTACAAATATACTTTCACTTTTCAAAAGTAAGATAACTTGAAATAAATGAATTTGAATTTGACAGTCCCGGGAATTATCATTGATAATAATTGTCATTAACTAAAAAAAATGTAGTTCGACTCCCAATGGATCCAATTGGAGCAAGTTGACAAGCTTGACAGTGGGATACTAAGCATGCGTAAAAGCAATTAAATTTTAGGTATCGTACAAGCTGAGAGCACTATAGGGTTTTTCCTTTGTTTACAGGATCCCTTTTTCTGTTAAGGATACCTGATAATTTTTCCTTTCATTATAATGCAATGTTTTTGGTCCTTCGATCCGAATTGATTTAACATTTCTGATTACAGGCAAACTAATAGCGGTGTACACGCCGCCGGAGAGAATAACATCCTGCGAGGTGCTTCTCGGCGGATCAGTGATAGCTTTAGCCTTGGAGAACTACAGGGAGATACTCTGCGTCAAATTGCACGGCCCGTCCGTAGATTCGGTTAAGAACGGGAAGGAATGCGAGTTTGACGAAACAGGTGAGTTTACAGCTTAAACTCACTTTAACTAAATACGCTCGCTCGGTTTATTGGAAGCAACCAACTTAAATTTTTCTAGAGAGAGAGATTATCATGTCTCACAAGTTAGAAAAATGGAAAAAAGGAACAGCCGAGTTTCTTGCCTTCTCTGTAGTATGGCTTCCGGTAACAAATTATACAAAACTGACTTGACGTTTCAAATCTGCGTATGGAGAAAGCCTACTTAAAATAAAAGAATTTTGAGAATTCGGAACAAGCCTTACAATTCCGCCGTCATCCTCACTTACATATTCGTTCAATTAGTGCACTTTGGTGTTTCCATATTTTCTTTTTTTTTAAAACCATCACCTTTTGTACTGTACCAAAAAAAAAACAAACAAAAATAGAAGTTAGTTATATTGATGTAGACTGTTATTCTTAATCATACTTTATCCCATCAGGGTACGGCCAGGAGGAGAATGAGGGGAAGACCTTCGATGTGAGGGGAACAGAGAACACCTGATAAAGATCCCGTAGGTTTAAGCGTGTTAGCAATAATCTGTGGTTATGTGTCATAATTATTATTATAATAAAATAGTTTTATTAATATTGTGTTCGTAGCTTTTAAAACAAAACGTTCTGAAGTTCTTTTACAAGCTTTTTACTGACTTGCTTATTCGATTGTAGCTAATCGGTTGTCAAAAAGAAGAGATATATTTTTTTGAATTAAAAATCCAGCATAAAATTTACACATTAAGGGCCGATTTCACCTACTTGTGTAATAAAAAACAAACAAATTTTTTGGTCGTTTAGAACCACAGAGTAATGTAAGAGTGTGTATTTCGCCTGATGCTAAATTTATCGATGGTCTGTCAAATGTATGTCATAAAACGTAAATTATGATAACATCCCTGTTGTTTTTGACGCCCCTTTGGCTGATGCCTTGTTGCGACTTTATTGGTAAAATTGGCCCTAATTATCTCCTCTTGTTAACCGTAGATTCAACCATCAAATAAAAATAAATGACAAGTGAAAAAGGTAATGGTGGCAATTCTGTTATACACAATTCTCTAAACTTAACTAAATTGACACCTATGTAAGTAGTGCTGTCTTTATTACATTAAGTATATCCGCTGGAAAAGGATAGTACTCTTTTTGGCCATGTCATTTACGTTATTTAGTTTGTTATTTAAGACTTATGTACTACAGAATTGGCACTAATGCTCCATGTGAGAAGGGAGACAAACTCAGATTTCGTAGGAAAAGGATGAATTCTCACTGACCGTTATTTTAAAATGCTTGTTTTAACTTATTGTTTTTCTCAAAATAAAAAGGTGGATTTTTTTATTTGCCTATTTAATTTAAGAACGTTTTGTTTAAAGGCGACGTAACTTCGATTGATACAAACATAAATGTAAGGAAACAATTTAAATGGTAATTTGTGCATTGTGTGCTGGTAACACAATGATTTAAGGGGGCAGGCCTCAAAGTTTTGTTATACGGGGCGCCACTGGTAAATGTGCTACAGCATGTGGAAATCCTTAATACAATTTTATGAGAACTTCAGAATATGTTCACTAAAAACTACTATATCTGGTTAATCAGGGGGTGGATAAGCGAATTCTTTAAGAACCACATTTGCGGCCCTTAAGCTATGCAGATGTGTGTATCATTAAATATCAGGCGACCTGCTTGCTTGTTTGCCTACTCTTTACACATTTTTATAGAGTTCTGATCATCAGAATTTTCACCCCAACTGTTAGCAACAAATAAATAAGTACTCTTAAATCGACTAATTCTTTTTTTTAGTTACTTCTAAGTCAACTAAGGATCATGATTTTGATCGATTAATTTATCTACTTAGTTACTCCATATTTTGGTATGTTAGCACATCACTAGTGGCGCTCTATATTAAGTTTTGAACGTAATGTAATAATGAATACATCAAGTTATTTATTCAATACGCTTATTGTTTTATTAGTCGATTCACAAAGACATTTTAAAGTTTTCTTGAACAATTTTTATCGTACAAATTCTCATGTTTGACCAAATTATTACTGCTATTATCTAATAGCCTGTTAAAGTAAAAGAATGACTTGACGAATCTTTCGTCATTAAACGGGTTAAATAATATGTATATTCCTGTTCTTAACCCTCTTTTATGTAAAGTACTTTTTTGTTTAAAGTACGTATATGTTAAGAAATAATAAATACCTACCTATATGAAGGTAACATGATGAAAGTTTATTTTATGTGTGATTTAAACTCTATTTTGAAACGTACTATACACTAAAAAAAAAAATTTTTTAGAAAATATTTTTGTCTAATAATCGGTAACATATTAAGTATACCTTACCATATACGGTAACTTACCTTTTATACCAGGAGGATTTTGAACTTGATTTATATAGAGAGACATAAATCAATATTTCGAGGTTGAAGTCAGCCCAATATTTTTTTAGATCTGGGAAAAAAAATTGTTTTACGGTTGTAAATTTTCGGTCATACGTGAGAATTGACTTATTATTTACTTGCTCAATTATTATTTATTTCTTTTTGAGGCCTAGAGGGTACAAAGATAAGTGTGGATCCAACTGATGTAATGGTACCAATTCTGTTGTACCTACTCATACGTAAATCTCTCTAAACTGAAGTATCTCTAAATTGACAGATCTGGAAAAAGTTCTATCCTTTTCCATAAGGAATATTGTGAAAAGGGACGCACTACTTTTAGACCCGTCATTTGAGTTTACGTAGAAATTTGTGTGCAACAGAGTGGGCACCAATGTCGTGGCGTAAGTTTCTAGAATTTTTCCCATATTAAAACAATGTCAAAGTAACATTGTCTCATTTTTATGCTGTGTTTATAATTTGTTTTAATGATTGTAAAAGCGAACTAAAAGTGCCCCGAGGCAAATTCTTCCACGTCATACCTGATTTTGGTGGTACACATCCACATGTGTACCACCAAAATCAGGTGTGTGTGTGTGTCTTTTCTACGTTTTTTCCTTTTACGCCATTGGTTGCCTGGAAGAAATCGCTATGTAGCGATAAGGCCACCAAATTGTACTCTCTTGATTGTATTTATATCTTTGTAACTACTTTTTGTTTCTTTGGTGTACAATAAAAGTGTATTCATTCATTCATTCATGTGTGAGCAAAGCATATATTGGGGCAAACGGAAAAATGCTACAAACTTCCCACTATACCTACTACCACTATATTTTACTGCCACTTAAGAAAAGCCCTTAGGAAAAATAAATATAAACCTTTATTAAGTGTATAAGATTTAATAGATTAACCAAAAGGAGACGGTCCATTTTCGTGTCGTGACATTTAGTTTTAACAATATCTCTTACATTTGCTACACTAATTTAACACTACTAATAAACGTGATTTTAAATGCTTGAAACTAAAAAAAATATTGGCTTTATATTTCTCAACCATTGTTAATACGATACCAGTCGTCAAAACAAACCAAAGAGTCGAATAAGAGCGGCAATGAATTAGAATGCTTCCTGATTGGCTGATAAGTGGCCAACGCTAATCCACTATTGGCTAAAATGCGCAATTTATCTAATAGTGGAACAGTATCACAATCGACGCACTAAATTAATGATTTAAGGTAATCAGAGTGAGGCGAATATCGCGTGGGTTTCTGGACGGAAGTCGATTGTTCAAAGAAATACAAACTGTAAACGAATTGTAGCTCGGTTTGTGCTAAACTCAAGTATCGGGGATAAACTACTTTATAAAAGCTACCTTGGATCTTTGGATTCTTATTTTGCTACTTAAAACGAGAGTAAAACTTGGCAAATTCATAGCGAGTTATTTCTCTATTGAGGAAATAAACGGGGCAAGTCGTATCAGTTTTAACAGAGCTTTAATAACATCAACTCTGTTGCAAACAAAATTTCTCGAAAGTATCATTAACAGCTCTAAAAATTGTTTTGTTTTGTTGTGTTTTTTAGCTATGTTACACGCCGTGTGGGTCTAATTTTAGTTTTTGGACACTCGTACTACTGCGTATCGAATACAGCACCAAAACGACGTCAATCAGTTGGAATTACAGACGATGTGGCAGTTGCCTGTCCAGGAGTTTGGTGAATGGTTCTAAAGGACCTTTCACACGATTCGATTATGGCGATACCATTAATCAAATATTCGTACCGCCGTATCTCGACATGCCTACGTCCTCACTAACATTTTTGGACAGTCTCCTTTTTAACAAAAAAATTGCGCCCAAATAAGAATTATCTAATATTAATTAATAAATTTAAAAAAAAACGTTAATGTTTTTGATCTATTACGCTTATTAATTAAATTATAATAATTATTAATTGTATTAAAATTAATTCTCTGTAATGTTAATGTACCTACCTACCTAATAGAATTAAATTGGATTTGCGCTTTTCAACCCGTGAAGTGACGTAATGTGAGGAATCTGTCAAGAAAATACTGAAATTAATTGAAAATTGTACTTAATAACATTATTGATTTATCGTATTTGAAATGCATTATATCCGAATTATTATAATCGTTGCAAATCTTAGAATATCTTTTTAATGCAAATTTATCAAATAACAGTTCAATCCATTGTTTTTTAATAAATGTTGTCATCATCTCAAAGGAAGATCCTTCAGATAGCGATTATTGCTCATTTTGTTTTACACAAAGATGAAGCTAAGCAAAATAGACACTTAAAATAGTTATAGACCTTTCCAAAAATTTCTGATAATTTTCGAGTAAATAAGTCCTTTTTGATTATAATTTAATTAGCACGAATTTGACAGCTTTCCTCGCTTTTCAGCTTTTCAAGGAGTTAATCAAACGTTATTCGCGTCACCAAATAGGACGCGGGCGGTCTTACTCGTATCCAATGCTTCAAGTTAGCAAACATTTTAATAAGATATGAACATGTAGAGTTGTGTACCTACCTATAACCTAGTTAAATAAGTATTTATGTAAAACGTACTTTATTTTTCTTGTGCGGTATTTTTATTTTTTTCAACACGTACACGGTTTTTGCAGAAGTAGCAGAAAAGAAGAAAATAACATAGAAAAAACACTCTTAAAGTGGCACTATATGTAAATTAGCAAAGATGAGTTGTTCTTTCCACTCAGATTCTAACAACTCATTCTACTATCTCCTCCTTTTTAATTATAACATTAGGTATTCAAATGCTAATCACATAAATTACTCAAATAAAAGTGCAAGTTATTTGCATATACCCCTAAATTCTTTAACATAACAGTCTTTACTATAAACATTTATTTACTTAACTTACACTAACTAAGCTATAGTTTTTCTCGTATATTGTATGTTACTGTTCGGATAGATAAACTCAAAAATTATCTATTATTCTATTTTACTTTATTTTATTTCAGCCTCCATTTATGTATAAACTAACGTAACGTCTGAGTTTTTCCTTAAAGAATTAGTTTCAGTTAAATAACCATAGCATTATATAAACGTTAGTGTTAATCTTTCTAATACCAATTCAAAGAATAGTCTATATACAACACCACCGTGAAAATGGCCGCCAACACTAGCAGATTAATTAAATGACCTCTGTGATCCTATTTAGTGAAGAAATCACCTACCATAACCAGAGAGAGCTCACAAACAAAGTTTATCATTTAAGATCACTTAGGGCTGTCAAATTAATTGACTTTAAAAACTTTATAATATTGTACATTCGTTTGAAAACTAACTTAGCACATGAAATTAGACAGCAACATTTTGAATAATAGTCAAAGTTACATCACAAGTTTGAGATTCCATTTTACGTGTTTAGTAGTCTAGTCGACAAGTTGAAAAAATTATGTGCGATAGCTCATTGGATCCGGAATGACGTCTAGAAAAATGTGCCAAAAGCGTGTATTAGAGCACAAAAAAATGCAAAAGTTATAAACAATTAAAGATGAAAAGAAAATGGCATTTCGTTTTTAGCCAATATTTAATAAACTATTAATACTTAAGAAATTTCAGGAGGAGGAAATTTCCAATAAAAAACTCCTGACTCCCGGAACTCTATCTCCATTATTGAAATACCTTAGCTACCTAAATATGACGCACCAAGATTACCTTTAAGTTTAAATAACTGTATTCTTCTTAATAATAATTTATTTTATCGATTTATTAAGTACAGAGATGTTAAATAAATTCACTTGAACTTGCATTCTGCGTACATTTATTTGTCAATTTAAAGTGGAGATTTCAAATAACATTTGGCTCTTCAAAATAACAAATGTCCGTTAGCTCAAATGTATGTAGGTAATTTCTTAACTTACCTTAGTAGCATCTTAACAAGATACTTAGTTATTTTTTTAATTAATTAATGTTAATCTGCACAACAGGCAAGCTTCTATTCGCTGTGACATTATCACTGTTAACTGTAACTTGTAATGTGTCAAAATAACTTGCATAATACAATCATAAATTGCACTGTTAAGCCGGGCCCTGAATAAGACTGTTGTTTTCAAATTAAACTTATTTCAATGATTACTTTCAAATTCAGAACAACTATCTTTAAACGTGATTAGCTAGTAAAGTCAAGCCAATGAGAAAGAGATCTATGTATGTTAAAAACTTACACTTTTTGTAAATATAGTTAAAGCCCACGAACCTACATTGGAGCAGTGTGGTGGGTCTTAAAACTTTTTTTTTTCTCTCTATGTTAAATCTTGGCTGCAATATCAACGGATGGTAAATGATGATACACCATCCGGTGAGATTGCATTGCATTATCATCTTAGACTGTAGTCTGAGATAATAACGGGCTCACCTATTTTATTAAACCTCATACCCCTTATCGGTTTCTACTACGCGACATCAGACCGGAACGCTAAATCGCTTAGCGTCTTTGTTGGTAGGGTGGTATCTTGCCGCGGCCGAAACCGAAGCTCCCAACAGAAGAAATTTCCTTAGCTCTATCTCATATTAAAATTCAAATCTTTATTTGCATGATTGCAGGTTAACAAATTTGATCTTATAATAAAACATAACATGTTCCGTGCTACAATCTGCCATTCTATGGCATGCAAATTATAATAACACCTTAATTTTAAAATTATTTTTCCAATTTATATAAATATCAGAAAATTAATGTATCAAAACTGTGAAATTAAATGACAATGTCAAAATTAAATAATATTAAGTAAACCAAAATATAAACCTAGAAACACAGTAATATAAACCTTAAATTTTAGATATTCGTCTACTGACGAAGCATAAGCCATTGAGTAATTTTAATTTAAATAATTTCAATTTCAATTCATAAGTAATTTCAATTTTTAAAGCGAAGGTATATGCCAATTAATGAGTATCCAGAGCTAAGAATGATGATGACACTTTCCAGCTTTCAATTTTATTGAGCAGATGCCAGTGACGAGTGTGATGATCTAGCACATTCTAGTTTTTCATTTTAGTTTTTCTACATTCTATATCTCTTCTCGCTGGCTTAGCTTAAGTTACATTGTACATAACAGTTTCGAAAGCAAAACTGTATAAGTTATTAATATATAATAACGTAGTTGACCTACTAATATAACCTATTTACCTATCTACCTAAATTGTACTATGCGCATAAAACATACCTATTTTTGTCAAGTCTTTTGCACAAAAATCTCTTAACAAAATTGGCCGGGTCTAAAAATAGAGCTATCCTATTCAACGGGCAACATTCTGAAAATGACAGCACTATTTTTAGACCTGTCAATTTAGTTACGTTTAGAGAATTGTAAACAAAAGTATTGGCGCCACTATCATTAACTTTAACGTTTTGTTACGCTTAGAGTATTTCTACCCAATGGTTTTATAGCGATTTATTTCTATTGTAATGTGATGCACAAAAACTTATCATAAAAAGACCAAACTTTTCTAAAAATATTTAATGTCGTCTTTCCTCTGCATTTTTGTTATACCTATAATTATTAAGTAATTGTAAGTACCTATCTTAAAGTCCTTCTAATTACTGAGCCTTTAAGACTAAAGTGTGCAAAAAGTAAAACAGCATTTTCCGAACCGCTGAACTCCTTAATCTTCTGAACTATACTCATACATACCTACTTATAAGTAACACTTAACCTGACTAAGTACTTACAGACCAAAAAAGCTCTAGTGAGTTTAGCTTTAACACACGTTTAGATTGATGTGCTTTTTCTTGCTAAGCTTCTCATTTAGAGTTGAGAGCACGTAACTCACTCAGAGGGAATTAACTCTTTATTTTTTAGTTTTAGTTTGTATTCCAAAATCTAAAAATCTATAAAGCGTATTTTGACTTTGCTCAAACTTTACGACGGTTCGTGTAAAATTAAATTTATACACATTTCTTTGCTCAAAAGCTCAAATTCGTCCACACTTTACCTCATGCTTGTAAAATAATAAAGATTACAGAATTTGCGACTTTATAGTGAGCTATATTAGGAAAATTTTGCTTTGACGATGCGGTGTTTCGATACTCGAAAGCTACTCTACGATTGCGAGCTAGCAAATCTTTAGCTATGTATGCTTTACACAGCACACAAAACACAGAAATTTGCCTCGGTTTAAGTCGTGGTCAAACTTAGCAATGTCAAAGTAGATCTAGGATATATTGAAAGAGAATTTGCGTGCAAAGGAGTTAAGTCACTATGCGCCACTACTGTATGTAGTAATTAAGTTCAGAGTTCGGATAATGCCTTCAAAAAATTTTGCATGTCTTTATTCGTAGTGTTATGTACCTACATAAGTGAATGTAGTTCCAACAGGCTGGTCCCTGTATTGATATTCTATACCTCATAAGTACCCAATATTTTACGATTGCGTAGACATAAATTTAAAAATTAAAATTACGTCTAAATTATTGCCGTGGCGATGTATTCAATTGAATTGTTAAAATTATTTATGTATTCCGGAATATCGATGTCCTGATTAAAATTATCTTAATTATACGTTTTGTGTTTAATTTCCACTAGCTGACCTGTGCAACTTCGTTGCAACAAAGCGGTTACTACCGGAAAACACAAATAAAATGTCATTTTCTAAAATTGAAACCTAGCTAGATTGATTTATCATCCCCGAAACCCAGGGGGTTTCGGGGTTGATAAATCAATATATACTAAATTTCATGAAAATCGTTGGAGCCGATTCCGAGATTCGAATTATATACATATATATATATATATATATATTTATCGATAAAACACGAATATAAAGTCATTTTATAAAAATGAATCCTAGCTAGATCGATTTACTGCCCCCGAAACCTCGTGTATACTAAATTTCATCAAAATCGTTGGAGCCGATTCCGAGATTCCAATTATATATATAGGTATATACAAGAATTGCTCGTTTAAAGATATAAGATAAGTCATGTAATGCTTACTATTTTTAAGCAAGGGCAAAGAAGTAGAGGTAGACGATAAGATGGGATGCATGGATTTTGTGAAAGAGGATAAGCATTTCAAAAAATTACGCTATCCAAATTTAGATATTTAATGTTGAGTTACAGAGACAGTAGATAATGTAGATACCCCTTAAGCCTGTGAAGTTTTATTTCGGATTTCATTTACACGTTCATGTCGGTTTATTTTTAACCGACGTGACGTCAGAAAATAAAAGGCTATTTATGTGACATTGCTGTTATATAACATTCGGCTATTATAACTAAGGTATTGTTGCAAAACTACGCACAATTTTTTTTTTATATAATGGACTGACTTTGTTATAAAACTAAAAAGCAAGAAAAAAAACATTTTCTACGACATTTTAAGTCGGTCAATTAAATGTAGAAAATTACTGGTACTTTCCGTGCTACCATATAAAAAGGAATACGAAGTATGTGATCAATAAGTATATAGTAGTAAATTTCAACATTTTACTTGGCACCATATTTATTTCTTGTTTTTTTTTAGTTGTATTATTCGGTTCTTTTGTGTCAATCGACAGCACGAGCATTCGGGGTTTAGGAGATTTCTACTACTTCATTCATCCACGGTAGACCGTCCTGGCGCAGTGGCGACCGTAGCGAAGAGAAGTGCAATGTCTGGTAGTAACATTGCAACAATGCTGTTTAGCGGCAGAAATAAACATGTCGATAGTACTTTCCCTATTTATTTGTGCCGTTGTATATGTATCTCTGTGAATAACAATGAATGAATTAATTAATTAATGAATATACTTTTATTGCACACCACAAAAAGTACATAAAAAAAGAAGTGTAACAAAACAACTTATACAATTTGGCGGCGTTATCGCTTCAATAGTTTGGTAGTGCAAATATACATATACCCATAAAATAAATATATCATTACTTAAATAAATATATATAATATATATAAAAAAAATTAGTGTATTCATTAATTCCCGGACGAACACTGTCATTAAAAGCTTACCAGACAGCTGGTAACATGTCGAGCATAAGTTAACACGTTACGATCAAATTCGCGCCGCCATGTGTCTTATCGTTGTGGTACGACTTCACGTAGAAACTAATTAGGGGCGTAGATTTAATATTACAGCTATACCTAATACTCCAGGTTTCCAACACGTTAATCCACTACCATCTTAGACTGCACAATCAGTTACCACTGCTGGCCAGTGGCCTCCTCTGTCATAAGAGAAATAGTTTTTAGAGCCTAAACCCGCTAAGATGCTCCAACAGAGGATAGGAGGATATGTAGAAATCTCAGGCATGCAGGTTTCCTCACAATGTTTTCCTTCACTGTTGAAGGAAGTGCTATTTTAATTATTTATAAAACACATGACGCCCGAACTCGGCCCCCCGAAAGTGAGGTTGAGCTCCTAATACTACAATATAATACAAACCGGAAATAAAATAAAAGAAAGATATCTTGTTTTTTTTTATTACTTTAAATTACACATACATAATTACAGAAAATAATACAACTACTAATAGCCACGCTTAATTTAGCAGGATTGGAATAGACCTTTCTTGCGCATTATTTCGAACTCCTTCTCAGCGTCGTACGTCCTGGGAACAAAAATAAATGTTAAATTTAACCGTTTGAAAGTAGATCCAAACTGCTGTGTTTCCTACAAAACTAGACTAGGCAAAAATTCGTCTACATATTTAGGCATTAATGTCTGATAGCCCAGTGGGTGGGACTTCGACTTCACTTTCGTGGGGCCGAGTTCGATTCCCAGTAAGCGCACCTCTAACTTTTCTAAGCTATGGGCGTTTTAAGGAAATTAAAATTCAACGTTAAAGGCAAACATCGGAAGGAAACCTGCATGCTTAAGAGTTCTGCATAACTTTCTCAAAGGCGTGTGAAGTCCACCAAACCGCACTGGGCCAGCGTGGTGGATTACGGCCTTAACTCCTACTCATTGTGGGAGGAGACTCGCGCCCTGTTCTGAACCGGTAATGGGTAGATATGTTGAATTCTACCAATGTGGTGCCGTGAGGTGACGGTAGGTCAGAGAACACAATTGTCTCCTCGCTTCCACTTCCTGTGGGTGTCGTAACAAACGACTAAGGTAATATAATGGAGAACGTGCAGTGGCGTCCTCTATCCTGTCTATCCGTCTCTTTTAATATCCTTGCACCCTCGAAGCTTTAGTTTTAAGTTTACGAATATGGCTATCGCCATCATATGACTACCATGTTCACATTTCTCATGTAATGAACGCATCATAAGTGCCATCTATGGGCCTACTTGAATAAAGATATTTATGACTTTGACTTTGACTATCATCTAGAAATTAATTAAAGAATATACAGAACCCTCATTCAGCCATTATTGTATGTAGAGCATTGAGTCCAAAAACATCTATGGGCCTACTTGAATAAAGATATTTATGACTTTGACTTTGACTATCATCTAGAAATTAATTAAAGAATATACAGAACCCTCATTCAGCCATTATTGTATGTAGTGCATTGTGTCCAAAAACAATGAAAATGCGCCGCGCACGTCACTATTTACACCCGCGGAATGTTGCTAGCTCACAAACCATTTTTTCCATTTTCACATTTTATGTTGAACGCTTAGAACAATAGAGGTAAAATAATTACCGTGCATCTGGATTAGTCCAGCAGCGTTCTATTATAATTTAGCGAGCCATTTTCCGTGAAAAGTTTCGGGTTAAAAAAACGTTGTGAAACATTCCTAAAAAATCTCCATAATGTTCTCAAAGGTGTGTGAAATGTAATAATCTGCTCTTGGCTAGTGTTTACAGCTTAACCCCTCCTTTGAGAGAATGGGTTGATGATGACGCTAACACATCACAATGCACAAAAGAACAGAGACACTTTAAAAGCATATTGAGTGGCTACCATTTACACAGTTTTTTGTATTTTTTGCAATATTTTACTCACCTATAGAACTCTGCGTAACGCTTCTTGCGGGGGTTGCCGAGCAGCTGCTTGGTGAGGAAGCCAGCGAAGCCAGACAGTGCTAGTGCAATTATCAGGTTGCGCTTAATCACTTTGTTGAGGAGCCCTCGCATTTCAGGCTTTGCCATTGTTGACACAGCTTTGTCGGCCATCTTAAATTGAAATTTTTTTTGTATTTGTTATCAGTGGTAGGAATGCGCTTTTCTTGCTCAATAAATGTCAAAATAAAGTGGTTGGAACTTCAGCCTCCCTTTCAGGGTGTGCAAGTTTGATTCACAACACGAGTCCTCTAACTTTGAACTTTTCTGAGTTAGGTATATTTTTGAAATTTAAAATATCTCTTTTTTTAACGGTGAATGAAACATTTTGAGGAAACCTGCCTGAGAGTTCTCCATGTTTTCAAAGGTGTGCGAAGTCTACCCATCCATACTTTGTCAGCGAGGTGGACTGTCTAAACTGTCTGTCTGTCCTCATTCTTTTATGAACGCTTCATAAGTGCCTGTGATAGGCACTGAACACATGAATAAAGAAATTTTGAATTTGAATTTGAATTTGGAGACCCAGGCCTTTTAGTGGGCTGGTAATGGGTTGATAATGATGAAAAAAACTGGTTTACTGTAGCTCCAAAGACAAAAAGCAGTTTATTAATAATATTGAGTTTAAGCTTTATTTATTTTATAATTGTAGCTCAGATAATAGTTATTCTTCTGGGCAATATTATATATGGTATTGATTTGTGCTATGCAGGGCTAGCACACGCTGGAGATAAGAATTGTAACACAAACGTCCACCTGCTAAAGCACGGGAAAATGGCATAGGAGACATTTACCCATGTTTATTATTACACATATATTATTTGGATATTATTTCCAATTGTACGCCAATGCTCTGAGAGTTCATAAAGCTGACGATACGTTTTTATCCTTTCCACTGGGAGATAATTGTCTCCTGCCCACGCTAGCAGCCGTGCAGTGCATTTACAAATGTAGGCAAGAAGATATCGAACTGTTAGTATTCATCTTATTACCAGTAACTGTTACTGTCAATTATTTAACACCAACATGATAAT
This sequence comes from Pararge aegeria, assembly GCF_905163445.1. Taxonomy (NCBI): domain Eukaryota; kingdom Metazoa; phylum Arthropoda; class Insecta; order Lepidoptera; family Nymphalidae; genus Pararge; species Pararge aegeria. The sequence goes on from NC_053180.1 coordinate 4,020,753, forward strand.
GGAAAACAAAATCTGAAAAATTTCTTCAAAGGCAGCAAACAAAATTTACTAGGTACCTATGATCTATTACAGGCACTTGTAATTTTTGTAAAATTAGGTAGGTAATAAATTCAGGTAGTCTACCTACCTGAATTTATGCACTAAAATCTTTGAAATCAATATAACTTTATATTTTCTAAATAACTAATTCATAGTAGTATAAAATAGTCAAATAGGGTTATCTTTTCTTATCAGATTTAAAAATGAGAACGTGCACGTTTTTTTAAGAAGTTCAAATATAAAATTAATATTCTTCACTTTACAGCGATGTAGTAAAAACAAAAGCATTACATCCGTCTAAATAATAAAAAACAATACCTTCCTACTACGATTTTATTGACGTTATTACATAACACAGTTTCGGACGTAAGGTTCAAAATTAAATACCCAATGTTATAAAAACTTAAATAGGATCTCATAGAAATACATAATAATTTATTCCTACACTAGAAATACTTACGTTTAAATAATTTTAGGTTTTCAAATCGAGGTGGTCACAAAATCACAGCAAGTATATCGCTAAGTAAGTTTTCGACGATAAAATTTAAGTTTAGAATGACATTTCACGATGCGCAAAAATTCTTCATTGGCAGCTTTAGCATCGATTTTGATTTCAACCAATAACAAAGCAGAATTCGTTTTTAGTCCCCAATTTAGTAGTTGCATAGGTAAAAAATAGGATAAAAATCAATGAGGATAGAAACACTCTGCTTAAGATCCTGAAATAATCAAATTTTATAAAATTAAATCAACATGATCGCCACGGTTTGTAAATCTTCATAAATTATGAAGTTGAAGTCTTCCTTTTGGCAAAAATAAAAGCCCAAGAAGGATATTAACATGATTAATTAGTGATATTACAAGACCATGTATTATAAAAAGTATTTATTGCTTAGTGGTTAAGGTTTTTGCCTCCGTTTTCGAAGTATACCGTGATGGCATGGCGTACGGCATACTTCTATTCTGAGAGGAGACTCGTACCCTGTAGTTGGCACAAGCGTTTCTATGGCGCTATCCTTGGAATGAACCATTCTCGAGCGCTAATAAGACCATTCAACAAAAGGGCCGCCTCTGAGGCATTAGCACTCAATAGAAAAAACCTATGCATACTAGTGGGAGCGCTTACGGGGCACTGTGGGCTTAATAGACACATGTTCAACCTATAGCTGCAGGACACAGATCTATGTAAGGAGGCTGCGGAGACGCCGCTGCATTTGATCTGTTCCTGCCCCGTGCTGATGCATAAACGCAGCACTCTTTTGGGGAAACACATAATGCAACCAGTGGATGCTAAATTTCTTCCAGCAAGGAAAGTGCTGCTTTTCCTGAAGGCGACCAACGCTTGCTGGGAGATCTAGACAGCGGCGTCACAATAGATCGTAGCCGGTCGACGTGACACCAGGGATCAGACGAACCTGAGCCGCAAGCAGAAGAAGAAGAAAGATGGCGCTATCCTAGGCCGGGTCGTAATGCCATGATAACATCGATATAAATCTTGAAGTATAATCTCGTTCTCGTTGTATAATAATAAATTTACAAAATTTAATTGTACAATAAATGCTTAATTTGGTCGCATACAAATCTTTTGGGAGGACTTGAAATAGTGCATTTATAGTTTGGGCCGAGAATAGAACTATCATGCCTCTTTAGATCAGACTGATTTGAGCAACCACGCCTTAAAGGAAACACAAAAAAATCCAATCCAAGGCCAAATAATAAAACAGGGTACGATTCTTGATATTCTGTACACCTAAGAACAATGTAATGTAATGTTGTTTCTTAGGTTTATTCATTGTCTATGACATTGATTGTCTTTTATCAGAGAGCTATTACCGAATTTGTTCCCTCGATTGTCTCGCGACTTGGTAACGTGTCGTATCCATTTTTTTTATCTTATCAACTCGTTTCTATAAAAACGGTACAATAATTATACATTTATGTACTATGTACTTAATAAAGTTATGACGTCACCACGAATATCACATATGACAGTTTCCCCAAAATATAACTTTAAAAAAATTCTTCATCTTAATAACATTTTGTTATCGGTTGAAATAGATTTCTTTTGTGAGTTTGAGGTAAAAATAAACAAACAGATTTTTTTATTCATTTATTAATAAACTAACTTTACAAATTTAATAATAGCAGAACAATAATATTCCTTATTTCTTTTCATTCATAATAATATGATAATAATTCACCATGACTCATCGTACTTTATGAATATAATTATATGATTTAAAAAATAATGAACGACAGGGAAAGCAACTTACAGAAAAAATAATGCACATTTAAAAAAGTATAGTTGCAACTTCATGATTCCCGCGGCAACAAAATATACAGGCTTTATCATTGACCTAAGCGCCGCGGCGCTTCGGCCTCACCGTGGAGCGCCGGGGCACGCAAGCGGCATCTAACAACACGTACTAGAAAAAATATTACAATAACGTAAAGTTAAATTTTATTGTATCAATTCTTTATTTATTCACTATTTCTGCGATCTATTTACATTTTTTTATTAAATGTTTACATACCAAAACTATATGCTATCTCAATGTGTGGTGTGATCCCTAGCCTATATTTATAGTGTTTAAAGTATTTGTATTTCTCTTTTTATAGATATATATAATTGTATAATATAGATATTTTTATCAGCATAAATTACTATCATTAGTCGAAAAAAAACAAACTAAAGGATAACTATACACCCAATATACACAACTAATTCTTAGGAGCCCATTCACTATATTTATATGGTACAAGCTTGCGAGTCATACTTTATATTACAGAACAAGGCTTTATATACCTACAGGAGCCTATTGAAGGACACAGCAGGGCAACTCCATATATACAATGCCACATATCTGCTACTCCAAAAAAAGATGAAAAAAGAAAACAATTACTTAACATGTAACATATTATATTAATTTTCCCACCTATACACAAAAATTTACAAGAGATTATACATCGAGATAACCCGAATCTTTCAACTAATAATTTAAAAAGAAGAACCTAATTATTTGCAAAACATAAAGCATGTGTACAAGACAGCTTTGCTCCCACCCAAGGCTCGCCGCAGACCCTAACACTAAATTATGTAGTCACACACAGCTCCATACCACTGCACACGTTTTAGGGCACAATTTATCAGGCAATGTTCTTTATATTTAATTATAAAATATTCAATATACTATAAATACTACATACAATCTAAAAATTTTGTATTGTAGCACTATCACTGTCCGACCTAATAAAGTTGAACATTGTTGATTTAAGGACAAAAGGGTTTTTTGGAAAAACTATTAATACCGCAATTACGATGCAAATTCTAATATACTAAAAACTTTAAGGCAGTCGAGGATATATCTTTTCTATAAAAAGATATCAGAAATGTCACATCCACAAATTATTGCTTTGAATTTCATCCTTTCAGACATAGGAACCGCAAATGAAATTAATAAAAAAACACTATAATTCTATATGCTATACATACTCTAATTAAATAAAATGATCATAATATTTCAGCTAAATGTCAATTGATTCAACAATCAAAAATATAACGAAAATTTAAATTGCAAATGGAAAACTTTGCAAAGATAGAAGCAAAACAATATGGATTGATAACTATAAAAATTGCTAAGTGAACTTTCAAGTTGAGATAATAACTTCTAACATCTACTTAGGCAACTAATTTTTTGTCAATATTTCAATTTAGTATATACAGTGCAAAGAAAAGGCTAGCCTACAAGTCTAATATAGGATCACTGGTTCAAGATTATAAAATTTTATGTCACAAAGGTCGGCGAAAAACACGTCATATAATAGTCTATCAAGACATATCAGAATCAGGACAGTGCCAGTATTCCCTTTGAGTAAAGAGACTTGCATACAATTTGAATAAATTTGTTTCTAACCTTACCTGTATGTAATCAGGCAGATTTCACAGTGTTTAAAAATGTTGTAAAAAAATACATTATAACAGTTATGGTAGCTTATTTAGTTGTTGTATAAATTTATATGTAAACAAATAATGACAAATATAATTACTGATGTATTATGATTGAGTAAATTACTGCTGCTGGTGATTTCGCTTTTTTCGTCAAAAACCATGACCTGATATGCCTGAATAGACCCTTACCGGAAAGTAGTCAATATAATAAATGGGATGATAAAATAAATATAGTTTAGTTTACTGGAAGCCCAAACAGACAAACTGCTGAAACACTCAGTCACAATTATTATCAGTTCACTAAGAAATTATTCAAGTATCATGTCACATTTAAATTACAATTATTGGTCGTGAATTTACTTACTTACAAAAACGCTAACATCACAACGTATTAGCGGCGCGCGTCACGCGGGAAGTGGTCGTCTTGGCAAAACATAGGGCGTTTTACACTATTTTATATTTATTAACAAACAAATTGATATAGAATTAATATAGATAAGTAATCAGAAGCAATAACCTCATATAAGATATTTCATCCAGTGACTCATTAAACGTTTCTTTCACGGTAGAGTTTATAAAACCTCTGCAAACAGACTTTACAGTTGAATTAGTGTTTGTAAATTGAACTTATAACTACCTCAATAAAAACGAGAATACTTTTCAAACAAGTAGTTCCTTAGATTAGCACATTCAAACAACTCCTTAACTTTAGAATATAATATGGTTATTATGTGTACTATTTTATATAACACAAAAAATTGGGTACGTCAACTTAATATTTCTCAATAAAAGTGAAATCTGAGAGAACATACAAAATTTGAATAGTATTTGTTACAAAAATTTTAAGTAAAAAGTTTATGACGTAATAAGCCAGTTAATGCCATTGTAATGACTCTATAAATATTAATTTATCGGAAAAGGCACAGAACTTCTCCCTAGCAAAAACATTTAACACTCAAGGCAATATTTGTTACATCTAATTTATCTTTTTTTATTAAATTTAAATATTAAGAATTATTTAAAGTAATTAAGATTTTCAGAGTAAAACACCCTAACGTTCGATCCGTAAATCTAAATTCCATACAATAACAACACTGATTCATGACGGCCACTCCTCGACAGAGCTGATTAAAACTACAACGCAGTTTACATATCACGACGCCTACAGTTTACGTGCAAAAACGTATGAAAATATCTTTTAAAACTTTATGCATTTACTTCTTTATATCTCTCGGGTATTAAACCTATTATAACAATGTGCCTGTAAGACGAGTGCTCTTTTGTACAATATTGATACATCTCTATGCTAAACTAAGGCTCCACTTTTGGCTCCGGACCCCTATACCGAGTCTGGCCCTATGGTAATTAAGACGCTCTTAAAAATATTTGATAGAAGAAATAAACTTACAATTAAACAAAACGTCGAGTGCTTTATAGTGAATGGTAACATGATTTGTTCACTAATTTAAAAAAAGTTCTACAAAAACGTCTCACGCCCGGTCGATTTTAAAAGTGCTTACATCAGGAACGTATGAACACTTACTTCATCACATAACATTGTATATCGATCGCCTAGCCCGCGTCAATCAATAAATTTAATAATATAAAAAAATCACACGTTAAAAACTCTGTTAAAACTCCTCAAAGGATATCTTCTTCACATTATTGCACAATATTCAAAACTTTTTTTATTTTTATTTTATTTTACAAACGCCTGAGATTCATAAAATTTTTTCAAATCCCACAAAATTTCGCACACGAAAGCACTTCCTGATAACTGTAAATAAGCACATCACTGAGTTTGTATGTCGCCGGACATCGGGAGGGCGGACCGTAGTATAGGGTACACTTCACGTACACAGTATGCGGAGCTGGTGGTACAGTGTTGCGTGGCCGCACTGCGGGCGGAGGGTGCGGTGCGCCCGCCCGCTGCGCGAGCGCAGTGCGCGCGGGTCATTCGAGCGGGTACAGCAGCGGCAGCGGGAGGGGCAGGGGAGAGGGCGCGGCACAGCCCGCGCGGCGCCGCCGTCACTTGCCGTCGCGGGACACGCGCCGCCGCCGCACCGCCCCCGCACTCGGCGTGCCGCCTTCACCGACTGGAACATCACATCAACTGATAGTACAAGGGCACGTCCATAAATTACGAGAGGTGTTTTTTTAATTTTCTGTCCCTCCCTCCCGTCCTGCAGGGTTAGCACGGGCAGGAGACAAATACTATATCGCCCGATTATATCCCCTGCCAAGGGATATAATTAACGTGTCCACCTGCGTTTACTCCCGTTTATTATTACACATATATTATTTGGATATTATTTCCACCTGTGCGCCAATGCTCTGAGAGTTGATAAAGCTGTAGGAAAAGATACATTTTTATACTTTCTCCGGTGAGATAATTGTCTCCTGCCGATGCTAGCCGTGCTGGTGAGATGTCGCTAGATTTTATTCAACCCCCTCAACAGATTTTTCAAATGTGGGTTTCATACGTAAGCACGTTGGATTGTTATTGTAAAAAGAAAAAAAAATGCTTCGTGCTTTCACATACGACTAACTAGTTAATACTATCAATATTGCTGAGAGTTTAATTATGTGTAGTAAAAGTTTGGCAAAAAAAAATGCGTGATATTTGCCGAGACCCCTCTCTCCAACGTAAGATTAGATGAGATTTGAATCGACCCCCCGCCAAGCAACATATTGTAGAAATACATCAGATACTTCTTCAAATAAAATATTGGGCAACGAAATATAAAGTGAGGGTAATTCACTTTTAAATAAGTATGTACTGCTATTATTTTTAAATTCTTTTTCACACTTTTATTTAGATAAAAGGAAAGTAATCGTTAAAGGAACGATTTTATTTACAACCGTGTAACCGTGTTTTGTTGAGAGTGAACCACAGTTTAAAAACACGATTATTTATATAAATAATTATTATTTCAGAATAATATTAATTGGGCTATCATGTTACGAACAGTATATAATAATTCATTTTAGATTTTTTTTTAATTACCACCACCTACGCCTCAGGTTTGAACACAGAGCGGCGCTTTGTAGCATGTGTTGCATATTGTTTAATATTGCTCTACTTATAAGCGACGGATTTCCACTTTTTTGACCTGCTTGGTCAGTCAATTATTACTATAAAAAAGCTGTCTTACGTTACGATCGACGGAAAGGTCCCGATTATTTTGCATCTGAACGACGGTATTGCATGTAGAATCCTATGTGGATGGGGTTTAAGATCGCCAAAGTCGAAGATAGTGTTGCCTGGCGTAAATACTATACTTTTCAGTCTCCAGGACTAGTACCAATAATATTATTTGAAGTTCTTCATTTTTAGATACTGGGTCTAGTAATAAGGTATTGTAGGGCCAGTGGTATGAAAAATATTTTCTAATCATTATTCAGAACGCACGTTTTTAGTTCGCTGGAATGACGTAACTGACGAGTGGTTTCATAATTTTAACAGTCTGAGGTGAAATTTGTTCATGCTACATGCACGAACGTTAAGGAAAGCAAATTTCAACTCAGCCAAGTAAGAATGCGAAATTAACATATAGTTAAGTTACCTAGCATATAGTAGTTATCAGTAGTTATCAGTAGTAGTTATCACCTTCACCTCACAGTTAAACTTAATAATAATAAAAATGTGAAAGTTTATTCGTTTGTTTGTCCTTACTTTACTGACCAACCGAAAGACTGGATTTTTGGCATAGAGTTAGTTCAAGGAATCCGCGGAGAGTGACATAGGCATTTGTAAAAAACACACGGGATTTAAAAAAAACCCCTAAAAAACGTGGACTAAGAACGCGGGAAACGGCTAATGAAAAATGAAAGTATGAATGCTTTATATTTATCCCGTTGAAAAAATGAGAACCTTAATTCCTTATTAATGATTTGAATATTTCGAGCGGTTGAGTAAATTTGACGGCTGCACCGCCACTTTCGGCGTTACTCAGTAAGAAACTCACGCTAGGACATTGACTTGTTTTCTTATTATATTAATAATCATAAATAAGAAAAAAAAATGTTATTACAACGCCATCGTGGTAAATACAGTGTCCTTTAAATTTGATCAAGATCGAAAAAAATTGAATTTGGATTATATCTTCAATGGACAACATGAAATTGGAAATGATGAGAAAACAGAATCAAAATGTCGGGATTAGAATCCGCATTCTCTCATGAAGTATGTGGTATGAAGTTATAAGCGTTATAACATTGCTGATTAGACAGAGAGAGCATTACATGTGTGTGACGTAATATTACCTCACACCGAAAAGCGCAGTGTAGGTAGATCTCCCATTACGTAAACAGACGACGCGACAGGATTCGCTAAACACGAATAATTATGGTAAATGATAAAGCAACCTATTTACCCATTTATTTTTTCATGTAACTCAATTATTACAAAAATAATAAGTCAACTGAATGGAAAATAAAATGTCTATTGAAGGACAAACATAAGTAATATGAATGAAATATAAAAATTTTATATCCAAATTTTATTTACATTTATAAGTAACAGCGAGTTGCTAGTGATTCGCATGGCCAATGCCTATTCAGTAACTTTTCTTACATTTGCTAATCGGTGTTATTGTGTCATAAAATTTGCGATGAGTTAACAACTGTAGCTGTCAAATTTTGCGTTCTGTATGGAGATTACCAGTTGTAAGTAACTACAATCGGCAGCCGGTCTAGTTGGACCATATAAAAATACAGAGACAGTTGCAATACATATATACAACGTGTAACCGAATTACGAAATACTGTCTAAGGGTGCATATTTCATAAGGAATCCCTGTAAAACATTCAATCAAAAGAAGCATATTTATATACTAACGAATTCAAAACATTATAAGTTTTTACTTATGATACCGACACGAGCATAGTACCTACGCTATGCGACACGTACCTAATAAATGGACACATGCACATTTTAATTTTGCATGTGATGCTAGATATGCGATTATGTAGCGCTGTATCTGATTTCTTTCAGTAAAATCTATGGCAATGGTTTACGCAAAAACTATTAGCGTTTCGGTTTCACAGATAAGCCTGTAAAGTATTATTTCGGTTTTCATTTACACGTTGTATAAAGATAGTTCTTATTTAGAGGGATTCGTTACTGATCGAGAGTAAACTTCAAAACAAACTCACCTGCACTTCTTGTTTTCCGCCTCACAGGTGTGCTATTAGGCGGGACAGGTGCCGCCGGCGCTGGCGTGGACCCGTGCCGCACCGACCGCCTCGTGCCCACACCCTCCGCCCCCTTCGGCACTTTCATCCCGGGCTTCACCGCCTTAACCCCTTTCCCTCGCACCTTGCATATTAACGGCTCATCGCTATCACTATCCGACTCCTTCTTCACCTTTCCCCCAGTAACGACAGCGGCTATTAACGTTTTCTGGTCTAACCGTCTCGGCTTCTTCTTCAGCCGGCCTGGAGACACCCCTTCCTCGCAACTGATGGTTGATGCGCACGAGCTCTCAGACTCGCGTCTCTTCCGCTTCCCCCCGGGCGGCGGTTTCGTCGGCGCACTCACCGCGTTCACCGCTCTCGGGCTGATCTTGTCTACCGACCCACTCCGAAGGCAATTTCTGGGCTGCTGTAACGCTGGCGAATCCGACCGCTCCACTTTGTTTATACCAGGACTGAGACGCGGCGTTTTCGGCCCATCCGCCGGACTGTTCATTTTGCTGCTCGATCTCGTGCGTACGCTACTTCGCGCAACCCTCTCCAGCGTCGAAGGCGATGGCGATCCTGGCCTTTTCCCGACGTAGTCCGGCGTAGGAATTTCTATTAGCAATTGTTCTAGTAAGCTCTTATCGGGAAAGTCAGCCTTGAGCGGTAACCTTTCCATCTTCGGCTCCTGCTTATCCTTCACTTCGCTCTCTCGATCTTTCGTCTCTCCGTTCTCGATGCCGGATTGGTCGTCTTTCGCCTCTAGGGTATCGTTCGCGCAAACTTTCTCTTGATTGGAGTACGTGAACAGTGGCGGGGAGACTCTGCTAGGGAGGTGATCGAAATCGTCGAGTCCTTTTTCCTTCTTGGGCGACTGCAATTCCTCTTTACACGTATCGACATTTTGAGCAATATTAGATTCTAGTTTCGTTTCACCGACCGACTTCGCCTCGGTTTTCAATTCATTCTTGCTATCTCTATCTATACTCTGGGCGCATTTGTCCTCGTCCCTGAGTATGGGCGTGGGCTCTCTCTTGACTTCTTTGGTGCTGGTGTCCGCGGGCGGCCTGCGCGGCGCGTCGTCGCCGTTGACGTGGTCGGCGTGCATCTTCGCGAGTTCTGCCTCGATGTCGCCCATGTCATCGAGGTCGGGCGGCACAGGGTCGTAGTGGGGCTGTGCGGCCGCCAGGGATAGCCTCTCGAGGAGTTCGTCTGAGGCGGGCGGCTGGTCTATGACGCCTATTATCCTCTGCACGGAAGTCGGGCTGGTGGATCGGGGCATGTCTAGCCGCTCTTTCCTTTGCGGGCCGGGCGGCGACTGGCTGGCTTGGTTGGGGGATTTCTCGGAGAGCGCGTCCATTGACTCTATGCCCGAGTCCTCGCCCTGGGCCTGCGAGTTGGGCGACCGGTTGCCGAACTTGTCGGTGTCGGGCCTGGCGGCTCGCTCGGCCACCAGCTTGCAGTAGGACATGTCCTTGGGCCGGTCCTTGCGGCGCGGGGAGAGAGCCCCGGCGCGCTGACTAGCGGCGGGTGGCGGCGAGTCCACGCGACTGCCGCCTATCGTGCCTATGTTTGTCGAACCAGGGGGATCTGGAACGCAAGCAAACGTACTCTTGAGATGATATTTACGACCCCGGTACACTTAAACGCCCCACCCCTCGCCGCCTCAAATGAATTCCTTTTATTTTCTATGACCAGCCGGAATAATACCGCCGCTTTAAACAGTATTATTTAGATATTACTGTAGTTATGTTTCAGTTTTGTGATCCTTATTCATAGGATGTGAAGATATTTCAAACTAATTGTCATTTTGAAATAATACTACTTTAAGCGATGGCAGTAAGCCAGAAACACTCTAGCAACACTAGTGTTTTTGATCATAGAAAATTTTATAATTCGGTTCGACTGAAAGTGCGTGGCTTGCGGTGGTGTATTATAAATGTGTTTCCGGTATAATTCTTTGCTTAAAAATTTAAGGCGGCCATTATGATCGATCTGGCATCAGTGTCATTTGTGACCTTGCATAGAAGAAACTGACCAAGAACACAATAAATCTGACCAAGGTAACAGTTTTGGTTGATGCCAAATTGCTCTAAAATGATTTTTACTGAATGAATTATGTACTTTATTTACAGATGTGTAATTTGATAAACTTAATTCAAGATATCGTGAAAAATTTGGTTTTAAAAATAAAAACATTTTCAAATTACCTAAATAATCCTGCTTTAACTTTGAGAGAAATTGATAGATCTCAAGTAAGATCTATAGCCTATTATCTTTTGAGTCAAAATAAAATAATTATTAGTGTAAAATCAAATAAATTTATTTTGTGTTATGAATATACAGTATTCACATAATTTCTAAATAATTCTACATGCAATTGTTCTACACATGATTAAATTACTATTCATTTATTTATTCATACTTTTTATTATAACAAAAATAAAAAAAAATATAAAATTACTATTATGTCCAATTATAACTTGAATAATTATTTACAATTTTGTAAATTTGTACTCTTTAACATTATTTTCCTATTACTTTCTACATTTTAACATGCGTAACTCATCTCTCTCCATAGTTATGTATAATTTTATTTAAAAACCTAGATATATCCCATTAAAAACATAATAAAATGACTTATTCACAAATTAACAGAGTGAGGCAGTTTAACTTATAGCTATACTATGGGCTGTACATAAAATATGTTAAAATTTTCATATATACATAACTTTATTTGTATTGTTATTGTGGTTCTAGAACCTAAACATAAAGTGCAAAAAAGACAAGTAAAAATAAGAAATTAGATTAATCTATCGGCTGAAAAAAATTAAGCAAAACCAAAAATGACAAAATTATTTTCTATTATTTACAAAAATAGGTACCATCCAAATTATAAACCCTTGGTTTGTTTATTTTGCATCATCCTTGTGATTTTTTTAAATAAATAAAGTTGTTAAGTAGTTCCTGCCAGGAAATAACACTAATTTAAGAAATGTAGGTGTTGGTTATGCCGGCAAACATACTTTATGAACAGCCCTTGCGTAAATAAATAATAAATAAAATTAATAGTAACCAACTTCAAATATGGTGGGCTTTCTTAATTTAACCTAATCAACAGTAATCCACTTCAAATCAACATGAAAAGTTCGATCAAAAATACCCACATCAGTTTTTGGTAACAAGTATGCAAGATTCGATAAATGCTCCAAGTGAATTCCTGCAGCACAAAGATTATTAAGGGGTAGGAGTACCATGTTGACTTGCCATGTGACTGTGAGTAAGTTTCACCATCTTTATTGGGTCAACCAATTAGAACAATTCTCTTTTATTTGAAATTATCTACTATCAAGTTGGAGCCATTTACTGTCCAAATAGGGCCCATTTTAAATCAATAAAGATCTGATAATGATGGTTAGAACGCCTTAACGGACAACAGATCACTCATAACCAGTGCTATAGTTTAGTAAACAGCAAACTTTTCAACCATAATAAAATAATCCATTCAAGTAGGTTTAGTTATTTAAAAGATCCTATTATTATTTACAACTTAACAACTACACTTGCAAGTCGACATACGTACCTGGACAGGAACTATGGCTTGTTTTCCTTTTCTTCTCGGAAGCAATCAGTCCGTTAGGTGATATTATTGCACTATCTGTAAGTGTCCGTTTTAGTTTATTCTCCTCACGTTCGTATTTCTCATCGTCAACACTGAGCGTCCGTTCTAGGCTCTTATGACACTTTAACAACCGACTGTCTAATTCACTAGCACCAGATTTCACTTCACCATAGTCCGCGTCCAACACTGTCTTTACGTCACTGGACTTTAAGTTATCACATTTCACACCCTCCTTGTCTACTTTTGGTGTAGGTAACTTCTTTTTTACTTCATGGTTGTTTGCCATCTCTCTGTAGCCCTCATTCTGGGCGTATTTGCCTTCCTTCTCTAACAAGTCATTTCTCCATTCTTTGTCCCGCTCTTTTTCCATTGATTTGCTGCTCTCGCTAAGAAGTTTTGACTTCTTTTTCATCAGACCCTGCACTTTATTATTGAGTTTGTAGTCGTGTGACTTGGTCACTATGTGGGCGTTTTTCGACAAAGTTTTCATCCTATACACCACATTGTTGTCTCCTGTGATATCTGTCTTAATTTCGCCCTCACCATAATGGTTATTTAGCTTTAAATTTTTAACATGTAAATACTCATCAGTCTTTGAGTTTTCAGTGCTATCTCCCGATTTTGACGCGAGGCTTTCCTCCGAATCTCGCCTGTGAGACTTCTCGTCGGAATCAAGAGATTTTCTGATCTTAATCTTCTTCAAATTAGGCTCACCTGGACCAAACTTTTTCTTTTCCTTCTTGGAGTTCTTTATCACTGCCGAATTCCGGCCTCTAAGGCTGATATGTAAGGGCGGTACCCTAAGCTCGCCCTCTATAGGTTTCTCGCCTTTTGGTGGCTGGTTAACGAAACTCACGTCAGCTTTGTAGACAGGCTGGACGATGGGTTCATTCTTATCTAATTTCAATCTCAACTTAATAGACTCCTTCTCTCCGGAAGGCGACTTGGGCGCCTCGGGAGCCGGAGTAGCAGGTTTCGCGACGTGCGGTCGCGGTAAGGCAACTTTGGTAGACTTTACATCCCTCACTATCTTTTCTTTCAAAATAGCAGGTTTCTCTTTCGCTCCACCCGTTCTCGGCTTGCCACCTTTTTGCGCTAGCAACTTATCATCATTTTTGATTAATTTATTTTTCGCTTTCAAATCCTCCTCTTTTTTACTATCGTCCTCTACGACTTTTGCGATACCGAAGATTTCCGGTGTAGTTTCAGTGGCTGAGTCCTTAACTTTACACTGAGCGACGGTCACCTCCTCGACTTTCTTTTCCTGCTGCTTCGGAGGCGGCGGTGGGTCGTCGTCCCTCATGAGTGTTTTGATCAGGTACTGCTTGCTCTGCTCTTCGATCTCCTGCGCCGAGGCTTGCGAGCCCACGGTCGCCGTGGACACTGCCGCCGCCCTCACCGGCAGTCTCATCGGAGGCGGCATGGTCGACGACTGACTTCTGTCCATCATTCGATCCGAATTCATACTACTCAGGGACGCATACGTCGCGTTCGGAGGCGACTTAAAAGGCGGATGATGCGTATTAACTATCGTATGATTTTGGGAGTTCGTGTGATTCGGGGAGTTAGTGTGATTTGGGGAGTTCATGTGGTTTGGGGAGTTCATATGGTTTGGGGAGTTCATGTGGAATTTCGTAGTCTGTGGAGGAACGGGCGGCGGCGGCATGAATGTGGTCTCCGAATTAGATTGGAAGGTTTCAGTAGGTTTTGAAGGCACATCATTATTCACATTCACGTTTGTTTGACTTGTAGAGGGGGTCATCTCTTGGTTGTAGGGCCCGTTGAGTGTGGGTGGGAACTGGCCGCCGGTAATCTCCTGAAGGAGAGAGTCCGGGGTTGATTCGTTTGCGTTGTGTAGGGAATCTTGAGCGGTGCCGTAGATCAGATCTAGTTTGGAGTTGGTGTCTAGGTCTGAAATGGCGGAGAGGGTGGTGTCGTCGAGGTGCAGGTCTCCCCCCAGCGTGGGGAGCAACTGGTCAAGGTCGCAGTTGTCCGACAAGTCGGGAATGGAAAGGCCCAGCGTGTCCCGGTAGGGCTCGTTCCAATCGGTCTGGGAAGCCGCCCTAGACGCCGCTCGCTGCCGCGCATTGTACTGCTGTTGATACCTCTGAAACTCCTGAAAAATAACAAAACCAACATGTAACTGAAGTTCAGACACACAAGTGTTTTTGATTTGGACCACTTTATCGAACTTAATTTCGGAGTTCACTGTTTCTTGTTCCACAACGTACCTGAAAACTAGACTGCGTCTTCTGGTCCATCGACGTGGGAGGAGGCGGCAGTAAAGCTTGCAGGTCCTCTGGGGTGACCCGCGTGGGCGGGAGCCGGGGTCTAGGCAACACCTGGCGGTACGGGGGAGGAGGGGGCGCGGGGAACGTGTCGGTTGTGTACGAGGGGGACGGAAACCTAGAACAACGAAATATTACAAAATTAATTTTCTGGGTATATTACTTCACACAAGTAATATAAAAAGCGCACACGTTACCGTCATAGCACATTTGTATTTTTTACTGAGAGCTGGTATGATTTAATGTGCAGAACATACAAGATGAACAGGGTTGTGTAGTCAACTTGATGTGTATCGACATTACGATGATCAACCTAAGATGGCAGAGACTCTGAGAGACCTCCATACAATACCTTTGCCTACATTACCTTACCTAGGGCCATCATTCAGAAGGGTTTTTAATGAAGAAGGATTCCGCTTAATGTATAAAGTTTTATGTTCATGAAGTTAGAGCATTAAAATCTGCTTAATGTATCATTAATAGTTTCCTATAAAAAAAAAACTTTATTTAAGCATATTTATGGGTGTGTAACAACAAAACAACAGGGGGTGCATGTTTGCACGAGATAATTTTACGTATAACAAATTGTATGCAGATAAAGTTTTTATTTTAAAGTTAAAAGTAGAAGAAGACACGTAATAAATTATTTGTCGTAGTAGGTTAGAATATGCTTTTCTGTGGCATCTTACGCATACGATTACGTACGATAAATAAATGAATATATGAATGAATGGAAGGCAGTTTTTCAGACGTCACTTTTAGGCATAGAATATTATTCCTTTGAAATTAAAGTAATTTTATCATCACAACATCACAATCCCAAGTAGATAAACCTTGCTCTTTATAGAATGTTATTTAGATGCATATTTTAGATACTGAAAATTTAAATAAACTCCTATTCATTCTATGACGTTCGATCGCTCGGTTTATACTCAGTGACGCGAAGTTTACGTCTATGAGTACCTACGCAGTTTTAAACTAAACCACTAACATTACGTTACGTATTCTTTAACCTAACAACTATGTTAAACAGGGTTTTAAATAAAAATTACAAATAGCTCTCGGCCTGTACTTGTTTACATTCATACTATCAACTTTTGTTCCAAGTCTTTTTTTTAACTTGACTCACTCGCAGCGGTGACTTTTTCGCTGATCACATTTATTTTCACTGTGTTATATCACTTTATAGAAATAACATGTTTTTTTCAATATAACAAAAGTTGTTAGTTATAATTATAGGCACTACAAGATCGAGAGCTTACTGGTATTTTTTATTTCATCATCATAATCAAATTAACCGATTGTCGTCCACTGCTGGACATAGGTCTTTTTTAGGGCGTTCGAAACTTCACGATTCTGGCACGCTTGAATCCAGTGGCTCCCCGCGACTCGTTTGATGTCGTCTGTCTGTCGATATTTAGGATCCCACTTATCACACAACTAACAAAGACCATCTACATCAGTTGAAATGTGAGCGTGTACGTGGAAATTGTATAATGGCATAAAAAAATTATTAACTCTGTAACTGGCCTTCGCTGTAATAGTTGCATCAATCAATTTCTATTAATGGTCTTTTGTCGAAGATTAAAGGTTTCCTACAACATGTTAGGCCCTCATTTATATTATCAATAGCCTATAACTGCATTGCCGAAGATTTGTTTCGTGTGGAGTATAAGGATTGAAGAAATTATAAATTACAATTTTTAACATTACCTAACGTAATAGACAAATATCAATGTCTCGCGATTTCCTACGCGTTCTTCTCGGTTTCTTAAATAACGCGTTGCCCTACTTATCTTTACCATTATGCGGATAGTGTTCTTCCTGCCCTCTCTAACCTCTGTAATTTTAAACTATCTCTCTGTAATTATAAATCTAACTTCTATAACTAGAAGTTAGATATAAAATATCATCATAAATCCCTTCTGTATCATTATCATAAATCCCTTCTGTACCATCATCATAAATCCCTTCTGTATCGTCATCATAAATCTCTTCTGTATCGTCATCATAAATCCCTTCTGTATCATCATCATAATAAATCCCTTCTGTATCGTCATCATAAATCTCTTCTGTATCGTCATCATAAATCCCTTCTGTATCGTCATCATAAATCCCTTCTGTATCGTCATCATAAATCTCTTCTGTATCGTCATCATAAATCTCTTCTGTATCGTCATCATAAATCCCTTCTGTATCATCATCATAATAAATCCCTTCTGTATCGTCATCTTAAACTCCTCTGTATCATCATCATAAATCCCTTCTGTATCATTATCATAAATCCCTTCTGTACCATCATCATAAATCCCTTCTGTATCGTCATCATAAATCCCTTCTGTATCATCATCATAAACCCAATAACAGCCAACTACAGGGCAGAGGTCTCCTCACAGAATGAGAAGGGTTTAGGCAAAGTGCAGATTGGTGGACTTCATACAGCCATAACAACACAACGGAGAACTCTCTGGCGTGTATGTAACCTCACAATATTTTCCCTATATTATATTTAATTTCTAAATAAAAACGCACATAACTCCGAAAAGTTAAAGGGTGCGTGTCGGAGTTCGTACTCGGTCCCCCAGAAAGGGAAGCTGAAGCCTTACCCACTAGGCTATCACCCTTCCCCAAAGTAATATTTGTCCTTGACCACCTCAGCTTTCAAACAAATAAACCCGAACCAAAATACATAGTTTGTTTCTTTGTGAGCTATGAGGACACCGATAAACACAAAAATAAACACGTTAAGTTTTACAATATTATTGTTGACTCACCTGGCTCGTCCTACGACCGTAGCATTCGGCGCCGGCGATCTGTATTGCACAGGTTGCGTTGGTCGCGGGGGGAACGCCCTCCGGAAGGGCGCGGGTCGGGGAGGCGGGCGGGGCGAGGGGGGCGCGGAGGGCACATTCGGACGGGGGGTCGTGGCCCGACCGCCGCGGTACTCAAACGGCGCTCTGCCTACTGCTAGCTCCACCTGGTGGACAAAAATTACGTTAGCATAAAGATCCTCAAGTCAACCTGTAGGCCACAATTATCAATATTTCAAAGTTATTTATATAATTATTATCTTGTAAGCGAAGATTAGGGGTAAACAACAAACTGTTGAAATGGGGACAAAAGCAACAGATTCGTCAACATGACATGTTATGGAGTGGCTGAAGTAGATTTAGATTACTGATAAATAGGAAGTCCATTTCAAATTAGATCTCACTCAACTACTTTTTCATCAGTGCACTGTTGAATGAGGCACGAAGTTTCCAGGCACCACCTGAGTCTTTTTAAGACATGCAAACTCAGGGAATATATCCCTCCTGAGAGGCCGAGAATGTATATAAGCAGGTGACAGACAATAAAATTTGAAGTGGGGACACACTGTTGAAGTGGGGACCACACTGTTGAAATGGGGGACGCTGTTGAAATGGAGGCCCACTGATGAAATGGGGACGAATGCAGCGTATTCACAAACAGTAAGAATGAGATCGGTGGTTTGTTATGCCAGCAAATAGACTGGACGTTAATAAATACTCACCTGAGAGTCTTCCAGCCTGTCGAGTTTCGCGGGGTGCGGCGCCGGCTTCGGCCTCGGTTGCGGTGCGGGTGCGTCATTCTGCAGGAGGTTCACCAGCAGAGGAGATGACATGGCGACTGTAGGCGCCGCTGAAGGTGTTGGCGTTGTAGGGGTCGTGGGGGGCGCAGGGGACGCCGGGGGCGCGGGGTACGGTGGCGGAGGGCCGGTGAACGCCGACGTGGATGGCCGCACAAATTGCGTATCCGACGTCCCGGGCCGGAGAGAGCTCGCACAGGGGCCTATACCTGGAAGCAAAAGTATTATAGTTAAACAGGGTATGTGAGGGTAAATATCATGTGTAACTTTGGAAGTAAGACTGCTGGAGAAAAAATTCAGTTTGCCTGGGTCATATTACCAGAGGGGAACTCGCTGCGGTCGCTGGTGGGGGGTGGGAATGTTTTGCGAGATCTTGCCAATCCAGAGTTGGGCATTATTCTAATAAAAATTTATTCGCAATTTAATTATATTCGCGAATAATTCATTCATGAATAAATTATTCGTAAATAAATTGCATACGAATAAATTATTCATGATTTTATTCGTTATTTTGAATAATTTTTTAAACTCCTAAAATCAGTTATTTCAACCTATACCTACGGATGGCACGTACGTTGCCGAGACGGCTAGCTTTTTTTGTTCTACTATATTAGATGAAAGATAAAGTGATAAGACGAATTGGCGGAAATCGTAATTTAACAACTGGTTACCTGTTTTCTGGGTTTTAATGAATAATAACAGCACATAAAACGGATAACTACAATAGGGGGAGCACTTTCTTATCAGTTGCGGTCATACAAGGATTATTTTGTTTTTGCAAATTTCTAATATTACGACTTTGCCGAGAGGCTTTAGATATCATGCAAGGAGAGACAGCAACGTATTATGGGCTTCTGATACCATGTTTAATGGCTTTACGGAAGAAACAGCAAAAGTTAGAGAACACCCCATTAGCGTACTGCCGTGATTTAGCAGCAGTATACATGCAAAGCGTTGAGAGAAGATTCGAAGAATTCTTCAAATTGTTTACGCCTAAAGGTCAACACGCTATAATTGCGTCACTGTCGTACCCCAGGTTCAAGAACAAATGGTTTATTTGCATTTCAGCAAATGAACAATGAAGAATCAAAACAATCTTTAAACATGAAATAGCAAGAGAAGTGTCAAAAAATACGAAATATTTTGAAAATAGAGTTGCTACTGATCCAGAAAACCCGTTTTTTGACTTCGAATCAGACTCAGGAAGCGAAGCTGACTTACAAAGGCAAACACCGAAAACCAGAGCCTATGTAAATAGTAACTCAGACCTTTTGAAGTTCTAGATCGTTATCGCGAAATAAAAACAATATTCTGTAAATATAACACACCATTACCTTCATCTGCATCGGTAGAACACGTTTTTTCTTACGCCACAATGATAAATTTGCCAAAGTCAAGCAGATTGTCTGACAATATGTTTGAAGAAAGAGTAGTGAAGAACATTAGTTCTTAGCTTTATGTCCTATTTCTTTATTTTTTTTCGTTTCTTATGTCCTAATTAATATTAGGACATAAGAATCATAAAGCTGTAAATATCTGCTAATTGAAAGCAAACACATATTTGATTTTAACAAATTATTCCTTGTTTTATTTTTATTCATTAATCGAATAACGAATAAAATTATTTATTCGTCATTCATTCGAAAATAATTTTTTCTTCGAATAAATGTAATTATTTATTATTCGTGAATAAAGAACGTAACAACTTATTCATTCGTTATTCGTCATTTGAATAAATTTTGCCCAACTCTGTGCCAATCGCGTCACAAACAAGTACCAACAACGTGTTCTCCTTTCGATGTATGACCCGCGCCTGGGTCATACTGCCGAAGGGGAACCTGGTGTGGGAGTGGGAATGTTCTGCGAGATCTTGCCAATCGCGTCACACAATTACCAACAACGTACCTAACGTGTTCTCCTTCCGATGTATGACCCTCGCCTGGGTCATGCTGCCGAAGGGGAACTCGCAGCGGTCGCTGGTGGGGTTGGGAATGTTCTGCGGGATCTTGCCGTCCATGGGGCACACGGTGTTGGGCGACTTGAAGTTGTTCTGCGGCGGCGGGTCGGCGCTGGCGCTGGTAGACGCGCCGTCGTCGGCTATAAGTCGCCCCAGGCCGCCCAAGCTGGCCAGCAGCTCGTTCGATTGGGTTCTTGATGTGCCCGCATCTGGAGTGGCAGATAATAATCTCATGTAAGACATGTTGTCTTAAAGGGGCACTATTTTAAAGATTTTAAATGAGTAACAACAAAGTTTTATAATATACAAAATATGATGACAAGTGCTGCAGGCTGCACTAAAGTAGCAGAGTACAAAATAATTAAAACTGGGAAGACAAAATAATTTGTTGACAAAATAGTTGGTTCTGTTTAGGCCTCCTGTTGAATGTTCTCATGTTTATTTTATTCAGTCGCAATTAAACCACCGGGAAGTAGAACCGCATACCGTGTTTCTTAAAACCCACCGAAGCCCTACATTTAGAAAGCAACCCTAAACGTATTAACATATGGTCCTTCGAGCCGGATTGAACAAGTGTGCGACCGACGGCGCCTAGACCAGAGAGATAAGGATTCTCACCTACAGTGCATTAAATAGTGAATACCTATTGTGCTTACGGCGATTTATTACCGGACACTTATTATACTCTAACTTCATAAGTTATACTCTAATTGAGAGTGGCGCTAAGGTCGGTTGAGTGACAATGCTCAGTTAAGTTAGATTGTGTGTCCTGAATGGGAGCGTAGTCAGTAGTAGTCTGATCGTCAGGGTCGTGATCCGATCGTCAGGGTCGGATCTGTTCTGTCCTCCTCACGATAAGAGTGGCGCTAGGTTTTGACCAGGGTATGCATGAAGCAGGAAGATGGCAAAAAATTGACAAATCCTAATACTACACGAGTTATATCAAACAATTAGGGTAGGCAATGCTTTGGCGCATGTATGAAGTGCGCGCCACTGGTGATGACGCACATAAGGGGCACTTTAACAGTTCGAGGACGCGAGTAGTGGCGGCTCACCATCGGGCGCGGTGTTGATGCGCAGCTCCGCCCCGTGCTGTAAGCGCAGCGAGACCGCGGCGTCGCCGTCAAGCTGCACGGAGAGGATGCCGAGCGCGCGTAGTTGCGGCGCGCCGGCCGCGGCCAGTTGCCGCAGCCGCGCCGCCGCCGCCCGCGGCACCGACAGCGTCACGCGCACCGAGTTCCAAGGCTCCACCTGCAACAACGGAACCGGCGCAGTTACAAACCAACCCTATAATCCAAAACCATATTAATGCCTCGGTCACCTTATCCAGTTAGAAGAAGAATAAAAAAATAAATACTAAATAAATAAATATACTACGACAATACACACATTGCCATCTAGCCTGGGTACTGAGATGACTGATGGATATTTTTATGAATAATATACATAAATTCTTATAATATACATATGACACTGAAAACATTCAAAGTTAAAGTCAAAGTCAAAACTATCTTTATTCAAGTAGGCCCGGCCCACTTTTGATTGGGCGGGTGTTTTTTTTTGTTATCACCCTGTTTGTTATCTCACAATTTCATTTAAAATTATTAGAAAAGCAACCTGGTTAGAGCAATAATTCACACCCAAGCTTTTTTATCGATTACATAGTCCTTAATACCATATTAGGACCTTTCTATAGGCTTATGTTTAATACAAACTTTAAACTTTTTAAGAGACATCTCCAAGATATCAATGGGTAGTTTATTGTAGAATTGTATGCAATTTATATTCATCACACAAACATTTTTCCAGTTGTGGGAAACGAACCCACGGCCTTGGACTCAGAAAGCAGGGTCGCTGCATGCTGCGCCAATCGGCCGTCAAAAGAAGAAGTCTTTGGATTATAAGTAAATTATAAATTACACCATACATGATCCTGCTTTGCGCGGAGTATAGCAAATTAAGCTTAATTTTCATAATATATCATGGATTTCCGCAAAGTAACGCCTGCTTCTATCCAATAATGATGACGATGATGAATGAATGAATGAATGAATACACTTTTATTGTACACCAAAGAAAAAAAAGTAGTTACAAAGATATAAATACATATAAAGAGAGTACAATTTGATGATGATGAGGTGGTGAGTCAAAAAATATTTTTAAAAATACTCACCTTGTTAACTTTGAGCGTGTGCGGGTGCGGCTCTGCGAGCAGGGCGCGCAGCTCGCGCAACAGGCGGCGGAGACGCGCGGGGAAGCGCGGGTCGCGCAGGTCGCCCTCGCATGTCACCACCACGCCGCACGTGCCGCCGCCCGCCGAGCCTAGCCCGTCGCTATCCGCTGCCATACTGCGAACAAGTCCTTACATTACATACACCTGCTATACATCCATCTACATTACATTTTACATTGGATCCATCTTTTCACGTAAACGGTATGTAATGTTACATTCAACTTTTACATTTACATCCCTCATTTGCGACAAGAATGACAACTTAAACTAAAAGCAATTTTAACCAACTTCATTAAAAAAGGAGAAGGTTATCAGGCATAATTCCGTCATTTATAAATTTTTTTTGCAAATAAATATTTAAATTCCATATAGGTCAGTAAAGAGTTTCGGAGACGGAACGGAACTCTTCAAATTTATTTAGTTTTTAGTTGGTATAACATTTCTTTCAGCAGCTTTCAGCTTTTGTCGTGATAGAAGAGCTTTGTAGCTAAATTTGGTTTTCTATACTCAGGTTTTTCAAATATTTATAAACCTGAGTATAGAAAAAATCTTGTTTTAGCTTCAATGAGGACATTTCTTGAAGATGTAATATAAAGGTGGGAGAGAAAATGAGATGTTAGTGCTTCGTTTTGAAAATATTTTTAGTTCAATTTGAAAAATGCTCTCGCGTCGCAAACAAGCATTATAGTACATTACAAATCCATAACCCTCACAAAGTACACATTAAAAGATTGTGTCATGTCTGAATTAAATATAAAAACGTTGCAAATTGCCATTATTTAATTTTTTTAATTTTTTGATGCCTTTACTAGTAGCTGCTGACCGGGGACCTATGCAAAGAAAATCCAGAACTTGCTGTTCCCCATGGTTTTACCCGCTTTAGCATTATTTTATAAAAGCCACATGGACTATTTTTCATAGTACTCCCATACATCCCCTGATAAAAATGTATCTCCTAAACTAAGCAAACCAAATAACATTCCATAAAGTGCAAGATTTGTCTACATGAGATTTTTTTGGTCAATGATTGTTGATCATAAACTGACTCTTTCTTGTAAGGATTTATATTTCATACCTAAAAACTGCTGTTTGAAAATAACATTTTCATTTAAATACAAATTCAACAAAAAATTATTTTAGGTTACTTAAGTATTACAAAGACTTTTTTTATAATACACTATAGACCAATATTTTTGTTATATATAGTGAAAAGAATGTATACAATAGGACAAGTTAAAATAAAAATATTTATATAGAAAGATGTATAATATCTTCTTCTTATTTTGTGGAGATGTATAATATAATACACATTTTTAAAAATTAACATAAATCCTTTTTTGGTAGGATTTAGTTAGAAGTTAAATGAAGAAAATGTGGCTTTAACATTAACTCTTACAAGGAACTGGCCTTTAATAACAGATTATACACTGTCAGTTAATGTATTTCCATAGTTCACTAAATTTATGCCATTATATTATCAATATATATAAAAACCTTTTAGGTATTTATACTTAGTCGCTATTTTGAAAAAAAATATGGTTTTTAGGTTGACTAAAATAACCTTTCTATGCAAAAATTTAACATATTAGAATTTTTTATTTATTCCCATCTATCACCCATCACTTTTATCTGAGTGCGCTGACTAAATAGTCAATCTCACAAAAATATTTGTCTTACATACATCTTAATAAATAAAACCTCTTACAAGTAAATAATAATATACACACTCTATCTCAAAATTATTAGAAAATTAAAGTCAAAGAATGTTAATTCCTACATATGAAAATCTTAAAAAGATAAACCTTGCCCTTTTAGCAAGTTGTTTGGACACATATTTTAGAAGATATTCTAAAATGAAAATTTTCATTGCAGCATCTTGTCATACAAATTCATGTTAAGAGCAGGGCTCATACAATCTAATATTAACATATGTAACAATCCATAATTAAAGTGGGAGAAACAACTAGTACACACAAGAGATATGATGTTGAGATCAAAAGTGAACATATAAACAATATATTGATGTAGTGTTATTTTATGGTAATTTGAGATATTAATTTTTTACCTATAACCTATTTACCTAAGTGTGATGTTATTATAGTCATTTTATAATTTATTTTCTATTATCATTTATGTAGACGTTTGTGTGTTTTTATAGTCATTTTAGATATTTGTTTATATTAAATTTGTAACAGACTATATCTATATGCTTTGTAGTTTGTATAATATTTAATTATTAATTGATTGCAATTTGGTTGTTAGTTTATGCCAAAGAAAATTAATGATTGTCACTTAACACAAAAATTCTCAGCTTAGTAACCTATTTAAATGCCAAGGATTTGTGTATTATTAAGTCTGAACTGGGATCAATTTACCAGGAATATTTATTTGTTTACTATAATCCTTTGATCGTATAATTA
Source organism: Pararge aegeria (assembly GCF_905163445.1). NCBI lineage: Eukaryota > Metazoa > Arthropoda > Insecta > Lepidoptera > Nymphalidae > Pararge > Pararge aegeria. Next base: position 4,046,049 of record NC_053180.1, read on the forward strand.
CTGAAACCATCTATGCTTTACATTTTCTGTACAAATCTACCAATTATTCAATTTTTAAGGGCAATGAGATTTATATAGGGCTGACCTATAAGACACAGGGCAATCTAAATTTGGGTAGGGAGGGTACTTAAAAACCCACAACAACACATTATCGTGTGTGCACCAATAAATTTAAAAGTTAAGTTATTTTAATTTTTATAATAAGGCTTTAATAAAAAATTCTAGGTTTATTGCAATGTATGAAAAAAAGGTCGTATATATTCTTCTTCTTCTTTTCTTAGGAGCTTTTCTTTGCTTAGGCTTTATTTGTGCACACAGCACAAATATTTGGCCAATGTCAATATTTGACTAAGAAAAAATATTGGCACTTACACATAGTGGAAAACATGATTGTTTAACTTTAAGAATTAATATTTTAATATAAAAACAATTTTAGAATTAATATTTAAAAAAAAACAGTGCATAAAAGTTTAAGAGCATAAAGCAGTGGTCAAAATAAGCCTATTGATTAAAGCCAAAATTATCTTCTCCGTTAGATTGATTTCAAACATAAAATTAATTAATTCCAACATGACTTCTTGAACTTGATTAATCTAAAAAAAATATTATAAAGAGGGGAAATAACATGCAAAACATTATCAGACTTATTACCCTCACAAAAGTACCCAAAGAGCTGACACAAAAAGGGAATGAGTAGCAGTTTACTAGCCATAATATTCTAGTATATTACATAATATACTAAATATACAGAAATAACAACAATTGCTTTTTATTGTAAAATAATTTTAGGGATGTGTGTCTTTGAGTATAATATTAAAAAAATAATCAACATTCAAATGATTAACTCCAATATGCCTTTTTGATTATTATGATTATAATAACTAATCAATTAAGAAGTATAAATTCTAGTTTTTACATTTTACAGAATAAGTAGTGCATATAAACAAAACAAATAGCCACAGAAAGTAAAGTGAACAGATGACAGCACTAACTTTAGTCTTATTCATTTTGTTTAGTTCAAGTTAAATATAATGTTTTAAAACTAATTTAATATTAAAAAACAAACTAACTTTCAGACTTATGTATTGATTAATGTATATACTATATTTCAATAATGTTATTTTACTTCTGCACTGATGTTACTTCTTCTTAATACAGTTATTCAAATACTTTTACCAATGATGTGATCATCATGATTAGATATATAAAATTTAATTGTGCATTATTCAAAATTTGAAGTACTGGTAAACAAATCATCACTATCTTCAAACTTATTGAACCAGTAATAAAATATAAAGAAAAAATTCAGAATGAAAAGTTATAATTAATAGTTATCCAATACTGTGCCACTAACAATCTTAACTTGTCACTATAAATAAAGAAAAAGTTGAATAGCATCCACATATTATAATTAAGTTTCAAAATAATGACACTACTTATGCAAATCATAGCTTCAGTACAACAACCGAAATTCAAAAGTAATTTTGTTTAAATGACTAATTCTTTTATGAGTTCCAGGTACATTATGTAGTATATATAATCAATTGATAGTGGAAGTGATTCTAAGGGCCTTTTAATGCCCTATGGAATGTTTCGAACGAAGAATATTTCCTATTGACAGCAAGGTCGAAAAACCAGCGTCGCGTGTTACACAACTTTTTTATTACGTATTTCAGTGTTTTCATCGCGACTGCACGATATAGCGAATGTGGTGCCGGACGGGGCACGTTCGCCGCCGGCCGACCAAATGTCATCGTCCAATATGTCCATTTTGTTCACAACATCACACCACCACACACTAACCGAATGTAAATAAACGAAATAAATAAAGACTCACCTATCATACAATGTCACATTACGCTCAATAACACACAATTTCTAGTCTGTCGTGTTCCAAATCATCCTGGAAAATCAAGTGCAGCATTACAATCCGGCTATGCAAGGCAATATCAGTCCTACGGTCACCGACGGCCCACTACTGCCAAAACATATGATATGCCACTATTGTTTCGCCCCAGCTTCGCCTGGGGCACTGTCCAATGTTTTAATTCGAGTTTTCACATGGGATCACCCAACTACGAACACGCGAGTTTCCTTACGAATAAAAACCACAGATTTATATTTCAGTGACGCAAAGCTCATATATCAAGAGCAGCAGCCATTTTGAAATGTACGGGGAGTGCAGTCACGGCATGGAACATTAGTAAATTCCGCCCGTTCCCGTCTCTTGCAGCGCTCCAAACTTAACGCGCTATATAATAAACTTTATGCAGGTTCCATTTTCACACTTAAGGTCACAGAACTTCACTTCATTTTCTTATTGAAACTATCCAAAACAACCTATGCGACATCCGACAATTCCAGCTTACCCCATTTGCATGACACACATAGAATTCGAAATAAACACTCAAAACACATAAAAACGTACATAAAACGTGTCGCGCCGAATCATAAGAAGTTAAAGCATCGCATTAGTATATCAGTCCATTAGAAAAATCGCTAAAAAGATTAGTATATATTTTACAAATAGTTATTCGGTACGAACAATAACAACGGACGCCATTTGCAATTTTCAACTTGACATGCGCATTGACTCGCAGTAGACAAACATACGTGACATAGCTTTGGCAAGAAGTCCCTTTAAAAACATTATTTATTTTTTAAATAAATAAAGAAGATAATGTTATTTCTGTAGAATTATATAAAGATTTTTTTTATAGTCCTTAATTAAAACAAAACATTATAAGTGTTGTTTTGTTCATAGAAATGATTGTTTTTCTTAGACTACCTTTCAAAGTCACATACTAAACTTTCATGCTCCACTGCAACCTTCCATTGATTGGTGCAAAACGTAATCTCAATGTTTTCAAAATATGAAAGATGTATTTTATTGGCTGCCGCCATGAAACGTGAAGACACGAATCACTTCCTGTCCCAAGTTCAAATATAAAAAAAAAATAAGAATCGGTTCTTTTATACTGCGGAAATTTTTCCAAAACGATTAATAATCGTAGAATTAGTCATCATATTTCAAATAATTTGTTACTTAGTTCATATGCAGTAATGTATTTGTTGTTTTGTAATGTACTTTGTTTCATTATTAACTTAAGAACTTATTGATTATATTCCACCAATTATATGCAATACAATTTGTTCAATAAAACCACTAACTTACAAGCAACTTTTTATTTTCATACTTCTACTAACAATCAATCATTTTTTAAAACAGTTACTTTTTTTTCTGAGGCTGATTGTCTTTTAAAGATTCCTTGGGCACCGATTGAAATAAGCCTTTTCTAGCCATTTCATCCTCCCAGTCTTCAAATTCTCCTCTCCTGTAAATAAATAATATGGTTAACGACAATAAGTGATATATCACAGAGTTATCATCAAACTTAACAGAAAAGTAATAAAATAAATATTTTTTTATTTTTCCGTAGTTATAATAATGTTTTAACTAAGAAATTTATTGCCACAAATTTGTATAATTGATCTGCCCAAAATAAGAAATGACGTAGATATACTTATTCGTTGAGGATAGCGCTACTTTATAGTTTAAGAGGTATACATGTTCAATCTGTGAGTTCGATCTTTCGGTCTTGTATTATTCAGGGTACAATTCTAATAATACAAAACCAAAAGTTGTATGTAACGACTAATCTAATGACAAAAACACGAAGAAACGAGAGAAGAAAAAAAATTATTACAATGATTTATTTTACTATTTTTGTTACTTAGTTATTTATAAAACGTAATACTATGGTTCGGTATAAGGTTTTTTGATGAAAATTGCATTCGTTTATAAATATTACTAATTCGTTGATACGACCCGTTGATTTGTTTGCTTTCGTCAGTTCTGTATTAGGTTATTCTTTATTGCTGCATTAACTTTTATAGGCGTATCATATTTCGAGATTGAAATTCATCAGCAATGGTAAAAAAAATTTTTTTCAGTAGCAGAAAATAATGATTTGAATTTCCTCTCAAAAAAGCTAGAACCCCACTAAATATAATAACAGAAAGATAATAAAAGCAAATTTTGACATTATTAGCCACAGATAGAAAATCGAGGTTCATTGATCACTTTTATGATTGATTAATCGCTAACACAATTATTATTTTTAAATTGCATTTACATTTAGAGATTAATTTCTAATTGTAGTTTTTTTTGACAATTTGTATTGTTATTTTAAATTAGGTATTCAAAATACCACTGTACCCATCATGAAGAAATAACATTTTACGACGTTATTTTTTAAAGCTGATTAATCGATATCTTTAAATCACAAAATTCGTACAAAGTTTCTAACTATTTATCGAATTTCGAAATCGTTTTGAGAAATTCGATAATGCACAAAATTTTTAGATTTACAAGTTTACAAATTGAACTAAATGTTTTAAAGTAGTGAAAGAATAAAACAATCAAAGTGCTGAAGCAATGTGTTGAATTTTAACGAGGTATGTTGTGTTTTTATTAAAATACTCTTTCGGAACATTTACCTGGCTTTATGTAAACAAATGTTTGGCCTGAATTTCTTTGTTTAAATTATATTATTGGCTATTTTCAATGACATAAAGCTTAATAAATGATTTAGAAATTAGTATACTGCATACACTTTTAGTTTAAAATAATTCGGAAATGAGTGTCTCTGTTTTTAAATTTGGAATGCCAAACTCTATTACCATAGTTTAGAGAAAGGACTCCGCTGTGTTTAATTAATGCCGAAACTGTTACTGGCTTTATTAGAGGGCGAGGACTCTTACAGCTGGCCTCTGCACAGCTAGCATAGTATTCCCTGATTAAATCCCCTGATAATTTACATGTCCACCAGCCAAAGCACATTTAAAGGGAAGGGAGATGTTTACCGCCATTTTTCGGATATGATTTCCACAAGTTTGCAGGTCTTTGCCTCACACTCTTCATATTTACACATACTGCACAACAGCTCCCCCAGACCTATTTATGACTTTGCTAATTGATATTTCTATCTCCCACCTATCCAAAATAGTCTTTGGTTTGTAAATAAATATACTGTGACAGTAAACAAATCACCATCTAGTAAATTAAATGTGCCTTATTATGATCTAGAATATTTTTATTGATAATATATATCAATCTTTATATTTAAACCTAGACACTAAAAAACATTCATGTTCATCACGCAAACATTTTCCACTTGTGGGAATTGAACCTGCAGCCTTGAACTCTTAAAGCAGGGTTGTATTCATCATATGTATTTATGATTAGTCTATGTTTGTAAATGGGAACAGTTTCAATGTCAAGTTTTTATGCTTTTATGTTTAAAAAAAAGAGAAACTATATAAATAGAGAGGTCCACTAATCCGCACTGGGCCAGCTTGGTGGATAGTATTATGTTAATCTAAGGTTCTAGTTTCTTTATTAGATGTGCTTTACTCTGTTACCATCTTAGACTGCATCATCACTTACCTTAAAGTGATATTGCAGTCAAGGAGAACTTCGAACTTCTAGAAGAATAAAAAAAAAACTACTTCCACTTCTGTTTCACTTTATTGATATCCTAACTTCTAATGAGATCACACAGTTATTAGGTCCATAAATAAGCAAAATCTGTTTATTAACATTCATATTTACTGGCATTGTTCTTTACAGTACATAATGTGTTCCAAGTGCACTTTAGATTTGAAATATATTCAAATTCAAAATTCATTTATTTCACGTAGGCCTAATATAAGAGTCAATACAAGCAGACAGACTTGACGTTTCAAAAGTGCTTCTTTTGAAACGTCAAGTATGTCTGTTTGTATTGACTCTACAACCGGTTCGGAAGGCAGATTCTACCGAGAAGAAGCCGGCAAGAAACTCAGCAGTTGCTCTTTTCCAACATCAACAATTTCCATTTTACATTTTAACATTCATTTTTCTAGCCGGATGCTTCCAAGCAACCTTGTCATTAAGAAATTCATCAATTGTATAGTAACCTCGCTGTAATAAATGTGTTTTAACAAATTCCTTAAACTTATGCATTGGCAGGTCCAAAATCACCTTAGGAATATTATAAAAGCGTATACTCAATCCCACAAATGATCCCTGTACCTTTCGCAGAAGATATGCAGATGACACTAATGTATGACTATTTCTTGTAAGTTGACTGTTTATGTCCACTTTTTGTTTATAAAGACTAATATTTTGTCTTACAAATACTATATTGTTATAAATATATTGTGAAGCTACAGTAAGTATGCCTATTTCTTCAAACTTCTCACGGAGGGATTCGCGTGATTTAAGCTTATATATTGACCGTACAGCTCTTTTCTGCAATATAAATATAGTTTCGATATCAGCTGCTTTGCCCCATAACAAGATTCCATAGGACATAACACTATGAAAGTACGCAAAATAAACAAGCCTAGCTATTTCAACGTCAGTAATCTGTCTAATTTTTCTGACTGCGTAGGCAGCCTAGCTTAGTTTACCCGCTAGTTAATCTATATGGGCATTCCACTGTAGCTTATTATCCAAGGTCACGCCCAGAAAAACTGTGGAAGTCTCTATTTTTAGTGATTCACCATTTATCATTATATTTTTATCAAATTTCTTTCAATTTGGTAAGATAAATTCGACACACTTTGTTTTTTTTAAAAGTAAGTTGTTAACTGTGAACCAGTGCGAAACATGCGACATAACACGGTTTACTTCGTCAGAGTTATCTTTACTCCTATCAGTCTTAAAAATTAGAGATGTATCATCTGCAAACAATACAATGTTCCACTGACATGGTACGGTAGATCATTTATATACACTAAAAATAGAAAGGGACCCAAAATCGAGCCTTGTGGGACACCCATTGAGGTATTTGAACCCTGAGACTTTGCATCATTTATGCAAACTCTTTGGGTTCTATTGCTGAGATAAGAGGCAACCAAATTTAGTGCAACGTTTTGGATACCATAGTGGCTTAGCTTAGCAAGGTTTTATGATCAACACAATCGAAAGCTTTAGATAAATCACAAAAAACCCCCATGGCGTTCTGTGAACATTCCCAGGCAACATAAACATGTTTTATAAGTTTAGCGCCTGCGTCCGTTGTGCGTACGTCCTTCAGTAAAGCCATATATGCCTTTGAATACCCAGGTTATTATATGTTATCTGTAGCACCTGATAATAATTGTTTAGTTCAAATTAAATAGAAAGTTGCAACTGGGATCGCTAATCTTTTAAAAAAAAAATTGGCTATAAGCACAGCAACTGGGTATGGAACACACCTCCTCTAAGGCGCCATCCTGTGTCCATCAACCTGAGGCAAAGGTGTTAAGCCGCCCCTATCACCGGCATTCATGTCCTTAAGACTTGAACACTACATTGCAACAATACAGCACTGCGGCAGAAGCATAGCGTCAGTAATTCTAAAATTTAAATCATTTATTTGTGTACTGCTCTACTTGGAAGCCAGTGATTAGGACTTCAAACTATCAGGGGGCAGAGTTCGAATTTCAGAACACACCTCTAAGTTATGTATGTTTTATGCAATTAAAATATTATTTGAACGGTGAAGGAAAACATCGTGAGGAAACCGGCACACCTGCGTATCAGGTACCCTACCCTGGGTCAATCCGCACTAGGGCAGCGTGGTGGACTACAGCCTTAATCCCTTCTCATTGTGGGAGGAGACCCGTGCCTTGTAGTGGTGCCGGTAATGAGTTCACATGATGATCGATGTTGTCTGCTTTACTTACGCATAATAATCCTTGTATTTAGCTCGTCTCGGTACTCCTATGAAGAAATAGACGCAGGAACCGCCTAAAGCGCATAGGAGCATCGCTCCCCATATTATTTTAACAGTTTGCTTTTGATGAAGACACCTCATGACGGGCTTCACGTAACAGAAAGGCAGCGGAGGCGTAGGTGGGCATACTTGCGGGCAGACCTCCGGACTTGGCGGGGGGCAGCTCATACTGGAAATTTACACATTTTTTGCAGTTCCATAGTCATATTAAAAAACAGTTAATAAATAGTTCTCAGGTCTTGTCAACGCTAAATATTACCAGTATTTGACCAGGATTTGCTTTTTAGCAAACTATCATCAATTCACAATTTAATGGTTAAAATTAAAAATCTTTGGTTTCAGTGCTGCATAAATGAAAAATGGCGCAGGGCTCACAAGGTGGCAGCCACAGACGCAGTCGCGACCACGATGGAAGCTCAATACGTTACACCAACACAGACTGGGAGGCGAAGGAAGCGCTCTACCAACGGGAGCTAGACGAGGCAAGAGCCAGGGCCACGCAGATGGAAAAAACCATGCGCTGGTGGTCAGACTGTACATCCAACTGGAGGGAAAAATGGAGCAAGGTACGTAACGAACGTAACAAAGCTAGGGAGGAAGCGAAACAATTTAAAAACAAACTTGACGTCCTAACGAAAGAAGTAGCGGTATTAAAAACAGAAAAAGGTGACCTGGAGCAGCAGTTGGTCGAGCTGAAGAGAGACAACGAAAAGCTACTAAGCATAGGTGAAAGTAGAATAGTTTCAGGTGATTTAGCAGCTGAGGATGGTGTTGAACTAAGAAGAAAAGGGATAGGTTATGTGTCACCAAATGAGCCATCTATAAGGCAGAGAGCTTCGTTGGATTCCCACAAATTTGCAAACGTAGACAATGTCCTCGCAAATAAATTAGGCGAAATGAGATTGAGGTTAGATGAAGCTTGCAAAAGTTTACAAAGTGAGAAGGACCAGAAAGCATTCCTACTAACAAAAATTGAATCTCTCACGGCTGAATTACATAACACTAAAATAGAGCTGACACACAATGATAGAACTTTAGGCTCAGATTCTAGTCACAGTGAAGTAGAGAGGCTGCAAAATGAATTGCAAGACGAAGTAGCTGCGAAGCAAGTATTAGAAGAAAAAATTGCCGAGTACAAAATGGAAGTAGAAAGGCTCAAATCAGAAAATAACGTACAATGGAGCAAACGGGAGCTTTTAGAAACTGAAAATATAGCGATATTAAGAGAAAATAAGAAGTTATATAGCCAAGTCTGTGAACTAAGAGAGCAAATACACAAACTTAACAGAATATCAGACGGTAGTGCTTACGGAGTGCCGTTTAACGAACTCAATAGGTTGGATTCTAATGTGTTATACGTTAGGAAAACGAGTGTTAGTCCCCGATCTCATGAGTCCAGTAACGGGTCGTCAGAAGCCAATTTAAATTTAGCGCATTACGAAACTAAAACAAATACATCGGGAGAAGATGATGAACTGGCGATAGTGGAAAGAAATGAAAATTGAGATGTTACCTTGCGTAGAAATCTTGAGAAAACTTCGGAAATATTCTCTTCTTTAGTTAGTGACGGCTACGTCAAGTGTTAAATAAAAAGTTAAAAGAAAAAGGTTAGCATGTAGCAAGAAGTTAGTCTGTCGTCCGGTTGAATAATATTAGCATACATACAACACAGTACAAAGCGGATGTTGCGACGTGTTCACAATATGTTTCGCAGTCATTAATTATATTAATTCCGTAAATAACATTCCTCCTAATATACTTGGTCATTTCCAAGATATATTTAGACTCATTATACAGATTGTATTGTTATAAAAAAAAAAAAAAAAATTGCCACCTGTGTATATGGGTCACACCGAATAGGGATTACAGCAATATCAATTACTTAGTATCAATAGTTCATACTGGATTCCGAATTATATAAAGGATCAAAGAAGTCGTTACGTTGAGTGAGGCATTAGAGGAGGGGCAATTTTCACAAAATAGTTGTATTTTTTTTGTTTAAATAATATTAACTACATTAAGCTTTGGCTAGGTGGTTTCTAATACCTCACGAATGGCAAAACAATAAATGTATAATCACATCAACCCATTACAGATCACGGATCCTCTCCCACCCCCCACGCGTTAAGTCCGTAGTCCACCACGCTGGCCCAGTACACTCTCTTATAGGTGGACTCACTTCTACACTAAAGTGTATGGCTTAGTATAAAAAGAGGTTTGAATATTTTTATATGGAACCTAATAAAATGTATTAATCAAGCCGATATCATTTTATTAACTTCTATCCTCTGGAACACGGAGATTCCCTGTTTCTTCTCCGGGGTACAAAGAATCATATGTTGTCTCTAGGATAGAAAAAAATCGAATTACTAATCGGATTTAGCACTTATTGCGGAAGTTTATAGGCAACATAATAGGTAATAGGCAACTAACATAACGCTACAACCCTTATGAGCCTAGGTATGAAAAAAATAACGTGAGATGTGCAGATAAAAACATGGGAAAATTTCCCCATCAGTAATTTTTTCTTTTATGTTTTTTCTGCTTATAATTTTCACACACAAATTCATCCAAACTGAAATTTTATACGAGGGCCTATCTATATCGTAGGTCTTTCAATCAAATACAACACTAATATTATAAATGCGAAAGTTTATGTTTGTTTGTCTTAACGTTACGTCCTAACTGAGCAACCAATAGACTTGATTTTGACATAGAGTTAGTTAAAAAGGCAGAGAGTAATATAGGCTTCCAGGCAAACAACGTTTCCCAGGAGATAATAAAAAAACTTTAACAAACGCGGACGGAGAACGCTAGTTCTGTATAAATGTTAGTGGTTGTTAATAATTGTGATAGTCTAGTTTTAATATGCATGTAATGTTTAGTCGTAGAGCTCTAGAAATTAAAAAAAAAAGTTTATAATACCGAAAGATTAATCTGAAATATAGTTGTAAGAGAAGCCTGTCTTCGCATGAGTTTTTGAGAACTCTTCGTTATGCACGGCGACAATTTTCTTGTCTTCTAAAACTGTAAGGTAGAAAATCTAACATTAGAACCTTGCAAACTAAAACCGTGTTCTAGAAAGCTGCGTGTGCATTATGTCTCCATGCAATCTAACATTAAAAGACGTCATTTTGAGTTACCTAAATAAAATTAATCATAACCAAAATAATCAGTAATTCGCCAATCAATAATAAAATTTTGAGATAAAATTAAAAAATAATCCCGGGAGCACAGAATTAAGAACATAGAAAAACGACTAATATAAAAGCATCAGTAACCATTTTAGTAGTATTTTTTGAACAGGTGGTTATTCCTTAATTCCATTTAGCAGTTGAGAGTAATTATTTTACCTTTAATGTTCTAAACTTTTACCATAAAATGAGGAAAATAGGAAAAGTTTGTGAGCTAGCAACATTCCGCGCTCTTCTCTGTTTATAGACACAATGCACTGCATGCATTAATGGCTGAATGAGGATTCAGTATGTTCTAATCCTGAGGCCGGGAGCATATCAGGTATTTTTTGTTTTATCCTAAAATTTCTGCTTATTACTAAAGAACAATTCTGCGCGTTAGAGATAACTCTGACTATTTTTTCTGTCGAGAAAGTTCTTGCATGTTGTGTTAACATTGTAACGGATAATTTAGTCTGTTAGAAATATGAACTAACTAACTATTAAAGAACTTCATAGATTAAATTATCTTAAAATCGATCGGAACTGCAGCATCTCAGCAATATTCGAAATGTGTTGGGTTTATTTATATTGGTGATACTAAATTAAAACGATTTATCTAATGCTGATAAAATTACGTACCTGTTTTTGTGGATAGTGATTTACTAGGATAGTTGTAGGTACCGCAGCCTCACCGCGTCGCTTGTATTCGCTTTAGGATACTTCTTAATGAATTGATCTAAAGCATAGTAGTAGTAGGCTTTAGATCCTGTATAAAAGGTTCTGAAACAGTTGGCTTATTGCCAACATTTAAACACCCAATGTTATAATATCCATTATATATCCAAACGGATGATACAATGTTGTTCTGAATTTCAAAATAACACTCCTTTGTTTTTTTCCGATCCTTTCCGCGCAAAATGTTTACTTAGATAGCCACATTCTTACTGCTCGATGAGTGGATGTATTTGAAAAAAAAAAAGAACATTTTCATTCACGCGCGTTTTACTGCAAGAGCAGCGCGCGCCGTAAAATAAAAGTAAGTTATTCGAATCTCCGCCATATTTTATCGATATTTTTATTGTTTTGTTTATAAAAAAATGAGCGATTCAAGTTTTGACAGCACACCGCCAGATATTTTAAACGCTGCAAAAGACAATCAACGTGTCGATTATATTAATGAATTTCATAAAAAATAAAAATAATGAAGTGGTAAATATAAATATTCCACCGAGTACATCAGGTACCTTACAACATTAAAGAACATATTTAAGCGAATTTTAATAATTGCACGATACAAAATGTTAATTACTTCTAAAATAAATAATTCTTTTATTATTGCTTGGTTTATTTGTATATACTCAGTAATGTATGATATTAGTAAGACCTGTTTTTTAATGTCGGCAGTAAGCTAAAATTTCAGAATCTTTTTATGGAGGATTCATATTATGGGAGTAGATAAAGTCTTGTATGCAACTGTTGATAATAAGGAACACTGATTTGGGACAATTATCACATTAGTGTTTTAATACCCCTTAACAACAGTTGCATAAATAACTATAATTTTTTTTATTATTTGTCTGTTCATTGGACACTATGTTAGCCATTTTAAAGCGCATTTGACACTTGGCTGAATTAAGTCGTTACTGAATTTAGCCAACCAATCGATGTAGTACATTGTTAAATAGCATTCAGTGAGATAGCATACTAAATTTACAAGCAAGGATGGTTTCTAACTGACACTTTCTGAAGTCAGTAACGACTGAATTCAGCCAAGTTTAATAAACTTTTAAAACGGAAATAAGAGATCGCTGTGTATATTATTTACGTTATAATATGATGTATAATAAAATGGTGATATTATTTTCACAATAAACTTTAAGTTATAGTTAGTAAAAATAAATTATGTAAGGCCTAACGGACACCAAACAAAAAAAATGTATTCATAGACATGTATATTTATAGTGTTAAGAATCTATTTATTTAGCTTGACTTGCCTGATTTAGTTTTTAAGTTTTCTTCTTAGGCCAACTAAAAAAATAAATAAACACCCTACCATAAGAATAACGAATTATAGAATTGAATCTACTTCGTTCGTGCGCCAAACGTTTGAGAGAAACCCAAAATGATGAAACCCTATTATGAAGACTGAAGGCGTTTGGCAGGAAACTTAATTTCAATACTATAACTGTTATCCTTATGACACTATATATGATTGGGGTATGGGTAGCGCTTCAGACTAAGGACATTCCTTTTTCAAAAATGTTCTTTCAGTTTTTAAAAAAGGTAACAGGATAAATAATAATCAGTCTGTGCACATTTATACTGTTTTATTAGCATTCGTTACGATAAAATAAATATATAGAAAGAAAATAGGTACTTTTTTTTACTAAATTATCACCATTTACTTATCTTACTCGTTTTTTTTTTTTTCAGTTTCAGGTATATGAAAAAAACGATTAAGATCGTAGGTGCTCCCTAAAATTAGAAAACATTTTAGGAGTTCTGCCGCAATATAACCGCCGTAACTATTTGACTTCCTGTCAAAAATGGTAGACGATCATGCGATAGCTTCCATAGTTCTTAACTGACAATAAGTAAAATCCTCATTGTTCAATATTTTATGAAATATAATATTGTATAGATAATACAATATTAAAAGAAATATTTTTTACATTATAGACTTCATCTTCAAAGGTGTATTATTAAGGTCTCACTGCTGGAGACACGGGCCTGCTCACTCATAGAGGGTTTAAGGCGCAGCTATAGAAGAGTAAACGATACGAGTAAAAGTAGAAAATCACACACATGCCTTATTCGCTCGCTCGCTTCACTTTTTGTGGGGTTTTCCTAATCGAACATGCGATGAGCTTATAATTAACATGTTATGACATGTTATATACCTAGGTAGCAGGTATATAATTTATTTACAGAAAAAGTATATGTGGTCAAATACAAAATATTTGATTATTCGTAGTATCTGCTGGGCACGGCCTCATAGGAGAGATGATTTAAGAGCATCGACCCATCACGCTGCTCAAATTAGTGCTTATGGGCTTCAACCCGGTCCCAGCTGTTCTCACTAACATGAGATAATAACCAGACTGGATGACTTTACGTGGTCGCCGAGGCACGGGGTTTAACACCGTCAATTTACTATCTCCGATTTTGCGACTTAGTGGTGTCAAGGGTACAAAATGTTTTTTATTACAGAAATACCAAATACATTTTCTAGGGCCGACCCGAGCATCGAACTCAGGACCTCGTTCACATGCGGACAACTTTACTAAAGTGGCAGTTATTTATACTCATCCTTGCTGTAAGATTTGCGAGTTTAAAATCTATAACTGCTAAAAATCGAAGTAAAAACGACCTAATCTATTTGTTTCTCGAATGCAACCAATGGGGAAGATAAATGAAAACTATTTGACAGAGGGCTCTGTGTGTTTGTTACTTTTCAGTTGTCACCGATCTGGGGTCTGTGGCACACATCACTTAGTATGTATTAAAAAATAGGTAAAAAAACTTTTTAAGTTAAACGGTTTTATATTAAACATACATTGCAATGTTTAAGATAAATGTACTAAAAACCAAAAAATAATAAAATAGATACAGTCGTGGGAATTATAAACATATGCATAGACTAGACTAAAATAAAACCGTGGGGCACGTCAATTGTCTACAAATCATCGACTTAATGTGCGATAGAAGAATAGTTTAATTCGTCGTTAAAATAGGCAGTTGGCCCGCAGACGGTGAGGAAATTACTTACTATTTTCTTGCTCATGGAAATTCCAATAGTTATACACTCCATGTAAACAAAAGAGATGTTTCAACTAGTTTATCGTTGGACATTCACACTGCTGGCTGGCGAGGAATCGTTTCACTGCTCGTAGTTTGTCTTTAATCGACAAAACATATGATAAAAGTACTACTCGCTCACCACTATGAAACCCTAAAACTCGCTTTTAATCGAGCTTGGTAGCTTGTTTCCACATTCTAGCCCTACTTATCACACGTCCATCGTTGTCGGTTGAACAACTGCCTAATTATAGTGTAACATTACAAAACAAACATTTTAATCAACGACTGTAGACAATTGACGTGCCCCACGGTTTTATTTTAGTCTAGTCTATGCATATGTTTATAATTCCCACGACTGTATCTATTTTATTATTTTTTGGTTTTTAGTACATTTATCTTAAACATTGCAATGTATGTTTAACATAAAACCGTTTAACTTAAAAAGTTTTTTTACCTATTTTTATTTTCTAGTTTTTAGTTTTTATTTTTTTTAAAGGGGCAAGGCTATGTACAACAAGATGCGCCTGAGTCTTGAGGGGAAAACGCTAACGACATATCATTTTTATCCACCCTAATGCCATACAGTTCTCGGCGCGTTTTAACCTTTCACCTTAACTTGGGTGGTGTACCGCTAACGACGTATCATTTTTAGCCACCCTAACGCCACACAGTCCTCAACACGATACAAAATCTTGACTTGGTGGTGGATTCAGGCTGGATTTATCAGATACCTAAATTACAGATTCAATTTCTAAATTTAAATCTTATTATTATACGCCATTTGGTGGCTGCGCCCATCTTAAATATTGAGGTTGTATAGTGCACTGTATTCTTCTTGTCAAGCCCTTTTATTTGATTACCATATTGGTGGGATTGATAAAAAATTGTTATCAGCCATTTGGTAACGGCGGCCATCTTAGATTTCAATTTTGCATAGTAAATTGTATTCTACTTGTGAGACCTTTCATTTGATACCCATGTTGATGGGATTGATAAAACCTAAGTTATCCGCCATTTTGTAGAGGCCGCCATCTTGGATTTTAATTTTATATAGTACATTGTATTATACTTGTTAAGCCCTTTCATTTGATACCCATATTGATGGGATTGATAAAACCTACGTTATCCGCCATTTTGTAGCGGCGGCCATCTTGAATTTATAATGATAATGAATAAATATAATTGTATTGTCACCAAAATCCAAAGTGTATACAAAATTTCAGATTAATCGGTTGACAGGAAGAGGGTGAAATTTGAATTACTAAATTTGACCCAAGAATAATAAATAAAACAAACGGGGTGAGCTAAATAAAACCGTTTAAAAATAAAAACCTATTAACATATGTTGAATAGCTTGATTTAACTTCTATTCTTTTATTTTATAATTTAGTAGCTTCTGTCTACGTGAACTTCAGAATTGTTTCTAAAGCTTCGTTCGTTAACATTTTTTTCATCCTACACGGAACTATTTGAGAGATCGGTATAGAAAGTACACAAGTGTCATGCATACCAAATTTCAAAGGTGTCTGCCCGCGGCTTAGCTCTTAAACAATTTTCAATTTTCCCTCGGGAACTACTTAAGGAATCGGGATAAAAGGTAGCTTTTCCATGTCAAAGGCTACATGCATGCCAAATTAAATACAAATCCTTTCTGACGTTTTGCTTGATTGAGTAACAAACATCCATACTTTCACATTTATAATATTACTAGCTGTCGCCCGCGACTTCGTCTGCGTTTGTTTTTAAGACACATGTGGCATTAAATTCAGGTGTAGTTCTACTGAAATTGTTAAGTTATGAATTCTTATAAAAAAAACGGGTGTAGTCTATTAAGAAATTTTTGAATTCACATACCATACAATACGCAATATCTAAAAAGAACTGTCTGATCAGTCCCAGCTCCTAAGACTTACAAAGAATTGTAATAGTTAAAGTAAGATTCGAAATCTCATTATTACGAAGAACATTTCTAACATTATTTTATTATTAGTCCTAGCACTGAAGTCCTCATAAATGTGGCAGCATTTTATGTATTCAGTTCCGCTAAGCCTTAAATGAGGAGTAAGCTGTTGTCCGCTGAGAAGTTCTGTCCTCCTTCTCCAATCACATTCATTAGATCTACACGAAATTTGGGCAAAATTAAAGTTATTATAATCTCTATAGTACAAAAATAATTGTTTAAATCGGTTATCATTTGACGGAGTTATGGTGTAAAATCGTCAAACAATTTGATCCCCTCTCCCAAAAGAACATAACTTTATTTCGGGATAAAAAGTATCCTATGTTACATTTAATAGCTCCAAGTATACATAATATATATGTACAAAGTTTCATGATGATCGGTTAAGTAGTTTTCGCGTGAAAGCGTAACTAACAAACTTACAACCACATTTATAATATTAGTAGGGATTAGGATTAGGAATCAAAACAACATTATTGTGGCGTAAACACCAATCCACTGTGTTGTAAAAAGGTAAAAGTAACATCTATAGCCAATAACAGAACGGTTGGACTGGAGGCCTCTCCCAACGGGCGGGTTAGCCAATAATCACCACTTTTAGTTGGGCTGAGATAGTAATCACAGTAGAAGATGGTAGTAGTAGCATAGATAACGCTCTGGCTGCTCTCCTTTAAATAAAAAAAGGTAACGAAAAGTACAAATGGTAAGGAGATTGACGGTAGATCAATATCATTAGACAATATTTAGTATCAAATATTTGGCGCCCTCTAGCCGGAACAAATTGACATTGGACTTCTCCATTAGCTTTATAGCTTTATATAGGTCTTCATTTTGTTCGCGCTTTATCTTTATCCTTATTATTATCACCCTTCACGTTTGTAGACTGATCTTCGAAGTTTGCGACTGGCAACATTCCCAACCTCTTGAACTTAGACTTTATCTCGCGACGTTTCTGTTCTCTCTTTTCCTTTTTCTTCACTGGGAATTGTGGTTCATTTACTTCAAGCTGTTTTCTGTCTCTTTTATTTTTGTTGTACGTTTTGATTACACCCGCTTTCACAGACAGCGGTTCATCATCTTCGCTGCTAGAAGTTGTTGCGTTGTTGCTGTTTTTGATTTGAATTTTGTTACCGTCGCCCAACCTAGATTTTGCATGGTCTATAACTTCGATTTCTATTTCATCGCCCAAATCTCCCGGTCGCAATATTAATGGTAGAGATTCAATTTGGATGTCTAATCCTGGGAGTTCGGATAGACGCTGAAGGAGATCCTGTGTCGTCGTTTCGTAGTTTCTTGCATTATTATCCGCAGGAACCTTGTGGAACTTTGCAATATCCAATACTGCATCATTAAAATCGCCATTCCCATCGTTACCACCATCAGAGTCCTCGATATCAATATCTCTTTTAGATTTTCTTTTTACGTCTGCAATATTCAGTTTTCCCAGTGATGGTGTGATCATTTGGGTGTGAGAGCTCGATTTGACTTTACCGGTAGGGTTTTTGAGATCACTCTTGGCCTTTGAACAAGTTGTTGGTTGTTTTCTGAAACAATTTCGTTAATTAATTATAGATCATCATCATCATCCGCAGCCTATTAAACAGGCATTCTCTCTAAAAACGAGACACGGTTTTAGAGTTTAAAACCCACCGCGCTGCTCTAATGCGGGTCGGTGGGCTTTAACGAACCCTGTCACAAAGTGTACCCTGTAAGTGTTAATAACCGGGATGGAGCACTTAACGACGTGTTCTCCGACGCACAGGTTGACACCTCCAATTTCCTAACTCGAGGCAATTATACATAGTTAGACCGAATTAAGTTTTTTCTGTAATTTTATCTATCTTCTGAAACTTTAAATGTAAAAAAAAAAAATTAAATCACGCAAATCAGTATTATACAACTTGTAACAGCATTATGAAATAATATTGAAGATACGTAACAAAAATTCATAAGGAATCGTCATATAAAAAATATGATAATACATGTTTAATTTTTCATACAAACATTTTCAATATTTACTTATGGTAACCCTAAGATAAAAGACCAAAACGCGCATAGTACCTACGCTACGTGACGCGTAATAATAGGACAGGAGCCACACAATCTTAATTTTGCGTGAGATGTAAGGGTTGTATTGGATTTATTTCAGTAAAAACCTTTTGTAGTAGTTTACTAAAAGACTATTAGCGTTTCGGTTTCTTAGATAAGTCTCAGAGACAGTAATTAATGTACTTCTAAAGCATCTGAAGTATAATTTCGGTTTTCATTTACACATTGTATATCTTATATCTTTAGTTAAACTTTAAAATGATGTTGGAAAAGAGTAATCTGCTGAGTTTCTTGCCGGCTCTTCTCAGTGGAATCTGCCTTCCGAACCGGTGGTAGAGTCACTACAAACAGACTGACTTGACGTTTCAAAAGTGCTTATTAATTAGGCCTACTTGAAATAAATGAATTTTGAATTTGAAGTGCAATTCTTGTATATATATATATAATTGGAACCTCGGAATCGGCTCTAACGATTTCCATGAAATTTAGTATACAGGGGGTTTCGGGGGCGATAAATCGACCTAGCTAGGATTCATTTATATTGGACTATTTTTTTAAGTCGACTCATTCGCGGACGTAGTCCCGCGGGCCCGCTAGTATTAATGAAAACGTAAAAATGGCTTTGTAGCCATTTAAATTATAACATACCTCTCCTCTGCAGTTACAAGATGATTCATAGGATCGACCGCATTCGTCATGGCTTTTTCTTTAATGCTGTGCACTGTTCTAGATCGTTTTTCAGCAGTTTTATTTTCATCTTCTGACGAATCTGTAAAGAAATTCAAATTATAGAAAATTATTTTTTTATTTTTATTTTACAAAAGTTTACCACCAGTATAAATAATAAATAAATATACTACGACAATACACACATCGCCATCTAGTCCCAAAGTAAGCGTAGCTTGGGTTATGGGTACTAAGATAACTGCTGAATATTTTTATGAATAGTATACATAAATACCTATAATATATTATAAACACCCAGACACTGAAAAACATTTATGTTCATCACACAAACATTTTCCAGTTGTGGGAATCGAACCAACGACCTTGGGCTCAGAAAGCAGGGTCGCTGCCCACTACGCCAATACACCAAATAAAAAAAAACAAGCATTAAAAAAATATATATAATTACAATTTAAATAAAGGAGAAAAGGTACAATAGGCGGCCTTATTTAAAAGCGATCTCTACCAGGCAACCTACCAAATTGAGTACCTACATGAAGTTAAGAAGAAGGGTTACGGTGTACACAAAGATGACTTTGTTTTTGTAATTTTATGTTTATTATTTAAGAATGAACTTAAATAATAAAAATAAATTACAAAAATAAATAAATAATAATAATAAATTATATAACATATACTTACTTTATATACGTACACATATAATAACATAATATAATTTCTACAATGTATACCTATCTGTCATAAAGAAGCAAGAAAAGAAAAGAACAATAAAAAAATAAATAAAAGGGACTGTTTAAAAACAAGCTTAAACAGGGGGAAAAAAGTCAAATAAAAATTAAATTGCCTTAGTCGCCGACACCCACAGCAAGAGGAGGGATGGGATAACAGCTTTATATTTTGTTATTTAATTTATCTATAATAACTGGGTTTATACCTTTCTAATAAGATAATTATTAATATTAAAATTATACTGATCAGCCGTCACCACACGGCACAAAAAGTTACTATGACCATATTGGCTAGAGCATAATATGGAATAGAATAGAAAAACTTTATTGCAACAAAACACACAATGAAAAACCCAACGAAAACCGTAGTACTTAGTGCAAGGGTGCAAAGGCAGCCTTATCACTAAAAGTGAACTTTTATAGGAAACTCGAGCGTGCGAAGCCGATATATAAATAGAGTAATCTAACCTAATTCAAAACAAAGAAATATGTACTTTTTTTTATTTATTAATTTTGGATGGAAAACAGTAGCCCAGTGCGGATTGGACTCTACACACCTTTAAGAACATTTTGAAGAACTCTTAGGCATGCAGATTTCCCAACTTTTTGTTACTAACACATTTTTTGTTGTAAATTTGGATTTGGAATGCAACAATAACACGACCTTTTATAAAGCTATAAATGGCACGTAAATGGTCGTGTTATGAAAGTGTTTCCAGCAACAAGAAAAATATTATATTCTTACCAGGGTCGTTCATGTCAGGATCCTCGCAGTCATCAATGATTCCGCTGATGAGCTTCCTAAGCGACGCGTTAAGCTCGCCCGCCAAGTTCTCGTTAATGTACTTGAGACTCGGTACGTTGGGAGAGTCACCTGTAATTCAGTAAAACATTTTATGTTTGCTCATTTTCTTTATAAAACCTCTTATGCCTGTTTTCACTAAGGAAAAACAAGGCAAGACCTAAATAAGTAACACATAATCAAAGAATAAAATAAATAATAAATAAATAAATATACTACGACAATACACACACCGCCATCTAGTCCCGAAGTAAGCGTAGCTTGTGTTATGGGTACTAAGACGACTGATGAATATTTTATGAATAATATACATAAATACTTAGAATATACATATAAACACCCAGACACTGACAAACATTCATGTTCATCACACAAACATTTGCCAGTTGTGGGAATCGAACCCACGGCCCTGGGCTCAGAAAGCAGGGTTGCTGCAAACTGCGCCAATCGGCTGTCAAAGAAGGCATCACCAATCGATTTTCACTCTGCAACTTACATAACCTAACTTTTTTTTTTGGTTCTTGCCAAAAGTTATATTTTTCATTTTTGGTATGGAACTAAGGTTATTAAGCAAAAACTTTTTTTTATCTGTCAAGTGTCAGTTTACGACCCCCTTACTGTCAAGATCCCCGAATCATATCAAGGTCATCGAAGGGACGATAGGCCTTCGATCCAATTATACAACGTGTAACCGAAATACGAAATACATTTTAAGGATGCATAAGTATATTACATAAGGAATCACCCTGTAAAAAAATTAAATCAAAAGAAGCATATTTATTTTTCCATATAAACGAATCCAAAACATTTTAAGTGTTTACTTATGACAACCCTATTGAAGATAAAAGACCGACACGTGCATAATACCTACGCTACGCGAAGCGTAACTGGTAAAGTGATAGGAGTCATATGATTTTAATTTTGATGTTAGGGCTGTATTTGATTTCTTTCAGTGATTATGCTTCCCTTGCGTAAATACGTAACCTGCATTTATAGTGACTAAAGAACTGCTTAGTTTCTCTTACCAAAGAGTGCTTTTTTGGCCAGCTTGTATTGCCGCTCCGCTGATCCAAGATCTCTGATATGATCCAACTCCTCGTT
The DNA here is from genome assembly GCF_905163445.1 of Pararge aegeria. Lineage (NCBI taxonomy): Eukaryota > Metazoa > Arthropoda > Insecta > Lepidoptera > Nymphalidae > Pararge > Pararge aegeria. The sequence continues at coordinate 4,068,119 of NC_053180.1, forward strand.
CTGACGATAGAATACTCCCCTCGGACGCACTCCTAACCTGTCCATGCTTGTGTATCCTGGGGCGAAGAATAAGATTTAAGATAATTAAGAAATAACATAAAAATGCAAAAATATTACAGAAAAGACAGGATTCGAACATGTCGACGACTCGACTCGACGCGACTCTCTGGCTCTCAAGATTCAAATTTCATTTATTTGATGTCTCAGTGTGGGTACAGAACCAACTGATATTATACCATATTTGTGTTAACTATTGAACCAGTTAAACTTAAATGTGACCAGGTTTCTATTGGCAAAAGATCCTGTTTGGTGTTGACTATATTTCTTAAGTTTTTTTCTCTCTGGTGTACTATAAAAGTGCATTCATTTATTGAGTTTAGAACCAGCTAAACTTAAGTATGCCCATCTATTGTGAACCAATTAAGCTACAGTTTGGCAGAATTTTAGTTGGTTATAAGAGAAACAGATGAACTAAAATGTATGATCACATTTCTGTTGGCTTTAAAACCAGCTAAACTTAAATGTGACCATACCTGTTAGTAATAAATCCAGCTGACCTTATGTTACCACATCTGTTGGCTATAGAACCAACTCAACTCAAATGCCTGACCCCATTTCTGTTAGCTATAAAACCAGCTAAACTTAAATGTGACCACATCTGTTAATAATATAACAAGCTAAACTTAAGTGTGACCAAATCTGTTGGCTATAAAACCAGCTAAACTTAAACATCCACATCTGTTGGCTAAACGTAAGCGTGGTCCCATTTAGGTTGACAGAATCAGCTAGAGGAAGAGTGGTATTGTATGATGTACCTTCTAAATACTTTCTTATGACCAACTCCATCCCCCTGGGCCGCTCAGTAACGTGATACTGGGTCCATTTAACCAGCACTTCGCCAAGTATGTACAGTATGTCAAGTCTCCGCTCCCGTCTTGCTACCAATTCTATTCTGTTGATAGCATTCACATCATTGGGGGTAATGCGGAGACAGGCAAATCCAGAAAACGGCTGTAGGTTTAACAAACTGTAGACGATAAATAGGCCCGCGATCGATTCCTGGAAATATTTCATGGAAAATATTAAGCACAGCTAGTGTTTGTGCCCGCGTTCTTTGTCTGCGTTTATCACGGTTTTTTACAAATCCCGTGGGAAACGATTGTTTTTACGACAAAAAAAGTCCTTTCAGCTAACTCTTTGCCAAAAATCAAGTTGATTGGTTACTCAGATCGTAAGGGAAGGACAAAAAAACTAAAACACTTTATTGTTAGTTAATATGAAGTTTTATCTAACAAGAAGTCTGTTTGAGAACATTGAGAAGTAACAATAAGACAGGAGTAAACTATAAATGTGGTTAAATTGGTTTTTATTTTAAACTCACCTCATAATAACTTGTGTTCTTGACCATATAATATTTAGCTATTTGAATCATCTCCTCAGATAACTCTGCTATTTCTGCACTTGATGATCGGCCCCTAAAGTAGGTTACATTTGTACATCAATTTATATTATATTACCATAAAGTTTATGTTGTTTGGGCCTCAAACTAATGGAAGAGGATTTATGTCATTTTTACATGCAGAAAATTTGTGGGTAACCACACTTTTAAATGCTTGAAATAACTCAATAGTGTTTGATGAAATATACCAGGAAACTTCCACATTTAAAGCCTTATGTGTGTTTTAAGCAATTTTATAGAAGCACTTTCTTTAGAGATGAAAGAAAACATTGTTAGGATGCCTGAGAGTTCCCCATAATGTTGTCTCATATGAAGAACTAGCTGAACTGATCTCATTTTGTGGCATTTTTCCTACTTATAGCATTTATATACCCATCATAACTTCTAAACAATAGGTCCAATTTGATTAAAAGAGAAATTTACAGGTTCATAATCAATATTAAATATAAAACTAATTATTTGGATTTGCATGTCATCATCATTCCATTGTATCAGTGTTCAGACTGAAAAATTTGCCATTATTGTGACTTAACTATAATAGTTAGACATATAGCCTCATGGAATTTTTTGTTTGCATTTTTGTTGGCATTACTTTGAAAATGTTACATTATTTTTATGTATAGTTAATAATCTTCGCGCTGCACGTTAGCGATTCATGCAGCATAAGTCAGAACGATTTTTAACAACATCTTTAATCATTTTCATATTTCAGTTAATTTAAAGAAAAACAAAATGAATTTTACACTAAAACCTGCCTCATGGGTCACTCTGTCCATTAGTGAAAACAGTTATTCGCGCCCAGATAAACCGACAGACGAGGCGGGGGACTTTATTTTTTAATATTTAAGGATAAGGATAAGGATGTTGCCAGTGCTATAGACTTAACTCTTCTCATTCTGAGAGGACTGTGCTTTGTAATAGGTTTGCAATGGGTTGATTTTGATGATGATTACGTAAGTAGGTATTACGATGTGATGGCTTGGTGATACTTAAATTATTTAAATCCTTTTATAATATTTCTTATGTTGTTGTTTTTCTCACAATAGACTAATTAAATAAAAAAATAACCAATCCAAAAAAAATATTTAGCTGGCTTGCGGCCCAATGAAAGCAATAATTGTGGGTTGGAACAATTCTGCTTAAATATAACTTTTTTTTAAATACTTTATAGTAACAATTTACAGAACAAGCAGATGCCAGATGGTACATGAAAAATCATTGCCTATATATAGCCACACTTTGCAGGGTACACAAAGAACACTTCCTACAACTCAAGGCATATGTGTTAAGCTTCATGTGCGTGTTTAATGAAGAAAGTAGATATAATTTTCATGTTAGAAAATTATATCTACTTTTATCATTACTAAGAGTACATAAAAATTTACCTTACAATACTGGCAAACTTAAAACGAGGAGAAGAAATATGGTTTTACATTCAATTCCAAGTAGGACTAAATTTGCTTCCCAACAATTTTATATACATAATTGCAAAAAGTGCTTACTGAGTGGTTGCATAAATTAAACTATTATGAAATGGAGGATTTTATGCAATGTACGTATGAATTTTGCATCCCATACATTGTCATGCAAAGATACACAAGCACACGTTTATAACACACTTATACATACATTCATTTACACATACACTCACTTACACACATACACACACACACAAACATACGCACACGACCACACACTCACACGCTCGCACGCACACTCACACACTCAAACGCACCTAAATCATAAATAATTTAATTTTAATTTTAATAATATACTTACTGATAGAGCAAATCAAAGTTCATTGCCTTCCATATTTTAGAGAACTCCTGGAAGTCCAGGGTTTTAAGTTGCATGCACCTGTGCACTATGTCATCACAGTCACTTGAAAACCCATCTGCTATGTGCACTTGATAGAGTTGTAAATGAGCAAAACCTAAAACAATGCACCATTATTTTTAATTTTATTAGCGGTCATAGCCTAGTAGTAAGACTTTGGCTCCACTATTGCTGAGTTGGAATCCTGACATGCACCTCTAACTTTTCTTAATTTTGTGCATTTTAAGTAAACCTGCATTCCTGAGAGTTCTCCATATACTACTAATAATATATACTACTACAATACACACATCGCCATCTAGCCCCAAAGCGTAGCTTGTGGGTACTGTGATAGCTGATGAATAATTTTTTTATGAATATAATACACATAAATACTTATAATATACAAATAAACACCCAGATACTGAAAAACATTCATGTTCATCACACAAACATTTTCCAGTTGTGGGAATCAAACCCACGTCCTTGGACTCAGAAAGCAGGGTTGGTGCCCACTGCGCCACTCGGCCGTCAAATCCATATTGTTCTCAAAGGGGTGTGGGGTCCACCAAACCTCATTGGGTCAGAGTAGTGAACCCTTGTTGAAGTGAGCCGAAACCCTTCTTACTGTGAGAGGCGACCCATGCCCTGCAGTGTGTTGGTAATGGTTTGGGATGATGATGCTGATATCTTAGAAACTCTTCGCTCTAAATGGTAATAAACTCACAACTTAGCAACTTTCATAAAATACATTATTATAAGACTGAATGCTCCAATGCAGGTTAGCAGGCATAGTTGACTCACTGCAACTTTTAATAATTAAATTATTAGGTGAAAATTCAACCACTCTCGATGAAGCTTGGAGGCAGGGAGTAGTTGGGATCTATTAGGTACCAGTGGCGTAACAAGTGTTTATAGCTGGTGTGTATCCATCAGTTACAGTAAGTCTTGGGCATGGCTTAGTGTAACCAACAAAACAAAAATTTACAGAAAAAGGTGTAAAACTTAACATTTAACTTCCCAGAAGTGGGATATTCTGAGGTTGCTGATAGTATACCCATCGTCTTTTTTAAATCATCGAAGATGTTGCTATGTAGCGACAGGCCGGCCAAATAGTTTACCTTTAGGTCTTTTTCCTGTAGTGTTCTGTAGCGTAACCAAAATCAACTTCTATTAATTTAACATGTTATGATAGCGCAGCAAACATCGCAATGTCGCAACCATCTTTAGACAATTACTTTATCATAGTTCAAATAATTCCTTTCTTTTATTATGACAATAAAGCTATAAAAATTGTAAAAACTTACGCGGCATTTTATAAATACAAATCTTGTTGGCCTTAGATTGAGTTCCGTACACATTCAATAACTACTGTTGTAAGAACTAGAAAACAAACATAAGAGGAAAATAAACGGCTTATAATTTCTTGTTAAATTTTCATTTCGTAATCGTACTATGTAATTAAATAAATATTATCGAAAACAAGAATTATTTGGTAGGTACTTCGTAATCATTTCCACCACAGATGAATGTAACCAGTAAAGGCCAGAGACAACAGACACTTTACGGTTTTCGATTTTAATAGCTCCTTCGAACCTTTTTTCGTCTGTGAACGTAAACACAACAGATTACATAACTTCCATCACACCTTAGTTTTTGATATGGAGGGTAGAGGTAAGGAGAGTCATCTTATATGGGAGAAAAGTTGAAAAAGTGTCCAGTTGTTGCGCTAAATAACAGTTCAAAAATCCTCCACAATGGCGCTGGTGGATGCACAGGGTATGGTATGAATGTAGCAATCGTAGATGAATTGAATTATGCCGAGTTAAAAATTTAAATTCATTATCGACTAAAGTAGTTAATTATTGAGAATTTCAACAGCTTACGTTGTACAAAATATTGTGGTAAATATAACCTTACTTCCTTGTATCTCCATACTTCTTTGTTTATTTTTCAAGCCTACTCTAACAATATTTATATTTGGCGCTTCTTTTAAGAGTTACCCTGATGCAAATGTGGCGCCATCCTAATTTAATACATTTTGACGACACTTTTTCATATACACAGATGACTCTCCTTACCTCTACCCTCCATAGTTTTTGAGGAAACAGATCTAATATTTATACTTATTTTTTTCGTGATCATATTTAAATACAACGAGAAAGATTAAGAAATAGTTTATATTTTCGGCCTATTTTTGATTTTATTTGTAATAGTGTAGAAAAATTGTAAGATTTAAGTTAATGTTTAAAGAAAATGATAATTACTTAGTTTTAAGCTAAAATGTAATATTTCTAAAGGCCTTAAAGGACTTGAATCCATGGCCGTAAAATAAATTTAAAAAAAAACTAAGAGAAAGCAAATTTCACCAACATTTCAACACTGACGACCTTTCTGGCGCAACAGTGAGTGCTGTAAATTTATGTAGGTAGTCCCCGGTTCGATTTTCGGCAGGAGCAATTTGGAAATATATAATTTCTTAATTTTCTCAGATCTTGTTTAGTGGGCCGCAGCTATTTACCACCCTCCCGAAAAAGATGTGCCGCTAAGCGATTTCACGCAGAAACCGATTAGGGGGAAACGACTCTCATACTCCCTAACAGGTAAGCCCGCTACAGACTTCGACTGCATCATTACTGCGTGGGAATAATGGGATAATACACTATGCTCGTAGGTCTTCGTAGAGATTTCCATCTGTCGACAAATATTGTAACTGCCCACAGCAAGGCATTTACTTCGTATTTATTTATTTATTTATATATATATACCTTTAATATATGGCTTAGTTAATAAAGAAAACCTCAAAAAAGGACAATATATTTTATTGCTAGCAATGACTTAGACAAACGATTGAAATAATATATTTATTTAATGATTAAAATGTTTTGCATAAACTACTTAAGGTCATACAGATAAACAACTTAAATCTTTAAAGAATATATAAATTTGAAAAGGCATTTATGATAATTTCGGCATTGATGGCATGAGAACCGTAGTAGCTTAGATAGCACAGTACTCATGCCGCGTTTGCCGGAGAAATGAGGTTCAAATCCTACCGTTATAATTATTATATATTTTTTTTAATATTTCCCCCTAGTGTTTGTAATAACACTTACAAACAAAATATAAAACAACATACAGTACTAAAATAATCAATCATATTATATCATCTTATGCAAAGCTGGCACAGATAAAAGCCATAAACAAGAATTGAAATTTTCTAAGCTAAACTTAATTGACAGGTCTCAAAAGTAATGCTATCCTTTTAATTTTGTTCCCTGTTAGTTGAAAAGAATAGCATTATTTTAATTTTGTGTCACTGACTGGTGCAAATTACTGCAAGGGGAACTAGGGAGGTGACCCACACAATGATAAAATTAACCCTTAATTAATTAAAGTGTTCTAAAAAAAGTATTATTTGATTTGTGTTGTAGTTAGAAGTATGTTGCTTTATGAATTTTTACGTATTACGCGGAGAGGTCGAAAAGTTCGTGGAATGGAGGGGATTGTGAAGGGATACTACTGATTGATTATAAAGAAAAGGGAAGGACCATAACAGGAGAATACTACGCAACGATTCTAGAAAAATTAAAGGAGTCCATCAAGGAAAACTGACCAAAGGTGTGTTGCTTTTGCAAGACAACGCACCGGTTCACAAGAGCAGAGTTGCAATGGCTGCTCTGCACACACGTGGCTTCGAATCGCTACTCCACCCACCCTACAGTCCAGATCTGGCCCCAAGTGATTTTTATTTGTTCCCAAATTTAAAAAAAGACCTAAGGGGAAGGAAATTTTCCGCCGACAATGAAATACTTAAAGGAGGCAATTATGGCTCATTTTGCGGAAAAAGATATAAAATATTTTTACGACGGTTTAGAAAAATTAATTCTTAGATCTAATAAATGTATTCAACTTCAGGGTGATTATATTGAAAAGGAAAAATAGTTTCGTTGTTTCATTTTATTTCAAACCCTCCCATTCCACGAACTTTTGGACCTCCCCTCGTACCAGTTATAATTATTATAATTTAGAATTACATAAATACATGATCAAATATTTCAACTCGAATGTAGGTACATTAAAAGAAAACTTCAAAAAATACATTTAATCTTCTTTGTGCTGAGATCACATTAACCGAAGAGTGTACCTAAAGATAAAAGTAATGCATTAAAAAGTTTCAACCTTTAACAAAACTAATAACTCCAGATTTCCATGCAAACAATATATTGTGGTGCCAATTTTTTTTTGACTCGACAACGAAATTGACAGCTCTAAACTCGAAAGTAATGGTATCCTTTTCACTTTGTTCCCAGTTGAAAAGGATAACAATATTTTAGTATAGTGTCACTCACAAATGCAAATTCGATGCACACAAATCTCAAAACCAACCTAAGTTTTTACATTTAACAGTAGTGCCAGCCTTCTCAGTTCTTGGTGCAAAAAGAGAGCACTACTTTTAGTCCTGTTCATTAAGTTCCAGAGATTAGTGTATATCATTGGCACCAAAAACTCAGTTAAAAGGATGGTCTCATCTTGGTGCTTACATATACCAAACGAGAATCATCGGAGCTTGCCATTATAAAACGAAGGTATAAAATTCTGCATTTCTCATACAAGTACTTACAATTATTATTATCGTTATAGTATACCTACATACTAATTTGTGAAAACAATTGCATTTAATTTACCTCTGCAGTGTAGTTTGTTACTTGTTTGAAGTGGCCTAAGGGACAATGTGCATGGTGGTAATTGACCACCACACACATTGTCCCTTAAACCACTGAGTGACAAAAATGTCAGTCAAACCTCCTGTTGTTGGGTAGTAAAAATACAAAAAGATTTAAAACTTAATCAACTCCCAATACAAAATTGTATGCACTATGCAGCATATAATATGTTGTATGTTGGGTTTATTTTTTCTGTAATTCCTGTGGTGTGCAATAAAATTTAATACCTTGGAGAAGACAAAACTGTATTCCATATTTGGTTATTTCTCTCTTACTGTCCCTTCGCACAGTACGCCGCACAAGGATTTTTTGAGCTAGAAATGCTCACTATACAAGTGAGCATGTGACTAACAATTAGGCAAAGGTTGTAAGAAAAAAAAATAGCTGGTGTGTTGTCATATCAAAATCGAATATAAATACTGATTAGTCCTTACCTAATCTTCATTGGTCTCTTCATCGGTAGCCGGGGTATGCCATGTCAACCTCTCTTCATAGAACTGTATAACAACTTGGGGACACTGCTGGTTCGCCTGCTTGGCTGGCACAAGGTCAGCCTCGTCTGTCCCTTGCCACTTCATCAGGAACATCAACTCTCCACTGCTGTCTGTAGCTCCTTTTTAATTTATTTATTTATTAGCATTTCAAGGTGAAACAAACAGTATTATTACACCTAAATGTAATGCCGTGTTTTTATATCACATAAACCAATGAAGTTTCCACAACTTAGTTATACATATAATACGATAACATTAACCACAATTGCTTAGGAATAAGTACAAGCGAAAATTATACAAGAAAAAAAAAATTAAATTAAAACAATAACTTCAAAGCTTATAATACTTATTTAGCCATAATAAATTTCCTAAAAGTGCCAATTTTGACATGAAAAATGTCCGTCCGTTAATTATACAACTCCTTTTAATAATATGATATTTATTATACCAATCTAAGATAATGGACTGTAAAAGGGTACAGAGCTAAAGCTGAGTTTATTGACTTGTCTCTACCAATAATGTAAAGTGTTAAGATTAGTTTGTTTCTTTGTTTTTCAACCTGTCGAAAGACGCTGATACTACTGAACTGATTTAATAATTCTTTTACCATTAGAAAGCTATGTTATCCAGAAGTATAATGGGCTATAATCTACTTTAGTAATAATAAGATGTATGACATGTCTGAAAAGTCTGAAATAATGGTATTTCTACAGTAAGCTTTACAAAGCTTACTTACTGCCTTGTTGTACCTTATAACTATGTGAGTATGTGACGCATTTTATGCCAAATTTAATAAAAAAAATATAAGGCAAACTAAAGTTTATCTACTTAAGGGATATTAAATTATCATTTATAGCATGCTATTTGGACACATAATTTAGAAGGAATAAAGTTATACTGAACAAGTTGTGAAATAATAGACCTCTGATCCAAATATCCAATCTTCATACTTACCAATAATTTTCTCTGGTTCCATGCCTCTACTGAAGCCCGAGGGCTTTTTCGTGTCACTCTTAATTTTCATAGCTCCTTTTAGGTCAGGCGTTGCAGCTGTTGATTTCTTCTTCTTGAGGTCCTTTTCAGTTTTGGTACCTTTGTTACCCTCTGAAAAAATATGTCATCCTAGTAAATGGTTTTTTTTCCTTTTTTATTCTATAGAAAATACAAAATATTAGATTTATGAAATAGTACTTTTAGTAAGAACTTTTCCAGACAGAGCTTGTCCAGAGAAGTCCTTCCACCATGCGAAATATAACGCCGTGCAAAATTTTCCTCAGTCTGTAGGCCATCTACTTGGTCCTTCAATTATAACTATGAAGAAAGAAAAACTAGAACTTTTTTTCTTACCAGCTTCCTTTTTCTTCCTCGCATCCTCGAAAGCCTGAATAAGCTCAGGGCAATCCAGATTTTCTTCTGGCTCCCAAGTATTATCTTCATCATTGTAGCCTTTCCATTTTAAATAGTATTCCACCTATAATCATATTAGAATTCCGTGATGTAAGTACTTTTACATTAATGACCTGCCTTACCTTATTAAGGACAATCACGGGATAGTATTGTTTGCTGATGATACATCACTTATGTTCAAAATTAAGAGACGTGAATTAGCTTTAGACGATGTTAACAACTATCTTGCTAAAGTAGTACAATGGTTTGAAGCTAATAATTTGGTTTTAAATGAAAATAAAACTAAGTGCATAAAATTCACATTACCAAATGATAAACATGTAAAAACCACTGTACTACTTAATAATGAGGAATTGAAACCGGTGGATATAACAGTATTTCTAGGAATAACGTTAGATGCTAAACTTCAATGGGGCCCTCATGTAAATAATTTATCGAACAGGCTTAGTTCTGCTGCCTATGCAGTAAAGAAGATACGCCACCTGACAGACATAGAAACTGCTAGGCTAGTCTATTTTAGTTACTTTCACAGCATTATGTCATATGGAATTTTACTATGGTGCTGATATTGGCACTATTTTCGTGCTGCAGAAGAAGGCTGTTCGCGCGATCTATAAAATGGGTCCGAGAGAGTCGTTGAAAGATAAATTTAAAGATGTTAAAATAATGACACTCTATAGCCAATACATATTGGAAAATTTAATGTATGTTCACAAAAATATATCAAAATTTAAAAGAAAATGTGACTGCAATAATTTGAACGTTAGAAGCAAAAATAAACTTGCAGTGCAGTACACTAGACTACACAAAATAAGCAATTCATTTAAAGGAAATTGTATACAATTTTACAATAAATTACCGGTTGATATCTTGGGGATGTCACTAAAGAAGTTCAAAATTCATTTATTTCAAGTAGGCCTAATACAAGCACTTTTGAAACGTCAAGTCTGTCCGTGTGTAGTGACTCTACCACCGGTTCGGAAGGCAGATTCTACCGAGAAGAAGCCGGCAAGAAACTCAGCAGTTGCTCTTTTCCAACATCAAAAATTTACATTTTATATTTTAACATTCATTTTTCTATCTTGTGAGAGATGAAAGCGGAGCCGGATGCTTCCAAGCAACCTTGTCATTAAGAAACTCATCAATTGTATAATAACCTCGCTGTAATAAATGTGTTTTAACACATTCTTTAAACTTATGGATTGGTAGGTCCAAAATTACCTTAGGAATCATATTAAAGTTCAAAGTTTGTATTAAGCGAAAGCTTATAGTAAAGTCCTATTATAGTATAAAGGATTACGTAAACGATAAAAAAGCTTGGGTGTAAACAATTGCTCTAACCAGGTTGCTTCTTAAATATTTTCTAATGACAATGTGAGATGGTGATAACAAAAAGAACACCCGGCTAAGTTTATTGTGGGCTTCTTCTTAGACCAGGGCGCGATTGGAACCCTCGTAGCTTTAGTTTTAAGTTTACGATTGTAGTTATTGCCATCACTACTCACTGCTATGTACACATTTTGTATATAATAACGCATCAAAAGTGCCATCTATGTGCCTATTTGAATAAAGAAATATTTGACTTTGACTTTGACTTTAAGGGTCATTATAATGCAAGTATGGTATGACAGTAGATTAAGGGAGTGTAAATCTGAATGCATTGTAATTAGAAGCAGCATTGTAGTCAAACAAAGAAAAGAAGTTTAATTATTTTAATGATAATTTTATTTTTCTGTGTGATATTGACATCATAATATGACTGATATTCAACTTTTGTGCTGGGTTGTTTTTGTTGTTCTGTCTTTCTATTTCAAGTGATTGTAGCATGGTTTTTAGAGCTTCTCAACAACCATCTCAAGAAAAAAAAAAGCATTTACTAGATGGCTTTGGCTTGATGCTAAATTTCTTACAATATTTCAAGTTTGGCTTATCTAGAATAATCCTAAATCATTGTTTTTATTACATTAATATCCATAAATAAAAAGATTTTAGGTTATTTATGTTTCAAATATGTAAATTCCAATCGATTGGATTCAATGGCATATTAAGAAAACATGAAATTCTACAAAATTGCACTATGTTTTCTAACCAACTCACCTTTCCAAGTCTCACACGACGATCTAATATTTTTTCGACAGAAAACTCTTCTTCTCCCCCAGGTCCAGTTCCATCTTTCTTTTCAGACATCTGACAATAGAAACAACACAAAGATAGTAAATAATACAACGGAATTCTGAAATTTAACAATGCTAAAAAGTTTGTCACAAACTCTACCTTTGTTATGCTACATCACATCAAAGGTTTGCTTTCTCCATGATCTTTCCACAAGACTCTACAACTGCTCTTTAGAAGTCTAGACAAAGGAGGTTAAGTTAGATGTGAAACAACAGAATAGAGTATTTACCAAATTCAAAGTTTTTCTATAGCGCAAAAGAGTTTTATATTTAAGATAAAAGATTGTTCAAATTTTAACTGTATTAGCCAATGTTTGTACAACTGGCAACTGTAGATAAATTTTCTAAGGGCGCCCTACAATGTTCTCTACAATTTGCTTCGCAACTTGATGGGTTTGCCTGTATACTGTAGGGCTTCTTGTATGTTTGGTGGCTAAAGAGTGCTAGATTAGAGAGAGAAGGTCAGGACTACACAAATCACTTCACACACATCGTTCTCCATTTTATATCATTTTACCGCACTGACAAAACAGTATTCTTAAAATGGTAAGAACAGTATGCCTAGCTATTTCTTTACATATTGGCTTATATTAGAAGTCAAGGGAAATAAAAAAGACAATAAATATGTGTAAAATGCGACCGTATTACAATGCAAGTTTCCAACCAACCATCTGGCTGGATACTTTTATTATTATTTTTTTTGTGTCCATTGTTTTTTTTTTCCTATTTGTGGTGTACAAATAAAGTGTTTAAAAAAAAAACTCTAGGACCGATTCGGCTCAAATGTTATTCGAAGCAAATAAGAACGCTATAAAGCCTAGATGTGCTTTTACGAAAATTCAGCTAGATTCGAAAAAATAGACGCACTGAGTAAATGCGTATCATAGTGGGCTACCGTGCTTGTTGAATACAAGGATTTTCCATTTTAAGAACAGAATTTGACTTACCTATTGATCTGTTTGCGACTTTAAGGGGTGCATCAGCATTGACCAATAAATATTTAATGGCGTACCTCAGTTGTAAAGTAGCTGTTACATTTCTTGATAACAAAAGAAGCAAAAATTACTTACCTTGACTATGTTCAATTGTGTTGTTATTTTTCGGATACAAACAAACAACTCCGGTAGCCGGCTTGGATGTGCATATAAAGCATCACTAGGGATGTAAAAACTAACATTTTCCTTATAATTGTTTGTTACTAATCGATTTTTCAATAATCGGTTATGTTTGTTAAATGTAGAGAAAATTATTACTGATTATTATGCGCTGGATACCTACTGTCGAACCGGGCAAAGGACAATATTATTATCATTCCAACGTTAAGGTGAAATGTCACGTTTGTACATTTTATTCTGGATTTAAATAACTGGTGGTAATAATTTTGAATTTGAATAATTTGAAATTTGAAGCAAGAAATTTAAATCTAATACTTAAATGTTACAATAATACTTTAAATGTTTTTTTAAGTGATCAGTTTAATTATTATTTCGTTTATTCCTTAATATTATAAACCACTGTATATTAGTTTAGGTGATGACAAGTAAGCTTGGTTGCCAAGGTTTTGAAACTATCGAAAAAAACAGGTATTTCTGAAATCTAAAAGGTTTTTCTGAAATCTGAAGGGTTTAAAATCGATTAATAAGTAGTGGAGAAAACCTGATTTATAATTAATAGTTTTCATTACATACCTATCACAGACCATGAGTAGACTACGCCAAGCACCATAGACTAAGCCTAGATCCAATGACAAAAGAAGGAATATCGTTTGTATACTGGAAGTAAGGTCATACTAGCCAGATTAATGGTCGAATGAACTTATTTGCAATAAAACTTAAATCATATATAATATTTTGTTAACGTGCAAGTCCAAGGAGCTTAAATCCTATGTGGTCAACGAAATGTAAGCTTAATGCCTACCATTTATCTTAGGAATTTTGGATAGGATTTTAGCAGTCGTTCGGTTTTCCACTAATGGAATGGCATAACATTTAAATTTAACAGTGGATAGCATCTGGAAACGTATTAGCATCCAAATAACTAGGATGTCATAAGGATCCTGGTGCTAAATTTTGAATATAATTTATGGAAGATTCATAAATAAAATTTAAATGCTAGTCAATATTCAAATTATTGGTTTATCAACTGGAAAACCAAATCTCACTCTTTTAGAACCAAACGACCTGCTAAAATCGTACCCCAATTTTTTTTGGACCCTTCACAAGTCACAACTTTGGCTAGAAATTCATCAGTTATTGTTGTAAAACTTTATCTCTGATTCCGTTCGTTCCGTTAAATAAAACTCGAATAAGATTTTGAGTGTTTTTTAATTTATCTACATAAAATAATTCCCGTTAACAGATAACACAACACAGCTGGTAACGTATCGAATGAAACGCTGAATTGAATGCTTACAATTATTTAATTAACGTCGACACTTCGGCGCATCACATAGGAACGTGTGGAATATGTACCGAGTGATGCTGTTGATTATACTTTATAACCACTACTAATTATTTGTTAAGCTAGGTAAGTGGAAACGGCGGTGTTTAGAGGGGTGTCTTCTCGATTAGTTTGTACCAGTGGCCGCACTCGCAGCGGCGGGGGTGTTCCTGTTAACAAACACGAATAAAAATTACTTTAATTATAGTCTATTAATCTCATAAGATACATTTGGCGCCGTCAATTAATTACGTGAGGCATTTGGTGTGGAGCACAAAGATTGAATATAATTTAGATTGTACCATAAAGTTTCTCCTGCTTTTTGCGGAGTATAGCAAATTAAGCTTGATTTTCATAAAACCATATTGTACTGTTAAACAAAAAACTGAGCATTTCAGAAAAGTCATGAACTTATACCAATTTGATACACAAATTTTTTTGACTGTGATTGTTCATGACGACCTCTATGGATGTCCAAATACGATCTCCCGCAGGACCAATTTGGGTATTTATAATTTTTGGAAGGCGGGCTTTGGCCCTGGCTGGTTATCACCCCACCGTCAAAGTCGTGCCAGAATTTTTTTGGAAAAATGTATACTTAAAAAAAAAAAAAATCAACCTAGGACCATGCGATCAGCATTTTGAACAAGGCTCTTTGGTGCTCCATAACACCAACGGCCTGGCTACGGGACAACTCGCAACACGCAAATTTACCGTTCCAGCATGCTTGGAATATTTCTATGGTTTTAATCAGGAATTTCGCTAGTCGCGCCGGGCGACGCTACTTCAACAGACGCGAAAGTCCCGTGGCCACTAAATAGATAAAAACCTGATGTCAGATGACATGGTTCAAAAGGAATAAAAACCCATTTTGATGTTAGTAAAAAAAATTAGAAAAAGTGCTACTACCTACAAATTTAAAAATTTCTGTTTCTATGTTTAAGTATACTAATATTGCAAAATAAAAATTTAGTTACCTTATGTACCCAAAGCCAGTTAATTGATGTGGCGTGCTCTTCACCTATTACAAAAAACAAATATTTTTTATTTGTACATAAATACAAATGTCAAACTGTTTCATACATGCTACAAAACTACAGTCGAAAACAATAAGGATAATAGTTTTTGTTGGATTTCTTTGAACATTATGCATACAGACTACAGTTTACTGTTTGAGATAAAACTTTTACAGTTTAAAGCATATAATGATATTTGATGACCTCTCTGGGCAGCAGTGAGCTCTATTGTATTATTAGCTGGAGATTGGTTTGATTCCGGGTAGGTATAGGTCTGGCTATTCACCACCCTACAGACAATAACGTGCGACCAAACGATTCAACAAACCGGTACACTGTGGCATAGAAACTGATTAGGAGTTTTGGTTTAACATAACCACCTCACCCCTAGTAGATTAGCCTGTAACAATCTTAAACTGCATCAACATTTACTACCAAATTATATTGCAATGAAGGTTTGAATGGCTTTTGAATAAAAAAACAAGAATTTGAGTGTTTAACCAGGTTCGTCCTTTCTCATGCCGAAGACAGACATTTAGAAGTTTAAACATGGCACAGACCACTAAACCGTTATCATCTTAAATGGTGGACGTCTCCTTCAGGATATAGGTCTTTGATAGGGGTTTCCCAATTGGCACTATGGCCGTATGTGATAAGCAACTCACTTCAACTCCGCTGATCTTGTACATCTTGTGGGAGGCTACTATGCTATGTTATCCACTACCTAAGGCTTAATAAAAGAAATGAATGTACACCTACATATGCATCCTACAATACGCGCATCAAAGCAAGAGGGCACGAGGGTGGGGTTGTCACGGGTGCCGGCTGCCTTCTTTAGGACCTTCATGTTGAAAGGATCATCGTTGCCCGTTTGTAGTGCAAGCAGTTCTTTCTTTTCTAGACCAGTTGCGTGTTCCATGGGATCTGGCATCACTGGAAAGAATAAAAATATAAGTTTATATAATCATAATCACCATATTATAAAATGAAAAGTAAATACATTACTCTTTTTGACATTATTTAATGAATTGCTATGTTTCTGTTCTTCAGAAACTTGAAATTAGCTAGACTTATTTAATTCTGTGGTTTAAAATAAGTAAATAATTAGAATTCTCCGTAATGTTTTCCAGTAGACAGTCTACCAATGTGTACTTCTCAGTCTCAGAGGAGACCTGTGCCCTGCAGTGAGATGATGTTGGGTTGTTGATTATGATGTGTAGGAATTGCTTCTTTGGTTACTTTTGATCTATATGTGGTATAAAGTTCACCAGACCATATAGTTGGGTATAAAGAATATATATTTGCCTCTTAACTATTTTATTCCTCATAACCATACCCTTTTGTTACACTCAGATCCAATACAATGATCATCATGTTACAAGGATCTAAATAAAACCGTTACTGGTTAATGACTGAATCACTTGTCTATAGGGTCTATAAGCTTAAATTTAAGTAATATTTGGACCAGTAGTATACATTCACAAAACTACTAGTGTAATAAGGAAAAAGCTTCCTTAAATCATAAAAGTCAATGATTCCTATTAGAATCTATGAATAATCAATAATAGATGGTCTAAAATTGTCAATTGTTAAATTGCGTGAAAGTCCACCACCTATTTAAGAAATACGGAATAAATATGTAGACCATGTACCTATACCTATAGACAAAATTAGCTTTTTACTTATCACAAGGAATTTGTAATAGATAAGATAACCTATTCATAAGAATTATCCTTTCAATTGTAATTTTATAAACTACTTTAATACTTTGCCATTGGGTGTCGATGTTTATTAAGGTTACGCGCACGACCTTACACGAGCTGAAAATTTTATATTTTCCAAGTTGGATAACCAATCGAATCAATAAAATGTGCGATTGGAACCTATTACGTTGATGATATCAAAGAGCTAACTATAAAAACGGGAAAAATCAAAATAATACTATAAATGATGGAACCAGATCTTAAAAAGGAGTAAAATGTTTTTATAATAAAATAGTTGTTTTTATGAGAAATGTAAGGATATTTTTGACATTACGTAACGTAAAATGACAGCTGCGGCAAGGTGTTTTACTTAGTTTTTAGGGCGTCCTTACTTTTGTCTGCGTATCCCCGTCGACCAGAAGTTAGAAGAACACTTCGGAGAGCATTTACGCGTACAAATTGTCTACACAAGGAAGCCATTTTCACTTAATTTGCACTAGACCGCTTCTCACGATAGCAAGTGGATTTTGAGTTATTTCGCAGAGTTGCCAAGTGTAAGAAAAATCGGTATTAAGTGGTTTAATCGGTATTTACGGTTTAAAATAGTACCGATTTTTAATTAAAACATTGAAAATGTAAATTGTAGAAAATAAATTTTTTGTTTCTCATAATTATATTTAATACAAAGGATTTAATTTTTGGTTGGAGCATTGAAGTATATATTATACGCAATAGTCAAGTGACAACTTGGTCTGCAATGCTGAATCCCTTTCCATTTTAAAACTTAGCTGTCCGTAGGAGAATATTATGGCTAAAAAGCTAATGTCATTGGTTTAGGAAGTGCACCAAATTATTCGAGCACCGGTCTCCAATACCGAAATAGTGCCAATGATTGCCAACCTTCGTTAGGAGTCGCTTGATTGTATCTGAGTATTTCATAGTCCTTAAAATGTAAGATGATAACAATTGTATGGAGGGTAGAGGTAAGGAGAGTCATCTGTGTATATGAAAAAGTGTCGTCAAAATGTATTAAATTAGGATGGCGCCACATTTGCATCAGGGTAACTCTTAAAAGAAGCGCCAAATATAAATATGGTTAGAGTAGGCTTGAAAAATAAACAAGGAAGTAAGGTTATATTTACCACAATATTTTGTACAACGTAAGTTGTTGAAATTCTCAATAATTAACTACTTTAGTCGATAATGACATTAAATTTTTTAACTCGGCATACTTCAATTCATCTACGATTGCTACATTCATACCATACCCTGTGCATACACCAGCGCCATTGTGGAGGATTTTTGAACTGTTATTTAGCGCAGTGTCAGGACACTTTTTCAACTTTTCTCCCATATAAGATGACTCTCCTTACCTCTACCCTCCATAAACAATTGGCAGTAAGCGTGACATTTGCTGTAACCCTAAAAAAAACATTTTATGTATTCTAATAAATGTATTTGTAATGCAGAGTCAAAAACAATAAGAAGTTCTATGGGAAAAATACCATGAACTCGTCATTAATAATAAATCCTCAGCATTATTTAGTAATTCTTTCGATGAAGATAGTGACTATTGGCAAACATTTAAAGTACATAAATAAAATTTTAAAATTTTATTTATGTACTCGTTGTACATAAATAAATTTTATTAATTATTTAAATTAATTTGATCCACACTTTCTTAACAACAGTTATAGGACCATATTCATGGCTCTCGCTAGAGATTATAACGTTCTTTTTCTTATCTTGCTATATCGCAAGGACATCATATATTTTTTTTATAATCTATTCATACTAATATTATAAATGCCAAATGCATGCATTGCATGCATGTATGTTTGTTTTTTTGTAATCGATGTTCGGCTTACTGTTGCATCTGTTTTGATGAAATGTAACTCGAAGATAGAACGCCCTAAAAAAATACAAAATTTGCTTTTCATCACAAATCAATTATATGTCTAGATAAAAAATCGTGGGTGAGGCTTCGGGTACTTCTATTTAAATATATATTTAGATTTGTTATGGAACCGTTAAGTATGCAAAATAAAACTATCTTTAAATATAGAATATAACTTTTATTAACTCACCGTGTACATAAAAATACTTGGTAAACTTCAAGAATAAGCTAGAATTAACGAAAAATCCATTCAATAATTTACATATAAAAGTGGTATTAAATTGTCATTATGCGAGCTTTATGTTCCAAATCCAATTCATTCTGGTCTTTAATTCGTCTTTGACGTCATAGGAACCTGTATCGTTCTAGTCTTTAATTTGTCTTTCCCATAGGAACTTCAATCGTTTCAGCAGCTAAAAAACTTTAAATTTATTTTAATAAAACTGTTTTTGTGAATAATCAAAAAGACGCGACGCGAAGCCACGTCTAGTAGTGGATAAACTAGAATTATAAGATATATCTACATTATTAAGAAAGTACAGCTAAGAATCTGTAAATATTAATATAAATAATTTATGTCGATTAGTTTTCCTAAATTTTAAGAAGAGAAATACTGAGGCTCTGGGTATGTTTTGTGTTAAAGTTCCCATGCTCCGAGAACAAAACACAATTACATTATTCACCTTTTGTACACAATACTCAAACTAACTACTCCAAAAACTTTGAAAAGAAAACCGATGAGAAAAATTTATAATAATAAATGACAATATAAATGGTCCAATTAAGAAGGACCCAGAGTACGTGGAAGGTAGTCCATGTGATGGTCCGACCAAACGAAATCTTTAGTATCAATCTCGTCGCATTATAACCACAGTTCTAGTCTAGTAGGAGGGTTACGATTAAGGAAATGAAGTCGTTAAAAATGTTTCTGAAGTATCTACAATGATATTTATTATATTTGAATTAAACATATCTACATTTTGAACTCTGTTGAGCTTTTTAAGAGCATCAATACTGATAAGATACTCATCACCGTACCCAAACATCTTTAATAAGTTCATAATACAATTTATACATTGCACTTTGCAATAATGTCAGTAGGTTTAATACAGTAACCAAACCACAAACTTTCCTGATATAGCTATATTTGGTTTGGAGATTCTTCATTATTTTGCCCTAAATTCAAAACCTATCCATATAATAGGTCTAAAGTTAAGTACAATTAAAGTTTTCGTCGATAGTTTCCCACTACTCTCTTCATTAATGCCTCTTTTTTGTAAAAGGTAATGGTCAGGAGCTAAAACAAAAGAAAACAATTATTTTTATATTTATGTATGTATGTAAAATGAACCATTAAAATGTAACGCAGTGAAAAATACAATTAAGTACCTACAACTTTAGCAGTATCATGCAATTAGAAAATTATGTACTTACGAGCAACATAAATGCAATTTTACGCCGTATTTTATTTATCTTATTAACACATAAGGTAAATGATGATATTATTGTTGAACAAAATCAATTTCTCGTTCGGCCACTTCTTTGAACGAAACAGCCCTTAAATGAATTTAGTCTGACATCAATTTCGCCCTCCTCAAGCTGAAAATAAATATATATTTAAACCCTCAACCCCAACAATTGTCTTAAAAATAATTGCGCGTGCAGCAATGTACACGCAAGAAATCATGGAGGTTTCTGTATGATAAAATTATTGATTGAACGAAATTGGCAAGTCTGAAAATCTTGCTATCCTTTCTATGGGCAATATTGTAAAAAACCGGCATTTTTTTAAACATACCAATTTGGTTAAGTTTAATGAAAGAAATGATGCCAATTCTGTTTTTTTACACAAAAAACGGAATTGGCATCATTTCTTTTACAAGTTTTCTAAAATTTACTTAGTGCTTTAACTTAGAAGCTTTAGAAGACATACGGAAAGAACTGTAAAGCGAATTTGACCGAAGTGAATTCTTATCTTTGTTTGTAAATATCGAGTTTTATAAAATTTAAAATGAGCATAGTTCTTATTACTTGAGTTTAAATTGTACAAATATTGTTGTACAAATTTAAAGTGGTATTAAGAAGTTTCTGCACATGCTGCAACTGGTACCTACTATTAACTGCAAAAATAACTGTGCATAGTTATCTTTCAACTTTCGTGATGATTATTTTATAAATATTTTACCGGATCTGATGAATATATTTCTCTGTAACATGATGGTGATACACACTCTCGAACACAGCGTGTTCGTGGTAAGCCACTTATTTGATTACAGGCGCTGCTTTGTTCGCATGCTGTTTCAAATTCACGGAATGTCATTTCCTGCAAAGTTATATTGAATTCCAAAATGAATAAAATAGGAATTAAGGAGAAAATTTTAGATATATCTTATAAAAGCCATTTTAAATCTAAAGATAAAAAATTAAGCGTCCTCGGGTCTCCTGGTAGATATAAAACATCAATATTTGATTATCAGGCCACCAGTACTACCAACAAATATGGCATCATCTGAACCATAATATTTCAAAATGTTGATAATAAAGACAATTTATTTATTTATATTAGTATTACCTTCTGATTTTAGCTAATATATTGGAGTTATTGAGAAATTAAAATGAAAGATGGTTAATGTAATACGTACATTTTTGGGTGAATCCTTGTATTGGTATTCTTTAAAAGTAAATGTAATACCAGTTTTTTCACTAAAACAAGAGTCGTATAATCCTAAATTTAATAACAAGGCTAATGATGATGCCATGCGTAGCATTTTAGCACCTTAACAGTTGGTTAAATAAAATGTATTCAAATGCGTTATTATAGGCGAGTTTTTGGAAAATCGATAGGTGTAACCACTTGTTGCTTCTATCTTTATTGAGTACCACAATAGCGCATGCCCAATGCCAAAGATATTTATTTTCATATCAAATGTTACCATGGTTTGATCATATGAAATACTTATCATATTTGGACTTTGTAGATTCATTCATAAAAGTCACAAGCATTTAGAAAATAAGAAGTCGATACTTTCGTGGAATAGAGCAGTTTGAATCTCCGAATGTAGAAAAAAACTGTGAGCATAAAAATATGAAATAAAAACAAAAATGTTGCTAGTTTAACTTAAACTCTTTCAATTCAAAAACGGTAATCGTTCACATGTCCTATCGACAAAGTGAACTCTACTGTAAATAATAAGTTCACTTTATGAAGACGATAACCGAGAATCATTTCAGTTTCACTATTTTTTTTTATAAAAATCGGTAATGTGTATGAATATCGGTATTCCACCCTAACTGTGCAGCACATATTAGCCTTAAAAAAAATTTAATGTCAATCCAAATGTAATTATTTTTACTCTGTGGTGGAATAGAATAAGCTTGTCAAAATGTGTCAATACTTCAAAAATCTAAAGTGTTTTGTGAAACTGTGGAGACTGGACTAAATTGTGCAAAATCTTCAATATTTTCAGTAATTCTTTGTTATTACACTGTCTAATTGTTAGTTTTTAATCTTTTTTTATTAAACTTTCGTGACCTGAAGTGTTGTGCAGTTTTTAAAATCATCACATCTTGGATTTTATCGAACTCTGCGCTATTAAACGAGATCACAATTCAACGAAATAGGTATGTAATATTTACTTTTCTATTAATCTTACTTTTCCACCAATCTTTTTTATTATAAAGTGATTATTCTTGACACTAATGAAGAAAAAATAACATAGATAATATTATTTATTGTAGCAAGTATACAGTGTGTTTTTTTTTATATAAAAATATGTTTGCAGATGTTTATTTAATATTCATAGAATTATGTAATTATTGTATGTTTTATTGTATGAAGAATATTTTTTCTCTCATAAACATTTTTTTTTTTTGGCCATAAAAGTCTTACCTACAGTTTATGCAAAACCTGACTGTACAAGGTAAAAGAGTGGTAATGTGTTCATCAGTCCACTTTATATGTACATGTTTATATGCCTGTGTGCTTTAGTTATATTACTTTTTTTTTCTTAGACAACTTGAATTGTGAAAAGTAAAACAATGATTCAAATTACTTAAATTATT
Source organism: Pararge aegeria (assembly GCF_905163445.1). Taxonomy (NCBI): domain Eukaryota; kingdom Metazoa; phylum Arthropoda; class Insecta; order Lepidoptera; family Nymphalidae; genus Pararge; species Pararge aegeria. The sequence goes on from NC_053180.1 coordinate 4,091,312, forward strand.
TACTCAAACTATTATTAATTAATTTCTAATCCTTAATTCATCAAAACCCAATCCAAATGTCTAACTGGTATTTAGGTTTTAAAGTAGATTCCAGTGAGTATTGACCCTTAAACATCAGTGCATTCTTAGTGCAGATGTACTGACTCATACATTTGAACTGAAATACAAATCTTATCACAATCTACTAAAGTCTACTTTACAGTAGCATGCCAAATTAGTGTTACTCATGTACCCAGTTAGAATGTTTGCTATGCAAATATGAACTTTGGTGCAAATACTTAAGGTGGTTTTTAAATGTTTGTTAAGCTAAGAGCAATTTCGTAATGTAGTTTTTCCTTATAGCTGTAAAGATGTTTTTTATTTTCATTTTGTGATAATGATTCCATTAAAATTGTTATATACTTATATATCCATTTAGATTACAAAAAAAGATAGCAGTTATTGTTTGCATAAAGCCATATTTAGATGCTACAACTTGCTTGCATCAAAATTGGAAAACAAGATGCAATCTTTGTCATTCAAGAATTAAAAGTTTCTGTTTTCAGAAACTTTAAATTCTTCTGTTTTGCTCTTTTATTTTGTTAGTGGAGTAAACCTTATGAAATACCCAGCCTCTGCGGTGATAATTTCGGTCTATGTGGGATTACCCAATAAAACTCCCTTGGTGGCTACCCTCCACACTTACTAGGAAGCTCTGGAATGGGACATAAGGAAATTCTTGTATATATATAATAAATATTTTTTCTTGTAGTTATTAATCTATTATAGTAACAGTTTTGAAATAAAACAGGAATATTAAACATAAATTACAATATGTATTGGTAAACATGCAAGTAACTTGTATAATGTAAATAGACCTTAAGTTAGGTATTGAGTTTTTATGGAACTTTCAATAAATTAAAAACAGTTTACACATCTTAATGAGGTAGTTATTTAGACAACAAACAATTCATATGTCTTTTAATCTGGTGTGTTATAACTTATAAGAAGAAGCTTGTCACTTTGACCTATGTAAGTAGATACATTTCTTTCATCTTGCTGCAATCTTAAGATGCAAAATAACTTTTTGATATTATCTACTGTAAAGTATATTTAAAAAGCTACTCTGTTAAAAAATGAAAAAAGTTTCTAATGCCTTTCTTCGTCTCAGAATGTAATTATATCTTATATATGGAAATTAGTTGATGCTGGTGACTAAATCTGCTTAGAATTTCTGATTACTGACAAGATAAAGAAGTAATTTATAAAACTGTTAAAGAGTAACAATCCCACCATACACTATCTTTGCCTAATATTAACAGCAACACATAAGCTCATAGCTATGTTATCTCATAGTTCATATTTTTTTCATCAAGATTTTTTTTAAATCCTTATAGTTTAATTTACCAAATAAAAAATTTAACTTAACATGTTAATTAAACTATATATAAATACATCTATTACAGCGTAACAAAAACCCAAATAGTATAAACTGTATTACTGTACAGTTTTATCAAAATCCATTTAATTGTTCTTGGCTGAACAAAAAAACATCTATACACAGCAGTACTAATATATATTATTTTAATTGTTCAAATTAAAAGTATTCTTTGTGCTTATGTTAAGATTCATTAAGCGGTTGAGCCAATAATATGTAACATATACTAAAAAAAATATGTGTTCCCTCAAATCCTATTGGAACCTTTTATTTCCTGGGATAAAAAGTGTCCTATGTCATCTCCAGGTCGCCAGCAATCTCTGTGCCAAGTTGTTGAAACATTTGAGGCACATAGGTAACAAACAAATTAACAAACACACTTATAATATTAGAATGGATTCGTAGGATACTAGAATTAGGAAATTGGATTAACTAGGATAAAATGCATAAATGAGAATATAAATTCAGCTTTTTTCTGTGACTCAAAGAATTTATATCCTCAGTAGCTGTTGCCTGCATTCTGCTTTTGCTTTAATTTCCATTTTTACAAATTCCGTGGATACCATTTTATTTCCTGGAATAAAAAGTAGCCTCAGTTGCTCTCTGTCCTTTCACATAACTGTATGCTACAAATTAAGCGTATTGGTTGCTTAGTTAGAGTGTGAAGGAAGGACGAACGTCAAACTTCCACTGTTACAATATTCAGTAAGGATTTTATTTACCTCATTATTTTGAAATTCATTCATTCATAAACTCCTATTGAAAGTTATTTATGCAGATAGTTCTGTGTATCATTTTAATTAACCCTACTAATTAATTTGTGCCCAACCCCATCAGTTCACTGGGCACTGTGAGTCATAATTGATGGAAATCATGATTACAAATGACTTATTGTTGCTTTTGGTGTCTAAACTTATCATCCACCGTTCTATAAGTGCTCTTTTAAAAATTATCAACACTTAAAACAAACAAAAACATCTAATGATTTATAGTAATTCAGTGTGACTCATATTGTATATTTTTAATAGACTTATAAATTTGGTTGTTTTTTTTTAATATTTTTTCGTTTTTTTTTAGCTCAGAACTCTGTGATTTATAAACCGATTTGAAAATCATTTTTTTTGTTTGATACGGTATACTTCCCATGTGGTTCCCATACTCATCAGGTCGAGATTTGTTAAAGGGATCGGAGAAATTGAGGGAATGCTTAAAATATTATAGGGCCACCTATAGCGATTTGAGTATTTTTTAATGTTACTTGGGCATTTATACCACCATTTGGAAATGTGTTCATCAGTCTACAAAACAAAATGATGATTGCGTTTCAATTATAGTTGACATTCGTCTGTTATTACTTAGAAATGATTGCAAACTATCGACTAAAACCCGTGTTTTATTTTATTTTGACAAAAAATAAATCTTTTCTACAAGATTTTTAAGTCGGTGCCAAGTTAAATGTAGAAGGTATACGAAGTATATAATCTATACAGACTAACTTCATAGTACCAAGTCTAACTAAGTTTTGCGCGCTCGCAATCGAGGAGTCGTTTTCGAGTATCAAACTCTGTATCGTCGAAGTAAAATGGTATTAATACCACTCGTTTTAGAGTCGTAAATCCTGTACTCTGTGTCAAAAGTATGAGCCAAAGGATTGTTGTCTCCTACATATGCCGGTAAGATTGCTTCGAAAAGGATAACTTGTATTAGACTAAAAAAAATAGTTTATATATCTTCTTGGAGAATCGGCTCTGCAGTTTGAAGCACATACATTTACTGATGTATTCTGTTCCATTTATCATTTCATTTTTTGTTCTTGGTTCGATTTTCGATTGGACCAAGACTTGTACTTTTTTCTAAATGGCTACATTTAAAAAAATACAAAATCGTATCCGGAAATCGCTTCGCAGTCCGGAGAGAACGTTAAGCCGTCTTAGTCTGCCCGGTAATTATCACTAACATAAAAATGTTGACAATCGTTTAGGCGCACCAAGCCACTGGAGCAAGGTGGTGGGTCTCCGAAACCTTCTCTTTTATGGTGAGAAGGCTTTAAAGGCCCATCAGGTTTAAGAGGTATCTCTTCGAATATGTCAATCTATATATATCATGATATGAGATGATAGATAGGAAGGAACTAGGAAGATACGCAAAGTTCAAGATACACATAGTTGACAATTCGATACAATTCAATTGATATCCAATACAAACAAGTTAGAGTGATCCAACAGCCGTTGATCGCATAACTTCGCTCAACGCTAGTGTGGCCTCAGCTTAAACACCCCGCGGCCTCGGTACACATGTACCGAGTGCACTTGAGCAGAATCGACTAGAATAAATCGAGTGGCACGCGCGGGGAGACGAAATAGCCTGTGTAATATTATGTTGCGGTGCAGAAGATATAATTATGTATTTCTAATCGCAGTTGATACTACTCTAGTTTTTAAAACTGATCAAAGTAACGATAACTCTGTCAATGTAAACCGTGATATTATGTCGCATGTGTCTCACTGGTTCACTATCGATCACTTTTTAATGCAATAAAATATAAATTTAAAATTTAAAAAACCCCGACTTTCAATGTAGTGTACATTATTTTATGAGTCGAGCCCTTTCATGACGACGGACTTACAGAAAATGGACACAAATTATAGCCATCTTCATATTATGGTCGTTATTAAAGCCTTTAAATTATTAAATAATAAAAAAACAAGTGACTTGTGGGGCATTTCCGTTGAAGTTCTCAAATCACTTATTGATATCGTTGCACCCGATTTAGCATTAATATTTAATAACTGTATAGATTGTGGTGTGTTTCCTGACTTAATGAAACATAGTAAAATAGTTCCTTTGTTTAAATCGGGTAGTACTTCTGACCCCACTAACTTCAGACCAATATCAGTACTGCCCACTTTCAGTAAAATTTTTGAAAAACTTATTTTAAATCAGTTACTTGCCTATTTTCATAAGTATGATTTACTCCACGTTAAACAATTTGGTTTTACACGGGGTCGCTCAACTATCGACGTTGGTGTTGAGCTAATACATAATATATTTGAAGCTTGGGAGGAGTCACATGATGCACTTGGTGTGTTCTGTGATTTGTCTAAGGCGTTTGATTGTGTTGTACATGAAACGTTAGTCAGAAAACTACACCACTATGGAATTCAGGGTGTAGCTCTCGACTTGATTAGTTACTACTTGCGTGATAGGGTGCAAATGGTAGACGTTAATGGAAAGCGGTCTAATGGGTCATTTGTGAAAATTGGTGTTCCACAGGGTTCTATATTAGGACCTTTTCTATTCCTTATTTACATTAATGACCTGCCTTACCTTGTTAAGGACAATCACGGGATAGTATTGTTTGCTGATGATACATCACTTATGTTCAAAATTAAGAGACGTGAATTAGCTTTAGACGATGTAAACAACTATCTCGCTAAAGTAGTACAATGGTTTGAAGCTAATAATTTGGTTTTAAATGAAAATAAAACTAAGTGCATAAAATTCACATTACCAAATGTTAAACATGTAAAAACCACTATACTACTTAATAATGAGTAATTGAATCCGGTGGATACAACAGTATTTCTAGGAATAACGTTAGATGCTAAACTTCAATGGGGCCCTCATGTAAATAATTTATCGAACAGGCTTAGTTCTGCTGCCTATGCAGTAAAGAAGATACGCCACCTGACAGACATAGAAACTGCTAGGCTAGTCTATTTTAGTTACTTTCACAGCATTATGTCATATGGAGTTTTACTATGGGGTAATGCTGCTGATATTGGCACTATTTTCGTGCTGCAGAAGAAGGCTGTTCGCGCGATCTATAAAATGGGTCCGAGAGAGTCATTGAAAGATAAATTTAAAGATGTTAAAATAATGACACTCTATAGCCAATACATATTTGAAAATTTAATGTATGTTCACAAAAATATATCAAAATTTAAAAGAAAATGTGACTGCAATAATTTGCACGTTAGAAGCAAAAATAAACTTGCAGTGCAGTACACTAGACTACACAAAATAAGCAATTCATTTAAAGGAAATTGTATACAATTTTACAATAAATTACCGGTTGATATCTTGGAGATGTCACTAAAGAAGTTCAAAGTTTGTATTAAGCGAAAGCTTATAGAAAAGTCCTATTATAGTATAAAGGATTACGTAAACGATAAAAAAGCTTGGGTGTAAACAATTGCTCTAACCAGGTTGCTTCTTAAATATTTTCTAATGACAATGTGAGATGGTGATAACAAAAAGAACACCCGGCTAAGTTTGTTGTGGGCTTCTTCTTAGACCAGGGCGCGATTGGAACCCTCGTAGCTTTAGTTTTAAGTTTACGATTGTAGTTATCGCCATCACTACTCACTGCTATGTACACATTTTGTATAAAATAACGCATCAAAAGTGCCATCTATGTGCCTATTTGAATAAAGATATATTTGACTTTGACTTTGACTTTGGTCGATTATACGATTCTTAGGTTAATTTTGGACTAAACAATGCATACGTTTAAACAACGTTATGTCAAAACACATTTATTACAGCGACGTTACTATATAGTTGAAGTATTTCTTAATGACAAGGTAGTTTGTAAGCATCCGGCTCCGCTTTTATCTCACAGGATATAAAAATGAATTTTAAAATGTTAATGGATGATGTTGGAAAAGAGCAACTGCTTAGTTTCTTGCTGGCTTCTTGTGGGTAGAATCTGCCTTCCGAACCGGCGGTAGAGTCATTACAAACAGATTGACCTTTCAAACGTTTTTATAAACTAGGCCTACTTTTGGACTACACTACACTATGGAAGAAGGGAATTTATGAGCGATCCAAGCACTAGGCTTTTTTAAGGAATGTCCACAAAACGATTTTATGGTCCGATATAATCGCATAGCACCCGCGTTGCTCTTGGATTCAATGCGATGGAAATTAAAACGAAAACGAATCAAATAAAAAAAAACCTATACACTATGCACATAGAAATCAATGCCGCTTGTTGTGTGATCTGAACTTTCCTTAGTCCATTGCAGTTCAAGGCTGAAGAGCTAGAGCTATGCAAAAGGCTTTATATACGGTTTTTTTCAACGTACATAAGTTAATATGTCCAATGTTTTATGTATCGTTAAAAAAAAATTAAATTTATTTAGTTTAGTTATAATTTCTCATTCCCTTTCATTTGATACCTATATTGAATTAGTTAGTTAGCCATTTTTTGGTGGAGACAACCTTGGGCCGATTTTCATCAAACATATTACGTTTTTAAACAAAAAACAATGAAAATCGGTACAACCGTTCGGGAAATACGATTTTACAGCCAGACAAACACACGCACAGACACAACCAACTTATAATACCCGACGTTTTTGCGTGGGCGGTTATTAAATAGGGTGTAAATAAAAGTAAGGTTGTTTGCAAAGGCAAACACTTTGTTATCACAGCGATAAGATGATAAAGCTCGACGTAGGCGTCTATTGTTTTACGTTTGTAAACAATGTAACCTCTAGGGAAGAGATCGCGAACCATTTGCCTACGTGACGAAGACGGCACGCGACCGAACGTTCATCAGTATCATCACTAGCATTGCTCCACTGGTGGGAATAAAACTCATAATACTCATGTGAGTTATATGTGTCTAAAATTAAAGGCCCGATCTCTGACGTCATCCGGACGTGGAGCCTCGACAAAGGGTGTTAGGACTAAGCCCTAGTTCCTAACCCGAGGTGTGAGCTCTCGCAAAATGCACCTTCAGATGTCGAAGTCGTCGAATCCTGGGGTTCCACTCATGGTCGTAAAAATTGTTCGTTAGCTTAACGTAGAAACGGAGACGGAAGAAACACCGATACACGTAATACTCCAATGCAGCAATGGAGTGGCAGAATCACGCGCAGCACACCTTGGCTCCTAAGCAAAACTCCACGAAGCACTCGGCGACCTGGGCGGCCTGCTAAACTTCTAGAGTGAGCTCGGCGGGCTGGAGTGATCCAGCGGGGAGCCGCCTCAGTGGCCATACATACAACGGACGGCTCCAGACCAACCAAGTGCGGAAAAGGCCCAGGAACAGAAGAAGAAGAAGAAGCTTAACATAACGATCTTATGTTAAGTGCAAAATAATAATGGGAAGTGGAGTGTATTCAGGGTAGAATAAAAGTGAAACTAAAAGTTGATTCACTTTTGTTTAGTGCTCACGCTCCAACGATCTGGCAAATGAGCAATCACCGCATAACCTAGCCTCGTACATTTCTAAACAAAACAAAGATATTTTGTAGGTGACGTAAGCAAAGGCCAGCAGAGCATTTTTTTTTTCGGATTGTGTGAAGCTGTTTAACCCTAATGATTTTATTAACGTAACGCAGGCTCATTGGCGAGCCTCGGAATGGGACTCTGCCAGGAAGAGTTTCAACCCTAGGGCTCGAAGAAGCGAGGGGATCCTCGGCCTGAGGCCAGCAGAGCATTGGTATTGGTACAGACTATGTGTATAGCTTCTGAGTACCAAACAGAGGAACCAAATTTACCACTCTATTTTAATTGACTGCACAAAATTTGATGTTTTTGAGAACAGAGATATACAGAGGTTGATCTATTTCAATGCATAAATTTGAAAAGGCTTTTAAAGACAGTCACATTTGCAATGTCAAGGCTGCTGGTTGAAGTACCACGGCTGCCACGGCATATAGTCAAGAGAGCAGATTTTATGGAGACAAACGTTATTGTAACTTATTGCATCTGTTGCAACTTAGAGGACTGTTATAAGCTATTGGTAGTATCATATTTTTCCAAGGAAGGAAGAGTAGAAGAATCAAGCTAGAGAACCAAAAATATTCAGATCTTTTAAAAGTTTTGCCTCTATTTATTTTATTATAGGCATTTTTTTCCTTTCTTTATGTACTCACACGGGCCAAAATAACCTTGCCATTTTCTTCCAGATCAGCATAGAACCTTAGCATTACGTTGCGTTGACTCACGTGTTTTGCGATTTCTCATTTCCCCTTTTTTGTTCTTTCTCTTTCAATGCTCTATTCTCGGAAGCAAAGACAACCCAAATAGCAGGTCAATCTAATAGTATTTTGCTATGGTATTATATGTATTGCTTCTATGTTTTACCTACACTTGACAAACTAGTTTATAGTGCGTATTGAAGAATTGCCTTATTGTAAAAAACATCTTGAATATATATTCCGTGGTAGGTATAATTAACTTGATCTGTTTATGATTCTGTGGACTTGCTATTTGCGGATAATTACCTACTCTCAATGAGGTCGTAGGATGATGTAAATTATTGTTATTTTTAAAGAGCGCATTGCGTATTTGGGTCATGCATAAAACACGGTAGTTACAGGCAAAACTACACTGCATAGTTTCACTGTGCTCAGTATCGAAATGAACCTAAATATATATATATCTATTTTTCATAAGTCACAGTTTTTTTTGTTGCAGAAAAGTTTTAGCAGCACGAATAGCGAGGTATTTAAGGAGCTCTAGTTTACAACTATTATTGTTAGTTGCTTTCATACAAAAAATATTTTGCTTACATAAAAAAATCATAATTTAGAACGCACGACAGTTGTATAGAGATGGCAGGTCTTCATCGTTAAACATCTGTAAATATTGTTCCTATGTAGGCAGGACGGTTGCGATATCCCACTTCTGATGTCGGACCGTCTTATCGCCGAAATAAGGGTGGCAAGATAGGCATTTCGAGTTCCATGTTTAACTCTTATTATTTCCTTATTAAGGCTCTGATTTTTTTACTCGTAACCGCTGTTTAAGAGGATAACATATTGAGAGGATAGAAGTCAGACTTTAATAACAAAATAAATTGTAATAAACGTATAATTTATATTTTTTAACTGGATATAAAGATTGATAATTCACAGGGTTATCTCCTAGAAACATGTTATCAACGTGTCCTTTGATAGGGTTTATAAAGTTCCTACTGCAAGCAAGTAATGAAATCTTTAATATATCGACGAAAATAACTGTCAATCGCATCGTCACGCATCGCACGTCAGTGGTAACCATAGTGACCGTGTTTGTTGCAATACAAACATAACCTCGGCTTCTCTCCTTGATGCGTTGTAGAGGTTAGCCTCAAGGATGCAATTATAATCTATATTTATTCTTCTTCTTGCCTTTATCCCTTCTTTAGTTACCACCCTACAAACAAAGACTTGCCGCCAAGCGAATTAGCGTTCTGGTATGAGGCCATGTAGAAACCGATTATGGGTATGGGCAGTAACGTGCGTGCGAGCGTATAAAAACCTTATGGTAGGCTTTTTATAGCTCGTATATGTGTTAAATCAAAGTCGGTAGGACCTATTAAAGAATATGTATATTACCTATTAATACAATAGATTAAGCAAAGTCTGGGGAGGTCTATACGGTTCGGGATAATGGCGGAAATGACCAGCATTCCCTCATGCCCCAAAAGGCTCGCTTTTGTATGTTACGATTTTTTTTTCACCACTACAAGTTAGCCCTTGACTGCAATCTCTTGAGTAACATTTACTGCAATCAATTGTAGTAATCTTTAATGAACTTTGTCTAAATTTTTAAATAATTGTACCCTCTTTAACCCTTGCTCTATGTTTTGTATGTTTATATCTCTGTAACTTTTTTTTTTATTTGGTGTACAATAAAAGTGTATTCATTCATTCTTAATTATTATAATTTGCATTGTAGACCTTGAACGTTCAACCCTCACCAAATACTTGCCATATTTGTGCGTCAAATTGATTTGATCTCAGATGCCAAGAGATTGGGGCAGCGCTGCCAGCATTTGGCCATATCGGTAGAAAGTCGTGACGCCACGTCTTATGGCCAGGTTATGCAACCGCTTGGAATAGAGAAATGGTACTTGCTTAGCTTATTTATAACATTTAATCAAAATCACGTGTAAGGGCCTATGCATAAGGCGTATTTAGTGTTAGTAGAGCTTTTTGTGGCAGAGCTAGTCCGGGGAATTGTTAAGTTACTTAGGTACAGTGGCGTGCACTTCATACATGCACAAAAGCACTGCCTACCCTAAAATTCATATATAACTCGTATAGGAGGACGATTTTTACCATTTGGTAAATAACTCAGTGCACGCCACTGTTTCGTAAGTACCTTCCCCTGACTAGCTCTGCCTGGCGCAGAAATAAGCGGCGTAAATCATCAAGCTATTATGAAGCATAGCTTTTTGTGCCCGAGCTCGTTCACGCAAGCACTGCTGCCATGCTGTTTTTGCCGCCAAGCAGCATTCATGTATTTCGCAAGGCAAGGCCGTCACTGTCCAGTGTAGTTGAGGCACATGAGCCTTACACATACGCCTCAGATTGATGGACACAGGGCAATTTGTGGTACGTTTACCTTGTACTACTTGTTTTACTTGTTGTATATAGGATAATGCTTTCCCACCTACCATCAGTGGGCCAATCTGCTTCTCATACCTATGGTATAAAACCATACCACCGTACCATAGATATAAAAAGAAAACATATTAAAAATAAATAAATCGTCGTAATCGTCGGATCGTCGATCGTCGACGTCGGGCTTAGGGAAAGGTTGATAGGATTAGATAAAGTCAACAGTAATAAAATTGTGATGTGTTTAAAGATACTTTTAAATAAAATCATAATCCATAAGAGACTTATCCTTTACGACTGTCATATTTGTTTACAAAATTGACTTTCGACGGTGCACGGTCAGCTCGTTGCAGAACGTGTTGGTGCCCAGTAAAGTGTTGCTCTTTTTATAGGCGATAAAAATAGTGACTTAATATGATTTCGATGCATTATATACTAAGCCCTGTAGTCTTATCATAATTTGTCAATTCTGGTGACACTGTAAGACCCAAAATGCATTTGTGTAGATATAAAATCTAGCCAAAAACATTCTGTAAAAAACTAGCCAAGTCTCGATGGAGCTGCTTGTTTATCTCTAAAAAGTAATGAAATCTAGATAAAGTCGTGGCAAGTCTTAAGGTTCCTTGGGTAGGGTAAGGTGCTTGGCCGTCGAACATTCTTAATACGTTAGTGGGTACAAGTCAATTTTGTTTACACGTAATGTTATATCTGTTGTTATAGTAATAGTATTGGTAATTGGACGCTAGTGTTTTATTTTAGACTGTTGTTGATTGTGCAATTGGTTTTTGCAAAGGGTTTCTATTAAGTTAACTTCAAATTGAAACATCTAGATTGTATTTTAGCAGATAAGATAGCATGTTGTAGATATAAAAACATCTAATGTCTAATGTAGTGACAACCTTTCTGTAGATGAAGATGGTAATACTAAATTCAATCTTCCATCTGTAGATTTGGATTAGATTGATTGTTCACATTGGAAGAACGGCAATTTGGCAACAATTTAGTAAATATTTCCGTTGTTTATCAGATACATGTATCAGTGAAATCCCAGATAAGATAGAGGGTATACAGAGTAGATTTATTGGACGGGCCAGTATCATCTGGCATTTTTGGAAATACCTACATTGTACAAAACAAAAATTTTCCCCCCATCTTTTAATCTACGCAACGGATGGTAATGTAGTTTTAAGAAATAGATAGAGTGATTGAAGAGGATAGTTTATATATAGTTTTGTAGAATTTTATAATTTTCATAGTGTTTTTACCTGGTGTCGCAGGTTCGAATTTTTATATGCATTTTTAATTTATAAAATAGAATATAATTGTAGAAAAAAGAATAGCGTTTTAAACATTTGTAATGTAATGTGATGTCGCAACAAACATAGGTCGATTAACGACAAAGATGAAATGTATTATTATCAATCACTCCGTTGTCCCACATAACATTAGTATTGCACGCATGCGAAGCCGGGGGAGAAGTATTATATAATATTAGTTCTTTTGGTTTTTGTAACGTTTTTTTTACTCTTTTTAGTATTTGGGGCGTTTGTATCTTTCCGTGGCATGACGGCGTCACTTTTAAATAAGCGTTGCATTTCCAATCCGCATTAGGCATACTGCATACAGCTGATTAATTGACCCTTTGATCACATGAATGCCAAAAGTTTACAATATTAGAATAGTTTTTTTTTTAAATCTTTATCAATTGGAGGCAATATCAAATTTATAATTTTTTTATAATGCACATAAACATTTCGAACTGACGGAATTCGAACATGCGACTCTCAGATTTCCTCTCTCTTCTCTCTCCCAGATTCAGCCCTGAGTTCTGTCGCTGTTTTCGTCTTTTGCTTTGGCTATAAATTTTAATTGTAGTCAATAACCGTATTTTTTGGCATTTAAGCTGCAACGTGTACTGGCCATTCTAAAAAAATCACCATTGTCAACGACTTTATTCACATTTCATACGAGTAAAGTCGTAAACAACGGCTGCAAACTTTTACGATTTGCAAATTTATATTACATTGGATTACCACTTATGTTTTACCACGATTTTGTGAGCTACTTATCTGGAATCCATAAGAGATGACCGATTAGGAATCGACATTGTTTTGTCTGGGTGCCTAGCGTGAGATATTCAACATACTCGTAAATGAAACCCCATATTCATATCTTACAGCGTTTAATCCATCTGAACTTATAGCACTGAATATATTCCAGTCACTTTGAATTCCTACTCCGACTACTAATAACAGATTATGCATAATTTTGAACAGTTTGACCTAAGATAACTTTTTTTTTTCACCAGACGTACACACTTACACAACTCGTACTATTGGATAGAAGCAAGAGTAACTTGGCGAAATTCCACGATATATAATGAAAATTAAGCTTAATTTGCCTTTCGCGGAGTATCTTCCTATATTAAATTAAGCTTAATTGTCGTTCTCGTACGTTCACTTATTAGATCACTTGAAAGTAAACTAGCCAGTGACAATACATACTGGGTAACAGAATTGTCTTTCGATACCCTGTAAATTGTAGTTCTTCAAAATAAATAACTAGCCCCAAAGTCAGCCTAGCTTTTGTTATGTGTACTAAGATGATTGTTGTTTTTTTTTATGAATGCATAAATTCTTAAATTATACACATAATCACCCAGACACCCATCCTAATAGGATAGCCCGCTATCATCTTAGACAGCATCATAACTAACCACCAGCACGCCTAGCATGGGCCAGAAACAATTATCTCCCCGGGGAAATGATGAAAATTTATCTTCACTCACAGCTTTATCAACTCTCAGAGCATTGGCGATCAAGTCGAAATAGAATCAAAATAATATATGTGTTATAATAACGGGGGTAAACTTCTTCTATTCCATGTTCCCGTGCTTTAGTAGGTGGACACGTTAATTATATCTCCTGTCAGGGGACATAATCGGGGGTTATATTCTTTGTCTCCTGCCTGTGCTAGTCCTGCAGCACGGCTAGTATGGGCAGGGAGACAATTATATCCTCGGGGAAAGGATATAAATTCATCTTCTCCCAAAGCTTTATCAACTCTCAGATCACTGGCGCACTATTGGAAATAATATCCAAAAAATATATGTGTATTAATAAAAGGGGGTAGACTTCTCCTATTACATGTTCCAGTGATTTAGCAGGTGGGCACGTTAATTATTTCCCTTGTCCTGTGTCATGTCGTTGTGTATAATCGTGGGATATAATTTTTATCTCCGGCCCGTGATAGCCCTGCAGGTGAGATTGCAGACAAGGACTAACTTTCTTTTTAGCAAAAAAAAAAAAAACCTAAATCTCTATGCTAAATTTAATCTATATCCATTTAACCGTTATGACATGATTAGTTAACAAACATCCATCCAAACATTCGCATTTATAATATTAGTATTGAAGTGTACATAGACGTACAAAAATCGTCCAGTTACAGTATTATTATAAGTATAAATTTACATCAGTGTTACTTGACACCGAGGCCAGAATCTCGAAATCGCTATAATAAAATTGTCGGAATCTGACGAATAAAAAACGAAACGAGGAAAATGTCATATATTTTATCAGGTATTTATTATTAACTAAATATAGACTAGCATACAATATTTAAAAAAATGTTCTAAACTTTTTGGAGCTTGTCCAACGCAGTAACAATTCTTTTATCTAATTAACCGCTCAGGGCCAGCGTAGAGGACTACGCTGGCCCTGTACTACTACCCTTCTTTCTCATTGTGGGAGGAGACCCGTGATCTGTAGTGGTCCGGTAATGGGTTGCTGTGATGATGATGATGACGATACAATAAATATACAAGTGACGTTTGGCAGCAGTGGTCGCAAGATTTACGCCTGCCCGCCACCCGACACACAACGCGCAGGGCGTTCGAACTCTAACATTTGTTGACTTTTAAAGACATGTAAGACAAATATTATTATATTATTTATTATCATTGTTTTTTTAGTTCTTAATTTTATATAGTTATGTTTTATTTCGTGAAACTTCTTTATCGGCGTTGAAAAAAATTATCGTCACTTTTTTTTTTAATAATTGTTGGTACTTGTTGAATTCTTTTTGTAGCCCCGGGAGACGAATTGGGCAACTGTAACGTCTTCACGGGATGTGTTTTTGCTAAATAAATAAATAAAGTGGGAAAAAATACTATATGAGTAGGTATACGTGTGTGCTGCATTCATTATTGTTCGATAAAAGAAAAAAAAATTTTTTTAACAACCGTGATAAGTGCGGAAATGATTTATTGCGTTATTTTGTTAATTAAACCGGCATAGATAAGATATCACTTTGCTAATTTGCTTCGCATTTAGTGTATTTCATGCCTTTATTAAGTACTAGGGACACTTTCCGGCTTTGCACGGGTGGAATATATAGATGAAATAATAAATAAATAAATACTACGACAATTGACACATCACCGGCTAGCTTGTGATATGGGTTCTTAGATTACTGATGAATATTTTTATGAATAATATACTTAGATACTTATAATATACATATTACATCTAGACACCTAGACACTGAAAAACATTCATGCTCATCACACAAACATATTCCAGTTGTGGGAATCGTACCCACGGCCTCAGAAAGCAGGGTCGCTGCCTGCTGCGCCAATCGGCCATCAAATGAACAGTAAGAGTGGGGCAGAATTAATCACTCTTAACGACTTGTGGATAAAGCCCTCAGGCCGCGATTGTCAGAGAGTCGCAAGTTCAAATCCTGTCGGTTCGGGAAGTCTTTATTTTATGCATTTTAAATTTATAAAATTGATAATTCCTTCAAGTGTTAGATATAAAAGCACTAATAGAAATTATAAAAAAAAATATATATTTTTTTTATTAAAATATAAGATGTTTGTTGTGTCTTGGCTTTTCTCTAGTGAAAAATGCATGTATACTGCAAATAAAGATACCTCTTTAATAACTCTTAACTATTGCTTAAAATTGCATCAAAATCAATTGCGTAGTTTAAAAGATCTGTGAATACAAAAAACATCAGCGAATTAAATTTTATACTATGTTAAGATAAAAGAAAGGGTATTCAATAATTCCCTTGGATAATGACGTTGTGAGCTTGAATATGTCTGTTAATTTTTCTTGGGCTGGGCTGAATTTTATGCGGTTTATGGATTTCCAAAGTATTGCATTGTCTTCGAGGCCATAACTTGTTGTTGATTTTAAGTAGATCACAATCTACGTTCTCTGTAAGGTAGTTAGTTGTCGCGTTACTGAGCAATGACATCGGAATTATTCCATTCCATTAATGTTCTATTGCTTAGCACATCCTTCTTAACTTATAAGAGACAGGTTTCTAGAATATAGACCCACCTTGCTGCTCCAACAAGGGTTGATTGGTCTCCAAAGATCGTTATCATAAATTAGTGTTAATAAATTACATAAAAATAACAAATAAATAAATAGATCCTTCAATGTGTGCAACGCATAAGAGAGCGGGTTTTAGAGCATAGACCCACCTTGCTGCTCCAACAAGGGTTGATGGGCCTCTAAAGACCATTATCATAAATTAGTGTCAATAAATAAATAGATCTTCCGATGTGTGCAATGCATAAGAGACCTGGTTTTATTTTATTTATTTATTTGTACACCACCAATAGAAAAAAAAAACAATGGACACAACGAAAATAAACTTATAAAGTAGGATACAAAGGGCGGCCTTATGGCTTAGTAGCGATCTCTTCCAGGCAACCTTAGGATTAGGAAAACCAAGGGAAACCGATTTGTGATTTTAGTGCATAGACCCACCTTGCTGCTCTGACAAAGGTTGATGTGCCTCTAACGACCATTATAAAATTGTGTAAATTAATTACATAAAAATAACAAATAAATAAATAGATCTTCCGATGTGTTAAATGCATAAACGGTTAAAATTATTCTAAGCCTATGTCTTACGAAACTTTACCTCGTTCCAAAAAATTCCGCGACAGCATGTGACTTATCTTTTTATGTTGACTCATATACCAACGCAGTTGCGCGAGACTTCTAGTCCATATTTCCATCCTAATATTATAAATACGAAAGTGGTTTGTTTGTTTGTCCTTACTTTACGACTTAACTCAGCAACCAAACAACTTAATTTTTGGCATAGAGTTAGTTTATAGGACGGAGGTAGCACAGGCACCTTTTTATCCCAGGGAAACAAAACCGTTTCCACGTGATTTGTAAAGAGCCGTAATAAACGCAGAGGAAGAAAGCGGGCAACAGCTAGTATAATATAAGTTTAGGTAATAAAGAATGCATGTGAGCCCAACCCCAGGTTGCTTGGGCTCAGTGGCGTGCATATAGATTTTGACCGGATTATGCTTATGCATAAAGCAAGAAGACGGGATAAAATAGGAAAAATTCCTCAAGTGTATGAGCTATATCTAAAAAAATGGGTAGGCAATCCTTTTCCGCATGTAGGTATGTAGTGCACGCCACTGGTTGGGCTAATTCTCATGCAAATGACGCAATTGGAAAACTCATATTCGTAAAGTTATGAGTAGTAAATAATGTTTAATTTAAAGTTTCCTGTTTCCTATTGTATTGACTTTCAAATAAAAGTGGCATATCGTCGGAATACTTCACTTCGTCGCTATGCCATGATATACAATGAAAAAGAAGCTTAATAAGTTAAACTCCGCGAAAAGCATGAGAATCTTTACTGTAAAATTAATAATATCTTTTTATAATTGTTATCAATCAATCAAAGATTTTTTTATTTTTATTACTATCACATCGCGTCACATATTATTACTATTCTGACTAGATCGGCGTGCAAAAAATTGGCGTTAATCATTTTAACAATTTTCAAAATTGAATAACAATATGCGAAGTGTCATTTAAATTAATTACAAGTAAAAAAAAAAAAATCCCCAAATCAAAATCACAGATTAAATTAAAAGAAATACTCAGAAGATACATGCTGAGTTGCTGAGTTTCTTGCCGGCTTCTTCTCGGTAGAATATGCCTTCCGAACTGTAGGTAGAGTCACTGCATACTTGAAGTTTCAAAACTGCTTATATTACTTGAAATAAATTAATTTAAATAAATGATTTTTTTTGACAATCAATTAATTAATGTTTATAATTATTACAATTTTCTATTTAAATAGTAATTAATATGATAATAAAGCCTGACCAAAAGTTTGTCAAATAAAACTGATTCGAAACGTGCAACAGGTAAAATTTATACTCCACACCAAACAGATATACGGCAATGTAGACACTGCGCCGTTAAGTCAATAAGAACTTAAAATTGTTGATTGTGAAGTAAATATCTCCTGAGGATGCTCCGGTATCGGAGCGAAACGTGCATAGATAGTATTGCTCTGTGTATAGACGCTAGTTATCCACTTGCCATCAGGTGGGCCGTCTACTTGGTCCATTAATTATTACTTTTAAAAAAATATGCATGCTGGTAATTTAATTCGATAACTTTTATTGAAGAAGTCAAATTCTGAACCACTAGGCTATCACCGCTTTTTTACATGACTTATTAGTAATCTCTTCATTCCCGAAGCCGTACTACAAGTCACTGCAGTCTAATATCAAATAGTTTTTGCTTCGGTAATACGGTAATACCTACTTATCAGTTAGATTCGTTTAAATAAACCGGACCGGTCGGTTAACAGTCGAAAATTCTTGTTTCATAATCGACGACTTAATATTTCCGATCAGCTGCTCGTATACAGAAGTCATCGTACTAAATATAAAAGAACAAAGGAGCTGCCATTCAAACTGTATAAATACATGCTTAATGGCAGTTTTTTTAGGGATCCGTATCAAAATGGTGATCAGGAAGTTTTAACGACCTACCTGGATGGCGTAGTGGCGAGGGCTGTAGTAGTAGAAGGCCCAGGGTTCGTTCTTCGGCATAAGCTATTTAGGTATATATACTAATGGTAACAGAATTACTAAATAATATTGAAGGATGCATAAGTATCCCTACTAATATTATAAATGTCAATGTAAGTTTGTTTGTTACGCTTTCACGCAAGAACTACTTAACCGATCCTCATGAAACTTTGTACACATATTCTTGGAAGTGTTAGAAGTAATATAGGATACTTTTTATCCCGACATTAAGCTCGGTTCCTTTGGGAGAGTGGATGAGAGTGTTTGACGATTTTACACCATAACTCCGACAAATTATGAATGAATGAATGAATGAATGAATACACTTTTATTGTACACCAAAGAAACAAAAAGTAGTTACAAAGATATAAATACAAATCAAGAGAGTACAATTTGGTGGCCTTATCGCTACATAGCGATTTCTTCCAGGCAACCAATGGCGTAAAAGGAAAAAACATAGAAAAGAGGTAGGTGGTGCAATAAATAAGATTTAAAAATTATACAAATATATAAATATAAATAAAATATATATATATATATAAATATAACTATAATATATATATAAATATATTACATATAAATATAACTATAATATATATATAAATATATTACATATAAATACAAATAAAATATATAACATAAATATCTATATAAATACTAGCTGAAAAAAAAACTATAACCTAAGCTAAGCTATAAATTATAACCGATTTAAATAGTTATTTTTGTACTATAGAGGTCATATGTGTTTAATTTTGCCCAAACTTTGTGTAGATCTGAATGTGGTTGGAGATAGAGGACAGAACTCCTCAGACGACTGCAGCAAACCCCTCATTTAAGGCTTAGCGTACTGAATACTTTAAATTTTTTTTAAAACTACATCTAAATTAAATGCCACATCAAAAAAAAATCAAACGCAGACGAAGTCGCGGGCAACAGCTGGTATTTCATAAAGGATCATTGTGTAAAAATATTAAATCAAAAAAAAATATATTTATTTTTCCATACAAACGAATTCAAAACATTCCAAATGTTACGCTCTATTGAAGATAAAATACCGACACGCACATAGTACCTACGCTACGCGACGCGTACCAAATGAAATGACAGGGATTCACGTGATTTTAATTTTGCATTTGACAGTGGTTTACTCAAACACAATTTTCATATTCACAGATAAGTCTTAGAGACAATACATAATGTACCTCTTAGGCCTGTGAAGTATTCTTTCGGTTTTCATTTACACGTTGTATAATTTCAGTTATTTTTTTTGGTTAGTTCGGCCGAGGTTTGTTGCCACTCCATCGACAAAGACGGGCCGCTATACAATTTATTATTAGCCGGTAGCGTATACTTTTAATAAAAAAGTCATGGCGATATAGTAACTACCACCTTGGACTGCATCATAACTTACCACCTTAAATTTCAGCCAAGGGCTAGATTATATTGAAACAAAATAATATTAAAAATTTTAAATACTCGATGACAACAAAGTTTTGTAGAGTCACTTGAATAATTTGTGTTTGGTGATATTTCTGTAATACAATTAACTACGTTAAAATCGGTCCATCCATTTGAGCGTTTTGATGTCGCAGATAAAGCGATCTTTCTTATAATAATAATAATAATAATAAAGTTTTTTATTAGAGGCATATAAACCCATATATCTTTAGCTTTTATATACAAAGAAATCTGTAATTAAATGGATACATTAAAACTGACATATAACGGAAATAGTTAATAATCTTATTTCAGATATCATAGGTTCTTATTTTATTTTCTGTTCCAGTCTCGATGAACAGACAGCCAATAGTCTGAAATAGGACTCGGCATAGCCTCACAGACGACCCTAAGTATTCCATTAGAGTTCCTAATCCTTTCCCAAAAGGATGCTACACGAGCTCTAACAATACAATAAAAGTCAGGCACTCCCGATTCGGCGAACATTGTCGAAGCGCTGCATACCGCGGTAGGCCCATGAGTATTCGGAAAGCATCGTAGTATTGCACTCTTATGGCAGAAAATGACTTTTTGAAATTGTCCAGTGCTGGCACGTGTAGAAGCACTGACAGTAGGCGTTAAATAAAGTTATTTTGACTTCCTTGCTACATTTACCAAATCACTTATAACAATCTTTTAGTTAGGGGATTAATTCAACTTATGGTGCGACGCGTCGTGTGTGCAGAACATCTATTTTAGCGCCTAGTAGTTTTACGGATTATGTATTTACTCAAACGTATTGACTATTTATACCGATGTAATTAGTACTGATGAGTTGTGAGAATTTATATCTCACTACTAATCAGTTACTAATGATGTCCACTAGAATATGTACACAAATATTGAATTATGGAAAAAAACAGATGTAGGTAAATAGAGTTCGAAGATGTTGAAATGTGATGTTGGAAAAAAAAATGTTTGTCTCACCTGGCACTGTTTTCTTTATGAAATCAGCAACTTTACAAGAAAAACTTAATTTGGCTATTCCTATAATTAATGAAACATTATTTATTATACATTAATCAATTAGCGGTCACCAAATTGTACACTATTTTGCTCTATTGTTTTTATATTTTTGTAATTTTATTCCCGGTGGTGTACAATTAAAGCGTATTCATTCATTCATGAATTCATACATTTGTTCATTCATTTAAATAACTATGAACGTACGTTTGTAATACGTTTGCTTCCAAGGTACGGAACCACCGATGAACTAATTAGACTCGCGCTTTGCCCGTTTTGATATCAACTATTGGATAAGCGCGTCTCTACTAGGCATATGGCGACAGTCCGGAGCTCAAACTCGTTCAGTCAAAACCTGTGTTTGGTTATTGTTGTTTATTTTAATCGAAAAGTAACGCGTACACAACTTTGTATAACAAAAAAGTACTTAAGCCCTTTTTGTTTCTCACATTCTAGCTAGTTATAAAGTTTAACGAACAGTAATAAACGAATCCTTATTAATGCCTTGTTTGTTTTGATCGTAAAACACTTAATTTATTGAACACAACCAAAATTAAAAAGTGACGTGTGCGAAGAATTTTTTTATAGTTATTAAAATAACTATAAAAACATTATAAATGAGGTTCTTCAAGTGTCGACAAGTCGATCAACAAATTATACAATTAAAAAAAGGGTCCTTAATAGTGACAATTATTAAATAGATACGGAAACTTTAGATGGCAATAAAAATATTTCTTTATAGTTTTAACTGCGCGTCTTATGTTTTATCACACGTGTGTACATAAACGGATACAGTAGTTGACGGCTGCCGTTTAACGATAACAAACGTACTTGTTAGGAAACTAAATTCGCGATTTCATTACTTTGATAACAGCAGTGCTAAATTGTATTTACTCCGCGCTGTGATATTCTGATTTCGAAATTTGAATTTAAAATAATATTTTAGAGATTTTTTTTAATTTTATTGCGTTCGGGAAATGTTTAGTGTATGGAGTGGTGAATGATCGATTTACAACTGAAATGAACAAAGAAATAAGGAGCGTTCTGTGCGTTTTCAATTCCAAGGTGTTCTGGACATAAATTACTGTGAATGTTAGTAAAATATAGTGTACTATTTAAAGGATCGAAATACATTGTGCTCGGAGAATTTTGGCTAGATTCTTTTGTTGGCAACTACACCAGTTTTCTGACTCTACAATTGGATGACACCGCGATACAATGTGTACGTTCTTGTGTGAGTATACCTACATTGTGAAATTCTTGTTTTATTGTACGAAATAAAACGATAAAGCCTTATTGTTTAGTGTTTATTTAAGGAATCTGAATTAACTATCCATATAATTTTTCTTCATATAAAAAAATGAGGTAATTTAAAGACAATAATTCGTTAGTATGGTCAATAAACAATTAAAATATTTCTAAAGCAAAGCAATGCAACTTAAAGTTACAATGTCCAATCAATCAAGATCTGTCAGTAATTCATCATTTAACGGATGAACTTATGATTAGTTTGTCTCCTATAGCTTCGATCAATAATGTATTAGAAATGCAGTCTTCAATTTGATGAAAAAAAGGATCCGATTTGGTTTGCTACTAATGTTTATCTGTTGAACATGACTAATAATATTACAAGCTGTTGCCCGCGACTTCGTCTTTGTTTTTGTTTCTCGAAAGACATGTGGCATTCAATTTAGGTGTAATTCTACTGTAATTTTTAAGTTGTGTATTCTTATATAAAACAGATTTGGTGTAGTTTAAAAAAAACAATTAAAAATTGAACAGACATTATAACCTCTAAAGTACAAAAGTAATTATTTAAATCGGTTATTATTTGACGGCGTTATGGTGTAAAATCGTCAAACACTTTCGTCCACTCTCCCAAAAGAACTGAGCTTAATTTCGGGATAAAAAGCATCCTATATTACTTCTAATACCTTCAGGAATATATGTACAAAGATTCGTGATGATCGGCTTAGTGGTTTTTGCGTGAAACCGTAACAAACAAACTTACATTCACATTTATAATGTAAGTTTGTTTGTTACGTTTATTAGTAGGGATCAGGAGGGAAGTACGGATGTATTATTATTGATGGGACTCGTACGACGTTCCTTGCATGCCCTGTACATGCTCTGTTAACGGGACTCCTTGGGGTACTCGACTAACCATCAGATAAGCTATCTGCTTATTATTAGTCCATCAATAATTGCTATAAAATAGGGGGGAGGGGGGTTTAACAGGCAGCCTCCCAAATCAATGGCCCGTGCAAGTACAAAAGTCTGCCGACTTAAAGTAATAAAAAGACAGCTTTTAGGCACCTCTTGAATACTTCATGGCATTCATGAATAAATTGAATAAATCAACGATGACAATACGTTTTACTAATCAATTATTCCAACTACAATGTGTAGTGGGCGGCAATTCACCACCGAACGAGCAGCTAGTTTAAAATGTAAAGTTAATAGACCTAGCTAATAGCCAGTGGCGTGCATAGAGGGTATGCACAGGGTATGCAGATGATATAAAATTGAATAAAATCTCCGGTATGAGTTATAAATACTTGAAGGTAGGATTTTTTTTTACTCTTACAATACTCTTAAATTACTATCCTTAAGTTTTTTATAGATTGTACTGGAGATTTTCTTCATTTTATACTACATACCATGCACGCCACTGCTAATAGCTATACATAATTCTCTGCGTATTTATGTCCCAGTGCTGGGCATTATAGGCCTCCTTTCTTGCTGCTCAGTTGCGACTTGCGGGCACTTCATACATGCACGAAAGCACTGACTACCTTAATTTCTATGTAATTCCGCAAGTCTGCTATCATCAGTAATCGATGGAAAAGCGAGCAATGAAAAAAATTATATAAAAACGTTCAGTTGTTACTATATACAGCATCCTCCACGTATTTATGTCCCAGTGCTGGGTATACCTCCTCTCTTATAGGTAAATTAAATCGAAGCACTGACCCACTACGCTGCTTATTTGCGGGCACTTCATACATGCACGAGAGCACTGCCTACCTTAATTTTTATGTAATTCCTCAAGAACATCATCCTTAATTTTTATGTAATTCCTCAAGTCTACTATTTACTTTTCTACTCTATTTATATAGTGGACGATGGAAAAGTAATTAATGAAGAGAAAATTATAAAAATGTTCAGTTGTTACTATGAACGTCATCCTCCGCGTATTTATGTCCAGTGTTGGGCATTATAGGCCTCGTCTCTTATAGGTGAAATCAAAGCACAAAACGTTATATAGTCGTTTTCTATTGAACAATTCGGGGATAAAAAAACGTATCCACAGTAGGTAAGCCTGTATCGTAAGTGCCTATTTAAGTTTTGTTTACTTTTTGCTCGAGTACCTACCGTAAGTTTTTTTTACACTGAAGTATTTAAGAAAAAATGCGTGCGCTGTTGATCGGAAAAATAATGCAAAAATTATTCAACAACCATGTTATACGCTTTTGGATCCGCATTAGTAGGGAATAAATGTAATTATAAAAAAAAAATGGCGACTTTTAATATAATGTACATTATTGTGCTAGTCAAGGCAATTTGATAACAATAATAAATTTAATATTTAAAAAGTTAATGTTAGATGACGGTGATAACTGCATTCTTTAACTTAAAACTACGGAGGAACCTAGCTAAGCTTGCTGTGGCTCTTCTTAGACAACTGAGTAGAGCCCACAACAAACTTAGCTATGTTTTTTTAAGGGAATTAAAAAAACTGTTATTCGCCATTTTGTTACACACACAGGCTCGTCAAACTTATAACACCCCGGGTCGGGGGTTTAAAAGGGATGCGAATAAAAAACCCCTAGCTGATACGAAAACGCTCCCCGTAAAGAGCGCCGTCTATTTACTTATTAGGGACTAACCCACTACCAGTTGACCCAGCCTTGACACAGACGTTTGTAAACATCGCTTCATACGGTCAATGTAGAGTAGGATAGCAAAGCGTTAGAGATACGCTTATCTTAGGGCGCGTTCACATAGATTCTATGTGAACGGACGTTCTATTTATGTCATAGAACGTCCGTTTTACAGGTCCGTTTAAACGTAAATGTTACTAGCGTATGTAGTTGTATGAGCGAGTTCACACAGAATACAGTATTCCAGATCCAGTAAAAAATCCCTATCCGACAAATTAATCAGCAATCCGTTTTACAGGTCCGTTTAAACTTATATGTGAGCGTATCTAGTTGTATGAGCCAGTTCACACACATGACAGTATTCCGGATCCAGTAACAACAGAAATACTAATCCGTTTCATTGGATCAAACCGCGCGAGGCTTGGCAGTGGCACGGGGGCGCGCCAGGTACGGTGTACTGCACACAGCCGCAACATTTACAACGTCCATTCTCGTAGAAAGTAGACGATACACTGAAGAACGAAAGTCCAGTACCGTCGGTTCTGTAAAACACGGTCCTGTAAATGCTGAGCGAATATCCTCCAGTAGCGACGGATCAGTAATAACGGTCCTGTAAATCAGTTAACAATTATTCATTGTAAAGTCAACATCTCCTGAAGATGCTCGGAGATGATTTCGGAGCAAAACGTGCGTAGAGGGTATTGCCGAGGATCTGTTTGGTGTAGAGTGGATTGAAGAAATTATAAATTACACCATAATGATTCTCCTGCTGTTCGCGGAGTATAGCAAATGAAGCTTATTTTTATAACATCTGCTTCTATCCAATGCTGTGTGAATATTATCACCAGTGGCGGTACTACCATACAAGCCGAAAAGCCGGGCTTGCGTTACAAAAAAATATCTCTTTTAAATTTTTCTCGACTATTCCGAAATGAAATTAACAAAATAATTAAAACTTGATAGCAATGAGGATATAAATACAATGTTTTAACTTTTGCTTAATGATGTATATACTCTTTGTCTACTTTACTGCAAGCACTACGTTACTCTGGCAGGTAGTATCTGTGGTAGCAACCAGCCGAACGGCGCGGCGCCACGCCGAACTATCACTATCGCGCTCTTCGCGTGTCTTCGTACGCGATCGGAGGTCCCGCTTTGTCTCGCTCACACTCATTTGCTTATATTGGGCTTTAATTTTACTGCTCTCTCTCATAGAAATTTCAATGTATTTAGCAGAGACAATCTAGATTATTTAATATTTTAGTATGGAGATCAAATGCCAGATTGCGAGTTGAAGTTAGTGATGATGACCAGCGAGCGAATTGATACAACTTCACGCGTGTTATTGTTTGCGTTTCAACTAGTTGACACTTGACAGATTCATTATTATTGATTAGTAACTACTTAGTTAGGAGTTTATTATTGTTTTTTTGAGTTGAATAGTGCATTTTACTGGTTTGTTTTCTTAAAAATTATAGTAAATATTGTTAAATATGAGCTCAATTTGTGTGCAAATTGTTACTGTGGCGAAATCAAAAAATAATTGGCGAATAACAGGTAAATTTTTGCATATTTTTTTTCTAATGAAAATAATGGTTGGAACGCGGCTAGTTACGACATAAATTACCAGGCATCACAAGAATTAAAGAGAGCAGAACTCAAAGAAACACTTGGGATTACTATGATTACTTTTTAATTTTGGCAAACATTAGAAACTTTTTTATCATAATTCGCGTGCTGACCCTAACCGTAGTGTTTTTCAAAGATTTGTTTATATGGTTTGTCATTTAGCACAACAAGAATGGTGACTTAGAGATCATGACGAGTTAAATTTGTCCTTTAGGTAACTGGGCTTGCTCAAATTCAAAACCCTAGGAACGCCACTGATTACCATCAGTAGCGACGCGACGGTCAGTAACAATGGATCCTGTAAAATCGGATGTTCTATGTGAACGAGCCCTTAGTTGTATAACGTTAAACTATTCAGCTTTATCACCGTGTGGTGACTGAATACAGTTGTCGTCAACCCTCCTCTTTTCGCGGGTGTCGTACGAGGCGACTAAGGTAATATAACGGAGACCGGGCAGCAGCGTCTTCTGTGCTACTACTACCATCTATTGTGTTACAGTAAATTTATAAAGTGGGTAAATAATTAAACTTTTGATAACTACAAATTCGTATTTGCCAGATATTTTATTAAATACTAGCTTCGTCGCGACTTCGTCTGCGTTTGATTTTGTTTTTTGATTTGGCATTCAATTTAGTTGTAGTTCTAAAAAAATTTAAAGTATTCAGTATCGCTAAGCCTTAAATGAGGGATTTGCTGCTGTCCGCTGAGGAGTTCTGTCCTCTATCTCCAACCACATTCATCAGATCTACTGTCTACACAAAGTTTGGGCAAAATTAAACATTAACATCTAGTCATTCATAAAAATATTCATCAGTCATCCTAGTACCCGTGACACAAGCTACTTCGGGGCTAGATGGCGATGGGCGTTGTCGTAGTATGTTTATATTTCATTTATTTATTGATAGTTAAATTTTTCATTTATTTATTGTATAAACAGTTCTGTATGAGTCGCCGCCCACAAAAACAGAGTATGCGGGTGCGAAATGCTTTTTTAAATAAAAAGTATCGTATGTCCATCTCTGTGGCAAATATCTCAAAGATCGGTGCAGGTGTCGATATTTTCAAAGTCCTGGGATACGACCCCGATCAAAGTCAAATATGCATCAATAAAAAAACCCTTAAGTTCGGATTGGTGAACTTCACATACCTTTGAGGACATTATGGAGAACTTTCAGGCATGCAGGTTGCCTTACGATGTTTTCCTCCACCGTTGAAGCAAGTGATATTTTAATTGCTTAAAACGCACATAAATTACAAAAGTTAAGTGTTGTCGAAGTCCTACCCACTGGGCTATCACCGCTAATTAAACTATTCATTTAAACAAATTAAATAAGAATTCTTTTTTTTCTTTTCATTCAAATGCTAATCATCCTATTGTTTATATATAACGTTCCAACGCTGGACACAAACCTCGTCTCTAATGGGTAACACGGTTTTTGAGCATATACCCACTACGCTTCTCCAATGCGGAATGGTGGGATTTAACGACTATTACCACAGTTAAGGTTACTTAACAACCCGGATCGACTTTACGTGTTCAGCCGACGCCGCCAGCTTCTTAACGTAGCGCCGTGAACCTCGTTAATAGTGGCGTGCACTGGGTTTCTTACCAGGATTTTTTAATGAAATGGAAAAAATCCTTTTTCCATTCGAGTTATTTATCAATTTTAGGGTAAGAAGTGCTTTTGCGCATGTATGAAGTGCACGCCACTGCTCGTGAACCGTAGTAGACCAACGAGATAATCAATGCAAAATTTAATAAATAAATATAAATATACTACGACAATGCACACATCGCCATCTAGCCCCAAAGTAAGCGTAACTTGTGTTATAGGTATCTACTAGAGACTGTTGAATATTTTTATGAATAATATACATAAATACTTGTAATATACAGATAAACACCCAGACACTGAAAAACATTCATGTTCATCACACAAACATATTCCAGCTGTGGGAATCGAACCCACGGCCTTGGACTCAGAAAGCAGGGTTGCTGCCACTTGGCCGTCAATACTAATCGATTTAATAAAATATCTGACACTTATCAAGTTATCAATAATTTAATTATACCATTTACCCATTTTACCAACTACTGTAACACATGTATTTTGACATAGACATGTCGGGACATCACGCTCTCTAGGTAATAACATTTCACTGTTGGTTTCAAATGGTTTTGCTTTAAATATTTATACACAACTAGCTGTTGCCCGCGACTTCGTCTGCGTTTGATTTTGTTTTTAAAGTATTCAGTATCGCTAAGCCTTAAATGAGCATAGTTGTATATATATATATATATACATAACATGTGACTGTCAATTAATTATAGACAAATAATTTGCAATAAAATAAAATTGTGACTTTACTTAAAGATTTAAGCTGTCCTATCTCTTAAGTTGGACCAGACTGCTCACGGTGTGCCAATTTAATTTAAAATCGGTTCAGTAGTTTAGGAGTCCATCGCGGACAAACATCGTGACAGGAGATTTATATATATTAAGATAGAATTCGTTCACCACGTTAATTGTATAGTTTAACGTCTTGTATTTTAGTCGTTAAATAAGAAGTAATAGATACCAAAATGCTTTGCACGAAAACTGAACGAGATCAAGAAAGCATCTTGAGTACGTCGGCTCTACCTAGAGGTTAACCTTGATGGTTTATATTAATACATTGGTACGTACCTAATACCTTTAGGGCATGGTAATGATATGTACAGCTATTTACTCGGTCCAGCAACCATATTGTATGGCGAAGTAATTATCTTATATGTAGTTAAACGCAGAGGACCGGTGTAATGATGCTAAAAACCTATTATTGACAGCCGGTTGACGCAGTGGGCAGCGACCCTGCTTTCTGCGTCCAAGGTCGTGGGTTCGATTCCCACAACTGGAAGAATGTTTGTGTGATGAGCATGAAGGTTTTTCAGTGTTTGGGTGTTTATCTGCATAATTATAAGTATTTATGTGTATTATATTCATCACCTATTTTAGCACCCATAACACAAGACAAGCTTACTTTGGGGCAAGATGGCGATATGTGTATTGTCGTAGTATATTTATTAATTTATTCCGAGACTTCGTTTGCGTGGACTTAAGAATTGGGTCTAAAGCTTCGCTTGTTAACAATTTTTAACTCCACCACGAGAACTATTCGAGAGATCGGTATAGAAAGTACTTGTTCTTATCCATAGCATAGGTGACATGCATAACAAATTTCAAATCTGTCTGCCCGCGGCTTAGCACGGAAACAATTTTTAATTTTCCCTCGGGACCTACTTAAGGAATCGGGATAAAAGGTAGCCTATGTATTTTTCCATGTCAAAGGCTGCATGATTTCATCCAAATCCGTTTAGCCTTTTTTGCTTGATCGAGTAACGAACATCCACACTTTCACATTCATACCGCTTATAAGCTTGGTGCTTATTGCAAAGCAATTTATGACAAATCATGGCAAAAATACTTTTAAATGTCTTGTTAGTCCGACAATGTTGTACGCTAAAGTCGGTACCTATCTATGTACGTACACTGTACAGTTCCTCAATTCACTTAAACAAACGCTTCCGCGACACCTAGATGAGTTTTGACATGTTCTCGCACATGTAATTCACACTGACGATGTGAGCGGCAATTTGCATCACGTCATATAACGCTTGAGTGCCGAGTGTGAGATTATCTACCTACGTTAACTTATTGGGTAGCGTGAGAGTTAACTACGATTTATATAGAATCGAAGGAGAGCCATCTAGTTACAATACTGGGAAACAGGCTTGGCAGCGTAATGTAATTACGCTTCATAAAGCGGTGATAGTCCAATCGGTAGCACTTCTAGTTCACTTCCGGGGGCCAAGTCCGAATCCCGCACGCACCTCTAACTTTTCTAAGTCATGTGGGATTTAAGCAAGTCAAATATTATTAACTTCATCGGTGAAGGAAAACGTCGTGAGCAAACCTCCTCATGCCTCAGAGTTCTCCATAATGTTCTTTAAAATGTGTGGAGTCCACCAATCTGCACTGGGCTGGCGTGGTGGACTACTGCCTTAACCCCTTCGCATTGTGGGAGGAGTACAACCACATGCCGTTGGTCATTAAAACGCATAATTTGGTATAAATGCATCGCGTTGCCCGCTTCCTCACATAGATAATTTTAGAAGTTAGTCGGAGTGCGTCGACCTCTGCAATGTTGCGTAAACTCTCTCGCGGATGAGATAATAATATGCATCCTACGACAGCGACTGTGTCATTGGTTGGTTGGTGGTGGATTTTTCGATTCAGGGAGTGTCTTTAGCGAAATATAAGAAATCTTTGCTGAGAGGAAGGCAACGGCCCCCAAATAATTAAAATCTGCCTAAAAGGGTCTTTACAAAACTGGAACGTATACATGCATACATAGACTGTTAAACACATTCCATGCTGTAGTCGGGTTAGAACTTAGAATACAATTATTTTCAGGTCATAGGTTTTTCGTATTATGTAAACGCGAAATTTTCTTGCGTTTTTTTATCGCCTAAGAAGTTCTAAAAGAAACCTAAATAAAAAATGAACATGAAAAAAAGTAGCATCATGACCACCTTTTCTCACAATTCCCCTCCATCATTGGACAAAGAAATGTAATGTTTAGACCCGCAACACTGCTGCAAAGTAGGTAGATGGGACACTGGTTTATATTAAAATGAAATATCATACTGAGGCCAACATTCGTGCTGCGTAGAGGTACCTACCAACTAACAACTTCAAATATCACCCGTGTTGTTGACACGTGTTGGTGTGACACAACACCGGCCACTTGTTCACTCATGTATTCAACGTTTACTGTTTTATGCGCGTTCATCTTGATAGGATAATGTAATGTAACTGCTATTATAACTGGCGCATTGTTCTAGTGGTTAGTAAGTTAGACTGCAGATCACAGTACGGCACGAGACGGGTTCGATCCTCTGAGTCGGCCCAATAATTATGAATTATGATAATAACTAAATAAAATGTGACAATACACATACATACATACATACATCGCCATCTAAGCCCACAAGGGAGTCGAGCTTGTGTAATGGGAAAGCTGAAAAATATTTTTATGAATAAAATACACATCAATATTTATAATTTACAGAAAAACACCCAGACACTGAAAAACATTAATGTTCATCAGACAAACATTTTCCAGTTGTGAGAATCGAACCCACGGCCTTGGACTCAGATAGCATGGTCCCTGCCCACTGTGTCAACCGGCTGTCAAGTGAATTGTATTGGGTTTTTCTATCAAGAAACTCTTTCCACATCTCTATAATCTACCTTTTGACAGTGTCAGCTGCAGGTTGACATCTCAACAGTCACCACGGAATATATCTACTTAATCGTTTAAAAAAGTGGTATTTATTTTAACAATACAGCAATGGTTCAAACGTATATTATTATCATCGGCCGATATAAAACGTCCCATTGCTGGGCAAAGGCTGCCTTTCTCTCTCATAGAAGAGAGGGTTTTAGAGCATAGACTACGACGTTATTCTGATGCGGGGTTGGTGGGCTTCAACGATAATTATCACATGATTTTTCCGGGAACGACGTCGGCTAAACGTGCTCTTCCCAGGCAGGAGTATGGTGTAAACTTTAGGTTTGTAATAAGGGGGCGTCCATAAATTACGTGAGGTGTTTTTTTAAATTTCTGTCCCTCCCTCGTGAGATTTTATTCAACCCCCTCCCCCATCCCCCAATCTCACGTGAGAATTTTCAAAATGTAGATTTCTTACGTAAACGCGTCGGATTGTTATTGTAAAATGAAAACAAGCAAATGGTATGAAACAAATATGGTGGATGACACGACAGTCAGCAGATGTATGAATGAAATGTTTCTTTTTTAATCGAATTAACGAATGATCTTAATCGTATTACGATTGCATTTAAGATTCAATCTTAACCATGTACAATCTAGATTAAATGGACCGAAATAGTATAATTTATTTTTTGTTTAAATCAGAAAAAAAATTGCGTGATATTTGCCGAGACTCCCCCCCCCCCCCCCTCTCGAACTTAAGATTAGATAAGATTTGACTCGACCCCAATCCCGCCTTAAATTTGACTTTGATTTGACTCCCCTAAATTCTTTGAAATCGAAAAAATATTATCGGATTTCACTTCATGACGTTGCACGTTGTACCTTTCAACACGAATCGTTGGATTAATCTAATATATAGATAATGAGATAGTAGATTTCGGCGCACGTGTGCCTCGAATAGCATTCGTTGGTTTTCCTTAATTACATTTAGATTAACGAGATTCGCAAGCGGAGCGAATAGACCAACTAAACAATATAAAAACGAACTACGTTTAACCAATGTTGTCTTATAACTTAAATGCCCGGGCTTAAACCCTGGCAGGGACAATAATTATGGTTAAAGCCCACCAAACCGCATTGCAGCAGTGTGGTGATAGCAAGCTCTATATCACTCTCTCCTATGTGATTGGATATTAAAAGGCTGAGGATTATGATGATGATGATGATGATGACCTATATTATATAGATTCTAACAAAGCGAGTGTTGGAGAACGTTGGGATAGGATTTGGAATAATACTAGTTTTAACTTACATTATGAACTATAATCGGCCCGAATTTCCTCTAACAAATATTCGTTATAAATGGATCTTCTAAAATGCACTGCTTCTACTTTTATTCAACTCAGATACCGGTTACAATGCTGACAACAAAACGAACCAATAATAATATCTTACTAATAGCGGACCCTCGCGACTTCGTCCGCGTATGAGTCAATCGAGAAGCTATATTAGATCTGATGCTAACATCTTAACCATCGTGGCTAGCTACGTACCTACTATTATTTTACGTGGTATAATGAGTTAGTAAGTTGTCATTATTTTAGTTGATATATACATACATCCATTCATATATCCCTCCTCACAAACTTTCGCATTTATAACATTAGAAGGATGGTACGCATGCATTCGATCTTTGTCCCATATACCTTGCGACTTGCTGTTATTTGTGAAGAGTTATGTCCTTTATCTCCAAAAATATTTATCAGATTTTCATTAAAATTAGACAATACATGCTTCATAGTATACACTTTCAAAAAAAAAAAAAAGAATTATTGAAATCGGTTCAAATTTAACGGAGCTTTAAGTAAAATTGATAAAAAATTTCATCCCGTATCCCGGAGGAAACTTTTTGATTATCGGGATAAAAGGTATCCTTTATTTAAATCCGTTCAGTAGTTTTCACATGATGTCCGGACAGACAGACAGACAGACAGACAAAAATTCAATAAAAATCTGTTTTGGACTCAGTGTTGATTATAAAGCATCCCCCGGTCAAAATTTTCAAAATATATTAAATGTGCAGAAATCTTACAGTTACAGTTTTATTATAAGTATAGATTCTTTTTGGAAAAACATTAAATATTTAGATAAGAATTATTACAAATGATATAAAGCAAATTAGAACTATTTAAGCATTCTATATTAATGAATCTTGTAGTGACGTTACAACATGTTTGTGGCATATCGTAGGTATCAGCCAGGTGGGCAACCGCTTACACGAGCTTTTGACCGGGGTGTGCAAATTCAGATCGACCCACCAACCATTGCGTCTTATGACTTAGATCGTTTTGTATGCGCGAATGCCTTAGATTCAGCTTAACCTACAAAAAATAACTAATTACCTGTGTCTGTCTTTAAAATACACTTAAAGATATGTAATTGAGGTTTTAAAATTATACATTATGTATTTACTTACTCAATTCTGCCAGAGATATCTAGCACGGGCAACCTCTTATCGGTTTTCCGGTCGATAAAGTAGTCTTTGGTCGCAGATAAAAGATAAAGTCTGCTTCCATCTCTAGATTTTATCTTGACACAACAGTATAGAAAGAAATTAGTTGGTTTCCTTTATTCAGTATTCGATAGATTCGTCAGATTTGTGATTAGGCAAATTCGGGGTTCGACAGATTCGCTTTACGGCAGATATTTTACAGTCTCATGCACAAATAATTCTCATTATTTCTCGGATTCCTTGTCTGAGAAATGCTGTTTTGAGCTGCAAGATTCGGGCACTCATGGTTCCGCAGATAGGAACGGAAACGTGTTTCATTATAAATTTGGTTGACCGTCTCAAAACAAAAATTTTGTTTTTACAGCATTATTGCCTACAAACTAGTAGCAACATTCATATTCAAATCAAAATGTATTTATTCATGTAGGCCTTTAACAGGCTCTTATGAACGTTCATACTTATATGTTTACATAATGGTAAGAGGATAACTTCGTTCGCCAACCTAAAGCTACGAGGGTTCCAAACGCGCCCTGGTCTAAGAAGATCCCACAACAAACTTAGCCGGGTAATTTGGCATTGATTAGTAGTTTCGCTTTGTAGGCACTGGCGTGCATACAGTGGCGTGCACTTCATATATATGCAAAAGCACTGCATACCCTAAATTTTTTGTATAAATCATAAAGAGGCAGGATTTTATGCCATTTTCCAAATTCAAATTCAAAATTCATTTATTTCAAGTAGGCCTAATACAAGCACTTTTGAAACGTCAAGTCTGTCCGTGTGTAGTGACTCTACCACCGGTTCGGAAGGCAGATTCTACCGAGAAGAAGCCGGCAAGAAACTCAGCAGTTGCTCTTTTCCAACATCAAAAATTTACATTTTATATTTTAACATTCATTTTTCTATCTTGTGAGAGATGAAAGCGGAGCCGGATGCTTCCAAGCAACCTTGTCATTAAGAAACTCATCAATTGTATAATAACCTCGCTGTAATAAATGTGTTTTAACACATTCTTTAAACTTATGGATTGGTAGGTCCAAAATTACCTTAGGAATCATATTATAAAAGCGTATACTCAATCCCACAAATGACTTCTGCACCTTTCGCAGACGATATGCAGATGTCACTAATTTATGACCATTTCTTGTAAGTCGACTGTTTATATCCACTTTTTGTTTATAAAGAATAATATGTTGTCTTACAAATACTATATTGTTATAAATGTATTGTGAGGCTACCGTAAGTATACCAATTTCTTTAAATTTTTCACGGAGGGATTCACGTGATTTAAGTTTATATATTGACCGTACAGCTCTTTTCTGCAATATGAATATAGTTTCAATATCAGCAGCTTTGCCCCATAATAAGATCCCGTAAGACATCACACTATGAAAGTACGCGAAGTAAACAAGTCTTGCTGTTTCTACGTCAGTAATCTGTCTAATTTTCCTGACGGCGTAGGCAGCCGAGCTTAGTTTACCTGCTAGTGTATCTATATGGGTACCCGACTGAAGCTTACAATCCAAGGTCATGCCCAGAAAAACTGTGGAATCTTCCATTTTTAGTGATTCTCCATTTATTATTATATTTTTATTAACTTTTTTTACATTTGGTAAAATAAATTCCACACACTTAGTTTTTTTTGCATTTAAAAGTAAATTATTGACAGTAAACCAGTGCGACACATCCTTCTTTATGCATACCCTAGTCAAAAACTCTGCATACTGGGTACCAGTTAAAAAACCTTAAGGGTTTGCTTTTAATAACTAGTACAATAACTACCTTATTTTTAATAACTTTTACTAAAGATTTTTTCCATTATATGTCATCTACCTGCTTAGCGCATACCGCGTATCACGCCACTGTAATTGTTGGTAGTACATTTCGGAGATAAAATAAAAAAAAATACAAACAAATTATTATCACTGCTTATGTTATAATTTATAATTGCGGAAGTTACTAAGAATGGATGGATGTTTGTTAACTTAACAGTAATATAGATAATTATTATAATAATTTATAAATAATTATTATAAAAGATATTGTTTTCATTGACCGATTTCCTTGCTATACATAGACCTCGGTAAACTATAATTTATCTTAGCTTTATAAATTTAGCAGTTTGTATCTGTGCATATTAAAATGGATTTCAAAGTCAATTAAAAGTTTATTTATTTTAAGTAGACCTACGCTGCCCCCTTAGCAATTTTGAAATGTCAAGTCTGTCTGTTTGTGGTAAATAAAAATCTATTTGAGAATCTACAAATGGAGCCCTTAACTATGACACCCCACTTGACCCAGTAACCTTACTTTGCATAATATATGGAACCGTTTTCATCTATAATGTCCAACTGTAAAAGAGCCCTGTTGGACTGCGTTTTCAGTAGACCCGAGTGTCTAAATATATCGGCCACTGTCGGCGAGCACAAATCTAAAATGAGTCGGCTGTCTCAGTGTTGTATGCTTTCAGCATATTAATTATTATTGTCTATGGAAAAAAATATATAGATAATAAATATATAGATAATAAATAAATATACTACGACAATACACGCATCGCCATCTAGCCCCAAATTAAGTGTAGCTTGTGATATGGGTACTTAGATGACTGATAAATATTTTTATGTATAATAGGTATACATATAAACACCCAGACTCTGAAAAACATTCATTTTTATCGCACGAACATTTTCCAGTTTTTGGAATCGAACCCACGGCCTTGGACGCAGAAACCAGGGCAGGTTGCCCACTGCGCCAGTCGGTCGTCAAATTAAAATGATTAAAATATTTTTGCACAATCTGTGGTATAAGAGCTTCGAGATTAAGAAGGACTCTACTGATTTCCTCGTTTAATAAATAATGCATGAGGCAAGAAACTCGTTTGTCAATCGTATTTGGAATAATTTCGGCGACATCTGTCTGTGTTTGCGTTCCCATTAGTCGTTAAACTTGGCCAGACGAGTAATTGTCTTCATCATGTTGAATCGGAAATCCGGTTTTTTTTATTTATTTTAGACTTGATCTGCCTCGCTATCATAATTTTGTAATAGTAAAATAATAGTAAAATTTTGTTCGAAGATAATCTTTACATACTTTTTATGTACGTTAGGAATAAGCAATGGAACGTAAAATGCAATTTATGGAATTTTTGTCCGTTTGTCTGTAAGTCTGTTGGCTTGGGCGCGCATCACGCAAAACATTCTGAACGGATTTGAATGCAATTTGGCACATTTATAGCTGATACTTAGGACTAAAATTAAAAAAAAAAATACTTTAATCACGAAAAACAATAGGGCTGTTTAATATAAAAAGTACATTAAATTCTTATTCTGACCTCTAAAGTGGTTCCTATCTATTTACTGACCACAGTTAGGTACAGTAAACAAAAGTAAAAAAAAATAAGTAAGAGGATGTGTTTCCCATTCCAGTGTCCGGAAGCGGCGCCCGCCGTCGCTAGCAGAGCAGCATGCGCTCCCTGCTGGCGTACTACGCTGACGCGGTCATGTCTGCGGCGGCGCGCGGCGCCGGTTGTGCGCGCGAGTGCAGCGGCCACGGCGACTGCATGAACGGCACGTGCCTCTGCGAGATACGGTACACGGGCGACGAGTGCGCGGGCCACAACATGCCGTACCATGCCTGTGAGTGAACCTTCCATACCCTCCATGAAGCTTTTGGTTAAGAAGTACACGAAGAATTATATATATAGGTTACACCATAACGGCTAGCATGGACAGGAGACAATTATCTCCGCGGGGAAAGTATAAAAATTTATGTTCTTCTACAGCTTTATCAACTCTCAGAGCACTGGCGCAAAAGTGGAAATAATATATGGGTATAAATAAATTGGGGTGAACTTCTTCTATTCATTGTTACCGTGCTTTACAGGTGCGTGCGTGCAGGTGGACACGTTAATTATATTTTTGTCTCCGGCCTGTGCCAGCCCTGCAGCAGGGCTAGATACAAAAACTACATCCCCCGATTATGTCCCCTGACAAGGGATATAATTAGGTGGATAGGTCCACCTGCTAAAGCATGGGAACAGGAAATATGAGAAGTTTAACCCCGTTTATTATTACACATATATTACGTGTATATTATTTCCGCTTGTGCGCCAGTGCTCTGAGAGTTGATGCAGTTATCCCCGGGGATATAATTGTGCGTATAGTTGTAAAATCGGGTGATATTTGACTTAATATGATTAGAGTTGGCTAAGGATTCAGACTAATCAATATCACCATCCTCATCATCTCAAATTATGGACGTCCACGTTGACATAGGTCTTTTAGGGAGTTCCAGAATCCACGGTCCTGGGTCGCTAATGCACGTAGCTAATATTATTGAGTAAGCTCAGTGTCCTTAAGACTGAAACCCTTTTTTCCGCTGTTTTAGGCTTGGTAGTTTCCCCTCCTTGAAAGTGTCAGGCGGTACCTACTTCTCGCCTTATTTACGTAATTCGTTGTGTGTGCGGAAGCAATGCTCGTGCTAATAATATTCAGAGAGACAGACGTAAACAGTATCGATTGTTTTCGTAATTTGAAAGCGTATTGTTCGCCAAATAGGATATGATGACCCAGGGTTCAAATACTTTGACTAATGACAACAAGGCGTTGTAAGTGTTAGGTACCTAGGAAACTATAATGCCAAATTATTTATTTAAAAATGGTAGAAAAAAACTGCCTCGTTTGCCTAATGGTTAGAATGTGTTGTGGGTTCGGATCACGGTTCGGGTCAAAATTTCTCTGGAGTTAGGAAAGAGTCACATTGGTGCCTTGGAGAGCATGTTAAACTTATTGTTTCGGTCAGTATATTTAACAGGCTTCCTCTCTTATCTTCTATCTTCATCTTCATACCCTGTGCCTACCCTCTATGCACGCCACTGGACTTAGCGGGTATGGCTGTTATATTGAACCCATAACACACGAAATCGTACCGGAACATTAAATCGTTTAGCGGCACGTCTTTGTCGGTAGGGTGGTAACTAGCCACGGCCGAAGCCTACCAGCAGACAAAAACAGAACTTTGTTGAAAAGCCTATGCCTAGAAGAAAGTTCTTTAAGTTCTAAAAAAATAGCAATTGGGTTTAGCCAGTCAGGGTCAGTTTAAATAACACAATGGCCTAGCGTTTTGTGAAGTGGCAACGCTGAGTCATTGTGCTTTATAGCTCCGAATTATATTTATTCGTAACGCGTTACGTTTAATTAAGGTTAAACCCGTTAGTCGTAGAACTCAGGAATGTTAACGTACTAAAAATTGTTACAACTTTTTCTACTTTCTTAATTGTTTGTTTTAGCTTGGCGTAGCATATCATTTAGTCTATTATATCTCTCCATGGAAAGAGGGATTTAGATTTGGACTGTTCACACTGCTACATGTGCGTTTTTAGGCTTTAATTCGGACTATTCTATGTGGCTCTCACTGTGTGACTTAACAATTATTTATTGTAATTATGATTGAAGAAATTATCAATTACACCAAATTAAGCTTAATTTTCATATTTTCCCTCACTGCGGTCAAAGGTCTTCGCTCTCATAGGAGGGAGAGAGAGATGGGTAAAAGGACTATTTACATATGTCTATTTATCGAGTATAATAGTAAAATAAGCCTTATGTTTATTACTTAAAACAACAGCTTGCTTGCTTCTGTCCAATTTTCTCTGCACCACCACTCCGCTGATCTTAAGTCACTGGAGATATTTTACGACAACACACAGTCTCTTTCTGCTTTGTCCGGCGACTTTTTGCGGCACTCTTGATATCTTATGTTATCCTGGTTGTCAACCGACGCGACGTTACGTGCTCGTTCTCCACACATACACTTTGGCACCAACTATTCGAGCTATGATGATGATAAAGACTCCACCAATATCCCCTTTAGCTAGGCAGCTCGTTGGTCACCTCATCTCTGATTTGATAACGCAGTGTTATTCTGAGCATATACCCTGACTGTCTCTAGTTTACTTATCATCTCCAAAGTCGGCATTTTGTTTTCAATTATTCCACTACAGATTAGCCCTTGACTGCAATCTCACCTGTCGGTAAGATTGCAGTCTAAGATGTCAGCGGGCTAACCTGTTAGTATGGTAGGAAAAACATCGCCTATAAACAGGGCTATACTTCGCAGGGCTATACTGCGCAGGGCATGCAAGGCACATCCTGCAACATGCCGCCCTGTGTCCATCAATTCGAGGACTTGATCTTAAGCCTCAAATAATCCTGCCTGTAATTACACTAGCAACCATGCCCTTCCGACCGGACCGCAACATTGCTACAATGCTGCTTAGGGCAGAAATATGCATGAAAATACTTAGTACTTCCCCGGGCGAGCTCTGTCAGAAAACTCCACTAATACTAAAGAGCCTCTTAGATTATTTTCTTACTCCTATGTAAGAAAGAACGAAAAATTAAGTTTTTACATTGCGCCACAATTTATGACTTCCAGATGATGGAGATTTCAAACAATAATTTGTTTTCCATTCCAGGCATAGGCGGGCTCTTCCTACTGGTGGCGTTCATATGCGCGATGCAGTTGACGATATGCATCGTGTCGGAGTACCGCAGGCTGAAGGCGCCGACCTTCCTCCGCGCCTGCAAGGTCACGACGCAGAAGATGCTGTACCTCATCGCGTTCCTGGCCT
This sequence comes from Pararge aegeria, assembly GCF_905163445.1. NCBI lineage: Eukaryota > Metazoa > Arthropoda > Insecta > Lepidoptera > Nymphalidae > Pararge > Pararge aegeria. The sequence continues at coordinate 4,132,346 of NC_053180.1, forward strand.
CCCTCATCCGCGGCGCGTATTTCGTGTCACCGGTAATAGCAGTGTAGTTTTTGTCGTCAACCTCGGCGCGGTTTTTCAGTTGGAGGTCCAGGGTTCGATTCCCGGTGCAGGATACTCCTCAACAGATTAGCCCGCTACCATCATTTATATGCATCATCATTTACCACCTGGTGAGATTGCAGTTAAGGGCTAACCTGTAGTGGAATAAGAAGTAGTAGTAGTAGATCTAGGAGTAGTACAGAGTTCGTCCAGTAAAGTACTATCGCCATGCTTATTTGTGCCGCTAAACAGCATTGTTGCAATGCCGTGTTCCGGTCTGGAGGGTGTGGTTGCCAGTTTAATCAGGAATAAATAGCTCGATCGCAAACTAGCAGTCGTTTTCGGGTATCGAAATGCATGAATATGAAAGTAAAATTAAACTTATATACAGTTCTACAGCTTGGGCTTTTGGCAGAACGTTGGTAAAATAATAATCAAAAGTGCGGGATAAGCGACTTCAAACTATTGAGATGAGGCCCAGTTTACTTTGACGATATTAAGTTTGATATGGGAAAAGACACCTCGATTACGAGCGAGCCAATCTTGTACTAAGGTTACTGGTAGTAAGTGAAGATTCAGTCTAAAATGGAAGCGGGCTAACATATTATAGCGGTATATTTTTTAAGACATCAAAATTCGCATTGCATATTTACGTATGTGAGCTTTCATTGTACAAGAGTTTGTTAAGCATGCAAAGTTGTTTGAAAAAGAACAGTTTGGTGAGTAGACGAAACGGTCGGTTAGCGAAAACAAAACAGTTTTGAGTGTTCATATATCAAAAAACAAGACGTTCGGTTATCCCAAACCGAACAGTTTGTTAAGAATATGTATTTAAACACTAGGCGATCGGTTAGCGCAAGCAGACAGTTTTGTGAGTTCATGTATTTAAACACAAGGGATTCGGTTAGCGCAATAAGAACAGTTAGATGAGTATATGTATGTAAACACGAGGCATTCGGATAAAGCAAACAGAACAGTTTGGTGAGTACCTGTATCTAAACACGAGGCATTCGATTAGCGCAAAAAGAACAGTTTTGTGAGTCCATGTATCTAAACAGGAGGCATTCGGTTGGCGCAAACAGAACAGTTTGGTTACTACATGTATCTAAACACGAGCCATTCGGATAACGCAAACAGAAAAGTTTGTTAAGCACATGTACCTAAACCCGAGGCATTCGGCTAGCGAAAGCAGAACAGTTTGGTTAGTACATGTATCTAAACACGAGGCATTCGGCTAGCGCAAATAGAACAGTTTGGTTAGTACATGTATCTAAACACGAGGCATTCGGCTAGCGAAAACAGGACAGTTTGTTAGTACATGTATCTGACAACGAGGCATTTGGCCAGCGAAAACAGAACAGGCTAGTTAGTGCATGTATCTAAATATAAAGTTTTCGTAAAAACGAATATTTGCCCTTTTACCCTAATTTGTTTTTTAAGGTAAGTGAGTAATTAGGGTATTTTATATTATTTTATAACAAATTACCGAATGAAATCTTTGAGATGTCTCTTAATAAGTTCAAAGTTTATAAAAAGCATAAGCTTAAAAAGAAATCCTACTATAATGTTAAGAATTACTTAAACGATAAAAAAACATGGGTTTGAATTGCTCTAACTTCATAGCTGGTGATAACAAAAAAAATACCCGGCTAAGTTTTTTGTGGGCTCTTCTTAGACCAGGGCGCGTTTGGACCCTCATAGCTTTAGGTTTAAGTTGGCGAACGAAGTTATCACCATCCCCTTACAATTATGTAAACATATATATTTTTATTTAGTAACGCTTCTATTTATTAAGTGTCTGTGGTAGGCCTACATAAAAAAAAAGATTTCCAATTTGAATTTTGAATTTGTAATTAGGGTGATTGTGGAGAAAAACCGCTGACGTAAAAATGCAAAAAAGTGCTCTTTGTGTTTCTTTGTTATTAAATAACAAGAAATAATAAACAGCGAGAACATTTCAGTACCAAAAATACTGAACTGAAAATTTAATTATATATAGATGACACTCATACCGGTTCTTGTTTACCAAATCTCTAAACTAAATAAAAATCGACCGGTGTAAATTTACCTACGTGTTGATTATTAAGTATGTCAATTGACGACCGATTAAAGCAGTTTGCAGCGACCCTGCTCTCAGAGCCCAAAACCGTGGGTTCGATTCCCACTACTGGAAAATGTTTGTATGATGAGCATGAATGTTTTTCAGTGTCTGGGTGTTTATATGTATATTATAATTATTTATGTATATTATTCATAAAAATCAGTCATGTAAGAACCCGTAACACAAGCTACGAATACTTTAGTTTACGCTAGATGGCGATGTGTGTGTTGTCGTAGTATATTTATTTATTTATTTAATTTAGTTAAAATAACCCTTAGTATTTAAAAAGTACCTGTGGTTCTAGTTCTTATTTTTATTATTCTTACACAGAACGCATTCCACGAGGGTTGGGCGACGAGCCTCCTTTCAGCATACTACCCGCTTATGATGTCCGGGTCCTCGCTCATCGTGTGCTTCTGGGCTGAGGTGAGTACAATACGGATATGTTTTAAATATAAATAACAAAGAAGTGACAGACATTTTAAAGGCGAAGTTGGAAACCGAAACCAAAATGGGATAGAGAAATCTGGGAAGGTTACCCATACCTTTTTGGATTTTACTCCAAAAGAACCAGATAAAGTCATGTCGCGTGTTTCTAACGTGTTTCTGGGAATACATGATAAGTTAAGAGAACTTAACTTATCTATATTTTATTTCGCGAAGCAAAAAGTTACTTCTTCTTATGAAAATTACGCTGACGGAGGAGTATGAAATTTCCCACACTTATAGTTTGTATAGAGAAGAAGTGTTGAATGATAAAACTTTTTTAAATTATGCATAGAACATACATTAAATCAACAAAAAAAAACCAAATACCATGCATTGTTTTGACTTCATAGGTTACTCTCATAAACTGCATGGTTATGACAGTAACCACATACGGCTTTATGTATCCTTTTTTATCATAATTTGTTTGAAAAAAACAGGCAAATTGAAATTTTCAAACTTATAATTTGAATTATTTATGATCGAATTTCGACCAGTGGCTGACAACTAGTTTAATTTAAAATGCGAGGTGCCTCGTAATATAGAAAAATACTGTTTCTAGTCTGCTGGACAATTAATTTGAAAACAGCGCCATCTATCTGATAATCGAAAAATTATTACAAAGCTAGGTCACCGTACGTGTATCACATTAACGAGTAAGAAGTTCAGACAACTTACGCTAGATGTCGCTGCTATCATTGAAGTTTGTTTCGAGTAAATTCTAAATGGATTTGTTTATGAATACGACGTGTAAGGTTTTATTGGTAATGTCTGTCGGTAATAACTCCATATTTTGTCGAATGACTAATTTCTACCGAATTCAATAATTGTTTTTGAACTTAATTTTCCGATAAGAGTTATAAAAAACTTAAGTATAGGCATTGTAAGAGTTATAGAAAGCCTACTCTGTCGATTTTCAACGCGGGAGTTATTATAATGCACATATAGAGGTGCACTATCTATTCCCTCATAGGTCATAGTCATGGATGGCAGAAGAGATGACCTCTATCCGGTCGTGCTACCGACAGCTTAAATTGCTTTCCAAGACAAGGAGATGAATCGCCATCAACATCAAACTTCTAAATAAAGAATTTCTTGATAAAAAATAAACTCAATACTATTCATAGCAAGACCCAGGAATCGAAACCTGGATGATCTGCATTCAAGCATGCTCACTACTAGACCCACGAGGCAAAAGAGTAGAACTATTCTTTAACTGCGCGGATTGTAACATATTCTCCTTGTGAAACGCAAACGCTACAAAATAAAGCATTCCAAATAAAAGTTCACAGTCCATCGTCATGAGATAACGTTTCCAAGAAATGCAATATTTAATATGCAATTCATACGAATGAAAAAAGAGAATCTGCGTTTTTTCAAGTCAGTTGAAATAAAACATCTCGCATTCCGACAGACCCGGTTTTGTAATCAAAACGTTCCAATCCCTGTTACACAGAAATTCTCATTTTTAAGGGTTCAGGTTGCCTATGGGACCCTATTACTAAGCTGTCTGTAAGTCTGTCCGTCTGTCAGTCAGTGTATGATACCCGGGTCGAACCAAAAAATTCTTAGTAATAGTCGGAAGTTGCACATGGAATTATGAGCCGTTTATTTTCCTCTTGTGTTTGTTTTCTAGTTCTTACCACAGATTCCTAGGTTTGGAGAAAAACGGACATAAGTGATATTTCAATTGGTTTTTGCATGCTTGCACATAACTTTGAAAAGTTAAAGAGGTGAGTGCCACTAGGCAATCACCGCTTACTTACTTGTCTTGTATTGTAAACAATTTTTTCATTAATTTTTCTTTCATAAATTATGTTTTAGAAATAATAAAGGCATAATGATATCCGTATATAAAATATCTTTTAAATTACTTCGTTATTTTTATTGCATTGTACATGCATTTTTTTCTACTTTCAAAACACACTGCACTAAAAAGCTACGAAAAAACGTTGACCTCAGTCGTTATTTCGATTTAGTTTTTTGAACCCACACTACGCAGTAGACGATTCGATACGGTCCTGCGCAGTAGATTAAACCACAATCATTATAATTTTGTACGCGTTATCTTAAGATACGTACTTTATCTATTGCGATGCGAAATGCTGGTGGCAACCTAGGCTTTGGCTTCCCTTTCGGAGGCCCGAGTTCGAAAATCGAAACCCGGCACGCACTTTTAACTTTTCTTACTGACTTAAGAAAAAAGGAGGAGGTTTTCAATTCCACTATGTTTTTTACAGTAGACAAATAGACAGACTTCTCGTTTTTTTTTTTGACGTTTTAATAGAGCTTCATCAATGGCCTATAACGGTCCGCTGTGGACTAAAGGCCTCTACATTTGCACATAATCACCACGCAGGGCGGACTAGTTGGTGATCGCAGTAGACGGTATTAATAGATCAGAGAACGCTGTTACCCATTTTTGTTATATTCCTTTAGTCGCCTCGTATAACAGAAGGGGAAGAGAGGGATGGTTACAAATTACAATTGTATTCTATTCTGTCTTCAACACACGGTGATAAAAAAAATGTTTTGTTTATTTGATTTTTTGTGAAATATAATAAAGTAATTAAATAAATAAATAAATAAATATACTAAGACAATACACACATCGCCATTAAGCCCCAAAGTAAGCGTAGCTTGTGTTATGTGTACTAAGATGACTGATGAATAATTATATGAATAATATACGTAAATACTTATAATATATACTTAGATAAACACCCAGACACTGAAAAACATTTATGTTCATCACACAAACATTGTCCAGTTGTGGGAATCGAACCCACGGCCTTGGCTCAGAAAGCAGGGTCGCTGCCCACTGCGCCAATCGGCCGTCAAATGTAATAATGTATAATCAGTCATTTCTTTGTTTGTTTATTGTGAATTATGTTTGGGGTTAGTTATAAATGGCTTTACAATATATCATAATTTATTACACTAGATCGCGTACTGTACATACTTATCGAATTATTTTAAACTAAGATTTTCGTGGTTTAACAACATTGCTTAAATATTGTTCAACGGGTACATACCACGATAATATTATGGGATTTGTCTTTTGTTTTTTTTTTGTTTAATTCCTTTACAATATATCATAATTTACTACACTAGATCGCGTTCTATATATACTTATCAAAATATTGTAAACTAAGATTTTCGTGGTGCTACTAAGCGGCAGAAATAAGCATGGCGGTAGCTCTTTTAAACTATTCCCTATGTTCAGCTCAACCACTGCACCAATCTATATAAAAGTTGTCACATATAAATATCGCATCCTGGAGATGGAGATAGGATAGGATAGTGAAGAACGTTCGCGCGGGATTAAAAAATATCTTTTATTACCTATAGCAAAACTTCACTAGAATCCTACACTGACACATTGTTTCATAGGACAATCTTATTTTAGCGGGAAAACCAAACGACTCCCGCGGTATATAGAAAAAACGGTCGGGCAACTAGACTAGCTAGAAAACTAAAAGTTAGGCTTTAACGGCAATATCGCCTGGCGGTTAATGGGATGCAGTTTAAGATGGTAGCGGACTAACCGGTTATGGGTTATCATCATCATCAGGATATACCCATGGCCGGCCTACTACAGGCTGCGGATCTCCTCTCAGAATGGGAGGGTATTATAGGCCATCCGCCATAGCCTACCACGCTGGCCAAGGGCGGATTGGTAGACTACACACACCTTTGGGAATGTTATGGAGAACTCTCAGGCATGCAGGTTTCCTCATGATGTTTTCCTTCATTGTTAAAGCAAGTGATATTTTAAAGTGCTTAAATTAAAAACGCACATAACTCCTTAATGTTAGAGTTGTGGACCTCACCAGGTTTTCATCGCTTCAAGGCTATGGCTGTTAGGGACATGGCAGTTATATCAAGTAAGCGAGAGGTTTCGTGTTTGTCACCGGTAAGGGCGATTTGGGTATTCAGAATTTATTAATTCATCTGATCGCAAGAGTTTATACAGTAGGTATAAGATGGTGGCGGACTCACCTTGGGCAGTTATATTTAACCTGTAATCCTACTCGGCTTGTACACGTTATCGTACCAGAACGCTAAATCGTTGGGCGGTACGCTTTTTTGCCAGTATGGTGGTAACTAGGAGCCATGGCTAAAGCCTCCTACCAGACCAGAAAAGAATGCTAAAATCGCCTCTGTCTGGGATAGACGGGTCCCATACTTATAAGGCCTCGGTACGTCGGGGGTGTATTAATGATCATCTCCCAATTTCAATGAGTTTTCTTAACATCGCTTTGGATTGCGCAGTAGAACCTCGCTTTTTCTCGGATTGTCTAAAAGTGATCTGTTGTCACTTCATACTACAGTAGGATGTTACAATAATATTTAATTTAATTGTTATTTCGGCCACCGCACTAGTGACGGGCTATATTAAGTCTTGTAACTCATTGAGTTTTATCTAGAGCTAAATTTAAACTTGGCAAATAATAAGGCATCAAGCAAGTCACAAGGAGTCGCACAACATGCGTTTCTAAATCCCCATTGCCACCAGTTATCGACCTATGTGAACGTCCTTGGGTTGACGTGATGAACAGTACAGTCATTGACACACTGTCAGATAACGCTAAGAAAGACTATAGAAATGCTGCTCCATAATTAAATAAAACCAGTTCTCAGGAACCTGAGGTTATAGTAATCTAATAGACACATTTTCACATTTAATAGGTACTTATGTCATTTTGATTTAATATGACTTTATGTAGATATATTTTTCGATATAAATAGAAGCCTATGTCACTCTTCTTAGTTTTAGCTATCTCTATGCAAGAATCACTTCAAGCCGATCTACACTAGCAGTGATAAATCATAAACTGCCACACATACTTTTGCATTTATGTTATGAACTATGATTGTTGTTTGATAATCTGTCATTTCATACTAACGATACATTCGAAGAATACAAAAGATGTATTCTTCTATATTCGGATACTCAGAACAACCCTATTGTGTACAGTTCGCCATAATCGACAGTTCACACGGTCGCTGAAGCATAAACCAAAGAGGATACAAATGCCAGCATAATGAACCGTAGTGAGCGTTTAATCGCGTCGCGCGCGAACGTCCATCACTATTCGCATTTGAATTTAGAATTGCGCGTTCGTAAATCAATTTGCGAAAAATTTAGGAAAAAATATATATTTTTAAATTTACAACTATTTTATTTCGTGGAAGAATTATAATTTTTTTTTTTGTTATTAGCTTATTAGTGAGTGATTCACGGTGCGTTTCTTTTGGAAATTGGATTTTGTTGTTATTTAACGTGGTGGGTATATCTCGGATTTATGTATTTATATTTTAATCGCGGAAAAAAAATGTTTTTTTTTGTCTTAACGTACGAATTATATACATTTTTCTAGGTTAAGGTTAGTTAGGATTTATGCATTTTTATAGTAATCGTATTTTCTGGTAATTTTGTTTGGTTTGGGTACATTTGGGTCTTTTTGGTGGTTAGGATTTATGTATTTTTATAGTAATTGCGGAAGAAACATATTTCAGTAAACTTAGATGTAAGATATGAATTAGGCTTTTTTTTTTCTTGGATTAGGTTAATTATAAACTACCTGGACTCTGCGTTTTATAAAAACCTTTTTATAGTATTTTTGTAAATCAGTTTTTACTATAGAATTCGGTATTTTCAGAAAGTACCTTTAAATAGATAAACAAACAATCTCCAACCTCTTTTTAATTCCTATATTTTTTTTGCGTCGACTAAAATAGTTTTCTACATCTCTGGACTCTGGCAATCTTAATTGTGGGCTTACTCTCATCGTATAAGGCAGTATTATTTTAAAATGTTAGTTTAATATACGAAATAACTTGACGTTAACAAAATAAGGATTATTCGAATATCTGTTCTATTAGAATCACATAAACATTGTTAGAATAAGCGATGGTAGTTTTGTTTTGTCTTTATTTTTTATTTTAAAGAGGTCTTTATCTCTTCTCGAAGGTCTAGTTACGTCTTACTTAAATTCTACGAGAATTTAATTTGATTAAGATTTTCGTGTGTCTATAAAGCGGAACTCCTCGACGGAAGAAATTACTCGCAATTTTTATTTTTACCTTTACTTGCGCGTTACAAAAGAAAATAATTTTTTTTGTATCTTGGGTATAATTATCGATATTATTAGTAGGATTTTTTTTACTAAAGTTTTTCTTTGTATTACTTCCCAGAAATAGCTTTTGCCCCGCCATGTTTCTTTCTACCGCAAGCATTGTTACAATGTTCCGGTATGAAAAACGTGCTTAACATTTACGCCGCAAGCTGATGGGATGCATGTTTTACGACGTGTTCCTAGCGTGCCCTGCGAAGTGTTGCACTGTTTACAGGTGGATGATATTCCACTAAACATCAGGTACGCCCATCTGCTTGGTGCGTCAAATAATTCGAATAGAATAGAATATAAAAACTTTATTGCAACACAACACTATAGGAAAAATACAAGGAAAACAGTAATAGTACTTTTAGTGCTATGGTGCAAAGGCGGCCTATCACAATAAAGTGATCTTTTAAAGGCAACCTGAGCGTACGAAGCCGATAATAAAGTTGAATAATAATTATTATTAAAGATTTAAAAATAATATTTTTGTGGTTAATCAACATTTCTTAATTATAGTATAGTCCCATCGTAACCACGATCCATGCAACTGGGTCGAAATATCGACAAATCCAAAAATATAACTATGACCCATCTACACTATAACATAACAGAATAATTAAAAACTAAACTAAATTAAAAAAACTTACATTAAATATTAATATGCAATATACAAAAAGTTACAAATTAAAAATTCTATTCTATTAGCGTCCAGGCATACCTACGTGGAGCCCTATTATTGAAGTTATACTTCTTTTGGCGCGATGGAGAAAAATGATGAGAGTGAATTTTTACGATGCACCGACACCTGAATTCTACATCGTAAAGTAAGTTCTAAACGGCAAGAAAACTATGTTCAAGTTGTATATTCTAGTATTTTTATATTTAGATGCAGACCGCCAACAGACAGACGGGAAACTGAGGCCTAGTAGGCTTGATAGGGTCTCGTTGGCGCCCTTCGGATGAGGAACACCTAAAAAGTACTTGTACAGTTGTTACTTGTTGCCTGTGATAACTAATTATACCAGATATCAGACACGGCTATTATAAACCCTACAGAAGATTTAATTACACGATAAATAATACTTCGCTAAAACTTAATATTTATAAATAAAAACAAAAAGGTAAATCCAGAATGGTCACACCTCGAACACATTTTTTTGTAATTAAAAGTTTATTAATGATCCGTGCGTCTGCCTATAAAATTAAAGTAACTTGTAACTGTGATAAAACTAGAATTTCGCTTGGAAATAATGTTCGTGTTCGGCGTTATGGTTTTATGATATGCTAGCTAGCTATTGCCCGCGTTCTTCTACCGCGTTAATTTTTCGACCTCCCTGGCGCAACGGTGAGCGCTGTGAACTTAAGTATGAGATCCCGGGTTTGATTTCCGACAAGGGCAATTTGTGAATTAATAATATCTGAATTTTCTCTGGCTTTAACCGTGGCTAGTTATCACCCTACCTACAAAGGCGTGCCGCTAAGCGATTTAGTATTGCCGTGCGATGTCGCGTGAAAACCGATTAACCGGGGTATGACTACAATACTCCCTAACAGGTTAGCCCGCTACCATCTTAAACTGATAAAAACAAATTTTCAAATCAATCAGGTCAATTTGGGAATTTGTATTTTCTGGTAATTTTGTTTGGTCTGGGTACATTTAAACACAGACGTGCCGTCAAGCGATTTAACGTTCCGGTTTGATGCCACGGAGATAACGTAGGGATATGAGTTTACTGTAACTGCTACATCTTTAACAGTTTATCCCGTTACCGTCTTTGAAAATTAAAACATTCCTAGCTAGAAACTAAAAGATAATTAATTGGCCGCGAGAAAGAATATTTTCTAAATAATCGTACTTTATCATTTTACATTATAAACATATATCCATAACATTTGATGGAGCACTCAGAGCTACTAAAGACAGCGCCGCGCCACTCACGCTTAAGAAGTTAAAATGAAAAGAAAAAAAAAAAACAGAACCACATCACGACAATCGTGAGCTGGCACCTATTCAGAGCAAAAGTCGCATAAAGAAGTTCTTTGACACCATCTCAAAGGATAACTGAGTGCGCTAGTAAAATATTACTTGCTTCAACGGTGAAGGAAAACATCGTGGGGAAACCCGCATGCCTGAGAGTCCTACAAAATGTTCTCTAAGGTGTGTGGAGTCCGCCAATCCGCACTGGGCCAGCGTGGTGGACTACGGCCTTAACCCCTTTTCATTGTGTGAGGAGACCCGTTATATATAGTGGGCCAGTAATGGATTGATGTGATGATGATGTATAATCTCTCATGTGGGAGTCTCATATTATTACCAAACTAGATGGCGCCACTGCGCTAGCGAAGTTTTCACAAACATTCACTACATAAACAACTTCCAAAGATGAATGGTTGGAACTCGGTCTCTAAGCATGAACACCCGCTTTGAGGAAGATCTTTCTTTTCATCTAATTTTTTATTCCCAAATCACCCTTGCCCGGAAACAAACCCGGAACCGCCCCACAACACGCCACAGCGAAGTTGAACCACAGCGTCAAACAAAGCCTAATTAAAATTTGACGACTTCTACTTCTATGCTTAAATTTAAATCGATTCTCATAAAGCGGTTTAATTAAATATCGTACGGTCGAATGGAATAGTTTAATTTGAACGAATGAGTGGTTTCTTACCGACAAACATAAAAGACGGAAGTTTTAAATCATTAGTTATTTACGACTATTACCATTTATTTTTGGTCCATGGTCCTACCGACTGCCATCTACATCATCAGATATATATGTAGTATGTACCCACCTAAATGCGGCCAATTTATGCGTGAACCAAATGTAAACTATTAAATAGCAGATTGTTTACATAAGGTTTAGATAAGGTTAGGTTATTTTAGTATTTTAGAGAAAGAAGGGTAAAGAAGAACTTTACAGAAGATTAAAATGTTGTTTACCCCTTCACAAGGCGAACGACATGTCATATGGATCGTGAATAAATTTGCCGCACTATTTTATTATTATTATTGCATGCAGAAAAACAAAACACAATAGATAAAATTAAAAAAAAAAAATACTTTAGATGTGCAAAGGCGGTCTTATCGCTAAAGCGATCACTCCCAGACAACCTTCGGCGAAATTGGTTGTAATAAGGAACGGGTTGGTGAGGCAATAAAATATATATAATAGTACCTATTTTTAATAAAAAATATTTTCATGTATCTAACACATGCTTTTAGTTCGATGGTTTGTAAAGTGATTGACCTTTAATGAAACCGATATATTAAAATAATTAAAACACCACGACTGCCGGCTGACTGAAAAAATGACGCCGTTAAGTCAACATAATGTTTGTTTTTCAATCGTCACCCGGGATTTTCGAAAAATTCTAACTATACGTATCGCATACATCAAACATACATGTACCCTAAAAACATTACGTACTCCGTTTTAAGGGGTACAGTACAGTACAGTAAAAAAATCACTTTTATGTGTTATAATGTGCTGATTACGTGCAATTTTGATTTTGATTTAATATGTTTGTATACAAATGTACATAAACACTATGTTTCTGTATTAAAATACTTAAGTACATACATATACATATTTACATAAAAAAGGTTTTTCACTTCACAAAACGCTTTGTATGACGTCCGCTTATTATGACGTGTTTGTCGATTCCTTTTGATGTCATTTTAAACGGACTCTACTGTATATGCAAAAATGAATTGTTTGTGTAAATTTAGTTCGCAAAATTGAAAATCAACTGCTTACTCTAATATAAACTATAGCACTATTTGGCATGTGTATACAATTGTGCCTTCTCGATGCGATCATAGCATAAAAATACGCTACGTACATACGGCTGTAGATAAAAGAAAACGGCATACGGCTTTTGATGCATGAAAGAAGGAGTTTTACCAAATGAATATACATTACACTACTCAAATTACTTTACCCTTCAAATTATAGTTTATGTACGTATATAATTTACTATTTGTGATAGTCTAGTGATAAGAGCTACGACCTCTAAGTTCGATCTCCCGCACGCACCTGAACATTTTTATTTAATATCACTTGCTTTAACGGTAAAGGACAACATCGTGCGGAAAACCTGCATGTCTGAGAGTTCTCCATGATCTTCTCAAAAGCTTTTGAAGTCTACCGAACCACACTTGGCCAGTGTGATGGAACACGGTCTAAACCTAACACATTCTGAGAGAAGACACGTGTCTTTATTGGGCCGGTGAAGGGCTAATGATTATGTTATTAAACTAGCGGACCCTTGCGACTTCCTCCCAGTATGAGTCAAAGTCAAAGTCAAAAATATCTTTATTCAAGTAGGCCCACAGGTGGCACTTTTGATGCGTACATAAGAACCACACGGTAGTGAGATGATGGCGATAACCACATTCGTAAACTTAAAACTAAAGCTACGAGGGTTCCAATCGCGTCCTGTTCTAAGAAGAAGCCCACAACAAACTTAGCCGGGTGTTTTTTTTTTGTTATCACCATCTCACAATGTCATTTTAAATTATTAGAAGAGCAACCTGGTTAGAGCAATAATTTACACCCAAGCTTTTTTATCGTTTACGTAGTCCTTTATACTATGATATGACTTTTCTATAAGCTTACGTTTAATACAAACTTTGAACTTTTTAAGAGACATCTCCAAGATGACAATTGGTAGTTTATTGTAGAATTGTATGCAATTTCCTTTAAACGAATTATGAATTGTATGTAACCTAGTATATTGCACTGTAAGTTTATTCCTACTTCTAATGTTTAAATTATTGCAGTCACATTTTTTCTTAAATTTAGAAATGTTTTTATGAACGTACATTAAATTTTCAAATATGTACTGACTTTACACTGTCATTATTTTTATTAGTCAATCGAAAAGCTATAATAGATGTGAGGCATCATAATCATCGTGGCTAGCTATGTACCTACTATTATTTTACGTGGTATACTGAGTTAGTAAGTTGTCATTATTTTAGTTGTTCAAAACGTTCGCATTTATAATATTAAGCATTATGGTACGCATGTATTCGATCGTTGTCCCATATGCCTTGCTACTTGCTGTTATTTGTGAAGAGTTGTGTCCTTTATCTCCGACAATATTTATCAGATCTTCATTAAAATTAGACACTACATGTTTTATAGTATATACTTTAAAATAAAAAAAGAATTATTAAAATCGGTTCAAAATTAACGGAGCTATGAAGTAAAATTGATAAAAATTTTCATCCGGTTTCCCGGAGGAAACCTATTGTTTATCGGGATAAAAGGTATCCTGTATATTGTCCCGGAATATCAGCCACCACTATACCAAAATTTATTTAAATCCGTTCAGTAGTTTTCGCGTGATGCCCGGACAGACAGACAGACGTAAAGCTAGCAGTCCTCTGTGCTACAACCATCTACTTCGATCTTGGGCCTTAGTCCAGCAGTGGACTGTTAAAAACTATTGATAAGTTGTAGTACTATAAGTATTAGCCAGCCATTCCAGCCTCAATGTAGGTACAAAATATAATTATTCAAAGAAATACGATTGTAAACAAGAGCAAGGTGTAAATCAGTTCAGGATGTTAGCATAAAGACTAACTCTGGTTCTTAGAAGTTAGGGTATTACCGACAGATAAATTATGTTTGACTTCATTGAGTATTTGTGTTAATACAAACTATAATATGTTATAAATAGTCGTTGCTAAGCGAAGGCTTAAGCCAAAGTAAGTGCTTAGCATCTGTTCTAAGCATTACATTCCCTTAAATAGACAGTACTTTAGCATCTAATTTCTTTGTAGGTCAACCTAATACTAAGCCACCGAACAGAGTGGCTGGCCTAAGTTTTGTGGACTTAGCACGTTCTAAGCATAGAATCCTATATTATAGACCACTTTTAAAAATCTTTATAACTTTAATAAGACAGCATGCCGGTTGATTTATGATAAAATTACAAAGAAAAAAATATCCTTGAGAAAAACGCGTAAAGTGTCACATGTAGAAGATATAAGCTTCCAAAGTTTTAATTTTTTCATGAATAATTCTTTCAAAATAGGATAGTTAAAACTTGTATCAATTTCGATAATAGTTTTCGAAATGTCATATTTCGATACGCCAAAGCTAGTTTTTATAATATGAATGAATGTCTTAAAATCATAGTACCTAAATACTTTGTTAAAAATTGACATCGCATATCATTTGGGTCCACGGATGTCTTTCTAATATTGGAAATGAAAAAATGTATTTGCTTACTTTACAATGAATAAGACTGACTGCCAAGACTATCTGGCAAGACTGACTGGCAAGACTGTCTGTCAAGACTGACGAACAAGACTGACTGACAAAACTGTCTGACAAAACTGTCTGACAAGACTGTCTGACAAGACTGTCTGACAAGACTGTCTGACAAGACTGTTTGACAAGACTGTCTGACAGACTGTCTGATAAGACTGACGCACGAGACTGACTGACAAGACTGACTGACGAGACTGACTCACAAGACTGACTCACAAGACTGACTGACAAGACTGACTGACAAGACTGACACCCAAGACTGACTGACAAGACTGACGCACAACACTGACTGACAAGACTGACTGACAAGACTGACTGACAAGACTGACTGACAAGACTGACTGACAAGACTGACTGACTGACTGACTGACAAGACTGACTAACAAGACTGACTGACAAGACTGACTGACAAGACTGACTGACAAGACTGATTGACTGACTGACTGACTGACTGACGAACGGACGGACGGACGGACGGAAAACGGAGTCTTTAATAGGATCCCGTTTTACCTTTTGGGTACGGATTCTTAAAAAAGTTTTTTGTTTCGACTGGCTGGCTGACTGGCTTTCTTGTTATGCAAATCTTATGAATCTAAATATTTCATTCCCAATATGGCTAACATAATATGTCGCAAAAACTTAATTCAGAATGAGACAGTTAATGCTATATTAACTGTTTCATCATAAACTTTGACGTTTGATTCCGTGCTGCTATGATGTCCCACTTCTGGCTAGAGTCTGTTATAACAGTGACAGTGTGTGGTCGATCAATGGTTGAAAAAAACCTTTATTAACATTAAACGTGAAGAGCTCCCGGCGCAGCGCAGTTTTTAGTGGGAGGACCCGGGTTCTTAACGCGGTAGGGGCAATTTAGTAAAATATAATTTCTTAATTTTCTTTGGCCTGGTCCGGTGGGAGGATTCAGCCGTGGCTAGTTACCGCCATGCCGATTTCACAAGTGTTGGCCACAAGTAATAAGCAGTGGCGTGAAAAATATAATAAATACTAAAAATACTTAAGGGTATAAATATTTAAGGGTAGGCTTTTTATAACTCATACATTGCCTATCCTTAAGTTTTTTACAACGCGTACTGGAGATTTTCATCATTTTATATCATCTGCGTACCCAGTGCGTACCCTCTATGCACGCCACTGGTAATAAGAAAAAACAATATAAATCGACCTTACAAACTAACCGGCCTCAATCGTTATGTATCAAAGTATGTGTTTCTATTTGGCCCGGCCACCTTGAACGATCTGTCACATCGGTAGATAAAAATGCGTAGGTACGCATTACGCATATAAGTATTTCGAAAAACTCACTGCAAAATTCACAACAGTGACTTAACATGGTGCCCCATTTTAGTCTTTTTCAATCAACTGTGCTGTTCAATCTTCGCTTTGCAATCTTCGGAGATAAAATTGAGATAGACTGTAATATTTTCATGGTAATTCAAAGAACTTTGGTTTAACATTGGTCGATAAATATCGATGTTTCATTGAAATTACATCGTTTTGGACGCGTCATGGAGATAGGGTTGCCAGGTACCTAATAGCCGGACAGACCAGCCATTTTTACCGGACATTTGGGTAAAAAAGCCGGATACTCTACATTATTGTGACGTGACTGATTATTACCAGTCACAGTCGGTTCACCTGCGCTTTTCCACGTTTGGCGCTCACTCTTTTGCGAAATGTAAAAAGCCTGATAAAAGCGAGACAAGCTTAACACCGTTTAGTTCGGCCAGACACGCAATCTAAAGGCCTAACTATATCCAGCTTTATCCGTACGTTTGGCAACACGATGAAGAAGTACAAAAAAACATACCATTCCCAATACAATCTCTAAAATTACTACTATCAACAAAGTACTTTATGGAGCATATTTAATTAAAACTAGTATATAAACACAATTAAGCACCCTTGCATCTGTGACTATACTGTTGAGATAGGACTTGTCAGAATAAACCAAATGAACCCAAACACGAAGGGTTTACTAGTAACCATTGAAAAGTACTACCATCCCGGAACTTCTCAATATGTGTTGAGGGTGGTTACCGAAGGGGTTTTAGAAGGTAAAAATTCCACCGATTGAGAGATCGGATCATATTGGATTTTAAGGTCAATTTCAGTATGCAAAGTTGCAATTTGCAATTATTTTTACTTGTAAAAAATAACAATAATTTACAGTTTTGAGTTCAACATAAAAAAAAATTATATTTTTATTCTTTCAAATGTGTTTACCTAAACTTGGAGGAAAAACCGGCCAAAATATCCCAAAATATTAGGCCATTAATACTTGGAGTTCTTTCAACCTCATTTAGCAGCGCTCGGAACCTTAAGAAGATTCCATTCACAAAAAACGCGCGGGTATGTCAATGTTTACCTAAAGATGACCTTTTTAAAAATTAACACATATATTTCGAACTCCATTTATTCTAACTTGTTTAAAAATATAAACATTTTCATTATGAATCTTTAGTGTAAAGTATTTTTCAAAAGTGCCAACGAACAAGTACGATATTTAAAATAAAACGAAATACGATAAACGGGATTTTCTTTATGTATTTTTTTATAGTCTGGTGGGAAGCTTCGGCCGTGGTTAGTTACCACCCTACCGACATAGACGTGCCGCTAAGCGATTCTGCGTTCCGGTATGATATCGCGTAAAAATCCATTATGGGAATGGGTGTAGTAATATAACTGCCGTTATCCCTAAAAGGTTAGCCCGCTACTATCTTAGACTGCATGATGCAGTCTAAGATAGTAGCAGACTTACCACCACAAGCGATTGAAGTCAAGAGCAATTTTTTTTTATTGAACTACATCAATAAAAAAAAATTAAAAAGAATCAATTGGAAAATAAAATTCACACATAAAAGTAAAAATAACATTGTTTACATTATATTAGAAGTAAAAAAAAATAGACACAAATTCGTTAAATATTAAGTCAAAAGCACCGTGCGTTACGTACGTTGCAATTTATGGTTAAACTAATAACAGTAACCCTCATCTATTGTGAAGGTTACAAGTTAAAAGTTCCTATTGACTTACCTTGATTGGGTCAGTACATTTATAATGTGACAGATAGGTGCGAAGCCATTAGATATTGAGTTATAAGTAATTATAGCATCGATTTTGGAGAAAGAAAAACTGCGTATAAGTGGTTACAAATATACGTGCAGGGTCAACTCCGAGTTGGCCATGACCACTCGGGGTAATTGACCTCGAGGCATTGCCTTACCCGGGGCATGTTCTCGGGGATGGAGTATTTTCTGGGTGTTTTAGTTTAAGCCGTGGCGACTATGATGAACTAGCTGCTGCACTCGAATTCTTCCGCGTTTGTATCGCTTTCGTTTCCGTTCGTATCAGTAATACTTCGGGAGCCGTTTCTCTTTTTTTAACAAATATCCTGTCTGTTTCTGGGTTGCAAGGTGTGATATTTAATTTCATCATGTGATATGAAATTACATGTGTGATTACATCACTTATTCTTTAGACTTTTTATCACAAATGGTTCGCCACTTTGTCCGCGTTTAAGCTAATTTTAAAATATATTCATATGCTGTCTTGGACTTTTTTTAGAACTTTTAAAGAAGAACAATATGGTCATACATGATTTTATCGAAACTTTAACCAATTACACAGCGCACGCAGCGGAAGATCTCAAAAGGAAAAAAAAACCTTTTTAAAACATTCTTCATTGGTGCTGTCCTATTGGTCTTCCCGTGATTATATACATCCAATAACCTTCCTTGATTAATGGGCTATACAACACTGAAATATTTTTTCAAAGCGAACCTGTAGTTCCTGAGATCATCGCGTTCAAGTAAACAAACAAACAAACAAACTCAGCTTCAGCTTTATAAATTAGTATAAGATTAGATGAATGCTATTACTCGATACCAAAATATTATATTTCAGGAGATCCAATCCGATATAAGCTAACATTTATTTCTAAATAGATTGATATGTTGAACATATAAAAAAAAACAATTAATATCACTCAAAAGATTGCGACATACATATCTCGCATTATCTCTTTAACCATTCGTCCGAATAATATGTATTAAAATGTAAGTCTTCCGTTTTAAATAATTGAGACTATAAGTTCACAATTTTTGATAATATGACCAAATAAAAATGACCTAATGATTTTTATTACATTTTAACTCTTTGTTACTTAAATATAAATGTTATGCTCTCGCGGACATTTTTGAAGGCATTAACAAGCTCTACAACTATATAACTTTCTATAGAACTCAATGATATATCTCTCATCGTTAAGGCAGCGTTCGTAAGAAACGTTGTCGTTCGACCGATTTTTCTCCCACTTACTTTGCAAATCCGACTACTGTGAAAGTTATTTTCGGTTTTCAGGTTAATATATATAACCTTAGGAACTCGCAAATAATGTGGCTTTATATTGGTGAAATAATTTTCAAAATCAGTTCAGATCTAGAGATTACCCCCGAAGTTGTGTCACAATTCACAAATTTTACCTCTTTATAATATTAGTATTGAAGTATAGATAATTACATCCCGAATAGTTTATAAAAATTCAAAGTTACTTTTTTAAATCATAAATATTTTACCTAAAGGCTTTGTTCAGCTCACGCTCTGACCGTACTCAAAGATAGCTTCATAAATTACCAAGTTTGCCTTTGACTCCACAGTACCAGGCAACACTAAGTATTATCTGACGGCCGATTGGCGTTCGCAGCAACCCTGCTTTCTGAGCCCAGGGCCGCGGGTTCGATTCCCACAACTGGAAAATGTTTGTGTACATATGTATATTCTAAGTATTTATGTATATTTTTCATAAAAATATTCATCAGTCGTCTTAGTACCCATAACGCAAGCTACGCTTACTTTGGGGCTAGATAGCGGTGTGTGTATTGTCGTAGTATATCTATTTATTTTATTTATTTATCTTGAAGCTGTAATAGGCCAGTGGTTAGAGCTTCGGTCTCCCGTTCGGGGGCACCGAGTTTGATTTTTAAATAAAACAGACAGAATATTACTTAAAACATTGTAAGGAAACCTGCATACCTGTTCTCCATAATGTTCACAAAGGCATGTGAAGTCTACCAGGGACCCAGCGTGGTGAACTACGTTATAAACCCCTCTCACTCTGCGAGGGTCCCCTCGCCCTGTAGTGGGCCGGTAACGGGTTGATAGTGATTATGTCAGATGATCTTACATAATTTCTGTTCTCATGCAGTGGCATAATAAAGACAAAGTATATCTATAATTATTTCCCCTATGTGTTCTTTTTAATATATACCTTTAAGGGTTTCATTAAACATGTTTAAAACAATATTTCCCCATTGTCACATGCATTTACTGCGAGTGATATGATCTGTTGTTGATGTTTTGTTGTAAACATGTGAAATAATTGGTTATAATTGAATGCACTCGTGTAAGCAATATGTTAACATGATATTCAGTTGTGAAGCACCTAACAAACAATTAAGTCTAGATGAAATAAGTTCACTATTTAGTAACTTTATACTAGTTGTTGCTCGCGTTTTCGCCCGCGTTTATTACGTTTATTTTTCAAATTAAACCAAAATCGTGGAAACCAAAATTCGGTAAAACAAATTGGGAAAAAAAAATGTAGCGAACTTTTGTTCGGGTTCGTATTTTGTAAAGTAAGCTTTTTAAGATAACTGACTGACATACGAGTAGCAACTGATTTGGATACGACGAAATAATTTCTCTAGAGTAGTGGCGTGCATTTCATACATGCATAAAAATAATGTCTCTCCTTTTTTTGTCTTTTATTAACCTGGGACGAAAAGTAGCTTATGTTGTTGTCCATCCTTTCTACTTACTCTTAGCTAAAAATGAAGTTGATTGGTCGCTCACGTAGGGCGTGAAGGAATGACAAATACAAAAACAAACTTTCGCATTTATCTTGTAGTTAGTTTTTTAATACGATAGTATCATCATCATACCAACCGACATGGCTCGATCGACATCTGCTAATTCACGGGTACATGGAAAAGGAGAAGTTTATTATTACACATATATTATTTGGATATTATTTCCACTTGTTCACCAGTGCTCTAAGAGTTGAAAAAGCTGTGGGAGCAGATACATTTTTATCCTTTCCCCGGGGAGATAATTGTCTCCTGCCCATGCTAGCCGTGCGGTTACCATTCGATCATGACCCTACCTAACTATCATTTCATTCAATTCATTCATTGGCCAAACTTAGAATAACTGGATCAATGAATATATAAATAAATTTCGCAAATCACAATAATTTACATTAACATCAAATTTATGTTGAAACACTTGCATATTCAATACCAATAACATTTATAAACTAATTAAAATATCAACAAGGTTAACTTTTTAATTTAAATACGAGTTGAATATTAATTAATAAGATTATTTGAGGTAGGTTACGCACATTATTAAATTTTCCCACATAGGTAAGAAGGGCGCATTCACAAAATTGCTAAGTTTCGCGTGCCCAAAACGGGGCACGGGTCTCCTTCAACTAAAGAGAAGGAGTGAATGCCCATAGTCCACCACGTTGGCCCAGTAGGTACGGGTTGGTGGTCTATACACACTTAAAACATTATAGATAACTCTCAGGCATGCAGGTTTCCTCACGATGTTTTCCTATGCTTTCCTTCACCGCTGAAGCAAGTGATATTTTAATTGCTTTAAACGCACATTACTCAGAAACGTTAGATAACAGGCGTTGGAGTAAAGTAGTAGTAGAAAGTCGAAGTCCTACCCACTGCTACCCACTTCTATTTAACCCAGTTTTCTCGCAATGTTATACGGTGTCTTGCAGAAAAAATGGATTGTAATCCATTGTGGATTATCATCCATTTTTGTGACTTCCATCCATCCAATAAGTTGTCCTTATTCAACTTCTTTTTATAAACAACATCAGTTCGCAAATCTTTCTACAAAACATATCATAGCATATGTTGATACTTGATAACAATAGTCCCGAAGCGGTGATAGCTATGTGGGTAAGGCTTCAGCTGTCATTTTCGGGGGACCGAGTTTGACCCCAAAGTTATGAGTTTAACAAGCGACCGGCTGTTGCCCGCGGCTTCGTACGCGGCTTTTTTGTTTTTTCATGAACCGTACATTTTTTTGGGATAAAAATGTCTTAATCCAGGGTATGATCTATCTCCTTTCCAAAATACAGT
This sequence comes from Pararge aegeria, assembly GCF_905163445.1. Taxonomy (NCBI): domain Eukaryota; kingdom Metazoa; phylum Arthropoda; class Insecta; order Lepidoptera; family Nymphalidae; genus Pararge; species Pararge aegeria. The sequence continues at coordinate 4,154,565 of NC_053180.1, forward strand.
CAAACTGGTTCAGCAGTTTTTCCGTGAAAGAGTAACAAACATCCATCTATCGATCCATCCTTACAAATTTATAATATTAGTAGGATTAAATATCACTGAAACCGCGAAGGAAAACATTGTGCGGAAACCTGCAAGCCTGACAGTTCTCCATAATGTTTCAAGGGCGTGCAAAGTCTACGGATTTCCGGATTCCAGTGTGTTGGACTTCGTCTTATCCATTCACAATCTGAGAGGAGAACCGCGCCCTGTAGTTGGCCGGTAATGAGGAAGCTGGAAATCAGACGCAATGTAGCACGCATCGTCTATGGCGTGCACTGGGTTTTTGGGTATGCATAAAGAAGAAATATAACATAAAATTTAAAAATCCTTCTCCTTTATGAGTTATACAAAAAATTTGGAAGGCAATGCTTTTGTGCATGTATGAAGTGCACGCCACGGCGCATCGTATCAATTCGCTTCGCAATTTCTAACGTTGCGAAACGTATCGCGCCGATACGCACTTTTGTGTTTGCGTTAAGTGTTCTTAGCACGCCCTACCACTTAATATAATGAATCTTCGTAATTTAGCCAACTTGTAAATATATTAATTACCTACGTTACTTAACGAATTGATAATTAATTAGTTAATGATTTATGAATTGCAAAAAATGTTTTGTTTTATAACCAGTGCAAGGTTTGTAAACAAAGGAAATGATAAATTGACTGTATCAATTTGTTTCCTTACTACTTCGTATTTAACTTACGACTTTAATAATCACTACCGCGCAACTTCGTCTGCATCAAATATAATTAAAACATTTTTTAGCATTTCTATACCCGTCGTAACGTCTAAACGATAGGTCCAATTTGAATAATTTAAAGAGGAATTTGCAAGGTACATAATCAATTTTAACTTTAAAACTATTTATTTGGAAAAAGATTTGATAGGAACGACACCATCTTAAGATTGTACACGTGTTTTAATTGACAAATTATAACAAAAAGCGGTTATTGTGCCTCAACAGTCAGACATTTACACTCCCGGACTTTTTTTTTAAGTAATAATGATTACTTTAAACATGTCCATCGATCCATACATACATACATCCATCCATCCATACCTCCATACTCACAAACTTTCGCATTTATAATATAAGTAAGATGGTACGCATGCGTTCGATCGTTGTCCCATATGCCTTGCGATTCGCTGTTATCTGTGAAGAGTTATGTCCCTTATCTCCGACAATTTTTATCAGATCTTCATTAAAATTACACAACACATGCTTGATAGTATACACTTTCAAATAAAAAAAGAATTATCAAAATCGATTCAAATTTAACGGAGGTATGAAGTAAAATTTATAAAAAATTTCATCCCATTTCCCGGGAGAAGCTTATTGTTTATCGGAATAAAAAGTAGCCTATATGTTGACCCGGAATACCAGCTACCACTATACCACAATTTTTTATAAATCCGTTCAGTAATGCCCGGACAGACAGACAGACAGACAGACAGACAGACAGATAGACAGACAGACAGACAGACAGACAGAAAGACAGACAGACAGACAGACAAAAATTAAATAAAAATCTGTTTTGGACTCAGTATCGATTATAAAGCATCCCCCGGTCTAAATTTTCAAAATATATTAAATGTACAGAAATCTTCCAGTTACAGTTTTAGTATAAGTATAGATACACAAACATATATACATATGGATGTATTGTGATATATTGCATGCTTGTCGCGGATGATGGGTTTAACACGCCTTCTCCGTTGGGGGGGAGACGCCTGGGCCCGCACTGGACATGAATAAACAGATGATGAAACGAATAATGATTATAAATGGATGTATCAGTTAATCCAGGTACCTATAGATTACCGACAGTGTAATGGAAATGTTAACAAAGCTTGCTTTGAATTTAAATACTAAATTTTCATTTGTAATGAGCTCAGAAGCAGCCTATTACATTATTTATTAAACTTCTATTATGCATTGTTAAACATTACATAAATGATGTCAGGAACTAACCATTAAGATGCTATGTATTCCAAACTGAGTATCAAAAAACATAAACTGTTATGAAATCTGTGCATTCTTCAGGCATGGCAAAAAAAAACTTTATTTCTGAATTTATGGCTAATAAGTTAATAATGTTGTAATTACAGGCACATAAGGCTTCACACCTACGCCATAGCCATCCTAAATTTATTTTTATCCCAAGATTAGTCTGTCTGTATAAATGTGAATGTAAGTTTGTTTGTTACGCTGTCACGCGAAAACTACTGAACCGATCCTCATGAAACTATGTAAACATATTCTTGGAAGTGTTAGAAGTAATATAGGATCCTTGTATCCCGACAATAAGGTCGGTTCCTTTGGGAGAGGGGATGAGTGTTTGACAATTTTACACCATAACTCCGACAAATTACAACCGATTTAAATAATTATTTTTGTACTATAGAGGTTATATTATAATCTCTATAGTGTTTAATTTTGTCCAAACTGTGCTTGGAGATAGAGGACAGAACTCCTCAGCGGACAGCAGCAAACCCCTCATTTAAGGCTTAGCGATACTGAATTCTTAAATTTTTTTACAACTACAACTAAATTGAATGCCACATCAAAAAACAAAAACAAACGCAGACGAAGTCGCGGGCAACAGCTAGTAATAATATATTACTTAGCAGTCATCAGTTATGCGTAAACACTTTCTGTAGCATAAACACGAGTTCACCAAGATTAAAACAATTGGTCTGTCAATGAACGTAGTGAAATAGAGTTTAGTGCGCTAAAAGGTAAGTTTTTTTTATAGTGGTTTCGACTAAAAAACAAATATTCAAAAACTCATTTATTTCAAGTACTCTATAAGCTCTGTAAGTCTGTCTGTTTGTAGCGACTCTACCGCCGGTTCGAAAGGCAGATACTACCGAAATGAAGCCGGCGAGAAACTCGGCAGTAGCTCTTTTCCAACATCAAAAATTTACTTTACAACATTAATTTTGCTATCTTGTCAGAGATGAAAGCGGACTCGGATGCTTCCAATCTATTTTGTTATTAAGAAAATCATCAATGAATAGTAGATTGCTGACCCCAGGGGTCTGTGACATAAGGAGGTCTATATCAGCGAAAATAATATTGGGAGTTACGTGTCAGTGACCCCCAAGAATTTTGGCCAGGGCACGGAACCGGTTCTAATTTATCTATAAATTTTAGTAAGAAACCGGTTAAAAATATTGTTAGTCGTTAAAACGGTTTATTGTTTGAATTTTTTCTAAGGAATCTAGTAGTTACGTAAGGCTGTTGCCGCGATAAAAAAAAAACTGTTATTTCATATTTGTAAACAACGTGAAAATGAAAATAATTCTCCACAGGCTTTAGAGGAACATTATGTACCTACCTCTGAGACTTATTTAAGAAATCTGAAAACTAAAAGTTTCTGTGCAAACCACTGCCATAGTTTTTAATGAAAGAAATATATAAAGTTTTGAATTCTTTGTGTATGTCATATATTTATTTTTCCACTTTTACAGGGTGATTCGTTATGAAATATACTTCTGTAATTATTTTAAGTAATTCTTGTCACGTTGTGGCACTCCACATCACCAGAACTGTCCGGTACTTCTTATATCGTATTAAATAATATTTGGTTCTAAATTTGCTTTGCTTTAGCTTGCACGGTAAAATAAGAGACCGGTGTGCCGAACTGAAAAAACTACTGCAATACGGTTAGTTTCAGATAAATGTGCGTATCGTGACGCGCGACAGCGCTGGCAGATCAAAATACAGTTGTCACAACCCTTCTTGCTGCATTGTTTTGTGAGGCAATATAACGGAAAATGGGCAGCAGCATCTCTGTACTACTACTACCATATACCACCCCGTCTGGCTAATTAGTGGCAAACCCTTCCGTTTGGAGGGGCTTTTAGTCCAGACTGAAATCAAATTGTTCACGGATTCTCTATTAAATCTATGTATTTATCAATATACATCTCAATCACTCTTAGTGAGATGTGAGATTTGGTCCGACCGTCCCGGGATTTCACGTATTTTATAGATTGCGTTAAAAAACATGCGTTGCATTTTATTAGTTTTTCGCTTTTTCTGGTGCTGCATATTTACTATTTTGTAGAATTTAGCCACTTTTTTTGACTTTAGGCTTGACTCTTTTTAACTCAGGTTTCTCGCGAATTTAAAAAAAAATCAAGTGCCATTTTCCAAAACCCCCTCGCTCCTCCTCCACTTAATTGGGATTTTACCTATTTTTTCTGAGATACTGTTAAAGCGCTCACTCTAAAATCCATAGGTTAACTAACTATTTCACTAGCATTTCAAAACTTATATTAACGAATCAAGTGTCTTATGCCTTTTAAAATGAAGAAATATTAGACTGAAATGTTATGCAATAAGTTTAGCCTTATCATCAGACATACCGACAAAGCAATAAATACATTATCGAATTCAGAATATTAGTTAGGACGCATATTGCTTACGCTTATGATAATCACGCCCGATGGAATGCAATGGTGTCTAAGCTTGCCAATATGATGCCTATTAACTCTTGCCTTCAAGGTATTCAAGCTATATATGCCAGGGTTCGGATGCCGGAAGGGCGTGGAATAATCAATCGAACACTATATAGATTGGTGTTACTTTCTAAGCACATGTTGATTCCAGTGGAGCTTTATCTTGGATGTTGATTTATCTATTTTCGGAGACGATTACTAACTGCTCCGAGAGACTCGCGTTTTTTTTTTTTTTTTACTACAAGTTAGCCCTTCACTGCAATCTCACCTGGTGGTAATTGATGATGCAGTCTAAAATTGTAGCGGGCTAACCTGTTAGGGAGTATGGCATTGATATTAAACGCTTAATCACTTAGCGGCCAAAGCCTACCACAACACCAGACTAGATAAAATTCAAAATCAGGGGCCGTCAAACTCTTCAGTTTCTGAGCACACCGGCCCACTTCAGGACACGGGTCTCCACCAACAATGAGCAGGGTTCAGGCCGTACTCCACCACGCTGGCCCAGTGCGGATTGGTAGACTGCACACGCCTTCGAGAACATTATGAAGAACGCTCAGGCATGCAGGTTTCCTCACGATGTTTTTCCTTCACCATTGAAGCAAGTGATATTTAAATTACTTAAAACGCACATAGCTTCGAAAATTAGAGATGCATGCTTGGATTCGAACTCGGTCCCCCGAAAGTGAAGCCAAAGTCCTAACCACTGGGCTATCACAACTAAAGTGTACCCGGTTAAAAAACCGTAAAGGCTCCATTACGTCGTTGCTATAGGCTTTGCAATTAGAAGTCGTAACAATTTGTTTTAATGTGCTACCACCGTTTGATGAATGATTTAATTAACTTTAATTGAAGACGAAATTGTCCGAACTGGGAATCCGAATAACACAGGGCTTGTGTAAAGAATAATGTACAGCTCTAAAATATAATAAAAATAAACCCAAATATGTATTAAGTATTTTGAAATATCAACACGAAAAAACCGCTGAGCCTTAACCTACTAATAGTTTTAATGCAAAAGTTTGTTTGTTAGTTCAAAGATCGCAGTGTCTTTTTATCACACGGGATTTGCAAAAAAAAATAAAAACATAATTAACGCGGACCAAGTAGCGTACAACAGCAATATCAGTATTAAAAAAAAAAAAAATTTTTCAACCAAACAATTTTCTATCAGTATAATTTTGCATCTCATTGCAATAAACTTTTTTACTATATCACTATAGGAACAACTTTTTTGGTTCGTAGTATGACGTTAAACACATAAGTGTGGATTGAAGCATACTGCTTACAAATTTATTGCATATATAGAGCAAAAGGTACTTCGCACTGCCGGTCAGACCGGTACACATATTGCAACAATGCTTAGCGGCATAGTCAGGCATGGTGGCAGTAGTTGCCCGGACGAGCTGTCAAGAAATGCTTCTAATACTACTACATTTCTACTGTCTCCGAGGTTTCGGTCCGCTATTTTTGAAGACATCATCAAAAGATGACAAAAGTTTTTACCATCGTCTGATGAAGGTCAAAAATACATTGAAGTAGTTTACTTCAATGTATTTTTTTATACACTATAGTCAGCACTTCCCCGAACGACCTGTCACGAAAAGTCTAATACTACTAAATTTTTGTTGTCTCTAAGGTTTTCGGTCCTCTATTTCTGAAGGCATCATCAAAGGATGACAAAAGTTTTGTACATACAACAATGGTATACAGTGTATAAAAAAATACATTGAAGTAGTTTTAGATTTGATGGAGTCAAGTATTGTATTGATGACTTATAGCATTTCATTTCGTGAATCACTGTTTATTTTTAATTAAAAATGTTTTGTCCTCAGGTGTTCCACCTCCGTGACATACGCTGGGAGAGGCAGAGGTTCCTCTCAAAGTCTTTCGTCGCGTTCGTCGTCTTCAACGGCTTCAGCTACTCGCTGCTAGCAGCGGAGGTGCTGACAACCAATGTTGCTGATACATCTCCAAAGCAAAAGGTGAGTTTATAATCATAAACAGCGTTTACGCGACTATGACGGTCGATTGGTGCAGTGGGCAGCGACTGCTTTCTGAGTCGAAGGCCTCGGGTTCGATTCCCACAACCGGAAAATGTTTGTGTGATGAACACGAATGTTTTTCGGTGTCTGGGTGTTTATCTGTATTTTATTAGTATTTAGATCTGGATTAGATTTGGAACTCCTTTTGCTTTTTGGTACTTGTTACACGCATAATATGGTATAAAGCATAAATTAATAAATATAAATATACTACGACAATACACACATCTATTTACCATATTATTTATTATTATCATATATTTACTTAAATACTTAGAATGTACATATAAACACCCAGACACTGGAAAACATTCATGCTCATCACACAAACATTTTCCAGTAGTGGGAATTGAACCCACGGCCTTGGACTCAGAATAACGGGCTTGCTGCAAACTGCACCAATCGGCCGACAAACTTTTAAGTATACATACTTTGCTATTTACAAAAATATTGCATTAACCTAACATTTAGATACTACTTAGTACGTACGCAGACAGCAAGACTTCCCTCTTTGGAGTAGATACATTATCTATCGCTTCAGATTTCAAAGTCGCTTACTTGGTATAAAATTGCCAATTCAGTATCTCTATACGCTTAGTAAATTTTGCGCTAACATAATGTAATGCTGTTTAGTTAAGTATTAAAGCATCTCATTAGCGATCTGAATGTATTTCTGTATTCGCATGAATTAGATTTGATGTTTTTTTATTTTTTTTTGAAAGGTTAAAGGCTTGTAACCGCAATTGATTTAATTCAATATACGTTCATCACTTTTATGAGGCAATCAACATAAAAATGTATGTTTTGTAATGAGTAACCACAATCAAATCAAATACAATTTATTGTACACCATGTACGAAGCCATGAAACAATTGAAATGAGAGAAAGTAAATGTACAATAGACGGTAGATATCTACCAGGGAATATACCACAGGACGTGAAGTTAAGAAGAAGGATAAGGGGTGTACACAAAATAATATTTAAATATTGGATAGAAGCAGGCGTTACATTAAGGAAATCCATAATATATTATGAAAATATAATAATATATAAATATTAAGCTTAATTTGCTATACTCCGCGAACAGCAGGAGAATCTGTATGGTGTAATTTAATAAAGCAAAATCTAGCCCGGCGAAGCGGGCTGGGTACGCTAGTATAATATAAAAAATATAATGAATATTCTTGTAACATTTCCGCTTATGACATGATATGAGACCGGATTGTCCTGTCCGCGTTATAACTCAATCTATGGGAGTCGCGTCCACATAAATTACTTAATTAACTCAAACTGTACGTGGGTGTCACTCAGCAGTCGACGCGCCGTCACAATGCCCACTTATGTAGTAGGTAGGTAGGCTGGGGAGCAGCGGCAGATCGTTAATGGTTACCTGCCTTTCGGTATTTTATCCATACTAATATTATAAATGCGAAAGTGTGTTTGGTTGTCCGTCATTAACAAAGCAACAGAGCAACGGATTGATGTGAATTCTTGGATAGAGATAGTTTATGGGCCGGAGAGAGACAAAAAAGAAAAATGTACAGTTCCTGTTGGAAGATACACTTTCGCTTTCGGTCACGCTCGCGCTCGCGCTCTCGCTTGCTCGCTTGCTTGCATTTTTCCGGGATAAAAAGTAGCTTATAAACTATCTCTACGCCAAAAATAACGTCTCCTGGCAAAGTATTCCAAATAACCACGCGAGCGAAGCCGCGGGTAAGATATATTTCGGAGAGTGTGCTCAAGAACTTTTTTAATCTTGTTCCCCTCTCACCTTTTTACTATCGAACCGCGAGGCACCGTAAGGATCTGCATCCCTACGTGGTTGATATACCGCGGACGCGTACGAAGCGCTTTGCATCCTTGTTTTTGATTCACACCGCAAGGATCTGGGTATACCATCCTAGCTTCAATATTCCCCAGTACCTTCAATATAAGTACCTTCGAATCAAGAGTGAATAGGCATCTTCTAGGTGAGCGCGCTCTACATTATGCTGTATCATCACTTACCATCAGGTGTGATTCCAGTCAAGCATTTGTACATACTGGGCTGTCGGGATCCCTAAAGCCCTCTTTCCTATGACAGTGGAGTCTTTGGCGTAGCTGAGAGATTGATAGTGATCTCTTCAAGCGATTTAGCGTTTTGTGCGAGTTCGTGTAGAACTAGAAGTCGATTAGAAGTATGACTTTAATTTAACTGCCATAAACGGTGCACACAACAGGTTAGCCCGTTACCATCTTAGACTGCATAATCACGTACCATCACACTCAACTTGTAGTATTTCTTGAATCATGAAGGCTTGTGGTCACGGGGCCAGCGCGGTGGACTGCGGCCCTAACCCTTCTCATTGCGGGGGGAGATCCGTGCCCTGTAGTTGGCCGGTAATGGGTTGTGATATGACGATGATGATGATTTAAGTTGGTACTTAGTGTACTCAGAAACTGAAGGTTTTGACGGCCTCCATAGCGCAGCGGTGAGCGCTGCTTTAAGTTAGAGGACCCGGGTTCTAGTACTTATTCGGTAACCTGTAGAGAAATACATTTAATTTTTTTAAATAACACTTTAAGTGAAGCAACTTTTTCGTAGATGGGTACCAGTTTGTATAATATCAACATTTACTATCAGATGAGGTTGTCCTTGCAAAGTGCAGTGCTGCGTCGATAGATTGCGTTGAAAACAAAGAAATTATGAGCAACAGTAGATAGGTATTAAGAATCTACTTGCCAACAGTATACTCACTCGAAAAATATTTTTATGCAAATTAAAATGGCGTATCTTGTATGAACGCTGCTGGCGTGCTAAAAACAAACACTTTGTACAATCACAAGGTGTGATTATATTGAATAGTTAAACTTTTGAGTGCAAACATTTGTTGCAAATAAACAATTTGTATGGTGCCCCTCATACGGTTTCGGTTTTTCGTTTGACTGCGTGAGCAATGGAATTAGCTCTGGGTTTTTGACATGAAGGGCATTTGTGAACGAGAGAGGTACGTTACTGTATGAAAGACAAATAACTTTTTGTTTTAAAGTAGTTATGTTCTGAAGTTTTTAACAAACTTAAATATACTACTACTATCGCCAAAGGTTGTCTGGGAGAGATCGCTTTAGCGATAAAACCGCCTTTGCACACCTAAACTAGTTTTTTTTTTTTATTATTTTTGTAAATGTGTTTCTTTGTATTTTGTGTGCAATAAAGAATTTATTATTATTATTATTATATCTTTTTAGGTTACATTGAAGCGGTAAACCAAGCGTATTAACAAGTATAAGCCAAGCCCAGTTATTAATTCTCTATGGTGCTAATTTCTATTGTCGTCATATCCGCCCATTACCGCCTACTACAGGGCACGGGTAAATGAGAAGGGGTTAAGGCTGTGGTCCACCACGCTGGCCCAGTGCGTATTGGTGGACTCCACACACCTTTGAGAACATCATCGAGAATTTTTAGGCATGCAGGTTTCCTAACAATGTTTTCCTTCACCGTTGAAGCAAGTGATATTTTAATTATTTAAAACGCAAATTACATAGAAAAGTTAGAGGTGCGTGCTGGGATTCGAACTCGGCCCCCCAAAAGTGAAGACGACCCACTGGGCTATCACCGCTTCCATTTCTGTTGTACGCTAATTACCAATAATTAATTTGGCAAGTATAAAAATAGTTCCATTCTGTGGAGTAGTTAATATTATATGGAGAGTTAGTGAACATGGAATAGGAGAAATTTTCCCCCGATTATTACACATATATTATTTGGATATTATTTCCACGTGTGCCGCAGTGCTCGGAGAGTTGATAAAGTTGTGGGAGAAGATACATTTTTATCCTTTCTCCAGGAACATAATTGTCTCCTGCTCATGCTAGCCGTGCACTAGACAAAAGTTACATCCCCTGAAAAGGGATAAATTTTACGTGTCCACATGCGAAAGCACGTAACACAACAGGAGACGTTTACTATTTATACGTAAATTATTTACTAGTTTTACCACCCTTGGTAAGCCTCGGAGAGTTTATAAAACGGGAGAAAATAAACATTTATTCCTTTCCCCGAGGATACAGGGCTGCAGAACTTTCATGATTATGACGATGGCTCTGTTAAACAAATATAACACCTTCTGAATATAGAATTTAGTGATTAATGTGAATTATAGTGTGTTCGCAAGTTTTCATAGAGATCGTCTGGTAACACGTTCGAACAGATAAACACGAATTAGCGTACTGTTCTGCGGTTGTAATGAAATAACACCTACATGTATGTGTTAAATGTATGCCGATGCTGAATATTTCACCAAATATTTCATGCTAATTAAAAGAAGACACAAGAAGACACGTGAATCTTGTGGTGTGTATCTTGGACAACACAAATATTTATTAAAGTGATTTAATACAAAAATAATGTAGTTTATTTGACTTTAATTTCGAAGGCAAAGAAAATGTGTAAGGTGTAATACAAGGTGTACCTATTGCACCTAACTTTCTTTTACTTTTCACGCATGAAACTTTTGATAGTCTATCTTCTGAGGATGCTTAGATGATTTAGTTAGACGTACCTAGTGCTTTTAACCGAATATTAACCGAACCAGGTTCTCAATTCCTTTTCCAAAAACTGCGTCATTAAAAAAACGAAGAACTTTTTTTTTAAAAACGATATACCTTCAGATTAGTTCAATAGATATTTTATTAAATTTGAATGTGAAGATTATTTTTTAATTTAAAATAACTGAAAAAAATATGTCGACAGAGAAACAAATGTTGTGCATGTCAATTTAAATATATAGGAATGGGTTGTGCTACTAAAAATGAAGTTGGTTATAGGTTTTTTCAAAATTCTATTATATACAAGATAAAGGATAGATATAGGATAAGGTGTATGCATTATTGTACATTGAAAATTATGTGGCTGAAAGTTTTTCTCTTTAACGCCTCAATTTAATTTACTTGTTAATTTATTCCATAACTGAAAGCCGACTGGCGCAGTATGCAGTGACCCTGCTTTCTGGTTACAAGACTGTGTTTTCGATTGCCACAACTGGAAAATGATTGTGTTATGAACATTAATGTTTTTCAGTGTCTGAGTGTTTATTTTTTATGTTATAAGTATTTATGTACCTATAATATACATGAAAATATTCATCAGTCATCTTAGTACCTAAAACACGAAGCGACTTTTACTATGGGGCTAAATGGTGATGTGTGTATTATCGTAGTATATTTATTTATTTATTTTTTTGTTACAGAACTTCTACCAGCACATCTTTAATGGCTGCTACGCGGTGCTGTTCTTCATAGTGGTTGTCTTCTTCCTCATATACGGGGTCGAAGTGTATTTCAAGGTAGATTTTAAACGCTATAAATATTGTTGAATAGCTGTTGCCCGTGACTTCGTCTTTCTTCAGTTTTCCATATATACTAGCGGACTCCGGCGCCATCTGTCGGGTTGATTTGTGAATCTAAACCATCCAGGGTGCCACCCAAACGCATACCGAAAAATTCATTCAAATCGGTCCAGCCGTTTAGGAGTTCAGTGACATATACCCGTAGACAAGAAATATAAATTTGAAGATAAGTAACTCTTATGAAACTTTATATACATACTAGCTGTTGCCCGCGACTTCGTCTGCGTTTGATTTAGTTATTTTGATGTGGCGTTCAATTTAGTTGTAGTTCGAAAAAAATTTAAATTATTCAGTATCGCTAAGCCTTAAATGAGTAGTTTGCTGCTGTTCGCTGAGGAGTTCAGTCCTCTATCTATATAAAATTAAACACATATTATTACCTCTATAGTACAAAAATAATTATTTAAATCGGTTATAATTTGTCGGAGTTATGGTATAAAATCGTCAAACACTTTCATCCCCTATCCCAAAAGAACCGAGCTTAATGTCGGGATAAAAAGTATCCTATATTAATTCTAACACTTTCAAGAATATGTTTACAAAGTTTCATGAGAATCGGTTAAGTAGTTTTTGCGTGAAAGCGTAACAAATAAACTTTCATTAAGATTTAAAATATTAGTAGGGAAGTAGGGATATTACTTTTGCGTATATTTGTTTTGATCGAACGCGTGATAGCCCAGTGGGAACTGAGACTTCGACTTCACTTTCGTGGAGCCGAGTTCAAATCCCAGCACGCACGGCTAACTTTTGAAACTTATGTGTGTTTGAAGCAATCAAAATATCACTTGCTTCAACGTTGAAGGAAAACTGGTTGATACATGTATAATAAAAATAGTTTAGCACGCCAAGTAATGAATTTCAAAGGAAGACTATGCTACATTTTATGTTACAATTGTAATTTTCTTGCTATGATCTCATTTTATTGTGATGGCAAAGAGAATAGGCTGTGCCCGTCCGAGTGGATCTTAGACTTACGAATGCATTCGTTTTAAATTTATTTATTAAGGCTTTAGCTTTATATTTATAAAAATCTATTCCCCAATAACCTGTAACAGTCGGGAGTGTTTGCCCAAAATCATCACGTTGGTCAGAAGGGTTGGCTCCCAGTAATTGGTAGAAGTAGCACAGACGACGCTGCTGTGAGTTCTAACTTTGTAAGGTGGTAAAGTTTGGGAATGAACGCAACGAAAATTTGAATTATCTCGACTACGTAACGTCTAGCTAGACCTCACCTCAATCGAAATGACTAAACTTCAACAAATCATAACATATTTCTAAGTTAAAAAACTTAAATCTCTTTCTACCTTTAATGTGTTTATAAGTGTACCTTTATAAGTATTCTTAAAACTTATTGCTGCAAATTCCCTAATTACAAGAAATGGAAAGTAGTCACTTTTTCATTATTTCAGAGCGTGTTAGTGTTTAGTTAAAACAACTTATATGTTATAATTATTTTATTTCTTATTGTTTGGCAATTGAACTTATACGAGTATACTAAACCTACTTTAAAATTATGTTGTTGTTTTGTTAATATTTTATGCTACGAGTATATACCGTTTATACTAAGTTATACATTCTTAGTTTATGCACTACACACTTGTTGAACCCCCCCTTCACTCTAGCGGAGTTTTGCGTCTTCTAGCTGTTATGGCAAATCATTCACCACGGTTATGGAATATAAATTGGCTGCCTCATTCCGTGGGTGATAATACTTCTCTGGATGTCTTCAAGAGAAGATGGCATTATGTACGTGTACAATAAATAATAAAAAAATTTAAGTACAGTACTTAGGTACATTAATAAAATACCTACTTTTTACTTGTATCTATTGTAATCAAAATTAAATTATAAGTTCTCGACTTGACCACGACTATGTGACCCCCCCCCTGGCGCCAAAGCTGGATCCGCCCTTGTCTGAAGTATCGCAATATTTATGAGGAAGGAAAATGTTACACAGAAAAAAACATTATGTTTATCGCTTTCAATGTGATTCATGTGATTCTTCATATCGGCAACAATAGATTCATATATGGATACAATCAAATCTAATGCCCCTTTTGTGGTGTTTTAAGGTCACATTAATGCCCCATTGTTGGGATACTGAAACATATAGGGGCTAGAGGATAATTATACCGCTGGAGAATTATAAACCGTATTTTAAAAGATTAAGGTCGAATTTGGGCTCGTATTTCAAAATGTTTGTGGACGGCGGTTTTAATGATCTCCTTGTTTACCTGTAGTGACGCAGTGTTTCTCATGCTGATATAATGTTCTGCGTTGTATTCTAGTTTGTTTGTTCTGAGTTGTATTTGTGTTTTCTTCAGTCATGAGAGTTTCTAGCGATAAGGCCGCCTTTGCGCACATTTACATTTTTACTTTTTGTCTTGTTAAACTTGTTTTCGTTCTGTTTGTAAAATAAAGATGATTTTCTTCGGCTTACTTTATCAATACCATAATTCCAAGCTAAAATCTTATTTTTGAATATAGCCTTTATATTATGAAAACGTAGCTTTTGATAATTTTTGATATCCGTTTAACAGTTTTTCTGTTTATCCATTAGGTTTGCAACGTATAACCGAAATACTGTTGAAGGGTGCATAAAGATATTTCATATCAAAAGAAGCATATTACGAAATCATTCAAAACATTCTAAGTGTGTTATGACAATCTCATTGAAGATAAAGGACTGACACGCGCATGGTACCTACCTGCGCTACGCGAGGCGGACACCATAAAGTGACAGGAGGCACTTGATTTTAAATTTGCATGTGATGTTAGGGTTGTAACTTTTTTTTTTTCAGTAAAAACTAGAGCAATGATTTACTCAAAAACTATTAGCGTTTCGGTTTCACACATAAGTCTTAGAGACGGTCAATAATGTACCTTTATAGCATGTGAATTAATATTTCGTTTTTCATTTACACGTTGTATAACTACACCCTCTTATAGCAGGAAATATAAAGGTTAACGGGCAGCACCGTCCTCTGTGCTACTACAACTAGCACCTACTACGATCAACAACCCATATGCCCAGCGGGGTGAGTATGGGTAATAACTTCCGTTAGGAGAGGCCTTTAGTCCTGTCGTGGACTGTTATAGGCTATGATGATACAAACACTAAGAAAAGTTTTTTTTTCACTTTATAATATTAGCTTAGATAATTTAATAACCGAATAATAATAGGATGTGGTCTTGGGCAACAGCTATTTTTTGTTAATACGAATTTTTATTTTTTTAAGAAGCCATCGTGTATTTTTAAGGGTGACTCTCATTATTTTAATTTTAATAATTCTTTTTCATTCCAGCTTCGCGGAGAATTCCTCAAGGAGACAAAAGTGTTGACGATAATATCACCGCGGCCCGGCCCCTCCACCGCTGCGGAGGGCGATGACGTTCAAGACACCCTCGTCACGAAGCAGGTTAGATTTTTTTTAACCCTACTATTAAATGTGTGATTGAATCTGCGTACCAACTGTAATCCGGGCCGGGATATTTCCTAAACGAATATCTTTTTCCATCTCTTCTTCTTGTCTACGTCCATAAGAACAAAATAATATTTTAAATGTTATGTAATCACGCCGAAACATCCTTAGAAGATACTTAACGATGTTGTATGTACAACGCACAGTTACAAAAATTCTAAATAATTAATTAATTTAAACAAATTAATTCCATATAAACGGAAAAAAGTCTGAAACAAAACAACAATAATTTTCTTATTACAAATAATTATTTACTTAGATTTCAGAATTGAATTTGAATTGCACAGAATTTTGCAATTCAAATTCAATTCTGAAATCTAAGTAAATAATTATTTATGCCATATGATGATGATCTAGTAATAATGGGAATGATCTAGTATTAGAGCGAATTTGCGTCGATTGTATTATAAGAAATTATGTAGAACAAACATTTTAAAACAATGGTATCGTCTCACACTGAAATCGAACCCGGTTTCTTAATATTATAGTTTATCATGGACTTTCGCAAAGTTACGGCTGATTGTAAATAATTATACTAAAATAAGTTATTTGTTTTAGGGCGTCCAAACAGATTTGGCCGACTCTGATGGCAGCGTGGACCCGAGATCAGTGAACCATTCCCAGCTGCACCAGTCACGCCTAGGCCTGGTCAGTCAGGCGTTGATGCTGATACTCATCGTGGGCTTCCTAGCTTCCGAGACCCTCAGCGAGTTCTGGAAAGCCAAGTGAGTAGCGAGCAATAACTGTTTGTGTACCTAAGAAATCACATCCAATACATTTCTGCACTCCTAGTATTTGGATGCTCGCAATCCCTAAAAAAATAATTTCAGAATATCGGAACATAAGGTCAGAGTAAAATGGATTTAATTTAAGATCAAAGCCTGATTTCATCTACATTTAAGACTTTCAAATATTGAAAATTAAGCGGATTTTACATTGTTAAGATGTTTCGAAGTACAGAATGACTACGCAGAGTCACAAACGCTTTTGAAGAACCCTCGAGAAATAATTATTGTGCCGAACTTTATGTCTTCCCCGAAACCAGGGGCGAGGTTACGTGTGACTCTTTCTGACTAAAACGTGCCACTGGAATGCTTTCCTACTCATCTGCTAAAGGGACACCAGGCTTGCTGTAACCTGATGACCAATAAATAATAGGGGTCAGCCCTATTATTAAAACTGGACCCTATTAATCTGACAGCTTAAATTTTGTCCCCATTTGAAGAGCCAGATGTGACATACGAGTGTCCTTGGAACTAATAATATACTGGTTTATAATAATTTAACTTTAGTTCCTTGGACATTTTTAACAGCACACGTACAGTGCCACATAACATTATTACCACTTGTCAGGCTGTCATGTATTAGTTGCAAAGACAGAGATTCAATTTCTCAAAATTGAGGATTGACGGAACAAAAAGCATTGGAACCACAATGAAATCGTGATATTATTGCTGTGCTTTTGTGTATACTTCGTGGTGTTGGAGGAGAATGCTGCGAATCCCGTGGACGGCACACAGGACCAACGCATCGATATTGATACAGCTTTAAATTACAAGAAGGCTATCAACCATCTGTCTTCAGAGGATTCTCGAGTACTTCGGTCACATTGCCAGAAGAGATGAAGACAATCTTGAAAAGATAGTGGTCGCTGGCAAAGTGGAAGGAAAGAGACCTCGAGAACGTAGCCCGATTCGTTGGTCGGATCAAATCCGCACTGCTCTCGACACCAAAGTGCATATTGCTTTAAACGTTGCTAAAAGCCGAGTCAAATGGCACAAAATCGTCCGAAAGGTTGTAAGCGCTAGGGGCCACGACCCTCAGCAGTGAGGAAAACGACGTACAGATTGTATAGTTCGACATTATGGAATTACCATGTTTCGTTCTGTCACTCCTTAAATGTCACGCATCAAATGGGGAAAAGATTTCAGCTGTATTAAGAGTCCAGTTGTAATAATAGAAGACAATAACCAATATCCCCTTCTGTTGTTGACCTAGAGTGCCAGTGGGATCGCGCAACTGGCACGACCTGGTGTTCCGTATCGTGGAGATCGGCGTCGCGCTATGGTTCCCCTGCGTGCTGTGGAACTGCATGGCGCCCGAGCGGCTCTGGTTGCTCAACCCGCGACGGTTGCTCGCGCGGCAACTCGACGATGCGCGCCTGGCGGACCTGGTCTCGCCGCACCGCCCTGCCAACGATGCCAAGGTAACCTATCCACCCGACGGCCAACTTACGCACCCCATAGTAATTAATTCGATGGCGCGTTCGTGCGTTTGTACGTCTTTCACGCAGCAACGGAGGATAAGGTCGATGTGATCCTTGGCATAGCTTTGCTGAATAGCTGGACAGTTGCAATGGTGGCTTTTGTTCACGTTGGGAAAAGCTTGTCATTGTATAAAATCATCTTACTCACAACTTAGGGTGGCTGGAAGAGATTTCTTAAAGAGTCTCTTAAATAAATTTCCTCTGCTAACCTAATATATATGTTTATTAATATGCAGCACCTACCTCTCTTCTTGAGCTGTGTTTTACACCATTGGTTGCCTGAAAGTGATCGCTATGTAGCGATATGGCCGCCAAATATACAAGTAGTATACTTTGCGTTAAATTTTTCTGTATATTTATGTGGTGTACAATAAAATTGTTCATAAATTCATTAATTTATACTATCATATGTAATCACAATTTATGGTAGGTAAGGAATATATAAAAAAAAGAAAACCTTCACCACATTTTGTGCTTAATCGATGATGTTTTTAGTACTGCCGATAGTGACGGCCGATTAGCGCAGTTTGCAGCAACCCTGCTTTCTGTGTCCAAGGCCGTGGGTTCGATTCCCACTACTGGAAAATGTTTGTGTGATGAGCATGAATGTTTTTCAATGTTTTCAATGTGTTTATATGTATATTCTAAGTATTCAGGTATATTATTCATAAAATATTCGTCAGTCATCTTAGTACCCATAACAAAAGCTACGCTTACTTTTGGGCTAGATGGCGATGTGTGTGTTATCGTAGTATATTTATTTATTTTGTATTATTAAGTACTGATATTAAATATGGTAGCGGTGATAGCCTAGCCGTTAGGACTTCGGTTTTAGTTCGTGGTAATAAATAGCGGTGACAGACTAAGGGTGAGGCTTCGATTTTCCTTTCGTGGAGACCGAGTCCGAAACCGAGTCAATATTACTTGCTTTAAAGATGAAGGAAAACATAGTGAGGAAACGTGCATGCTTTTGTCTCTCAAGTGCAAGTGAAGTCTGCCAATCCGCACGTGGTCAACTACGGCCTAAACCGGTAATGGGACGATAACGATGATTGTTTGATATACCAAGCTGTTGTGCCCAGTCAAGGCACATTTATTTCTTTATTTATTTAACTCTTTATTTGTACACCACTATGAAGTTAGGAAAATGAAAAAAAAAAACAATAGAAATACAAAGACAGAAGTAGAATACAAAAAGGCGGCCTTATCGCTTAGTAGCGATCTCTGCCAGGCAACCTTTAGATTAGGACAAGATGAGCGAGAGCGGACAGGTGGTGTAAAATTATTATAAACCTACATTCAAATAGCTAAATACAAATACATAAACAAAATTGCACAAATAAGATAAATATAATAGATAAATATAAAATAATAAACTAATATATACTCAATATATGAAGTACATTTATATGCATTATATGTATTGATTTGATATGTATAAATTTAGTACATTTCCTAAATGTACTCACTCGAAATCTACACGAGCATCGTACTTAAGTTTTTTGTAATTGCGCGTAATACCTACTTTATTTACATAAATAGCTTCCATTGTTTTAATATTTATAAACAACAATAACTGATTAACAATTACCCACTAACGATTATAGTACAATATGTCGTTCATATCTATAATTTATCGGTCAACAGCATTTCTCTCTTTTATGTGTAAACAATCATAAAGGCGCATCCACATTTGATAAGAGACTTTCACTTTTCAAGCCATCTTTCATCTAAAATGAGAAATGCTTAATTAATTAGAAGGACCGCATTACTGTATTTTAGGAATTTTTAACTAAGTTTATCTTTAATTTGTGTTAAAGATAAATTTCGAAGATCGTGCTTATTGTATTCATCATCATAATGTCAACCATTGGATGTTCACGGCTGGGCATTGATCTAACTTTTTGTTGGAAATGACATCTGGTAAATTTATACAATAGTAGTAAATACGAATGGTATCCCAGGTCCATAAACGGAGATCGGACAAAAAACTCAAAATAAATATATAGAAATAAAGGAGTTTATAAATATAAATATAAATATACTACTACAAATCTGGTGATTTGTAGTAGTATATTTATATAAAGCCCCAAAGTAAGCTGACGAATATTTTTATGAATATACTACACATAAATATGTATATATACAGATAAACACTTAGACACGTTAATATTTATTAGCATAATAACTTTTTTTTACAAAACATAACGAAATGTTACGACGGAACTTGTGAGCGTATGCAAAGTTAGGCCACTGCTTCTGTATCGCGTTAGCTACGAGTTTTAATTGCGACTAACGCACTTTTACTGCACGTCATATTTCACCGTGCACATGTGTCACAGTGCTATCTAGCATGATATATAGATTATCTAGCGCCGATCATAGTGTTACTTACGATAACTTATCTATATATATTCATAAAATGTTTTAGTGTTTTATACACAAGTTATTTCTTACAAGATCAAGTATTTCTTATTGAAAGTTTTTATGATGTGAAAGAACCCTAAGTCAGAAGACATTAGCATTATCTCCTTATTCCCTATTAGTCTACATTTCAAAGCGTTATATACGATAAATTGCGTATTGTCATTTTTATACCGTTAGACAGTCGGTTGTATTTTCTAGCCTTAGGTCGTTAAAAATTACTTCTGATGTGCTAAAGTGAATAATTCCTGAAGCTCAGTCACAAACTAAAAATAATCTAGAGTCCTTGCAAATAAACGTGTTCATTGCGCAATCTTACATACGGATAGACGATCCGCAACTGTTCTTTTAATAGGTTTCTGCAGAAATTTTTTGCAACACTATTTTTGTCTATTGTCTCATGTCATGTCTTCCTTTATTCCTACCTCAACCAAAATTTGGATGGAATAAAATTAAATTAAATAACAAAAATGATATCTTATTTGGCTTATAACTTATGTCGTTAAAAGTTCTACATTTGGGAACACAATTTATGTTGTATTAATTTTGTTTTTTGGGTCATTATTGGTTTTGTTGAAAATTCTTAATTTTTTGTCTTCATAACGGTTCATTATTAAGGATCGCCAGTCGTCAGCTTACAAGCTTTTGTCCTGTGTTTGAAGAAAAATGTTATGTTTGTTGTTTTTGTACTCGTTCTTTTCCGCCATTTTCATGGTCCATGCTGACGCTGATTATAAAATTGTAACATCCAAAAAGTGGGTAGAGCCTGGCTTTTGTTGCAAATATAAAGTTTGGGTTTACTTCCGTCAAACTTTGTATCCCAACGATATAAACACTGGTCTTAAAAACCAGAGGTCCCTTGGATCGATACCCGACTGGGCCATTATAGGAAAGATTCCTCTAAAATGGCTCATTGCTGCAGTTTTCATATTCTTTACAGATATTTATGCTCTGGCGAGGTATTTAATATCTTTTGCAGCTTTCAATCTAAGCAACAATCACTTCAATGGATTCCATCCATAGTCTAAGATTATCCCTTAAAACAATTGTTTTTTGAAATAAGTTCTTATAATGTCTACATTTTGTAGTTTCAATAGAGTCTCGAAAATCTTTGTATCGTTATAAAGATCTAATGGCAATTTAAGTGGTTCAAAACGATGCAAACATGTACGCCGATCTGACTCCCCAGATTCTGGAGGTGTTTGCACAACTCTCGTGGCGCAAAAAGGCTCTATTCGTTCTGGGACTCATCCACCATTGGAGGTTTTCTGTTTGGAGTGTGTTATACGCCATGTCCCTTTATGCAAAACCTGTGCGATCTATTGCTGATTGTGATGCCGCTCGAGTGGTGAGTGTTGATTTTAATATTTCGAGATCCGGTTCACGTTATTTCTAGTCGCTGGTGGGCTTCTGTAAGTTCATTCAATATTCAAGGTCAAAGATATAACTCTTTGCTTATTTCTATTAGCGATGTGTGAACGTTTCCAAAATGACCGTGACACTTTGGAATAGTTTAAACAGATTTGCGATGAAATGGTGAATAAATGGACTTTTTTTCTATTTCAAGTACAATGTTATGACCTTGGGCTCGACTATCGTTATACTATATTTAGGATTAGTCGCAATTTATTTTTTCTGCTGATCTTTTAATTATTAACTTACTAATATTTCTCAATAACTTATAAAATATTCATAATAATTATAATAAAGATTCTTAACCCCATACAGATTGCCCCTCATATATATATCTCGTATATATATATATATGAGGGACAATCTCTTCGTGCTCTTTCGTGTTATTTTGTGTATGTCGTGAGTTTATTTTTTTAGATTCGTACAGTGAACTTCTACTGTTTGCTACTTAGTACCCTCTAAAATTTACATTTGACATTAAGAAGGTAGTTAGGGAACGCACCCATACCCCTCCTCAAATTTTTAAATATGGGATAGAAGCAGGCGTTACTTTGCGGAAATCCATGATATATTATCAAAATTAAGCTTAATTTGCTATACTCCGCGAAAAGCAGGAGAATCTGTGTGGTGTAATTTGTAATTTCTTCAATCCTCATACTCCACACCAAACAGATCTTACCAATATAACCTCTACGCACGTTTCGCTCCGAAACCGGAGCATCCTCAGGAGATGTTGACTTTACAATGAATAATTGTTAAGACTATTATTATGTTATACTTAACAATTATTCATTGTAAAGTCAACATCTCTGCGTGACGAAAACCTAAGCAGTCCTTTTGTCCCTTTGACCAAACTTTTATTTTGAAGAGTGGGTTCCCAACTCAGCATGGGTCACGTAGTATTGGTACGTTCCCTTAGAACAGTTAATTCTTAAATTTAAGCATCCGACCTCATGACTGCAGAATTAACAGAGTTTTGGTTCTATAGATGCGAGTTCAAATCCTTAAGATTTTGTTAACTTGTGACTTTATCGGTGTTTGTTTCGGTTTTCCAAATTCCCGATGAAACCCTTGATTATCCCAGGATTAAAATAAACACGTCAAGGTCTTCGTGCGAAATTCCTTAATTGACAAAGCTATAGGTAACAAACGCAGTTTTTTTTTAAATACCTCGTGTACACGGGTGCCTTTCCTGGATAAATATTATTTACTACGAGTCAGTTTCCAAATCGCTATATCTGTTAACATGAAAATTTGTTTCCGGTGTTAGGATTAACCAATGCACGTTGATGAATTGAACATCGGTTACAAACAAGCGAACCGACATACTTTCGCATTACATATAGATAGATAGAACAAGAAAGTAAGCAAAATCATGTAAATCATAACATGGTTTAGTGTCCTATTCTTTTAATGAAATGTTATATTATTTCCAGAATGTGGAGACGGACTCGCTCGTGGGGAGCGTGGGCTCGAGTCGAGACTGCTGGATCTGCTACGACAGCGCGCGGCCGGAGCCGCTTATCACGCCGTGCCGGTGCACTGGGGATGTGGCCGCCGTGCATCATGACTGCTTGAGGAGGTGGCTCGTGGAGGTCAGGGAAAATCCATACCAAATTTACAGAGAACCTTATACGACGATTTCTTTGCTAGGCTCCGCGAAAAGCAGGAATTAATACGGTGTAATTTATAATTTCTTCAATCTTACGAGAACATCTTAAAAGCTCTTACGACAAAATTATTCTGGAATACTCCATTTGTTTGCTATTTCAAATGTAAAGAAAATTCTACTTGTTAAAAAAAAGGGTTTGCTCGCTGCAACTAAAAACTGGTTTAAACCTTTTAAGTCAAATTACAGTTTTCTATTTCTGTTTCAGAGTTCCAGAAATACCGACGGCCTAAAATGCAAGGTCTGCAACACCCCTTACATCGTACAAGAGACAAACAAGTAAGTTCTGACCCGCTCAGAGTATCTGCCGTTTCTTTGATG
This sequence comes from Pararge aegeria, assembly GCF_905163445.1. Taxonomy (NCBI): domain Eukaryota; kingdom Metazoa; phylum Arthropoda; class Insecta; order Lepidoptera; family Nymphalidae; genus Pararge; species Pararge aegeria. Next base: position 4,178,082 of record NC_053180.1, read on the forward strand.
GAGCTCCATTTTTACAGTTTCGTGATCATCTTACATACTAAGATTTTCTGTCTGTTGCTCATGCAAAGCCATTACTCCACATTGTTCCCCAAGCCGTACAACTGACCTCGGCAATTCTCCAATCTCAAGACAATGTATTATCACCAACAACTACACCACCTTACATCGAGATAATGAAACATTAAAATACGGAATGAGTCGGGACGTCTATGAGTCCAATATCCGCGTGGGTAATGTAACGTTACGACACAATGTTTAGCTAACGCAGGTGAAAACGCGGACAACTGCTACTAATCTATAAAATCAGTTAAACTTCTCAGTCGGTTCGCTTTGGTCAGAGCGGTCTACGAACGGTAATTAGATTGTGATTGTGAACTAAGATTGTGTGTGGGTAGATTGACTGTTCGTCGCCACTCTTCTCTTGCGAGCTGCCTTCCTATGTACTCTTAGACTTATCTGTGTAACAGAAAACCTTAAAGTTTTTGAGTAATTCACTGCCATAGTTTTTACTGAATTAAATCACATACAGCCCTAACATCACATGCAAAATTAAAATCATGTGACTCCTGCCACTATATTTGGTACGCGTCGCGTAGCGTAGGTACTTTTGTGTTTCGGTCTTCAATAGGGTTGTCAATAGTTTTGAATTCGTTGGTATGGAAAAATAAATATGCTTCTTTTGATTTAATATTTTGACAGGGTGTTCCTTATGAAATATAGTTATGAATCCTACAATATTATTTCGAAATTCTGTTACACGTTGTATAAAAGGGGAATCAATAAATAACGGTTTGCAATTAAATTATGCAGAAAGCGTGAAAAACACAAAAGTAACTGAAACTGAAGAAATACCTGTGTATTATTTGTAGACGTAGTTCTCGGCTCACGCTTTACCGGCGCGGCTTGTTTCAGGGTGGAGTGGGAGCGCGGCTTCACGTGCGCGCACTGGGTGCGCACGGCGCTGGGCGTGGCGTGCGTGTGCGGCGCGGCGGGTGCGGGCTGGGCGCTCGTGCAGTTGTACCCCGCGCCCGTGCCACGCCTTCTGGCCGCCGGAGCCGCGCTCATCATCTGCTACATCGCGCTTCAGTGAGTATGTCTCTTAGTAGAGGGGCGTGGCGTGCGTGTGCGACGCGGCATGCGGGTGGGGCGTGGCGTACGGGTGCGACGCAGCGTGAGGGTGCGGTGCAGTGGACGAGTACCGCTCTCTCGGTTTCTTTAGGTTCCGTCAGGCGCTTGTAGTAACGACGTATAAAAGTTGGCGGTCCCCGTTTTGTATTTTGCAGCTCATCCAATACACACAGAAGCCGCAGGCGTGCTCGGAACAGCCAATTTGGCCGCTTGCAACTTTTTTCTACTCAGATTTTTTGGTTCCGTCAGTGTCATGAAGAACAGGCTATCAACTTCGGCAGCAACGACGTCGTTGTTTTTGCTGTAATAATTGACGGATCAAGCCGAAAGCCCACCTGATAGTAAGTGGAAAACCATCTATAAACGGAGCTCACTTCACGGGGAAAACGACCTAAAACTTCCACCCTGTGTAGACTAAACCGAGGGGTAGGTGTTAAGCCGCTTGTGCCTGTATTACACCGGCGACCACGCCCTTCAGATCGGAACACAGTAATGCTACTTGGCGTTACAAATTAACATGGCGGTAGTACTTCCCACTATTCCAGGCGGTGATGGAGATTTCAAATTCTGCCCAAAACTCCGGCGCACTTTGCCTCCAATGTCTGACCTCCCAACAGTTCGTTCCATCAGGCAGGGCACGACCGCGAGGTCGGCGTGTAGAGTCCCAATGGAAAAAATCCTAACCCACGGACCCTAACGTATTAACGCTAGGTGGATGTATCCGCATGCAAAGGGAAGCCTCAAAAAAAATTCTAAATTCATTTATTTCAAGTAGGCCTTATTATTAGCAATTTTGAAACATCAAATCTGTATGTAGTGACTCTACTACACTGGGGACTCTACATAAAGGGGATTGAATCCATACTTCCTTACTTAAAGAAATTGCCTATTCCCTCTTGCCTTCCTAGGTACATGTTGCATGTAACAGGAAAAACAGATTTTTTATTGATTATTATCGAGTAAATTGTATGTTTTTCTGTGTGTTTCTGGGACGGCAACGACCACAATCCACGTGAATAAATAAATAATTTCAATTTATATCTAGGTTAAATAATAAATATACTACGACGTTATACAAATCGCCATCTAGCCCCAAAGTAAGTGTAGCTTGTGTTATGGGTATTAGGATGACTGATGAATATTTTGATGAATAATATACATAAAGACTTATAATATACAGATGAACATCCAAACACTGAAAAACATCATGTTAATCATACAAACATATTCTAATTGTGGGATTCGAACTTCCGGCCTTGGACTCAGAAAGCATGGTCTCTGTCTACTGCGCCAGTTGGCCAACAGATTGTCCGGGTTGAGTGCTATGACTCTTATGATTTTTAAAAAAAAACCTTAATGTACTAATTTTTACTTACAGATTCCTGGCAAAGGATACAGCAATGGCTCTGCAACGTGCCAAGGTATTGTCGCTACGGATCCTCACGGAGCCGAACGAGGTGTCAGCAGCTGACGAGACCCAGTTAGCGACCATCAGCAAAACCGTCACTGTGGAAATCGCTTCCAAGACCGTCCTCGATCAAGCATTGAAGGGAGACGTCGAGTAAAGTGATTTAAAAAACGAAAAGTAAATGAGAAATAAATGAAAAGTTTTAAAAAAGACAAAAGTGAAAGTGTTAAAAATAATTAAGGGAGTGAATGTACAAGTTTATTCACCAACAACACAGTCACTGATGTTGCTTAAGCTTCTAAATGCCAGTAAATGTACAAGATTGTTCACTATCAATAGTACAGATATTAGCTCCAAAACCATTCTCGAGAAAGTGTTATAAATCAAAGTGATATAAAAGAAGAAAAAAGTTATTGCACAGAAGTTTTTATAAAAGGACAAAAGTGTAAGTGTTTTCTATAAAGTGAACAGAGTAAATTTGCCAGTTTATTAACTATTAAAAAAACTGTTAAAATTGAAATATCATACAAAGTGATTTAAAAAGATGAACAGCTAGTGGGAAGTAAAAAGAAAAAGTGTTAAAAAGACAAAGCTAAAGCGTTAGGTTAAATAATAATAGAGTGTAAGCGGTGACAGCCCAGTGGGTACTAGCTCGACTTCACTTTTAAAAGTTATGTGCGTTTAATTTAATTTAAATATTACTTGTTTCAACGGTGAAGGAAAACATCGTGAGGATACCTGCATGCCTGCGATTTCTCCATAATGTTCTCAAAGGTGTGTGGAGTCCACCAATCCGCACTGGGCCAGGGTGGTGGACTACAGCCTTAACCCCTTCTCATTGTGGGAGGAGACCCGTGTCCTGTAGTGGGCCGGTAACTGGTTGATATGATTATGTTGATGAAATGTACCAGTTAATTCACTGTTAAATATAGTCTTTTTAAATAACCTAAAGAACCAGTCGCGAAAAGGTATAAAGTAAAAAGGAAAAGAAAGGATGGAAAAGTGAAGAAATAACTTTATCCATATTCAAAATACAACGGATTATATAAATCCACTCAAAATAAATAAGGAAAGTTTGAAAAATTGGGGGTAGCTGGTAAATGTCGTTAAGGCAGAAAGTAAAATTTATGATTTTTTTTTTTTGAATTTTTGGACGTCGATGTGAATGATAAAATATGCGTGAAACACAAAATGATAACATCTATATAATATATGACTGTTCAGTACCTACCATATTTTTCGAATAAAGAATTTGAGTTTGAATTTCAACAGAAAGCAATGTGTGAGGTCCTCATGAAATACCCGATCAACCTTACAACAAATGGAGCGTGATAGCCCAGTGGGTAGGACTCTGACTTCACTTTCGGGGGGCCGAGTTCGAAACCTCTTACTTTTGTAAGTTATGTGCGTTTTAAGCAATTAAATTATAACTTGCTTCCACTGTGAAGAAAAACCTGCATGCCTGAGAGTTCTACATAATGTTCTCAAAGGTGTATGGAGTACATCAATCCAAACTGAGCCAGAGTGGTGGACCGCGGCCTTAACCCCTTCTCATTGGAGGATACAGTGCCCTGTAGTGGACGGGTAAAGGATTGATATGATGTTTTGATGACCTGAAGATCAAGAAGAATATTTAAGGCGTTAATTTCCGGGTCTAAGCTGTTGGTGTGGGAGGGAGATGGCGAGAGGCTACTACAGCTACCAATTTAAATATTTCTTACTGCACGGTTAGCATAGGCAGGAGACAAAACGTGTCCACCGGCCAAAGTAGGGCAACAGGGAGAGAATAGGAGAAGTTCACCCCCGTTTATTATTAAAAGTATATTATATGGATATTATTTCCACTTGTGATATTTATAAAGCTTGTTCTCTTATAGAGACACGGCTTTCCTTTGTACACTTCATGTATCTTATGTTCACAATCACAATTTATGGTACATAAATAATAAATAAAAAAATAAATAAAGGTTTGCGAGAAGATAAAATATTATTTCCCCTGGGAGAAAAATATCTTCTGTCCATGCTAGCCATGCTGCATATGAAATAATAAGTAATTGGATAGTATTCCCAAACAAAAGATGTTGGTAAAAACAGGTGTGAGTAAATAAATGGCACCGCAAACTTTGTTATAATACAAGCTTTAGTTTTCATCGTCAAGTATTGGCATGAAATATTGGAAAGTTTGCATTATTTCACGTATCATAATCGGTTTTAAGTTGATGCGGTGAGCGAAGACGATAATAAGCAGCATTTATAAATTATTGATTTGTTTTGGTTAAGCAATTCTCTTTAATTAGGGTTGGCGGGCTTAGGCATCATATTGCTTAACGATTATTGTCAGGCCTTAGTAATAAAAGCCGGGACCTAACATGCTCCTCTAGCCACATAGCGAATCGTAAAAGCAAAAGTTTTTTTGCTTTTTAATTATCTGTCTTCTAATTCAAACAATCTGATTTTTGCTATAAAGAGTTAAGTACATTTAAAAAACCCTTATCTGATTTAAAAAAAAATACTTTACGCAAAAAGAAAAAAGAAGATTGTTTAAATTATAAGACTAGTTAAAATAATATGTTTTAAAGCTAGTGATACGAATCAACCATCTATTTAAGAAATGGAAAGAAGCAGGCGTAACTTTGTAAAAGTCCATGATATACAGTGAACATTAATCTAGATTAATTTAATATCTCTAAAGGCGTACTAAGAATGGTACCAATTCTGCTGTACACAAATCTCTAAGTGAAAATGCACGGGGCTACTCTAACTTCTGTACGGCTGATAAAATTACAGTTTTATATGACACGTCCTTTATGTCCCCGCAATAAGGATTATAATTCTGAAACAAGAGAGTTATAAATATTAGAATAATACTACTTCAAGCGATCGCGATCCCAAGCTTATCATACTAAATACTGTAAAGATTTCTCCGCTTAATGTTCATTGTACGCATTGGTGACATTATTGTGTGCATTTCAATAAAGGAGTAAAGTTATTTGCGCTGAAGCACCAAAAATTATAAAGGATTAAAAAAAAAAGACTTAGTCATCTCATTGTTGTTTAATATACAAGAGGTGGCAATAATGTTCTCGTAGATATTTGTTCTAATTCGTTGGTACACAAATCTCTAAAGTAAACCGAATTGACAGGTCACTGTCGAAAAATTGCACTAGCACTACACTACTAGTTTAGAATTTGTAAGCTCCAAATGGGGTAAGATTTTTTAAAATCTTACAAAATGGACGCGGGACCACTGGATTGTAAAAAAACTTAGTGATCCACACTAAATAACCAGTACAACGATTGGTATTAGACCTGTCAATTTAGTTATTATAAAAAAAATAACACAACCTGTCATTTTCGTTTGCACGAATAATTAAATTGACAGATATACTACTCGTATGTCTGTCGAGCATTCGATCGATATTAAAATTGATATGTCTACAAGTAGTGCTAGTCTTGACAATTTAGTTTCGTTTAGAGATTTGTGTTCAAAAGAATTAGCACAGTTGTGTGTGTTGTAAAAGTGAATTATTTTAGTACAAAAATGGATAAGTCAATTGTGATTAACTGTAGTAGCCTTTTTTAATGTAATACTATTATCGCTCTTATTAGAAATTCTACTGAGCCGCTAGTGTAAGTTCAAGCTAACAAACAATATATGTCAACTTGTCAATTTAGTAAGGTTTATACAACGTTTGGCAGTCAATAAAAATTACAGATATACTTATCTTACACTACGATGCTCTAGAATGTTCTTTTAGTTCTAGTTACTTAACTTATGTCTAAAAGTTCTTGAATCTAGAGTAATGGATTGTTGCCAAATTCTTAAGAAGCCAATAATTTGATTGTGAAAATAAAGTTAAAAGTTAAGTATGACGTTTACGTAATAGTGTATCCTTGGCCCTAATTCTCTCTCATTCTAATCTACTAACTATTAACCAGAATTTGTGACGTAAAAATTGACAGTACTTATGATGACAAAATTTACGTCACAGAATGCATAATGTTAGCAATTAAGATATTAAAGCTATAGAGAATTATGGCCCTTGTTATAATATCAATTTTATCTATTCTGTGAGTGTTTTTTTTGTGAGAAATTCTGAGTAAAAGAATTATTTTAAGTCTTGGCGCGCATTTCACCTTATTTTTGATCCCAAAGGAGTCAATGCGTTTTACGATACCTACCTAATTTTGTTTCGTATGTTGAAATTATGAAATAAATCGTTGACCATGAAAGTATTTTTTTTACTATCTATTAGCACTCATAATTTAAGTGTTTATTATTTTTAAAAAAATCATTTGTTTCAAGTGACACTTTATAAGCAGTAAAGAAAACATCGGCATTGTTTATGCAAAGTGTATAGGTGCAAGGTGCAAAGCTGGAATGGTTTTATCACACCTTTATGACACTGTGATTATTATCAAACGTGGCGTAGCGTCTAAATAGTTATGCAGTGTTTCTCAGTGCGAATAATCTAGAATTACACTTATTACATTTATTTTGAATCCAATAAATAAACATCCAATCTACAAAATATCAGCTTGTAGAAGCGTCGCATCAAATATTACAGATAATAAATATTTATTAGATGTATTGAAAACCCCCGAACCTTCAGTAAAAATTTGGAGTTTTTCAGCAATTGAATCTTAAGCAATTTAATTTTATCTATATTAAAAATATAAAAGTCATGTTTATGTATTCTTCACGCCACAATGTTAGTATTTAGTGTATCACCTTATCAAGCGAATTGACACATAGGCTATATATTCTTGAAATAAAAAAAGGTTCCCGCTGGAGTAACTATAACCGAATTCCACGTGGATGAATATATCCATCCGATAAGCTTTCAGAATATTATTGACATTACGTTTTTTTCCGGAAAATGCGAAAGAAACCGCAAGAATGAGCAGCTATTTTTACTTTTCTCTCCTTTTAATTCAAGGCCACGTAGGCGAATTCACGCGCAGAAGCTCGTTTATTAAAAAATGCGCGCCTAGACTGATATTCGCATATCATTAAAGTCTGTAAATCGCAAAGTTTATAGGAAAATAAGGATTCAATAAAAAACAATATTACAATTAGACAATAATTTATTAACTATAAAAATCCAAGCTATAACTATTTAAATTAATAAATTAATGTGATACTTCTTCATCCACAATATCATTGCTGTATCCATTAACAATGTATTTTAGTCCTAATTCGGTTGCATAAAAATTGACAGCTATATTTTTGGAAAAAGAATATTGTGAAAATGTTATTTTAAAATCAATTAATTACTCATGTTTTTTTGGATAAGTTACGTTCAGTATCAGTATTTATATAAAAACGGTTACGATAACATTACTTTTAAACCTGTCCAGTTAGTTTTAGATATTTGTGTCTAGCCAAAATTGTACCAATTCGCTGGTGCTATTCGGTTTATTTACACGAAATCACAAAACTAATTTGACATCTCTAAACATAGTCCTACCTTTTCTGCGAAAAAATCTTACCATAATATTAGCTGTCATTTTTGTTTAGAGATATGTATATTTAGAGGTTAGTTTTAGATGTGTGTGTACGACCGAATTATTAACATTTGAAATTAATTTCTGATTAAGCATTTCTTTACAATAAGCTGCATACTCAAAGAACATTTTTAATAGTATCTGACGTCATGCGTTTGTAAGCATTTGCAATACCGGTACCTACTGAAAAAAGCGCTGTTCACGGCGCTTTCTGTAAATTGTTATATGCGATTATCATTATAGAGATAATAGAAAAGGCATACCTATCGTAAAATCGTCACTAGGACATAATAAAAATATTTTTTTATTTTCAAAACATAATATTTATCAGAAAAAAAAACATAGCATTCTTCAACACAATGAGTTTAAGGAAATTTCATGATCTTTCTATTTAGGACAACAAATTTTTGCGCACTACATTTAATAACATGCAACGTTGGTAGATACCCCACGAGGTGGGCGGATGAAATCAAGCAAGTCGCAGGGAGCCGCTGGATCCAAGCGGCACAAGACCGTGTTTACGGTAAACTAATTTGACAGGTCTAGTAGGGTCTAAATTCTGGTTCCCAAACTCTTTGTGTCGAAGATTAAAAGTCACGTTTCTTTCTGTCAGAATGCGTTCCTGACTTCTATAAGTCAGTTACATAATAATATTGTAACAGCGCAGTATGATTAAAAAAAAAAAATTAACAGTAATGCACTTCAAAGATACATCATACATACAATTACGAACTGTCAGGAATGCGTTCACTCGACGACCTAACTGTATTATTAAATTTTCGCGAACTAAAACAATACTCAAAGTATTGTTTTAGTAGCCCTTAGTAACTCCATCATGTTGTAACATTACATAATTATTATGTAAATATTTATCAGATTTATCACTATTTGTTAAGGCGAATTGTCCCAGCCAGCATATTCCATTTCGTCTGTCTTTAACTAAGAACTAAAAGTAATCTTCACCGGAAACAAAGCACAATCAAAATGGACATCAATCTTGACATTGGAATCATTTACGAAAATACAATTAAAGTTTTCTTGTATCCTTAGGATACGTTTTTTGCGCTCGTTGTTTTAGACCCCTATTATTAAACCGACGTCAAGCTAAGAATAGGTTCTCCTGTCCGGTCTTAATTTTATATTGACCTTGATACTAGATAATCTATTCTTAGTCCGATGTGGTAGTAGTATTATTAAGAGTATAAAAACAATAACTACAGAGTAAAATACAACTTATCTTCAAGGTTTAAAGTTCAAATTCGTCCACATTTCTACCGTCTGCGTTATTACTGAGATGTTTGTAAAATAAAATGGGTTGTACAGAATTTGGGACTTTGGGTCGATTTATCTTAGTTTTTTCGATACTCGAAATGATTCCACCAGAGCGTGCAAATCTTATAAATGGTTATTGTATTGTAAACAAAAGAGGCTTGTATCTTTACGTAATAATTTTATTTTACAAAGTAATTTATATTTCAGTCGTATTATATTGTTATGATTAAAATAGTAATTATTTTCATCTCAACCCCTTTGTTTCATTTCTTACGTACTATATATACCAAGGGGTGTTTTCTCAATCGTTAAGCGAACTAACCGAAGAATATATTTTACAGATTTTCCGTTCGAAACCTGTCAAATACGTGTAAATATTCGTTTTCAAAATTTTTAGATATTTAACGATTGAAAAAGCCGAACTTTAGTTACCTTTATTTTAAGGGTTCCCGACCATTATATCTAATGTTTCAACGCGAAAAATCCGAAGTAATTAAAAAAAAATTTAATGTTTGAAAATTAGCAAATATAGTTTACGAGCTAACTGTAACCAGAAAGTGGCGTAGCTTGCGCTAGACTAGACCTAGTCTCTGTTTTAAAATTTGACGAGGCGCAACACAACTTGATTGCAGCGCGGTTTAGATGGAAGGAAAAGATTTTTACAATAGAAGCAAAAATAATTTTTTACTAAGCTTAGCGTCTGATATAAAGTTTGATTGACTGCATAATAACATTTTCTTTTATATGAGCATAACAAATCTACAGATTTCTAAGGAATGAAAAACCCCTCGCGGCATAAAAACAATACATAATTAAAACAATAATAATGCAGGTAAATAGGTACTAAATATTTCGTCTTGATGAACAAAAATATATAAATTATACCTATTATTATAAGGTATATTTTATTTTTACAAACATTATCTACTCGTTGACAACTTTAATTTTGACACTTACACCAGTCCGGAAGACAAATTCTGGGGAGAAGTAGGCAATCAGTTAGGCAGTTTATCTTTTAAACAAGAATTTAACAATCATTATTTAATACTTTTATTAAACTTGTGTAAATTTCGTGACTTTCAGTGATTTACAAGATTTTCAGTGTCGGCCAATCAATACATTACATTACCACTGTGACAACTGTTTAGTTCAACCATTGAGCTCGCAAAGGCTGCAAATCTCTAAGCTTATTTGAATTGGCGCAGTTTGCAGCGACCCTGCTTTCTGAGTCCAAGGCCGTGGGTTCGATTCCCACTACTGGAAAATGTTTGTGTGATGAGCATGAATGTTTTTCAGTGTCTGGGTGTTAATATGTATTATTCTGAGTATTTATATATATAATTAATAAAAATATTCATCAGGCATCTTAGTACCCATAACACAAGCTACGCTTACTTTGGGGCTAGATGGCGATGTGTGTATTGTCGTAGTATATTTATATTTATTTATTATTTAGCGTTCTGGTACGATGCCTCATAGAAAGCGTTAAGGGTATAAGTAGCCACTTAAATAAAAAAAACATTAGTTTATTTTATTTCGATAAGAAGCAAACTGGTATCAAAAAATCGGTGGTGTCTTCTTTTAAGTAGTATTACTACCGCAGTGTAAGAAGAATCCACTCGCATCCACTTGCATTACAAATTACGTTTGAAGGAATGTAGGTAGGTAAACAAAACATGATATGTGACGAAAAGAATAGACATGTTATACAGAAGAGTAGATATAACTGCCAATCCACAATAACTCACGGTTAGCATGGGCAGGAGATAATTATATACCAGGGGAAAGGATTAAAAATTATCTTCTCCCACAGCTTTATCAACTCTCAGAGCATTGGTGCACAAGTGGAAATAATATCCAAATGATATATGTGCTATAACAAACGGGGGAAACTTCTCCTATTACATGTTCGCGTGGTTTACCAGGAGGACACTCTAATTATTATTTGAATAACTTTTAGTAGAATAAAAAAAATTATAACGAAGATGACCCAAATAAACCATGTGATCTCTATTTGCGCAGTCATGTTAAATGATGGCTTTATATCAATGGCTTGCAATTTTTGCAATGAGCGTACACAACATTGATTTTTCGTATTTGGCTTTATGCCAGCGGGCCAAGGCGAAGGTCGTAGGTTTCGCAGTTTATGGAAGCATTAATTCAGCAGACTAGACTCATTGGTTTTAGGAAATAATTGCTCCAGCATTTAAATTTTAGGTGGTTTTCTAAAATCCGTAGGTACAGCCTATTTACAATAATCGTCTATCGTATACGACCTGTAACGGAATTACGAACTACTGTTGAAGGGTGCATAAGTATATTTCATAAGGAGTGATTCCTTTAAAAATATTTAATAAGAAGCATATTTTTTTTTTCATACAAACGAATTCAAAACATTCTAAGTGTTTACTTATGACAGCCCTATTGAAGATAAAAGACCGACACGTGCATAGTACATACGCTACGCGACGCATCTGGAGTCACATGATTTTAATTTTACATGTTATGTAAAATTAAAATCACTGTAACTGATTTCTTTCATTGAAAACTATGGCAGTGGTTTACTAAAAAAAGGTTTTCGGTTTCACAGATAAGTCTGAGATACAGTACATAATCTATACTTATAATCAATCTGTAACTGGAAGATTTCTGTACATTTAATATATTTTGAAAATTTTGGCCGGGGGATGCTTTATAATCGATACTGATTCGAAAACAGATTTTTATTTAATTTTTGTCTGTGTGTCTGTCTGTCTGTCCGGGCATCAAGTGAAAACTACTGAACGTATTCAAATAAAATTTGGTATAGTTGTAGCTAATATACTTCATGCCTCTGTTAAATTTGAATCGATTTTAATAATTCTTTTTATATTTGAAAGTGTATACTATTAAGCATGTATTGTCTAATTTTAATGAAGATCTGATAAATATCTAATATGATCGGAGATAAAGGACATAACTCTTCACAGATAACAGCACGTCGCAAGGCATATGGGACAACGATCGAATGCATGCGTACCATCCTGGAATAGCTTCTTGGCTTCTTTTTATCCGGGAATATTTTTTCCGCATTTGTCTTTCAAGATCCGCGCAACGAAGTTTTAGATTGACGTGGTTTTTTTAGATAGGCATAGTTGAAATATTATCAAGCTTTTGAGTTTGTTTGGTTGAACAGCGCGTTCAGAAAATGCTGTTTCGATTTCGTTCTTTTTTTGGATTGGTAGTATCAATTAACGCTGTATAACATCACGCTACGACAAAAAATATCCTTTTTGAGAGATTCCGATGCGTGCGATGCGCGAACGGTAAACGTTACGCCAAAGGACGGAAATATGTAGAAAGTATATCGGAATTGTTTCTTTAAAGTTCTATAAAACAGTCCGCGACAACATACGGCTACTTTTTGAAGTTGACTCATTCGCGGACGAAGTCGCGCGGGTCCGCTAGTGTACTTCTAAAGCCTGTGATTATTTTGGTTTTCATGTATACGTTGTATAAAATTGGGGACAAGTTATAGTGAATGAACTGTACTTACAATAGACTAACTTACCTACCTATGTTAGAGAATTACACGGGCGAAATATACAGCTGCGTCTCGCGAAATTACCCGTGTTGAAAGTCTGTACATGTATTTTTTGTTATTAAAACAGACAGACTTATAACTAGCTTGAAACTAGCTGCGCGCCGTAGGTCGTTTTCGCGAAAACGACCTACGGCGCGCAGCTAGTTTCAATCTAATTTCTATGCAGTACTTATACATTTCGACTTGAAATTCAATTTTTGACAAAGCGCGCGGGAACCATCGATTTTTATCTCCATTCCAAATTTTAAACAAATTATGTATGAAATTTAATAAAATTATTTAAGCTGACTTAATAAGAGGTAGTTATTTCGTAACTCACAAACATTTATTTTTATTTATTCGATATTGCGCATTGCGTAGACCTAGGTCGGCCATTCAATGAATCATTTACACTGGGTCACTTTGATTGTCCTAATTTGACCACTTGTAGAATATTGACCACTCTTGTGACGCGCAACGCACTTTTTGCGTGAGCATTGAATAAAATGATAATATGATAGCCCAGTGAAGCAGTGATAGCCCAGCGGGCAGGACTTCGACTTCACTTTCGGGGGGTCGAGTTCGAATCCCAGCAGCCACCTCTTACTTATCTAAGTTATGTGCGTTTACAGAATTAAATACCACTTGCTTTAACGGTGAAGGAAAACATTGTGAGGAATCCTGCCTGCCTGAGAGTTCTCCATAATGTTCAGACATGTGAAGTCCACCAATCCGCACTGGGCCAGCGTGAACTACGGCCCCCCCTTGCCATTATGGAAGGGGACCCGTGCCCTCTAGTGGGCCCGTAATTGGTTGATATGATGATGAGTTATTAGTTACAATTCAGTGTGATGTGGCAGTGAGCTTTTATACAAATAGTGTATGACCAATATAAAATACTTACTTGTAACAAATTATATTTATTACAGCATTGCGATCACTAAACAGATTCTATATAAATACTGATATACGTTCCCATAGATGTACACGCGAACCCCACACTAGGTGGCCTGTCTAATATGTACATATTTGAGAGTCTAGGATCTCCATAGGTGCCATCCATCCATCCATCTCAACAGTTGAAACTACGGAGAAGCTATTTTTCATCACAGGATTTTTAAAAAACCGTTAACGCGGACGAGCGCAACAGCTTGTATTATATTATGTCGTGGTTTATAGTGTGCGGTAGGTGGTTGGCCTGAACGCACTATGGCCTCAGAAACGTTGCTGGGGCTTACTTCAATTAAAGCTTTAAGCAGAGCCTATTTAGTTGGTTATCAAGTTAACAAACTTAACTTTAGTGTATTTTCTTTTATTCCAGTACAATTTAGCCATTAACTGCAATCTCACGTTGCTAGGGGCTTAGAACCATTCAAGCTTTAAGCAGAAGTGCGCACGAGTACCAATGTACTATTACGAAGAGGTGTAAAAATTTACATCACACATGACATTTTATGCGCAGTAACAAATTCAATGCCATAGAGAATCCAGGGTCCTTAATGATGATTGCAACGACGTCGCTGCAATTGAAAAGTACAACAATAGACTGTGTCTCTCGTCCATTCATCACAAAGCTTGATTGTGCAGCGGAGTGTCAGCTAAGCGCTCTTACAGACGCAATAACGAACGAGACGCCGTGAAAGGTGGCATCTTTATGTGGTTGACATTCAGTCAACACGTACAAAGTGGTTTTCATCTACTTTTTTATTACCTACCGCTAAGATTTGAACGCTCTTCCGGCATCGGTGTTTCCTTTGATGCCTTTAAGGCAGGAGTGACTAGGCATTTTGTTGGCAACGTAGACCGCATCATTGCTTTCCATCAGTCGTGATAGTTGTCAAGCGCAAGCATATCCTATCCTACTAATATTAAAAATGGGAAAGTTTGTATGGATGGATGGATGGAACTACAAAACCAATTTGAATGAATTTTGGAATAGAGATAGAATATAACCTGGATTAACACAGCATATGTGTTTTTATCCCGGGAAAATGTATGGTTGCCGTAGGAATCATGAAAAACCAAAAAACCGCGTACGAAATCGTGCGCGACAGCTGGTCAACAGCTAGTAATATAAAAAAAAAATAGCAAATACTGATGTACTTAGTACTGTACTTTGACAAGGCTTTAAGCCCGTTTCGAAATCCTTCTTGAAGCTTTTTAATATTACCACATGCCGATAATCTGGTGAAAGCGTAGGAGGAAAAAGTATCAAAATACCTGGCTCACGAAATTACCGCCATGTGGAGTGTTGAATGGACCGTTATTGTTCCGATAGTTGTTTCAGTCAATGTTCTTCTAGCTTCGTCCAACATCATTTATGCTTTCGCTTGGTTCAAGGTTCGGATATAGAAGGCGCGTATTGTGAGGAGGTTTTTCAATCTGAAGCCCTGACTGTCGGTTGATTGGGTAGGTAGCGGAGGAGTGGAATCTATTCTATTTTTATAGATTATTAATAGTGTTTTTATGAGAATAAAAACATAAAAATATATAGTAAAAGGCTTTTTGAAGTTTTACTAAAACTGAGTTTCAGACTTGTGCTGCAACTAAAGAAGAAACTCTGCCTACTTATCTTACACGTTTTTTCTAAAACCGGAAACGGAAAGACATGGAAAAAAACAAGTAAGATACCTACGTAGGTACAGCCCCATTTTCATTGTAAAGTTAAGCAACCTATTGTAAATTTCTCGAAACTTCCCAATGGGTAGGACTTTGACTTTACTTTCGGGGGCTAATACTCGTATTATCATCGCTTAAAGCAGCATGAATACTTTTATCATGAACTCTAACTATAATAGGAAGAGAGTTAAATTTTTCAAATAAGTTGTATTTCTATAAGATCTTGGACAATGTACCTACCCTCTACGCACGTTTCGCTCCGAAACCGGCGGTAAAACCAATAAGTATATCTAGTGGCATAACTGTATTTCGTATGCTCATTGCGAGAGAATTCCACAGTTCAGTTTCCGTTGAAGCGTGAACAGCCCGCGTTATAGTTGAGTTTTCACGATTGCCTTCGACGCGTTTAACGGGTGCCACGTTATAGTTGAGTTTTCACGATTGCCTTCGACGCGTTTAACGGGTGCCACGTTATAGTTGAGTTTTCACGATTGCCTTCGACGCGTTTAACGGATGCCGCGTTATAGTTGAAATTTCACGATTGCCGTCGACGCGTTTAACGGATGCCGCGTTATAGTTGAGTTTTCACGATTGCCGTCGACGCGTTTATCGAATGCCGCGTTATAGTTAGGTTTTCACGATTTCCACCATTGCGGCCGGCTGCTCGGCGGCGAGACACTGTTCGTTTGTAAGCGACCTAAGACAATTAGCTCCTCAACATAACTACGTAGTAAACTGGCAGATGCGCGGTCAACCGCGATCGCTAATGGAATGAAAGGTTATTTCTACAGCTACTTCGCTATTTTTAACTGCCTCGTTAGTCTAGGTGTTGGCAGGTTCGATTACGGATAATACGATACTATAAACGTTTTTTATCCACGTTTCTGATACGTACCGCTAGGATGTGGAACGCCCGGCAACTTTGCCACCTATAACTTAAGTAGGTACCTCCAAGGCAAGAGTGAATAGGCCTAGGCAAGCGTGCTCCAACCTAGACCTCATCCTTGCTTTCTAATTGTTAATAAAAAAAATAAAGTGCGATGCCCGGATCAGGCTGAGATTTGTTGGGTTTTGTATTTTTCTGTTATTTTTACCAGTACCGCACTGGTGCACAGTAATTTTATAATGTAAATAATTGAACTTTTGACAAGTATAAATTCATACTTGCCAGATTTTCTATTAAATTGATTACGATTTTTGTAAATGCGCTAATAATTATTATTTATTTAATAATTCCTTTGCGAATGTTTCGCGGCCAACACGTAAATTAACTTATTTAATTATGATACGTAAAGTAGCAACAAGGTATAAATCGTACAGGCGAAAAAGATACAATTTTTTATTTTATTTGTATGTGCCGGGCATAGGTCTTTTGTATAAATCGTACAGGCGAAAAAGATACAATTTTTTATTTTATTTGTATGTGCCGGGCATAGGTCTTTTGTATAAATCGTACAGGCGAAAAAGATACAATTTTTTATTTTATTTGTATGTGCTGGGCATAGGTCTTTTGTAACTCCACGATTCTGGGCCGCTTGTAACCAGTGGCTTCCCACGACTCGACTCGTCTCGTCTCTTCTCGATGTCGTCTGTCCACCCTGTTGGGGGTCGAGCAACGCTGCGCTTACCAGTGCAGGGTTGCCACTCTAACACCTTGGAACCTTGGATTATACACATGTACATATATATCTATTACAAAAATGCATTAATAACTTCATAAATTTTTGTTTTTAAAAAATTTAAAAATCGTTTCGGCCGTGGTACATCGTTTGCCAAATGCGGGTTGGTAGGCTTTACACTCCTTTTAAAACGTTATGGATAACTATCAAGCATGCAGGTTTACTCACGCTGTTTTCCTTCACCGTTAAAGCGAGTAATATTTAATTAAAACGCATATAGCTATGAAAAAATTGAGCTGCGTGCTATCCTCTCGCAAGGGTAGCCAGACTTTTAACCACTAGGCTATCATAGCTTTTTAATAAGTAAGTAATAAGTAAGTTTTCATTAGTAAGTCTTTATTTGGTAGAAAATTAATTAACAGATAAAGGAGCATTACATCCGCCTTTGTACCAGCAATACGTCTAATTCCTACCCTCGCAATTTTCCGAGCTGAGGAACTAAAAATAGCGAAGCGAAGGTCGTATGAAATGCATTTTAAGTAGAGATTGAAATGTCAAGCATTATAACATAGGCATACGTGCAAAGCTTAGCGTTTGTATCCTCTTTTGCCTTAATAGTAAGGTTTGTAGTTCCTTGTGTCAGTCAGACTGTTGCGAACTTTGCGTAGCGACGCACTTCCTGGAATTAAACTACCATTAAAGGGATTTTATTATAAAATTATTTTGTAATATTAACTCAGTCGTGTCTCAAATCATTCCACAAGAGTAAGTACAAAATTATCGACGAAAGACGACTTCGAAAGTTGCGTTCTGAAACAGAAACAGTGAAGACTAAAAATAAGTAATAGTGGAAAAAAAAAAAAAGGGTAAAAAAACTGATAGATCTTGTAGAAACGTAGCGAGTACAAGCGAAACTAAAACTTTTATCTGTGTAAATAGAGACACAATTAAACTAGCAACGGTGAATCTTAGCGCGTAGCATAATGTCTCAAGGTAGCTTATAGCTTTTATAAGTTAACGAACGTAGTCAACATCTCCCGAAAATGCCAAATATTTTGTATGAACGATTTTGATGACATTCCGGTTTACACTGGTAAATTTATAGTAGATCCATCGATATGTTTTAGGGTTACGCTGTATTCGTTTTAAGATAATATTAAAAAATTATAAATAAATAATTTCATAAGCAGCTGTGACCATCACTGTTAACCCATTACCGACCCACTAACAGGCACGGGTTAGCCCGTAGCCCACCACACTAGCCAAGTGCCGATTGCTAGATTTCACACGCCTTTGAGTACATTAAAAGGGGACTCTCAGCGAGCAGGCTTCCTCATGAAGTGTTCCTACACCGTTTAAGCAAGCGAATCCTATGAATGTAAGTTTGATTCCACGACCACTGTGCGTCTCCACCCAAAATTGGCAACGGCCGGTCTGACCCGAAAAACTTTTCAAATCCTACTAAGTATTAAAGAAAAAGAAGCGGTGATATCGCATTGGGGAGGAGCTCGACTTCTTTCCGGGGGCCGAGTTGGATCCCAGCACGCACCCCTAACTTTTCTAAGTTATGTGCGTTTTGAGTAATTAAAATATCACTTGCTTCAACGGTGAAGGAAAACATCGTGAGGAAACATGCATACTGAGAGATCAGATCAGATAATGTTCTCAAAGGTGTGTGGAATCCACCAATCCGCATTTGGCCAGCATGGTGGACTACGGCCTTAACCCTTTCTCACTATGAGAGCAGAGCCGTGCTCTGTAGTGGTCCGGTAATGGGTTGATGCGATGATGAAAAAAAAGAGGACAAAACATGGGTTAAATTTATTAAAGTATGAAAAAGTGGTCAACCAGATTATGTTCTACTATCCTGCTATTATTATAAACGTGAGGATATGTGGATGTAACCATATTTTTACTGAAATTTGAAAACATGGAGTTTTTTTTTTTTTTATTATTGGATCATTAAACTGGTAACAACCAATGACGTTATCATGAGAATAACATAAATACAAGAGAAAGACAGGAGATTGAAACCTTCTAGAAATGACCACAGCATGCTTAATTTAGATAATCTAAAAGCTAATCAAATAAAGCAAAATTTAAAACTGAATACCTGCAATACTATACAATGAATAGTGATGATATAAAATTAAAACGGAAAATAAATTAATTTAAGTTATGTAAGTAAATGTTTGACATTGAGTTAGTTAGTTTATACCCTGGATTGACTATAGGCTACTTTTTACTCCATGGTTCCCGCTTTATTTGTGAAAAACTGTATTTCATGATGAGCTACAACTATATCTATTGTTTTTCATAGCGAATTACCTCTAAGTTAGATTTAAACTAATTACCCCCCGCGGTTTTCACCGCGATGAACAATAATTTCTGTCTGTACACTTAATTGCAATAAAGAATAAATGTATGTACCGACAGAGTTATTCACCGGGAACACCGGAAGGCACACTTAGATAAGACATAAATTTGCAAAAAAAAATAAAATGGCCGCTTTTCAGCATCTCATTTATCTTTGCAGCGGAAGTCTTGCTCTATTACTGTAAAAGCGTTGTGATACCAGCACGTTATTGATTTTTCGTACACTGGTGTTACACAACCTTTACGAAGCATACATAGATAAAATACGTAGTAAAAATTGGCACATAAAGCAACTATTGAGTATTTTATAATCGACAGATTATGAAAATGATTAATTTTTTTAAGAACTGTTTGCAAAATCTGTTACATAAAGGACCTAATTTTGCGACTATACGGTACGAAGGTAAACGAGTTTAGCCGAAAGTGAACGAGAATGAAAGGAATGGTGGAGGGTTTTCGCGCATGCTCCACCCTAGGTTGAATCGGAGTGACGTCATAAGGTTTAGGGATGTGAATATCATCCCTTGTCTACGATACAATTTAGAATAATTTGTAGTTATATAATAGTCCAAAGGAGAGTTTATTTGAAATAAAAATCAACCTTGGAAAACTTTTTCAAGATTATCAAACTAAACCTTTTAAGAATAATGATAATCATGTTCAAAGCACCTTTTACTTTGATAGGGTTTTTAAAACATACTAAAGGTAAGTCCCAAATTTGATTTGTTATATATAGCTAAGTGCCTTGGCATACGTTTCGTTTTATATATAATCATGTGAATTGCAACAAGAACAATAAGCAAATTAAGTGTCAAGGTTAAAGAACAGTTATACTTGAGAAAAAATTATACAACTCTTCAAATTTTGCACGCACTTATAATAATAATAATGACATTATCACGTTGTTATAAGTACCTGTGTACACGATCAAATTTTTTAACTCTTTAAATAAATAGAATACAAACATTTAGGCTTAGAATATTAAAGCTCAAATTGTCATTTGAATCATTGCCACATAAGGGCTCGACTAACCGGAAAATGTACACAATATTCTTTAAAACATAGTAACTATGGCGTGTTATATGACAACTTACATAACCTGCACTCACCTTTATACCCACAATATGCTGACGCTGAACCGTTACATGATCTTGTAATTATTTTAGACAATATCTATTTTATATAAACGCGACGACGTGAATCAATCATTGTACAATTTTTAACAAGATAAATATTAGTTTTACACCCAAGTTCAAGCCCATTCATCTTTTTCATGGTTAACTTAAAAATTTGTTTCATAATCTACCGATAAGGAAACTAAGAAGATTTAAGATAAGGGATTAATTTTCTGAAATATATGTATTAATAAAAAAAAAAATTTCGACCTCCTTCTTCTTTAAGTCGGCAAAAAATATTTGTTATTATTATTTCTTTATTTATACTCTTTAACAGTGCACCACTAAACAATGAGGAAATAAAGGAAGAATAGAGAGAAACACAAAGATTGTAGTTGAATATAAAAGGCGGCCTTATCGCTTAGTAGCGATCTCTGCTATGCAAACTTAGGATTGGAACAAAATGAGCGAGAACAAATAGGTGGTGTAAAATTATTATAAAACTACATTCAAATAACTACATACGAGTACATAAACAAAAAATATATGAAATAAATATAAAAATATTATAATAATTATTGTGATAACAGGAAAAAACATGAAAGCTTCTGCAGCCCTCGTAGCTTTAGTTTTGGCTTCTTGAATCATTACCATCATTTCGCTGCAATGGACAAGGCATGATGCCTTTTAAATGTACCTATGTTTGAATGAGAATAGTTTTGATTTTATATCGAAATTTTGACATGAAATAATTTGCGATTTCCATTTTAATTGTTAATTCTATTAATGAAAACTGTAACGCTATTGAAATCTCTTACTCTTAAATCATCGATAAAATAATAAAACTGCGCATCACTGTCCCTGATCTTATGAAGGCAGTCAGTGAAGCTCGCCCGACGCGAAATAACGCTCGCGTTCGATATTTGAAAATCGTATGAAAATACGGGTTCGCTAAAAAAACAGTCTTCCGGTTTGTCAGTGTTCAAATTGTGGAAAAGTAGGTTGAGTTTTTATCACATAATGTAGTTTTAGTATTTTTTCTCTATTTATTAAGGTACTGTTATTGATTTTCTAAATTCATCAATAAAATAATAAATAGTCTACATAGCATAGTTTATCATAGTAATAATGATTGCAGAATACCAAAAATAGCGACATTTTAAAGCTCGATATTTAAGTTCAGTTATGCAATCCGCATATAAAATTTTCTTGTTTAACACAAATAAAAAAAAAATAGGCGTATCGTCAAGTGTGAATCGTTGAAATCGTCGTTGTTTGATACAAATAATTATTTATCTGTATTAAAATTTAGCCAGGTTTGGTGCAATGAAGGTTCGTTCATTTATGTCCCGAAGGTGTTTTATTGATTGTGCGCGCCGCGGGGGAGGGGTGCAAGCGATGGGAGAGGTCGGGATACTTTGGTTTTCTTTACACGTGGTTCTTACACGTGCAAGATTGTTTATTTTTTAATATACAAGGTTGTTTACATGTCGATTAGGGGGCTGGTTTTCCTACATTGTAAAGGTAGGTAAATAAGAAGGGGTGGCATCGGTACGTTATATAACTACGTACCAACCTATGTAAGTACATTATTTTATAAGTGACTGCTGAATGAACCTTCTGGCGCCACGGAGTTTGCTGAGACCTTATAAGTGGAGATTTTGCTCCTGCGTAAGATTGCTGGCTGCAATTATATAGTTGCACTTACTCAAATTAATTTATTTTACTGAGGAATTTTTAAGAACGTTTGGAACGTAAATCCTGTCTGTTTGTAGCGACTCTACACCGGTAGATAATTACTAACGAAAGATGCCCGCAAGGTACGCAGATGCTCTTTCTCTACATCCACATCAAAATTTTACAATTTAACTATAATAAATTATTTAAAAACAAAGTCGAGTAGAAAGTTTAAGAAAACATGAACCGCAGTTGTACGAGTATTCGGGATTTTTAAAAAACCGATGCGCGTAGCGGTGCATAGGTAAAATATAGAAATTTTTCCGCGAGGAGACAATAAAAACAAATATACTTACTGGGCGGTACCTTCTGTATTCTATTTGCTTCGCTTTATGGGAGAGTTACAATTAACAACTCGTTAGCGACCCATTGCAGGGTACGGGTCTACTCCCAGAATTAGATGGGAAGCCCGTAGTCCACCAAGCTGGCAAAGTGCCGATTGCTGGTTTTCAAAAAAAGGTATCCAGTGCTGGTCATAGGCCTGTCAAAGTCCATAGGAGAGACGGTTTCAGAGCATAGACCCACAACGCTGCTCCAATGTGACGTGGGATGGTGGGCTATAACGACTATTAAATATAAATAAATATACTATGACAATACACACATCTCCATCTAGCCCCAAAGTAAGCTTAGCTTGTGTTATGAGTACTAAGATGACTGATGAATATTTCAATGAATAATATACATAAATACTTATAAAAAGCAGATAAACATCCAGAGACTGAAAAACATTCATTTTCATCTCACAAACGAGTTCCAGTTGTGATCCACGGCCCACGGCCATGGACTCAGAAAGCAGGGTCGCTGCCCACTGCGCCAGTCGGCCGTATTGTCACAGGTTAGAGATTATAACCGGGACCGACGCGACGGCCTCTCCGAGGGTTGACACCGCCCATTTAACCCATAAGAAACACAATACCGTACAACTTTTGGCCCGACCCGGCATTCCCCAGTACCTCGTGATCCGTAGATAAACATTCTGTCTTACTCCTTAAGACAATTTTAATAAAAATAAAAGATTACATGAAAACCTATTTCTATTTCTTTATCATAAGATCGTTCTAAAACTGATAAGTTTCATTTGAAACAATACCGAAGATACTCTTCATAAAACTACTTCTATTCAATACTACGTAGGTACCATTTTAAATAGGTCACAGCTCACAATAAAGACTATTATCTGGCACCAATACAAAGAGTTGAATTTACAACAATAGAAAATCAATGGAAAACTATTTTCAATAGGTAAATGAAACTGAGAGGGTAAAAAGTTCAAACGTCTTCTATTCTTTAGATCTTAACAGATAAACATAAAAATAAAAATGTTACGACAAATCACACATCGCCATCTAGCCCCAAAGTGGGCGTAGCATGTGTTATGGGAATATCATTATCAACCGATTGACCTCCACTGCTGGGTCTTTTGTAGGGAGTTCCAAACACCACGGTCTTGTGCCGCATAGTACAGCGGCTCCCTGCGACTCATCTAAGTCATCCGTCCATCTCGTTGAGGGTCTACCAACGCCGCGTTTACCGGTGCGAGGTCGCCATTTAAGAACGTTAGGATCCCAACGTCCACCGGTTCTCCGAGCTATGTGCCCCGCCCATTGCCACTTTAGCTTCGCGACTCGTTGAGCTACTCGTATGTCGGTAACTCTGGTTCTTCTATGGATCTCCTCATTCCTGATTTAATGACATACATTATGATGTCTTTTGTACGGAGTTCTAAAAACCCCGGTCTTGTGTCGCATAGTACAGCGGCTCCCTGCGACTCATCAAAGTCATCCGTCCACCTCGTTGAGGGTCTACCAACGTCGCGTTTAACGGTGCGAGGTCGCCATTTAAGAACGTTAGGATCCCAACGTCCACCGGTTCTCCGAGCTATGTTGGTAGATTAAAATATTATTAAAATATATAGCTGTTTGCTAGCTAGCTATTCCCGCCCATTGCCACTTTAGCTTCGCGACTCGTTGAGCTACTCGTATGTCGGTAACTCTGGTTCTTCTATGGATCTCCTCATTCCTGATTTAATCACATAAATTATTAATGTATCTATTTTGACAGCCGAATGGTGCAGTGGGCAGCGATCTACTTTCTGAGATGGGTTCGTGGGTTCGATTCCCACAACTGCAAAATGTTTGTGATTAACATGATTTTTTTTCAGTGTCTGGGTGTTTAGATAAACTCTACACGGAAATGCTTATAATATACATCTGTACATTATAAGTATTTATATGTATTATATTAATAAAATAATTCATCAGCTATCTTAGTACCCATAACACAAGCTACGCTTACTTTGGGGCTAGATGGCGATGTGTGTATTGTCATAGTATATTTATTTATTATCACTTATCAGCAAACCACTGATTGCATTTAAGGGCTAACATGTAGTGAAAAAAAAGTAGAGCGTTTGTAATAGAACTCCTCCGGGGAAGTACCTATATAATGAAATTCCAGGCACATGCGGCTTAGGTTGCCAAAATAAAAATAAACGTAACCAAAATAGTCAGTAGTAGTTTATTCCGCAGTCCACCATGTTGACTAAGTGAGGTTTGTAGGCTTCGCACGCATTTGAAAACATTATGGAAAATGCTCAAGCATGCACACGATTCTTTCGTTAAGAAAGTGATATTTAGTTGCATAAAACGCACGTAGCTCCGAAAAACAATAACTTATATCAAACCCACACCGCCTAATCGGTTTCTAAGCGACATCGTACCGGAACGTCTAATCACTTAGCGGCACATCTTTGTAGTTAGGGTGGTAGGTAACCACGGACGAAGCCACGAGACCAGACTAGAGAAAATTCGGAAATTATGAATTCCCTATAAAGCGATAAGGCCGCCAAATTGTATACGTTGTTTTGTTATACTTTTCTTTTTTTTATGTACTTTGTGTGATGTGCAATAAAAGTATATTTATTTATTCCCAAAATTCCCCTGCCAATCCCGGGACCGCACACTTAAAACCTCAGCGCTCGCCACTGCGCCATCGAGGTCTACTACAACTAAATAATAAATGCCAATGGTTTGCATCGTACTGATTTCGAATCCGTTCTTATCGCGCTCTTAAAGAAGCACTGTAGGTGCAGTCGTCGCCGGTATTCCGCCCGCGGGGGCAGTGGTATCGATCCGAGCTGTTTCACGTGACCTACTAAACTGCGATCGCATCAGACTACTGCGGTTCGCGGCTATACTTCATATCAGAGACGTACGGAAATTCGGTGATACGGTACTATAGATATCTTAATAATAAGACACTAGAAATGTTTTGTTATCTTTAAATAGTGGATAGAAGCATGAAACTCTTCGCGGAATTTCGTGGTATATTACAAAAATTAAGCTTAATTTAATAACCTAACAATTATTCGGTGTAAAGTCAACATCTCCTGACGATGCTCCAAGGTCGGAGCGAAAATGCGTAGAGAGTACATTGCCGAAGATCTGTTTTTTGTGGAGCATGAAGATTGAAGAAATTATAAATGACACGATAGAGCGTCTCCAGCGGAGTATAACAAATTAAGCTTAACTTGTCGTCGCGAACGAGACTCGGAGCACTCGAATTTAAACAAACACTTGTAATTGCGAATTCATTGTAATGTTTAAAGTACTTTGCTTCTTACTCACTAAAACACGCAAATGTGAAAAAAAAGTGTATGACTCGCAGGACGTACGCGGTTTGGAACGGCCAATGGGGCAAGTATTTTCTATGCATATGCCCTTTTTCACTAAACCTCTTCTTTTTTTGTCGTAACACCCTTGCCAGAGTTGTCGTGTTCACCAAGGTGGGTCATTATTTATGCCACTTCTCCCTATTCGCATCGCAGATAGTCTGGTACACTCATGCAAGGGACCTTACTTTATGAGTTATGACTAAACCTAGGAATCTATGAAGAAGAAATTTTGGAGATGTGTAAAGAAAATTATACGTTTCAACAACTAGGTCGCGATTGATTCACGTTAGGGGACCCAATAATTACCATTAATTGCATATGAAATATGAATATTACGCTTAACACATAATACGATGACGTGTGTGACGGCACGTCAGAATACAACTGTCATCACCCCAAGTATTTACTGCGCAAGTAAGAGTATATCGGAGATCCTGCAGCGGCGTCCTCGGCGCCACTGCAGTTCATTGCAAATATATAAATCCGTAATTAAACACGCTAATCGCAAGCCCAACTAAATTGCGCCACAGTCCACAGCTGGGCGCAGCAGCCCACGAATGGCAAATAATAATACGATGATGACGACGTGTGACATGATTGCGACTATCCGCCGATTATCGCAACGACTGCATCAAAGTTACGTAATCCGTCAACCGATTTCCGCACATCACAAAGCCTACAAAGCATTTTTTTGTCCCATTATGGCCGGTTTAAAAATAACTTCGCTGTACAATTTGCATCCATTCATTCATTGTGGGACATGTCTTGTTTGATTCATTCATAAAACACGTGGCGTTTTAGTGAGGCATAATCGTTGAGTGGCAAATACTAGAGAGGACAAGTACACGTAGTGTATGCACAGTGGGCTAACAGTGCCACCTGGGCCTTAAATCCTTAATTACAATAATTAAATTTAACGCAGTCACAGTACTAATGAAAAGAAAAATAACAAACTTTTATTATAATTAAAAAATATCATGTACAACAAATAGGAAAAGTAAACATCCTGCTAATATAGTAGAATCGAAAGGTTGTATGAATGGAAAGATGGATGGCTCTTTCACGCAAAAAATACAGAATCAATTTGATGAATCGATACAGTTATAGGTTATACATCAGAGGCTATCCATCCATCCATAAATATATTTTGATAGTTGGCCAAAATATATCAATAAGTTACAAGTCAGAAAAAACTGCTGAAAAAATAATGAAAAAAATCGAGCAAAATGTAAATACAACTTGAAACCACACGATACAGGCTCGCCTAGTGTGGAAACAGAAATCCTTTTTATCTCAAAAAGGCTTTCCACGGCCACTGACACACAATAATTATTGTAATAACTCGGTCTTGGTTACGTTTACCCTTACAATTATGTAAACATATATGTATGAACGCTTCATAAGTGCCTGTGATAAGCCTACATGAATAAAGAAATTTTAAATTTAGAATTTTTGAATTTCTTACTTATAAAATCCACGTACCGAAAAATTGCGGGAATCGAAGAATTTCTAAAACAAAATAATTCAAATACAGTTACCGCAGTATATTACAGTATCCTGTTTTTAAGTCAGAAAGTATTCAGTTCAATAGACGGCGTTATTTTGAAATACTAATTTTTTTGCGGTGGACCTCCGGGTGGTAGAATATATTAAGAAGCTAGCAAGAAATATAGTATTTTTCTCAGTTTTTTGTGTTTATTGAGTTATTCTGTAATTACTAATATAATTATATATTTATAATTATATAATATATTTTATAGGTACGATAAAACTTTGCACTTTTCTTTTCATGAAAGTTTTATTTTAACAGTCATTATTATATATTGTGCGCTATTATAGGCAGAGCGTCTTTGAAATTAAAAATTCACGTCTGCTTATAAAGTTAGTTGGCAACCATACCGACCCTCTTGCCCAGACGTCGAAACTTGTTTCGGCAACAAAGGAACCTACCCTCTGTGACGGCGCACCGTCCTTGACACAGATTATAACAAAACCGATATTTAGCTTCACCAATCTACCCCTGATACTTACTGGTATTTAGTCTGTGGTAGTACTTTGTAGACCCCGGTTAAAAATGGTGGGGCGGTAATACAGTAATTTCTGATTATTGTTTTTTTTTATCTACGATTTGTTCGAATCTGGGCAGAAACTTGATAGTGGAGCTCCTCTCTCTATTGTGTGATTATTTTTTTTTTTTTTATTAAGGCCCAAACACTTTACTTAAAACATTCACCAATTAAGTAGCCGCTTAAAAATTGTAAATAATAAATTAACAAATGATATGCATTATAATACTATTATTATAAGTATTAATAACAAAATCTGATTGTTTCCGAATGAAAATCTACGCATTTTTTTCCAGGTAATATAAAATAAAATTGAAATATTATATTTTGTCAGTAAATTACTTCAATTCTGCGAACGCTCCGTGTAGTGGAAATTTTTAATGGCCCCAATTTTTGAATTTACATTGCAGTGTATATTTACCAATGGGACTCAAACCCGTATCCCAGTGCATTGACCAATTAGTCCACGGTACAACGAACAATCACGCCCTATTTCGGACGTGTAACTTTTATGTACTTATTTTTTTTTTTTTGCAAAAAAGCAACGCGAGATGTTTTTTGGATAGAAGCAGTCGTTACTTTGCAGAAATCCATAATTTATTATGAAAATATGGTTAATTTGCTATACTTCGCGAGTTGTTGGCTGTTCCTTAGTTATGAACACTTGGATGTGATTTGTGTAGGAATTAGTTTAGTTTAAAGTTTTATTCTAAAATATGTTTTTTCAATTCATTGACGGCCGATTGGCGCAGTGGGCAGCGATCCTGCTTTCTGAGTCCAAGGCCGTGGGCTCGATTCCCACAACTGGAAAATGTTTGTGTGATGAATATGAATATTTTTCAGTGTCTGGGTGTTTATATGTATATTATAAGTATTTATGTATATTATTCATAAAAATATTCATCAGTCATCTAAGTACCCATAACACAAGCTACGCTTAGTTTGCGACTAGATGGCGATGTGTGTATTTTAGTGGTATATTTGTCTATTTATCTAACTGCCTCGTTATATAATAACTACGGATCACGAGAACTGGTTTTTATTCTCAGATCGAGTGAAAACAGTTTAATGATGTGAAAAAAAAATCATATGTTATGTTCCCGTAAAGATTTTTCCCTCCGATGAAGATTTCGCTTTCGCACTAGTTGGAAGCATGTGCCCGGAACAAAACAATGCCCTTTGCAGTGGTGCCCTTGACATCGTTCTTCCTTGTCGCCTTAGTCGGCTAGCGACTCACTTTGTCATGGGACTGGTAGTACACAATGAGACAAGCTCTAAGCAACTCTTTATAAACATACCAGTTAAGCGAAGATTAGACAGCATACTGATATTGAAACAGCTATGCTTTGTCTCATTTAGGATGATAATATTTTCTGGTGCACACCTGTCAAGTTTCGTATTATTTCCAATAATTTTTTTTTTCTTAATTTTTTACGGAGGGTTTGTTCAATTCCGGGTAAAATATATAGACTAGCGGACCCGCGCAACTTGGTCCGCGAATGAGTCGACTTAAAAAAATAGTCACATGTTGTCGCGGAATGTTTTATAGAGCTTTAAAGAAACAAAAATTCCGACAATTTCGATATACTTCCGTCGTTTGGCATAACGTTTTCCGTTCACGCATTGCACGCATCAGAATCTCTCAAAAAGGATATTCTTTTGCAGTTTTTGCAAAATTTCTCAATAATGATAGTAGCCATGTTATATAGTCATAATAGTGACTACCAATCCAAATAAAATAAAATCGAAACAGCATTTTCTGAGATTAACGCGTTCAACCAAACAAAATTTAAAAGCTTTATAATATATCAATTATGCCTATCCAAACCAGACTATATTATAGGTATCTCTGCCAAATTTTAGCCAAATCGGTTCATTCGTTGTGGCGTTAAAGCGTAACAAACATCCATCCATCTATCCATCCATCCATACATATATCCATCCATCCATACATCTATTCTCACAAACTTTCGCATTTATATATCCGTTCAGTAAGGTGATTTTGGACCTGTTTAAAGAATTTGCACAAGTTTAAAGAATTTGTTAAAACTCATTTATTTCAGCGAGGTGACTATACAATTGATGATTTTTTTAATGACAAGGTTGCTTGGAAGCATCCGGCTCCGCTTTCAGCTATTACAAGATAGAAAAATGAATGTTAAAATGCAAAATGTAAATTGTTGATGTTGGAAAAGAGCAACTGCTGAGTTTCTTGCCGGCTTCTTCTCGGTAGAATCTGCCTTCCGAACCGGTGGTAGAATCACTACAAACAGACAGACTTGATGTTTCAAAAGTGCTTATATTAGGCCTACTTGAAATAAATGAATTTTGATTTTGAATTTTATTATATTAGTAGGATGGTACGCATGCACTCGATCGCTGTCCCATATGCCTTGCGAGTAATAGTTATCTGTGAAGATTTATATCCTTGATTTTCGACAATATTCATCAGATCTTCATTAAAATTAGACAATACATGCTTGTTAGTATACACTTTGAAATAAAAAAAGAATTATTATAATCGGTTTAAATTTAAGGGAGCTATGAACTTAAATTTATAAAATTTTCATCCCGTTTTCCGGAGGAAACTTAATGTTTATCGGGATAAAAAGTATCCTATACGTTGACCCGGAATACCAGCTACCACTATACCGAATTTTATTTAAATCCGTTCAGTATTTTTCACGTGATGCCTGGACAGACAGACAGACAGACTGACAAAAATTCAATAAAAATCTGTTCTGGACTCAGTATCGATTATAAAGCATTCCCCGATCGAAATTTTCAAAATGTATTAAATGTACAGAAATCTTCCAGTTACAGTTTTTTTATAAGTATAGATAATGTCGTACTTTATTGACGGGAACGCCCACTTAGTGGATGCCACACATAACGAAAAACAAAAATTATCAAAAATCGGTTTTTAAATAAAATAAATCGAACATTCAAATAACACAGTTAACTAACTATATTAAGATATTTTGTAAATATTAATCGTTACTTGCAAGTTTTTATCACGCAATTATTTGTTAAAATACCCTTTTACTTATATAACAAATAGGTGAATTATTATTAAATAAACAAAATAAACTTACTTTTAATAATAAAACTTAAAAACTATAATAAATATAGTTCTATGGTAAGAATAATAGATAATCGAATAGGTTCTGGTTTGAGCTGTCAAAATTATCATTCTAAAATAGACAAAAGTCAAAACATAAGATTGTTTATTTCACATACTTTCACAATCCTATAGGATCTTGTTATGGGGCTGCTGATATCGAAAGTATATTTATACTAAACAGCTGCAAAAAAAAGCAAAAAAAAAAGCAGTGTTTGTATCATTATTGAAATTTTTTATTATAAAATACTAATCCAATAGAGAACGTCCTCCTTTTTTTACAATCTGTTAAACATAGTAGTAGTTCACATAGGTAGTGCTATTTTAGAATTATCCAACGGGTCCGCAAGTTACAAAGGAGGTCGGTTTCGATGTCAAGGACGCTATAAAAGGGCGGGCCTTTTGTTCTACACAATGCTCTACATATAAATACGGTTAAAGGGTAACGTCTTTTTTTAGGGTGTTTTAGGGCTGCCCGAAGTTTAATAATAGAAATTGTTACATAAAGTAATTTTTATATACAAAATCCCGGTATGCATGTGTATGTAACTCATTATAAATTATCGACACATAATTTATACTTAAATATAAAAGGCAAAAGTGTCTGACTGACTGACTGATCTATCAACGCACTAATCACAACGCACATATCACTACTTGACGGATCGGGCTGAAATTTTGCACACATATAGTTAATACAACGTAGGCAACCGCTAGGAAAGGATTTATAAAAATTCCAACCCTCAGAGGGTTAATTTGGGGATGAAAGTTTGTACAAAATCCTTCATTTATCAATTTATCTTTCAAGTTACATCCGTGAAACTCTGATTTTAGGTTTTCAATTAAAAATAAAGAAAATGAAGATGTTTCACTAATTTTTTAAATTCACAAATTTTTTAAATTCCATCTCCAAAGGCATCAAATAGGGGATGCAAATTTACGTGAAGGTTTCTGATTTTTATTTAGGTAATTTCCTTATTTTTCTATTTACAGCAAGAGACTTTTTTTTAAACCTTTGTAGTTAAAATTTACCAAATCAAAAATTTAACTTAACCTGAGGGAAACCGCGGGCAAAAGCTAGTAATAAATAAGTAAAAACGCAACTCCTATAAGAGGAGGCCTGCGCCCAGTAGTGGGATGGTAAAAGGCTGGTGGTGATGATGATGAAGACGATATATGTGTATGGAAGCCCCGACCTAATTAACTAATGGATATTTATAAAGCGTGTAAGTGTTAGGAAATCTTTCGCGTAAATTGCCTCGTTTCAGCCGCGATCCAATTTGGCGTTAATCAACATTTATCAAAATAACTTCGACAGAGATTTCGATGACCTCAGTGGCTGGTGTGATAGAGTGATAATTGAGAACCAAGGGCGGATCCAGCTTTGGCGCCAGGAGGGGGTCACATAGTCGTGGTCAAGTCGAGAACTTATAATTTAATTTTGATGCCAATAGATAGAAGTAAAAAGTAGGTATTTTATTAATGTACCTAAGTACTGTACTTAAAATGACCCCCATAACCCCCCCATATACAATTTGGTTTACCGATAATATATAAAAATAGTTTAATAAAGTAGCGTGCGTGTGACTCAGGGTATGTAACGGAGAACGGGCAACAGCTTCCTCTGTGCTACTACTACCATCTACTGCGATTACCAAAACTTAAGAGAGAGAGAGACCTTGGGAGAGGCCTTAAGTATAGCAGGGGCCTGTTATAGGTTATTGATTAATTTAAATATATAACTTATTTTTTTTAATCCACTACAAGTTTGACTGCTATCTCACTTGATAGGTGGTGATAATGCAGTCTAAGATAACGGGCTAACCTGTTAGGGGTATAGCAGTTTCGTCCGGGAGGTATACAACGGGTTCCCCGGGCGTCTAACAAAGCCAACAAGAGGGACATGCCGTGGTGGTTTTTAGTTCGGGTATACCCCTTTTAGAGGGAGAGTCCCAAATAACCTCCGTCCTGCCCAAGGGTCGGAGGTAGCAATAAAGCTTTTACACCACGCCAAAAAAAAATGGGTAGGTATAGCAGTTATATTGACCATATCGGTTTCTATGCGACACGCGAAATCGCTAAGTGGTAACTTGCCACGGCCGAAGCCTCCAACCAGGAACGACTAGAGAAAATTTGGAAATAATAAATTCCTATTTTGCCTGTGCCGGAAAACGAACCCGGGACATCCGACTGAAAACCACAGCGCCCACCGCTGCGCCAGGGAGATCGCCAACTCAATTATATAATCGATCAAACGAATTCTATTTCGAGAAAGCTTGCACAAAAGGTTATCTAATTTTTGTAATATTTTCTATAATGCAACTCCTTTATATTGTTTGCCCTCGTTAATGGAATTTCAATATGATGTTGGCGTATCGCCAACCGCATACTGCTAACCGCCACTTTATGCTTTTAAACTTGCGAGAGCCGAGTGGGCGGCATGTTTAAACTTCTAAAACCTATTTTCCAGTAAAAGCAAATAACTTAGAATTAAAAACATACAGAAACCGCGTGCACGACAAATATTGAAGCATCAAAAACGACTCCATTATAGTAGTTTCTCGAACAGTCACTTCATTTCGTTTTGCAGTTGACAATAATTATTTACCTCTAATGTTCCTAACGTTTACCATAAAATGGAAAAGTTCGTGAGTCGCGAATCAGGTGGCTCATTTGCTTTGGACGTCAATCATTATTGTAAAAAAAAGATTGCAGTCAAGTAATGACTGGTTAAGGAATAAAAAGGAAAGTTAAAAATACTCCTCGTAGTTTATTATATGTATATATTATATACTAGCTGTTGCCCGCGACTTCGTCTGCGTTTGATTTTGGTTTTTGATGTGGCATTCAATTTAGTTATAGTTTAAAAAAAAATTAAAGTATTCAGTATGGCTAAGCCTTAAATGAAGGGTTTTCTGCTGTCCACTGAGGAGTTCTGTCCTCTATCTCCAACCACATTCATCAGATCTACACAAAGTTTGGGCAAAAATAAATACATATTATAACCTCTATAGTAAAAAAATAATTATTTAAATCGGGTATAATATGTCGGAGTTATGGTGTAAAATCGTCAAACTCTTTCATCCCCTCTCCCAAAAGAACCGAGCTTAATGTCGAGATAAAAAGTATCCTATATTACTTCTAACACTTCCGAGAATAAGCGTACAAAGTTTCATGAGGATTGGTTAAGTAGTTTTTGCGTGAAAGCGTAACAAACAAACTTACATTGACATTTATAATATTATTAGGGATGTATATATAGGTATATATGCAAATATATATGTTTATTTATATGCACCACCTACCTCTCTTCTTTAGCTGTGTTTAGCGCCTTTGGTTGCCTGGAAGAGATCGCTATGCAGCGATAAGGCCGCCAAATTGTATACTTTTTGTTAACTTTTTATTTATAATTTTACTATATGTTTATGTGGTGTACAATAAAAGTGTATTCATTGATTTATTCATTCATACTCCAGCGTTTTTAGATTAAATACTTAAAGCCATTTTATGATAAAGAAATATTGATACGATACATAAAGTTTAATGAATGATTTTCTTTGTTTCAGATCTCCAGCGTCATCTCACTCAAGTAATTCAAGATGGGCGTCCCAGAGAACTAGCCCATTTTTAATGCTAATTGCATAGCGACAGTCATGTTCGTTTAGTTATTAGTACATATAACGCTCATTTATGCACAGAGAGGTATTGTACGTATTCCGAGATTCGCTGAAATTACGTCAAAAGCTCCTCCAAAGAACAACCACGTATTTTAAAGTTGTAGAATTCGTGAAAAAAGACGCAATACGATACTTCACCTATGATTACGAGATACACCAGACGTAATTAGATAAATATTATGAACATATTCATAGGTAACGATTATCATTCAAAGAACCTCGTCAAATTGAAAATTTGATTTAAGAATCCAAACTTAATTAATTTTAGTCAATTGACAATAATTTTATTGAAGTGATAAATATTATTTTTTAATCAAATTATTATATAAAAAACTTCACACAAAACACCGAAGCTTCTAATTAATTAAAAAATAAAAAGTTAAAGACAAGACATTCCAAATACGAAATCCAAAATGGCAGCAAAAGCTGAGCCCATTGGCCCACTGAATGGTCATGAATTGGCGCCATTAAATACTAGAGCGGATGGGTCTGAAAGGCCTCATGGGGTAACCATTGTACTCCAAGGATCAAGGAACTCCTTGCAACGAGATGCTCCAGATGAGGATAGAGCAGCCTGGTCCGGGAAACTGCAGTTCTTCTTGTCTATAATTGGATACTCTGTGGGTTTGGGCAACATCTGGCGCTTTCCTTATCTGTGTCAGCAAAATGGTGGAGGTTAGTAAAACGTGTTTACTTTTAAATTCGTACAAAGAAAGATTTTATTACGAGCTATTTCGGTTAAATTTGTACCTGCATTGAGAAGCCTTTTTTCGAGTATTGTAACTAGATGGCGCTCTTTTGATACCATTTGTAAGTAAACTTTCACACGATCGAAAAAGAAAACGTAGTTGGAAAATCTCACACTTACCACTCTGTACTTCAAGTTTGTCGCGGAGTCGCTTTCGTGCATTAAACTCTGTATCGCTAATGTAAAATAGACCTAAAACTAATTGTTTTAGAATTGCGAATGTTTTAGACTTCTGTTTTTTGTTTTACAAACGTTCTGTCAAAAGATGGCTAATCTGGCTATATATGTGTAGGCAAATTTTAACTTTAACTGAATCCTAATAAAATCCATTTTACTCCGATGTTAAAGTATTTCATTCTGGAAAAAAACTTCTCGATTTAGTGCGAGCGAATCCTGTACTAAGGCTACAGACTTCGGTCAGCCTTTCGGGTGACTGATTTCTATCCCCGCAGACATTTTTATATCAACCAAATATCACTTGAGGTGAAAGATTGTAGCAGCTATAGTGCCTTCGAATCCCAGCACGTACCTTCAACTTTTCTAAGTTTAGTGCGTTTTTTAAGCTATTAAAATATCACTTGCTTCAACGGTGAAGAAAAACATCGTGAGGAAACCTGCATGCCTAAGACTAATTAATAATGTTCTCGAAAGCGTCAATCAATACGTACTTGACGAACGTGGTGCACTAACGTGGTACACTAACCAGTGACGGCGAATGGCGCAGTTTGCAGCGACCCAGCTTTATGAGCCCAAGGCTGTGGGATCGATTCCCACTGCTGGAAAATGTTTGTGTGATGAGCATGAATGTTTTCCGTGTCTGGGTGTTTATATGTATTTTCTAAGTATTTATGTATATAATTCATAAAAATATTCATCAGCCATCTCAGTACCCATAACACAAGCTACGCTTACTTTGGGGCCAGATGGCGATGTGTGTATTGTCGTAGTATATTTATTATTTATTTATTATTCTCATTCTGAGAGGATACCAGTGCCTCGTAGTGGGTCAGTTGTCCACGATGATGATCACTAACTCACCAGCTTACTCGTACGGTTTAGTTATTAGCGTGTTTAACTACGAATCACGTGGTCTTGCGTTTGATTCCCGGGTCGTCCAACGCTTATTACGTTGACTAACACTCCACCCCCGTGCCTCGAAGAAAACTTTAAGCCAGTTAAAACCACTGTCGTATTGGAGTAGAGTGGTAGGCTAACGCCGTAGTTCTAATGTCTTTGTCAGTGGGTGATAACCAGTGACGACCAAAACCGCCTCACTCGAAATGAACATAAGTCAGTGAAATCTGCATATCGTTTGCGAAAGATGCAGAAGTCATTTGTGGGATTAAGTAACTGCTTTTATAATATGATTCCCACGGTAATTTTGAACCTGATAATGCATAAGTTCAAACAATGTGTTAAAACAAATTTAATAAATCGTGGTTACTATACGATCAATGAATTTGAAGGTTGCTTGGTTTCAGGCTCCGCTCTCATCTCTCACAAGTTAGAAAATTTATTATATACGTTTTTTTTTCATTGTAAACTGTAGAATGATGTTTAAAGAGAGCAATCTGCTGAATTTCTTGCCGTCTCTTCTCGGTGGAATCGGCCTTCCGAACCGGTGCTAGAATCACTACAAACAAACTGACTTGACAGGTTTGAAAAGTGCTTATAAACTATGCCTACTTGAAATAAAGGAATTTACAATATGAATTCGACCGAAGCCGTATTTCACGATAGACTCGCCTATCGTGGTATAAAATAAAACAATAACTGTCTTTGTTTATTAGGTCACCAAAACAAAATAACCTGGTGTATTCGAATTATTTCAGTGTATCTAAATTTAGTGTTCGCGAGGGGTAGAGCTAGGTAACGCGCTATCGATTTTGATGCTACGTGTCTACGGCGTAGCTCGCTGCTACGACCTAGCATATTTGTCTTGCCCTTTATTCGAGATAGCCGGGAATCTAGTTTAAGTTCCAACACTTTAAAATATCTGCATTATAAAGCAGATAATATTTATGAATAATATTTGATCAGGCTAAGCGAGGTGTTAGATTTTACTTGCCCTTTTTTTTTTAATTTATACGTTAATTCTTGACTGCAATCACAAGTGCTGATGCGATCTCAGAAATATCGCACTAAGCTGCCATCATAAGAGGGATAAATAATATTCAAAATGGCGGATTAAATATAGTTTCTACGCGACATCGTATCGGAACGCTAAATCGCTTAGCGCCACGTCTTTGTAGATAGGGTGGTGACTAGCCACGGCCTCCTACCCACCATACCAGACCGGAGAAAATTCAGAAATTATAAATTCCAAAATTGCCCCCGAATCTAACCCGGACCTCCAACTTAAAAACACTGCGATCACCGCTGCGCCGGTGAGGTCGTTAAAAAGGTATTAAATATTGATACGGCGACCTTCGTGTAGCCCCACTTGCCCCGGAATGTTTTATTACATCGGTTCGCTGTATCGAGGTGGCGTGCTGTGGCCTAATAAAACGGTCCACCACATATATTATTCATTTACGAACCTATTCTTGCTTTCCAGTTCATTCTCAAAATACCTAGCTAGGTCCCAATCGTTAAAAATACAAGAAGCAGACGTAATTTTGCGGAATTCCGTGATATATAACGAACATTAGACACAACATAAGCTTTATTTGCAATACTCCGCGAAAAGCAGGACGATCTGTATGGCGTAATTCATAATCTCTTTAATCTCTTCCGCAATTCTCTTTCTCATTCTCTTCCTGTTGCGGACTTAACAATGAACAATTGCTAAGAGCAATTGCGGTGGATCTGTTTGATGTGGAGTATAGAGATTGAAGAAATTATACCAGTATTGCAAATTAAGCTTCATGTTAAAAATACTAACAAATATGACAATACCCAGGGAATTCTAATGTGGGAATCACTGAACACTATTATTATTTAAAAAAAAAACTGTTAAGCTACTTTGTAATTATTGTGATTGTTGTTACAATATAACATGCGTTATCCGCTGATAAGAGATCGCAACTGAGCGATAGGCCGCATTTTGTATCCCATTTATTTTATCTTTTGGTATTCCTGATGTTGTCCCTTTATAACTTTGTGTGGTATGCAAAAAAAAAGTAAATAAAAATAATCCTTATTAACTGCGTCGGTGCGTTAGTTGTGAGTATGTTCAGCTACGGGACACAGGTCCTAGGAACAGAATTAAGAACATATAGACACCGTGTACACGACTAATATTGAAACATCAAAAACCACTCCAGTTTAGTAGTGTTTCTCGAACAGGCAGTTAGCCACTTCATTCCGCCCTTTCTTCTTCTTTCATTTTAGCAGTTGACATTAATTATTTTACCTCTAATATTTTAAACGTTTCACTACGCTGGCTCAGTTCGGATTCGTAGACTTCACACGCCGTTGAGAACATTATGGAGAACTCTCATGCATGCGGGTTTCCTCACCATGTTTTCCTTCACCGTTAATAGCAAGTGATATTTAAATTGCTTAAATTAAAAACGCACATAACCCCGAACAGTAAGTTGTGCGTGCCGGGGCTTGAACTCAGTCTTCATGAAAGGAAAACCGTAGCCTTACCCACTATGCTATCACCGCTTCAATATTTTGCAAATAATTAATAAAAACTAACTTTCACTAAAGGCTAACTTGTAGTGAAATAAAAAAGAAGAAGATTCAAAGAGATCCAACAGTCTGTGAGCAATAGAAAGGTTATAGGCTGATGTTAGTGACCATAGATTAAGTAGTCTATGGTAACTGTCATCTAGTGTATGGAGGGTAGAGGTAAGGAGAGTCATCTTATATGGGAGAAAAGTTGAAAAAGTGTCCAGTTGTTGCGCTAAATAACAGTTCAAAAATCCTCCACAATGGCGCTGGTGGATGCACAGGGTATGGTATGAATGTAGCAATCGTAGATGAATTGAAGTATGCCGAGTTAAAAAATTTAATGTCATTATCGACTAAAGTAGTTAATTATTGAGAATTTCAACAACTTGCGTTGTACAAAATATTGTGGTAAATATAACCTTACTTCCTTGTATCTCCATACTTCCTTGTTTATTTTTACAGCCTACTCTAACAATATTTATATTTGGCGCTTCTTTTAAGAGTTACCCTGATGCAAATGTGGCGCCATCCTAATTTAATACATTTTGACGACCCTTTTTCATATACACAGATGACTCTCCTTACCTCTACCCTCCATAATCTAGTGAAACAAGTTAGTGGCCATAGATTAAGTAGTCTATGGTCACTGTCATCTAGTGAAACATTTTTGCGCAGAATAGAGGCAAGCCTTCACGGGTTGACGAATCGAGTAAACAAATAATCGATATAGCGAGTATTATCAGAGTAAATAAAAACGTAGCTTATACGCTAAGGGCATTACTCCTCCGACTGAGATTGCGTCAATAGAAAGGCAGGCGTAGTTAATGACACGACTCCATAGTAGGTATGATATTGATAGGTTGTACTTATTGGAAGGTTCTTCAGGCAACAACTTTGCTATTTACTCAACTTCCGCCTTTTTCCAGTATTAGTGTTATTCAATTAAAAAAAGTAAAGGTCAATATGAAAGAAAAACATCATAAGGAACTCTGTACCTATGCCTAAGAGTTCTCATCGAAGTTCTTAAAATGTGAGGTCTACTATACGCACTTGGCTAGAGAGGCGGCTCTAACTTTTTTTTTTATTCCACTAAAAGTTAGTCCTTGACTGCAATTTCACCTGTTGGTAAGTGATGATGCAGTCTAAGATGGTAGCGGGCTAACCTGTTAGGGAGTATTGTAGTCAGTGGCGTGCACTTAATACATGCACAAAAGCACTGCCTACCATAAAATTGATATATACATCGTATAGGAGGAGGATTTTATGCAATTTTACTGTCGTATGCATACCCTGGCAAGAAACCCAGTGCACGCCACTGATTGTATTCAATAAGTTTCTACGCGACATCGCACCGGAACACTAAATAACTTAGCGGCATGTCTTTGTCGGGAGGGTGGTAACTAGCCACGGCCGAATCCTTCCACCAGACCAGACCAGAGAAAATTCAGAAATTATAAATTCCCAAATTGCCTCAGCCGGGTTCGAACCCAAGATCTCCTGTTTAAATTCACAGCGCTCACCATTGCGCCAGAGAGGTCGTCAAAACAAACGTCAAAGCAATGGGTTTTATGAACATGTTATATTATTATAAACGCTACTGCTTTTGTCTTAGCAGATACCAATAAAACTAATCAATCCTTCACCGTCTTTTGTAGGCAGTAACGAAATATTTTATAGCTTCAATAATCGGGTATGTTACGCAAAAATATTTTTATGCCTAAATCAGACTGAGCTCTTTCGCTTATTTTTTGGCGCCGCGTGATTTAATGATGTTTTATTGCCTATATTCGTCTTGGGAATTAACGGGCTATAATATTTATATCTTAACTAGCTGTTGCCCGCGTCTACATCTGCGTTTGATTTTGTTTTTGATCTGGCATTCAATTTAGTTGTAGTTCTAAAAAATTTTAAAGCATTCAGTATCGCTAAGCCTTAAATGAGGGGTTTGCTGCTGTCCGCCGAGGAGTTCGGTCCTCTATCTCCAACCGCATTCATCAGATCTACACAAAGTTTGGGCAAAATTAAACACATATTGTAACATCTATAGTACAAAAATAATTATTTAAATCGGTTATAATTTGACGGAGTTATGGTGTAAAATCGTCAAACAGTTTCATCCCCTCTCCCAAAGGAACCGAGCTTAAAACCGGTTAAGCAGTGTTTGCGTGAAAGCGTAACGAGCAAACTTACATTGACATTTATAATATAATATATATATATATATATATATATATATATATATAAGTAGGGATATACTTTAATTCAAATTCAAATTCAAATTCAAAATTTATTTATTCATGTAGGCCTATCACAGGCACTTATGAAGCGTTCATACATATTTGTTTACATAATTGTAACGGGATGGTGATAACTTCGTTCGCCAACTTAAATCTAAAGCTACGACTTACGAGGGTTCCAAACGCGCCCTGGTCTAAGAAGAGCCCACAACAAACTTAGCCGGGTAAATTTATTTTTTTGTTATCACCATCTTCCAGTAAATTTAAATTAAGCTATGAAGCTAGAGCAATTCACACCCAAGCTTTTTTATCGTTTAAATAGTCCTTAATGTTATAATAGGATTTTTCTGTAAGCTTACGTTTTATATAAACTTTGAACTTATTGAGAGACAACTCAAAGATTTCATTTGGTAATTTGTTATAAAATAAAATAATAGTAGTAGAGGTTTTTGAGAGGAACTACCGATTACGGCTATGTTTATTTCTGCCGCCAAGCAGCTTTACTGTGTCCCCGAATGAATTTCCGGAATATGCATGATAACAGTAATAAAGAATCCCTAAAAAATTAAATTTAGCTAAATAAATGGTTAATGTAATATAAAAAACATAACTTTATTTATATTCTAAGTGAGGTTGGTATTTATTTTCAATAAATAAAACATGCATCTAGCGATCCGCCATGACAGTAGGGAACGCCGAATTCAAAATGATGACGTCACTTCTATAAAAATATAACTCTTGAACTTCATAAATCTCCGCGTATAAGTATTTTGTGATTTCAAACTATCAGTTGCTAAGTTTTTTGTTATTAATACCAATATCAATAATCTTTAACTAGAGAACAAGGATTTACTAAAGGTCTAATTTACCTTTGACGTCACGAGTACGGCTATGACGACCGGCGAGCGTTTTCGCGGGAAATAGTTTTGATAAATAAAATTTGCTATTTATATTCTTTAGTTTCTGCAAAAATAAGATATTATTTGAATATAGTAGATACTTACTTCCCAAGATCTTAAGGCAGAGTTCCAAAATTAGTCAACATGCCTATTACAGGCACATAATCTCAGAGGAGAAAGACATATACAGTTCAGATTTAACACAACTTGCTGAGGAAGCATTTACATCTGTAACTTGTGTGTACTATAAATAGCTATTTATTTTCAGGCGCATTTCTGATCCCGTTCCTCATCATGTTAATACTGGAAGGAATACCTCTCTTCCTCATCGAGATGGCGATTGGTCAAAAGATGCGTCTTGGCTCTCTCGGGGTCTGGAATACGATCCATCCTTGGCTTGGAGGCATCGGTATAGCCAGCTGTGTAGTCACACTATTCGTTGCTTTGTACTACAACGTCATCATCACTTGGGTGTTCTTCTACCTTTTCAATAGTATTCGGGTGAGTTTCTTTGAATTTTGCTTTAACATCTTAGGTTATATCAAGTCAAGAATATACCGCTGGCTTAAAGGTGTGGTTATAGCTCAACTGTGTTGTCATGCCAATCGTATTGTTCTTCAATATAATTGACACTGGGATCTTTATTTGACTCTTCAACGGTATTCTGACCAGTGGTCACATTAGGTTTGAGATTTGTTTGTCCATATGACATGTTATAGCTACATTATTTCTCTTTTCCAATTATTGTATTACCTTCATTTCAACAAAACTAAGATATTTAGCAATCTATAGCCATTGATTTCATTTAATTTCATAATCTCATTACATTTGAGTAATTCTTTCCTTTTTGAAACTACTCCTTTTCTGAAGATCTTCAATAAAGACTCCATTAGTTTTTCTATCTTTTGTTCACAGCTAAGCGCAGACCAGCTTCCCTGGGCACACTGTCCCCAAGACAATGGGACAGCTGAAGCCGAATGTACCAAAGCCTCAGCAACCGTTTACTACTGGTACAGGGAAGCATTGGACGCGTCTCCCAGTATTGACCAACCTGGTGCACCGCGATGGTGGATTGTGCTATACCTCCTGTTAGCTTGGATTATTGTCTTCTTTATTGTTATGAAGGGTATTCAAAGTAGTGGAAAGGTAATTACATATTTTACAAAATAAACTTAATTTATTACAAGCTTACCAATAATATAGAAGTTTAAGAAAATTGGTATTAAACAAAACCCTTGAGTTACTCCCAAGTACTATTGGGTATAATAATTCTATTATATTATATTATATATACTTGGATTTCGTTATGTTCCATACATTTTTTAG
The DNA here is from genome assembly GCF_905163445.1 of Pararge aegeria. Classification (NCBI taxonomy): domain Eukaryota; kingdom Metazoa; phylum Arthropoda; class Insecta; order Lepidoptera; family Nymphalidae; genus Pararge; species Pararge aegeria. The sequence goes on from NC_053180.1 coordinate 4,221,797, forward strand.
GAGTTCTAGGAATAAAAATATTTTTCTCTTTTAGGTGGTATATTTCACATCCTTGTTTCCTTATGTGGTGCTTACCATATTCTTCGTTCGCGGTATAACGTTGCCCGGTTCTACAGATGGAATAATTCACATGTATAAACCAAAGGTAATGTTTATATCTAAAATAAACTACGTACTTATATTTTTTCTTCTAGTTGCAGGTATTTCAAAATTGATTTCAGATTTTTCTAATTAGTGTGGGTTAACTTAACGACGTCACAGAGGTGAAAAATAAAATGATTCTCAATTTAAATTTAACATGTTTTTAAATATCTATTAATATCGAGACTTTTCTATATCTACTATTTTCCAATTTAGTTTTTCTTAATACCTAGTTTCCAAAAATCCATATTTCGTATTATTATTTGTTTTAGATACTCTTTTAGGAAAATATTTGTTTGTCACAAAAAACAAATCATCAATATTATAGTGTGAGCTCTACGAAATAATCCTCGTCTTTCAGCTAGCGAAGTTACTGGATCCAACAGTATGGCTTGACGCAGCTACTCAAGTCTTCTACTCGTTTGGCCTCGCCTTCGGTTCCCTGATAGCCTTTGGCTCGTACAACACCCCAAACAACAACTGCGTGAGAGACGTCTTACTGGTGTCTGTGTGTAACGCCCTCACCGCTATATACGCCTCTGTGGTTATCTTCAGCATCCTCGGCTTCAAGGCCTTCACTATGGTCGAGAAGTGTATTAGCAAGTAAGTCTTTATTTACTAAATAATTCATCTCAGCAGAATTCATAATTTTTTGAATTTTCTCTGGTCTGGTCAATTGGATATTGGAAAGAAGCAGGCGTTACTTCGCGGAAATCCATAATATATTATGAAAATTAAGCTTAATTTGCTATACTCCGCGAACAGCAGGAGAATCTGTATGGTGTAATTTATAAATACTTCAATCCGTATACTCCACAACAAACAGATTCTCGGCAATGTACCCTCTACGCACGTTTCGCTCCGAAACCGGAGCATCCTCAGGAGATATTGACTTTACAATGAATAATTGTTAAGTGGAAAATTAGATTTGATTTTCGGATGGACACTTGCCGCTAACCACCTGAGGGGTTGCTACGGCGTCACCGGGGGAGTGGGGCGAGCGCGAAAGCTCGCCATGAGAAGAGCCCCAGGGCTCGACGACATTGGGGGGAGTTTCAAAATTAGCCAAATGTATCGCCTTTTATACCTTTCGTACCCCTACCCCCTTCCTTATCTATCTAAGCCCCTCCCACCTCATTAGTGCCTCTGAATATATTCAATAGAGGTGAAGTTCATAAATTTATTTGTTCGTTTAGCAATTCGAACCTCCCATTCTTATGTTTAATAACTAGTCTGGTCGGATGGTATTCCCATCCTATTGACAAAGACGTGCGTCCGGTACAGTGCCACATTTCTACGTTCACAAACCGGCATAGGTGTAATATATCTGCCATATGTCTAAAAGGTAACATGATTTAATAACATAATTTAATGTTACCGGTGGTGGAATCACTACAAACAGACAGACTTGACGTTTCAAAAGTACTTATATTAGGCCTGCTTGAAATAAATGTATTTTGAATTTGAATTTAATGAGTAAACAATTGGCTGAGCAATTATTTGATACTATAATAGATTTATTAACTTGACGCTCTTTTATAGCAACTAATTATTTTGAAATCTGATAAATATATTTCTTCTAACACTAATTAGAATCCTAAGACAGAAATCGTGTATTTGTTATCATTATAAGCGTCAAACTGTTTCCTATTGCTACGCCCTGACAGGGCCCCATGACTAATGCATGGATGCAAGTGAATAAATAAATATATAAATAGGTAAGGCCGGTACAATTTTTGATTGCATATTGCACTTACAAACATGTGAAATTGCAGTCTAGAGCAAATTTGTACTGGAAAAAACACTAAAAAATAAAAAAGACACCTTTGCAAAATCTAATTTGCATTATAATGTTATAATCCTCATTTATAATGGTTTTTTTTGTTTCCTAGAATTGATTCTGGCAACCTTTCCAATTTGGGGCATTTTAACCCAGACAGGTTAATTACTCGCGTAAACAACGGGCGTAACTACTCATAAAGACATTTAATTTCGCACTTCACAATTAGGTATTTTGCTTCGCCCTAAAGAATGCCATCCATTAGCCTTGACCTTATAAAACGAATTCGCTATTTACAATGAGTCACACCTAATTACCTAGCTTCCGATGTAAATTACCTGTAAAACATGAATCAGTAGCTATGAAAACTAAGTCTTGGAATTGTTTGCTTTTTCTAGACTCGAATGTTTGGATTTAGCAATAATTCTGCTTTTGGACACTTTGGTGTGCATAGGCGGTCTTATCGCTAAAGCGATCTCTCCCAGACAACCTTTGGCGTAGTTTAGCGCGTTTGTAGTTTTTGTAAGGAACGGGTTGGTGCGGCAATAAAAATTTCTACCTACATAAAAATATTGCAAACTAAACTTTACGGAGCTATGTGCATTTTTTTATCTAAACAATTAAATATCACTTGCTTAAACGGTCAAGGTTAGCATCGTAAGAACATTTGCATGCCTGAGAGTACTCTACGAGTATAATGTTCTCTAGGGCTCGTATAAGAGCGGGTGAAGTCTAGCAATCGGCACTTAACCAGCGTGGGGTGGCCCGTCATAGTTCAAAAAAATCTGCCCGATATCGTTCGTTAGTCATTAATAAGTTTGTTATCTTAGTTTATTTTTAAATCTTTTTTATCTAAACTCCTTACGTGTGATGGTCATGGTCCACCATGACCATCACACGCCTCATTAGCGAAGCGTTGAGGTGGGTATTACTTTCAGTGTACGCACACCGAGTGATTCTCCCACTTAAAATGTCACTTTTTTTATTCTTTATTGCTTTTATAAGTGAATACTAGCGGACCCGCGCGACTTCGTCCGCGAATAAGTCGACTTAAAAAAATAGTCGTATGTCCAATATAAATGAATCCTAACTAAATCGATTTATCGCCCCCGAAACCCCCTGTATACTAAATTTCATGAAAATCGTTGGAGCTGATACCGAGATACCAAGTGGTATATATTGGTACAAGCTACGCTTACTTTGGGGCTAGATGGCGATGTGTGTATTGTTGTAGCTTGTGTTATGGGTACTTAGATGACTGATGAATATTTCAATGAATAATATACATAAATACTTATAATATACATATAAACACCCAGACACTGAAAAACAGTCATGCTCATCACACAAACATTTTCCAGTAGTGGGAATCGAACCCACGGCCTGGGGCTCAGAAAGCAGGGTCGCTGCAAACTTCGCCAATCGGCCGTCTAATATATTTCTTCATTTTATATAATTTGAATACCCTCCTATGCACGCCACTGAGTGTCTTCCCTATTTCTATGGTCTTAATAACTAACGTTTGACAAATTAACAGGCAAAATTATACAAAGGGAAAAAATATATATACAAATTTAAATACAAATAAAACAATTTGAGGCGGTTGCGTAGTTACATTTGATTTGTGTGTGGGTGTGCGCGTGTATCCGTGTGTGTTTATGTGTAAATTTTTTTTGTTTTAATTTTCAAGTAAATAATATGAATAAATAAACTTGTTTCCTTGCATTTTGTTGCGATAAAGTTCTCTGTCGATCTTTATTAGTACGCGCCGTCAATTATTATTATTAGTGATGGAGCCGCTCCAATCAAAGTCACTGTTTACTGAAGCACTCCAGGTCAACGGTTTCAGGGGCACATCGTTGTCATCTGTAACGTTATATCGATGTATTAATTGATATCTCCGGTTTCTTTGAATCGATTTGCATGGCACGGATGCCTAGCACTACTAGTAGAAATAGAACCGGTTAGATCTGCCTCGTTGGCCTAACGATATCAAATTCCAAATTTCTTTATTCGTGTAGGCCTATCACAGGCACAGGGACGGTTAAAACTTCGTTCGCCAACTTAAACTAAAAGCTACGAGGGTTCCAAACGCGGCCTGGTCTAAGAAGAGTCCACAACAAACTTAGTCGGGTTATTATTTTTTTTGTTACATATTTGTAACTAAAGACAGATAAATATTATAAAAACCAATAAAAATATAATATATAAATATTATATTTACTTAAAAATAATATAATAAATTGAATATGAAACAGAATAAATAATTATCCTCAAACATAAATAAAAAAAAAGATAGGTCAACTATTAAAAAAAGGACGCAGAATATAAAATTAATTGTTCATTCGGCCGCAGAATTTTTAAGGACAGTTGCAACATGCTTCGGTGCCAATTAAAACTTTCAAACCAGAATTTTTGCATAACATCAATATACGTAGAATATTTAAAAATATTATGATGTTTATATTTTCAGGGAAATAAAGATACTAGCATTGCATCATATCAACGGGTTCACTCTGAATTCCACTCAAGAGTATTATGAGGAACACTTCCCAACCCTGAATAGTTTAAATGTTACTGCACTGAACCTAACTGGATGTTCCATGAGCAAGAATTTAGAAGAGGTACAGTATCGTAAAGTTGTTTTACTCGCGTAAACCAATTTTTTTTCTAGCTATTTCTTTGTGACTAGATATTGCCCGTCGCATTCATCGTTTATTTTTTTTAAATATCATTTTGATGTTTTCAAATCCAGAGCCAAGCTTAAAGAATTAATAATATAAGTCATGTCCCTATGAAATGGTGCTAAGAATAGCGGCTGATTTGCCAGCCTGATACTTCAAGCAGAAAATGGGCTAGCCCGTCTGTCACCAGATACTGCAAGTAAATGTGATATGTGTTCACTACGAATACGACGTTATTTTACTACGAATATTCTGACATATCCAAATTATACTTTCATAAATTTCTCAAGATGTAACATAATTTTATCATTTCTAAAATAATTGATCCTCAGGCTGCAGAAGGTACCGGCTTGGCGTTCATCGTCTTTACTCAAGCTATCCTCAAGTTGACCCCCGCTCCATTCTGGTCAATCATCTTCTTTCTGATGCTGCTATCCCTGGGTCTCGGAAGTCAGATTGGCATCATGGAGGGAATGCTTTGCACTATCTTCGACATTGACTTCTTTAAGAGATTCAGCAAGCCTGTTATAACTGGTACGTAAAATTACATTAATGCCTTATGCATTTACCTCTCACTTAACGATTTCCATCATCATCATAATGATGATTATATTCGAAATGGTCATCAGTCTTTCGAAATTCGTAACTACAACATTCCTACGATTTCGTAATTATTTTCTCCTATAATACCGATGTCATCTACCTAAGTAGCAAAGTTATTTCTTACTTATAATTGAGATAACACAATTATACCTGCTGTAGATAAAGGAATTTAAAATACTCCTACGCCGAATGAGAATATATCGAAATCATTTATAATTATGCACTACACAAAACGAATTGTGTGTTTTGGTTGATTCATGCGCGATTAGTTTCAAACCCATTCTTTATTATAAGATCGTTAACGTTTTTCTACATCTACAAGCTGAAGCTGAGAGATATACTGTTCGTCCTAACACTATTTCATTCCAGGAGCCGTCTGTACCTTCTGTTTCTTCGTTGGCCTCATCTTTACCACCGGCGCTGGCGAGTATTGGCTTAAGATGTTTGACTCATTCGCGGGCACTATCGGCCTTGTGGTCGTTGCTCTGCTTGAAATGATCTCTGTTGTCTACATCTACGGACACGAGAGGTACGTACTATACTGTTGTTTTATTCTTAGAATGAGTCCATTTTTTAAGTATCCGTCTCACACAATTTTCCAGGAGCAATCTAAGCCGCACGGCGGAAGAAATATCTTCTAATGAAACAACACAATTATCAGAGTAATCGAGACCTTTGGAAAGCTTACTGAATTATGTATTAAATCAAAGACAGTTGAGTCTTATGGGTACTTGTAATCAGATTATTGTCCTTCAAGCTTTTGCCCGCGTTCTTCGTCCGTGGTTTTTTACAAATCCCGTGGAAACCGTTCTTTGTTTGACAGTACACACATCGCCATCTAGCCCCAAAGTAAGCGTAGCTTGTGGTTTGGGTACTAAGATAACAGATCAATATTTTTATGAATTATATTTCATAAATACATTTAATAACCCCTTCTCCTTCCCCTGTGGGAGGATACCTGTATCCAGTAGTGGGCCGGTATTGGGTCGATATGGTGATGATGACGTAAAATACCTACATATAAACACCCAGACACTGAAAAACATTCATGCTCATAACACAATCATTTTTGATGGACTCAGAAAGCAGCGTCACTGCCCACTGCTCCAATCGGCCGTCATAAAATCGGCCTTCGGGTCGGTTTGTTTTCCTGGGTTATCCCAGGAAAACAAACCGACATAGGCAGAAATTTTACTCTCCGTTGTTTCAACTAACTCTATTCCAAAAAAAAAGTTGATTGGTTGCAAATCGTCAAGAAGTGAAAGAAAGACAAACAACCAAACACACTTCCGTATTTATAATATTCGTATGAATAGAGCATTAATACATGATACATTATCATTGTTTTCTAGGTTTACAAATGATATCTACGAGATGACCGGCTATCGTCCTGGCTGGTATTGGCAGGTGACCTGGCGCTACGTGGGACCTTTCATCGTGTCTTGCATCCTATTGTCTTCTCTCGTCTTCATGCTGCTGTACCCGCCTACTTATGGAGCTTGGAATGCTGAAGAGGTGAGTCATACACTTTCCATTTTCGTCATAACTTTTTCTGTGTGTTCAAATTTCATGGAAAATATAAAATATATAACAAGTGCATAAAACAACCCTTTTTATCTGAGACTTCATAATTCATCCGAGCCAATGCAGAAATTAAATGTTTATTCTTGCCACAGCTTATAATTTAAACCGATGTTTAGCATCATAAATTTTAAGTCGAGAATAATAACATTGTTTTTTGTTGTACAGTATGTTTTTCTTTTCGTTTGACAAGTAATTAAACAATTATATAGTTAATAAATGTCTCTTAATTAGCGTCTCGTAAATAAAAAGCAGCGTAATATTTAAAGAACGATTCAACAATTGTGTATGTTTCATGTAAACATCTTAGCATTGTATTCACGCAAGAGGGGATGTGAAATAGTAAAGGTTTCTGTTAGTTATAACCGGGCAAAAATAGCTTTTTATGCTCTCGCGCATAAGTGTTACTTTAGTAAACAAATGTCTGATGTTAACAGATTCTAAATTTTCATGCATTTCTATATTATACCGACCAGATTCGTCTCATACAAATAGTGTAAATATGATGTATTTTTTCATTAAACATAGAATAGAGTTTTGGAATACGTTTAAAAAATTAAAACAAATATATCAATCAACGAACTAAAGAAAACTAAATTTCAATACCCAGGGTCGTGTAGAAAAGACTCCCTATCCAGACTGGGTGCTGGGCATCGCAGTGGCAATGATCCTGGCGGGGATCCTCCCCATTCCCGTAGTCTTGCTGCTGAGGAGGTTCCAGTGCCTCGCGTTGGACGTGGACATCCATCAGGGCTCCATCAGGAGAATTGAGACCACCGTGTCTACTAAGGAGATGATGAGTGATCAGGATGTGAGTAAAGAGTTGAGGTTTTAATCGACCGATTGATATTAGCTTTTCTGTTCTGAGAATCGTGATCTTCACAAATAGGAAGCGGTTAATAACGCGAAAGGTGGCGGCGATACTCAATATCTCTATCAAATCTTCGATAACTTTCATCCAATTGTGGATATAGAAACCGATTTCTACAATTATTTTTTACAAATTTGGCAAAGATCATGACGATGGCAGACGATCTACTACTCAAAACGGACAGCAGTTTAAAAATTAAACTATTAATCGTAAACTACCAACAGTTTACGACTATCAGTTACGTATCCTTTGAATATAGTGAATACAAAAACTACAGTAGGTACATGAAAAAAAAATAGTTTACTCTATGGTATGTTAGTGATATCTGAATCATAATGTTAATTTAAGATTAACAAAAGGAAAGTAGAGATACCTTAAAGAAGTTACAATATCAAAAGAATAACTTTCGAAATAAAATTGCTCGGCATATTTGGAGCCAAGATATTTGGATGCTACTGTTGGGTAAATTTCGTTCGATTTCTCAAAGGCTTGCTATTTAATGGTGTATTTGTATGATGAGCAAATATATTAAAGAAAGACCAGAAACCGAAAGTTCGTAAATTAATATACAATATTTCAAACTTCAATATGCTACACTATTTCTTTACCCTATGGAACTTTAAAAATTTAGTGTAATATATTTTAATTTTATCACCATAATACGTAATGATAGTAATTTGGTTGCACACAAAATTCAACGTTAAAATTTTAGCTTCATACTAATTTTACTTTATGATAGAATTAAAGTATGGGATGAGTTAGATTTGTGTCCAACAAAATTGGTTCGATTATCATAATAAATCTTCCCTTATAATCCACGTATGTCAAACATTTCAATTTTTAGATATCCTTGAATTAGTGAACTCGTCTATTCGTTATTACTACGGTAACTCCGATATATTTAAACGCAAGGCTGTACTGAGAGTGCGATCTCGTAAGAATCTTAATTAGTAGTGGTTTTTCGGACGCCCTGATAAGGATAGGCATATCTAGGATTGAAATCTTTGAAGTATGCTATCTAAATGTGCATTCTAAGTAGTGAATCATTGCTCGTTAGAAAAGCTACAAGTTGTTTATGCTCTTAAATGTTTTATGTTTAATGTTTCACTCGTTTTTCACTGTGTTAACGTTATTTTAGTGATAAATACGTGATATGGCATCGTTCTAACGGATGATGATAAATTTGGTTTCATTAACTATTTCAACAATTACGGGACATATGCATTTCTACTTAACTTCTGGATTTAAAATCGGTAATCAAGGGTAAATTTTAAACAATACCTAATACAATATCAAAAGACTTATAATTTTTGGTCCTTCGATCCGGATGAATGATATAATAAACTAGTTTGCAAAAATTTTGAAATATCACGTATTTATCACGCAACATGTAATTTGTGCATTACAAGTGACATGTTTATGTGTACTATGTGACTAACACGGGGGTGCGTCGGGGGGGTAGGTGTTGTCGCCGGAAAGCGCGCCGCCGGCTCAGTTGCTGCCAGATGCCGCTGCTAAATTCACCATCGGGGACTTTGATGTAAGATCACATTAGTTATTAAGGCCTAAGTACTTTGGATTGCCATGTACTCACGGGTAAGTATATGACGGCACCATCGCGCGCATGTTTCATACAAAAAAATACCACAAATATTATACGCAGTTTTTTATACGCAGTAAAATACTGTCACCTTATAATCTTGTTGAGTGACTCGCAAGAATCGGTTGTCACAACATCCCTCAATAATCTTGATCCAACAAATTTTAGTTAGACCTCTTCTTAAACGTAACGTCTTAGTAAGTTATTTTAATAGAATTTAGTTGTTGGATAATGTATTATTAGTATTTTACCAAGTAAGTTTGATTACTTACCAACTATTATTAGCGTGTGATCTACCTAAATTTAGCAAATTTATTATTTTGTTATTTAAATAACATACGAGCCCTGTTCAATTAAATGTTATTTATACAACGTATAATAAAATTAACAAATAATATTGAAGGATGCATAAGTATATTTCATAAGGAATCATCCTGTAAAAATATTAAATCAAAAGAAGCATATTTATTTTTCCATACAAACGAATTCAAATCATTGTAAGTGTTTATTTATGACAACCCTATTGGAGATAAAAGACCGACACATGCATAGTACCTACGTTACGCGAAGCGTATCTAATTGAGTGACAGGAGTCACATGACTTTAATTTTGCATGTGATGTTAAGACTGTATATGATTTCTTTCAGTAAAAACTATGTCATTGGTTTACCCAAAAACTATTAGGATTTCGGTTTCACAGATAAGTCTCAAATAAACTATATAATGTACCTCTAAAGCCTGTAAAGTATTATTTCGGTTTTCATTTACACGTTGTATAATATACGAGCCATTGACTTCAATTAAACGTTTGCGCGCTTGCCTAGAGGATGTCCATTCACTCTTTATTTGATGGTATTATATATGAAAAGAATCCTCCCACTATCCATTTAATATGTGGGATACCGAATTCCTTATTTAATTAGAGATCGCTCAATGACCTAAATTACTAACATAGTTCTTTAATAGGATAATTGAAGTCATTAGATTAGGTGCACATACCTATTACAGTTAGGTTAAATTGAAGGTTAAATAGAATGACGTGACCGTTCAGGGATACAATAAAGTGACTAAGAATATTTTTAAGTCAGTTAAAACTTCTATGGCATAATCGAAATACCATAAATGATGTTAAATCAACCCTGGATAAACTAAACTACAAATGATGGGGTTATTTTTTTGGCAATCATAGGAGAAAAAACAATTACATTTTAGAGAAAACTACGGGTCTAAAAATTTCTCAAATTTTTCACTATTTTCTTTTTGAGTCTAGGGAAATAAAGGCCTGGGTAAAGGCATCTGAATATTTTATTTATAAAAACAGTTACTTGTTACATATATAAATCTTTATTTTGTATATTAATATAATTTGATGTTTGCGATATGATTGGCTGACTTTCCACCAAGGATGTGCGAGGAAGCTACACGGTGGGAGTGAGTGTAGCTTACCTATGAAAGTGATTTGATCCTTTTATTTACACGCACAATATAACATGGTGAAATTAACTATGTAACATTGAATCATGAAACATGGATATGTATTGAAACTTGAGATTAACAGAAACAGTAAATATATACAAAAGAGAGTACTTTGTTTATTTTCAGGAGCTATTTACGGTTTTCTTACTTAATCTTATCTGGGAATAGGAAATCATCTTCATTTCAAGAATTCCCTAAAATCTTGAATGTACATAACTAGCCTTGCAGCAGCAGGCAGGATGTATATAGAATGTTTACAGTTAATTTCGCTATGTTATTTATACTTATAAAAAGGTTTCACACCTTTGGTACATTCTCACATATCCTTCGTGGAAAGACAACCTTAAGCTATAAACAAATCTGTAAATATCTTCAATCTGTGCACGTAGGGTGTGGACAGCAGCGACGAGAGACCTACGCGACTCCCGACTAGCATCGTGAGGAGACCGAAAAAATAAATGTTTGTTTATATTTGAATATTAGTGCCAACCCTGTTGTACACAAGGCAAAAACGAAAAATAGTAAAAGCAACAAAGCCGATTTTTGTTTCATCTCAGTAAGAACAACATTTCTCGGTTGATAGTTTAATAAGTAATTGACAAAATTGCACGATTTGAAAATGAAAAACTACTCTACAAAATACTACAAAAATAATTAGTGGTTCTGTGCAAAATACTTTATTTTATCTCTATAGAAACAACATTTTGAGGATGATAGTTCATGTTTCAAAAGACAAATTTTCACGGTTTTAAATCTTCTTGTTCGATACAAAGTTTATCTATAGTTTCATACATAAATAATTATGCTGAGATGTTTCCACCGAAAACTTTGTAAATAAGCAATATTTTCAGGTTAGGTGTCATTTTGCGAAGGATTTATTTACTTGCATACCATAGGCATATTCCGTTGGTAATAAAAATATTTACGTATCCTAAAAACTTACAAAAACTATAATGGCCGATTTATACGATGCCATTAATTTTAGTTTAGTGGAATTAGGTACCTATTTTTAGTTAAGGTTTTGTGTACAACAGATTTGGTGATACGACATTCTTAACTATGGCATATAATAGGTGGGTAACATAACTATGATTTTTATACAATTTTTTGAGAATAGGTTTGTTTTACTTAATCTTCATTTCTTTGCGTTTTATTTTAGGTAACTACTGTTAATTTTTTTTTCTTATTGTAGGTGAAGGAGTTATGGTTTTGTTTAATTATGTATTGTTTTATGATTTTGTAAAGTAATATTGTATTTGTATGTTTGTTAGTGTTACACCAGCTTGTTTGCTTTTTACGTTGATTTAAAAGTATATCAGATAGAAATTGCTACATCAATTTCAAATTTCAATTTCAATATGCATTTATAAATAGCTATGCATTCTCGAGAAAACCTTTTAACATACTATCAATAACATTAAGTTAGTTTGGCTAGTTTTAAATCTAATTTAATAACACTTTACGATATTATTCATTATTAAATTGGGCTCTTATTTATTTTTTCATTGAAAATACACATATTCCATTTTTATTAATTTTATTTTAATTTCCTATTTACAGTCTTCAGATTCAGAGCCTAGTCAACCACGCGCGTCAGCTCACTACGAAGACTCGAGTAGTAGTGACGACGAGATTCTAAATGCAAAATATTCTACCGGAACAGGAATCCGTCTCGCGATGAAGCCAATTGGTCACAATCCGAACACATTCAAGATGGACGTTGTTGACTGACCGTTAAATTATATTTTGAATAATATTTTAATTTTTGGATGTGATCTACTTGTAAGCGATTTTTTTGTGGTAATTCGATTAAACACTAAACTAAACTAAACAATAACTTTAACACAGAAAGCATTGTAAAAGAGGATGACACAAAGTATAATTCGATAAATTTAGTTAACTTTGTTTGGTGTATAAGCGAATTAACACTTTTGTATATATTTTTTGAAAAATCTGAATATCCTATAGGTACTTACTACACATTACTTTTACCTCTCTTTCCTTCAAATTATGTATATATTTAGTTACAGTAATATAGTTTATAAGTTAAAATTATGATGATACAACAATATCATTCAATAGATACTTAAGTTCTACCGTATAATCCAAAATTATTGAAAAAATATTAATTTAAGAATTTAAAAAAAAAGGCTACCACAGTAGTGTTATTTTATAAGTGAAAAAATCATACAATAATAATAGATAATTAGTTTTTAATGTGTAGTCAAATCGTCTTCAATTAATTTAGGAGTTAATTGCCCGTAGTTTCCTTAACTACAACGTGCTAATAAAGTACATAACGTAAAAAAAAATTGCTACATTCGATTGTTTGAATGAGGGTTGTATGAATGCATTACACAATATAATAACATGTACTAGGAAAACATATACAAAGGTGCATATAATTTCTAATACCAACAATATAGTTATATTGGTGAAGGCGTGCCTACACTAAAAAAAACCCACCTTGACATCAAAATACTTATTCAATGAAATTAATAAAAACGAAATCTCGGTGAAACAATTTATTGTGTGACTATCATTTTTTAGTTAATCAATCACGGCAACTAATTCTTTTAAACACAAAATTTTAACTAGACTAAATTCTGCACAAAACTAAAATTAGCGCGTCATCATCATACACGTAACGTTGAAAATGAAAAAACTAAACGTGAAATGAGTTGTTAATAATATATAAATTGTTGTTCCGATGGTCGTTTCAGTCAATGGTCTTCTCGTTGGATCAAGGGTCGGATACAGAAGGTCGGATACTCTGGAGCCCTGACCACCGGTTGCTTGGGCATTCAAAAGCCCCGCAAGCGGAGGAAGTTTTTTGTTATAAATTTTTAATAGTGTTTTTTAATTAATTTAAGCATTGTTAATAATTTAAAAAATAAAGAAAAATAATAAATGATAGTAAATATAAAATATAAAAACGAACTTTACACAAGACAGCTCGTTACAGCCCTTTATTATTTCAGTTGAAGTTTTGTATGTAAGGGAATAAGTAGGTACACTGATTGTATTCTGGATGTGCCATAATAGCAAATCATTAAGCAAATACTATTATACCAACTTAATAATAGGTAAATGGGGTATTGTTAGGTATTAAGTGCGACAGGATTGGTAAAACCAAATAGGATTTTAATGTTAACTCTGAAATATATTACCTATTTGGATGTTGTTGGAATGTCAGCATAGGCTTGGAATACTAAAAATAAGCGTAGACTTATACATAAGTTATAAAAATTTAGATCTGGTATGACCGATCTTATGCTGTAAATTTGGAAAGACACTGTATAAGCCCTTCAAAAATATCTAGTATTTATCAAAATTGAATTAGAACTTTAAAACCTTAATTTAGTTCGTTCACCTAAACTACAATTTTACCGTTAGAATACAGCCACTTTCTAAAAAAAAAATAGTAAGTATATTTAATAATCGTTTTACGTTTATAAAATTTGTATAGTACATATAACCTAAAGTTGACATTCAGTTTTTACACAGATAACATTCAATAATATTTGTTTAAGTTAATCAGGTAAAAATTAAGCATATAAATAATATGAAAATTCCGATTAAGTAATCGCATAGTTAAATATTAAGTTTAACTATCGTCGAATTATGCTTAAACTTAGCGGTGCAAAATATTGTACCACAGTTGAATCTAGCTAAAAATTGCTCGAAATAATAATACAGTAAAAAATATGCAATTTTAACCTGATATATTCTAGATCTATTGGCTTAGAACAAATTGAACTTGCTATATTATAGTTAACGCAAAAAAACTAAAAACATCATAATAATATATTCCTCGATGTACATAAATCCTAAATTCAGTTTTCTTTACGTAAATTATCATTTATTAGTTAAAATTTAGTTTGTTTCTTAAATTTAATTTATTTTTATTTAGTATCGTTTCTATTTGGTTTAGTTTGGGATTTGTGTACAACCAAATTTTCAACAATAACTTAAACACTGGTATTTTTTATCCATAATAAAATTGATGACACTATTGGAATCGTGTAATAAATTAAAGATTGTGAAAAAATGTTCATATAATATAACAATAATATAAATTATTTAAACAATATCCACAAAGTGGCAATTAATGCTTTGAGCAAATATTTTGTTTCTTTATTATAACTTGATGATTGAAAATAGTAATTAGTAGTTCATGGATTATGACAGTGAGATGTTACTACTTGCATACTAGCAGATTGGTTCGTGGGGTAAAGGTAAATCTTGAAGCCCGGGATGATGAGGGATTTCAAATGAAATGACGTAATTTTTGCGGCTTTGTGGCATGTGTAAAAGAGCTAGGTATATAGTAGTGGTCGTATAATTAAAAACGCTTATTTAAACTGAAGCAATATTATAAATCCGAAGACTTAAATGTTTGCAGTTAGAACGTGATAGTATTCGATTTGTTTATTTATTTATTTTATTTGGGTAACAAAACTATGACACATATTTAACCCGAGTTACGATGGAAGGCATAAGCTTGATTTTAATATAACTAACCATATTAAATTTCTTTTGAGTTTATGTTGATAAATTAAAGTTGATGAATTTTGATTTGAATTTTATCTAGTGTACTTTTCATTCCTTATCTGCATCATATACATTAATTCTTTGTGATAATGCATTTTAAAACAGCGTTTTGTTTATGAAAGCGTTGTTAATTATATTATGACCTCAAACGTAAAGTATATTAAGTGGGTCCAAAAGGAAGACTTATTTGGCGCTAAAGTTCTGTATCTTCGTGGGGTATATGGGGCTAGTCTCTAAAGGTAATAACATCTCACTGTTTGTAGGATGTTAAGAAATTAATACGTACGGAATCGCGGAATGCTAGTCATTGTAATTTAGGTATTAGATGAAGGCAGTTATTAACGAGTAATCAAAAAAGGGTTTTGATAAAACTTTAGAATCAAGTTAAATCGTATCACGTAAAAAGACCTATCGTTAAGCGATTTTACAATAGGTACAGAAACTTGCAAAGCATTATAAATTAATTCTCTTTCTTTCTCTTTTATCAAAAATACTCATAAGAATTTAATGAATGAGGTGTCACACATTCAATATGGCGGATATGGCAAAGACAAACATGCAAGTGTCACAAACGTAGCGAATTGGGTATCGTATGAAAAGATTCTATTGATGTATTTTCAAAGAAGAGTCAATCTGGTTTATGTTTATCATCTTGTTTTCCTTACGGAAAGTCTTCTACCATTCTGCATATAATTAAAGTTAAATAAAATGAAAAAAAACTTAGGCAACATTGAATGTTATTGAACGGTAACTCAGGCAAACAAAAAGCTGAGTGAGACTGTATCTTAAAGTATTTTGAATATAGTTTTTCAAATGCAATATTTGTGTTACATTCTATTTTATTATAATTGTAGACTTAAAATAATTATTAAATTAAGAACTAAGGCTAGGGTCAAATCTTTGTCCCCAATATTCAGTTATTAAAAAGGTACCTACCTACTACTGGACAACTTTGGTTTTACTTTTTCTTCTCAAATGACATAAGTAAATAATTTATCAGGGATAAGATGTTCTTTATTTCGCACGTCGGTACTACTGGGATGAAAAGGTGAGATTTCACTAATCACTTTACTTTTAGAACGTTTCTTGGAATGAAGTTCCTTAACGAGGCTTGCGGTAGGAGTAAGATGGTAGAAATCGTCAATTAAACAATAACAGCTTATTTCAGATATTTCTTGGCTTGTTTATATCGTATGTGTACAGAAAATAAACTAGAAATGTGACTTTTCCGATGGTAAATGTTAAGTCTATCAGAGACATCCTTTTTTTTTAATTGAGTAATTTACCGGCTCAGGGTTTAAGATTTCTGGGTTTTAAGTATGTGCGTTCAAAACTTTATTGTGGGACGATTCAGCGGAAGTCGGATTTAGCCCTAGCCTAACTAACAAAGCCATTGTTGCAAACTGTTCTTAGAGTATATTAATATATCTAAATATTTCATTTTACGTAGGTACTTTAGCCTTAGTGTAAGATATCATGTTAACTAAAGTCACGTTACGTTAATCTTTCATTATCTGTGGAAACGTCAAAATAGTCTGCATACATATAAATTTAACAGATTTACTTTAACCGATACTTAAGTTCGCTAACTTGATATGTTACACTAGCAATAAATAAAGGCAATTGTTTTTGTACAATTAAACCTTAGTATTCCAAATGTTTTTTTAATAACGTAAATTCGGTTTTATTTCACGCGGGTATTACACCAAATTAAGCTTAATAAATAAGCCACATTGCAGTTAGAAAATGTTTAAAATCATTAATAAACATTAAATATATCTAAAGCATTTACTAACATAATGTTAAATTTTGTTGCGATTTGTTGTATATTTTAACGCTCAACTATCGTGTATTATTAACAATTTGTTAGTGAATTGTTTTAGTTAGCATTTACTAACATAATGTTAAATTTTGTTGCGATTGGTTAAATATTTGAACGCTCAACTATCGTGTATTATTAACAATTTGTTAGTAAATTGTTTTAGTTAGTTACACTATGATACAATTTTTTTTTTAATATTAAGACACGATCCCACTTAACGTGGAATAAGGGCGAGAGGTCTTACGAAGAAGAAAGTTTTCTTCTGCCTTTTTTAAGATATACACTTAATATTTAAAAACTAACGTAACATGAAATCGCTTGGAAATTCTACTTTTTATGACAATACGTTAAGAAGAAAATGTTCTTCTTACGACTTATAATTTTAAAACGTTACGTAACATAGAAACATTTAATTCTACAAATTGTAGCATGTCACTAAATGTTAACTAACAAATCATCGAAAACGTTTAACATTTTATATTAACATGCGATACGTGCAAGAAGAAAATATTCTTCTTATTTTAATGTATATTGTTAAAAAACGTAACATAACATTACGTTAAGAAGCAAATGATTGGTAACGTTTTAAACTTTTAATTATTTAACAGCAGTGTCGCCGCACCATGATTTTAATTGTATCTATCAATCAATTCATTGAATGCTAACAATCGCTCAAAAGAGCCCTAGCGTTAATTGTTGATTCCGTAGTTAGCTTGGGGATGACATCCCACCCTAGATGTAGAAGTGATGATATTAATTTAAGATTAAAATTAGTGATTACATTTTGAGATGCAAAATTAAAAATATTGCCACTAATACACGTGTCTTTTAATACCGTTCGTCTTTGTTATGTTAAGTCAGTTAATGTTTGTATTTGTGTCGGTCAGACTGATGTATGATTTCCAAATAGATTAAACTATCCTTAACAAATCTACGATAAAAGTACGATTATACTAATATTTGTATAATTATTTATTATTATTTATTAAGGTGAGCTGCCATCCTGATGCCAGGTTGGGGGATAAATACTACATTTACTTATTAGCTTTTTTAATTAAGACGTTGCCGAATGAATGTACGTTTATTGTACACAAGGGGTTTGACTACTATACTTCCTAACAGGTTAGCCCGCTACAATTGTGGACTGCATCATTACTTATCACCAGGTGAGATTGCAGTCAAGGGCAACTTGTAGACGAATAAAAAAAACATAAGGGAACATAATATTAAAATTATTTTAATTTTATACACGCTCCAATATTGTAAAACGCTTGCGCGCCGTCCTGACCGACCAAATGACCTCCGTTGATAAACTGTACATCAATTAATTGAAGGTACGTCTTTTGTTCTCTTCAAATGATTATAAAACAGAATTTCTAAACCGGAAACCAGACGGAAATTATTTTTACTTTAGGATAGAAAACGGAGGACGACTATTTTTTTTAAAAATTATATTCATCTTAATAATTTAAGTCATCATCATCATATCAACCGATATACGTCCACTGCTGGACATGCGTCTTTTGAGTCATGAGTTCCAAATTCCACGGTTTTGTGCCGCTTGAATCCAGCGGCTACCTGCGACGCGCCTAATGTCGTCCGTCCACCTCGACGGGGGTCGACCAACGCTGCGTTTACCAGTGCGGGGCTGCCATTCCAGCAACTTGGGACCCCAACGTCCATGTAGATAGCTGGTCGATCAAATTAAGGGAATGACTGCAAGTGATCGGAAAAGATACTTAGATATAAGTTCCTTGCCATTTCTACGACGTTCGGTTTAAATTTACATTACACGTAGCGTTTTTTTACTTAAGCATCAAATAAATTACATATCTCGTTTTGTTTCAGGGTTAAAAAGAAACTACATCCTTAATAAAAAATAATAGATTTATTTCATATAAGTTATAAAATACATTGCATTAATAAAGACGTGAAAATTAATTCTAACTTTAAACCACATCTTACATTGGCGCTAATACAGTTGTACACGAACTTCAAAACTACATTGACAAATTTATTAGTAGCTTATTATAAAATGAACGAGAATATTTAATATTGACAATAATGATCAATCTCTCAATCTGATAACAGCGATCATAGGGTTCCATTTCAAATGTAAACATTAGATTGACATTATTTTTTAAATATATAATAATTATGCAATCTATATGACATTGTAATGGAATTGTAATAAATAAATAAAAGTAAAAGTAAGCTGTTTATCAGGAAACGTTGAAAAAGGCATTACTTTAACGTCTGTCAATGTTTAAAGATTTGGGTACAGCTGAGTTAGCACCATTATTGTATTTACATGGATTTATTTAAGCGTATACTAAATCATACAACAGTTAACTATTTAAAATAATATTGCACAGAAAAAACAATTACTTTACAGTTTACACTACCTATATACTAATTAATACTACATTCGAGTTAAGTACACATTTGTGCTGTGTCGGTTGCACGCTTGCAATTTGCAGCTATAAAAAATAAATAATAGTTCAAAAAAACTTTAAAAAAAAGCGTTTATAGAAAATCCAATTTAAAAAAAAAATATATTGAATTAAGAATAGAATGTGCAAGAAAAAAATATTTTTTATTGTACAAAAAAAGTGTGCGGTGCATGTTGTCAATAGTTATAAATATTTTACTGTTAGATATGTCAGTAAAATATTTGACCGAAGTTTTGTAGGCGATCAAAATAATGTTCAAAGATTCCGTTACATAATAACATACGTCTGAAGCTAATAAAATCGTATTAATAATGCCATTCATTTCATCAGATTAAAAAGGATAGCAGTTGTTTTAAGAGCTGCCAATTTAGTTTATAAAATGTTAACAACCGAAAGTAATAGTTCGCACCACCAAAAATTATACTACACATTAAAGATCGCAAACTCTTAGCAAAACAAAATACATACTCGAGATACGACGACTATTTTCAACAGGTATGTTTGCCTCACAAACGGCATTTTCGTGTGACTTATAAGGTTAACAAAATTATGTGAAGCTTACTCTACGCCTTAGTGTTAACATTTTAACAGTCAGGCATTTATTTTATTTTATAAGAATTAAAGGAGATCTTTAAATATTTTTTTATGAAGTTACAAAAATAACGTTAAGTACCAACGCGTATCTTATTTCACTAATTTAATAAACTATTTTCTTTTTTCTACCTATGCCCCTATTTTTCTGAATTGATGCTGAAATATAAATAGATAGGCCTATTATAATGCAAAGGGAATGTTTAATTAAAAACCAACCATATATTTTACATGTTAAATAGAATTCCGGATATGATTATCAAAAATCGTGTAAGTACTATCCCATTATTTTTCACATTAATATAATTCATCGAAAATACTAGACGTAAAATACTTTTTAAAATAAAAATGGGTGAAAAAAAAATAATTTTTTGAAAGGAATAAACGTAAGGTAGTTTAAAATTAATCGAATGATAATATTAATTGCAGTTCAATTGCAATAGCCAAACTAACAGTTCTTGTGATAACCACGGGACAAAATATGTTAAAAAGGTAAGTAGATTCTAGATTCTAACAGTGATTACCTATATATTAGCCAATGTATTGCAAAAAAGACAAAGCTAATTCACTTGCATGAGAACGTCCTCGAATATAATAGTTAGTGTAACGTTTAATTTTGTGTTCGGATCGTAGATTTACATTATTTCTTAAATATAGTTCAACGGGTACATACCACGATAATATTTTGGATTTTTCGATATTTCGTTGCATGGATGATACTGATGATGACTATTTTTCTCAACCATTCAACCATATACAATCAATCGTATACTAGAAATAAGTTATATAATAAACTAGTTTTTAAAATGCAAATGCCTAAAATAATTAAAATATAAATATTCGAATACTGTGAGATTCTTAGAACTTCATTAGGTATTAAAAAATATTTAAAAAAAACTTCATAGTTCTCAAAATATAAAAAATATTTTTAAAGTGAAGTTTTTGGCTTCTGTAGTTCGTTTTGCGAATCTATTATCGGCTGAACATAATGTACTCTCGCTCAAATTGCATATTTAAGCCAATAGTGGAATAGTTTCAGCCAATCAGAAATAAAGCCTTTGTCATTCTACGACAATCGACTGACAAGTCAACATAAGCTCAGCTGATAAGATGAGAAACATGACTTTGATGAAGATTTGGCGCAAAAGCCTTCACGGCTGATAGCAAAAGGGGCACAGCCTAGAAACGTAATGTTACATGGCATCGCTTCGACTACTCTTCTGAGTTAGTTTACTCAATGTGCTAAGCTGTGGGAAGGCTGTCTTATTTTGAACCGGGTTAAGCTTGGAGGTCATGAATATAAAGGGCTCATACAAAGATGGTCGGTCCATTGCTGTAACTTCAAAGTGACGTATCTTTTCTCGTGCACACCAGTTGGCTGCTTTCGAGCACGTGTTTTCTAAACTATTGAGGTCATCTGGGCCTGTCCGGTTTCCTATTACCATCATCACTACCTGTAACAGAACATAAACATATATTAGTCTACTCAATGAGCTCTATACCCTACTTTTACTAACTAGTTCTATTATGTAAACAATATTAAAAAAAAAAAAAAATGTGTTGAAATAAATAAATAATCTATATATATAAAAGAGAAAGTGTGTGGGTATATTCCGTATAGGCTTCGAAACGGCTTCAATGAAACTTTCAGGGAATCTCCGGATTGACCTGGCGAGTAATCCTGTAAAGTTTGGTGACGATTGGAGCACTCCTATTTTTGAACTGTCAAACTGTCAAATACAGCTTTTATTTACTATGATGATATTCTATTGTTGGGTGTACATGGGTGTAGATGATCTTCAACCGCTCGAGAAGAGAATAGAAGAGAATGAATACGGAGAGAAATAAATTATTTAATATATTATGAGACTTAAATTAAAAATTTTATGATGTAAGTTTATTGTTTAAATAAAATAAAGCAAAATCTAGCCTGGCGAAATGGGCTGGATACGCTAGTACATTATAAATACATTATTTTAATACATTTTATAGTAAAACTGAAAAGCTTTTTAATATAATAAGGCTAGTTAGGAAAATTCAAGTATAAGACAACATGACAATGTAAAAAAAATGCCATTTTTTTCTAAATTTTGTATTTTTTTTAATATAATTACAAAAGAAATTACTTATATATAATAGCTATCATCAATTTAGTTTTAAGTTCAATTTACTTCTTATTTATGCAGAGTATGACAAATACAAATACTAGTTAATCTTTATACTTTATGGGCTTTACAATTAAACAGTTATTCAATGTTTTGTCACACTTCATAAGTTAAAAAATAAATTAAATAGTTCAAACAAACTAAAAAACATGCTTGGTATAAAAAACTAAACTAATTTCTTTCTTTTAGTTTATTCATAATAGCGTTTTTTTTTTAGTTTTTCTTGATCTTTTATTTTTATTAGAGCAAAATTAATCGGTAACCCATCCACCATTAAAGAGATAAAATATAGGTAAAATTTTTTTTTTTTATTCAGTGTGTCCGTCTCTCGAAATGCAAGCTCTAATTATTATTTAAAACAGGCCATTAAATAGTAACAGCTAACGCCCTCTACCATCTAGTAGCTTAATGTTTTCTGTGGAATTTGTTAGGTACGCCAACGCCATAGGTTTTTTACATTCTAGATGGTGCTGTAGTAATTAGTAAAAAATCTTATTTTTTATAGTTAAAATTGGAATAATCTTTTCAGATTAGTGTATTGTCATCGGTCCTCAATATGTCTACAAAGTTTGAAAGAAATCTGACCATTTAAAGTGGGTCCAAATCGCGCCCAAAGAAGTCGGTTACAAACATACATACAAGTGAAGCTAATATAAAAACGTGTAAAAACACAATTATTCTAACATTATTCCACTTTTAAATTTCACTATATCTTACCTCTTTCTTATCCTTATTCCTATCAATATCTTTTTTCAAATAGATCAACACATCAAGTGATTCAGGTCTAGTTGTGTCATAAACCATGACGTAACCCTCCGCAAACCCCAGGTAGTGACGTTGGAGCACTTGGTTCGAAGTCAGCTGCATGGTTGGGGATTGAGGTGGCCCTGCAATGCAGATTAATTGGCTTCAGGTGTTGGTGTAAATAAATTATTCAGATTTAATGCATCCAACAGAGTAAGTCAAAGTCAAAGTCAAATATTTCTTTAATCAAATAGGCACATAGATAGCACTTTTGATGCATTGATATACAAAATGTGTACATAGCAGTGAGTAGTGATGGCGATAACCACATTCGTAAACTTAAAACAAAAGCTACGAGGGTTCCAAATGCGCCCCGGTCTGAGAAAAGCCCTCAACAGACTTAGCTGGATTTTTTTGTTATTCACCATCTCACGTTGTCATTTGAAAATATTTAAGAAGCAACATGGTTAGAGCAATTGTTCACACCAAAGGACTTTTCTATAAGCTCTCACTTAATACAAACTTTGAACTTTTTTAGAGACATCCCCATTGCATTACTGTCATTTAGTCACAAATAATATAGTAATGTTATGCTATATAAAAAATAAAAAAAATGATACACATACATTCTTTTATTAAAACAAATGTATAGTACAATTAATTGATTGAATTGATTGACAAAACATTTTTCAATTTAATTAGGGATGATGTTGTCACCTGTTTTACGTTGTGCCTTATTATTTTATGGCAACACTTAGATAATAGAAAAACAACGGCTTTGATGGCAACATCTAAACTATGGTGCAAAATATGGCAATGCTGGTGCAAATTAAATGCATAAACAGTGTGATTGGCACAAGGCTAGCACAAACGGTGATAGAGCAATAGAGGGGTTCTACAATGTAATATGCAGCTATTCTGCTCTGTGGCACACTTTTAAAGTTCAGTCTCTATGCAGAGAGCATGCATGGAGAGAGATGAAACACCAAGGCACGTAATGCTGGAACGCACTGGTGATTCAAGACCAACTCAAACTCTACCTGGGATCCTCAGCCACATTTCAGAAGTCCTGCACCATGTAAGGTCCTGGGTACCAAACAGTCCCACTGCAGTACACTTTAGTCCAATTCTATTCAACTTGAATAAGACAAACAGTTCTCTTAACCAATAATGTTACAGAGACTCGTGTTACATTATTTACCTTATCCTTATCCCAGAATAACAAGTTACTAAGTATACAAGACACAAGCATGTAAACCTATTTGGAGCTATAGAGTACAACTCATTGGATGAAATAGCAGTTCTAAGATTGAGATACTTAAGAGCACATTATATCTGGTGACTATGCTTTGTCTAATTTAGGATGATAATTTAGACAGCTCACAGTATGAGGTATTCTATAATCATTAATGAAACTATTTGATTATCAATTATTTTCATAGCACTTGAATCGATAGATTCATGCCAGTGGTGTTTGGTTAGATTATAATTTATGACACAACATTTTATATTTCATGTCTTTTTTGATAAAATTATTCCTATTAATGAATTTTGCATGCTAACATGACTGGCCATAATCATGTGTAACAATTTCTTATTTTGAAATAAAAATAATTTATGTATCTAATAAATATGTACATTATTTAAGTTACAAGATAAAAAAAAGAAAATTGTGAGATAATGAATGAAAATTAAGCTTAATTTTCATAGCATATCTTGGAATTCTACCAAGTAACACCTTCTTCTACCCAATGTTGTGAGATAAATGTAGCAACTGAATGTTCAATTTTTTTTTTATTATGTAAATTTCCATAATTTGCAGTTCATTAAGGGCAAAAGTTAGCCCTTGAATGCAATCTCACCTGGTATGTGATGATGCAGTCTAAGATAATAGTGGGCTAACCTGTTAGGAAGTAGGTATGGCATTCCCCTAAACGGTTTCTATGCAACATTTCACCGGAACACAAAACCGCTTAGTACTTTGGTATCTTATTTTTCGGTTGCTAGGGTTGTAACTAGCCATGGCCAAAGTGTCCCACCAGACTAGACCACAGAAAATTCAGAAATAATAAATTCTCAAATTTCCCCTACTGGGAAACAAACCCACAACCTCCTGCTTAAATTCACAGTACTTGAACACAGTTGCGCCAGGGAAGTCCTCATCTGTATTATATTTAACCGGGAAAAGAATTAAATATATGGGCATGCAGCTGCCACAATAATTCATCGTAAATAAGACAAAGCATAAGAAACAAAACACAACAAATACATACCAACGTAATACAATGCTAAACAGATTATAAACAAAGTAAACCAGCCAGTTTTTATATTGACAACTGCAAGTAAATGATGAAGCCAACCTTAGGCTTTATGAGATGTTGCTGACCCCATGTCACAAATCACAGTTACAGAGGTGAGGTGACATTTGATTGGTTTTCTTTTCACACAAATTTTGGTTTTCTTAAGACTGTATAGGTTGTAACAATTTCCCAAAGTACTTTAAAAAAAACATGTTAACGTAAAATTCAGTAGACTTCCTTAGACCATTTATGCTCTGGACTGTGAATGTTTTAAAGTGGGAAGTGAAAAACAGCACTAGTCACTGACCTTTTCAATACAATGCTTATTAGGGATATAAGGGATGGAGGTCATTGTGATTCTTTGTCACCCTGGCTTTTTGTTGCTGTTACTTCAATGTCGCCTATGATGCGAACACTAATGAACGTTCGAACGTAGCACTGCGTCACTGGAAGACAAAATGCGTTCATTCCTTAGATGGATTTAAAAAAAGTTTCCATGAGTTATGGTTGCTTGACCTGCTCACCCTAGAGTTGTAGGTTGTTGGAACTATTAGTCGCCGTATCGATATCTAAGTGGCACTCCACTTGGTGACAATAATTCACAATGAGCGGCGGCCCTAAACACCGTATGCGCTTACCTAACATAAAAAATTAAGCATCAGCTGTAAGCAATAAGTAAACTAACATCAACGAAACCTTTCAACTCGCCTGTAAGGGGGGGCTCCAGCCCCGCCGTGTCGTAAAAACACACGCGTTCTTTAGTACCTCTATCAGTTTCAATGTTAGCAACATATATATCTTCGATAGTTGGATAGAACGAGGACTTCAAGTTCACATTTCCGTAAATAAGTTGTTCTAAAACAGCTGTTTTGCCAACACTTTTCATTCCGCACACAACTACTTTGCTAGTTTTACCCATTTTATTGATACTACAACTAAAGATTATTTAATTTGGAACTGCGGTAAGTACTTTCACTAGCACATTTTTGTTTTTTAAGTACTTCAAACGAACTTAACTTAAATATTAGCGTTAAAAGATCTAATAAATTATCATTTTACACATTTCCAATAATATTTCTTCTATAAATGCAAAGTTTTAAGTTTTTATACCGCGATCTTGTTTATTTTTTTTTCATTTCGATTTTGACAGCATAGAAAACTATAATCCAAATCCCGTTCGACAGATTAAACCGTTAGCGAAAACGAAAACAACGTGACTTCGTAGTTCGTTGTCAATAAGTACCGTTGATAGAAAGTTAGAAACGTTATTTCAAAGCATCATACTGAAAATTACTTTGAATCATTGAATGAATAAAATATTAAGACACGGCTGTATGGGGATACACCTTGTTTCCTATGGGAAATAATAAAGGAAATAATAAAAAAAGAATGAAATAAATCGGTCGACATTAACGTTCACTCACATAGGTGACACTTTTGACGTTTGATGATTTGACATTAGAATTTTGACAGCATGGCTTCCACGGCAGTAGATTCAGAAATAACAAAAAGTGATAAATATTCCATATTATTGCCCACCTACAACGAAAGGGAAAATTTGCCGATCATAATATGGCTTTTAATCAAGTATTTAGACACAAGGTAAAAATAATTATTTTTAAAATCGAAAATTTTTAAGCCATGATAAACTTGGATGTTTTACCTATTTTCACGTTTTTTGTTCAGTGGTTACGACTATGAAGTGATTGTAATAGATGATGGGAGTCCTGATGGTACCTTGGAAGTGGCGAAACAGTTGCAGAAGTTGTATGGATCAAATAAAATTGTGTTGCAACCCAGGGAGAAAAAATTAGGTTTAGGCACAGCTTATATACACGGTATGAAACATGCTACCGGGAACTTTATCATTATTATGGATGCGGATTTAAGCCACCATGTAAGTTTAAAAGACTATGACCACTTGTGTGGTCTATGCCATACCAGTGGATCTGAAACTTTTTTTCCAAGGCCTATTATTTATTGTTCTCTTTTATTTTCATGTTCCATGTACCTACTACAGTCTGATAATTAACTAAACATTATCTACTGGTAGATCTGACCTCTTCAATAAGAGTTACTTTTAATAGAAAATATTTGTGACTTAGTATTTACTTTCAGATTGTATTATCTAAAGCAAGGAACCTCAGCTTAGCAAGTTCTCTTTAAAGCCAAAATAGGATTTTTTTCTCAGTAGTATCTTCATCCAGAGCCAGTATTAGAGACACTCATTATTTAATGTTTCATCACTACTATTTTTAATTTAGTATCAATAAAATCTGGTTAAAGGTAGCAAAGTAGTTATGTGCGGTGTGATAAGTGTCTGCGAATTGGCTGTTTTAGAATAACTTATTTACGGTAAAATAAAGCTTTGAAATATCAAGTACTTTTAACAAAGAATATATTGAGCCTTTATTGCCAATTCTAGCATAACCAAAAAAACACAACTTTTAAAAAAGAAGAGCTATTTGTATATCATCATTTTATCAACCCATTACTGGCCCACTACAGGATATGGTTCAGGATTGTATATATTTACAGATAAATGTGCCGTTAACATAATATATAATTTCAATTTAACGGTGCTTATTATTATAAGTTAAATTATTGCATTGAAATTTAGCTTAATATTAAAGAAATTTAATATCTGTGTTGTTGTGTGTGTGTTGTTAATTATCTGTAACAAAAATGTAGAATTTGAGTTATGTTGCTTATGCTAAATTTGCGGCAATGTCTCATTTTTATATATTTTGTGTAGCATTTGGGAATAATAAAATTATATTTTGCAGCCAAAATTCATTCCAAATTTCATAGAGCTACAAAAGAAGCATGATGTTGACTTGGTATCAGGCACTCGTTACAGAGATGGCGGTGGTGTTTATGGGTGGGATTTCAAGAGGAAGCTAATATCTAGGGGCGCCAACTTTATCACACAACTGTTGTTACGGCCGGGTGCTTCTGATTTGACTGGATCTTTCAGGTAATGTTTGTACATTCTTTTGGATCTTTTTTGTTACTAACAAAAAAATTCAATTGCCAATATTGTTTCTTTCATTCTTAAAATCTTTTATTCTTCAATAGACATTTTCACAACATATATTTTTAAATTTGATCTTCAGACAAAAACTTATTCAGCAAAACTGTGCAATCAGTGATAGTAAATCACCTATGAACTTTTCTTAGTATTGAATACTCGTCTAAGGTATATCACTTTTTTTGTAGGCTGTACAAAAAGGATATATTGCAAAAATTAATAGACAGCTGTGTGTCCAAGGGATATGTCTTTCAAATGGAAATGATAATAAGGTAATTATGATGAGATCATTATGATAGTGCAGCCTGCATAAAAACCAGGTGCAGGAACAATCCTAAACATTAATATAAAGTAATCTTTTTTTTTTTTGCTCTTTTTTTTAGTTCAACCAGCTTTCTATAAATAAATGCATGCTATTTCTTAGCCATTTTCTATCCAATTACTGCACATGTTCTCAAATAAGACTAATTAAATTATCGTTAACATAAGTATACATAATAATAGGTCTGTCTAATGGTGAACAAAGTGCAAGATGTGC
Organism: Pararge aegeria; assembly: GCF_905163445.1. Lineage (NCBI taxonomy): Eukaryota > Metazoa > Arthropoda > Insecta > Lepidoptera > Nymphalidae > Pararge > Pararge aegeria. The sequence goes on from NC_053180.1 coordinate 4,250,731, forward strand.
ACTTCGTTCACCATTAGACAGACCTTTGACTGGGTAGGATTATATATTATACAGTTTATAATATATAATCCTACCCAGATAAGATGAATAAACAAATCTGGATTTTATTCAAGATAAGAGTGCTCACAGCAAAGAAACTTCAACACTGAACAAGTGAAAAATCTAGAAAATATATCAGTAGATGAATGTAATGATTTTATTGCATTTTTTTTTTTCAGAGCAAGGCAATTAGATTATACGATAGGAGAAGTACCAATAACGTTTGTGGATCGTGTGTATGGAGAGTCTAAACTAGGTGGATCGGAGATATTTCAATTTGCTAAAGCATTATTATACTTATTTGCAACTACATAATTTTATTCTATGTTGAAAAATTAGTTATTATATATTGGCGACAAAAAAGCTAAATATAATTTATTTTGTGTACCAGGAAAAATATTGTGAAAAGATCAATAACCTTTTAATAAGAATTACTTTATTGTCCACTGATTGGTTTTTCAAATAAATTTTGGTTTAGTAAGACTAGTCGACAATAATTAAAATTGCACTGTTTAAGTTGCGAGCAATATAATAATAACAATATTAATATTAACAATTATATATAAATAAACAAATTATTAATATAGATCAAAAAGCATGTATAATGTGCTGAATATTTTTTGTATATTGAGATAAAACTTAAGTATTAGTTGTTTCTTATTTCTTTTACACCTAGCAAAAATTATTTCTCTATGTTAATTCGGTATTTACAAAAATTTCTAGCTATCGTCTAAGTCTACTTAGTCTAAGATGTTGTCTATTTTTATAACTGCAATTTGCGAAAAAGTGGCCTTTTTGGAGGGATGGCTTCGTCAGCATTGGTCTGCAACCCGTCCAGGAGAAGGAAAACTCCAAAATGAAACCCGGAACGGTTACTCCGTTAGACGCGGATGGGTCCAACCTGTCTAAACGGGAGTCTCCTGCAGCCGACCTGGTTCCACATGAATCGACGTGGGTCAAACCAGCTAGGCCGAGAGGGTTGTGTAGGTTCTGGGCAACCCTACATCTCTTTAACATCGTCACAGGCGATGCACTGTTTGTGTGTGTGACATGGCCTTATTACCAGTTTTTCTTCTTAGGACTTCGCACGAAATGTTTTACATTTCACATGCAAAGGACTTTTAAAAACACATCAACAAGAGGTTGTTCAATATTTAATCTTTAATATGACCCTTTTTTTACCTTAAATTTAAATAAAATACTGTAGGGTATTTTTATACTCTTTTGTTAATTTAAGCAAATACCTACTTAGGTACCTAAGTTACGCTGGCCCTATTTAGGAATCGAATCCCAGTAATTAATGGCCGGAAACCTATGTACTTGTGGGTTATAATATTATGGAGCAAGATGCAGCGTTGGTTAAAGATTCGGTCTTCCTTCCAGGATCGAGTTTGATCCCCTATCCGCACCTCTACCCTTTTCGGGGTTATGTACCTACGTGCATGAAAACATCGCAAGGAAACCAGAATGCCTAAGAGTTTTCTATTACAATTTCAAAGGCTTATGAAGCTAATGGAACAAACTAACGAGTGTACTGAGGCAGTGTCTGATTAGTACTCCGTGGTACTAAGTAATATACTCTAAATCTTACTAAAAATTTGGTCTGTCTACCAAATAGCTGGTGTAAATGAACCTTTATTAAAACAAAGACCGAAGACAAAGTAAAACAGAAACAGTATAAACTGAAAATTAAAAGCTATTTATAGGAACTTTTTAGCACAGACATTTATTGTTTAATTCTATAGAATACGCTACGTCATTCAAACCTAGATAATAATCTGGGCTACGTGTTTTCTGACTGCACTGCTGTTTTCTTATGGATGGAAGAAAGAATCAATCTGGTTTATTATAACAATTAAATTTTATTCAATGTAAAAAGCTAAAATAACAGATTTTAACAAAAGTAACGTAACAGGGTAGAGTTCCAGAAATGGGTTAAAATAAAAATTAAATGTTATCGACATCCCTAGTTTTCATTCACACATTCACTCGGTTGATGATTCAACGTTGAGTTGACAGTTGTCAATCTTGACATATTTCCGAATGTTGTTTTCGCAAATTCACAATTTAGTGCAATTGCATTGTGTGACTAATTGTGCGTATCTAGCAGTTATTTTCTCTAAACTGATGTAGGATCGTAAAAATGTTAGGAAACTTCGAAAACGAGGGCGCGTTTATACGCAAGTGCAGTGGTACAAAGTTAAGATACGACCAAGCCTGTTTGGAGATTTTGACAAACGAGAACATTACGTTATGGAGTCAGTATGAAGATTGTGAGGATTGTATGTTGCTTCCAACAAAGAACTTGCCGACTACTGGTGCTGTGGTGATCGAAACTTTCAGCCCCCTGCGATATGCAATACGGAATGCGGTTGGAGAAATTTGCGATGGTTAGTATGAACTAGCCCATCATTGATGATACGACTCTGTTTCTCTTTGTTGTTTGCGAATTAACGCGTTTGCAGTTGACCTCGAACCGGTTTACACATATGTAAACTGAATATTATGGATATATAATTTAAAAAATATATAATGAACTTACTTATTTGAAGAAAGTAAAGGTGTTGATTGTTATTTGTTCAATAATTATATACCTAATCTGTAACTTAGGGACAAGTGAGTCATATGATTGGATATTCTAAATTCAAACAATTATTTCCTGTCAAATGGCTTTTAGTCATTTAATTATTTTACTAAAAGAATTATAAACATGACATCATTATTCTATCTATGCCCAATATTTACTATAGTGTAAAACTTAATAACCATCAGCTTCATATTCTCTCCTCTCCATTTTATATATACCTTAGTCATAAATTAGTAGGCATAATTTGAAGCACTGAGGCGGATAACAAAAATTTCTTCTGATGGTTTTACTGACAGGAAATTCACAACAATTTGATGTGTGCACAAATAAACTAAGGATAATAATATGATCATCAGTCAAACATGCTAAGGGCAAAAGGGCAATTTTATTAATTGGTATTACTTTTCATTTATCTTAACTAACATGTTTTTATGTGTAAATATTTAATAATAATAATAATCTTTATTTTGGACATTTGTCAATATCGTGTTAATAAAACAATGTAGTTAAACCTATGTTAGTGCTTAACAACTAAAAATAACCTTATTCTATACACAAAATTCCTTATAGTCTAACTGAGCCAATTTACTTTAGCTAGCTATAAATGAGAATATACTACACATTGCAAAATGCTGCACACAGAAAAGTTTGAGGAGGTTAAAGCAAGTTTGAGGTATGAAATGTGTGTGTTGCACAGGGTGCTATGCTGCATAATTTTCATATAATTTATGGTAGACTGTAAGCGAATATCACATAATCTGGGTTCCCCTCGCAGCATAAAAAAATAGATTTAACATGTTATTAATTATTCTTCTTCTGCATTGGCTCAGGTTTTTTGGTCCCTGATGTCATATCAACTGGTTACTCTCTAATGTAACCATTTCTACAGGAAAAATAGTGAAAAGGATGGCATTTTTATACATTCTAAAATTTAGTTTGGCACATTTTATTACCTTAATTAATACTTAAGCAATGAGGGTTCCAAGTGTGCACTGATCTAAGAGCAACAAAGTTTGAGGGTGCAACAAACTTTAGGGATATATATTGAAGACTGGGTTTTGAATAACTCAAACGTGTGAGTAGTTACATTCAAAACTCATAAGCCATATGAATAGAACAGAATAGCATTTTTACATAAAATGGCCATTACTAAGTACTATTTTAGCAAACTTATAATCTTGTTCAATTTACATAATGTATATAAACAAGAATAAAGATAATACATAACCATTTGAAATTGCAGTAAATGCAGGTCATATCTAACTGTATGATGTTCTTATTGTTTACATAATACTGATTATGTAAGTTGATATCTTGTCTGGCTAAACACTGTGCATACTGGTATACTTAAAACAGGCTCTTAATTTTCTGATTAGAACGCACCCTGGTAAACTATTGAACAAATAGTTTACCAGGATGCGTTTGGAACCCTCATAGCTTTAGGTTTAAGTTGGCAAACATAGTTATCAGCATCACAACTAACAATTATGCAAACGTATATGAATGACTGCTTCATAAGTGCCTGTGAACAATCAATTTTTGAATTTTTTTAGTAGATGTTTTGGAAAACTAGTTAGAATGTTGCAAAAATCCTTCTATGCTATGTACATCTAAGACTGCATAACTTAACTAGATCTGCAAAGGTGCATGAGGAAATAGACTACAAACACACAGTAATGTGACAAAAGCGTTTGCCCTAAGGCCTAGGTCCTCCACATTGTGACTGAAGACCTGTGCCCTGTAGCGGGCCGTTAATGGGTTGACATTTATAACGATGATGATGATGATTCAAGGTCTTTTAGTAAAATTAAAAAAAAAATTAACCTTTAATATTTTTCAGGAACTTATAGATTCCAGGAATTTGGTCAGTACAGTATAAACCTGACTGCAGTGAACAAAGATGAATGTCTACCGCGCATGACAGCTGAACCAGATGCAGCCTACCTGCCCATACTCACTGCTGTAGTTGTGTTGTTGTCTATGGCCACACTCTGGTATATTATCAAGGGGATTGGGAAACGGATTGTGGCTGGAAGGCTTTATGCTACATATTTTGCAAGGTAAATAAAATGTAGGTTAAATAGAGGTTAAACCATACATAGTTTATTATTGTTAGTATACATGTTGGTATTTTGAAGGGAATATTTATTGAACACAGCCCAAAAGCACTTTCTTTTGTGTTTCTTACTTCTGCACAGAGAGATGTATCCCTCTCTCCTATGAGATATTCATTATCATCATCATTCACATCAGTGGGCAGCGACACTGCCTTCTGAGTACAAAGCTGAGGGTTCAATTCCCACAACTTGAAAATGTTTCAGTGTAGCTGTTAGCAACACAAAAGAAAGTGCTGGGCTGTGTAAAAAAAATATTCCCTTCAAATTACCAACCCACATACTAACAATAATTAGCTATGTATACCAGTGGGAGATGTATGAGGGATTAAGAATATAATAGAAAAAAAAAACGTAAAAACGGTAAATAAAATTATTTTAATAGTGAAGATATATACAATGTGTAAATGAAAACCGAAATACACAGGCTTTAGAGATACATTATGTACTATCTCTGAGACTATCTGTGAACTGAAAACCTAATAGTTTTTGAGTAAACCAATGCCATCGTTTTTACTGCAAGAAATCAGATACAGCGCTTGCATCACATGCAAAATAAAAATCATGTAACTCCTGTCACTTTATTACATATTTAGTACGCGTCGAGTAGCGTAGGTACTATGCGCGTGTTGGTCTTTTATCTTCAATAGGGTTGTCATAAGTAAACACTTAGAATGTTTTGAATTCGTTTGCATGTCTTTTGGTTTAATATTTTAACAGGGGGATTTCTTATGAGATATACTTATAATGCATCCTTCAATATTATTTCGTAATTCGGTTTCACATTGTATTATGTATATCATCATTTTGTTTTAATATATATTTTCTATGGCGTTTGGTGACTGCAGATAAAAATGCAGGTGTCACCAACCCCTCCTCTTCTCTCGTGTGTCGTACGAGGTGACTAAGTGAATATAACAGCGGGTAGCATCTACTGCGATCACCAACCCGTCTGCCCAGCGTGGGCAAACTCTCCCGTTAGAAGAGGCCTTTAGTCCAGCAGTGGACTGTTATAGACTATTCAAGATAATGATGAATCAATACACTTGTTCACCACAGAGAATATTGAAGATGATAATTTGATGATATAATGATGATATATTTTTTGTCCTTTGTATAGGGAAGACAATGAGCTAGGATCTGAAACGAGGGTGCTGACTACCGAAGCGAGTGTACCGCGCTCGCCCACCCGCTCCCGACTTCGCTCGCTTGACATATTCAGAGGATTTACAATCGCTCTTATGGTATTTAAAAAAACAGATCCTAAGTTCAAACCTCATATATACCACCTTGAAGAATGAATGATTGAATTAATGAATATACTTTTATTGCACACCACAAAAAGTACAAAAAAGAAAGTATAACAAAACAACGCGTACAATTTAGCCTTATCGCTTCATAGCGATTTCTTCCAGGCAACCAATGGTTGCATCTAAAGCTTTATTTTTCGTTGCGCCAGGGAGGCCGCCAAAAAAAGCTTTATCAACACTCGGAGCATTGGCGCACGTTTGGAAATAATATCTTAATAACATAGCGTGTGACGGCCGATTGGCGCAGTGGGCAGCGACCCTACTTTTTGAGTCCAGTCCGTGGGTTCGATTCCCACAGCTGTAAAATGTTTGTGTGAAGAACATGAATGTTTTTCAGTGGCTGGGTGTTCACCTGTATATTTTAATTATTTATGTATCTACATTATTCATAAAAATATTGAGCAGTCATCTTAGTACCCATAACACAAGCTACGCTTACCTTGGGACTACATAGCAATGTGTGTATGGTCGTAGTATCTATCTATCTATCTATCTATCTATCTATCTATCTATCTATCTATCTATCTATCTATCTATTGTGTAATAATTAACGGGGTAAACTTCCCCAATTCCCTGCAGTCGTGCTTTGGCATTTGGACATGTTAAGTGTCTCCCTCACTGTGCTGCAACTCCATAATATTAGTATTTCATATCAGATCAGTATTATTCCCGCTTAATCTAACGACGAGCCAGGAGAAGGCCATGACTAAATAAGTAACGCCTAATCTAAGGGGATTCCTAAGCTCAACCGTTTACAATGGTTATAAAAAAAAATATAAAGAGTTGGTGAAACGTTTTTTGTAGACGTCGCCTAAATCATTAGTCATTCTATTTAGGCGATGCGTATGTTTAGTGAAAACGGGCATTGTAATAAGTTCGAAAGTAAATAAATGCAAAATTGTATGTTATCATAGAATGAACATCATACGGAACCCTAATTCGGTCAGTATTGCATGCAGTGCATTGTGTCCAAAAACAGTGAAAACGCCCCGCGGAATATTGCTAGCTCACATACTTTTCCCATTTTCCCAATTTTTGGGGATTTTCCGTTTGATGAGCATTTATAGGTAAAAAAATTACTGTCAACCGCTAAATGGATTGAAGTGACTTGCCGCCTGTTCGAGTAAAACTACTAAGTGTTAAATCATATTTACATTATTATTTGGAATACGTATTTAAGTATTTTAATTTTTTAAATTGTGACTAGAGATAACAACGATAATGCTGTATACACCTATAATTGATAATTGTAATGGCACTAGACAGAGTTTGTAATTCGAACACACAGTTTAGTTTTTGTCTTTAATTGCTGGTGTGTCGTATGAATAAATAAAAAATACATAAAGTGGAGTGGATTTTGCTGCTTCAATAGTGTTCGCGTACGCGGTTTCCGTATGTTCTTAATTCTGTGAATTTTGGTTATTATCCCGCAGATCTTCGTGAACGCAGGCGGCGGCGGGTACGGCATATTCTCCCACTCCACCTGGAACGGTATCACTATCGCCGATGTGGTGTTCCCCTGGTTCGCCTTCGCGATGGGCGAAGCGCTCGTTCTTTCCCTCAACGCTAGACTTAGAACTTCGATGCCCAGAACCACTGCACTTGCACAGGTAACCAAACTTTTCCAACACCATCGTCATCATAATCATCATCATCAAAATTCAAAAATGTTTTATTCATGTAGGCATATGTACAGGCACTTATGAAGCGTTCATACATTTAACATGTTACACTAATGTTAGAGATGGTGATAACTGCATTCGTTAACTTAGAACTAAAGCTGGGAGGGTTACAAACGCGACCTGGTCTAAGAAGAATCATATCAATCCATTACCGGCCATTACAGGGCACAGGTCTCATTCCACAATAAGAAGGGTTTAGGGCCGTAGTCCCACCACGCTGGCCCAGTGCGGATTGGTAGACTTCACACACCTTTTGGGAACATTATGGAGAACTCTCTGGCATTCGACGGCCGATTGGCGCAGTTTGCAGCGACCCTGCTTTCTGAGCCCAAGGCCGTGTGTTCGATTCCCACTACTGGAAAATGTTTGTTTGATGAGCATGAATGTTTTTCAATGTCTGGGTGTTTATATGTATTTTCTAAGTATTTATGTATATAATTCATAAAAATATTCATCAGGCATCTTAGTACCCATAACAAAAGCTACGCATACTTTGGGGTTAGATGGAGATGTGTGTATTGTATATATATATATACATAAAATGAAGGTTTCCTCACGATGTTTTCCTTCACCGCTGAAGCAAGTGATATTTTAATTACTTAAAACACACGTAACTTAGAAAAGTTAACGGTGCGTGCTGGTATTCGAACTTGAACCCCGAAAGTGAAGCCGAAGACGTCCCCTCTGTGCTATCTCACATTAAGGGTCTCCAATTTTTTTTTAAATATATTATAGCCTATGTTTCTTCATGATAGTTTAGCTTTCATGATGTAAAGAAATAGATAAAATCGGTCCAATACGTTTGGAGCCTATTGGGTACAAACAAACAAACAAATAAACAAAAAAATGTTTCCCCTTTATAATATTTTATAGTTATTTAATAAGACCAACAAGTTATATTGTAAACCCACGCTTAAGGTTAGCTCAGCATGCTTGAAAATTAAATTATAACAAACATATACATATACATATAAACAAATATGTATTTATTTTTACTATACGCATCACATATTTGAGGTTACGTCTTTACCATGTTGGATCCGAAAATAATTCGTCAATTATATCTAAACTTTGGAAGAATGTCACCTTTTATATCTATTTATTTATTTATTAAATTTTGCCTTAACATGGTACAAAAAAAACATAGATTTTATTCGTAATTCATGATCTACATATTCAGCCAAGATTGGCGTGCAAAATTCATTAACATTATTTTTAAACTAATAATAATATTACGATGTTATGATACGCAATAAATTTCAAATACAATTTGGTTCCCAAAGTTATAACTAGATTTAATACCTAAAGATTTTAAACTAAGATATTCGTGGTTAATCAAAATTTCTTAAGTATAGTTCAACGGGTACATACCACGAGTCAGTGCGGTGAGTCCCGTCGTGACCACGATCCATGCAACTGGGTCGAAATATCGACAAATCCAAAATATTATCGTGCTATGTATACATACTTAAGAAATATAATATACATAAATTAAGTATACATATATATAATTAATATATATGTATACTTAAGAAATGTTAGTACCATATTATTAAAGCATGTCCTCAAATGTCAGCCAATACCAAAATGTTTAGTCAAGTTGATTACCCTTCTTAATGCTTTATAATTTTTTAAATTAACCTAAATATACATTAAAATCATTATCAATATCAATAGCTTTACTAATATTGTAGCGATAACAGCGCAAAATTGTACCTTGATCCTTATAGCTGTATTTTAGTTGGATATTTTTTAAATTTTAGGTTGTGGACAATAAAAATGTAGTCATTCATTCATTCATTCAATAGTATTTTCTTTCTATACAGGTCGCCCGTAGATCGCTTCTCCTGTCACTCATAGGTATATGTCTGGGCTCAGTCAACTCGTCATGGACCAACGTACGTCTTCCGGGAGTACTTCAGCGGCTGGCGGCGATGTACCTCATAACGGGCGCTTTGGAGTGCGCCTTCATGAGGACCAGCCAGAATATAACACCAGGTACGCGGGGAATTGACATGTCGCAGGGAATTCATTTATTTATTTAGTACCAAGGACAGTGGCGTGCATAGAGGGTCTTCGTCATCATGTCAACCAATCGACGTCCACTGCTGGACATAGGTCTTTTGTAGGGAGTTCCACAATACACGGCCCTGGGCCGCTTGCCTGATGTCATCTGTCCACCTCGTTGGGGCCGACCTACGCTGCGTTTACCGGTGCAGGTCGCCAAACCAGCACCTTAAGGCCCCAACGTCCATCGGTTCTCCGAGCTACTTCGCACTGTCTATTGCCACTTCAGCTTCGCGACTCGCTGAGCTATGTCTGTACTCTAGTTCTTCTACGGATCTCCTCATTTCTGATTTGATCACGTAGAGATACTCCTAGCATAGCTCTCTCCATCGCCCGCCTAGTGAATCTGAGCCTTCTTATGAGGCCGATATAGTTAGCGACCATAGAGGGTATGCAGATGATATAAAATGTAGAAAATCGCCAGTAAGAGTTATAAAAAACCTAAGGATATGAATGAATGAATGAATGAATGAATGAATGAATACACTTTTATTGTACACCACAGAGAAAATTAACAGAGATACAAATACAACAGCACAATAAGGTAGAACGTACAATTTGGCGGCCTTATCGCTAAATAGCGATCTCTTCCAGGCAACCAAAGGCATACAAGAAAATGTTATAAGAAATAAGTAGGTGGTACAACAAACAATATATATTATATGATATGCTTATAGGATATGCTTATTCTTAGAGGTATAGAAAGCCTACCCTTATGTATTTATAACTCGTATTCGAGATTTTATCATTTGCATACGCTGTGCATACCCTCTATGCACGCCACTGACCAAGGACAACTTCATCATATCAACCTAGTACCGGACCACTACGGGGCACGGGTCTTCTCACAATGAGAAGGGTTAAAGTCCGTAGCCCACCTCGCTGGCCCAGTGCGGATTGATGGACTTCACACACCTTTTGGAAACATTATGGTGAACTCTCAGTGATATTTTAATTGCCTAAAGCAGACATAACTTTCAAAAGTTGGAGGTGCGTGCTGGGATTCGAACTCGCTCCCCCAAAGTGAAGTCGAAGTCCTTACCCACTGGGCTAACACCGCATTGCCAAACGCGCTAAGGCCAACTTACTATTTGTTTATTTTATATTTTTTTTCGTCTTTATATGACTTGGGAGCTTTATCATAAAATTGACAATGTCACCCCCTTATCAGCAAAATAAATGTTCCATACACTCAATAGGTATTAGCAAATTAGGTATTAAAAAATTAAACTATTGCACATACCGACACTGAAATATGAAAATGAAGTGTCGATCTTCTCATATGGAAACTAAAACTTATTTGATGCATAAGTTTAAAGAATGTCGTAAAACAAATTTATTACAGCGAGGTAATTATACAATTGATGAGTTTCTTAACGACAAGGTTGGTTGGAAGCATCCGCCTCCGCTTTCATCTCTCACAAGATAGAAAAATGAATGTTAAAATGTAAAATGTAAATTTTTGATGTTGGAAAAGAGCAACTGCTGAGTTTCTTGCCGGCTTCTTCTCGGTAGAATCTGCCTTCCGAACCGGTGGTAGAGTTACTACACACGGACAGACTTGACGTTTCAAAAGTGCTTGTATTAGGCCTACTTGAAATAAATGAATTAATTTTTTTGAATTTTTGAATTTTGATGGAATTTTGATGTGTATCTCGTTACTCATGCGTAGCTTCAGTATTATACTAGTCTTCGTTACTGACGGTCGTTTAATTTGCTCTCATACATCTCAAAAATGAGTGGAACGAAGTCCTACGAGTCTTACTATAGAGACTCTTCTCATTTTTTATAGCCTCAAACCATGGACAGTTGACATACTATCAAATAAAAATAAATAAATAAATAAATATACTTCGACATTACACATATCACCATCTAGTCCGAAAGTTAGCGTACCTTGTGTTATGGGTACTAAGATAACTGACGAATAATTTTTATGAATCATCATCATCAGCCTATCTCAGTCCACTGCTGGACTAAGGCCTCTTCATTTGCACGCCATCTCGGTTTATTGCTGGTTAGCTGCATCCAGTTCTTCCCTTCCCTTGCTATTTTTATGAATAATATACATAAATACTTATAATAAATAGATAAACACCCAGCCACTGAAAAACATTCATGTTCATCACGCAGACATTGTACAGTTGTGGGAATCCAACCCACAACCTTGGACTCAGAAAGCAGGGTCGTTGCCCACTGCGCCAATAGGCCGTCAAATTTTGTATTGTTTTGTACCTTTAAGACTTATTCGTTCGTCGAAATATTCTTGCCATTCATGTGTGCATTCCTGTTTAAAATTAAACAAAATTTTATTATACAACGTGTAAACGACAACTAACCGTTCGTTCGAGAAACCAATCTAACGTGGAGTGGTTTTTTGATGCTTCAATATTAGTCGTGTACACGATTTGTGTATGTTCTTAATTTGGTGGCCTGAGATCTACGATTTGAGCGCCCTCTAGTTTCTCATTATTTTAACTAGATTAAATATTCACATATTCCGAAATATGAATATTTAATTTAAAAGTATTTGATTTGCTTCAGGTCGCTCGCTGTTCCGCGACATTGCTGCGGGCTGGCAACAGTGGCTAGCAACTTTATCAATTGTCGCAATACAAGTATGTTATTTTTTAATATTATAGTATATATATTTTCCTATAATAGTATGTATTACTACGGCAACGATAAAAATGCTTGGGTCAATTATTGCTCTAACCAGGTTGCTTCTTCGATACTTTTAAATGACATTGTGAGACGGTGATAACAAAAACAAAAATAACAAACGGCTATGTTTTTTGTGGGCATTTTCTTAGACCAGGGCGCCCTTGGAACCCTCGTAGATTTTGTTTAAGTTGACGAATTTAGTTATCGCCATCAACTCACTTGTATGTCATATTTTACATCGAATTTAAGCATCAAAAGTGCCATCTATGTGTCTATTTGAATAAAGAAATATTTGACTTTGACTTAAATAATATATTTATGTTCATCATCGTTATCATAATGACCATCAACCAAATACCGCTTTTTTAAAATTACAAAGATACCTTTTTTTTTTAAATATCTCACTATTTTCTTGTATGTGTAATTTTCCTTTATAATTAAGGAAGGCAACCACAATCACACACTTTATACTTGTTCAATAGTCAATGACCAATTGTATTGTTTTTATTGATTAGACATTTTGTGATGTAAAAGATATGTATTAACTATTGCCAATATTATTTGTTTAAATAATTTCTAATTAATTAAATACTTGTAGTAGTTATGTGAACAATGTGTTAATTGAATTGATAAATAAATAAATTGTTTTAAACAACCATGGATCTAAACTGTGATATATGTTAACAAAGTTAGTTATCCAAACTTCTTTAAAATGTATTTTAACTAACTTCTGCGTAACCAACACACCAAAAAATCAGATACAGCCCTAACAGTACATGCAAAAGTTAAATCAAGTGTTAAAACCTATCACTTGATAGGAGTCACTATACTCGAGTCGGTCTTTTATCTTCACTAGAGTTGTCACAAGTAAACACTTAGAATGTTTTCATTCAGTTTATATGGAAAAATAATATTTCTAGGAATTCTTATTCTTATAAAAATAATAATAAGAATTCCTTATGAAATATACTTATGCACCCTTCAACAGTATTTCGTAATTTCGTTACACTTTGTGTATACATTGGTACTTGACAACGATATGTTTATTGTGTATCCAGGTGTGCATAACCTTTATGGTGCCAGCTCCCGGTTGTCCCCCTGGATACTCGGGACCTGGTGGTCTACATCGCACAGCTTTGGGAGACTTCTCGCTGCAGAACTGCACCGGAGGCATCGCCGGATATATTGACAGGTTGGTAACCCTGGCTATATTTACACATGGCACATGATTCTTAATACCTACGCCTCAGGATGATGGGCACTTGACGTGTTCCTTGCTTGCCCTGCGAAGTGTTGCACTCTTTGCGTTGCACGATTTGATTGGTCCCTCAATTATAACTATAAAATAAAAAAAATTAAAAATATCAAAAGCTTTACAATACATTAAATAATGATTTAAACATGTCAAGATTTAAGCAAATTACACTGTATTATGCTTTGGCCGTGGCTTGTATATATTATTTGATGGATATATATATATGAGATAATAAACGGGGATAAATTTTATAAATTCAATTTTATATTTTTTATTTTCACCTACACTTATCAATTTTATAATACACATAAATACTTATAATATACTAGCTGTTGCTCGCGACTTCGTCTGCGTTTGATTTTGTTTTTAAAGTATTCAGTATCGCTAAGCCTTAAATGAGTATAGTTGTATATACATATAACATGTGACTGTTAATTAATTATAGACAAATAATTTGCAATAAAATAAAATTGTGACTTTACTTAAAGATCTAAGCTATCCTATCTCTTAAGTTGGACCAGACTGCTCACGGTGTGCCAATTTAATTTAAAATCGGTTCAGTAGTTTAGGAGTCCATCGCGGACAGACATCGTGACAGGAGATTTATATATATTAAGATAGATAAACACGCAGACACTGAAAAATATTTATGTTCATCACACAAATATTGTCCAGTTGTGGGAATCGAAGCCCACAGCCTTGGACTCAGAAAGCAGGGTCGCTGCCCACTGCGCTATTGGCTGTCATGTTATTATTTCTTTGTCATTCCAGACTGCTACTAGGCTCGTCCCATCTCTACGACCGTGGCACGTTCCGTAAGGTCTATGACACCGTGGTCTCGCACGACCCGGAAGGCATCCTGGGCATCCTCTCCGGTGTATTGGTGGTGCAAGCCGGAGCTCATGCCACTAGGATCATGCTGGTCTACAATCATGCACGGTGAGTTACCTTTAGTAAAAATAAGTTCAAAGTTTATATAAAACGTAAGCTTACAGAAAAATCCTATTATAATATTAAGGATTACTTAAACGATAAAAAAGCTTGGGTGTGAATTGCTCTAGCTTCAAAGCTAAATAAATTAACTGTGAGATGGTGATAACAAAAATAAAATACCCGGCTAAGTTTGGTGCGGGGTCTTCGTAGACCAGGGCGCGTTTGGAACCCTCGTAGCTTTAGGTTTAAGTTGGCGAACGAAGTTATCACCATCCCCTTACAATTATGTAAACATGTATGTAAGAACGCTTCATAAGTGCCTGTGATAGGCCTACATGAATAAAGAAATTTTGAATTTGAATTTAAAACATCATTCACATATGTGGTGGTCTCCATGTAACTTAACTAAATGGCGCCACTAGATCCTACATCGCGCTATCGAAGTTTTCACATACGAGAGCCATATATACAACTGCCAAAGATGAATGGTTGGACCTATTGTTACGGTTGAACGCATCACTATAGCACCCGTACACGTCCCACTGCTTACATATACCTTGTCTCATAGGAGAGACGATTTAAGAGCATAATAGACCCACCACGCTGCTTTAATGCGGGTTGGTGAGTTTTAACGACTACTGCCACAAGTAAGGCGACAAGGATCTCTCTATCTACTGTTAACGATACTAAGATGACTGATGAATATTTTAATTAACGAATTATATAAATAAATACTCATAATATTTATAAACACCCAGACACTGAAAACCATTCGTGTTCATCACACGAACTTTTTCCAGTTGTAGGAATCGAACCCACGGCCTCTCTGAAAGCAGGGTCGCTGCCCCCCGCGCCAATCGGTTGCCACGTTTTCTCCTCTATAGGCTTCGGCCGTGGCTGGTTACCATCCTACCAAAAGTGCCTCTGAGCGATCTAGAGTTCTCGTACGATGTCGCGTTAAAACCGATAAGGGGAAATACCAAGTTTAAAAAAAAAGCATGACCGTAGACTTAACGTAACCTCCAATCCCTTATTGACGCTAGGTCTCCTTCCAGGGCTCGAATAATGCGCTGGATATTCTGGTCGGTTGTCTTCGGGGTGTCTGGCGGCGCTCTCTGTATGTTCTCCAAGAGCGGCGGCCCCATCCCCATCAACAAGAACCTCTGGTCGCTGTCCTACTGCTTGGTGACAGCTTCCATGGCCTTCTTCATTCAAGCCGTGCTGTACTTCCTTGTGGACCTCAAAACCAAGTGGGGGGGAAGGCCTCTGTATTATGCGGGTAAGGTTTCCATTCATTATAGACAGTTTTTTTTTTTTTTTTTTTGTATTCTATGTCAATACACACATCGCAACCTAGCCTAGACAGACATGATTTTTTTGCCGTTATTATGAAAAGTCTTATGAAAAGAAACCGTAATTAAAAAAAAATTAAGACGTCGAGGCCATACACTCACTCATATCTATTTAATTTATATTCATGTGGTGTACTATAAAAGTGCATTAAATAATGCCAAATTAATAAATGGAACCCTTCGTGCGCAAGTACGACTCGCACTTGGCCGGTTTTTTAATATGGAATGAATGAATTCATTGATATGGCCTTGACGTGTTAATTTTTTTTATTACGTTCCTGTATATTTTTATAAGGTTCATATAGTTCTATCCCTTCGTTCATTCATTTATTCACTCTTCGCTCGTATTTTAATTATTTATTTATTATTAATTAATTAATAATGCTAAATTTAAGTAATAATAAGTAATGCGGAGCCATCTAGGGATGCCAGTGTTAAAAAATCTATCTCTTTACAGGTCAAAACGCATTATTCCTGTACATCGGCAGCGAGCTTCTGAAACGCCACTTCCCGCTGTACTGGCACGTGCCCGCACCCACACATTCACAACTGTTAGCCACGCACGCGGCCGCCATGCTAATGTGGCTGGCGGTGGGCGTTGCGTTGCACAGGAAACGAATCTTTATCACCTTGTAATAAAGACTATTGCGTGTTAGTGCCGCTCCAACACACTCGCAATATGTGTCTAGCGGTGTGGCCATGCACTTGAAACTAATCTGTATTACCTTGGCATAAAGACTACTATGGCGAGTTAATGCTCGCTCCAACTCACTCATAGTTCTGATTGTATGAATGCACCGACCTTGTGAGTCTGGCAGTGGGTGTGCACTGGAAACGTATCTTTATTGCATTGGTATAAAGACTATTTTTGGGTGTGTCCATATCCACATACGCAGCTGCCATTCTCATGTGGCTGGCAACCAGCGTGGCGCTACATGCGAACGCGTTTAGCACGATGCAATAAAGTCTATTATTGCGTGTATCGTGTAACATGCCCGCACACTTACTAACATAGCCATAACGCAGTTCCCATGTATATGTTGCTTAGACGGCATCATCACTTGCAATATTATAATAACGAATTCAAACGCTAACTTGTAATATAATATAAAATGTACATTATAACTTGGCTAATTAGCCAACTTAAGCTTAGTATTGCAAAATGTGTTAGCAAAATGTTTGTTTCGTGTCGATTATTGTCATTATTTATAACTCATTCCCAAGAATGACGACAGACACGCGATCGGTCTTAAACAAGATGCCAAAACAAAAACAAGTCTGTTTTCAATTTTGAAGACGACAAGTTTTGCAGACCCCGCACATAAGAATATAAAGAAAAAGAGCGGATTACATTAGATAACGCCTTAGTCTGTTTGCTTATAAAATAATTTACTTAAATAGTATATCATTACTAAATTACGATAATGTGATACTGAGTAAGTATACATGAAATATGTATATTTATATTTTGGTGCTTGTACAAGGTCAGATAAATTCTCGAAACATCTGTATTTTTAATAGTTGTATTCTTCTTTTTATTCTATCGGAAACGTCACTATGTAAATGATGTTGTTAGTTTGAACTTTAATATTTTTTTTAGGTACTACGCCAAAGTTCTCTAATCTGAGATGATGATTATATAAACAAAAATCTATTTATTGTAAACCCTCCCGCTCGAAGAGGCCTTAAGTCCCGGAAGACTGCTATTTAAACTTGTTTTTATTGGTTGCCTGACTGGCAACTATAATTTTTTTTATTAAATGGTGCAAGCAGCGTCCATCGTGAGCAAACCTTTAACAATTCACACGTACGTTATCAGTGTGTCCGTAATACCTTTAGAAAGCTATCTCTATGGCAAGCTCGCGATGAGCTGTTCCTTTTGCTAATATAGGGCTGATAAGTATTATTACGTATTCTGCGAATGGAGATCAAAAGCTGATGGATTGGCAACCCACACTAGGTGTTCCCACTCCAAGTCTTACTTAAGATCCATATTCAGCAGTCCATCGGTTGAGGTGACGAAGCTCATAGCGCATGTGGATTCGAGTCCTACCTTGCCTTGAATTTAATGACTACAAGATATTATGTAACATACTTATTACATATTAATCATATTAAGTCCAAGTTCAAGAAATTTTGGCATTGACAGAAAAACACTTTTGGCCAATAATTAGATATAATAACAGTAATAATTTCAAGTCAGTGTAAGGTAACGTAAAACGTCCACCCGCTTATTAATAAACGTGGCCTAACGTCTGAATAGTTATGGAATGTTTTTACACTTCTAGTGACAGTACCTTTCAAATGTCAGAACGTGATTAAACTGTGCGTTACTATTTCAACGTTAACGCTAACGCAAGTTTAACGCTACACCACGTTACGTTATTATTAAGGATTTCTTGAACTTATCTAAATATTTTATTTGATAAAACATATATTCACTCGAGTTTATAGTACTACAATAGTAAATAATTTTTTATGTTAAATGGGTTGAGCTGGATATCTTTTCTTTTTAATTTAACTTTGCAGACGTTCATTAAGATCAAACAACAATTGACTGCCAAAGTTGTATTGAAAACAAAAGTTATCCAACTGACGAATTTTTCAAGGGTTGACATAATACTTTGCAATGGATTACAAACATGATTTTTCCTAACACTCATAAAATAACATGCAAATATATCGCGTTCGCAGCGCATTATTTTGCGTCGCGACGCGCTTTTAATGTTACCGTTTGCAAAGACTCTTGATCATAATATCTTTTATATCTTTTAGTTTTTAATCATCTTTTATTACAGCACTTAATTTAGATCTGTATTTTAAATACTTATATGTTTGATCGAATAAATAAGTTATATAACGCGTTATAGTGTTGTTTTAATTCATACCTAGTCTAAAATCTTTAAATTTATAATCTATGCCTGCATTCACACTAGTGCCCGTATGTAATTTTGAATTAATTAAAGGTTATTAAGTTTACATGACCATTTTAATGACCCACTCAGGTTTAGTAAAATTGTCCGCATCATCGAAATATCTGTATCGATTTTGAAGAGACTAGACGATTATTTAATGAATAATTTACTTCTCTAATCAGCTACACAATTTTGAGAGTCTTAATCCTGTTCCGAAGAAACTGTTGTTGACCCACCT
Source organism: Pararge aegeria (assembly GCF_905163445.1). Taxonomy (NCBI): domain Eukaryota; kingdom Metazoa; phylum Arthropoda; class Insecta; order Lepidoptera; family Nymphalidae; genus Pararge; species Pararge aegeria. The sequence goes on from NC_053180.1 coordinate 4,269,887, forward strand.
CATTAACTATGTGAATGGAATGAATGATGTAACAAAAACTGACTTCCTGTCTTAATGTTATACCAACTAAAATGTAAATTTTGTGTAAATCATGTTAGAATACTATGCTATAATATTTTTTCGGTAAAATATGCATTTTCTACTTTGATAGAAAATATGGGTGCACCTCGGTGCCCGACATACTAAACACATCTGCGTAAGCTTTTCAAATGTACAGGCATGATGTTATGTTACGTGATTGCAAAAACAATACATGTTTATGCGATAACAGCAAACGCTGAAAATGGATATTTAGTTTTATTTATTTTGCCATATGAGCAAAAAGTTTTCAATTTTTTTTCTATTTATTAAATCGATGTTTAACATAATGAACTATCGATACAAGGCTTTTGAGTCTTCAGTGAAAGAACGAAACGCAAATAACCTTCGCTTGTCATTGCAATGTCAAATCGACATTCGTTATCAATCTTGTTGATACGGCAGTTTCGGTTTAATTTTTTGCCGAGAACACGAAAACTTTGTATATTAAAAATGGAACCTAAAGTGAACTTAAAAGAAGACCCGGCGTATGTAAAGCTTCAAGAATTCTACAACTTAAACGCCGATAAAATTAATATTCAACAACTATTTCAACAGGATCCCGAACGTTTCAACAAATTCAGGTATTTTTAAAAGAGAACAGTACTTTCAATAGTATACTTTAAATATTGTAAGAATACCTACCAATTTGTTAGAACAATTGCCCTTGTTATTATTAAATGACCTCCTCCTGAATCCTCTGATAGAGATACTTTCGAATTTCGTAAAGTTATATCATTCGAGTTTGAGTGCTTAAAAGGTCACCGGTAACGAAGCAATGTCATACATAATTAATCAATTTTCTATGTTATTCCAATAATATTCGGATTGCAAATTATGAAGTACCTGTACAGATAATGCAATGATTCTGGTTTGGTCTGTTTAATTTCGTAAACTTTGGATTTTAACTGGATTTAACTAGCGAAGTAGTGCTGAAATACCATACTAGTAGTGCAATATACTTAGGGCTTAGGCTAGGCTTTATAAAATTAAAAACTTGTCTAAAGTAAACTGCATACAATCTATACTTATAATAAAGTACCAGTGGACATCTGGGAGAAAAAAAAGTTAAATGTTTGTGTTGAATGCAAGCTTGTAGAAACATCCTATTATAGAAAACATAATGTAAATGATAACACCCAAACTGGTTTGAATTATTGCTCTAACCCGTGGGTTGGGTTTTTAGAAAAGAGCTTGCTTTTTCCAAGCAGGATATTCCGAGCTACCTTCTTTATTTACATGATCTAGAGTTAAATTTGATTGTTTAGTCCAATGGTAGTACAAAACTTCATTTCTCACAAAGGTACCCTGATCGCTCATGTTGTTTTTGTTTTGAGATTTTTAAAATGGAATTAAACAAATTGTTTATTTCAAAAAAACTGTCCACAGTCTTCGCATCGCCACACCCAACGATGGAGAAATCTTGTTGGATTACTCAAAAAATAGAGTGGATGAGGCTGCTTTAGCATTATTATTACAACTGGCTAGAAGTCGCAATGTGGAGAAAGCTAGAGATGCCATGTTCACTGGTAATTATGTTTTAAAAATTGTATAATATACTAGTTTCTAATGCTAACTCATGTGACCCCTGAACTCAGTAATGGTAACTTTGCAAAAAGACATCAATCCCTTGCTCTGTAAATAATAAAAACATATCAATACCACATGAATACATTTATTGGGTAAAAGCCTATGTGCCATTCTAGACTATATTCAATCGCTACAATAAATTTGGTTCAGATCCATTCAGAAGATCTGGCACGATCAATGATTAATGGAGAATCTTTCACATTTATAATATTAGTATAGATTAAGATTAATAATGAAAGAAATTATCTAGAACTGTTGTCTGATCAGCTGTCAAACATTACAGGCGCATTTCAAAATTTTTCAAAATTCAAAAATGCATTTATTTTAAGTAGTCCTAATATAAGCACTTTTGAAACGTCAAGTCTGTCTGTGTGTAGTGACTCTACCACCGGTTCGGAAGGCAGATTCTACCGAGAAGAAGCCGGCAAGAAACTCAGCAGTTGCTCTTTTCCAACATTAACAATTTACATTTTACATTTCAAAATTAATTTTTCTATCTTGTGAGAGTTGAAAGCGGAGCCGGATGCTTCCAAGCAACCTTGTCATTAAGAAATTCATCAATTGTATAATAACCTCGCTGTAATAAATGTGTTTTAACACATTCTTTAAACTTATGCATTGGTAGGTCCAAAATTACATTAGGAATGTACCCAAGAATGATCTAATTTTCACTGAATGTACCCAAGATAATACTGGATCACTAAAATTTCATGGGATAATCTTAACAAATTAATTTAGAATCAAAGTAACTTTCATACTTATAATAAATAAGTATGAAAGTTACTGTAGTATTAATGTTGTCATCAAATTATAGTCTTAGTCATATAATAGCACTTTCTATATAGGCTGAATTTCCGACTTATTTCTTTTTCACTTTGAAACTTTCCGCAATGTTTACAAACAACTTTGTGTCCTCAGGTCAAAAGATTAATTTCACTGAAGACAGAGCAGTCTTACACATTGCTCTTCGTAATAGGCAGAACAAGCCTATACTAGTGAATGGAAAAGATGTCTCGCCAGATGTGAATGCGGTACTTGCACATATGAAGGAGTTCTCTGAACAAGTCATAAGCGGCAACTGGAAAGGGTACTGAGTTACTGTTATGTTGCTTTATATTTTGCTTTCCCAATATATTTAAGCTTGCTGCAATAACAGGTCTCAGAGTCCTTCTCATTATTTTTTAGTGTTGTTTTTGTTTGTGTGTCCCCCTGCCCCTCCCCCCATATCCTCTTGACAAATAATATTACTGACACAAAAACGTTATTATCCGTTATGTTTCTATTTCTATTTCTGGGGTGCCGTAATCTCAGTAAGGCACTTGGTTAATACAAGAGTAGCATAGGATAAGACAATAACAATAACAGATATATTGGGGAGCTAAAGACACTTTAGGGTTCATAAGAGATTCTTATCCTATGATACTTTTGTATCATATTCTAACAACCAAGTCGAGGGTTTGCCATTATCGCATTGAATTGTATTGCATTCAAAATTTCGTTTTACAAAAAGTATTTAAGTTTTATAGTTTTTAGCTTTTTCGTTATACTTACAAAAGTTTTTTTTTTTCGTTATACTAAAAGTAGCTTAATAATTTAATAGCTCTGTATATAACGAGTGTATATAGTGTATTTGAAATTAAAAGCTTATGATAAGTCCACTTTAAGGCCCTAACTAATGTTTAATGATATGTGGCAAATATTCTAACATTGAAAATTAGGCTTGATTGACACTTTTCTTCTTCTTTTGCTTGCGGCTCAAGTTCACCTGGTCCCTGGTACCACCTCGACCGGCTACGATTTAATGTGACGCCGCTATCTAGGTCTCCCAGCAAGCATTGGTCCGCCAAGAACAGCAGCACTTTCCTAGCTGGGAGAAATTTTGCATCTTTTCTTTGTATTATATTGATACTAGCTGTTGCCCGCGACTTCGTCTGCTTTTGATTTTGTTTTTGATGTGGCGTTCAATTTAGTTGTAGTTCTAAAAAAACTGTGCTGTCCGCTGAGGAGTTCTGTCCTCTATCTCCAACCACATTCTGATCTACACAAAGTTTGGGCAAAATTAAACACATATTATAACCTCTATAGTTCAAAAATAATAATTTGAATCGGTTATAATTTTTCGGAGTTATGGTGTAAAATCGTCAAACACTCTCATCCACTCTCCCAAAGGAACCGAGCTTAATGTCGGGATAAAAAGTATCCTATATTACTTCTAACACTTCCAAGAATATGTGTACAAAGTTTCATGAGGATCGGTTAAGTAGTTTTTGCGTGAAAGCGTAACAAAAAAACTTACATTGACATTTATAATATTAGTAGGGATACGGATAGGGATTAGTTGGGATTAGTATTGATACACTTGATCAAAAGCCTTCGATAAGTCAAATGATTCTTTACTAAATCTATTAATTTATTTTCAACAGTTACACAGGAAAATCTATTACGGATGTTATCAACATTGGTATTGGTGGCTCTGATCTAGGCCCACTTATGGTCACTGAAGCGCTTAAACCATACGCCAAGCAACTTAAGGTATATTATAAATTTAGCTTTTCTTATAAATATCAATTAATAAGAACTTGTGAGAATGTGAATTTACGTGAGATGGTGATAACAAAAAAATTACCCTTTGTAGCTTTGTGTTGGGCTCTTAGAGCAGGGCGCGTTTGGACACCTCGTAGCTTTAGGTTTAAGTTGGCGAACTAGGTTATCAGCATCCCCTTAAAATTATGTAAACATATATGTATGAACGCTTTATAAGTGCCTGTGATAGGCCTACATGAGTAAAGAATTTTTGAATTTGAATTTAATAGTTTTAAATTAAATTAAATTTCGAAAATGCAATAAGTTTGTCATATTGTTGGTATATTCAATTTCAAATCATTGTCAATTAAAGCTTTATTTAACAATTTTTTTTGAATAATAAAACTTATTCTTTAACTTCGTTTTTAACAAAGTCACAAAGTCTTATCTAGATTACAACTTATCAATGTTTAAAGTATATGTTAGTATCATAGTTCTTTTCTTCAGGTACATTTCGTATCTAACATCGATGGTACCCATTTGGCGGAGGTGCTCAAAAGGCTCAACCCTGAGACCGCCCTCTTCATCATCGCGTCCAAGACCTTTACTACGCAGGAGACCATCACCAATGCTACTTCCGCCAAGGACTGGTTCCTGGGAGTTGCTAAAGATGTAAGACATTTTCAGTAAAAGAACAGTACTGTAGTAGAACAGTTCGCAGTACCCCACTTGCAGGATTGAAGATGCTTGTCCATGTTGTTGGTGCATTTATATAATACTCCAGACTTGAATTCTTAAAATCTGATTTCTGTTCAGTCATTCTCGAATATCATTTCTGTCTGGCCAATCGATCGCACTTATTGTATATTTATTTATTTATTTATTACATTTTTTATTTATTTATTTATTAAGGTTAAATAGCGATTTTTACATAAGTTTTGATATATTAATTAATAAAATTATTGAGCATGCACGGCGTATGTAAAATCAATCAAAACACAGCATGCATTTTCCGCGAAGATATTTAAAGATGACTTAAATAACAATATCACTAGCTGACCCGTGCAACTTCGTCTGCACCAAATCGGTTATTACCGGAAAAAACAAATAAAATGACATTTTCTCAAAAAGGATTCCTAGCTAGATCGATTTATCGCCCCCGAAACCCCCTGTATACTAAATTTCATGAAAATCGTTGGAGCCGATTACGAGATTCCAATTATATATATATATACAAGAATTTCTCGTTTAAAGAAATAAGATTACTCGATGAAATTGTACATTACAATAAAAAAAAAAATGTAATTAGAATACAGCAAAAATTACAATCGCATGAATTATTTTTAACAGATTTTTATAATATATAGAATATATATTAATATATTGTATGCTTAATACTATTAGGTCGGGGATAAAGTCTTTAAGAATATGTATAAAGTAAGATAGAATGGATTAACAGAATTGTTGTGGTCGTTCACTACAAAAACGCTAGACCACATAAATATTAAGCCACTCAGCAAAAGTTAAGAGGGTTCGGCTGACCTTCAGATTTCCTCATGTTTCGGTCTTTTCAGAATACTCTAGGCAGTGTCAAGCTAATATTCAGGGAAGACTGCCAAAACTACATGTCAGTTTTTTATCATACGTCCCAAAATTTCTACAGCAACGGGATCATTTCCCTATCTTCAAAATGGCAAAAAGTCATCGAAAATACTGCAATTAAATGTAAATAAACTTTGAAGAAAAAATGTATTGTAATTTCAGTTCTTTTTACCCTTCATCAACTTCCCACTGTTTGGCAACCCAACACGCTGCTCCAAATCGGGCTAGTGGGCTTTAACTATTATATTATATGTTTGTGGTAATACTTTCCAAACCAACCAAGTAGTCCAACGAGGCAGTTCTCTTATATAAATAGAGTAAGTAAACCTAATGTTTTTCGTTTACCAATATTTTTATTTTGTTTTTTTAGCCATCAGCAGTATCGAAGCATTTCGTAGCGCTGTCAACAAACGCGGAAAAAGTGACAGCTTTTGGTATCGACCCCAAGAACATGTTTGGTTTCTGGGATTGGGTGGGAGGCAGGTGGGTGACAGTTCATTTTACGTAATTATTAACGAAAGCTTTGTACAGTTATTTTCCTAAGAGTCACCATCATCATCATAAACCTTTTATACCATTACCTGCCCACTATAGGGCACGGGCCTCCTCCTACAACGAGAAGGGGTCACACACCTCTGAGAACTCTCAGGCACGCAGGCTCATAACTTAGAAAAGTTAGAGGTGCGAACTAAGAGTAATAATCCCAAAGAGTATACAAAACAGTTGGGTCATGATTATACTAATTACACATATGTGTCAAAATGAGAAACTGTACGTCGTCATCATCATGTTAACCAAAAGCCGTAGAGTGTTGCATATAGGATTTAGAGGGTTCCAAACACTGTGGTCTTGTACCGCTTGGGTCCAGCGGCTTCCGCGACTCGTTTGATGTCATCCGCCCACCTCACCGGGCGTCTACACACGCTGCGTTTACCAGTGTGAGATCGCCACTCCAGAACCTTGGCCCCCAACGTACATCGGTTTTCCGACCTTTATGCCCCGCCCAATGCCACTTCAGAGAGAAAAGAAAGAAAGACTTTATTGTACATACAAATAGAAAGCTTGGTCAACAAAAGATAATACAAAATATACGCGCAAAGGCGGCCTAGTCGAATGAAGCGAACTCCGCCAGACAACCTTTGCTTGAAGAAACATGTTACATGAAACGGAATAGTGCAATACGCAAATTTGCAAATTATAAATATTACATATACCTACTATACATACTAAAACTACATATATAGTTTAGTTATATATATATAAATTCAAATTCAATACATGTGTGTATTAATATATAAACTTAAATACATATTACTATTTAAACAGACAGACAAAATTACATATATACTTTACAACATACTTCAGCTTTGATCACGTAGAGATACTCTGATATAGCTCTCTCCATCATCGTCCGCTGAGTGACTCTGAGACTTCTCATAAGACCAGTAGTAGTAGACGATGACCACGTTTCGAAGCCATTATTGGCAACTCGAAGACTTTGGGTCTTCAGGCACTGAGGAATTTTAGACTCAAAGTAACTAACATGTCTGAATTATTTGGTTTAAATGTATTTTTTTTTAATAATTTGTTAAAACATGCATTGTAGTGACGTACAAAATATGTACACAATTTGTTTATAACAGTCGTCGTGTAACACGATCCACGGTTACCCAACGACTGTTATAATGGAAACGAGTAACATTACGAAAGTGCAAATTGTATGTCGATTGATTGAGTTTGTTTGTGACTATCATTTGGCGCCCTCTAAGCGGAAACATCGATAAAGGGGGAATTGTCAGTGGTCTCCGCCATTCCACACAGTAAAGGTGCGAGGTAATAATGCGAATATATTTTCAGGTACTCACTATGGTCCGCGATCGGTCTATCGATTTCGCTTTACATTGGCTACGAGAACTTCGAGAAACTTCTCGACGGAGCCAACTTTATGGATAACCATTTCACTACGGCGCCTTTGGAGAAAAATGTGCGTAGAGTTTCATTTTAAATCCTGATAAGTTTTCCCATGCAAAATTTCTTCGGCTATCATACAAAATATTACCAGCGCTTTTACTCGCCTGCCTTCCTCAGAAATTTGACTATCAAATGGAAAGATTTAAGAACATACATAAACCGTGTAATTTCATAGCATTGTGTCCTATGGCATATTATTATGGGGTAATGCTGCTGATATTGATTCTATTTTTGTACTGCAGAAGAGGTCTGTTCGAGCAATATATAAAATGGGCCCAAGAGAGTCTTTAAGAGATAAATTCAAAGCAGCTATTATTATGGCGGTGCATAATTGAAAATTTGGTTTATGTACATAAAAATATAACAAATTTTAAAAAGAAAGTGGACTGTAACAATATATTAATATTGTTACAGTCGACTTTCTTAGAAGTAAAAATAAACTTTTAGTGCAGTTAACTAGGCTGCATAAAATTAATAATTCATTTAAGGGTTTATAACAAATTACCAGATGAAATCCTTGAGATGTCTCTCGATAAGTTCAAAGTTTATATAAAACGTAAGCTTATAGAAAAATCCTATTATAATATTAAGGATGTATGATAAAAAGCTTGGGTATGAATTGCTCTAACTTCATAGCTCAACATTAACAAGACTGTGAGATGGTGATAAAAAAAACTGGCTAAGTTTGTTGTGGGCTCTTCTTAGACCAGAGTGCGTTTGGAACCCTCCTAGCCTTAGTTTGAAGTTAACGAATGCAGTTATCACCATCACTAACATTAGTGTAACATGTTAAATGTATGAACAGAGCAACTACTGAGTTTCTTGCCGGCTATTCTCGGTAGAATCTGCTTTCCGAACCGGTGGTAGAGTCACTACAAACATACATACTTGACGTTTCAAAAGTGCTTATAAAGTAGGCCTACTTGAAATAAATGAATTTGAATTGGAACGCATCATAAGTGCCTGTAATAAAGTCTACAAGATTAAAAAAAATTGAATTTTAATTTACACGACTAATATTGAAGCATCAAAAACCACTCCACTTTATTAGTGTTTCTCGAACAGCCGATAGTCATTTAATTCCGTTTAGTGTTCTAAACGTTTACCATAAAATGGGGAAAATGCGAAAAGTTTGTGAGCTAGCAACATTCCGCGGGTGTAAAGTGAGACGTGCGCGGGGCGTTTTGACCTTTTTTTGGACACAATGCACCGCATACAATAGTGGCTGAATGTGGGTTCTGAATGTTCTTAGTTCTGTGATCTAAAGATTATTTAAATCTGTCTGATATCTTGAGTTAATTTTTATAAATCCTATATTACCTTATTGAATGTCAACGTAAATACCAATTTTAATCGATATGACTTGAATAATTACGCCCTATGGAATGTTATCCTTCCTGAGATTTTTTTCTATCAAACCCAAGTATAATTTGTCAAATCCATATTCAAAAGATTAGAGCGTGGAAACAAATGAAAAGAAAAACCAACTGACTCATTATTATTAATTTAAAAAAAAAACTTTTAGCTAGATAATACACCTATTATATATATATACATTATTTGAATGGTTATGATTATTGCACCATACACTATCATTAATTTAAACGTGTGAATTATTATAATTTTAATGTTATACGATGAATTGCTCACCACACCTCGATTAAAATATTTATCCGTACAATAGATTTTCTGATTCCCTCTTCTGATTGAAATAAAATCAGAAAGCTGACTTATTTCTTTCTTGATGCGGGCATGAGATGCATTACAAAAAAAAAAAAAATTGTGCATGGTAGTGAGATGATGGCGATTCCTACATTCGTAATGTAGAAACTAAGGCTACGAGGGTTCCAGCGGCCTCGTCTAAGAAGAAACCCATAGCAAATATAGCTTGCTGTTCTTTTTGTTATCACCATCTCACATTGTGAGACGACCTCCATGGCGCAACTTTGAGCGATGTGTTTTTGAGCTGGAGGTTCCGAGTTCGATTCCCGGCAGCCGAAATTTGGAAATTTATAATGTCTGAAATTTGTCTGGTCTGGTGTAGGCGTCGGCAGTGCCTAGTTACCACCTTACCGACAAAGACGCGCCGCTAAGTGATTAAGCGTTCCGGTACGAATATGCGTAGAAATCTATTATCGGTAAGGTTTTAACATACATATAGGTTAGCCCGCTTTTTTAACTTAGACATTTTCGTTTGAAATTATTGAAATAGCAACCTGTTTAGAGCAATATATAATATTCACATCCATTGTTTTTTCCTTTACTTAAACCTTTATTCCATGCCTATCTGAACCAAATGGGCATGAAAGTTTTGACGGCCGACTGAAAATTTCGCAGAAATAGTATGGCGGCCACAGTATCGATTATATAGGGCCCTCTAAAATAATTTCACAAAACGCGGACGATCTTAAAACAATCCCACTTGCTTTATTGCACTGCACTTCATTTTTAGGCGCCAGTACTTCTTGCTCTGCTGGGAGTATGGTACAGCAACTTCTACGGCGCGGAGACGCACGCCCTTCTACCATACGATCAGTATTTACATAGGTATGTACAAATATCTTCATCGTCACTTCAATCGATTTAGCATAAGCGTCTTTTGTAGGGACTTTAAAAATCCACTGTCCTGGGCCGCTTGTTCCAGCGGGTCCCATCGAGTCTGTTGTCGTTTACCCACCGTATTGGTGGCAACACAGTTGTCTCGTTTTTCTATCTATGCTATGATCTATGATCTATCTATGCAACGTGTCAATAAAAACCAAAATATTACTTCACATGCTTTAGAGGTACATTATTAACTGTCTCTGCGAATTATCTAGTGAAACCGAAACGCTCAAAGTTTTTGAGTAAAAGCCACTGCCACATTTTTTACTGAAAGAAATCAGATACAGCCCTAACATCACATGCAAAGTTAAAATCCAAGTTACTACTTTCACTTTGTTAGGTACGCGTCGCGTAGCGTAGGTACTGTGCGCGTGTCAGTCTTTTATCTTCATTAGGTTGTTTTTTTGCCGGCCGATTTGCGCAGTGGCAGCGACCCTGGTCTCTGAGTCCAAGGCCTTGGGTTAGATTCCTACACTGGAAAAATGTTTGTGATGAACATGAATGTTATTCAGTGTCTTCGTGTTTATCTGTGTATTTTTATGAATATCTATAATATGAAAACTTATCGCTGAATGTGTTACTAAGCGCAAATCTCGAGAGCACCTGAAATGATTTCGCTAATTCTTTTTTTAGAATATTCCTTTGGATTTAAAGGATGTTTCTCACTGAGAGATTTCTTTTTTAAATTGCCTGAAAAAGTCTAAAATAACAATTTTCTATACTCCCATACAAACGTTTTGTAAAAATACTCAAAAGTAAATTTGAACTTTAATACTACAACATAAAGGTTAAATGTTAGTGGAGGGGTTCCAGGAAGGCAAAACAATAATTGATTGTCGTGATTCTTTATTATAAATAACATATTATAAATAAAGTCCCCCGCCGCGTCTTTCTGTTTGTCTGGGCGCGAAAAACTTCAAAACGGATTTTCATACGGTTTTCGCTAATGAACAGAGTTACTCATGTGGAAGGTTTCAGTGTATATTTTACGTTGGTTTTCTTTAAATTGGCTGAAATATAACGATGTTTGTTAAAGACGCCATACTAACTGTTATGGCTAATTCACAATAACCGCTTTTTGTTATAATTTTTAAATCAAAACACGGGTACAATTTAAAGATGGTGACATTCCTATCATGATATTAATCCTTATCCAAATAAATAGTTTTATAATTAAGTTTGATTATGTACCTGCAAATTCCTTTTTAAATTATTCAAAAATGACCTATCTAACCTAAGTTTAAGTACGTTTACAAGTTACGATGGCTATAGAAATTCCCAAAGCAAGAAAAAAGCCGCGAGCCGCCTGGCTGCGTATTACCTATATAGTTTGGAAATCAAAACACGCGCTGCAATTAGGCTCTAGGTTTTAAGTAGTAAAACCGGTAATAACCGGTTTGGTGCAGACGAAGGTCAGCTAGTATTTCATAAAATGATTCATCAGTCATCTTAATACCTATAACACAAGCTACGCTTTGGGGCTAGATGGCGATGTGTGTATTGTCGTAATATACTTATTTTTATCTATCCAATAGATTTGCTGCTTACTTCCAACAAGGAGATATGGAGAGCAACGGTAAATACGTGACCCGTGGGGGCCAGCAGGTGCAATACAACACGGGGCCCATCGTGTGGGGGGAACCCGGCACCAACGGCCAACACGCATTCTACCAGCTCATCCACCAGGGCACCAGGTCAGTATTCTAATAACGATCTATCAATGCAACGTGTCAATAAAAGCCAAAATATTACTTCACATGCTTTAGAGGTACATTATTAACTGTCTCTGGGAATTATCTAGTGAAACCGAAACGCTAAAAGTTTTTGGAGTAAAAACCACTAGAAAGAAATCAGATACAGCCCTAACATGACATGCAAAGTTAAAATCCAAGTTACTACTTTCACTTTGTTAGGTACGCGTCGCGTAGCGTAGGTACTATGCGCGTGTCGATCTTTTATCTTCATTATGGTGGTCATAGGTAAACACTTAAATGTGTTGATTTAGTTTGTATGGTGAAATAAATTAGATTCTTTTTATTTAATATTCTTACAAATGAAATATACTTATTACTTATGCACCCTTCAAGAGTAATAATGGAGAATTTGTTCATTTGTGGAAACGCCTACTGTTTTTAGCCGCACAAAACCTTTTTGTTAGTTTAAAAAAAAATCTTTATTATCTGGCCAAATAAAAAGTGGTCCATATCCATACATATAACTTGCAGTGAGTTACAAAATAAACTTAATCGGCTCATCATATATTAAACACGCGTGTCTAATATCTTAGATTATGAGCCTTATATCGATGCAATAAGGTTCTCGTTACGAGCAAGTGTGATGAAAAAACTTTAATAATGTAACCTTAGTAGTATGTAGTTTGGTAGATCGCGATGTCGATCGAAAACCTATCGCGATCGAAAACCTATAGGTTTGTCGGTATTTTGCTTGTATTGTAATGCCTGTAATTACTGTAATTACATGTAATTACATACGCCTGTAATTACTGGCAACCACGCCCTTCAGACCGGAACACAGCATTGAGACCATAGAAATAAACATGGCGGCATTACTTCCCCGGACGAGCTCTTTTTTCTTTCTATCCCACTACAAGTTAGCCCTTGACTGCATTCTCACCTGGTGGTAAGTGATGATGCAGTCTAAGATGGTAGCGGGCTATCCTGTTAGGGTGTATGGCATTTATATTAAACAAATTGCCCTAATCGTTCAGCGACATCGTACCGGAACGCTAAGTCGCTTAGCGGCACGTCTTTGTCGGTAGGGTGGTAACTAGCAACGGCCGAAGCCTCCCACCAGACCAAACCATACAAAATTCAGAAATTACCCAAATTGACCCAGCCGCTTACTCTTATATTATAAATTCCCAATTGAACCTCCGCTTTAAATCACAGCGCTAACCGCTGCGCCTGGTCGGTCGTCATGCTCATGTGAGATGGTGATAACAAAAAGCTTAACTACTGAAAGTATATTTAATGGGATGATGATGATTTAATAATACTTACTAACGTTTTTGCAGATTGATCCCCTGCGACTTCATAGCACCAGCTCAAACCCACAATCCCATATCCGGTGGGGTGCATCACAAGATCCTGCTAGCCAACTTTTTGGCTCAAACAGAAGCTCTCATGAAGGGAAAGACTTCTGCTGAAGTAAGTGCCAGTAAATCTAGAAATAGCCATCCAAATAAAGAAAATTAGTTATTTCGCAAGGAAGGTTATAGTACTAATTTGAAATACTTCAATACAATAAGGGTACTAAAAATAAATATTTTGGACCCTTTTGGACACTATAGTGTAAATAGAAGATTGTGCTACAAGGACATAAAATGGGTTTTATAGCAGATTCATACACTCTGTTATTCGCTTCGATTGCGAGGAAATTTGTTCGTGGACCAAGGTTTGGTACACGGGTCAAAATAAAAATTTTATATTTAAATAAACGTTAAAATGGGTTTTTTGAACGAATTTGACACTGTTTTTATTTCGATGGCAAATAAATAAAATAAAATAAATTATTTCTAATAAAGACAAAAAAATACATAAAATAGCTTTAAAAAAAGAAACACTACATAATAATAGAATCTTCGATACAAATTGATTGAATAAAACTACATACCTATTAGTTTCGTAATTTCCCGCCAATCGATCATATTCCCCTGAGCACAGACTACATAAAATGACCACGCTCAAATGACGATGAACGGACTATTATTTTTTATATTTGAAACATCAACATGAATATTAACAAGAAATTAACTAAACATTTTAATAAACTAGAACAAAAGGAAAATTAAAAATGTAGCAAACAACAGAGTGTTAGTGTATGTTAAAAATAAATTATCCTCACATCTAAAGGTTAGGTATGCCCTAAGATACGTTTATGCACAAGTGCATAAAGTTAAGTTGTAGTTCGACTGCATTTACGACTTTAAGAGTAAATTTTTATTACAGCCAATTTTGTATTCTGATCCGCCGGCACCACACGCCGTCTTTCTTTCAGACGTTATGCCACTATAATTTGTAACGCCATTAGAGTACGAAGTATTTATTTACAAGTATTTCCGCTTGTTTGAGGAATTCTTAGCCTATTAAAGTCTCAATGCTAGGCTAACAAGAGGGGATTAGAGCAGTAACCCACCACACTACTTCATCGTTATCCGAAAGCTGAGAATACAAATGACCTTTTTTTTAATTTTCTACTAGGAATGTTGGCATATTTTGAAAAACTAAGGTATTTGCAAGTATCTACATTTTCAATGTCTTGTTTCAATAATTGCGTGCGTGCTGGCATTCGAACTCGGCCTCCCGACAGAGAAGCCAAAGTCCTGCCCACTGGGCTGTCACCGCTTCTTATATCATTAGATAAATAAAAAAAAATATCGCCTATTTTTATGTCATTATGCCTATTCAGCATATTCGGTTCGAAGGACCAATTCTCTTAAAACTGTTGTTACTATTTCTCACAGGCTAAAGCGGAACTGGATAAGTCCGGTATGGCGCCAGAAGCTGTCGCGAAGATACTTCCCCACAAAGTGTTCAAAGGCAACCGACCCACAAACTCCATTGTCGTGAAAAAGGTGACTCCATTCACACTCGGCGCGCTTATAGGTGAGATCTAGGTTCCTTTATTTCCACGTACTATTTACAGCTTTCTTATTTCATAGTTAGTTTATTACCGCCATTTGGCGTCTGCAACTATTTTGGCAAACGGAGAGTAAAATAGACTTTTATCCTAGAAAAACTAACGATTCTCATCAGATTTGTAAAAATCCGTAATAAACTCGGGCAACAGGTACTTGGTTTATAATTGTCTCGGTAAAAGGAAAAAAAAATACAACCAAACTGAAAACCGCCTTTTTTAAAAAAATTTTAATCTGAAATTAAATATCTTTGTATTTCCAGCGATGTACGAACACAAGATCTTCACCCAGGGCGTGATTTGGGACATCAACTCGTTCGACCAGTGGGGTGTGGAACTTGGCAAGCAGCTCGCCAAGGCCATCGAGCCAGAGCTACAAGACTCCAGCCCCGTCTCCTCTCACGACGGTTCCACCAACGGACTCA
This sequence comes from Pararge aegeria, assembly GCF_905163445.1. Classification (NCBI taxonomy): domain Eukaryota; kingdom Metazoa; phylum Arthropoda; class Insecta; order Lepidoptera; family Nymphalidae; genus Pararge; species Pararge aegeria. Next base: position 4,285,336 of record NC_053180.1, read on the forward strand.
TCAACTTCTTGAAGGCTAACTTCGCTTAACATCACAAATCATAATATTTGACGTAAAATTTATCATTTGGAGAGTCCTATAGAATTTTTCAGGCCCTAACTTGTTCATAAAAAATCTGATAAACATCTTGGATAATATGGCTTGTATAATGCACTTGTAGCATTATCTATACTTAACTCTAAATTACTCTATTTTCCTATATACAATAGGCCCACTGTTATCTCTATGTTCAATTTAGATTTCATGAAGGGCCCAATAAAACGTTCACAACAATTATGAGGTCAAATAATTTTAGTTTAATCGTTGCTTTTATTGTGAGAAAGTGAGTTCTTGTTTTGTGTATTTAAAATATCACATCGAAGTTATAGCAAATAACTTAAAATTTATTTTATTTAACATATTACTAAAGTTTAGACAAACATTTACATTGATTATTAAATTATCAAAATTTAGTCTGTACGTACAAAGTTTTTTAAATTACTCGGAAAGATCTTTATATAGGTATGTTTGTTGTTTTGAAATAATATATTTATTGATGTGCCTCCGGAAAACATACAGCATTGATGTGAAGAAGAAGCAGTTAGTACTTTACCGATTGTCTGCGGTCTATCTATAAACAAAGCAGTTCATCTTACCGATATAGATGGCGCTAGTGTCTCACCCAGCAAGGTAGCGGGTACCCGCTGTCACTTTGAACGTCATAGCGTTGTGTACTTTCGCCGCATGCGCGTCGAATCTAATATTATTTCGTTAATCCGTCTTCATTTTCAAAAGTTATTATCAAAATATTTTAAGAAATATACTATGGCTTTTTTATAGTTATCCAGTGATAATAGTTCATATTTTCGATCGTGGGGGAATTTTGGCTACATCGCGTAATGGACCCCACGTGCACGAACGTTGGCGATGAGGCTGCGGAAACAAATCAATCCGTAGCTTCGGATTCACTGGCGCCGGAGAGGGACCCTGATCAAGAAGAAACCTCAAGTTCCAACAGCGATTCCAGCAGCGAGCAGGAACAAGAGGGGCCGCGACGAAAGAAACTTAAACGAGACTCACAGGTAACGGTCGATCCGCGGATCGATGCGTTATACAACCAGGTGAGTTTTCTTACAAATCTTATAATGCATCAACCATGTGTTTCTAACTTAAACGCTCATCAAAATGAGATATTAATTGAGAAATCTAATGAGGTCAATAGCGATTTTCTAACTAATCCGTCTACAGCTAAATCTAAATCTTTGGATCTAGGCTTTTGTAAGACCGACTTTGACGAGAAAAAAGTCCTAAAACCAGCTGACGATAAACGTTTACGCCAATTAATGGAATTACAACATTTTAAATCACCCACTTGGCAACATATACGTTATAAAAAGACATTAGGGGAACTGCTGGCATCACCAGGGTTTTGCAAATTAAAAATTAACGATGAAATGTGCTCCCTAAATAAGGGAAAAGATTTCCTTGCACCTACTGAGGATATCATGGCCGCAACCACCAATGCCTTGCTACACCAGAGAGAACTGTTACAATCCGGCTTGCAGGGGATTATTGATTGGGCGCACAAAAATCCAGCTGAGTTAAACCCTGATAGACTTTTTAGTAAATTTACCGAAGCATTCGGCAAATCGTCTTCGTCTTACAAATTATCAGAACAAACTTTACAAATTGTTGGCGGCAAAAGGGCCGAATGTATAGAACTTAGGCGTAGGAGATTAATAGCAGAAATCTCGGACAAAAGTATTCAAGCGGCTCTTAACAATATACCTCCTAGTGAGGAATTCTTATTTGATAAAACAACTCTTAATACATTAATTCAATCCCTTGGGGGCCCACATTTTTGGATACAGCCACAAGCACCTAAAATAAGAGAACACTTAAAAAGAAAATACAAAGAACCAACTCCTTCTACGTCAAGAGCACAAACACAAAATAAAAATAATTTTCGCGATAATTACAAAAAACAACAGACACAACATACATACAAGGGTAAAAATGAGAGTTACAAACAAAATAAAAACACTACATTTCGAAACAAGGATACAAAAAAGTGACTATCCGACACATTTCAGGGGAGGGTATTTAAAGATGTTCAAAAAACGGTGGCAAGCGATGGGCGCAAACAAGTTTATAATGTCAATAATAACGGGCTTTCGAATACCTTTATACAAGAAACCTCCTCTGGTAATGCCCACCAAAAGCATAATGCGTCAATATGCAACCAAACCATCATCTGCCATGACTCTAATGATACAAGATCTATTGGACCAACGTGTACTACAAATTGCTCACAAAAAATCGCCCAGTTTTATCTCCAAGCTCTTCCTGCGAAAGAAAAACGATGGATCGATGCGTCCGATCTTCGACCTTCGCGAATTAAACAAATTTGTGAAACCAAAACAGTTTCGTCTGATCTCTCATGCATCAGTTCCAAGTTTTCTACAACCAGGAGATTGGATGATAAAACTAGATATTTCTCAGGCTTACTTTCACATTCCGGCTGCAAAATCTCATCGACCTTTTTTGAGAATAAGCTACAAAAACCAATTGTATCAGATGACATGTCTACCTTTTGGTCTGGCTTCAGCACCTCACCTTTTCTCTTCTGTAACATGTTGGGTTGCGGAAACCCTCCGTGCGAAGGGATGTCGAGTGCTAGTGTACCTAGACGACTTCCTTCTGGTCCACCAAGACCAATCCAAGTTATGTCTTCAGGCTGCGGAAGCCGTGAGGCACTTGGAACATTTGGGCTGGCAAATCAATTATCAGAAATCGATTTTGACACCCACGCAAGACCTAGAATACCTGGGTATTCGATGGCAGACCATAGCAAATTCAATGTCCTTGCCTACGAGAAGGATAAATATTCTCAACGAGGCCTTAAAAGACTCATTACTGAAGAGTCGGATCAGTCTCCGCGAGTGGCAACGGTTGCTGGGGCAATTAAATTTCGCCAACTTTGTGATTCCCAGGGGCCGACTTCATTGCCGCAACATCCAAATATTCCTGCGACATTTCGACAGGAACCGCCCTCGACTAAAACTGTTCACTCCACAAGTCGTGGAACAGGAAATGATATGGTGGTGCAGAGCCACAAATCTCTGGTCTCCTATACATCTAAAACCTGCCACCCATTTCCTGGCCACGGATGCCTCAGATTGGGGTTGGGGTGCCCAATTAGACGGGAAATTAATGTCAGGAGCCTGGTCAGCTCAGCAAAAAGCATGGCACAGCAACAAAAAGGAGCTCTTTGCAGTTATAATGGCAATCACAAGCAACACAAGGACCCTGCGAAGATCCCACGTCTTAGTTCAATCAGACAACCGAACGCTCATAGCATACATTCGGAAGGAGGGGGGAACGAGATCACTCGCTTTACTGACTCTAACATTCGATCTCCTAAACATAACAGACAAGTTTCAGATTACACTATCTGCTCATTACCTTCCAGGACGATACAACATAATCGCGGACAAGCTGTCTCGAGGAAAACCGCCCGCAGAGTGGCACCTTCTTCCTCAGGCTACACGGGAGGTCTTTATAAGATGGGGGCGACCCGAGATCGACCTGTTCGCGACAAAACAGACTGCCGTAGTAAAGAACTACGTCTCAATAGACTGCAAAGATCGATCAGCAAACTATATAGATGCCTTCAGCAGACCATGGAGACACCAATTAGCGTGGGTGTTTCCTCCTCCAAATCTATTGCCAAAAGTACTAACACATTTGAACAGTGCGACTGGGGTATACCTGATAGTAGCGCCCGAATGGCCTCGAGCTTTTTGGCTTCAAGACCTGAAATCCAGGGCATTAGATCACCCACACGAATTACAGAACCTGAACGAGACCCTGATAGATGCCACGACGTCACAGGTTCCGCCTCAAGTGCAGACATTGACCCTGAAAGTCTGGAAAATTGGGGGTGGGGTAGCCAAATAAAAGATTGGTCTACTCGGGAAAAAGACCTATTAAAAAACAGTTGGAGGCAATCTACCTTATGTACCTACTTACCAGCCATCAAAAGATGGCTAAGTTGGTGCAAGAGCGTCCAAATAAATCCTAAATTTCCTCAGCCTGCAGAAGTAGCAAAATTTTTGATAAATCTTTTTTTACATGAAAATCTATCTTATAGTACCATTCTCGTACACAAATCAGCTGTCTTAACCTTCTGCGGTCCCCATGCAGAACAACAATCATTTTCAAATTTTATAGTAAAACACGCCCTTAAGGCAATCAGCGTTGCTAAACCTAAAGCTCCCAGACTAACGCTCATATGGGACCCAAATGTCGTGCTTGAGTGGCTTTCATCTAACCCACCTAAAGATACTCTTTTCGAAATATCTAGACGAACCGCTACTATACTTTTGCTAGCCTCGGGACGTAGGGTTCACGACCTAACTTTGCTAAAAATTTCTAGCGATTTTTTTTGTGACTCCGGGGATAATATATACTTAATACCAGCATTTGGCTCAAAGACTGACACACACTCTTATCGACAATCTGCGTGGAAGCTTTCAAAACATAATGATAAAAACTTATGTCCAGTAACATTGGTCAGGTTTTTGATAGAGAAAAATAGGTCAAGGAGATTGGAAGTTGAGGGCTTAGATAATCTCTTTATTACTGTCTGCAATAAAACTAAAGCTGCATCGCGCACAGTAATAGGCAACTGGGTTCGTACGGTTCTTAAGCAAAGTGGCATTAATGCACCCCCAGGGAGCTGCAGATCAGCAGTAGCTTCCTTAGGATGGTCAGATAACCAACCAATTGACGATATATTGTCTCGGGGTAACTGGAGATCATCAGAAACATTTTTTAATCATTACTGTCGTGAGATTGACTTACCTATAAATAACCGAAACTTATTTTTTGGTACCTTTAATCCAGTTTGAATTTTAATAATATGTGCGCTGATTCTTACAGCACTTAAATTATTTTTGTCATAATGTGTATAAATTATTTGTATTTAATTATTGCAATATGATTAGATAATAGAAAGAAATAAGAATAATTAACTATTATTCTCACTTAATTTCTTAATCCTGATTAAATATTAATTCATCATAGCGTTGTGTTTACATTTCACCAGCAGATAACAAACACGTCTTCACATCAATGCTGTATGTTTTCCGGAGGCACATCAATATGACGGTTTTACAAAACAATAAAACCGATATTATGTGCCGAGAGGGAAAACATACAGCATTGCAGGAAGTTCTTCCTGGTGGAAACTATGACGTTCAAAGTGACAGCGGGTACCCGCTACCTTGCTGGGTGAGACACTAGCGCCATCTATATCGGTAAGATGAACTGCTTTGTTTATAGATAGACCGCAGACAATCGGTAAAGTACTAACTGCTTCTTCTTCACATCAATGCTGTATGTTTTCCCTCTCGGCACATAATATCGGTTTTATTGTTTTGTAAAACCGTCATATTTTGTAAGGCAAAAGTATTTAAAACGTATTTTAATATTTTGTCTAACTTGAATGTTTAAGAATAGATGTATTTTAATCTTTATAGAATAAAGCTTATGAATGTTTCGTTTGTTTTTTTAACTACTTGGTTATTCTGCCAATTTTTTTCACTTTGTCAACTTTAGGGTTATAAAAGTTTGTATATGCTTGTATATTGTAATAATGTTGCTTGCAGGCTGTGGATAATTTAAAAGAAAATAGGTATGCACTTGCATACGTATTTTTTTTTATATTTCATAGTGACAAGGTTTAAATTGCGACTGGTCATTAGTATTTCACATAATTTAATTGGGATTGCTATGCTTGTGTGCGCTGTGTATGTATAGGAGAATGTTTGTATGCGTATTAGCTGAAAGTATGAAAGAAGACGTGTCAGTTGTACGTTTGTATATTATGTATGTCTCTTTGTCACATATGTATTTATTATTTAGCATTATTTGACTCAACAATGCTAGATCAGAAAAACACATTCAATTTGAAAGAATATTTTTGAGTTTCATACTCTACATCTCATTCTTAGGGAAGACGAGAAAAATCCCCTAGCAATTAACAGGAGCTCTGTAGAAAATGGGACTGTTAATACAGTTTAATGTAGTAAGTATAGCGTATAGTAGAAAATTGTATGTGCAATCTGCTTGTGCTTGCTCAAACATAATTTCTGTAACTTAATGCTATGGTATTACTGTATTTCATTTACATTTATTTATTTACTGTATTTTAAAATGCATTTTCTGTTCTATTTGAACTGAAATATGCTGGAATATGCTAGGTATGAGATTAAAATTAAAAAATACTATTATATTATATCAGTAACAAAGTCATTTATTCACATAATATATAAGAATACGTCATATAGAAACATCGATCCTGCGAAAAATAGAATTCTATACTTCAATTTATTTGTAAGAAACTTTGTCTTACAAATAAATTTAAGTAAGTGAAATGAGAAATAACTGCCTCTTTAAACAATAGAACTACCCAAAGACATTTTTAAAACTTTTTGTTATTTTTTTTAACTAAACTTCGATAGACTTAAGTTAGTTGACGGGATTTTCATATTGTCTTCACAAGCGTGTTTGTCAGACACAAAAAATAGAAACTTACGGTTTTATTCGTTAACATGTCATTAATTAGATTTAATATAAGTGTTATAAATGTAATCATATTTTTATAGGGAAACTTAACTTAATTTAATATATATACTAACATAGTTATTTAGGTTTTCTCCCCCTGCCGCCTCCGGTTTTTGTTTTTTTATTTGCATTCTTTTTCTCTTCTTCGGCCTTCCGCTTCGGGTTTGGTGTTGTTGATAATACCTAAATAAAATCTTGGTTAAAAAAAAAATGTAGAAACATCATGTTACAATGCTGTATGAACCTATCTGCTTAATAAAATACATGTGTTAGACGTAATATTTTTAAATAATGCGTCAATGTCTCAAACGCCTTTCCCATTACTAAATTTTTAATTTTAATATTTTTTTTGTATTGTTTACACAGTATTTTTTGTTTTCGTTATTGTCATTTGGATATTTGGCCTGAATTAAAAGCATTTATTATTATTATTATCATATTATTATTATTATATTTAACGTTCGGTAACTTTTTTGATTTAAATTCTAAATGTGTGAATGAAAACCGAAATTTTGTTTTACATGCTTTAGAGGTAGATTATTTACTGTCTCTGGGACTTATCCGTGAAACCGAAAGGCTAATAGTTTTGAATATACCCCTGCCATAGTTTTGACTATGAAAGGAGGCCTGTTACCAACAGAGGGATAGCGTAGTATGATGATATGACCATTTTAGGTACCTTAAAGAATCCATCAAGTCTTCCCTGAGTGGTTCCTGTGCGAGCCTTTATAAGTTTCTTGGCTCCGTTGCGAACCCTGTCCTCATTGAACTGCTTGTCTCCGCACAGGAACTTCACCAGGCCCTCCTCGTCAGGGTCACACCATTTCAGCTGGAAAATAGAACAACGTACACAATGATCGACACTTTCAGAAGTGGGATCAATTGTTTTTTGGATAATTTCATAAATAACAAAATCAAACTGAATACTGTCATCATAAATGATTCATTATTTTCTTTAAGCTTTTGAAATTTATGAGAACGCATTATTACATGTTGCATGTCAAAGTCAAAAAATATCTTTATTCTTTATAGGTGACACTGTTGATGCGTACATGAGAATTACACGGTAGTGAGATGATGGCGATACCACATTCGTAAACTTAAAACTAAAGCTACGAGGGTTCCAAACGCGTCCTGGTCTAAGAATTTTTAAATAATAATAAATTACTATTTTGTTATCAAAGCCGAAAATGAGTAAAATACTTTTTATGTCTATAGTGTACAGGACTTGTTCTATGGAGCAAGTTAATCTTGAAGCACTTTTTGGGGAGTAACTTACGTCGATATCCTTAGCTTCAGCAACTTCGGGCTCTACAAACAGTCTGCGAGCATCCTCAAAGTCCCAGTTCTCCGGGGGCTGGTATTTCTTTGTGTCAATATTGTGTAAGACCTGTTCTATGGAGCGATGTTGTTTGATGAGCTCAATGGCTCTCTTTGGCCCGATACCTCGGATGGAGCCGCAGTAGTCACAGCCGAGGAGTATGCAAAGGTCTATAAACTGTAATGGAATTATGGGCTTTGAAGATATCAGCATTATAACTTAAATGTTATAATTATACCGTAATAATTGTAAGGTAGGTGGTGAATCAGTGAATATAGTCGCCAAAGACAACACTTAGAGTTACTGTAACTAAAAATGGTAAATTCATTTAAGCTATGTTTGTACTACAGTTACATCAATAATTATGATTCTCGGTTATTTAAGGTTTATCCATCCTTGTTTTCAATCTGATTTGCAGTCAGACGGGATTGAAGATTAAGCATCCAAAGGTCAGAGATAATCGTGAGTAAACTGTAAGAATTAGCAAGAATACAGTTGTGATTACCCGCAGGAGTAGTACAAGTTGAATAAAAGATAGAGGATGGCATATAACGGAGAACAGGTAGCAGAAACCTCTTAGTCTGCCCTACTGATGGTGAAGAGGTACATACCTCTTTCTGGTTAAGCTCCAATCCAGACAATACATGGTTCAAGTGGAACTCCTGTACAGGCATCTTCCTGGCCTCCGAGAATGTGAGATGCCTTAACAACACATTTGCTCCAAAGGTTAATGCATCCATATCTTCGGTGGCCACTGCAAACACTTTGCCAGCTTTAACCTGTGTATGAACAGTTTGTATGTGGAATTGTATAACTTTTCACAAGACAAATCTCAAAAATAAGCTCATTTAACTGATTTCAAAAAAAGAGTAGGTAATGTTTTAGCATTTACTTGCCAATTAAGATCGATGTTGCTGATTTTTTTTTTCGTAATGTAATATATATTGTTATCAGGTCATACTTAATACATCTAGTTGTCATTATTATTTGTCTAAAATTATTTAATTTAAAAAAATGTCTGCGCCCAAGCCTCCTATATACACCCCTATATACGTTAAATTATATAATTAAATGTATATTGTATGATAAATGCAACATTATGTATTGTGCTGAATAAATTGAAAATTAAAATGATTGATTAACAGATTTAGAACTTACTAAAGCAGCGCACTGAGCCTCTGCTTCGCAGGGAGCTTCTACAACGGGTACACCCATCAGCTTGAGCAGCTGTCTCGCTTCCTCACCATGCTGCTTGGTCACTTTCACCAGCCGTCGATTGAACTTCTCTATAGAGGCTGTGTCACCTGTAAATATATTTAGTGGGTTAAGAAACAATTCAAGAAGGAATTGAACAAACCAACAATTTATTTCTTTTATTTAAATAACTTTATTGCATAACAAAGAAAACATACACAGAAATTTAATTGTGTGCAAAAGGCAGCCTCATCACTAAAAGTGGTCTCTTCCAGGCGACCTTAACTAACGGAATAAGGCAATGGCATACATACACATACAGTATTAACATATTTACAGTGACAAACACGACTTTTAAAAATCGCCAGGCAGATAGAACAATCTACAAAGTAACATGGAGAATAAAAGAGATCATAAACCCATGTTACTTCATTGTTAAGTCTTTAAAGATGGCACTTGGGTGGCAATTTGACGGCCGATTGGCGCAGTTTGCAGCGGCCCTGCTTTCTGAGTCAAACGCCGTGGGTTCGATTTCCACGACTGGAAAATGTTTGTGAAAAAAAAAAAAAAAAAATTGTGTTAGGCATCCACCAGTTCGAGGTAACATCAGTTTACTCTGTGTGGACATGTCTGATTTAGAGATGCTGAAGTGCTTTTGCATTCCTTGCAAGGCTTAGGTTTGCGGCATTGTATGTATATATGCTGGTCAATGTACTCTTTTAATCATTACGTACAACCATATAAATCTTAATAACAAGACACTAGAAATATTGTGTATGCAAACAAGATTCAGAGCACTCGAATTTTTGGAAAACATTTGTAACAGTTGGCAACTTTATTGTAATTTATTAATTACATTGTTCTTAGGCTCTAAAACTTTTGCAGGTCAGTCACAAAAGTTTCTGTCTTGTTATAAAGATGTCTTTGGGTACAACACTACAGGAACAATTGTTAAAGTTGTTTTTAAATCTTTTAATCTTTAGTACATACCAGCCTCGGTAGCCTTCTGCAGTTCCTTCTCCGCCTCCTCCCTCCTCTCAGCCCGCTTATTCAGCTGATGGGACTTCATCTCTGGTGGTTTTCCATCAAACACATACACTGGCTTAATACCATTCTCAACCAGTCGTATGGTGCGGTAGAATGTGCCCATCAGATGTGATGTGGTCTCTCCGTCCACTGATGTAAGTTGAGCTCCTAAAAAATTTATTAAATATTTTGTATTATGAGTTAAGAATGCTTACTTGGATGATTAGTCTAAAGGACAAAAAAATTACATTATTATCAAGTTTATTAGCCCATTCATGTTCCACATATTTTCTCTTTTATAGAAGAGCTTGTAAGAGCATATACCCAGCATGCTGCTTCAGTGTGGGTGGGCAGGTTTAACCAATTATTTATTACGTCATGTTGATAACCAAAGTGACAAGTGTAAAATTTCTACCTATGTACATTAATTTGAGCATGAGAAAATGAATTACCTACGTTTACTTATTCAATTGTGTAAGCTGTAATGGGTATGGAATCAAAAGAGCAGCCTCTATTTACAATACTGGGAAATACTATTGTCATCTAATAGACAATATTTGACTGCCCACTACCATGGGTTAAAGTGCTCTCTCAGATGGACACAGTCAATTTTCAAACCCTGGTCTGGTACTGAGCATATTTTACAGAATTGTCAATTTGAACACATCAAGAATTCTGTATTTTGTCAGGTTTACATAGACCTGACAAAAACCAAGTAGCTTTATAGGCAATGCAACTTTCAAGATATGTTTATAATTCTTGTCTGAAATCACTCATTCATTTTCTATCAAATTTGGTTATTGACAATAGCAGGCCAGATATATATAGAATTTATTTTTTTAATAAATTCAAGGGTAACCTGACACAATATACATATGATACATGTGGGCACATATCTGAGAGCTAACTTCAGTAAATCCAAGTAAGATTGTGCAACCGATCCAAGTAAGTGGGTACCTCTTGGGACTTAAATAATAGATACAAATTTATCATTTACCTTCACTCCTTACAGCTATTAAGAACTGGTACAAGCTCATAGAAGCATCGATAGCCACTTTTCGACCTGAAATTCAACAATTCATTCATATATTTACGTATTATTCAGTCAACAAAGCTGTTCAAAAGCACATTCTTTACCCACCAAAATAGTTCTTAATTTCCATTTCTTTCACTGCTTGGGGAGCAATGTCCGCAATTAACTTTGATAAGCCTAGAATACCCATTATATTTTACTTTCAATACCAATTTATAAACCAAAATTTGAAATTTTCTATCAAAATCCCAGTGTTTTAAAAAAGCGCCAAAACTGGAATTTGGCATTTGTCAGTTTGAGTTTGAAGTTTAGCATAGTGGGGGGCCAACAGCTTTAATCGAAATGGCGACAATGCAATCTGAAATCGATACTACGTTTTATATATATATATATTAAAAAAGAGTAGAAGATGCTATACATACAGTATTTTTTAATTAATTAAGCTTTTAAAGTATATGCCTGATCTCTAGTAATGAATTAATATATTGAAAGAAAAATCGGTTATCAGTTATTGATTTTTATAACATCAGACCAATATCAAAACGCTTCAATGTCAAATTATATGAACAGTAGTAAAGTCAACTTATTATGATACTATGGTAAAGTGGTGGTAAACATTAAATCGTGTTCCTTTGAATAATTTTAATAAGTTATTATTATATATTGGATAATAGTTTGAACAAAGGAATAATAAATTTTATTTAGATTAAGAAGTCTGTCACCAAACATCCAGCTTGAAATTGTGACTTACTGTATTGACTGATTGTTCAAACAGTAATGTTAAATATAGGGTGTTGTTTTTATTGAGTAAAATTATTATATATTTCAATCAGTAAAATCAACCAAAGTCCAATTTTAAAGGCATCTACAGATAATGGGGAATTATTTTTCAATCAACTTGGAAGATCTATATAGAAACAATGAAAAATTTCTTCAGAATCTTAACGAAATTGCAGTAAGTTTAACAGCTTAGAAATATGTTTTTATTTACAAAGTAATATTTTCCTTTAAAAATGTCTACTTCCTCAGATGGAAAGACAAATTCAGTTAAGGGATCAAATGGCTGAGAGGCAACGGGCTACAGAAATAGCTAAAAGTAGAGATTTATTCCTTTGGACTACAGCATTTTCCTGTGCAGCTGCTACCGGCTTATTTACTGGGTAGGATACATTAGCATATTCTTAAAAAAATATCCATAATTAAAGATACATGACATAACATTTTGTTTGCATTTATTGTTGATTTCTATAAATGTATGTAACTTCTTTTAATTTTTCAGGTTTAGGCGCACTAAGAGAGCATATTTCTTGTTTCCGCTATTGCCACTTACTTTTGTAAACTTATATTATTGGGATCTTGCATATGGAAACAAAGTTCACCGTATTAGAAGTAAGTAATGTGTTGTAGTCTTTGAGTACCCTTAAAAACCTTGGAATCTAAAAGAAAACCCGCAAATTTATGGTCTTATATAAATACTCGCGCAACTTCGTCTGAACCGAATCCGTTATTAGAGGTTTTAATATCTTAAAAAAACCTAGTAACGAATTGCAGCGCTACCTACAAGGTCCTGTTTTATTTCGGACGGCCCGCTGCATTTTTCTTGCTTTTTGCGTTTCTATACCCGTTGCAGCTTCTAAGCGATAGGTTCAATTTTAATAATTCTAAAAGGAATTTGCATTTATATAATCTAAATTAATATTTATAATACTATATATTTGGATAAGGAATAATATCATGATAGGAATGTCAACATTGTACGATTATACCCGTGTTTTTAAAGAAAAATTATAAAAAAAGCAGTTATTGTGACTTAACCATAACAGTTAGACTTATAGCCTCGCGGAATCTTTTGTAGATAAACACTATTACTTTAAATATGTAGTACATTATTTTTATGTATCATCAATCATTATCGCGGCGTACGCCAGTAAAACTCTAAGTTGGTATGATTTATTGTATCAGTAGGATGGTACGCATGCATTCGATCGTTGTTCCACATGCCTTGCGACTTGCTAGTATCTGTGAAGAGTCCTTGTGAAGTGAAGTTATGTCGTTTATCTCCGACAATTATTATCAGATCTAGTCTATAGATTATAGTCAAGTTTGGAAACAATCTTAAAAAAGAAAAAAAGATGCCATCTTAACTATTATACGATATACTGATCTTCAGTTGGCAGGTTTTAGGATGACAAGATAACTACGGTTTTAGGAAAACACTTTCTTACAGGTTATAACGGTTGAAGCATCCTACATTACTATTGTACTTAACATTCCGTGTTTTGTTTATACACAGAAAATGCTGAAGTACAAAATAATTCCTTTTCAGTGGAAGCAGAGCATATCATGACACATGAGTCTGACATGCTGGAGTTACCATGTGGTCTACCAACTCCATCTTCAGTTGATCAAGGCCGTATGGACGAAGAGGAAAAGAAAAAAATCCACCCCCCACTACCTTAGCCGAAATAAAACAAATAATGTTGCTACGAAGTGTGCCTTCACCGCGTTGTAGTTTAGAAGGCTTTTTAGATTTTTCAATGTATGTGCTAGCTTTATAAATAAGGAAAATCGCATTACAAAAAAAAAAACTGTGCAATTATATTAATGTTCCAAATTAAGATATACTCATGTTTAATATTCCAAATCGTCTGTGTGATTTGTCTTACTATCGTCTAACTAAAAGTCTTATCGTCATTCAGTACTACTACTACTAAAAGTTTCTTAGCCAACAACAGTATTTAGGGACTTATGTTTAATTAAATTTTAACTATGAGGTACTAATTGAGTACCTAGTGATATTTTCCAATAGGTAGTAATGTTATATTATTATAAGTTAGTGTGGTGATATAATTATATATCCTTGAAACAGTTGTTGCAAGCATTTATAACTATGTATATTGCATTTACTAGTTGCATCTCATTACTTAATTTTACTTATTTTAACGTGAATACTTAAGTAAGTTTTATATATATACCTACTTACTTTTTTACATATAGAATGTATTTATTTACAGTTTATAAGTAATTTTTTAAATAATTCTTAGAGAAATTTGAAATTTTGGTCATACTTAAGTGATATTATTATTATTCTCTATAAGAATCAGATGTTCGTTCTAAGCTATTATTGCCAATTGCAAAAGTATTATTAATTATAAGGAGTAACTTATTACATTTACCTGTCAATGTTATACTAAATAAACGGTTATCATGAACTTGATTATATTATTTAAATAAACATCCATCTAGTCGAATCAGCAGCTTAAAAAATTTACCATAATCGATTTATTAATAATTGGTTTTTTATCGATCAAACCTTGTTTGTGGTAAGGTCATCATTAAGTGATGTGACAGTGCGGTTGTCATAGCAACGCACAACTTGTTTGGCGCCGTAAACAAATGAATTTCGTCCATCGGAACAAAACGTGGTGATATTTTGATTATACAATAATATTTCTATAATGAAAATATTTTAAAAATGATTTATAGGACCAATATTTGCTTCACGTGTAAGTTTAATCTTTGTTAAAATAAGATAAGTGTTTTTTAAATTTAAGAACAATAGTTTTTTTTAAATTCAGATGAAAATATTTCGGCAAAGGCTTTTTTCTTTCGTTGCTTAGTGGACCAATACAATATAATCGATAATATGATTTTAAATTTCGGTTGTCATGCTACAGTATTCAAATTAGGTAACGATTTTAGCGTTATTTTGCATAATATTCGAAACTCGCTACTACTAGTCATGTTACATGAACCATAATTTACAAGTATTGTTTTAGAGACGAGTTTTAGTCATAAGGCGGTTTAAAAATGAATCACAACGTTGCTAACGTAAAACGGGATGAAAAGAAGAAGGATGTATCGAAAGTATCGAAAAAAAGTCCGGAAAAAAATATGTCTGAAATCGACGAACATATACTAAAAAGGTTTGATATAAAAAAGAGACTGGGCAAAGGTGCGTATGGCATCGTCTGGAAGGCAGTAGACAAGAAAAGCAAGGACGTTGTGGCCATAAAGAAGATTTTTGATGCGTTTAGAAACCAGACGGACGCTCAACGAACTTTCCGAGAGATCATCTTCTTGCAGTCGTTCAGAAATCATCCTAATATCGTTAAATTGCATAGCATACACAGGTGAGTACGATATTTTGACTTGCTACCATTAATTTTAGAATAATAACGAAAATTTTAGAATAAAAACGAAAATTTTAGTTGGGTAGACGTATCGATGTACTTAAAGGAACTTGTCGATTGGTCCATCTTGTAGTTGGGGTGAGAGCGAAAGCTACCATGAGAAGAGCCCAGTTGATCGACAACATGGGGGGGGGGGGAAGGTGGTACTTCGACCTGAGCGCCTCCTGCAAGGAATCGTTTCGGTTCGGCTCGTCGTTTCGTATAAGTCGTTCTTTTGTTACTCCCGATTGTTATACCACACGGTTGCCGTTTGGTTCTATATGCTTGAACGAAAACGATATTTTGATGTATCTTTTAACTGTAACGTGTTTTGTTACTAGATAATCTGAGGGAGATTATTTTCAGTGTTAGGCTAACCCGCTACTATTTTAAACTGCACCTTACCTAACCACCAGGTTTTTACAGTCAAGGTCTAATTAGTAGTGGAATAAAAAAAAAGAGGCGGTGGACACATTTGTCTTTGTACCGTTCGTTCTTATTACAATTGCCGTAGATGTAAGACTCGCACCAGAAAACCTAAAGTTTCATGCTCGTGTTCTAGAACGTACTACGAGTACAATTCATACTTTTCCCATCCTCCATTAACTACTTACCCCTTGGCATAGACTTAATACTGTTGAGTTGACCTTCCGTCTTTCCATCTTAGCCTGACATCCTAATCTTCATTGGGCTTTATCGGAAGTAAACTTCGGTCAACTTTCTGTAACCTTACTTTTTCCGCATCACGCTGCTGCCTTAAAATACGTTCCCTTAGGTCATCTTTCAGTTTACCTAATACTTTCCGCATCACGGTACCTACTGCCGTCCATTTTGTTATCTAAAAAAATACCGCTAGAAGCGAAGCCACAAGGCATTCTTAGAATATCATGAAAACTGATTAACTTTTGCTGAGGATTTATAGTGGGTAGGAATATAACCCAATTTCTCCCCATCTGCCAACCAGAAAAAGGGCGAGGTCATAAAATTTAGGAGCGGATGATAGTCTCGTGGTTTCGTCACGTCCTTGACCTGAATTCCATTACAAAACTATTAAATTTCATTGGAATGCCCTCGGCCACGATTGCTATCTATCATCTTCAAAATTTCCATAAAATGTCAAATTCCTAAGTCAGCCCTGAAAAATTTATTGCTATTTGAAATAAATACTTGCCATATATACTTGAAATATATACCTACAAGCTTCAAAAAGTAACATTAGGGTACTACCCAAAAGGTAGGCAGACCTTTTAAGTAAGGCTTATGCCTATAGCTACTTTACATTTTCCAGAGCTTCCTTGGGAATTTAATAATTACTGGAAATTTTGGGCAGTACCCAAAAGGTCTGTCTACCTTATACCCATTGCCTCCTTTTGCGAGGAGATGCTTTTCGAACCGAAGGCGGTCGAACGAGGGAGAGAAGTGTTAACAACACCTCTCGCAGGACGAGGAGAACTTCCTGCCTCCATGACTGGCAGGCCTGCGGATGGCGAATTTTAAAGGAAGTTTGACTTCCGACAATTTCAAATATCAGGCTCGAAAGGACGTTGCGTGCCGTGTTCCGCGCGTGCATCTCTAAAGGGTTCGGCAGCGACTAGGCTGCCGACAATGATGGGCCCAGCCGTACATAGCTGGGTCAAAACCTTGGTGGGCTTGTGGTGAATTCGCAAGGGCATCCACCAGGCAAAGATACACCAGAGTTTTTAGTGTGTGCAAGCCCCATTGATGACAATAGAAACACCAGTATGGCGGCTGTTTAGCTCCATTTTCAAATTGAATTCGGTCGTCGAGTTTTAAATTATCTTTTTTACGTACTTGTTTCAATGAATGAATGAATGAATATATTCACATGAATTAATATTCACTCATTCGCATACGAATAAAAACATTCATTCATTCAAGGTATCAAAACTTTAGGTATTTCAAATTCCAGAGCCCTGAACAACCGCGACATATACCTCGGCTTCGAATACATGGAGACTGACCTTCACAACGTGATCAAACGTGGAAATATCCTCAAAGACATACACAAGCGTTACATTATGTACCAAATGCTGAAGGCGACAAAGTACATACACTCGGGGAATGTTATACATAGGGACCAAAAGCCGAGTAACGTTCTAATTGACAGTGCTTGTAGGTAAGTGAGTAAAGTGAGTTGACTACGAGGTAGACCTGAAAATTCCTCTTCCGAGGAAGTTGTACCGCCTTGCTCATTTCTGTCGTCAAACAGCATTGCTGTGTTCCGGTCTGAAGGTTGTGGTTGCCGGTGTAATTACAGGCACATGAGGTCCATCAACACCTACGCCTCGGTTTGATGGACTCACTTGGATCACGATGGATTGATCAATAAATACAAAGTATTGAGTGATCATTTGTATTGATCATTCGTATTGAGTGATCAATACAAAGTATTGAGTGATTAATCCATCGTGATTCAAGTCATCCAAAAATCCATCCAAGATCCTGACATGTCTAGCTAAGTGTTTCCGACCGACCCCTGTTTATAGGTGGTGGAAAACCACAGCCTATAAACAGAGGTCGGTCGGTTATTATACTGTAAGAAAAAGAAAGCAAAAGACAAGAAGATTGACCGAGCAAAACTAGGCAATCGACAAGATTATCTAGTTTGTCGTGTCAATTACATTACCTAAAAAAACTAATTACCAGGCTTTTAAATATCATTGTATCTCTTGTTTTGTTTGTTTACCTACCTTCATTTTAATGTAATTTGCTAAGTTTATTTTAATTGCAATGGAAGAGCGGAGTCTTCTGACACTGGGGTAGTAATACTACTCTTAAAAGAAGGCTTCAGCGATATATTGATACCACTTTGTTTCTTACCGAAATAAACTATTCTTATTTTTTTTATTTATCCAAATTAAAAGGCCCGTATTAACCGTGACCGATGACAAGATTTAATTTAGAACTAATGCAACTGAAATGCTTCCTAAAATGCTACGTGGCCTGGCCGCTATGTCCCCTTTTTGACATTTATAGTTGCCAAAAAAAATCAAATAAAACCAAAAGAATCAGTGGGTAATCCTGTATAAAAAAAATTACCGTAAAACTTTATTAAATTACTAAGAAAATATTAATGGCCATTTGCGCTAGGGGTAGCTTTGTCATTTTTCCCTATCGATAAACTTCTACGGATAACGATATAGTTGTAATCATGATCAGGAATAACATACTCGTATCTTCTTTTCGCGTTGAATAACTTCCTAGGGTGATAAAGGAATGTTCTCTCAAAATTTGTTATTTCTATGTTCTGTGGTTCGGGCTGCAGGTTGCTTGGCAGTCAGGACAAAGCCTTTAATATGACTACCAAGGATCACACTTTTAATCTTTTGTCAGGGTTAAGATAGCTGACTTCGGTCTAGCTCGCTCAGTGTCTTCTATGTATTCGGGCGGCGAGGACGGAGCTGATCCTTGCCTGACTGACTACGTGGCGACGCGGTGGTACCGAGCCCCTGAAATACTCATTGCCAGCAAGAGGTAAGTTTCACTATGTATATCTTAATATCTACTAGGAGTAGTAG
This sequence comes from Pararge aegeria, assembly GCF_905163445.1. Lineage (NCBI taxonomy): Eukaryota > Metazoa > Arthropoda > Insecta > Lepidoptera > Nymphalidae > Pararge > Pararge aegeria. The sequence goes on from NC_053180.1 coordinate 4,304,230, forward strand.
TAGTTTCTTGTGTAATTACAGGTGCATGAGGCTTGGCATCTACGACTCAGGTTGGAGGAAACAGGGCGGTACTTTATTGGACGTATTCCTTGCATGCCCTGCGAACTTTTGCTTTGTTTATAGGTGATGGTTTCCACTTTAAACATCAGGTGGACTATCTGCTCGCTCGACAGTTATTACTTAAAAAAAAAAACAGGATCTGTTACCTCTCTTAGCACTTTGTCCTTACTATGAGTGAAATATGCTTTTTTTTTCGGCTCAATCAATTTGGAAATTTGCAGTGCCATACGTTCCCAATTAATGCGGGTAAATGATTTATAGTGGGTAGGAATATAACCCAATTTCTCCCCATCTGCCAACCAGAAAAAGGGCGAGGTCATAAAATTTAGGAGCGGATGATAGTCTCGTGGTTTCGTCACGTCCTTGACCTGAATTCCATTACAAAACTATTAAATTTCATTGGAATGCCCTCGGCCACGATTGCTATCTATCATCTTCAAAATTTCCATAAAATGTCAAATTCCTAAGTCAGCCCTGAAAAATTTATTGCTATTTGAAATATGCGCTTCTGTTTACACAGATTTAAGTTACATAAAAAAAAATAGAGATACTACGATAATACACATATAGCCATCTAACCCCAAAGTAAGCATTTCTTGTGGTATTGGTACTAAGATAGCTGGTAAATATTCATATGAAAATAATATACATAAATACTTATAATATAGATAAGCATCCAGAGGCTGAAAAACATTTATTTTCATCACACAAACATTTTTAGTAGTGGAAAACGAATCCCACTGCGCAATTCAGCTGTTAAGCTTCTCTATTTATATATATATGTTATTCTTCTAGCTACACAAAGGGCATCGACATGTGGTCTCTTGGGTGCATTTTAGGAGAGATGCTGGTTGGTAAGCCCTTATTTCCGGGCTCTTCTACAGTCAACCAGATCGAGAGAATCATGGCTTCTCTACCGCGCCCATCTTCTGAAGGTTTGTGCCCATCTTTTACGTTCATGAAATTTTCAACGAGACGCGGGGCTGAAGTGCCAATGGTTGGGGCACATAGCTCGAAGAACCGATAGATGTTGGAGTCGCATAATGCCGGAGTGGCGAAATCGCTCGGGAAAGTTTAGTGACAGGAGACCCCCTACAAGATGGACAGATGAAATAAAACGAGTCGCACGGAGTCGCTGGATACAAGCGGTATAAAATCGTAGCGTGTGGAAATCTATGATCGCTGTGATCGTTATAATCTATGACGTCCACCGCTGGACATAGTCTAAAATTTAATAATTTATGATTTCCTTATCTAATATTATAATAGATTATTTAGGTGATTGGCGATTGGTTGGTAATTAGGAGGTTGGTCGTACAAAATTCGTCAAAAATAAAAATCAACATTTTGGTTTGTTTAAAAGAGACATATAGTGCCGACCCAACATTTGTAGAATAGGGGAAAAAAATGGTTGAAATTCACTTAGTGATATACTTAATTAATTATTTCTATGGACATCCTTTAATGTAATTGTGCGTAAGAAATGTTCACGGTTCTAAGCGTCTAAGGATCTTGTAAATTTATATTTCTTTTTTCAAACTGTAACAAAGACTTTTTTTCATAAAAATTGGTTGTCTGTAAAGTCGGCTTATATAGTTGAACGTGACAACGTTGTAAGAAAATACTGATGGAATGGTTGCATTTTTCAAAAGAAATTTTAATTTTATTTGTTTGATAGATATTATCGTTGCTATAAACAATTGACACCACATTCACTTTTCACTGCACTTCATCCTTGCCGAAAACATGTAAATGTATTATTGTATAAAGCTGTCCACGCGGACGCATCGCTCACTCAAGTAGGAGAGAGACAGATGTCGAACGCGGAGGCCGACTGTGCCCTTTGTCGCTCTTTCCGCGCTCTCGCTTGCACTTCAAGCCTTGAATGGAACACCTCAGAGCGAGGTAACGCCGCATACGTCATGTTTTTTCGTGCGTGCAGCCGGCTCCATCGAATTATAAGACGTTGTCACGTCAATAACTCCGGAATGTTACCTATGTGCTTTTCAGCGAGAAAAAGTATTCTGTTTTCAATTCCAGGATGCAAGCTTGTGCCCTTGATCAAAATTGGTTCAGTGGTTGAGCTGGACATATTGAGCGAACAAACAAACAGCCATATATTAGTTTTTATACTATTAGTATGAATTACAGACATTGCAGCAGTCTGCAGCGGTTACGGTTCATCTCTCATCAGAGAGCAAGCTGCGACTAATGGTGGGGGAGCATCGCTCAACGCTCTGCTGTCCTGTGCCCCGCGAGATGCTGCAGACCTGGTCCACCAGCTCCTTGTGTTCAATCCAGCTAAAAGGCTCAGCGCTGAACGGGCTTTACACCATGAATATGTTGCCAAGTATGAATGTAGGACGAAATATTACTGTGATTATTTAAAAATAAACTGGAGCAGCTTTCGCTGATCCTCACCATTTATGCTGTAAAATTGGTTCTATATTTGATAAGTTTCAATAAGATTTACACTTTTTATATGCAACGAAATGAACCTCGTTATCATACAATATTCCTTTCTGGCTCAACTTTCAGCTATCGATGACCTAGTAAATATTGTCATAATTTAAAATAGAGAGATTCAAGTTTAGGGGGATACAAGACATGTTCAAACCTATCGTTTTTTAAGCTGTAAAATCCCCCAGAATCTTGTGAAGAAGCTACATCTATACAAACAATTTCATAAATAAGTAATAAAAATTACTCATATAACCAAACGACTTCTAGAAACAATGTCGTAAAGTCAGACAAAATGACCATTTAATTATTCGGTCTACTCCGAATTCTATTACGTTAAACTTTGAGGTTTTGCCGTATTTAGAAGTTTTGGGTGTGTAACATTTTACCTCCTCTTAGATTCCACCGTGAAAAAGACGAGCCAATCTTACCGTCGGACGTCTTACTACCATTACGGGACGATAAGCAGATGTCAGTAGACGATTACAGGAACAAACTATACAGCATCATGGCCAAGGGTTTCCAGAACCACACCAGTCAATTGAGAAAAACACATTCCAGGTAAGATATATTTCCTGATGGTGTGTGCCAAAAATTTAAGAATTCTTAGATCAGCTAAATTTACTGCAGATAATTATTATTAGTTAAGTTTAAAATCGAAATGTGTTATTGCATCATTAATGGATAAACACAGACTGAAATTAACGCATTGCACAGTTCAAAGGATGCTACCTGCCGAAGTTAGGGTATATGCTAAGCTTCAACAAACTGGGTTTTCTAATAACAAAAATAAAATAATATAATTAAGCTTAGATATGTTTGCTTATTATTTTAGTTTATATAAATATATTTTGGTTTTATGTTATATTATAGTTGTGGGTTTATTTAGTGAGTTTAGTAGTATTCATTTTATTGCTTTTTTTTATTTTTGTTTTTTTTTATCGATTGTTTTTTTTGTCACTTTTATAAGTTAAGCTTAGGTTATTATTAAATTAAAATATTCAAATGTGGTCAGTAGATGGCTACTCATTTCCGTGGTGTCACCTGGTGCAGGGTGCCAACTGAAAGTCAGCGCTAAATGCTCCCACTGGCGCATGCAGCTAATGCTGAGCTGGCACCTTTTTTCTAGGTTGTAACACACATAAAACGTAGTTAATATTGTAATGTGTGGCGCAATGTAAAAAAAAAACTTTCTTTCTTTCTTTATATGTGTACCTCATAGTCTACAGGAGTAGTAGTAGGGATTTTTGTGAAAGCTCGTCCGGGGGAGTTTTACCATGCTTTTTTCTGCCGCTAAGTAGCATTGTAGCAATGCTCTAGTCTGAAGGACGTGGGTGCTGGTGTAATTACAGGCACATGAGGCTTAACATCCACGCTTCAGGTTGATGGACACAAGCCGGCACGTTGCAGGACATGTTACATGCTCTGCGAAGTGTCTGTTTATAGGCTAGGCTAATTATAGCTATAAAAACCTCACGAAAATAAATATAGATTTTTCAACAGCAAATCCCAAACTCTCGCGGCGACCACCAAAAGCAAGAGTTTCCAAGAAGCCTCAGACCTGACCAAATCTTACGCGAAATTAAAACATTCGAGCGTTTCAGCCGACCAAAAAATAAGACCAAAGCCTAAACCTGTCGATAAACCACTCAAAGAGTTCCGCTCCGACCAATCCATTGGAAAACCTCTTAAAGCTACTAAACTATTTGAAAACCGGGGCCATCATGAATGGATGGAGAACTGCCATGGCGATTATTTTCAACCAGTAAACAGACAAAGTCCTTCGGACGCTGGGTACATGAGTGGGGGTAAGAAAATTGTTCAGCAAAGGAGGAATTCCACATCCTTCTCTACTATAACCATTGGAGGTGATGGCTACGGATTTGGAAACCAGAAACATGGCGTCATCACAGCTAGTGCGCTTATGGATTTAAGAACGAGTATTCGGTGAAAAGGAAGAATTAGAGGCAGAATCTCTTAGTTTAAGTGCGGATAACTTCTTTTATAATGAATTGGTTTTTTATGAGTCTTTTTAAATTGATATAGAATATACAAGTTTTAATATGCTTTCTGAGGTAACGACATGCATTTGTAGTTATGAGCATTTATACTTTTCCAAGCGATATAGACATAATGCTTTGACGAGGTCCTCGAGGCCTTTAAAAAACCTCACAAAATTTGACGTATTTACGTTACCTTAATTGACAGACCGGAAAGAATTAGTATAATATTTCTCATCGTCGGTAGCAGGGTGAGAAACCTTATATTTTATTCCGATCTGTCCGATCCAAAAGAGTGGGGGACAGACCGAAAATAATTAGTTTCATCTGTACTTTAGTCGAGTCTACGGATACAGATTCAACTTTTTATTTCCACTGAGGGGGTACAGATTGGAATAATCCATACGACACTGATCTTTGTAAAACAATGTAATTCGCAAATGCCAAATTGACGTTGGTTCAAGGTCATCGTCTCCCGATGGTTTTAGGTTTAAATGACTAATGACGCGTAGTCTTTTCTCTTCTTTTAAATCTCCACCGGATTACGTTACAAGGTTGACCTCAAGTGTGACTTCTGTAGTAAGCCTACACGGTGGCTTTTTCTTTTTCTTTTTTATGGAATGACCGATGAGACGTTAAGTACAAGCACTAGCCGCTTTACTGCACCACGTTGCTCGCATTTGATGTAACATTTCTTCTTTTTATCTATTTTCCTAAAGGATCATAGATACATTATGCAATATTATAATACTGTTTCTGCTTATTTCTTAAAGTGTCGTGTATGTTTTATATCTATAGTTTTTTTTTGTCTTTCAAACAAAAAAAAAACGATATTTTACCTAAAATGTATTCTTTATTATTTCTATGTAGAAAGTCAATTAATGCAAAGAGCATTTTCTAGTCATTAAATATAGTCTGAGAGACGTTTTTTATAAATCAGAAAAACAGCTACTACATTTGAACAAATTGTTGAGTGATTTGTTTAGATTGCGTTATCGGGGGATACCTAATAGAAAAGAAGCCTTTATCAGTCATGTCATATGTCAGTCATATTTATAAAAATTATAAGATTTCACCCCCTAATTAACATAGATTCAGATTTCAATGTTTAAAAATTGATCCCAAAGGGCATTTCCAGGATCGATCTCTGAACATTGGAATTTGTAACTTGTTTTTTTTTTCTATTTCATAAAAGAGCGTGCACTGATAGGCTACAAATAACTTACTTTTACTATTTGTTGAACATAATGGTTTAATAATAATAAACGTTTTATATTATTATTTTTCATTATTATTTCTTTTTGTAAACCGAGACACAATTGCTATAGCAAACTTGGGCCCCAGTAGTAGGTACATAGTACGGGTAATATTATAACTCTTGCTACTTCTGCAGTGAAGAGGAAACAAAAAATTCCGTTAAAGTATTAAAATCTAAGGTTTATAAGAATTCACGAATAAAAAACGAAAGTTATTGGTCCAGGAATCCGACCCAGAAATCGTAGTCGAATCCGCTTAACTCAAGACAATTCTAACCAATTTCTAGACGATTTGGGGGTAATAGTAGATAATTAATTAGATTGTACAGTCTCTTTTAGTTTCAACCCCGCTATTTACTATTAATACTAATAATTGTTATGTTATGGTATACTATACAAAAACATATTCAAGATTGAACGGTCTAGTCTCCAAAACAAAATATTCTTATGATGTACTCGAATAAGTAAGTTTAGTAAATTTTTTCTTGTCTGTCTTATAATTATAAAGGTTTTCGTTACTTTTCTGCATATAGTAAGTACTAGTTTTCATCATCGTTTATTTGAGCTTCTTTTAAATATCGCGAGAAACATTTTTTTTTTGGGTAACATTGGGTAACATAAATCTCAACAAATCAGTGGATTAATAAAAAAACATTCAGTTCATTCTGTTTAAAATTATAAAAACATTATCATTGTTTTATTTTTAAACATACTTAAATCAGAGGACAGAAACAAATTTTAGTCATTATAATAGGTAGAATTTTTAGAGTGTTTGTAGATTAATTATTGATTATTTAGATATTAGATATTACCCATTAAGAGTTTGAAATTTTTTTATGTGGATGTTTTTAGGCTTACATGTTTATGACACAGGCGCTGTGCATATATAGACACGTTTTGTTATCGACACCGGACTACTATCCACATACGTTCACACACACACACACATACACTCATGCACACACTCATACACACCCGTACGCACATACATCCACTTACTGCATTACCCTGTTAAATCATTTAAATCACCATTTAATTACCCAATCTCCAAAAAAAACATTTTATTTATTTTTCTTTAATATTTTTGCATGTTGCATGTTAAATCTATATCCAAAATAAAATATACTTGTCTTGGGGCCTAAGCAGTGAGCGACAAAACTATGTGACCGTTTCTACTAACACTACCAATGTAGCATTTCTATCGCACTCTTAGCTCATACGCCTTCGTTGAAAGCGTTATCACCAGTGCTTAGCCAAGCTAAGTTTTGAAAATAGTAGATGCTTTATGATGGATCACACGTATCCATAGCTATACGGCTTAGCACATCACTGGTGGACAAGCAGCCTTATAAATGTCGTCATTAATCAAATGTCTTATTGTTAAACACAAGGCCTCCTTGCCCAGTAGAGGGCTTCTGGGATGGCCTGCTAGGGACTTACTCAAGGGCATCAATAAATGATACTAAACCTTTGCTGTCTTTTTTCCTCTCAGTCTTTATGTTTTTCATAATAATAATAATCATTTATTTGCAAGAACGTTTGTACAATATAAAGATGTTGATAAACAATATAGTTATTTTAGAGAGCATCACATTCTACTAAATTAATAGTGTGCAAATTTGGTTCATTGGATATTAAAAAGATCAACCTTAATTAAATGTCAAATTAAATTAAAATAAACACTACAAACACATGATAAAATTAAAAATGACAGAAAATAAATAAATAATGGGGGATATGGTGACTTTTTTTTATAAAGAACACACTTCTTATAAAATCTTTCACACTTTCACAGACTTTTTTCTTCCTCGAGGAGAAAGTTCGAGCATCAAAAAATATAAAACAAGTAACACAAGGTATTTTATCTAACTCTACCTGGTTCCTCAGTGCACGAGCTCTAGCTCTTGGTCAGTCATAACTGTGCCTACTGTCGGTACAAAGTGTCTATGTAGCGCGTTATTAAGTCACGTTATTAAGTCACCGCCTACATTTGTCGGTATTTTACCAAATTGATTGTTTAAATGGTTTATTAAAGTTCCTAGATTTACTTTGTAGTCAAGAAACCCAACGGTGGACAGGAACTGCTAGCATAAAAGGTCCCGGTGTCAATTCCAGCGAGGTAAAAATATCGAAAAAAAATTATGATCAGCAGAGCAGTATTGCTGTAAGTTTGGGGCAAGGAAGGCAACATTACTGAACTCGGTAGTAAGGGTTCTAGTGGCGTTGAACTACTGCATCTAGAAGTAGTAGTAGATTTTAGTAATAGTAGAGATTTTTGTGACAGAGCTCGGTCGGGGAAGAACTACCGCTAAGCAGCATTCATGTATTCCAGTCTGAAAAGCGTGGTTGCCGGTGTCGTACCGAATAAAGGGTTATTACATTCAAAATTATCTTCTTTATACTTGTTACTATGAGTTTTCTAAAAACTATCTCTCATTTGCTCTCATTTGTGACTTGCTTTTTTTCGGCTATTTTACCTATTGTAAACCATAAATTACCTAAACAGTATAACTTCACTGCCATAGCCAACGGTTAAACCTACAATACTCTTAACATTCTTGTAATAATAAAAGATTTAATGAAAACTAATATGTTTTATTTCATCTCAACGTACATTTAAGTAACCCAAACACGGATTTTTATAAGAGGTGGGACAGTTGTAATAAAACCTCACTCCTAGCGTACCGGGAGGCTAAATCGCTTAGCAGTGCGGCTCTGTCGGCAGGGTGTTAAGTAACCACCCTGACGACAGAGACATCTGCGGCCAAAGCCTGCCACCAGACCAGACCAGAGAAAATTCAGAAGTTATAAATTCCCAAAATACCCCTGACCTGAGACGTATCACTTAAAACCATAGCGATCGTACGGACCGGCGGCTGTCGTCGAATATTTTATCCTTTTTCCACCTTTTTATTCACTCTTCGAACGTGGACGCTAGAAACGAGATGAGTACAGAAAAAGATGGACTCAAAAACCGAATGTGTATCACGAATCAGAATCTTACGTGTACTGCCAGCCTTATAAAGATTAGCACGATCATTATCAGGATGTTTATATACTCATTGTTAGTATAAGTACGAAGGCCTGATGGTTGTAAGAATGTCGTCTTTATGAACCACATAGGTCCGGGTACCGCAGTGTGTGAAGTTGTAAGCCCCAAAAGATCACAAAACAGCCCAAATTTCTCATCAGATTATATCTAGATACTTCTATATGAGAATATTAACCCGTCTATTCATCATTCATCACCATCATCATGATCATATTACTGGCTCACTACAGGGCACGGGTTTTCTCTCAGAATCAGAAGGACTTAGGCCGGAGTCCACCACGCTAGTCAAGTGCGGATTAGTAGACTTCACACGACCATTATAAAGAACTCAAAGGCATGCAGATCAAACAAAAAAAAAACTCTTACAGTGTTCTAGAAAAGAGCAAAAGAAGAAGATGTAGAAGACAAGAGTGAATCGGAGACATAACTTAGACCTACTTAGACACATCAACATTTCACAATTTAGCACATGTCATTTTACTTATTAACGAATAGTCGCTAAAACTGTGCCGTGCAAGCATAAAACGCCACTAACTAAAATAAGAAGAAGAAAATAACAAAACATAGAAAAATCAAAATGAAATTCTCAATTTTATTCCAGTTAGCATATTTGGTCGCCTGCCCCTCGAATATAGTGTGTGCATACGCTAAAGTCCCCGTAATTACTCTGGATCATAAAAGAAACATTACAAAGAAATCTATCAGTGAACCTTTGAGGGTAAATGGTTTTATTATATACTTAATTGGTGTTGATAGCCTAGTGGTTAGAGCTTTGGCCTTATATTCGGGGGGACTGCGTTCGAGCACCCACCTCTTACTTTTCGGAGTTGTGTGTGCTTGCTTTTAATTGAAACAGCAAAGTCCAAGCTCCTGTTTTAAGCGTAGGTGAAACAGACCATCAACTTGGAGCATAGCTTGTGGACTTCTGGGTTCCGCTTTTTCATTTCAGTCAGGGTCTGCCAACGCTGCGCTTACCAGACAAACGTCCATCGGTTTTTCCAGCTATGTCCGGCCCTTTGCCTTTTCAGCTCTGCTACTCGTTGAACTTTCTCGGTAACTCTGGTTCTTCTTCCGATGTCCTTAATACTAATCTCTTAGAAATACTTCATCATAGCTCAGTCCACCGCCAGCTTAGTGATTCTGAGCCTTCTTTTGCCTACATTTGAGTTTTTCTCCCACGTTGTTTGACACAATGCATAGTTAAAAGGATATTTCAATTATGAAAATAAGAGTTGATGAATTTCTTAATGACTAGGTTGCTTAGAAGCTTTACGGAAAGATAGAAGATTGATTGTGATATATAGAAGTTGGAAAAGAGCAACTGCTAAGTTCCTTGCCGACTTCTCGGTGGCCTTCTCTGCCTTTCGTAAAAATATTCTATTATGAGAATAACGGTTAATTTTCTATTATAAATATATCTATTGTAAATATAACGGCCTTTACAACTCTCGTGGAAGCCATTTGTTTTTCTGGAATAAAAAGCATATGTTACCCCATACCGTGCTTTCAACCTTTTCCATGCCAAAAATCAAGTAGATTGGTTATTGAGTTACGGCATAAAGTAATGATACACAAACAAATAAACAAACACACTTTCACATTTGTAATATTGTTATGGATGACGTTATTTCTAAAACGCGGGACCGTTCTTTCCGAGACGTGTATGACCCATACAATCCCAACTTCCTAGCTCAATACTGGTACCTGTACTACTAATTTCTTTACCGAAATATTCAACTGCTCCAAGCTTGGTTATATATATTGTTTTGGTTATATTTGAGCTATGTCGGCGTAGGCTCCAAGCGTAGGCGTCGGCGTTCTAAGTGGCTACACAGCACAACTTACATCCTTCTGATATATATTTTTTAAACCCTCTCTCGTTGATTGCTTTCTGAGTTATGGCGTGCTCTTCTTATGCGGATAGTAGTCAATAGTTATTGCCACCAACTGCGGTATTTTAACATGTACCTACTTTTTAGTTTCTTCCCTTCATAATGCTAATCGACCGCGACAAAGACACCAGCGAGTACTGGCGGGAAACTGAAATCCTATCGCTGGTAAGAAACAACGATGCCAACATAGATTACGAGAAATGCGAGATGAGTAGCCCGGAGAAACTGTTGGTGCAGATACCTACCAGACGAACTGTCAGACCGATTTGTAGGAGTAATAATGGTAAGAATTCTCTTTTTAATATGATTTGCGATCGATAAAATGGGTCCGAGTGAGTCATTGAGAGATAAATTTAAAGATGTTAAGATAATGACAGTTTTCAGCCAATACATATTCGAAAATTTAATGTAGAAAATGTGACTGCAATAATTTGAACATTAGAAGCAAAAATAAACTTTCATTGCAATATACTAGACTACATAAAATAAGTCATTCATTTAAAGGAAGTTGTATAAAATTTAACAATAAACTACCAATTGATATTTTGGAGATGTCTCTTAAAAAGTTTAAAGTTTGTATTAAACGTAATCTTATATAAAAGTCCTATTATAGTATTAAGGACTATGTCAACGATAAAAATGCTTGGGTGTAAATTATTGTTCTAACCAGGTTGCTTCTTTAATAGTTTTAAATGTCAATAACAAAACAACCGGCCTAAGTTTGTTGTGGGCTTCTTTTTAGACCAGGGCGCGTTTGGAACCCACGTAACTTTAGTTTTAATTTGACGAACTTAGTTATCGTCATCAACTCATTTCCATGTCATATTTTACATGTAATGTACGCATCTAAAGTTCCATCTATTTGAATAAAAAAATATTAGACTTTGACTTTGATTTTGACATTGTTTCCTTATGTTTTTTTTAATATACTTAAAATGTGGAAAATCATCGCCTATAAACTGAGCTACACTTTGCAAGGCATACAAGGAACACGTCCATCAACCTGATGAGTAGGTGTTAAGCCACATGTGCCTGCAGTTATATATGTATTTTAGGGTAGGCAGTGCTTTTGTGCATGTATGAAGTGCACGCCACTTTGTGCCTGTAATAACACCGGCAACTACAAATACTTCTTAAACTTCTTTAGATTGTTTGAAACTTTTAGTTTAAAAAGTGTTTTTACAGATTTCCAGCTGTGCCCCCAATGCCCCCGCTTCAACAACTTTACTGAATGCGAGCTCTTCCGTGATTCATGCAAGTGAGATGTTGTTGATACCGGTTAACATTATAATATATATTTTATGTAATACAGAAGAACTTTCCAGCAATGGAAGTCTAAAAGATGTGTGTGATCGCAGAAGATGTTAGTAGTAGCATAGAAGAGGCTGCTTTTCGTTGTGCGTGTTATTCGCTTAGACGCCTCGTACGAAACGCGGGTAGAGGAGAGGTGGGGACAAGTGTAGTTCAGTTCTGCCGTCGGTACAAAACATGTACATATATAATTTATTTATTTGCATTTCTAGAGAACGCAAGGTGTTCCCATCGGAGTTTAGTACGTACTGCGACCGGAAGTATGGCCGGTGGAGGGCCATGTTCATCCCAGCAGATTACGCGCAGTGCCGCTGCTGTGACGAGTGCGTTTTCTACAGAGGTATAATCATCATTATCAATCAATTACGGCCTACTACGCTCGGTCAGTGGTAAAACCTATAGGAGAAGATGAAATAATTTGCCCTTTCCCCGGGGAGAAAATGTCCCCTGCCATGCCAGCCAGTCTGATCTATTTTATAGTAGGTAATTCAGTTGAGTCTTGGGTCGCCACCGGTTAGCAACTGCCAGCAACGTTGCTGAAAATAGATAATAATATTCATAATAATATCTTTATTTAATCAAAAAAACGTATAAATTTCATTAGTGTGAAGCCCTGTCTCCTGCGTTAGTTTTAACTGTGTTACAGGAGGCATGCAGAGTGTGTTTGGTGCCCTAAGAAGTTCGGTTCTTCAGTTCTCCTGAATTTTTAAATTATTCTTTCAGTTCATTAATTTTATTTCTTGTATTTTCGTAGAACTGGACCAATCATGTGTGGAAGACGAGTACAACTTTGACGCTGACGAATTCTTGCCTGTCACAACCATCGGTAAGTGATTTTTATCTATTCCACAGATAAACGTCTACGGCTGAACATAGATAGGTCTTTACAAGAAATTTCCACACGCCACACAAGTCCACCCTCTCCGGACACCATTCCATTTCCTTGCCACCCGCACGATCTATATGCCCGGTCCAGTGCCACTGTCACTTCACAGCTTAAGATCAGTAACTAAGTAATATCATAAATTTGTTTTACTTTACAAACAAACTAACTGTCCTTCAGGAACAATATCAATTATAAAAAAATCGTTGCAGATTTTAGAGCTGGCTGCAATCCTTATTGGGGTCATCCAGAACAAGAGTATAGAGCACTGCGCTGTGACAAAATCTTAAGGAGATGTAAGAGGCTTTATAGTTTTAAATTATAACCATCAACCTTAACCTCAATTAACCTCCATCGACATCAACCTTACTTAGAATCCTGACGATAGATCTCAACTTTTATACGAGAAATTGATTTGGACTGCAATCTCTTTTTGGGTCATCAGAAGCAAGAGACAGAGTCTATGCGGTGACAGAATCCTTGTCATTTTATTTAGCCTTAACTAATGGGTATAGGTTTCATCTTTCATAGAATAATTACGGCAGTCTTGGATCATCTGAAACTAGCGTACATTGCATTACGCTGACATTCAACCTTTCGTGATCCTCCATTTATAATTTCAGGTGTGCCTGTTACTGTACCTCCGTTGCCGAGTGAAACATTGAATATGTAAGTAATCAAAGTTCATGATGCCTTAGTACACGACCGTTAACGTATGTAATGACCCTTATTTATTATGATCAAATAGTAGAAGGAGGGGTTTTTGTGTAGTTGTAGTCGAGCTTACCCCCGACGCTCATGCGACGCGGTGTTACAAGTTTGACGTGTCTATGTGTTCACACACACATAGGCACGTCAAACACGTGTGTGTCTGTAGCATCGTATTTCCCGAACGGACGCACCAATTTTGTTTTTTTTTTATAATTTGAAAGGTGAACTAGCCGGGAGTGTTCTTTGCAACGTTTTACGAAATCGGTGCAATATGGCCGCCGCCACTAAATGGACGATTAGATATAGATCCCTCAAGATTGGTATCAAATGAAAGAGCTTGGCTAGCAGAATAATTTTCACTACTTTGAAAGCCGTGGTTTTTTTGAAATCTATATATTATTAATATTTAATTCTCTTGTAAGCCGACGCAGCTACCGATTCGAGCCTCCAACAGAAGGAAGCGACTGTCCCGTGTCGTGCCGAGGGCTCGAATGTCGAGGTGGGCTCGTGAAGGAGTCAGAGTGTGCCGCCGGAGCCTTCCTGCCCGATAAGGAGCAGTGTAATTGCTGCGGTAGATGCAGCACCTACCACCGTAAGTGAACATGTTTGTCGTTTTCACCGACCTACCTGGCGACCATTAATTTTTGGGTCATTTAGGGAAATCACCCTACCACCTCAAACTTTTTTTTGTTATCCCCATCTCAGGAACTGAAGTTAAGTTAATAACAAATGGGGAAAAAAAAGTTTGTTGGTGCTCTTCTTAGACCTAGGCGCGTTTGAAATCATCTCAAAATAATGAAAACGAATATATGAATGCACTAAAATGCCTGTGATACTGATAGGTCTTCATGAATAAAGTATTTTGATTAAAGTCGGATCGCATTAAGACATGCATTTAGTACATGGTAAATGCACAAACTTACACAGCCAATTTCCGGCCGGCCAAGTAAAATTCCTTTCCTGTAAACCCTTTGTAGAGTTACAAACTGGAAGTGTACACGTTTAAAGTTGCTGAAAAAATAGGCCAGTAGTAAGTTTTTTTTTTCAAACTATCATTTATAATATGTTGTTCTTTTCTTCGCATTTTTGCTCTTTATTAGGTACTATAAACTTGTTATGTTTCGTCTGTAGAACTCAATCAGAAATGTGCAGAATTCAAGAAGACTGTCCACCACATTAATGGAACAAAGGAAACCGAGGTAAAAAATATTTATATTTAAATCCCACGATTTATAACAGTGGAAAAGACTGCAGTAGCCTCATAAACAGTGGCTGCTGCAAAACTGTTTTTACCGGGTAGACGAACTGTTAAAAACCTAACTCATCGATTAATACTACTAAAAACAAAATTTTAATTTATTACCTATTTTATTTTACCTACTTTGATTAAAGCAATAAATAAACGTAATTTATTGTTTTCTTCATTCAGTTTTTGGTTGTAGGTAGTAGAGCTTACAGTGACCGAGCTCGTCCGCTAAGTTTCAGTTTGAAGGGCGAAGTAACCGATATAAATACAGGCACGTCAAGCTTACCTAACACTTATGCCTTAGGTTGTTGCGGTACTTGCTTGCTCTGTTATATGCGATTGTTTTCCATTTACCATTTCCTTGTTTCCTTCAATGATTCCCCAAGAATTAAATGTTTTAATATAGTCTTATTTGATAGATTAATAACTTGTGACTTAAAGGTAGAAGAAGAGTTTTTAGAGCCGGGCTGTGATGACGGCCTGGTGTGCAGACAGGGCTTCTGCCAAGACATACACACCGTCCAGGTGTCCGCTGGGTTCAGGAGAAAACGTGACCAAAGATTCCTAGAGGCTAAAGGTTAGAGGTCTTATTTTTGTGATACTTTTAGAAGATTGATTTTAGAAGCAGGACCTAGAATCATAACAGAAACTAATAATAACAGAACTCGTCCGAAGTAGTATTAGCGCAATGTTTACTTCTGCTGCCAAGCTGCATTGCTGTATTTCATTCTGAAGGACGGAACTCAAGCACACGTTGATGACATTCTTAGCATGCCCTGTTTATAGGCGTTGGGTTTCGAGTCACTATTAGGTGGACCACCAGCTTGGTCCGTCAATTATTGGGAGTTTAATAATTACGTTACGCCGGAAAATAATAATAAAACAAACAATTCAAATTTTTCACAGAGCCATGCAAGAATGAGTTGAAATATTTCAAGAAGAAGTACGGAAAAGATGGTCATCTTCATTACAACGCCCCACAATGCACTCCTCTGTGGCTTTATGCTCCAGTTCAGGTAAGCTAAAGTTCAGAATATAACTGACTCAAAAGTTGAAGTTTTAAAAAGATCTGCTGCTGCAGTCATTAATTCTGCATGAACCCCACCTTTAAACAACTTACAGCAGACAATAGAACAGTTGACTCGCGATGGAAAAAAAATTGTTATAAATCTTTTTTTTAAATTTTAGTAAAAATTATATATTCTCTCGTGTTTGTATACAGTGTCGGCGATTCGTTTGCTATTGTGCCTTAGAAGACGGCACTATCATAGATGGAATAAAGGTGCCACGCGTTGAAGTGTCCAACATGAACTGCGGTTAGTAGATTTTCTTCTTCTCAGTAAAATCCAGTCAGAGTCGCAACAAAACTACAGTCATGACTTTCCGAAAGAGTGAATATGAGCATTATCAGTTAGGTATATGCAATTTCAAGATAGGTAAACCACCGAAACCAACTCGGATAAACAGCGTTTGGGAAACTCCCTGAAATATTTTCGTCTAAAATGCTCCAAGGTCTGAAGACCAAAGTCTTCGAACAGCGCGTGTTGCTAGTGATGTCTTATCGCACCGAAACGTGATCGCTAACTATAGGGGTCTCATAATGAGTATTTATATGTGATTGAATCAGGAATGTTGAGATGTGTAGAAGAACCTCAAGTAGCAAAGGGTGGGGAACATAGCTCGATTAACACATGGACGGTGGGGCCTCAAGAAATGGTGACCGGTAAACGCAGCGTTTATAGATCCCTGACAAGGTGGATAGATGATTCAGAGGACAGATATCATTAAAAGAGTCGTAAGGAGCCGCTGGAACCAAGTAGTCCACGGTCTTGTGCTACTTGGTGTCCAGCGCCTTAATGCGACTCGTTTTGATCTTTACAGAGAACTTTGTCTGGCAGTTGATGCCCATTGGTTGACATAGTGATGATGAAATTAAGAATAAAGTATGAAAGTGTTATAGCTAAGCATTTAATGACGATTTTATTTTTCTTTTCCTGGACTGCTGGAAACAGCCCATGACCCCATCTTATTTGAATTAGCAGAACAGAGCACTGTATGTGTTTGTGTGAGTGCGAGGCAGATGACCAATAAATTGATTAATTGCATAATGATTTCAAGATCTATAAGATTTCATCGTATGGGTACTGCTGAGATTACCGGTCTCCAAGTACTTTTTTTTATAGATTGTGTGCGTGAAAAGTGCCGTACGGGTGCGGACGTGGAGTGCGACGGGTACGGGAATTATAAGGGGGCAACGTTCACGTCGCATATTGAGGAGTGGCAGGATCAGCTGGCAAAGGGTAGGTACCTCCATTGCGTCTTTTGATATCTATGTATTTTGCAGCGTTTTAAAACGGTACCTACTTTGCGATAAGGCCACCTTCCACCGAACTGTATTCTTTATCGAACTGGCTCTATGTATTTTACTATTAAAAGATAAAGATTTTTATTAAAAAAATCCTATTATTGACATTAAATGCACAGGGTGTGCAATATCATTGAATGGTCAAAAATTCGATGCTAATTTCGTTTATTATCTAGTTCTTATTTATTTAAAAGTGAGTAAGAAACAAAAAAAAAAATACAGAAAGACACCGTGTGACTTTTTTATTCATTAATTCCTACCTCGTTATCATATATAACTATCCCTTGGCGAAGTTCGATATGGAATGTTCACCAACAAAACGTTGCTTGGCAACCAATGCCACGCAGATTATATGACGTATGAACCCCAGTGAAAAATTGAGTTATTATTTTTGTGAATACTTGAGTAAATACGGCATTAGTTATAGGTAGCTAATAAATAAGTTATATGTTAGTTATACAGCTGGTGCTTATTTAGCCAAACGGCGACCAGCATTTTGGGTACCATGCCCATATGTGAGCAGTTAGAAGGCTCATAATTTCTTTCTTTAAACTAGCAATTATTGTATACTCGTATATATAATTGGAATCTCGGAATCGGCTCCAACGTTTTTTATAAAATTTAGTATACATGGGGTTTCGGGGGCGATAAATCAATCTAGCTAGGATTCATTTTTAAAAAATGTAATTTTATTTGTGTTTTCCGGTGATAACTAATTTGGTGCAGACGAAGTAGCACGGGTCACCTAGTATTATATAATAATATAAATATAAATATACTATGACAATACACACATCGCCACCTAGCCCCAAAGTAAGCGTAGGTTGTGTTATGGGTACTAAGATAGCTGTTGAATATTTTTATGAATATAATACATAAATACTTATAATATACATATAAACACCCAGACACTGAAAAACATTCATGCTCATTACACAAACATTTTCCAGTTGTGGGAATCGAACCCCACGGCCTTGGACTCAGAAAGCAGGGTCGCTGCAAACTGCGCCAATCTTATAATTTTATGGATTTATTTTATCCATAAAATTATAAATTCTGATGTTGTTTTAAGTTGAATTAATCGCAGATTTCTCGGCTGGTTTTTCTCCTTGGCCAACAATCACAACGCCTCCAAGCCCACTTGAGTCGGGTAAATTTCTCATCGTAACAAAGTTCGCTAATCGGCAAAATATATCGTCATTTCATACCTTCTGATAAACGAGGAGTAACCGGGAGGTATCTTTGCATCGTTCGAGTAGGACTGAGGTGCATGGATAATGCAGTCGTATTTATATCAAAATACCCACCAACTCAATGTCATGAATATCAAAAGTTTAATTATTTACCCACTGTATATACTATATACATTTTCTTTAACACTTCTGTAGTCAATTTGACGATTAATCATAAAAAAAATCCGACCATTTTATCAGGAGTGACATTAATTTGACATGATTTTTACTATTTTTTACCTACATGATTTGCATACTGTTAAGCGGAATTAGGTTAAGAGCTAACCATGCCTAATATTTAAGACCTGTATACTAACCCAAATTCGCAAATAAATACATAAATAAAGGTTCGTTAGACTGATGAGATGTCGTTGATGATACCGAACTGCTTTGCTTCTAGGTGATCTACGAAAGTCAACGAAAGCCCAGGAAATGAGGTCAGGTTACGAAGCGAAACCGACATAAAGTATGATGAAGCATTCGACATAATAACCTCTAGTGATGATCAAAGTAAATAAAGGAGTTCCTAACTGTTATATTTAACTTCTCTTTTTATCTATAGCCTTGGCACAAGATTTTCTGCTCGCAATCGAGGAGTCCTTTTTTATTATTAAACTCTGTATCGTAATAGTAAAATTGACCTAATGTTAATAGCCTTAGAGACGCGAATCCTGTACTTCTGATTTTTTAACAAACGTTCGGTACGGCTGTAGAGAATCCAAATATCTGAGGAATGGTAGGCAAATTTGGGCTTTAACTAAATGTACTGTGCATTTAAAATACATTTTACTCCGATGTTTAGATATTCCATACTCGAAAACGACCCATCAATAGCGAGATAGCAAATTTTGTACTAAAACTACGTTGTGCATTATTCATTTATAAGCCGAATAAATATGGGCAACCCTAGCATGTATGCCATGTAGGTAAATAATATAGATGTTTTGGCACATCGCACCTCTAGAAATGAAGTGGCTTAATGCAAAACTCTTGTTTTTTGGTAAACGCCAAAAATTTAATTGATATTTTAAGCTAAGCGTTTAATGTCAAAATTAATATTACTATATGGTAGGAAATAATCATAGGGTATGAAAAAATTTAATGGTAAGTACTTATTAGATATTAATACAAACCTATATAATTAATCATTATTGAAAAGATGACGCTTATTAGCAGACAAAAATTGTGGTCCTTGAATATTGACGGACGCCCGGAAAGCAGATGATTTTAAAGAGACAGAAATAGTACGTAGTAGTTTATTTTTAACCCCCAACGCCAAAACGACGGGGTTTGTGCCTGTCTGTCTGTGGCATCGTATTTCCTGACCTGATTAACCGATTTTGTTTTTGTTTTTTTGTTTGAAAGGTGAATTAGTCTGGTTGGCTATGTTTGATGAAAATGGTACAAAGATGGCCGCCGCCACAAATGGCGGATGACACAACTCACTCAGTATGGGACAGTTTTTTTTTGACAAATCTCGCCCGAGGAAGTACTACCACCTAGCTTATTTCTGCAAATAAGCAGCATTGTTGCAATTTTGTGTTCTGGTCTGAATTGCGTAGGTGCACGTGTAATTAAAGGCACACAGGCTTAAAAACTACGCCTTAGATTGATGGACACAGGGTGGCACGTTGCAGGTAGTCGTCCTTGCATGCCCTGCGAAGTGTTGCTAGGTTTATAAGCGATGGTTGTCCACTTATCATCAGGTGTGCCATCTGCTCCGTCCATCAATTAAAACTATTGATAACGATTAAGAAAACGGGAGGTATCTTTGCATCTCTCGAGTCCATGAAGGACTGAAGTGTATCTACTTTCTTCTTTTTCGGATGGACACTTGCCGATAACCACCTGAGAAGAGCGTAGAATAATGAACACTATATTGAAAGTCGGGCTTTAAATTTTTTATTTATATATTTGAATAAACTAATGCAGCTGTTGTACCCCTTATTAATACATGCAAAAAAGTAGTTGGACGTAAAATAGTTATTATTGAAACTGTTGTATAATAAGGGGTATTAAGACATGAGTTTGGGTTTATTCATACAGATACCACACATAGGGCGGTATGAATGTGGATGTCTGGTGTGTGACCTTTGCACAGAAGGAATTTAAAAAAAAAGCAACTTTATTTTGAAAATCATTTAAAAAATTATATCATATAATGGACATTGGGTGTTTTAATAATAAGCAATAGGCTTACTGTTCTTTTTATAGAGGATTATAAAACATTAAAGTAGATGAAAGTAATTTTCTTAACTTATTAACAGACAAACTTAACACGCACTCTCCAGACGAACTCAGTGCTGAGTCAGTGCTATTTCAAATACACTCCATTATACGCATGCCCTGCTGTATATTTATATGTGTAGCTGAAAGTTGAAACATGAAAGAGATAAAAACATCAAATGAAAACCAGCCCACCTTACTCTCTTTACACTGTACGATACGATTCGATGTGTTGAGACATGATCGATTGCGTTTTACTTTTATTAGTAAAAATTGACCAAGCAGATGACCCAACCAGTGGCGTGCATAGAGTTTTTGACCATGGTATGCATAAAGACGAAAGATGCCATAAAATTAAAAATCCTTCGCATTTATGAGTCATACAAAAATGTTAGGGTAGGCAGAGCTTTTACGTATGTATGAAAACTTATTGCCTATAAAATTGACAGCATTTCACAGGGTATGCGAGGGACGCGTTCTGCAAAGTGTCGCACTGGGCTATCAATATGAGGCGTACGTGTGCCTTTAATTACACCAGCAACTACGCCCTTTAAACCGGAACATAGCAATTCTTTGCGGCAGAAATAAGCAGTGGGATAGTAAGTCCCCGGACGAGTTTTGTCACGAATAGCTCTACTATTACTATTATTATATTATTATTCTTCTTCATCGGCCTCAGCCTATTGTGTATGTCCCATTGCTGGGCATAGGCCTCCTGTCTCACAAGATAGAGGGTTTTACAGCAGATACCCACCACGCTGCTCGAATGCGGGTTGGTGGGTCTTAAAGACTATTATCACACTTAGGGAGATGAGCGGGAGCGATAACATAACGTGCTCTCGACAAGTGTAACGTGGAAGATACAGTGGGAATAAAAGAGGAGCATTTTAACCGGTATCCTAAAACACTGGTGAAATGTTGCATATATATATATATATATAGCTTACATCTTGGAGACGGGCATAGGTTACTTTTGTCCCGGAAAAACAAACAGTCGATAAAACCAAATCAGCATCTCTGATTCCGGACATTCTTTCAATTTCTTTTTCAATATGAACAATTTGTAGTTTTACTTCTACTCCATGTAAGAATTAACAATTACGAATATTTTGAATGAATTTATTCACTTTTATTGAATACAATCCGGAAACGCAGAAATATGAGCAAGTCCTAGTGCACTAGTATTTTTTTAAAATAAATTCTTATAATTTCTTATAATTCCTGCTATGGCGGGAACGATTTGTCGTAGCTACTGTCGAAATTATCGATTTGTCGTGCAGTATAACCAATCCTATGGCTTGCGACTTGGCGCCTGCGCCCGGTCCTTCACAACAGCTGATTGTTATGTCAATAACCGGACGAAATATTAAATACAAAATATAATATTGATCGGTTTTTTTTGTGAAACTGGAAAATTATGCGAGAGTTAAAACTAAAAAAGCTGAAACAACGGGTTTTCTATTGACCTTCACCTAGCGGCTGAAATGATTATTTCTGGGCGCCCTTGTGACGTCTCTGTCACGTTACGTTACTGATGGTGTTGCCAGAATATTTTTTTCCCGTTTTTAATTTAGCTAATCCAATTATAGTACCAGCGCAAAGTTAGGAGCGATCAGTCTTCTTGCTACGCTCGGTTATAATCTACCGCATTGGAGTTTCGTAGAAGTTCTAAACTCTAAATTCCATTCTGAATAGGACAGGGGCTGAGAAAGAAAATCAAAATAGGAAAAAATACAGAACGAGCAATGCAATTCTTAGATTCAGTTTGCTAGAATTAATGTCTAAGAGTATTCAACTTTCCACTGTTGCGATCCACACGTCAGTTGCATCAGTGCAGAGACTTATAACTTCTGATTTTATTTCAAATATTTGGTTAATTTAATCTTAGTTTACAAAGTACATTGCCAACGCTATACGATATTAACAGATAAACAATAAACACCACGAACAAAAAAGTTTAAATACCAAATGTATTTGGAATTTGAAAATATTCAATATATATATAAAAATGATTGAACACTATAACCAGTTAAGTACTTTGATGACATTTATATGAAGAAACAACAATTGAATGCTGACATGCTTGGACGAACTTATTGTCTAAATGCAGCGTTCTTTTTATTTCTTATATTCTTTTTCTGCCTTGTATAGTAAAACTCATGTGAAAGATTCCAAACTAGCACAAGCATAAATGAAAATTTGCTATACCAATTTCTATTCCGAAGAATGGGAAAATAAAATTTCAGGAACTAGCAACATTTGCAAACTCGCGCAGTTCAGTCAATACCGCGCGCGGGAAGGTGTATCGTCCATTGCGAAAAGATTATATTTTTAATTTCGTGAGCTAAAGTGTTTGTACATAATGCCGAATATCATAAACGAGGTTAAACTAGACTTTAAGGATGTGTTACTCAGGCCCAAAAGAAGCACCTTAAAGAGCAGGAGCGATGTAAGTTGGGGTTTTAATTTATGATTTCAATGAAAACCAAAGATCAAGGTCCGGCGAAAATCATTTCAGTCTAGCTGAAACTAATTTTAAGCGCTACAGTTTTTTAAACTCAAGGTTCTTTTTAATGTACACATCGAATTTAAAAATTTCGTCTAGGTTTTTCCTATGTCATGTTTCATGCTGATACCTACATAAAAATAAACAATGCACATAAGTGGAAGTTATTATAAAATTTTTACATAGTTTTTGAGCTTTTAATGTAGTGAAAAAGGCGGTGAATATTCTAGAAAAAAATTACAGTGTACCCCATAAACACTCAAAGAATATTACAAAGAGTTGTTTTGTAGTTTGTGTATTGAGATACGAAATAGGAAAATAAACCCTCACTGCGCGAGTCTAACTCGCAACTTACCAAGTTTAAAAAAAAATGCTCTCCATTATATATAATGTTTCAGTAAGTAAACAATCTTTCCATTCCGTAACTTTTTAGTTTTTTTTTCATATCTTTTAAAAAAAAGAAGAAAGAAAGGATAAAGAAAAAATCGCAGGTTTCCGTACGATATTTTTCTATAGCGTTAAAGTTATATTTAATCTCCTCAAACGCACATAACTCCAAAAGCTTGAGAGAAGCTTGCCGGAAAATGAACTCGACCTCCCGAAAGGGAAAGGAGGCCGAAATCAGAACCACAGAGCTATCAGCGCTTGGCCCCTTTTTATATGGTAGCTACATAGGGTAGGCACGTACTTGATAAATACAGTATATACTTGCATTTTTAAATATAGTATGTATACATACTTGCTAAATATGTATAAAGAAATGTAAACCAACTCATAGTTTATATTGAATCTTTTGTTTCAGTCTTGTTTCGTTTTTTTTTGTGATAGTAAATAAATAAATATACTACGACAAAGACAATACACACATCGCCATCTAGCCCCAAAGTAAGCGTAGCTAGGTTATGGGTACTACGATGATTGTTGAATATTTTTATGCATAAATACTTATAACATACAGATACACATCCAGGCACTGAAAAATATTCATGTTAATCACACAAATGTATTCCAGTTGTAGGAATCGAACCCACGCTCAGAAAGCAGGGTGGCTGCCCACTGCGCCAATCAGCCGTCAAAACGTACATGTAGGTAGATAGCGTTCGTTTGGTGGTATAACTGCCTCGTTGGAGCTCGATAAGCAGGTCGGGCCAATGTAGTACCTAATAGAGGTTTCCATCAAGAACTTCTTAGTACCAACCGGAGTTGCGAAATTGGCGGTGATTTACCCCCGTGCCTCAGAGAGTACGTTAAGCTGTCGGTCTTTCGCTTGATCTCTTTCCGGTCGTGTCGGACTATCGCACTATTAGAGTGTGGGGATAGATTGCATCTGCGTTTGCGCAAACACTTGTGCAAAAATCTGACTAGATATTTTCCGTTTGTGTGAAATCAGTCGGGGAAACTGTTATTTGTTATTTTTTATAAATAGCGTTATTTCATAGTTAAGATGAACTCCCATGTAGCCTCTATTTTTATGCCGATAAACAATAAGTTTCCTCCGGGAAATGGGATATAATTTTTTATCAATTTTACTTCATAGCTCCGTTAAATTTGAATTGATTTTAACAATTATTTTTTTATTCCAAAGTGCATACTATCAAGCATGCATCGTCTTATTTTAATAAGGATCTGATAAATATTGTCGGAGATAAAGGACATAACTCTTCATATAACAGAAGTCGCAAGGCATATGGGACAACGATCGAATACGTGTGTATCATCCTACTAACATAATAAATGCGAAAGTTTGTGAGTATAAATGTATGGATGGATGTATGTATGTATGTATCAACTTAAATTATGACAACTTACTAACTCAGTATACCACGTAAAATAATAGAGGGTACATAGCTTGCTAGCCACGATGATTATGATGTTTGTATCAGATCTATTCTCGCTTTTTGATTGACTCATACGCAGACGAAGTCGCGAGGGTCCACTAGTTTTATAATATATGTATTCTTGACTAAATGGTTATCTGATTTATAGATTTCGAGAAGAAATACAAACATCTTAAAAAAACCTGCATGTCTGAAAGTGCGTCGCAATGTTTTCAGACGCGAGGGAATCCTTTATTTAGTTATTTATTTATTTATTTGCATCCATCCCTTAACTCATGAGGCCCTGTCAGGGCGTAGCAATAAGAAACAGTCTACTGCGGTTTAGTAGGCTTACCATGTCCAGCATGGTGGAAGAGTCCTAAACCCTTTCTGATGGAAAACCCGTTCCTTGTAGAAGACCGGTAATGGGTTTTTTTTTTAACTACAAGTCAGCCCTTGACTGCAATCTCACCTGCTGTTAATGACGCAGTCTAAGATGGTAACGGTCTATCCTGTTGTCCCTAATCGGTTACCAGGCGACGTCATACCGGAAAGCTAAGTCGCTTGGCGGTACGTTTTTTCCGTAGCGTGGTAACTGGCCACCTCCGAAGCCTCCCATCAGACTAGATTAGAGAAAGATCTTAGTCTTTCTGAGAAAATGCAGTAATTATGTATTAACAGTTACAAGAAAGATCTTAGTATTTCTGAGAAAATTCAGTAATTATTAACCGTTACAAGAAAGATCTTAGTATTTCTGGTCTGATATATGGTAGGCAATAGCGTGTCATCCGAGAGTTTTACTGATTCTTTAGCTGAGCAAGAACTTCCTTCTGAATTTTGTAGAAAGACATCTGCCCGTGGATGCCCTGTACCAACCTTAAATTAAAAATATGATAATACCAACACAAAATACCCACCTTGTGGCATGAACCATAGACTAGTTGGTAATGAGTTGCCTAGTGAAAATCGATTGGTGAAAGGTAAATTTATGCCTAGTAATTAACATTGATAAGGCATTACTTACTAAGGTACATTGTCTTTTCCGTTGTTAGTGAAATTTATTAGCATTAGTATCACAGATTATTGATTACGCCTCCATTCAGTAATTGTTAAGAAGGAAGATCTTATTTTTTTATACTCTTTATTTGTACACCACTCAGAAAAACGAGGAAAAAAACAAACACATGAAGAATGAAGCAGGATACAAAAGGCGATATTATCGCTAAGTAGCGATCTCTGCCAGGCAACCTTAGGATTAGGAAAACTAAAAAGAAAAACGAATAGGTATACTGTTTAGAACATACATACGAATATCTACATACTAATACATATTTTAACATACCATAAATACTTAAATATGAGTTTGAGTAGATGAAAAAATAATAATAGTCGTCTTTATTTAGCGAGATAATGAGCATTTTTAAATATGCCCAGTGACTTTGACTGTCTTATATTCAATTGGAGTGCATACAGTAGCATTGACAGTGAACCGTGAACTTCGTTTTGTGGAACGGCATTCTCAAAATCAGCGTACGACTCGATCTAAGTTCGGATTGCACTCCATGAAAGTTCAGATACGTGGTCATATTTGCGTTATCTAAATATGAACCAAATAGCCAGATTTTGAAGACGCTCAAGTTTGTTAAGATAGTCCTCAGTCAAATTAAGATAGCTTGCGTCCGCATAGTCGATAATAGAGCGAAAGAGAATGTGCTGACATAACTTTAGAAGGCTTGGAAAAATGGATCGCAGACGGCACAGCGACCTAAAAGTACCAAAAGTCCTTCTACTCAAATCCCTTACTTGATTAATCTTTCTTGTAACGGTTAATAATTACTTAATTGCAATAATAATTAAGCATAGCACTCAACTCTAAACTGGAGTTTGAAAAATAAAAAATGAAGTTTAAATTACGTGAACGGTGGATTACTGTCCTAACTTTCTGTGACTTGCTGTATCGTTAATCCAAATGACAAACAATAGATTGATTGCATTAACTTCACATCTGATAGTCTGATATTGCACGTGTTTAAGTAATGCGCTAGTACGTACTTGTGGATATGTTTGCATTGACGTGACTCATACGGTCGTAGCGTTTCCGCTAGGGTTGCCAACCGTACCCTAAAATAAAGAATTGTACTCTTTTTCATGGCGGCGTACTTTATAATCTGTGATATTAATGCCCGTTTTCAGTACCAATGGACAAGACATGGCCTAAGTAACGCCTTATCAAAGAAAATTCCTAGGCATAAGTTTACCTATCGATTTTCACAAGGCGACTTATATAACCTAACTTGTCTATGGTTCTTGCCACAAGGTAGGGTATTTTGTGTTGGTAATATCATATTTTAAATTTAAGGTTGGATATAAGGTTATTAAGGAAATCGTTTTTATTCCATCTGTCAAGTTACGAATTCTCTAAACTTGACTAAATGCCGAATCGGTGTCGCAATTTATACAGTGCTTAACGTCATTAGATATCACATAAGAGTTCGTGAAAAGTTTTTTTTTCTCTAGTAATAACTTAAATCCGATTAAGAAGATTCCTAGGTTTAGTGAAAACAGGTACAAGATACTCTTTTTACACAATTTTGACTATACTTAACAAATACATTCATACCCATTGTCATGCTTTGTCAAACTAGAACGAATCTTACTTAACGCAGCCAGCATCAGTCAAGACATGAAATCCTCCGATGAAGATGTTTCTTCTACGGCACAGCAACAACTTGCAAAGTAGAAATATAATACTTAAAAACAAATTAAAATAACTTTACTCGTATTTTATAAAATGGTTCTGTTTTATTAATACCCTCTGAAATCAGCTATGACCTTTTGGAGGACACCGGTCTGGTGTGTCGCAGAAGCATTGCAGCTCAGGATCGTTACGTCACAATGTAGTACCTTTACCTTACATTACGTAACCTTTGGTTGTGGTACCTTTTTTTTGTTTTCTCTTAGTACCATAGCCTAAATGTCCTTGAAATTCAAGAAGATTAGCATTCGCCTGTACGCCTGTTTTAAACTTTTTTTTAAAGCTGACAACCCTACTTGCCGCACATCAAAATTCAAAATTCAAAATTCAAAATTCATTTATTTCAAGTAGGCCTAATACAAGCACTTTTGAAACGTCAAGTCTGTCCGTGTGTAGTGACTCTACCACCGGTTCGGAAGGCAGATTCTACCGAGAAGAAGCCGGCAAGAAACTCAGCAGTTGCTCTTTTCCAACATCAAAAATTTACATTTTATATTTTAACATTCATTTTTCTATCTTGTGAGAGATGAAAGCGGAGCCGGATGCTTCCAAGCAACCTTGTCATTAAGAAACTCATCAATTGTATAATAACCTCGCTGTAATAAATGTGTTTTAACACATTCTTTAAACTTATGGATTGGTAGGTCCAAAATTACCTTAGGAATCATATTATAAAAGCGTATACTCAATCCCACAAATGACTTCTGCACCTTTCGCAGACGATATGCAGATGTCACTAATTTATGACCATTTCTTGTAAGTCGACTGTTTATATCCACTTTTTGTTTATAAAGACTAATATGTTGTCTTACAAATACTATATTGTTATAAATGTATTGTGAGGCTACCGTAAGTATACCAATTTCTTTAAATTTTTCACGGAGGGATTCACGTGATTTAAGTTTATATATTGACCGTACAGCTCTTTTCTGCAATATGAATATAGTTTCAATATCAGCAGCTTTGCCCCATAATAAGATCCCGTAAGACATCACACTATGAAAGTACGCGAAGTAAACAAGTCTTGCTGTTTCTACGTCAGTAATCTGTCTAATTTTCCTGACGGCGTAGGCAGCCGAGCTTAGTTTACCTGCTAGTGTATCTATATGGGTACCCCACTGAAGCTTACAATCCAAGCTCATGCCCAGAAAAAAATGTGTGATCAGTCATGTGTGAACAAACATATTATGTCGCATAAATTAGCGACAAAACTTTAATTGAACCACCATTAGGTACTTCACGAACCAATTCTCTATTACAATTTTGGTTATTTTACAACTATAAATTATAACTGATTTATTAAACTACATTACTGTAAAGTTTTATCAAAATTCGTTCAATAGTTTTTGCGTGAAAGAGTTACAAAAATCTATAATTCCATACATCCACACAAATTCGCTTTTGTAATAGTAGGATAGGATACCTTGTACGTTCGTGTAAGTGACATTACCTAAAATGTATACATACCATTTTATGTATACATATTCTACTTCATAGCTAAATTTTAATTCACTGTGGGATGGTGATAGCAAAATAAACCCTGCTAAGTTTGTTGTGAGCTCTTCTTAGACCGGCGCGTAGTTATAACTATACGCTTCATAAGTGCCTGTGGTAGGTTTCTTTTTTTTTTATGTTTTGTTTTTCAGAATTAGTAACGTACAGTAATATTTGCCGTACCAAGCAGATATTTCCCCCGATAAATAAATAAATAAATATACTACGACAATACACACATCGCCACCTAGCCCCAAAGTAAGAGTAGCTTGTATTATGGGTACTAAGATGACTGATGAATATTTTTATGAATTATATACATAAATACTTAGAAAATACATATAAACACCCAGACACTGAAAAACACTTATGCTCATCACACAAACATTTTCCAGTTGTGGGAATCGAACCCACGGCCTTGGACTCAGAAAGCAGGGTCGCTGCCCACTGCGCCAGTCGGCTGTCAAAAATAGTAGTAGTAGTTCCTAAATGAATACAGAAAATTAGAATTTGAATGTAGAAAGAGTTTCCCAACAATTCCAAGTATTTAAGCGAGTTGTCAGTTGGCATCCATTACAATATTGAGAATCAAACTGAAATAGAAAACTACTGCAATCCAGATCCATTGTGGACAACGAAACAATGTTATGACATTGACTTTGATTTTATTGTCTTTGTACACGATTCACGTGATTTGCATTACGCTAATGGGCAATGCTGCGGATACTGGTATTTAATATCTGAAAAATGTCTGTCCATGCGATGTTATTAGCATCTAGGTGCGCGGTTGCTTAGCCCGCATGTGACCACCATAAATACAGTTAAAATATGCATGGCGATAAAGATTATGTCCGGGAGATATACAACGGGTTTCTAACAGAGCCAACAAGAGGGACATGCCGTGGTGGTTTTTAGTTCGGGTATACCCCCTTTAGACGAGGAGTCCCCCATAACCTCCGTCCTGCCCAAGGGTCGGAGGTAGCTTAAAACTTTTTCACCACGCCAAAAAAAATGGCGATAAGATTAGGCAGCCATTAAAATTGACAGGGACAGCCATTAACATTGAAATAAGTTGTTGTGAGGTCTTAAGTGAGAGTTCCCAGTCAATTGTATACAGGGTAAGCATAGGGTATGATCTAAGCAAACAGATTATATAAAATGAAAAAAAATTTTAGTGACAGTTATAAAAAACCTACCCTTAAGTTTGTATACGAAGACCTCGTCGCACCGGCGCAACGGTGAGTGTGAATTTAAGGTCCCGGGATCGAGTCCCTGCTTGGAAGTACAATTTGAAATTTCAATTTCTGTTTTTTTTTCTGGCGGACAAAGACGTGCCGCTAAGCGATTTAGTGTTCCGGTGCGATGTCGCGTATAAATCGATTAGGGGTATGACTACCATACTCCCTGACAGGTTAGCCCGCTACCATCTTAGACTGCATCATCACTTACCACCAGGTGAGATTGCAGTCAAGGGTTTACATTTGTGTAAACCCTTGACTGCAATCTCACCTGGTTTGGGTGGAATGAAAAAATCTCGTCCTGGAGATTTTCTTGACTTCGCCATTTTTGGTGGCGAACATCTTAGATTTGAAATTTTTCATACTTGAAAATCTGATGTCGTTCCAGGACCATAATTATCCTATGTTGCGCAAATATCTCTATGAAGACGCTCCAAGTCGATGTGTTACTTAGTTAGAGCGTAAAAAAGTAAAACCAACAAACACTTATTTTATGGTATGGCTCTGCCAAGTATCAGCTTGATGCCCTGGATTCGGTGGATCGGCTGAGCTAGAAGGCTCATCGGTGACCTAGCCAATAAATAACTTCAGAGTTTGGAACATCGTCGCAAGTTTGCCTGCCTTTCGGTATTCTATAGGATATATTTCGAAGAATTTGCTCAAGAACTATTTGATCTAGTTCCCTTCTCGCCTTTCTACCATCGAACCGCGAAGCACCGTAGGATCTGCATCCCTACGTGGTCGATATACCGCGGACGCGTACGAAGCGCTTCGCATCTTA
This sequence comes from Pararge aegeria, assembly GCF_905163445.1. Taxonomy (NCBI): domain Eukaryota; kingdom Metazoa; phylum Arthropoda; class Insecta; order Lepidoptera; family Nymphalidae; genus Pararge; species Pararge aegeria. The sequence continues at coordinate 4,335,515 of NC_053180.1, forward strand.
GTTTCTGATCCGCACCGCTAGGATCTGGAATGCCCTTCCAGCTACCATTTTCCCCAGTGCCTACAATATGAGTACCTTCTAATCAAGAGTGAATAGGCATCATCTAGGCAAGCGCGCTCCACCTTAGGCTGCATCATCGCTTACCATCTGGTGTGATTGCGTCGATAAATAAAAAACACCCTTTTGCTTTTATAACAGCTATACTATTATGAATTGTTGTGTTCCTTAATTCGGTCGCCATGAACAGACGGACAGGCGGAGAAAATTCAATATCACCCTAGTTAACTATAAGACTTTACTTTGCGAAGTCAAATATCTACGATTAGCAAACTATAGCACATTATAAAACCTTCCACAAGACAAAGTATACCCACGTAAACACCTTTTAAGCGTTTTAAAGTATTAGGCTACATTTTACCTCCGGTTTCAGAACGGCTGATCAAATTAACGAATAACTTTGATAGGATACATCAACTGAACTAGAATGATTAACGATTAATAATAAGCGCAGATAAATACTTTTAGCGGGCTACTATAAATAAATGTGATATCATCTTATAGATATATATTTTTATTGCACTATTGTGCTGCTTGCTGCTTGCTGCTTGCTAACTTATTACAGTAAATTCCTTACTGTTTCTTTTCCTGTATGTTATACGTGTGCGGTGTGATATAGTGTTTCTTCTTCTTCTTCTTCTTATTATTAAAAACTCAAAAGTACTAAACAAATAACCTAGAAGGAATAAACTAATAAATTATGTATCACTACCATGGCCAATACCAATTCCCCAGGCAAAGACATCACGTACTTTTAAATCGACTTTTACTATGTTTCAAAATCAAAACATCAAATGAATTGCGAACAAATATTTGTTATTCAAATTAACGAATTTAGTGTCCCTTATATTGCTAAATACACAGTGAACCTACCCGATCCGAACATCGTTCCTGAATTATCTCAATATATTATACTCCGTGTCAGCCTTTGGAGGTAGACTAGCTTATTTGACCATGAATCATTATTTAACAAACTAACAAGAGTTTGATGTTGATCAGCATTCCAGAAACTCACACGTCCTCATGAGTGAGCAATTATCTGTAAGCAGCTTAAAATAAACGATAGACAGAGTCACTACCTACACGTATTGCTTAAGTATTATTTATAACATTTTTTACACTAATTGCTTATTTGTGTCTGACTCTGGAATTCCCTACCTGATGAACTACGTCAGGCAAAATCCTTGCCTCTTTTTAAAAGTCGTTTGAAAAACTATTTTTTATGTATGTATGTAGTTTATTATTACATATTATATGTATGAACAATATATATATTGTATATGTTGTATATTATGTATTTTATTTAGGCATAAATTTTTATTGTGCCTAAGGTTGTGTGGGAGAGATCGCTTTAGCTAGTTTTTTATTATTTTTTATTTTGATCTCTTGTGTTCCTCTTTGTATTTTGATTTTGTGCGTGCAATAAAGAATTTAATAATAATATTAATTGGGCTTGACGACTATCATGCCAACACGGTTAGTATGGGCAGGGGACAATTTTCTCTCTGGGGAAAGGATAAAAAAGTATCTTCTCATTCGGGCCTCGTTGTCTATGTAAGACGATTCAAGGATTGTCTCGGAGGGATTTTCGTCTGAGATTGTATGGCCACACTTGCTACAGCAAAAACTGGAGACCACTGACGCATTCGTGACACTGATCCGGCTCTTCGCTCCCCTCAGTGCAATAACATCAAACCATGTAGTATCTCGGATTCCACACTCTATCTTAAACAACCTCTCCATCTACTCCTGTCGATCGCAAGCCTCTCCCAATCTTTGTGATTAATATGAAAGTCGCCCATATCTCTCTTGACGTAGTCTTTAAAGCGTAGACGCGGTCTACCCACATTCCTCGTTCGTGTGCAGAGGTCTTCTGCTTTTTAATTCTGCCGCGGTAAACGAGAAGGATTTATTCTATAAGAGTGTCCTAGTTAGCGCAAACGTTTTAGAACATTTACGTTGGTTTCCCTGTCCTTCGATGAAGTGCCCAAGATTTTGCGTAAGCAGCGCATGTAAAAAGCATTTAGCCGGTTGGCTCTGGGCAACCCTTTTCCTCCTTAAAATCATCCCAGGCGTGATAAAAACGGGGGTAAACATTTCTAATTCCATGTTGCCGTGCTTTGGCAGGTGAACACGATAATTTTATCCCTTTTCAGGGAACTCAGGGGACATAATCGGGGCGAGGAGGATGCAATTTTTGTCTGCTGCCTATGCTTACCAGGCTGATTGAAATTCACGCTTGCCTTGAAGCCATTCCGGTTATATTTGGCAGGAAACACCGATGCCGGAAGAGTATATGGTACTTATCAGAAACGTACAACCTTATCCGGGAAATTATATTTCAGTTAGAAGAGAGAATTTCTTAAACTACACGTTTAAGAAATTCTCTCTTCAGTGGAGGGCAACTTTAAGCTGACCGGTACGATGAAATTCGGGATATTGGTTTAATATAATTGCCGCATCCCTAAAAGGTTATCCCGCTACCATCTTATACTGTATCATCACTTAACGCCAGGCTAACTTCTAGTGGAATTACATGGTTTTTTTATAGTATCAATTGCCGCACCAAGCTGACGGCTCATCTGGTGGTAACACGGGACTTGTTCCTTGCATGCCCTGTTAAACCTCATGTGCCTGTAATTACATCGGCAGCGACGCTTAAGGCATTGCGATAATGCTACTTAGCGGCAGAAATAAGCATGATGGTAATATTTTCCCGGACGAGCTCTGTCACAAAAAGCTCTACTACTTCCTCCTAAAATTGGTATTGAGTCATTACGTAACAGTTGCATAAATATCAAAAAGTTATTTAGCAAAAAGTCGTGTTAGCTTTTTATGAAATCGAAGGTGACTGCAACATGAACAAAGAAAAACTTTCTCGGCTGCGGTGCCTTGCTTTGGCAGGGGCATTGGGCGGTGTGCCAATATCTTCGAGTTTCCAACATCGAACAAGGTCGTGAATGTAGGACTGTGGGCCGAATCGATAATGCTGACAATGCAGAAGTTGCGCTTTTAGGTAATTACCTTCAAAAACAAGGAGGTTATCAATTCGAAAGTTTATGTACCTGCCTTCTCCAGAAAGAATACAAGGCATATATTATTTAAACAAATAAATAATAATAAATAAATATACTACGACAATACACACATCGCTATCTAGCCCCGAAGTAAGCGTAGCTTGTGTTATGGGTACTAAGATAGGTGATGAATATTTTAATGAATATAATACACGTAAATACTTATAATTTTTCCAGTTGTGGGAATCGAACCCACGGCCTTGGATGCGGAAAGCAGGGTCACTGCCCACTGCTCCAACTGGATGTTAATGGGCACACTTTTATTGCACACCAAACAAAAATTGCAGAAAAAATTGGAATAACAACACAACACAGCGTATACGGTATACCTACAATACTATTTTAGTTTTACAAATACGTTATCTTATTTTTTATTTCGTTATATTTTTACACTACAAAAAGTAAAAAGCATGGACAGGAAAAGAAGAAACTTCTTATCCTAATTTAGAATTTCACTTCAAGTGTCCCGTTATATACACGTACAACGTATGTCAAAGAAAGTGATATTTTATTGAAAAATCACTTTCAAACTCATCAGCTAAGCTCGTAATAAACAGCGAAAAAACTTATTGCTGGCAAATACGGCCAGGAAATCAAATGTCATAAGGGGCATTGTTTGGAAAGAGGACTAAATACCATCTTTAAAAGTTAACGTGGCTATAATTAAAAGTAACGTATCTTTCCGTTTTCAAAAATCCACCTAAAAACAATAATGACTACTCTCTAACGGATTTCCAAGCGACGGATTGGTTGTACGGATCCGCTTCGAGCCAATTAAATTCAAAATTCAAATTAAATTTTTTTATTTATGTAGGCCTGTCGCAGGCACTTATGAAGCAAAGTTGTAGTGTTTACATAATTGTAATGGTGATAACTTCGTTCGACAACTTAAAACTAAAGCTACGAGGGTTCCAAAAACCCCCTGGACTAAGAAGAGCCCACAACAAACGTAGCCCGGGTAAATTATTTTTTTTGTTATCACCATCTGCACAGTAAATTACCTAATATTAAGCTAAGAAGTTAGAGCAATTCACACCCAATAAATTTTTAATATAATAGGATTTTTCTAGAGTCTATTTTTCTAGAATAAGCCGATAAAGGAGATGGAGTCGTTTGAATTTCTCAACCCGAATATTTTTCATCCGTTTCTGAAAATCCGGATCCCTATAAGGCCAATTTCCTAAAAGGCTACATCTCTCGTTGTTGATAACTGACCTTAGAAATTATGCCATTTAGGATACTTGCTCTACAGATATCTGTCCTTTTGAGAAACTGGCCTTATAGTTATCTGGCCTTTTAGAAAACTGACCTTATAGCATAGTAATCTTACAAGAAACTGCCCTTATAGAAATATGGATTTTTAGGAACAAATCATATTGTTGCAGTGGTGTGTGTGGCCTTCTAATATGGAGCTCAGCTCTGGGCCTCAGGTTTACCAACGATAAACTGTTCCGCGGATTGGCGTCAGTGAATTTCAAGTTACTATGTATTTACGTTAATCCTGATATTATAGTTCTCTGGCAGGACATACTTTGACAGCCGATTGGCGCAGTTTGCAGCGACCCTGCTTTCTGAGTCTAAGGCCGTGGGTTCGATTCCCACAACTGGAAAATGTTTGTGTGATGAGCATGAATGTTTTTCAGTGTCTGGGTGTTTATATGTATATTATAAGTATTTATGTATATTATTCATAAAAATATTCATCAGTCATCTCAGTACCCATAACACAAGCTACGCTTACTTTGGGGCTAGGTGGCGATGTGTGCGTTGTCGTAGTATATATAAAATTAAGTATATACTGCAGTTTTGTCCAAGTGAAAACACGTTTTGTTCGGCCATCATTGACGTCATGACTTGTTGTCGCATCTCATTTCTAGTTTTTCACGACCTTCAATCTTAGATACCAGCATATTATAAGGAGCAAGTTTAACCGCGAGTTTTCTTTAATACCGTGTTTTTATTTATGATAAATTCTGAGGTTTTTTTCAGTTGGAGTTAAAAGTGTCCCAATCTTTTTATCTGCCAAATAGCTATCAGTTTAAATGTGCTTTGCTTACAAAAAAACAAACAAACCTTACTATATTTAATCGTTGTACGTTGTATTATGGTTCCAGGTGGATCTATTTCGAGAAATCACATTCCGCAACTCCGGGCAGACGTACCGGGGAGTCCCCGTGATGGCGAGCAACATGGACACTGTTGGCACTTTCGAAATGGCCAAGGAGTTATCTAAGGTACATTATCATGATTGAATGAGTGAATGAATGAATTGATACTCTTCTATTGTAAGCATACAAGGGCAAAAATAACAGATACTAAGATAAGGTACATAGTCCAAGTTTTTTAAATACTTTTAGATTTACCTATAAAAAATTATGTTTTGTGTAAGAGGATATATGGCAAAATAAAATATCTCCATCTGAGCAATACTATGAGAGCATTGTAACAGTTTTTATGTATACTCCCCGCAAATCTTTTATATCCCCATATACTTACTTACCTCAAAAGATTAAGAACTTCATTAGGGCAATGTAGAAGTTTCGATGCATCCTAAGTAGATTAAAACAATAGTTTTAAGATTAGTACAGCGATGCTTATGTCTGCCGCCAAGTAGGTGTAGTCCAGTTGGATAGGCGTAAATGCTTGTGTTAATTGTTTTTCTTGTATAAGTTACACTGTTGATAATTAATAAAAAAAATGTATATAATTAAATTATCCCCATCCCTACTAATATTATAAATGTCAATGTAAGTTTGTTTGTTACGCTTCCACGCAAAAACTACTTAACCGATTCTCACGAAACTTTATACACATATTCTTGGAAGTGTTAGAAGTAATATAGGATACTTTTTATCCCGATATTAAGCTCGGTTTCTTTGGGACAGGGGTTGAAGTGTTTGATGATTTTACACCATAACTCCGACAAATTTAAAAATATTTAAATAATTATTTTTGTACTATAGAGGTTATAATATGTGTTTAATTTTGCCCAAACTGAGGTTGTAGATATAGGACAGAAATCCTCAGCGGACAGCAGCAAACCCCTCATTTAAGGCTTAGGGATACTGAATACTTTAATTGTTTTTAGAACTAAACTAAATTTAATGCCACATCAAAAAAAAATCAGACGCAGACGAAGTCGCGGGCAACAGCTAGTAGTAAATAAAATTATTCTTACTACTTTTTTCAGCACGGCTTGTTCACGTGTATACATAAATACTACACGACGGAGGACTGGAAGAAATTCGCAGAGGAGAGTCCCACATGCTTAGAACAAATGGGTAAGCGAAGTGGATTATCTATGACCAAATATGATTAAATTCAATATTCCCATCTGAATTCTTTATTCGCCTCACGGGGTAATTTGCTAAGTACCTTATCAACTATCATCAAATTCAAAATGTCTTCATTCATGTAGGCTTATCACAGGCACTTATGAAGCGTTCATACATATATGTTTACATAATTGTAAGGGGGTGGTGATAATTTCACCACCATTCGCCAACTTAAACCTAAAGCTATGAGGGTTCCAAACATGACCTGGTCTAAGAAGAGCCCACAACAAACTTAGCCGGGTAATTTTTTTTTGTTATCACCATCTCACAGTTTATTTATATTAAGCTATGAAGCTAGAGCAATTCACACCCAAGGTTTTTTATCGTTTAAGTAATCCGTTAATATTATAATAGGATTTTTCTGTAAGCTTACGTTTTATATAAACTTTGAACTTATTGAGGGACATCTCAAAGATTTCATTTGGTAATTTGTTATAAAATATCATCATCGGATAACCTAATACATAAATAAATAAATATATTACATCAATGCACACGTCGCCATCAAGCCCCAAAGTAAGCGAGCTTGTGTTATGGATAGGTACTACGACTTCGACGGCCGATTGACGCAGTGGGCAGCGACCCTGCTTTCTGATTCCTGCAGGGCTAGCACGGCCAAGAGACAAAAATTATATACCCCTATTATATCCCGTGATAAGGGATATAATGAACGTGTCCATCTGCTAAAGCGCGGGAACATGGAATAGGAGAAGTTAGGCCCCGTTTATTATTACACAAATATTATTTGGATATTATTTCCACTTGTGCGCCAGTGCTCTGAGAGTTGATAAAGATGTGGGTGAAGATATTTTTTTATACTTTCCCCGGGAATATAATTGTCTCATTGTTTTTCAGTGTCTGGTCAGGTGTGTATCTGCATATAATAAGTGTTTATGTATTTTATTCATAAAAATATTCAGCAGTTATCTTAGTACCCATAACACAAGCTACGCTTACTTTGGGGCTAGATGGCGATCTGTGTATTGTCGTAGTATATTTATTAACTATAAGATAACTAATAAACAATTTGATTATTATGCATAAATACTAAAGCCAGGATGATGGTAAGAGACCTGATGGATTGACGCTGGCTTGTTGGGAACAGGGTAGGGCGTTTTTGTGCGCAACATGCGTTGACACATTGGCCGTTCTCAGCCATCTTAGCTACGGCTCCCGATCATGATGGGAGCCGTAGCTAAGATGGCTGAGAACGGCAAAAGGCGTAAATATGCCTTTCTAATAGAGAGTTACACATTTGTTCCGTTTATGTAACTCATCTCCGAGACCCTGGGGCCATGGAGTCTAAATGAAAAAAGTGTTTGACGATTTCAAACCATAACTCCGTCAAATGACAACCGATTTTAATAATTATTTTTTTACTGGATACGTTATACTATCAGTTTAGTTTTGTACAATTATTGTTTATATCTGATGAACGTGATTGGAGATAGAGGACAGAACTCCTCAGCGGATATTGGATAGACGCAGGCGTAACTTTGCGGAATTCCATGATATATTATGAAAATTAAGCTTAATTTTGCTATACTCCGTGAAAAGGAAAAGAATCTGTATGGTGTAATTTATAATTTCTTCAATCCTTATAGTCCACACCATACAGACCTTCGGCAATGTATCCTCGACGTACGTTTCGCTCCGAAACCAGCGCATCCTCAGGAAATATTGAATTTATAATGAATAATTGTTATCAAACAACTATTCATTAAACGTGCGTAGTATGTGCCCTATATTACTGAAGGTCTGTCTGTCGAGTATAAGGATTGAAGAAATTATAAATTACACCATACAGATTCTCTTGCTTTTCGCGGAGTATAGCAAATTAAGCTTAATTTTCATAATCCTCAGCGGATGGCAGTAAAACTCGATTTAACGATACTGAATACAATATGTGCTGCCACATTTATGAGAAAAAATAATTTCTTTTTCAGCGGCAAGTTCGGGTACTGGCGAAGCAGACTTCGACCGCCTGTCAGAAATCCTCAACAGTGTTAAAGACCTCAAATTCATATGCCTTGACGTCGCCAACGGATACTCGCAACACTTCGTGGAGTTCCTGCGACGAGTACGGGCTGCGTTCCCCACACACACAATCATTGTAAGGACCTGTAATATAATTAAATAGCTGGTGCCCGCGACTTCTGCCGCATTAACAAACATGATGAATAACGTAGGTACATTTTTATTTGGATATGATATATATGAATTATAAACTAAAATAACCCCCTAAAGACTTTCAATATCGTGTATATTATTCTACTAGTCAAGCCCTTTCATTTGACACCCATATTTTGTTGAGGCGGCCATCTTGGACCTATTTACATAAAACATAGATAAGAACACTAGGTATCCTACCAATAATATAGAAATTAAAAATTTAAAGAACCCCTAAAGACTTTCAATATCGTCTACATTATTGTACTAACTAGTAGCCCTTTTATTTGATACCCATATTGAGGTAGTTGTGAAAAAATATGTAAACAACCATTTTGTGGCGGCTGCCATCTTGGACCGATTTTCATCAAACATAGACACTCGTGACTTATTCACCTTTCAAACAAAAATAGCGACCAAATTGGTTTATCCGTTCTGGTGCAACGACGCCACAGACACACAAACACAACACAGCGACGTTCACGTGAAATTTATAACAAACACCTCGTCGTGTTAGCGTCGAGTGTTAATGATAATATTATGCTTATGAAAACAAGCAATTACCTTCCTTCGTAATTAATTGTACTTAAGAACAAATTTGATTACCGAAAATATGGTTTGAATGAGTTTACCTTTAAAAAAAAATTGTACTTTTAAAAGGCAAAAATTCCGCCATACACAGTTTTGGCGTAACTTTAACCGTTTTCTCATCGCTCGGAACAGAAGCTCTATAGAAGAAGGAATATTTTTCCTGTTTTTGCAACTTTATTCATAGATTGGTCATCATATTTTATTATGTTATGATAAATGTAATATCCAACACAATAAGATTTATGCAATCCGAACAAAATAATAAGAGCTTTATTGAAACAATGCAAGAAACACACACGAAAATGAAACAATAAAATATATATATATATATATATATATATGTATAAATACAGTTGTGCGCAAACGCGGTCTTATTGCAAAAACAATCTCTACAGAAAGACAACCTTTGATGAAAGTAATTGAACACATAAAAGTGGGGCAGTGCAAACAATAAAACATAAACATGCGAAAAAAACTACAATTGTCATAGAAATACATAGACATTATATATATTTATAATAATCAAATATAACATACTATACTATACTATATTATATAGCATGCACATATCATTATTAATAAAATAAATAAATATATATAATAAACTATTGTTAACGGGCTTCCGTATTCTTAATGGAACTCAATATTACTCGAACATTATTTAGTTTTATTATTGTTTCACATTATTGTGAGTTACAATATTAGATATATAAAAAATAATGTACCTGCACATCTTTCCATGATTTTATGTCGAGTGCCGGCACAGACCAGTGAATAAAAATACCGGCACCACAGTATACACAGACAATGACAATCTGTCAATATCTGTGGTTAAAATTAGGGTTGATAACAATGTGATATTTATTAATTTCAACCTATTTATTTATTTATTCATATATTGTTATATATTTAATTATATTTAGTATGATTTTCGTTTCAGGCCGGCAATGTAGTTACGGGAGAGATGGTGGAAGAACTAATATTATCTGGAGCTGATATTATTAAGGTATATATTATAATATTCAACTTGTTTATACCTATATGGGTCAGAAAGCAGGGTCGCTGCCCACTGCCCCATTTCCTGTCAGTTTATTGGTTGCTTTGTCGGGGCGTAAAAGAAGGACAAACAAACAAACACACTTTTGCAATTATAATAATAGTAAAGATTTCTCTCAATAAGTTCAAAGTTTATATAAAACGTGAGAAAAATCCTATCATAATATAAAGGATTACATGTATGATAAATAAAGCTTGGGTATGAATTGCTCTAACTTCATATTAATTCGACTGTGAGATGGTGATAATAAAAAAAACCTGGCTCAGTTTTTTTGTGGGCTCTTCTTAGACCAGTGCGCGTTTAGAACCCTCGTAGCTTTAGTTATAAGAACGAATGTAGTTATCACCATCACCTAACATTAGTGGTAACATATTGTATGTATTAACGTTTCATAAGTGGGTTCCAAACGCGTCCTGGTCTAAGAAGAAGTCCACAACAAACTTAGCCGGGTGTTTTTTTTTGTTATCACCATCTAACAATGCCATTTAAAATTATTAGAAGAGCAACCTGATTAGAGCAATAATTCACACCCAAGCTTTTTATCGATTACGTAGTCCTTCATACTAGGACTTTTCTATAATCTTACGTTTAAAACAAACTTTGAACTTTTTAAGAGGCATCTCCAAGATGTCAATGGGCAGTTTATTGTAGAATTGTATGCAATTTCCTGTAAACGAATTATGAATTTTAATTTAAAAGCCCGCAGACCTTTTAATATCTCTTAATAACCCTTTTAGGTCGGAATAGGACCGGGATCAGTCTGTACAACCAGGATAAAAACTGGTGTAGGTTACCCACAACTGTCTGCTGTTATAGAGTGTGCAGATGCGGCGCATGGACTGAAGGGGCATATCATTTCGGTAAGCGTAAAGCTGACATCGCCATGACGCTACAGTCGCTATAAGACTGATGAATGAATGAATGAATGAATACACTTTTATTGTACACCACATAAACATAAAAAATTAAAAAGTATATATAGTAATCCATAAGTTTAAAGAATGTGTTAAAACACATTTATTACAGCGAGGTTATTATACAATTGATGAGTTTCTTAATGACAAGGTTGCTTGGAAGCATCCGGCTCCGCTTTCATCTCTCACAAGATAGAAAAATGAATGTTAAAATATAAAATGTAAATTTTTGATGTTGGAAAAGAGCAACTGCTGAGTTTCTTGCCGGCTTCTTCTCGGTAGAATCTGCCTTCCGAACCGGTGGTAGAGTCACTACACACGGACAGACTTGACGTTTCAAAAGTGCTTGTATTAGGCCTACTTGAAATAAATGAATTTTGAATTTTTTGAATTTTTGAATTTAAAAACAAAAAAGTATACAATTTGGCGGCCTTATCGCTGCATAGCGATCTCTTCCAGGCAACCAAAGGCGTTAAAACAGCTCAAGAAGAAAGGTAGATGGTGCATTTAACTGTACTATGTTGCAAATAAACATGCATAAACCTATATATACAAATATAATATGTACATATAACAAACTTACAATAAAATATATAGATAGTGATAATAATTAATATATACCTATATTATTACTTAATTTATTAATATAACTGATGTGAAAGGCATATACTTATTTCGGCGTCGACGGTAGGAAACCCGTAGCTTAATTGGAGAAAGCGCTCAGGCCGCGATTGCCAGAGAGTCATTGACCAGAAAATTGACATCTCCATGCTGATTAAATTCATAGAGAACTGGACACGTTCAGCACGGGGAAATGATAAAAATGTATTCCCACAGCTTTATCAACTCTCAGAGCATTGGCGCACAAGTGCAAATAATATCCAAATAATATATGTGTAATAATAAACGGGGGTAAGCTTCTACTATTCCGTGTTCCCGGGTTTTAGCAGGTGGGGACGTTAGTTATATCCCTTGTCAGGGCACGTCTTTGTCGGGTGGTAACTAGCTACGGCCAAAACCTCCCGCCAGACCACTCCATTCCACCAAGACCAATACTTCCAGTCTTAGCTGAAGATTTTTCGAGGAATCTAACGTCCGGTATTATGGTATTATTATGGAACCAAGGCCACTGTTAAAAGTTCTGTTGAATCCAGGATGGCGGTTGCGCGTGTCCTGGTGACGTGGCCAAAGCCTTCGGAGCTGGCGCGGACTTCGTGATGGCGGGCGGTATGTTCGCTGGGCACGACCAGTGCGGCGGTGAGGTGGTCACTAAGCCGGACGGCAGGAAGGTTAAGCTGTTCTACGGCATGTCTTCCTCCACTGCTATGATGAAGCATTCGGGAAAAGTTGCGGATTACAGGTCTGCTGAAGGTGAGTATCAATGTTTAAAACACTCTAGAACTTTCAGATTTCGGACGATTCCGTGAAGAACCTAGAATCCTTAATACAAGAGTCCGCCATCGAGGAGTCGTTTAGGAGTCGAGTATTAATCTCTGTATCGTCATAATAAAAAAAAAATACAACCGAATTGAGAACCTCCTCCTTTTTTAATTCGGTTAAAAATGGATCTAAGCCTACCTAGCTTTAGCCTATGCTCCCTATTCAAAATTGGCACTACGCGAGCTGTCCATACGCAATGACTATAAAAATATTTAATAATCTGCCAGATTTTAATAGGAACACTGAAAATGAAAATGAATTTAATAACACATTAAAAAAATACCTCATCGTTTTTATTCCGTAAATGATTTAAATGTAGCATTATGTATTGTGCTGAATTAAAATTGAAAAGCCTTAATACGGTTTTTTAGTGTCTTTAAAAATAAAGTTTCTTTAAGAGACATGAAGAAAGGTTTTTACTAAAATCTACACCTCTTTGGGATGAAATAGGGGTGGGGAGAAGGTCAATCAAACATCTTCTTGGTAGGTTAGATACAACATTCAGTTAGTTCTTTAGTATTATGTATTTTTCAGGTAAAACAGTAGAAGTGGCATACCGAGGAGACGTGGAGGCAACAGTCAAGGATATTTTAGGCGGCCTTAGATCAGCGTGCACCTACGTAGGAGCCGCGAGGTTACGGGAGCTGCCGAGGAGGGCCACCTTCATCAGGTGTTGTAGGCAGGCTAGCGATGTGTTCTCGTAAGCTATATATTTTACTTAGGCATGAATGAGGTATAGAAGAATATAGTTTGAATCACACACAAAAGTCATGTTTCCTTTACGTCACCGACCAGTCTGAAATTTATGTACGTCTAATTCGCATTAGCACTGACAGTTGGCAAAGACTAGACAGGCGTCTGACGGTTATCAACTGTCAATGTCATAATCAAATGTTAAATTATTTACTGACGGGTGAAGAGATGGAGAACTGAACTGTCGTTTATGAATGAAGTTTTGGTTTCATTACACATAGCTCATGTCTCTATTGAGTCATTTATCAGTCGAAAGTTCCATCAGACGCTTTAGGCTTGACCTAACCGAACTATCTATTAATACTCTATAATTTTTAACGGATTGGAGAATGATGTGTGTGAATGAAGTCTTGGCTCAATCATTCACATCAGTCACGCCTGTTTTACATCACTGATCAGTCAAAAATCGTAAGAAGCTCCACTGTTGTGACCTCACGGATTTACTTTTTGCATCCTCACGGATGTTAATCAATACTTGCTAATATTATAAATGCGAAAGTGTGTTTGTTTGTCTATTTGTCTTTCCTTTACGTCCTAACTAAGGAACCAATCTACTTGATTTTTGGGATAGAGTAAGTTGAAAGGGCGGAGAGTAGAATAGGAATAACATAAGAGTAACATACTTACTTTTTATCCCAGGAAAACAAATAGTACCCACGGGATTTTTAGAAAACCGTAATAAACTCTGGTGAAGAATGCGGGCAACAGCAACTACCCTATAATTATTGACGGACCGCTGACGTGATCAAGGCGTGACTGACCAGACACGTCACTGGTCAGTCAAAAATGTAAAACGCGTTATAGTCCAGTCAGTCAAGACAATTAATTCATTATAATTCCAAAAGTTTTCAAATTTTGATGTAAGGTCGGGAATGGTATTAAAACAAACTATAAAATTTTGCAACCTGTTCTGCGGTCCGGAACATTGTTAAAAATGCAATAAATCATAATTTGCTCAGTTCTTGAGACCAAAATACCAAAAGTTCTGCATAGTTGGAGTGGTGTTAAATATATTATTTTACATGACGTGTCAAATTTGCAACCAATTTAAGTGTACGGAACATTTTTTGTTATAGGTATATTTTTCCGATATATGTGTCAAGTTTGAAAAAGAATTTTTGGAACGTTTTCATTCAGTTTAATAAAAAAAAAACATTAATTTTCAATAAACAAAAAGCGTTCCGTACACTTAGATTGGTTGCAAATTTAATACGTGATACGAAATATTATATCGAAAACTTCCCCAAGTTTGCAGAACTTTTCGAATTTTTTTCACGACCATACAGCAAAAATTAATAATTTAATTGCAATTTTAACAATGTTCCGGATTGCGGACAAGGTTGCAAAATGAGATTTATTGTCGTCCCAATGTACCATTCACTTGACCGAAGTTTGAAAACTTTTGGAATTATAATTAAATTTTCGATTTCGAATGTCAATAATGACTGGACTATTAGGTTTGACCTGACTGATGTGTACCAATATTAGCTAATACTCTATAACTGTTCACTTACCGGTGACGTGACGTAATGGAGTCTTGAATTATGTGTGTAAATTAAACCTAAGGGCCGAAACAAACCAACTGGCATTGAAAGTCAACAATAAGTGTTAAAACTGTTGATCATCATTATCTCATGAAATTAATAATCAATTAAATCCTAAATCTTCAGATGGCAAATTAATTCAGTAGTGCTATCATTTTCACAAAGAAACGGTGATAAACTAATGGTGCGTTCGCACCATTAGTTTTTCGGCGTTACTTTCGGTGTAGCCGAGTTCGATCTTCGGCACGCACTTTTCACTTTTCGGAGTCGTCAATTATTACTATAGAAAAAAAAAACTATCTGCCATCTGAAGATTTTGAATTAGTTACTTAGGGCATATACCAACCGATGAACGTCTACTTCTATATAGATGTCTTGTCTTTTTTCTACCTTCTGTCCCTAACAGCTCCCGTTTTGTCGTCTGTCCAGCTAAAGGACATCCGCCTTTAGTTATTTACGTGCCATGCTTCGAAGCCTTCAATTCTATAAACACACACAGCTATATAATTGCTATAGTGCGTATTAAAAACTGTATAAGTCTGTTATAACGGTTATACAGCTCTGACAAAATTTTACGTACTAGTTTTATACAGGGTTAAATAAAAAATAACTGAAAGCTCTCGGCCTTGTAGTTCCTATTATTAAAACAAACAAAATTTGTTCTACGACTTTTCATAATTCATTATTAATGTACTTTATACAAAATAAATTATAAATAAATTTATTTCTATAAAGTGAATATAGAAAGTATACATTTATGTCTACAAGTGATTCGACAACGTCGCGTAGTCAGTGACCGCACGATTGAGTCGTGTTTCGCGCGCTTTTGCCGATGTTACACAGAGTACTAATGAGTAGAGTATCAATGTTAAATATTGAATATCTAATATTTAACAAACTACGAAGTCGTAGAACCAAAGTTGTTAGTTTTAATGGAACTAATTACAGGCCGATAGCTTGTATCGCCTCGCTTTAGTTGCGTCGCGTCATTGGTACAAATTAATTTCACCCATCTATACTAATTATGTGTTGTAAGTGTGTTTCCGCCCTCAGAGTGAAGAACAAAAGAATGGCGTTATTTTTAATTAGAACTCGCTCTAAAATGACATTCGAGGATAAAGATTTTAAAATTTTGCTAGGTACCAGTTTGCTTTACGACGCTTGAGCAATAACTTTGGTTGTAAGTTCGCTTTATAGATCTCGGCCTTTGAGCCACGTCGTCTAGTGAGCTCACGAACCGGTGTTTGACACGAAATAAAAAATAT
Organism: Pararge aegeria; assembly: GCF_905163445.1. NCBI lineage: Eukaryota > Metazoa > Arthropoda > Insecta > Lepidoptera > Nymphalidae > Pararge > Pararge aegeria. The sequence goes on from NC_053180.1 coordinate 4,351,717, forward strand.
AGTCTGTATCCATCGATGCTATTGCTGTTGAAACTTTCTCTCGTTAATCGTAGTATAAGAACAAAGCTTGCTATCGAGCATCACAAATAAGGTATGTGACGGAGTTCCGGCTTCGGTTCCGATATACCGAAACTTGCGGTTTATTTCACTCCTCCGGTTTCGGTTCCGGTTGATTTGAAACGGAGATTATAATGGTTCACCGACCGATTTGCGCGACGCGCGGCGTGCTTATACTTGTTGAAACACCCCACGCAATCAGCGGGAATTTACGTTTACGTCGTTTTTGGTGCCTGTTGGCTACATTCGGTTCACCTCCGGTTCCAATTTAGGTTACGGTTCCAATTTCGGTTCTGTTAAAATAAAGTCAAATCTCCGGTTTCGTTTTTGGTTTTGATAAAATCACTTCCGTAACATCCCTATAACAAAAAAAGTAGGGAAGACAATGCAAAAACGGGCTGGACGAAACTTTTCCTAAGCAAAGTGTAAGTTTGCGTCCTGTATGCGTCCATTCACAGGAATGTTGATCAAAATCGCTTGTCGTGATTGGTCGGACGTTGTACGCAAACATAGACGCCGCGCTGTTTAGACGCGGGTATGACTCCGCGAATTGGCCTTGCTTTTAAAAGTTATGCAATGGTGTTATAAGTAGAAATCGGACCATAATTATCTATATCGGAGTTATTACCTTTCATAATCATTAATAGGTATAAAAATATGTGTGTACAAATTTTGCTGAAAAAAAACCCTGTATCTCAGACTTAGATCAGAATTAAAACACAGTTAAAACGAGACAGAGGTAAATTATTTACTGTCTCCGAGACTTATCTGTGCAACCGAATGCTTAGAGTTTTTGAGTAAAATACTGCCATAGTTTTTACTTTCTTTGTTTTTACTGTCAGTTTATTATTAAGGTACGCATCGCGTAGGTACTATGCACATGTCGGTCTTTTATCTTCAATAGGGTTGTCACAACACTTTGAATGTTTTGAATTAGTTTGTATGGAAAAATAAATATCTTTCTTTTGATTTAATATTATTTCAAGGAGTTTGTTAGGAAATATACTTACGCACCCTTCAACAACCCTTCAAGTATTTCGTTACTCCGTTACACGTTGTATAGATTTCAGCCAGAGTACCTACTTATTGGAAATGGATAATGATGTGTCTGCGTTGACACTTGGGCAGTTTCGTTAATAAAAAAAACAACAAGTAATTATAAGTATCTTCATTCCTATAATTACTTGTTGTTTCGTCTTCTTTTTACTTATAACATCGTTGAATTAAGTAATAATAATAATTGTTGATAGCTTAAGCACAAAGATTGTTAATTTTAACCGTAAAATGAGGACTGATTGTTCTTTTTTATATTTTAGGTTCTTTTACATTGACAATAATTGAGTTCCTTTCTCACACGAATATCTGTGCTTATAAAGCACCCTTATGTTTAATTTAATGTAATTATTTATTTATTTGTATGTAGCACAACCTATTTATTTTTAATGTTTTTTTTAATAAAATAAATCCTTATTGTTTAAATCTTAATGTAAGTAGGTATTGTTTTTGTTAAAATTAGTAACTAAAAGAATAAAAGACGTCTCTTGTTATCATCGTTTGATTAAAATTATTGTGAATTTATTTTGGAGTTTCATTTCCTTTCAGATACCTTCCTCTTCCGAATTAATCGAAATATTATGTATCTCGAGAGAAACATTTTCTGGATTTTTTTTCTTTTTATTGCACACCAAGCATTTTCTACCAGCCAACCATCTAGGGAGCGGAAATTAAGCCTGTGTAACCATTTTTAAGAAATTTAGAGTCGTAAGGTAACTGATAGCCGAATGAGTTTTCCCTTAAAATTCGTTTCCGTTTCTTGGAAAAAACGTGAAGCCTTCGATCCCGAAGATGGGCCTGCGTTTGACGATCAGACAAAGGAAACCATTCATGAGACCTTGTTTGGTGCGCGCTTGCTTAAATGTCTATTTCAGCTATGCATCGCATAGCTGAAATAGACATTTGATGATGCATGATGCACAGCGCTGCATCTCGCTCGGCTGTTGAATAACTGGATACTCGATAGTTTTGGGTATGCTAGTAATTCGCGCTACGTGATGTGATGTACGTGTTCCTAACTACATTTATCGGGCTCATTATTACGCCATTGTTATCTAAATGACACGATCCAAAAGGCTCTTGCTACAGTAGATATTCCTGCTCACATTGAGCTATCGGAAACAAGCCGGGAGATGGTAAAAGACCTGATGGATTGACGCTGGTACCATGGCAACAGTGTAGGGCGCTTTTATGGAGCGCAACATGCGTTGACACATTGGCCTCATATCAGGGAGACAGCATCAAGACCGGGCGCCGCAGCTGAGATGGCTGAAAATGACAAAAGGCGTTAGTATGCCTCTCTCTTTTGTCATCCTTGCCGTGGAGTCCATGGGGACCATGGAGTTTACGTGAAAAATAATGTTGCAAGACATTAAGCCTCGGTTGATTGCCTCATTTGGTGACAGAAGGGCTAGCTCATTTGTTTCGCAAAGAATCAGCCTGTCAGATGCAGCCAACATTCTTGGCACCATTCCACCAATATAATCATCATCATATCAATCCATTACCACCACCACAGGGCCACTATAGGGCATGGGTCTCCTCCCACAATGAAAAGGGGTTAAGGGCGTAGACCACGACGCTGGCCTAGTGCCAGTGGTAAACTTCACACACCTTTAAGAACATTATGGCGAAATCAAGGTTCCCTCACGATGTTTTCCTTCACCATTCAAGCAAGTGATATTTTAATTACCAAAAACGCACGTAACTTAGAAAAGTTATACGTGCGTGCCATAATTAGAACTCGCCCCCCCCCGAAAGTGAAGTCGAAGCTACCCACTAGGCTATCACAGCTTAGTAATTTTTATTATAAGTATAGCAATAAGTTCTTTTATAACATTAAGACAATGGTTACCTACCTACCAAATAAAAGAAAAGCTTTACTGTGTTATTTTAATTTCATTAGAGCAATTGTTTGTTGTGCAGATGGAGTTGCCGTTTGATAAACAGAAACACAAATTACAATCCAACTTATAAGATTGCCCTTTGCGACATTCCTCACCATTTTCAACGACTACCGGTACTATATCAACCGAAACATCGGCAGATCTTAATGCGGCACAAATCCTAGAGTCACACTCCACGGTTTTCCCATCAGCCAAACATCGGCAAATGTTGCAGTCATTTCGATATTTGCGCATAGGTTCGCAGAAACCGTATAATGAATTAACATCTTGCAAAATTATACCTTCCAATGTCATTTTTCCGGTTAACCTCTGAGGTGAGTCGTCAACACATTTCTCGTTTAAGCGACAAACTTCACGTTTAATCTTATCTTTGATATAGCAGTGACACACCATACAATTTTCTTGGTAAAAGGTTCCCGGCACACAGTTCTTTTTCTGTCCGTCAATCACTTTGGAGTGGTCCCAATTCTTTAAGGGTTTATAGCTATTGCACATTATACGGGTGCATGTAATATGCTTTATACCATTAACAAGTTTGCTGCACTCACAAATATTGCAATCCCGTTTGAATGCCGTTCCTGGGACACAGCTTACATCGTCTGGCGGTTCTACAACTTGTTTTAAATTATGTTCAGTCGGTTCCTTGTTAACTTCAAACATTGATTGAAGTTTTTCAGTTCTATTGATGCATTTTCTGATGGTGCAGAACATTTTCAATTTCTTGCCGCAGTGACAAAAGTTGCATCCAATTTTGAAAACTCTGAGCGGCTTTTTTCCATGGCATATACTATTCGATTGAAGTTTTACAGGTTTATTAAGTTTACCAGGCTTATTTATTCTTTTTGGTTTAGTACGCTCACTTAAAGAATTGGAATTTCTAACTTCTGCATTGGAACAATTGCCGCAAATCAGTCTGTTATTACTGAGACATTCACAATTTCTGCAGCCAAGGATATATTTATATTTTGGATCGCACGTTGCATAAACTTCTAGAACTTCTTCTGTGTCGTTATCATTTTTTTGAGACACGGTTAGTACAGCTGTTCGATTTGTTTCTAGAATAGGATCGTCTTCCTGACATTCTTTTTTGGTACACATTGTTGGGTTCAAATATCCCAATGAAGGACAAAAGCAGACGTTGCAACCGACGAGGTATAATTTAGTAGGAGTGCATGACTCATTTTGGGACAGGCGTATTTGTTCTATGAGTTCAACAGAGTGGAGAACTTGCAACAGGTCTCTACAGACTGGATTTGGCCAGTTACCATATTCGTCGCAGACGCATAATATACCTCTTCGTAGATAATGTACACCCGGAGTGCATGCCAGAGGTTTGGTTCGCCATGAACCGTGTCCTTCCATGCCTACATCTATTTCATGAATAGCATCTGTTAAAATAGAAATTTAAGCAGTTACTTGAGCAAAATAAAAAAAAGTAAAGTAATTAAATCTCCGGAAAACAGTTTGTGATGTAATGCAGAGTGACATACTCGTATGCACTATCCTACCTACTTTTGCATCATAGTTCAGGTCAATACTAAATCTCTCATATTTATATAATCAATTCAAATATAGTCTTTGTATGTCGTAAAAGGGATTGTGTTACTACATAACACTAAAATTGCTTTTAAAAGAGAACGCGTCATAAGGAATTTTTATAGGCCTAAATATTGAATTTTTTTTTTTTTGGCTATGGTTCTCAACGTTTACTGGAGCTTTAACCTAAGTTTTCTACGTTGTAATTTTTTTTATTCAAAGTGTAATTACGAAATACAGTTGAAGGGTGAATAAGTATATTTCTTAAGGAATCACCATGTTAAAAATAATTCAAAAGAAGCATGTTTATCTTTACCTACGACCTAATTCAAAACATTCTAAATATTTATATATGACAACTCTATTGAAAATAAAAGATCAACACGTGCATAGTACCTAATAAAGTTACAGGAGTCATTTTATTTTACTTTTGCAAGTGATGTTAGAGCTGTATGTGATTTCTTTCAGTAAAAACTATGGCAATGGTTTACACAAAAACTACTAGCGTTTCAGTTTCACAGATAAGTCACCGAGATAGTAAATAAAGCATCAGAAGTATTACCTAAGTTTTCATTTTCACGTTGTATAAAAGAATATTTTTGTACAACATCTATTAATCAAACTCAAATCTCTAAATCGCTTCATCCTTTTGGGATTCTATGACCATAAAGAAACATGTTTATTTTAATTTCATGCAACTTTTTCATTCTTAAAAATAAGACTTAATAAGTTACCTTTGAAATGTCCGAACATGTCGATTTCTTCACAAACTCTAGCCTTGCATTCATATTTCTGTTTCGCGTTGCAACGGCACCAGTTGCAATCATTTAACACTACTGAGTTTTTAACACACCGATCGCTCCAAATCTTCTGTGCCAGAGCTATGGTTAAACAAAATCTACTGTTAATTCAATGGAAATTATGGACCGAACTAAAGTTTTTAATCATTGCAATTAATCTCTCCGAAAGATAATAACTTATGATCACCTGAGTAAGTCTAAAAAACAAATATAGATATATAAGATACATCGCTGGAATCTTTTTTACAGCATTCCAAACTCCATACCTTATCGCAGATAAAGTAAGTAGATATTTTTTTGCTTTGACGTCGTGTTATTTTAGAACTTTTAAATTTTGGAATAATATCATGAATAATATTTTTATTTATTCCTCCAAACAACAAATTTGTCTGTTCCCTCTATTATACTCATTATCTATTTTATTTATTTAAAAGTATGTATACGTAACTAAACTTAACAGATTCCTATTTTCAACATAATATTTTTTTTTATGCAAATCTCTAAAGAAATGGAGGTGTTTTTGATATTTTTTGAGAATTCCAGTTTTTAGAAGCGTCTTTTTAACATTATTATGACTGTTTGGTAGACTACACTTGGGCAAAGATGACTCTGTAAATGCCTCCCTCGTGGCCATGATCCTGACTATTGCCTAAGGAGCGAGTTCATTAATGTGACTTTCCACTACCCTTTATACTCTGTGGCCACTGCCTTGCTTAACATATATATTATAATTTTTACACTTACGTTTATTATGGCTATACATTTCAATGGTGGTTAATTGTAAAACTATTAGAAATATAATTCTTAGAGTGAACATTGTGGTACGTTATAGATTTAACTTCCAAATAATTTGTTAAATTACGATTTCACTTCATTATGGCTTTAAAAAAAACTGAACGGAAGGATCTACCGAAGAAACAGATCCGTCGCTTGAATTTGATTTTTTATAACCTTTAAATCTATAAATATATCGCTAGACGAATCATTTTGAAGTAACATGCGAATCTATAATTAATTGCATAGATTTTTAATTAAATCTCGGTTTTGATTTCTGCTTCTTTATGATCTGCACTATAAAAGCAATAAAAAATATGATTACTTCTCATTTTGATAAAAATTAAGCTACTCCTAGTAAATAAGGTGACCTTACGCTGTCTTTGATGTTTGTAGCTATTGGTATAGCTTAAAACATCAAAGACAGCGTAAGGTCTTAGATAAGGTTTATCCTTAGATAAGCTATATCTAATACTTAATATTTAAGATTCTTCTAACAATAGACTTTAATAAGAAGAAAATAAAACTAGATTAAGACACTTTAACGTAAATTTTACGATTAATCTATGAAGAAACTGGAAGTAAAAAAAATATGTACGTATGGGCACAGGACTGGACTCCTAATATGTTTGACATACAAATTTAAATACAATGTTAGGAGTAATCTATGAAGATATATACAATTTTACGTAATACCACCGAGATCAGGGTATTTACTTTGTGAATCAGATTTATAGCTACGTCGTTACAGAGATAGCCCACAGGTACTATAAAATAAAGAAGCAGTTGGTCTAAGCTCTATGCCTATTCTCCTCTCCTAAGCTAGAGTGGACCCTGAGCCAAGCAGTGGAATATAAATAAGCCGAATGATGTTGATAATAATAATAGTATCCATTCTTACATCTTATTAGTACGGTAATGCGACTTACACTAATTAGATGGTGCTAGATTATTTTCGGATAACTGTAAAAGTCACTAATTAATTATATTATTATATTATTTTTATGTATTTTGTATATATATAGTATATTCGAATGTTATTGTATTAGTATGTAGAATTTTGTTATTATTTAGATATATTAAATATACTTAGTAGTTATGAAATATATTGTACCTTTATTTGACCTATACCACAATTAAACCTTCTTACTCACATCCTGGGGTAGCTGGAAGAGATCTCTTATAGAGATAAGCTTTCCTTTGTACACTTCATGTATCTTATGTTCACAATCACAATTTATGGTACATAAATAATAAATAAATAAATAAATAAAGTCACAGAATGAAAGATAGGTAGGATTTTACATTTCCTATACAAGATAGTATAATATAGTATAGTGCAGTGTAGTGTAGTGTCTCTACATATCGTAAGATTGACGCAATTGGATATTATATATTTATAAACATAATACGTGTCAAATCAGGCTGAGAGAGATGTCGCGAGACCTACCGAGGAACTCGCATATGCATTACGACGATTCTGGTTTTTCTTGAACTTGAATTCATTGAACCTAAGCTCTTAAGCTTAGGGGTCCTAAATTAATAACCAAATAGAAAATATCACAAAGTAAAAAGAAAACATTTACAATAATCCTTTTAACGAAATAAAACGACCCATGACAATAAATTACCCTATTTTATTACAATCCTTTTTCGTACACAGTGTTTTACCATTTGTAAGACAGAAACAAGTGTTGCATTGATGTTTTACAGTCTTACCAGGTGTACAGTTGTTTCCAGAAGTTATGGTTACCATTGACTTTCTAATAGCGACTCTCAATAATTTGTCTAGAACGTTCGGTAAATAATCATTATCGAAGTTATTCGCTTTAACTTTTATAAAAGGATATAATATATCCGTAAAGTTAAATTCAATACTGTCTATTAATAAATCACTGATATTATCGTCGTCATTATTTTCACCTCCTAAATTATTTTCTATAAAGCCTTTGATGTTTTCATCGGAGTTTCTAAATCGAACTTTTGCATCAATATCTGTCACATCTTTAAATTTGTAAAAGTTCTTAGATTTATCTGGTGAGAGGTAGATGGAAATTTGAGTAGAAGAATCTTCAGATTTCGCCTTAATTTTATTCTCATAATTTAGTATCGTTCTACTTCGTACTTTCTTAGTTGCTGATCTCAACAGCCCATCTTCGGGTGGAATTATATCCATCAAAAATTGAACGAGTTTTTCTCCACAGTGATGCATCTTGTACTCTCCTAAAACAACTCTTTCCGATATATTTTTCGTGTTGCAGATAAGTTTATGCTTATTCACACAAAAGCATAAATGACATTGAGATAACTGATACCAATGCTTCGGTTCACATTCGGTAACATAGCCTAATCTTCGAGATTTCTCTCCATTGAAGCATTTATATTGCGTACATTGTTTATCATCAACTTTCCCATTGAATCCACAGCGGCAAACGTTACAATCAATATATATGAACTTGTTTGGTTCACACTTCCGATTATGTGCATTTGTTCTTCGAAAATTTGAACGACATTCTTCTTTTTTGTTGGGATCACAATCCCCTTTTTTATGATGCAGTAACTCTGTAACGAAACCACACCTAATATGTTAAGAATGTAAGGTATTTATTTCTTAAAATAAGTTCTCTCGGTTTGATGTTTGAAATATATTACTTACCAGACGTTACTTTAATCAGGTTATTTAGAAGAAAATATAATACCCATAAATATAACACGACCATTTTATTCGAAAACTATTTGAGCACTCATAAATTAATTAGCGAAATGCGGGCAGGTTTTCAAGCGTAAATTATTGTTTTCTCCGCCCATGGATTTTAAATTAAGTAGAGTAACTTACTAATATTTATAAGTTTCAATTGACTTTCAAAAGGGTGGAAATAGCCAATTTGAATGTATGATTATGTCTTTTTTTAACAATTTGCATATTTTTTTGGATTCAGATATTGGTTCAGATTTTTTTAATTTTATAACCACTAACTACTACACTTAATTTTTGTTGTATGCACAGAACATTTAGCTTAATTGTTTCGTTGCCCAACTAAAATAATTCTGACGAAATCGGTTCTGCCCATCTATATGTAAAAAGAAACCTAGATATCCTTGAGAGCCTGTATCTGTGGAAGTTCAGTTGAAAGGATTTCATTTTTTAATAATACTGACACGATGGTAAGTAGTAAGCCGTATATCTTAAATTCGGAATATAATAATAATTAATAGTTAATTGATCACTATTTAAAGGAAAATGTTTTGCCTTAGAGCAAAATAGTAAATGAAAATCTATAAAGGAAAATGAAAGAAAATCTAAACAATGACCAATTTATTCATATCAAAGAAACTCGGTGTCACATTAGAACAGTTCTTGGCGTCGCTTTTAAAACAGTGCTCCTCAATAACGACGTTGTTCTCGCATTCGCATATGAAACAGTCGTCCATAACTTTGCCCGGTTCGCCACATTTGTATGTTGTATGCTTTGAATGTTTGACCGTTACTCTTACACTTTCTCTCGTTATTTTAGACTTTTCTTTTGTTGTATTATCTGTAAATGTATGTATGCGTTAGCGGAACTTCAAGCAAAATAATTCACATTAGCTTAATTTTTTTTATGGAAGATAACAATGGACGGACGATAAGTGGAAAACTAAATAAATAAATAATTAATAAACTACGCCAGTACACACATCGCCATCTAGCCCAAAAGTAAGCGTAGCTTGTGTTATGGGTACTAAGATGACTGATGTATGAATAATATACGTAAATACTTATAATATATAGATAAACACCCAGACACTGAAAAACATTTATGTTCATCACACATACATTGTCCAGTTGTGGGAATCGAACCCACGGCCTTGGCTCGGAAAGCAGGGTCGCTGCCCACTGCGCCAATCGGCCGTCAAAGACTTGCAGAGGATACGCTCTACAAAATGGCGCCCTGTGTCCATCAACCTAAGGAGCTTCATATACCTGCAATAACATCGGCAACTGCGTCCGTTAGACGAATCGCAGCAATGCTACTTAGCGGCAAATAAGCACATCGGTAGCGGTAACTTTCCCCGACGAGCTATGTCAAAAAAAGCCCTTACTGGTTCAATCGTTTCAAATTCATAATATTATATTTTTAGTAAGCGAAGCCGGCGAGAGACTTAGCTATTAAAAAAATATTATCTGTTAAAAAAACAAACGTATATATATATATATATACGTTTTTTTGTATGTTTTTTTAACAGATAATTAATTTTTATATATCTATTAACTGGTATATCAGGTTCCTTAAACCCATAGAGTAAAGCAAAGAATGCCTTCTGTTGAAGTACCTTTATTTTATAATAATACAGAATATATAAAACCAAAAATAAAGCCTCTAATAGCACTTCAATCCTTTTTAACCGACTTCAAAAAGGAGGAGGTGGTTCTCAAATCGTCGGGATCTTTTTTTTATAGATTAACACATCGTGTCTGAAATCTGAAATAGTTGATCGGGCAAAACCTTTCTAATCAGCAATGTCACTATAGAGTTAAAAGTTACCACTTACTCTTGGTGAAAGCGGTGATAGCGTAGTGGATAAGACTTTGCCTTCCTTTTCGAGGGAACCGAGTTCGATCTCCTGAAGGCACCTTTAACTTTGCGAAGTTACGTGCGTTTTAATCAATTAAATATCATTAACTTGAACGACGAAGGAAAGCATCGTGAGGAAACCTTATCCAAGCATATCCCACCAGCGTGGTGGACTACGGCCTGAACCCCTTCTATTTCTGAGATAAAGACTGGTAATGGGTCGATAATGATAATGATGACTCACTTTTGCCTTCAATTCTTCGACCCATTGATAGGAAGTTGAATCCTGGATATGCTTCTTCACAAAAAAAGGATTTGGGCAGCGGCCGGCAGAAACTGTTGATTTTACCCATATAGGGGCAAATACATTGCTTGCAACTGAAATATGATTGGAGATTAAAATAATAAATGGCGAAATCACTGAGAGCTGTCGGAGACACACACTCTGAACAAGACGTGCTAGGGGCTTTCGTGGGTACACAACTGTATGAAAAGCAACTTAATTAACTTCACCAAAACCTGGATCACATAATGTTCTTGACAAACTCCACAATAGTCTTAGTTTGGCTACGCACGCCACCGAGACTAAAGTGATCGTGTTTTGGAATACCAATGTCCAGCAGTGGTGTCCAGTGAAAAACGCAATATTATTTACTTAGCTCACCGTATAATATACATAGTTCCGGGAGTGCAATCCTGTCTTTCAGCGCTGGTCGAGATCTCGTAAATGTAGCATTTATCATGAACGTCTCTTCGTACTCTAGAACTTGCGGTTCCATGATTGACTATTCGAGTGGTACCTTCTTCCTGTAAGTATATCGAGAGTTCTATTTAAAGGTATCGTAAAACATAATCAATACGAAATTAAAGCCATGTCATCATCAACCTATTACCGGCACACTGCACGGGTCTCCTCGTTGAAAGAGAAGGGTTTTATTAAAATTATTTATTTACCAATAATACAAACCAATCTTTCACTTCGGTCCAAAACACCACCAGCTTTAATTATGTCCTCGTTCGCGTCACAAAGTAAAGGTTCGCAAATCGCATATACTTTTAACCCTAAGTCTGGACAGACGCATATATTGCAACCCATCGAAAACTCTTCTCCAGGGAAACATAGATCCAAATTTCGGGTTGCATCATCATGAATTTGGTTTTCTAATAAACTGTCGGTCAGTTTGTATGTACTCCATCGGGGAATGCTGCAAGTATTGTTGGTGCACACTTTATTTGCCTTATTTCCATCTGGTGGGCAGACGCAGACGTTACATCCGTCGCTGAACAAATGACCAGGACCACAAGCATCAGATCTCAAGAAACTCTTTTCACAAGCATTTTTAGTACACTTAGCAACATTTTTAAGACCATCGAGCGGACAGAAGCAAATGTTGCAGTCAACTTCGTAATAAGCAAGAGGCTCGCAAACAAACACATTTATAACTTCCACAGCCTCGAAACAGTCATTCTTTGTACAAACCCTTTCTTTCAAAATTCCACTTTCTGGACAAATACAGAAATTGCATTTAACTTTAGAAATAGAGCCAGGGGTGCAACCACCATTTGGATTTTCAGTAGGTTCTGTATTCAGGTGAGATTTATGAGATTCCATAACGATTCTTTTTGCTTCGCAGTCATCATATGTGCACCATTTTGGATCAATCTTACCAGCTTTAGAACAATAACATGTATTGCACCCAAAATCGACTAATGTACTTGGATCACATGTCGTTGTTGAATCAAATTTTATGCGACTACTTTCTAAGTGATCATATTTAAACTCTTCAATAACTTGAGTACAAAAATTTAAATTTGTCTCACCGTTATCTGGACATAAGCAATATTTACCATTATTAAGATAAAGAGTGCTCGGTTCACAGCCTTCACTGTTTCCAACTATTTTAATTTTCTTTTTGTCAATTAGACTTAAATCGACTTTACTATCATTCAAAACTTTTTCAATAACATTTAATTTACTTATATCTGTACAAACTCTAGTACAGTATGTTTCATTCGTGAGTCGATTGCTAGGACAAAAGCATTGCATACAAATCGGTACAAGCTCTCCAGGACTGCAGATGTCTGTCTGAACGTAATATTTAAAATCGGATATCTTTGAGCAATTGAGTTCTAAACAAGAATGCTCATTAACAGTGCCCTCTAAGCTACAGTCACAATAAATGCATTTAGGCTCCGTAAATGCATGCGGTGTGCAATGATTTGGAGAACTTCTCAGTGGATGTAAATATACCTCTTTAGTACCCGCGTCACAACCATTTTTAATGCATAGTTTTTCATCAGGTATGCTGTTATCAGGACATCGACAAACATCACATTCTTTTCTATATAATGTCCCTGGAATACATCTCCGCTTGTAATTGGATTGGGGCTGACATTTCTCTAAGCATTTATCGACAGCGAAATATCCTTTTTCAGAGCAAAGACATTGGACACAAGGTAATAGATACATTACGTTGGGTATACATTGGTTCTGTTTGGTTAATGTTATAACATCAGAAGTGTGATCTATAGTGCAGGATGCGTCGACAGCGCATTGTGCATCAGAAGCATATCCCGATGCAGGACAGTAGCAAAGACTGCAATTTACGTAGTATGACTTGAATGGTGTACATCTCGAACCATAATCCGTAAGACCTTGGTAACTAACACCAGGTTTTGTCACCCAGTTGGAGCAAAAAGCACTAGTGCATTTAAGTTGGCCATTGTTTTGACAAATGCATTGGTTGCAACCTTGCCATATGACTTGGCCTGGCGGACAAGGCTGTCGTCGTGCGGCAGTCTTGCAATTGGCTTCGTTTAATCTACCTTGAAGATCACACCAACACAGACGATCGTTTAGTGCGAAGTAAGTGTTTGGCACGCACGAACCTACAAGACAATGTTTAATATAAAGAAAAATGCAAAATAACACGCTCGGGTTTAATTATACATTTAGTGACTTACGCAGTGAATGAATTTCATATGGCAGACGTGTTAATAAAACTAAAAATGTTACACCGAGGAACATATTTTTATGTGTAACAAAAATATTGAAACTATCAATCTATAAACAATAATATTCATTATAAATCTAATTTCACGCACAAAAGGCGCCCAGCTTAATAAAATGCATTCTTAACAAAGACCTTTTTTAATTTCTTTCCCTTTATTGTGATTTTATAATCTTAAAGTTAATTGCAAATCAAGAGTTAATGCAATTTTAAATACAATGACACAATTACTTCTCTAGTGGTTATAAGAACAAAATCGTACAAGCTCCTATATATTTGATTTTTTCTGGCACATATTAAGGAATTAAATGGTGAGCTTTGTCGACATGGCACTGTTGTAAATGTATATTATATTATTATTTACTGGTTAAAATCATTGATAAATTACATGGAAATATTCTTGTTAAATAAATTTGGTAGCATGAAGCCTATATTTGAAAACAAGTAAAAAAAACTGGTGTCTGGCCACTCTGAGTGTAACCCTACACTCAAAGACTTTGAGACTCCGTGGTCGCAAACGGATCCCAGAACAAAGTCTGAATACAAAGTCTCCGAGCTTACCTGCGGACAGACAGACGGAAGGATAGATGGACATGATGATACCTACAAAAGTCAGGGCGAAGCGGATACAGTAAATAAAATAAAGCTATAGAGAAATCTTATTTAATATGTCAACAACACTACATTTTCAGAGAAAAATTTTTCTTACGTTTTTACAATATACGTCAAAGACCATGTTTCTCTAAATAGGTTTGCTTCTCCTGCAAATCTTTTGTCTGTGAATATGTGAGGCAGATCTTCTGGGTACACCTCAAACTGCCATCAGGTTGACAGTAGCACTCGTTGCAATGGAACCTGTCAACATCATCAGTATATTAATATCCCATTTCAGCATCTTTAACTGAACCGGCGAAAAGTGGTCTTTTTATTCCACTACAAGGGATAACCTTGATCGTTAATTACCGGATGGTAAGTAATGATTTAGTCTAAGATAGTAACGGGCTAATTTATTATGAAAGAAAGGTCCCCGCAGTCCACCAAGCTGGTGAAACGAGTTGCCGGAGTCGATAAAAAGGGCCCCTTCTAGACCGTCGTTTAGAAACTGGTCAAGGAGTACATCTCAAAAAAGTTTAAGTGACACCCTTCTCCGGCGTAAGTAGTCTTATCTCCATGTTATCATCTTTACACGCTTTTATTTTAATTTTGAAAACACGTTCATATACACGTATGTCTATAAATTGCGAATATCTGTATATAAAAATTTACATATTCACAATTAACATGTGTATATATATTTACTTTATTACTTCCTAAAGTTTTTGGAACACAAGGCCGCCTTTTGTAAAGTGGTTTTTTTTTGGTTGTGTAAAGTGAATAAATAAATAAATAAAATTTTGAGATGAGATCCGTTCCTTGTTCCGTTCTGGTGGTAAATGGGTTTAAAATGTTGATGATGAGCAATTTTTCTATCGACGTCAGAGTTAAACTTACTTGTAAGATACATGTGGTTGACACTTCTCCTTCTCGATATCAAGAGTCAGTTTAATGTTCGTGTCAGCCGCTGACGACAGCAACTGCTTTCCAGTCAAATTCTTATCACAATTGGGTATCGGTCGGCACTGGTTCTTACCGTTCACACACTTGCATTCGCTGCACAACAGTTTGAAGTCTTTTTTACATGGACGTCCTTAAACAACATGCACTTATTTAGTATAAAGATTTGTTTAAAGTAAATAACGCTATATATTGCAAGTAATTTGATAATACTGCAATTCCAATACAAATTACTTATCTTTGGTTCTTTGCCTTTGTTTTTAAATATTGCAGTTATTATTAAAAAAAAGAACGGTCTAGCAATTTTGCACCCTATGTATATTTTTTTTTCTTTAAATCGGGGTTTCCGCGCAATTAAAACATAGGTACCTGGTGTCAAAACGTTAACATGACGAATAAAATATGTGTAAAATATTTTTAAATACTTTACCCCACTGATCTCTATAATTACGACTGGGACAGGCTGCTGCCATTTTGTTTTAGAATTCAATAATTGATTGGCTCCATTTTGGCGCTATAAGTATGAAACTGTCATACGAGTATCCAAGGAATTAAAATAAGATTTACTTAAAACCACTACAATTCTTAAATAATTAGATATGATGCAGCTGTCTCCGAAGCAGAAACTGCCTTCATGATTGCCGAACTTCGTAAAAGACGGACGTTAGAAAAAAAAACAATATCTTATTAGCTCCCGATACACTCGTATGTCACAAATGACGCTTCAAATGAGAACAATATTTAAGCTGTTTTTTATCGCATTAACTTTACCAAGCAGTTGGTTAGTGGAAAACTGGCAACACTTCGCAGGGCATTCCAAGGACACGTTCTGCAATGTTATGCCTCATGTAACCACAGCTGTTATTTGTGTACCTGCAGCCAGTCCAATGTTTAAAATTCAGCTTAATTTGCTATACTCCGCGAAAAACAGGAGAATCTGTGTGGTGAATTGTTTAAACAATTATTCATTGTACAGTCAACATCTCCTGAGGATGCTCCTCGCTCCGGAGCGAAACGTGCGTAGAGGGTACATTGCCGAAGATCTGTTTGGTGTGGAGTATAAGGATTGAAGAAATTATAAATAACACCACACAGATTCTCCTGCTTTTGACGGAGTATTAAGCATATTAATTAAGCTTAATTTTTATAAGAGGTCAGAGCCATACCTGTCAGCTCTTTAGATTGAACCTCTGTAACACTGGCGATGTTAATGCAATACTTCACAGTGCAGTAGAGATCATGTTTGTGAGTGCAGAAGCAGATGTTGCAAACGACGTAGTAAGTCTTTCCGGGATCGCATTTCACGCCCATGTGCGGAAGCTCCGGGAGATCGACTACAGACCGCGTCTCCATTTCCGATATTTCTTTATCACTGAACCGATCTGAAAAAAAAACGTTAATATCTTATCTGTCCTAGCCAAGGGCCATCGATAAATAAAGCAAACGAATCTAATTATTTTTTTACCCTTCCCATCCATGTCACAGCTGACGTTTGTGTGTAGTCTAGTGGGAGGCTTTGGCTGTGGCTGGTTACCACGTGCGATGTCGCGTAGAGACAGATTAGGGGTATGAGTAGCATACTCCCGAACAGGTTACCCCCCTACCATCTTAGACTGCATCATCACTTACCACCAGGTGAGATTGCAGTCAAGGGCTAACTTGTAGTGGAACAAAAAAATAAAACAAAGTAAAACAGCAGTACCGAAATTGTTTTAAACACTAAGATAATAGATAGAAATGTGATGATAACATATTTAAGACCCCACCCCTTGTCACACAATGTCACACTTCAACGACCCCCACCCTCTCAATAACGTGTGACGTAATTTAGGGATGACCCGTCAAGGTGATAGAACCTTAGGGTACATTTACATATTTTAAACGTCTCTTACATCTGTAAAAGTTTTGTAGTAAGCAACTTTTAGTTACATGTTCTACAAAATATGATTTGAAGAATATTTATTGCTTTTGTACCTACGAGCACAGCACTTACACCCACTTTCACTAAGTAATGTATTTTCAGAAGAGATGGTGAAGAACAAAACATTTTTCACCAACACGAATCTGTTGAATTTATTGCTGTAATGGACGGTGATCAAGGACGGAAAAGGCAAAACTGTTGCTTATACTTTTAGTTGTACTAGTGTAGTTTCACCTTTAGTGCATAATTACAGTTTAACAGAAATATAAAATTCGAAACTCCTCTTTTGAAGTTATTTTCTTGTCATAGGTCAGTAGCAAGGGCTGGATCAGTTTGTAGGCAAAGAATCTGTCACCCCTGATGCAGCCAAAGCCATTTAACACTATGTCACACAAAGAATTCATTGGCGTGTAAGTTATTATGTTAATTTACAGATCTGTAATTCGATTACCAGAATAATCCAAGTTCCATTTTTTTTGGTACCAGTAGGCTAGCAAAGGCAGGAGACAAAAATTCCCCGATTATATCCCCTGTGATTGTGTAATTGACGTGTCCACCTGCTAAATAACGGGAACATGGAATAGAAGAAGTTAACTCCCGTCTATTATTACAAGTTATATTATTTGGACATTAATTCTACTTGTGCGCCAGTGCTCTGAGAGTTGATAAAACTATGGGAGAAGAAACATTTTTATCCTTTCCTGGGGATATAATTGTCTTCTGCCCATGGTAGCCGTTCTGACCGGAAATTAAGTGTCGTGCATTTTTCAAACTCCATGTCTCCTGAAGCCGTCGTTTACATGTATTATTGGAGCAGCTTGGTGGGAAGGGGCTACCGGGACATTAATCGGATGAGGATGATTATAATTTAATTTAACTGTAACGCACAACGCTTTTTCAATACGCGTGTCCATTTAAAGAAGCAACTATTACCGCAAGCCGCGTTATGAAACTTCGTTCCAACAGATATTTAAACTTAACATTAAAGACAGGAAAGTTTTTGGAGTTTATTGGAGTTTACTCCTTAAGAATCGATTTTCATATATAAGGAGGAAAATCTACTGATGAATGACCTTGTTACGTTTTCGCTTTGTGACGTTGCATGCGCAAACATGCAACGTCGCTTTCGTTTAATTAACTTATTTTTCCTATTTAAGTTACCAAGGAAACCGAATGTTATCTAGGTAAAGAAACAAACACATAAATATATGGGGCAGAGTGAGATAGAAAACATTATAATTTTTTTTTCCTATTCTTGTTACCATGGAAACTAAATAATAAACATTACATTTATCCTAATAGTTCTGATACTCTACATCCACCTCAATCTCCCGTAGGCTACTTTTAAGAAGTTACGCCGTGTGTGAATAAATTGCACAGGATTTTTAATTTACCCTTTCATATGGTATTAATCTTTATTCAGCTAATTAAACTCTTTTTGTGTATATTTCGACAATCGTACTTAAGTAGTAAACTCCAGTCGTGCGTCGCAGCTGACACACACTTTTTAATATTTTTTTCTTTTCTTGTTTTGTACCCAACAGACTGTGACCAATTTTAAACATTTTTACCATAGAAAGAAGAATTATCACAAGGTTTTTTAAAACTTAGAAAATTGCATGAATGTAATCTGAAGTAGCAAAATTATTTGGCGTGCGATTATTTGCGGCACGATTAAAAAACTTATTAAATTATCGTAGAGAAAAGGATTCCGCGGGATTTGTTAATAGCCGTAATAAACGCGGAAAAAACCATGGGCGACAGCTAGTTAACGAATGTACTTACTGGGAGAACCGCCGCTACATGTGCGAGTACATTTAGCTACCATTTTTTCGTTACAAAAGCATTTTTTACATCCATTTTTATATATCTTTCCTGGTACACATTTTCCTTCCGGTAACTGGGGGTATTCGCTATTTATTAGTTTCTTTTTCCCATTGTTTTCGGGGCCTTTTCTAAGGCTACCTTTTTCTGTTACTTTTACTTCTTTCTTCTTCTCTTTCTTCTTAGGTTTATCTCCTACTTTTCGCAAAACTCTTTGTATGACGTTCTCAAAGCATGCCATCTTTGTGCATAGAAGCATATTCTGTTTTCCACATTGACATGTATTGCATGATATCTTATATAGCTTTCCAGGGACACAACTCTCACCGTCTTCGATTTCCGGTAATTCATGGTGATTAATGTTATTATGGGTTGCTGTAAGCAAAAATAGTATATAGTATTTTATTAGCAAATATAGTATTTTTTTGGTTTGTAAAAACGTAATACCTTAAATATGCATTTGCCTATACAATGGGCCCCGGTTATCCGACCCTCGTCTATTCCGGCACCCCCTGCTAACCGCGATATCTATTATTATTAAATATTTCTTGACAAACTACGCTATCAAAGTATAACACTGTGGTATAACATATTAAATGTTATTATTTGACCTGTAATTTGGAATGCAGGGACCTCTTTTGTAAAAAATCCATACTGTAGTGGGTCTTAGGGTTTCGTATATATATAATCCGACAAATTTGCTTTCCGACACTACCCTGCAAAACGTTTGCAAGACTACTGGGGGTCTACTGTAGTTATTAAATAGAAAATAAAGTACAAAACTAAATTAATACAGATAACAAATTAAAGCAGAAATTAATCTAAAAAATAATCGATTCCAGCGCAGCGAGACAATAATTGGACCTATTATTGGGCAGCATTGCACCTTCTTAACGCCAAGGCTAATAATTCGGCCATGTTTACTGCTAGCTCTAGATACTCTGGTAGACTCAATTAAGGCAGAGGTTTTGCCTTATGGTCCAGGTTTACATGAATTCTTCATTGTGGCTAATGTGAAACGTGTAAGCTCACTTAGATTAAATAAGAACGCCTTAACAGCAACCGATATATTAAGATAGTTTACTAACTACTGTAGCATTCAGTGGTGAGCAGAGTACATTGGACTCGGGAGGAGCAGAGTACATTGGAACTTAATGCATGTTTGAAGTGTGCTGGAACTGGATTACTCAGTAAAATGTTTACCGCGAAATATTGATTTTGGTTAGTCTAGAAACAATTTACCAGTTTCTACCCAGTTGCTAAAAGGTTTCTAGAAAATACGTAAGCTATAAAGTCAAGCTTAGAAACTATTTTTTTTAATACATAACCTAGCGCTAATCTGCAATCAATCTTAAGATGAGTGACAATTTTATGAAACTTGCAGCACAAGAAGTCCAACTGGAATGATTAGAACTAAAATGTTTTAACTTTAACGCTTTATTTAGGTACGTCAAATCAACAAAACATTGTTGTAACGGTAGTAATAAATGTAAAACTCAAAGCCACAAACCCAGTTCCTGACAAAGATCGGTAAACCAAAATATAAGCTAGAATCCTCAACTAAACCTTCACTTGTCGTGGAGGTGATACAAGATGCAGATATAAACAAGAATGTATACGTAAAAAACTAAACATAACACAATTTCGTATCGTAACTACATTGATATCATGTCTTTCATAACGTTTAATGTAATCTTTCATTCATTTGTCTTATAGTTATACATAAATTATGAAGTTCTATCTAGTTAGTGTATGTGGCCCAGCCGTAGTAAGAAGATGTAAAATAAGTAAATAATAACTACCACGATAGTGATACGATGATTTTCAAGCAATTTATACGTATTACACATGTGTAATGGCAAATAAAAATTTAAAAAACTGTAGATAAAGTTTCTTGAGCCCAACATTATTTGTAATAAGGCTATGTTGTGTAAAGAGAATGAATATAAGTTTAATTGATCGTTCAGTTAAGAGTATCAGCGAGAGCTCTTTCGTCAAATATAAAATCCTCCAAACAAACCATTGTAGTGCAAGTCAACGTTCCCTTTTTACTACAGACGCAGGCGTTGCATTTTATTCTATACTTTTCATTTGGCACACATTCCTGCCCCTCGTACTGAGCTGATGGTAGATTATAAAAATCCAAGCTTCCATCGTCGATTCTTAATGCTGATTTTTTACTACCACATATTTTATTCGTACAAACTAACTCGCTGTTCTTATCACACACGCAAATATTGCAATCTATTTTATATTCCATAAGAGGAACGCAGGTGTGGTCCATATTTTTTCTAATATGACTTGTATTAGTTAACAACGCAATGTCATTTCTCTGTAACTCCTGGAGAGACTTCTCGCCTACTTTAACGCAGAGTCGGTCGATAAAGAAATTTATATCGCTACAAATGCATATCTCATCTTTTGTTCTGAGAAAGTCGCCGAACTTGCAAACATCTGCTTTGTGTGGTTTTGTGGTACAAATTCTGTTTGTGCACGATGTTTGTCGGATTCTGCCTGAGTTGTCGCATTGGCAAACATTACAGTCTATCAAAAATAACGAGTTAGGCGTACAAGGGATGGTGGAGGTAGATCTTAAGATGTGTTTCGCCTTATTATACGATCGAAGGTATTGGAAGGTCTCTCTGCAGTTAAAGGATAACCATCTTCCCTCAAAATTGCAGGTGCAGTACAGCTCTTCGAATTTGTAGGTTACATGAGGTTGACACTCCCCCTTGTATGATTTCCTTGGATTCACTGAAAATAAAATATTAATTTGTGAAATTTTACTACCGATTTTTACTTTATTATCTTTCATCTAAATTCCCAAGACAATTTATTTATTCGGGCGTCAGAAATATAGAAGCGAAACATTGAGTTGGCAAACATTTGAGAACCTCCCTGGCTCAACGGTGAGCGCTGTGCATTTAACTTAGAGATCCCGGATTCGGTTCCCAGCAGGGATAATTTAGTAATTTGGGACATAGGTATGTGACCGAAACGCTCACCGGCGCGCAACGCCAGGGAGATCGTCGAAGTTTCCAATCCATCCGGCAGTCCCACTTTCATTCAAAATGGTCAACTATCTAGGTAAAATCGTCTATACTCGTACGAAGAGATCGCAATATAGCAATAAGGCCACCAAATTGTACGTTCTACCTTATCGTGCTATTGTATATTTATCTCTGTGAATTTACTTATAATTAATTTATTTATACCACAGAGAAAATTCACAGAGATTAATTGTATATTATACTTAGTGTATTATTATATACAGATAAACACTCAGGCACTGAAAAACATTTATGTTCATCACAAAAACATTTTCCAGCAGTGGGATTTGAATCTACACCCTCGGTCTCAGAAAGCAGAGGCACTTTCCCCTGCGTCAATCAACCGCACTATATGTCGTATCGCGTTTATGTGAGGTATTAAGTATTTTATGTTTGATTTCAATAAAAAAGTTATGGGACTGATAAACCATACATGATTACGGCAATAAAGTCAAAATAATCCAAATTAGCTGAGCAAAATTTTAAAATCTCAGTTAATTTCAATAAAGTATTATGGTGAGGCCGCCATAGCATGATGTTTAGTATTTTTAAATAAGTTTAATTAATAAATACCATTTACCAACTAACTTTTATTAGGGCAACCGTAATTTTAAAGGAGCTCTGTAATCAGTTTGGTTTCTAGTTTTTAAGAATGCCGATAGATGGCGCCAGCGCCTTTTTATGTAAAAAGATATCGCGCTAGCGTTTGTCTGTGCAGAAAACATAAGTAACCCGAGATGACGCTAGGAAACTTTTAATAGCATGATTTGGTTTGGTATAGTATATATATAAAATATGCTTAGCTCACCACTTTTTAGGGCCACAGTTGGTAATTGCATTTACGTTGAAATTTGACTAATCAATTGGGTTCCTACGAATTCCGATCGATGGCGCCTGTGTCTACATTTGTTCCATGCAAAACAGTAGTCAGAAGTATTTAGACTGCAGTTTTGCGAGCCCTCCGTCTTAGCTCATAGCATAGTTGCCATGGCCGTGGTATGGTAAACCAGTTCAAAAATAACCTTAGAAAATATTTTTGTTATGTTACAAGTGCTTGTATGAATGAATATACTTTTATTGCACAGCACGCGCATGTGATGATATTGATATTGAAAGTAAATATTATCAGTGCGTCTAACTCACCCGCGCTCTTCGGACACGTCGTGGCGTGGCACACAAACACGCCGTCCACATCGCACATACATTCGTGACATGGTCCTTTGACAATCTGTGTTGGCACGCACGAAGCTTGCGGTTTTACTGGTCAAAGTTAGATTTAGAAAAAAAATTGTAAATCAATATACAATTTTTTTTTAAATAGTTTAATTTAACATAGTAAAACCCCCAAATCCAATTGTAAAATTTAGGTTCTCTCCATAGTTCACCATTTTATATATGTATGTGAAAAATGATGATAAGTATATAGGTACTCATATAAGGTAAAGTTTTAGGCATATTATTAGAAATTATTTTTTAACTAAAGCAATAAGTGTAATACAAACTGTTGTTAAAAAGATAAAGTATTCAGAAATACCTCCGAAATAATCAGAAAATCATTTACCTGTTAACATAGGTAAATAATTTATTAACTGTAACCTAATTAGATACTGCATTAAAAAATCATTATATTAATCTTATAATCCTTGACAGTAAGATAAGAGTTACTAAATCGTAATCACAGTTGCTGGGTCGCGGATGTGTGCGAAAGCGTTCCCGTGGCCCAGCAGGGTTGGTATCCATAAGGATTCCCACGTGGAAAAAAAGGGTAATAACAGTTTTCAACAACCAGGTGACAGGTTAAAATATACCTATATGGTTTTTAACATTATTTCCCAAAAAAAAGGCGGCAATCAGAGTCGTCATTTTTTTTTACTCTATTGACAAGATTTATTTAATAAACCTGAAGGTCTTCATCACAATTTAATATAAAAATGGACTAACTAGAATGTAAAACTGTTACAAATGACAAAAAAACAATCAACATCAGTTCAGAGCAGGGAGCTCTTAATTATTTTAATTGGAACTTTGGATCCATTTGACCAGATATCAGACAGATTTTTTTGGCTTGGCTTTTCTATTACTTCATATTTAAATCCTTTCATACCTAACTGTAACCAATTACAGCATATGGGATCAGAATAATATTATATTTCGCATATAATAGCTTTCCAATAGCGAAAATAAAATTAAAATCTGTTCAGTAGTTTCAGAGTTTATCTACTACAAACAAACTAGTCTTTCCTCATCATAATATTACTAACTATAGATTTATACTTACCTACCTAATTTTTTTTTGACTTATTACTTAATCATTTAAATATGACTACACACAACAGAGCGCATATTCAAGTCTCATTTCTACCGTACAACTACATACAGTGTTCACTATACGATGTACGTGGAAGCTTAGTTTACATAACCGTCAATAGATGGCGCTGTGCCGGAAAAAACACTCGATATCGTTGTGTTCACTCCAAACCTATAAAAGGCCGAACATTTAAATCGTTCGCCAAAAAAAGTCCACTGCTGGACTAGGTCTTTATTTTTGAGCCCTTAGCTACAGTTTGTAGGTAAGGGGATTAAACAACTATAGGAAAATGCTATATACACGTTATATGTTAGCATTAAATGAATATTACATATGAACATCAAGTGTTTAAGTTATTTTTATTTAAACAATTGACTTTCATGAGACTAATTATTAATTTTAGGTATAAAACGTGTTCTAATGAAATCTGTTGTACACACATCTCTCATCATCTAAACTAACCTAAAACGGGCTATAAAGTAGTAATGTCCTTTTTTTTACTGAGCTGAGAGAACTGTATGTAGGTCATTTAATTCGACGAAAATCAATGCAGAGATGCCGAATTGACTACCGGTACTTCTTCTTCTTCTTCTGTTCCTGGGCCTTTTCCGCACTTGGTTGGTCTGGGACCGTCCGTTGTACGTATGGCCACTGATGCGGCTCCCCGCTGGATCACTCCAGCCTGACTACTGGTACATCCAAGTATTATTGTGGCGAACTGACGTTGTTTCGTACATTTGTACGAAACAACGTCAGTTCGCCACAATGTCAGTCCGTCTAGGTCCGTCGGCCGTCCGTATACAGTTCGGCCGGGCCGCCAATGGCAATGGCGACCGAACACTGACAAGCTGCAGTAAAACGCGATGTTTTTGTCTCTTTCTAGCGGTAACTAGAGAGTGGCGGGAATTATTAATATTTACTCGTAGTGCTGCAAGTGATCCATAAACGGTGCGTCAACTTTAGGGTCAACCGCCCTACTGTTTAACTATCAATTTAAAGGTTTTATGTAATTTGTAATACAGCGCTGGTAATTTAGCCCTTATTTTAGAGATTTATGTAAAATGGAATTAGCACCAACCAACCTCATTATTGAACAGAATTTATGAAATAAACATTAACAAACGCAATGGAAGTCGCGGGTAACTGCTAGTATATATAATGTACAAGAATGGCTTTTACAAACGCTAAATTGTCTCTGAATATTTTTGACGTTTTGGCAGGGTATTTTTAAAAAAAACCCTGTTTTCTGGAATACTTTTTTTTTGGTTGCTTAGTTAGAGCGTGAAGGACGAACAAACAAACACTTTCGCGTTTATAATATTAGTTAAGATTGCAAAAATCAGCCCTAAGTATATTAGATGTAGAATTTTATATAAGTAAACTTACCTAATAAACATTTTACATTGCACAAATGAAAAGAAATAAAAAACGCAATTAAACCCAGTCTCATGTTAAAGACAACTATTTAGAAATGATTGGGAAACTCAATAACGCAGTTAAAATTATGGCGTTTGTATAGCTCATTGCACTTCCACATCAAATTTAACGGCTGTAATTTTAAAATTACTTTTCAAATCTGCGATAAGTTTTTTAATTTTTTTAATTTATTTCTCTGGCGTAATAAACATGGAGTGGACATGTTTTTAATTGATAGCTTACTTCTCAATAGGAAAAAATAACCAATTTCTATCAAATATTGTTTATTAAATAATACCCAACTGTAACGGGTGTTTTAAACTCAACCTTTTTGCAACGCTTGATGTGACGTTACATACAATGACAACAATTAATAAAGTAGCAAAGTTAGACAATAAAATACCTAAAAATGCGAAGGTACTTCTTGTCATTTGTTGTTATAAACTTTTACGATTTTTGAAAGGACTTGGAATCCATGGCCGTAAAATAAATTAAAAAAAAAACTTTTATGACATGACATTCACTCTGAACAATAGCGTCGCTTTTTCGCAAATATTTGAATGTTCTATAGTATTTAATACACATCAAAAAGGCAATTCTTGCAAGTTTAAGTTCTGGATATTTATTCTTCTGGGCGGCGACCTCACGCTGTCGAGTGTTATCTATCTGATGCTCGCCAGCGACGACGGCTGGTCTACTGTTGCCTCCTTCTGTGAAGCCATATTGGCTTTGAAGCCTTGCCTAATGGCTTCACCGAAGAAGGAGAACGGGTGGCAGGAGGCACAGATATGCGCATCTTATGCCACCCCCGTAGACACCATTACGTGCCTTCGGCGAGTGCGCCGGGGCGTCAAAGTTGCATGCGACCGCGATCCTTTGACGCCCCAACTTGGGTGCAGGCGGCTCCGCTGGGTTTTAGCGGGTATTCTGGTTGATGCTTCATCGGCCAGCGAGTCCCACGTACCCTGCTGGAGGCTGCACAGTTCTGACTTCGCCTCCGACAGGGATGCCTAAGCGCATTTCCCAGCGTCAAAAAAAAAGACCTACAAGAATAAAGTAAATTTGAATTTGAATTTCATGATGACGATGTCACACTGCATCCGAATGCACAGTGCTGTTACCAGAAACAAATAAATGCATATGAGGTATTAGTCGTGTTGTAAAGTTTGAAACGAATAATCAAACAAGTAAGATTTTAAAGTCAAAATAATATTAAAAATTTGAATGTAAGTCTGCTTGTTTGTGTTGAATGTATAGCATAGGATATTCATCCCAGAACAGCATCACGGTAGGAAACTTTTATCTGGAATTACTATACGGTTATATAAGGTTCGCCGCCATTTCTAAAACACCGCATGAAACCGTAAAAAAGCCACGACCGTAACAAAGCTTGGTTATGAATTGCTCTAACTTCATAGCTAAACATTAACTCGACTGTGAGATGGTCATAACAAAAAAATACTGGCTAAGTTTTATTGTGGGTTTTTCTTAGACCAGGGCGCATTTGGAACACTCCTAACTTTAGTTTTGATTTAACGACTGCAGTTATCACCATCACCTAACATTTGTGTTAACATATTAAATGTATGTACGCTTCATAAGTGCCTGTGAAGGTCTACATAAATTTTGTACTAGTTATTTAAACCTCAAACAATTCAATGGTGGGACCTCATCTTATATCTATATATTAACATAAAAATTAATTATTAAAACTAAGCAGATTGATCTTTTCCAACATCATTTTAAAGTTTAACAATCTTTAGAATTTTTCTGTTTTGTGAGAGATGAGAGCGGAGTGGCCTGCTTCCAAGCAGCCTTGTCGTTAAGGAATTCATCAATCGTGTAGTAACCACGATTTGTTAAATGTGTTTTAATATATTAAAAGGTAGATCCAATATTACCTTCGGTATCATGTTATAAAAGCATATACCCATCTCCACAAAGGATTTCTGTACTTTTCTTATGGAGGGTAGAGGTAAGGAGAGTCGTCAAAATGTATTAAATTAGGATGGCGCCACATTTGCATCAGGGTAACTCTTTAAAGAAGCGCCAAATATAAATATTGTTAGAGTAGGCTTGAAAAATAAACAAGGAAGTATGGAGATACAAGGAAGTAAGGTTATATTTACCACAATATTTTGTACAACGTAAGTTGTTGAAATTCTCAATAATTAACTACTTTAGTCGATAATGACATTAAATTTTTTAACTCGGCATACTTCAATTCATCTACGATTGCTACATTCATACCATACCCTGTGCATCCACCAGCGCCATTGTGGAGGATTTTTGAACTGTTATTTAGCGCATACACTGGACACTTTTTCAACTTTTCTCCCATATAAGATGACTCTCCTTACCTTTACCCTCCATAACTTTTCTCAGACGATATGCAGATAATATATGATATGCACTTATTTAGGTCCGTTTCTAGTTAGTCGACTGTTTATATCGACTTTTTGTTTATAATTACTTATGTTTTGTTTAATAAAGATTATATTATTATAAATATATTGCGAGGCTACTGTAAGTACTATTTCTTTAAATTTGGTACGAAGGGATTCGCATGATCTAAGTTTATATATCGATCGCACAGCTCTGTTCTGTAGTATAAATATAGTTTCTATATCAGCAGCTCTGCCCCATAACAAGATCCCATACGACATTACACTATGGAAGTATGCAAAATAAACAAACCTACCAGTTTCAGCATCTGTTAACTGTCTCATTTTTCTGACAGCATAAGCAGCTGAGCTAAGTTTACCCGCTAGTGTCTCGATATGGGCACCCCACTGTTGCTTACAATCCAAGGTAACTCCTAGAAAAACTGTGGAATTCTCCATTTCTAATGATTCTCCATTTATCACTCATTACTTTTTTATCAACTTTCTTTACATTTGGTAACATAAATTCGACGCACTTTGTTTTCTTTGCGTTCAAAACTAAGTTATTAGCAGTAAACCAGTTAGATACATGCGACATAGCAAGGCTTACATATTCAGAATTGTCTTTAATTATGTCAGTCTTGAAAATTAAAGATGTATCATCTGCAAACAGTACAATGTCACTATATAGTCTATAGTCAAAAATAAAACCCATAAAAAAAATCAAATTTTTTATTCGTTTCGTGATTAAATTCGCACAATAATAAAATGTATTGCCTAATACATGAGTACCTTGAAAGTACTAAAAGGAAACTACATTACAACGAAAATATTTCGCTAACCACGCTATGGAAATAATTACTAGAACTATTGCAATTGATAAATTACGGTTAATGAAGGACACACATTGTCTTGTGTATTCTATATTTTAGGGCAAATCGAATGTGGGTTTTTCTAAAATACACTGTAGAATCCAAGTCAGGAATGATTTTGTTTTAATCGTTTTTCTATTATCTCTTATTTCGCTTGGTAAAATATCGAAAAAGATTTTGGTTATAGACCGATTCAGATTACATATGTTTTCTCTAGTTTAATTTACGACCGAGATTTACGATGGCAAAGTACGATTATCTTTTTAGTTAAAATTCCAAATGGTTATTATTATATTAATATTAATTTCCGACCGGGTTTCATACTGAGAAAACTCTACTTCTTCTACTATCTTCATCTCAGTATCATCGGCATGCCAAAACTTTACTACATTTAGCAATTATAAGAAAAATGGAAGCCAATTATAAGAAAAAGCTTTTAATTTTTAGCTAATCGTTACAGAACCACCATGAATTCAAACATTTTGGTTAGTATATAAAAACTACAGTCTCAAATCTCTTAAGCTATTCACCATAAATGCCTAACAAACGTTGGCGATGTCTAGACGACTGTTGGATTTTGTCAATATCTGAGATAATAGAAAAATTGTTAAGACGAATGTGATAGGTACTTTTTATAAACCGAATAAAAATAATACAAACACCCGATTTGCAAAAAGCGAATCACCCTTACATACTAACACTTAATTACGACATATTGACGATGAAAATGAATCTAAACTATATTTCAATCGTGGTTTAACGCACAGAGATGATCTTCGTACATTTAACAATGATTGAGTGTAACACAGGCGTTATGTTCTTATTATCTTAATAACTAAAATACATTTTTAAGCAAACACACAAATGATGTCCGAATTAAGTGTGGAATTAAATACTTTTAAAACAATGTTACTGATCATAGTCCGATCACTCAAATGTCGACGCTTAAGAATCTCCACCTTATTTTAAACAAATACTTCCGTAGCTAGGACTTTAATCTGATCAAATTTGTTATCACACGATACCTGATAGTTTTACTAATAATACTTGATCTACTAAAAGGATTATAGATAAAAAGGAATATTAAAGAAATAATTAGGTGTTTTTGTATCAAGGTAGTTTAAATTAAAGACAGAATGCATTAATGATTTGTATCTATGATGCACACAAAAATTCAACTGTTGTATTAGCTGCTATAAGATATATCAAAGAGCAATAAAAGAGCTGCTAAACAAATTTCAATCTGGATGTGAAATATACGAAATATATTCATTGAAGCACAAATAGACAAATTGGCTTTCAACGTTTAATTATTGAACAAAAAAAATATGGATAAATCTAAAAAGGATTCAAGATTTCACAGGATACCTTAGTAGATTGAGAGGTGTCAAATTAAAATGTGAAACAAAGCAAAATAAACTTTTCCAAAATACTACGATATAAATACATTTGTGATAGAGTGTCATAAACAGGCTGTTAGTAATGATGAGGATTTATTTCTTTTCTATTTAATTTAGGTATCGTATGTTAATTAGGATCAGTTAGATCGTCGGCGTGATATCCTGGTCGCAGAGGCGTATCGTGCAGAACACGCTCTTGCCATCAGCTGAGCAGGTGCAATCATTGCAGCCACGCTTGAACTGCTCGCCGGGATTGCAGCGGAAGCTTAGGTCTGAGTCTATAAATAAAATAAAGTAGGAAAAGGTATATATATTTTTTATTTTATTTTAAATGAATTAAACATTTGGAAAAAAATGCCAAAAGAGTAAGAGAGATGGCCTGCTTGTAGCTTGTCAGGCGGTCTATCGTAATGCTCTTTTAGATTAGCTACAAACTCTACACTTTAAAAGTACGAGAGCCATTTTTTGTCTGTAACATCAAATTCAAATTTTCTATCAACTTCAAATTCATGAATGGTTTTTTATTTCGAAATCGGATAACTTCTTAACAATTGGTTACGTGTTTGTAACAATAACTATACTATAGCCAAACTCGATGTGGAATTTATGTAAAACAATCCAAAAATCACGGTTTATAGGGTTGTCACACTTTTAATACTCAAAAATTGTAATTATATCACCATATCCAAGTTAACCAATTTTAGTTTAACACCGGTTTTCTGAAAGATACCTAAACCGCCCAGTGCGTAATACGAAAGAAGAATAGCTTAACATAAAAGTTTAAAAATGTTTTATTATTACTACATGTCTAACGCGATATTCCATAATGACAACTATAAAATAGGGTTCCTATTTTATAGCTGTCATTATAGAATATCGCGGATCAGTAACATTTGGTCTCATTTTGATAAATCGTCAAATAGATTACAAAAGGTATGATATAATAATTTTTTTCCTTCGATTAACGAACTTGGTTACGACGTGTAATCCTTTATATCGAGTAGAGAGAGACTTAGTAGCTAAGTGAAATTTTCTTCGCAAACAACGAGCCAAAAAATCGATTCGACGGAAAACTGTTACAAAATTAAATGATGAAATTTAAAAAAAAATAGATAATTATTGATAATATACTATATATTTCTAAAAGTCTGAATTATTTATTTCAAGTAGGTATTCTTAAAATAATGTCAAAAATTTACTATAGGTTCATAACATCTGCGTGCCATTGGTTGCTCAGCAACAATTGGTTGGAAAACATTCCATGTCGAGTTTTCCTTAGGTATAGGTACATTTCTTAAAAATGTTACGTTACAGTCCAATCAAATTAACATAAATTTTACTACACGAAACTTTTATTTTATTTCTTTGATTCTTTATCCTAAAGCACATCAGTTACTTCTTCATTAAAATCCATCATAACAATACCTGGAGAAAGTTCCTTGTCCGCGTCTTCTTCAGGATTGTCGTCTTTGCAGCGTTTTATTGAGCACGTTGCATGGTTGCCATCTGCTTCACAACGGCATACGTTGCAATCCTGGCTGAACACGCTCTCAGGCACGCACTGGGTTGCGACTTGGGCCGTTGCTTGAGTGCAAAAAATGGATTCAAGATATCAACTTTTAGTTACAACCATTTTCTTTTTAAATCTTTATATATATATTTCTTGTGTGCGTGTGTATGTCACTGAACTCCTCCTAAACGGCTGGACCGATTTGAATTATTTTTTTGGTATGCGTTTGGGTGGCACCTTGGATGGTTTAGATGCACAAAGCAGCCCGACAGATGGCGCTAGAGTCCGCTAGTAAAATATAAATATATTACGACAATACGCACACCGCCATCTAGCCCCAAAGTAAGCGTAGCTTGTGTTATGGGTACTAAGATGACTGATGAATAATTTTATGAATAATATACATAAATACTTATAATATACAGATAAACACCCAGACACTGAAAAACATTCATGTTCATCACATAAACATTTTCCAGTTGTGGGAATCGAACCCACGGCCTAGGACTCAGAAAGCAGGGTCGCTGCTCACTGCGCCAATCTTCCGTCAACATCGTTTTAACATTATAGGACATATAGGATTTTATGCATTGATACCCTGATATGTTGGAACAGTTAATTTCACCTGAGTTAGTTTTTAGCGAACAGCGTTTCGGCGACAAAATATAAATTCGTGGTTAAGGCAACTTGACAAAAATGTAAGATGGGAATAAATAAATAAATAAACTTTTTTTTCTTTTTATTTATTCCTGCACTAGAAGCTAACCTTACCGGTGGTAAGTCGGCCCGTCTCTGTGGATGATAACTAACTACAGCTGAACTTCTGAAGCCAACATGAACAGACAGTCATTATAAGTTCCTAAATTGCCACTGTAGGGTACCTTATAGGACAACAGCACTTACCTGGCGGCCTTTGTAAGTTTGTAACTAGCCCCCACCAGACCAGATTAGAAAAACCCAGAAATTATAAATTCCTAAATTGACTTTGGAAGGAACGCCCACTTATCCCATTATAATGATAAGGATTACTTAAACGGTAAAAAAGCTTGGGTGTGAATCTAACTTTATAGCTTAATATAAATTTACTGTGAGATGGTGATAACAAAAAAAATATCTGGCTAAGTTTGTTGTGGGCTCTTCTTAGAACAGGGCGCGTTTGGAACCCTTGTAGCTTTAGGTTTACGTTGGCGAACGAAGTTATCACCATCCCCTTACAATTATGTAAACATATATGTATGAACGCTTCATAAGTGCCTGTCGACATGAATAAAGTGATTTAGACTTTGAATTTGAATTTGCACTCACCTGGCGGTATATGTGAGTGGTAACAGGCTACAGCTGAAGCCTCCCAGCATACCAGATCACAAAAATGGCGGAATTAGAAATTCCTAAATTGCCACTGTCAGGGACGTTCTACTGCGGCGCATAGATGTGGTGGGAAGTAGAGTCAAACCTTATTTTGGTGGAAAGGATCTAAGCAGCTAAAGCAGTTAGTATAATGTGATATTGTCCTCACCTCGTTTCCTCCTAGCTCCGCCATTGCCATTGTTGTTCTGCGCTGCGCAGTCGATACGTGTGCAGGAATAGTTCTGACCTTCGTTGTCGCAAAGGCACTTGTTACAGTCCATGCGGAACTCGAGACCGGGTTGGCAGTTTTTTGGCGTCCCCTACTGAACACCATACGCGTTATATCTGGGTTGTGTTGTTTTCATTATACAAATAAAGGTACACTGTAGTTTATAATGTAAAATAACAAGGTTATAGATAGGTTGGAACTTCAGTCTTAATTTTGGGGGACTGAGTTCACCAGCACGCACCTTACTTTCCGCATTATACTCGTATAACACATACGAGTATAACGCGGAAAGTTAGGTAATTAAATACCCTTGCTTTAACTGTGAAGGAAAACTACGCGAGGGAAGCTTGAGTTATCTATAAACTTAATAAAGACCTGAAAGTCCACCAATCCGTACTTGGCTAGCGTGGTGGACTCCGACCCAAAACTCTTCTCATTCTGAGATGAGACCCGTGCCCTGTAGGCGTGGGGCCGGTAATGGGTTCCAGAAGAAAACCATCCCATTTAAACAAACAATAGAATAATAATTAATACTCAACCACCGGTTAAGAAAGCAAGTTATAAAGAGAAGAAGCTGGCTAAGTAATCCGTAGTTACTTATAATTGTTTTGTATAGACATGACATTTAAAAATTTCAAACAACATTATATTTTTAAAGATTTCAATATCCCAACTAGCACGAAAAGACAAAAAAAAAGAGGTAAAACAAAGTTAGAATTACTCTAAAATTTCTGTTTTACTGTATTTTTTCTTGTATGTCATGTACATGCACTATTGCTACTGTACAGCACTTATGTAGTTTTAATTCTTACAGTTAACTCTTCGTGCTAATTGGGGGATGTCATTGTATGAATACCTGCGCAGTCGCTCGAACTCTTCTGTTCAAGGATAGTTTCTGTAAAAAAGAAATCATATATTAGTCCAGTTAAATATTTAAGGAATACCACATAATAAGTATACCTGATTCCGACGTTGAATAAGATTGGAAATAAACATATAGTAGCATAGTATTTAAGGATTAGTAGATAAAGATTCGTTTTTAAATAAAAAGGATGAAATAAAATGTTGTTACGTTAATACAAAACTATGACAACACTTCACCACATTATGAGCAGAAGATTTCCAAAGGAATAAAGAAGTTACAGATAAGTCAAAACAAAACTATAAGTGAAACCAATCGTCGACAATCACCGCCACCTCAAGTCAAGAAATTAACAATCTAAACAGAAAAAAAGTAGAAATACAAGAAAATCCTGCAACCAAACAAAGCCCTATATTAACAGAGGAAAGTGTGAGCTTTAGACGAAAGAAACCAATAATACCTAAAAAGGTTGGATAGGCAGGTACATAAAAACCCACCTTTCCCTTTTCCTCTGGTACACACGCCCTTCGTGTACAAGAGAAAGACAATCCGTCAGGGTTGCAACGGCACATGTTACAATCCAGTTCAAAAACTTCGTCCGGTCTACATTTTTGCTTTATCTTCTCTCCATCCTATGGATATTTATAAGAAAGTCGAAGAAAATATCAATGGTTGAAAGTAAAATATACAAAAAGTTAGATAGTTATGAAAAAGTAATTATTGATTAAGAATATCGGAATTCCAAGCAAATATAGAAAATAAATAAGGTCAAATAAACTCTAAATGACTTAATGAAGATAATTTAACCATGAATGCGATACAAAACTCTTTAAAGGTAATGCCTCTTTGGTTTAACTCCTAAAAACTGAAAGCAAGTAAAACTAGCACATTCTCGAAAGTTTCGGACAATATTTCAAGCGTTTTCGTAAACCATTACGTCCGAATACTTCGTAAGATTCACCTCAATGCAGTTGTTAAAATGTATTCTACTTCTGTCTCTGAGGGAGTAATAATGTTCAAAATGGCGGATCAAACATGCATTTTGATACTGTATCAAGGGAGATATTATATATCGATAATAAACATCCTAGAGGAAAAATATAAATGACAAGCCTTCCCAAATACTAATATCCAACACCCAAAAGACAAAATCTACCTCAGGTTTGTCTTCAACGACCTCGTCAGGCAAGTCAGTTATGCAGACTTTTCGGGTGCAAAAGTAACTAGTGCCATCTTCATTGCACCAACAAGTGTTACAATCTTTGATAAACATGCGATTAGCGGCACATACCACATCTTTTTCGTTTATTGCTGTCCTTGACGCCTAGAAGGTTAAACGTTAAAGCATGGATAAAACGACAATCATCAAATATAAGGAAATTAAAAAAGACATTATAGTAAAACCTGAAAGGAAAAATCTGATTAAAAAATAACAAAGACAATAATTAAGTAAAGGGAAGGTGAGAATTATCTATTCTCGTTACACATCAAAGTGATGACAAAACAATTGATATCGAATAAAAAATAAAGCAACATTTTTGTTTCAAAACATTTAATAAACAATTCCCTTGTGTATCTGTATCATGTATACAGTCGTCGGATCCTTATGGCACGATCGGTTGCAAATCCTGGAAGATAAAAAATACAATATACATTATCATCTTCATTTCGAAAGAAAAAAATATTTAACGTTTATGCGGTTGTTTTTAAATCTACTTTTCTATTCTGTAATTTTTTGACAATCACTACTCTAAATACACAATAATCATAAAGGTTGTACATTCGTCACAAATTTAGCATTGAGATGACACTTAGCGATTTTATGAACTTTAGTGAACTCCTAAACCAGAGCAGATGAAAAACTGCCACTTTAATAACACTTTATTACAAGATCTCAAATGACAAAAATAATTTGAGTATTTTACAAACTTGAACAAATATTTCTGACTTTACATAGACTGTAATACCGTTTGAGTTCACAAATAAAAATATACTCCGTAAAGAGTAATCAATAATTTTACTCTTTAACAGTTCACTGCTGATCAAAGGCCTCTCCCGACAGGAGAGTTTCGGCCATAATCACAACGCTGGACAAACTTGAAAAAGGCTATTTCCAGTTCTTTACGACATGGGAAGAGGTGGGGGTGGTGACAGCTGTATTCTGATCTGCCGTCACCAAACGGCAAAGAGTAAAACGCTAAGCAATGAAATTTTTCTCTATAACTTTATAAGAGTAGTTAGCTGTTACTTACTCTCAATTCACGGAAAATTTCCACGTCATCAGGCAACGGGCACGGCTTATTGGTGCAACTAAAGTCCAATCCATCTGCACTACAGTGACATGTGTTACAGCCGATGTGGAAGATGCCGCGAGGTTTACATACCGAATGGCGTTCAATATGATCTGCGCCCTACAATAATCATTCAACCTAATTAAAGTCTATGAAGAAAAATGAAATTGTCAAATGTAAATATGTCGCTTTGACAATAAGCGATATATTTATATTTGACTAAATACTATATACAATCCGAAAAATATCTGCTTCGAAAGTCGAAAGTAAATGTTAAACAATTTGTTTCTGTGATCTTCAGCTACGCAAGGTAAAAGTTAAAATTCCCCGAAGCAAATTGATTATCAATATCTAGTTTGCTACAGTTTTTTTCCGTATTATATATAGCTACTAATTTAATTTCGCTTGAGAGTAAATGAGCAGAGCTATGTCAAGATCTCTACGTAATACTCCTAGCATAGCTCAGGAATGCGGAGATCCGTAGAAGAACATGAGTTACCGACATAGTTTATATAAATAATTATACTACGACAATACACACATCGCGATCTGGCCCCCAAAGTAAGCGTTGCTTGTGTTATGGACACTAAGATGACTGATGAATATTTCACTGAAAATATACGAAAAACATTAATGTTCATCACATAAACATTTTCCAGTTGTGGGAATCGATCCCACGGCCTTTGACTCAGAATGCTGGGTCGCTGGCCACTGCGCCAATCGGCCGTAAAGTTGAGAGATGAAATTACTGACCTCACTTTCCATAAAAACTTCGACCTCATCTTTGACGTCCCTTTCCATGCACTCCTGGTTTGTGCACGTATAGCTGAGTCCATCGGACGCGCACTCACAATAATTGCAGTACACTTTGAACGACGCATTCGGTTTGCAAATGGGTGCGGATCTTTTGGAAAAGCCATTCCCATGTATCCTTAAACTGGTGACCTGAAACATGGATATGTGTAGACATGCTTTGTGATGCAGATAGCAATATAACTGTTAATATATAAGAATATGTGAAGTCAATAGAATTTTATAATCCAGAACTATTTGAATCTAATTTCGAATCGGTCAGTAAACATTTATGCTGTGCCCAACAGGGTAGAAGCACATAAAGAAACCTCGACTAATATCGAAGCATCAAAAACCACTCCACTTTAGTAGTGTTTCTCGAACAGGCGCTTAGACACTTTATTCCATATTATGACAATTAAGCTTCATTTGCTATACTCCGCGAAAAGCAGGAGTATAGCAGGAGAAATTATAAATTACATCATACAGATTGTATGATGTAATTTATAATTTCTTCAATCCTTATACTCCATACCAAACAGATCTTGGGCAATGTACCCTCTACGCACATTGTTGAAGCAACAATTATTCATTGTAAAGTCAACATCTCCTGAGGATGCTCCGGTTTCGAAGCGAAAGGTGTGTAGATCGGTACATTGCCGAAGATCACCACGCTGCATGTGTCCTTGAATTCCCTGAACCTTCGAAAATAAATAAATATGAATATTAAAAAAAACTTATCTCTTACTTACTCAAAAAAAAATATATATATACACTTACCTTAAATTGTTGGTGCCTCTTTCACCCAATGTGCTAATTTAGTCACAGAACAAAATGTGTCTAAATTCCGGATAATACCGGAGTGTTAATCATTTGTATGTATGATAAATGAAACAATTATTTGATGGAGATATTCGTTTAACCATTTTAACCTACCAGTGCTGTGCGAGGATACGTTTTTCAGAATGTAATTGGCCCCAAAAGGTTTAATTTTGATAACTTTGCTATGTACCCCTAGTATGTGATTACTACGCTTGCAATAGTGGAATTAAATAAATAAACGGCGCTATAAAAATGCTTATGCATCTGACGGCCGATTGACGCAGTGGGTAGCGACCCTGCACTCCATGCGTCCAAGGCTGCGGGTTCAATTCCCGCAACTGGAAAATGTTTGTGTGATGAGCTTTAATGTTTTTCTGTGTCTGTGTGTTTACCTGTATTTAATAAGTATTTATGTATATTGTTCATAAAAATATTCATCAGTCATTTTAGTACCCATAACACAAGCTACGCTTACTTTGGGTTTGGACGGCGATGTGTGCATTGTCGTAGTATATTAAATTTTTTTATTTTGAGTATCAAACAACAGTGTATTTTATCATGGACGTGATAATATTAACGATAAAATGGACAATATATATATAAATATATATCTACATAAGAATCCTCCAATCTACGCACGCTTTGCGCCGGAGCCAGAACTTCCTTAGGTGATGTTGATTTTACAACGCACAATTGTATAATATTATTCCAGAACTGAATTTTTATTGTATATTATCATGAAGTTCCTTAAAGTAGCGCCTCTAATATCCGAATTTGAATTTAAATTCAAGGCATTTAAGTTTCATTTTAGTCTGACGCTACATTGGTTCGATACTTGTAATCGAGTACTTGTAATGACTGCAAACTTTCAATTTCATACTAAGGGTACATACAAAGCTGTAGTTAAAGAAGTTTGAAAATGTATCTTTACATAAAACCTGTTTTTTAAATAAAATCGCAGTGCTTAAATAAAGAAGTGCATTTAATTATTTTGAAGAAATAGTGAATTTATTATTTGGTTTTGATGAATGATGTTACGTAATACCACGGGAACTATTTGAGAGTTCCGTATAGAAAGTACATGTCCTTTTCCATAGCATAGGTGACATGCATACCAAATTACAAAACTGTCTTCCCGCGGCGTAGCTCGTAAACAATTTTCAATTTTCCTCGAGAACTACTTAAGGAATCGGGATTAAAAATAGCCTATGTTCTTTTGTATGTCAAAGGCCTACATGCATGCTAAATGTACCACCACAATTTACAATGTGGTGGTACATTTAGCATGCATGTACCGGCTAAGTTTGTTGTGGGCTCTTCTTAGACCAGGGCGCGTTTGGAACCCTCGTAGCTTTAGATTTAAGTTGACGAACGAAGTTATCACCATCCCGTTACAATTATGTAAACAAATATGTATGAACGCTTCATAAGTGCCTGCGATAGGCCTACATGAATAAAGAAATTTTGAATTTGAATTTGAATTTGAATTTGAATTTTGAATGGCGGATTTGCAGTCTTGGCTGTCTTAGGCCCTGCCACAGAGCTTTATCCTTTCCCTTAGGAGTTAATTGTCTCCTGCACATGCTAGCCGTACTGCAATTATATCCCCGGGAAAGGATATATGTATCTTCTCTCACAGTTTCATCAACTCTCCGAGCATTGCCACACAAGTGGAAATAATATCCAAATAATATATGTATAACAATAAACTTCGCGTTTATTATATGATTCCTAAGGTGATTTTGCTGCCAATGCACAAGTTTAAAGAATTTGTTAAAACACATTTATTACGGCGAGGTTACTATACAATTGATGAATTTCTTAATGACAAGGTTGCTTGGAAGAATCCAGCTCCGCTTTCAGCTCTCACAAGGTAGAAAAATGAACGTTAAAATGTAAAATGTAAATTGTTGATGTTGGAAAAGAGCAACTGCTGAGTTTCTCGCCGGCTTCTTCTCGGTAGAATCTGCCTTCCGAACCGGTGGTAGAGTCAATACAAACAGACAGACGTTTGACGTTTCAAAAGTGCTTATATTAGGCCTACTTGAAATAAATGAATTTTGTGTTTTGAATTTTGAAACGGAGGTAAACTTCCCCTATTCCATATTCCCGTACTTAAGCAGGTGGCCACGTTAATGATAACCCTTGTCAGGGGATATAAAAGTGTCCACCATGGGAACATGGAATAATAGAAGTTTACCCCCGTTTATTATAACACATATATTATTTGGATATTATTTCCACTTGTACGCCAGTGCTCTGAGAGTTGATAAAGCTGTGGGAGAAGATACATTTGTATCCTTTCCCCGAGGACATAATCGTCTCTTGCGCATGCTAGCCGTGCAAGGCAAATCCGCCATTAACAACATAATATGCAAGTTAACAGTTACTTCACGTACGCGATGACTTTTGATGAGATTTATTAGAAATATAAATAGAATAGAATAGAATAGAAAAACTTTATTGCAACACAACAAAAAAAGGAAAATACAAGGAAAACAGTAATAGTACTTAGTGCTAGGGTGCAAAGGCGGCCTTATCACTAAAAGTGATCTTTTAAAGGCAACAAAAGCCGATAAAAGAGTGGAAAATGGATGGTGCATAAAGTAAGTTACAAAAAAAACAAAAAAAAAAAAGAAATGTAATATAAACTTACATGAACATACATACTACATTTACATATTAACTACACAAATACCAACATAAATTTATATATACTATGATAGATATATGTGAATAATAAATCAAATAATTGGACAATATTCTGGCCACAATCAATAGAAAGCAGTGACTTGTATACAGTGTACATGCACTAAGAGGGCAGTTGATATAAAATTAAAAAAAAATCTCCAGTACGGGTTATAAAAACATAAGGATAGGCATTGCAAGAGTTATAAAAAGCCTACCCCAAAGTTTTTATAACTTGTACTGGAGATTTTCTTTATTTTATATCATCTGCATACCCTGTGCATACCCTCTATGCACGCCATTGGAAGAGAAGTGTCAAAGTCATGGCTCAACGTTGCTCAACGAAAACCGATGGACGTTGAGATGCCAAGGTGCTGGAATGTCGCGAAGCTGAAGTGGCAATGGGTGGGGCACATAGCTCAAATAACCCATAGACGCTGGGATCCCAAGGTGCTGGAATGCCTCGCACCGGTAAACGCAGTGTTAGAGGCCCTCGACG
The DNA here is from genome assembly GCF_905163445.1 of Pararge aegeria. Lineage (NCBI taxonomy): Eukaryota > Metazoa > Arthropoda > Insecta > Lepidoptera > Nymphalidae > Pararge > Pararge aegeria. Next base: position 4,393,180 of record NC_053180.1, read on the forward strand.
AGGTCGACAGATGACATCAAACGTGTCTCAACGAGACGCAAGAGCAACAAGACCGTGGTTTGTTGGAACTCCCTACAAAAGACTTATTGTCCAGCATCGGACATCAATCGGTTTTTTTTTAATATTAATAGCGGGCCATGATGTTAAGTGATCGCCCCCATAAACATCTGCAGCACCAGAGAAGCCACCGATGCGTTGCCGGCTTTAAAGGAATTAGTTTATCCGCCCCCTTGAATAACCCTAGATTTTATTTTGGCGGAAAAGGGTTGATATGATGATAAAAAAATGAAAACGTAAATTGGTACGATAATGGGTAACGTAGCGTTACGCATTGCAAATACCATTCTGTCATCATAGAATATATAATAGGTACAGACACTTCACACCAAGTAACATAGACGTAGCATCGTAGACTCGACTGTCCCGGATTTCCTTACAAGCAACAAGTTTGAGATTGGCCCGAAACTCTAGATTTCCATTATTGAGCCAAAGTTGGTTTCATCATGTTTTCGAGAAGATCACATTCATAGTCTTAATACTTAAAAGTTCAAGATACATATTTATTATTTATTTACGATAAAAATTGTTATATTGATTTTAGTTTAAAATGAAATTTTGCGCTTTGGCCCGTCACCTTGTGCGCTTACTTTTACCGTGCAATTTAACAAAAAAAAAGTGTAAAGTACTTACAATTTCGGGTTCAGCGCCCTCTGAGCGTTTGGTGCGGCTGGGTTTAAAATCGGTTACTGAAAAAACGTAAAAAAATATATATTTTTGCATAAGTTTAGGAGGGTTTTTAATAGGAATAATTGACGAAAACCAAAAAAAACCATCGCGTCGATTTATTATTCAAAACATACCTTAAATCCTTACGTTGTTTTTTGGAACGTCTTCCTATATTAAAAGAACATTATAATTTTTTTATATTGTTTTATTAGTGTTCTCGTGTCCCTTTAAAAAAAAGCTCATTAGCCTCGTTTTTGATGCATACAAATGTAGCATGTGGAATAGATAATAAATCTTCGATTTAATAGCTTGACACAAGAGGGAGACTTGTGTCGAAATCTTGTATAGAAGTGTAGAGTTTCTAGTGAAACTTATCTACTATCGCGAATAAAGTTTAAATTTTCGGTGTTATCCTAATTCCGAAATAAAGGGGCAAGTTTGTTTGTTTTATTCGTATGTTTTTGCTAAGTAATGTTGGTGTAACTACCCGCTTAAAATAAAATTGTCGTACATTTTCTATTTAGCTGCATGAAGTTATGCTGAATAGTTTATAGATTTATATGTTTAGTTGTAAGTTTAATGTTTTATTTACCAAGCAAATTTCTGTAATTCTATTGCTAAAATAAAGATGTTAAACCATAAGTGAGATTTTCTAGCTCAGATCGTTCGCGGCTGTTTTGTGACAATTATTTAAGAGGCCCCTTTATAATTGATACTGAAGCCAAACATTAAATGTACGCATCAAAAGTGCCATCTATGTGCCTATTTGAAAAAAAAAATGGGAAAAAACTATATTTTTAATTTCTGTCTGTACCTCGGCCACCATTTTTAAGAGAGTTCTTATATTATTTGCTAGGTTTCCGGGGCGGCAGCTGCCCTCCCCAAACCCCCCTGGGAACGCCTATAGTGCACAGTAAACTAGAGTGTTTATAAAAGTGTCCATTACGTTGTAAATATATACCTAGTTTAGGTATACCATTTTATATTATTTACATCCTATTAATTCTTTTCATAATTCCGTTTCCTTTCTTCATACTTAGTTATTTTTCAATGTAAAAATTTTCCTCGTTTCAAAAAAAAAAAAAAAAGAAAATATATGAATAAGAATAACATGGGCATAATTGATCACAGAATAAGCTTTTGACAATAGTTCAATCGCTCAGCGCTCAGAACCAATAAACCAAAAAAAGAAAAAGGAAAGTGTCCATACCGATAGGTCCATCACATCCCATCCTAGTGCAGGCGGCTCGGCCGTTGTCACACCAGCAACGGTTGCAATTGTTCTTCCAAGACGTTTCTGGGGCGCAAGTCGAGTCGGGCTCTAGAAATAAAGTAAATAAATATACTACGAGAATACACACGTCACCATCGAGCCCTAAAGTAAACGTTGCTTGTGTTATGGGTGCTAAGATGACTGATGAATATTTTTAGGAATAATATTTGATTTATAGTAATTTGTTATTTGTCTCGTAGTGAATTTTTGTCGATAACTTCATTAAATAAAAGGAAAAAAAATTATAGAATTTTAATTTAAATATTTAAAGGTCGCTCGACAAAATCCAAAGTAAACGCATTTGAATATTTAATTGAAACTTTTTTTTTTGGTCTATAAAAATATACCGTAACGAGAAAAAATCGATTTTTGATAATTTTAGATTTTTTTTTGAGCTGTCCTTTGGGGAGAGTTCATAAAACATCGAAAACCGATATTGTTTCACGTGAGACTAAAAAAAATAGTAGTTTTTTTACGCCACCCTAATATACATAAATACTTATATTATACAGATAACCACACAGACACCGGAGAAAACGTTCATCACACAAATATTTTCCAGTTGTGGGAATCGAACCCACCACGAAGGTCCAGTGCAGTCCGGTGGACTCATACCTACATACCTTTGAGAACGTTATGTAGAACTCTCAGGCATGAAGGTTTCCTCACGATGTTTTTTGCAAGTGATTTTTTTAATTACTTGAATCGCACATAAAATACAAAAATTAGAAGTGCGTGCTGGGATTCGAACTCGACCACCCGAAAGTGAAGTCGAGCTTCTTGCTTCATTCTAGTATACAAATTGTATACAACGTGTAAATGAAAGCCGAAATATTCACTTCACAGACTGTATAGATACAATATTTACTGTCTCTGAGACTTATCTCTGACACCGAAACGCTAATTCTTTATGAGTAAAATACTGCCATAGTTATTACTGAAAGAAATCAGATACAGCACTAACATCACATGAAAAATTAAAATGAAGTGACTCCTGCCACTTTATTAGGTACGCGTCGCTTAGCGTAGGTACTATGCGCGTGTCGGTCTTTTATCTACAATAGGTTTGTCATAAGTAAATACTTTTAACGTTTGTATGGAAAAATGAATATTATGATATATTTTTACAGGTTTATTCCGATTCCGATTCAGTATTTTGTAATTCGACTACACGTTGTATTAAGGACTTATGTACCAGGAGCACATAGCACGCAAGGCGGTTTTGATTCCACTTATAATCTTACTATTTACGTACCATCGCCCTGTCCTTTACATGCCATTATCGTGCACGCCGGAAGTCCGTCTTCAGAGCAGAAGCATGAATTGCAGTGGGAATTCCACTTCGAGCCCGGCAAACACTCTTTCCCCTGACGCATTGATGGTGAAATTGTAGTACCTGGAAAATATTTTTTTTTTCCTAATTAATGTTTTAAAATCAGAGCGAAAGTATTAATTTCAGTGGTTTTACTATTTTGAGCCTTATGGACATTCTTTTCCCTGACGCATTGGTGGTATAATTGTAGTTGATCGGTGAAGCGGTTTAGCCTAGTGGTTCTAGGACTCCTTCAAGTACTACATATTTCAGATGTTTTATTAGGTACATGGCCGGAAGCGGTGATAGCCTAGAGGTAAGGACTTCGGCTTCACTTTCGGGCCGCTGAGTTTAACCCTCAAACTTTTCTTATCAATACACTAATCTTCAAGTTATCAGCGTTTTAAGCAATTGATATTATTTGCTTTAACGGTGATGGAAAACATCGTGACGAAACTTGCCTTCCTTAACGTTCTCAAAAGCGTATGAAATCCACCGACCCGCACTTGGCTGGCATTGTGGACGACGGCCCAAGCCCTTCCTACTGTGGGAGAAGACTCTGGTGGGCAGTTAGTGGGTTGATATATAAAAATTAAAGGAAACGATACTACGACAATAATACAATACACACATAGACATCTTGCCCCAAATTAAGCGTAGCTTGTGTTGCTAAGATAACTGATGAATATTTTTATGAATATGGTATACAGATAAACACCCAGACACTGAAAATCATTCATGTTCACCACACAATCATTTTCCAGTTGTGGGAATCGAATCCATGGCCTACGTATAATTGCCATAGGCATAAAATTTAAGCTCGTTACCATTTTAGACTGCATCATCACTTAATAAGATTGCTCTTGAAAACTAGATTTTAATAAAAATAAAGTTTCTGAAGTAATATTTCACGCCTCTAGAACCGTAAAATATTTCTTCAGAAACTTTATTCGAGCAGGGTCCCTGCCCAATGCGCCAATCGGCCGATGATAATTTATGATGATTTTAAAGAAGAAAAGCAATAAAAGAAAGATGATAAGATATACAGCTTACTTGCTTCGGGTAGAACTTGTAGCGGGGGTAATGATGACAAACATCCAATCAAAGTGCAGATGCTGACACCGTTTTCAAGGCAAGAGCAGGTGTTGCATTCGTTTTTGAAAGATGTCCTTGGTTTACATCTGATTGGATCTCCTGAAAATTTAACAAAAGTTTTAGTTTTATTTCTCATGAACCGTAAAAGACGGATATGTATTTATATCTCTGTAACTACTTTTTTTCTTTGGTGTACCTACAATAAAAGTGTATTCATTCATTCATTCATTCATCTATTACCGCTACAATAACATATCTTAAGTAATATGCGAAAGTTAGTTTGTTTTTTTATTTTTTACGCCCCAACGAGCAAACAATCGAATTTATTTTTTGCGTAGAGTTAGTTAAAAGGACTGAGAGTAACATAGGCTTTTTGTCTCAGGAAATAAACGGTTCCCACGGGATTCGTAAAAAATTGCCTAAATAAAATGAAAACGTGCGTGTACTTGAATGAATGTTATGTTGAATGTACACGCGTTAGAAGTTATACTTCTTCGGCGTAACAAGATAAAAATCTATTCAAAATTTTATATTTCGCCTTATTCTAATCTGTTTTGTAGTAAAAACTACTCTAGCAATAGAAAAAAGGTATTTATGATATAATAATTTGATATATTAATATATTGAAAGTTTTATTATTACGCATTATCTAATTGATTATTATTGGACAACCAAGTTTCGCTCAACATTAAAATTTGAAATTTTAGTACAATTGAATCATCTTCTTCTTCTATTTTTACAACTACAATTAAATCATTAGAATGACCCCGTAGACTTTGACAATTGAAAGTATACAATGCCAAACCTTTTATTTTTTAATTTTTGAAAATGTAATATTGGGCTTCCACACTTTTTAGCTTTAAGTAATAGTAGAGTTTTTTTATGACAGAGCGTTAAAAAAAATACGTTTGGTAGTTTTCGCGTGATGAGACATACAGACAGATACACAGACACATAGACGTACAGACAGTAACAACAAAAATTGTTGCGTTCTATTACTTATATTTCGAGAAATAAGTAATCTCTCACAGTTATTTTTTTAAATAAAGTGCCCCACATAACGTGGAATATAGGCAAGAAAAAGGAGAAGAAGATGAAGAATAGAAGGAGAAGAAGATGATGAAGAAGAAGTGAAATAATAATTTAACTTACCATCGTCGCCTTTCTCGCAAGTGTCCATCCTCGTGCATTCTGCATGCCCTTCCTCAGAACACCGACATCTGTGGCATTTGCTCTCCCATTCGCTCCCGGCCAGGCATTCCGCCCATCGGCTCTTTTTTCTCTCTCTTACATTACTGGAAGGTTGTGTCGATTCTGGAAATGGGAATAACAGATGTTTTTATGTATTCGAAAGTTTAAATCTGTACCTACATCAACAAATAAATATAGTTACACTCTGATCTGATTAAAATTAAGGAATAAATAAATTAATAAATAATGTTGTATGATAACAATATAAAATACCTACCAACAATAATAATAATCTTAAGAGAAATTTATAAATGAGTTTTTTTTTATTTGTTTATTCATTTTATTAGTAGTAGTACAAAAAGGGAGCCGCATTTCATGCATAGAAAGTAAAAGTAATTTTATTGTAGTATCGTTTATCTTTATTTGGTATATTGTTTTATTCCACAAAAAGTTCAAGTATACACCCCCAGGCCATTTTGGAGTCTATGTGAAAATGAATAAATGCAAAATTATTAAATCTTATAAGACCTTATTTTATTTTAATTTCATGAAAAAACGGAAAATTCAAATGTTAAAATTTAGTCAATTGGGGTCCTCCAAATCACTTTCTTTGTTTATTTAAAAGTATAGCTGTCAGTTCAGCGCGACGACCCAATAAACACTGCGGGTGTACAGAACGTTCCAAGTCTTTGAATTAGCCGACGCTTTCTCTCGGTGCGAATCGTCGGTCGCTTTGTACCGTGTTAACTACTTGAGCAAACGAACTATATAAAGTTAAACTCTTACCTTTTTCCGTATTTTCTGATATGCACTGTGCATCTTTTGATCCGGGTTGGCAACTGAGTGCTGAAAAATAAAAAAAAAATAAGTTGAAAGCTAAAAATAAACTTTTTTTAACCAAATTAAAAAGGTTGCAATTCGACTGTTTTTTTGGATATTTGGTTACTCGATCACTCCGTCAATTATAAACCGGTTTTAATGATATACTTATTATGAAAATTAAGCTCGTTTTTCTATTCTTCTCGAAAAGCTGGAGAATCTATATGGTGTAACTTATATTATCTTCAATCTTTACAGTCCACACCAAACAGATATTCGGCGATGTAGCTTCTACGCACGTTTCGCTCCGACACCGGAGCACCCTTAGCAGCACGGCTAGCATGGGCAGGAGACAATTATATCCCCCGGGGAAAGGATATAAATTTACTATTTTTAAGGATTACTAGCCGTGCAGGAGATGTTGACTTTAAAATGTTAAATTACCTAACAAGAAAAGTAAGTGAGTTTAATGTAGAAAATTACTTTTTCTTCATTGAACTTGGCAACGACTTAAAAATGTTTTAGAAAATATTTATTTCTTACTTTTTAGATGTTTAACAAACTGGGATTTTTTTTTCATTTTTTTGAAGTATTTTCAGAAGTTTAATTTTATGGCCTTTAGGGTAAAGACTACTAACTCGGGGTCTGGGGGGGGTTACTGAATCTACCGGAGATCCTAGAGCTGACAGTGGTGCGGTGCAATGCCGCGATAGCCTAGTGGTTAGCACATCGACTTTACTTTCTGGGGCAACAAGTTCAATCCTCTTACTCAGAGTTCCTTTTTGACATTTTAATTTCACTTGCTTTAACGGTGTCGAAAAACCGAAAAACTTTTCGAAACTCGTAATAAATTTTTCTCAGATAAGAGATAAGATGTTTGTGCTAAACTGTTAGGGAGTAAGGCAGTCATACCCCTAATCTGTTTCTACCGAAATCGCACCGGAACACTTAATCGCTTAGTGACACGTGTTTGTCGGTAGGGATTTAACTAGCCACGGCCAAACCGTCCCACCAGACCCGAGAAAATTCAGAAATTATAAATTCCCAAATTGCTAACACGGGACTTAAATTACCAGCGCTCACCGTTGCGCCAAGGAGTTTGACAAAACCTATACAAAAACTATAGATATCTTTGAAGTTTAATGGCATATTGCATAGTATCACAGTTTAACATAGCATCCTGGAACTGCGTGCTGTAGAAAGCCAGCCTTAATAGTCGACCCAGTTTGTCATGCGGGTGATACCCGCATGACAAACTGGGTCGATCATCAACATGATCATTAAAAAAAACAAAGATAAATACTGAAATATTTCAGTTATTTGTTGATTTGCTTATAGGTTTCTATTTGTTAGCGAAGTTGTATACATAGTAATATTATGTATGAGAACGTGTGTCTATTTCGTTGTTACCTGGTTCCCCTAAAGAACAAATCTTGATGAAGTTTGGCATGTGCATAGCTTGCATCTGTGATGAAGGACATATCTTAGGGAACGTTAAAAAGGGCCTTGTTAACGTTCCCGTGGGTTACGGGATTACGAAAATAGCTGTTATTACGTATGCAAGGCTTCCTAACTATATCGTTTTTGGTGAATTTTGCACGCTGGAGACAGGGGTTGGATCTTTTTAATAATAATTATAATAATTAATCGACCGACCGTTATTGTCCAGATCGTCGTTTCAGTCAATGGTCTTCTCGCGAAAAGCTTCAACCAACATCTCAAGAAGCTTTCGTTTGGTAGTTGTATCAAGGGTCGGATACAGAAGGCAGTAGTCCTTGAAACGGCGCGTATTGTGAGGAGGTTCCTCACTCTGGAGCCCTGACCGCCGGCTTGCTTGGGCATTCAAAAGCCCCGCAAGCGGATTGTGGATGGTTTTTTTTTATAAATTTTTAATAGTGTTTTTTATTTTATTTTTAAGCATTGTTAAGAATTTAAAAAAAAATTAAAAAAGAATAAATGATAGATAGATTTTTTTTATAATAATTAATAATAATAAATCACCGAATGGACGACCCTGTACAATAAGCCTGATATTGTGATAATGGACCGCGCACAGTCTACGGTGTTTTGGTGGACATCACGATTCAGTATGACGAGAACCTCGTGAAAGCTGAGACCGAGAAAAACGTAAGTATCTAGGTCACGAGATTACTGCCATGTGGCACGTGGAGTCAACTGAAATCATCCCTATAGTTATATCTGCGAATGGTTTAATCCCAGTTAGCCTAGCACACCATCTATGATCTAAGGCGACTGGGGTTCCGTGGCAGCTCACTGGCAGCCAAGATGCAGAAAGTGGTGTTGCTGGACTCTGCTAGGATAGTCCGCCGATTTCTTAGCCTGTCGCCCAGACCCTCGGCCGTCTGGTCTCCCCTGCCGGGGTGTAATCCTCTGCCCGGTGCAAATATGTATTTATGTAATGTATATTTAAGTGTATTAATCTTTATGTATCTAAGTAAGTATATTAATGTTGTTTTGGCTCACTCTATGTATTTATACTGTACACGGGCGTGAGAGAAAATCTCGTTAATAATAATGAATAATAGTTATTTCTGCGAATGGTTTAATCCCAGTCTGCCTCGCTCACCATCGGAGGCGAATGGGGTTCTTGGGTAGTTCACTGGCAGCCAAGATGCAGAAAGCGGTGTTACTGGACTCGACTAGGATACCGGTTTCTTAATCTGTCCTCCTGACCCCTAGCCGTCTGGTCTCCCCTGCCGGGGTGTAGTCCTACGCCCGGTATAATAACTATTTATGTAATTTTTATGTATCTAAGTAAGCAGTGATAGCGCATTGGGTAGGAGCTCGAATTCACTTTCGTGGGCCTAGTTCGAATCCCAGCACCCACCTCTAACTTTCTCTAACACCTTCATCCCTGCGAGTTCTACATAATGTTCCCAAAGGTGTGTGGAGTCCACCAATCCGCACTGGGCCAGCGTGGTGGACTACGGCCTTAACCCCATCTCATTACAGTCAACTAGATACCAAGAGATAACCTGAGATAAAATATTTACAGTCAACTGCTAAATGGAGTGAAGTAACTAAGCGCCTGTTTGGAAAACACTACTGGAGTGGAGTGATTTTTGACGCTTCAATATCAGTAGTGCACACGGTTTCTGTATGTTCTTAATTCTCGGCTTTCAAGTAGCCTTCTCATCAACGAATTCATCAATCGTATAGTAAAGACAAAATCAAAAATATCTTTATTCAAGTAGGCCCGGCCCATAGGTGGCACTTTTGATGCGTACATTACATGAGAGTTACACGGTAGTGAGATGATGGCGATAGCCATATTCGTAAACTTAAAACTAAAGCTACGAGGTTTGCAAAGGCGTCCTGGTCTAAGAAGAAGCCCACAACAAACTTAGCCGGGTGTTTTTTTTGTCATCACCATCTGTGAAATGGTGTCATTTAGAATTATTAGAAGGGCAACTTGGTTAGAGCAATAATTCACACCCAAGCTTTTTTATCGATTACGTAGTCCTTTTTACTATAATAGGACTTTTCTATAAGCTTACGTTTAATAAAAACTTTGAACTTTTTAAGAGACATCTCCAAGATGTCAATGGATAGTTTATTTTAGAATTGTATGCACTAGGTGTGCTACTGGGTACGACTATCTAATGCGATTACCAACTCGTTTGCCAAGCGTGGTGATTGCTGATTATGGATGAACTATTGGGAGAGGTCTTTAGTCTGCTACGGGCTATTAATGATGTTTGATTTTGAAAAAGGAATGTCCTATTTTGGCGCCACATTTTTTTCAACAATGGCCGCCGAAAGTCACGTGACGCGGTTTCGTTGGTCCGCCCGGCCGATCCTCGAGTTGGCCTTTAACCTCGCAATTATTGCAGTTCTATTAATAGCGGGCAACAATTGCCTCGATAATTGCCGCTCGACCAAGATAGCTTTGTCGGCGGGAATTTCGAAAATTCTAACCTAAACAACGGTAACGAACCAATTTAAGAGTGTTTGTGTGTGCATGTGTGCGAACGAAATGATTGGCGGTGTCAATGCTTTTGTACTACGTTGTTAAGAACGTTATTTGTTTTTAGAGATGTAGATACGAGTAGCTTAATAGAATTAATATATGTGAGGAGACTGAGTTTGATCCCCGGCACGCACCTCTAACTTTCTTGAGCTATGTGCGTTTTAAGTAATTAAAATATTACTTGCTACAATGGTGAAGGGAAACATCGTGAGGATTATGTTAAATATATCAACAAATTAGTTAGTTTGTATACTCATTGATAGTAGTCGCCTCGTACGACACGCAGCGCGGCGAGGCGGACAGAGCAGGGGTGGTGACAACTGTATTGTAATCTGCCGCCACCACACGGCACAGTTGAATATAATGAATGAATGAATGAATACACTTTTATTGTACACCACATAAACATAACAAATTAAAAGTAAAAATTTAACAAAAGGTATACAATTTGGCGGCCTTATCGCTACATAGCGATCTCTTCCAGGCAACCAAAGGCGTTAAAAACAGCTCAAGAAGAGAGGTAGGTGGTGCATTTAACTGTACTGTGTTTCAAATAAACATGCATAAACCTATAATAAAATATAATAAAAATATAATGTGACATTTATAATTATTTTTGTGCAATAACATAGATTAAAGTCTGAAATCGCTTAAGAAATAACAGAGAAAAATGTAGGTACACAGACAAAAAAACCCGTATGGAAATAAGAGTTTCCGTCTCTTTGTAATCGGTTAAGAAAAATACGTCCCTTCTACGGTAAATAACCCTAATCGAATACTAATTCAACTTCAAAGAATCCGTTATCAGCGTTTGTTATCAGTGTAACACAACAAGTCGGCTGTATGCATTTCATAGCAAGCGCCAAATAACAAAGAAGTCGGTTCCGTCGGATTCAGCGGAACGCGGCCTGACCCCAGATAAGGTTCGATAACCGCATGTTAATGAATTAGATGATATTTCATTTCGTATTTCTAAATTTGAATTCAAATATTCGACCTGTTCTGAGCCCACAAAAAATTAAGCCGGGTTTTTTTTTGCTATCACTATCTCACAGTCAATTAGAATAGAACCCATAACTTAGTGATCCACAGTCGACCATGCTAACAGATAGACAAGGCGAGGCACTTCAAAGTCACGAGTAAACAATCTCTGGCTCCCGTTAACTAATTGGTGGCGAGACTAGTAGTCGCCAATCTATTTATTTTGTGGCTCGTCCAATACGTTGCGTGAACGGTAGAAGTAAACGGTTTTGGCACATTAGAGTACGCATTATAGATAGATTTTTCGTAGAGTATTAATGTGGCGTCTTTCAAGAAATTTAATTTTTCATAAATGAATATAGCATTTATTGCTTTTTAGAGACCTTGGGACCGTAAGATCCGGAGGCACGAGCTCTTTTAAAAAAAAATAAAAAATATCATTAAGGGTTATCGAGTCTACCGGTGTTCCTAGGGCGGGCAGTTATTTTATCTAAAGAATTGGTATGGCCATCCAAAGGGGCAATGCTGCCAGCATCTTAAGAACTGTGCCTCGCTGCGGTAGTTTCGAAGACGTTTTAGATTTTATTTAGTTTTACATAGTTTATTTTAGGTTATATTTATATAACAAATGTAAAAGTGATATTACTAAAAAGCAATAAATATTATCTTAATATTATTTAGTATTTAGTATTTTATAAGTATATGATATGCACATATTTCTTATATCCCAAATATATATATTTATTTTTCTGTGTAATATAATCTGTAAATGAATATACTTTTATTGTACATAACAGAAATAAAAAGAACTAAGGTATTTTTTGTAGTTATTACGTAAATATAGTATATTTCAGTAAATTTATTTTTTCTTTAGTTTGTGGATGTGCACCATCCACTTTCCACGTTTTTATTTTCTACGCACGCTCAGGTTGTCCTTATCACGCTTAGTGATAAGGTCGCCTTTCCACCCTAGTACTAAATGATATTTCTGTTCCTTGTAAGGTTTATTTGTGTATGTCGCAATAAAGTTTTTTCTTTTTTCTACGCAACCAATGTTCATGATGGTGAACTTATTAGTCATAAAGGTTAAATATGAAACTAAGAAAACTTTTATCTACACTTTATTACGTGGGAACGGTATAAATGACATCATGTTTTCTATTATATCATAATAATTCCTGTAATTATAAACACAGGGTGACAGGGCATTGCGATATACCGAATAATATTCATTACGCATACAATATTATGTCACGCATTTGTAGTAGGTAATTGATGGATCTTGTACAAATATAAAGAAGCTTTAATTCTATATGTTTCTATACAATTTGTTTATGTTGGAATTAAGTGTACAGACTTGTTAGTCGACGATTCGTTTTTAGACGAACTCGGCACAGCGGTCAGCGCTGTGGTTTTAAGTGGAATTTAAAGTTTCTGAAGTTTCTCTTGTTTGGTCTGGTGGCTGTATACGGCCTTCGGCCTATGCTAGTTGCCACCCTACCGATAAAGACGTGCCGCTTAGCGATTTAGCTTTCCGGTACTATGTCGCCTTGAAACCGATTAAGTAACTGCCGTACTCCCTAACAGGTTAGCCCGCTACCATCTTAGACTGCATCATCACTTACCAACAGAGATTGCAGTCAAGGGCTAACAGAGATGCGTGCGGGGTTTCGAACTCGCTCCCCCGAAAGTGAAGTCGAATTCCTACCAACTGGGCTATCACCGCACCGAGCTAACTTGTAGTGGATTTGTAATAAATAGATAATTAGATAAATATACTACTACACACATCGCCATCTAGCCCCAAATTAAGCGTAGCTTGTGTTATGGGTACTACGATGACTGATGAATATTTTTATGAATAATATACATAAAATACTTATAATATACAGATAAACACCCAGACACTGAAAAACATTCATATTCATCACACAAACATTTTCCATTCGAACCCTCGGCAATGGACTCAGAAAGCAGGTCGCTGCCCACTGCGCCATCGGCCGTCAATATAGAATATAGTATTTGTAGGTCGTAAAATGGATTGTGTTAATACATAACACTACTAAAACTGCTTTCAAAAGAGAACGCATCTAAAAGGATTTAAATATTGAAAGTTTTTACTTTGACTTTGGTAAGCAAGCAAGGCAGCGACCCTGCCCACTGCGCCAATCGGCTGTCTAACTTACGTCTACCTATGTTTGTAAGTCTATTTTGCCGAAATGCCGTTTACTCTACCTTTCATTCAACTACTTCTTGCCACTTCTTGCCACTGTGCCAGGAAGATCTATAATACGAATTTATTATGATAGAACACATAAGATGGGGCTGGCATATCCGTGTTGAACAAATGTCCCAAATAAATAAAGATTAAAAAAAAAAAGATAGAACACAAACACGATGTTTGATACGATAATAGTAACATAGTGTATGTGTTATGTAGCAAGTCTACGAATAGGCAATAGAGTCAGGTAAGATGGGGTGATAACGATCCGCAGAGGGCACTGAAGGTTATTGCCCTTAACAGGCTTTCGCGTTAAATTACACTCACTTGCAAATAAAATTATAAAATCGCATTCACTAAATTTATTCGAAAATTTTAAAATTATGATTTGGTTAAATTTAGATTCAGGTTGAATACCTTTGAATTTTTTGTTCAGAGTTTAACTATTAGTTTAACTTTAAAAATACTACGTTATTGTGTTCGTATGTAGAATTATTTTTCGCATAGAATCTAGTATTAAAAAAAACTTGTGAATGATTAAAATTAACGACAAGAAAAGAATCTGCCTGAAATTTTTTTTACGGTAACAGGTATTTTTATTTTTTAGTTAACATCAAACCTATTGATGTCTAAAATTGTGCGCATTCCTTGCTTTACTACAACTTATTTTACGTAAACATAATAATCACATCCGCACATTCCGGCGCGTGTTTATGTAATTAAACTTTTATCTTGTAAGCAATGCTCTGACGCGTATATCTTTACGCTCATCACTCATTTCGTAGTTTGAACTCCGGCTTGAACTAGATTAAGTCCATTTGAATAATCTTTTCAATATTTATCAACTCGTATTATTAATTCTTATAACGAACGAGCTAATACATATATATTCATATTTAAATAATAATAGCTTCATTAAATCACATAGAAACAATACAAGAAGATAAAGACAATAGTTTTAGATTGCGAAGGCGGTGTTATAAAAGTTGCCTTAAAGTTATCTTTTAAGGCAACTTAGCGTATGACGCTAAAAGTTGAATGGGCAGTGAATAGAATAAACCTCCATAGATATTCAAATACATGTCTTAAATCTAATTTAATATGTTTTAATAAATAAAAAGATATATTTAGAAACTGAAAACCCATATAATTCCGAAAAGAGCAAGGTGCGTGCAGGAATAGAACTTGATCGCCACAAAAGGAAGAGAGAAGGTTAAGAATGAAGAAAATTTAGAAGTTATGAATTCCCAAAGATCGAATCGCCTGCCCAGGATCGAAGCCCGTATCTTCAAAGACCACAGTATTTACCACTGTACCCCGGAGGTTGAGGTATACCCCTATTTTTGGCCCGCATTGTACACAGTCCTGCCAATATGCAAAACGTGCTAAACGGACTGAATCCGAGCCGCATAACGGTAAACAAATATATGTTTATGCTCAATTATACCGGTTCGCTTGTTTATTTTGTATTTAGCTTAATGGAAAATCTCAATTAATTTAAATAATACTAAAAACTTTACCATAATATTGAACTTTATGCACGGTATCGATATGTTTTTATCTGTGTATCGTTTTTTTTTTGCATTAATATGTAATTAACTTACTTAATTTGTGAATTGGATTAAAAATAACGGCTTTGAATTAAATTACTTACCTACATTAAATATGGTCATATACTTTTTTTTTCGTAAACTACAGACTGATCTTGGAGATATCTTGGAAAAGTTCACAGTTTTTATTACTTATTGGAAAAATCTGGAAAAATGAATGGAAAGGAATAAATATAGATTGTTAGAAAGAATAAATTTATTGCGTCCAAACACAACTAATCGTGTGTGGGATCGAACCAATCGACCCTACTTTCTGGGTTCGTGGGTTCGATTCCCACAACTGGAAAATGTGTGTGTAATGAACATGGATGTTTTTCAGTGTTTGGTTATCCCTATATTATTCATAAAAATCCATAACACAAGCTACGCTTACTTTGGGGCTAGATGGCGATGCAGTGGGCCGGTCTTTTAAAGGCAACCTTAGCGTAAAAGCTAGTAGACAGTGAATATATTTAAAAAAAAAACCTTGTAAGAATAATCGTACTAATATTATAAATTCGAAAGTTTGTAAGGATGGATGGATGGAAAACTACTGAGCCGATTTGACTGAATTTTGAAATGTGTCACCATTTCAAAATTCAAAATTCATTATACCCTGGATTGACACATAGGTTCCTTTTTATCCCGGAAAAATATACCCGCAGGATTCATGAAAATAAAAAAAACGCGTACGAAGGAGACCGCGTTCAACAGCTTTTATTATATATATCTACTTAGTTTAAAGTTATACTGTCACAAGGTTATACAGAGTGCCAAATTTTAAGGTAACATATGTTCACTATAATGCAAGAAAATGTAAGAATGCTACAAAATAGAAAGCCATCTATACAAAGATTAGTTGTGCCCTGCGGTTTTACCTCTGTTACCGCAGAGATCTTTGTAGCACCGCAGACATATTAGATAGATCGCAGTGTGAAGTTACATAGCTTAGCCTACCATCCTTAACAAACGGTTTTTCAAATATATATTATATTTATTACCTAAAGCTAATTTGTTTTTTTTTGTATGTTTTTACACTCTAATCTCCAACAAGTATTTTTTGCATTTCATCTGGCCAGATTTTGAGAAGACTAAGTTTGGAAGGTTTATTTTTATCAGATACTAGCAGTCCCCCGTGAGTTCGTCCTACGTTCGTATCTACAACTTCTAATTAGTACAATTGTTCCAATATTAACTTTCATTCTACGACCACGTTGCATCGCCCACCCATTGCCCGACTATATATCTAAGAACCGTAGCATGTTGTAAAATAGCCAGCCCCACTCGAGAATTAGGGTATCGTATTAAAAAAAAGGAAATTTAATTGTTTTTTTTTTTAATTTTTTATTTGAACTGCCAGTACAATTGCAAAAATCTTTACGGTATCTTTATAGTTACATGATTTATTGAAGAAGGTTACGCGAGTGAAACCGCGTACATTTTGGGAATCAGCGTATCAACATCATCACATCAACTCATTATCGGCCCATTACAGAGCACGGGTCTCCTCCCACAATGAGGAGGGCCCAGTGCGAATTGGTGGACTCCACACACCTTTGAGAACATTATATAGAACTCTCAGGCATGCAGCTTTCCTCACCATGTTTTCCTTCACTGTTAAAGCAAGTGATATTTTTTATTATTAAAAACGCACATAACTTAGAAAAGTTATAGGTGCGTGCTGGGATTCGAACTCGGGCAACCGAAAGTGAAGTCAAGCTCCTACCCAATGCGCATAGTATGTGTATAAAATCGTGTTACTATTTTTCAGATCCCAAGAACAGGCAAAAGGTACAATGTCATTTGCAGGATAAAGTGAGGCTAATAGTAATTATTAATTTTCTATTTTTTCTCAACGTGAAACATTCCCTAGACCATAGACAAATCGGTCCAGAAGTTCTCCATTTTTAGTAAGACTACCAAACAACAATTTATTTTTATATATACAACGTGTAACGGAATTAAGAAATACTGTTGAAGGGTGCATGAGTATATTTCTTAAGGAATCACCGTGTAAATATATTAAATTAAAAGAAGCATATTTATTGTTCCATACGAACTAATTCAATACATTCTAAGTGTTTACTTGTGACAACCCTATTGAAGATAAAAGAGCGACACGGGAATTGTACCTACGCTATGCGACGCGTACCTTCCTAATAAAGTGGCAGGAGTCACTTGATTTTACTTTCGCATGTGATGTTAGGGCTGTATCTGGTTTCTTTCAGTAAAAACTATGGCAATGGTTTACTCAAAATTTATTAGCGTTTCGGTGTCACAGACAAGTCTTAGAGACAGTAACAATTTACCTCTAAAGTCTCTGAAGGATTATTTCGGTTTCCATTAACACGTTATAGGTATATAGATAAACGTATAATTTTTTATAACGATCGCTAATTCCTATAATGAAATACAAATGGAAGATATTTTTTTTCGAATCCGCCAACGCAAGGCCTTCAATGGCGCTGACGTAAGTGTGCGTGTAAATAATAATGACAACCGCATAATTATTAAGATGCAGCAATAATGTAATTATTGCAATGGGAACCAACCGTCGACTTCCTTGTTGGGTTAGCTTTAGGTTGCTCTTTAAATCATCAGTAGCCTATAGCAGTTCCATGGACTAAAGGCCTCTCCCAATGGGAGGGTATGGCCGTAATCACCAAGCTGTGCAATCTGATCGCAGTAGAGTAGTAGTAGTAGGCTACTACAAAATAACTTTACTAAAAGAACTTCTTCACATTTCGCAGACCGATATGCAGATAGTTGTAGTATCCTATAGTATCCCGCTTAGCACGTCTTTGTCGGTAGGGTGGTAACTAACCAGTCCAAGTATGAAACTATTAGAACACATACTTTAAATTTATGCTTATTTATATAATGGTTAGTCCAGAATGATCTTCGGAGACATGCTATTAAAACGTTACTCAAAGAACTTCTTCATCTTTCGCAGACCGATATGCAGATAGTTATAGGATAACTACAATCGCAAACTTCAAACTAGAGTTACCACGGTTCCAATCGCACGATTAAAATAAAGCACACAACAAAGTTAGCCGGGTGCTGTTTTTGTTATCACCATCTCCCATTGTAACTGTTACCCAAGAGCAGGCGCTTATACACCAACGGTTAGGTCTAGAAACAAAAAGGCTTTAGCGTCAACGCTTTGGCCATAATCGACCAGTTAGTGTAGCGTACTCTCAGCTACTACTGTAGGACTTTGCTGCCCGTTCTACGTTCTATAGTAGTTCGTATAGTCACCTCGTACGAAAACCGTTGGAAGAACTGACAGACAAAGCAAGTTGTGACTACTTTTTCGCATCAATTCAAGCTCCCAAGTAGTTTATGGATGGCAAATTGGAGGAGCGTAAAGGGCGCGGACCACCTAGGGTTCAGTGGAGTGATAAAATAGAGTTAGGGTTTTTCTGACCGCTTCCGATGTAGAAATTTGCTTGATTGTCCTGCTGGGTGGCGACTAGTATGGGCAGGAGGCAATTATATCCCCGGGTCAAAGATAAAATGTATCTTCTCCCACAGCTTTATCAGCTCTCAGAGCACTGGCGCACAAGTGGAAATAACATCAAAATAATATATGTGATAATAAACGGGGGTAAACTTCTCCTATTCAATGTTCCAGCGATTTAGCAGATGGGCACGATTAAGATTTTATCCCTTGTCAGGGGATATAGGTGATGATGATGATGACAATTTATCAATAGCCTCAAGAAGTTCAAATTAAGTGATAATATAAATCTAACTTTGCATTTTCAAAGCTTATTTTCGCTTCATTGCGAAATAAATTGGCTTCAGTAGTTAAGTTTAACGATAACAAGTAAAGAAACAAACAACCGAAATCTTAATCTTTATAAAATAAGTATACCTAGATGTATTACTGTGATTAATATTTACAAAAAGTATATTACGTCCTAACTGGTCGATTATGGCCAAAGCGTTGACGTTATAGCCTTTATGTTGCACCCGGCTAACTTTGTGTGGGTCTTATCTTAATCGTGCGATTTTAACCGTGGTAACTTTAGAATGAAGTTTGCGATTGTAGTTATCCTATAACTATCTGCATATCGGTCTTCGAAAGATGAAGAAGTTCTTTGAGTAAACGTTTTAATAACATGTATCCGAAGATAATTCTGGACTAAACAAAATATAAGTAAGCATAAATTTAAAGTACGTGTTCAAATAGTTTCATACTTTGTCTGGTGGGAGATTTCTGCAGTGGTTAATTACCACCGACAAAGACGTGCCGCTAAGCGATGAGGGGTATAGGTTTAATATGGTGACCGCGATTGGCGCAGTGGGCAGCGACCCTGCTTTCTGAGTCGAAGGCCGTGCGTTCGATTCCCACAACTGGCAAATGTTTGTGTGATGAACATGATTTTTTTTCAGTGTCTGGGTGTTTATATGTATATTATAAGTATTTATGTATGTTATTCATAAAAATATTCATAAGTCAGTACCCATAACACAAGCTACGCTTACTTTGTGGCTAGGTGGCAATGTGTGTATTGTCGTTGTATATTTATTTATATTTATTTATAAAATAACTGCCATACCCCTTAAAGTTTAACCCATTATCATATTAGACTGTATCATTACTTACCTGTGAGATTGCAGTAGTCAAAGGCTAACTTGCAGTGGAATAAAAGAAAATTACAGCGAGGTTAAAGAGTTGCTTCAGAGCAGGCAGTTCCGGTCTAAAATGATTGTAAAATAATGTTAAAAAAGAGCAACTGCTGAATTTCTTGATGGTTTCTTCTCGGTAGAATCTGCATTCCGAACTTGCGGTAAAATAACAAACGGACTGGCTTGACGTTTCTGAAGTGCTTATAAAGTAGGCCTACTTGAAATATACGAGTTATGAATTTTGAATTTTTAAATATCTCCCCCTAAACGATGAGACGAGCAAAAAAAAATCATTCCCCCTTTACGTTTTGGCGAGGTAGAAGGTGCTAAAATGATGAATGAATGAATACACTTTTACTAAACACCATAGAAAATTTAATTCAAGTTACAAAGATATAAACATAGAGCAAAAGAGTACAATTTGGTGGCCTTCCAGGCAACCAAAGGCGTAAAAAGAAAAAAACATAGAAAAAAAAAGGTACCTAGGTGGTGCAATTAATAAAATATAAACATAATACAAATATCTAATAAAGTAAGTAATTCATTTAAAGGAAATTGTATTCAATTTTACAATAAATTACTAGTTGATATATTGGAGATGTCTGTGAAAAAGTTCAAATTTTGTATTAATACAAATTTTACGTTTACGTTTAAACGTAAGCTTATAGAAAAGTCCTATTATAGTATTAAGGACTACGTCAACGATAAAAATGCTTGGGTGTAAATTATTGCTCTAACCAGATTGTTTCTTTAATTAGTTTTTAAAGGACAATGTGAGATGGTAATAACAAAAAAAAATAACAACCGGCTAAGTTTGTTGTGGGCTTCATAGACCAGGGCGCGTATGGAACCCTCGTAGCTTTAGTTTTAAGTTGACGAATTTATTTATCGCCATCAACTTACTCCTATGTCATATTTTACATGTAATGTACGCATCAAAAGTGCCATCTATGTGCCTATTTGAATAAAGAAATATTTGACTTTGACTTCAATATAATATAATAAATATAGCTATAATATTTTTTTTTGTCGTCGTGATTAATTTGAATGCCTACGCCAAATGACAGCTTTCTAGTACTTAAAGTGAAGCTGCGAAACTTTAAGGATGCTTTGGAACCCTAAAAATAAAAATCACGCACGAGATCTGTATAACCACGTTATAAATAACGACCTAACTGCAAAATACTTATTCAAAATGATTTTACCTACCTATTTTACAAACGTAATGTATCTTTGAAAACTTTATAATCGAATTGTGTAAAACCTCTCAGTCAAGAATGATGAAGATGATGAGCTGGTTATTATGGCAGATAGACGTCAATATTTCAAGATTATTATTTATTGATTTATTAAAAAATATATATATTTTATTGCCTATAAAAAATCATGGGTCTTTTTAACAAGCTATGAAGTAAATTACGTATTCCAACTATGCGCCAATGATCGTCGGAATATTAAGAAAATATTTAAGCGGTCGGAAACAAAAATCACATATAAAAAACTCACTAAAAACACTTATTTTTACTAAATAAATTAAGATTAGCTACTTTGAAAAATCTTGAATCCAGTCCCGCACCTCTTATTTACGAAGCTACTTCTAATTACAACATTCAGTAACAACATCTATATGTATGCATAGACTCATAAAAGAAAAATTGATTGAAAAAATATGGTATGCGTAAAAAGCCTCGAATCCGATAAGTTCGACTTACGTACCAACGCGTAGTTTGTTCGCACCGAAGATGCGTCAATAGAAGCCTGCCTATGTATATAATAATTTACAAAAAATGGATACATATAAATAGACTTCTGTAGCGAGTAAAATCAAGTTCAGGTTTTTTATTATAATTTGATGCATTAAATATCCCGTAAATAAATGTCAATTTCCACACCTGTTTTCCTTATAAGATTCGTAATAAGTGGAATAAGATTACCTACATATAAGGACCTACTATGAAGTCTTTTTATATTAGTTAAGAGTAATTATAGATAATGCTTTTTTGTTTTTTTTTTAAGTGTTAACTTTACAGAAAAATAAATAAGTTTTTAATAAATTTATAACATTTACTTTTTAGGTGATGGTTGGATGGTTGTGTTAAAAAAACTAATCCAATTTTGTAAATCAGTTCAATTTGTTAAAAAAAATAAGATATTTTTTTATAATTATTTTTTTAACCGTCTATGCTCAGTTACTCACCACTTCCTCTACTTAAAGTCGCCAGGCACACGACAAAGCTCCCCAACACAACCCACTTCATTTCACAAAAATCCTAAAAAATATTCACAACACAATAAATAAACTAAGTGACGCGCACGTCCACTTCCCACTGCGGCTTGAACCCTACTGATCTTTGTATTAGTAGCAAATGCACTATCATTATAAAAGCATGGATCATAGTAATTATTTTATTCATCCCTTATTAAAAATAAAACCTACGCGCTTATTATTTCTTACAGATAAAAAAAATTACAGTTAACTCTATGAATTCTAATTTGAAAATGGAATGTAATCAAAGAGATGTCCGAATCGGGCGTGGTTATTAATGACCTCATGTAGAGAACTATCAATTAATAGTAGATTACAAGCAAGCGTTCAAATATTTACTATTGGTGGGAACTTAATAATGATTTGGGACTATAATGATGTACATGTATAGAGAGAAAGCTTATCTTGATCTAAATTAATATCTAAACGTCCCAATGAAACCATTATTCGCTACTTCTCAAGTCTTTTAATTCTTATCATATTATCAGAATAAAAGGTTTTCTTAATTATAAAAAAATATGTTTGTCAGTTTGTTAAATTTCCTTAGATTATGCTGCAATGTACTTATTGCAACCGTTCGACGTGTATTTTAAAAGACTTCCAGAAAAAGAGAAGCTTCTCTATTCCACCTATATTTGGATAGTTTGTTTGTTACGCGATTACTCCGTCAATAATAATTAAGAATAGATCTTGATGATTCTTTGTTTTTTTGGTAGTTTCAGCTTTTTTTTAAAGCGTAATTGGCTAAATATATTGACGACTGTGGTCTTATTAATTGGAGTTCTTTGTTCGATCCTAGGAAGAAGCAATTTTTAGACTTATAATTACTGAGTTTTGTCTTCTTGGAGGATACCACCGACAAAGACGTGCCGCTAAGCGATTTAGCGTTCGGGTACGAGCCGTTTAGAAACCAGGACAGCCTACCTACAGCAGATAAACAAATTCTTTGCACAAAAGTTAATTTTTAGAATAAAAACTAATAACCTACTTCCGAACGGTAATATAAATTATATACGTACCTATATAAATAATTCGCTGAGGAATTAATCAATTAAAAGGTTAGCTACCTTTTAATTGATTAATTCCTTTTACTAAATACCCATACATATAAATACGTACCCGTATTATTTTAAAACTTAAAAAAAATGAGTTTCGTATCACAACATCTTACATAATTTTTTTTTAATTAAATTCTGATGAGTGTCTCTAAAATAGCAATCGAATTGAACATTCAAATACGAAATTTAGGTATCTAGGATTTACAATTTGAATTTGAATTTAGTCTAGAAGCACTTTTGAAACGTCAAGTCTGTCTGTTTGTTTTCACTCTGCCACCGAAATGGAAGGCATATAAGTACTAGCAAGAAGCCAAGGCAAGATACTTAAAAGTTACTCTTTTACATATTGTAATAGAACAACTTTTAAATTCATTTTCTATCTCGTGAGAGATGAAAGCGGAGGGGTGCATTTCCAAGCAACCTTGTGATAAAGAAATGTATCAATTGCATAGTAACTTCAATGCAATCCATGGGTTTTAACGCATTAACGCAACACCCAATTCCACAAAATATTACATCTGTATCTTTTGCAGACATCTTAGTATTTCAATCATTCAATTTTTAACTTGTTCGGTAAACGAAAAAAAAATTTTAGTAAAAATTACAATTTAGATTATTATCTAACCACAACTTTTTTGATAAAAATCAAGTAATCCTATAAATTCACAATATAAAGCCCAAATCAACCTGGTGAAACCGTCGACAAAAATCTCGCTTGTTCGTTGAGAAAAAACCCGAACTTTTTCGTTCGTTAAAAACTTTTTGGAAATTTTATGTCTACGGCCGCAGGCTTCAAAGGCTTGCAGAAATTTAAAAAAAAATCTATAAAACCGCACCTAGCAACAGACTGGCCGGTCGCCTCAAAAATAAGAATAAAAGCGGGAAAATGCGAATTCTAAATATAAACGGTTACATTCCGAAGAGAACAAGAACTGTCGTAAAAAGCGCAGTAAAGTTAGACAGCCCTTTCGACATAACGACGCGATACACATTTATTTTTCCTTTGCCCCGAACTTTGTGAATCAAGTGGGGTTAAAATCGAATTCCTAAATTCGAATTGCTGCTAAAACGTAGCTAAAAACGATAAACAATTACAATTTGACTGTAACATAAAGTGATATTGTTTATGCATCTTTTCAATCCAAGGCGTTGAGAACTTTTCAATTTACCTAGTTTGCCAATGTCGTGTGTATGAAACGTAAAGATCCACCAAGCAAATACCGTAATTTAAATCATTGCCCTAATGATGCGTAACGACTTATCAAACAGAAGTTCAAAAAGTCAAAATATTGATAAAAGACAACGTACTAAGATGTTTTTTAAGTATGCCATGCCATTAATGTTTTGAACGTTTCAAGGGAAATTTTATTAATATGAGGCGGGTGCCTCTCTGTAAAACTTTTTCTCATTTTGTTTTTTTTGGATTTATGTATTCCAAGCACTTTGCACTTCACAATTATAATGTGTTCCTTATCCACAGAAGGAACTATTCTTTCTTATCACAAATGGTGGACTTTCTTATCATAGCTATCCAGTAGAAGACGTATGTAGACTGTATTTAATGAATATATTGAATTTTCGCTTGTCTGCTCTGGTGGGAGGCTTTGGCCGTGGCTAGTTACCACCCTACTGACAAACACGTTCAGCCAATCGATTTAGCGTTGCCGTACGAGGCCGCGTTGAAACGGGTCGATAAGGGTTTAATATAACTGAAATACATCTAACAGGTTAACCCGCTCATAGACTGAATCATTGTTAACATCCCACAGCCGATTCACTACCTCAGTTGACAACACATTTAGCTAGCCATTGTGGAGATTTGCCACCAAATAACCTGCCATATTTTGCATTCTGAAACCTATGTTTCCAACTGAATTAATTTCATCTCGGTTTAAAGGTGCATTTAAGTACACAATGTTTTATTGATTTTTGCTTTACTTGATGTATACTTTACAGTGGCCGTGGTGTGTATTGTCGTTATACTGTATATATTATTTACTTTTAGAGGTGCGGGGACTCAAACTCGGCCCCACAAAAGTGAAGCTGAAGTCCTAATCAACTTATACGGGTTACTAAAAGCGGAATAAAAAAAAAGTATCGAAGTCGTGTCGTCGATTGTAAAGCGCATCAAAAGCGCGGTATCTTTGAAGGCGCGACGGCGGCGGCGTGTGCTCGAACTCCGAGATTTCACATTTGAGATAGATGGAGACAGATATCAATGCAGCAGACGCGACTAAAATGGGATTAGTGGACTTTAAGGCTGCCTGTCCATTGACGCTACACGTCTACCACGAGCAGGAGACGTTTTTCTCCCCGGGAAAGGACAAAATTTTATCTTCTCTCACAGTTTTAACCACTAGAGCACATGCGAAAATAAGTACTTACTACGACTACTTATTCTATAGCTTTGAAATCAACTACGATTCATATGGAATCTTAAGAGTGCCATCTAGTGCATTGGTAAACAGTTGACCTAAAGCTGCGTTCGAGCCTTTCACCAACACTGCGGGGTCTCAGATTTTATTGCTGAACTTTCAACCTCTAGCTACGATGGCAGGCCTTGGCCTAAATTAGATAGTGTTAAAAGACAATACTGGAGAAGTGTTCCCCGCGCTAACCCGGGTAAAGAGGTTCAGCCTAGAGGCCTTGCCAAAGCTCGGTCGATACCCTCGCTTTGCCAAGGCCACCTAGCACGGACAAGAGATGAAAATTATATCACCCGATTATATCACCTGACAAGGTGATATAATTAACGTGTCCACCTGCTAAAGAAAGGAAAATGGAGTAGGAGAAGTTTACCCCCGTTTATTGTTACATATATATTACTTGGATATTATTTCAACTTCTGCGCCAGTGCTCTGAGAGTTTATAAAGCTGTGGGAGAAGATAAATTTATAGCCTTTCCCCGGGGATATAATTGTCTCCTGCCCATGCTAGCCGTGATGGAGATTTCCACAAACAGCTTCGTTATCTGGTGCGGGACCGGCATTCGCTCCTACGGCAACTTTTTTTTTTAACTTTTCTTTTACAAGTGACTGCAATCTTACCAGCTGTTAAGTAAAGATGCAGTTGAATATGGCAACTGACTAACCAGTTAGGAGTATGCCAGTACCTATTAGAACAGCAGAACATCTTTGTACGTAGGGTGGTAACTAGCCAGAGCCGAAGCCTCCCACCAGACCAGACCAGAGAAAATTCTCCAAATTGCCTGCTGGGGTTCGAACCTGCTCCCACGCGCTCAACACTGCGCCAGCGAGGTCGTCAAAAAGAACATCTCTAGTGGACACCTGCCTTTATCCACAACCTGTTTTGAATTTAAAGTAGCTTTTCCCGCGAATCTGTCCGCATAATCGGAACACTTTATCTATCTTAAAATAGAATAGAACGAAAATAGCGACACATAAAATGGTTTAGTACACTTTTATAACCGAATAGAATATCAACTAGGTACTAAGTTAGCATTTATCAATTTGCACACGTAAACTGGATAACCTAGGTAGGTACTTTTTTAAATATACAATGGCATAGAGACTTCAAAATAAAGTTGATGGGATACATAGCGTGTCACCTAAAAAGGAACTGTATAATTTTCTGTACCTCCCTCCCCCCCTGGTGAGATTTCGTGAGATTTTATTTAACCCCCTCCCCCATCCCCCAATCTCATGTTAGATTTTTCAAAATGTGGGATTAACTTACGTTAACGCGTTGGATTTTTATTGTAAAAAGACTAATGGACCAAAACAGTATAATTTTTTTTTGTATAAATCAGGAAAATACAAAATTGCGTGGTATTTGCCGAGACCCCTCCTCAACAGAACATAATAGAATAGAATGGAAACAGAATGGAATAGAATAGAATTTTATTGTTTACTGTTTACACATAGAAAGCAGCAGATGATATAAAATGAAGAGAATCTCCAGTACGAGTTATAAATACTTAAGGGTAGGCTTTTTTGACGGCCGATTGGCGCAGTTTGCAGCGATCCTGCTTTCCGAGCCCAAGGCCGTGGTTTCGTATCCCACTACTGGAAAATGTCTGTGTGATGAGCATGAATGTTTTTCAGTGTCTGGGTGTTTATATGTATATTTTAAGTATATACCCATAACACAAGCTACGCTTACTTTGGGGGCTAGACGGCGATGTGTGTATTGTCGTAGTATATTTATTTATTTTTTATTTTTTTTATTTTATAACTCTTACAATACCTATCCTTAGAATTTTTTAAAACTCTTACTGCTGATTATCTTACTTGCATATCATCTGCATACCCTGTGCATACCCTTTATGCACGCCACCGAGTCGTACTAAGACTAAAATAACTAAGAAAAAAGTAACTACTTTATCTGAGTTTATTTATCAGTTTATCTTTTTCTATCGAGAAAATTTCACCGAAAATCCCACAATGGGAAGGGCCGTAGTCCACCTCGTTGGCCCAGCAGATTGGTGGACTTCATACGCCTTTGAGAACATTATGGAAAACTCTCAGGTATGATGGTTCCCTCATGATTTATTCCTTCACCGTTGAAGTCGCGTGCATAGCCCTTGGACCCAGGGTATGCACAAGGTGTTTAGGACAAACATAAAGTAAAAAAAAAATAGATTTTAGGTGTATCGTAGTGTATTTTTAATTACAAAACTTTAATGGACTATAAACTGTAAGACCCTAAGTGTAAGGTATGCACTGCTTATTTACATAAATGCAATGCACGCCACTACAGTTGAAGCAAGTGATATTTTAATTACTTAAAATGCACATAGCATACAAAAATGAAAGGTGCATGCTGGGATTCGAACTCGGCCCCGAAAGTGAAGCCCAATTCCTAACTTCCGCTACCATTGTGTTAGCGGTTGCTCCTACGCTACGCCATAAACAGGTTGTGACGTTACTACAAGCTTAATTAATATAGAATTGCTTTAATAGTTCTATTTTGCTTTATATAATTCGTAATAATACTTGTGTAAATATTTAATGTTTTCCAAATATTATAATAACAATATATTTTGTGAAATAACTTACCGGAAACTAATATCGTAAAATATTATTATTGGTTCGTTTTGTTGTCAACATTGTAAACGGTACCTGAACCGTATAAAAGTAGACGCATTACCTGCCCCCCGATGTCGTCGAGCCTTGGGGTTCTTCTCATGGCGAGCTTTCGCGCTCGCCCCACTCCCCCGGTGACGCCGTAGCAACCCCTCAGGTGGTTATCGGCAAGAGTCCTTCCGAAAAAGCAAAAAAGCATCTCAAGCATTCATTAGGGTCCTCCAGTTCGAGGGAAGCCAGTTGCTAAGGTCCAAGCTGGTTTAAGTTGGCGGCCTCAATCAGATGAGACTCGTAAAGAGTCTACCCTCTCCATGCTCAGTCCTTCTCAAGCATTCATTCTGTATCAAGTAGTTGTAGGGGGAAACTCTGCTCGATTATATGTAGATTGTAAAAAGTGAAAAATAGTATTATTCCAAGTCCTTATCCCCACGTTCTTCAAAAATATTCGTTTTAAATTATTAATTTCATATTATTAAATGTAGGTATCATAAAGTATGGTGAAGTAATAGATGCGTGTACGTGAATTACGTAGCACCATTGATAAAACTATATTTTTTCTGTTTTCAGGATGTTCCCACGGCTATCATGCAACGTTCCGGTTTAGCGAATATCTCAAACTATATCCGCCTGTGGATATGATGTCAATATAATATAATTAAAAATACCTACCTACTTAATATTATGATTTCTCAGATGGTGGTACCATTAGGTATCGTATATTAGGTTAACAAGGTCATTTAGAAAGGGGCAGATGGTAGTCAATCTACGTAGCACCTACAGATCAATAAGTAAATAGAAGCACAAACAATTCGTTCAGTTCGAATTCAGACCAACATGGTCTACCACTGTCTACTAGTCTATGGTGTATCTTATACTTCTTCACAGACTCATTGAAATTAAGTTTTTTAATTAATTTGAATAGCCTTTCGAAGGTGTCACGTTTAGGCCATATGGGGATCGCTATCTCTGGAGTTTCATATGCGAAGACTTCTAAATAAAAAAAAATTAGACTTATTATATCACAGTTATCTACACGTTTTGGTGAGTTGATGTCAGTTAAGTTCTTTCAATAATGAAGCGGTGATAGCGCAGTGGGTAGGACCTTTACTTCACTTTCGGGGGACGAGTTCGAATCCCAGCACGCACCTCTTACTTTTCTAAGTTATGTGCGTTTTAAGCAATTAAACTATCACTTGCTTCAACGGTGAAGGAAAACATCGTGAGGAAACCTGCATACCTGAGAGTTCTCCATAATGTTCTCAAAGGTGTGTGAAGTCCACCAATGCGCACTGGGCCAGCGTGGTGGACTACGGCCTTAACCCCTTCTCATTGTAGCAGGAGACCCGAGCACTGTAGTCTGTAGTGGACCGGTAATGGGTTGATATGATGATGATGAAGTTATATCAGTGTCAGTAAGTACGTATACGTTACGATAGTAACATACCTATTAAAATAAATCAATGGAAAGGTGTTCTAGTTAGGCTAGCATGCGCGCAACGATATAGTTATGACTACCCATTATCTCGACTATCTTTATACAAAAAATACGAGTAATCAGGAGAGATAACAATCTCACGGCACGATTTTTTTAGGATTATACTTAGATGTAAGAAAAGTTCAAATTTATTAAATTTTTATTTATTTTTTTATTCAAAACAATACTGGCCTTTATAATGCGATATAGTAGTATGTAGTAAGCTGTATTCTCTCTAAAATTACCATGGTTAACTAAATCGAATAAGAAATAATATTCACGCGATGATTGTACGCTGAGAACTACGCTATTGATCCATGAAATTGTGTTATTACCAGTAATTTTCTTTTATTTATCTGACAAGGTAAGTAACTATGTAATCATTGCCTATCAACTGCTATTTAAGCTTCGATAGACGCTAAGGCGTTGTAGGTATTTAATAAAATTGCATTTGACGCATATCATTTAGTTGGTGGTACCTACAGATTTATACTGGTAACACCGCGGCGCGGCGCTAGTTTTAACACTGATTTTGACGAAGCTTGCTATGAGTATAGGTTAGGTTCTCGACTTGAAATTCAGCTTTATAAAAATTGCGCGGGGACTAATAGATGTTTTTGGGTTAAAAAGTGTAGAGTTAGAGTGTAACGTGGTGGCAGGGAATCAACGTCAACGTCAACGTCAAACGTTCCTTGAAGAGCAAGGAAATAAGACTTTCACTAACTGATTCTTGATATAGATTGAGAAAACAGCAATGGAGGTCAACATAGTCTTTAGCTAGGCTATAAGGGGTTAGCTGGGTTCTTCAGGAACTATTTAGTAAATACGAAACCACTAGATCGTGGCGGTGTGCTGCTTAGCCTAATTCGGAACTATAGGGTACTTTGGTTCAGAAACCCTAATAATTTACTACGGAACGGTTTAGTAAAGCATATAGTCTGTGGAATAAGAACATCATGAACGTATAACACCGTCAAGGAGGCAGTACTGGAGCATTCAGTGTTGCATCTCAATATGGATTGTGCGTACCAAAAATAAGAGACTAAATCTTTTGTCGTCTTTTGTCATGTGGAGGTCTAGGGGCTTACTGCTATTGTTTAAAGCAGTATTATTTTATTTTGGAATAATATTCCTTTAACCGTAGGTCTTCAAACTATCGCTTAGAAAATTGCGATAAGTTATTATTTAAGTGTCTACATACCACCATAGTTACATGCTCGCGACCGAAAACTAAGATGTAAAAATAAGCTTATTTTTTGATTTTTCTTTTCTACAAAATACGTGAACTTGAAGAAATAGTTTATCTTTTAGCCCTTTTTACCACTTCTAGCAATTTATTCATTAAAACTAAAATAATTCATTAAAACTAAAATAGCGCCGAAATTGAAAATGGACATGAAAATGGCGATTATGTAGAGGTGGAACCTAGCAAATCCACTAAAAACGCCAGCATCAAGTTAAGTTGAACAGACTATCTATCATAGTCGTAGTTCATAGTTAACTTCTATATCTGTGAAATAAAGTGGGAAGTGCAGTTTCAAACACAGACTATAAGGGTTAAAAAACGTCAGTTCAGTAATCAGTTGATGATTTGACTTTTGATTACTGCATTTGAGA
Source organism: Pararge aegeria (assembly GCF_905163445.1). Classification (NCBI taxonomy): domain Eukaryota; kingdom Metazoa; phylum Arthropoda; class Insecta; order Lepidoptera; family Nymphalidae; genus Pararge; species Pararge aegeria. Next base: position 4,424,476 of record NC_053180.1, read on the forward strand.
TGCGAATAATTGTGTACATTTTATAATTTTGTTTTTAACAAAACTTATATTCCCAGTTCAGTAAATATGGAGGAAGGAAACTCAATAATCTATGGACTTGAACATCAGGTCACATTTTAAAATTTTTAGAAATTATGCGTGTTAGCTAGGTTTAAGAATTTAGTAGATCTTCCAGCCCGAAAAGATCTTTTCATTTTGCCAGCTGTGCTAAAACTAAATATATGGATAAGTAACACACTTGTGTCTTGCGTACCTACTTTGTTTTTGCTTCATTTTCATTACAGGATCTGTACATGATTTTTCTTATTAATTTAATGGGTAATAAGAAATTGACAAACAACATTGTTGAATACACACTACAATATAAAATAAGTTTTAAGTCGCCGTAATTAGGGATGTATCTAGTTGCGACACAGTGGAAAGCAATCATTAATCTAAGACAAGGATATAAAGCTAGGTTCTGTAACTGTAACAAACAATACATTTTGATAACTACGTATAAAAGATGCAGAACACCTAATCAGACACATATGCATGTGTGAAATTTATCATTGTCATCTGTCTTGTTAATTTAATGGCCCGCTGTGCTATTCCAATTCTGACGGCTGATTGGCGCAGTGGGCAGCAACCCTGCTTTCTGAGTCCCAGGCTGTTGGTTTGATTCCCACAACTGGACAATATTTGTGTGATGAACATGAATGTTTTTCAGTGTCTGGATGTTTTCTATATATTATAAGTATTTATGTATATTATTCATACAAAATGTTCATCAGTTATCTTAGTACTCATAACACAAGCTACACTTACTTTGGGACTAGATGGCAATGTGTTTATTGTTGTAGTATATTTATTATTACAAAAAAAATGTGGTTGGTAGTCTCAGGTTACATACTGCAACTCTAAGCTGGCCACTATTATCAACTGATTGTGATTTGTATCAGAATGACAGAGACTGACACCTTTACAAGCTCTCTGAGGCCTGAGAAAAAATAAATGCCAAATGAACCGCTTAAAATCATACATCTAACCAAACTAACTTAGGTCAAAATGAAGTAAGTTTTTAAGTAACCTAACTGTATTTTTTTGCCAGAGTGATCTGTCAGTAGTCACTGTGCTACTGCATACTGTGCATGCATTGGCAGTAGCATTGATCTCTTATTTCATTAGTGCTATTAATTAATAACTCCATACAAATTAGCAGATTAATTTAAGTTTGAAGGTTACATTTAATACCTTAAAATGAACACTGGCTCTGTTTTAATTTCTAGACCAGAGCCCTGTCACCACAATATGGCGAAAGTGATGCTATACGGTTCCTTATTGGCACGCAGAGCTTGAAGCCTAACACCAATCAAGTGCATGTTGTTGAGCTGGAGGAGGACACAGGAGCTCTGCATACTAAGGTATTTTTATTTATAATATTCGTTGGGATTAGTATTACCAGTGTTTAGTATTTTATACTTTATTTTATCTTTTTACAATAGCACTTTTTATAAAAAGGTCATAAAAAGATATGAGCACATCACCAGTTGAGTGTGTCCTCCTTTGAAAGGATCTCTTTAGATAGTAAGTTAATTAGTAAAGGTTTTCATAGCTTTGTTGCAATAAATTAGAATCAATTTTTTAAAGGGATATAATAATAAGTAAAACTATCTACTCTTTTAGGATCTCTCTATGGCATTGTCCAATGTCATCCCCAAAATGTTTGATTAAACATTTACAACTCCCTAGTTAAACCTCACCTTGATTATCTTTGAGAAAATGGTGCTTGAGGATTTTTGGGGGCCTGCTTAACGGTTTGCGATGTAGCTGCGTTGCCAGTTCCCTCCTTTATTCAGCTCAAGTTTTAGGATAAAATATTTTACAAACTGAATAAAATAAAAGAGAAGTTATTTCTTTTAGGTATTCAAACATGACATCGGGGAGATATGGCATTTACGCTGCTCGCCTCACGATGCCGCCACGCTCATCACAACTCATAATTCCTACGACCTTGATACATGCCAGTGTACGATGGGAGTTTCTATTTTTAGGCTTCCTTCTATTGAGGTGTGTATGATATTTTTATATTTATTTTTTATTATTTATTAAGGTATCGTCACGAATATTGTTACAAGTTGAGCAGTCTGTCATTTGTAAATAAAAATTTATGTAGATTCACTAAGTTCAATCTCTTCCGAACAACTATTGAATACTTTGATGTTTTGTTTTGTTCAAATAGTGAAAAGTAATTTGATACACGAAGCAGGCAAAATTAAGATTACCCGAGACTAAAACTACACAACTGTATAGCAGTAAAACTATACAGTTCGAGGGAGCACTACTATACTATAGTCTACCTAAAGAGAGTTTTTACAAGAAATCGTTTTATGTCATTGTTTATACCACCTATTATTTTATTTTACTAGTTCCTAAAAGGTACTGTTATTTGTTTAAGATGCCAGTTTTGTATCACACGAACTTGATGAATATTTCCACTGCTTTATGTTAATTTTGATTTCTCATTAAGTAAAACTGTTCCTTTTTTAAATAAAATGTCTTTAAACCTAATTTGTTTTGTCAGTTCTTTTAACGAGTTCTTTTGCGAGAATATACAAAATATGTGGACCACGTATTTTGTATATTTGAGAGCTCGCATTGCGCAAAAAGATTTACTCCAAAGGAAATGATTAATTACAGAGATTATTTTTTAAGGTAATACCAAAAGACCTTGACGATCTCAGTGCAATGCAAAATCGGAATGCAGAAGATATGGAATTATTGAAAACGATTACACCGGAAGTAAGTAAAGTAAATAAAGTCTTAATGATGATGGGATGTTTGTACGTTTTGGTTTGAGAACAATTCTGGGGTCTTAGCTTAACTAAGGAAGTGAATGCGTATTACATAATTTTTTCTTAGTTCTCTAACCCGTTTTAAATAGTCAACTTAGATAAGTCACAAAGTCAGTTTGTCAATGGACACAGACGTCTTGAAGCAAAATCTTGCGCGCTTCTGTCTTGTGAATTATAAGGCAGAATCGCAAGGTGTTGTTACTTCACGAGATAACTTTACCCTGAACATGAAATAACTGAAATTGTTGGGGAAAAAAGGCAAATAAAAGTCATACTCTTAAACATTTCAGGGTTGAGGCAAAAAGAAAGAGATATCTAAAAGCGATTACAAACTAAGCTTTTAGACACACACAAATGAAGCCTATTTGTATTGGATCCTTCGAATCTGATATAAATAAATTTCTAGAAACCCGAAGAAGAAATACGCTGCGCCGAATGGCATCCGACGGACGCCAACCGTATCGGCATCGTATTAGACAACTACGTCAGCATTCGGGACTCGAGTACCGGCGAGCAAGTGGCCAGTGTCGCACCGGAGGGCAGAACCAGGCTCAAGTTCACCGGCGGCAAGTGGAGTCCGCAGGGGCACAGTCAGGTAAAATGATCTTGTCGGGACTAAAACCATTATTACATATTAAGATTTTTGTACGTTACCTCTGTAATAGAAATAAAGAAAATGTTAACAAGATGGTCAGTCAAGGAGTTCTTTCCGAACTCATGTTTGGTTTCAATAGGATCGGTAGCTGGTAGCACAGCGCTGCTGTAAAACCATCAACTGTGTACAGGTTTGCACGAAATTTCGTTATTGTTTTAAGTTTTTGGTGTAAATCTTTTAAGAGACTTGTATATCAAGTAGGCGACAGCAGTTATTCAATTGCCAGTTTTTGAAACCAACGTACGTTTCTTCTTCTTGACGGATTACAGTAACTGTCCATCTGATCAGAAGAGTCAGTTGTAATTTTGTATTCGTATTCGGCAATTTTCGGCTATTTCGCTTACTCCGAACTGTTACGATTCCAACAGAATGTTTCGTTGTTAACCCGAGGACGCCACTCTTGTCTTTCCACTTTAGAACAACAATTCCGTCGCCATTTATTTTTGCTATAATCTCCCCTTTATGCAACTTTGTAGCACCCTCAACGATTTTTTCGAACTGTGCAAAGCAAATGCGTAGACCGATTTAAAAGAGACTTAGCTTGTACACAAATTATCGGTTACAATACTTCGAACCGTATCTAAGTATTTCTATAACCACATCTGTAAACAAATTCTGGCCAGGCGTCTTTTTATTACTATCATATACTATCATAACCATCAAACATCATATTTTTACTTTGAACAGTTTTATCCTATATTTGTGCTTCTTCGCAGGGATACGTTGCATGAAAACAATCCTGCCACGGATGGCAACCATTGACTCATTATAACTTTGATTAGTGTTTTTACCTACACTACTACTTTTTATTATGTAAAAAGGCATATACTTAGTTCAGCATCGATGATAGGAGAGCCGTAGCTTAATTGAAGAAAGCGCTGAGGCCGCGATTGCCAGAGATTCGCAGGTTCAAATCTTGTTGGTTCCGAAATTTTTTATATGCATTTTAAATTTATAAACGTCGAAATCGATGTTATTTTCTCTATTTATTAAAAAATTCTGAGCTCGATAATCCGCATCTGACTTAAACCAAACGTGGTTATTTTTCTAAATTCAAAATCAACCCCATAAAAAATTAAGCTTCAAATTTTTTAGTTCACAGTACTCCAGGACACGCATATAAAATGTTTTGACACACGGACGGACTGCAGTAAGCCCGCGTGGAACATTGAAAGTGCACACCGACAATTGGCCAGGGATATAGACTTCAATCCGAACAGGTAATCACATTTTAATTATGTAGTTTACGAATTGTAATAATCAGCAAAAATGTAACTATATTTTGAACTCAATTTTTATTCAATATAGGATCGTGATTCACTACACCAGCGGAAGGAAAGTGTATACTTGATGGAGCTTAAATTGGGAAAATGCCAATTATTTCTAGTTTAGAACCAGGTTATAAAAATCATAAACACAGAACTTAGAAAGTACTTTGCTTTTGTCCATTGTAATATTTGACGTCAACACAAATGGTGCACTCGAGCAAATCTGAACAACAAAATGGCTTATTTACAAAATGCATTAAATTTTAAACACATTTACGAGAAATAAATAAAAATCAAAATATACAAAGGGATATAGATAGGAATCATTTTATGTAAAACACTCGAGTAGCTTTTTTAAATACAGTCAAAATCTGTTATAACGACATCGAAGTAACTGCTCATATTCAGTTGTTAAAACCGATAGTCGTAAAAACGGGTGATGTTTAATGTGTATCGTGCAAATACAAACAAATCGATAGGCAATTATTGGAAAAATATATTCATGTATATAATTAAACTATGTACATTTCGTTTATTACACATAAGTGCAATGCATATTATTTTTCTGTGTGCATAAAATCTGTAATTTTAGTTTGTTTGGAACACTTCTGTTGAAAATAAATATTTTGTTATTCAAGTTGGATTTTAATTAACGTATCGTCATAATTGCTCTGGATGTGGAACTGTTCATTAAAAAAGAACAATCTTAAAGCATTGGGACCATCATTCAAAGGTACTCTAAATTGTTCTTCAGAGTCTTCTTGTTCGTCAATATATATCCAAGTTAGAACTGCAACACGAAAAATTTGTAAAAAAATGTTTGGGCCGCTTGGGGACTGCTGACTGACTTAAACTGTTACTACTCATGAATTAATTATAAATTACTGGTATTTAATGTATTTATTTTTTCAGAGAGCATTTAAATTTATTTACAAATAAATGGAAAATTTCAGAGATCTTCTTTGGAAATTTCAGAGAGATTTGGTGTTGAAAATTCTTGAGGTTCTCGTAAAACGATTTTATTTCCCATATCCCATATTGGTATTCCCAGTTCCCATATTGGAGGATTTATTTCACGGTTTTCAATCATTTCCTTTAAATATTTTTTAAATCTTCCGTTTATTGTTTCAACTACTGAGCGACACAGGGTAACTTTTCTTGTCATTATAGCCTGAAGGTGGCCCTCCTGATAAGACTTTAGTGGTTGGCATACATATACACAGGATGTTTTGATTTTTTTGAGTTCTGACTTCGTATAATTCATATACTTCAACTATATGACCATCAGTTACAAAAAATTTTTATATATATAAAGAAAAAGCTTTGAATATAATTCAGTAGAAAAAATTCTGTAAAACTTAGTATTCTTAATAATAATGCTTTATTTATTCCATCAAAATTTACAAAAAAGTTACATTCCTTACAAATTACTCAAAAAATTGTTAAGTTAGTGTTAGTATGTTAGTCCTTATGTTAGATGGATCCCATAGGATGGGTGAAAGCCTCCTCCATATCTTTCCACACTTTTCTGTCTTGGGCAGCTTTCATCCACTCTGTCCCAGCGATGTGGATTATATCATCAGCCCATCTTTTATCCATCCTGGTGCTACCCATTTTGTTAGAATTGTAGTCCATCAATTATTTTGCACCTGGAGATATGACCAGCCCAGTATTCTTAGTAATAATTCAATTTATGCGACAATTGCTCCACATTTTTTCTTGAGTCGGGGTAATAAAACTTGACCGGAAAGAAACAGCTAAAAAAAACATTGGATGGCATCCCCAGAATTATAGCGATTGAAACTTTTTTTGTAGCATAGTAATGTTTACGCATTACTGCATGTTCCATTTTATACTACGGTTGTACGGTGATTTTTGAAATAAACTATCAGCAAGCTTTCATCAGACTGTGTTTCAACAATGTTTGTTCAAACAATGTCATCAGACGATTCTTCACTAGTGGCGACAGCATCATCAACACACGCGTATTGTTCGAAGTCCTCGTTTGTTATGGGTTACAATGTCCTCGATAGCCCTCGCCCAAGTGCTCGGCGGTACGTTGTCTTCTTCGTTAAAATCATCTGCGTTCGAAGTTATGCTAAAGTCTATATTACTTCGGACAATACCAGCGTGTTTGTAACAGTTAAAAATTGTCCCTTGCATGAGTTAGGACCAGGCATCTTGAATCATTAGAATAGCATCAAGAACATTGATCATTGTTTACTCAACATTACTGCTTCCGCGGCCGTCTAGTAATTGGATCATTTTCAGGACAAGTTTAATACGAAAATGTAATTTCAAAGCTCGAATAATCTCTTAATCCATGGGTTGCAACACTGATGTCTTGCTTGGAGGCAGAAACACCAGGGTTATGTTTTTTTTATTAACACTACTATTCATTTATATTTGTTACAATTTTTAAAACCATTCTTAATTAACATTTATTTTCTATTTTTAGTTTCTTTTCTATATAAAGCGTGTTTTATAATAGTTTTTATGTTAATCATTTTTTTTTCTACAATGACGTTTTATTCGGAATTGCCATGTAAAATATATATTTTTTTTATAATGCCTACTTTCGTTAGTCGAACTATAATTTGAGTTTTTACTACCTAAGCTTTCCGGGCCTTTTAATAAAAAATAAAATTGCATTATCCTTGTTTTATTATTCTATAGACAATTCCACTTAGCGAGTGCTGGAGACGACGCCGCTCTTAACATATGGGACTACAGACACGGGAAGGAGCCTATATTCAGCAGGACTGATCACTCGCATTGGTAAAGTTTTCTTTTCATGTATAATACGTATTTTTATATAAAGAGTTATCCGTATATTATTTCGAAAACCATCGACGATAAACAGAACAACATTTCGCAGGACATACCAGGAATACATGCTGCTGAAGTAGTTTAGTAACAGAAATACGTCACAATATAAAAACTCCATATATGACAGCTGCAACGTGCTGCCCTGTATCCATTAACTTGAGGCGTAGGTGTTACGTGCCATACGCCTGCAATCACACCGGCAATCACGCCCTTCAGACCGGTGCACAATATCTTAACAAAGTTGCTTTGCGGCAGAAATAAACAAGGCGTTAGTACTTTCCCGTACAAGCTCTGTCACAAAAACTATTATCTATTAAAAGTGAAACCTAAAGTGACGTCAAAAAATTTTATATGGAGTAGCTGTCATGTGTAACTTACTAGCCGATATCTCATCGTACTTATATAAATCTGAAATCTGTGTGGATGTTTGTTGCTTAATCACGCAAAAACGGCTGAACGGATTTAGATGAAATTTGGCATGCATGTAGCCTTTAACATTGAAAAGAATATAGGCTACCTTATTTTTCGGATTCCTTAAGAAGTTCCCGAGGAAAAATTGAAAATTGTTTACGAGCTAAGCCGCGTGCAGAAAGCTTTGAAATTCGGTATGCATGTCACGTACGCTATGGAAAAGGACATTTACTTTTTATAGGTACCGATCTCTCGAAATAGTTCCCGTGGTAGGATTGAAAATTGTTAACGAACGAAACTTTAGGTGTCCATGCAGACGAATTCGCGGGCAGATGCTAGTATTAGATAATTTTGAACCATGTTGACGCGGAAACCTTAATATAACGCGGAATTTAACTGATACGTTTTCGTCGGCAGGGTATGGACAGTGCGGTACAACACGTACCACGAACAACTGCTGTTGACCGGCAGCTCTGATGCCAGGGCTCTGCTGACAGCTGCTGCCAGCATCTGCGACGTGGACGACGATGGAAAACGACTCAGCCAAGTGTAAGTTAAACTAATGTTATAAAGAGAATAGATGGATAATAAAGTAGTTATTGCACTCAATTAGTACCATAACACAAGCTGCGCTTACTTTGGGGCTAGATGGCGATGTGTGTATTGTCGTAGTATATTTATTTATTTTTTTATTAATTACTAGCTGCTGCCCGCGACTTCGTCTGCGTTTGATTTTGTTTTTTGTTGTGACATTTAAATTAGTTGTAGTTCTCAAAAAAATTAAAGTATTCAGTATCGCTAAGCCTTAAATGAGGGATTTGCTGCTGTCTGCTAAAGAGTTCTATCCTCTATCTCCAATCACATTCATCAGATCTACACAAAGATTGGGCAAAATTAAACAGATCTCTATATACCTTTATAGTACAAAAATAATTATTTAAATCGGTTATAATTTGTCGGAGTTATGGTGTAAAATCGTTAAACACTTTCATCCCCTCTCCCAATGGAACCGAGCATAATGTCGGGATAAAAAGTATCCTTTATTACTTCTTACACTTCCAAGAATATGTGTACAAAGTTTCATGAGGATCGGTTTAAGTTGTTTTTGCGTGAAAGTGTAACAAACAAACTTACATTGACATTTATAACATTAGTAGGGATAAGACAATTATCTCTTTCTCTCTCTCTCTCTCTCTTACCCGGCCTACTATAGAGCACAAGTCTACTATGACCACCAGCCAGTCTGGCCAGCGTGCGGATTAAGGGCAAACGTTCCCGTTGGCAGAAGCCTTTAGTCCAACAGTGGACTGCAAATAATGCAATAGGCTTTCCATGATTGATGAATAATTATTACTCTGTATTTTTCAGCTTAGAAGACGGCGTGCTACAATCGTACGAGCAACACGAGGACTCTGTTTACTGCGCCGAGTGGAGCGCCGCGGAGCCCTGGACCTTCGCCTCGCTAAGCTACGATGCGAGGCTAGTGCTGTCCAGAGTTCCCAGGCACTTTAAATATAAGATTCTATTGTAATTAAGTAACTTTATAATTTAACTCTTTAATAATAAACGTATATTTGGTAACAAGCTGAATGTTTTTTTTTATTTTTAAGTGGTGCTTATAAATTTGTCTAAACAAAGTCCAATGAAATGAGATGTTTCAGTAAATTAATTTTTACCTATCTTATTATTCCAACAATATTCATATATACAATAAACTACTTAGGTATAAACTATGTTTTTAAAATAGGAAAAAACAATAGTTTTAGAATGTAAATATCAATCAAAAAGAAAAAAATTATATGTATATTTTGTATCTTATTTTTTTAAATATATTTTCGACTAAAACTAATATATAAAGAATTATATATATTTTAATGAAGGTATAGAACTCCGTATAAAGTATACATAATTTTGTCGAGACGACAAAGACGTGCCGTTAAGCGATTTAGTGTTCCGGTGTGATGTCGCGTAGACCGATTAGGGGTATGACTACCATACTCCCTAACAGGTGAGCTCGCTACCATCTAAGACTGCATTATCACTTACTACCAGGTGCGATTGCAGTCAAGAACTAACTTGTAGTGGAATAAAAAAAAAAAAAACAACTCGTTATTTGCGTGAGAAATGCAATGACCTGTATGTATATATATGACCTTTTCTTTCGCATTTAAATACCTTGGTGTTTACATCGATTGCCCATTTTTTGGCCATTGTTTAGATTACTCTGACGATACGCGGATTACGTCGCGAGCAATACCAAGTATTTGTTAACACATGTACACTTATATAAAAAAATCTAGTGTATGTATTAAAGCAAGATCAAAGTAGAGAAATTGTAAGAAGGATTCTGTCTGTGTAAAAAAACAAACTTTTCATATAATTTATTTAATAGACAACAATCTACGCTACGTTCTCAGATTTAAATATATTCGGTATACTTGGGCAGTTTGTTCTTTAAGAGTGTGGAGCCTTCGTTAGGCCCGTAACCCTCCACGAATTTGAAGGAAGGATGGTCCTCGATAAGCTGAAAATTAAAAAAAAATCCTGTGCAATTAATTCAAACAAAGAGTATGACAAAAGTGAAACTTGGATATCAGGAGTTTTGGGATAAATGTAAGGTTTATTATTTTGAACTTAAACTTCTTTTGGCGCGTTAGGGAAAAATGGTGAGAGTAAGTTTTTAAGATGCGCGCGCACCGCCACAAAAAACCGACACCATGAAGTTAGCTATATTCAACATTTTAGTTTTTCTAAACAAGGTTTTGACTTGCAATAATTCAAAAAATACCTTTTTTCTATTAAATAAATAAATAAATAAATAAATAAATAAATATACTACGACAATACACACATCGCCATCCAGCCCCAAAGTAAGCGTAGCTTGTGTTATGGGCACTAAGATGACTGATGAATAATTATAATATGAATAATATACATAAATACTTATTATATATAGATAAACACCCAGACACTGAAAAACATTCATGTTCATCACACAAACATTGTCCAGTTGTGGGAATCGAACCCACAGCCTTGGCTCGGAAAGCAGGGTCGCTGCCCACTGCGCCAATCGGCCGTCAAAATCTACTACGACAAACTAATCGAAATATACTACGACAATACACACATCACCATCTAGCCCCAAAGTAAGCGTAGCTTGTGTTATGGGTACTGAGATAGCTGATGAATATTTTTTATTTTATGAATATAATACACATAAATACTTATAATATACAGATAGACACCCAGTGAACTCTGAAAAACATTCATGTTCATCACACAAACATTTTGCAGTTGTGGGAATCGAACCCACGACCTTGGACTCAGAAAGCAGGGTCGCTGCCCACTGCGCCACTCGGCCTTCACCTTTTTTCTATTGTTAGTGTCGTTATATCTACAAACGTAGAACAAGACGAAAGATAAAATTTTTGAAAAGATTTCCATCTCGCTACGCCAAATAAGTATAACTTCTAAAGTGTGTACATAAGTACAATAAGCTTTAAAATAATTTAATATTTTAATGTAATACCTTATCCCTGGCATAACCATCATCCGCATCAGTGATGAGCTCGGGCACGTCCGTTCGCGGGATGTTAAACAGGTTCATCAGGTAATGTTTGCTATTGGTGTACAGGCTCCGCTGGTCCGCCCACATCACCTCGCGCGGGAGACGCCAGTCTTTCATCTTAGGTTCCTCACGTTCAGTGTACTGGTCAAAGTTGAGACGTTCAATGTCTTCTACAACCTGTAACGGTTAATTTATGAATTAAGAAGGCTGCATTTGAATAGTTTGACATTTTAGAGAAATTCCATATTTTTTTTTTTGTTTATAATTTAGCAGAAGGCCACCTGATGATAGGTGTAAAACCATCGCCTATAAACAGAGCAAGACTTCCGCCCTGTGTCATTCTCATCTACATAGTCACACCTATCTATTTTAAGTAGGTTAGTAAGGTAGGATAGGTTAATTTCGTTAATTAGATAATTAATTAATTTTCTTAATAAGATGTGATCACACTGATCTTGTCGTTGTGATCCGGTGATGATACTCTGGGTTTGGAACGCGATCGTTAGGCTGATGTTCCACCGATATAACAGACAGATTCTATTTTTGATGCTAAACTAGTCTAGACAAAAATAGAATCTGTCTGTTATATCGGTGGAACATTATCCAGAGTGTCTTCACCGGACCTCACCTCACTTGGACAATATCAGTGTGGTCACATGTCATTGGTGCCGAAACAACCAGGGAAACTTGATGGACATATTAGTTTGAGTCTAACGTTCGTTTAACTGGGTTAGGGCGCGGCCGCCGCGCGCCATGGAAAATTTCTTAACTTGTAAGTGTGCCACTGGCTTGATAAGGTTGGGAACCCTTGGTGTAAATGACAACAATGCATCTTTTAATCCACTCTCAATATTGAACAATCCAGCCTACTACAGGCCACAGGCCTCCTCCCAGAATGAGTAAGGTTTAGGCCATAGTCCACAACGCTGGCCAAATGCAGATTGGTAGACTAATTCTCACATAGTTTATGTTTTGATACAGACTCATATCCCCAGACTAATGACAGCTGCCAAAGAACAACCAAACATCACCCTCTGATAAAAGTTTACAAAACCTAATCTTCCCTATTGGAATATAGTCAGAAAACTTACCACTTCAACTTCACCACCGCCAGTCCAGTCATATACAAGTAGCTCTGCATGAGTAGAAATGTCTCTAAGATACTTGTGCTTGTATTGGCGCTCCATCTCAGTGAGGAATGGTTCAGTCAGGGCCTTGCCCCCACTTTCATAGTCATTCTTGCGGGCTTTGATTGCTTCTTGCACCTAAATAAACTTATATATTAAACAAACCAAGACAAGTTAAAATACTTTGTGAGATAAAGTTAAAAATGAAAGCAAAAAGAATACTAAATAGAACAGAATAAGAGCAAGTTTGACCACTTCAAAGCTTTAGTTTATAAAGTATCACAACACCACCGCACAAACAGTACCACACAAAAAGCATGGATCACAACTTTGTAGTGCTAATAACATTTGCTTAATCAAACCACAAACAAATTACGGTAAGAAAAACATAAGCTTTGAAGGAACATTAATGTATAATAAATTACCTAACAACATTAAAATAGAACCAAAATTTCAATATTTTTAAGAAGAAACTTGAAACTTTTGTAATTGACAAAATCTGAGTGCGGTCCTGGCTCTGTATGACAGTATGAAGTATTTTTTTTTTTTTTTTTTTTTTTAATTTTTTTTTAATTTTTTTGTTTTTTTTATATAATTTCTGATTGTTAAGTATGTGCCGTTGTTTGTAGTTTTAATATTACATACCTACATGAAATAAGTTGTAAATATTATCATTGAGTGAAATTGTAATTTCTTTTGAGAAAAATAAATGTCTTTAACCACAAGTAGTTATCACTGCCATCTCACTATCTTAGAAAATTGGTTATCTTTATCTTAATTATTATTGCCGGACACAAGCTCATTTTCCATAGGAGAGAGATGGGCTCTCGTGCTGCTCCAACACGGTTAGTGGGCTTTAAAACTAACAGCAAAGTGATATTAATTATCAGGACCAAAGGCTTAACATTATCTCCAAGGCAAGGGTGGCCAATGATAATAAATATAAGTGCTTCTAGGTGTTTGGAATAAAATACATACCTTATTAACAGGCAAATCAAGATAGATAACAAGGTGGGGTCGCATCAAGTCTTCAATTGTCTGACCCCTTAGCTCATAGTACACTGACCTGACACCTTTACTAATGTACTTCTGTGAGAACATGGCTTCTAAGAACACAAAGTCTGAGTATGGAGACCTTTCTAATACCACTCCTTGACCGGTGTTTAGAAGATGTGCCAATGCATCAATGTACTGGCCATATCTTGCCATGAACATCATGATTTGGAAGTTTCCAGCAAGGCGGTGGTTAGGGGTGCGGTTAAAGTTCACATGGTCGAAAGTCCTGGTGTCTTCTGGTATGTCTTTATCAAATTGCCGTAAATCTATACCATTTGGCCGTTTATAGTGAATATCCATATTCGCTTCGGGAAAGTGCTTCATACCCAGATCCTCAGCGAGAGCAGCCGCGAACTGCGTCTTTCCAGCCGCTACAGGTCCTTCCACCACCACCACTTTGGAGTTTTCGTCGAACCTGTGTGTCGTTCTGTCGGTCAAACTACGTAACCAAGTGTAGTCCTTATTCACGTAATCGAAGGGCGCTGGCTTAGGTGGAGGGGGCGGGAGGCTGCTGCGAAACGCTTTCCCCATGATACTCCTGTTCTGGACCACCACACAGCCAGCTATTTTACCACCTTGGGCTGGAATCGCCTTCACGATTGTAGTTCTAATTAAGGTCGCCATCTTCTTTGAAGGCTAAAAAGTAATGTTTGGAATTGATTAGATCTTGTTTAATTACCAATCTGACTAAATAATACTTACAGTTACTTACCTCTTTCAATTCATAACATTAAAAATCGATTGGGAGATGTGACATAACACCTCCATTAAAAAAATTGTCAAATGTGACAAACTTGACATTTTTGACATTCATGTGGAGGAGGAGACAAACACAATAGACGCTATATATTTAAAAAACCAGAATCCAGAACAATGAAACCAATTAGTATAAAAAAGATCTGAGATCCCCATTCCACTGACCTCTAATATACTATGGTGAAATAGATTTCAGTGCCTCAGTCCCAGTATATATAATAAAACAGTATGGAAGAAGAAACTTGCAACAAATTATAATAGCGAGGTGCCTCGTCGGTGCATGCATCTGTAGGATGTGTAATTTCAAACGTTTGTTCGTAGTTTCCATACTGAATTGATTAATTTATATAGGTACTGTGCCTAAGCACTATAGCTCCTAGACAATCATAGACAGTAGAAATTGAGTTGACGATTGATAATAAATTTTCTCTCTCTTTAGTCTACGGGTAATGTCATTAGCCATGTGAGAAAAATATTAAAAACAAAAATAGTTTATTTTGCAACAGTTCTATTTTAAAGTGCTTTTAATACTTTTCTAAATAAAAAATGGAGACAGATAACATCAACATTGAAGAGTTCTTACCTGCAAAGAACCCTGTTAAGTTAAAAAATGTGAAGCGAAGAGCCGTTTCCGAATCTGGCGAGGGTATGGAGGTGGAAGAACAAATTGGCACGGACGGGAAGCCCAAACGTGCTCGATCTAAGGCTAAAAAGTCTAAAAGGAACGCTGAACCTAACGAGAGTAAAGTTAACATGAGAAAAGTTGCTGTGCCCGCACACAGGTAAATAACCTAAAAATTGATCTATTTGATTACCTACATTTATCTTTTCTTTAACGTAACCATTATTTGCTATTATTGGTACATCTTGATCTTTTATGAAAATGTCGAATTCTTAGGCATGAAGGGTTCTTCATCATGTTATTTGGACGACAGGTAGGCTACATTTGCAAAATGTTTTGTACCCCTGGTCCTTACTGACTTGTAGGCTATATTTTTTTATTAAAGCGCAATAACTATAATATATCAGTGAATCTTGTTACAGTAGTGAGTAAAAACGAAGTCAATAATGTTAAATTTACAATTGTTTTATATTTTAGATTTTTATTTATAATTTTCCAAACTATGTGGAGACTAAGTTTTTAAGTTTTCTATTTTTTCTATCATTAATAAATAAAGTTAATGAATAAAAATAAATATATGTAACAATGGTGTTTATATATCAGTTAGCCTTCCTCAATAAACAAACTATCTAAGCTATTTTCATATTTAATATATATTTTTATTTATAAATAATAAATAAATATACTATGACGATACGCACATTGCCATCTAGCCCCAAAGTAAGCGTAGCTTGTTGTGGTACTAAGATAGCTGTTCACTATTTTTATAAATATATAACACATAAATACTTATATACAGATAAACACCCAGACACTGAAAAACAATCAAGTTCTTCACACAAAAAACTTTCAAGTTGTGGGAATTGAACCCACTGCCTAGGACTCAGAAAGAAGGGGCGCTGCCCACTGCGCCAGTCGGCCGTCAACATTTTGTAATTTTAGAAATGCTTTTTTAGGCATCTGTGTATTTATGTGTAATTTTAACAAATGATTTTATTTTATAGATACACTCCTTTAAGAGAAAACTGGCTAAAGATCTTCACACCAATAGTAGAGCATTTGTTTCTGCAAGTTCGCTTTAACACAAAATCACGAAATGTGGAAATAAGGGTTGGCCCAGAGACAAAAGATGTTGCTAATTTACAGAAAGCTGCGGATTTTGTCAAGGTAAAAATAAACTTTATTTTTTAGAGAACTATCTGTTACATTGCACTCAATATAACCCAAAAGTAATTAAAGTTAATAGTGATTATAGAGTCTGCGACAAATTAAACAAACTTGTTATTATGTTTCAACAAAACTATCAATAGTGGACCTCAAAAATACAGCAGGCTATTGAAGTAGTATCAATATTCTCTCATGTTGCCATGTGGCAATACTTTTAATTTACTGTCAAATCCAGACTTGTTTTTAAGGTCAATTATCAATAGTCAAACTATAGTTTTTTTTATTACAGATTCAGACAATCAGATATCTTTAAGTTAAAAAGAATGCTGACTGTGTGTGACTGCTTGCTCATTCTGATTCCCATTTCATCATTCTTAGTGATTTTATGTTAATATACAAAAAAGTGTATAAAATAGTTTAATAAAAATATATTTCTTTCAGGCCTTTATCTACGGTTTTGATGTTGAAGATGCACTGGCTTTACTCCGATTAGATGACCTTTTTGTGGAGTCCTTTGAAATTAAAGATGTCAAAACCTTACAAGGTGACCACTTAGGAAGGGCAATTGGACGTCTAGCTGGCAAAGCAGGACGGACAAAATTCACTATAGAAAATGTTACAAAAACTAGAATAGTATTGGCAGACTCGAAAATTCACATTTTAGGCAGTTACCAGAATATTGCACTAGCAAGAAGAGCTATATGCAACTTAATCATGGGATCACCACCTTCCAAAGTGTATGGAAATTTAAGAAATGTTGCAAAAAGGGTTGCCGAGAGATTCTAGGTGTAAATAAAGTGTACTATTTATAATAGTGTTTGTTTACATATTTTAAATACATACCTTTCATCGTAACTAAGCCCATTGCCACTCCTAGCTTCTTCTGTACATATAAGCCCTGACATGTTGGATATTTTCATTGGCCAAGTTTTTTAAATATTTTTGTAGATCAGTGCATTTTGTTTTTTATTAAATAGTTTTTTAAATAATTAGACTGAACTTTAAAATTATTCATTTATATTTAAATTTAACAGCCATTTATCTGAAAAAAATATTTAAATATGTACTTAAAACTCCTATAAAATTTGTTTTTATAGGTTACTTACTCTAAGACAGGCGATAATAATCCTATATCTGATTGAAGATATTTATTTCGTGCTTTGTTTAGAATTTGACCTCAAAGTAGTTTTTCTCCGTGCCTACTCAATGGAAAGCTGTGGTTTATTAAATGTTATCTTGGTTCAAGTCCAGAAAATTAATATTATAATTTTTGTCTCACAGGAATGTAAAAGTAAGTTAGATCTTTTACATACTCATTGGTGCTGATTTGGTTCTACATAAATCTCTTGGCATAATTGACTGGTATACAAGTAGTGATGTCATTTTCACATTTTGTATGCAGAAGCAGCACTATTTTTAGACTTTAATTCAGTGGAGTTTTATGTGTAACAAAATTAACACCAATAACTATTGTTGTGACATTAAAATTGTTTAAAGGGTAGGATAACCAAATAATGCAACAATTTTTTCAGCAACTTTTTATTACATATTTGGTATATTCAAAAATTTACAAAAATAACAATTATTTTATTAGGAATAAGTATTTATGAGGATACTATCGCTTCACAATGTATTTTTACTCCAAAATTGATGTGTGTAAAATATACGATTATGATTAGTCCCTAATATTATATCACGTTAGACTTCTAATAATTTACAATACAGCCTTTTTTATGATTTCAATATTATATTTTACAACCATTATTAACCCAATAAGAACAGCATATTTCATTTAGAAAACCCTAAGATGATAATAAGTAAACATGGAATTAATTATATGGTCATCCTAAAACTACATCAAATACACAAAATAATACGTCCTGAAAACCAATTCATGGAATGTAATTTAAACAAATATAATAAAAATGTAAATAAAATCGTATGGCATATTTACATAAAAACGAAAACAATAAATTCGGCATTTAATATTTTTTACATTATAATACAATTACAATAATTTCTACATTATTTTATATAATCAATACAATTACAAAAATTTCTACAAATAGTTCTAGATCAACATTATATTATGAATTAATACACAAATGCTAAGTTGCACCAAACCCAGTTATGAATTTTACTTCAGAAGAATTATAATTAATTAAAATATATCCAAATTAATTAAAAGTTTTATTAAATTAAATAATTAAAACACTCCACACCTCTTCGTAAAAAAGATAAATATTTAGGAACAAGGTAAATGCAAATACAAATGAAAAAGTTAAGTCATTCCGGGAAAACGCGATCCTTTTACACAATGGCGTGTTGAGAAAAATAAATTTAATTATTTTGTAGTTAGAGTAGGAGGAGGTAGAAATTTAATTTATTTTGTTTAAGAATTGTATAAAACTTCTGACACAAGTGATTTTTATTTTACAAGCGCTCCGCCAAGTGCGCTAACAGTAGAAATATCGACGAATTCGAGCCTAATACAGAAAAGCCCTAAACCTAGTACTTAAAATTTCAGTTTACTGTGTTGTTAGTGTTTCAATACACTAAAACGAATGATAGTTTTGTATACAAATGCAAATTTTACAATAAAGGCCAGAGAGTCGTGATTTATGATGTTAATAAACTGATTTTACCCACTGATTATGTGTTGGGAACAGTACATAACTATAAGAATTGTTTATTTTTGAGTACTTTTGGCATGTTCGACTGCAAATGCTTTTTGTTTAAGGTGTACAAGGATCGCATTTCTGAATGACCTTATCTATTGTAATGGCTAATTTATTCGATCAGCTGTTTATCTATGGCATGGTGGGCTACATCTCCAGCAGGAACGGCGAGTCCAGCGCTCCCAGCCCGGCGGCGACACCTCCCTCGTTGGCGTCCGCCAGCTTAGTGCGTAACATGTGTCCCGCCTGACGGTTGCAGTAGATTTTGTCTTTCGTGCTGCGAAAAAGAAGAATGTCCGAAAATCATAATTAGACTATTTAATGTTCCACTAGATTCCGATTTTTAGGTACTAATTTAGGCTTCCTTTATTACGTATAATGGACGTCCTCATTGCGGGATAGTGAGCAGAAATAGACCTTTTTGAGAAAGAGCTCGTCAGGGGAAGTATCACTACCATGCTTATCCCAGCCGCTAGTTAACTAGTTAGCTAGTTGCTAGTTGCCGATGTAATTATAGGCACTTGTGTAATATAATATCTGGAGATTGGAGATTGACCACTGTTTTTTTACCATTCTAGCACCTTAAGCCGTTGAGAGCTGCAGAATAAGGATCTCTTCATATTTCTATACCCGTCGTAACTTCTAAACGATTGGTCCAATTTGAGTAATTTAAAAAGGAATTTGCTAGTATATAGTAAATCTTAATTATAAAACTATTTATTTCAATCAGGATGAATATCATGATAGGAATGTCACAATTTTTCGATTGTACCCGTATTTTGTTCGACAATTTAAAACAAAAAGCGGTTATTTTGCCTAAACTTGCATAGCAATTAGGTGTATATAGCCTCGCGGACTTTTTTGCAGATAATAATTATTATTTTAAACAATTAGTACATTATTTTTATGTATCATCAATCATTTTCGGGGCGTAAGCCAGCAAAGCTCCAAGTCGGTATGACATCTTTAATAAACATGTTATATTGAAGCCTGTTTACAGAAACTTATACTAAAACGCACATTTAAACCTTGCGCATGAGTCACTCCGTTCATTAGTAAAAACCGTATGAAAATCCGTTCGGAAGATTTTCAGTTTTTCGCGTTCAGACAGAAAGAAAGATGCGGCGGGGTCTTTGTTTTATATGTAAAGATGTAGTTTGTCACAGCGTAAAACATATGTGTTCTTCTTGACTATGTTTCTGACAAAATGATGTATGATTTATACGATTCAGTAAAATTGACTGGATGGAGAAAAAAAATACAAACTACTAGCTCTAACGAAAGTTCAAGGTACTTTTATCTTCTAAGACACATCTCCGCAAAATTGCAACAAAAAATGATTGCAAATTGCAATGTTGCATACTGAAATCAAATAAAGTCACAATCTTAAAGCCACAAAGTATATCGGTTCTCTAAGCTTTATTTATAATTAAATTTGCTTTATTAAAGCGAATTTCAAAAAGTATTTTTTGAATGCCCATTTTCCCGTCAATATTATCCGTCTGTTTTTGGAAATACTTTAAAAATGTTCAACAAGTGTGGGTACTCGTTCAAAAAATAGTCAATAAATAACAAGAGAGGATCCCCCCACAACCTAATCAGATTCTAACTCGTTGACAATTGATTTGTTGAACTCTCAAATGAAATGAAACCTATTATTGATTCAAAAAAGTTACATAAGAGATTCCCACAAAAAGCGAGGTCTAATGTCAAAAATACTTACCCGATTATAACTCCAAAAATGCCTAATTCCGATACCAAATCAGTGAGTGGCGGCGGCACCGAAGCCCCGGGGCGAACCACGTATCCGGAAACCTGAAAATAAATAAACATTTAAAAAAAAAAAGCAGAGCAGCTTGGAAAAGTAGCAGTTAGCAGTAGTACAGCTTTTTGTGATGGCACATGAGGGTTAACACTTGCGCATAAGGTTGGTGGGCACAGGGCACTGTAGGTCCTATACCTTGCATGCCCTGCGAAATGTTGCTCTGTTTATAGGCGATTGTTTTTCCACTTACCATAAGATGGGTCTTGTGTTTGGTCCATCAAATATAACTATAAACATAAATAAAAAAATGCGGAAATCGGAGCAGGTTATTATTCCGAAGGTCACTAAACTACCGATAGTGGAAGTAAGTCATTCAAGCTGGTGGAATACACAACAGTATCTTTAACTATCCATTTTTTTTGTGGTGTACAGATAAAGTGTATAAATAAAATAAATAATAGTGTTACGTTGATGTGAAATAAGAACACCTGATGATTCTTGTGAGACCAATTTTCTCTTTACTACAAATTTTCAGAACACACTTCAAATCGCAGGTCAATCGTAGTCCAGAATGTTAGCCAAGGTGACTATATTTCACACTTAACACTTTTTTCACTAAAGTATCAGTTCGATGTTACTTCACTTTGCTTCCAGAGCAGACTGACTCGGTCGCGTCGTGCATCCTCTACTACCGCTTCGAAGGCCTAGAACCTTCTTTATTTTGAAAGGAAAGATCCAGAATCGTTTAGAATTATACCTATATTCGGAATAACTTTTCGTTTTCTTAACTTCGACACAAACACGATAAGTACCTACACGTTACATTCCCGCGCGATTATGGCGTTACGACTTTAGGTTCCTAGGGTTAAGGTTCCTTTTAACAATAGATTTCCTCCTTCCAAGGGGGAAATTGAATTTGGGCGGGCATATAGCTCGGCGAATCGATGGACATTGAGGTCCCAAGGTGCTGGTATGGCGACCTCGCACCGGTACCTAAATGCAGCGTTTGTAGACCACCAAAGAGGCGGAAGGATGGTTTCAAGCGAGTCGTAGGGAGCCGACTGAGTAGTGGACTCAATTGGCACAAGACCGTGGTATTTGGAACTCATTACAAAAGACCTATGTCCCGCAGTGGACGTCAATTGGTTATCACTATGATAGGGGGAAAAGGTTTTCCCATTCTTTATCAGTAAAGTATACTTACAAGAGGCGGTAATATTCTCTCCATGAGAATGTACGCAGCTCTTTCACGACTGTGACGCATGCGCAGCAACGCCTCGCGCACGTCGGAGCCGTACAGGTTGTTACCGCCACCCTCGCGTTGAGGCTTCAGCACAAATCTAAAGGGAGAAAAAATATACATGTTAGGTATGGAATCATAGAATAACAAACGAAACCTTTCCCTGATTGATATCTGCCAACTATCCCGGGACGGGATAACACGTGTTTTCGCAGATTATAAGTATTTAATCTCAACGAAATATCATCGACACTGTGCCGTGAGCATCATGACTTAGCATATCAGCAGAAGCTTCGAGGCAGAGAAGTTCATGTCAAGAGGTTGCCACCATCTAGGCCGCCGGCAGACCGGCGCCGCAAGGTACGTTCCGTTGCTCACAACCTCGCTTCTCACAAAATATACAACAATATATAAAAATGTCTGTGTATCAACAGCGTTCGGCTTTGTGCAGTAAATATGTGGACTGTATAATCATCAGTCAATATGCATCCAATGCTGGTCTTAGGCCTCTCTCTCTTTTAAGAAGCGCAAAGTCGTTCTACTCCCAGCCTTCTGCATCCAATGGATGCCTGCCACTTTCCGGAAGTCGTCGTACCACCTAGTCGGGGGGACGCCCTACATTCCGCTTGCAGAGTCGTTTGCTAGAGGACCCGGACGCCCATCCTCCGACAAACGTGACACTGCCACTTCAGGTTGCTTATGTTACGAAATGAATTTAATATCGTTTGGAAGGTATATTGCTTTTTTTGAGCAGAGGTTATCATTCTATCGAGCTTTTTAGTGACAAATTGTAATTAATATTATTTATTTTAATTTATGAATAATTGAGGAACTTCATCAAAAAATCTAATCAAATTATTATTTCTGTGACATGTTTGGTACATTGAAATTTAATTTGACTGAATATTTATGTAAATGACGTTTTTAATACTCGTTGAGATTAATACTCCAGTAGTCGCGAATTCTACCAGTGGAACACGTATGCATTTCTTAAAATTTTAACGTTAATTGTAAATATCGCTCTCATTCCTAGTATTCTTCCACAATGAAGTAACGAATATAATCAGTGACCCCACTGCCACCGGCGCGACCGTACGTGTGAGAAATTTGACTGGAAAGATAAATTTCTACAATAGTAGAGCGCGCGGGCACTCGCGTGTTATTTTTGTCGTTAATTTAAATTTTTGAGATGGTCGGAAGAAGTAAGTACCGATGAGGATATAATAGCTAGTGAATAGTGATAGTGAAGAGGAGCTAAGAGATGAAGACTGCCTGGTAGAATCTCCGCATAATAACGACTCGGAACAGGAAGGAAGTGATACAGAGCCAAACTTTAATAGAAGCGAACCAGGTATGATCAAACTCCAGCATCAAATTCCGATTCAAAGGATAATATCCCCCAAGTTCTCTAAGAAGCGATTATTACAAGTCTATAAATGGTACGAAGTGGAAAAAATATCCTTAGCCTAACACAAGTACACGTACTCAGAATATCCGAACGCAACTAGCAGGGCCAAAAGAGGCAGCAAAAAATGCGCCGTCGGAGCTAGAATATTTTCAAATATTCTTGGATGAGTCTATCATAGAAATCTTAACAAATTTAACCAATATATATATATGGAAATATTGAAATTTAAATTTTCAAGAGAAAGAGATGCTTAAACAAACCGATAACTTAGAAATGAGAGTATTAGCATGCTGCAAGGTATATTGGCATGCTTATTGTAATAGATGTTCAAAAATCCGGGAGAAGTAATTTGAAAGATTTTTGGAATACAACGCGAGATGCGGCAAATCAATTCGAGAAACTGGTCAGTAGCTGTCAGCAATATTTCATTCCGAGTTAGTTCATGACTTAAGATGAACAGCTTGTTGCTTTTCGAGGACGTTGCCCTTTTAGGGCACATTCCAAATAAACCCGCAAAGTATGGAAAAACATTATTTTTACTGGCAGATGTAAAAGTACCTTATACTTATCATATGAAGATATACGCCCAGCCTCCTGTTCTATATCAACAGTCAAATAAAGTTGTGGATATTGTGCTTACTCCATTGAATGGTCCCAGTTGTAATGTAACCATGGATAATTGATTTACAAATATACTTCAATGTTAAGAACTCCTACAGAATCACAATCAAAATCACACGTGACAGAAGTGATAATAGTTTAATTTTTGTCTTTCAAAAACAAGGAACTTTAGTATCCTATAAGCCCAAGCCGAACAAGGGGTGCTTGTATACTCAACTACTATGATGGACATATTGATTCAAAAACAGCAGAGAAATTTAAGCCAGAAATAATAACATTTTATAACAATATATGATTTGGTGAGGATATTGTAGACAAAAGGTGTGGTACTTATGATGTTAGTAGAAACTAGACGTTGGCCACTTACTATTTTCTTTGATATTACACTTACTATATCTTAGATATCGTTGATGAATATAAGTGCCATAACCGGTTACGTTGTGCATACAATAATCAAAGGATTCACTAAAAGAGCATGTTGTTTTTCATCTCGTAGCTCCTTGTATAAAACGCAGAATTGGCATTGAGTCTTCCAAAATTAATAAGAATGAAACGAAAAATGCTATGGGTGTATAAATAATCAACTTGAGCTGTAGCCATGTCCACCAAAACCACAAAATACTGGTCGAGTTGGAAAACGTGTGTGTGTCTTTTTGTGGCAGACGTATTAAGTGTATTTTAATGTGATATAATCTATTGTTTTAAATATATCCTTTGCCTGGTTAAAATTTTAATTAAAATAGCTCGCGTAACCAATAGCAGTGCGTGTACGTGTTAAAGTAAATTATTTGTAAAATTGCATGTCGAAATTACAGAATATGTTGGAACAAACGAAAGTTATTGTAAACAACATTTGATACACATAGTCAAGCAAATGTTTGCAACCCCGATGAAGTAAGCGGCGTAAGCGGCGTCGCTGGTGTCAAGAGAGCGCGGGCGCGATAAAAACTGGGGTTTGAGGTGGATTCAGGCGCGAGTGTTTTCTGTTTTTGTGTGGATAGTTTCGCTATATATTGAATTTATGTAACTGTATTTGTTTTTAACTGTCATTTAACTACCTAGTTAATACTTATTTGAGTCGGAGTGTTGTGGTTTTACGACATAACATTGTCCACATTAGAAGTTGTATAATTTAACAGTTAGCCTACAAAATGGTCAAAACGAACACGATATTCGAGTAGTAGCAGTTCGACGGAGAGCAGCTCTAGCAGTGGTACAAACACTCCACCGATGACATCTCGATAACGAAAAAGGGTAAAATTACACAATGCTGGAACCGCAAGTACAAATACGAATACTTTACATAACATGATACCTGACTTTGATCCATAACCGATTACTGCCTGGCTAAATATAGGTAATAGAATCTTATGCATCGACGTTTAAGTGGTCCGATAGTATTGTTCGTTATCAAGCTCTTAATAAGCTCAAGGCTTCCGCTAAAACCTGGTACGAGTCTATTTTAAGGACGGCTTGGTTATGGAAAGACTGGAAATAGAATTTTAAATACTTTCAAAAATTCAGAAATGTTCGTAGACTTATTACTAATGTCGGATCCGCCTTCACGTCCAAAATTTTTGAGGTTTACTGCTTATCTAAGCTAAATGCTAATCTAATAAAGGCCTATCTAAATTGGCCATAAAACTATTTAGACGAAGATTGCTGGGATGAGTGCAAAACTCAGTTACAGCAAGCAATTAATAGTTCTTATCATAAAACAATAAAAGCAGTTCCTTGTGAGGTGTTCTTAGGGTACAGGCTACGTACTGATGGTGATAGTCTAGGACCCGGGTTTGAGAGTTTTAGTGAACATAATATAGACATGACCAAATTACGTAAAGATGCGGCTGAGAATATACATATTAATGCAAACAAAGATCATGCAAAGATGCCCAGAAACAAAGATTCGACAGAAACCGCATAAAAGCCAAAACCTATATATAATGAGAGAAACTTAGTACTGGTAAATTAAAAAGCCAAACCGATGATGGACGGAGTAGGAAGTTACTACCAGCTTACAAGCGTCCGTTCCAGATAAGAAAGTGTTTAGGGCAATATACGAATAGGTATCAAATCAGTCAGATGGAGAGGCCGCTGCGGAAAATATTAAACCGAGGATCAGAATTGATGATTGGTGCATTGATTAAAATGGATCTTCAACAAGTAACATGCGTGTTGGCAAACTTGAGTAAGGTTATCTATTACATAATAATTCATTGTACTACTTAACATCTAAATAAAGTACTCATGCCCAAAAAAGGCACTGATAATAGTGACCGATATCACAAGATTAGGCCCATAGTTGAAAAAATAAGAACAAAAGCTCAAGAAGTCGAGACCAAGTTCAGCATCGAAGAAATGATGATTCCTTACAAAGGGACTAAGTCCGGCAATTATGAAAGAATGAAATAAATGAAAGACCAACCCAATAAATTGAGGTTCAAAAACTACGACAATTTTTTTTAATGCCCAGAAGTATGTAGAATACTGAGAGAAAACAACGGCATTTTAGATTGGCCACCATCAGAAAAAATAGACTGAGCAGCAGACGCAGTTTTTACGTACGGAAAAAGAAATGAAGAAAAACGCTCGAGGATCTTATGAGATATACCAAGAAGTTTGTGACAAAAATCGCCTGGCAGTTGTTCTTTGGAATGACAACAAAGTAGTAACGTGGGTCAGTACTTCTGTAAGTACAGAACCGGTAGAGAAAATCAAAAGCGACTGCAAACAAAAAGTTGGAAATCATTTGACCACTGGACACGTTGGTCAAAGAGTATAATAAACATATGGGTGTTGTAGATTTGGCGGATATGCTCATCTCGCTATGCAGAACTCCTTTCGAGACACGAAGTTGGTATATCGGCATATTTGCGCAGCTGTTTGATATAAGCATCAACAATGCATGGCTATCATACATAAATGATTATACTAAAATAAAAAAGGCTATGCCCTTGTAGGCTATTGGTTACGAAATCTATGAAGGACTCAATAAGAATAGACGTGCTGTGATTGACCCGCTCGAAATCAAAAAACTACTACAAAAAGCGATACAGCCAGTTCTCGTTGAGACGCCGAGACGATTGAGGCAGCAACTGCACATAATGAAATGCAGCAGTAATATAGCATATTAACGGTAGCGGCAATCCAGTAGCTGACGCGTTATGACGCGTTGAAACTACACATTGTCCGACCGTTATAGACTACGAGTCAAGCTTCCATGTCGTGTGTGAAATTAGCTGCTCGTATTTTAATTTTTAATTTTCCTTATTATATTTTTATAAATTGTGTTAAATTAAGTAGTAAGACGCAGAATTAGTGTCTCTTAGTAAAAAAGATGACATAGTTAAGAATATAGTTGCGCATGAAATTAAAACTACGCCTACAGCCCCATAATATAATCGAGACATCGGAGTATTAAGATCTTTAAAGAACACCATTGCAGATAATGATCTTATAATTTCAAAAGCTGATAAGGGGAATGCCGTTGTGATTATCGACCGCAACGAGTATGTAAACAAAGTTAAAGATGTCATCACAGGGGATGAATTCTCGCAACTATCTTCTGATCCAACTAAACATTTTGCAGCAAAAGTTAGATTAGCTATAAATAAATCAGAATACATATTCCCTAAAACATCATTAAAGCAGAAAGTCATTGAAATGAATCCTCGGGCCCCAGCATTGTTTGGCTTACCAAAGATACATAAAGGAAATATTCCTATACGTCCAGTGGTTTCACACATTGGAGCCCCAGCATATAATTTAGCCAAACATTTAAATTATATTTTAAAATTGAAGACTTCTTTTCAGCCAGAATTTGCAATCAAAAATAGTATTGAATTAGTAAACAAAATCAAAGATATAAATGTACCTATCCGTTGCAAATTGCTGTCATTGGATGTGGACATTCTGTTTACTAATGTTCCAGTTAATGAAACTTTACGTATTTTGACTGTATTATTAGAAATTAAACGTCTACATCCAGGAGAAGTAGCAGAATTAATAGAATTAACACAGATATGTATGCAGCAAAATTATTTTAGATTTAATGATATGTTCTATCATCAAAGAGAGGGATTAGCTATGGGATCTCCACTAAGTCCCTTAATGACTGAAATATTTATGGATTATTTTGAAAATAAGAACATAGTAACTCATAATAATATTTTGTATTACCATAGATACGTAGATGATATAATTATATTCTGGACGGGGACCGATAGACAGCTAGATGTTTTTGTGGAAAAACTAAATAAAATTCATCCAAAAATAAAATTCAAATTAGAGATGGAACAAAACAATTCATTAAATTTCTTGGATTTGGTAATAACTCGTTGTAACAATAAGCATCGATTTGAGATTTATCGTAAGCCTACATATACAGATAACACCATACCAGCTTCATCTTGTCATCCTTGGCAGCATAAATATGCAGCATTTCTTAATTATGTTCATAGATTGTTATCCATTCCATTAACTAAGGAGGATTATAGGAAAGAGTTATATGTCATTAATCACATGGCAAATGCAAATGGTAACAATTCAGGTTTGGTTGATAGCATTATTAAAAAGAAACAACAGAGGCTGATTGCTAAGTAGTTATACGCCGTACCATTGGACAAACTGAATAGGTATAAGACCAGTCTGACTTAGAGCTAGTTCAGACATGGCGGATTCCGCGCGGATGCAAATCGCGCGGTTGAACCGCGCGGATCCTAATTACATTAGCGCCTTACAAATCGTTCATACCTGTCCGCACGGATTGACAATCCGCGCGGCTCAACCGAGAAAATGAATTCGCGCGGTCGCCGCTCGGTTTTATTTACTTGACGTACCTAGAGGGCGTTCAGTTGCTCCGCGGAAGCCGCGCGTATCGGACGGTGACAATGGATCGCTTCGACACCGAGCTATTCATCGATGAGGTGGAAAAAAGACCTGCTTTGTGGAACATCCAATGTGCAGAATATTCTAACAAAACGATTAAAAACGGAGCTTGGCAGGAGCTGGTGGAGATTTTTGGAGAAAATGAGGATTCTTTGGAAAAGAAGGTTCTTTTTGGTCAGTAGACATTTAATTATACATTTTACCAGGGTAGTTTACATGTTTTGTAATAGACAGTCCACCCCAAATAACTGAAATGTGTATAACGTTGTTTGGCGGTACGTAACGAGCGCGGGAAAACTATCACGTTACCACAGTAACGTATAGCTATTAACTGTAATATGTACAACCCACCAACGCGACGCGCCATCTTGAGTTTAGTTATTTGGCGCGAACTGTAACAATTTTAATTTCATATTTTCGTGTCTTGCCATTCTACACGACCCTCATTCACAAAGTAATTAGCATATTTGTCTCTAATGTTTAATGATGATGGTGTACCCCTTCCTGCATGTAATGTAATAAGATTACTCATTGGCGCAGTATGTAAAGTATCTTCATACTGTATACCATCTCTAGTTCTAACAAAATTGTGTAGCACGCAACAGGCCTTTATTATGTCTTCGGCAAAGTCTATATTCACGTTTATAGGCCTATGAAAAATGCGCCACTTGTTTGCCAGAATTCCGAAAGTGCATTCAATAAAACGTCGAGCTCTTGATAACCTGTAATTAAATATTTTTTTTTCATATGATAGCCCTTTACCTGCATAGGGTCGCATTACATTTTCGGATAAACCAAACGCTTCATCGCCAACTATGACGTATGGCAATGGTTTAGGATCTGTTTCAGATATTGGTTTAGGTTTTGGTATGTGTAATGACTTTTCTATTAACCTTTTATAAAATGCTGAATTTTTAAAAATTGCAGAATCACTACTTTTTCCGTAAGATCCGATATCTATGAAAGTAAAACAATAGTTACTATCACAAAGTGCCAACAGTACTATGGAAAAAAAAGTTTTGTAATTATAATACAAAGAACCCGAATCTTTGGGTTTTGTAATCCTTATATGCTTGCCATCTATGGCGCCTATGCAATTGGGAAAATTTGCATATTTTTCAAAATCTTTAGCTATTTTCTTCCATATATCTTCGCTGGGTTCAGGCATGACGTTTTTTGTGACTTTTTCCCACAGAGTTTCACATACTTCACGGACAATTCCTGTGATTGTAGATTTGCCAAGACGAAAGTTGTAATGTAGTTCTCCAAAGGAACAACCAGTACCCAGATATCTGAAAAATAAAATATTAATCTGTATCGTTTTGAAAGTCTGCCGGGTCCGCTAGTTAAAGCATAATGAGTGTCTTGAATTACCTAACCGCTACTGTATTTATATTTGTTAAAGATAGTGATTTCTGTTCCAGGTGTATCATTACAAAAAAAATGGAAGAACATCCGTGATGCTTATAATAAGGAATTCAAGAAAGGCAAATCAATTCCTTCTGGTTCTGGTGCATGTAAAGGTTCAAAATACATGTATTTCGACCGGCTTTCTTTTCTTCAGAAGACGATAGAAAACAAAGAAACTATCACAAACATAGATGAAGCCAAAAATGAAGAAATTCGGAACATTGACCAAAAGCTAGATAATTTTGTAAATGCACGTGAAATACAACCGGTACCCAATAAAAGGAAGAAAACTAAAATTACTTCAGAAGAGCGATTGGCTAACATATTAGAAAATAGTATTGAATCAAGAGATAAAATACAAAGACAAATACAAGAAAGTATGTCAAAGCAAGATGATGATGATAAACTTTTTTGCATGTCATTGTATAAAGAGTTAAAGAAAGTTCCAGAAAATAAACGATTGGCTACTAAAATTGAATTGCTCCAGGTAATACAGAAAGGGCAGAAATTACCATCGCCTATTCATATCACGAGCCAGCAAAACACGCCTAATGCAGTATTTTGGCAAAACCAACAATATTCAAACCCACAAGGATATTTCACTGGATATTCTACAATAGTACCAGGAGAGTCTCCATCGCCTTTATCATGCAATAGCACTGACGATTCACAGTCTTCTATAGTACAAAATATATATTCTGACGTATAAAATAAATATCTTACCTTAATGTGATCACGAGTTTTTCTTCTGGGGACACGCTTGACCTCATATGGGTATCATTAGATTCAATTTGTTTACTCATCATTTCTAATAATTCATCAAATGAATTTATCGACATTCTCAAATAATTGAAGAATTTTGGTTCAAAACTTCTTAATTTTGGATATAAAGTCTGAAACTGACCATGAGTAAACCGATCGCGTAATATTGGATGCACCCAATACTGCCGTTTCTTCTTTCTTTCTTTTTTACGGAGCAACAAGTACACACATATTGCTTCTTCGACTTCCATGATTGGACTGTCACCCTATGCGAATAACGGCACTCCGCATGTACATCCGCGCCTGTCTGAACACTTGCGTTTAGAACCGCGCGATTTGCATCCGCGCGGAATCCGCCATGTCTGAACTAGCTCTTACTTCGGATCTATATCAGAGCGTGTAGCAAGGATACTTAGGTCACATGGCGTTCATGTGGCTTTTAGAACAAATAACTAACTTAGAGTTATTTGTAACGGTAAGGACAGATTGGACAATAAGCACAGATCAGGGGTATATAAACTCCAATGTTCTGAATGCCACGCCACATATGTGGGTCAGACCGGACGTAAATTTGAAACGCGTTACAAAGAACATATGGCAGCCTTCAATCATAACCATCCTGAAAAATCTCATTTTGCAAAACATATTTTAGACAGTGGACATAACGTAGCCAGTAATCATTCGTACGAAATATCAAATGCTTGCGACAAAGGGTTTAAGACTTGATTTGAGGGAACAATTAGAAATTATTAAACATAGAAATGGGAGGTTCGAATTGCTAAACGAACAAATAAACTTATCAACTTCACCTCTATTGAACATATTCAAAGGCACTAATGAGGTGGGAGGGGCTTAGATAGATAAGGTGGGGGGTCAGAAAGGTATAAAAGGCGACACATTTGGCGAATTTTTCACTTAACAATCGTTCATTGTAAAGTCAACATCTCCTGAGGATGCTCCGGTTTCGGAGCGAAACGTGCGTAGAGGGTATATTGCCGAAGATATGTTTGGTGTGGAGTATAAGGATTGAAGAAATTATAAATTACACCACACAGATTCTCCTGCTTTTCGCGGAGTATAGCAAATTAAGCTTAATTTTGATAATATAGAGTAAATGAAAGAAAAAAGTGTAACTTACAGTTGATCACGTAAATCAAAAATCCATCTGAAGGGAGGGAGGTTTTACCGGCGGGAAATCAAAATCCAACGACTGTTACGAGGAAACGACATACATTTTGACGTCCATGATGTACCTGGGGAGTATTGCTTTCCTGTTCTTATGTTGTTGATATTGCCATAACAATATCCTAGTTGATAACCAATTACTCACTGCTTCAAATTTTGTACATTCTCGTAATGCACGAGAGACGTCCCTCCAGACACTTAGACAGACTTATTCTCGCTTTACGGATTTGTGGAAGTAAACACGAAGAAGTATTTAAACTGTCTCAGACAAAACTTACACAACCAAATAAACCTTATTTTAAAAGTCTGGATTCGAAGTTTTAGTAAGCAACTTATTTAAAACATACCTTCTGTTCTAAAATTGCTATTTGTAACACTTCTAGATATACCAAATTAGTATGTTGTATTTTTAGTACAAATCTGTAATATTACTTTGTATTTATCACTACTTCCTATAACTTTCTCATCATATATACATATTTATGATCCTTTTCCCTCTCTTCTGTAGGTCATCTGTTTTCCTTCACTTATATATACTGTTTGGTGTGTGTCGGCCAAGTGCTATAAAATGGTGCCACCGATGTTTACCAGAAGAGCAATTAAAACTTTAAAATGCCATTAGTGAACTAAAGTCACTGAAACAACTAAATGCAGATTTAATGAGTGAACCAGATGACAGTGAAGTGGAACTGAGATCAATTATTGCCAAGAACTCAGTACAACATAACATTACAATGGCTCCATCAATAAAAGTAATAAATTGCAAAATGATAATGATAACTCATGTAACAAAGAAAATGATGAACAAAGGAAAGAAAATCTTTCCACATCCCTTAAACGTCGTATGGTAGGTTATTAAAATTAAGATCGGCGAAAAGTGTTCTACTCGTCATAGGTTAATTCTTAAGGTCCTTAATCAATATATGTTTCAGGTCTCTTTTCCAAACTGTGGTTGTGACTTCGGATTAACCATGAATGCTGCAAAAAACGATGCTGTTGAGACGCCATGGCCATTACCGGATATCACAATTTCTAAAACAAGACGTTCTACCCCTTCAAATACGCCTTCATCGGATTTAGACATTTAATCAGCACTTAATTCTCCTAAAACACATAATTTAAAAAAAATTATAAAATCCGAAACCTTCTGTCCGAATAGAGGTTATCAAAAATTAAAAGCTTGATACGAAAAAATTGCAAGGTAATTGAAGATCTAAAAAAGAAAAAAGTAACGGAATCTCCTCACTTCCTGAAGTCACACGCGATATGGTTTCGAGTATTCAAGAGAAACAACAAAAAGGAAAGCGAAGCATTATCAAATTTTCACCAGCTGTCAAAAAGTTTGCTCTAACGTTGCACTACTATTCCGCATCAGGATATAAATACGCGCGTAAACAATTCAATTCGTGTTTGCCCCAACCTTCAACATTAGCGAAATTATGTCACAGTGTTGACTGTGAGCCTGGTTTCACAGAGGAATCATTAAGAGCGATCAAGTCCAAACTTGACAATACTGATAAAAAATTTAATGGGAAAAAATGGATGGAGTTGTATCTCTCGGATGTGGCTCGAAAGAGATCGCCACTCAAGCCTATGTTCTCATGTTAGTGTCCTTAAATGACTCATGGAAGATGTCATTAGGCTATTTTCTCATAAATGGCATTACAGCGGAACAAAGCGCAAACATAATTAAAACGTGCCTTAAAAAATGTGCTACTGTCGAAATAGATGTAGTTTGTTTGACGTTTGATGGCTGCACATCCAATTTAGCTACCGCTAATATACTTGGGTGCAACTTGGATGAACCCGCTGATCTAAAAACTACTTTTACTCACCCATCTACCGGTCAACCAGTAGCTATAATACTTTACCCATGTCATATGGTCAAATTAATAAGAGATACTTTAGAATCAAAACAACAATTAATAGATCATACTGGACAAAGTGTTCAGTGGCGCTACATCGAAGAACTTAAAAAAGTACAAGATAACTTAGGTCTTCATTTTGCTAACAAGTTAAATGAGAGACATTTGAAGTTTAGAAATAACATGAGCGTTAAACTTGCAACACAACTGCTAAGCAATAGTGTTGCCAAAGCTATACAGTTGTGTGAAGAAGTCCTCAATATTCCTGAATTTAATGATTCTGCGGCTACTTTCAACTTCATTAAAATTATGAATGATCTATTTGAGGTCTTAAACGCGTTTGCAAGGTTTTAAACATCCTGTATCATTAAAAGAAATAGACAGCCTTTTTGAGTTTCTTGATTCGACAAAAGAATATTTATAGAGCAAGAGCCCGTGAACCCCAGACCTTCGTTATTTTATAAAAGCTGAAAGTTTGTCAGCGCATGCTCCCAACACAGGTAAGAACGATGGACTATTATGAAGTTTGGGTTACCGTGGCTTTGGCAGGTAAACGGTACTAAAGGTGTGTAAAATACCGATCTAAATTCATCAAATAATAAAGTGTGATTTTTTGGTATTACCTTCAGAATATTATTAAAAATCACGTTATTGATTGCCAGACACTTAACATCGTGGCAAACCCTTGCCAGACACCCTTAATGTTCATGAAATTATAATTCTACTTATGTTATAGTATAAAAGCTGATTTTAATATATAATACTTAGGTAATAATTAGATGATGTTTCCTCAACAGCCAGACATTTTTGATAGTTCCAACCCCTTGCCAGACAATGATGTAGGTTCGCCGTAGGAGCGAGCGCGAGACAGTATATGTATGGTGGGTGCGAGTGAGATGGTGATGATGATAGGTCTATCGCGATCCCTCACTGCGGAGTTGTTATTTCTACTGCGCATGTATTGTTTAGTACTTAGTACATGTTTACATCAGCTAAAGTAATCTTATATGCTATCTTCAAGTATTATTAATTGAATAGGTATTATAAATTTACAACATAAAATATTTGGAATATATACAGACTATAAAGTATATTCAATATATTATTAGTGTATGATACGTACATTATATGCTTACAATTTGTTTATGTGATTTTTTAAATGAATGTGATTTTGTTTAAAAAATATAGTCATATTTATGTGTTATTTGTAAGAAAAGTAGTGGTAAAATAATATTATTTTCTGACGAGACATTGAAAAAATGTGAATTAATTTTAAAATTGCGAAAAAAACATAACCTTAAATATAATAACATCTTTCTTCCACGTGAATATACAGAAAGTGGTTATCACAGAGAATGTTACAAATCATTCAAAGGACTGATGAAAAAATATTTTACCCCAGAACCTAAAAATTCTAAAAAACACTGTTGAAACAGAGCAAGAAAAAGAGCCATCTAAAGAAGTAAATATATCAACAGACGATTCAATACCAGTTTCATCGCATTTGCCTGAGTTAACTGTATCACACCCACCTTCAGCTTCTCAATCAACAGAACTTCAACCCAGGCAGCTCTGGACATTCGCGGACTTGAAGAAGTCAGTGAAAATGCTAATGCAACCACAGAAGTAAATAGTTCGATTCAAAGTGATACCAGTGTTGATATAAGTAAAAAAATTGTTTATTTTGCAATAAAAAAAAGAGACAAGTGAGATCAAAAATGCTTGAAGGCGATAAAAACCAATTTCAGTCTGGTATAATGTCTAGCATTGAATTGAAAATCAAAAATGCATGCATCAAGAATGCATTGAAAATAAAAAAGAGTATAATGAGTTGTTACGTAGATTGGAAAGTATTGCAAGTCCGAAAATATACTATCACACTGACTGTAGGATTCAGTTTAATAATAAAATATCTTCATTGGCGAAAATATCTGTTAAAAGTGATTGGCATCATTATCGAGAGTACCACCAAGAATCTTTCAATGAAATTTGTAGCATCATAGAAGAAGATATTATCAACAATGGCCGCTGTCATTTATTGATTCATTTACATGAATTATATACTGATTCATTGGAGAGAATGTATGCAGACAATTTCATTGAAATGGATACTACTTTTATTGCACCACACCACCTAGAAGAAAAAATTTATACGAAGTTTTCCAAAAATGTTAAATTCTTTACAATCCGGAATAAAAAAATAATAGCACCCAATTATATGAAGACGATTGACGAAACAGTATTGGACAACTTAAAATCTGAAAATATTATCCAAAAAGCGGCATTAGTCTTACGAAAAACTATTATGACTATGGGCAAGAAAAAATTACCATCTAAAAATCTTTTAGCACAGCATTTAATTGCAGGTGAAGCTTCTATACTGCAAGAATTATTTGATTTTTGTTCTACTCTTAGGTGGTTCTAGACAGAAACGAAAAAATGGCTTAAAATGTATTCGTCAAGTACGGTCTTACTCTCAAGATATTATTTATGCAATTCATAATGGTCAAGTCAAGACGTCTAAGCATATCACGCTGGGTATGACTCTGAAGAGTTTAACGAATAGCAGAAAAATTGTAGATTATAGTAAACAGATATGGTCATTGTATCAGCTATCAAAGTGTCATAGAACTTGAAACAGAAACCACCTATGCTTCCATTGAAAAGTCAAATTTATGCCCCGAAAAAATTAAAAAAACACCTCAACTTCGTACTGGACTGGCTTAGAATAATTTTGACCGCTTTCTTTAAACTACTAGTGGGAAGGACACTTTACATGACACCGTCGGAATTATTTATCAGAACATCGAATTCAATACATCTGAAGAATCTGAAATATCCAAGGCACCAGTTCCCACTAGTAGAGACAGAAGAGGAAAAGGAGACGAAGAACTTTTGAGGCAATAGCTTCAGAAGAAATTCCCTTTCCAAAAAAAACAAAAATGACAAGTGATTTGCAGATAACGGCTGATGAAATTGAACATATACTCCCTAATAATTTACAATTGTATACAGAAATTGATAATATCTCGATTATTAGTCATGCACTAGAATTACCTGATATGCCAATGTGGGTTGGTTTTAACTGTAAGATTCATGATATTGAAACTTGCAAGCAACACATATCTTATTTGACTCCGATAAATGCCTCACCAACAAGTAATTCTGTAGTATTAGAAACCATGCAACAAAGTAAGAATATTGCTGAAGAGTTAAATCAATCATCCACTCAAGTAACATATGACTTGGCTATAGCCAAAGTCGCTCTGCAAATTCAAGCAACGGAAAAACCTACATATGACAATTTATTTATACATTTAGAACCGTTTCACATCATGATGGCTTGTTTCAAGGCAGTTGGTAAGGTGATCAGTGACTGTGGACTAATGTTATATAATGGTGGAAAGTAGCTTATTGGCGAATGGTTCAGTGAATGGATGCACGCAAGCATTTCAATCGCTGCAAAAGACTGCACCCTTTGGTGATATTAGGATTAGAAATATTACATTTTTAATCTTTTCTGGAAATGAGTAACACGTCCGTAACAGATGATATGATTGAAGAACTTGTTAGTTGAACTAGTCGGTACTAGAAAACTGTAAAATATCATCATTTAACATAGAACATGAAGAGCTGAAAGAATTGATCAATAATTACTGTGTATATAAACAACGAAGTCTCAATGGCGAGTATGGAAAGACTCGACAATTTTATGTAATTTACATTAATCTCATCAATCATTACCTACAACTATCACGAAGCATACGTGTTGGAGACTTCGAACTTTTCAAGTCAGTTTTACCTAAAATAACAAATTTATTTTGTATCTGTAATCAACAGAATTATGCTCGATGGACCGTGAAATATGTTGATAACTTGATAATAGTAGCAGATACCCATCCTGATTTATTTGAAGGATTTCAACAGGGTTACTTCGGCATTAAAAGGACAACTAAGCCATTTTCAAGGCAACCCATTGATCTAGTTTTAGAGCAGACTATCAATGCAGATGCTGCACGAAGACTTACAGGTGTTATACACTTTACTAATTCAATTTTAGCCCGTCAACGGTGGGCTCGAAACCATGATGTAAGATCGACAGTAATTAGTTACGTTTACCAAGAATTGGGACTACAAACTCACCAAGATGTTTCTTCGGATTTGAATAAGCATAATATTCAGAAAAATATTAAAAATCTAAAGAAATTTCTTGCAGTTTCTTAATCCCTTCAGCTCGGAAGTACCAAAAGATCATTTAATAAATATTTCATCTGGTAAAGCTGCATCAGAACTGGTAGAGTCATTTCTTCTTAATATTGAAAAAAATGGTGATTGTCTTCGGAATACGTTTGTTTCTGTCATACGGACATTAGTCGATTTGAAAAATGTATTAAAAGAACAGCTCTTAATAATTTTTCAAAAGATTTGGGAAAAAAGAAGAAAATTAAAATAGGTGGTGCAATTGAAGAGGTAAAATGTCAACGAGATTTGTTTGGTCGTATGCTGGGGATCTCGATGGATTACAATGTGTGCCTCACTGATGTGCTTTTATCGGTGTCATTTAAATGGTACAAAGTCAAAAATATCTTTATTCAAGTAGGCCCATAGGTGGCACTTTTGATGCGTAAATAAGAATTACACGGTAGTGAGATGATGGCGATAACCACATTCGTAAACTTAAAACTAAAGCTACGAGGGTTCCAAACGCTACCTGGTCTAAGAAGAAGCCCACAACAAACTTAGCCGGTACTATTTGTAAGACGGATAAATCTGCCTTAATGAAGTGTTTGGAGAAAGAGGTCCAGCATCAGTCTACTGTAGATGTCTAATAATTGATGGGTTTTTTTTATTACACACCATGAGAAATGTTTTTATAAGAAAATGTTGCAAATGGTCACCAAGTTCGAAGAATTGACGTTATTTTTGAACAATACCTGACTCTATCGATCAAAGATTACGAACATTCTCAGCGATTAGAATCAGCACAATTGAGCTACACCATAACTGGACCTGATCAAACACGTCAGAGTGATTTTGCGAAAGAATTTAAAAATTCAAATTTCAAACAAGCTCTGGTGGATTTCTTAATTTTGCATTGGGCCAGTGATGAAATACTACCTTTTATTGGAAATAAAACTATTTACATAAATTCTAAACAGTGCCATTGTTTTTTTGTTGATGCTTCTAACAAAGTAGTAACATGGAACAAGGGTTGTAGAAGAGTTATCATGTCCAAAACATGAAGAGGCTGATACCAAAATAGTCTATCATGCGTGCAGTATTCCAAATCAAGTAAATATTGTGATCAGAAGTGTCGACACTGACATTGCAGCTATCATGCTTGGTCATATGCACCAACTACAAAATGATTCACTTATTTGGATGCTGATGCTGATAGGCACTGGGAATAAGTTGAGATACGATTTTCCTAACTTAACTCTGTGAGGTCTTCACAGAGTTAAGTTAGGAAAATCTTTTTGCAAGAGCTTACCAGGATCACAGGTTGTGATTATAACCCTGCATTTTTCCGAAAAGGAAAGTTGAAGCCTTTTAAAATTTTAGAAAAAAAAGGAGGAGTATCAAACAGCTTTCATTAAATTCGGTACACACGATTTATTCGAAAATAATAATGAACAACAAAGCACTTTTATTATTATTCAACGGTTTATATGTGAGGTATACAATGTCGGTTCGATAACTGATGTTGATGCAGCACGGCTTCAAATATTCATTAATACATATATGGTTGTTTGGTGGCGGTTTTGATGACGAAGCGAGGAATAAAAGATATTGTTATTAAACGTCTGTACTAACAGTTTATTGCACACGCAGATATTAATGAAGCGTTTAGCCGTAAAAAACTACGAAATTTTGATGCTAGCAGTCTGCCACCATCTAAATCCGAGCTGCTACAACAATTTCTGCGAGCCAACTATGTGTCTAGCATTTGGAATAATGGAAATCAGCCGATTCCAACAATTTATCAACCCGAGAATAATGGTTGGGTTCTCGAAGATAATCAGTACCATTTTAAATGGTTCGAAGGTGATCAGTTGCCAAATTTCGTCAGAGAATCACTGAAAACGATCTCAGGTATAATACTACTTCAAACCATTATATATTATTTTTTGATATTTTCAATCCCATTAACTTTTTTATATTTCTACAGAAAATGACGAAGAAGAAGAAGACGACGATATGGAATTGAGTAACAGTGACGAAGAAAATGATAACATTGATTATAATGATGATAATGAATAAAATAATATTTTCTTTAGTACACAAATTTTTGAGTATTATTTATTTGTTTTTTTTTTATAAACTGTTATTGAGGGATCGCGATAGACCTATCTCGCCATCTCACTCGCACCCACCATAAATATACTGTCTCGCGCTCGCTCCTACAGCGACCCTACATCATTGTCTGGCAAGGGGTTGGAACTTTTCGTTGCCGGTCTCCGTCATCAACGAAGACGTAAATACGTTGCATGGCCTCTAACACGTTTTGAACACGTGGATCTGAGCATGGTAGATCATTGTGTTGGATCGCGATAAGCTAATGTCTGTGTGCAATACCATAAGCGGACCATAATCATACTAGCATATAGAATACGCTGAGGATGTTGATAGATAAACTTGTCAAGTACTCACCTCTCGGTATCTGCTAACGCCATATCCACAGCCCTCTCTCCATTCTCGTCGAAGTCCAAAGAGTATAGGCCCGTGAAGATGTCCCTGACTCTTCCAGTCGCAGCTCCGGCGCCCATGAACTTTTCCAACACTCCTGGAGCGGCTAACGCTTGTTGCACCTTTTTGGTTCCAGCCAATTGGTAGTGGATCGAGGGGCATTTGATTGCTCTGAAACAATGGTTTTATGACGTGAGGATAACGAAAATCGCTTATAGTGCCCTGCTACTGAAGAATTAAGCTACGTAAAGCAATTTAATTGTTCATGCACCGCACAGATTCTCCTGCTTTTAACACAGTATAAGAGATTAAGGTTTAATATCCATTGTACGCAGTCCGTTATTCAAAGGAATTTTAAATTCTCTAAAACCTTCTGGACTGCCACCACACGAATTGACGTAAGCCCCACCGAGTATGTGCAATGGGGCGTGCCTTCACCGGCCCGTCGGCTCTTCGACTGGATGGCTATAAAATAGACATTTGAAATGCTTTCTACATGATCTTTCATGTATCAATTCAGTTGTGCTGAAGCGTCATATGGAATAATGATCCATGGTTTCGGTAAGATGGGATGGGGAATGTTGCGACGACTTAAGGAGGACGTGTTGACGTGTAGTGAATGCAGCCGAACGGTGCGTGTTGCCAGTGATGACTTACGGAGCCGAAACGTGGGCGCTTACTATGTGCCTCATAAGACAGAGCTATGCTAGGTGAATCTCCACGTAATCAAATCAGAAACAAGGAGATACGCAGAAGAACCAGAGTTACCGACATAGCTTAGCGAGTCGCGAAGCTGAAGTGGCAATGGGCCGGGCACATAGCTCTGAGAACCTATAGACGTTGGAGTCTTAAGGTGCTGGAATGGCCCCCAACGAGGTGGACACGAGACACCAGGCTAGCTGCTGGAGACAAGCGGCCCAGGACCGTGGATTGTGGAACTCCCTAGAGAGATTGATTGTTGAATTGATGATGACGATGATGATGACGACGAATACAGCCGCACGTTTAGCCCTAAATCATCTAAGAACTCACCGGCGACTTAGCTGGATTACGAAACAGTCGCTGTGCCCAAATACGGTTAGGATTGATTGATTGACTTACGTGGATCTTTCAACACGGAGTCTTGCGTCCCATTCCCTTGTGGAAGGATACTGCGCTGGTTCATAACCGGATCTGTAGTAAACCACCGCTACTGTATGACCGTCTCTGTAAAGGATAGAAAACTTTATTGCAACAATTAGTTTATGTGACAGAGCTCGTCCAGGGAAGTACTATCACCATATCACCATGTATACTTCTGCCGCTAAGCAGCATTGTTGCAATGCTGTGTTCCGGTCTGAAGAGCGTGCTTGCCTGTTTAATTACAAGCTCACAAGTTTAGGCTATGGTTTATCATTTACTACCGGCTTGGTCCGTCAATTATTTATATTAAAATCGTAGTAAGTACATTCGTCATCATCCGCAGTATATTATAGTCACACTTCTGGGCACAGGCCTTCTTCTCATAGCGGAGATGGTTTTAATGGCGTACGACCCGGTTGTCGCTCTGCACCCGCTTTTTTAATCTCTAATAGGATATAAGAGATTAAAAAAGCGGTTTACTTTAGCGGAAGATTTACTTTTTAATCATATGCTGATCGATTTTGATCCACATGAAATGCACATAATGTCTTATGCGTTTTGTAGCGGTCTACACATTACCGAACTAGATGGCGTCACAAAAATCCTGCATCGCGCTAGCGAAGTGTTGACAAAAATTTACTGTATATACAACTTCCAAAGATGAATGTTCGGACCTCGGTCCCCGAGCACGATCACCCGCTCTGAGGAAGATCTTCCTATTGTTACGGTCGAGCGTATCACCATAGCTCTCGTACACATTTAATTCAATTAATAAATATTACTTTATTGTTTTAAAAAGCCTTGATATCTGTATATTTTCTGTAATATGTAAAAGATAATAATGGTTACTGTGAGTTACCCTCAAGAGTTGAACATATAACATCGACGCCTTTTCATTGATCTTCTTAAGATATACAATTCCGTACATTATTTGATCTATCTCGAAAGCTTTCAATATAAGCAAACCTAACTATGTTTTAAATAATAAATATAATAAAAAAAATTATCATAATTTAAAAAGAAAATGGACTGAAACAATATTAATATTAGAAGCAAAAGTAAACTCGTTGTGCAGTTTACTAGGCTACATACAATTGGTAAGTCATTCAAAGGCATCTGTATATTATTTTATAATAAATTACCGAATGATATTTTTGAGATGTCTTTCAATGAGTTCGAAGTTTATATAAAACGTAAGCTTACAGAAAAATCCTATTTTAATGTTAAGGATTACTTAAACGATAAAAAGCTTGGGTTTAAATTGGTCTAACTTCATAGCTTAATATAAATTTACTGTGAGATGGTGACAGCAAAAAAAAAAATTTACCCGGCTAAGTTTGTTGTGGGCTCTTCTTAGACCAGGGCGCGTTTGGAACCCTCGTAGCTTTAGGTTTAAGTTGGTGAACGAAGTTATCACCATCCCCTTACAATTATGTCGACATATATTTATGAATGCTTCATAAGTGCCTGTGATAGGCCTACATGAATAAAGAAATTTTGAATTTCACATATCTTGGAATCTCTTGGCTTTCTCTACCACAATCTGCACGTATACTACCTCTAGAATCACATTAGCTATTGCTGACAACTGGATTAAAATGCGTTACGTCGTTTTAATATCAGAGGGACAGACTTTGTAGCTCAAAGGGCCGACCCCTTTACATACAAACATACATACAGGTGAAGCTAATAAAAGCGTGTTAAAAAAAGAATGAATAACTCACAATATTAACTGTTTCTTATCGTTCAGTGTAGTTTCTTCGTAGATTTCAGTTAGTGTTCTCCGATAGATCTAAAAGTAACATAGAAATTATTCATCACAGTAAGGTTTTTATTTATGACAACAATTTACTATTGTTCATTCCCGTTTTCACAATAAACAAATCGATTTTTACTAGGCAACTCATATAACTTAACT
This sequence comes from Pararge aegeria, assembly GCF_905163445.1. Classification (NCBI taxonomy): domain Eukaryota; kingdom Metazoa; phylum Arthropoda; class Insecta; order Lepidoptera; family Nymphalidae; genus Pararge; species Pararge aegeria. Next base: position 4,468,317 of record NC_053180.1, read on the forward strand.
TGTCTAAAAATTTTCGGTTTTTTGTGTTCGTATTTTAATATATTCTCAGATTTAGTATGGTTATTAAAAAAATCTGCATTTACAATTTTGTCCACCTGTCAGGTATGAATTCCCTAAAGATACGCACCGCCAAATCAGTGTCGTAAGTCTAGATGACACCTAGTGTCGTTAGTCATCATTTATGAAGTGGAAAAACGTTTTTTTTCTCTCTACGCATCACCTTAATCATTAGGCATCCAATTTAACCATTTTCTAGGTTTAGTGAAAATGATTTTTCTTCGCTTTAACGTAGAAGGTAAACATCTTGATTTTATTCCACTACAAGATAGCCTTTGACTGCAATCTCACCTGTGATAAGCAATGATCCAGTCTAAGATAATAGCGGGCTAACCTGTTTGGGATTATGAAGTTTTATTAAACCCATACCCTTATTAGTCTTTGTTGGTAGGGTGCGGCTACCGACCAGAGACCATTTTGAAATTAAAAGATTCCCAAATTGCCCCAGCCGGGTTTCGAACCTGAGACCTCCAACTTAAAACCATAGCCCTCACCGCTCCGCAAAGGAGGTAAAACAAGTGTAGTTTTAGTGTAGTGTAGTTTTTTATATTCCATTCTTTCTGATATCGACTTTCGCGTTTGTCTTATTAGTAGGAAAGTCACATCGGGATATAAAGGATATACAGTTTATTATAAAATAAAATAAAAAACTCACCATAATTTCAGGACGCTTCTCCGATATCTCGAACTCGTGGAACCTCTGATCGCAAATATTGTAGGATATCTCCTCCACGACGAACAAAATTATCGCACTGGGCACACCGAACAAATCGTAAGCCTCAATTATGCCGGAACAGAGCCCAGAAAGGGCCCGGTTTTCGGGCATCTGAAATCATTAGTTCCATTAACTCCTATTAACTTTATAATAAAAAAGAAATATACTTAGGAACTGCGACAATACACACATCATCATCTAGCCAAAAAGTAAGCGTAGCCAACCTGCCATACCTGCCAACGAAATTTTTTTATCGTTGGCAGGTATGGCCCCGGGGATATAATTGTGCTAGCCGTGCAGGGAAAGCATAAAAATGTATCTTCTCCCACAGCTTTATCAACTCTCAGAGCACTGGCGCACAAGTGGAAATAATATCCGAATAATATATGTGTAATAAACGAGTGTAAGCTTCTCCCATTCTCAGCAGGGCTAGCACGGGCAGGAGATAAAAAATATCCAATATATCCCCCGATATTTTCCCCTAACAATTGATATAATTAACGTGTCCACCTGCTAAAGCACGGGAACATGGAATATGAGAAGTTTACCCCCGTTTATTATTTCACATAAATTATTTGGATATTATTTCCACTTGTGCGCCAGTGCTCTGAGAGTAGATAAAGCTGTGGGAGAAGATACATTTTATCCTTTCCCCGGGGATAGAATTGTCTCCTGCACGGCTAGCACAATTATATCCCCGGGGCCATACCTGCCAACGATAAAAAAATATCGTTGGCAGGTATGGCATGCTGCCATGCTAGCCGTGCTGTTATCGTAATCGGTTATAATCAGGTGATATAATTTTTGTCTCCGGTCCATGCTAGGCTAGGCGTGCTGTGCAGGTGGACCATTTGCTTGGTCCTTCAATTGTACTACTATATGTACAAATCCTCAACGTCAAAATACTAGAAACCCAGAGGCCATGGATATTTTGTACAAAATTAAAAAACTTACATTTTTTATGAGATCACCTTGGCCTAGCTGTCGAAGGATGTAGCTAAAAATAAATAAAAAGAAATTAGTACAAGATCGTTGATTAAATACCTGATCGAAAATGTTTAAACTAATAAATGTACCAATCTAATTAAAATTTACAATACACAAAGCGCCACGAAATTCAGCAATGTAGATCTTTTATCTAAACTTCATTATTAATGGGTAATTTGTCTTAATTTTCGTGGCGCATACTAATTTACTAGGCGTATACTTTAGGGTATTTGTAGGATATTATAACTACTTATCACAAATACATTATTTTCGGATCAGGTTATTATTTATTTAACGTTAATTGTCTACAAAAAAAAAAAGAAAACATAACATGCCAGTACATTGCGCGTACACAATTAACGAACGGTTACTGTATAAAATCTCTATATTTCTTTATAAAAATACTCTCATTGTACCACTTGAGATTACCACTATATGTATTCTTGTGTTTGCATTTTGCTATGAAGATTAAAAAAAATTTAAAAAAACAGGGTTAAAAAAAAAAGCTTTCGGCCTGTAGTTATTCACATTAAAAGTTTAAAACTAACAACTTTTGTTTAATTTTGTAGTTTGTGAAATATTACTCTACTTTTTACTACTCTGAAATGTAACATCTGCAACACCGCGCAACCACGACTCCTATCGTACGGTCATTGACCCGACTAAGTGACGTTGACGAATCACATGTATTTGGTTTCACAGTGTAATGTCAATTTTCAGAAATAACATGATTTATTATTTCTTTTTGATTATTTAAGCCTGTATATCTGTATAGTTGATTGGCTCAGTGCGTAGTCAGAACAAAACTGTAGCCTTAGAAGATTTAATCGTTCACAACCGAGTCAATAAGGACATAATGGATCTAATGTCACTCGTTTTAGGGTCGCAAATCCTGTACTTCTGATATCTATTTTACAAATGTTCTCTTAAAAGCCCGACTTAAAGAATTGTACGGAAATTAAAGCTCTAACTTTTTTTGATATTTCCACTCAAAAACGAGTACGAAGGCTACTATATGGAAACAGCATCTCTTATTAACCGCGAGAGGTATCAAACCATTTACGTAAATATAATAAAAACACTATAAACTTAACTTAACCCTTTAACGAAATTACTCTAAAATACCTTTTTTTTTTAAAGAGCCCATAATATGGTAACACTGAATAGTATTTTTATTTAGACATAAGAGATTTTATACAAAATACATAAAACATACATGCGTTTAGATAAGCGACAAAGACATGCTAATATAATGCTAGTGACATAAATTTTGTGTCTATTACATGTAATTTTAATGACCAAACTCGATGTGGAATTTTAAGCAGTCAATCATTAGAAAATTAAAATAAAATATAATTAAACATTATATTTTAATTTTATTTTAAAATATTTGCATTGCTATAGATTTATATTATAGTATTACTACCGAATAACACAATAACATTCTGATTCCAGGGGCGTAGCTACCGCTCTAACAGCCGTATCAATAATACGGGGCTCCTGGGCCATAAAAGCCCCTAACGTGTGTAAGCAAAAATTAGTCAAATGTTATCTACAGTGTCACTTAATCTAAATCTAATACAGGACAAAAAGAAGCAATTTTTTTCTATCAACTGATTAAATTAAAATTACCTAAAGACTTCGATGAGCAGGAACGGCTATATAAAGTGAAGAACCGGTACACCAAATCAAGCGGTGGACTATTGATGAAAACATATAATGTGGAATTTTTTCATCATTCCTATAATTATAGGACTGTCCGATGAGTAGAAGTTCATACTACATACATAGGTTACTTTTGTATGAAGCTAATCGTTTCGTGTGACGTAAAAGGCGGTAGAGACGTGTCCCAGTAAACAGTGGACAACGATAAATTCTCAGATCCTACATGATGTTTTCTACGCAAATATTCCAGAACGAGTTTGGCTGTAGTGGTTAATTATTATTAAATAATACAAATAAAATTAAATCCCTAAATATCTAATTGTTCTATTACACTTAACGCAGAAATGAAATTACGCGCGAAATGAAATTAAACGCTATTGTTAATCTAATGTATCCTCTAAGACAGGTATATAAGTAATTCATTAATTGTTGTTTTCATATTAATAAGAGAAATAAATTGTTGTTTACATAAAATAAATTATTCTTCTTTAAAGTTTTCTAAATAAATTATTATATATGCATATAATGTTCATAGAAAAAGTACTAGTCCATATTTTTTTTTTTTTTAATATAACTGAAATATCTATTTAAATATTGTATATAAACAGGTGACACTTGACGATACAGACTAATATGAGTACATAATGCTAATTTATAATTTAGCACTCATTTTGACCTCTAAATTTACCAAGGGTCACTCATATAGATTTAATTGAAATAAAAGTTATATATTTAATTAAGTACACTTTAATTCCTAGAAGTTTAATCTGAAGCCACATTATTACATTAACTTTTAAACTTACGATTCAAATATTCGAAACTTGATTGATACAAAAAAAACTTCCCAAAATCCTTAAACTACTATATATGACTACTAGCTCTCTATGGTTAGTCTTTAATATTTATCTTTTTAATTGGCTGTGTCGCTCTTCGATCTCGAAGAGAGAGATCGAAGAAGTAAAAATGAGTAAATATTTTTTTTTTTTTAACACTAAAAGTGTTGTACCTTGAATACTTTTACTTAACATGCTTTTAAATTAAATGCATTTTGTGGAGTCCTGGTCAAGTAAGTAAGAAGGTTGTGGAACCTTTAAGGTCTTGGTCAAGTAGAGTTATCCTGACACTAATTCATCGAAGTGTAAGTATAGGATCACTATCGGATAGAGATATATTTTGAATTGTAAATGTTCTTTTTCCTTAAAAATATCAAAAAATCTTATTTTTCGTCATTGCCGTAGCGTACGTTAAGAGTATCACGGCAATGTTTGAGTGGTGTTATTAATGTAAACAAAATATAATTTTGAAAGATGTGTGCCCTACGCCATATCCAGCAATAAATGGAAATAAAAATTGACGTCACTGTGTTTAATTAAAATTCACATATAAACTCATATATATATTTACAAAGACCCTCTAACCGACATTGCAGACATGGTTCAGGGAACATCTCTCAAGTGTCTAAAATGCTCTAAAAAAATCATGCACGCCAAACTTTACTTCTAAATTTTATATCTAGTATTGAATGTTATAATTCTTTATATTTCAAACGGTTCAAAATCATAAAGAGTAGTTTAACATTAAAACAACAGTGTCAAACGACATTTAGTGCATACAAAAAGCCAAAAGAACAAAGCCAAAGCGTGAGTCAACAGATAACATAACCAAGCATTAACAGTGTGAAGAATGGATGTATAGCGTGCATATGCATACTTAGGCAGTCACATGAGAGATGTCAACTGAATTCATGGCTGCAAACGTGATGTGTTATGACCTTATATAAAAGAACGCCAAAGCTTTCATTAAAATGAACGTCTAGTGCGGAAATTTCAATATGATACTCATTTTAGGATCTCACACTCTTTAGTCATACACTACAAATAAGTGAATCTGAGTTAATCGATTTGCACTCTTATTCATAATTAATACAAGTATAGATTTCAAAATGAGTGAATCGTAATTCAGCTTAACACAAAGATATTTATTTTGAGATTTTTTTTATTAATAAAAAAACAAGTGAGCAAACAGTTGTTATTCCGCCTTTTAGCAACAAACTTGTAATTATTACACTGGTATTATCGCAATCACTGTTATCGGCATGGAAAAGATTTTCTTCATAAACACTTAACTTAACATAGCTACTACACCGGCAGCTTTATTGACCTACGATAGTGCGAGTTAAATAATGCCTAAAACTAACTAAACTAGCCAGATTACGAAAACACTGAGGGCGAAGCACGATTTATGTCTACGTACATGTGTCGCTGCTTGCACCATTTGTCAGTCATACATACTACATAAAAAATGGTGGTCACTTCAATGTACCCAAATGTATGAACTAAATTACAAAATACAAGAAACGATTGCCACTAAGAAATAAGAGTGTATTGCAAGCACTTCATGATTATCGCGCATAGTGAAAGCTTTTTATTGGTTGTATACTTGTGTCGATAGTGCCAGAAAACAGAAAACTATTGCGATAATAACAGTGTTGACGTCAAATTCAGTGCTATATATTGGCACAGGACATAAAAAAAATGAATAGAAATTTATAAGGTCATAGACACATCGCGCGCAATTGTCGGATACCGAGTCATGTCGTGCAGGTACGACGTGAGCGCGCCAAAACTGGACGCCACAGTGTTGAATTCCACTTGTTTGATACGATTGCCATCAGGATTTTGCATCAAGTAGTCTGATCGGAACAGCCCAAGGCTAAGCGTCTGAAACGTTTATTGTAAATAGCACATCTGAATTAAAAAAATACATTTTCAGTTTTATAATTAAATATTTTATTTTTTATTCACTATGGTTTTTAATTTATTTTAATGCGAGGTAAGCTATATTTTTTAATTCTAAACACAATAAGGATTTTATTAGGTTTATAAAATTACTTTTTCTGAAAACTCGATCAATTTTGGAATTCGTTTAGATATTGCTTTTTTTGGCGTTATATTATTATGAATGTGAAACGCCGTATGACTCCATAGTACATAATCGTTGATTTTATGAAACCTATAAAGTTGAATATAAATAAATACACGTAAATAGATAATATTCACTCTAATGCTATATTACTTCCGTTGCCCAACTAAGCATAGTTACAGCTCGTGTTAAATAATATAATTATGGTTTGAGGCAGCGGATTGTTCTTCAGTTAAACGCAAGGCTCAACGAAAGAAGGAATATGTACACGACTGAAGTATAAGCGAAACGAAATAAAGATAGTAAACAAACTCTAATGCAAGTTACCCTATTTTATTTACTCGTACGCAATTATTTTATATTTTTCTTCTGACACTTGTCATTTTATTGTTGATATGAATAGACAAGTTATTCAATTTGTCTATGGTCATAAGTTGTTCAAACAAAAGTTAACTCTATCACAAAGAAAATGTGGTTTGTAATCGCTTGGACGGCCCGACCCACCGGTGGGTCCCTGCCGGTGAGCGCGTTTGGTACTATGTTTTGTACTCGACCCACCGGTGGGTCGCTGCCGAATTGAAGGTGATACTCGTAGTTTGTTTACATTTTTTATCTCGCCTCGCTTTATTCTATTATTACTTCAGAGAAAACCCTGCCCCACCACCTGGTATAAAGCTTGTGCCCGTAGTATCAAGCTAGTTCGCACAACATTGTTGCCATTTAAAATAATGTTTGTTCAAATTGATCAAACATATCGCAGGCTGACAGTTTGCAAGCGATAAGCAGGCGATGAAAGGCATATCCAATCCTTACAAAATTGAAAATTTGATCATCCTTATAAAGTATACTATTATATATAATAACTAGCTGACCCGCGCAACTTCGTCTGCATCAAATCGGTCATTATCGGATTTAATATCTTTTAGCATTTCTATACCCGTAGTAACGAGAACATTATTATTTATTTGTTTAGAACGTCATCATCTTAAGATTGTACCCGTGTTTTGATTGCCAAATTATAACAAAAAGCGGTTATTGTGTCCTAACAATTAGGCATTTAGCCTCCCAGACTTTTTTGTAGGTAATAATGATTACTTTAAACATGTCAATCCATCTAACCATACGTACATACATCCATCTATCCATACATCCTTACTCACAAACTTTCGCATTTTTATATAAGTAGGATGGTACGCATGCATTTGATCGCTGTCCCATATGCTTTGCGACTCGCTGTTATCTGTGAATAATAATGTCCTTTATCTCCGACAATATTTATCCGACCTTCATTAAAATAACGCTATACATGCTTGATAGTATACACTTTCAAATAAAAAAAGAATTATTAAAATCGTTTCTAGTTTAACGGAGCTATGAAGTAATCATTTTCATTAGTAATTATTTATTTCATTTATTCAAATTTATTTAATTTTTCATCTCATTTCCCGGGAGAAGCTTATTGTTTATCGGGATAAAAAGTATAGTATAGTAAAGAAATCTTCCAATTACAGTTTTATTATAAGTATAGATATAGATTATATGTGTAGTTTGTTTAGTATAAGAAGTTATTACAATTAATTATATTTTTTTATATTTTTATTGCCACACAAACCTGTTCTTTAGGAATTACTGTCTCCAAAGGTTGTCTGGGAGAGATCGCTTAAGCGATAAAACCGCCTCTAAGTTTTCAGTATCTCCGTTGTTTCTTTATGTATTTTATTTGTTTTGTGTGTGCAATAAATAATTCATACAAAACATAGTATTTAGGTAAAAGTAGCAAGTTTTGTGGCCTAGAGTTGAGGCACTTAGCACAGTGAAGATATAAATGTTTACACTCACATTATATATGACTAGCGTTGATAGTGGTTGAAGTCCACACCACTAATATTTACCCATATTGAGATAAACATAAATTAATATAATATGGACTAACATTTGGAATAAATATAAATAAATAAAACATCCAAACAAACAAATTGTAATAAACAGCACTAAGAATCAGTTAGGATTCCCGATTCCTGAACGAAAGCTGTAGGTCTTGGTAGGCGGAATGTCAATGTCAGTGGGAAAAAAGGGGGAATTAACCGGTGATGGTGGAAAAACAAGCATGGTTAAAACTAAAAAGTACAGTTGATAGAAGTTTAAAAGGTCATTCTGTTCTCTTACACCTAATTATGAGAAGAAGTAATTGTTAATAAAGGAAGGTAAAACGAACAACCACTTTAATTGCGAGTCATTGAAACGTACTTTCTTACAAACCACAAGTTGCTGACGAGATTGGAGATGAGTATTAACACATTTACATAAACTTAGTTGCTAGAAGCCGTTATAAGCACCATTGTGACAAAATAATAATCCGCTATAGTTTGGGCATGATAATTAAACTTTATAAAACTATTCAAACCTATTAAGTCGGCAGGTACGATGATAAATTATAAGTACCTGCTTTAAATAAAGCGAAAGCAAAGTATTAGTATGAAAAATGTTTACCTAGTAGGTAACTAAAATAAATCTCGAAGTACAAAGTAAATAAATAACTTAAATATGTGCACTGTATTTTATTTATGAGAGCCTAACCCAATATTTCTAACAAAATATAAGTCACGTATCTTAATGTTATTTACATACAATATAAGATTATATATTGTATTATAGCATGACATGACTGCAATTAAAGAACTGGAATGTGTAAAGTTAGTCTAATTTATAAGCACTTTTGGAACGTCAAGTCAGTCAATTTGTAGTGACTTTACCACTGGTTCGGAAGCCAGATTCTACCTAGAAGAAACCGCCAGGAGAATCAGCAGATTGCTCTTTTCTAACTCTTTTCTAACGAAGCAGCCTTATTTTTAAGAAATCCATATTTTTTTTATATTCTACTACAAGTTAGCCCTTGACTGCAACCAACCTGTTGGTAAGTAATGATCCAGTCTAAGATCATAGCGGGCTAACTTTTATATTAAACCCAAGCCTAGACGCGACATGGTAAGTACGCTTAGTCGATTGGCGGCACGTCTTTGTCGGTAATATGGCAACTAGCCACGGCCGGAGCAGCAGCAGTAGTAGATACCAGTATATAGTCAGTCTTTCCTCTTAACTGTACAATATCATTGGAAATTGAGATTTTTTTAATATTGGAAGAGACTCTTCTCTTCCCCACTTTAATTTTGCGGCGGCAAAGGTAGCAGGCCTGGTAGTTTTCAATGTTTATTGAACATGTCAATCTCGAGACATGTTCAGCGCTTATGCGAAGCCTTAACACAAACATGTTTGAGAACTCCCAGAAGCGACACACGTAATATAAATAAAATAAAATTGTTAAATTTTGTTTTTTACAATACACACATCGCCATCTAGCCCCAAAGTAAGCATAGCTTGTGTTATGGGTACTAAGATGATTGATTAATATTTTCATGAATAATATTCACAAATTACTTTATACTTAGAATATTCATATAAACACCCAGACACTCACTGAAAAACAATCACGCTCATCACACAGAATTTTCCAGTAGTGGAAACCGAACTCACGGTCTTGGACTCAGAAAGCACGGGTCGCTGCAAACTGCGCCAGTCGGCCGTCATAAAAATATGAATGTAAAAGAGTTATTAAATGTTTTTTTTTAGTAAAATTGTAACTTGATGCAATTTATTTTATCCTTAGTGTGCACAATGTACATTCAATACGTATACAAACGCTCACGCGTTAGCTCCTTAAACCTGTTATAAAGTTACACACACATAATCAGTTCAAACACACAATAACACCTTTTTCACTAATTAACCTATGAATATCACTCGCAAGTTTTTATAGTAAGTTAAATAACTATTTAAGTTTACCTTAACCTAAATATATCTAGTTATTTTGTATAGTTTCTGATTATTCGCAGAAAATTGTCATTTAATAATGAAACTTCAGAATTTATTACAATAGAAATCATAGAACTAACACGTACTTATATATATATACCTACTAAGTTAGTTCTAAAGTAGAAATCGCGAACCAAGGTATGCAAAGATTTTCAAATTCAAATTACTTAGTCGCGATTTCTTATTGTTAGATAAAATCCGTGACTAAGGATTTAGAGAAATACTTTCATAATTTTTATTATTCTATTCTATATGATGATACTATAATATAAGAATAAACTAATGCGAATATAACATAAAAATATAATGTTAAAATATTTTTTTATTTACAAATGCCAAAAAAAAACTCAAATGCAAGATATGTATGCACTTAAAATGCAAAATATACACAGCTATGTTATTCTACTAACAAATGGGTTACAAACGAAAGTGATACTTAACATGATACTTATCATAATCATTGCTAAGTGTTAACTTATAAAAAATAAAAAAAACTAAGCCTTTAACGTGAGTGGGGCAAAAGTTTCCAAATCTTAGTAATAATATATATGCGAGAAATAGCGCTAGGAGCAACAGAAAGAGGTGATTTTGCAGCTCATAAAAAGTCTACGTGCCAGAGACAAAGCTTCGGACCCTATTTATTTTACCGGGTAACTGATTGAACGATTTTGCATGAACCGCGATGGTAAACCGGTTCTTTTTGTTGCGTCACTTCGGTAAACCGATTTACACCTGTTAATTGAAAGAAATTGAAGAAATGAATAAATAAACGAAAACTTAATTATGTCGATCGCGGCCTCTGCTGTTACAATAGCTCGATGCAAATGGTATATTAATGACAGTTCTGATTAAAAAACAATAACAGTTAATTACCGTTGATACTGGTATTATCATGAACTATAATAACAGCCCAATAACTCTTTCCCAAAGGGAGGGTTTTGCCTTTAATCAAAACGCTTGGCAAACGGGTTGGTGATCGCAGTAGATAATATTAGTAAGCACAGAGAACGTTCTCCGTTCTCTCCTTAGTCGCTTCGTAAGATACCCATGGTGTAGGGGTGGTGATAATAATTGTATTCTGATCTGCCGTCACCATACGGCACAAGCCCTTATCGTCAATTGATTTTATTTTATAGATTTCTGTACATTTAATATATTTTGAAATTTTTTATAATTGATACTGAGTCCTAAACAGATTTTTATTTAATTTTTGTTTAGTCTGTCTGTCTGTTCGGGCATCCCGTGAAAACTACTGAAGGGATTTTTATAAAATTTGGTATAGTGGTAGCTGATATTCCGGGTCAACATGTAAGATACTTTTTATCCCGATTAACAATAAGTTTTCTCCAGGAAATGGGATGACAATTATTATCAATTTTACTTCATATTTCCGTTAAATTCGAACCAATTTTAATAATTCTTTTTTTATTTGAAAGTTATAATATTAAGCACGTATTGTCCTATTTTAATAAGGATCTGATAATTATTGTCGTAAATAAAGGACATAACTCTTCACAAATAACAGTAAGTCGCAAGGCATAAGGGACAACGAATGCATGCGTACCATCCTACTAAGTACTAATATTATAAATGAGAAAGTTTCTGAGTATGTATCAACTAAAATAATGACAACTTACTAGTTCTGTATACCAAGTAAAATAATAGTATGTACATAGCCACGATGATTATGCTGTTAGCATTAGATCTATTCTGGCTTCTAGATTGACTCATACGCGGACGAAGTCTCGAGGGTCCGCTAGTTTTTATATATATTCCTTTGTATTCTACCAATCTTTATGTTTCTCTCTATTCTTCTTTATATCCTATTTCCATTGTATAGTTATGGACAAATAAAGTATATAAATAAATATTTTTGACATTGCGCTGCGGCTTACCACTTGCGTTTATTTAACCGGTTCAATAGATAAACCGTTTTTCATTTCGATTTCGTTCAATTAACAGGTTTTGGCCGGCTTTCTGAAGTATAGTACTTTTTGCCCCGGAAAACTACTATTATCGACCGAGAGTTTTTAGTGGTTTGCCCTATTTCACGCAGCAACTCTTCACTTTTAAAATTAGTGGGGAAGTAGGCATAAAGTACAAAGCAGGCGAAGCCACGGCCAAATAAAGTAAATACCATACACGAAGACACTTAATATTATATCGTTTGTAGCCCATTTCTGTTTATAAAGACGTCAAGTAAGCAATATACATTACAATCGGCAATTTAAGTAAACCATTTCACCACTTATTATGGAAAGGACCAGATTTTTCTAAAATATTTCTTTTTTCTCGGACTACCCTCTCAAACTGGACACTGATTCTCTATCACTTTCTAAACACAATAACATTACTATTATATTGGATAAAAGCAGGCGTTACTCTGCCGAAATCCATCATATATTATGAAAATAAAGCTTAATTTGCTATACTCAGCGAACAGCAGCAGAATCTGTATGGTGTAATTTATGATAATGAATAATTGTTAAGTATACTTAACAATTATTCATTGGAGTATACGGATTGAAGTTATTAAAAATTACACCATACAGATTCTGCTGTTGTTCGCGGAGTATAGCAAATTAAGCTGATTTTCATAATTACTATTATAGGCACGTGAGGCACAACACCTTTGCCTCAGGTTGATGAAACCAGGGTGGCACGTTGTAATTAGGATGGGTTACATGCCCTGCGAAGTGTTGCCTTTTAAACGCGATGGTTTTTACTTACGATCAGGTGAGCCATCTTGCTTGGTCCGCCAATTGTAACCATAAAAAAAACATTCTTGACCAAATGACCACTACACAAGGCTTTATAACTTTGCTTTTGTCTGTGGTTGACGTTATTTTGGCGCTGTAAGTTGTTAGGCTGTAACACGATTGTCTAAGAAACTTTAATTTGAATTACCCAAACGCGATATTATTAGTTCCAGAGACAATCACATGTCGCATTTGGCGCTTGAAATGGGGACAAATGGTAAGCTGCCTTTGTTATAGGGATAGCCTGCCCAATTGATGTCAATTATTGTGATTACAATATTGGACATCATAATTGAAGGAACAGATTTCATATCCATAACATTTAAGATGTGTCGTAAGTTAAAGCTCGGCCGTTGAAAGAATGCATCCTGACAGGTCGTAATTACCTGGACGACATAACTTTGAAGTGTCGTTAAATTAAAAAAAAATACCTGTTTCCAGCATTTTATCAAATGTTTGATTTCATGATGATAATCATAGTTAGATAACTATGATGATAATCATAGTTAGATATTTAGATAACTATGATTACCATTTAAATGTTCAATATAATAACCAATTTTGCGTCAAATATAAGAAAACAATTTTTACATAAAAATTAAATAAAAACCAAAGTAGGTTTTTTCTATGCCTATATTAAACATATTTCTAATATTATTGACACTCTTGTTTCTAAATTATAATACTTATTTTAACTTATTTTGGAAACTTTAAGGTATATAGAAAATCTATAATTTTTAAATGAATAATAATCGTTGTTAGGTAAGAAATAATTTTTGTATATGATCAACTGGACAGACGTATTCTATCAGCGGCCGGGCATCAAAAAGGACATTTTAGCGCAGTTTAGATTTCAATTTAATTAATTTTAGAGAATCAGGACCCTAATTATGACTTTTTAATAAAGCAAATTAAATATCTCTATTATACTATGGAAACTTACGGGAGTCTTTATTATCATTAAGTAATAAAAGTAAAGCTGGATTAGCTTTAAGTCGGCTTTTTTCCAATACTTATGAATTGGGCTCTAATTAAAAATCTGGTCCCCATTTCTAGGCCTACAATTATAGGACCTGCGACGAGTGCTGGCATACACATAGTTAAACGCGTAAACGTAGTGAGAAACCATTTTTATGCATCAGAAACCGTTCGGCACGCAAACACGCATATGATACAGTAGAGTATATACTATTTATGTATGCGTGTACATGTACACAGGACGCTATGCTGCGTCGTCTCTCTTGTTTGCGTAATACGTCACGAGCATGTCGAGGTCCTTGGTGACAGAGCTTTAATTGCACCCATAAGTTTTTCCCCTATCCAAAATTGCTACAGAAATTTTCAGTCCAAAAAAGTTGGGCAGGCTTTGCAGAATTACAATGAAACCTTAAGCAAAATTTTCTATAAGCGGCAACACCAAACAAATCACTAGAGTGTAATTTATATTATTGAAAGTGATAAGATGCATAGATGTTTCCAATTCTTGGGTTTCTTTTTTTATCACACCATCCCTACATAAGCGAAACATATGTTTATTAAAACCCGTTGCCATTTTATTATGTTTACAAAACCGTAATTCGTTTTTATAACGCATGCACCTGATCAATTCACCATGATACAATTCTAGGCACGATAGCGTTGTGAAGTCAACATCTCCTAAAGGTATCGGAGCGAAAAGTGTGTGGAGAGTGTACCTTAGAGGATATTCGTGGTGTTGCGTATAAATGACATAAATTACACCGTTCAGATTTATCTGATTGTTGCGGAAAAGAGCAAAGTCAGCTTAACGTTCATTTAACATGATTTGGTCACCTCTAGAAACATCATATATTTCCGCAAGGCAAAAAGGTCAAAGAAAAATACCTAGCTTTACAAAAGCTGCCATTTTTGAAGAGTGTGATTTAGTGTAAAATACTTATGTGAAAAACAATGTCCATGAACGCTTCTGGGTCCGCTCAATGACACCTTATCCTTTACATTAAAACTACGTGCGAAATGATATATACAACAGTCCATATTTTCTTTGCTTTTCTCTCAATAACCTTGAATTTCTAACTACGTGCAAAATGCGTTGTGACGTCAACACTTACAACTGCACATAAGAACTGACAAGTATGAAGTCACAAGACAGTTACGTGTGTTTAAGCCAACTCCCGTCGCGAGACCATGACCCCTGAATGCTCCGTGGTGGCTACCTCTGTATTTCCCTGGACACGGGCCCCAGGTGGCCGAAGCCGGACGCTATACTGTTGATCTCCACTTGCTTCCAGGAACAATAAGGAGTGTGTTTCGCACACTGGTTCTCTGTGTGCGGGCATCTCGATTCCAGCATGATGTCCGATCTCAGCATCCCTAGCGAGATCGGCTGGGCCGGACAGATTTCATATATTTTATGACTCAACAATCCTGCATAAACTCGCATATAGGCAGGCACAACTTTGCGAAAGTCCATGATACACAATTTACATTAAACTTAATTTGCTATAATCCGCGAAAATTAACCCAGCTACAACCAGAGCCCCAATTATGATACTGACAATGATCGAGTACTAATGAAAAAACGTTTAATATTACCAAAATATTATGTGCAGCATAGATTAAAATTTGTTAGCCATCAGCAGCTAGTTCTTGTTTCTTAAATAATTCAAACAGAGCGATAAGAAAACATAACTTTAATAAGCACCTAAGATTCTTGCTTATCGCTTGCCTAGTGTGTACTAACGGAAATATTAACCAAAAATTGTTAGTTTTATTTAATGTTTTATAATTATGTAGTAATTGATCGACGACTGAGTCACAATAACGATTGGAGCCCTGACCATTTAAAAAACGTATAATTTAAGAGATCAACTTGTATCGGCGCGGTGTATATTTACTATTACAGATTTTATAAATAGGGTTTTAAAGATATGCTGGTTATGAATACACCATACAGATAATCTGCTTGCGGATTGTAACTAATTAAGCTTATGTTTTGTGTTTTTTACAGAAATCGGTGTACATTCTTCTTTAATGCAAAAGGCTCACGTTTGAAGATGATCATGTTTGATGAAAAGCAATGATTAAATCCAACATATTATGCAGGGAATGCTTTTAAAAAAAATGAATTTATCTTGGCCTGAAGTCGCCATGTTATATACGTAGCAGGAAATTTCTGAACGGCGCTTCGTATCAGGAATTAACATATTATAATACTTTTGCATTACTAAACATAAACGTAAAGATAAATCTTCCAGGAAGGGCAGAGTACCACAGTCTTAAGCTAAAAACATAACTGAGGAATAAATGAGACGGATATCTTATACAAAAATTACTGACGAAACGTCAAATAACCTTGTTAACAAACGATCTACGACGAGTAATTGAAAAATCGACACTTATTTTAATAAAACATGCAATATAAGCAATAATGATTCTTGCAGATCCCTTTTCTGGACCTTTTCTGTTCCCTTACAGATACATGCTCGATGACTACGCTTCATATCGTCGTATACCATACCATGTATCTAATGTTTAGCTTGAATCAATCCCGCAATTTATTTCTAAGCTAACTAACTAACGAAAAATAAATCTAAAAGAACGCGTTCGTTCAAGCCGTTCGTTGAAGGTTGAAATATCCTAAATTGGCTGAATATTGCTACTAAGTTACCCGGATTCCTCGGTACGGAACAATAGTCGACAATAACATATTAACGATGTACTTCACCGACGTTCAACAGGATAAACTGGTTCACAATGCTTTTTAGCGTTAAGGACACCTTTTGTACAATTGTAAAATTAACTGCTTTTACAAAAAGGTTTATTAAGAAAAGATAAGAAAGCTAAAAAAACATCGGACGATGGAGAGAGTGCTACGCTCGAAGTACCTTCACGTGATTAAAACATATGAACGCTCGAGCTTAACAAAATTTTAGTTCCTGGCGGTGTGTCACTCATTTTAATTTCGCTCGAGCATCTAGGCAAACTTTAATTATTGGAAATGATACAATGATTTTCGGCACTCAAATATTTCTTGCCGTATAGACGAAATTTCCGAAATAAAAAACAAAACGTTTCTCTTGTTGAATCTATCGAAATAGAAATTTCCACATTATGACCAATATTTTCTACAATTAATTATCAAATGTGCATGCAATATAATTTAAATGTCCGTTCTGAGCGTTAACATTAAATAATTGCTGTTCCAATTTAAGAGCTAACGAAGTGTATTATATTGTAAAAATCTGGAATTTCTGTTACACTTTACATTATTAGAGCCACCCTCTCTATTACTTTTACTATTTTTTTAATAGATAAGAAGTAGGAAAACATTTCTTAGGTCCAAATCGTATAGTATCTTCACAAAACACAGATAAAGAAATTTAGGTAAAATTAAGTGATTTGAAGGAAGTTAGAAAGTTAATTCACCGGTACCATTCCTGTCTTCACCCCATAACTAAATTAGATCACAGTATATAGTAATTTATTGTAAAATACGCAAGAGCTGAAAGCGACGAAATTTGTAGTACTGACGGTAGAACTACAACAAGAGACAATCCAAGTCTCTGCCAGATGTTTGCTATCAACTTTAAACACCTATAAAAAAGCCATTTTAAATAGAATCCAACCTAAAATTTCGTACATACTGGTTTCAATGAAAACTGTAAAAATTGCGGGTAAAAAATCATTTACCTGAGCCATTCCTTCGTCTCTAACTTTGACCCATATGTCGAATAGGCTCGCTGTGAACTCGTCAACTTGTAGTGCATTCTGTAGAGTGCGTGTCAAAAATTCGTCATCATGTGCCACCTAAAAGGTAAAAGGAGGTATTTTAATGACCGTATTCAATGCTTAACTATGTTCTACTCATTGGATTGAAGTTATTCTTCTTTCGGCGACTTATGATCAGATATGAGCGGATATAAGTTGCTCTTACTACATATAATACATAAGTTACTACCACTAGAATCTAAGTTGGTAAATTATTTAAGACAAAATAATCTACAGAACAACAATCATATTTTTATTTATTTACTACCAAAATAAAACTAAACTAACATAAAAACAGGCAGGAAATGTAAAAGGTCAGCTTTTTGTTTTTTTTTTTAATCTTTATTTATTTTGGGACTTTAATCCAACACGGTATAATGCCAGCTTCATCATCCCTAAAGTAGCTTATGTAAAAAAAAAAACTTAATTATTACAATAATACCTACTATGAGAGAAATGTAACAGATACAATCTGTTATTGCTGCCTACGCAAAAATATCTCAACAACAGACCTGAAACCTTCTGTTGTCGGTTGAGAGAGAAGGCTCGTTGAAGCACCTACGTCAAATCTGTTGATGTTATACTTCCGAATAACATCTAGTAGCTACAAATTGTATCTGCTTCATTCCACCAGTACATGCTGGACATCATCTATCTTACTACTTATATCACAGTCGGCAGAATTAGCTTTTTTCATAAGAAATGTAAACTTATTAGATGAATAATGTCCAGAACGCCACCTATGAGCTAATACTATATATTTTCTACCTAATCTAACATTAGCAAACCAAGGAAAACGCGGAGGTTGGTATAAAACTATTCAATGTCAACCTCCTAGATCAATTCTCCAAATAGTCCAAATACCCTTTTCTCTACAAGGTCAGCTTATTCTGGAAGAGATTTTTACAGAATCCTTTTATAGTAGGAAAAATAATTTACCTTGTGCATCAGTTCATTCAATATGGGTTGTAATTCCACTGCTTTGTTAAACTCTGTCTGAGGGAACGGAGATGGAAGTAGAACAAATGGAGCAATCTGAAACAATATTAAGACTTCTTATCTAATTTGTTATCTAATAAAGCAAATTAAGTGTATATTATGAAATATTGCAAGACAAGGGGTATTCAATTCAAGCCACATAGCTGAAACAGTTTGTTGTTACTAACTCCAGTGTTTAATTTATGTTTTCAAACATATTTCTAATTTACAGAGCTCTTGATTCCATGGGTATAGGCTAACAAGCCCACTACTCCCTGGTTTGTGGCTTTTCTTCCCAAGTTCTCTTTTCTGTAGTGATAGTATGTGTAAACTTTAATTTTATTATTGAACATCAATGTTATTCATATACGTTCAGTGTTTATACACACACCGGCATATTTAGCGAAACACAAAAAAAGGTTTGATATCAGTATCATATAAGGTTGCTGGCTGGTTTATACGTCATTTAATTTAAAAAGAAATATTTTCAAATTAAGAAAACTACTGAACATCACATTTTATGCAATTGTTTTAATTTTATTCAAATACACCTTAACTGGAGCGAACTTCAAGTATTTCTTCCTTCTGAGTTTGATTTAAAATTTCCTTGTAACTGTTTTTTGTTAGAAGCAGTGCGGGGTGTAACCGTAAGTGAGAGTACGGTACGAAGAAGGTTCGAAGAAGCTGGTTTGGGTTCATTTGTGCCCGCCAAAGCTCAGGAACATCGACTTTGGAACGCAGACCAATGGAGTAAGGTAAGGTATTGTTTATTGGTTATTGAATTCCAACTACAAATTTTTACAGGTATTTTCTCATGCTTTTGTGTTTTTTATAACCCTTATTCATTATGAAAATTAAGCTTAATTTGCTAGTCAGCGAAAAGTAGGATATCTGTATG
Organism: Pararge aegeria; assembly: GCF_905163445.1. Classification (NCBI taxonomy): domain Eukaryota; kingdom Metazoa; phylum Arthropoda; class Insecta; order Lepidoptera; family Nymphalidae; genus Pararge; species Pararge aegeria. Next base: position 4,487,917 of record NC_053180.1, read on the forward strand.
GTGTAATTTATAATTACTTCAATCCTTATACTCCAAACCAAACAGATCCCCGGCAATGCACCCTCTACGCACGTTTCGCTCCAGAACCGGAGCATCCTCAGGAGATGTTGACTTTACAATGAACAATTGTTAAGTTATAGTAAAAGTGGGAGAGACGCCATGTGAGGTGAAACGCCATATCAATTTTTAATTTCCCATAGACGCTTCCTTGGCGACGTGTCAGTTTATGTTCAATAACGCTCGAGTGTAACGTGTGTTTGACGAAAAGATTATTTCATCGCGTGATTTTTTCGAAGAAAATATTGAGCGATTTTGATGAGTGTTAAATGTGAAAAAAGACGCCGTAAGGTAATATTTGGTTTTATTAATTTCGTTTATTTTCACTTATTTTAATTACATTTCGCCATGTAACTAAATACCTTTCGTATTTTATACTACATGGCACCCCTCCCATAAAATGAGGAGAGATGCCAACTTTTTCGAAACAGTATGTGTAGGATATTTTCTTTCTTACTAACTACCTATTTTTATTGGTTATAGAATTGCAAGAAATACGTGAGGAAGCATACAGTGGGAAGAGGGCAGTGGACTAAGGAAAACTTAATTCTGGCCATGGAAAAATAGAAAAATGGTGAAATATCGAAAAATAAAGCTCAAAGACTATGGAATACCGATTCGCACGTTGAGCAGACGTCTCAAGACTGGTGATAACAAAAAGGCTGGACTAGGTACTCAAGGTATTTATTAAACTCTTGTTGTTAACTAATTTTATTAAATGTTCCAACATCACTTGGTACAGAGAACGAAAAAAGATCTTATGTCAAACGTCTAGCTAACGCTGGTTTTTCGGATAGAATATTCGGTCCCTTGCCTATAAATTTGCTGAGAAACTTGGAATCCAGCATACATTTTCTAAAGAAAAAGAGAAGGCTGGCCAACATTTGCTCACTTCTTATTCTAGAAAGAAACAAAGATATCTCAGTTCGTCAAGTATCTGTTGCAAGAGCTCAGGGAATGAACAGAGAAGAAGTAGGTGCATTTCTTAAGCTATTTGAAGAACAAATGGTGAAGCATGATTTGACTAACAGACCTGAAAATATTTTTAATGTTGATGAAACCGGGATCCAGCTTATAAATACACCTGAAAAGGTATTAACAGCCACCAGTGTTAATAATGAAAGGAGTCAATAAAAAAGCCCAATTTTCTGATGGCTTGCCAAATGAGTCATGTAGTAGTCATTGCCATCCTACATTAATTCTAAATCATTTTTGGGTTGGTTCAAGGAATATTTTTTACCAAGAAAACCAAAGACAGGGAAAACACTTGATTTTAGATGGTCATAATTCTCATTCCAATTCAAGATCTAGTCATACAACACAAGCCCTTCAACCTCTTGATCGCAGTTTTTTCAAACCCCTGAAAACCTTTTATAATCATGCATGGATGTTGAGAAACAAAAATAGAAGCATGGGGAAAAGCTGCAACTGTAGGAAACGCGACATCAGGTTTCAAAGCTTGTGGAATATTTTCACTCAATCCCAGTGCAATTCCAGATAATTGTTATGCCATTCTTTATGAGTTAATTTCCAACCCAAAACAGCACAGAAAACAGATAATTAGAATGTTAGTCGGTTGGAGATAGGAAGGTTCTTACATATATATTTACAACTTAATATTATTACACTTAACATATTTACATAGGAATCTACAGAATGGGCTAAACACAGACATTAACAGACACTCAACATTTAGAGGACGAGGAACTTGGGCTGGGAGAACATCATAGAGGGGATGAAGGAGTTTAGGGCAAGAGAAGAGGATATGGGAGACAGTGCCTTCTTCCAAGCCACATTCACATATGGCGTGATCCCTTATTCTAATCTTATTCAGGTGAACAGGCGTGCAGGCATGCCAAGGCGTAAACGGCATATTGTAGATGTAACCCACCTATCAGCATATTTACAAGAGAAGAACCATGGACGTCTAGGGATATCAGTTTGGACAGAAGCGTAATATTTACCTTTAACCGATTTGGACTCATTCCAAAGTGACTTCCAGGATCTGATAAGATATGTTTTTGCCAGTGCGCTGAGATCCTGAGAACTGTTTTTGAAATGCTCCAGGGAGCCCAAATGAACAGCTGATTTAGCACATAAGTCAGCAGTTTCATTACCCGTGATGCCAGAGTGCCCTGGTATCCAGACTAATAATAGAGCTAATCCATTTAGTACAGAGCCTCCCTGATCCTTAGAGCAAAAGGGAATCTAGACTTACTCCGGAATGGGTTTTCCTTAATGGAGTATAAACCGCTAAGAGAGTCTGTAAAAATAACAGTTTGTTTTATGTTATGGGATCGGACAAATAAGATTGCCTCCAGCAAAGCAACAGCCTCCCCTGTAAATACCGAAGACTCTGGAGGACACTTAAATTGCAGAGCAATTCTAAACCTGGGAACCCAGCAGGCTGCACCAACATAGCTTTCCGGGGAAAACTTTGATGCATGAGTGTAAATAAGGAGGTGGTTTGGCCAATTTTGACAAACTATGTTATTAAACTTTACAAAAGAAACGTTACAAGTGAACCAAAGAGAAAACCAAAAAGAGGTTTTCTTTTAAAAAAACAGGATGGCACACAAAAAGATGTATGCAAAATATTCTTTCTTACCACGCTAGGATATTTAAAAACAAATGACATGGTAGACATCAAAAGACCCCGAAAATTGATCGAGATTTACTTTCCCAACATGTTAAATTATTCAACCCTATCGAGCACCACTAAAAATTTTACAAAGGTACACACCAAAAGTACACAAAGGCCCGAGAGCTTCATGCAGCACATAAAGAAAAATCCTAAACTAAGTCCCAAATATTCTACAGTGCCAACCTAGAAAAAATCATTATGCTACCAAGGCTAGATATGTTCATAGCTGCAATTTTCTGCCAGCGCCTTATAGCATATAATCAAACCTTCGCACCACTTGGCAAGATAACAGCAGAAATTAAACCTCTAACAGTAATCTGGCATGATGGAATTGCAGGCAAAGAAGCAAGATGCCATATTTCCTCATTCAAAAATTAATAGCTGTGGTAATAAGCGACAAAAACTTCTTAAAATAACGTCAAATCACTAAAAATAAGAATACCAGTAACTGTACCATTTCTATCTGATTTTATAACTGTTTCACTTTTTTTTCACAAAATCTTAATAAATGACAAAAATACGTCAGTTTTTCTAAAATTTAAAACGTTGAATAAGTCGATAAGTGTGGAATAGCAACAGCTTAATTATTTTAAACTTTAAATGTATGATTAAGTTGGCATTGAAAGGGGGTGTTGAAAGTCAATGCTCACTTTACATAGAATGGTACTTTACATGATCTATGGTACCTAGGTGCTAGACCCTTAAACTAATGTTAATGTGTGTGTTATAAATGTACTCATATAACACTGTGAACCTCAGTGTTATACAAGTACATTTGTAACAGATAAAAATAAAACTAATTAAAACATTAAGTCTTTCAATTCAAGTCCCAACAGATATTTAGAGTTATTATCTTGTTTCAAATATTCAAAAATTCTAAATTCTTTTATTTCAAGTAGGTCTAACATGTATAAGCACTTTTGAAACATCAAGTCTGTCCGTTTGTAGTGACTCTACTGCTGGTTAGAAAGGCAGAATCTACCCAGAAGAAACCCAGAGACAATGAAAAACATTCATGCTCATCACACAAACATTTTCCAGTAGTGGGAATCAAACCCATAGCCTTGGGCTCAGAAAGCAGGGTTGCTGCAAACTGCGCCAATCGGCCATCATTTTACCATTATTGTAAGATGTTGGTTATAACTACATTTGTGAACTTAAAACTAAAGCTAGGAGGGTTCCAAACAGGCACTGGCCAAAACTGGATCTTTTTTTTGTTTTATACCATCTCACAGTCAATTAATATTATGATACAGTAATTCACACCCAAGCTTTTTTACTTTTGAAATATTATACTTACTTTCAAGAGGCTTTATTTTAAGGAAACTGTGATAGCCCAACTTCACTTTTGGGGGCCAAGTTCTAATCCCAGCATGCACCTCTAACTTTTCTAAGTTGTGTGAGTTTTAAGTAATTGAAATATCACTTGCTTCCAGTGGAGGGAAACATTGTAAGAAAACCTGCATGCCTGAGAACATTATGTAGAACTCTACATAATGTGCCCTGTAGTGGAACGGTAATGGGTTGACAAAGCAGCTTTTGCTGTTGCGCCTAATTCTATGCTTTGAATATTTCCTATATTTGTGAAATGATTAATTAAGATACAAAAGCTCACCTGAATGGCATCTTTCGTGAAGTGTTTCCTGTCCCTCATACCAACGCCATGCATCAAAGCCCAATCCTTGGCCTTCTCGATTACGGTCACTAATAACTTGTGCTCCACCGGCAAAGGGATACACGATGTAAGGCGACCTTGAGTCATTCTTCTAACTTTGCATGTAAACCACGTGCAAACACGAATTTCGATCGCTAAACGTAGGAAAATTATTGTGAAATTAGTTAACTGGCGGTTTGTTTATTTATATAGGTGATTTCTAAATTGATAATGCTTTTTGCTGAGTTGCTTAAAAGTTGAGTAACTTTTAGAAATCGACAATGAATGTGAGTTGTTTTGTTTTGAAATTGACAAGGAATAAGAATCCATAGAGCAAAATTTTATTTCTTAAATTTTACGCATAGGGAACAGGCAAAGGTTTATCGTAAAGCCATGTCTTCAGTGTTTAATATTCATATATTTGATTGTAAGCTATAGTATAATAGAGGTCAGTGATTGTAAAGTACAAAGCCATGTTCATGGAAGCTTGTACAAAAATATTTATTATTTTAACATTTACTCTATGGACAATGATCAATCTATAAATATCTTCTTCTTCTTCTTCTTTGGGTTAATGGCTTTTTGTCATGCCTGCACGGCAGTTTACTTCGTAGACAGAGAAGTAAATAGACGAATGGTTGGCGTGCCGCTTGTGAGACAGAGCATATTTGAGAAGTGTTGCCATAATTTTTTTTTACCCCGATTCTAAGGTCCCAGATTTCAGGTCTTCTACCACTTATAGTTTGTTGGTATTTGTTTATTACTATTTGTTCCATACAAAATGTAGGCATTTTTTTCATTAGAAGCAGCTGAACTTAGAAACATATCCTAAAGGAACTGCATAATAATTTTTAATGTTCCGTTATTAACTTAATTGTAAAAAGGGAACAGTTTATGGAATAACATTAGTACGTTGGTCTGTGAAGCAATTTGTCAGTTTTTATGAGAAAGGATTCCGGGTCGTGATTAGTTGGAATAGGGAAACATAAATACTGAAAAAAATAAAACAACGTTATAATGGTAAAAATATAACAATAATCATTTATTTGTATATATACTTTTGTAAACACCTGTATTTTGTTACTATTAACAAAAATTGTTTTGCTGTTTTACTGGCATTTAAATGGTTTCTTTACAATCATAAAATTGAAGTGTAATAATAACAATTTAACAAGTACACCACACAAGAGAGAAGCATAATGTAGGTTTCGCATCAATCAGCTCAATTCAGAAGAATCTATATATCGCGGACGGCTATAGAAAAATGTGAGCAAACGAAGTCGCGTTTTTTCGAACCACTAGTTTTAATTAAAGATAACCGAGGGTTCATGAATGTAAAAAAATGTATTTTGGCAGGCAATTTGTTAAAGATTATCAAGGATACCATTGTTAACAAAAAAAATAATAATTCGTAAATTAATAACAGACTTCTTTGTTTACTGCCCCTTAAAGAGTATAAGTTTAGTATTGATATTTCTGATTTTATCCTCCGGTGCAAATTTTTGTGGGATGGTGAATGCGGATTTCAAAATACCGCGCCGTTATTGCTTTGATCAACAAGATCCGGTGATTACCAGAAAAGTCTGGTTATTAAAATGGTCTTTGGTAAACACAGATTGGCAAATTTTCAAAGTCGAAGATATAAGTTTCAGCATTATATTTTGTTCTGCGATAAATGCTATTTTCCAAATTTGCCACTTCCTTTAATAATCTTCTACTTTTTTCCCGAAGAGCTCGCAGTTTTTTAAGCCTATCTGCTGACTGTTGTCTGGTTCTTTGCAACTTTCTTAGCATCGTTCGCGGTGTGAGTGATGGTGACTTTCTCTAAAAACAGTCGCCAAATTATTGAATATAATAGGTATTAAGTTGTGAAAGTTAAATATGTATATAATAATTAAATTAGAACAGCAGAACTCACCATGGTAGGTTCATTTCATTGGGGACTTTTATGTGTATATACTTTTAGTTGTAGTCAACATGGCCTCCGATTGTATAGCCTGAAATAACAACAACCATGTAATGAACCGTACCGTATAGGTATTTTCACGTAAGGAGACCTGCGACGATCGATTAGCGCCATAGATAATTTTTACAATTGCATGCAAATGAGTGCGATTTTACTCAGTTAATAAACATTAAACTTAAGTATTATATAAAGTAAAATAATGGGCTAATAACTACGTAAGTTCTATAAATCGTTCTCTGCGCAGTAAGACCACAGGTCTTTTTACGTGAAAAGAGTTGTACACTTATAACGGATCAAACAAATTAATCTAAGGAGTACTTACAAAAGACTGAATATTTGTATTTGAACTGGATTGAGCAAAGTTGTCGTCAATTACCATATGTTCTATAACTTGTGAACTTTCAACTGAAGTAGGTATTATAGTGTTAATTTTGAATGCCTAAAAATAAAAAAATACAAACAATTCAGTAATATTAAATTCAAAAATCAAAAGTAAAATTCAAACGGCCTTATATAAGCACTTTTGAAACGTCAAGTATGTCTGTTTGTAATTACTCTACCACCGGTTCGGAAGGCAGATTCTACCGAGAAGCCGACCAGGAACTCAGCAGTTGCTCTTTTGCAACATCATTTTACAATTTAACAATCATTGTTCTATCTTGTGTGAGATGAAAGCGGAGCGGCTTGCTTCCAGGCAACTTTGTCGTTAACATTATAAATCTATATACATACAAACTAAAAAATATTTGATAGTAATAATATTTATTTTTTATAACTTTTGCAATGCCTATCCTTAAGTTTCTTATAACTCTTACTGGATATTTTCTTCATTTTGTATCATCTGCATACCCTGTGCATACCCTCTATGCACGCCAATGCTTTTAGCATTAAGTACTCTGTTACATCCTAACTAATTTTATAATTGCGAAAAAGTTAATTTTTGTCCTTTCTTCTTCTTTCTTTCTAATAAACAAAAAGTGTCATAATTATATCATACAGCATATCTCCATACAATGAAAATTATTCACTGACCAGTGTTGGAACAGCGTTAGGATACAGAACCTAGCTTGTTAGCTTGTTCTTTTTAATGACCAAAGTTGATTCAACCCATAGCATCAATAAATTATGGTCCGTAGGAAAACTGTAACAAAATATTTTAAACATAATTTTAAATTATAGTTGGGAGATTCGTTTCTCCGCAGAGTATAGTTTTAAGTTTAACATTCTGTACATGAAAATGGTCAAAGCTTCGATGGATTCCGAAATATTTCGGGGAGTATAAAAAATTAGGTTTAGACTTTACAACGTAGTGCTTGCATATTTGAAGGAGTCAACAAGTTTTTTTTTTACAGTTCCACCAAATACATTTTTTCTCTAATACATCAACATCGTATCATACATCCATGGAATTAAATTTATGATTATTGACACATGAAACTTGAAATTCTATAATTTTAATAAATTAAACGGAAAATACGGAAATTTACGTTCTCTATCACTTTTACATCCTAAAACACTGCACCGAGCCATGTTTTCGCAGAAATTCTTTACGGAAGCTGGTTATTAACAATGTCAAATTAGTTAGGTCTGTATTTTTGTGCTCACAATCCGTTTATCTCGAATTTTATACTAATAAAAGTATCTCATACTAATAAAACGCTGGATAACTGTCAAAGTTGTTTCGCAAAGTGCTTTGCTAATCCATGAAAAAACCGGCACGCGGTATGTGACAAAAGACCCTATCTACTAACCCTATATCTCGTTTATTTACAAGACGTATACATAAGTTGTTCTCTTACTTGTGTGAATGCGACGGATGCTATCCATTTGTCTATTTACTTCTCTGTCTACGGTTTACTTAATCAAGGATCTGTTAATGACATACACAGACAACTTCTTCTTTTCGTATTTATGAGAAAGCAGAAAGTCCCAACTCGCATAGCCACTACATTTTTTTCGCTCGGATGTTAGGTGCTGCCAGAAAACTTATGTCCTTATTTTTAAGGTTAAAAAGAATTGTCGAATGTTTTATGAAATAAATATAAAATATTATACAGAACCTAATTATAAGATAAGGTATCTGAGATGGAGAAAATAAAACAAAAATACTTGTGTTTTTTACAAGTATTAAAAATAAAACAAAATTCATTTATTTTGAGTAGGCTTACTTCATAAGCACCTCAGAAACGTCAATTCTGTATGTTTGTGGTCGAGTCACCGCTATACCATATGAGGCCATGAGAGCCAGAGTGGCCTAACTGTCATTTTTTCAATACTGATTTTAATTCAAAAAACTGCTCTAAACGGCAAAAGTCATAGCGCCACAGTGGCCTAAAATTAGTTCAATATTGTTTTCATAGATGGAATTAGTATTACTACCACAGCCTATCAGAAATTTTAAAAGTTTGGTAGCGCTATAGTGGCCTAAATGAGTTAGGCCATTTTTGCACTATGGCAATACTAATTAAATTGACATTTCTTTGACGTTAGGCCAAACTGTCATAGTTTGCCGCGTGATTGTTTTTAATGTTGAACGAAGGTTTTTCTTGCAATTAATGGCTTAAAATGGATAACATGGAAGCTGGAACCTCTAGTAACATAGAAAACACAATGCAAGGTAAGCAAAACATGATTTTGATAAGAAAAATTGTCAGTCAATTGAGTGTTGTAACTAATTTTGTCAGTCTACTATTTCGTAAGCAAATTACTTTACTTTCAGATATCTTCGGAGTGGATGAGGAAGACCCATATCAAGATTCAGGCTCTGAGTATTTACCATCCAGATCGCCATCGCCAACTCCCTTGGATCTAATTGATATTTTAGAAGATAACCACTCTCAAAACAACCAAGACCCTCAAAACGACCAAGAGCAACGGAAGCCAAGAAAGCGAGTTCGACAGCCACATAAGTGGAAAAAGAATATACGCAAGGCAAAACGCGCGAGAGGTGAGGAATATGTGAATGCAAAAGGCAAAACTGTACCTTCGAAAAATATAAACACAGATATACCATGTAGATGTGGACTAAAATGCCACGATAAAGTTGGTGCTGCACAGCAAAAAGCACTCTTCGATAGGTTTTATGCCATGGAAAGTTTTACTTTGCAGTCATCTTACTTATTTTCATTGGTAAAAGTGTTACCTAAAAAAAGATGCTCTTTTCTCACTGATCGCCGACAAACTGAGTCTAGACGCTCCAATACCCGAGTATATACTATTCCAAATTCCGATGGTTTGTATACTACGGTATGTAAAGAATTCTTTAAAAAAGTTTTTGCAGTATCTGATGGAAGAATATCCAGAGTTTTAAAAACAAAATTGTCCATTCCTACACCACCTATTGATAGAAGAGGAAAGCATGTTCCTGTCAATAAGACATCTGAAGAAAAAGTTCAAAAAGTAAAAACATTTATTGATAAATTTCCTAAGTATGAATCACACTACACACTACACAAGAGTATGAACAGAAGGTTCTTAGCTCCAGATCTAAGTTTACCAAAAATGTATTCCATGTACTGTGATAATATTTCTGAGTCAGAAAAGGTATCCGATTTTATGTTCCGGAAAATATTTAATGAACAATTTAATTTATCATTCCATGCACCTGTATCCGATTCATGCAAGAAATGTGACAATTTGAAGATTAAGATAGATGCAGCTCATTCACTAGAAGAAAAGTACCAGCTTGAGTTACAAAAAAAGTTACACCTCTCAAAAGCTGACAGTGCGAAAGATAATTACAAGAAAGATAAAAACCTTGCTAAAGAAGACTTAGATGTCACTGTCATTGTATTCGACCTAATGAAAACATTGCCTACTCCAGTAGTGTCAACGGGAGTGTGTTATTATAAAAGGCAGCTGTGGACGTATGTACTAGGTATACATGATGCTGCAAATGACAACGCAACAATGTGTGTATGGGATGAGACTGTAGCCTCTAGAGGACCACAGGAGATAGGCTCTTGTTTATTGCGATACATTAAAGAAAATGTTAAGACCAAAAGGTTAATTTTATATTCTGACCAATGTGGTGGCCAAAATCGCAATATAAAAATGGCCACTCTTTGTCAATATATTATTAGTCATCCAGACTATGTTGTGGAAAATATTGACCATAAATTTTTTGTAAGCGGTCATTCTTATTTGGCGTGTGATCAGGACTTTGGCTTAATAGAAAAAAAGAAAAAATATTTTCAGAATATTTTCGTACCTGATGATTGGATTGAAGTAATAAAGACTGCAAGAAAGAAAAAACCCTTTCAAATTATAAAAATGGCCAAAGAAGATTTCTATTCAACCAAAAAATTGGAGAATAATATAACCAATCGAAAAGTCACTGCAGAGAAATCAAAAGTAAAGTGGCTAAATATTCAGTGGCTCCTGTACCACAAGAACTACCCATTCACAATATTTTTTAAATATTCAAATAATGAAGAGGTCCTGTTTGAAAGTGTGGACTTGAAAAAAAGAAATTCTATTGCCATAGCTAATTTACAGCTTGATCTTTTGTATCCATTGGGTAGACAAATAAGTGTGGAGAAAAAAAAGGATTTGGTGGAACTTCTTCAATACATTCCCCCGGTACTTCATGATTTTTATAATAATATTAAGGATAGTGCTTCGGTAGGTAATGATTTGCATGTGGAAGATGAAGTAATAGATAGTGATTGATGCTTATAAGGAAGGTTTATTAATGTAAGGATACTTTTATTATAATAAATACTTTGGACTAACTGCTTATTTTTTTAAATTAATCTTAAACCCCAAATGCCAGAGTGGCCTATCTATAAAAAATAATAATAATAATGGTACCTAGGATTGACATAGGTCCTAAAAAACAAAGAATATAACATATGAAGAGACTTAGGCAATAAAAAACAATAAAATATAAATATTTTCTAAAGTTACAATTATTTGAAATATGGGCTTCTCTTTTTTCCTTACTACTGAAAACTATTGTTTAAGTAGTTAGGCCACTCTGGCTCTCATGGCCTCATATATAAAGTAGGTACACAAAAATTTGTCTGTCGCGAACTAATTGGGGCATGTAGTATGAAAGTTTTCGACGAACTTTTTTTGCTAAAACGTGCCGGATACGGCGGCACGCAGTGTAGGCCGTACGACCATACAAAAAAACTTCTTAGTCTCAAGAAAGCAGAAACAATAAACGTACAAATCGTCTTTTGTTTTCTTATTGTTCCTATTTCTTACAATCACTTTAAAATTGGCAATGAAGAAAACAATTACATTGAAGAATATAAATGTACTTATATGATGTTACACGCACTTACATGTTGTCTGAAAATTACTTGAACCTACCTGATGTGTATGAAATATGTAGGTAGTTTTGTAATGACTGCACCATGTGGGTATGTCAGTATAAGTGACCAATAAATCAGTTCAGTATCTTCGGTAATGTGTCTTGTCTTGTGTAATCACTCGGTAAAGTGGAGAGTTTTCATGTCGGTACACAAGATTGGGACGCGTACGTGCGGCGCGTTATACAATTTATCGCGCTAAACAACATCGAACGTAACCTACACGTGGCCACGTTGGTCACTTTAGTTGGTGCGGATTGTTACGCGTTAATGTGTGATTTGTGTTCTCCTGTGCATCCTGAAGATAAAACATTCGACCAGTTAGTAAAGTTAGTAAAAGATCATTTGGAACCCGAGCGATCCGAGATAGCTGAAAGACATATTTTCCGGCAGAGAAAGCAACAGCAAGGCGAAGGCGTCAAAGTTTACCTACAGAATTTAAAACATCTCGCTAAGACGTGCAGTTTCGGGGCACAGCTTGAAATTAATCTAAGAGATCAGTTTGTCTCGGGATTAATCAGCGAGGAGATGCGTTCGAGGCTTTTTGCGGAAAAGAATATTGATTATCGTCGCGCGGTGGAGTTAGCGTTGGCGCTGGAGGCGGCGGAGCGGCATGCGACCACGGCATGCGCTACGGTCGCTCCGGGCGCGCGCGCACTCTCGGACGGCGCGTTCAACGACGACGGCCTACACCGGGTGGGCCCCGTGCGCGGCTCGCAGGTTGCGGGCGGCGGCAGCGGCAACGGCGTGGCGGGCCGTCGGGCCTGTGCGCGCTGCGGCAAGGGTCATCCGGGGAGGTGTCGCTATCGATATCATTCATGTGATTTGTGCGGCCAAAAAGGCCATTTAAAGGCAATGTGTGAAATGCAAAAAAGAAGTGAAGTGAGTGCGAGAGTAAAACAAAATAGAGGTCAGATTTATTTTAATAATTCCAGTTCCGAAAGCGAGAATGATTGTCACTTTTATAATATAATTAGCGGTGGAGATGAGGGCCCCTATTATGCTCTTTTGAATATTAACAACGCAAGCCACAAATTTGAAATTGATACGGGCAGCAAAATTTCAACCATATCGCAACAATACTACAACAAATTCTTTAGTATTTTTCCCATTCAAAGTAAAACTTTAATATTAAAGTCTTACACAGGTGATATTATAGAGACGATCGGTTACATTTTAGTCGATGTGGTATGCGGTTCCAAATCTGCCAAATTAAAGTTGCACGTTATACCGAATGGGGGCCCTCCTCTCATGGGCAGAGCTTGGATAAAAGAATTAAAGTTATCTGTTATTCAATGTCATAATTTGTGTAGTGAAGACTCTATTGCTCTTAGCCTAAAAGAGGAATATCCCGAAGTGTTTGCGGACGGGCTAAGCAGGCACGTTTAAATCGCGATTCCGTTTGCGTTTAAAAGACGACACGCCTGTGTTTGTTAAGGCGCGTGCGCTGGCGTAGCACTTCGGGAGCCGGTTGCGCGCGAACTCGATCGCTTAGAGCCTGTCCAGATGAGGCGTTTTACGCGCGAGTCGACGCGCGCGTAGACACTCGCGCGTTCCCGAGATACTACAGCTACATATATTCCGTCCAGATGATGACGCGCGTTTCCTCACTCGCGCGTAAAACGCCGGTAACGAGCGAGACTCTCGACTCGCGCGTTCTACGCGCGTAGAACGCGCGAGTCGAGGTACTCGAACGCCGTTACTGCGTCCAGTACTACGCGCGAATCTGTAGCGAGTGGACGTACTAAAAATGGATAACTTCGATACTGAACTTTTTATAGACGAAATTGAAAAAAGAGTAGCCATATGGGATATGGAATCTTCAGACTATTCCAATAGAGTAATAAAACGTAGGAACTGGGAAGAAATAGTCGAAATTTTTTGTGAACCTGGCGATTCCCAAGAAAAGAAAAAAGCTTTAGGTAAGTAAACGATAGTTTATTTAATAATATTATTTCTTAGATAACATTAATTTTACTATAGCATTTTATCTTGCCAAGGGAGTTTGCCTTCGTTAACAAAATAATCCGCGAATTTGTCTCTTGTATTTCGCGATCTTGCATTAGGCCTTACTACCTCAGTGTTCAAACTATTCAAAGATGTTTCGTACAGAGTGTGGTCATACCTATAACCATCCCTTAACCTGACGTAATTATGAAGAACACAACAAGCTTTAATTATGTTTTCTGCAAACTCTAAGTCTACATTCAACGGTCTATGAAAAACTCTCCATTTATTTACCAAGATACCAAAGCAACATTCAATGTAACGCCGGGCTCTGGATAAGCGGTAGTTGAATATTTTTTTCTTGATTGTTAGAGATTTACCGCAATAAGGGCGCATAATGTTTTCAGACAGACTGAACGCTTCATCTCCTACTATCACATGGGGTAAGGGAGTTGAATCTGTTTGCGATATTGGCTTTGGATCTGGAATATCTAAAGTTTTCTCGACAAGTTTTTTATACAAAACTGAGTCTTTAAAAATTGAGGAGTCGTTACTTTTTCCATATGCGCCGATGTCTATTGAAATAAAACAATAATTTGCATCGCATACAGCCAGTAAAACAGTCGAAAAATAATTTTTATAGTTATAAAAAAGAGACCCAGAATCGTTGGGTTTTATAATACGGATATGCTTGCCGTCGATGGCACCGATGCAATTTGGGAAATTTGCATATTTTTGAAACTGTTTTGAAATCTCTTCCCATTCAGCCTTCGTGGGTTCTCTCATTACTATATTTTGTAGTTTTTGCCACATAACGTAACAGGTTTTCTGTACTATTCCGATATCTGTAGACTTTCCTAGTCTGTAGGCATAATGCAGGTCCGCAAAATAACATCCTGTGGCCAAATATCTGAAAAAAAGTTAATATTATTAAATATTGTCCATTAAATTCTTATAATATGTACAGTATTTATTTATATTCATGTATTTATATGCATGTCTGCATACAGAGTGACCAGTAATTTGACCTATTCCTTGAAGAAGGTTAAAATAGGGATCATTTGCCACAAATTAACCTTTATCAACTGGGAGATATGGGTTAATTTGTGGCAAATGATCCCTAGTTTAACCTCCTTCAAGGAATAGGTTGAATTACCGGTCACCCTTTAAATAGCACTATTTGTAATTGTATTTTTCTATTTATTTTGTAGATACAAAAAATTATACATATACAAACATAAATATTTCTTTTGACCATTTCAATACGTTTATTATTGATTTCAGGCATTTCATTGCAAAAGAAGTGGAAAGGATTGCGTGATGGCTTTGTTAGAGAAATGAAGAAGATGAAAACCACACCGTCTGGATCAGGAGCCTCCAGCAAAGCCAAATATATTTATTTTGAACGTTTGATGTTCCTCGAACGATCGACACGGAATAAAGCTACTGAAAGCAATATCAACACCACGTCTGTAACAGCTGAAGAACAAGAATTTTCTGGCGATGGGGAAGATGTAATGAGACCTCCGCTTAGTCAGGTGAAAAAGAAAAAAAAGCTGAACGCAGCTGATGAAGAATTTCTCGCCATCATAAACAAAAATTTAACATCTAGAAATCAGCCACAGACATCAAACCAAATGGAGTCAGATGATGACAAATTATTCTGCATGTCATTACACAAGGAGCTTATTAAAATACCAAAGGAAAACAGACTTCAAACCAAAATTGAATTAATGAAAGTGCTTCAAGCTCAACAAACCATGTATGATAAACCTTCAGCTGTTCGATCTGCCTACCAACCTTCTACACAATATCATTACCAAGTAGGGCTAACACAACGTGGACAGAGAGATTATTTTGAAGAAACAGGATATAACACAACAGAATCTTTAACATCTTCGTTGTCCCCTGCAACTTATAATCGAGGTTATTTCACTACGCCACGGAATACTCTCGCCCAAAACACTCTTCCAACAACACCATCACCGGCATCTACACAAGATTCGCAAGAATCTGAATTAATGGAGCTATACAATAATTAATTAAGGTTAAATAACCTACTAGTTTGTTAGAATGTTTTTTAATGATTCATAATTTTTTGTTAAATTGATTCTTTCTTACGTCAAAAGTACAAAAGTTAGGTTGATATTAAAATAATTAAAAGTATTAAGTACCTCTAAATTACAAAACTATTATTCATACATTTTATAATAAAACAATAAAAATTATCACTTACCTTAAAGTAATCACGAGTTTTTCTTCTGCAGAAACAGTATCCCGTACCACATAATTTTGACATGGAGTTAAATCTTCTTGAATAATTTCCAGTAAATCATCAAAAGATGTTATTGACATTCGAAAGTAGTTGAAAAATTTTTCGCTGTGTTCTCTGAGCTTTGGATATAATGTTATGAACATACTATGCGTCATTCTGTCACGTAGAATTGGATGCACGTTAAATCGTCGACTTTCTCTTCGTTTACGACGTTTCCATCGACAGTATGCAAGCCACAACACAACCGCTGTGTCCGAGTCCATGTTTATAACTGAATGCCTCCCAGCGTAGGAACGCGCGTAACACGTGATATCTGGACGCAATATAAATTGAAACGCCTCATCTGGACAGGCTCTAACAGCGGGAGGGTGTTATTTACAAAGTAGACAGATCTGACTACGGGACACCTACAGTCCCGGTTGTCAAATCAAATGGTTCGATTCGTATTTGTGGTGATTATAAAATCACTTTAAATCCGCGTCTTAAAGATTTTCATTACCCGCTGCCTCGGATCGAGGACCTATTCGCCGCACTGGGTGGAGGTGAGTAGTACACTAAGCTCGATCTGTCTAATGCTTTTCAGCAGTGTGTTCTAGAAGACGAATCACAACCGATGACGGCAATCACGACTCACATGGGCACTTTTGTTTATAGGCGCGTTCCTTTTGGCATCAAATGTATACCTGAAAATTTTCAGAAAATTATGGAAGAAACGTTGAGCGGATTGCCCTCAACGGCAGTATTTGCTGACGATATTTGTGTAACGGGTAAAGATAAAAGTACACATTTAAGTAATTTAAAGGCGGTGTTACAACGACTGAAAGAAAATGGTTTAAGAATAAATTGGTCTAAATGTAAATTTTTTAAAGACAGCGTTACTTATTTGGGCTATAAAATAGATAAATTCGGTTTGCATACAGACGATAAAAAAATTGAAGCTATTGTTGCAGCACCGCCTCCAACTAATGTATCACAATTAAAAAGTTTCATGGGCTTAGTTAACTTTTATGCAAAGTTTTGTAAAAATATGAGTGATATTTTAAATCCGATGTATAACCTTTTAAAAAAAAATGTAAAGTGGAATTGGGATGAAAAGTGTATGAACGCCTTTATTAAGATAAAAAAGGTATTGAGTAGTTCCCCGGTGCTGGCGCATTACGACCCGAACCTGCCGCTCATACTGGCGGTCGACAGTAGCCCGTACGGCTTGGGCGCAGTGCTGCTGCAGCGCGGCGCGGACGGCGCCGAGCGGCCGGTGTGCTGCGCGTCCCGCACGCTCGCGCCCGCGGAGCGCAACTATGCGCAAATAGATAAGGAAGCGCTCGCCATTGTGTTCGGTGTGACGAAACACCACCAGTACCTATACGGGCGGCATTTCATTTTGCGCAGCGATCACCGCGCTCTGAGTTACATATTTGGGAAGAATCGGGTAGTGTTGCCCAAATTCAGTCTTGGTCTTGCAGTCTTGGTCTTGTTCTTGCGTTTTTGCAAGACCAAGACCAAGAACAAGACCGCGTATTTTTAGCAAGACCAAGACCAAGACTGACCGTGCAAGACTTGAGCAAGAACAAGACATAGCCTGCAAGACTCTTGCGTCTTGCAGCTAGGACTTAGCGCTATTTCACGGAGTAGTTAGGTGTAACAGTTCGGTGTATAGGTAGGTAGGTACGCTTAGGAATTCTATGAGACGCAAAAAACTATATCAAAGAATATGAAAAACTGGACCTATGCGCATTACGACTAATACCATAAACATAGCGAATAAAAAAATATCTATTAAAATCAAACTGAGTGCATGCATAGTTATGTTTTAACCATCGGCACTTTGATAATGCGGCGGCAGGTTTTGTACTTACTTCTCAAAGAAATTTGCCGCTTTTCGGAAGTACATGGTTATGATACACGCGCCGGCGGCTTCTTTTGAAATCTAAAACAATCGTTGCCGCCGCGCCGAAATCATAACATTTGACACTATTCATGCAAAATAATTTCGAATTTTAAGAGTAGGTACCTACAGGTGTTCCAAAGAATAAATAAGTTTCAGAGTGCTTAGAATGAAAATGAATACATTATACTGATTACGCAAGTAGTATTATGATTAGGATAAAATGGTGAGGATAGGTAGTAGATGTCATAATAATTCATTCTAGTAAGTAATTATAATATTGATTACTTATATGGTTTTAAACTAATTACTTAGGTACTATTATTGTACATTTAGTCATTATATTTCTTAAGTTTTTACAAGAAAAAATAGCAAAAAAGTGTTCGAATATCTCTGAGAGAGATGATGAGAGTAAGTATTTACTAGCTGTGCCCGCGACTTCGTCCACGAGGAATAGTAACTTTGGAGGTATAGTGACGTTCAGGATTTATTTATTTATTTTAAAACTTCTGTCATCAAACATACAAACGAACTCTTCAGCTTTATAATATTAGTATAGATGCACGCCAAAACATTCACTTATATGTAAAGAATAGTGATTGGCACTAATTCTTTACATATATTTTATTCACGGGTCGCGTCTGTACAAGTAGGTAATATTTAGTGTGTGTTTGTACGCCGCACGCGGCATCGTTCGATTTGCGGCGGCATCCTTTTCATAGAGCCGGCACGTGGCGAGGCGGCGCGGTAAAAAGCAAGGAAACGTACTATAAATGAAGGAATTATTTTAATTCCAGTCATTTCCAATTGAGCTGTGCTTCGATTCTAACTTAATAATTGTTTTTACTAATTCTCGTTGTTTTCTAAAAACGTATCACGTGTACAATTTAATATGAGTGACGAAGATTCAAATTATTCTAGTCCGAGTAACGAGAGTTTGAGTCACAGATCTAAAAGACCCAAAAGCAAATTTGAGGAGTTTTTCGAAATAATTCATGCATCCCAAACTGCCTTGTGTAAATTGTGCCAACATAAAAAGATTGAAATAAAAATGAAAAACAGAAACACTTCAGGCTTAAGGAAACATCTAATGTCTTTCCACAAAAAGGAATCAGAAATATTTCTTCCTGTTAAACCAAAATTAAGTGGAGATATCACAAGCTTTTTAGTAACCGCTGGAAGAAGTGGACAGGTAAGAATATTTTTTTAACAGTTAAAAGAATTTTAACTCCGCGTAGCTATTCATGCGATACTTTCAAAAACGCCATTAACTTACGTAAGTATTTTTGAGTTAGTGGTGTTTTCATCTAGGGGTGCGACATATTAAGGATGTAATTATCGTCTTAAATATTTTTTATAAACACCCATATTTTCATTTAATCGGCCAGTAACAACTAAGTACTTTATTTTGGTAAATTACAGTACAGTGCAACCTTAATATAACAAATATCAATTTAACGATTTTCTCGATTTAACAACAACAAACCTCCTCCTCTTATACGCTCAAACCTAGTATGTTTTAAATAATAACACAAGATTTATTGTTTTGTTTCAGTCGGAAAACAGCAGTGACAACATCACGACAGCTACAGTTGATTGGGTGGTGAAAAAATATCTTCCCTTCTCATTTTTCGATGACCAAGCTACACAAGTATATTTTCGACGTATTTGCCCTAATATGGTGTTTCCTAAAAGGTCTACACTTAGAAGGAAAGTCAAAGAGCGATTTGAAGAGCTCCAATTGAATCTCAAGGATCGACTTCAACCATTATCATCTAAAATGTCGTTTACCATTGATGGGTGGACGTCAATTGCTGGTAGGAGTTACTACGGGGTTACTATTCATTATATAGACAACGAATGGAAGTATCGATCTGTAGTTCTTGATTTTATACCATCACGCGGTCGACATACTGGGGAAGATATTGCAACGATTTTCCATGAATGTTTATTGGAATATGGCATAATTGATAAAATACAAGGTATCACGGTCGACAACGCAACTGCAAATACCAAATTTATGTATGAACTGGGCAAACAGCTGCCGCCACACTTTGATTCAGACAATCAACATTTCCGGTGCTTTGCTCACATTTTAAACCTTGGTGTACAAGATTTATTAAAGACCTTAGCATTACACTGTGAGTCTGACACTAACGCGCAAGATCAGCAGTACGAAGACTATGCAGACGAAACTGAGGATGAGGAAGATGAAGAATCTGCACCAAATATTGCTGACTCGCGTACATCTGTAACAAAGTTACGCAGTATTTCCAGTAAAATAAAAAGAAGTGAGATAGTGAAGAAGAAGTTTCAGTCTGCTTGTGAAGCAGCTGGCGTGCCATCAAATCTAAATGCCATTCTTGACTGTCCAACGAGATGGAATTCCACACATGATATGATTGGATTTGGTTTAAAAGTGAGAGCGGGCATTGACATATTGTGCAGTTCTGTCACCGAATTGAATGATTTTCAAATCACAGCTAATGAATGGCAGGTACTCGAAAAATTACATAAATTTCTAATAAACTTTAAACTTTTAAGTACAAAACTTGGTGGAGACAAATATGTTACGTTACCGCTAGTCATTGTATCATTTAATCTCTTGCTAGATAAAATTGAATCCATGGTAAAACAGTTAGATGAGAAACCTAATCGATCTGAAGTGGATGAAAGGCTCATTCTAGCTTTCCAAGCAGCTCGAGACAAAATGCTTAAACATTACAAGAAGAGCAACTGGATTTATTGTACTTCTTTAATTTTAGACCCAAGGCATAAGGCTCAGACTTTTGACCTGACAATGTGGGGGAAGCAACTTAAAACAGAAAGTCTGCGCAAGTTCAATGAACTTTATGAAGAATATAAAAGTCTACACTCACTGAACAAATCTCTGGAATTACCAGAAAAAGACAATAAAGTATGTGATGAAGATGAAGACGTAATAGACTTTGATAAACTCTATGAATGTCCCTCGACGTCATCTGGATCTTGTCTTCAAGGCTTAGTGATAGACGAGTTGGAGGAGTACCTGAGAAAACCAAGAACTGCCAGCTCGGAAGACATTTTAGATTGGTGGAGGACGCATGAGACAGAGTATCCGATTTTATCGAAAATGGCCCGTGATTTTCTCTCAATACCTGCAACTTCAGTACCTGCTGAGAGGTTATTTTCTAAAGCATCATTAGTAATTAGAAAACATAGAAATAGGTTAAGTGATGAGTCAGCCAGATGGTTACTTTGTATTAATTCTTGGTCAAAAGAATTGATATAAAGTATCATAACCTAATGATAAAGCTGTTGATTTGTGTTGTATTTTATTTTTTATTCAAATAAATGATAAATCGTAAAACTCTTTTATTAAATTTCTTATAAGTTGAGGGTTCAATCTCTTTCTAGACAGATAAGTATTGTTCTTTAAAATACAGTCAAGTTATTGTAATTAATTTGTTTTTTTACATGTTTTAGCAAATGTAAGCTTATAAATCATAAATGTTTATTAAGAAACAGTTACTTCCATGGAAAACGACATATAGGTCAGTTGATTTTACGAATTTCTTATCAAATCTTCAGTTATTTATTAATCTGCTTGATCTTTACTATGGCTATGTTAATTCAAGCTCACAATGTTCCAATTCTAATACGTTTTTCTAAGATTTAAAGTAAACTTTAATAAATAGTAATAGACTAATAGGTAATTGCAAGACTTGCAAGACTCTTGCTGCAAGACCAAGACCAAGACCAAGACTGGGAGCGCAAGACCAAAACCAAGACCAAGACCAGGTGTATTGGCGCAAGACCAAGACCAAGACTGGCTAAGTCTCGTCTTGTTCTTGCATTTGGGCAACACTAGAATCGGGGCATCCCGTTGACTGCGGCGAGTCGCTTACAGAGATACGCGGTCAAATTATGTGCGTACGATTTCGAAATTGAGTTCGTTAGGTCTATTGAAAACTGCCAGGCCGATGCGCTCTCTCGACTCCCCTTGAGCTCGACTAGCGGTCGAGTCAAGAGCGAGACTGAAAGATGTAGCTACCTTAATTTTATTCGAGAAAATTTTCCTGTCAGTTTTAAAGAAATCAAGACTGAGATCGCGAAAGATCCTTTATTAAGTAGAATCTACGGCTACGTAATGTTCGGTTGGCCGACTAAAGTTACATCTGAATTGGAAAAACCTTATTTTAATAGAAAAGATAATTTATATATCGATCAAGGTTGTTTAATTTGGGGGTATAGAATGATAATTCCTAAAAAGTTACGCCAGATGGTACTAAAAGAGATACACGACGGACATCCCGGTATAGTTAAAATTAAACAAATCGCTCGTAACTATGTGTACTGGGACGGCTTAGACGCCGACATTGAGCGCGTGTCGGCGCAGTGCACGGCGTGCGTGTCGCAGCGCCCCGCGCCGCCCGCCGCGCCGCTGCACTCGTGGCCCTGGCCCGCCGAGCCGTGGTCGCGTTTGAATATCGACTTCTTGGGACCGTTAAATAACACGTATTACTTAGTTATCGTAGATGCTCATTCCAAATGGATCGAGGTCGAAAAGTTGCAGACCATATCCGCAGCAGTCGTCATAGGTCGTTTGAGGCAACTATTCGCTAGGTTCGGGCTCCCAAAAATTATACAAAGTGACAATGGCCCGCCGATGTCGTCAGCGGAGTTCGGTTTGTATCTTAAACAAAACGGTATCAAACATAACCTCATAGCCCCATATCACCCTAGTAGTAACGGGGCCGCTGAAAATTCGGTACGTACTATAAAAAGAGTTCTTAAAAAAGCTGTTGTTGAGAAAATGGATGACTTAACTGCGCTCAGTAGATTTCTTTTTACGTATCGAAATACGGAGCACAGCACCACGGGGCGAGAGCCCGCCGTGGCTATGTTCGGTCGGCGGCTGCGCGGCCGCCTCGACCTACTGCGGCCCAACGCGGCCGAGCGTTGCGCGAGGCGCGGCCCGGCGACGCGGTGCTCATACGGGATTATGCTAGAAATAGTTCTAAATGGGCGGAGGGTGAAGTACTAGAGCGTAAAAGTCCTGTGTCCTATGTAGTTAAGGCTAAGGATGGCCGGATACAGAAACGCCATATCGATCAAATCCTAACAGACAAACGCAAGTCTCGGCATTCGCTAGCTCTAGATACTCCCAGCTCAATGACTAATAAGCCTGTGGAAACAGAACAATTGGAAGATGGTCAGGCTGATATTGGAGGAGGTTTAGTTTCTAATAGTGTGGAATGTGAAGAAACTAAACTTCCTGGGTTGGAAGAAACTGGGGATAGTATGCGTCCGCGTCGGGAAGCTGCACTAGAATGTGTTAAAAAGATAAAAAGAAAAGAGTAGCTTCTATTATGTTATTATAACGTCTAGTAGACTGTGATAGAAATATAATTGTGTTATTTGTATACCTATTCCGTATTGTGTACCGTATAATCACTTACTAATCAAAATTATGTGTATCTAATAAACATAATGTTAGTCTAAGTAATAGATCATGTATATTATTTATATAAGAGGGGGACAATGATGTGTATGAAATATGTAGGTAGTTTTGTAATGACTGCACCATGTGGGTATGTCAGTATAAGTGACCAATAAATCAGTTCAGTATCTGGATCTCGTGGTTTTAATACACAACACTACCCTTGCATAATTTTTTGGAATCTAATTCTGTATATCTAATGACAATGTTAATATTCAGAGTCAACGGGGAATCTACAAATACAAACTCATCGATAAATTTTTCAAATTTTAGAGGAGGCAAGGTGTTGAAAATAATACACTAGCAACTTCGATGCACTTGTTAGTTTGTTTATTACAGCACTTTATTTATGATAAACTCGACCATTGCAATAAAACTGTATCTGGAAGATTTATGTACATTTAACATATTTTGACATTTTTTACCGGGGGATGCTTTATAATCGGTACTGAGTCCTAAACAGATTTTTATTTAATTTTTGTCTGTCTGTCTGTCCCGGCAACACTACAAAACTACTGAACGGCAACATATAGGCTTCTTTTTATTCCGATAAACAATAAGGGTTAGCGCAGACAGAACGGAGCGCAGCGGAGAGGATTTTGTTACCGCACTTGAAAATAAACCTTACAATTATTACAATAAAGTGCAAAAATGCTTGAATCTGACAAAAAATCCCCCTTCCGTCCGAGCTGCGACGCCGAGCGGTCGTGTTTTGCGTTGCGGGCCGTAAGGTAAATTCTATCTCTCTTACGCAATGAACCCGACGAACGTAATAAATCGTTTGACACCGGACAACAAATGTAGCTCAGAGACCGATGTTACTGTAGACAGAGACTGGCCCCTGGCGTCATCAAGACCTAAACGTCTGCGTACAAACTCAAGTAACAACGGCAACGAATTTCTGGCTTTTAAAAATGAATTTATGCAAGCCCTGGACAGTTTAAAATCAGTTATAAATATGAAGTTCGCTGATATAGAAAAGTCCCTTAACGAAATTCAACTTTCGAATCAAGAGATTGAAAAGTCTCTCGAATTTGTCTCGGCCCAGTATGAGGACATGTCAATAAAAATAACTACGTTAGAAAAGGAGTGTTCTATTAATCGCGGCAATATACGCATTCTTGAAGAAAAAATTGAGGACCTTACCAGAAACTCAAAAAACTCGTACTTCGAGATCCGTAATGTTCCACGTTGTGATAATGAATCGAAGACTCTTTTACGTGATTACCTACTTAATTTGACTAAGGCGCTTTCAGTAAGCATTAATAGTACGGATATACGCGACGTTTATCGTCTTCAAGCAAACAAAAACCCGAACCCTACAATTATCGTGGAGCTTGCAAACCACTATACAAAGGAGGAAATTCTCAGAGCGGCTAGACTATATAACCAGCGGAATCCCAACAGTAAACTTAACTCGTTTCATATCACTGGCAAAACTGAACATACTTCACGACCGGCTTATATCGCAGAACATTTGACAAGCACTGCAAAAAGGCTTTATTACTTAGGCAGGCAGCTCACTAAGTCAAATAAGTACAAATTTTGTTGGACGAACAATGGAAAAGTATTTATGCGCAAAGCAGAGGGCTCCCCGCTTATTCAGATCAAAAGTGAAGAGCAAATTAAGCAACTCGAAACTGCTGATTGACTACACAAGCTATTATCATTTAACACGGGGACTCCAAATATAATACGATATGCCACTCTATACTTCGCTCATAGATTAAAACTCATTGGTTCACTTACTATATTTGTTATTCGAAACATTTTATTACACTACCGTCAAACTTTGTTATTTTTTCTTAAGTTATCTTTTTTGTACTTGTTTTACATTAGTTATAGATACCTACTTTTTTTGCTAAACATTGTAATAAATATACACACACACATCGGTTTATGTTACTCTTTTTACACACTTTTCATTCTCAAATTACTAACACACTACCTCTTATACATTACAAATATAAAAATGCATTGTATATCACTACCAGCATTCACCGACTCAACTTACAAATATATCTCAATATATATGTATAGCACAAGTACACGTGCTAAAATTTATTTCATGACAATAAGTGGTAATATTGTCAAACTTAATATCCTTAGCGATTTGTTCATCTTATTTTTACTAAAGATTTATATCTTAAAATGGACTACTATTATACAGGCAGGTACATACAGGCAGTTACAATATAATACATTTTTACACTCAAATCACACATCCTTAACTACAATTGCACCCATTCACAATTATAACTGGCGCGAATATTAATAATCTAATATCAGAGATAGAAACATTTAACGTTGCAACACCATATTTCAAATGTGAACCCGAAAAATGTCTGTCTATAATAAAACAGAAAAACCATTACCTAAAAATCATAAGCTTAAACATACGGAGTATTTACAAAAACTTTCTTCAATTTGAGACTTTACACCAAAGGCTAAAATTTGACTGCGACATTATTATTCTATCCGAGTGCTGGCTTAATCAAAACAAAACACCTCCACAACTCCGTAATTACTCGATTCACTTCACCTCAAATAACCGTAACCAGAACGACGGGGTTGTTGTTTATTTACGTGAAAACTTAAATTATGACGTCATCGAGCCATTATTTGAAGGAGCGAACTGCTTAGTGATAAAAAATAAATGTGACTTAGCTATAATTGCAATTTACAGATCCCCATCATTCTACAATATTGATAGCTTTTTGAACTCACTAGAACAAACATGTTTAACTTTGAAGCATATTAAAAACACTGTTATAACCGGAGACATTAATATTGACATAAAACTTTCAAATATCTTAAACAATAATGCCTCTCGTTACCTAAACTTAACTTCAGAACTAGGTTTTTTACCTGGTCATACTCATCCTACTCGAGAGTTAAATTGCCTTGACCATGTCTTATTGAAATCAACATCGTATCCCCCTATTTTTATTCTTGATACGCACATTACTGATCACCTCCCTACATTACTTTGTATGGAAACAGGACGTCCAAAATCAAAAACTGTACGCTCTCAAACTAAAACAAATTGGGACATGGTGGCGGCGGATTTAGAAAATATAGACTTTTCGGTCAATCAGGGATCACAAGATCCTGACACTTTAGTTAACAATTTTATTAATACTATTTCACAAAAAATTCAAGTACATACTGTTCAGGTCACATTAAGTGGTAAATATCGACCACTCAAACCATGGATAACCCCTGGTTTAGTAAGATGCATACGTAATCGTGATAAGCTCCACCGTAAAGCCCGCAAAACTCCAAATAATGAAGTTCTTAATACAACATATAAAAGGTATAGAAACTTTTGTAACAGACTGACAAAAAAGCTCAAGGCACTTTACGAACAGTCGGAGATACAAAAAGGTAGTGGTAACTCGGCCAAGACTTGGCAGTCTATCAAAAGAATAGCTGATATTTCTAATAAAAAACACAATTCAAGTCAGCTTTTAACAATAGAAGGAACCCCTATTGACTCTTTGAATACAGTTAATTCCTACTTCGCGAATGTTGGCAAACACTCAGTTGAGAATATTATATCTTCTCTCCAGGGTCGTAATACTATGCCTATCGTTCCCAACAATTCCATATGTGTTAATTCATTTGTTTTGTTACCCACAGACGAATCAGAAATTGAAACAATAATACAAAATCTTAAAAACGATTGTGCCACGGGTTGGGACAATATTCCTTCATCACTTTTAAAAAGGATAAGACACAGGATTGTTCCAATATTAACATACATTTTCAATCTTTGCTTCGAAAAGGGCATTTTTCCTAAGGCACTAAAAAGAGCGATTATTCATCCGATATTCAAGGGCGGGGACAAAAATGTTGTGAGTAATTATCGCCCAATTTCGGTTCTGCCAGCCCTCTCCAAAATTCTTGAAAAACTTATACATACAAGACTAAACGAATACTTAATCAATTACCAATTAATATCAAACAACCAGTTTGGCTTTAGGGCTGGCAGGTCAACAGAAGATGCTGTTATTAAACTTGTCAATCTTGTCTCTAATAATCTTGATCGTAAACAAAAATGCCTATCTATATTTATTGATCTAGCCAAGGCTTTTGACACCGTTTCTGTACCCTCCCTTTTACAGAAATTATACTCGATTGGCATTCGTGGCACATCATCAAATCTTTTTAATAGTTACTTGACCGGCAGAGTACAAAAGGTTCAAATTGATAACAACTTTAGTGATGACTGCTCTATACTTTATGGAGTGCCCCAAGGTAGTATCCTTGGTCCGACTCTCTTCTTGATCTACGTAAATGAACTATGTCAAATTAGCCTCAGGAACGGTAACATCTTTTCATTCGCAGATGACACAGCCATCGTATTTCAGGGAGATAGTTGGGACGAGGTATACTCGGTAGCTCAAGTAGGCCTTCAGAATGTAACTGATTGGTTAAAATTAAATTTATTAACGCTTAATGTAAACAAAACCAAATATATAGCATTTTCCATTTCACCGAGGATAACCTTACCTCAAAATACTCTTAAAGTTCATAATTGTGATAACACTCAGTCTGTCACCTGCACCTGCCCACAAATTGACCGCGTAGAAAGTATCAAGTACTTGGGAATCATACTTGATGAAAAGTTATCGTGGATTCCACAAGTACTTCACCTGGTTGGACGCGTTAGAAAACTAGTATGGGTTTTTAAGAAATTAAGGAACATAATTAAACCGGAATTGTTGAAAACAATCTATTTTGCCCTTTGCCAATCCATCCTCTCATACTGCATATCTGTGTGGGGAGGAATCGGAAAAACGCATATAATTCATCTTGAACGGGCCCAGCGATCGGTTCTTAAAGTCATGGGTCATAAATCCTACCGTTTTCCAACTCACCTACTGTATGAATCCTATAAAGTCCTTACAGTACGTCAACTATTCTTGTTGTCCATTACCCTCAAGATCCATTCATCCCTTACATTTGACCCCACATTCCCCGCTAACAAACGCAGAAGCGACATTGTTTGTCGTATCATTTACAAGCCTCGAACATCCTTCTTTAAACACCAACATTCATTCTTAGCTCCCTATATATATAACAAGATGAATAAAAAATTAAATATCTATCCTATGACTAAATATCTAGCTAAAACGAAAATTACTACATGGCTACTGCAAATGAGCTATGATCAAACGGAAGAGTTCATTCTATCAAATATATGACACCCTGTAGTACGTACGAGTATCTATAATATACACGCACACGCACACACACCCACACACACACACACACACACACACGCCCACACACATACGCCCACACACACACACGCCCACACACACACGCCCACACACACACACACACACACACACACACTAAATCTAACGGAACATTTGTATAATTGCTGTACTATAACTCGGAGGTGGGCGGTGGTACATGCAGCACAGTTTTTACTATTGCAGTGCCACCCTTGCTAGTATTTTAAGTGCCATTGTAAGGCCTCTTTTCCATTACACGGTTTCTCGCCGTGAAAATCTACGGTTAATTCGCCGCGTGTAGGCACGGTCGTCAGTGTGGTATGGATCACTATATGAGCTTGTCGACATGCACGGTGGCGCCAAGGCACGGCGCCGCGGCCGCGTGCGCCGTGACTGCCCCTCGGCGCGCCGCGTCTACGCACGGCGTGATTTTCACCAGTGTTGTATGGCAGTCTATCGGGGTGTGTCGACGGTGCCGGACGTACGCACGGATTCGTGACCGCTTATATACGCTGTTTCGCGATTTTATTATAAAATGAACATAAATCAAGAATTATTAATTACGTTGATTCAAGAAAGGCCTGTAATATGGGATAAGACCATCGACGATTATAAAAATAAGCGGCTTAAATATGATTCCTGGAAAGAAATATTTATTCATTTCCAGCCCACATTTGAAGATTTAAGTGGTGATGAGAAAAACAAGTTTGGTAAGTTACAGATATTTAATTATTAACTTTTTACTTATGCATAGTTGTTTTGATAGGAGAGGCGACCTTCGTTAGATACAAAATATTGTGCAAATCTGTTGCGAACTTCATTAGCCGCCAAACTTCCGCGAACTGCATTCGTGATAGGTAACTGGATTAGTTCCGATTCTGAATCAAGGGTGGACTCATTTTCACTCGCATTGTGAAACTGAAAGTTTTCCTGCTTATGTATAAAATTTTGCAAAACACAACATGTTTTCACAATATCAACTGCCAAATCGATGGACACATTCATTGGCCGGTGAAAAATTCGCCATTTATTGGATAAAATGCCAAACGCACATTCAACAAATCTTCGCGCTCTTGTGAGTCTGTAGTTAAATGTACGTTTTAATTGATCAAGCTGATGACCACCAAATGGACGAAGCAAGTGATAATGCAAAGCAAAGGCTTCGTCCGCAACGAACACATATGGCAAATCGTAGTCAATTCCAGGCAAACGTGTTGCATCGGGTAGATTTAATCCGTTGTTTGTTAAATTTTTCCAAAATGGGGTCTCTTTAAACACACTGGAATCACACTCCTTTCCGTAGGCGCCAACGTCAACAAATATAAAGTTGTAATCGCTATCTACTACTGCCATCAAAACTATAGAAAAAAAATGTTTGTAATTTAAAAACATCGAGCCACTATCAATTGGCTTAATAAGTCTGATGTGTTTTCCATCGACCGCTCCTAAGCACAGCGGGAAGTTGGAAGATTCTTGAAATT
Source organism: Pararge aegeria (assembly GCF_905163445.1). Classification (NCBI taxonomy): domain Eukaryota; kingdom Metazoa; phylum Arthropoda; class Insecta; order Lepidoptera; family Nymphalidae; genus Pararge; species Pararge aegeria. The sequence goes on from NC_053180.1 coordinate 4,517,872, forward strand.
TGCTTGCAATGTGTAGCCAGTCTTCTTTAGATGGCATTTTCATATATTCTTTATACAGTTCTAACCAAATGTAGTGGCATACTTCACGTACGATGCAACTTATGGTTTTTATTCCAATTCTATAGCTGTAGTATAGGTCAGTAAAGGTATCTCCTGTTGCTAGATACCTGAAATATAAAACAAAACGGTTCAGGTTCAAATACTAAAACCCCATTTTAGGTCGGGGTCGATTCAGTTTAGGTCGGGGGTTTTCATAAATTTTGAATTTAATAATTATTATTTATTTATTTTCAGGGCAAATGGTGATGAAGAAGTGGACCAATATGAAAGATAGCTGGATAAAATATGACAAAAAAATTAATGAATGTAAGTCTGGTTCTTCAGCAAAAAAAATAAGAAAATATATGTTCTATGATGAAATGATGTTCCTAAAAAAAAATGTTGAGCATCGCAAGACCGATTCTAACATGACTGAACATGTTCATGATTCTAGCCTCAGTAATGAAAATTTTGATAGTGCAGTCCCGAATCAATCAAGCTCGGGATACACTGAACGGAGTGAGACGCAAAGGGCTAAAAAAAAAAGAAAAAATGAACTAAGTGAAGTTGACATTAGGTTTATGAAGTTTATGGATTCAGCAGAACGAGATGAGAAAAAGAAAAGCCGTAGTATGAACTTTTTTATGGGAATCGCTGATACAGTTGACAAGTTCAGTGATGAAAATATGATAGACTTTCAGTTTCAAGTAATTTCAATAATTAAAAATATTCAACAAAGACAGTGTACTCAGTATATACCTACATCAAGAAACCAATGGGATCAAGGCCATCAAGGATATTTAAGTGGTACAGCATCCTCAAATGCGCAATCGTCAACATATGGATATTCTACAGCTGCTAGATCGAGCTATGGAATAAGTCGTCCACAGACGTCTTCTCATGATTTTGGACACGGTTCTGGTTTAGAGCCAATCCACTACCGACCCGAATCACAATTATCTGTACATAGTGTAAATGCGGAAAGTATCTCGGCAGATTCTCAAGTTTCTATTGAAGACGAATTCGATTTTAGTACCGCACTTGAGTAGCATTTTCAGCGTAGTGTATTTTTTGATTTACTTGTTCTTAAATTAATAATTATTAAAATTCAATTACATGTAATAATTTTGTTTGTGTGCAATAAACAATTTTAAACTAAAATATGTCATTTAATTTTGTACCTACTTACCTCAGAGTTACAGCCAATCTTTCTGCGGGCGATATACTCTCTCGCATAAAAGTATCTTGATGTTTTAGTTCCTGGGATAATTTTTGGAGCAAGTTGTCGAATGTAGTTTTCTGCATTCTAAAATAATTGTAAAACTTGTCTTCATCTTCTCTCAATTGATTCTTGACAAGTGTATGAAACGCGCCATATTCCTCCCTTTTTTCTAAAATCGGATGTATCCAAAACCTTACTTCCCTTTTTTTTTCTATTTTCTTTTTCCTATATATGTAATAAGCAACTATAATCTTTTTTTTCGTAAGAAAATTCATGACGCAGCACGTCCTACACAGCCCGAGTAAAAAGCGCTACTAGCCAGTACTTACCAATGTCTCGCGCGGTGATTTTGCCGTATCATGTACAAGCTAGCACGTTTTTTCAACCGTACGGCTTACACACCGTACGTTTGAACAACCGTGTAATGGAAAAGATGCCTAACTGTTCCAAATAAAGATTTATTATTATTATTATTATTATTATTATAAAAATGCTCGCGCGTCCTCGAGGATGCGCGGGAATCCCCGCGCGGCGTCGAGTCGGCGCCCGCGTCGGAACGGGTACTTTCAGTGTTACCACTGAGTTTAAAGAGAGTGGACGTCATTTTTTAATCCGAAGTACCTACATAACGAACAGTAAAATGGACGAAGAAAAATTAATATGTTTGGTATCATTGCATGAATGTTTATTTAATGTATCGAACAGAACATATAGTGACAAAGTAGTAAAGATGAATGCGTGGGAATAAATATCCGAAGAAATGGGAAAACCAGGTAGGTACCTATTAAGTGTAATTGTTTTATGCAGGTATAGTACAGCGGAGCGGAGCATCGGTGGCCTAGTGGCTAGAGCATCGGACTTCCATTCAGAAGGTCCGAGGTTCGAATGAAATGAATGAAAAAATAATAATTAAAACATATTTTACTATGAATTAACAAGGTCGATTTATTATATTGTCTTGCCAATGAACAGACCCAGCTTCTGAACTAAAATATTTTTTGAATTCATCTCGTATCTTCATACTTTCAGTTACATTACTTCCGTCTTCTTCTTCTTCGTTTAGCTGTTCAAAATCTTGAAATATAATTTCAGATTGATTCGACTCGTGAGATTGAGTATGAATATATTTTTCATCAATAAGAAAATTGTGTAAACAAGTACAAGCAAGTATGATCTTGTCTAGATGAGGTTGCACTTTTAGTGGTCTTTGAAAAACTTCATACTTCTGTACCATTATTCCAAATGCACTCTCCACCATGCGTCGGGCTCGGCTCAGTCTATAATTGAATATTTTTTTCTGCTCGTCACCTCTAATGACATTTCCAGGGAAAGGTCTCATTATATTATTGGTTAACGGAAATGCTTCATCGGCTACGAATACGTGTGGTATTTCTTTATTTGTGGATGGTAAACACTTATTCTGAGGTATATGAAGTGTATTATTTAATTTTTGTCCTAACTTAGAATTTGACAATATACCGCCATCACTATTGCGGCCGTATGCACCAACATCAACTATAACAAATTTGTAATTTGCGTCTACAACGGCTAACAATACGGTACTAAATGATTTCTTGTAGTTGTAAAACTGACTTCCACTGCTATGGGGCGATCGTATTTGTACATGCTTGCCATCCAGTGCTCCAATGCAGTTCGGGAATTGCCAAATATTTTTGAACCCTTCTTCAATTTGCGACCAAGTCTCCTCTGTTGGCTTCGGCATGACAATAGGCTGCAATACTTTCCAAATTGCAGCACAAGTTTCATACACTATTGACCGAACTGTGCTGTAACCCACGCGGTAGTTGAAAGCCAAGGATTTGAAACTACTGCCTACAGTCAAAAATCTGAAAAAAAAAGTAAAATTATCTTTATCATGTTTTTGACCTATTAGGGTAGCTAAAAGTAAGTATAATACAAGTAAATTTATTGTTCATTTTATTAGTTTCAGATTGTCAAAAACATTGGAAATCAATACGGGACAATTTTAGAAAGGCTGTAAATTTAAGAAAGTACAAGAGTGGTGCTGCTGGTGGAAAGCATCGGCCAATAAAGTATGAAAGGCAGTTGGAGTTCCTCAAACCACATTTGCAGCATAGACAACAAACGTCGAATTTAGATTCATCGCCAGAAGAAGACACACAAACATCAGATACTTTGAGCCTGGACAATGACAATAACTCCCCACGACCATCATCCCAAATGTCTAGTTACTCGTATTCACAACCGAAGGAGAATCGGGGACGTGCATCAGATATTCTAGAAAAATATCTCCTTAGTAAAGAATCCGAAGATCCTGTAGATATCTTTTTTAAGACAATGGCTTCCACTGTAAAAAAACTTCCAGAGCAAATTCAGGCCGAAATAAAGAAAGACGTATTTAAAATAGTTAATGATGCGGAATTAAAATTTTACGCTAAGCATGATATTAATCGAACTCTACCTTTTGATGAATCACGTTCTTCAATTGAAAATCCTACTACAGTATATACTGTAGATAATACTAAAGACACAACGTATGTACCATCATCAGTCGCTCCGAGTACATCATTTCAATTTCAAGAAAGTCCGCCAGTTGAATTTATAACAAAGTCCTATACTACTAAAAATATAACTACGAACACAGACAATCCAACTATGCAAAGTTACTATACGTCCTTAGATACAAGTAACTCATATTTGTTAAGGCAAACGAACTATTCGACTGAAGATTCTGATAATGCACATAATTTTGAATAAGTATTACTTACTATTAGATCTAAACTAAAAATAGTACGCGCTTAATCCAGTTGTATTTTTAGTTTTAACAAAGTATTAGCTTTTTCCAGATATAAAGGGTAGAACTTTAAGAAAAATAATTCTTTTTCACCTATATTTTGTCTGATTTATACGATTGTGGTTTTGAAAGAGTTAACCACAACGCTATTTTATCTAAACATCACCGTATACCCTTTGTATCTGAAAAATATTAGTACTTAATTTCTTTTCCAACATGAGAAATCTCTCGTATCTAAAAAATGTTCTGATTTTTAAATACTTAATTCAATAAATAAAAAACAAATGACCTTACATTTGATATTTTACTTACCTTAAACAAATGGTTAAGCGTTCCTCAATAGAAATGGTTGAACGATAATTAGTGGTCTTCTTTTGAATATATGGACGTAAAATTTCCACAAGCATTCGAAATTTTTCATAATCCATTTTATAGTAATCATAAAACAAAACTCCTTTCGATGGTAAAGTTGTACAAAGTGTATTAAATTCACCATAACTACACCTTTCCTGCCAACATTCCTCGACCCATATTCTTCGTCTGACTTTCTGGCGCCTTATTTTATTAATATGTTCTTCCATTTCTTCTTCTTCCGCCAAAAGCGCAATTATAATCATATCCCAGTCCACCATCGTTGACGAACTTTCGCGACAAACTGGCGTGAGGTAAGAGCCTGTCCAGATGAGGCGTTTTACGCGCGAGTCGACGCGCGCGTAGACACTCGCGCGTTCCCGAGATACTACAGCTACATATATTCCGTCCAGATGATGACGCGCGTTTCCTCACTCGCGCGTAAAACGCCGGTAACGAGCGAGACTCTCGACTCGCGCGTTCTACGCGCGTAGAACGCGCGAGTCGAGGTACTCGAACGCCGTTACTGCGTCCAGTACTACGCGCGAATCTGTAGCGAGTGGACGTACTAAAAATGGATAACTTCGATACTGAACTTTTTATAGACGAAATTGAAAAAAGAGTAGCCATATGGGATATGGAATCTTCAGACTATTTCAATAGAGTAATAAAACGTATGAACTGGGAAGAAATAGTCGAAATTTTTTGTGAACCTGGCGATTCCCAAGAAAAGAAAAAAGCTTTAGGTAAGTAAACGATAGTTTATTTAATAATATTATTTCTTAGATAACATTAATTTTACTATAGCATTTTATCTTGCCAAGGGAGTTTGCCTTCGTTAACAAAATAATCCGCGAATTTGTCTCTTGTATTTCGCGATCTTGCATTAGGCCTTACTACCTCAGTGTTCAAACTATTCAAAGATGTTTCGTACAGAGTGTGGTCATACCTATAACCATCGCTTAACCTGACGTAATTATGAAGAACACAACAAGCTTTAATTATGTTTTCTGCAAACTCTAAGTCTACATTCAACGGTCTATGAAAAACTCTCCATTTATTTACCAAGATACCAAAGCAACATTCAATGTAACGCCGGGCTCTGGATAAGCGGTAGTTGAATATTTTTTTCTTGATTGTTAGAGATTTACCGCAATAAGGGCGCATAATGTTTTCAGACAGACTGAACGCTTCATCTCCTACTATCACATGGGGTAAGGGAGTTGAATCTGTTTGCGATATTGGCTTTGGATCTGGAATATCTAAAGTTTTCTCGACAAGTTTTTTATACAAAACTGAGTCTTTAAAAATTGAGGAGTCGTTACTTTTTCCATATGCGCCGATGTCTACTGAAATAAAACAATAATTTGCATCGCATACAGCCAGTAAAACAGTCGAAAAATAATTTTTATAGTTATAAAAAAGAGACCCAGAATCGTTGGGTTTTATAATACGGATATGCTTGCCGTCGATGGCACCGATGCAATTTGGGAAATTTGCATATTTTTGAAACTGTTTTGAAATCTCTTCCCATTCAGCCTTCGTGGGTTCTCTCATTACTATATTTTGTAGTTTTTGCCACATAACGTAACAGGTTTTCTGTACTATTCCGATAACTGTAGACTTTCCTAGTCTGTAGGCATAATGCAGGTCCGCAAAATAACATCCTGTGGCCAAATATCTGAAAAAAAGTTAATATTATTAAATATTGTCCATTAAATTCTTATAATATGTACAGTATTTATTTATATTCATGTATTTATATGCATGTCTGCATACAGAGTGACCAGTAATTTGACCTATTCCTTGAAGAAGGTTAAAATAGGGATCATTTGCCACAAATTAACCTTTATCAACTGGGAGATATGGGTTAATTTGTGGCAAATGATCCCTAGTTTAACCTCCTTCAAGGAATAGGTTGAATTACCGGTCACCCTTTAAATAGCACTATTTGTAATTGTATTTTTCTATTTATTTTGTAGATACAAAAAATTATACATATACAAACATAAATATTTCTTTTGACCATTTCAATACGTTTATTATTGATTTCAGGCATTTCATTGCAAAAGAAGTGGAAAGGATTGCGTGATGGCTTTGTTAGAGAAATGAAGAAGATGAAAACCACACCGTCTGGATCAGGAGCCTCCAGCAAAGCCAAATATATTTATTTTGAACGTTTGATGTTCCTCGAACGATCGACACGGAATAAAGCTACTGAAAGCAATATCAACACCACGTCTGTAACAGCTGAAGAACAAGAATTTTCTGGCGATGGGGAAGATGTAATGAGACCTCCGCTTAGTCAGGTGAAAAAGAAAAAAAAGCTGAACGCAGCTGATGAAGAATTTCTCGCCATCATAAACAAAAATTTAACATCTAGAAATCAGCCACAGACATCAAACCAAATGGAGTCAGATGATGACAAATTATTCTGCATGTCATTACACAAGGAGCTTATTAAAATACCAGAGGAAAACAGACTTCAAACAAAAATTGAATTAATGAAAGTGCTTCAAGCTCAACAAACCATGTATGATAAACCTTCAGCTGTTCGATCTGCCTACCAACCTTCTACACAATATCATTACCAAGTAGGGCTAACACAACGTGGACAGAGAGATTATTTTGAAGAAACAGGATATAACACAACAGAATCTTTAACATCTTCGTTGTCCCCTGCAACTTATAATCGAGGTTATTTCACTACGCCACGGAATACTCTCGCCCAAAACACTCTTCCAACAACACCATCACCGGCATCTACACAAGATTCGCAAGAATCTGAATTAATGGAGCTATACAATAATTAATTAAGGTTAAATAACCTACTAGTTTGTTAGAATGTTTTTTAATGATTCATAATTTTTTGTTAAATTGATTCTTTCTTACGTCAAAAGTACAAAAGTTAGGTTGATATTAAAATAATTAAAAGTATTAAGTACCTCTAAATTACAAAACTATTATTCATACATTTTATAATAAAACAATAAAAATTATCACTTACCTTAAAGTAATCACGAGTTTTTCTTCTGCAGAAACAGTATCCCGTACCACATAATTTTGACATGGAGTTAAATCTTCTTGAATAATTTCCAGTAAATCATCAAAAGATGTTATTGACATTCGAAAGTAGTTGAAAAATTTTTCGCTGTGTTCTCTGAGCTTTGGATATAATGTTATGAACATACTATGCGTCATTCTGTCACGTAGAATTGGATGCACGTTAAATCGTCGACTTTCTCTTCGTTTACGACGTTTCCATCGACAGTATGCAAGCCACAACACAACCGCTGTGTCCATGTTTATAACTGAATGCCTCCCAGCGTAGGAACGCGCGTAAAACGCCTCATCTGGACAGGCTCTAACCCAGAACGGTTTACTCGCGCAGGCTCGCGCGGTCGCACGCATGCTCGAGCATACACGATCCGTAAAAAAATGCCCGAGACCGCGCGAGGATTATTCCTCTCTGTCTGCGCTGACCCTAAGGGTCCGTTCACACAGACCGGCTCGGAGAGGAGAGCAGATTTTTATCACGTTGGAAACAGTGTTTTGAGTGATTGTAGTAAAGTTTATTTTTGCATTTGCACCTTTTTTGTCATTAAAAATGCCTGAACGCGCTTCGTGTGAAGTAATAAAAGGAGCCGACCGGCTCCGCTTGCGTGCTCTTTCTCGCTCGCGCAGCCGATCGGCTCTGATTGCGTGCTCTTTCTCGCTTGCGCAGCCTGTCGGCTCCGATTGCGTGCTCTTTCTCGCTCGCGCAGCCGATGGGCTCCGATTGCGTGCTCTTTCTCTATCGCGTAGCCGATCGGCTCCGATTGCGTGCCCGCTGCGGCCGCGCCGACCGCCATTTTGATAGCAACATTTGAACGTAATAGTTGTGCGTACTTGTACGAAAAGATGAATGATGAAAAATTAATAATACTCGTGTCAAAATATGAGTGTTTATTTGACATAACCAAGCCATCATATAGCGATCGGATAATGAAAGACAATGCATGGGAGGAAATTAGCAAATGTCTCGGAATAAGTGGTAAGTAAGGTTTTCATTGTTTTACACCTACCCCCAGATACTCAAACGAATTTTAAAGCAAGGGCTTCTTAAACTCGTGCTGCGACGTGTTAGATTCAAAGTCAAAATAGGAATAACATGAGTTTAAATGCGCCCTTACTTTAAAAACTCGTTTGAGTATCTGATCGTTAGAATATACTTATGTAGTAGACAATTTTTATTAAATATAACTTAAGAAACTCGCGTAGCCACTTGATCTTGCCAATCTAAAGCACCACTTGATGAAAAATAATCCTTAAATTTATTCCTTGTGGTTAGAACTGCGTCGCTATTAGAACTGTTTTCATTATTATTGTCTGTTATTGCTGTTAATAAATTTATATTGCTGTGAAATTCGGGGGCAGCTTTAACTTATTGGTGTTGAGTTTTTTCCAAAATTTTGAATTCTGTAAAATTCCGCCGTCGCTATTTTTACCATATGATCCGACATCAACAATTAAAAAACTGTATTTCGCGTCGACCACAGCTAGTAACACTGTACTGAAAAAGTTTTTATAATTATAGTATAAGCTTCCACTATTATCTGGTGCCTGTATATTGACATGCTTTCCGTCTATAGCGCCCAAACAGTTAGGAAAATTCCAAATATTAAAGAAATCACGTGAAACCTTTTCCCACATTTCTTCATCTGGCATCTGCATAACTATGGGCATCAAAACATCACAAATTACTCTGATTGTCTCATGAATAATTGAATGAACTGTAGAAATTCCCATTCGAAAATTAAATGACAAGTTTTTGAAACTGCAACCAGTGATGAGGAATCTGTAAAAATAAAACAAACACACAAAATAGAAATATAAGACTGCCGTACCAAAACGAACTATAAAATAAAAAAGAGTTATGTTATTAATTTTTCATTTCTGTTCTTTCCAGTGACGCAGTGCCAGGATCGTTGGAAGAAACTGCGAGATAACTTCAGAAAAGCCTATTATAACCGAAAAGGCAAGAGTGGCGATGGTGCAACTACGTCCAAATTGATAAAATTTGAAAAAGAACTTTCTTTTATAATACCATTTTTTCGCAATCGAAACCAAATATCTAATGTAACATTATCATCGGATGATTCAGAGCCTGGCACACCAATACCACCACCATCGACATCATCTAAACGTTCTGACCATTCTGAAGTTGAATCGCTTGCAAGTACTTCTGGCTCGAAAAAGAGACCACGCTTAAGCAAAGATGTTGCTACGGTTTTCGAAGAGTATCTTGAAGAAAAAAGAAATACTACACCCCGTGACAAGGCATTACGTAATTTTTTTTTGTCTATGTCAGATACAGTGGAAACATTCCCAAAAGAAGTCCAAGCACGAATTAAAAGGCGCGTGTTTAACATTGTTAATGAAGCTGAATTCAGTCTGTATGAAAATAGTACAGATTTGAATTATTCTTTGTCTATAAATTCACCGCCATCGACTAATCAATCTACTTACCTAGTGTCAAACGAAACCTATATTCCTCAAAACTATCCAGATCAGACTACTTACGGGTACAATACCAGCACACAAAATACAAAATAATAAACAATCAAAAACAATAATAATTATAATAATAATAATTAAACACACACAAATCTGTACTATTTAATTACATTTCATTAACGTAAATAATGCTTAATAAATGGAGGGCTGTGATTTTGTGATCTATTTAGATGTTTGTGTTATTTAACATGATTAGTATAAGTAATTTACATTTCATTAACGTAAACAATGCTTAATAAATGGAGGGCTGTGATTTTGTGATCTAAATAACATGATTAGTATAAATAATTGTTTTTTATTTACCTTAAAGTTACCGTTAACCTTTCTTCGGCTGTAATGGTGCAACGATAATTTGTAGTCTTTTTTGTTATATGTACTCTTAACAAATCTGTCAATTTCAAAAATTGCCAATATTCCATACGATAATACTCATAAAATTTTAGGCTATCTCTCTTCAATTCCTCGAAAATGGTGTGAAACTCCCCATGGATTAGTCTGTTTTTCCAAATATGTTTTACCCATATTTGTTTCCGCTTGCGCTTACGTTTCCTATGTTCTATTTCAAGTAATCTTGCTAACAAATATATTTCTTCGTCGGAGCTATCTAAATCCATGTTTCGAAAAGCACACGTTAACACACCGAAAACAAAACTTAGACTGCGCGGAATACTGGCACTGCCTTTGTAGTGTATCCACCCGACTCCGAGCGCATCCGACCGGCTCCGAGCACATCCAACCGCACCCGCTTTCAGATCTCTTCCAGCCGGTCGATGTGAAATAGTTGGCGGCTCCGCTCCGGCCAATTCCAAGCGTATACGACCCGGTCTGTGTGAAAAGAAAAAAGCAGGCCGATGCTCTCCGAGCCGGTCTGTGTGAACGGACCCTAAGTGTCCTCCGGGAAATGGGATGTAAATTTTTATCAATTTTATTTCATAGATTCGTTAAATTTTAACCGATTTTGATAAATCTATTTTTATTTGAAAGTGTATTCTATCAAGCATGTATTGTCTAATTTTAATCAAGATTTGCTAATTATTGTCGGAGATAAAAAACATAACTCTTCACAGAAAAGAGCAAGTCCCAAGGCATATAGGACAACAATCGAATGCATGCGTACCATCCTACTTATATTATAAGAGTAAATTCGAACGTTTGTAAGGATGGATGGATGGATGGATGTTACGCTTTAACGCCACTACGAGTGAACCGATTTGGCTGAAATTTAGCAGAGATATATAGTCTGGAATAGCTCATAGGCTTCTTTTATCCCAGAAAAGCAAACAGCTCCTACAGGTTAGCATCGCTATTTTTTCCGCATCTGTCTTTATAAACCCACCCAACGGAGTTTTAGATTGACGTGGTTTTTTGGATACACTAGATAGAGTTTTTTAGATAGTTGAGGACCTGAAAAGTGACATAGGTTACTTTTTATCCCGGCAAAACAAACTGCACAAGCAGCAGCGATCGTGCGTGTGTGTGTGTGTGTGGGAGTATGTGTTTGTGTGTGTACGTGTTTTAACTTGAATAACCAGACAACAGACCTGCGTGTCTGTTGTCTGGTTATTATTATTATTACGTTATTCAAGTTGGACCTATCGTATAGAAGTAATATTGAGGGGAATACCCTTACCTTTCTTACCGCCTGGCCACAGCCGAGAGACGCGCGGTACACGGCGGCGATGGGCTGCGCAGTGTGCGAGTGAAACAAAGTAGTAGCAGTATCGAGGCGGCCACAGCTCAGAACGGCGCGGGCGGTGGCATTGGTGGACGCATTCAGGCATCGCACGACCGAAACAAATAATTTTGTTTCTATCGCGCGTTTTTAACTTAAAATAATGAATGTGGAACAATTTATTAATGAAATACTGAGTAGACCCGCAATATGGATGTCAAAACATCCAAATCATAAATATAGGCATGTTGTAAAAAAATTGTGGGACGAAATAAAACAACAATTTCCTGGTAGTAGTGGTAAGTATTTATTACCTATTTTTTACGAGTAATTAAACAAGATACGGCAATTTAATATCATAGACATTCACGATTTCATAGATACCTACCTACCTATGCTTGGGTTGGGTTATTGAAATAAAGTTTGAATTGATCTCGTATTCTAGATGCTTGAATCGTAGCTCGATTATTCCGTCTTGACCTGCGTTCGCTATTGTGACTATTTGAGTCTTCAAACTGGGAAAAAAACTGCTGAAAATCTTCATCTCTGTCTCCGTCTCTTTCTCTTATAATATTGTGTAACAGGCACGAAGCCTTTATAATCAATATTGCGTGCTTTTTGTCTGCCTCTATACTTTTCGTAAAAATACGAAATTTATTAGTTAGAATACCAAATGCGCACTCAAGTGTGACTCTTGCCCGGGATAATCTTTTGTTGAAAATTCTTTTTTCCGTATTTAAACCACCGGAGGGATGTGGGCGCATCAAATAATTTTTAAGAGGGTAGGCTTCATCGCCAATTAACACGTATGGCAAATTCAGATTTGAACCAGGTAATCTTTGTGACGGTGGAACGTTGAATCTATTTTCTGTTAATAATCTATTTAATCGTGAAAAACGAAAAGTGCCTCCATCACTTTGTTTGCCTTTCCCGCCAACTTCTACAATAATAAACTTGTAGTCTGCATCTGACACTCCTTGTAGCACTAATGAAAAAAAATGTTTATAATTATAATATGCACTTCCACTATTGGGTGGATTTTTTATGGGGAAATGTTTGCCGTCTATCGCACCCAAACAGTTAGGAAATTGCCATCTAGAAAAAAATAAATTTGCTACACTTTTTAACTTATCACAGGTTGGCTGCGGCATATGTATTTGGGCCAAATTTTGCCAAATAGCTTCTAGAGTTTGATAAATTACTTTGGCAACTGTACTTCGTCCTAATCGGTAAGATTGAGCCAGAGACCTAAATGATCCACCGTGACCAAGAAACCTGAAATAAAAAAGCACTTATTAATGACCTAGCTTTTCCAAAAATTTTACTAAATGTAGGTAATATTATAATACTAAATTTTAATGTGATATTACGTCTAGCTATTTATCCGTCCATCCATAACTTTATATTTTATGCATATTTATATTACTAGTAATGAGGTTATGAGTTAATGATGGGACTATCGCAAATAAAAAAAGCTGTTATTCCATAAAAATATTTGTAATTACTTTTAATTTTCAGATAATAGTTTAAGGAAAAAATGGAAGAACCGAAAAGACGGCTACCGGAAAGAACTCAAAAAAGTACCTATGTTAAGGTCTGGAGATGAAGGTTCAGATTATCAGTCTCAGTGGAAGTATTTTAAACAATTCTCATTTTTGAAAGACGAATATTTGCCCACCGTGGGAGAGAATAACTTAATAGATGAAGATACATCAACTCAAGATCTAACAGAAGAATTGTCGTCGTCACTCTTCGAATCACCGCCGCCTCCGCCGTCGGTTTCACCAGTGCCATCAACCCTCCCCGCCACAGCAACCGCCGACTCCACAATCATCAGGACTTCAGGTACAGACTAATGCTACCACCTTAAGAGAAAATGAAACACAAAACTCCTCCCGAAAGCGATTGAAAACCACTGAAATCCGTGCTGAGTATTTAGACATAGAGAGAAAAAAAATTGTAGTTATTGGAAGCTGACTTAGCAGTTGGTAAAGAAAAAGACATTCCCAGGTCAGATGACTATCACTTTTTGATGAGTCTATTACCAGAAATGGAGAAGCTTAACGTTTTACAGAAAATGAGACTGAGAAACAAATTCACTCAAGCTTTGATGGACGAAATTAGTCTCAATCAATATCCAGGCTATCAGGGCTATTACACTCAACCTCCGCCTTCTGACTACGGCACAAATAATTAAAAATTTACATTTTACCAAAAAGTTAAAAACTTAATAATTTGTCTATTGTACATAATTTGTGATTAATAATTTATCTATGGTACATAAATAAATACTTAGTGATGAACAAATTAATATTTTTATTCATCTACATATTTACCTTAAAGTTAGAAACAGCTGTTCTAGAGGTGAAACATTTTCCTTGAAATTAACTTTAGCTTTCAAGTCTTAATGAATATGGCCGAGTATATAACCACAAGTTTCTATACTTGCCCTCGTATATTCAAAAAAATTATCAGGATACTTCCTATATCTATATATATAAAAGAAAGTCGTGTTAGTTACACCACTTATAACTCAAGAACGGTAGAACAGATTTGGGTGAAAATTGGTATGGAGGTAGCTTAGAGCCAGGAGACGGACATAAGATACTTTTCATCCCGTTCGACAGCGTTCCCGTGTGACTTGACATGAAACGTCAGTCACTATAAAACGTGTTATAACAAAAAAGAATCAGACTTGGAATAACAAAACGCAAATGATAGCTATGTAATTGACGTATAATGACAGCTATGTAATGACGTATAGATGACAATTTGATATTTGTAAGAAATCAATATTCAAACTATTTCTGTTAAATAAATGAATAACAATTATAATGTAATGATAGTGCCATTGCCCATTCGTATAAACAGTGAAGTGAACTATAAAACTCGGTATGGTTGAAAATTTGAGTTTTGAAATAAATTTTTAGGTGAATTGAAGTGAAGTGAAGTTTAATTAATAATGCCGCGAGTAAGACGATCGAATCTTTCCCGACAAAGCCGTAATGCAAGAAGAATACGAAATACTGTAAATGAAAGGACTGAAGAAGAACAAGAAATTGCACGTGAACAGCGCCGCGATAGTATGGCTCGACTTCGTGCTTCTCAATCACGAGAGCAAAGTGAAGCAGCCCGTAAGCGCTCGTTCAGACACGGCGGGAACCGCGCGATTATAGAATCGCATGGAAATCGCGCGGGTCTTATTTATATGAGTTAGTTAGTAATCGTTCAGACATAACCGCGCGGTTAATCAAGCCGCGCGGTTACCGCAACCCAACCGCCAGAAAATAGAATCGCGCTGCTCCCGCGCGTTTCTATTACTATGGAGTCTTTACTTCGCGTTCAGTTGCGTTGCGGATACCGCGCGGTGAGCACGTCACTGTTCGCGAGTTCGCCATGGATCGTTTCGACACTGAACTATTTATTGATGAGGTGGAGAAGAGACCTGCAATATGGGACATTCAGTGTGATGATTACTCAAATAAAATTATCAAGAACCGAGCTTGGCAAGAGTTGGTGGAGATATTTGGAAATTGCGAAGACACGGTGGAAAAAAAGAATATTTTAAGTAAGTAGGTTTATTCACCAAAAAATAATTGACAGAATTATGTTATAATTATTGTTATGAAGCGTATATTATACTCTCCGTATACTTTAGGTACTTAAATAAATATAAACAAACTTCGGCTGCTTTATGCAGACATTTCGAGCATTTTTCAAATGAAGGTCACAACGGTATTACCATATTTCGTTTGTTTACATTTAGTTATGTACCTAAACATTACAAGTACGGTATGTTAGTTGCAGCTATATCTTTGTGTCTTGCCATGGAACACGCCCATCATTCACAAAGTAATGAGCGAATTTATCTCTGATATTCAAAGATGACGGTGTCCCTCTTCCCGCATGCAAGGTATTGAGATTAGTCATGGGTGCATTATATAAAGTATCTTTAAATTTTAGACCATCTCTAGTCCGCACATAGTTATGTAGAACACAAGAAGCTTTTATTATATCTTCGGCAAAATCTATGTTTACATTTATAGGCCTATGAAAGATGCGCCATTTGTTCGCCAAAATACCAAAAGTGCACTCAATATTACGTCGGGCTCTCGATAACCTATAGTTAAAAATCCTTTTTTCATATGGTAAACATTTGCCTGAATATGGGCGCATTAAATTTTCTGCTAAGCCGAAGGCTTCATCTCCAACTATAACATAAGGCATTGGTGTTAGGTCTACATTAGATATTGGTTTAGGTGTTGGTATGTTTAATGATTTTTCTGTCAGGCGTTTATAAAAAACCGAATTTTTAAATATAGCAGAATCACTGCTTTTGCCATAAGCCCCAATATCAACATAAGTAAAGCAATAGTTGGCGTCGCAAAGTGCTAAGAGCACTATGGAAAAGTAATGTTTATAGTTATGATACAAAGAACCCGAATCAACAGGCTTTATAACTCGGATATGCTTGCCGTCTATAGCACCAATGCAATTTGGAAAATTTGCATATCTCTCAAAGTCTCGTGCTATTGTCTTCCAGATATCTTCAGTCGCTTCGGGCATGACTATGTTTACCAACTTATTCCACAATGATTTACATACTTCGCGGACAATTCCAGTAATCGTCGATTTTCCTAGGCGGTAATTGTAGCTTAGTTCTCCAAATGAACAACCCGTACCAAGATATCTGAAACAAGAATATTATTAATAATGTTATTATTTTTAGGTACACAACTCCAAAAAAAATGGAAAAATATACGAGATTGCTACAATAAAGAATACAAAAAAGAAAAAACAACTCCTTCTGGTTCAGGTGCTCGTAAAGGAGCCCGATATATGTATTTTTCAAGATTATCTTTCCTGCAGAATAGTGTAAGTAATAAAGACACTACAACTAATATTGAAGAACAGAATGAAAGGCAAAGTGAGGAGACAAGTGAACTAAACGCCAATGCAACCGAAGCCACTGAAATACGTCCCCCTAAACGTAAGAAAACACAAGTGCCAGAAGAAAAAATAGCGGTTTTAATAGAAAAAAGTATCGAGTCACGAAAACATTTTCAGAATGAACTTCAAGAAAATAGTATTACCAAGCAAGATGACGACAAACTCTTTTGTTTGTCGTTATATAAAGAACTCAGAAAAGTACCAGAAAATAGGCGTTTAGCAACCAAAATTGAATTACTTCAAGTGATACAAAAAGGACAAAGCTTACCACCCCCTCTTCGCTACAATACTCAGCAGATCACACCTACGTATTGGCAAGGACAACAGTATACAAGCCCGCAAGGATATTTTACTACATCTGGATCATCTCCTCCTGTTCCGGCACCGTCACCGTCACCATCGCAATTTAGTTCTGGCTCTCAGTCCTCTACAGTTATAGAAAATATTTATGCTGATTTTGAAGAACAATAAATAAATCTTACCTTAAAGTTATTACGAGTTTCTCTTCCGGTGACACGCTTGGCCTCAAATGCGTTTCAGAGCATGAAATATCTTGCCTGATCAGTTCAATTAGTTCATCAAAAGATTTTATTGACATTCTCAAATAGTCAAAAAATTTGTTATCATACATTCTTAATTTGGGATATAATGTTACGAACTGACCATGTACTAGTCGGTCACGTAATATTGGATGCACCCAATACCGCCTTTTTCTTTTCTTTTTTTTAAGGAGCAACCACAGTAAACACACTTCTTCGTCGACCTCCATTTTGAAACTGACGCTTTACCCGCACGAAATCGCATACTAACCGCGCGTGTCTGAATAGCATCACAATTTTGCGGTTTGAAACCGCGCGATTCGTAAACGCACGATTCCCGCATGTCTGAACGCACGCTAAAACAGCTCGGTTGGCAATGCGGAATCGTCGAGCGAACAACAGAGGTCAACAAATAGATAATTTGCGACGCAGAACAAGATATTTATCAAGTGCTGATTTGAATCGAGCAGCGTTTCGATACGATTGCAGAAATGATTACAGCTTGCATCCTAGCGTTTGTATTGGGCAAATGGACGTTGTTTGTGAGTATTGTGGTGCATTAAAGTTTTCCGGAGAAACGGCTGGATTATGCTGCCTTAATGGTAAAGTGAAATTACCGTTGTTGACTCCGCCACATGAGCCATTGTATTCATTGCTTTGTGGCGAAACACAAAAATCACGCCACTTTCTTGCAAACACTCAAAAATACAATGGTTGTTTCCAAATGACGTCATTTGGGGCAGATATTATTGAAGAACGAGGATTTAATCCGACATTTAAGGTATTTATTTTTGTACTTACATAGAATGTAGTTAAAGAATAACTTACTTTATCTATTGGTATGTATTATATTTGCTGATTCTGAACTCTACTTTCCCACCGAAAAAAGTGTTTATAACCCAGTTAATACTGTCTGGTTTTTATTTTGTAGATACAAGGACAGATTCACCATCGAATTGGATCATTACTACCTTTCGAAGATACACAGAATAAATTTTTACAAATATATTTCATGGGCAACATGTAAGAACAACTTGATCGACGCCTAGGGATCAATGCAGGAATGAAGCGAGTAATTCTTCAAGACTTGCAGTGTCTGCTTCATGAACATCATGCGTTGGTCAGGTTGTTTAAGAATGCTTTAGAGCGCATGCCAAGTGATAACTATAAAGTTGTCATCAAAGCAGATAAACGACCATCTGGAACACACGAACGCACATTTAATGCTCCAACATTAGACGAAGTTGCCATCCTGATTGTTGGTGAACAATTGGAAAAACGCGATATTGTGCTTACACGTCGCGATACTGGGCAACTGCAACAAATATCTGAAACTCATCGATCATATGACGCATTGCAATACCCACTGATGTTTTGGCAAGGAGAAGATGGATATTATTTTAATATTAAAATGATAAATCCATTGAATGGTGAGTATCAGTATCATAATTTATTTCATTTATTTGTGAAAGACACTGATTTAAAATAATGCTTATTAAAAAAATGGTTAATGTCTGTATTGTTTACCTTTGAAATTTGCCTTTGAAATGGTTAATTATCAAATTTTTAATTTCAGGTGAAGAAACTACAAAGAAAGTTAGCTCAATGAATTATAACGCATATCGTTTGATGATTCGTCAAAATGCTGACAACTATCTGCTGCGGTTTCGTCGATTGTTTCAGCAGTATTGTGTTGACATGTATGTAAAAATAGAAACGGAACGTTTAACATTCATTAGGTTGAACCAAGCCAAACTGCGTTCTGAGGAGTACATCCATTTACGTGATGCAGTTAGTACTGAAGAAAATGCAGCTAATATTGGTCGATTAACTATTCTGCCGGCGACATACATTGGTAGTCCACGTCATATGCATGAATATGCACAAGATGCAATGACATATGTTCGTCATTACGGTCGGCCAGATCTCTTTATTACTTTCACCTGTAATCCAAAATGGATAGAAATTACTCAATTGCTGCTTTCCGGACAAACATCAAGTGATAGACACGACATCACAGCACGTATATTCAGGCAAAAAATTCGGTCCCTGATGAACTTTATTGTTAAACAACGCGTCTTTGGAGACACTCGATGCTGGATGTATTCAATCGAATGGCAAAAGCGAGGCCTGCCGCACGCACACATTCTTATTTGGTTAGTGGAAAGAATTCAGCCTGACCAAATAGATGATATCATATGTGCCGAGATTCCTGATCATGAAGTCGATCCAGACCTACATGATGTTGTTACTACTAATATGATTCATGGACCGTGTGGTGCCATCAATCCCCAATCACCTTGCATGGTCGATGGAAAGTGCTCTAAACGATATCCACGGAAATTAACGGTGGAGACTGTCACTGGCAACGATGGTTATCCGCTGTATCGGCGTCGATCACCAGATGACAACGGTCGATCTGTCACAACGAAAGTGAAAAGAATGGATTTCGTTGTCGACAACAGTTGGATTGTTCCATATTCGCCACTTATTTCTAAAACGTTCAAGACACATTGCAACGTTGAATACTGCAATTCAGTTAAGTCCATAAAATATATTTGTAAATATGTCACGAAAGGCAGTGATATGGCAGTTTTTGGATTGCAATCCTCGAATACAAACGATGTAATTTCACGCTATCAAGTTGGTCGTTATGTGAACTGTAATGAAGCGATTTGGCGTATATTCGCATTTCCCATTCACGAACGTCATCCTACTGTTATGCATTTGGCAGTGCATCTGGATAATGGTCAACGAGTATATTTCACGGCTTCGAATGCTACGCAACGTGCTGAAACACTTCCAGCAACTACATTGACCAGTTTTTTTGCAATCTGCCAAAGCGATCAGTTTGCACGAACTTTGCTTTACTCGGAGATGCCACGTTATTATACTTGGAATGCTTCATCGAAGAATTTTCAAAGACGGAAGCAAGGCGATGCGGTTCCTGGGTATCCAGATGTGCGTTCTACTGATGCTCTTGGTCGTTTGTATACAGTTCATCCAAAGAATGATGAATGTTTCTATTTGCGGTTGTTGCTGGTAAATGTGCGTGGGCCAACGTCATTTGAGACACTACGAACTGTTAATGGTGTAATATTCCCAACATATCGTGCTGCATGTGAAGAATTGAACTTATTAGAAAACGATACCCATTGGGATACGACAATCGCTGAAGCCATTATCTCTGCATCTCCAAGTCAGATACGCACATTATTCGCTATCATAATTTCGACATGTTTTCCATCAAACCCATGTAACCTGTGGCACAAATACAAGGATAATATGTCAGAAGATATTTTACATCAAATTCGTGTCAGTTCCAGAAATCATGATATTGAGATGAATGAGGAGATACATAATCGTGCTTTACTCTTGATCGAAGATATGTGTTACCTCATGTTAGGTAATTTATTAATCAGGTTAGGAATGCCATATCGTGAAATGAATGACGCACTTAATCGAGAATTGGAACGGGAACGTGAATATGATCACCAGGAATTAGATTTAGTAGTTCAAAGTTTATGATACTTTAATGAAGGCAATCGATGATGAAAATGGTGGTTTATATTTCCTAGATGCCCCTGGTGGAACTGGCAAGACATTCCTCATGTCATTAGTTTTAGCAACTGTTCGGGCGAGATCCAACATAGCGGTTGCAGTTGCTTCTTCTGGAATAGCAGCCACATTGTTAGAAGGATGCCGTACGGCTCATTCAGCATTAAAATTACAGTTAAATCTTCAAACTATTGAAGAACCAACGTGTAATATTGCAAAACACTCAGCAATGGCCAAAGTTTTAGCGGCATCGAAAATCATCATCTGGGACGAATGCACAATGGCGCATAAACGTGCATTAGAAGCACTTAACCGAACATTAAAAGATTTACGCAATGACTCGAGATGTTTTGGAGGAGCAATGATTTTACTGTCTGGTGATTTCCGCCAAATACTGCCAGTAATTCCAAGATCTACGGCTGCCGACGAAATAAACGCTTGCCTCAAATCGTCAAATCTATGGCGCTATGTGAAGAAACTGCAGCTGACAACAAACATGAGAGTTACATTGCTTAATGATACATCTGCTGAAGATTTCTCGGAGCAATTGCTGACTATCGGTAATGGTCAAGTACCTGTCGATGAATCGAGTGGATTAATATCATTTCCAAATAATTTCTGTGATTTTGTCTCATCAAAAGACGAACTTATCAACAATGTATTTCCAAACATTATTTCTAACTACAAAAATAATGAATGGTTGAGTGAGCGAGTAATTTTAGCGGCTAAGAATAAAGATGTAGATGACCTGAACTACATAATTCAAAATAAGATCATTGGAACAATGCATTCATTCAAATCTATTGACTGCGTCACAAATGAAGATGAAGCCACTAACTATCCAATTGAATTTTTAAACTCTTTGGACGTGCCTGGCTTACCACCGCACAATTTACGCCTAAAGGTTGGCTCCGTAGTAATCATGCTTCGAAACATAAACCAACCAAAACTGTGCAACGGTACGCGTTTGGTGGTTAGAAAATTGATGAACAATGTAATTTACGCTACGATAATGATAGGAAAATTCAAAGGTGAGGAAATTCTTATTCCGAGGATCCCGATGATCCCAACCGATATGCCGTTTGAATTTAAAAGACTTCAATTTCCGATACGTCTTGCATTTGCCATGACCATCAACAAATCACAAGGCCAATCCTTAAAAGTTTGTGGTTTAAATCTAGAACATTCATGTTTTTCCCATGGTCAATTATACGTGGCATGTTCACGGGTCGGAAGACCATCTGCGTTGTTTGTTTTTGCGCCTGATAATAAAACAAAAAATGTCGTGTATTACAGTACAGTACTTAAGTGAAGAGCAACCTATGTACTAAAATACAGAAATAATAATGAATGATTAATGTAGGTATTTAATTTTTTTGTATTTTTTCCAATAAAAAAAAAACAAACGGCTTATTTATTGCCATTAAGGCGGAACAAAGTTCGCCGGGTCAGCTAGTTCATAATAAAGAGTATGAGATTCGCCAAGTTCTCTCCTTTTTTAGTTAACTGAGTGCGCTCCTATTCTTGACTGAATGATATCTTGAGCTAAGAACGCACTTGTTTCGAGGCAATACCGTGCCACTTTTGACAGGGGCATTTTTAATTAAGCCGTTCCTAAATACGTCCACCGCTGACGCCGCCTTGGTCGCTACTAGTCTAGCTGTGGCATTACCACCTGCCCGTCGCGCCTCTCGCCTCACCGCGCCCCGTACCGCCAGAAACTGTGCCATAGACGTTAGTTCTTCAGCCATAACAACATCATGCATTTCCTGTCGCGTCAAACTTCTCGAATGGTACACATTACGTCCATTTGTGTTTACCTCCTGTATATTTTTCAGATTTTGTAGCACTGCGTTCATGAAACACATGTTGCCTAGATTCTTTAAACCTACTATCTTCTTCTCCCGTTGACTCTTTCCATTGCATGGGGATACCTTCTTCTCTTTACCTTAAAATGGTTGGTTTGAGTTCTCCGTTGAACTAATGTCTTCGGAGTGAGATCGCTTTCTATATCGAGGACGCTGGCTTGTCCACATTCTGGAGGAACGAAGAAAAAAATTTTTTTTAATTTTAAAAAAACTTCTACAAAGTCAATAAACTATAGAATACACTAGAGAATTTACTCATGATCGTGAAAAAATTAACGTGAAATAATGTCCACTAAGGAAGATCCTCGTTTGGAAAGAATTAAGACGAAAAAATATCTGAAATTTTCAGAAATTAGCGCAAATCAACAAAGTCAATTTATAGTATAATATTTAGTTACAATAATTCGCTTTTTTACTAAGTTTAAAGATTTCGTAAAAAAGCGAAACGACAATCATTGTTTGGGCTTTGACATATAAGTAAATTACCTTAGATATAGTTGGTTTATTTTTATTGCTTTCATTTTCAGGTATATAAGATACTAGCTTTTGCCCGCGGCTTCGCTCACGTTAAGTTTTATTTTTGATTTGTTAAATTTACTACAAAGGGTTAAAAAAAGGTCTTGCCGCTTATAGAAAAATATGAACGGAAATTACTTAGAAAATCAGAAACTTTCATATACATTTTTATCCCCTATGAAATACGTATTTCTTTATTATAAATCGAAAACCTAAAATCAAAGTTTAATTGATGTAGCTTGAAAAATAAATTGATAAATGAAGAATTTTTTACAAACTTTCATCCCATATTTAACCCTGATGGAATTTAAAAAAATCCTTTCCTAGCGGACGCCTACGTTGTAATAACTATCTGTGTGCAAAATTTCAGCCCAATCCGTCAAGTGGTTCGAGCTGTGTGTTGATAGATCAGTCAATCAGTCAGTCAGTCAGTGACCTTTGCCTTTTATATATTTTGATAATATACAAGTTATCAGCTACTCAATAAATATTTTACGCAAAAAGGGTAGGTTAGGTATACTTTCGAAAATTTGTGCAGTTATGCTGATAATGCGTTTGGTGAAAATAATTGGTCATATACAATTACCAATCAAGTAATCGGTGAGTACTAAAGCAAAAATGATAACTTTTAGTTTTTTAATAGATGAAGTGCGTTTGAAATAAAAACAATATTTTCTAAGATTACGTTGACGAAACAGAGACAACTATTGCAATATCCTGTACAACCAATAGCTTGGACATGGAAATTATTAATGATATTATCACTCGCGTTTAATGTTTTAAAAGATAAAATTTAATTAAAAAAAAAAATTAGGGATTTTTCATAAAATAAACTTCTTTCTAAAAATATAAGATAAAATTAAATTTATATTTAAAAAAAATGAATTAAAATAAAACGTTAATTGTAAATATGAAATGTTAATAATAAATGATTAAATGTAGATTAAAATTGTAGCTATATTTAATTAAAAATCGATTAAAATAATTTCTCAGCTTGAAATGACAGCTTAATTTATGTTATTTTTATTTATAAATAATAAAGACAAAAACAGGTTATATTGATAAAAAAAAATCTATTTCAGTTTCATACTCTATATTTAATAGAAGTGTGAAGTTGTTTACTCAAAACCTATTATGTCATTATTATTTTATAAAACTATTTACACTGTACAACTTATAATTAATCTAAAGAGCGCATTACAGTTCTAGTGGCTGCCAATATGAGTGGCACAGAAAAAAGAAAGCTTTTAGTTATAGGCAAATCGAAAAACCCTCGGTGTTTCAAGAACATAAAACAGTTGCCAGTTACGTACAAAGCAAACAAGTCAGCTTGGATGACATCGCAGATTTTTGAAGAGGAAGTGAGAAAATGGGATGCTGAATTAAAATCACGGAAAATCTTGCTTCTAGTAGACAATTGTCCTGCTCACCCAATCATATCTAATCTTCGAAACATAGAGTTAGCATTTTTCCCAGCTAATACAACCAGTATTTTACAACCAATGGATCAGAGTGTAATTAAATCCCTAAAGGGCCACTATAGACGGAAAATGTTGATGGATATGATAGAAACTGACGGCAAGGTCTCGATCAACATGCTACAAGCAGTGAACTTCATATCAAAAGCCTGGCAAGAGGTAACAGCGGCCACTATCCAACATTCTTTTCGACATGCTGGATTATGTAGTAGCCAAGAAACGAACCAATTTAACAGTGAAGACAATCTACCACTGAGTGAATGGATAAGCCAGTTCAACGTACCAAACAATTTTAACGAAGATCTACAATCGTACGAAAATATAGATGAGGATGTAGCCACAACTGGTACACTTACAGATGAACAAATTGTTGATTTAGTGTCAAAAAGTCAGGAAACACCCGATAATCAAGATGAAGAAGACGATCAAGTGGACAAAGCCGAATCACCACCAACAATTCAACAAGCCCTAGATGCCGCTAAGTTGGTAGAAATTTTTTTGTTGTTTAATCAAGACGATTCCACCACATATCTAGATATGAATAGGATACATAAAATAATACAAAACAAGTACTGGCATAGCAAAAAACGTCAGACGAAATTATCAGACTATATGTGTAAACAATAATTTATATGTATAAGCATTTATTATCTAAGACATACATACAATTAAAAATTCTTGTATTAAAAATTCTTATTAATTTGGTTTTTTTCTGTTCACTCCATATAACGATAACTCTCTATAACGACAAAAAATGCTCAGTCCCTCGAGTTTCGTTATAAAGAGTTTACACTGTACCATAATCGTTCCATGGGCAAAACAAAATCCCGGACCAAAAGTAGTAATTGGTGACAACTTATCTTCTCATATAAACGTCGAAGTTGTTGAGTTATGTCAAAAACATGATATTAGATTAGTATTTTTACCACCTAACTCAACTCACCTGACACAGCCGCTCGACGTGGCGTATTTTGGTCCATTAAAAAGAGAATGGAAAAAGATACTGCTTGACTACAAATTCAAGAATCCAGGACAAATCACCTTGAATATAAAACACTTTCCAAAGCTACTGACAGAATTATTAGAAAATATGAAACATAGGGAAAAAATAATATTTTAAGCGGCTTCAGAGCCACAGGAATATGGCCTTTAAATTCAAGGAATGTGTTCAAGAGAATCCCTGAGATTTTTGATGCTACGGAATATACCATAGATACAACATTATTAGAATATCTCAAAGAGACAAGAGCTCCTAATCCCATTCAAGTGAAAAGAAGCAAGAAATTACGTACAGAACCTGGAAAATCAGTATGTGTTGACGATATCTCGGCTAAAACAAATAGTCCACAAACAAAACGAAAAAAGGTATCCATAAGAAATACTAATGATAGACTGGCAGAAAGCGATCACAGTGAAGAAACAATAGACACGAACCAAGAAAAAGAGACAGAAAAGAATATGACGTTGGATATAGAAAATGAAACGTACGTATTGAATGAAATTACAGCTGAAGTAACAAGAAAAACAGAAGCTATTAAAAAGGTTAAACAGGATGTACCACCAAATAAAAACATCAGCTTTGTAAACCTTACACTGAAACCACAGGATGCAACGTTCATTAATAATCCAAACAGACTTGATGTACTTTGTTTGCACTATATAAACATGTATTTTAGTTCATTAGAATGCGATACTAACACACAATCACCAAACGTCTGTGTAATAAATGAAAATTTAAAAAGGGATTTACAGAATCATAGTTTCATAGCCATCAAGGAAAAAGATTTGCCAAGGTGTTTACGACCAAAGAAATCTAAGTCTAAGCCAATAATTACCTCAAATAAAAAAGTAACTCCTAAAGAATTAAAGAATATAATAAAATCAATTAAAGTAGACACTAAAGTTAGAACGCAATCCGCTTTACAAATGAAAATAGTTAAGCCTAAAAAATATGTAAAAAAAGAATGTAAAAAGAAAGAAAAATATTTGACTTCGAACAAAAATGTAAGTTATAGTGAAACAAGCTCTGAAATCTCTGAAAATCTGAGTCTCGCAGATACAGACTCAGAATATGAATCTTTTAATGCGTATGTATCAGCATGTTTAGAAGAAATGAACAAAGAAAATTTGGAACCAGATAGTATCACAGTACCATTTGGGTTAAGTAATATAAAATATTGTACATCCGATATAGATTTAAAAAAAGATGACTGGGTTGTTGTGAAATTTGCGAAAAAAAAGCTTAAAACACTTTGTTGGTGTTATTTTATTCATAAAAAATAGTATCGCTACAGTAAAATTTACAAGAAAAGTAAAAAACTCAAAACAAGACAAATCGATCTTCACGTACCCAAACGTAGAGGATGTATGTGAAGTGAACCGCGATGATGTGGAAGTAGTATTGCCTAAACCAAATATTTCTAGACGGGGACAAATAATGTTTAGTAATATGAACTTTAATTCTTATAATATACAATAATGTATGCCTTGGTGGAGCTTGGCTTGCCTACCGTTTACTATTTTGATTATTATTTTTTCGATTTAGTGACCACAAACATATTATACTCGTATTTTTTATAAAAAAATGTGTAGTTTAGTTTTATAGTTTGTTTTTATATTTTTTTAACTATATTTAATAATAATAATCTAATATTTTTCATGTAGGTACAGCTTTGAAGGAAGAAAAAGTCAACATCTTTCAAGTTCCAACCCTGTTTCTAATTACCGAATACCTATTAAAGTTCCTCTAATTAGTTTAAGAATAAATAGATCTCATTTTCTGTAATAATTACGTAGATTTAACAGACAGACTGATTGTTAATTTCTGATTAGATTTTTTAAACTATCCTTCTACGCTATACCTACATGTAAAAATATTGAGAACGGTTGATAAAGTCAATATCTTCCAAGTTCCAACTCCATTTTTAATTACCGAATACCTATTATAGTTCCTCTAATTAGTTTAAGAATTACTAGATCTCATTTTCTTTAATAATTATGTATATTTAACAGACTGACTGAATTTTTGTTAATTTCTGACTAGATTTTTTTAACTATCTTTAGACGCTGTACCTATATGTAAAAATATTGAGAACGGTTGATAAAGTCAATATCTTCCAAGTTCCAACTCCATTTTTAATTACCAAATACCTATTATAGTTCCTCTAATTATTTTAAGAATTACTAGATCTCATTTTCTTTAATAATTATGTATATTTAACAGACTGACTGAATTGTTGTTAATTTCTGACTAGAATGTTTTATTAGTATTGAGTTAAAATAAATTGACGTTAACCTTCAACTTTGGATTGTTCATGTTATTGTAACAAAAACAGAGTGAATTTTTAGTTATAGTTAAATTATACATCGATGGTTATAGTGCTATACTCAGCTGTTATGCCCGTGTCTGTCCGCAGGTGGTTACTCATTGATATTCCAGGTTAAAATGTAATTTGTCTTACGGGATACAAGCTACCTCTATACCAAATTCCGTCAAAATCACTAAAGCGGATGGTGTCGTGCATAGGTAGCGTACATACACATTTTCTTAATACTCGTACTATATTATATCCGTATAATATTATAAAATAGTTGCCTACGAATTATTTTGAAAATTTGTAAGTTGTCTTCAATATCATCTATTTCATACATGCCATAATATTAAGTTCCTATTAAGCGTGTTATGTTTTGCCTTCTGAATAATTTGTATTTCGTAATAAAATAAATAAATACATAAGTATTGTTTTTTAAGCTATGTCTTTCATAGCGTATGCTTTATAATACCGATAATTTAATATTTGTTTGAACAGTTTTGATTAAGAATAAAATTGTTCAACCCTAGCTTATTGTTTTATTAGTATGAAAAATTACAATAAAATTGTTGTGACTTTGCCCACCCAATTTTGGCAGATCATGTAAACATTTACATGTATAATAACAAGATCCTATGTTACATTGACTATTTTTCTAAGATAATCTTAAGTTTCATGATCCTAAGGTTAAAAATAGCGGAGTTATGACAGTTTGAGTAAAATGGGCAAACTTGTAAAAAGTCCTTAGTTTTTGGCCCGCTGCCTAAATTTGACTTTATGTCATATAAATTTCCATGAGCTTGGTACAGGTTTTTATTAGATAAAAGGAGCAAGAATTTTAACAGTGGTGCAACACATAAACGAATAAAAAATAATAATATTATTTTAAACATATAATTCTAAATCAAATAACTGAAGAAATTTGGGCAATGTCGTAAAGTATTACAGTAGCACAATAAAATTATTACAATGTATTTATTCCACGTTGTTTCATTTAGATAATCTTCCTTTTCGAGGATGGTGAAATAGGCGCTCTATCTGTCCTACTCCTATTTAA
Organism: Pararge aegeria; assembly: GCF_905163445.1. Classification (NCBI taxonomy): domain Eukaryota; kingdom Metazoa; phylum Arthropoda; class Insecta; order Lepidoptera; family Nymphalidae; genus Pararge; species Pararge aegeria. The sequence continues at coordinate 4,546,765 of NC_053180.1, forward strand.
ATCAAATAAATAAAATTAAAAGGTGTTAATAATTGAGGCATATAGTATCAAACCCGGCAGTCTCCAGTCAGGGTCAAAAAAAAGTTAACAATGCAAATATTTTCTCTATGGTAAATTCTCCATTACGTAAAAGTTATCTCTCATACAAGACGCAATTAAAAATGAATGTCGGTAACAAAACCGGCAACCTCCGCATTCATTTCTTTCAAACATGGCAGTCTCCGTTCCAACCAATCAGAGCTCGGCATTTAGTATGGCGTCTGCTGTCACAGCGCAAAGATCTGCACGTGGATTATTGTCATTTTTATTGGGATTTCTTATTATAAAGTGATATTAGTTGTGTAAAATAGACAAATGGATAATCTAGTACGACCCTGTTCACCTAGACAATCGAGAAAAAGGAAAAGTGATCCAGAAAAATGGAAAAGAAATGTGGCCAAGAGAGAGAGGTTTGTATACTGCGATATATGGTTTTGATACTTGCCCATTACTATATTCTTATGTTAGTTTGGTTCACTTTTTAAAGTGAAACTTCTTTAGGCGTGTTGAGAGTAAAATTTCAAGGTTGTGTGACGGAAATACGTCACGAATGGCAACGGAAGTCGAAATTTCAAAAGATGTCAAAGAAGTTTCACATGAGCTCGGCACACACGCTTTATTTTTGATTTTTGATAATACCATGTAGTACTATAAAAATGCGTAAAATGGACTTGGCAAAGTTACAAAACTCGTAGTGTCATTTTATTTTTTATTAGTTATAAAACTCATATCTTTTATAGTAATTGACTGCCCATGATAAAATAACGTTAATTTATTTTCCTTTTTCACTTCTTGTAGGTATTCATCGAAGCAACTTCCTGAGCGGCCAAGATGCGGACATGACACAAAAGCATTTAAATGTGGAACTGTTATAAATATAGCTGATGTAAAATATTTCCATGATGCCTTTTTTAAATACAAAGAAAAATCGAAGCAAGATGCATTCCTTTTAAAATATTGTAAGCCAAAACAAATTAAGAGACGACGTGGAACAAAGGGTCCTCGAAGACAGAAACTCTTACAAACAAAATATACAATGTACTGTTCAAGTCAAAGATGTACCATTCCAATATGTCAACAGGCATTTTTGAGAATTTTGCATGTAACAAAACACAGGGTTCAAACAATCATGGCACATTTTTTTAAGACTGGTACTTTATTACCTGAAAATCGAGGTGGCAATCACAAACAGCACAAATTTGGAGAAAAACTAATTGCAGTCAAAACTTTCATTAATTCCTTTAACTGTGAAGAAGCCCATTATTGTCGAGGGAAATCTAAACGATTTTATTTGCCAGCAGAAATTAGCATTAACAAAATGTTTAAAATGTACAATGCCCAAGCAAATGAAAACGTAAAAGTGAAAAGAGGATATTTTAGAACCGTTTTCAACAATTTCTATAATTTGGGATTCGGATCACCGAGAACCGACGTGTGTTCAACGTGTCTTCAGTATGATGAATTGATTAAAACGCACCAAAAAAACGACGACCTACAAAAAAAAAACCGATGTCCTAATACAGAAGAGAGTGCACAAATTGCGAGCGAAAGCTTTTTTTCAGTTAGTTCAAGAAGAGCAAGATGGCATGATAACACTTTCTTTTGATTGCCAAAAAAATAGCCCTATGCCAAAACTACCAGACCAAAGTACGTATTATTCCAGACAATTGTATTTGTATAATTTTACAATAGTGCAGGGAAGTTCAAAAGCTGCACTGTCTCCAAAGAATACATTTGCCTACTGTTGGACCGAGGATAAGTTCGCAAAAAGCTCTAATGAAATAGCGTCAGCTGTTTATCATCGGCTTTGTTCGACAGATTGGACAGATATTACTAAAGTTCGTTTGATTGCGGACGGCTGCGGGGGCCAAAATAAAAATACCACCATGGTGGGTATGCTTGCTAAATGGCTAACATCTAAAGCCCCAAGTCATGTGAAAAACGTAGAAATTGTATTTCCGGTTGTAGGACATTCCTTCATTCCTCCAGATAGAGTCTTCGGGCATATAGAACGACATATCCGCAAAACGGAAATAATAAAAAACGCTGATGGTTATTTGGATATTATTAAAAATTACAGTACCATTATTGAATTAGGAAAAGGTGATTGCAAGGTTTATGATTGGAGAGATAGTTTAAAAACTGTCCTGAAAGATGTCGGTTCATGGCATTTTGCTTTTCAAAAGAGCAAGCGATTCTACATTAGGAGAACAAAAAGCAAAGTTGACGTTGTAGTTAAAGGGGATCTTTACTATAGAGTAAGTGATGGAAAATTTGGAGGCATAACAAAAAAGAACAAAAATATGAACATGCTTAATCCGCCAGAAATTCATTCATCAGGGAAAGTTAACAGTAATAAATTGACAGATGTCAAAAAACTATTGCAAACGCACTACGGAGACAGCTGGATGGATGATGAAGAGCTTGTGTATTTCAGAAATTTGATTCTGCCTGTAAATAATATGTACGAGGATGCTATCCCCTTAAATGACAACGAAAATGATACACTTTGCGAATTCCAAGATAATTCCCCAGACTTAAAAATATGAATCTGTATTTTTAATAAATAAAAAGAATATTTGATTACTATATTAGGGTTTTATTTCTGAAATCAACATTTGCATGGTATTAAATTTTTTTTAAACTTTTATTAGATTTCGAAGTTCTATCCTAACACTCAAAATATGTAAGTATCAAATCTGGCTAGTCATGCAATCACGTATCAAGATGGCGGCGTTCAAATCAAATACGGCAATATCCAACACTGTTCATATCAAAGTTGGCAGTCTCCACAAGTGTATTTCAAATCCGGCAGTCTCCATTTTAAATAGTTATATTTCATAACTGAACTTAATTCAACATTTCTGTGAAGATAGAATTTGTCAATATACGCTGATATCTAAAATTAATAAACCTAAGAAATGTTTTTTGTTGATAACTCGAACTTGTGACAAGTGGAGATTGCCGACTTTGATATTATATGCCTCAATTATTTCAGTTACTTCTATCCATAGATGTCTAACTAATTCAGACTATGTGAATCTTGCCTAAATGCCTTTTCACTGATTATTTTTAAATTGGCTCCTGTTTAGGAAAAAATTAAATTATTATTTTTTTTAAAGCAAAAAGTAGAAGGTATTATATCTTAATAGAAACTTGATTAGTTGCGCCTACTTTTGAAATAAGGGATGTTTTTTATTGAGGTATAGAACTTTAAGTTGGCATCACTTTTTTAACTGGCGGCCATTTTGTCAGCTGTCAAGTGATTAATATTTAGTTTGGTTTGCCATTTCATCATAAACAGGTTGACAAAAGAACAACGCTTACAAATCGTGCAAATTTATTTCGAAAATAATGGTTCAGTTCGCGAAGTTTACCGCAAGCTCCGTCCATTTTATGGTCGACATAATCGTCCATCAGAGCAATTAATTCGGTTAACCATGGATCGTTTTCGCACTACGCTTACTCTATGTGATAATACGCATCCGCAGAGACGTCGAACAGTGCGCACCGAAGAAACAATTGCCGCTGTAGAGCAAAGTGTTGAAGAGGACCCGAATGAATCGATTCGCCACCGTGCACAGCAATTGGAGCTTTGTCCATCAACTTTATGGAAGATTTTGCGCAAAGATCTTGGCTTGCGACCTTACAAGATCCAGCTTGTGCAAGAATTAAAGGGAAGAATTTTCAGGTTTATTTGAAGTCGGTTTTTAAAATTTTAATTTGTTTTTTATTAATAAATAATGTATGTCATCACGAGTGCCATAATGCTCCAGAGATCGGAATTAACGGCCCCAGGGTGCCCACCCAGTAGTTGACCTAAGTCAAATTCGCTTTGCCTTGATGTTTATTAGTCCAACAGTGGCGAGCATTTTTTGCAAATTTTACTTACTTATTATTATGTCACGTAATTCTTTATTCTATTTTCCCAAAGCTTAGGAACATTTACAAGGTCAAGGGAAATGTTGTGAAAATAAAATAAAGAAATACATGACATAATCCGTTAAAGTTGTTCAATTTCAATAACCAATGTATTTTACGATTGTTTCCAGATCGTTAATCAACCATCAACTTCATCTACCGCAACAACATCCTCACAGATACTTCCAGAAGTGATAACTGATGCACAATATGTTTTTCAATATATAGATGAGTCTGAGCTGGCAACAATGTCAACCGACCCCCATCGTAATAATTTTGAAGATCAAATCCGTTTAAAAACCCAGAAAAACACTGAAGTAAATCAGATTGAAAATTATCTAAAATTAGTTTTAGAAAATCAACATAATATGGCACAAGCAATAAATGTACTTGTAAATAATCAAAAAAAAATTCTTCATACGTTGGCAAGTTTATCAGTGCAAATAGATGACGGATTTTCCAAGGCTGGCCAAACTGAAAATACGGATGTGGTTTTGTTGGGAGAGTCTAACCCAGTTTATAGTGAGGCTTTTAAAATAAAACCCATTGACTCAGTTAAAGAGCTAGAGCAAATGGATACACTTTTATCTGACAAAAACCAAAAATTTAAACTCCTTAAACAATATTCATTCATTTGTTCACCATCAGATGGTAAAGGTGCAACATGTGCATATAAAGTATTGGACATGTTTTTTACACGGGAATTCCTATGCAAATGCTCTTGGACTGGCGGTAGCAGAAAGAATTACGAAGTAAAAATTGGACTGAAGGGCTATCAAAAAGTCCTCAATTTTTTCTATGAATTAATACATCACTGGGATAAAACTTATACCTTAGAAAACAATGAAAACTTTTTCAAAATTGTCTTGAAAAATTCTGTTAAGAGGAAACTCAGTAACAATATAAGAGCTTCCACAAAAAGGATGAGAACCAAAAAAACTGACCCTAAAAATAAAGCTAAAACTAATTCAGAACAGGGAAATCAGCACGCAAATCAAACTCAAATGGATACAAATAACACGAAACAAAATGAAAATGATAAAAATTTCTCAAATCAAAGGGAAATGGATGCAAATGAAGACGGTATGATCGACGAAAACGCTGTAAACCTAAAAGAAGTTATCGAAGATGAAGAGGAAGAAGACTGTCTTTGTTAGTATTATACTTAAAAAAGTAATTATTTTTTACATGCCTCAATGACAACGCCTTAAAGTGGTTAATTCACTATATATGTTGAAAACCGGCTTTACTCATATTTTATTTTCGTCGGGTTCGCCGACTAGTGCTAGTGCTTCGAGGGAACCGAAACCGTCGTGTCGCCACTCCTAACACTCGCCCCGATGATGGTCTTCGTAACAGACTGAAACTAGTCGGCTAATCCGATAAAAATAAAACGTGAGTAAAGCCGGGTTTCTATAATAATTTTTATGTGGCGTAAGTTTTTTATATTTTATGGTTAGTTTAATTTTGGATGTACCTACTCTTTAAAGAGAATTACGTTACAATCATGTTATCTACTTATTAAACCACAATTTTATCGTTAGAGTTAGAGTTGTTTTTTGTTTTTTGAGTCTATTCTTGCTAAGTTAGCATTTAAGAGAAACACGTAATCGCGTATCTGTGAATTTTCTACATCATTTTTTTTTGTAGTCTCAATGTAGGATTACTACAGGAAGAGTTCAGTGACAGTAGGATAAACATAAAACAGGTGTGAAAGTGAACGAATATTGTGTCTGAAACTTTTTTGCTGTAGATACCTTGCTGTCACAGAACTCGTCTTATAGTAACCCAATTATAGTAAATGTTGTTTTGATCTCAATTCTTGTTTGTCTAGTTAGTATTTAAGAGAAACACGTAATCGCGTGGCTGTGATAGTCCTTAAGACAAGAATTTATATTTTTTGTTTTTATTGCCTAACTAGTTTGCACTCAACCACGTTATATTATAAGTATACGGGTGATATTTTTAATTATGAGTATACGGGTGTAAACACTTAAAAATAAAAAGGATTTTTATGATGGCAAAATGTATTTTATTTCTCTTTTAAACTGTATGCACAAGGGGTATGAAGTATAAATAACCTTTGTGTTCGATACATACTAATTTCATTTTTATATCTTGTGAACTAACAATGACCTAAGCCCGCCTATCAGTAAGTAATTTGGCTTTGCATATGTTCAAATATGATGATTTGATTGGTTGTTCAAAAACATCTAACAAGACTGTAATTTTGTAGCCATATATTTTTATTTCACTGTTAGTAACAGTTACTTTTTTCACTTCCAAAATTTCATTATTGTTACACAAAAAATATTTATCTTGAAGTTTTGATGACAATTTAAAGTCCTTAAAATGTAGTACATACTACTAAAAGAAAACTAACGTTTTCTTTTAGTAGTAGTCACAAAAGGGTCTTGATTTGTGAGTTGTTGATTTTTTCTGCTCCTCGTCGTTTCTAACGATTCTGCATCTTCACTAAATCTTTTTGCCACTTGAGCAAGAGGTTTGTTACCGTGCCTCAGCATCCTTTTAATTAGATACAACTTGTTTTCAAAAGGATAAGCGCTGAATGTATGAAGTGGGCCGAATCGTCGCACTTCATCTGCGATATGGACTACATTATGAACATTACTAGTAACATAATCCGCTCCGTAAAAGTCTTTGTAATGTTCAACAAAATACTGTAAGAGCTCTTTTGCCAAAGGAAGAAAATGACTATAGTTTTTACTAGAACATATTGTTATACCGCAAAAAAACGCCAGAAAATGTGAAAATGCATCATGTGATAATACGTCTGGAAGTATGACAATGCTTAAATAAAACAAGAAAGATCTATACTCAGATGCTTTCCAATGAGAAAGACAGTCAAGTCCTCTCACCGATCTGTGAATTTCAGATGGCAATTTACATTTGTGTAGAAAAATTGAAACCAATTCGGTGTCTCTCGCACTCCATTTGGTTATATATTTTCCAAAATTACCATTGCGCCAACCAACTAATAGGCGCTTCATTATTCCCAAATCAACAAGGTGTAGAGAATCTGCTACAGGGAAGTCTTCTATCATATCTACAGGTAATCGCAGTAGAGGAGAATCTTTTTTGTGGTGAGGCCCATATTTTTTTTCACGAAATTCTTGGTCCGTCCTAGGGCGACAATTCGTTTCAGGAAAAGTCACTGTATGAGATACATGTGAATACTCTCCTACTGTAACACATTTTAAGCAACCGTGCTTTGCATTAAAATTGCAAACACCTGAAATATGATAAAACATCAATTACTTTTTTATTCCACTGTTGAAAAAACAAAGAATATCAAAATCTTAAAAAAATTAATTTGCATTAGTATGTTGTAGTAGTAGTAGTACAATTTTCGGTCATTTTATGTTTTTTTTTTTTTTTTTTTAATGATATCTTTGACATCTACCACTATATATGTGGTACTCTTCTTGCTATACTACAATATGTTCTATACTAACTATACTATTTTTACTTATACTACTTACTAACTATTGGTACTAACTACAAGCCTCTAAATGAACAGGTCTAGGCGTGAACGGCTAAGAGCAATTCAACTGCTCGACGGTACTTTTTGAATATGGCCACTTTATGTGTTTAAAACACATGACAAAGGATTGGTGATATTACTATGCTACATTATTAAAAAAGTTTCATGCAATTACCTTTAATGTAAGCTCTTGCAGGGGAATCACACGTAAAACATCTGATTTCAATGGATACTGTCTTTTTGAATTGTTCAATGTATATTCCGTCTTTAAGTAAATTTTCCATTTCGTTCACGAAATCATTTAAATATTCGTCAATTTGATTTGGTTTTCCAACACCATAATAGATTCCAATTACAAACGGCTCAATATCAGGTCTTTCAAATATAGTGCACAAAATTGGCCAAAACTCTTTATTTGAACTTTTAAATATTGGGAGACCGTCGAAATTGAAATTTAAAGCAATTTTAGCAGGGACATCAATCCATTTCTCTAATGATTTCTTTAAACATTTTGTGAGGCCATTATGCCAGTATTCACCTCCTTTAATCGTTTTGATACGTATTTGTTGGATAGTACCTAAAATTGTTCTAGCGTCACGCGGTAATATTCCGGGAAATCTGTCATTAACAATAGCGGCTAAATCGTTTAGAGCTATTTGAGATATATTTCTTTCTGTAGCCCATTCCTTTATTCGCTGACGAAACAACATATTTTTTGAATACTCGTTATCATCATCAATTGAAGTACTTGTGCTGCTGCATAAAGAAAAGTTATCATCAGGTTCCAAAGGTTTAACTAAATCCTCACCGTCGACACCGTTTAATGTTTTTCCTACGGAACCTTCGTTAGACGTCGATGGATGCGCTTGACTGTGGGTTGTCCAATTTAATGTATTTATTTCTTGCCCAATAAATGATGGTTCACTATTGATACTGTCCTCTGGTTTATAATTTGTTATATTTAAATATTTCCTTATAATTCTCCTCTTGACTGCACCAGATCTTTTCCTTTTTTTCCACATTATAAATTATGATCGACGCGCACACAAAGTATAGGATCATGTGAAAATAATATATGGCTGGCAGCTGTTAGACAGGCTAAAGCTGTACTATTGATGTAATTTATTTTTTTAGTTTTAAAGCATTATTTTAGACAGAAGTACTAAAACCACTGTATTTATAAGAGTGTCTAACTACTCTATAAGAACAAGTGTTATAATGAAGTTTGCATATACCATTATACAGAAACAATGATTGAGTGATACCATAATAACACTTAGGGTTGTAGTAAGTTAGTGACCACATGCAAAATACAGCCTTTATACAGCTTTAACGATAAAACGAGTTTTAACTGTCAGAAAATACTTAAAGTTGTATAGTAGAATTTTTTAGTACCCTGTTCTGTTCTGTTTTAGTACCCTAAGGGCCGGCGCCCATTGTCGGCATCGGCACGACTGAGGATTTTAGGTGGCAAATAGCAATATACATTAACATAATGACAATAAAGTAGAAATTTCCATTATATATGGTCGTAATAACAAAAATACCGCTTCGGTATGCTTGAGGCTGCTGTATCGGCAGCCTTAAGAATGCTTCGGGATGCTTCGGCATCCTTCGGCATCCTTCGGTACCCGCCGGCGCCGAGGCACCACTCGGGGATAGCTTGCCCTGCGGGGCGAGGGGAGGCATCCGCCATTTGAATCATTTGACTCACACACAACACAATCGAGGTAACCACTGCGTGTATCGGTTGTTTGCTGTAACAACGAATTTTCTTGTAACAACGATGGCGGAAGAAAAGCTAATTAATTTAGTTCGTCTACACGAGTGTTTATACAATATAAAATCGCGTCACTACAGTGACCAACACATGAAAAATAATGCGTGGGAGCAAATCGCCAAAGAATTCAATAAAACACGTAAGTAAGCATCATAAACATTGTATTTTTTATTGAGTTATAATAAGTATAAGTATATATAATATATAATTAATTACATTGACTTATAGATCGTTGGTATTTTATGATCTATTGACAATATTATTCTGCCAACTAACTGACCCATGTTCAGAGTTAAAATATTGTTTAAATTGATCTCTAATGACCATACCCTCGCACATGATAATATCGGTATCGCCAACTACATTGTTATCCACGGAACTTTCTAAAATGTCACTTTCCTGTAGTGGGTTTGGAAGTTCCGTCGTTGCATTGTTAATGATGTAATTATGTAAAGAACAGCAGGCTAAAATGATGTTATCTATATATTTTGCTTGTACTTGCATTCTCCTCTGAAATATTTCAAACCTTGATTGAAGAATGCCAAAAGCACTCTCCACAATACGCCTTGCTCGACTTAGTCTGTAATTAAAAACTCTTTTCTCTATATTTGCCAATTGATTCGCAGGGTACGGTCTCATTATATTTTTCGTTAGTGGAAATGCTTCATCAGCAACAAAAACATAGGGTAATTCTTCAGTTATTCCTCGTAAGCTCACATTTTGAGGAATATTTAAGGTGTCGTTTTGCAATTTTAAACCCAATTTTGAATGATCTAATATACCACCGTCGCTATTTCTACCATAAGCACCTACATCGACAATGACAAATCTGTATTTAGCATCTGCTACAGCCAACAGAACGATACTAAAAAATTTTTTATAATTAAAATACATACTTCCACTATTATTTGGAGCTCGTATCTTGAAGTGCTTGCCATCTATGGCACCAATACAATTTGGAAAATTCCATATTTCATCAAAGTCTTTAGCAATTATCTTCCATTGTGCTGTTGTTGGTTTTGGCAGAACGATACGGCCAAGAATATTTCAGATTACACGGCAGGTTTCATGGACTATACAACGAACTGTACTAAATCCCATTCGGTAATTGAATGCTAAAGTTTTGAAACTGACTCCTGTGATTAAAAACCTGAAAAGAAACATTATATTTTTAAATATAGCTTAGGTAGGTACCTATTAATCTATTGCCACTTGGAAAACCTGCGTGAAAACCCCTCACTAACAAACCATTCATTTATATGTTTATTATATTATTTTCAGCTCAAGAATGCCTCAAGATGTGGACGAACATCAGAAACAACTATCGAAAAGCGATAAAAAATAGAACAAGCAAAAGTGGTGATTCTGCAAAGCCACAAAGGCCAATAAAACACGAAAGAGAACTCCAATTCTTAACTACATTTTTACAAAATAGAGCACAGGTATCTAATTTAGATTCGTCTTCCGAGGACACACAAGATTCTTTCTTGGATTCTCTTCAATCACGGCCACAATCACAAATGTCACATTCAGATTCACAAAACTCGCGTCCTCGATCACAAAACATAACCACAGCTGAGATATTAAAAAATTATATAGATTCTAAAAATAACGAAGATGAACATCCTATAGATATATTTTTTAAATCAATGTCTGCTACAGTAAAATCTTTACCGAAAAAGTTGCAACTTCAAGTGAAAAGAGATGTATTGCTTATTGTTAATAAGGCAGAAATCGAATATTCAGAAATGTTAGAAGCACCACAGCATATTGAAACAACAAGATCTATTAATGAACCATCCACATCGAAACAAAAACCTCCTGTGAATCAATCAAACTACACCATGGACGATTTTTCTTATTACACACCCCAAGCAACATCCGTAAATAACGAGGACAACATACATTCAACATTGAAATATACACCGACACCCATACCTAGATGCCAAGACCAAAACATTGAAATCAGTGATTACCAGAATATTGAAACCAATGATTACCAGAATTTGTAATTTCTTTAACATATTATTACCTGCAGCAAAGCTAATGTGATTAAAAATAAAGATATGACTCCAATGTCATCAACAATCGCTCCACGACGACAGTTCTATGACCGGCGCAGCATGAAATATAGATTCAGACGAAATAGTAATGTAGTCTGCGATCTGAAGTCACCATTCGAATCATACCTGTACGAGTATATGTGAATTAAAAAATAATAAATATGATTATTAACACATTAAAGTATTGTTTATTATTAACTAACTAAGGGAACTATTTAATTTTCCGGGATAAAAAGTAGCTTATGTCACTCTCCAGGTCCTCAACTATACCCAATCAAAAAATCACGTCAATCCGTGGCTTTCTTGCAGCGTGATTGAAGGACAAACCAACAAACACACTTTCGCATTTATAATATTAGTATGATTACTCACCTCAAGCACACAGACAATCTTTCTTCAACAGATATAGGTGTGCGAAAATTTGATTGTTTTTTCTCCATGAAAGGTCGAAGCAAATGAACCAGACTTTCAAAATTTTCATAACTCATTCTATAGTAGTCATAAAATTTTCGCACGTCATAACGCAAATCATTGAATAAATTGTTGAATTCACCGGACGTATATCGTTGCTTCCAAAGGTTGTTCACCCAAAATCTTCTTGATTGATTAGATTTCTCTTCTTCTTCAGCAAGAGCTGCTATGAGCACTAGATCCCAGTCCACCATATTAAATACAACTCACACAACTAGCTTGTAACAACTCTGAAACTGTTTTGACGAGAAATACGATATTGAGACGCTTCGGCAAGCTACAGGACGGTGCGGCATGCTAAAGGACGCCTCGTCATCCCTAAGAACGTTGCAGCATGCCAAAGCATAGTTTCCATCAGTGTGCGCTTGCATGTAGGATGCCGAAGGATCCTGTTCCTTGCCGATGCCGACAATGGGCGCCGGCCCTAAGCTTACGCGGATCTCTTAATACAAGTTTTATGCAGCTCAAGCTGTATAATTATTCAAAAATCCTTCTTATAAAGATATAATCATCTTTTGATACTCTTGTACGTCTTTAAAAAAACTTTAAGTTCTAATAGAGCCGGTTAATTGATGTTGAAAACGCTTGCTTGCTGCTTGGGATTCGACAATATTAGAACATCTCCGCATTTTAAAATTACAACACCGAGATGAGCCAGTGATTAACCTAATGCTGTTCTGGCGTACAATAGCTCAGTTCATAGTTTTACCAAATGTAAACCATATTATCTTATTGTAACGAGTGCGTAGCGTGAGACGAGGAGAGGAGAGGAGAGGAGGTGGGGAACGAGGGGGAGCTGCGGGCGGAACAATAATATGGCGGCAGACGCGCGCGCGGCGGAGAGAGAGTTGGTTGAGTTTTAGTTTTTGTAGTGATTAAGTAACCGTGTATCACAATTTTGGATAACATAAAATAAAAGTGATTGTTGATTGTGTGCTACATAAACTCTTTTATTTGTTCCCGGCTATTAAGTTACATTATATTGGGACATACCGACCCCCGTGACCCGACTGTCATTGACATTACAGCACATTTACTTCAGCAGTATGTAGAAAACCATAAAGAAAAAATGAAAAAGTTTACGAGGTTATTAACGAAACCTCTTTAACAAACAGGGCCACCCTTATCGAAAATCATAATAAAAATCGCGAACCAGAAGTTGAATACCAAGCTGAGCAACCAACATTTGTCAGTAATCCTTATGCTAGTAGATCTAAACTTGCTCCTAGATTCACTCACGATACCGTCTTGGCAAACCTACCCATTAATATTTACACCTCGAAGAAAAAGGGTCCCGTAGCAAAAGCTTGGTTGAAACGTACACGCTAAAACAGCCAAATTGTTACAAAATACTCCTGGCGATTAGGTGAGTTAAACAGATTAGAAACCGCTTTAGCATTTTGTAGGGATTAGCGAACTCATCATTCTTTGCTGAGCATAGACATGATAAATACTTAGACTTAAAACTTTATACAGTAAGGAAGAATTATTAGATTTAAACTTTAGAGATTATTACGACGTCATAAAACCGGCCTCATATTTTAGTGGAAATCGTATAGTTTTTATATTCAAGTTTCCAATAGTATCTCCGCTTACATACTCTTTATACAAATTAGTTGTAGTACCAAATAAATTTAGTCAGGTGATTATCCCTCCTTTCCCTTTCCTTGCAATCACTGGAGATATTCACGTGTACATAGAGGCAGAATGCCCGAAATTCGACACACGGTATCTCTGCGAAAAGGAGCTCAACCGTCAACTGAGGTCTCCACCAGACTGTATCTGCAACATCATTGAGGGTAAACCGTCGGACGCCTGCAAAAAGACCTATTTTATACTGTTAAGACCGGCAATGGAGAACTTGGATGATCGCCACTACGCTGTTGTATTCCCGAAACCAACTCGAGTAAGGGCCACCTGTGAACGAGATGAATTTAACACTGTTTCTGGAAGTTTCCTGGCTACCATTCCACATAACTGCATACTTCATACAGATGAGTTCACCTTAGCCAATGTTAATGATCGTATAAAAGGACAGCCAATCAAGATAAGCGACATCACCGTCCAACCTGAAGAGGAACCAGCTTTGCCACTCCTAGAAATTAACTCTATAAACTTAAAGAAAATTCACGAAGTCCAGAACAGAGTAATTTCCCAAGAACCAATACGAATGCCAGATACTTCAATTTTGTACCACACAACCATCCCATTCTACGGGTTGTTACTGGGAGCACTTGTACTCAGCTGCGCATTAATATACCGCTCATACTATCTCCGAACAAGAAGACAACCGAAAGGAGAGACACTACCTGTCTATGCCAAACCGGAACCATCCCAAGATCAAGTAATTCAAGCAACATCTTGCAACCAGTTAACAGCGTCTTTTCCTTTAAATTTCAAGAAATAGTCGCTGATCTGATGCGGGAGATGTTACATCCTGCAGTGCTATGCTATCGTTACGCTGGATCACATACCTAGCGTAAAATTGTGCAATTGCATTGCTGAGTCCGCAACACGAGGCGCGCGGCCTGGCTTACGTGACCGGCGAACGGACACTTCTTTTCCCACATCGAAAGACGTCACTCTCTCTATAGTTTTAATAATTATTTGTAATTTATTTTAATGCAAATTAAATTAATATAGGTATATTGATATTTTCTTGAGTCCTCCTGCGTCGGTCTAAATAAATCACCTGTGATTACAGTGTTGTTAAGAACCGTCCACGTAAAAAAGCTTTAAATTATAAAGGTCAAAGAGTTACCAAAATTTATTAATATAGATAAAGAACTAAAAAATAAGAATTCTCATAACACAAGGAAAGGAAAGAAATCTATAAAGAATCCTACAAACAAAAAAGGAAACGTTCTATTAACTTGAAATCGGGTGAAGATAGAGAACAGTGGTACTGCCTTGCATGTAAAGAGGAGAGAGTTGCAGATATGAGTCAATGCGTGGAATGTCATCAGTGGTACCATGGGGATTGCTTTGGTTTGACAAAAAGTGGTTTAGTTTTTTCCATCATCACGTGATTGGTAGATCAGTCGATCTACCGTCCCATTGGCTCCCGAATACCTCGAAAAAGTAACGTAGTATTAAACAGGCAAGCTAGAAAAATGGCGTACGATGTATACTGCTATATGAAGAAAGACGGAAAAAGTGATGTTGAAAAATTTAAACAGACTTCGGAGTCAACAAAGAAGTCTGTCAATACTGTTAGACGTATTATTGAAGAAGCTAAAGAGTCCGACTTGCTCACCGTGTTCCGGACTCCGGGCAAGCAAAGATCTGGGAAGAGGAAAGTAACAGAAATTTATAGTTTCGACCAATCGGTGATTAAGAGATGTGTACATGATTCCCACAAAGCAAACGAAGCCTTTCCACGGTAGGGACCTCTTCCACCCTGGAAAGGCTTGCATTCCGAGATCATTTGCACGAGTCATTCCTTACTTTTCTGATTGTCGCACTTAACAAGGATCGAACTGAATTTGCCGGAGATGTCAAGAAATTTCGGGCCTCAGCCCTTGTTTCTAGCGGATTTACCTTTAAGGTGTATGTACCAATGTCATTATCTTCAAAAAGGAGGGGGCGTTGCTATATACATTTTCGGTGCATTTTTAGGTTTTTGTTTTAGGTATTCCTCTTCAAGCCTCTTTCGAAGGTTCGCGGGCCAATAACAAGGCTTCCTGTAAGTCTAAGCAGTCATCTTTGACCAGCTTCCAAAGGCGTCTTCGTCTTGCTCTACTTAGCCTTTTGTAGTCGGAGCTTGACTTAAATATTTGCTCCTCTGTTAGCAGAGGTGTGACCAAGGGCGTATATAAGGTAGACTCGCCTCCTTCAAGTTTAAGATCACCTGTACTTGCTTGTGTTAAATCAACACCAGCATAAAAGTTGCACTTAGCGGATTTAGCAACATTTGATGCTACATCTGAGGGGTGCTGAGGTATAGCATAAATTTTTGGTGGATTATTAGTTTCCTGTTTGGTGCATTCCTCCTCCAACCTGCCCCCTTTAAGGTTATGTTCCAGTTCAGGATTGGACAAAAGAGGCTCTTTCGAAGGTATGCGAGTCAATAATAATGCTTCCTGTAAGTCTAAGTCTTCATCCTTGACCAGCTTCCATAGGCGTCTACGTCTTGCTCCACTTAGCCTTTTGTAGTTGGAGCTTGATTTAAATATTTGTTCCTTTGTTTGCAGGGGTGTGTCTAAGGCCGTATACAAGGTTGACTCGCCTCCTTCAACTTTAAGATCCCCTGTACTTGCTTGTTTTAAATCAACACCATATAAGTTGCAATTTGCGGATTTAGCAACATTTGCTGATGCTACATCCGAGGGGTGCACCAATGTATACCCCTTAGGTATAGCATACATTTTTGGTGGATTATTAGTTTCCTGTTTGGTGCATTGCTCCTCCAACCTGCCCCCTTTAAGGTTATGTTCCAGTTCAGGATTGGACAAAAAAGGCTCTTTCAAAGGTTTGCGTGCCAATATCAAGGCTTCCTGTAAGTCTAAGCCTTCATCCTTGACCAGCTTCCATAGGCGTTTACGTCCTGCTCCGCTGAGCCTTTTGTAGTCAGAGCTCGACTTAAATATTTGCTCCTCTGTTAACAGGGGCGTGTCCAAAGGCGTATGCGAGGTAGTGTCAACTCCTTCAATTTCAAGATCACTAAGACATGCTGGTGTAGATTTACTTTCATATGGTCTAGAAGGCTTTAAATCAACAAGAGGATATAAGTTGTAATAAGCGGTTTTATTTTCTTTTGCTGACGCTACGTCTGAAGTGTGCACCAATGTACTACATATTTTCGGTGGATATAGAGATTTCTGTTTGGGGCATTCCAGCTTTTGCTCCTGTCTTAACAGAGATGTGTCCAACGACTTATGCAAAGTAGTGTCACCTCCTTCGACATTAAGGTCACTTGCAAATGCTGGCGAACGATTACTTTCACATAGCCTAAAACGGGTAAAATCAACACCAGCATATAAGTTGTAATTAGCCGCTTTAATAACATTTGCTGTCGCTACATCCATTAAAATAACTCTACGTAAATAAGATCCACAGATATAAGTGTACACTATTTTCCAATCGCAAATCCGTAGTTTTTTGTTCCATCGTTGCAGATACTTTAACATCTTCGCAGTGTCAGTCAAATGCAATTTCGTAATCCAAATCATTTTGACGGATGTCGGAAGGTATTTTGAGTTTACTACTTTTAACTTAATACCCTCTTCAACCGACTTTCCATCTAAATCTCTAAGTCTTTCTACAGAATTCCTGCCCTTACAATCCACGTGTAAAGCACCACCTACTATTTGAGTAATATTAATAGAAGACTTTGGAGTATTATTTGTATCCGTTATTGTATTTATTAGGCCCTGAATAGTTGGTACCATGTGATCTTCGATTGACACAACTGGGTGTTTATCACTTACTACAGCCATCTTGATTAATCGATTATAAGGACTTTTACCTGAAAACACTTTTTTACATTCACTTCCCTCCACAACTTTTAAAGTTACACCTTCTACAGTCATTCCCTGCAACGTTTTAAGCCATTCAACAGCTGCTGTTCCAAAACAGTTGACGCGAAGAGTACCATCTATAACGTTACTGATACCGATTTTAATAAATGGCTTACATTTTGTAAAAATCATACTAAAAATAGCACTTTGAAGAGGCCATACCATTTCTTGTTTTAGAAACACTTCTGGGTATTCTGTGTCTACTATTGCCATTTTGATCGCTAATAACTCGAAATTATTGGGCGATCGTTCAGCTTTTTCTCTTCTACGACCCCAATTCTTCTCAACTTCTGGGAATATGCCCCAATCACATTCAAAATCTGCTATTTCCGATGTATGCCTTTCAATGCGACTCATTTTTTTTTCTCTAGCTGGCGCTCTCTCGTCCTTTTGCAAAAGTGCCTCGTAAGACCTGAACTTGTCTGTGCAACTTCCCTTATGTAATTCTTCATCGTCCCAATCACACCAAATACTTTCCAAATCCATTGTTATCTTACTTTATCAAAAGTCTTCTCATCTGAAACAAACAACGTGCATATGTTAATTGTCGATCTCTTTTTTTGCTCGAAATAGGATTTTTTTTGTGTTTTTTTGCCTTATTCACTGCCACAATTACTGCGCTTGTACCACATGCATATCGGGAAATGTTACTAAAACCTCAAGTTAAGAGGATTATAAAATATTCAACAAAACTAACTATTAGTACTCAAAAAATTGGTCCTTCCAATAAAATAAGAGTTGTGCAAATTAATTTTTACTTTTCGTGCTCTTAAAGTTATTTTTAATGGTGAAAGCAAGCTAAACAGGAAATTTAACTGACTTCAAAAAAAGGATATTAGTAATTAGATACCTAGGTATGTGTGTATTATTTAAAAACACAAAATAACCTTTTAGGGCTCAAGACAAATAGGTATACAAAATATGTATAATCTGTACTAATAATAAAACTGCAATTGGAACATTTCTGTACATTTAATATACATATTTTGAAAATTTTTAAATGCTTTATAATCGATACTGAGTCCAAAACATATTTGTATTTAATTTTTGTCTGTCTGTCTGTCAGTCCGGGCATCACGTGAAAACTACTGAACAGATTTAAATAAAATTTGGTATAGAGATAGCTGATATTCCGGGTCAACATACAGGCTACTTTTTATCCCAATAAACAATAAGCTTCTTCCGGGAAATGTGATGAAAATTTTTATCAATTTGACTACATAGCTCTGTTAAATTTGAACCGATTTTAATAATTATTTTTTTTGTTATGTACCCATTACTGGCCCATTACAGGGCATGTGTCTCCTCTCAAAATGAGAAGGGTTTAGGCCATAGTCTACCACACTAGCCAATTGCCGATTGGTATACTTTGCATGCCTTCGAGAACATTATGAAGAACTTTTAGGTGTGCAAGTTTCCTCAGGTTGTTTTCCTTAACCATTAAAGCATGTGATATTAAATTGCTGGTGCGTACGAGGGATCAAACTCAATGTCCCTCTATCCCTATCACTGCTTTTAATATTTACTGGTAAAAGTAAGCTGAAGCAAGACGATTACCATTCTAATATGAATTCTCTATTTTTTTTTTTAATGGGAAATTGATAAGTATACACATAGCACTGTACATTTTTTATGCACTTTATTTTTTACATTATATTCCCTTTTTACATTGAAACTGAAAGCTGACTAAAAGAAGTTTTTCTGAAGGCTCTACTTGATAATATTAAAATGTGGCCACAGGAGAGTAATATACCATTTAATGAATCAATGCGGGAACTTATTTAAGTACAAAACACTCCTAACCCAGTGTATTACGTGGATAAGCGATTGGGGAACATTAGCACATAGTAATAACCCAGTTTTGTATAATTAGTCTCTTTAGTATGTAGAATAGTTAAACATAGTTCTAATTTTAATTTTAATTTTAATCATAACTTCTTTTATAATAATAATTTAGTTTTTTCCGTTTGTAACTGTTTCGGCTTTTGTTGTTGTTCTTTTTATTAGTTTTTATTAATTCTCTTTGAAAATTGTTAGTACATAAGCGAATTTAGCATGTAGTGTTTACCTTTATATGGTTTTGCATACTCTGAGTAATATTTATATGATAAGTAATATTATTTTTATCTATGTAAAATCGCTGGTAGACCCAATAAATAAATAAATAAATAAATAAATAAACCCAGTTACCACCATACAGTGGTGAATTTGTTTGGGCAATGGTAAAAGGATGTGTTGCTTAATGGAGAGCTTGTGGTCATCTATATATATAAAAGAGGATGTTTGTATATATGTCATCGATAAACTCAGAAACTATTTGACCGATCATTATGAAAATTGGTATGCTTATGTATTTTTTCACGGAGAAGGTTTATATGCTATGCCCATTGATGTAACTCCCCACCAGGCGGCGCTGTCAAGTATCGACTTCCGCCCCGTTCAACCGATTGTCATAAAAATTGGTATGACCATGTATTTTTCCACGGAGAAAACGAACATGCTATGTCCATTGATGTAACTCCCCACCAGGCGGCGCTGTCAAGTATCGACTTACGCCCCGTTCAACCGATTGTCATAAAAATTGGTATGACCATGTATTTTTCCACGGAGAATGTAAATATGATGTCCATGTTATTAAATATCACCATCATATAGCGCTTCAATGCATTAAGTTCTATAGCGATCAACTGATTCAAAATTTTATATGCGGCAATGAATGCAATAAAATGTTTTCTCATTAAATTCAATGAGTTATTTTACAACTTATATTAAATAAGAAAATAAAAGAAATAACTAACCTTCTTTTGTAAACAAAAAAATATAATTTATTTAAAAAGCAAATCAGCTAACTTCAAATATATCATTTGTTATTGAAAATAAAAATAAAGCAATAAAATAAAAAATAACTTATATAGTCGGAAAATATAAAGGAGAAGATGTTCTGATTCCACGTATTCCTATTATTCCTAGCGATTTACCATTCACATTTAAACGATTACAGTTTCCGATTCGCCTTGCTTTTGCGATGACGATTAACAAAGCTCAAGGTTAGTCGCTACAAGTTACGGGATTAAATTTATCAAGTGCATGTTTTTCACATGGCCAGCTTTATGTTGCTTGCTCAAGATTAGGAAATCCAAAATTTTTGTACATTTATACGCCAAATAAGAAAACATAAAATATTGTCTATCCGCTGGCCTTGAGATGAATTGTTAATTATGAATAATAAATAAATAATCTATATATATATATATATATACATTTAAATAATTGAATAAAATTTAATTAATAGTTATTCGTAAGTAATAATTTCGATAAACAATACAAATTTAAGTAAGATTAATTATAAGTTACAGTGTAAATAGTTTTATAAAGTAATAATGACATAATAGGTTTTGAGTAAACAACTTCACACTTCTATTAAATATAGAGTATTAAACTGAAATAGATTTTTTTTTATCAATATAACCTGTTTTTGTCTTTATTATTTATAAATAAAAATAACATAAATTAAGCTGTCATTTCAAGCTGAGAAATTATTTTAATCGATTTTTAATTAAATATAGCTACAATTTTAATCTACATTTAATCATTTATTATTCACATTTCTTATTTACAATTATCTTTTTATTTCAATTCATTTTTTTTTTAATATAAATTTAATTTTATCTTATATTTTTAGAAAGAAGTTTATTTTATGAAAAATCCCTAATTTTTTTTTTTTTAATTAAATTTTATCTTTTAAAACATTAATTACATCTAAACGCGAGTGATAATATCATTAATAATTACCATGTCCAAGCTATTGGTTGTACAGGATATTGCAATAGTTGTCTCTGTTTCGTCAACGTAATCTTAGAAAATATTTTTTTTTATTTCAAACGCACTTCATCGATTAAAAAACTAAAAGTTATCATTTTTGCTTTAGTACTCACCGATTACTTGATTGGTAATTGTATATGACCAATTATTTTCACCAAACGCATTATCAGCATAACTGCACAAATTTTCGAAAGTATACCTAACCTACCCTTTTTGCGTAAAATATTTATTGAGCAGCTGATAACTTGTATATTATCAAAATATATAAAAGGCAAAGGTCACTGACTGACCGACTGATTGACTGATCTATCAACACACAGCTCGAACCACTTGACGGATTGGGCTGAAATTTTGCACACAGATAGTTATTACAACGTAGGCGTCCGCTAGGAAAGGATTTTTTTAAATTCCATCAGGGTTAAATATGGGATGAAAGTTTGTAAAAAATTCTTCATTTATCAATTTATTTTTCAAGCTACATCAATTAAACTTTGATTTTAGGTTTTCGATTTATAATAAAGAAATACGTATTTCATAGGGGATAAAAATGTATATGAAAGTTTCTGATTTTCTAAGGCTCAACTCACACTGGCGCAGAGTCGAAGCGACGCGACGCGTCATATTTCTCCGCCTAAAGCATATTCACCTTTATTGTTCTACTATTTAAGTACAAATTTGTGCTATGTAAATATGGAAGCGCGCGTCGACGCGCGTTGACGCGCGCATTCGCGCTCCGACGCTCGGCTGGAGTCGAGCGGATTCGCGAGTCGCCGCGCGTACTCAGGCGCAGTGACGCGTCAGACGCCGACCACAACGGACGGACGACAGTGCTGAACTACGACGACAATGGACGAAGATGAAAAATTAATTTATTTAGTACAGAAGTATGATTGTCTGTTTAACGTCAAGGCGAAAACCTACAGTGATAAAAATTGTAGGAAAAATGCCTGGCAAAAAGTAAGCGGTGAAATGCAAATTTCTGGTAAGTACTATATAATTATTATTACATTTAGGTACAGACGACAGCACGTCAAACGTAACAGTTTGACCTTGAGCTCGTATTTATTCCGTTCGTGCTAATGGCGGCTTTCGTAGTGCAAGTGTTACACTTGACGTGCTGTTGTCTGTACAAAACACACACAGTTATATTTACGTAACATTATGATCACTTCTTTAACATCGTCTGATCATTTCAGTTTGCCATGGTACTGCCCCATGCTCGGATATAAAATAAGATTTGAATGTCTCTCTGATCACCATGGCATTTGTCATAGTATGGTAATCGACTGACCGTATATCTTGTAATATACTATCACTTGGCAATTCCAAGTTTTCGAGTTCGTAATTTTCTCTTACGTAATTATGCAAACATGTGCATGCAAGAATCATAGAATCAAGATGCATTGGTTGCATTTTTATTTTTTTTTGAAAAACCTCAAATTTTTGTGTCAGAATTCCGAAAGCACTTTCTACTAAGCGCCTTGCTCGGCTTAAGCGATAATTAAAAATTTTCTTATCATGATTGTCAGACACCTGATTTCCAGGATATGGTCTCATGATGTGTTCGGACAAGGGAAATGCTTCGTCTCCTACAAAAACAAGTGGCATTTCCTCTATCATACCTGGCAACCTTTTATTAGGCGGTATACCAATCGTATTATTTTGTAATCGTTGTCCAAATTTAGAATTGTTTAATATGCCACTATCGCTGTTACGTCCATATGCTCCGATGTCAACAATAATGAATTTGTACTTTGCGTCAACAACAGCTAACAAGACAGTACTAAAATATTTTTTGTAATTGAAGTACAAACTGCCGCTATTCCAGGGAGCTCTTATATTGACGTGTTTACCGTCAATTGCCCCTATACAATTAGGAAAATTCCATATGGTTCTGAACTCCTCCTCTATTTTAGTCCATAATTCTTGTGTTGGCTTCGGCATGACAATTGGCTGTAAATGTTTCCATATTGCTGCGGAAACTTCATGTACAATTGTTAAAACAGTGCTGTATCCAACTCGATAACTTTGAGCTAAGGCTTGAAAGCTAATTGCTGTAGTCATAAATCTGTAACAATTAAAAAATACACATATAATAATACATTTTATTGAATTAAAATAAGAGTTACAATTGTTTTGTGTTACGATAATTGTTTTGTGTTCCTAAAA
Organism: Pararge aegeria; assembly: GCF_905163445.1. Classification (NCBI taxonomy): domain Eukaryota; kingdom Metazoa; phylum Arthropoda; class Insecta; order Lepidoptera; family Nymphalidae; genus Pararge; species Pararge aegeria. The sequence goes on from NC_053180.1 coordinate 4,570,054, forward strand.
ATTATTTTGTGTTCCTTTTTCAGAGGCAGAGTGTCAAAAGCGGTGGAAAAGAATTCGAGATTGTTACAAGAAAGCAATTAGGCTAAGACAGTTTAAGAGTGGTTCTGCTAGATCAAATGATAAGCCAATAAGATTTGAAAAAGAATTGGAGTTTTTAAAACCATACTTGCAGAACAAACCACAGACGTCTAACTTAGAGAGCTCCGAAGAAAATGACGTAAACACTGATACCGACACAAACTTGTCCGTTGCGTCGCCATCTCGACCCGAATCACAATTATCCAGTCATTCCGATACTACTCGAAAGAAGTCACAACCACTATCACAAATGTTATTCGCACAATATTTGGAAAATAAGAAAACAGAAGAAGATCCAACGGACACTTTTTTTCTCTCTATGTCCAAAACGGTTAAACGGATGCCAATACAAATGCAAGTGCTACTGAAACGACAGATATTGCTTTTAGTAACTGACGCGGAAATAAAAGTTGCTTCGAATGAAATGTGCACCTTTCAACCTGAAACAACTAATATCAACTCAACGCAAGCAAATACTTCTTCATCCATCGGCTATACAACAGAACTACGAACCGAATCAGAAAGTCTTCAGCTACAATCTAATTCCACTAACTGTATTTCTAATTCCAACACTTATAAAATGCAGCCAAATACCGGGTATTATACAACACAGCTACCAACCATTTATACTCCTTCTAACACATACTCAATGCAGTCAAAAACGTCATCCAGTAGCAACAGCATAATCCCTAATCAGTTCGAAAATAGCACTTCTTCGAGATATCGTGTGGAAGATCGTATGGAAGATCTCGACCTGCCACCTTCACCATACATACCATTGCCGATTGGGACGACGACGCGGCAACAAAGGGATGGTGATAATGACTACAGTTAATGACGTTATGTATGACTGATTTAATGCCATGATTTACGGTATAAGGGACGGTTCTCCAAAAAATTATAAATACTTATTTTTTGTCATACCTACGCCTGTACTTTCCGGAAATAATGTGATGTAGATTTTAGCTTAAAATTATGTGATAGGTAGATATGCATGGTATCAGTTTTCGAAGAACTGTCCTTGTGTACTTAATAATGCGCGTAAAATTAAAGATAAATAAATCTATGTAAATTAAAATAAATGCTTTTGACTCTTCCTAATCAATTTACATTTTTTATTTTTATTTTAATGCTTTAGAATAGAATAGAATGGAAATCTAAGCTAGCTTAAAAATGTACTTACCTCAAGCATATTGATATCCGCTCTTCAACGGAAATAGGTATTCTTAAATTTGTTTCTTGCTTTTGGATGTGAGGCCTCAAAATATTTACCAAATTTTCAAACTTATCTAAACCCATTTTATAATAATCATAAAAATATCTTGGGTCCAGACTTAAATCATTACTACAGAGTGTTCTGAATTCGCCAAGTATATGTCTTTTCTTCCATAACTCGTGAACCCAAAATTTTCGTTTTATTTTTCTATCCTCAGCTGCTGATGTAAATTCACTTTCTTCCTCTTCAGCTTCTGATATTAGAGCAATCATGATAAGATCGATATCAACCATTATAATACTGTCGAGCGAGCACCATTCACGAATGTTCGAAAGTCTCTGAACTGGTTCCGTCACTACGCGCCGTCGCGCACAATCGCGCGTCGCCTCGCGAAGACGCGCGTCGCCTCGCGAAGGCGCGCGTCACCGTGCAAAACATGACGCGTCGCGTCGCTTCGACTCTGCGCCAGTGTGAGTTGAGCCTAAGTAATTTCCGTTCATATTTTTCTATAAGCAGCAAGACCTTTTTTTAACCCTTTGTAGTAAATTTAACAAATCAAAAATAAAACTTAACGTGTGCGAAGCCGCGGGCAAAAGCTAGTTAATTTATAAATTCAATAAAATAGTATAGTAACTCTTTAAATTTTCTCTATTCATTCATAGTACCTACTTGATTATTGATAATATCATAGACTTTTAAAACCAGTTTTTTTTATATTTTTACAGGATTTCATCATGCCCAGAACGTATAAACCTATTATACGTTCTGGGCTGCTATTTCACGGGGGTAACAAAGAACCTAATTATCAGAAAGAAAAAAAAACCATAAAAGTTACAGAGCGCTGCGCAGTACCGCACGTGACAAAAATGTGCACGTTCTAGCACTCGTTCGTCGGTTCGCCATGTTGCAAGCGGGCGGTGAGGGAGGGGGAGGGGGTTGCCCGCGCCCGCGCCGCCGCCTCCGCTTGCTTCGCGTGCCTTGTAGTGTAGTAGCAGTGTTTGAGCTTGAGTGGACGAACGCGTTTCGATTGTTTCGCATTACATAAGGTTGGATTGCCTAAGATCGGATGGGACATAAGAACGGATGCATAGAATTTACCGCAAATGAAGCGAAATTTGTCACGGGTAGCAACGAAGTTTGGTCCGTCATTTTATTCGGTCTCTCCCCTCAGACCGCGAAAGACGTTGCTATAGGTCAGACGTGTGCGCTGGAGTTTGGAAAAAAATTTAATGGTTACTTACAGATTGCCAAATGCCTACAAAGTATCGAAGACACACGCTTCGAGCGACTACCTATACCATTGATTTTCAAAGTGGGGGGCGCGCCCCACTAGGGTGGCGCGATGACATTTAAGGGGGGGCGCCCGTGCCGCACACCGCACTTGCACCGCCCGCGCTTTAGTATCGTTTGCATACGCGCCTAGTGATCACGTGTACTTTTGTTGCAAAAATAAACACGCGATCTGTTGTTTTGTGTTTATATAGTGACCGGTTATTTCTTTTATTTAACCATGAGTTCGGCAAAAAAACGCAAATAAAATGACGATTACATTAAATACGGTTTTACTGCTATACAAAAAAATGGTATCGACCAGCCGCAATGTGTTATTTGTTATGAAGTGTTGAGTAATGATGCTATGAGACCTACGCGTCTGGAACGACATATGACAACGAAACACAGCGCGTTAAAGGACAAGCCGAAGGAGTTTTTTGCTACAAAATCTGCAAGTTTAAAACGCATGAAATTGGATAGTGCTGGATCCTTTTCTCAGTCATCTGAGAAAGTACTTGAAGCTTCGTTTGAATTGTCGCTACTCATCGCAAAGGCCAAAAAAAGCCACAGTGTCGGAGAAACTCTCATCAAACCCTGCTTGTTGAAAGCAGCTGATATTGTACTGGGATCAGAAAGTAAACAAAAACTTTCACAAATATCTCTTTCTGACAACACTGTCAAACGTCGCATTGATGATATGGCTGAAGATATTAAAAATCAAGTAGTGGAGGCCGTGAAAGCGTCAACTTTTTTTGCAATACAGTTGGACGAGAGTACGGATGTTGCACAATGTTGTCAACTGATAGTTTTCGTGCGATACACAAAAAACGAAACAATTAAAGATGAGTTGTTGTTTTCTAAAGAGTTAACGACAACTTCGAAAGCGAGTGATATAATGACAGCAATCTCAGAATTCTTTGACAGACATGAATTGTCATGGACAAAGTTGATAGGCGTATGCACAGACGGCGCTCCGGCAATGCTTGGATCTCGCTCAGGATTCGTACAGTTAGTCAGAGAAAAAAATCCGAACGTAATTACCATTCACTGTTTTATACACCGTCAAGCCCTGGCGGCTAAGACACTTTCAAACGAACTCTACGATATATTAAAACTATGCATCAAAATTGTAAATTATGTTAAAAAGAGTGCATTAAATACGCGGCTTTTTAAGGCCCTTTGTGAAGATTTGGGCACAGAACACAAGACACTATTATTTCATACCGAAGTGCGTTGGCGCTCGAAAGGTAATATGTGACGATACATTTCATAACGAACCAAGTCCACTTTTACCGGCTTATAAGATTTTTTTATTTTTTGAAAGATCTATAAATTTTATACATTTTGTGTTTTACCAAATTGACTCAAGTCCAGCGATTTTAGAACAAAATTAGTCTTAAAAGTAGCAGATTTTTTCAAAACGAACCAAGTCCGCGTGCTTTGTGACATCAAAACAAACCAAATCCATTTTGACCAATCACAGCTTAATATGATTCTAAGATGGCCGTCAGTTGCTCGCGGAGTGTTGACTAGTGATCTGTGTGTCTCTCATAAATTTTGTTTTTAACACCAATTTTTTGATATAAGCTATGGAAGGAATACCAATAGTGCCTCCAGAAAAGTCTAGGAAAAGACTGTTTCCAAAATCTAAGCAGAAACGTGAGAAATTGAAGGAAAAACTGTAAGTGTTTGTTAAAGTGAATAGCTCTTCATAGGTTGGTTCATGCCGGTCGTCCAGGGCCGCATTCGTAGTTGAATGTTACAATGTAATATCTTGTAAGCACTCATTTTTGGTCTCATTTTTGAATTTTTAGTGCACTTATTGTTTGTTCAACATTAATTTACGACATTTATGTTGAAAACTAGTAAAGCACGAATGATGATGCCCGCGACTTCATCCGCGGTAATTAAAGTTTTTAATTTCTACGGGAACTCTTTAATTTTCTGGAGTAAAATGTAATCTATGTGCTAGTCCTGGGCATACGCTGTAGGTATATATTCCAAATTTCAGCCAAATGGAATTATTCATCAACCACCTCACAAACTTTCAAAAAAAAATTCAAAATCATTTACTTCACGTAGGCTAGCTTGTGGCTCTTATGACATGTCAGGAATCTACCACCGGTTCGGAATGCTGATTCTGCTGCGAAGAGCCGGAGAGAAACTCAGCAGTTGCTCTTTCCAAAACAAAATTGTTACAAAAAGCATTTATTTCGCATTTATAATTGTATAGGATTAGTTTATTATTTGACATTACTAATTTATGAGTTTTTGTTCAAAATTTTTTTTAAGGATTAGTATTGTTTAGACTTATTTATTATTGAAGTGCCGTGTGGTGACGGCAGATTAGAATACAGTTGTCACCACCCCTCCTCTTCCCGCGCGTGTCGTACGAGGCGACTAAGGGAATATAACGGAGAACGGGCAGCAGCGTCCTCTGTGCTACTACTGCCATCTACTGCGATCACCAACGTGGTGATTATGGGCAAATCCTCCCGTTGTTGGGAGAGGCCTTTAGTCCAGCAGTGGACTATTATAGGCTGTTAATGATGATGATGATGATTATTGAATTATTATTGCCTTAAATAGTATTTAATTTGATATTTTTATTTTTAGGTATTCAGCTCCAGGTCTTCCAGTAAAACCCACTTGTGATCACGGCCATAAGAATATCTTCTACAAATGTAATGAACTGTCTTCAAATGATATTTTTCATTTTCATCAAAATTTTTATTTCACTAAAAACAAAATAGATCAAGATAATTTCCTATTAAATTATTGCAAAACTACACGCACAGCTAGAAAAAGGCCACGAGACCAGAGTCGAAGTGCTAAACTGATGACTGTGAAATATTATACAAGAAAACATAAAACTGGCGAAGTAGTAAATGTTTGCAAACGAGCTTTTTTACAGATTCTTCGAATTAGACCCACGCGTTTAAAGGGAGTTTTAAAAAGACACCATGAATCTGGCTTAATAGCTCACGAAAGACGAGGAGGAGATCGAAAAAGCTTCGAATACAGATCTCGATTAGAAGCTGTACAAAAGTTCATTCAAAGATTAAAACCCCTGGAAGTGCATTATTCAAGAGGAAAGGACAGAAATCGTGTATACTTAGATCCCACTTTGAGTATAGCAAGGATGTTCCGACTAAAGAATGATCAAGCAGGACCTGGTATGTCGGTAACTCATTCCTTTTTTAGAAAAGTTTTTACACGATATTTTAATATTGGATTTGGTACGCCGCGTCAAGACGTGTGCTCTACCTGTATTCAAATAACTGAACAAATAAAACACGAAAAATCTGTTGCAGAAAAACAGAAACTTATGACCAATTTACGAATCCACAAATTAAGAGCGAAAGCTTTTTTCCTGAAACTGCGCGAAGAAAATGACGATCTCCTGACTTTAAGTTTTGATTGTCAAAAGAATTTGCCCCTGCCAAAAGTAGCGGATCAAGCCGCCTACTATTCAAGACAATTATACTTGTATAATTTCACAGCTGTCATAGGCTCTTCTCACTCGGTCTTACAGAAAAGTAATGTGAGGTCTTATTTGTGGACAGAGGACATTAGTGCAAAGTCGTCGAATGAAATCAGCAGTGCGGTGTATCACTGCCTAAATTCTTTTGACCTTCACAACATAAAAACCGTTCGGTTGATGGCCGACGGCTGTGGAGGTCAAAATAAAAATTCAATAATGATAGGAATGGTCAGTAAATGGTTCTCGGAGGCGCCAGCTACGTTAAAGCGAGTTGAAATCATTTTTCCAGTCACGGGTCACTCATTTTTACCCGCTGACCGCGTATTTGCACTCACCGAAAAAAGGGTGCGGAAAATAGAAACAATAGTAAAACCAGAAGAGTATGAGAATATCATAAGCGAACATGCTGAAATTTTCAAGTTAGGTACAGAAGTACCTATATACGATTTTAGATCTGCTGTGAAAGAAACTCTCAAAGATGTAAGCCGGTGGCACTTTCAGATAACTAAAGTTAAACGAGTTGTCTTGAAAAGAGGCAAGACTACAAGACGCATCTTAGCCCGCGGCGAACTTTCATATCAAAATGATACTGGAGTTGCCAAATGCTTGTTACGTCCTACCCGTAATTTCACTCATCTAGTTCCAGATCAATTGAGTGTTGGAGTGAAGGTGACCGAAGCTAAACTTAATGATGTGAAAAAATTATTAATCAAACATTTTGGACAGAAATGGTTGCAGTTAGACTACTTGAGCTTCTACAGGAACATTTTTGAAAGGGACTCTAACGTGGAAACACGTGAAGACGACGCATGTTGTGAACAAGAAATGGAAGAAATACTAGACTTCGTGTAACAAAATACTTTTCGTTTTTTACGTTCTTTCGATTCAGGTGTGAAGCAAAAATAATTCTGAAATTATAAAAAACTCGAGGCATCTAAATTATCGTGAAAATAATTTTGATGTGTCAGAGTCAGACTGATTTTGCTGTTTTATTAATTGCTTGTAACTTTTAAAAATCTTCATTTTGTTGTTTGTATACGATTCAAGTTGATAAGTTTATGAATCTGATTAAGTTTAAAGACTTTATTTATTCAGTAATTTTTTTTAAACTATCATGAGAATGATGATTTTTTTGCGATACTATTCAAATATTTAGTTAGATACATAAATCTTATAATAGTACATTATGGTACAAGTGTGAAATCTTGGTGATTGCCGCTGAGGCGCTATTGAGGCCCGAGCCGTTAGGTTAGATAGCCGAGGACGGTAATCATCAATACACACGTGTATCATACGACGTTTTTCAACACACTTGTGAAGAAAATAATACTAAAAAATAATTTTTCCTTGGACATTTCAGGTAGTAATTTTTTACTACTAAGCTACATTAAATAAAAAATAAAAAAAATTTTTGAAAAAAAAAAATTCCAAAAATATTTTTGGATAAAAATTATAAAAAAATATTTAAAAAAAAAATTCCCAAAAAAAAATATTTTTGAAGAAATTTTTTGAAAAATTTTATGAAAAAAAACAAAAAATAAAACAAAAATTAAAAATGAAAAATTTTTTGAAAACAATATTTGAAAAAAATTTAATTTTCAAAGATCATGGAATTCCGCAAAGTAACCTTGATTCTATTCAATATTTTTTTTTAAGAATAAAGCAACTCAACCAATATAAACTATAACTCACATGTGAATAATAGTAATGGAAAAGTCACGGTTTGAATAATAGGTGTCTTTATGTGCCTAACTGCGGTGAACCTAGAGCCACTTTATGAGCAAGTGTGTTGAAAAACATAACGTGTTATTGAGTTAAAGTTTATAATGTGTTATTGAATTAAATTTTTTATTTGCTTAATATGTATAACTTTTTTTTATAAAGGCACAATTCATTTGCCACTTCCACTGGTTCGGAATTTAGATTCTACTGTAAAGAACTGGCAAGAATTTTAATACTATTCAAATAAGTATTTGCATAATTTATTTAGTTATTTTTTTAAGTTTCAGTTTTCTAATAAGTTTACGAGTCCGATTCTTTAGGTTTGTATAAGTAAAACTTTATTTTTCATAAAAACTTACAAAATCGTATAAAGCTTGTTATTTAGCCTGAATCCGTCCCATCAATATGCGATTAAACAAAATGCACTAAGTCCCGATGTTAATTTCAGCAGACTAAACTAAGTCCAATGGACTTGGCTCTTTTTGATATTCATTATCTAAGTCCATTAAAAAAATGTGAATTTTGTTCCAATTTATCGAATTTACGTAATAACATTATTAGGATAAGATATTCCAATGACATAAATAGATATTAAAAACTACTTTTTTCCCATTATAAAGTAGTTTTAACTGGATAATGAAAAAAAAAACTTCTCTACCAATGAAACTATATGGACATGGTTCATTATGAAATGTAACGTCACATATGTTGGCAAGATTATTTGAACTTCGAGATGAAGTCATTCAGTTTTTAGAAATTCAAAAACAAAGTGAGGTGGAATTCAGAAAACCATGGGTTCAAGTAGTATTTGCTTATCTATCAGATGTGTTTGATTCAATGAACTCATTGAACTTGAAATTACAAGGTGGAGATTCGAACATAATATATCATCGGGATGCCATCACGACATACATTGAGAAGTTGCAACTCTGGAAACGCAAAATTTTGGCATGCAATTATTCCTGCTTTCCTAAATTATTTTTGATCATAGAAGAAGTGCGCTTTAACACGTTCAACGCCGTGTCGGACAATACTGGGCGACACTCGACTTTCTCCGCTAGCCATACAAAAAAGTTGTCATATGTCAAAAAATCCTTTTTTGTTTTATTAGTGCATATGAATAGTGAAACGTTTTAAACTATTACAGTATTAAGGAGACTGATTAAAACAGTTTAATAACGACAATAGCTCATGTCGCCCATCATTGTCCCCGATGGCCCCCTGCGGATGGTCATCTGCATTTCATACGGAGCGCGCCGCGCGGGTCACGTTGTCGCCCATTCTACCTACGCTGCGCCGCCGCGCCGCTTGCTGGCCGAGAAGTACTCCGCCCGCACTACCCTTCCGTCCCGCTCCCACCACTCAGCCGTACGCGCAATTCGCTATCCTCCCGCTCCCCTTTAGTGCTTCGCAAGCATTTCGCAGGACGATACGTTACCCGCTCTAGGTTAGAGCTGTGTTTTTCCCGCCAACCCGTAATACCTACGCATCAAAGAAATTCGCTAATTACTTGCATTATAATGGCTGACTTTGACGATGATGGTTTTGAAATCACAGAGGACATTTTGACACAACTTAATGATATCGAAATATCATTGCTAAACAATAGTTTTCAACTGAGTTCAGAGGATGAAGATGACTATCAAATATTACCCACAAAAAAAAAGAGGCGTCGTATAATTCAATCGGATAGTGAGATCAGCGAAAATGAGGCAGTTGGTCCAGATACTTCAGGAAGTACACCATCAACGAATGTTTGGACTGAACCAAAAGGTAACCAACGCAAGATTATTCCTTTCACCGAAATTTCGGGTGCTCCGTTGCACGTCAAATTATCAATGTCTAATAAGTCACCCGTAGATTTTTATTCGCTGTTTCTAACCGACGATATACTTCAACAAATAGTGAATCACACTAACTGCTATGCTATTGCTAAAATAACGAATATGCCTGAAGCTACTCCCAGTGCACGTATTAGAAAGTGGCATCCTACCAACTTGACAGAGATGAAGCAATTTTTTGGCTTGATTTTATTTATGGGTTTGGTGAAGCTTGTCAAATTGGCGGATTATTGGTCAAAAGACAAAATAACCGGGCACCCGTTTTCGAGAACTGTGATGTCTCGCAACCGTTTTGAATTGCTTTTGCAAATGCTTCATTTTTCTGACAATGACGACCATAACAAAGAAGATCGATTGCATCGAGTTCGCCAGCTAATCGAAAATCTAAACTCTAATTTTAAAAAAAATTATACACCTACTGAAGACATCTGTATCGATGAAAGCATGGTGCCATTCCGTGGAAGGATAATATTTCGTCAATATAATAAACAAAAGCGTCATAAGTATGGCATAAAGGAGTTTAAACTATGCACAATTCCGGGGTATACCTATAAAGTAAGCATTTACGCAGGTAAAAATGACGAGACTAATAATACACCGACAAATGTTGTTATGTCTTTGTGCGGAGATTTGTTGAATAAAGGACATACTCTTTATACGGACAACTGGTATACAAGCGTAGATTTGGCACGACAGCTAATAGACCAAGAAACGCACCTGGTAGGCACCATTCGCAAAAATAGAAGAAAGTTGCCTAAAGATGTTGTTACAGCTAAACTCAGAAAAGGCGAGTTTGCTGCAGCCGAGAGCTTTGATGGCATAACCATGATGAAATGGAAGGACAAGCGTGACGTATATGTGCTATCCACGAAGCATTCAATACAATTTCACGATGTTAATAAACGTGACAAAATTGTTTCAAAACCAAAAATTGTTGTGGACTATAATAAAGTAAAAGGGGCAGTTGATTTGGCTGATCAATTGGCTGCTTATTCAACACCTTTGAGAAAATCTCTTAAGTGGCACAAGAAGCTTGCCATTAATTTATTGCTCAATACTTCATTGGTCAACGCCTATATTTTGTATCAAAAAGTTACAAATAAAAAGATCCCTATAAGTAACTTTAGAAAAAGTATTGTGGAATCTTTTTGTATGCAAACAAATATAAAAGAAATTCAGGATGAAAGACCTAAGAGGTTGAAACACAAACTGGTGAAGAAAGAAGGGAAGAGTTCAATTGTTAGGAGATCATGCTCTCAGTGTTATAAGAACATTGTACAGAGTCAAGGAAGAAAACAGGCTAAAAACAAAGTAAAAAAAGTTCAAACGTTTTGTGACGATTGTCCAAACAAACCATTTTTGTGTTTGGATTGCTTTAATAAAGCCCATCGTTTCGCTTAAAATATTGAAAGCAATTCATTTTTTTTTACTTTTTAATAATGTATCTCTACTATAAATTTTAGTAATATTTTATGAATGTGATTTAAAACAAGAATGGTCTCAGAACGATCTCATATTTTTTAGTTAGTTAATAGTCTTAAGATATTTTATATAATTTTAAATAAAAGCTCAATTTAATTGGTTATTCCTGTATTACGTAATTTACCAACCCTATAGGTATTCCATTTCAATAATTTATTAATCATAATACATCCAGTAAACAATTTGTTGGACTACACTAGAGTTGGAAAAAAATCTATGTAGAAAGTGGCAAAAATTTTCAATAAGAAATTAAAATCTTTGAGTGCTGCGATATCCACATTGTTCTGTGGAGCCGCGCGGGTCATGCTATATACAAAACATCATAAAACTAATGCCCGGCGGCTCAAAGGAGAAGTTTGAAAATAGCTCTGACCGTCGGACAGCATTGTCCCCCACGGCCCGAACGAGACATACAAGTGCCGGTCAACATTGTCTGACATGGCCTGTTTAGAAAGATTTGCATTTATTACTTGGCGTTTAACGTGTTAAGGAAGTTTTGGATGAAACTGATACCACGAATAAAATATCAAACCATTTGCAGCAGCTCACTGACGAATTTCAGCGTTATTTTCCGAACTCATGCGATAATAACATTTATCGATTGGCGACCGATCCTTTTCACGTCGATATAGACGCGTTGCCAGATATGTTCCAAGAACAGGCTTTGGAAATTAAAAATGATTCTGCTGCCAAATATGATTTTGAGAAAATGGATAAGGCACTATTTTGGGTAAAATATCTCAAAGTTTATCCCAGCATAGCAGAGGAAGCACTAAAATTGTTTTTACCTTTTTCGAGCACATATTTGTGCGAAAAAGCGTTTTCGACAGTGGTAGTAATTAAAACAAAATACAGAAGCAAATTAGATATTGCAATTACTGAATATCTGCGCACACTTGACAAATGGGGTTGGGGTTTATCAAAAGAGGAAGTATTAGATTTAGTAGCGGCTTTTGTACAAAAAAACAATTTAAAAACACCGTTTAAAGAAAACAGACCAGGCACCAAGTGGTTCGTGTCTTTTAGGGAGCGACATAAACTATCTGTAAAGAAACCCCAAGCAGTAGAAGCTGTGCGAAAACGAATGACAGATCCATTTGTCATTGATGAATATTTTACTCTCTTGAAAGAAATACTCACAAAGTACAAAATTAACGATCCGCGAAAAATATGGAATCTAGACGAAACATCTGTTTCTCTAGATCCAATGAAGACTAAAGTTGTTGGTGCCATTGGTCAGCCATGTACCAGAACAACTGCTGGTACAGGCAAAGAAAATATTACCGTCCTAACCAAAGTTAACGCGGCAGGTGACAAAATAAACCCTTTAATGTATTTAAAGGAAAACATGTCTACGAGGAATGGATGTTAGAGGATAAAGGGACATACGACTTTGAGCTTGCTTATGCTGCGAGTAAGCGTGGGTGGATGGAGACGGAGATTTTTTTTAACTACATGTTAAATCACGTAATACCGAGTTTGGGTACAGAGAGACCCCAGTTGATGGTGTACGATGGCCACGTAACTCATGTCGACGAGAGAGTGGTAGCTTTGGCAGCAGAAAATGGTCTGATTATATTAAAACTACCTGCACATACGTCTCATCTACTCCAGCCATTGGATTTAGCAGTATTTAAATCCTTTAAAAGTATATGGGACGTACAGCTTGTTACTTGGCAGAGGGAGAATATTGGTATCAAAGTACGTAAGCAAGCCTTTGCTCGCAAGTTTGCGGAAGCATGGCACAAGACAAAGCCCGAAGTTATAAGAAACGGCTTCAAAAAGGGAGGGATCTACTCCTAAAATCCGACTGTCATTCCTAAAGAAAAATTTGATCCTGCAGCTTTAAAAAGATGGCAAAAACACAAACTTCAAAATACTCCAAGGAAATAAATATCAAGACTCTTTCACAACTTTGCACGAATGTCATAAACAAAGTTATACACATTGACTTATCTATGTCCACCGGGGATGAAAATCCTGAACTAACGAAACCAAATGAAGCAATAAGTTTTGAAGAACTTCTACTGGCCAAAATTAAACAACACCCTCAAAGTAAAACTGCTACTAAATTAACTCGCGTAGCCAGTGGAGCAGAAGTCATCACACGTACGTATTTAGAAAAAAAGAAAGAGACAGAACAAAAATTATCTCTAGAAAACGCACAGTCTTCTTCCAAAACAACTGATGATGTTGTTTACTTGACAAATATTACAAAAAATGACTGTCAATTACGACCATTTACGGCAAAAGATGTAAATGATCTACCTCCTTGTTTACAGAAGCAAAAACCACATTCTCCAAAAGTTAAAATAATTTCCAATATAGTAATTAAAAAACGAAATACCGAAGAAGTAGAAAAAGTGTTCAATACTAGAAACCAAAAATATTACAAAACTGATAAACTAGCGGAAAAAGAAAATACTTTTTTAAATAGTAACACCCAACTTAAAAAAAGACATCAAAACAGTTAAAAACAAACATTTAATAAGGTTTTGAATACCAGGATCGAACCACACAAAAACGCACAACCAAATCATAAGGTTTACGATTCCACGAAAATTTACAAGGAGGCCAAACCAGGACCATCGGGACTGTGCAAAGCCAGATATAGACGACGTTCTTCTACAACTACTAGTGTTTCTGGTTCCATCAGCAGCTATAGCGATTCAGATGTAATGGATATAGAATCAGATAATACTACTTCTGTCAATTCTTTACAGGCAAAAGATTTCACACCTGATGCAGACCAATTTAATGAAGAATTTCAAGCCCCCACATATTATTCTGGGGATGACGTCTTAGTAAGATATCATACTAGACAAAAATGGACGTACTACGTGGGACAAATTGAAAATGTTTAACTAATAGACGAGAAACTCTTTTACTCAATAAGATTTTACAAAACAATTAAAAAACCAACACTATCATTTAGAATGACAAAGAAAATTGATCGCGATGATGTTCCCGCGATATTGATAGTAAAAAAAGTAGTTTTAACACAAAACCCTGTAACATCAAACTTCTTTTTTGTGGATTCTGATGAGAATTCAATTTACTTTTAAGTTTCAATTATTAACCTACTATCTAGTCGATAAAACCAAACCGGTTGCAAAGATTTTCTTTTAAATTATTTTACAGTAGATAATACCTGTGACTTTGTCCATGTGGATTTAGGTTTTTTAATTTCCGTGGGAACTCTTTGATTTTCCGGACAACTATCTCAGTAACAAAATTTCGTTAAAATCGGCTAAGCAGATGGACCGTGTAAAGCTAGCAGACAGATAGATAGACACTTTCGCACTTATAATAAATTATACTTTGGATTGGTACGAATCGTAGGAAACCCACCAATCGTACCAATCGTAGGTAGGTATAGGTTTAATTTTTGGTTACCTATTTGAATCAGTTTTCAAAGAATAGTTAAAAGTTCATTTTTAATCAAAGGAATTTTTAAATCTGTATAATAATATAATAAGCACCCCGATTGTCTAAAAATTGCCGATCAAAATCGTCAAAAGTTCGTCAAGTAAAATAAACCATAACATCATTGATTTAGAGCTCAATTTCTTGTATGCATTCTTATACGTTTAGGTATGTACTAAAGCTCCATAACGCTCCATGGTAAAATTGGTTGTACTGAATTTGTGATTTCAAAATTAATACAGTCAAGGAATATTTTACTTTGACACTAATTCCATCAAATGAATACGATTTTGATCGGCAATTTTTACACAATCGGGGGGGCAGTTTCCAAAATAATAAATAGATGATGTTTAAATTGAGTGAACTTTATATAAAATTTTTTCATCAGATGGCCTTTCCCGACGTGGTAGTGAAATCCGTCTATTTCGCCATTTTTTTTAAACTAATGTTTTTTTATTAACGGTTTACGTTTAGGTAAAGTCAGATTTGTTTAACAGTGCAGGTAGCAAAACGAGGCGCGCCACGAGAAGATTCTTTACTCTAGACTAACTTTTGTTACAACGTGAGATCAGCCTTAAACCCTCTTGTAACCCCTTCCTACTTGCCTAAAAAATATTTTTTACTTGTGTAGGCGCCTATTGCTTCACGACATCATTTAAATTGAACCATTTTTTGCACCTGAATTTCCTTTCAGTGATGAAAATATAACTGTAAGTCAAACGGTATTCTTGTATTGTAAGTATTCCAATACAAGAATAAAAAAATATTTTGCAATACGGTCCTCACCGTACTCCCTAGAAGTCCGAACTTAGGCGACTCAACCTTACCTACCTACTTAGAAAACAAAATACCTAATTCTAATCTGTGTTTGAAGGTAAGTACCATATCAGTTATATTTTATTACTATTTATCGGGCTCTAAACCACGTACTTTTGTTTTACGTATGTGTATGTTTTGTGACAATGATGCTGGTACGTAGGCACGTACGAATGGTACGTGGTATCAAACCTGACAAATAGTAATATTATTGTATTTTGTTTAAATTGATACTAGTAATAGTTTGTTAATGTACTTATCTATTATCTGTAACATTTTTTATGATTGATTTAGTTGTCATGGCTTCCTACATCCGGAAAAAAGCGCTCATATAAAGAAGCATTTTTACAATGGGGTTTTACGAATATTGTGGACAGAAATATGGAAAAGCCTCAGTGTGTTTTATGTAATAAAGTGCTCAATCCAGAGAGCATGAAACCGAGCAAATTATAAGAACATTTCGAGAAAGTTCACAAAGAGTTTGTAGTACTGCTCAAATACGGAACAAAACGAAATCACGTTTAAAAACTCTGTGATTCAACATTTATCTGCAATAATAGATCGAACTCTTGGATATTAAGACGTTTTTAATATTAAGTTTTCTACTGTTGATGATATTATTCGAGACGAAGATGTGGCGGCAAAAGTGGTATTTCTTGGATTACGCGAGAATAGTACTTTGAAAGTAGAATTTCAGAATTATGATCTCAGCACATTTTGGATCAAAACAGGTGCCGAGTATCCTGTTTTATCTAACAGAGCTTTAAAAATGGCACCACCTACAGGTGTGAGAGTGGGTTTTCTACTTTAGTAACACTGAAAACAAAGGCCAGAAATCGTCTCAATGTGGAACATGACTTGAGATGCGCTTTAAGTGAAACTAAAGCTAACAAAAAAAAACTTGTTAATGCAAAACAATACCAACCTTCAGACTGAGCCAACATTCACTAGTTTTTTATGTTAGGATTCGTTTTTATTATGGTAGGAGTAGTCACTACTATAGTCGGAAAAATGTAATAGGCCCGTTTTGACATTTGTGCAAGACCATAGAATGTAACTTTGAACGAAACTGAAAGAAACAAAAAAATAAAAATCAATTACATAAAGTGTTTTAAAAAATACGTAAATTTTTTTGGGACGATAAATAATATGAAAGAATATATCGCGAGTATTCTTTTTGCGCTTACTTCATAGTAGCATGCAATTTATAATTGTTGCGAAACGTTCCGAAAACAGTTACGTTCTCAGTCTTTTTTTTTTTATACTAGAGCTGTAACCATTTTTTTACTGAATATCGAAATTAAATATTGTGTAGTTATCTTTACTGCAAAGAATGAGCTTGGTTCTCAAAATGGGTTCTAAATAATGAGTCTGAGTTGATGTATCTGACCAAGCGGCACATGACTGAAGCGTCCCCGCGCGCACTGCGCAGTTTTTCGTTCCTCATCTTGTAAAGTTGACTGTGCGCTCGTTTAAGTTTGATATATATTGTTTACTATTACGTTAACTATGGCTCTTCTATTTTGGACATTAATTTAAACATAGTGATTTGACTCGATTTTTGTGTTTGTTGTTATAAAGTACTAACTCTGTTTCAACATGTTGAAAAGTGGACGTATAATCAACAGCCAGTCACGCGTATTGGTTGTGAAGTTAAAGGAATACTTTGAACGAACGAACACTTTACAATACATAATAATATCAATCAAGTACTGATACAAACTTGAATTGATTTATCGTGAGTATCGAGTACAGAGTCTTAGGCCGGGTTCCCACTATGCCGGACCGGCAGATCTCCCGGTCCGGTAAAATTGCCGGAAGGCCTAGTGGCGGTACAAATTGTATGAAGCTATTCACATGATCCCGAGTCTGGCTTTTTCGCCGAGCCCGGCATTTTTACCGAGCGTTTTGTCACTACAAAATGCCGGCAAAATCACCGGACCGGAATAATGTGAACCAGTTCGACCCGCGTTCCCCGCCCCGCCCCGCCCGTTCTCCCCGCACTTCATTCGGCTCGCATTTTCTGAGTAAAGTAGACGTGTAGCATGAGCGACATACAAATAGAAACTTTAATTACGCTTGTCCAAGAGAGACCTGTTCTGTGGGACAAGACCGAAGATGTCTATAAAGACAAAAACTTAAAGTTAGCAGCATGGCGTGAAGTATGTTTAATACTGAAACCAAACTTCGATGAACTGGAAGAAAAAGAAAGAAAACAGTACGGTGAGTTTTTTAAATATTTTTATTGATAAAAATGCATTCACAAATTTTAATTTATAGCTGCTGCCTGCCACGGAACGGAACCAATATCCGAAACAAAATAATTAGTAAATGCTGTTCGTATAGCATTGGCATTAGGGCCACCTCGAGTCGACCCATTTCGATCCACGGGTCTCGTTTCTTGTTCTTGTCCATTTTCTATATTTTGGTAACTTTCAAAATTTATACCGTCTTTTTCTCTAACAAAATTATGTAAGACTGTACAAGCTTTAATTACTTTAATTGCTGTGTCTACGTTCAGATCTATAGGCCGATGGAGTATTCGCCACTTATTTGCTAGAATACCAAAAGCGCACTCAACGTACCTTCGTGCTCGACTTAATCTATAGTTAAAAATCTTTTTATCATTATTCAAATGTGTACCTCCATATGGACGTAGGAGATTAGGTGTTAAAGCAAAGCCTTCATCGCCAACTAGTATAAACGGTAATTCCTCGTGCATGTTTGTATGAAGTGGTCGAGGCTTTGGTACATTTAAAGTACCATCATTGATTTTTTTCCAAAATATACTATCCTTTAATATAGTGGAATCGCATTCCTTGCCATACGAGCCCACACTGATAAAAATAAATCGGTACTCTGAATCGACAATTGCCATTAATACAAAAGAATAATATTCCTTGTAATTAAAGAACATAGAACCACTCTTGGCTGGCTTCAAAATTCTAATATGTTTGCCATCTACTGCTCCAATACAGTGAGGAAAGTTGGCTTTTCTTTCGAATCTTAAAGCGATGTCCTCCCATTCTCTCTCAGTATCAGGCAGCTTAAGAAAATCTGTCTGTAGGCTTTCCCAAATGACGTTGCTCATTTCTTTTATTATTTTACTTATTGTCGAAACGCCTACTCTGTATGAGTAATGTATTTCTTTGAATGAACATCCTGAAGCTAAATATCTGAAAAAAGTATATTTTGTTACTACATATTACATTATATGTCACCAATAAATAAATTCAATTCTGATATTTTTTTATTTATTTCAGGAAAACTGGTTTCAACTAAATGGAATAATATACGAGATTCATGGCTTAAGACGGTGAAAAAACAAAAAGATGAGTCTAAATCTGGATCTTCGGCCAAAAAGACACGAAATTATTTATATCACGAGCAATTAATGTTTTTGAAAAAGGTCTCCGAACCTCGACCGCCTCATGAGTCGGGTTCAAAAAAAGCAAGAACCGAGACTGAAGTAGGCATGGAATCAGATTTTCGTTCATCTTTAATTAAAGATAAAAGAACAATTGATAATAAAGAAGTAAATGAGAAGATGTCAAAGTTTTTGGATTCCAGAATGAACCCAGAAAAAGAAAACCATCATCTTTCTTTTTTCAAAGGCATTATACCAGTCTTGAACACTTTAACTATCGAAGAGACTTTAGAATTTCAAGCCAGCGTCCTGACAATGTTGCAAAAAATTAAAAGTAGGAATTATGAGAGAGAGAATTACGGACATTGGCGTCATTATAATCAGATGACCGGACCAGATCAGTATACTCGCTCTGGATACTACACACATCCTAATCAACAGGCGACACCTACGCAAGATCAACACTCTGGATACTCTACAACACCTATACCATCAACTTCTTCCCAAATTCCAGTGAATCCAGTTTCGCCAACAGCATCTACTCATTCCATATACTCCCAAGAGTCAGAATATTTAGATTTTGAAGGGTTTTAAATTTGAGTACAAATAAATACTTAAGTGACTAATTTGCATTTTTAATTAATAATTATTTATTGTCAAAAGAACACACACACACACTTTACCTTAAACAAATGGCCAATCTTTGTTCTGGGCAAATACATTCTCTAAAACTTGTATTTCGTACTCTTATGCCTGGTGAAAGTCGTCCCAGTAAATCGTCAAAAGTGGTTGTTGTCATTCGAAAATAATTGAAGAACTTTGATCCGTCACTTCTAAGTTCACCCATCAATGTTTCAAATGTCCCTAGTGTAAATCTTTCCCGTAAAATAGGATGTACCCAATACTTTCTTCTTTTATTTTGCCTTCTGTACCACCACCACCACAACACAACAATTTCGTCGTCCATTGTGGGCACAGGTCCAAATTCAACTGAGGTGCTTTAAATGTGAACACTCTGTCCGGTGTCCGGTTTCCGGCAGATCTGCCGGTCCGGCATAGTGGGAACCCGGCCTTATGGTTCCATAACTAGTTACGTCGCGATGACAAATGTCAAAACGGGCCTATTATATTTTTACGACTATAGTAAATGTAACTGAGTATTATTAATCCATAGTTAATACGTATGTGTTTCGCTACCATAAACTTAATAACAATCTAAATATATTGCACCACGAAATTATCGATGTTAGGCAGTTTTTATATGAAATAGCAACACAGCTGTCAAGCAGTCGTTCTCGTCGGAGGTTGGAGCTGTGCGACTCAAAAGTGACACCAGCTGTCATTTGGTTACTTAAAAATAATCTACCGTTGAAACGAATGCGTCGCGCGTGAACGAAACACAAAAATCATCGTATTCTATCGAAAGGTCCCTGTATCTGGTGGAAGATCAGCGAGTGCAAGCAGCAGTACGTACGTGCATTGTATTGTTGTTGCCTATTCGAATCGTTTAACATCGTCATCGTCAGATTCAAAATTAGGGGTCTGAATTCCCACTGTAGCACAGGCCACCAGGTGCGAGTTGCTACAGTATAAATACGTTAAAATTGTAAGACTGTTGTGCAATTTATGATCAATAAAGATGTTTGTATTTACTTGTATTTTTTGTTTTGATATCATTTTGAAAGCGGGGTAAAATCAGTTTTATACATAGTTCACAGGGGTAACAATATTAAATAGGTTGGGAACAACATAGAGGAATACATAGTCCAGAATTTGAATATTTGTGCTGATTGGGGTTACCCTTTAGACTCAACTGATCTTCGATATATTGTTATGATGTATCTGGATAGTACCCAAGGAATTACAAACAGAAGATTTAAAAATAATTATTTTGGGATTGATTATGTGAACGGGTGTTTAAAACGACACCAAGATACTATTTCCCGAAGAATTTGTCAAAATATAAAACGAGCTCGTGCAGCAGTAAGCCCTGAAGTCATTGTAAATTATTTTTCCGAATTAGAAAAGTCTATCGCCAATGTTCCGCCGTCTAACATCGTCAACTATGACGAGACAAACTTAGCGGATGACCCGGGGCGCAAAAAGGTCATCGTTAGACGGGGATGTAAATACCCTGAAAGGGTAGTTAATCACTCTTAGGGCTGTATCTCATTGATGAAGGCTGATTCTGCTGATGGAGAGCTGTTGCCTCCATATGTGGTCTATAAAGCTAGTCACTTCTACGACACAGGGGTCAAAAATGGACCTGAAGGAACTCGGTATAATAGATCTGCTTCAGGGTGGTTTGATGGAGATTGTTTTAAAGACTGGCTTGAGACCTTGGCCGTACCATATTTGGAAAATAAAGAAGGCAAAAAAGTACTCGTGGGGGATAATGTATCTTCTCATTTATCTTTAAAAGCAGTTCAGCTCTGGAAAGAGAAAAATATTGATTTTGTCTTCCTCCCCGCCAACTTAACCCACCTAACGCAGCCATTGGATGTTGCATTTTTTAAACCATTAAAGAAACCATGGCGACAGGTTCTCGAACAATGGAAAAAAACCGACGGTAGGGACATGAAATCCGTACCAAAGGGATGTGTTTTCCACGGCTGCTTAAGCTCTTAGGTGACAGAATATCGACGAATTCTGAAAGTAATATCAGAGCTGGGTTTAGGAAAACTGGGCTTTTACCTTTAGACTCGACTCCGGTGCTATCGAAACTGCGAACCGAAAAAAGATCTAGCGAAGACGAAAAATATGCTGTAGACGAAACATTCGTAAGACTATTAAAAAGAGATGAGGTTCGGAACGATGAATATTACAGAGCCTAAACGATAGAAAAAAGTTGAAGTTGTCGCAGGGAGAAGTGTAAATGAACAAGAAGCCGTAGATAAAAACAGTGTGGAAACCTTAAAAGATACCACCAAAAAGTAGCATTTGATACCATCTACTTCCAAACCAAAACCAAAGGGGAAAGGTCTAGGTAAGAAGACTAAGAAGATGTCCTCAGAAAATAATCAAAATGAGATTCAAATGCTTCAAACTATTGATAAAGATGAAAGATTGAACTTTTCAGGCTGCGACATAATTTATCCACTACAGAAAAGTCTACAGGAAAAGCTCAATCAACAGAATGTTTGTAATAATAATAATAATAATACGATAAATATCAAAGATAATACAATATTGAACAATCAGAAAAACTCGGCAAAACTAATTAAACTAGGAAAAGAAAATATGACGACAGAATGGGCGGACAATACTGCGGATGTTAAACTAGAGCACAATGAAAAAAATAACTATGAAGAAATAGATTCTACTAACCAGAGAAATATAGAGGATATTAATTTTGATTACTATAACCTGGAATCTATGCCAGTTATTTTTGGTGAAGATCTAGAACTAGGGTTCCAAGAAGAAGTTTTAGCAACATATGAATTTCAAACACCGAGCGAAATAAAAACAGAGAAAAAAAGAAATTGACATTATTTCTAATATTAAGTTAAAATTATGTACCAATGCCTCTGTCTGACACAAAAAAGAGAAGAAATTCACAGCCTTTATCAAAAGACACTGCTTGCACATCGTCAACCAAACGACGATATTCAACCTGTACAAAAAGTTATTAGGATAACAAAGAAGAAATATTGAGTATTTTAGAAAGTGACTGATTTGGAGAAAACAGATTGATATATGATATATGACTGATAAACATCCATTATTTTCTATAAATTTGTTTTTTATGGTAAGAAATCTGAAAGATCTCATAGGTAGTACATAAATCTCATACTCTTAGTGCCTGAAGCCAAAATAAGTGCTGCAGCCTCCAAGGTTTGATGTTATTAGTGTATATATTAAGCTTTTTTTTAAAAAAAACTAGCGCTTATATGTAGTAAAAGCCTATGGGAATCTATAATCTTAATCACCGGAATCTTACTAACTATATATACGGTTTGTAATTGGATTAAAAACCAAAGAGAAAATCGGCCTGGAAGTTTGAAATTGTTCCTTTTCCCCCCGTTTTATATAGTTTGGTATAAAACTGGACCCGGTAGGTTCAGTCTAGAGAAAAGAAGACTGTCGTCCCGTGCCAGTTTATTTGCCAGGTCGTTGACATGTGCCGCTAGTCGCCCTTGATACTTTTTTTTTTATTTATCAAATAAAGCAATTACAATAAAGTGGTTCTTATAAAAGCACCGAAAAAACCGCAGAGGTTTGTCCTCGGTGCCTATCTGCAACAATTACCTAAGGTGTTAATTAGAAGAATTAAAAGCTGTGGGAAAAACACTGCTACATTGTAGAACGATAGGAACCAAGTAAGCATGTAAATTTTAATTTTTAAAAGTAGCAAGTACCAAAATAAATGAATATAAACTATACAAGATACAAAAGAGTCAGCCAACTAACTTCGCTAAAAAGTATTCTTTGAGTTAACGCTTAATGTTTTTAATATTTACATTTTGGATCAACGTTGAGGCTCACCGTATGTATTGTACTGTAACTTAATACTGTATGTCCTTATTTCCTCTTTGACTGTTTTAATACTTAAATCTTTTTGGATATTCTCGTTAGTCACATAATATGGTGGGATGTTAAACATGCTTCTGATGACCTTGTTTTGAAATCTTGGCCATGAGGTCAGCTAGTCTGTCAATAAACCCATGAAAATAATCTTTTGAAACTACATTTTTACCTTTAAGCATCATAGCTCAGTGGCTATTGTGCTGTAAGTTTTTACAATATAAGTTAATTTTCACCATAAAATCACCATAGAAACTGTAATCCCTAGAAAATTATTGTTTTTATGTGTTTTATTGTATTGTTTACAGTTAGTTGATGTTATGAAATTATTAACTTAGTATTTGTACTAACACTGTCAACAATTTTCATCAGACATAAAAAGGACGAGTTTCTTGGTTAAATATTATTTAACAGCTGAACAGCTTATTGTTGGCGATGGTGTGATAAATGAAAGTAATTTCGCAAGGCCTGGAAAAATCGGAAATGCCAACCTAAGAGAAACAGATTAATGATTTTGATCTAAGTGCTGTTCATCAAAAATTCTAAGACAGACTTTAATTTCTAATTGAAAAGAAAAACCAGCAATTGCTTCAAAACACAAGTTTTATTTAAAGCAAATCCTAGAAAACAGAACTGCCTGAAAATATCCAATCAAAGATTATATTTGTATTTTTAAAAAAACTATGTGGAGTAAGTACATTAAAAGTGTATTCATTTATTATTTAATTGGATGTGAAACAGAGTCCTATAAACTGAGTCCTACAAAGAAACAAAATATTGGCAATTTATTAATATTCCAGGGGACCAACAACTTTGTAAAGGAAAATGGTAGATAATTGTGCATGCTGGAAAGAGATTTACACTCAACCCACTTTTAATCATCATCATTATGTACCCATTCCTGGCCCATTACAGGGCATATGTCTCCTCTCAGAATGAGAAGGGTTTAGGCCATAGTCTACCACACTAGCCAAGTGCAGATTGGAATACTTTGCATGCCTTCGAGAACATTATGAAGAACTTTTAGGTGTGCAAGTTTCCTCAGGATGTTTTCCTTAACCATTAAAGCATGTCAAGTCAAGTCAAATATTTCTTTATTCAAATAGGCACATAGATGGCACTTTTGATGCGTTATTATATACAAAATGTGTACAAAGCAGTGAGTAGTGATGGCGATAACTACAATCGTAAAGCTACTAAAGCTACGAGGGTTCCAATCGCGCCCTGGTCTAAGAAGAAGCCCACAACAAACTTAGCCGGGTGTTCTTTTTGTTATCACCATATCACATTGTCATTAGAAAATATTTAAGAAGCAACCTGGTTAGAGCAATTGTTTGTGATATTAAATTGTTGGTGCGTACCAGGGATCAAACTCAATGTCCCTCTATTCCTATCACTTTTAATATTTTCTAGTAAAAGTAAGCTGAAGCAACACAATTACCATTCTAATATGAATTCTCTATTTTTTTTTTTAATGGGTTACTGATAAGTATACACATAGCACTGTACAATTTTATGCTCTTTTTTTTTACATTATATTCTTTTTTTACATTGAAATTCGTCCCTTTAGTAACACAAAAACGTATCTCGACTTTTATTAATTTTCAGTTAAGTATACCACCTATCTCGAAATAACGCATTCTATTTAGTCACAAAATCACGTATCTCTGTGATACTTTATTTCTAAAATGAAGGTTGACGTATCTATTAAATGCCCAAATTAGAAACAAACACAGAAACTTATCTTAAGATACGATTGTGTGTTACTAACAATATCCATAAAACATAAACTTATCTAAAGATACGTCTGTGTGTTACTTAATGTTATGCGATGACTGCACACATACAAATCGTATGAATAGATACACGTGTTTGTTGTTTCACTTTGGGGCGTCAGTAGCGCGCTGCCATCTTGTTACGTCGCACGTCGGGCGCTTTTGTTGAACTCAAATTAGTTAAGTAGTGTTTAGAAATGTCAAGAAACCCAAGGATAGCAAAAATAAAAGCTATTATAGCAAGTAGAATGTTAAACGAAGCCAACCGAGATGAACCTATTGGTAAGTACCTAAATCACATTTTTCTTCTATATAACCTTTCGAACCATAAATAATCTGAATAAAGTAATCTTTCATTTCCATTTGTTTTATTATTTGTGTTAGTATTGAAAAATAGCTAAATTATGACCTAAATCAGTGGGTGTTGTATCATTCGTATCATTCAATTCTTCACTTTATGTTATGTTAATATAAAAAAATGCTTTTTAAGTCCCGTAATACACTAAATAATTTTGAAGATAATTTATACACGTTAGAACCCACCCAATACCCTAATAAAATATATTTCAACACATTTGCTCATAACATGAACCTTTCTTTTAGGGTCATAGTACAAGTTATTAAAACCGGCCAAGTGTGAATCTTATTTACGCACCAAGGGTGCCGTATTAGTTACCAAATATTTTGTTCTCTTTCATTTGGTTCGGGGTCCATAATGAGGGCCGAACTACACTTGGCCAATTTTTATTGTTTGTCGTTGTAATAAATAATCGAAATGTTTTACTTCCAGATCCTTTTCAAGAAATGGATGATGATTCATCAGAATCATATATTGGCAATACAGATTCGGATGACAGCTCTGAAGAACGGAGTCGATCAAAAAAAGAAAAGTCTTTATCCCTTTTGAGCACACGTCACGTATCGCGTCTTGTAACTAGTGGTAATTTGAGAAGCGCTTCACTAGATCCAGATTATGACAAAGAAAACTTTAATATTTCTGAGACACCAGCCAATAGATTAGCAGAAAATTTACATGACACATCTGTTAGTTTTGACCGTTTATTCTCTGGAGGCCCTGATTTCCCAAATAGCCCAATGGTTATACCGCCAACTGATTGTTCAGAAATTTCTCTTCCAATTATTGATTTACCGGCGCATGACGATTCTGGAGAAATTCCATTCAGTCAGCTCAGCCAAAGAACAGCTCATAATAATTCTCACTTTATTCCTGGGATACCTGCACCAGGCAATAGATCAGCACATAATTTGCAGGACACATCTGTCAAATTTGACCATGTATACACTGGAGGCCCTGATTCCTCTAATAGCTCAATGGTTGCGCCAGCTAATTGTTCAGAGATTTCTCCTTCTATTATTAATTTACCGGCGCATGACGATTCTGGAGAAATTCCATGCAGTCAGTTCAGCCAAGAAAGAGCTCACAATAATTCTCACTTTATTCCTGGGACACCTGCACCAGGCAATAGATCAGCACATAATTTACGGGACACAACCGTCAAATTTGACCATTTATATTCCGGAAGCCTTGATTCCTCTAATAGCTCAATAGTTGCACCAGCAAATTGTTCAGAGATTTCTCCTCCTATTATTGATTTACCGGCGCATGACGATTCTGGAGAAATTCCATGCAGTCAGTTCAGCCAAAGAACAGCTCACAATAATTCTCTTAGCATCCTTGACCAATCGTTACCGAACATGCCTGAAGTCATCTCATTTGAACAGCCGGAAACAATCTCTACACCAACTGAAAACCAACTGGAAGTGGAAAATCATAAAAAAACTCGCAATAAAAGATCTGCTCCCAAGACCTGGAAGCAAAATGTGCGAAAGTGCTTAAGGCAATCTGGAAAAGAATATGTTTCTTTAAGAGGTAAAAAAGTGGGTGCTCGTAAAGTAAGGCTCGTACCAAAGGATTGCAGTAGTTGCCGCAGAAAGTGTAATCAATCATTTGACGAGTGTGCAAGGGAAATGATTCATAACGCCTACTGGAACTTAAAAGATTCAGATAAACAAAGACAGTAGTGGTGGATGAAGTTCAAACAAAAGTTAAAACTGCTGGTGAAAATTCCAGGCGAAAAATGACGCGAGAGTTTTTCTTTTACAAAGACGGTGGAAAAGTCCAAGTGTGTCAAGAGTTTTTTCTCAAGACGCTAGATATATCAGAAGGATTCTTAAGAAATGTTTTAAAGAAAAGGGATGCAGCACGTGTTGTTGCTCCAAGCAACCGAGGTAAGCACCAACCATTGTTACCAGACCAATCGAAAACAAAGAAATAATAGAGAAGCACATCCTATCATTCCCTACTGTGCCGTCCCATTATTGCCGGAAAAAAACAAATTATAAATACTTGCCGGAAGATTTATCACTGAGAGATATGTATAATCTATACATGAAGCAATGCACTGAGCAAAATATAGTCTCTGAAAAGTTTTGGCTTTACAGACAAATTTTCAATAATCAACACTTGAAATTTCATAAGCCCCGTAAGGATATGTGTGATTCATGCGTAAAATACAAGAATTGTAGTGAGGAAGAAAAACCAGGTCTATTTCCATTACACATGCAACATATTCGCCGGAAGACTGAAGCACGTCAGTACCATGATGATAACAAGAACCTAGCACTAAATAAAGTTTTAAATTTTATTGAGATTGACTTAGAAGCCGTGCGATATTGTCCTAAAGTATCAGCCAAAACCATTTTTTACAAACGCCGACTTGCGACATATAACGCGACAGTCTATGATGTTGAGTCGAGGCGGGCGTCAAATTTTATGTGGCATGAAGGTATTGCGTCCAGAGGTTCAAACGAGTTGTCTTCTTGTCTTTTTAAATATTTAGCAGACCACGCCAATGGCAAAAAATTCATTATCATGAGTGATACTTGTGGAGGCCAGAATAGGAATGTTAATTTAGCTGCGGTTCTCCTTTATGCTGTACAAATATTAGATATTCCTGAAATAGAACAGGGCTACTTTGAACCTGGCCATTCCATGATGGAGGTAGATTCTGTGCACGCTCACATTGAGACTTCATCAAAGAATGTAAATATTTACCATCCTTCAGGATGGTACACTGCAGTCAGAATGGCATCAAAATCATCGAAATAGGATGTTATTGAAATGGGCCAAGAGATGTTTTTTAACGCTTTGAAGTTAAGAGAACAAATTATTAAAAATAAGAAAATAGACACTGATGGTAACAACATTAATTTGCTCAAGATCACATTATTAAAATACATTAAAGGCGCTTGTGATCATATTTATTTTAAATATAATAAAAGTGACACAGATTTTAAAACATTTAAAGTAATACGGCGAGTAACAAGGGGTGCTACAAACTATGATTCCATCGAACGGATCAGAGCATATCGTCCCTTAGCTTACAACACCGCCTAAGTCATTTTTACCAACTTTACAGGAGACGTAAAAAACTGTCTATTTTAAAAAATCTGGGGATTATTCCTGTCATAACTTAATACATACTCTAGTTAGCGGTTAAGAAATAATTATTTATACTTATATTGACAATTTACTTTATTTTAACTTGTTTTTTATGACTTGAGCTGTGTTGTAATGTAATATTTTATTAGATTTAGGCGGTGTTGTTTGCGGAAATGTTAGGGATTAAGATATTAAATAAAAGATGATTTCCAAAGAAAAGCTTTTATTAGGAAATATTTCAAGAAAATTAACAAATCTTTATAACATTAGGTATCTATAACTTAAATCTTAAAGCACCGGATACACTAGGGAACATTTTGTCCCGCAACATGACGCGCAACACAAAATATACGTGACGCTGCAACGTTGCATAGTGTCCCGCAACATGACCCACAACATTGTACGTGACGCGGGGCATGTTGCTTGCTCCCGCCTCGAGAGCGAGCGCACGTGTCCCGCGTCAGTGTTGCGCCATTTGTCACTGAGTGTAGTCGCGTACGCAACGTGCCTTTAAAATGTCTAGTGTGGGGAAATGATACCGTGCTTTTGCTTATAGAGCTTTACGAAAGTCGTGACTTGTTGTGGAATACTTCACACCGTGACTATCGAAATAAAATAAAGAAAAATGATGCATGGGAGGATATTGCCAAGGCGCTTAAATTGCCTAGAAAAGAAATAGAAACCAAAGTTCATACCCTGCGTTCGCAATTTGTCCGAGAAAGGAAGAAAGTGAAATCGTCAAAAACTACTGGTAGTGGACGAGAGGACGTGAAGTCCAGTGCATGGTTTGCGTACGATGCAATGAAATTTTTGCTAAAGGGAGCCACAACTTCTGGAAGCTTGGATACTTTGGACACAAACGTAAGTCATACTTTAGTTATTTTGTCATTTGTAATCAGTAATCACGGTCACATCACTTGCGACAAATTTAGCGCAAACGGATTTATTTTTATTTATAATTTATTTATATTTATTTATTTATAATTTATTGTACGGACACACAAGGAAAGGAAAAGTAACAAATTAATACGTACCTATATTATTTACATAAACTAAGATTTGTACACACCTCACCCACAAAACTTCACTTCTAAAAGGATTGACGTTGTTCAGTAACATTAAAAGAAAAAATATAGTACAATACTAGTTTATTCATTTAAAAATTATTCTGCCAGGGAACACGTCCTTCTTCACTCATGAAATATTCAGCAAATTTGTTTCTTATTTCCATTGCAGATTCAGGGTAGCGTCTTCCCATAGCATTTAAATTCGACATATTAACAGAGCCAGTTTCTCTGCGCCAAGATCCTTCTAAAATATCGTGATCCACATTTTCAGAATCAAAAGTCCCATGTGGGTTGTACAGTGATCTCGATTGACTATTTCGCCTTAAAAAATTATGGAGGTATACGCACGCCATTACAACAACTTCAGCATTAAAGGGTAGGATGGTTATGGGAGTTCGGAATATACGAAATACAACACCTAAGATACCGAACACATTTTCGACAATTCTTCTAGCTCTTGACAATCGATAGTTGAAAATGCGTCTTGTTGTACCCACGTCATGATTACCGGGATATGGCTTCATCATGTTTTCTGTCAGTGCAAAGGCGCTGTCTCCTACAAGTACGTAAGGCATATTCGGCCCATCTTGTCGTATTGGGTCTGGAGTTGGCCAGTTGAGTTGGTTATCAGCTAAAGCTTTATAAAAAGCAGTCTCTTGGAATACTCCACTGTCAGAAGATTTTCCTTTAGCACCACAATTTGCATAGATAAAATTGTAATTTGCATCGACAATACCCAATAGGACAATACTAAATTGTTCCTTATAGTTAAAATAGTCACTTCCCGAATTCGAAGGAGCTTGGATTAAAACGTGTTTACCGTCTATAGATCCAACGCAATGCGGAAAATTCCATATATTTTCAAAGCTTTTAGCCTTGGTTTTCCATTCATTTGGAGTAGCTGGGACCTGTAAAGAAATAATGATACATTAAATACTATTTTTGCGTACTAATAATTAAGGATTCATGTCTAACAGATGTTTGATATAATACACTACGTGTTTTATACTTAGTATATTCTTATTATAATAATTGACTTAATATTTATATCATTAATTTTTCAGAGTCCACAAAGCCAAAACTCGATTTCGTCTCCGGATGAAGATGTCGTTATACATTCTCAATCTTCCGTTCCGGAATTTCAATCTCCTCATCAACTAGAATCGCAATCTACGAGTACCATTGATCAAGCAGAGCAACCCACAACCCCTGCACTAACACCTTCATCGTCGCGACCAACTCGGAAGAGGAGCCACCCCAATGAAGATAGATTGGAGGAGGCTTATGAAGTTCTGCATGCTGCTAAAAACAGAATGATGTCCCGAGATGAATTCGATGTTTATGGACAGTACGTAGGAACTGAGTTACGTGCATTAAATGACGAACATAGTGTAATTATGGCTAAATATTATATTAATAATATTTTATTAGATGCACGCTTAGGAAAATACCGTACAAGTTATAATAATCAAAGCCAGTCAGTTGTTCAACAGGGCTATAGCACTGCATCCAGTGATATTAGCCCCGAGCCTTCTGAAGAGCATATTATACAAAATATACTTGCAAATATGGATTCCTCGAGCACTAATAGCATTGATGGCACTAATACTAATTAATTTACGTTGATCGCTATATCCATCTTGTACTCTTTAAAATTTATTTTACTGAAGATTAAAATACAATTATAAATAAAATTATGCGTTTTCTTCAACTTACCTTTACAAATATCTTCAATTTTTTTATCAGTTCTTTACAAACTTCTGGTACTATTTTACGTATTAGTTGTTTTGACACTCGAAAAGTGTACGACAAAGAAGCATAAGAATCTCCAGTCGACAAGTACCTCAATGTAATGGCTAGTCTGATATGAGGACTAATAGCGTTCCGTAATATTGTATCCTGTTTGGCTATGGAAGGTGCGATCATTTGCAATAAAATTTCAAAATCAGATGATGACATGCGAGTAAAATTCACAAACGATCCGTCAGACATTCGGAGATCACTTAAAATATTAACTCTTCTTTCTCGTTGTAATAAGAAATTCCGCATCCACCACCTTCTCTTTCTCTTACGTTTCAACACACTCGATATAATTACTATGTACGCAGCACTAATAGCCACAACCTCCTCGGGCGACATTTCTATAAACACTGAGAAGTGTGGTCGACGAAATGTTCCGCGACATGTATGTCGGCACATTCCACGTAGTTGTTGAGGAACATGTTCCGCAACATGTTGCTCCATTTGTCCCCTAGTGTATCCGTGGCTTAAGAATCACATTGTTGATATAAATTACTTAAAGTTGTTTGGTAACATAGGAACTTCTAGTTAGTGCGAAAATGCAATTATATTTTTTTATTATTATAGGTAAATATTTTGAATCATTAGTTTTAGTCTTTAATAAACTCCAAAGAAACAAGATATAAATAGTATTAATAAAATTATAAAAATAATAAAGAATAACTCGAAATCTCTAGTCTAATCTAAGTTTCAGTCTTTAGCGATTGCTGTGCGGAAGGTCATCATAAAAAGAATGGCAACTAGGTGGTAATACACTTTTTAGGTCTTGCAAATCTTGATACTTCCGCTTTGTAATTGGTATTCTAGCTGCGTACAATTTCTGCAGGCTATTTATTTGTTTAATGTTGTTAATTGGCGTGGGACGATGTGGTAACGGCTGTAGCTCGTTATCAAAACCAACTTTGTACCAAATTGTGCCATTTGGTCTGTATTCTAGCATACGTATATCTGTGACTACTGGGTCACCTGTTTTTTTACCAGGACGTATAGATTTATAAATCAATTCTTTCGAAAAGTCTGTGAAAAAGTTATAGTCCAAATAACGAGCTTCGTAAGGCATAGGATCACTCCTAGCAATTTTACTTATTGCCATGTATTGTTGTGGAAGGAAAATTTCTTTACCTTTTAATTTGCACTCTATTGCACTGTGTACCGAGTCACATTCCATGTGAGTATGGCCTTTTTCCAGATACTTTTGAGTAATCACAATATTTTATTCAATCGCTAAACGTAATAAAGCGTTGCTCAAGGTAGCATTGCGATTTTGAGCGCAACAGCCATCGGAATATAAAATCACGGGCAATAATTTCTGACTCAAAACCTTCTCTAAATGGTCTACTAAGCATGAAGCAAACACAGAGGCTTCAAGCGTGCTATTTGACTCATCGAACCAATAACACATTACTTCCTTAGTTGCTATATTGTATAGTGTAAAATTATGGACGCATAATTTAGTTTTATAGTAAACTGCACTAGCTTGAAGATACGGGGCCAATTTTACCGATTCAACATCCTGTGTGAACACGTGACAAGCTCCGGACTGTGCAATTCCTTTGTCAGTATCTTTCTCTTTCCTAGCTCGATCTTTCTTCAGAACATGTTCAGCGTGTTCTTCATCCGTAATGTTTCCAGTTTTATGACTGCAGCAAACATCGCATTGATCTTTCTTTGGGTGGAATAGGCTCAGATTGAGTTTCAAAAATATTTTGTCAAATAATTTACGGCCAGGGCATTCTCTACCCTCTAATTCACAATTCTCTTTATATGTCTTATAAAGCTGTGTCATGTTCGTGAAAACTGGTTCTAAAATTTTCTCGTGATGTTTTAGCACGACAGTAATGCGACGGCATCTTTGGAAGATCTGCTAAAAACTTTTCAATATATTTGTGGTCTTCAATTTTCTCTGGATTTCTGCGATTACTGGTTGAAGTAGATGAATCGGGAGGCATAGCACAATCGGTTTTTGTCAACCAATATCTGATAAACCAATCTTTAATTCCAAGAGTGGCCAAGAACATTTTTTTGCAGACTTGGTGACGTACGTTATCAATCGTCAAAACGTAAGTTCGACTATCAGTTCTTTTGGATGATTCTGGATTTTTAGTAATTTTCTTTGGTATTTTGTTAACGTGTGAAGTTATAAATGATCTTCGCTGCTCCCAGTTCATATTCTGCCAGAAATTTTCAAACAAATGTTTCCGCTGTTCTTCATTTATGTTGTCACATGACCTGAGTTTAGATTTCTTGCAAAACGCAGAAGTGCACGGTGGTTTCATGGATCTTGCAGGCTTAAATATGTCTTGTTTCACTTTAAATGTTTCATTAATCTTTGCTTTTCTGTCTCTTCTGTATCCCAAATAATTTTCACCTTTCATCCGTAATTCTTTATTAATATTGCGTTTATATTTCTTTGGGTCTTTTGACGCCTTGTTCTGTCGTTTTTTATGACTTAACAAATCACCGTGATAGGGAACATCACTGAGTATAACCACTTTTGAAGAACACGATGGAGTAGCAGAGACATTGGATTGCTGCATATTGTTTTGGGTTGTATTATTTTTATCTGTACATTGAGTATTGTTTGTGACTATATCAGAAACTGGGTCTTGAGTATTCGTAGATACGAGAATATCTTGGTTTGAAGTAGGGAAAGATTTAACAGAATTTATATTAAGGACAGCATTTCCTAGTTCTTGTACAACATTCTCATTTTCTACCGTGATATTGGCTACATCCAATACAGAAGACTCAAGATACTCGATGGCTTCCGTAGCAAATTCGGGTGGTTCCTGTTGCAGATAAATGAAATCATTACCAACTTTTTCTATAACTTGTAGATTGTTAATGTCAATGTTTTCAATATCCAAGTCCATGTTTTGATCTAATATTGAGATTACATTGTCCTGGCTCTTTAAATACTTTTTATGGACTCCCCGAAGTTTTGATCATTTATTGGTGTTGCGATAATTTCGTATTTAGTAGGAGAATTGCATGCTTTGGTATCAGAAGAACTAGTGTTATCTTTTTGCTTAAAATCAAAAACAAATAATAGGAATTATTGCACTAAAAATGTAAATAACAAGAAATAAATGCGGACCTCAAAACAACCTTCAATACTAACCTAGTTTAATTCTTTTTTTATCTTCTTTGCAACTTAGTTTACGCCGTTTATGTTTTGACATCAATCCTGATTCTTGTAATTGGGCACATAACAATTCATCACCTGAACTCAGATTACTCCAGGAATCAATTTCTTCTTCATCCATAGTGTATTTTTTAATTATTGAGCATCCTAAAAGAAATAAAATACATTTTGAAACACTGCCTAAGTTAAGAAAAAATTGTTAGTAAACACCGCGTAAGTAGTGAACATATTCTATTATCATTTTGTTTCTATATTAATAAGCGTAAATCAATAAACATTACTTTATTCTATAGCTTACCTCTTAATCTTCCATTAAAACTTCTTGCATGGACCTTTCAGCGATAAAATTCACTTAAAAATTGAATAATCACGGAGCGTCAAGAACTTACGCGCGCAAAGTTTGACAGACTAACGACTTGTGCGGTGTTGCGAGGCCAACCGACTTGAGCGCTGTCACTATTTTTTAAATTACGGCTTCTGATTGGCTGAAATCTCTATCAAGTGACCAATGGTTCGACGCGTATTACGCAGCTACATCCAATGGCATTCAAATGTAAAAACCGCCATTTTCGACTTGAGCGGTGTTGTAAGCTAAGGGACGATATATAACTCGCCTATGAAAATATCGTCAGAAAAATTACAAGATTTAAAAAGCCTTTGTGAACAAGGTATAATACCATCACAATATCACCGTTTTTACGAGGAGTTGAACACTGGTTGTAGCGAAGATACAAAGTCTGATTCAGAATCTTTGGATTAATACTGTGTTTTGCATTATTGTCTTGTTTTTGTTATATTGTGTACCCAAAATAAATCTTTGAAGAATGAAACCAGACGTATCTAATTTAATAATAATATAATATTTTACAAAAAAGTTAGTAACACAAAAACGTATCTAATACCTTATTCCAAACTATTTAATTTTAAACATATAAATATAGCATTTAAAAATAATAAGTTACTTGCTTTGCGACCCTAAATAAGATCTGAAACATATTTTTAAGCATTAAACGTAATATTTTCAAAATATGTAATTATATTCTCATTATTGTATCATGTCGCACAGTTTTTATTTGTTTTCTCAAATTGAACAAAATCGAAATACGTTTTTGTGTTACTAAGGGGGCGAATTGAAAGTTAACTAAATGAGGTTTTTCTGAAGGCTCTGCTTGATAATATTAAATTGTGGCCACAGGAAAGCAATATACCATTTGATGAATCACTGCAGAAGCTTATGTAAGTACAGACTCGGTAGAATCTTCTTTCCGAACCGGTGGTAGAGTCACTACAAACATACATACTTGACGTTTCAAAAGTGCTTATAAAGTAGGCCTACTTGAAATATATGAATTTGAATTTGAAAACATTCCTAACCGAGTGTATTACGTTGAAGAGCGATTAGGGGCACATTAGCACATAGTGGTAAGGTTACAGTGGTGAATTTGTTTGGCCAATGGTAAAAAGATGTGTTGCTCAGTGGAGTGCTTGTGGTCATCATTTCATAAAGTAGGCTGAATAGGCATTTGAATAAATAACATCCCAGGAATGGCAGGACTGTGTGACCATGTCTTGCTGTTGATGTCATCTACCTGTGTAGTGCATTGCTGAAACAGTGTTCCCAGTAGTGAGTGGTTTCAACTGGCCGATAGTCTTTGCTCACATAGAATATTATAACTGTGAAAAATGGAAATCATTCGAAATTTCCATGAATACATTGACATAGAAAATTATCCTTCAACTACCATAAACAGAGGAGTCAAATAATTGCTTAATTTCTCGAAAAGTAGGTAATGTGAAAAATACCTTCCTGTAAAATAAAAAACAACTGTCAATTATCTGTCAGCTATAAGAAATCTGAGCGAAGCTGTAGATCCATCCCATTCCGTTGCCTCCGTCGTTTAAACTGCATATTTCGGAATAGCCCATTACAAAAAGGATATATTTAAGTTCTTACCGCAAAAATCCACGACTAATTAGTTTTAAAGAAAAAATATTGTTCGCCAGCAACCGTTAAATAATATGAGAATAAAATATTGTTCGCCGGCAATATTCGAAGAAAATAAAATGAATATTCAGTGATTAAGAAGTGTTTAATACTTACATTTAAGCAAATCACATTCACAATAGTTCTTTTACAAGTGCAAGAATTGCGATTCAAAGGCGATGAATTTTTTTTAACAAACTGTTCTGTGATGCATATGTTATGCGCAAAGTGCAGATCACAGACCAGTAAATAAGTGTAGATTAGTTATAATATATTTTTTTTAATTTATTTTACGGCCATGGATTCAAGTCCTTTAAGGCCTGTAATATTTATTTACTGGTCTACCACAGACCAATTAACAAATTAAAATAGATAAAATATAAATCACTGCAGGACAGAATTTACTACTTTTTACTACTTGAAGTCAGGAAGTCAGGAAGCCACTAGCCAATAGCCCATATAATTGATATTTACTACTTATAGGCCGGCTGTGAAAAATTAAAGCGAGACTTTACAAAGGTCTAAGAATAAAAATATAAGTCAAGTGTTAGGTTTTTATTTATTCAATGTCAAAAATGTTTGAAACTT
This sequence comes from Pararge aegeria, assembly GCF_905163445.1. Taxonomy (NCBI): domain Eukaryota; kingdom Metazoa; phylum Arthropoda; class Insecta; order Lepidoptera; family Nymphalidae; genus Pararge; species Pararge aegeria. The sequence goes on from NC_053180.1 coordinate 4,607,104, forward strand.
TCGTTTACATATTTTACAAATTTCTTCATATTTTAATCTAATAGTCAAATAAGTATTAATTATTCCTTTTATATTGCTGAAGAATCATTTTTTTTTTACCAAATATAAATTTTAAATTACATTATACCTAAATTGTTTAGTGTAATTTTGAATATTAAGCAATAAAGTTTAAAAATTTTATGAAACATTTCTACAAAAGGAAACAAATAAGGAATTACTAAAATATTTGTTGGTTTTATAAAATAAGTATTATTGATATTAAATTGGGGATGAAACGTATGTCTGGGTTGGGTCAGGCTTACTTCGGGCTATATTCCGATTGGTGAAGTACATGTATAAGATAATATTATAATTAACGATTTATTGTATTTCAAAAGCGATTTAAAGTACGATAAGACTGAAGTACAAGATACATCATCCTTAAAAGAGGTTAGGCTGTAGTCCACCGCTCGCGAATTATGTTTGACTTCACACGAATTAATATCGATATTCACACGCCTTTGAGAACATTATGAAAACTGTAAAGCATACAGGTTTCCTAACGATGTTGCCCTTCCTTTGCCAGCTTTTGCGCGAAAGTGAAACAAACATACCTAAATTTACATTTATATTATATATATAAAGATAAAGACTAGCGGTATAATTTATTTACAGACCCGTGGGATCAGTTTTTTACGAGACACAAGGATAGTGTCACTTCAAATTAGAGATTTTAAGATTTGATTTAGATGTTCCGAGATTTATACCTACAGAAAAAAAAACAGCCAAATTAATCCACTTCTTCATTGTTCTCAGGTCTGTGGTCAGGTCACAGACCAATAAATATTGGGTTCAGTAAAAAAAAAAAATAAGAAAAACGTTTGTAAAACCTGTGTAAAAACCGCAAGTAGATCCTAAGTTTCCGTCATTAGTTTTAGAAATTGAGAATTAATTGGTTTATCCATTGGTTTACTCATAACTGGCATATAATATATTGAAATGGAGGTCACTGAGGAAAATTTGGCTACCCTTGCTAACTATTTGCAGCAGACTCTGAACCTAGATCCAAACATTAGAAGGCCGGGTACGTACTAAACTAATATTTACAATCTTTGTTCTAAAAATATTAATATTTTAAGGTTAATGACTGCCACTGAGATGAGTTTGAGTCATATTACAATTTTTTTTTGTGAAAAATCATTGTAAACAACATAACCTTTAACTTGTTTGTAAACTTCAAAAACAAATGTAATTATTGGTTATGGCTTAAATATAGTAGAATGAGGAAGCCTTATCACCATCATTATGTTACCATCTTAGACTAGATTAGAGAAGAGCTAATTAGAGCTAGAGGAATAGCGGAATAAGTTTCAGTTTTAGGACCCATGTCAATAACTTTGTGTCAATTTGTTAGTTGATTGATTTAGTCCATATGAACGAATATAATATCCTTTTTTTTTGCTGCCAAGCAGCATTGCTGTGTTCAGGTCTAAATGTGGAGGCGGAGGAAGGACCCAGGGACTACTGCACATTTTAGAATTGTTACTTGTATGGCCTGGAAAATTTTGCAATATACAACATGTAATTGAATTACAAAATACTATTGAAGGGTACACAAGTATATTCCATAAGGAATCAACCTGTAAAAATATTAAATCAAAAGAAGCATATTTCTTTTCCCATACAAACTAATTCTATACATTCTGAGTGTACTTATGACAACCCTATTGAAGGTAAAAGACTGACATGAGCGTGCTACCTACAGCCTCTGAAAAAGTAAAAAAGGAAAAGTATTATTGTAGTTTTCATTTACATGTTGTATAAGTGAATATTATTGACAATATGACAATAGTATCGACTGTGATTTTCACACATCAATAAATTGTATTGCATTATAGCCGAAAAATTCTTGGAAGGTGTGGAAGTAAATCAGAATTATGCAATTCTACTGTTGCACCTGATTGACAAGGATTCTGCTGATCTTACAATAAGAGTAACTGCAGCTATTACATTTAAAAATTATATTAAGAGGAACTGGCCAGTGGTGAGTATTAAGTTGGCATATCTTTTTTTTTTTGAAAGCCTTTATACTTTGTTGAAAGCAATGCAACTTGAACTGAAATTGAATCTCTTAATATTCAGTGCACCTTCAATTGTGTATTGTTTAAGCTTAGCAATTTTTAATTACGATTATACCATCAAGAACGTGTTTTCTTCGTGAACGTGAACATTCAACTTCATGTTCAAAACCCGCTATAAGCGATCCTAAATTGACAGTTCTTCAAGAAGTACTGTTATTATCACATTGTATGCCTTTGAAAACGATAGCACTGTAATTTTTTACAATTGTGTGCTTAATAAGGAAGAGGATGGCGTCGACCGCATACATGCATCCGACCGTGCAACCATCAAGACCCTGATCGTGTCACTAATGTTGAAGTCACCAGTGGGTGTGCAGAGACAGCTTAGTGATGCTGTGTCCATAATCGGCAAGTCAGACTTCCCCGAGAAGTGGCCAGGACTCATCAGTGAAATGGTGGAGAAGTTTGGTACAGGTATGCAATATATTTTTAACAAAGAGCGTTTTTAAAAAAATTACGTAAATATATCTCTGTGCGTTATTAGTATACTTTATATGTTAATAATAACAATAATCCTTTATTCTCTCCTCTCTACATTGTGTTCCTCATTGCTGAGGGTCCTTTATTGCCATACTCTATGGTTAATACAAGAACTCAAACAAAATTATTACCAATTTATTATTAACAATATGACAAATTGCAGCAAACTCAGCCTTATGCTGTGTATTGGCAACAATGCACAGCATAAGGCAGCTCAGTACTGATTTTCAGTCTGCTCTAGTATCAAACTGAGTAAACAACCGCATCGCTTGTTGCGTTATTATTTTAACAAAGAGTTAAATGTTAGTAAAAAATTTAAATAAATTGTAAATAGAACAAATAAAACGAACACAATTATTTCATATTTAACAGTAAAAAGTAAAAAAAAGAAGAAAGAAGAAGAAACACTTTATTGCTCGTATAACATACAGGAAAAGAAACATTAAGGAGTATACAGTACACGGAATAGACATGCCTTATTGCTGCAAGCAATCTTTTACAGGCAACGTTTGTAGATAGGACTTTAGCAAGACAACGATGTATTAAGTAAAAAAAAAAAAAAATTATAAAAAGATGTTAAAAAATAAGATATAATAATAACCAAAATAAAATTTCACAGGCTTTAGAGGTCAATTATTTTCTGTGTAGGGACCTTACCTGTAAAACCGAAACCTTATAGTTTTTGACTAAATCAAATCCATAGTTTTTACTAAAAGAAATCAGATACAGCTCTAACATCACATGCAAAATTAAAATTATGTGACTCCCGTCACTTTATAAGGTACGCGTCGCATAGCATATGTGCTAATGCAAAGAATTATTAAATAAGTATCTATTATCACTAGATTATGATGAGGTGGAATCTTTATTAAAACTTATTATATAAAATTTAATTTATCAGTTGTGGATTTTCACAAATTCTGTCTTACACAAACCATGAGTACCCTCACACACTAATACACTCACACATACACAGCTGAACACGCATACTTATTTTGTATATTAAATAGGTTGTAATTTTTATAAACAACTGATTTGACTGAATTTCTCTACAACACGTCTATCATTGTATATCATGTTTTGTTTGTAAACCTACCTTCCTTTTATTGCAATGTTTTAATTTTATTTTATTTGTAATGGAAGACCTGAGTCTTCTGACACAGGGGTAATACTCTTAAAAGAAGACTTCAGCGATATATTCATACCATTTTGTTTCTTACCCAAATAAACTATTTTTATTTAATTTTAACCCACATTGCAGCAGCGTGGTGGGTCTATGCTCTAAAACTGTCTCTTCTATGAGAGGCGAGGCCAGCTGTGGGATGCTATTATAAATATATTGATGATGATAGTCTTAATCTTGTTACAGGCGATTTCCATGTTATAAATGGTGTACTCCGCACCGCGCATTCCCTGTTCAAGAGATACCGTTACGAGTTCAAATCACAGAAGCTCTGGGAGGAAATTAAGCATGTACTGGAAAATATTGCGAAGCCACTTACTGATCTTTTTGTGGTAATTACTTTGATAATATTGCAAAATGTTACTATGTACAAACACCGACACTAGAATTCCTAGACTCATTTTTGTGATGAATTCAAATTCAAATTCAAATTTCTTTATTCATGTAGTGCCACAGGCGCTTATGAAGCGTTCATACATACATGTTTACATAATTGTAAGGGGATGGTGATAACTTCGTTCGCCAACTTAAACCTAACGCTACGAGGGTTCCAAACGCGCCCTGGTCTAAGAGGAGCCCACAACAAACTTAGCCGGGTAATTTTTTTTTGTTATCTGACCATCTCACAGTAAATTTATTTAGCTATGAAGCTAGAGCAATTCACACCAAAGCTTTTTTATGGTACATAGATGGTACGGAGACAGCTTGTCCGTAGAAGTACTATAGTCGTAAAAATATTTTGACATTTGTGCAAGACCATAGAATGTAACTTGGAACGAAACTGAAAGAAACAATAAAATAAAAATCAATTACATACAGTGTTTTAAAAAATACTTAAATTTTTTTGGGACGTTAAATAATATGAAAGAATATATCGCAAGTATTCTTTTTGCGCTTACTTCACAGTAGCATGCAATTTATAATTGTTGCGAAACGTTCCAAAAACAGTTACGTTCTCAGTTTTTTTTTGTATACTAGAGCTGTAACCATTTTTTTTACTGAATATCGAAATTAAATATTCTGTAGTTATCTTTACTGCAAAGAATGAGCTTGGTTCTCAAAATGGGTTCTAAATAATGAGTCTGAGTTGATGTATCTGACCAAGCGGCACATGACTGAAGCGTCCCCGCGCGCACTGCGCAGTTTTTCGTTCCTCATCTTGTAAAGTTGACTGTGCGCTCGTTTAAGTTTGATATATATTGTTTACTATTACGTTAACTATGGCTCTTCTATTTTGGACATTAATTTGACTCGATTTTTGTGTTTGTTGTTATATAGTACTAACTCTGTTTAAACATGTTGAAAAGTGGACGTATAATCAACAGCCAGTCACGCGTATTGGTTGTGAAGTTAAAGGAATACTTTGAACGAACGAACACTATAATACATAATAATATCAATCAAGTACTGATACAAACTTGAATTGATTTATCGTGAGTATCGAGTCCTGAGTCTTATGGTTCCATAACTAGTTACGTCGCGATGACAAATGTCAAAACGGGCCTATTATATTTTGACGACTATAGCACCATGCTTATTCCCTCCGTTGTTGCGGTGCAGTGCAGTTCTGGTCTGAAGGGTGTGGTTGCAGTGTAATGGGGTTTCACATCAAAGCCAAAGGTTGATGGACAACACTTCGCATGGCGTGTAGTGTGCAGTGGTGCATCAATTAATAACTAAAAAAAAACGTTCTAAGTTTTTCATAGATATTGCTGAAGAATCCCTGAAAAGTTTCCATTGACTAAGGAAAGTAGAGGAAATTTTAAATTGCGAAAGTTTCCATCAATCAAAATTTACTGAGATGTTTAAAACATTTGGAACCCTTGTTAAAACTTAGCTTTAGTTTTAAGTTGACGAATTTAGTTATTGCCATAAACTTACATTACATGTAAAATAAAACATAGAAATGTTTTTTTTTACATGTAATGTTCGCATCAAAAGTGCCATAAATGTGCCTATTTGAATAAAGAAATATTTGACTTTGACTTTGAAAACGGACAACAGAGATATTAGAATTAGTCAGAACTATAGTCCAGAATAACTTATCTCTTTTTTTGCTGCAAAGAACTAATTAGAATAGTTAAGTTATTTCAACTTCATTTAACAGTTCTCAGCTCATTAAGGGTGCAAAGATTTTTTTTCCATTACAAGTTAACAACTTGTCTGCAATCTACTTATTTATTTATTGTTATTAGGTACACAAAACAGGTATTAACTAAAAGTAGATCTAAATATAAGTAATTACAAGTTTTGTACTAAACTACAACCCAAACGTGTACACAACTTGGAATTAAATTAAACAAAAAGTAAAGATAAAATTAAAGTTGAAACAAAAAAGAAACACTTAAAAAATATTATATATATAATTTCCCTGAGCAACTACTGAGTTTCTTGCCGGCTCTTCTCGGTAGAATCTGCTTTCCGAACCGGTGGTAGAGTCACTACAAACACACATACTTGATGTTTCAAAAGTGCTTATAAAGTAGGCCTACTTGATATATATGAATTTGAATTTGAATTTAAAGATTAGGGGAATATATATGTATATAGATTACCTGAACTTGTGGTCTAAGATAGTAGCAGGCTAACAGACAGTTATAGTTATATTAAATCCCTATTTTCCTTGTCTGTATGGTAGTAACTAGTAACAGCCATGACACAAAAGATTCTTTACAGTAAGTAATATTTTATATGAATGTATTTTGCAGGCAACAATAGATCTCACAAGCAAACATGCCAACAACCCCCAAGCACTGAAGGTCATCTACGGTTCTCTGGTGCTAATATGCAAGGTGTTCTACTCACTCAACTTACAAGACTTGCCGGAGTTCTTTGAAGACAACATGTCTGTGTGGATGCCCAATCTCCTCAATTTGCTGCAAGTCAAAGTACCTTGCTTAGAGACTGATGTAAGTGTATGTTTGTGTATGAACATGATTGTTTTTCAGTGTCTGGGTGTTTATTTGTATATTATAAGTATTTATGTGTATTGTATTCATAAAAAAAAAAGTTCAACACATATCTTAGTACCAATAAAACAAGCTACGCTTACTTTGGGGCTAACTGGCGATGTGTGTATTGTCGTAGTATATTTATTAATTTATAAAAATAAAAAAAATTGGTTGTGTTTTTTTTGATTGTTTCTTCGTAATTAACTGATTTGAAAAAGCTTTTTTGACGGCCGATTGGCGTAGTGGGCAGCGACCCTGCTTTCTGAGTCCTAGGCCGTGGGTTCGATTCCCACAAATGGAAAATGTTTGTGTGATGAACATGATTGTTTTTCAGTGTCTGGGTGTTTATCTGTATATTATAAGTATTTATGTGTATTGTATTCATAAAAAAAAAAGTTCAACACCTATCTTAGTACCCATAACACAAGCTACGCTTACTTTGGGGCTAGCTGGCGATGTGTGTGTATTGTCATAGTACTTTTATTTAAAAAAAAAATTTGGTTGTTTTTTTGTTTGTTTCTTCGTAATTAACTGATTTGCAAAAAGCTTCTTTGGCGGCCGATTGATGCAGTTCGCAGTGACCCTGCTTTCTGAGTCCAAGGCCGTGGGTTCGATTGCCACAACTAGAAAATAATTTTGTCATGAACATGAATGTTTTTCAGTGTCTGGGTGTTTATATGTATATTATAAGTATTTATGTATATTATACATGAAAATATTCATCAGTCATCTTATAGTCGTAAAAAAGTAATAGGCCCGTTTTGACATTTGTCATCGCGACGTAACTAGTTATGGAACCATAAGACTCGGGACTCGATACGCACGATAAATCAATTCAAGTTTGTATCAGTACTTGATTGATATTATTATGTATTATAAAGTGTTCGTCCGTTCAAAGTATTCCTTTAACTTCACAACCTATACGCGTGATTGGCTGTTGATTATACGTCCACTTTTCAACATGTTTAAACAGAGTTAGTACTATATATCAACAAACACAAAAATCGAGTCAAATCACTATGTTTAAATTAATGTCCAAAATAGAAGAGCCATAGTTAACGTAATAGTAAACAATATGTATCAAACTTAAACGAGCGCACAGTCAACTTTACAAGATGAGGAACGAAGAACTGCGCAGTGCGCGCGGGGACGCTTCAGTCATGTGCCGCTTGGTCAGATGAATCAACTCAAACTCATTATTTAGAACCCATTTTGAAAACCAAGCTCATTCTTTGCAGTAAAGATTACTATACAATATTTAATTTCGATATTCAGAAAAAAATGGCTACAGCTCTAGTATAAAAAAAAAAAGACAGAACGTAACTGTTTTCGGAACGTTTTGCAGTAATTATAAATTGCATGCTACTATAAAGTAAGCGCAAAAAGAATACTCGCGATATATTCTTCATATTATTTAACGTCCCAAAAAAAATTACGTATTTTTTAAAACACTATGTAATTGATTTTTATTTTATTGTTTCTTTCAGTTTCGTTTCAAGTTACATTCTATGGTCTTGCAAAAATGTCAAAACGGGCCTATTACATTTTTACGACTATAGTACTCGTAACACAAGCTACGCTTACTTTGGGGCTATATGGCGATGTGTGTTTTGTCGTAGTGTCTCTATTTATTTATTCTTTCTTTTTTTACTAATTCCAATTATTATTATTTTATCTCTTAATTGTGTGCAATAAAGAATTTTTATAATTAACTGACTATACTACATGAGTAATAATATCTCCCGCGTAGTAGGAAATTATCTCTGGAGTCTAAACACCGTGGCCGTGTGTATGTCTGTTAATGTGTGCATGTGTGTGGTCTGTTATAGGCTATTGGATGCCTTAGTAAACTGGGCATGCGTGCTTGAGTGCGTGTGTATGTGTGAGAGAGAGTGTGTGTGCGTTTTTGTGAACTGTTGTAAGCTATCGTTGACTTAGAATACTGAGCGTGCGTGCGCGTGTGTATGAGTGTATGTGCGTGCGTGCGTGCGTGCGTGCATGGAGGTTTTTGGTGGCTTAGTAAAGTTGTGCTTGCAGGACGAGGGCGTGATGGAGCAACTTCGCACGGAGGTGTGCGAGTGCGCCGCACTGTACGCACTCAGGTACGAGGAGGAGTTCGCGCCGTACGCGCCCGCCTTCGTCAACGCCGTGTGGCAGGTTCTGCTAACCACTGGCGCAGATCCCAAGTACGACGCGGTGAGTACGAAATACGAATATACAGCGTGTAACCAAATTGTGAAATACTGTTGGAGGTAGTATAAGTATATTTGAGAAGGAATCAACCTGTAAAAATATTAAATCGAGAAAAGCAAATTTATTTTTCCATACAAACTAATTCAAAAGTGTTTACTTATGACTACCCTATTGAACATAAAAGACCGACACTCGCTTAGTATCTACGCTACAAGCGTACCTTTACAATAGATTCAATCAGATAGAGACAGTAAATGTGCCTCTAAAGCCTGTAAATTAATATTTTGGTTTTCATTTACTCACTCCACTTTCAGGTGGACACTATTAGTTTCTAGTAGATATTTTATCTCTTGTAATGGGATAAAATCGGGGGATATCTTTTATGTCCCCTGTAGTGGCAAATCTTAATAAAATATACCATTATTATCATTTCATTTTATAATTTTTACAGTTGGTTTCAAACGCATTGAACTTCCTATCGAAAGTTGCCGAGAAGAACAATTACAAGAGCCTGTTCGAGGATCCGGCTACACTCAGCAGCATTTGCGAGAAGGTTGTCATACCTAATATGCAATTTAGAGGTGAGATATACAAAATAATTATAATATTAATATTCGACGGCCGATTGGCGCAGTGGGCAGCAACCCTGCTTTCTGAGTCCAAGGCCGTGCGTTCGATTCCCACAACTGGAAAATGTTTGTGTGATGAGCATTAATGTTTTTCAGTGTCTGGGTGTTTATATGTATATTATAAGTATTTATATGTGTGTATTGTCGTAGTATATTTTTTTATTAAAAAATAAATACTCACATAAATCTGAAAAGTTAGTGATGCGTGCCGTGGAAAGAGGGGAGACCGAAGCTCTAACCAAACTTAACCAAAAGAAGATGCTGTCAAGAACCAAAAAAGGCTGTCACGGATATCCTTCACAAAACGTTTCTCCTGAAAAAGGATGGCGAAGTTTTTAGACTTGTATATTTAGTTAAATTGATAACAGTGAACGAAAGATTGAATACACTTTTATTCTACACATAGAGCAAGAGTGAATATAAGTGGTTTGACACTGATAATTATACCTTTTTTTTTGTTAGAGTCCGACATGGAATTGTTCGAGGAAAATCCTGAGGAATACGTTCGTCGTGACATAGAGGGCTCTGACGTAGACACGCGGCGCCGCGCCGCCAGCGACCTCGTGAGCACCCTCTCGGTGTACTACGAGGATAAGATGATGAGCATCTTCGGCCAATATGTGGAGGTACCAGCTTCTTTTTTTTTTAATTGCACCATAGCGCTTTACTACCATCTCACCTGGTGGTAATTGATGACGCACTCTAAGATGGTAGCGGGCTAACCTGTTAGGGTGTGTGGTAGTCACACCCCTAATCGGTTTGTATGCGACATCGCACCGGAACACTAAATAGCTTAGCGGCACGTCTTTGCCGGTAGGTTGGTAACTAGCCAAGGCCATAGCAAACTACTGGTAACTAGCAAAGACCAGACCAGACCAGAGAAAATTCTGAAATTATAAATTGCCGGGAATCAAACCCGAGTGCTACTACTTAAATTCACAGCGCTCACCGTTGCGCCAGGAAGGTTATCGGCATCCTTTTTCAATATGTAGAGGTTTGAGCATATTTGATCAGTATGTTGAGGTATGAGCATTTTTGGACAACCTCTCAAGGTAAGTTTGTCGTGATATAGAGGGCTCTGACATAGACACGCGGTGCCGCGCCGCTACCGACCTCGTGCGGACCCTCTCGGTGTACTACGAGGACGATACGATGGGCATCATTGGTCAACATGTCAAAGTTGGAGCATGATTGATCGATATATTTATCGGAACACAGAATTGTACACAGAATTGTAACATTGTTTCTTGAAACAAACTCGATGGGAGTACTTCCCCCGGCGAGCTCTGTCACAAATAGCTCTACTGTTACTATAGGTATTTAAGGCTACAATGCACAAAATCATGTAAAAGTGAAAATATTCCTATTCTATATTTTTTATAGTGTAATTTCGAAACTGACAGGATTTGGCAATCAGGCCGCGAACAAATTATAAATTTGACTTTTTTCCTTTTTCCTAGATGATGCTGAACAAATATGTGGAGAGTGGAGGCAGTGCCTGGGTGGGCAAAGACACCGCGCTATTCCTGGTGACGTCACTGGCGTCCCGGGGCGCCACTCAGGCGGCCGGGGTAACTAAGGCGTCTGCACTAGTGGACCTGACCTCCTTCGCCGCCAACCATGTACTGCCAGAGTTGCAGAATCCGAACGGTGAGATTTCAAACATCAACTTACATACACTGTACTGACCTCTAATAGTGTAATAGAGGTCAGTGCACATCCTACATAATAATGTCGTTTTCGAGTATTGAACTATATATATCGGTATCGTCGCCCCAACAGGGGCAAATAGTAAATTTATAATTTCTGAATTTTCGCTGGTCTGGTCTGGCTTCGGCCGTGGGTAGTTGCCCTACCGACAAAGACTAGCCTTTCAGCGATTGAGCGTTCTGCAAGCAATCTTTTCGTAACTTTTTAGTGTTATGTTAAGAAAATAGTAAAAACATAGTTACATCGAGAAAATATTTTATATTTTTGTTTTTATTTATTTTGTTGCTCGTAACGAGAACCTTATTACATAGAAATAAGGCTCATAATCCAAGATGTTAGACACTCGTATTTTATTTAAAATTACCGTACTTGAGCTTTATTTAAAAATGATAGGTACTTGTTAGTTAACAAATAAGACATCCTCATAATGAAACTAATAAAACCTTAATCCTTCTAATATTAAAAAATGTTAATGTGTGTGTTACTCAGTCACGCAAGAATAGCTGAATGGATTTGGTTATATATGGCATCCATGTAGCCTTTGAATGTAAAAGAATATACATCGGAATTAAGGACTTAAGTACTCTCCTAGGGAAAACGAAGACGAAGTCGCGGGCAGAAGCTAGTAAATAATAAATTTAAAAAAATCGTTCAAGAAGGAATTAAGAAAAACTGAAACTATTTTATATATTTGACGGCCGATTGGCAAGCCAGTGGGCAGCGCCCCTGCTTTCTAAGTCCAAGGTCATGGGTTCGATTCCCACAACTGGAAAGTGTTTGTGTGATGAACATAAACGTTTTTCAGTGTCTGGGTGTTTATCTGTATATTTTAAGTATTTATGTGTAGTATATTCATAAAAATATTCATCAGTCATCTTAGTACCCATAACGCAAGCTACGCTTACTTTGGGGCTAGTTGGCGATGTGTGTATTATCGTAGTATATTTATTTATTTATTTATCCCATGGAATGCCTGAGCTCGGTGATATCAACACAATTTTTCAAGCCGTGTCACACAACGCGAAAACTATATAAAAAAAAAACCATACATATACAATTTGTCATAATTGTTTCAGTGGCTAAACAGCCGGTGCTGAAGGCTGATGCCATTAAGTACTTTATGAACTTCCGGTCGCTGCTACCCCGGGAGTTGATCATCACAGCATTACCGCTACTGGTAAGTCTGGCAGCAATAAACGACAGTATCATCACCATCACCATCGCCATCATATCATATCAACCCATTACCGTCCCACTACAGCGCACGGATCTCCTCTCATAATGAAAAGGTGTTAAGGTAGTCCACCAAACTTGCCCAGCGCGGATTGGTGGACTCAACACACCTTTAAGTACATTAAGTAGAACTCTCAGGCATGCGGGTTTCCTCGCGATGTTTTCCTTCCTCGTTAAAGCAAGTGATATTATAAAACTTAGAAAAGTTGGAGGTGCGTGTTGGGATTCGACTCGGCCCCCCGAAAGTGAATTCGAGTTCCTTCCCACTGTCGCTTCCTTGAATCGCTTCTCGGCCTTTTGACTAAGATCAAAGTGTTATGATAGAATGTGAATTGAAAAATAAATGTTTTCAGGAATCACTCTATTTTTTTGTACCGGTATGCATAGGAGCAAAACACTCGTCGTCACAAGATGTCAATACCTCGATAGGCTATTCGTTGTTCTTGTTGAGTTATTAAATTACTAGTACTTCATTAGTAGAACTAGCATATAACCGAATTAATGCTTAGTAATATAGTGGATATTATCAAATTAATTCTAGACCAAGATTAGAACTAACTCATATTTAGGTTCAGCATAGAACCAATTTAATTCTAGATTTCCGCGTATAACCATCTTTATTCAAGACCAAAATTAGAACTAACTCAATTTAAGATAGACAGATATAAAACTAAAAATTTGAATAAAATTATGTAAAAGGTAAAATTTAAAATTATTTGAGAACCCAAATTTATTTGAGAACCAGCATATAACTCACTTAATTCTAGATCAAGATTACAATCAACTTGTAATTGTAGGTCCAGCAAAGAACCAATTTATTCTAGAACCATCATATTATAACCAACTTAATTGTTGATCCAGCATATAACCATCTCAATTCAAGGCCAAATTTAGATAGAAATACTTAAATTTTAAATTGTGATACAATTTTAAATTTTAAGTTCAGCATAGAACCAATTTATTCGAGAACCAGCATATACCCCACTTAATTCTACATCAAGATTACATCCAACTTCATTGTAGGTCCAGCATAGAACCAATTTATTATAGAACCAGCATATAACCAACTTAATTCTATATTTCAGCACATGACTTACTTAATTCTAGATCCAGCATATAACCAACTTAATTCTAGATCCAGCATATAATTAACTTAATTCTAGATTCCAGCCTATAACTTACTTAATTCTAGATCCAGCATATAACCAACTTAATTCTAGATTCCAGCATATAATCAACTTAATTCTAGATTCCAGTATATCACTTACTTAATTCTACATTCCAGCATATAACTTACTTAATTCTAGATCCAGCACATAACCGGTCGCGGCGTGGTGTGCACATACGCCGCATGCACAGTGGAGAAGCTGATAGCTGGCAAAATGGTGCCACGCGAGGTGCTCGAACCCCACGCCCCGGCGTTGCTTTCCGCGCTATTTGCATCGCTGGGCCAGCAGGACAACCCGAGTGAGCACAACGAGTATGTCATGAAGGGTGAGTAAACAGTGAAGAGTGAGTTTTAGACATCATCAATCAACTCATCATAAAGCCATCAACCCATCATAAACCCATCAACCCGTTATTGGCCCACTAGTCTAAAGGGCACGGATCTGCTTTCAGAATGAGAAGGTCTTATGCTGTAGTGCGAATTGGTGGACTTGGTCTCAGGCATGGTTTGCCTCACGATGTTTTTTTTCCGGTGCTCACTAGACCGTTGTTATTTTAAATACTTAAAACGCACATAACTCAGAAAAGTTTAATGACTGAATGAATGAATACACTTTTATTGTACACCACATAAACATATAGTAAAATTATAAATAAAAATTTAACAAAAAGTATACAATTTGGCGGCCTTATCGCTACATAGCGATCTCTTCCAGGCAACCGAAGGCGTTAAACACAGCTCAAGAAGAGAGGTAGGTGGTGCAGTTAAATAAACATATATATTTGCATTAAAAGTTGTGAGGTGAGCTCGAATCCGAACTCGCTCGCCTCGAAAGTGAAGTCCTAACTACTGGGCTATCGCAGCTGATGATGATTAAAATGCTTTCTAAATTGGAAATAGGAAACCAAACATTCGATGCTATTATATTTCAGCGGTGCTGCGTACCCTAGCTGTTCTGCGGGAAGCGGCGCTGCCGTACTTGGGCGAAGCGCTGCCCAAACTGGCGGGTATGCTGGCCGTGGTGGCCAAGAACCCCTGCAAGCCGCACTTCAACCACTACCTGTTCGAGAGCCTCTCGCTTGCAGTGCAGTGAGTCAATACATCCGGGGCTATATTAATAAACGTGGCATAACGACGGAATAGAATAGCGCCAATATACAGTGCGACAAAATTATTTTTCTTTATAAATTCTAAAAAGAACTACTATAACGACGACGAGCACATATTTATATTTTAAGAATGTCTCATACGCCGACGTAATCGCGGGGGAATTCTAGTATAATACATGTGGGGGTATCTCTGGTCTCTATAAACCCCCACGTTTCTTCGTATAGCGCGGTCCCTATCAAGGTTACCAGAGATCAAATAAGGCTACAACAGTGACTTTAAATATTAAATAACTTTACAAATAAACCAACGTACAAGGTGGACTAGTGTGAGCGGCGGTTGAGGGACAACTGACTGACGCCGGTAACAAACGTAACCGTACCGGCGACGAAACCGCTGACGCCAGCAGGCCCGCTACAATATATATTGTAAGAACCTCGTTTTGGGTACTCAGCTACTCGCAAAATTAGGTAACAGTTACTTGCGGTAGCGCAGTGTTAATTTAAGTTGGAGGTCCCGGGTTCTGAATTTTCTCTGGTCCGGTCTGGTGGGAGGTGTCGGCCGGGGCTAGTTGCCATCCTACTGACAAAGACGTGCCGCTATGTGATTAAGCGTTATGCTATGATGTCGCGTAGAAACCGACTAGGGGTATGAGTTTAATATAACTGCTATACTCCCTAGCATGTTAGCCCGCTACCATCAGATGAGTTTGCAGTCATGGGCTAACTTGTAGAGATATAAAAAAAAATTAAAAAGACGTGTAAAAAGGTGGCCTTATTGCGAAACTAATCTCTTACAGACAACCTAACAGAATTCTATTGTTACAGGCTAGTGGTGAAGTCGAATCCAAATGCCATAACAGCGTTCGAGGACGCCCTGTTCCCGATATTCCAGGAAATACTTCAAAACGATGTGCAAGGTACGCGAGAGATTGGAACAGAAAATTCAACGTTCTACCCCAGATATGTCTTAAAGCGTCTCCAATAATTAATCCATCGATTGTAATAATTCTTATCTATCTTTTTTTATGCTTTAAAACTACAAATTAATGATCATCATCGTCATATCAACCCATTACCGGCCCACTACAGGGCACGGGTCTCCTCCCACAATGAGAAGGGGTTAAGGGCGTAGTTCACCACGCTCACCCAGTGCGGCAAGGTGGACACCACACTCCTTTGAGAACATTACGGAGAACTCTCAGGCATGCAGGTTTCCTAACGATGTTGCCCTTCACCGTTGAAGCAAGCGGTATTTAAATTGCTAAAAACGAACAAAACTTAGAAAAGGTAGAGGTGCGTTCTGCGATTCGAACTCGCACTCTCGAAATTGAAGTCGATGTTCTACCCACTGGGCTATCACCGCTTCAAATAATTCAATATAATTAATAATAATAAAGCTTTAACTCATAGATATATATCCTTAGCCATTCCTAAAGACTTTTTTTTTATACTACGACAATACACACATCGCCATCTAGTCCCAAAGTAAGCATAGCTTGTGTTATGTGTTATGGGTACTAAGATAACTGATGATGAATATGGATAATATACATAAATATTTATAATATATAGATGAACACCCAGACACTGAAAAACATTCATGTTCATCACCCAAACATTGTCCAGTTGTGGGAATCGAACTTAAGCCTTGGCACCCACTGCGCCAATCTGTCTATATCGCAACATTATATCGTTATTACAGAATTCATGCCGTACGTATTCCAAATGTTGTCCCTACTACTGGAGATGAGGGGCAGCGGGGCCGGCGGTGCGGGGGACGCGGGGGCGGAGGCCTACGCCGCTCTGTTGCCGTGTCTCGTGGCCCCGCCGCTGTGGGAGCAGACGGCGAACGTTCGGCCACTAGTGCGCTTACTCTGCGCATTCGTGGCCACACGCTCCGAGCGCGTGCTTGCTGATGGCAAGTTGGTGAGTCAATTTGGTTGATAATGGATCAACGTCGATTCAAATTTCTGTGTTTTCTTTTGTCTCGTCTGGTGTCTGGACAAAAAGAAACCCCATATTCATATCTTAAAGCGTTTAATCTTTTTTCGTATCTTTAAATACAGCATAACACACTAAAACATTAAACTGTTATTTAGAGACTTTACAATGAATAATTGTTAAGAAGAGATTGAGTTGTTGTTGGACTTAACAATTATTCATTGTAAAGTAAACATCTCCTGATGATGCTCCGGTTTCGGAGCGAAACGTGCGTAGAGGGTGTATTGCCGAGGATCTGTTTGGTGTGGAGTATAAGGATTGAAGAAATTATAAATTACACCACACAGATTCTCCTGCTTTTCGCGGAGTATAGCAAATTAAGCTTAATTTTGATAATATATCATGGATTTCCGCAAAGTAACGCCTGCTTCTATACAATATACAATATACAATATACAATATGTGAATTTATATTAATACTAGAGGACCCCAGCGCCATCTGTAGGGCTAATTTGTGAATCTAAACCATCCAGGGTGCCACCCAAACGTATACCAAAAAATTCATTCAAATCGGTCCAGCCGCACGCACATAAGAAATATATATATAAGATTATAATATTTGATGTTTCTAGAACGCGATGCTGGGAGTTTTCCAAAAGTTGATCGCTTCGAAAACGAACGACCACGAAGGTTTCTACCTCATCCAGACTATGTTGTACAAATTCGGCGAGTGAGTAAACCATTGTATTTTATATAGAGCTAGCGATCCGACTCCTCACGGGAATGAATTAGAAAAAAAAGAGTAAAATAACGTCCATGAAAATTTATTTTTCTGCGACTTGGTTGCAAAATGTTTTAGAAGTAGAGAGCTTTTTGTAACAGAGCTTGTCTAGGGAAGCAGTAACGTCATGCAAAGTCCAAAGTCAAAAACAAATATTTCTTTATTCAAAATGGCACATAGATAGCAGTTTTGATGTTCATTGCATACAAAACATTTACATAATAGTGAAAAGTGAGGAGATGTTGACTTTACAATGAATAATTGTTAAGTGCCAGTGTCTCCTGAGGATGCTCCGGTTCCGGAGCGAAACGTGCGTAGAGGGTACATTGTCGCGGATCTGTTTGGTGTGGAGTATACGGATTGAAGAAACTATAAATTACACCATACAGATTCTCATGCTTTTCGCGGAGTATATATAGCAAATTAAGCTTAATTTTCATAATATTTCTTAATATGCTGTATGCAGGTCTAAGGAGCATCATTGCCGGTGTAATTACAGGCACATAATGTTTATCCCCTACACCTCAGGTTGATGGGCACGTTATTAGACGTGCGAAGTGTTTCTCTGTTTATAGGAGATCCTTTTTCACTTACCATCAAGTGGGCCATCTGCTTGGGCCCTTTGTTGCAGTGGCGTGCAGTGGGCTTCTTACCAGGGTATGCATACGGTACAAAAATCCTATACGAGTACGTAAGCAGTGCTTTTGCGCATGTATGAAATGCACGCCACTGCTTTGGTATATATATATAAAACATCAGTAAAAGTTAGTTTAGGAGGAGTTAGAGGCAGAAATAACTTATTACAGTATAAAGGACTACGTAATCGATAAAAAGCTTGGGTGTGAATGATTGCTCTAACCAGGTTGATCTTCTAATGATTTTAAATGACATTGTGAGATGGTGATTACATAAAAAAAACACTTTATTCTTAGACCAGGAAGCGTTTGGAACCCTCGTAGCTTTAATTTTAAGTTTACGAATGTGGTTATCGCCATCATCTCACTACCGTGTAATTCTTATGTACGCATCAAAATTGCCACCTATGGGCCTACTTGAATAAAGATATTTTTGACTTTGACTTTAACCATGTTTGTTTCTGTCGCTAAGCCGCTGTAGTACTTCCCCAGACGAGCTTTGTCACAATAAGCCTCACTACTAAAAACTCTTACGTTAATTTGCAGATCAGTGATGCAGCCGTACACTAAACAGATCATGTCGCTGTTATTCCAACGTTTGTCTTCGTCTAAAACCACCAAGTACATCCGCGGCCTGATAGCTTTCCTCGGCTTCTTCTCAGCGCACTACGGCGCAGACACTCTGATCGACCTGGTGGACTCTGTGCAGGGAAAGTAAGATCTCACTAAATACAGTCGCATTTTTAATTCACTGGAGTTTATTTTTATAATTTTTATTAGTGCTTTTACCTACACTTCGAGGAATTATCTATTTTTATACATTTAAAATGCAAATATTTTTTTTTTTGGAACCGACAGGATTTGAACCTGCGACTCTCTGGTAATCGCAGCCTGAGCGCTTTCTCCAATTAAGCTACGGCTCGCCTACCGTCGATGCCGAAATTAGTATATGCCTTTCACATCAGTCTTATAGCGACTGTAGCGTCATCTAGTAGGAAAATTTGTGTTTCGATCTACTTTATATGCATTTTAAATTTATAAAATCACTGGAGTAAACTGACGATTACGGTGTTATCGAATTTTAATTTTTATAATATACCTAAATGCTAAGTCGGTGGCCAACCATTCCTTAAACAAATAAACTAACACAGATGTGATTCAACTAACTAGCACCCAGCTAATGGGAACATACAATAATAAGAATATAAATAAAATAATAATGAGAAAGTAAAGGTGTCAATAAATATTTATTAATAACTAATTGCATAAAAGGCAATTGTTTCATACAAAAAAGTATTTACTTTTTAGTTGGTAAAAGATTTACTATAGATAGATATCAGGTTTTTTTTGGTTAAAAAAAACTATTCTTGTTCAAATTCAAATTCTAACATTCTTTATTGATGAAGCCCTTTCACCAGGCACTGAAGCATTCATACATATATGTTAACATAAGTGGGTGGCGAACGTAGTTATCCCCATAACTACGTTCGCAAACTTAAAACTATGTCTAAGAAGAGCCCAGAACAAATATGCAGGGTATTTTTTTTGTTATCACCATCTCACAGTTAATTAATTTAGCTATGAAGTTAGAGCAATAAGCCTAAGATTTTTTTATATTTGACGGTCAAGGCAGATGGATGGATTTAAATTGCTTAAAAGGTACATAACTTTGAGGTGCGTTCTGGGATTTGAACTCAGCCCCCCCGAAAGTGAAACCTAATATGCTATTATGAAAATAATAAAATGTTTTATTTATATTACTCGTAGCATGTTCGCGATGTACGTTGAACGCGTATTGGTGCCGGACCTGCAGAAAGTGACTGGCGAATTGGAGATCAAGTCCGCGGCCGTTGGGTGCGTCAAGCTGCTCTGCGACAGCAGACACTTCCGGGAGGGCGGCCTAGCGAGACTGTGGACGCCGGTGTTACAGGTGACTGACGCTTGGAATCAAAATCAGTAGCCTATAACAGTCTGCTAAAGGCCTCTCCCAACAGCTGGGCTAGTACAGGCAGGAAACAAAAGTTACATCCCCCGATTATATCCCCTGGATATAACTAACGTGCACACCTGCAGGGCTTGCACGGGCAGGAGATAAAAATGATATCCCCCGATTCTATCCCCTGACAAGGGATATAATTAACGTGTCCACCTGCTAAATCACTGGAATATAGAATAGGAGAAGTTTACCCCCGTTTATTAATACAAATATATTATTTCAACTTGTGCTCCATTGCTCTGAAAGCTGTTGGAGAAGGTAAATTTTTATCCTTTCCCCGGGGATATAATTGACTACTGCCCATGCTAGCCGTGCTGCTAAAGCACGGGAACATGCTATAGGAGAAGTTTATCCCCGTTTATTACTACACATATTTGGAAAGATACATGTTTATTCTTTCCCCGGGGAGATAATTGTCTCCTGGTCCTGCCCATGCTAGCCGTGCATAACGCTGGGTGAAAGGTTTGGTGGTTACAGTAGATGGTAGTAGTAGAATCTTTCTAAAAATGAAACTTTTGATATAAAAACTATGTAACCGTAATTTTTTAATATAAAAAAAACCGACACGACCGGATTGAGATCATGAGATTGTGAGAGTGAGGCAAAAATGGAGAGTGCACATGTGTTTGCGCACACTTGTGCACTATTACATCTCCCGCGTAGTCGTATCTCTGGAGATTGGTCACATATCTTTACCGGACCCGTGAGTGGAACCGAAGATCTGGTGATCCGTAGTTAGATATGCTAACAACTGGACCAACGAGTGGTTTGTCAGATACTACAGAAAAATACACTCATAATCCTTCATTCCAATGGTTTTCAAGTAGGCCTAATATAAGCACTTTATATAAGCAAAGTTTCACATGAAATTGTTTATCCAGGCCCTGATAGACCTGTTCCAGCTGCCCCCAGACGAGACCACATCACCGGAGGACCACTTCATCCAAGTGGACGATTTACCGGGCTACCAACCTCAGTATGCTCAGCTATCTTGTGCCAAGTCCAACACCAATGACCCCTTAGCGAGTAAGTAATAAATGGATACTCTATGGTACACCACGGAGAAAAATGCATATACAATATGGAGGGTAGAGGTAAGGAGAGTCATCTGTGTATATGAAAAAGTGTCGTCAAAATGTATTAAATTAGGATGGCGCCACATTTGCATCAGGGTAACTCTTAAAAGAAGCGCCAAATATAAATACCGTACTATTTACTGTTTACGAAATAAAATCACTCTAAACGCACGTTTGGTTATAATAAATATGTAAGGTTATATTTACCACAATATTTTGTACAACGTAAGTTGTTGAAATTCTCAATAATTAACTACTTTAGTCGATAATGACATTAAATTTTTTAACTCGGCATACTTCAATTCATCTACGATTGCTACATTCATACCATACCCTGTGCATCCACCAGCGCCATTGTGGAGGATTTTTGAACTGTTATTTAGCGCAACAACTGGACACTTTTTCAACTTTTCTCCCATATAAGACGACTCTCCTTACCTCTACCCTCCATAATATACAATGAACGAGAAAAAGTAAATCCAACCAAAAACATTCTGTAAAAACTAGCCAAGTCTCGATGGAGCTGCTTGTTTATCTCTAAAGTTTAATGATAGATTTCATAAAGTTGTGCCAAGGTGTTAGGTTCCTTACAGCGATTTATTTTTTAATTTTTTTTATATTAATTTTTTTATTTTTCTTTTATTGTAAAACCAACAGTTGTAGACACTAAATAGTTAACAAATTGTTTGACTAAAAACTAATAACAGGTTACCAAAGATAAGTCTTATATAAACAAGAGTACCTGATAGAAACCAGCAAAAATGCAGCAAACTATAAAGTATAAAGTTTACCTAGCATGCAACAGTTTATCTACTAAGTTGCGACGTACACTGTTCATATTACTATAAAATAAGTCAATTTCGGGGTCATTGTAAACAGAATTAAGAAGGCGAGAGACACGGATTACAAAATAATTAAATCTATTCTTAGTTTTAGTTATGGGTACGTGCAGAATCTTTTTATGCTTAGGTAATCTCGACTATCTAATTTTACTGTTATAGTTAATGTTGTTTGACTTGACATTGTTGTGACACATACTTTTTTCACTTTACTTAGGTCATTTAGACCTACAGACTAGAAATTTTGGACTTTAAGTATGTGATCATAGCTTGCTGGATGACGAAAATTTCTGCGTTCTGTTCTTATCCAGAGGTTCTCAAAAAGGGGCTTGAAGATGCGGCGAAATGTTTCCAGTAAAGCATGGTACGGCAGTGTTTCCGTCGCGCTCGTCTTGGCGGGGACACTGCCGTGCCCCCCGATAATCTATTATTATATATCTATTACAAAGAGGAAACATTTTTTTTGTTTCATTTGCTTGTATACAATATTGTAATACTCGAATGTACTGGATTTTAACTACTTCTGTACTAGCTAAAAGAAAGCGTAACTGTCATGAAGTAACAGAGGCTATAATTTACTAGCAAAATCATTGGGAGATCCTTATGAAAACATCTAGCTCCAATGCTTGTGCTATGGGTACTAAGATAACTGTTGAATATTTTTGTAAATATTATACATAAATACTTTTATAATATAAATATATATCCACTATGGCCTAAACCCTTCTCGCCGAGAGGAGACCTGTGGTCTGTAGTGGCCGCTAATGGGTTAATGATGATGAATATGTATATATATAGATAATAGATATATATATATAAAGTTAGTGTTAGTGTATTATGAAGATAGTTAGTGTAAGTGGCCCTGCTGTACTAATAAGATGTAAAAAAATAAACAGCCACACTGAAAAACAGTCATGTTCATCGCACAAAAATTTCAGTTGTGGGAATCGAACCCACAGCCTTGCACTCAGAAAGCAGGGTAATGCACACTGCGCCAAACGGCAGTCAATGGAGATATTGAGCCTGAAGTTCCAGCGTTTCGATATTTAACTTAAAAAACGTCTCTTCGATTGTGAACGTACTTATCTCGTAAGAAGGCCACGTGGCTAGTACCACCTAACCAATGAAAATTTGCAGCCAAAAAGTTATGTTTTTGGTCGCATACTTCGTTTGCGTTTCTTGCGACACGACCCAAAAAAACAGGGTGTTATAAGTTTGAAGTGTGTGTGAGAGAGTTTCACAACTCACTCAATATTGGTATCAAATGAAAGGGTTTGACTAGAACAATAATATACACTATATTGAAAGTCAGGGCTTTTTTTTTAATTATTAATTTTTTGATCTACAGGTATAGACGACCCGATACGCTACTTAGCGGAGAGCCTGGCCACCGTGTCCAGGACTTACCCCGGACTGCTGCCACCTCGTGTGTCCGCCTTGGACGAACCACACCGCAAAACGTTACACAGATACCTGACTGTATACAACGTGCAGCTGTGTTGAGATGGCATAAAAAAATAAAGATTGCGTGCTAAAGACCGCACGGCAGAAGTGAAAAACAATAACTGTGCTTTTTATAATCTTAATAATGTTTATGATGTTTTTTTTCAATATAACGATAAACCGCTAACACACTTACCTCACAATGCGAACCAAATAATTGTAAAAACAATTATGATTAACGTACCAACAATAATCACTAATTAATTGACAAAGACAATTATTAGATATGAATTGAATAAACTAAACACAGCGAAGAGCTGATGAGCTGACTGTATTTTCTCGCTCGGGTACACTCGGCGGTCCCGAGTTAACCCAATCGAGCCTTTCACCTCAGAGCGTGACGGTTCAGCCTAACTTACTATCTACGGAAAAATCTGTGCAGTGCGCCGAAAGAAGTTTTCTTTTCGAAATTCAATATTCCATACGTCCCACCGCTATGCACTATGATAGGCAGGAAATAAGAATGAGATCCTCCGATTCTATAAATATATATTTTTTTTACGAACTAACCAAATGAGTCACCTGATGGTAAGTGGAAACCATCGCCTATAAACATGCAATGTATGGGCATGCAAATAACATGTCCTACAAATTCCCACCCCGTGTCCATGGCGGGAGTACTTCCCCGGACGGGTCCGTCACAAAGAGATCTACTACAACTAGTATATCCCCTGACAAGGCGATTCGATTTACGTGTCAACCTGCCAAAGCATAGCAACAGATAATAAAAGTGGTGCAGGGGTTCTAATTTTTGAATAATATTACCACACATGCTTGGAGGGTTTATAAAATTGTGGGAGAAGATAAAGTTTTGTCATTTCCCCAGGGAGAACAATGTCCCCTGCCAATACTAGCCGTGCTGACCTTGAAGGGGAGAGGGAATAAAAGCATTGATCCACTACACTGCTCAAATGTGAGTTGGTGGGGTTTTGATAGCTTAACATAATTCGACAGAACATCACGCAATTAAAGATTTTAATTCGAATAAGTGCAAATGTCTGCAAACTATTGTGTTGTTGTACCATTGCATGCTATTTTTTTTTAGATTGGATGGAGATTTCAGTACTACGTTTGTGTGATGTGAGGTTTCGGTCGTGGCTAGTTACCACTACCCACAAAAGCGTGTAGCCAAATCGTTTCAGTAAGATGCCACGTAGAAATCGATTAGGGGTATTGCGTTGGCCCGCTACCATATACGCATCACCACTTCACTAGGTGAGGAGGGCTATTATTAGTGTAAAAAAAAGGTCACTTCAAAAAAATCCACCAGCCTATTCATTAGATTACTCTGAACTTAAAAATTAAGCCCATCGGTCTGGATTGGAGCAACTTGGTGGCACACCTAACCTCTCTTGCTCCTGAGAGGGGATATATCACGTGTGACATCAAAAAGTACTTGTAGTAATTGAGTTTCGTCATTTTTTTTAAATGCAGGACGGATTTTTGCTAAATATCACTTTAGCTTGATCTTGCCACTAGGGAACCAGGATTTATAAAGTGTTTGGTGGGTTATCTTTATTTTGAATTTACACTGTAAGTTAAATTCCCAGAATCACATGACCTTCTTACTGGCCCGGGTAAACAAATCTACGAATAGCTAGTAAAATATTAAATGTATAGCCCAATTCAAGAAATCCAAATTACTTGACACATTGCCTTTATTAATTATTTCGCTCACATTAAAATAGAAGTCTAATATCCTTTTAATATTATAATATTTGTCACATTTCATATTGAAATCTTTGCTAGAATAATTTAAAACTTTGTTATGCCAGTTTTAAAGCGGGCATAGGGATTTCTGGAATTGGCCCATTCAATTCAACTTTGTTATATGTATATCATATTGTTATCTGTTCAGAATATGTATTCAACTTCATTTTGGAGCTAAAATTCCAGTGTATAACACTGATAAAAAAATGTTAATGTTTTTATAATATTCACCACATATTGTAACGATTTAAATTCAGCATACGAATGTAAACTTTTGTTAAAAGGTAAACCACAGATTTAAGGACATACAGAAATAGTAAAAACGGCCCGGCAACGTTTCACTTTTCGCCGGAATGTTGCAAGCAACTGCTAAATGGAGTAAGGTGACTAACTTTTTGTTCGAGAAACACTACTAAAGTGGAGTGGTTTTTGATGCTCCAATATTAGTCTTGTACATGATTTCTGTATGTTCTTACTTTAGGGATGTAAACGATCTATTCATAACTCTAAATTGTGAAAGTGTGTTTTAAAAATAGAATTAAAACTAAACAGTGATTGTCTTTTTTTATTATGTTACTATATTGTTTAATAATTTTTAAACTTAATTTACAGTAATACCAAAAGATTGATGATACAATATAATGGTCGTTTTTAAATAAAATGTACTTACTATATTCACCAAATTTTGTGGCGTCGAATTTGACAAGTTCTAAGAGTTCATCAAAGTGACATAATTCCATTGGGAATTCTACAACACGTTATATTAGCTCTTTATATTACATATATATATATATATATATATATATATATATATATTCAAATTGAGCTTTGTATTCTCATTGTATGTAAATATAATTGCATGAAAGAACTGAGTAACATTAACAATAAGTGAACGTAGACGTAACTTGGTATTTTCAATGAAAAAATGTGATAATAATCCCAAGGCTGGTCGCACACTGCCTACTATTGCGTGTGCAACATCTCTAATTAAAAAACAGGCTCGGGTAGGCATTACAGTGGTCGTTATAGCCTCCCCAGGCTATAAATTCCAATAACGAAAACGTAACGTGCATAAACCGGTTAAACCCTTATTATCCATTCTGTACCCTCAATTGATAATCTAACTTCAGTGCCTTGTACATTATCTCATTTAGCAACTGATGTTACATTTTGCAAAATAATGGTTTGACAAATGTAATTGATAAGTATGTTTCCATAGTTTTCTAATGTAATTTAATATTTATTTGCATAAAAATTTGCACAAGGATCTTTTAATATGTATTACTAACACTCAATCTTAATTCTTTACTGTTACCACCTAGTCTTTTGGGTATTGTTTTCTCAAGTTATCAATGGTCTCCTCAATACAGGCCAACTAGTGTGTAGACCATAGGCGCAGTAAAATAAGTCAATAAAGTTCTTTTTTTTCTCAAAAGGCCTACAAGTAATTTTTTAATACTGCCCTATAATACAGATTAAAGCCTAAGTTTGTTAATAAAATTAACTCATCTCGACGCCTTTGTTAAGCTTGTTCAACCACTGTCACTCGATCAATGGAAAGATCGCCTATGCAACTAATGCGACTTAAAACTCGCTCAAACGACAGCAGCCAATTTGCGGTCAGCCTAATAAATTAGATAAATTTCTGACGCTGAGCGTCTCACTCCTCGGAAAAATTTGTGTTATTTAATGTAGTTTTATTGCTTACTGAAAGTTATGTTTCGAACTGTAAAGCTTTGTTAGGACTGATGGGCAATTGTAATAAAACTATTGGAATTCTTTTTTTATTTCACATGTATGATTCAGGTGATACAGAGGATCTTATAAAGTGGCCTTTTAAGCTTCATCATATCGCAGGTTTTTGTGCTTATCAGTCCAGCAAGCTAATAATCTAAGATTTTTGTTATTCAAACTATTCTCGCGCACTAATGGCGAGATGCTACAGGAATCCCCAAAGGCGACTTGCTGCGATTCAGTAGCTCGTCGGCATCGCAACTTTTGGCTACGTTGCCGCGTTTGCGACGCGCGACTGAAATTATACAGTCATCTGATATTAATTCATCATCGATGCAAACGCGCGACTTGTATGATGCTTTAACGCTAAAGTCATCGTTATCATCATAATTATCGACCCATTACGGGTACTCTCAGAATGAGAAGTCCACCACGCTTGCCAATTACGGTTTGATAGACAACATGCGCATTTGAGATCATAATGGAGAACTCGCGACATGAAGGTTTCCTCAAGATGTTTTCTCTACCAGTAAAGCAAGTGATATTTTAATAGCTTAACCACTAGGCTACGAAGTAACGCGACAGTAGCGATGCAAAATCAAGGTTGCTTGTCTGGTCGGCGATAGTTTGGCTACTATATATTGCGGTCTTTTAGCAATCCTATTGCTACTGAATATACAAAAAGTCGCCGTGGGTAACCTCCCTAAATGTCAATAAAACAGCTTTTTATTATTATTAATTAATAAAATACATGGTTATTTATTTGCGAGACGCAAATAATTTTCAATATCTTATAGTAATTATATGAATTTGATGTTTTGTAGAGAAAAGATGATTGTTGTGCATAAATGTTTCATATTCCTTTCAAGAACTTGTTTTACTAGATGCCCTTATTCTCAATAATATTATAAAAGTCCAACCCTTGGACGCACTGCGCAAAGCACTGCCTACCATATTTTTTTTTATCTAAGTCCCTGGACCCTGGTCAAAAACCCTGTTTACGCCGAGGCTCCTGCGCAGCTCGGACCTTGACTGAATTTGATGTTGGCTTTTTTGGACTATGGCTGAGCCCGTACTCTCCGAAACCCTCGTCCGGGTAAAATCAGAAATCGGAGACCTCATCTCTGCCGACACTGAGCAGTTTGAATCTGCTTGCCCTACTACTTGGGATGTATTGTCTGTGGTGTGGTGTCTATTTAAATTCACTCAATGTTAAATAAACTATTTTTACGTAAAAATCTGGGCCTTCCATCATTATCATCTAATCAACCGATAATATAGACGTCCACTGTTGGATATAGGTATTTTGCAGGGAGTTCCAAATTTTTTTGTTTTGGTTTTGTGCCGCTATGTTTAGCGGCTGCACTTGATGTCCGTCTACCTCGTTGGGGGCCGACTAACGCTGCCGTTACCAGTGCTAAGTCGCAATTCCTTTGAACCCCAACGCAACCTTCTATTATTACATAATTATTTTAAAAGCATGTTTATAGATATGTTTCAAAATAAAACGTCGCTGTTTTCATCGCAGTTTTTTTAAATTTTCAATTTATATTTGTTAATTTTAGGTTGCTTAATGTTGCTTCTAATACTGTGGCGAAGCAACCTTCGCGTTAGTGTGTAACAAATCTGGTAAGTGGAATTGTAATAAAAAACATTAAGGTACATTTCAGCAACGTATATTAATTAAAAAGCAGTACTACAATACGCAAAACCGTCTACTTTCAAGAAAACACATTGAATATAACCGTAACCATTACAATTTCATCTTACAATTATAATTTTATTAGGAATGTCCACTATCTTCTACGAATAAGTACAAAAAAATGCAACGAAAAAAAGTGTTAATAAGTACAATTTAATGTTCGAAAATAAAATTAAAGGTGGTTAATAAGCGATAAAACATTTGCGTTAGGGCCCCACACACTACGCGACATCGGTCGCGGAAGTTCCACCCAAAATAACCAATACGTGAACAGTTAAGATTTCGGTCATATATACTCTATGGTCCCTGCCAATTGAACGCGAGTTTTTGTGTACGATACTTCAGCAAAGCCTAATTTTTTTATTACAATTTCTTCACAAATGGCTGTGCTTGTATTAACAGTTGTCTTGTATTTAGTCCGTCAAATGCATTACGTTAGGGTGTAATATTTTGGATGATGGAATCGTGGTACTGGGCGTTAAAGTTGCCGTAGCCGCGTAGTGTATGTAATCCCTTATACATTTGCGCTTAAAATGGCTAATAGTATTATAGCCTTTAATGCCTGGTAGTAAGGGGCTATTTTAGGTGGATTTAACTCACAAATGTAATGAACAATTAAGTATGATACATGTTTGCATTTGTAATTAAAATTAAAATCTCGCTTACGGCTCGGACGCAAAGCTTACGCCTCAAGTTTTGATTTTAATTACTGCAAAAGTACACATTTATCATACACAGCCTACATCAATATTCTAAAAAAGCACATAAGGCATGGTAAGGTTTTAAACATCTAAAACTTCGATAGCCAAGATTAATTAAGTGCGTAAAATGTAATGTTTTTCTTTTTTTTTTTTCTTCCAGGGGCTCACGCCATTAGACATAATAAATCGGTATTAAATTACCTATATTATAGAAATATTAATTTTCAAAAATACTAATTAATTAATTTAATAGTAAATGTTTATTTTACTAAGCACTCGTGTTAACAAACAACTAAAGTGATATTATTGAAAAGTGCATTAATTTTTAATTATTTAAGTATCGACTTATATTTTAAAATACAATAAAAGAAAAACCACCAAATTGTATGGAATTCATTATAGAAAAAAAGATTAATAAAATCCCAAAACGTGACGTTAATATTAATTTTTAATATAGTTAAGTATAAATTATGTTCTATTCATTTCATTAAATATTTATCAAAATTATTTTTATTATATCAAGCACTCGATCATAACAAAAAACTTTTCGATATAAATATATTAAAAAAAAACCATAAAGAGCGTAGTGAATGAAAACAACGTATATTATGGGTGTACAAAAATTGTGCTATAAACTGTTGATAAAAATAAAAACCCTTTCAAAATAAAAAATAAAAAAATGTCTAACGACTTCGCCCCTCCATTTCTGCGTGTTGCAGGAAGAATATCTCGTACGGTCACTTAAGCGCGCACTCTACGAACACCGCGTGGTGGGCTTGCGGCGGGGACGCGGGGGACAGCGGGGGCGATGAGGGGGAGGGGGAGTCGCAATCCGGGGACGGGAGCGGAGACTGTGGGGACGTGACGCGGCCGAACACGAAGTTGGCCTCAGTGAGCGGCCAGAGTTCCTTCAGCATAGTCCTGGGAAGAAAACACAACATTATTTACTAATAGCATTTTCTATCGCTTACTATTCAAGTTAAGCGGTGATACAATAAACTACCCATTGACATCTTGGATATGTTTCTTAAAAAGTTCAAAGTTTGTATTAAAAGTAAGCTTATAGAAAAGTCCTATTATAGTATTAAGGACTACGTAAACGATAAAAAAGCTTGAGTGTGAATTTTTGCTCTAACCAGGTTGCTCTTCTAATAATTTTAAATG
Organism: Pararge aegeria; assembly: GCF_905163445.1. Classification (NCBI taxonomy): domain Eukaryota; kingdom Metazoa; phylum Arthropoda; class Insecta; order Lepidoptera; family Nymphalidae; genus Pararge; species Pararge aegeria. Next base: position 4,637,662 of record NC_053180.1, read on the forward strand.
ACATTGTGAGATGGTGATAACAAAAAAAAACACCCGGCTAAGTTTGTTGTGGGCTTCTTCTTAGACCAGGACGCGTTTGGAACCCTCGTAGCTTTAGATTTAAGTTTACGAAAGTGGTTATCGCCGTCATCTCACTACCGTGTAATTCTTATGTACGCATCAAAAGTGCCACCTATGGATAAAGGGCCTACTTGAATAAAGATATTTTTGACTTTGACTTTGATAGCCTTGTGGTTCGAAAATCAGCCTTCCCTTTGGGAGGACTGAGTTCGCTTCTCGGTACGGAACTAACTTTTCTGAATAATGTATTTTAAACAATTAAAAACCGCTTTTTAGAAGGGTATAGACAGTAGTACTCCACGCTTGCCAAGTTCGGATTGGTAGAATTCACACGGTTTAGAAAAAATCAGTGAGGTTCAAGCATTCAGGTTTCCTCACGATGTTTTCCTTCACATCGTATTAACACGTTGACTGCTGCCTAACATTAACAAATACGGTACACGAGTGCGGCAGGATTAAACGCTAGGCGTGTTTTCAGCACTGGTGAAGCGTATTCGAAACAGGCGCTACGAGCATGCGGCCCCACACGCCTGGCGTGTTTAAACTTATCGCGACAGCTATGCGGCCTTTACGCAACAGCTGTGTTATTACATCACTCGTATTTTCTCATTTATTTATTGAACAACATGAAAACCCAACACTTGTCGCATTTGAATAGCAATTTGTATTTTATTGTTGGATAAAATAGAATAAAACTTTAATGTAGTCAACACAGATTTTCTTTTTTTCAAAAATAATCATTTTCTAAAGAGCTTTAAATATAGTGGCTTTACATCTAATAGTTACACTATTTTACTATATTCAAAATCGCGGCAACGTCAACCTGTGTGTAACTTGTGAATGTCATTTACGAATCATGATAAATAAATAAGTAAAAAAACAGTATTAAATACCTACTTACATACGAATGCGGATTGCCGACAAAGAAGCAAATTTTAAAATAATATGCATTTTAAATATAATAATCCTTCCATTAAATATACAGAACCATTGTTAAATTTACTTTTAATTTCGAAACAATAGTAACTCATTCCTGAGTAGTTTATTGGTACCGCTGGCCGCACCGATAACGTTTATTTAAGACGATAAGAAAAAATAAGGATGCGGATGCATCGTTTTGTAATTCTGTCGGTATAATGGAATGCAAACCGATATTTATAAAATATTACAGGCGAACTCAGGCGTACAAATATTAAAAAATATACAAATAGACGTCAAACTTATGTTGCGGATACCTTTATTGCAGAAAAACATTGTAGAGTATGCTAAAAATATAGGACGACGATCCTATATCGATATCAATATCTATTTCGCGTCCCTATAAAATATTTTAAAACAATGCAATTATCTAGGTGGGTATTATTTAGTGATCGATGGTATTATACTATTGTTGCAAATATTTGGTCGAAAACATGTTTTTTATATGAACTTGTTAGTTATACGTGTGATGGTAGATTCTCTCGATGGCATGGGAATTATTAAGAAAAACACTCATGTATAATGATTAGATAACTCACAAAACAACGAATTTTGAGTAGGTATATTGTCTAATATATAATAAAACGTAATTGCGTTAACGTTTAACTAATATTTAATAAAACGTACTTGCGGTAACGTATAACACACTTGTTGCGTAAAGGCCGCTCTAACAGTATATTTAAACAACACAGCGTTTGTGTTTGCCGCACTCGCAGAACGCCGGAAAAACACGCCCAGCGTGTTCGGCCGCATCCTTGTAGGTACATTTATTTTAACACGCCTAGCGTGTTCGAGCCGCACACGCGTTACGTAGTTTTCAAACACAAACGTTGTGTTTTCAGCAGCCAACGTGTTAAGTAAGTGATATTTAATTGCTTGATTTAACTTCAAAACAGTGCGTTCCGGGATTCGAACACGGTCCCCAAAGAGGGAAGCCGAAGCCTTAACCACTAAGCTATCACTGCTCGAAATTAATTTTAATAGTGTTTGAGAGAAAGGGAAATAGGATCACTTACCACAAATGCTTATCAACGACAGCCCTGACCTTCGGAGTGGGGAAACCGTTGAAGGGGGACGCAACGGGAATGGTGTATGCGCCCATGTCCTTGAACACTAGCCAGTTGCCCGTGCGTTGCGGGGGAAGCGAGTAAGTTGGGAGCACGCAGTCCAAACCGTCGCACGATGGGCCCCAGATCGAGCATTGCTGAGCACGCTCTGATGATTCCTGATGGACAAGTTTCTAATAGATATATCGAATCGTATGGAATTCTTAAAAATAGACCTATTAAAACACTTGTACATAAAAGTTACTGAAAAGCTCTGAAGATTTTTAAAGCTTTTTAGTAACACCATGCTTTTTTTTTCTTGGGAAAAAGAGGGTTTCACACTGTACCCTTACTGAAATATTTGGCAAAATATCTTATTAATTATATATATCTTAATTATATTTAATAAATTTTATAATAACTTAATTAATTTTATATATCTTAATTGTATTAAAGCTGAAATTTATTAGCAGCTACTACTAACAAAGCTGTAGATTTTTGTTAAAATGAGATCCGTGGAACGTCAGAGCCAAATAGGACTTATCTGAATAGTATTAAAGTGATCTGTAGAAGAACCAGCACAAGTTGCTACAATGGCGACCCCGTAGTATCCCTAATTAGGGATATTCAAATAGCAGATTGAATTGAATTTGCTATTCTTTTCCTACTCTTCCCCGTAGATAAGGATAGTACTACAAAATTCAATCTTCCTTCTCTTGTTTAGATAATATTAATTGTTAGGATTTCGGATAATTAATAACTCCAAAATCCACGGTCCTGGATTATTTTTGAAGTCGTCTGTCAATCTCGTGGCGGGCCGACCAACGTTGCGTTTTCCGGTGCGGTTTCTATTCCAGCACCATGGAACAGCTACGCAACTAGTTGACTATGTAGGTAACTCTAGTTCTTCTACGAATTTCCTCATTTCTGATTCGAAAACGTAAAGGAACTCCCTAAAAACGACCTATAGGGTTGTGACCTTGTTCTCTTCTCCCGGTTGACCTATTATAGTATTAAGGACTACATCAACGATAAAAATGCTTGGGTGTAAATTATTGCTCTAACCTTGCTTCTTTAATAGTTTTAAAAGACAATGTGAGATGGTGATAAAAAAAAATAACAACCGGCTAAGTTTGTTGTGGGCTTCTTCTTAGACCAGGGCGCGTTTGGAACGCTCGTAGCTTTAGTTTTAAGTTAACGAATTTAGTTATAGCCATAAACTCACTGCTATATCATATTTTACATGTAATGTACTCATCAAAAGTGCCATCTATGCGCCTATTTGAATAAAGAAATATTTCACCTACCTCGAGCGGCGTCGCGTGCACCTGCTGGTGGTCGTAGAGCACGCAGTTGAAGGAGCCGTACACACCGTCGTTGATGAAGTACATGGTGTGCGCTTCCTCCGCGCTCTCACCGTCCTTCGCGGGCAGCTGTTGACAACGTGCGTGCCTATATTAGACTAGCTTTTGTCCGCGACTACGTCCGAGCTGATTTGATTTAACGGGATAAAAGTTTACACTAATGCCCGTTTTCGTTTCGTGGCAATGCCTAAGTTGCTTAATCAATGAATATTATTTATTTATTTATACTCTTTATTTGTACACCACTCAGAAAAACGAGACAAAAAAAAAGAACAAACACATGAAGAATGAAGCAGGATACAAAAGGCGGACTTATCGCTAAGTAGCGATATCTGCCAGAGATGTACATACATATATATAAAAAAATATTTGCCACATAGAGTTTTTTTAAGCAAGAAACGCACAAAAAACCTCATGTTAATAATAGTAATAGCCTTATATTCGATTGATCGGCCCGTTTTCACTTAACCTAGGTTAGTACAAACACAAAATACCACACCCTGTGGCAACAACCATAGACAAGACATGTGATACAAAAATGCAAAAGGTGGCGCGTATATAAAAAATTTAAAAAATGCTTTTTTAGATTTTTTTTAATGATTTAAAAGATTTTTCGGAAAAAATCTCTTTGGGTAGACTATTGTATAGTAGTGCTCCCTCAACCTGAATAGTTTTACTGCCATACTTAGTTCTAGTCTTGGGTAATCTTAATTTATGCCTATTTCGTGTATTTAGATGTGATTTAGTTTTGAAAGTAATTTGTGTATGTAAAACTTAAGTTTTTTTTTTTTTTAAATAAATTAATCATTTATCATTAGGATAAATACAATATTGTCGGTTGTTGCACCAACCTGCCTGGTGGCGTGCACCATGGCCGCAAGGGTGTAGGCCGCGGCCGCGAAGTACCGGCCCGGCTCGGCGATCACGCGCACGGACCGCGACGGGAAATGCAGCTCTAGGGCTGCGTTGATCACCTGCGACACCTGCACAATACAGCACATATTGTATTACGTAATAATAATAGACTTTATTAACAATCTTATAAATAACATTTCACCTAATTGTACTTAATACTACAAAAATATTTATTTATCATAGGTAGGTACATGTACAAAGAAAGGAAAGTAATCGTACCTCACATCTTATATTGGTGAGTATGTAATAAATGTATATAATGGCGCAATTGCAAATCTACTGTCCCTGATTTAGGTAAAAACCTGTATTACAGGCACATCTATGTACATCTGCAGATAAATACAATTTTTTAAAACCCACGACTTTCCATGTAGTTTACATTATTCTCGTTTAGCCCTTTTATTTGATACCCATATTTCAATTTCAATTTATTCAGCACAATACATAATGTTACATTTATAATACAATTTTTCATCGATTATAACGAAGAACAGTCTCAACTGATTATTTCTAAGTAAAAAACGGGTCATCCGTTCGGGAGTTACGATGCCACAGACAGGCACACACGCATACACGCAAAACATTAAAAGAAATATATTTATCTACTCTTAGTTTAATGTTAGTAGCAAATGACTCAATTTTGAATAACAATTATTATCTTCTCAGCAATCGATGGGCAAAAGTATAAGTGGCCATCATTTTAGGTCTAATTATCCAGCAAATCAACTCACCTCGACTATGGATGTGCCACTGTTCCCCGGGAACCCGCCACCGATGTCCAGCAGATACATAGTGTGCCCCGCTGCGTCGCCTAGGTCGAACAGCCCACGCGCAAACTGTATGGCGCGTGCGTACACGCCGGTCTCTTGCGCGCCCGACCCCACGTGGAAGGAAACACCTACCACCTAAAAATTAAAAAAAGTGATAAAAAAAACTTTTAATTTACAGCTTTTTTAGATTTAAAAAACAGGCAACACATACAATGCCATTTACAGGATAACATGAGGTATTTTCGTAGTACACTTATTTATTTATTAACTGCACCAGCAAAGTGGCTAAAACACTAACATCACACCGACCCTGCAGTCTGAGTCCAAGTTCGTGGGCTCGATTCCCACAACTGGAAAATGTTTGTGTTATGAACATGAATGTTTTTCAGTGTCTAGGTGTTAATTTCATTTTTTAAGTATTTATGTATATTATTCATAAAAATATTCATCAGTTATCTTGGTACCAGTGGCGTGCATAGAGGGTATGCACACAAGAAAATCTCCAGTACGGTTTATAAAAAACCTTAAAGATAGGCATTTTAAGAGTTATAAAAAGCCCACCCTTAAGTATTCTTCATACCCTGTGCATACCCTCTATGCACGCCACTGCTTAGTACCCATAACACAAGCTACGCTTACTTTAGGGCTAGATGGCGAAGTGTGTATTGTCGTAGTATATTTATTTATTATTGATGTGAAAAATCTATAGGTGGAAGGTAAACCGCATTTTTTGCGTGGCGACACAGGTCGTGGCGACGCATCGCATCGCAATGAATTTTTGTATTTCGTATGTAACAATAAAAATGAATATTAATTTTGTAATAAAACAGTCATTATTAGCCAACTTACAAAAAGGAGTGGTTATCCATTTGGTTGTATTTTTTATTTTATTTGTGGAACAAATTTGTAATGCTTTATGCAATATCTGCAATAACTTGCGGAAAACAATTTGTTTCACATCTGCCAGGCGTCCCGTCACGGCTTACACGTTTTTTTTATTATTATTATTGGGCAAAACTATAAGGGGACTCACGTTCAGTCCCATAACGGCGGCCAGTTTGAGGAGGCGCGGCGCTTCGCTGACGGGGTCGCAGCCGAACTTGATGCCGAGCGGGCACTGCGCGGATGTTGCGTCGCAGCGGATGCGCACGACCAGTCTGGGGTACAACAAGATGATAAGCATTCCGATATGAGATTCCACGAGGTTACTTTACGACCGCTCACCAGTGGCGTGCACTTCATACATGCACAAAAGCACTGCATACCCTAAAATTGAAATACGGCTCGTATAGGAGGAGGAATTTTTCAATTTTATGCAATTTACCTACTGTATGCATACCCTGGTAAGAAACCCAGTGCACGCCACTGCGGCGCTCACATTGGCGGCGCTTAGTAAACACGAACGTGACGAAGTTTGAGTTGAGGCGACTTAAGGCGCTTGATGCTAAACGCGATGAGCTAAAGGCCCGACAACCAGCGGCCTTATCATGTAACTACATTGCCGGTGTGTTGACGTGTAGCGAATGCAGCCGTACGTTTAGCACAAAATCAGGTTATGCGAGTCATTTTAGGGCTCACCAGCGACGCTCTCAGCCGGAATCCGAAACAGTCGCTGTGACCGAATACGGTTAGGATTGATTGATTGACGAAGAGCCAACCTCCCACTGCTTAAAAGCTTTAAATTACAATTCAAATATGTTTTGTTCACGTAGACCTCATCACAGGCACTCGTGAAGCGTTCATACATTTGACAGGTTAACACTAATGTTAGGTGATGGTGATAACTGCATTCGTTAACTTCTGAAGCTAGGAGGGTTCCAAACGCGCGCTGGTCTAAGAAGAACCCACAACAAACTGAGCCGGTTTTTTTGTTATCACCATCTCACCGTTGTTTAGCTATGAAGTTAGAGCAATTCATAGCCAAGCTTTTTTATCATATATGTCATCCTTAAATTATCCACCATAGCTTTACTTTATAGTACACTAGCTGTCCCTCGTTATTCATTGTAAAGTCAACATCTCCTGAGGATGCTTCGGTTTCGGAGCGAAACGTGCGTAGAGGATACATTGCCGAAGACATGTTTGGTGTGGAGTATAAAGATTGAAGAAATTATATATTACAACAAACAGATTCTCCTGCTGTTCGCGGAGTAGAGCAAATTAAGCTTAATTTTCATATTATATTATGGATTTCCGCAAAGTACCGCCTGCTTCTATCCACAAAAAAACCCCTATTTTAAAACATTCTTCATTGGTGCTATGCTCCTTTTGGTCTTAGCGTAACGATATAAATGGGCTATCCAACACTGAAATAGTTTTTCCAAATAGGACCAGGTTCCTGAGATTAACGCATTCAAGTAAACAAACAAACAAATTCTTCACCTTTATATATTAGTATAGGATTAACTACAGCCAGCAAAAGAGGCATTGATGAAGTATGTCGGCGACTAGCCTTTACAGAAACATCTCGTCTTTTATTGCGAAGAATACCCTGAAACCTGAAAAACGGTGTCGCTACCCCCACCACGGGCTACGACTACCTGAACACGGTGGAACTCACGACCGGAGTGCGTAGCAGACGGGCGCCGACTAGCGCACGAGACAGAGCTCCAACTCTGTCTCAGAACATAAGGCAGGGTTCTTATACCTGCCTTATTTCGCGCCTCGTCACCCAGTGGGACACGTTCCCTTGGCGTTGGTTCGGCATAAAACGCCGACGCGCCGCAACAAAGTACGTTAACCGAAGCTTGTATATAGTACTTTTCTCAAATAATGCGCGGTTGTAAAACTAAGCAGTACTTTTTATTAAAAAATACTATTGTTGAACGAACAATTTTTTAAATTTTCTAAATCAAAGACGAACAACGAACAATTTCACGCGATTAACATTATTTTTCAGTAAAAACCCGTTATGTTGTGGGGTTTTGGTTGTGATGGGTTTCGATGATGATGGTGATGAATTTCAAAGTGAAGCTACGTAATAAACAAAACGCCACTAACTGAGCGTGCGGCATGTATTGCTTGATCTTCATGAGTTCTGTCTCGGAGTCAAATGTCATTGTGGTGACCCCGGCCGCGCTCGCCCAGCGGATGTGCGACGCCGGCTTGGCGGGGTTGGCGAAGATTATACGGCTGTAGGGAAACACACATTTCTGTCATTTTTAGGCATAAAACACTTTAATCCTTACCAAAAAAAATGCCAATTTATTATCAATCGTAAGGGGCAATAGGGGCGCTAGCATTTTGGGTACCATACCCATAAGTGAACAGTAAGACGGCTTATATTTATTTTAAATATTAATTTTAGTTTGTAATTATTATTTCCGTACAAAAATATATTTTTCGTTGGTTTAAAAAAAAAAAAATAGTATCAAGACATCTAATACATGTATAGTTTAAGCTTGCTCATTACAAAACGATTTGCGTAGTGAGCAGCGACCCTGCTTTCTGAGTCCAAGGTTCGTTTCCCACAACCGAGAAGTCGACTCAGTTAACAAGGCTTAAATGTGCGAAGAACCTATAAAATATGTTATACTTTGTTTCAATAAATAAAATAAATTTGGAAACGGGAAAATGTTTGAATGAATGAATACACTTTTATTGTACACCAAAGAAAAAAGTAGTTACAGAGATATAAACATTGACCAAGAGGGTACAATTTGGGGGCCCTTTCGCTACATATCGATTACATATTTATTTATTTGTTAAGGGCACTAACAACATGCATGTGTAACGTGTTTTAAAATATAACACACACACAAAAGCATGGACTGATATGCACGTAAATTACAAGTGCACATAGCATTGACAAAGTGTCATGTAAAATTAGTTTGAAAAAAAAATTAACTCACCGTTAAGTGTTTGGTGAGTTTTTTCCTAAAAGCTGGGGGTGAGTAACGGAAGAATCGATGCCAGGTATCTTTTTACATAACTCGTTGTATTTCGCACATATTTGTATAATAGGCGCTTGTTTTCCGATATTAGATTTAATAAACGGTATATAAAAATAGCTATGTTTATTTTTTATTCATTTCAGTGTTTCGGTGTTTATCTGTATATAATAAGTATTTTATGTATATTATTTATAAAAATATTTACATGTCATCTAAGAACCCGTAACACAAGCTACGCTTAAATTGGGGCTAGATGGCGATGTGTGTATTGTCGTAGTAAATTTATTAATTTATTTTTATTTACAAAATGTTATTTGGTCGCATAGTTTCATAGAAATGAAAAATTACAGGGCCTATAGGAGAGAGCGTGTTTTTTTTCCTTAGACTTGACTTCCAATCTCACTCGATATATTGATATACGGAGCCTCATACCAGACTAGACTAAATAAAAATTGAACTTACTCTGGTCTTACTCCGATGGATGTTACAAGCTGTATCTCCGCCTTGGAGGCGCAGTCGAAACCAGCGCCCAACGCAGCCAACGTGCTCACCATCAACTTATCATCGTTGCACTTCACAGCTGAGGAAAAGCCGAGATACATTAGTTAGTCAAAATCAACTGTTTTTTTTTATTCTACTACAAGTTAGCCCTTGACTGCCATCTCACCTGGTAGTAAGTGATGATGCAGTCTAAGACGATAGCGGGCTAACCTGTTTGAGAGTATGGTCAGTGGCGTGCATAGAAACTTAAGGAAAGGCATTGTAAGAGTTACAAAAAGTACTTGAGTATTTATAACTCGTACTGGAGATTTTCTTCATTTAATATCATCTGCATACCCTGTGCATACCCTCTATGCACGCCACGGAGTATGGTAGTGATACCCCTAAGCGGTTTGTACGCGACATCGCACCGGAACACTAAATCGCTTAGCGGCACGTCTTTGTGGGTAGGGTGGTAACTAGCCACGGTCTAAGCCTCCCTCCAGACCATACCAGAGAAAATTTGGAAATTATAAATTCCCAAATAGTCCCTGCCGGGATTCGAACCCGGGAACGCCTACTCAAATTCACAGCGCTCACCGTTGCGCCAGGGAGGTCTTTGTGGTTTATTTTAGACTAACAATCGACGGAATCAATTGGCTCTACTTGCCAGTACTGCTAGCATGGGAATTAACCATTGTTATCCCCGGGAAAGGATAAAAAAATATCTTGTCCCACACCTTTATCAAAGCGGTGATAGCGCATTGGGTAGGAGCTCAACTTCACTTTCCGGGGGCCGAGTTCGAATCCCAGCACGCACCTCTAACTTTTTTAAGTTATGTGCGTAAGTTTTAAGTAATCAAAATATCAGTTGTTTCAAAGGTGAAGGAAAACATTGTGAGGAATCCTACATGCCTGAGAGTTCTACATAATGTTCTCCAAGGTGTGTGGAGTCCACCGATTCTTACTGGGCCAGCGTTGTGGACTACGGTCTTAACCCCTTCTCATGGTTGCACGAGACCCGTGCTCTGTAATGGGTTGATGAAATTATCATTATGACACCTTTATCAACCCTCCGAGCATTGGTGCGCAAGTGGATATCACATATGTGTAATAATAAACGGGGTAAACTTCTCCTATTGCATATGTGCTTCAGCATGTGTACACGTTACTTTATCCCCCGTCAGGGTATATAATCGAGAGATATAATTTTTATCTCCCTTTCGTGTTTGGGACCCTCCTAGCTTTGCTTTTATGCTTAAATAAACAAGTTGTGTGTTGTTGTTGTTGGTTTCGCCATCACCTCACAATAATGGGAAGATATAGGTACCTGTGGACGCTTTATAGGTGCCAGTTTTAGGCCTAAATGAATAGTTTTTGCATTTTAGCATCTCTGCTTGATAGCAGCAGTGAGAATGTAGGGTTCTTCCCTACATTCGTGTGTACTATTTATTATTATGTTTATTTACTGTGACGTGACCAAATGGGAGCTTTTTAATTTAGATAAACTTGTTATCCACGACACGGTTCCCTCAATCTTGCAAAGAAGTTATAACCTCACCATAGAACGGCTCAACACGGGGCATCAGCTCCTTCCACTCACGGAAGCGCGCTACCACCTCTCCCAGGTCCATGACGTAGAAGGGGTCCTCTTGGGTGCCCTCGTCCACGATGTCCCGGATAATATTGACGGGGCTCCAGGGGCCCTCCATCACGACCACGTGCTGCTCCTCTTCCACAACCTTCATTGTGCCTGGGATCTTGACGGACGTCGAGTCCACTTGTTAAGTTCCTGACCTGGCGGAGGAGATTGAGACACTAGAGAATGAGAAAAAAAAGGAGACACCTCGCCACATTCTTGGTAGAATGTCTAAGTCAAAAGTTATTGAGTTTATTTATTTTCGTACCCAGAAGGACATTTCAGTTTTGCAATTCTTAACCCCTAGCTACGTTTAGAACACATTATTAAATTATTTAAAAGAAATACAAAATCTAACACACAATAGTAAAAATAACAATTAAAAATACACAAATTACTTCCTTTGTAACATTAATTTTATTTACTGTGCGTGCTGAAGCGGTCTGGTGTAATATCAGCATATCGTCCAAGAAGTCATATATGCTTTTATAACATAATACGAAGGTAATATCTGATTTACGTTTACAGAAGTTTAGAGAATGTATCAGATGTTATTTCTTAATGCTCCGAAGCAAGCCTCTCCGGTTTCATCTCACACAAGATAGAAAATGATTGTTAAATTGTAAAAGAGCAACTGCCGAGTTTCTTGCCGACTACTAATTGTCGGTAGAATCTGCCTTCTAAACAGACATACTTGTAGTTTCTTAATGCTTATATTCGGCTTCTTGAAATAAATGAACTTTGAAATTAGAATGCAACGACATAGAAGTCAATCTGTTAGACGTCAATGTCAAGGCAGGGTCGACATGAGGGTTTTTTTTTCTTACTGTTATACAATAAGTTGATATAATAATATACAAACACTATACATTTCAGACCTATAAAGTATTACTAAATTGTTTAAGTCATGATCTGCAGTGGATAGATACCAAGTGTCGTAATTGGAACGCAAGTTTTTTTTTCTTAGTAAATACGTAAAAAAAAATTGAAATGCTTACAGTAAATCTGTAAGCATTTTAATTCAGTATCTGGTTACAGCGCCCTCACAGAGTTCCATTTCAAATGTAAACATTAGATTGACATTCTTTTTTCAAAATATAATAATTATCATATATCTTTAAAAGAGCAATTCTTGTATATAGATAGTTGGAATCTCGGAATCGGCTCCAACGATTTTCATGAAATTTAGTATACAGGAGGTTTTGGGGGCGATTAATCGATCTAGCTAGGATTCATTTTTAGAAAATGTCATTTTATTTGTGTTTTCCGGTAATAACCGATTTGGTGCAACGAAGTTGCACGGGTCAGCTAGTGTAATCTATTTGACATTGTAATGGACTTTTAATTGAATAAATAAATAAGTTTGCGATATAGTGAGACGGTATATTTACAAGACAAGAGTTTTTTAATAGCTTTGAAGTGTTCAGACCTTGCTCGGCTCGGCTGAGCGGCTAAGTTAGTCGGGTGGCTGGCTTGAAGTCCTCCGACGGGCCCGGAGCCTCGGCAGGGGCCGAGGCCGAGTCAGTCGGCTATGCTGCAAGAGGGGGAGCGTGCGGCGGTGCGGAGGGGGGCGGGGTCAGGTGGTCTCGGAGCCCGGTGTCGGAGGCCCGATAGCGCTAGTCCACAAGTGTCAGCTGTTGAGAGAGGTATATTTTTAATTTTAGACCAACATATTTAAGGACATACAGAAACTGTTTACACGAATGATATTGAAGCATACAAAAAAACTCCACTTTAGTATGGTTGTTCGAACAAACGGTTAGTAACTTCATACCAATTAGCAGTTGACAGTAATTATTTTAACTCTTATGTTCTAAGCGTTCATAATAAAATAGAAAAATGGGGAAAAGTTTGTGAGCTAGCAGCATTCCGCGGTTGTAAAGTGAGATGTGCGCAAGTGACACAATGCACTGCATACAATAATGGCTGAATGATTCTGCATGTTTCGAATTCAATGTTTTTCCCAATACAAGGTTTACAGGGGGTATGGCCTAGGCTCCGATACTCTAACACATTCAAGACGTAACACATTTTTTAAGCACAATAATTTCTTATGTTTTTTATTAAATTCATAGAAGATAATTGATATTCATAGCAGAGACGTTATAAATTACGTCACAAAATACATGCCTCGCTCAGGACAATGAATCGAGCACAGTTTAAATTCGCGCAAGATTCCAATGTCATACATAATCAAGGTTTCAAATAGTTGCGATGGACAATTATTGTGCTCAGGCCAAGAAATGTTTGCAAATTGTCAGAAGGTTACTGCGGCGTTGTTTTTATAGACTAGATAAATTTAAATTAGAGTGCCTTTACATAGCGCCATCTAGTTATAAGACTAGAAAACTATTTTTCTTATTTATGATATATGAGGATGGATCCAGGAGCTGTGGCCATTATAATATGTGGACAGGATTCGGTCCCCGACGGGTAATTTGGTAATTTACAATTTCAGAATTGTCTATGGTTTGGTTTGGTGGGAGGCATCGACCGTGGCAAGTTACTACCCTACTTACAAAGCCCGGCCAACTTTTTTAGCGTTCCGGCAATTCACCCTGTAAAAACCGACGAGGGGGATGGTTTTAGTATAACTGCCATACCCCTAACAAGTTAGCCCGCTAACGTCCTAGATTGCAAAACCACTTACCACAATGTGACAATTGTAATAGATTAAAAAAGTATATATGTTACCGGTGTTTAAGTAGGCTAGTCACGCCACTGTGTGGTACTCACGTGATCGAGTGAGAGGTGTGTTAGCGAGCAGGCGCGCCTTTGAGTAGCCTAGACACGGCACTGTGTGATACTCACGTGATCGAGTGAGAGGTGTGTCAGCGAGCAGGCGCGCCTTTGAGTAGCCTAGTCGCGCCACTGTGTGATACTCACGTGATCGAGTGAGAGGTGTGTCAGCGAGCAGGCGCGCCTTTGAGTAGCCTAGTCACGCCACTGTGTGATACTCACGTGATCGAGTGAGAGGTGTGTCAGCGAGCAGGCGCGCCTTAGAGTAGCCTAGTCACGCCACTGTGTGATACTCACGTGATCGAGTGAGAGGTGTGTCAGTGAGCAGGCGCGCCTTTGAGTAGCCTAGTCACGCCACTGTGTGATACTCACGTGATCGAGTGAGAGGTGTGTCAGCGAGCAGGCGCGCGCCGCAGCCAGGGTGGGTCGACGTTGAGCGCGCGGCGCCAGCAGCGCGGCGCGGGGCGCGGGCGGGGCGTGGGGGACGGGCTAGCGCGCGCGTGACGCCCGGCAGTGCAAGCTGCGCCGGACTCACCCGGTGCTCCCTATAAAAACCAGGGGCATAATGAACAGTGAACACCAGCGCAACACTCGCTTGCTAACACGATTTCGCAGTTTTCGCTCCAAGTTTTCCGCGACAGAAACATCATTCTGCTCCTTCGAGCTAGATTTAAGAGTCGAAATTAACAAACACGCAATACCAGCCTCGCAAGATTTTGCATTGCCGCTTGCTATCAGCAAAAGTAGTCCTTGAGCAAAAGAAATACAATTCTTGACATTCAAGGAAAATAAACAAACAAACATCGGAAACCTTCCGATGTTTGTTTCGGAACAAATCGTCACTCCACGTCGTCACTCGCCAGCTAATAGTAGTCGTGCAACAGAAACATATTTTTGTCCTTCGAGCCCTGATTTGGGGGTGAAATAAACACACAAACATCGAGACTTTAGCATGGTCAATTGTCATCAGATCGCAACCCAGATCTAAGATTGTGCTCAAGCAAAAGAAACAATATTCTGGTCCTTCGTGCCGGATTTGATAGGCGAAAACGAAAGCATCTGAAGTCTTCCGCATCGTCGTTTGTCATCAGGAGTCTAGCTCTAAGTTGTCCTTGAAGAATATACCATGATTCTGGTCCTACTAGCCGGATTTGAAAGGTGAAATAAACAAACAAATATCGGAAGTCTTCCACGTTCTCGCTTGCCATCAGATCGCAGCCTAGCTCCAAGTTTGTGCTCGAGCAAAAACAATATCAGTGAAGGACTACCCAAGCTTCATTTGGAAGGTAAAATAAACACAAAAAAATTCTTCTGCATGTGTGCTTGCCAACGAATTGGAGTCTTCAAGTTTATGGTCATACAAAAGAAACATCAACAGCTTGCTCCTTCAAGCCGAATTTGAGAGGCGAAAACGAAAACATCTGAAGTCGTCCGTGTCGTCGTTTGTCATCCGAAGTCGAGCTATAAGTTTGCCTTGAACAAAAATAACATGTCTAGCCCTTCAAGCTGGATTTTGGAGGCGCAAAAAGCAAATAAACATCTTAAACTTCCGCGTCGTCACTTGCCATCGGATAAAAAATAAATGAACACCTCAAGTCTTCCGCGTCGTCACTTGACATCAGATCACAGTCGAGCTCCAAGTTTGTGCTATAGAAAAATTATGGGTTTGCTATAGCAAAAGAAACACCATTCTGGTCCTTCGAGCCGTATCGAAAAATCCGTGGCTTCAGATATACAGTTCTTATATCGTAATTTGTATTGCTATGTTAGGTGCAGATTAGACTTGCTATCAACCTTTAGTACAAAATTTCCCAAACGAGAACTCGGTATTGTGTATCGCAACACTGTAACATCAAAGTAAAAAAACTTTATTTACATATCTTTAAGGCTGAAATTCATCCATCCTTTTATTTCATTCTTCAATTTGTAAAATAAAAATCGGTGATACAGAATAAACGACTTTATATACAGTATAAATAGTAATAAGAGCTTTCGATTAATAATATACTAGATGTGCATTCTTATACAAACTTTAATTAAAAGTTTGTCGAGACGTTATTCTATAATTATTATCTCTGTTTGACTATATTAAATTGAACTAATAATATGTCCGTTCTTAATTAAGTTATTCCATCACTTGTATTGCATTTTCCGACTTCAAGCAAACACAGATTGGTTTCCTCTCTCGGAAACTAACAAAAATGGTTACCGAATCGTGGGTGAAATATAAATATTTCACGGACACTGTAACGACAGTCAGCACGTCTAGTTTTTTTTTTACCTTAAAATTACTGTTGCTTTTATAGTGCCACTTCTTTTTTTTTATATCTATTTATTGTTTATATATTAACTACATGCTAATTGTTTTGCTTGTGTTTTTTTATTTTTTTGCTTGCATTATCACAAATGCATTAGGTACCTCGTGCATTTACTATTATTTAACTTATTAACACTGTTAACTACTTCTAAGGCATATAGGAAAACATCTCTAATCGTATCTGATTCCAGCACGTCTAGTATGTTATTAATCAAAGATTAGAGTATCTATGCAGTAATCGCTAGTCAATCAACGACAAATTGAAAAAAAAAAACCTGAAACTTCTTCAGTGTTCTTTGAGTTACCTACACCCACTTATCACATAACTGTCAATGCATATGAGTCTATTTGTCAAAGAGTATACCTACCAAGATACAACATTATTAGTTATTTACGTTAAAGCCGAGAACGATTGTTTGGACGTACGACTTAGCTTACGAATACGTAACGAAGAAAATTACTGATTTTCGATCCTCCTGTATTATTACCATGGGTGGTTATTTAGAGCGATTTATATGTCACCGTATGCTATGAGCTGTAGGCGTCGAATGTTTTTTTTTTCGGTAATCTAGATGGATTTTTGAAACATAGAGCCTGCCTATAATATCAAAACTAATGTATCTGTTATATTTAAATCACCATTTTTTAAATGTATATCAATAATGCATTACCGTATAACTTCAAGAATGTGGATGAAGTTTTGTATACAGATAATATTTTGCTTCTTAAATTTATCTATAGGTATAACGTGTTCAATCATACAGTTCAAAAACGAAAGGACCTAAAACTCATGAGGCTCGAATTTATCGTTTTTTTAAATCCTCGTCTTCTAGTTATCTATAAAATATAAAGCTTTACCCTAATTCCGATACTTAAATTTATAAAAATTTAGGTCGCAAAAATAATTTAGTTTGCATTTTAGATTTTTATTTCATAGAAAGTAATAGCCAATGCGAAACCGGCAGCTAAAACCTACTTCTTTAACAAAAGCTTCGCAGTGAATCCATAACAACCCCTTCGGCAGTTTTATTTGTGCAAGGCGCAGTATGTCGCATAAGTATAACCTTTGACATTCGCGGAAGGTCAGCCCTGAAACTGCTGCAAATGTGCCCTGAATTATAGCCTCCGTAATCAGAGCTTGTTAGCATGTTGTCTGATATAGATACTTATATATTACGTACAAGGTAAAAGGTATTATTACATTGATTTTACTTCGTAGTTAATATTTCTTGATTTCTGTAACATGGTTTCTATGAGAGTTCTTTTAAGAGTGAAAGCATTTCAATCACAATTGCTTAACGCCACGCGCGTGTTATCATTATCTTCAGCCTATTAATGACCCACTGCTGGGCAGGCTTGGAATTGAGGGATTTGGCTTACACGTTTTCGTATCCCACTTCTGATGCGCCTTTTTTTACCAGCGAAATTTGCCCACGGGCACGGAGAGTTATGATAAGGATGGCACTAACTCAAAATAGTCTGACGTCTTGGTTTGGCCTTTGCATTTGGATAGTGTCATTGTTTAGGTTTGTATATATTTTTTGTTAAATCATATTTTAAAAAAAATGAGTTTAGCACCTATCTGCTTAGATTAATGATCCGTCTCGATTACGCTGCTACCAGTTACCGCAGCCCGTACGTTAAATAAAATACTACGCCGAAATCAGCGTACTCAAGTCAGCACGAGAATGTATTTATGATCTCTAACCCGTACGGATCGCCTCACGATTACTCTACATTCGTAGGTAGGTATATTGCTATAAACTTAAATTAACTTTATAAAATAAACCCATTACTTAGGAAGCCGTTACCACTACAACTACATGGCACATGTATCCTTCCACCAGAATGTGAAGGTTCTTGGCCTTAGATCACCAAGGTGGTCAAGTGCGGATTGGTACATTTCACATGGCTGTAAGAACATTATGAAGACTATACAATTAGCAGGTTTCCTCGTCTTTCCTTCAATTTTAATACAAGTGTTATATAATTACATAGAACGCACATAACTCCGAAAAGTTACGAGGTGCTTGCCGGGGTCCGAACTAGATCCTCCGGCCCGCAAGGAAGCCCGAAGTCCTTACCACTAGAAAATCGCCGTTTTTTCTCATTTACAATAGCAGTACGTAAAGTATTGTAGCTTTTGTCTAACATGCAATGACGTGGTGGCGCCAGATGAGAATTCACGAACAAGGCCAATGTTACGTTTTGTTTACTATAGCGATTAAGCGGTTCTTACGCAACTAAAATTTTATCTATGTACCACGAAATAGGTATTTGTACCTATTGAAGTCATGGAATAGTTTCAGTTCCGTCAGATTTCATGCCTCATCACTGTTGGACTAAAGACCTCTCTGAACGGGTTTTCCGGTTTGCCGGTTTGTATTCACCAAGCTGGGTTGGTAATCGCAGTAGATGGTATTTATATATATTTTTAGTGTCCTCCTACAACACCCGCGGGCAGAGTAGGGGTGGTGACATCTGTATTCTGATCTGCCGCTTTTCCACACGGCCAATGAGAACCTCTAATCTGACGGCCGAGTGAACCCAGACACTGAAAAACATTCATGTTCATCACACAAACATTTTCCAGTTGTGGGAATCGAACCCACGATCTTGGACTCAGAAAGCAGGGAGCAGGGACTCAGATGCTGCTCACTGCGCCACTCAGCCGTCGTCGTCTTAATAGTAATAATACTAATTAGTTCTTCTAATTATAAAAAGTAAAGACACAGGTAGTCCTTGAATCGGCCTATATTATCAAGAGGTTCCTCTCTCTGGGCCCTGACCGCCGGTTCCTTGGGCATTCAAAAGCCTCGCAAGCGAAGGGTGGAGTTTCTGTCTTTTACATTTTTTTTTAAGTATTGTTAAGAATATAAAAAAATAATTAATAATAGATAGTATTTAAAAGTAAAGACAAAAGTTAGGTGACGCTTCCCTACTGACAAAGACGTGCAGTAATAAAACCGTTCCGGTACGATGTCTCGTATGCATTTTTAACTGATGGTTCTAATTGATTGCATTACTCTTATAGCACTATACAGAAAATTTAATTCTTAGTTTAATACTCCCCCTTCTTTAATTATTATTTCTACGATGCATTCCTGGTTTATTATGAAAGAATATATGATCATCATGATAATAATTATCTTTTGTTTTAAGTTGCTATTTATATTGTTTAAGCTATTTAAAAAAACGGGTCAACCTTTTTCGGGTAGCGACCTTTTCAAAGTTACCTATCGAATGATTACTTAGAAATATCAGTGTAGATATAATACGCGTATAACACAGAAACCATTTTGAATTCGATTGAAATACAACTCAATTTAAAAACATTCTTTAAAACAAATAAACAAAAGAATAATAATTAAGTACAAAAAAAAAACTAAAACTATACCCAATTTCGAAACTTACCTTTATTAGCGTAATTCTCAAAGCTTTTAGGAACTCCTAAGCAACAACCCTATGGTTGTTGCTAACCAAAAGCCGGACAAGGAACGAATCGCGTAATCGAATCAGCGTGGCTGATTCAAAAATGGAACAATATTGCTTCCAATGTCAGCTGTCACTTGACCACGGTTAGCGGCGAACTGGAGATGAGCGGGGGATGCTGTTGTTTTTATGCTAAGAATTATCAGCGGAGATTTAGCGAGATGTCTTTTTATCTGCATTATTTACACAAACTGATGTAACCGGCACCCTTAGTAAGAGTTTGGACGCTCGCAACCGCACATGCGGTTTCGAATATCGAATCTCTTTGTAACCGTCGAAGTAAAACTGACTGGTTCTCTTTTAGAGTAGTAAATTAAAACATTTGTTCAACGACGGATCGATAGTATTTACTTAATCGAAGTCGATATGGGTGATCGCAACGAATATCGTACCGATCAATTGATTGATTTTTTGAAGCAACGGATCAACACAAATATCGTTCGATTAATCAAAGCGCTTCTAATGCGATTGCCTAATGTATGGAGCACTTAAGCACTTAATTTAATTGAATCAATAATACCCTAAGGGTTCGCACGCCCGCAGTCTTAGCTGTTTTCAAATATTGCACTATAACGTCAAATTAATGGACTTAATATTCTCGTTTTAGAGTCGCCAAGCTTTACTAATGTATTTCATTTCAATTATGTTCTGCAAGGAGCGCTGGTAAAGATTATTCAAGTGTGACCAAAAAATATATTCGGTGATTAAGATTATATTGCAAAATAATTGTAGCTACTTACAAAAAATATATAATGGCTATGTTTCAAGTAACATTTAGCAAAAATAACTAATAGTTTAATAATGATTAGGTTAAAATATTATATAATACTAGCGGACCCCATCGCCATTTGTCGGGCTGATTTGTGAATCTAAACCATCCAGGGTGCCACCCAAACGCAAAAAATAGGTCCAACCGTTTAGGAGTTCAGTGACATACACCCGCACACAAGAAATAAAGATATATAATACCTACTTTTTTTACTGAATAGACTGTTTACCATAAGGTTTTAATGCTAAGGTTAAAAAGGGATAGTGTTTAACAATCGAATTCGATATTCGAAAACGCCTCTAAGATAACGAGCGTTCAAGTTTCATTCTAAAATTACTCTGGTGATGTGGTACTCGACTCGGCCGCCGCAAACCGCTTCGAATGACGTAGTGAGGCACGCGCCACGCCATTTAGTAGTGATGTGTCGGAAGAATTAACTTTTTGAGATAAAGATATCATCGTAGATAGACCCGGACATACCGCGTAACTAGCAGTTTCTAATAGGTACCGCTTCGGACGACTCTAAAAAAGCTTAAGTTTTAATTGCGGTGATTTCCATATGGTTCCATTATTCGCATGTGCAATGAAAACACGTATAGGTGCGATAAATATCAGTATCAATAGGTATCAGTACCAGTTCAAACTCATCTTTAGAACACTGCCCAAATACTAAGGCGAAAGTTTATCTCAGAAGAATGGTGCTCTAATTATCAATTGGGTAGTTCGGGATCGTCATTAAGTTCCAACTTCCCAATTCTGCCCTTCTGACATGCATCTCTAGCCCACGTAATACCATCCAATTAACTATAACGTTAAACTAACGGAACGTAACAAAATTATCGTTCGGTTCACCTACCTCCTCAGACTGTGGGAAGGTGTAAGACTCCTACAATCAAGAGCCGGTTGGATCTACTGCTGAGCATACCTTTTCCGAGAGGTCATCGGTCATGGAATACTCCTTACGATGGCATATTTGTAACATGTAGGTACAATCCGTTGGCGCGTGCTGCGAGATATCAACGTCAAATAGAAGATTAAGTTTCAAAGAAACGATAGGATGTATCAATATTAACTGTTTACTCTAAAAAGGACTTTTGTCCTGGTTTAGATAGATTAATTATTATAACAATGTGCTTAGCTGTTTCTTCCAGACATCGCACGTAGAATATTGAAATTATACTTCTTTTGGCGCGTTAGGGAAAAATGGCGAGAGGAAATTTGTACGAAATGGCCGTTACAAAAAACCGACACCATGAAGTTAGCTATAGTCAATATTTAAGTTTTTCTAAAAAAAGGTTTGACAGTTGACTTTCATTAATTCAAAAAATACCTTATTTCTATTGTTAGTGTCGTTTTTTCTACAAACGTATTCTACGTGTAAGACGAAAGATAACAGTAAAAAAAAAATTATATTGTTACGCCAAAGAAATATTCAATATATTTTTTTTTTTAAATATATATAACTTCCAACGCGTGTACATTTAAGTACACACACGTTTTTTTTTTATTTGACCGTTTCATAAAGCTTATTTTTATTTAAAATATGGTAAACCTCTGACCTCTTAACAAATCACAACCTAGATCCATACAAGTCAACACATTCAAGCACAAATACCTTATTGAACATAATTTTAAATAACTACCTACTTGTCAAAATATTGGTATCTATACATTACACAAAAGCCTACAACTAGTGTAAACGTTACGATAATGACATATTAAATCAATGGTGTAAACCATTATGAATAATTAACAAGCTCAACTTTGTTAAAACGTGAATCTGTCAAACTTGAGTTATCAAACTTTGACGTTTGGTGATTGATCCTCCTTCTAGAATGTTAGATTTTCGCTAGCGTAGATGTAACGTTAGTTTACATGAGAACTAGCAGTAAGGCTACAATGCACCAAAATATCTCGCCATTTGTTCTGTGTTAAGACTTGAAATGCCTTATCGGACTAACAAAAGGGCTGGATCAGTTCTTGCGCACAGAATCAGCTTGACTGTCGTTCAGCTCGGAAATGCAGACAACATTCTTGGCATCATTCCATGCGGACATGACTTGTAAACCATACAATCAGTTTAGTTTATATTTTAAGTAACTTTTTCGTTTTATGCATTGTAAAATTATTTAGTTCGAGGAAGAGCAAACACGTCTACCAAAGAATATATTTTTTTAAATTTACATTAAATGCGTATAAAAAAATGTGTTTTCTTTTATTATTGGTTTTCCATAGTATGCAAAATGTTATTTCTTTTGGAGAATAAAGTGTTTAAAACCTAACATTTACATAAATTCTTTGCACACAACTCAAGCACTTAGCATTTGCCAAATTGACAAGCAAATACAGACAATTTTATCAGATACGATCCGAGTTCAAGGTGATGTAATCTAGATAGTATCTGGTTGCCGGCTTGAATTGCGATACGCCCATCGCTGCATAATATATACTATAACTGTATCTTATATGAGCTTTTATATTCTCAAAATAGGTTAATCAGTGGTGAAACTATACCATTAGGGGCCCGTGGTATATGTATCGGCTGGGGCCCTTTTTTTAATCCGCTACAAGTTAGCCCAGTTATTTAGTTAACTACAATCTCACCTGGTGTTAACTGTTAAACGCTAAATTGCTTAGTATAGAGTAAGGTGGTAGAGTCACTACACACAAACAGACTTGACGTTTCAAAAGTGCTTATATTAGGCCTACTTGAAATAAATGAATTTTGAATTTTGAATTTTTGAATTATATTATGAATTATATAATTTTTGAATTATATAATATATTTTTCGGTAGGGTGGTAAATCAGAAATTATAAATTCCCAAATTGCCCCTCCCAGGAATCGAACCCGGGACCTCCAACTTAAAACACAGCGTTAACTTAGCGTGCTCTGTAACGCGCGGTATTGGCTGATATATGTGTTCGTACATTCGGCAAGTACGAAATGTGAAATCATTTTAACATAGGTACATACAATCATACCGTTGAATATATTAATTATTTACACGTATTTTCCCAAACGGCGTATATTCCTTAGAATTCTTCAGCACAAACATCATAAACGGAACAATGAAATAATGTTTAAAAAAAATGTCAAGAACAAATTTTTAATGTGTGCACAGTTGATCTACTCTGTCGTAAAACAAATATAGTTTAATATGAGTAGGTACATAGATGATAGCAGTAAGCTGTAGGAGACAATAAGTCTAGTAAAACCATTATTTGAGATAGATGTTAAACCTTAGTACCTATGACATTGACACAATCGCAATCGTACTCGTTTACTAGTGTCGAAACACTAACGTCAAAAGTTAATTACTCACTTGTTTTAATTATATAAATATTCCGCTAGGAGCGGTTGAGTGTAGTCGATAATCGAAAACGACTACGATTTCGAGGGTACAAAACTCGTGCTAATGGAAAGATAACGAAATCAACAGGAGACACGTGAAGAGTTATCACTGATCTTCTGTGCAAATAGCAGATACCTAACTAGTCGTATACAGTTACTCGTTCGCAAAATGATTTTTAAGGATTGTTTAATAACTGCTTATTAAAATGTTTCTATTGATATATAGATGTTTTTTTTTAAGTTATGCAGATTCTTGTGACACTTCTCTGACACAGTCAGAGTGTTTAAAGTCTCTATAATATGACGCTGAAAAGTAAGCCTAGCCATATATTAATTATTCATACATTTTTTACATCTCATAATATCTTTTCGCTTAGTCGTCAAATATCACTTCTTAATTTTAAAGTCGACCCTATTGTTTTAAAGGTTAAGAAGTTATCGAATCAGATATATATATTTTTTTTATATTTAGGCGGCGCCAAATTATAATGTGGCAAAGATTTAAAGCTCCGGGTTGATAAACTTACATTCGCCAGAGGTGGGCATTATCAAGTTTTGTATATATTGTGACAACAAATTTTTAATTCAAAATTCCTTCATTTCATGTAGGCCTAGTTTAAAACGTTTAACGTCACGTATGTACATTTCTAGTGACTCTACCAATGATTCGGAATGGATTCTACCGAAAATAAGTTAGCGAGAAACACATTTTTTTTTCAAAACAAAGATTTATTAAATAAAAATGATTGAATATATTGTTAAAACTTAGGTACAGGTAGCTTAATATTACCTTCGGTATAATATAGAAGCATGTCTCCCATAAATAAGAAGGATTTTATTATTTGTTTCAAGGAGGCTTAAAAGCACTTTTGAAATGTCAAGTCTGTCTGATTGTAGTCACTCTACCATCGGTTTGAAAGGTAATTTCCATCGAGAAGCTGTCAAGTTTGCAAACTCAGCAATTTTATTTTTTTCTTATTAGGTTACAAGGACTGGCAGTTTTAATGTTAGCAGTGAGTAAGTAAGTGTTTCAGAATCTTTTAAAGAGGATTCTTCTTGTATGCAACGTTTGATAATTAGGTATTTAAACACTCTTGTAAAACTATAAACACACATTCGTGTTTTAATACCCCTTATTATAAAACAGTTGCATAAATAACTAGTACTCAACCCCACAAGCCCCACAAGAATTCTGCGCCTTAATTAGATGACTAGCGGACCCTCGCGACTTCGCCCGCGTACGAGTCAATCGAGAAGCTAGAATAGATCTGATGCTAACATAATAATCATCGTGGCTTGTCATTATAATGTCATGTCAGTTGTCATTTTATTAGTTGATACATACATACATACATACATCCATCCATCCATACATCCATCCTCACAAACTTTCGCATTTATATTATGCGTAGGACGGTATGCATGCATTCATCGTTTTCCCATATGCCTTGCGACTTACTGTTATTTGTGAAGAGTTTTGCCCTTTATCTCCGACAATATTTATCAGATCTTCATTAAAATTAGACAACACATGCTTGAGAGTATACACTTTCAAATAAAAAAAGAATTACAATGGGTTCAAATTTAACGGAGCTATGAAGTAAAGTTGATAACGTTTCCCAGAGGAAACTTACTGTTTAGCGGGATAAAAAGTATCCTATATGTTGACCCGGAATACCAGCTACCACTATACCAAATGGTATTTAAATCCGTTCAGTAGTTTTCACGTGATGCCCGGTCAGACAGACAGACAGACAAAAATTAAATAAAAATCTGTGTTGGACTCAGAATCGATTATAAAATATCCCCCCGGTCAAAATTTTCAAAATATATTAAATGTACAGAAATCTTACAGTACTACAGTTTGTATTACTTACAGTTTTATTTTTAAGTAAATATTATTTTTATATATTTATTTAAGTAATGAAATATTTATTTTATGGGTATATGTACGTTTATTTTATGGGTATAGTTAGGTACACATATGTGCACCACCTAACTATTTTCTATATTTTTTATCTTCGCCATTGTTTGCCTGGAAGAAATCGCTATGAAGCGTTAAGGCCGCCAAATTGTATACGTTGTTTTGTTATACTTTTCTTTTTTTATGCACTTTTTGTGGTCTGCAATAAAAGTATATTCATTCATTCATTCATGATATGCAGATCATTAATAATTTATGTCCGTGTCTAAGGAGTAAATTTACTATCGTTATTTCAATAAAAATATATGGCGAAGCTACTAGTAACCTACCGTAACTATACGTGAGTGTCTACCTATTTCTTAAAATTAATCACAAAGCGACTCGCGTGATCTAAGTTTATACATCCATAAGTACAGCACTTTTAAATTGATTATATGTAGCAACTTAATTAATATGATAGACCCAGTTGCGCACGTAAACTAAATGGATTGAACTAAATGGATTGAACTAAAACTTGAGCATAAGCCATATATAAAGTTGTAAAATAAATAAATTGTGTAAAAAAGAAACACTTTCAAAAAAAGAAAATTTGGTTAGAAAGTTTGTGTGCTGAATAAATGAGAGAAGAAAATAAATATTTTTGAATACTTACACTTTATTAAACGGTACTTCTTAACATCAATAGTATTATAAGGACAAAAAACACACAATACACACAAAATGACACTTAGAAAAAACGAAGGTGCAAAGCAGTTACAGATTTTAATTTCATTGTTAATGAACTAATCATTACTGTTCTGAAAGAGCTATAAAAGACAAAAGGCCATATAGGATACTAAGATAGTCAAGGCAATTTGAAATGTAACTCTACTTTTTACCAATCAGAATAGTGTAGAATATAGAAATGTCTAGACAAATCCTACAATCTTAATGTTTTGGATTATTTCACTAAGCTTACATTCAATTCATGATTTATTTATTTTTACTTCATTTATTTCGAGGATTGAATCTTTTTTAACATCAACTCAAGTCTCCCTGTTTTTACTTCATTTATTTCGAGGATTGAATCTTTTCTAACATCAACTCAAGTCTCCCTGTCATAACAGGCTGCCCTTTCTTTGTCTTTTTACTTAATTTCTTGAATCTCTCATGCTTCTTCTTTTTGTATTCTTGCAATTTTTGGTTCCTTTCCTCTTGAGCCTTCTTCTTAGCTTCTTGCTTTTCGATTTTTTCTTGTTTCACCTTATTGTGTTGCTCTTTAGCTTTAAGGAATGGATCTTTAGATTTTTGAGATTTAACTTTGAGCTCCTTTTCTAAAAAGTCTGGATGTCTGACAAATTTTCCAACTACATTATTGGAATCGGTCATGTCTTCATCAAAAGATTTAGGTTTATAAGTACCTGATACTGCCTCATTTTTCATACTCTTCTTATATTCGTGTAGCATTTTTTTCTTGCGTTGCTCCTCCCATTGTTCCAATTTGTACTTCTTACTATATTTCTTTAATCTGTAAGTTTTCTTGTCAAATGGCTTTTTTTCTTTCTGTTCTTTCTTTTCGTCATCATTGAGCCCATTTCGACTTTTATCAAACTGCTTTTGCTTCACTTGTTTTTTGTTATCTTGGTTTTTATTAATATCTTGTTTATGTTTCTTGTTTGTAAGAAAAAATGAGTCTCGTTTCCCTTCCATTTTAAGTTATCTTCAGACCTATAACGAAACGAAAAAGCGTGTTTGAACACTCGAAATTGGTACTTACATGCAAACGTTTAAGGAATAGGTACATATTATAATTTAAAAGCAATATTATAATGAACACGCTTTTTCATTTCTTAATAGGTATACCAAGACTATTAAATTAAATACAAATGTTATAAAAAAATATACATACATATCATATAAATTTCATCAGTAACTTGTTGGAATAAAATAATTTGAAAATATACCCAAAACTGCAAAATTTTAGTAAGTATACACCTCCCCACCCATCAAGGTCCACAAACACTGGAAAATATTTGGAGAAGAATTTTTGTGCTTATGGTACAAAATGTAAGAACTTTTGGCAAATGCTATATATACTGCCTAGAACTTTTATTAATTTTAATTAACCTTAATTAAAAACATTAACTTTAAATTGAAGGAATGTATAATCTGGATTTTACTTAAATGGGTCATCAGTTGCATAACATGGATGAATCACGATTGAGAACAGCACTGGTATGAGTAGCAAAATGAATCTGTCTTACAAATTGGTATGACTTATTAATATCAATTGCCAAATATTTTGTATGTAAATTACACATACTGAATTCATCCGACACCTATTGGTTCATACCGGTTTGTTTTTATTTATTTAGTTCTCTCTTAATTGTTCCTAACAGTAAGCACTTAAAGAAATTTTTGTTATCTTAGATATAATACAAAAATACAGTCTTATCACATTACAGCTATCTTTTTTAGATGCTATATATTGTAAGAGATAAGATCTTGTCCTAGTGTTTAGCATGAACTTGTTGGACTATCCAAAAGTTAGGGAGTGTTTTAACAGGCAAATCAGTATAAAAATTGTATTACAGCATCCATCAATAATAAGTTACTAACAACATTTTTCTCAAGTATGGTACGGTCAGTACAGTTTAAAAAAACGTTTTTTTTTATTCAGAAGAATTATGACCAATAGATAATAAGCAATTTGGAAAGGGTTATGTAAGGGCCTAGTCACTTATTAAAATCTAAATAACTTGTAAATTCATAAGCAAAAACCTCCACCATAACCATCCACTAAATGAGTCTTCATTGTAGTGTGATGATACCATTGTCAATTCAAACAATGCTGTTTAAAGGTCTTTTGTAGTGTTCCAAAATCTGCTACTATGTGATTTGGTGTAGTAATTTTGTGAAGCAACAAGCAATATCAATATATTTGGCAGATTCTTTCATGTTTTCACAAATATCCCAAAACATGTCAAATGAACGGTACTAGTAAATTTTTTTTAATGTCAAATATATTGACCTGTTCAGTAATATTGCAGTTTAAAAAGATTTGAATTATTCAAACCTATAATATACTTCAACATAATGACCCAAAAAGGATATGCTTATGCTTTAACCTTCCTCGATAAACTGCCTATCTAACACCAAAGTAAATTTTCAAATCTTAGTGTAAGATCCAAAGATTGGACTGTACTAAACTCTACAAGTTTTTTAGCTTCATAATATTAAGTTGTTAACGTCCATTAGTATTCTACTTCTATCTGTTTGCATTTTTCTTTTAATTACAAAAAAAAAGATTATTCATAAAAAACATACGTACAGATAATAAATAGTTGAACAATGAAGTTGAGTATGTACTTCTAGACATCTTGTCAAGGACACCTAGTCTCATAGAAATAAATTCCTAAGTGTCCTTGACAAGATGTAACCCTGTGTATCAAGTACATCTATTTATTTTATTAAGTTCAGATATTCTAGACATCCTATTTTCTACACTTGTCATTTCAAAAACGCTACATCAGGAGATAATATGATGACGTAAAATCTAAAACGGGGTAATTTGTGGCATTTTCTACCTATTCTTCATGCAAATCGCTTAAAAGCCTACACTTTGCCGCAGACCTCGTGCAATATAGCTATAAAATACGATTTAAAAAGATTATAATAAAAACGATGAGCATTGGCAACCGTTTCACCATATTGGGCCGCAACTCTTAACTGATTTTTGATCATGAAATTGTAAGTAAACAAGGTATTATTTTTTAATTTTTACCTAGGTTAAAGCATGCATTGTGAACAGTGAATACCACCAATTAATTGTATTGGATTACTTACCAAATTAAGCCACCCACTGGGTAGGCTTTGAATTATCGGCGGAATCTTGATAGTTTAGTTGCACTTGGCACGAAAAAACTCAATCACGGTGAGAGATTTTAAATCGCGGTTTTTCGACTGGAAAACTTTATCGACCATGCCCTAATGTGATTTTTTAGAATAATTTCCACTAGGAAACGCTGTGGACGTTTCGCAAATATGTCACAAAAGGAACGAATTGGGAATGATTACGAGCTCTCTTGGAGTATTATCTGTCATTGGTGAGCGAGGGAGAAGGAAGACTTTTTGAGTCATACAGGAAACTTACAGAGCGAGAGAGATAACGACTATTTGCGCAACTCATTGCATTTTATATTTGTATTTCCCTGGATTTTCGATCACTGAAAAGGAGCATGCGCTGTATACTTTAATGTTTTAGCAATTTGAATAATATTTCTTTTTACACGTTTATTGATAAAAAATTAAAAATCGAATTCATTTATTTACACAAAGATTGTAGTGAATTTGATTAAAATTAACATAGGTATTGATTTAAGATTTTTGTGTAACGAAACGTTAGACTGGTTTTATTTTCGCTTTCCCAAACCTAGATGGCATTATTAAAGCGAAGCGCCAAATATTAAATAATTTAAATCACTTGCGCCACAATTCATAAAATAATATTTTTTTATGATTAAGGATTTATTTAATCCTGGGTTTCTAAGGTGGTTCTTACGTCACGTCAAATATATAATTTAGCCTAAACTAACTAGATTGATTTAGTTTCCATTGTGATCATTTGATGTAATCGTAAAAAAAAAAGGTTGTACAATAATTCTGGGTTTTAAATTATTTATTAGTATAACTCAATGGATCAAAAACTGGAGTTGTAATACACAGAATTCAACGCTTCTGAATGTAAATTTAATTTAATAAAGTCAACAAACTCTATATTCAGAGTTAGTGACGTTACAATAGTCTTTCTTTTCTTTACTTAAAATTGAAACAGTGACACCCTTACTGCTGCAAAGCCAAGATTTTATGTTTCAATTATTGTCAATATAAAAATATTTGGATAATTTTTTATTGTACAATAAATTATTATTAGGAATTTTTCATGCTGTTTGGATTTTACACCATATTCAGGCGGAGATTTTTTTTTTCTATTAAAGATCGTTCTGAAACCTGCAAGCAACGGGATTATGACGTTCGTGTAAGTAGGTAGGTATACCTAATTCTCAAACAAGGACAGTGTTCTTTACGAATAAGCTGTACTTTACCTTAACAACAAAATTTATATAAATATGTCGCCTAATTTACTATTGAAGAATCAAACTACCATAGTAGGTATATCTACCTACAATGGCTACATTTTGACCTGAAACAGGCGTAGACGGTCCGCATAAGCCGAGATATTGAGTTACAAGGTAGCTAAGTACCTACCGATCGTATTTGTACACTTGAGTACAACAACGTTAATTTGACCTATTAAATTATTTATATTTAGGTACTATATAAAAAACTAGTTACTTCCTTCACATAATTTGTTCTGTTGTTGGTAATTGGTATGTAATACTAGCTGTCGTCCGCGTTTGTGTTTGTTTATAAAGTATCCCGTAAGAGTTTATTTGGGAGATGTGTGGCATTCAATTTCGCAGATTTTTCTAAAGTTGTGTATTGTTGTGAAAGAAAATCAGGTGTAATTTGTTAAATGAAAATTTTCGATTATTAAGTGTCTCTAAGTAATGTAAAAATAACTGTTTTGTTGAGGTTTAGTAAAGTTAGAAGCAATTAAAAAGTATTTTACTGCAATATAAAACTATTTACTTATTTCAATAAAAAATTATTGCTGTGATAAGATGTGACCGACTTTTGTTTCTACCGGCGATTTTATAAAATTTTAGATCGCAAAACTGCTATTGCGACTTTTATAGTTAGACACATTCCCGCGCGTACTTTTTTGTATGTAATAATGAGCATTTTAAACATGTAATACATAATTTTTATGTATGATCAAATATTTTATTAGCGCACGCTTAGTAATGAATTTTGTAGGCAAAAATTTGCCAATAAAGTTGGAGATCCGTAATCTCCAATTTTTTTTAAAATAAATTATAGCCTATGTTACTTCTCCATAGCTTTCTCTTGGCGAAGAAATGGTTTGAATCTTTTCAGTACTTTCGGAGCTTATTGGGTACAAACATACAAACAAAAATATCTTTCCTATTTGTAATATTAGTATTATATAATAGAAATGTGGTGTTTTTATTTGTTTTTTTCTTCAAATTTATTTTTGTTGCCTAAGAATTCCGCTAAAGGACGAGAAAACTCTCCAAAATTCAATCTTATGTATAACAATGTGCAAATGTCACTGACAAATACCTAGAAATGATAAATGTGGCCAGCTACTCGAAACATACTTCGATTCAACGTAGATGTATAATAAAAGCTTGTATCTAAGCATATTTATCATGTTTTTAACTGCTGGACATAGGTCTTTTGTGAGATCGACATACCACGGTCTTGTGTCGCTCCCTGCGACTCGTCTGTCATCCGTACATCCCGTCGAGGGATACCAATGCTGTCCAGGGAACTGGACAGGCTACCAATGCGAGGTAGCCTGTCCAGTTCCCTGGGTCACCAATGTCCATCAGTTCTCCGAGGTATTTCGATTTACGCTTCGGTACTCGTTGAGCTATATCTTTAATTCTTTCAGTAAACAGTATCTAGTAGTAGAGATTTTTGTGTCAGAGGTCGTCCATGGAAATACTAAAATGCTTATTTCTGCCGCTAAGCAGCATTGTTGCAATGCTGTATTCTGGTCTTCAGAGCTGGGTTGCTGTTATAATTACAAGCACATGAGGGTTAAGACCCACTACATTTTAATGGCCATACGACGGCACATTGAGACGTGTTACTTGCATACCCTGCGAAGTGTTGCTCTGTTTATAGGCGATGGTTTACCACTAACCATCAGGTGGACCATCTGCTTGGTCGGTTTATTATAAAATAAAATAAAAACGTGTGTGTACTTATGTACACGCGTCATACCTCTTTGGCGTAGCAAGATAAAAATCTTTGCAATAATTTTATCGTTCGCCTTTTTCTGCGTTTGTAGAAAAAACAACACTAGCAATAGAAAAAAGGTATTTAATACATTGAAAGTTTTATTGTAACGCATGATCTAGTTATCTCATTATTCAACTTGGTTGTCCAAGTTTCGTGAACTTTTAAATTTGAGATTTTTGTACAATTGAATTAATTAAATCACCGGAATGAGCCGGCAGACTTTGACAGTTGAAAGTGAGCACTGTCAAACCTTCTAACTTCAGCCTTAAACAAGAATTGAATTGAATAACTAACTAACTTCAGGGTGTCGTTTTTTGTGACGGTGTAACGGCGGTGACGGCGCTCATCGTATAAATTTACTCTCATCATAAGTATAACTTCGAGTAGAGTAAAGAAGTATAACTTCACAAAAATCTTCGGCTCCTACGGATCACCCAATCCTGATCACAAAATAACTTATAAGTATTTGTAGGTGCCTAATAACAATATTAAAACGTTTGAATGTCCTTGAGTCAACAATGTTTCCGCCTCAAAACTAGTTTGAAATGGATACTGATAACTGCATTACAAATTACAATAATATGTTGATTGTTTATTAAACTATATACTTACATTACCAAATATACACGCTTGAATTTCAATTTTTGAGTGACAAAAAACTCGATGCTCAATTACATGTTTTTTTTAATTCCACAAGTTAGCCCATTCTAAGGGCTAACCTGTCAGGGGTGTAAACACAAATGATATTGTGGTTGTCACCGAGTATTTGCTTATGACAACGTTGTACAGTTATTTATCTTTCACAAGGACGAAAAACCTCTGTCCAATTAGCCCTAAAATATGTGTTGATATGTTTCATTGTATGATCACAATAAGATACCTTAACAGTCTAATACCCTAAGATATTTTCGGCTTGAATTTAAAACCGCCCCGTATATTAATCGCTTTTAATGTCCGCCTTCAATCTGCTATTTAGTATCTAAAGTTCTCACAATTTGAGATAGTTATATTTTTCAAACGAATGTCTAATAAGTATATAGACACAGGATTTAATTCCTGGAGTAGATACTTTTCCAATTGTAAGGCTACAAAATGCCATAAGCCAATAGCATTTTGTAGCTACCTACGCCTGAGTACATTTAAATTTTCAAGTAAAAAAAAAAATCGAAACCTGATTTTGATATCATACGTAAAGTAATTTTGTTTTTATTATAAGCAAGTTGTGCGAGACAGTCCAACGCGCCGGTCAGTTCATTAGGGCTTTAATTCCGTCGCAAGAGACCGCAGCGTGTTTCGTTCGAATATCGAATAATCGAGTTCGTAATTTAAATATTTTGAACTAAGCAAAATACTAAATTACTGAAATTATGATTATTAAAAAATAATGATATATTTTTTTTTGTTTTTGTGTTTTTGCGCAATGGACAGACGACAGTGGTTTTAAGTTCTAATAGTGAATAGATATTTGTTTGAATAAAAATGTTGTAATCCAGATGGTGTTTACAAAAAATTAAGGTGAGGAACTAATTTACTGTTTTGGTTTTATTAATAAAGTTAAATTGTGTGTACTTAAATGTTTTTATGGCCACTGAAGTGAAGTGAAACACTTGCAATGAGAGTGAGAGTGTGTGGTTAGTTTATGTAGACAGTTAGTCGGAAAATTTACACATTCTTGACCAGCCAATTATTTTTCGTGACCATTGGCATAGCCTGGATATATTACTCTTTACCTTACCTACCTTCTGTTCTTACCCCGAGCAGAAGGCCACAAATAGCGAGGCTTACGAGATCGGGGGATTATTTCTTAGGAGAACCCGGAGCCCCCCAATGGCGTGGATGGCTACCAAAGGAGTTTTAGTGGGTAAAAATCCGCATATACATCCGATCTCCCCATATCCACGTACTGTAAAAAAGAAAAAAAAACCAACAGAGGTTGAGGGGGAATTAGCCCAAGTCCAATCCCAGTGGCTTTCCCCCACAATTGCACCATGCTAAATATTTGTTACAGTAATTTCGTAAAGTGGGTAAAGAATTAAACTTTTGATAGCATTATCTTGATAATACTTTTCAAGAACTACCTAAGTAGGTAATTAAAATTTAATTTGCTTTACAGTCAATGTTCATGACATTATGTCACTTGGTATTTTTTGATATAAATATGGATGCATTATTTATACACTTCAGTCTTGTAACAGTCTCGAACGGCGAAAAAATACTTTCCGGTGTCTTAGATGTTATTATAATAATTATCTTGAAATTAACGGTTTAACAATCATTTAAATGCTTACAGAAACAACTGTGACATTTTTAGTAGTTATTTGACCTAATTCAAAATACATATGAAACATTTACTTACATAGCTTAAATTAATTTATTTTCTATTTTACTTTTATATCATCACTTTTCTTTGTATAGTATTACAGGTATTCAGTTTTCAACTTTGTTTTGTTAGTTGATTAGCTTTTAGATTATTTTAATTAAGCATGCTGTGGTCATTTCTAGAAGGTTTCAATCTCCTGTCTTTCTCTTTTATTTATGTTATTCTCATGATAACGTCATTGATTAATACCAGTTTAATAATCCTTTTAAAAAAAAATACCTGTGTAATTTTTTTTTAATTTTGGAAAGGTCGATTACTTGTAGATATACTAACATACGAGTAGAGTAAGGATAGTCATATAAAGATCCGATGC
Organism: Pararge aegeria; assembly: GCF_905163445.1. NCBI lineage: Eukaryota > Metazoa > Arthropoda > Insecta > Lepidoptera > Nymphalidae > Pararge > Pararge aegeria. Next base: position 4,672,967 of record NC_053180.1, read on the forward strand.
AGGTTTGTCAGAGAGAGCTTGTTTGTTTTTAGTAATTGAAACAAATACCATAAAATAAAATAAATAGTATTTTTTGTCTTTTTTTTCTTGTGAGAATTCCTAGGTTAGTCTAGTAAAACGCAATAAAGTGTAATCCCTCCTCCCTAATATTATAAATGTCAATGTAAGTTTGTTTGTTACGCTTCCACGCAAAAACTACTTAACCGATCCTCATGAAACTTTGTACAGATATTTTTGGAAGTGTTAGAAGTAATATAGGATACTTTATATCCCGACATTAAGCTCGGTTCTTTTGGGAGAGGGGATGAAAGTGTTTGACGATTTTACACGATAACTCCGACAAATTATAACCGATTTAAATTTTTTTTGTGCTATAGAGGTTATAATATGTGTCCAATTTTGCCCAAACTGTGGTTGGTGATAGAGAACAGAACTCCTCAGCGGACAGCAGCAAACCCCTCATATAAGACTTAGCGATACTGAATACTTTACTTTTTTTTAGAACTACATACAACCAAATTTAATGCATCAAAAAACAAAATCAAACGCAGAAGAAGTCGCGGGCAACAGCTAGTTAAATATAAATGAAAACCGTCAAAAGAAAATACGCTACAATTTCATCTGTGGAAATAGGTCGCATGTGGCGTGAATAAATACAACTGATGAGTACGTACTTAACCTTCTTAAGGCACGTGCCACCGCTAATTCTATTAACATGCTTTATAAATACTTATCTTTCATTTCTCCACGTAACTGCCTTTCAGATCTCAGTAATTTTTTTGGCAGGCATGGCCGCCTTAATGAACTTGCTAAGTTTTTCCTATCGGAACAAACTTTCACCTGGTACATAATAAACCCGGACCAAACGCCTTCAATCGCCCGCCCGCGCTATAACTTCGTTCATTTGGTTTCTAATGGCCGTAGCCTGGTTTTGGTTATGTAAAACCCATACCCCTATGGGCTCTACATGCATACTCGTATAAGTTCAATTGCCAAACAATAAGAAATAAAATAATTTAGAGAACTAACAAAAATAACATTTAAGTTAACGCACTACGATAATGAAAAAGTGATTACTTTCCATTTCTTGTAATTAGTGAATATGCAGCAATAAGTTTTAAGAATACTTATAAAGGTACAATTATAAACACATTAAAGGTAGAAAGAGATTTAAGTTTTTTAACTTAGAACTATTTTTATCTTGTAAGTATAACTTCTAAAGCGTGTACATAAGTACACACTTTTTTTTTTTTATAGTTTACTGAGATCTTTGTCATCCATTATGAAGGCGGCACTGTACCCAAATCGAGTTTTATAATCTAAATGGCAAACACGTGCCAAATAAGTGCAGAAAATTTAAAATTTAAATCAGATTAAGTAGGCTACTAGTTATATATGCAATAAGTACCTACCTTTATTATAATGTATGCAAAAATGAATTTGTTTGTTTGCCCTTCTTTCAAGCTACACTTTCAAATTTGTAACACTTTCAAATTTTATTGTTTTTCTAAATTCAATTCTACTACCCACAGCGTCTCATCGCCCGCTTATTGCTCGACTCCTAAAGGCCGTAGCGAGAAGTTAAATATAACATACCTAGGTAATATATCCATCCTCAAAAGTTAGGCTATAAAATGCAAAAATCACATACTTCGAAAAGTTAGAGGTGCGAACTGAGATTCGAACTCGGCCCCCCGAAAGTGAAGCAAAGCTCCTACCCAATTCGCTATCACCTCTTCATGAATAATATACATAAATATAAATACTTACATATAAACACCCTGAAAAACATTCATATTCATCACACAAACAAAAGTTAGAGATGCGTGCTGGTGGTGCGGTTTCTTGCGGAAGTTAAGGTTAAAGTGAAGGCCTTCTTTAATGCAACGGGCACAAACGAAGATAGCAATCGATCGCACGTGTGTGGACGGCAATGTTTGGGCGATGGAACATAGCGAACTTAGTTTAACGGAAAGCTGCGGTTACATGTGAATGGGCACCTTTAATGATGTGAAAAATGATTATAAATTTTGATGTTTGACTACTAGCAAGCCGAAAAGCCAGGCTTGCGTTACAATAAATCTTCTAAAATAGTTCATACTTGTTAGCAATGAGGAAATAAACACTCAATAGTGTATGCACAATGAGTATACAAAAACTACGGCGGAGGTGTGGTAGGTTACACTGCGCGATATCCGAACGTAGCGAACTTCCGAGTGGCACCGATAGAATGCCAAAATATCACGATCGCGCACAAAGACTGAAAGCCGTACGTCGGACACACTTTAATATATTTTTTTAGGGCTTGCCCATCTTCAGAACCCTAGGAACGCCACTGCCAACTAGGCACTTACTAAATTTCTTGCCGGCTCTTCTCGGATTCTCTTCTCTAGAATCTGCTTTCCGAACCGGTGGTAGAGTGCCTACAAACAGACATACTTGACGTGCCAAAGTGCTTACAAAGTAGGAAAACTTAAAATAAATGAATTTTGAATTTAAATCTAAGTATTACAGACGCCAGCTGGCTTACATTGCCCAAACATATCCCTTAAAGGAGTGAGTACTTCGCATCGACCTTACAACCAAAATTAAGGTCGTACTTCGTTACGTCATGCACTAAAAATACTTGGGAACCGGTATTTTTAAAATATCTGCACTGTTTGTTTCGAAAGGCAGACCTCAGGCTATGTTAAATAAACCTACCTATCTATTATTTTTCTTCAAAACTTAAAGGCCCATAACGCCGTTTTTCCTATAGTTCCCAATAGTTACATTGTAAAAAGAAAACCTTGTTGGAGGAAGACATATATGATGGTAAAACATATTTTGGAAATGCGGCTATATCGCCGTTTCATCATCTGGATGCCTGGTATTCTTCTACTGTTCGAAATACCAGATCATTTCTACCGCGCACTTGCAAATTATGGAACCAATCTCCCATCTGATGTGTTTCCTCAAAAATACAATCTAGGGTTATTCGAGGGGCGGATAAACAAATTTAAAAGCCGGCAACGCATCGGTGGCTCCTCTGGTGCTGCAGATGTTTATGGGCGGCGGTGATCACTTATCATCAGGTGACCCACTTGCTCGTTTGCCCGCTATTAATATCAATAAATAAAAAAAAATCATCGTTCGGCCAATACAGGGAACGGGGGACCCGTTCCCAGAATGAGAATGCTAAAAAACGTAGTCTACCTCGCTGGCCAAGTGCGGATTGATATAGTACACACGCCTTTAAAATAAATAAATAAATATACTACGACAATACACACATCGCCACCTAGCCCCAAAGTAAGCGTGGCTTGTGTTATGGGTACTAAGATGACTGATGAATATTTTTATGAATTATATATACATAAATACTTAGAAAATACATATAAACACCCAGACACTGAAAAACACTTAATGCTCATCACACAATCATTTTCCAGTTGTGGGAATCGAACCCACGGCCTTCGACTCAGAAAGCAGGGTCGCTGCCCACTGCGCCAGTCGGCCGTCTTTAAAAACTCTCCGGCATGCAGGTAACCTACTGATGTTTTCCTCCACCGTTGAAGCAAGTGATATTTTAATTGCTTTAAACGCACAATAAGGAAGTTTAAAGTGCGTGCTGGGATTCTATACCTGGCACACACCTCTAATTTTCAGAGTTTTCTGTGGTTTTAGTACTCGTATAAGCAATTAAACATCGTGAGTAAAAGTGCATGCCTGTGAGTTATCCATAATCTTCTCAGAGGTGTTTGGAGTCCACCAATCCAAACTGCGGCAGCGTGGTGGACCGGTAATGGGTTGATATGATGGTGATAAGAAGACAATTTTATGTGTACATACAATTTTTTTATATATCAGCGAGAGGACGTCATGCGTAAACTAAGTATATTTGTTTCTAAAACTTAAGCTCCAAGAGTTCCAAAAGAGTCTGTCTCAGTCTAGGAATAAGTCCAACATAAATTAAGTCGACCTGGTGACCATAAAAAGTTGAGTACACTCAATATGTGAACGCTAAATAGCTATGCGTATTCTTTGTCAGTTTCGAACCTGGAATTATGAATTCTCTGAATTGAACTCTGAATTGTGTTGAACCCGCGACGTCTCACATATAAGACCACAGCGCTAAAGAACGCGCCCAAAGCATTAAAACAGCTTACAGTAAAACTTTGCCATACAAACTATCGTCGTGTTCCACTAATTTAAATGGAATAAAAGTGGTGTTCAACTTTTAATTCAGTGATGTTCAAGAAAAACAGTATACAGTACACCGATTCGCACTGGGCCAGCGTTGTGGACCCCGTGTTCTGTAGTGAGCCGGTAATAATGACGTTATTTTTTATGAAATCTAATGACAATAATAGATCATGGAAAATGTTAATCTATTGTTTTTCTTTATCATTACCTATTTTATTTTATACAATGACTAAATCACTGAACGATTTTTGTGGTTATTATATTTTTAAAACGTTTGGTATTTTAATTACTTACCTACCTATTTATAGAGTCTGGTTTAAAACAATCAGAATAATTATTACTGTCCCCAAAACAACTACAAAAAAGCCGAGGGTTCTCTGCAGCAGAACAGGGTTTCTTTACAAAAAAACCGCGCCATAAAGCCAGACAGCCAGACAATCATAAAACAATGATGGCTCAGTTAGGTAAAATTGTTTTATTTACTGATAGAATCTATCGATATGGTAAACTTAAGAGTTGAAATGGATTTTATCAACATCACTAAACCTTATCTTGCATTATGTATAATGAATAATGAATCCTTGATCCCCCTGTTTATTATTTAATATTTTATCTTAATTGTATTGTAAAACGAGATAGTGCACAAATTTCATAAATAAGTACCTATACCATTATCATTGCAATTTTGTTTTATATAATCTCTACTTATATGATAGATAAAGACCTCTCTGACGCAACGTTGAGCGCTGTGAATCTAAGTATGTGATCCCGGATTCGATTCCCGGCAGGGACAATTTAGGAATTTATAATTTCTAAATTTTAATAAGAGGAATATTTATTTTTATTTAGCAAAATTATAATATAATAAGTAAATAAATTGTGTACGGAAGTTAGAGTGATGCACTCAACCGTAACAATAGGAAGATGGTTCGGAAACCGAGGTCCGACCATTTATTTCTGTGAGTTGTATATATAGTAAATTTTTGTGAACACTTCGTTAGCGCGATGTAGGATCTTTGTGGCGCCATCTAGTTTGGTTATGTGGAGACCGCCACACATTTTCTTTTAAATCCTTAAATATTGAATAAAAATATATAACGACAATATCCACATTCAAATCTAGCTCCAAAGTAAGCTTTATAGTGTGTTATGGGTACCATAATTTAGCAACATGCAAAGATCTGTTCAGTAATATCAGTAATCACCAAAATACATTCTGCCGATGGTCATGAGATTCGTGGGGATTTCGGATAATAATGATAAATGATCTAAATCACGTGAAAAATTTAAAGAAATAGGTGAACTTACACATACATTTAATATATCGTGGTAGTAACAACGATGGATGAATTTCTTAACGACAAGACTGCTTGGAAGCAGGCTCCGCTCTCATCTCTCACAAGATAGAAAATGTAATAGATTGTAAACTGTATAATGATGTTGAAAAAGAGAAATCTGCTGAGTTTCTTGCCAGCTCTGATCGGTGGAATCTGCCTTTCGAACCGGTGGTAGATTCGCTACAGACTTGACCTTTAGAAAGTGCTTATAAACTGGGCCTACTTGAAATAAGTGAATTTCGAATTTTGAATTTTTGGTCCACAGTTCAAGTGAAAGATGAAGATACCTCGTTCAGACACGGTGCAAGGCTCTGCGGCCCTGAGCAAGCCGACGACGGTAATGATCTACCATGATCGCTACACTGCAGGCGAGACGACTGGTGGGCTGAGCGTACTCTTCACGATGCTATGTATCGTGGATCTCTTCGGTGTATTCCCAGTTGTTGCTCTGCCTAAGAGCATCATTGCTTGTGGTAAGATTTAATGCTATGCTATCTTCTATCTATCTATATATATAAAAGAGAAAGTGTGTGGGTATGTTCCGTATAGGCTCCGAAACGGCTGGACCGATTTCAATGAAAATTTCAGGGATAGTCCGGATTAACCTGGCGAGTAATCCTATAAAGTTTAGTGACGATTGGAGCACTCCTATTTTTGAACTGTCAAACACAGCTTTTATTTACTATGATGATATTCTATTGTTGCGTGTACATGGGTGTAGATAATGATCTTCACCCGCTCGAGAAGAGAATAGAAGAGAATGAGTACGGAGAGAAATAAATGATTTGAGATGAGACAAATTAAAAATTTAATGATGTAAGTTTATTGTTTAAATAAAATAAAGCAAAATCTAGCCCGGCGAAGTGGGCTGAGTACGCTAGTATACTTTAAAATGCAAAATTCTAATTTCATAATTCATTTATTTCAAGTAATGCATACTATAAGCGGTGATAGCATAATACGACTTCACTTTCGGGGGGCCTTTACGGGTATCCTCACGATGTTTTCCTTCACTATAGGTGAAGGAAAACATCGTGAGGATACCCGTATGCCTGAGAGTTCTACATAATGTTCTCAAGGGTGTGTGGACCCCACCAATCTACCCTGGGCCAGCGTGGTGGACTCTGGCCTTAACCCTTCTCATTGTGAAGGAGACCCGTGCCCTGTAGTGGGCCGGTAATGGGTTGATATGATGATAATGATTATGAATGACTAATATAAGCACTTTTGAAACGTCAAGTATGTTGGTTTATCGTGGCCCTACCACCGCGCCGGTGGTAGGTAGATGCTACAGAGAAGAAGCCGGCATTAAACTCAGCAGTGTAAAGTGATGTTGGAAAAGAGCAAATTGAACAATCATTGTTCTATCTTGTGTAAGATGAAAGCGGAGCGGCTTGCTTCCAAGCAACATTGTCATTAAGAAATTCATCAATAGTATATATATTCTTCAAACTTATGTAAAGGTTAATCTAATTCACCTATGGTAGAAAAGCATATACGCAGCCCCACAAAGGTTTTCTACATTTTTCTAAGACGATATGTCGATATCACTAAATTATGTCGATTGTTAATATCCACCTTTTTTTTTGAAAGACTAATGTTTTGTTTTTATTCAAGTTGCCTATCGCTTGTGTAGTTGTTAACAAATATTTCTAGCCATCATTAGGAGGTAATGGTGATCTTAGTATCTCCTGGGGTACAGTTAAAGTAAGAAAGTAAGATGAGAAAATGGTAGACGTAATTATTTTGTGGCGCGCATCTAGCCCTACTGATCGCTCGACAGAATAGCCCTGCTGGAATTACGAAAAGTGTCACCTGTTGTATTACTTTGCGTAATTCCAGCAGGGCTATTCTGTATATCAGGTGGAAAGTTGCCATGAAATAACACTTAAACCATGAATCAACTTTATGTAATTGTATCTGCCTTTCGAGTTGACATGAACTCAGTTGAAAGCTTATGTTTCAAAATGCAAAATATGGTTAAATTGGTGGCAGTAGCTAGGTAAATTTGGTGTCAATCGAGATACAGAATCTACCTGCGTGGGCGTAAAGGCTGGATTTTCGGTCACAGGTATCTACGGAGTGCCGCTCGTGATATCAGTATTCGCACTGCAGCTGTACACAGCCGTGCTTCTCGGAAGAAGTTGGCTTCTGGCGCACGAGATTTCTCCTAACATTAGAGAAAAGAGTAGGTATGGTAATCTTAAACAGACCTCTTTGTTCACGCTAATGCTTGATGAGTTAGCTCACTAAAGCGATTTCTTAACGGTTCCAACGTGCGTCAACCGATGCTTAAGCTCAGTGATTTAATATGTTATTAAAAGGCTCTTCTTTAGTTCATTTCCAGTACCCATTTTCTTTTAAAGTCTGTCTGTTTGTAGTGACTAAGATCGGCTTGAGAAAATACTTTGACATTTTAATTCTTTTCTTGCACGGAGCCCTTTATAAGCACTTCTAAAACCTAAAATCCGTGTTTTTGTAATTACTCTACCACCGACAAGAATCTGGCGAGAAAGCCAGTTGTTCTTTCCCAAGGGTACAAATATCGTTTAAGATATTATACCTAAAGGAAAAGTAAGTAGTAGGTAAGTAAGTAGTACCTTTCCAATACAGTGTTGTGGAGGTACCGAAATATTTTTGTTGTTGTTTTTCTTCAGGTTTCCCTACGCGGCAGTAGCAGAGTTAGCGTTTGGTACCCCAGCGCGCAGGCTGGTGACGTTTCTTATAGATGCCACTGTTTTCGGCGCTGGGGTTCCCAATTTCATTTTTGGTGAGTATTCATTATTCTAAGTATATAAGCGTCTCAAAGCTGGGGTACAGGTCTCCTGTCCCAAAGAAGCTTATTATTTTTTTATTTATAGGTATTTAATTACCTTATTATGAGGCTTTATAATAATAAAGCCTCATAATAAGGTAATCTCTCTCTACTCTTTATTATTACGACCTAGGTAATAATAAAGAGTAGATTAGAGTAAGGGAAATAAAGGAAGATTGAAGAGAAACAGAAAGATTGGAGTGGAATACAAAAGAAAGCCTTATCGCTTCGTAACGATCTCTGCAGGCAACCTTAGGATTAAGATAACATGAGCAACAAGAAACCCCCAAGGCTCAGATCACCAGACTTCCATTGTGTTAGATGTCGGGCTTTGACGGTTTTACCACAATCAACATTGAGCTTAATTTGCTATACTCCGCGGAAAGAGAGAATCTGATCTTCCGCAATGTACTGTCTATGCACGTTCACGAGCCTATTGTTTCACTACATGCTAAACTTACGCCTAAAGTGATCTTTAAGGCAAGATAGTGGCCAGTACAAATTGCCTAATTCATGGCTGGTTTTAACAATTTCTAGATTGTAAAAAATAAAGCCTCTTGTTTTGTGGAGCAATCATCATGGACTACCATAAATTTTTGAGCAAAATACATTATGAGGAAAGTGTTTATGTATATGCGTGATGGAATGTTTAAGTAATATCCACTGGAAATATCAAATATTGTAATATATAAGACTAACTTAAATCTTTATTAGTATGCCACTAGCTACACCACTAAATACCTCGACATTACCGTGATTGTTTAATAGAATGTACACCAGTAAATTTTCCGTGTCTACATTATTTAACTCTTAACGTATATCCACACGGGTACGTTAAAGATTTTTTATAGAATACCTATTACCTACATATATGTTGGAATGGTTATAACTTAAATCCTAAGGATTTCCATCTCTTAGTTTGGCCGCTGAGCCACAGCAACGCTTGCGTACTAGTGTTTGGTTCAGGAGACAAAACCAAAGTTACCTAACAAACTTGTGGCCTGACTTCCAAGACTCAGTGATCTTTAGTGAATCATGCTATCAGATACTCAATGTGGATTATTTTATTTTTGCTGCCCGTATAAAGACAAGAATTTAATCCACAGCTGCTCAAAGCATGCAGATGTTTTGGTGGAAGATCACGAGAGGTGAAGTGGGGATTACGTACTGCGTGTGGATGATCGTTATCGGGTTATTGCTTTGCCCCGTAATGTGGCTCGGCTCACCGAAGGATATGAAGTAAGTAAACCATGGAACGGTTTATCCTTACGGTTACGACCCTGACGATTAAATTACGACCGACGATATCATCATCATCATCAACAATATGAGGAGGTTTTTAGGCCGTAGTCCAACACGCTGGCCAAGTGTAGAGACTTCACAAACGTTCGCGTTATGGGGACTCTCTATTCTCAGGCTTGCAGGTTTCGTCACGATGCTTTCCTTCACCGTTAAAGCAAGTGATTTTTTAATTTGCTAACTGGGGACCACGTCGGAGCCGAACTCGGACAATATATCGCAATCAAATTATTCTGGTGTTGATAAACAAGGCAAAAATGTCTTGCAAAAATAGGATGAAGGTCCTTCAAATATTCATATTGACTATAATAGTTGCGTTCCAATCTTCCTTGATGAACCTCAATGCAAGTTGATTTAACAAATATCCTTAATACCAAAATTAATAGATAGGTACATTAGGAGTCGTATACTATCTTTATATTCTGGTTCTTATTAAAGAAATGAGTATACGAAGCGCCTAGCAGACAATGTTGCCAAGCGTCCGGATAAAGCCGGGCATAGTAACACTTTTATATTTCGTGTCTGGCCTTAAAAAACGTTGTCCGGCTTATCCGGTTTTTGTTTTTTGTTCAAAACCAACCACGGGCTCAGTAATAGAGTATAATAATAATAATAATAATAATCATTTATTTGCAAGAAAGTTTGTACAATATCAAGATGTTGGTAAACAATATAGTTAGTTTAGAGAGCATAACATTCTACTAAATTAATAGTGTGCAAATTTGGTTCATGGATATTAAAAATTAAAAAGATCAACCTTAATTAAATGTCAAATTAAATTAAAATAAACAGTACAAACACATGATAACATTAAATATGACAGTAAATAAATAAATGAATAACCAAATCGAAATAAATGATCCATAATTTATATATAAAATTTTTAGTTTATCCCTATCCCTATCCCTACTAATATTATAAATGTCAATGTAAATTTGTTTGTTACGCTTTCACGCAAAAACTACTTAACCGATCCTCATGAAACTTTGTACACATATCCACAAGTGTTAGAAGTAATATAGAATACTTTTTATCCCGACATTAAGCTCGGTTCCTTTGGGAGAGGGGATGAAAGGGTTCGACGATTTTACACCATAACTCCGACAAATTATAACCGATTTTAATAATTATTTTTCTACGATAGAGGTTATAATATGTATATATACGAGTACGTGTGGATCTGAATGTGGTTGGAGATAGAGAACAGAACTCCTCAGCGGACAACAGCAAACCCCTCATTTAAGGCTTAGCGATACTGAATACTTTGTTTTTTAGAACTACAACTAAATTGAATGCCACATCAAAAAAACAAAACCAAACGCAGAAAGTCGCGAGCAACAGCTAGTAATAAATATTCTTTTACATCATAATGCGAATCAAAGAGTGATATCGTATTTTTATACCATATCATAGCAAATTCCGAAAACATGTTGCTCACTAACTCATACAAAATATTATAAACTCATCATAATAATATTCTTGCATGGAGATAAAACGTCGCTGAACTAAAAAGGTTGTCAAAGTCTTCCAGTATTTCATAAAACCTTCTTTTCCAGACCCATAGCTCTAACATCAGTATGTATAGTGACCACAGTGGCTATAGCTACCTGGACATGCATCGGCCTTGACGACACATCCGCTCCAGCTTCCGGAGATGTCCTCAAATATGTTCCAAACCCCAGGGACTTTCTGGTAGCATATGGCATTATAGCTTTTCAGGTAAGACCCTCAATAATCCACTGCATTTTGTTTATTAGATCAAGGGCGCTGTTTTTTCTTTGACGACTTCCCTGGCGTAGTAAGGAGCGCTGTGGTAAGTGGCACGTCCCAGGTTTAATCCCCATTGAGATTTACAGTTTCTGTTTGAATGAGGTTGTGGTTGTAAAACACCGTATTAACGAATAGCGCGTTGTCTGTATGGAGGGTAGAGGTAAGGAGAGTCATCTGTGTATATGAAAAAGTGTCGTCAAAATGTATTAAGTTAGGATGGCGCCACATTTGCATCAGGGTAACTCTTAAAAGAAGCGCCAAATATAAATATTGTTAGAGTAGGCTTGAAAAATAAACAAGGAAGTATGGAGATACAAGGAAGTAAGGTTATATTTACCACAATATTTTGTACAACGTAAGTTGTTGAAATTCTCAATAATTAACTACTTTAGTCGATAATGACATTAAATTTTTTAACTCTGCATACTTCAATTCATCTACGATTGCTATTCATACCATACCCTGTGCATCCTTCAGCGCCATTGTGGAGGATTTTTGAACTGTTATTTATATAGCGCATACACTGGACACTTTTTCAACTTTTCTCCCATATAAGATGACTCTCCTTACCTCTACCCTCCATAGTTGTCTGGAAGAGATATGTAACAATATGGCCGCCAAATTGTATCCGCCATTTTGTTATTGCTGTTTGCTGTTTTTTGTAGCACAATAAAAGTTTATTCATGCATTCATTCGTTCACCCCGATTTGATTGTTATTATCTTAGGCAAGAAATACGATATCTTGGGATTTTCACCAAACTACGATTCTCACAATTCCAGTTCGACATTCATCCAATGCTGCTAACGTTACAAGTTGACATGAAAGACAGTCGCAAGATCAACTCCGCCGTGCTGGGTGCTTTCGGCATCACGGGTTTTATGTTCATGGTGACGTCGCTACTAGCCGCCAATAGATATGGGAACAATATTGAGAACAATATATTGCAAGGTATGACGTACGTAGTTTTGGAGCGGGTAGGAAATTTATAAAATAGCGAGACACTATACGCGTCAATTTGTCGTTGCGAACGTGACTCAGAGCACACGAATAGGTATGATGACAGTAACAAAGAATCGCAAATATTGTATTTATCTAATGATATCATGTATTATGAAAGACGTTCCTATATTTATTAAAATTCTAGAACATATTAAAGATACTAGAAGGTATGTACTTTCAAATAAAACTGCAAAATTCAAAATTATGACGTCACGTCTATATAAGCAAAATTTTACCGCTTGAACTTTGAAACTCTCTCTGTATATCAAGTATTTTGTGATTTCAAACTATTAATTGCTATGTTTTTTTTTAAATAAAAATTAATAATTTTTAGCTTTGGAACAAAGAGTTACAAAAACTCTTATTTATGACGACGACGACGCCACGGCCATGACATAAAACGTTCATGATAAAACGTTTAATATACCCCTTGCCGTTCCTAATGGAGTAAAAAGAAGAAGAAATAATAAATAATAATAATACTTAAATAAGATAATATAGATTTTTACTGATATCGAAGGAAACTGTGAGAAGTAAGTAATAAATTCTTCTGTATTTCTAGGCATGCCTCCATCCATCGCACTATACATCGTGGCGCTATTAGTGACGTTGCAACTTTGCCTCTCTAGCGCCGTTGGTAACTCCGCGCTCTTTCAGCACATAGAGGACTTGCTTAAAATTCCTAGAGGTGAGAGTATATCGAAAAAACCTACTCATAGTATTACATCTGATTAATTTATGACGTAAATTCCAGAGTAAGACAATTCCACCATTAAATACACTTACCCTAATTTAACAATATCTAATCTGTAACTAATATTTGTAGTCTTTTTTTTACTTGATAGACTTGCGCTTGACAACTATCATGCCTGATGTAAAGCAATGATGCGGTCTAAGTTGGGGCGGGCTTGCCTAGAAAATGCGTATTCACTCTTGCCTTAAAAGCATTCAAGTTGAATGCTTTGTTCCTGATACATACATACTGTTGTATCAGGAAACACCGAAGCCGGAAGAGCGTTCCAAACCTTTGCAGTCCGTATCAGAAACGTAGATGCGCTTCGTGCGTGTTTCCTGTATGTCTAGTAACTTTTGGTTCCTTGGTTATAGAAAACTAGCTGTTGCCCGCGACTTCGTCTGCGTTTGATTTTGTTTTTTGATGTGGCATTAAATTTAGTTGTAGATCTAAAGTATTTAGAATCGCTAATCTTTAAATGAGGGGTTTGCCACTGTTCACTGAGGAGTTCTGTCCTCTATCTCCAACCACAGTTTGAGCAGAATTAAACACATGTTATACCCTCTATAGTACAAAAATAATTATTTAAATCGGTTATAATTTGTCGGAGTTATGGTGTAAAATCGTCATTCACTCATCCCCTCTCCCAAACGAACCTAGCTTAATGTCGGGATAAAAAGTATCCTATGTTACTTCTTTCACTTCCAAGAATATGTGTACAAAGTTTCATGAGGATCGGTTAAGCAGATTTTGCGTGAAAGCGTAACAAACAAACTTACATTGACATTTATAATATTAGTAGGGATTAATCAATGTAGAAACTTGGTGACATTATACCTCTGTGCTAAGCTTATTTTTTTTTCAGAGTTCTGCTTTCAACGTTGCCTAATTCGGTCAGGCATCGTGGCACTCGCAGTATTTCTCGGCGAATCTGTGCCAAGATTCGACCTCGTCATGGGCTTGGTGGGCTCAACCCTAACCGGCCCCTTAATGTTTATATTTCCCCCTCTATTCTTCCTGAAACTCTGCCACAAAAGATCTTCTATGAAAGAGTTGGATGTATTAATAGAGCGTCGAAAACGAACCTTGAGCTTGGCTGAAAATTATTGTTTTAACAGAAAAAACGATAATGGCGACCTGTCAGAATTCCCGCTCATTATAGCGCGAGCACAGACTAAATACAAAACTTTTGTCACCCAACAGGATTACGTGAATCACATAGCTCCTAATGTTGATAAAACAGATTATACGGTTAAATGGTACGATGTTGTATTGGCGGTGGTTGTTATGATTATGGGAATTGTGGCTACATTAGTGGCCACGTTTATAAGTTGGTCGGACGCCATTACGTCAGCAGAATTTTCACCGCCATGTTTGTTAAACGCAACGGCAGCGGCCCGAAGTTTTATAGATCTTGCCAATCATAAAATGTAGCGCAAATATTTTAACAAATGTATAGTGTTATGATTTTATACGCGGGTTAAATCCTGGCTTAATTAAAAAGATCGTAATAGGGCAGTAACGAATTTCAAAATGGCGGCAATACTAAATATTGCTAACTGCCAAATTTCCCGCTCCTTTGAGCAGACAAGGAGCTAATAACGATCGATTCAATTAATAACCCATATTTATTTAGGTATGTATTTCTGTGTTTTATCTGAAATATGTATTATATTTTCTGTATTTTCATTATTGTTAGTATTTAATATAGGAATAATTCAATAATATTTATTTTCTATTTAAAAGTTTTAAAATACAAAAAAGAATGAAAGTTTGGAGTAATAAAAGATTGTTATAATTATAAAATATATTTTATTCAACAAATCAAACAATAATTTAACATTTATTACAATAAGTCAGTCCATGAAACACATTGATATTTATTATTAAGGAAGCATCAAAATTAGAACTATGTATTGCACAATAAAAGACTTGTATGCAACTATATGATAAGTCATTTTAACTCTAGTGTTGTTTAATTTTGTCACTCGTGTTAAAACTACCCTCAATAATTAACAGTAGCCTAAATAACAATCGTCCAGTTACTGGTAAGTAATTAAGTAAAGTATAACAACAGATACATGGGAAAATACCGGATAAATAAATATTTATTTTGAATACCTGTCAGTATTTTAATTTTAATATTTTATTTTATATCGCCACCTTATGGACACATGAAGTAACTTCTGGACATGATTTAAAACATGCATTTATAATTTAAATATTTTATATTTACTGCTTATAAATTAAAAGATAACAAATCTTTAATATTCATTATCATAACATCTACTATCTAATATTTAGTAAAACATGACTTGTGTAATAAAAAAAAAAAAAAAAATACCAAGGATTAAATGTACCCTATGGCCGACTCCAGGATGCTAAATTCTACCAAGATAAGCGATAATTCTAGGCAAAATTTAACCAAGCTAAGCGATCGTTTCACGCATACGTAACAAATGCTAATTTTCAAATACCGCGGATAACTTCTAACAGCAGCTTTTCCGGGATAGATATTATCCTATGTCCATCTCCAGGATGCAACCTACATTCGTGCTAAATTTCACCAAGATCGGTTCAACGGTTGAGCAAAAAAACAAACAACCAACAATCAGACACACTTTCGCATTCATATTTTTAGTAGCTGTTGCCCGCGACTTCGTCTGCGTTTGTTTTTGTTTTTCGAAAGACATGTGCCTCATAAATGTGGCAGCACTTTATGTATTTAGGTTAACTAAGCTTTACATGACGGGTTTGCTGCCGTCCGCTGAGCAGTTCTGTCGTCTATCTACAATCACATTCATCAGATCTACACGAAATTTGGGCAAAATTAAACAGATATTATAACCTCTAAAGTACAAAAGTAATTCTTTAACCTCTGGTATGCCTGAACGTGGATCAGCGCAAAGCAGTTATCTGCCGGAACGTGGATCCACGCTCTCCGACCAGCAGACAATTTTTTATAATTTTCTCTCATAAAAACGATGCAGAAGTGTCAAAATCGCTTGCGTCCTTGAATGAATGAATGTACCAAATTCTCTTATACCTGTCTTTAGTTCAGAAACTTGTTCATTCGTGTCACTGAATACTCGACTTCGTTGAGAACTAAGTGTTTGATTTTTTGTAATTACTGGACACAGTGAGTATATTTTTGTGTTATTTCAATAATTTCTTTCATTTAGAATAGTTTTCAATAAAATCTTATGAGAAATTTATGCAATTACTAAAATAATTAGAAGTAAACGATTTGTCGGTTAGTTTTTTTTTTCAAATTTATTCATAACTATTGTATTTCTTTCATTCTGAGTGCGTGTTATATATAGTTTTGAAGACTTTTTTGTCAAGATCTTCAATTTGCAAAGTGTTTTCGTCCATAATTCATAGTTTATTCAGAATCTTTGTTTTTCGATAGTCTTACCGCATATTGAGCGCGGATCCGCGTTCCGGCTAAGACGTACAGGGTGTTCAAATTTATACCACGCACTTTACTTGTTTATTTACTTTATTGAGTTGTCCAGAAAATATTTTGAGATATCTTGCATTGAACCTAACAATATTTTATTAATTTAATTTCAAGGTTATAAAATAATGGTGGTGTACCTAGATGTTGATAAGTATCTCAACAAAGGAGATTATTGCCTATGTCTTCGTGAAGCTATATGGCCTTGGAAAGAGACTCATTTTATAAAATTAAGTGCTTGTTTCATATGTAAAAAACGCACGAATTCTAAAATGCCTCGACATTTATGTCTTCGGACTGACAAAAAAAGTACTTTTAAAATGATATTACACGCTAAACATTTTTGGTGTCGAAACTGTATGTTTGCCATATATGAACATTACACAAATGACGAATGTAACATTTGTGCTGATTTCTAAATAACAAAAATTTAATTAAGTATTACAATGAGAAGGTTACTGTTATTTGTTTAAAACTAATAAAAAAATTCACATATAATTAGTTTTATTCTTTGACAAAGCAAGACTATACAAAATGTTGTAGAGGTAATTTATTTACATTTCGACTTCATGTCTTACATTATAATTTTACCTCCCAATTTGCTGTTATTTTATTTATTTCTAGATGGAATCAAATGTGAGGAATACTACACCACCTGAGTGGGAAGCAACTCAACCCATTGTGGGTATGGAAATACAGATTTCGCCCAACGGTTCTTTGTATGCACGACCTGATAAAACCGTATATATGGAAAAATCCCTATCCGGATCATTACATGTATGTATTGCACATATGTATGCCATTACTTTTTAAATAGAGGGGATGCTGTTTCATACATTTTGTGTCTATTGAGATGAAACAGCTGATAATTATTTTTTAAGCGGAGACTTCAATGAAGTCGGTTCTTGGTTTTTTATTTAAACCATTTTATTTCGAATCCAGGTGTAAATTTCTACATTACATTAATATTCGTTCGTTGTAGGTACTGAGAACGACAGCCAATGTCGAAGAATCCTCTGAACGACCTCGAATCCGGAGGAGGTTAGATTTAAATTCTTCACCTGATCTTGACGCTCCTGGGCCCTCAAATGAGGTTGGCAGCCAATTACTGAGAACAAAAGCCAATGTCGAAGAATCCTCTGAAGCACCTCGAATTTGGAGGAGGGTAGATTTAAATTTTTCACCTGATCCTGACGTTCCTGGGCCCTCAAATGAGGTTGGTATTGATTTGTACAATTACATTTTATATCCGTTTTTGCACATTTTGTAACATTGTAATTAATCAAACTTTTTTTGCAGCCAGTGCGGAATGTGGCAAGAGAGTCTTACGAGATGCAGCAACTCAGAATGTTAAATTTTGAAGATGAAAGCGATTCTGTTTCACCTATACCCTCTCATGAGGTTAGTCAGTACAAGCCATGGATACCATTGTAATACCAAGTCAAATCTATAGTAGAGAATATTTGTCTATGTCAATAATTCCTATCTATCTAAATTGGAATTGTCCTAAACTTAATTCAATAAGAATAACTTAATTTCTACCGACATGTTTTTCAGGTCGTAAATACATATCTGACGTCTGAACTAGCTGAGGCTTTGGCAGTCGATTCAGGAAGTGAAGATGACGAAGAAGACGATCTTGATGAAAATGATTTACGCAGGATTTTGGAAATAGAAGAAGAAGGGGAAGAAATAGAAGAAAGAGGGGAAGAGGAAGTTATGTTAAATTATGATTTCACGTGGTCTCAAAATTTCGAAGAATTTACTGGTACAGAAGAGAGATTTGAAGTACAGCCAGGACCCACAGTGCAGGAAGATACTCCAATTAAAATATTTAAATCCATCTGGGATAGGTCTGTAATGGAAAAAATTGTCAAAGAAACTAACTACTACGCATGGCAAAAAATTGCTGCTGCCGCCGAAGTCGAGGATGGTATTAAACCTAAATCCCGTCTCTATCAGTGGGAAGACACAACAGTAGCGGAGTTATACAAATTTTTCGGAATTATGATTTATATGGGAATATGCTACAGAAGCAGAATTGACGAGTACTGGACTACAGGCATACTAGGCATGCCAGAATTTAGAAAGCTAATGAGCAAAAACAGGTTCCTCTTACTGTTACGGTTTTTACATTTTGTTGACAACGATGAACTCGGTCCTAATATTCGCGGGTATGAGCGAAAGGTATCTAAAGTTGTTAATATTGTGGAACACTGCAACAAAAAATTTGGAGAAATATATATCCCACACAGAGCCATAAGTATTGACGAGTCGCTGCTGCTGTGGAAGGGACGCCTGAGTTGGATTCAGTGCATTCGTTCTAAGGCAGCACGATTCGGTATTAAAACTTATGAGCTCTGTGAGGCGGAAACCGGATATCTGGTAAAATTATACATATATGCAGGTAAAGGTGAAAATTCTGAACCTATACATGGCTTTACTGGCGCAACTTCAAAAGTCGTCCTCAAATTGATAGAAGATTATCTAGGAAAAGGCTATTGTCTATACATGGACAATTTTTTTAATTCCGTTAGTCTTACACGGTTCCTGAAGCATAACCACACCGACGTTGTCGGAGTGTTAAATCGACGAAGAGTCGACACTCCGTCAGATATCAAAAACTTAAGCGAAAGACAATTGCAGCGGGGGCAGATTGTCTCTCGCCACTGTGGTGACGTAGCAGTAACGGTTTGGAGAGATGTCAAGCTTGTGACCACAATATCTACGTTTCATAAGCCCGAAACTGCTCCAGGCCGCCGAGCAGGAGTCACTTACGAAAAACCCATTGCAGTCCACAGTTATAATAAATACATGGGGGGCGTGGACTTAAAAGACCAGAAGCTCTCCATGTATTTATTAGAACGAAAACGAGGGCTAAAATGGTATTTGAAAGTTTTTCGGCGCCTGCTGAACTGCAGTATTCTAAACAGTTATATCATACATAAATGTCGCAGCGCAGCAAATTACAGTCACAGGAAATTTCGTTTAATTCTAGCAGATGCACTCTGTAAGGAACATAATAAAATACAGCGCATAAGGCCTAATACCAGTGTGTCGTCCGGAGATAACAGTCGAAGCTGTAATGGACATGTCCCAGACTACATACCAGTTGACACAACAAACCGGACTAATAAACGTCAAAATCGCCAGAAACGAGGACGTTGTGTGCAATGCCTAGCTAACAAACAACGAAAGGAAACAAACATAATTTGCTCGCAGTGTAAAGTGTTCCTGTGTGTAGGCCAATGTTGGCGTACCTATCACGAATTATGAATAGACATAGACATGCAGAAGTCGTGGTGGCCTAGCGGTAGAGCGCTCGCCTCTCATACGGGAGGTCGTGGTTCAAATCCCGGCGCGGACCAATGATATTTTTCAAGTCCGTATTTTTCTAAGAAAAATTACCACTGACTTTAAACGGTGAAGGAAAACATCGTGAGGAAACCAGCAAGTCGAAGAACCTAGCAAGTTTGAGGACTTGTGATATCCACCAACACGCACTGGGTCAGCGCGGTGGATTATGATCCTGATTGGGTAGGCCATGCTCCTGCAGTGGAGTCGTTTAGAACGAAGGCTGATGATGATAGACATGCATTCATGAATATGAAAATAACTTTATCGATTCGAGTCGATTTGAATTTATGTAGCATTTTTTGTTTTTGTAATAAAACCATTCCACTATACCTACTTAGTTCACATTGTTTTATTTCTAAACTAAAATAGTTACAGTAGGTGATACAATAATAAAGTACAAAATAAAATTTAAAAATTAAAAAAAATGGAACATCCTTTGTACAAATATACATGGCTTTGCCGGAACGCGGATCCGCGCGTTCGTATCACTCTGTTTTTCGCGGCAGATAGCGTAATTGTCAAATGGCTGCGTCCGGCATACCAAAGGTTAAATCAGTTATCATTTGACGGCGTTATGGTGTAAAATCACACTTCCGTCCCAAAAGAACTGAGCTTCATTTCTAGATAAAAAGCATCCTATATTACTTCTTATACCCAGTGGCGTGCATCTCATAGATGCAAATAAGCAGTGCATACCCTGACCTCAGGGCCTCTCAGACCATAAGGACGACTTAAAATTTAAAAATTGAAAAAAAATTTAACAATTTATAGAAAACTATAAAAGCGCCATCTAGTTAAAACCGGCCGCACTTCTATGTAAATCAATGGACAAGTCCCGTGTCATGGTTTAGAACTAAAATAGACAAACTGCATAATATTTCGACTATATTTTAATTTTGAGTTGTAAACAGTATCCCTAAATAAAAAGTAACGCTTTAAATATAATTTAAATCTCATAAAATTAGCTGGGGTTTTCACGATTAAGTATCCATTGCCGGGCAAATCGTTTATTCGTCGCTCGAATTAATGCGCCGCGCCGCCGCGGTCTCCATAGAAGCACGGCGATTGAATGCATCTGTCGTTACTTGTGTGCACCAGCACACAAGGAAGTTCTGGTGTGTAGTGATATAATCGCGTGCGTGCTTAGACAATATTTGGCTCTTTCTATGTGTGCGAGTTTTCCAGGATTCCAGTATAGGGGTTTCGCTTGTGTGCAAATCTTAAAAGCACTGCTTACGGAAATTTGAAATCCAAATGTATGCTTTGTTTTTTTATAAGCACAAGTAATTTGCTTTGTTTGTTATTGTTTTAAACGGCAATCATTATTTTTTGTAGTTAAAAAATTTATCAATGAATTTTATTACATTCAAGATCATTAGAAATTTATAAGTACCTAATTTGTTCAAAAAGTATATTAAAATAACCAAATTAAAAGTTGCCGAATTATGTTAAATAAATTATTAACGTATACCAGGTGCCATTGGTAACTGATGAAGTAATATTCTTCAAATGACAACTTTTAATAGCATTTGTGTACTAAGAAAATATTACGGACATATTTTGACTATGATATTCTCATTATCGCTGGCGATCGCTCAGCGCCATTATTGTTTACCTTTTACCTTCTGTCATAACAACTTATATTCACCGAATTAGAATTAGGTAATTACTGTTTTTTTCGTTTGCTGTACGGTTGTTTGTAAATAGTTACAATTATTATTGTTAACATTAACCTTTGTGACAGTGTACTGTTGTAAATGATTGTGAGGAATATTCTTAGTGTAAGAAAGTTCTTATATTCGGCGTGCGATCTGATGGTTCAGTGTGCTTGGAAAATGTAGGTAAGTTTAGAGCTAATTCTTAACTAACGTCTTAACTAAGATTATTCGTAAATGAAGGAATGCACCTACAAGGAGCGGCACGTAAAAAGAGCTCTGACTGACTTACAGAAACAGGCGAATAGCAGTGATCAATGTTTTGTTTCATTATTTATTTATAATAATACCTACCTATGTTTGTTTATTGTTTACACTAAAAAAACATTATTTAATGTAATTGCCGCAATGGCAGACAATTTTAAAAACTCGCTAGTCGGTCGTCTCAGAGCTTACTATACCTACTGGAAATAGGAGATGATGAGAAGATCTACACGGGTATCACAAACAATGTTAGGTTAGGTACCTACTCACAAATAAAATTATACAGTAACATCAAAATAGCATGTTCAGTACCTATTTTTTTATGCATACCCTGACCGAAAACCCTATGCACGCCACTGCTTATACCTTCAGGAATATGTGTACAAAGTTTCGTGATGATCGGTTTAGTAGTTTTTGCGTGAAAGCGTAACAAACAAACTTACATTCACATTTATAATATTAGTAGGGATTAAAAAGTATATTAAATAGCTGCTGCTAGCTCTAGCCAAAGATCTTATTTTTTTTTCACAAATCCCGTGAGAACCGTTTGTGTTCCCGGAATAAAAATTAGCCTATGTTACGCCGCGTCACCAATGCCAAATATCAAGTTGCTTGGTTACTTAATTAAGGCGGTAAGGAAGGACAAACGAACAAACGCACTTTCATCATCGTCATCTTAGTACGAAAGTATGAATTTCGTTTTAATAAAAACTTAAGTACATACTTGCAAATTAATGCCAATGCACATCAATTTGGCAAATAGGCAAAATAGGTATTTTATATCGTTTGCCTTGCTTGTATTCAGCGAGTTAATAACATTGTGAGATGGTGATAACAAAAACAACACCCGGCTAGTTTTATAGGTTTCTTGGATCAGGCAAAGATTGGAATTCTCGTAGCTTTAGTTGTAAGTTGAATGTAATTATCGCATCATTTACGTAATGTACGCATCAGAAGTGCCATCTATGTGCATATTTGAATAATGAAATATTTCACTTTGACTTTAACTACATGCGACTCGTTTTATGTCGTCTGTCTATGTGCCCTTGGGGTGTAAACAATCCGCTCTTCAGCGCTGTAGGCAACCTTAAATCACTATTTTCTTAACTCAAATGAACTATAACAGTTTGACCTTGAATGTTTATAGGCTTGTAGATATCTACTTCTTTTTCATGATCAGTTGGTCTCCGAAGCGTTTTTTAATTTCCTTCTTATCCAACTTTCCCATAGCGTTCCTAGGCATCACGTCCACTACCAACATCGTTCTCGGCAACTGGTAAGGTGCCAACTTTTTCCCAGCGACGTCTTTCAACTCCCTCAAATCGAGTGTAGCTTTTTCCTTGAGAACTATTACAGTGGCAATGATTTCACCGTAATTATTGTCATCTATACCTAAAACTGCTGCGTCAGCGACGCTTGGGTGTTCCAGAATGGCGGATTCGACTTGTAATGCGCTGACTTTGTAGCCGCCGGTTTTTATGATGTCCACGGAAGTGCGGCCGAGGATTTTGAACCTGCCGTCGGAGAATGACGCGGTGTCTCCCGTACGGAACCAATCGTCCTCGGTGAAATCGGGAGAGTCCAGTTGAGGAGCTCGGTTCCAGTATCTGCATACCAAAACATTTTTGCATCACCATCGACCCGTTACTCGCCCACTACATGGCACGGGTCTCTACTCAGTATGAAAGGGGCTTGGACCCAGTGCGGATTGCTAGACTCCACACGACCTTGAGAACATTATGGAGAGTTTCCTGGCATGCAGGTTTCCTCAAGATGTTTTCCTTCACCATTAAAGTTAATATAATTAATTGCTCAAATTAAATAAGCACACGACCTTGAGAACCTTATGGAGAGTTTCCTGGCATGCAGGTTTCCTCACGATGTTTTCCTTCACCATTAAAGTTAATATAATTATTGCTCAAATTAAATAAGCACACGACCTTGAGAACCTTATGGAGAGTTTCCTGGCATGCAGGTTTCCTCACGATGTTTTCCTTCACCATTAAAGTTAATATAATTATTGCTCAAATTAAATAAGCACACGACCTTGAGAACCTTATGGAGAGTTTCCAGGCATACAGGTTTTCTCACGATGTTTTCCTTTAGGTAGATTGGAAGCAGCCACCTTCGCTCTCATCTTCCGCAAGATAGAAAAGTGATTGTAAATGTTGATGTTGGAAAAGAGCAACTACTGAGTTTCTTGCCGGCTCTTCTCGGTAGAATCTGCTTTCCGAACCGGTGGTGGAGTCACTACAAACATACATACTTGACGTTTCAAAAGTGAATAAATATGAAATAACTGAATTTTGAATTTAATTTTTGACTTTGACTTTGGGATCGATCTTTTCTTAGGCTGAATATTCACTTCGCAGGTTCCAGGAGTGGGATATTCACAAAAGGCCTGTAACAGTCCACTGCTGGACTAAAAGGCTCTTCCAATGGGGGGGTTTTGTGAGCACACTGCTGCACGTTCTCCGCTATATTCCCTTAGTCACCTCGTACGAGCCCCGAGGAAAGAGAAGGGGTGGTGACAATTGTATGCTGATCTGCCGTCACCACAAGTGTACGCTTACTTATGACTTTAGCTAATAACAATGATCTCACCTAGAGAAGACAGCCGGTCCTTTGAGCAACAGTTCTCCTTCGAAGACGCCAGTCTCGCTCAGCTTGTGTTCTACCACAGTAGTTTTCCAACTACCCTCAAAGGATTCCTTGGTTGGTGTTAAGCCAAGTCTGTCGAGATATATCTGTAAGAATACATTTAAAATTCAATATACAGTGTAAACTCTTTATAACGTTATCCTTTATAACGATAAACTCCCTATAACGTTGGAGTGAGCCCAAGTTGGTTGGTTTGCGTTAAAACTCACATATTGAAACACTCTTTATAGCGATACGCCATTCTCTATTACGAAGAAATGTGTTCATATTTGTAGACAGTAAATATTTATTATCGGTATTATTGTTTATGTTATGTTATCAGGTAACAAAAGACTTTGAAGCTCCGAAACATCCGAGGTCGGTCTAGCTTTTGTTATCCTTAATTGCCTTGTACACGTGCAGTATGACGCATTGTTTTCTCGGAAGTGATGGTCTTCGACCAAGCATACTGGGTACCTATCGTATTATCAGTCGTAAACCTACTTTGAAACTGTTAACATGGCCAGTAAACGGAAAGCGATTAGTGTTGACGAAAAATGAATAGGATACATAAAATAATACAAAACAAGTACTGGCATAGCAAAAAACGTCAGACGAAATTATCAGACTATATGTGTAAACAATAATTTATATGTATAAGCATTTATTATCTAAGACATACATACAATTAAAAATTCTTATTAATTTGGTTTTTTTTTGTTCACTCCATATAACGATAACTCTCTATAACGACAAAAAAATGCTCAGTCCCTCGAGTTTCGTTATAAAGAGTTTACACTGTAATTTATAAATAATAACAGCGCTGATAACCTAGTGGTTAGGACTTCGGCTACACTTTCGGGGGGCCGAGTTCGAATCCTCGCACCTCTAACTTTTCTAAGTTAAGTGCGTTTTAAGTAATTAAACTATCACTTGCTTCAACGGTGAAGGTAAACATCGTTGTAAAACTTGCATGAGTTCTCCATAATATTCTCTTTATAATCTTTCTATTCTGTTAGACTTGTTTTAGGAGTTATTGTATTATGTTGACGGCCGATTGGCGCAGTTTGCAGCGACCTTACTTTCTGAGCCCAAAGCCGCGGGTTCGATTCCCACTACTGGAAAATGTTTGTGTGATGAGCATGAATGTTTTTCAGTGTCCAGGTGTTGATATGTATTTTCTAAGTATTTATGTTTATTATTCTTAAAATTATTCATCAGTCATCTTTGTATCCATAACACAAGCTACGCTTACTTTGGGGCTAGATGGCGATGTGTGTATTGTCGTAGTATATTTATTTATTATTATTCTATTAGGTGTTATTATAGGCACATGAGTGAGGCTTAAAACCTACGCCTGAGGACGTTGGACGGCTTCCTTGCATGTCCTGCGAAATTTTGCTCTGCTAATAGGCTATGTTTTTGCATTTATCATCAGCTTGGCCAATAATTAACATATGAAAATAAATACACTTTGCAATACACACGGTCGGCCGGAGTAAAACTTCTTAAAAGCAGGCTACGAATGATTGAGACGCGGATATAGAGTATCTGAAGTATTAGGATTAATGTAAAGTTTTGTGTTATGTAGTCCCATAGATGAATATTTTTTTTATGAAGAATTTACATTAATACTTATCTATAGATATAAAAGAAAGTTTTGTTAGTTACGCCATTTATAACTGAAGAACGGCTGGACTAATTTTTGTGATATTTGATTTTTTGGAATCCTCTTAGACCGGAATAGGATAATAAGTATTAAAATATAACATTCATAAAAAAAAATATCCGCGGTAAGAAGTTCGCCGGGACAGCTAGTAGTAGGTATATACACACATCGCAATGTAGTCCCAAAGTAAGCGTTGCTTGTGGTATGGGTACTAAGATGACTGGTGAATATTTTTATGA
Organism: Pararge aegeria; assembly: GCF_905163445.1. NCBI lineage: Eukaryota > Metazoa > Arthropoda > Insecta > Lepidoptera > Nymphalidae > Pararge > Pararge aegeria. The sequence goes on from NC_053180.1 coordinate 4,699,391, forward strand.
ATAATACACATAAACACTTATAATATACAGATATAATACCCAGTGTTTGGGTGTTTATGGGAAAAACATTCATGTCTATCACACAAACGATCTCCAGTTGTGGGAATCGAACCCACAGTCTTGGACTCAGAAAGTACGCTCACTGCCCTCTGCGCCAATCGGTCGTCAAATTCTATCTTATTCTCTCACCGACTTAATCTTATAAATGTATATATATAAATAAATAAATATATATATATATACTACGACAATACACACATCGCCACCTAGCCCCATATTAAGCTTAGCTTGTGTTATGGGCACTAAGATGACTTATGAATACTTTTATGAGTAATATACATAAATAATTAGAATATACATATATATAAACATCCAGCCACTGAAAAATATTCACGCTCATCACACAAACATTTTCCAGTAGTGGGAATCGAACCCACGGCATTGCACTCAAAAAGCAGCCAATCGGCCGTCAATGTGTCTGTCTGTTTCTTTACCGTAACGCATATTCGTTTCATGGAGATTATTATCTACAAATAAACTAAATACCCGAGTATCAGGATCTGGTGATTCCACAGTGACTGAAGGCTGCAGACCCTTGTCAGTCACAGTCGCCAACCTGGCCGATACCCCCGGGAGGGGTGAGCCCACACAACCCAGAGTTCTGCCTTCCACGGGTCTATAGGGGTTGCTGAGGGCCATACCACACTCCGACATGCCGTATCGCTCTAGAAGCCTTATTCCTGAGATCTGGAAATAAAAATATCATGAAAAACTAAATGAGAAATGCCGTATATATTATATATTATTACTAGCTGTTGCCCGCGACTTCGTCTGCGTTAGATTTTGTTTTTAAAGTATTCAGTATCGCTAAGCCTTAAATGAGTATAGTAGTATATATATATATATATATATAACATGTGACTGTCAATTAATTATAGACAAATAATTTGCAATAAAATAAAATTGCGACTATAATTAAAGATCTAAGCTTTCCTATCTCTTAAGTTGGACCAGACTGCTCACGGTGAGCCAATTTAATTTTAAATCGGTTAAGTAGTTTAGGAGTCCATCGCGGACAAACATCGTGACAGGAGATTTATATATATTAAGATTATGGGGTAATGATGCTGATATAGATTCTATTTTCGTCCTGCAGAAAAGGGCTGTTCGTGCGATACATAAAATGGGCCCAAGAGAGTCATTAAGGGATAAATTTAAAGAAGTTAAAATAATGACACATATGAAAATTTAATTTATGTCCATAAAAATATATCAAAATTTAAAAAGAAAATGCACTGTAACAATATAAATATTAGAAGCAAAAATAAACTCGTTGTGCAGTTTACTAAGCTATACAAAATTGCAAATTCATTCAAGGGCAATTGTATTTTATTTTGGAACGCTCGTAGCTTTAGATTTAAGTTGGCGAAAGAAGTTATCACCACCTCCTTACAATTATGTAAACAAATATGTATGAACGCTTCATAAGTGCCTGTGATAGGCCTACATGAATAAAGAAACTTTGAATTTGAAATTGAATTCATATATTTATTTATTTATTTATTTATCTATTTACCTGCTCCCACTTCTTAAACAAAGTCTCCGGCAAGGCAGCAGATCCGGCGCACATTAGACGCATTTTCGAGGACAACGTCGTCCGAACGTAGTCCTGCGTCTTTTTGTCCGCGAACATTTTGTCGTAGTCAGCAGCTAAGCGTGTGTACATCGCGGGAACCCCGTGGAATACCGACACACGGGAGTCTTCCCGGTCACCAGTGCCCAGGAGACGAGCCCAGACCGTGTGAGACGCGAACGATGGCAGCATTCGTATTCTGGAACAAAGCTACTATTTTATTTATTTATTTTGACAACAACTACTTTATTTTGGAGTGACTACTCAATGGAGTTTCAGGACATCAAGTCACCTATGTATACCTATCTACTTATAAGTAAGAAAAATAAAAAATAAAAAATTGACTGCCTATTGGCGCAGTTTGCTGCGACCCCGCTTTCTGAGCCCTGGAAATTGTTTGTGTGATGAGCATGAATGTTTTTCAGTGTCTGGGTGTTTATATGTATATTGTAAGTATTTATGTATATAATTCATAAAAATATTCATCAGGCACCTTAGTACCCATAACACAAGCTACTAGCTTACTTTGGGGCTAGATGGCGATGTGTGTATTGTCATAGTATATTTATTTATTACTCTTTATTTGCACACAAGTAAAAATACAGAGGAAGAATAAAAAAAACACAGACAGAAGCAGTATACAGAAGGCGGCATTATCACTTCGTAGCGATCTCTTCCAGGCAACCTTAGGATAAGGAAAACAAAAGGATAACAGACTGCAGGTTGTGCTTACTTTGAACCTCGGTCGCCTTTTAAATTCCATCTGTCCAAACGATCGAACTTCTTTCTTTGCTCCTCTTTTCTCTATGCCCTTCATAACATTGAGGTCAATGCATCTCTTTCTACTTAGCTTTTTCTGTGTGCATACATTACAGAGACGTATCTTGATCTTCAGCTCTTCGAAGTGAAACGTTTCCATATGGTATGGAATAAGAGCAAGAAGTTTTACTTACCTAGCTACAGCTGCCAGAGAAGCATTTACACATGGTGCAGAATAAAAAACAAAAGAAGATTCACATACGTAGTTTGGCATAAAAACAGGAAGATTTACTTATCTAGCTCCAGCTGCCAGAGAAACGATCCCACATAACATGGAATAAGTGTCAAAAGATGTAATTGCCTAGCTCCAGCTTTCACGCCATGTTTAAACGATTCTCCGGCGGGGAAACGTTTAAACATGGCGTGAAATAAAAGCAAGAAGAAAGTTTACTTACCTAGCTCTAAGGAGCGTTTTCATATGGCGTGAAATAAGAGATTAATTAAAAGATTTATTACTTAGCTCCAGCTACTAGAGTAGTGATCCCAAAGGTGTTGAATTGGATGAGGGAAACTATTTCCTTACATAGTTCCAGCTATCAGAGAATCTTTCCCACAGGCGTGGAATAAGAGCAAAAAGAAGATTTCCTTACTTACCTAGTCCCAGCTGCCAGAGTAGCTTTACCACACGGTATGGAATAAGAGCAAAAAGATTTACTTACAGCAAGAATATTTATTTACCTAGCTTGAGCTGCCATAGAATCCTGTCTACATGGTGTGCAATAAGAGCAAGAAGAAGTTTCACTTTAGCTCCATCTGCCAGAGAAGTGTTCAAACATGACATAGAATACGTGCAAGATGAAGATTGACTTACATAGCTCCATCTGCCAGAGAAGTGTTTGAACTTGACGTAGAATATATGCAAGATGAAGATTGACTTACCTAGCTCCATCTGCCTGAGAAGTATTTAAACATGACGTAGAATACGTGCAAGATGAAGATTGACTTACCTAGCTCCAGCTGCCAGAGAAGTGTTTAAACATGACGTAGAATACGTGCAAGATGAAGATTGACTTACCTAGCTCCATCTGCCAGGGAAGTTTTTAACATGACGTAGAATACATGCAAGATGAAGATTGACTTACCTAGCTCCATCCGCCAGAGAAGTGTTTAAACATGACGTAGAATACGTGCAAGATGAAGATTGACTTACCTAGCTCCAGCTGCCAGGGAAGTTTTTAACATGACGTAGAATACATGCAAGATGAAGATTGACTTACCTAGCTCCATCCGCCAGAGAAGTGTTTAAACATGACGTAGAATACGTGCAAGATGAAGATTGACTTACCTAGCTCCAGCTGCCAGAGAGGCGTTAAGGGAATTAAGTTGTCCATGTATATGGTGCAAGGGCAACGTGTGTAGGACCACATCAGACGCAGAGTACTGCCACGCGGCCTGCAGTGATGCTATCTGTGTGGTGAGCATGTTGTGCGTCCAAACCACACCTTTGGGCTTGCTGGTTGTACCTGGAATAAAAGACTTCTAATAAAAAGCTGATTATATTAAGGTTGAAGAGTTTTTTAAGTTTGTTTGTTTGAACGCACTTTTCTCTAAATCCATCTGGTAGTTCCACCAGTTAAAACAATATTATAAATTTAAAATGCGTATAAAAATTTTCCGGACCGACAGGATGTGAACTGTAAAGGGCATATACACTAATTTCGGCATCGACGGTAGGAGAGCCGTAGCTTAATTGTTTAAAGCGCTCAGCCAGCGATTGCCAGAAAGTCGCAGGTTTAAACCCTGTCGGTTACGAAAATTCCTCCAAGTGTAGGTAAACACACTAATTATAAAAAATTTAAAACAATATGTTGAAAATTTATATTAAAACATAAAAATACCTACCACTGGTATAAATAAGCATAGCCTCTGTACCACCGTACCACATATTCGATGGACCAACATCACTAATTGAATCTTCCTGTGCATATCCTTGATCACCTTTGCCTCTATTATCTTCGGCCAGATCATCTTTGCCATTCATAACTTTGGCCAGATCATCTTTGCCATTCATAACTTTGGCCAGATTATCTTTGCCATTCATAACTTCGGCTAGACTTTCTTTGCCATAATCATCCTGGCCATCTTTAGGCCTATATACAACTAGTAAAGGTTTTTTGAGCTCTTCAGAGACTGGACGGAGGATTTTCTCATAGTCTTGTAGGCAAATGATTAAATTTGATCCACTGTCTGTAATATAGTATTTTAGCATCTCAGCTGGATGAAGTGGGGTCAGCGGTACAGCTGGAAGAAAACCATTATGGTAAATTAAATTTACAGCTGTAAAAGTTATATTTATAGCTATAAAAGCATAGACCAAATACTTATGATAAGAAACCTCGAAAAGAGATGTCACAGTCATAATTTCTAAATTGTGTTGTCAGGGTGCGTAGAGGCTTCAGCCACTGTCCGTTAAAGATCTCCCACGTGTGCGAAGTACAAAATCTATCAATCCGTACCCATACCCTGCCCATCATAAGGAGGTTTTGACATGTGTCTTTGTCTATTGTAAAACTTACCTATATTCCCCGTCATCCATATTGCCCATTGCACAACAATGTGAGAGGCATCATTGCTACACATGTATGAAATAGTGTATTCAGTTTCACCCACTACAAACAAAAAATATAAAAGTTAATGATATATTTGAGGAATGCAGAACCATTTAAAACTGAGACAAGTTACAAAGGGATCAGATAAGATTACCTCTCCAAATGTCCAAAATTCTTCAATAGAAGGTAAAGTCTTCAAACAGTGAGTATCAAAGGATAGAGAATAACATAGGCTGAATGGCGCAGTGGGCAGCGACCCTGCTTTCTGAGTCCAAGGTTGTGGGTTCGATTCCCATAACTGGAAAATGTTTGTGTGATGAACATGATTGTTTTTCAGTGTCTGGGTGTTTATCTGTATATTATAAGTATTAATGAGTATTATATTCATAAAAACATTTAACAGCTATCTTATAGCTGCTAAATATCATAACACAAGCTACCCTTACTTTGGGGCTAGATTGCGATGTGTGTAATGTCGTAGTATATTTATTTATTTATTTATTTATTATTTATTTTATTTATTTATACGCTAGGTTCCTATAGTACTTGTAAAGAACTGTAATAAACAAGAACGAAGGACACAGGAATCAGATAATATATAAAAATACAAAAAATAATATCTTACAAAGTTGAGCTCCAATATCTTTACTAAGTGCGGTGGCGGCTCGATACAGGGTAGCATAAGTGTAGGTACCAAAGTCATCCTGCAGGGCAATACGTGATGGGAACAATAATGCTCTTCGGAATACTGGCACTGCTCCGCCTATTAAAGAATAAAGTTAAGATACAGGTTTTTTTTCTGAATGCTATTTCCAAGGAGGTAGAATATGCAAGTGTGTTCAGACGATGTTTATTAAATCAAGATATGAGGAGAAAATAAGTAAGTTTGTAGAGTTTATTAGGACACTTACCAGCCCTAATGTCTTGGTTAAATGAATTCAAGAGTTCTGGACATGCCTCTTCTTTGACAGCTGCATTAGAAACACATCTATAAGCTGAAAATCCAAAAGGTTTTCGTAAAAGCCGGTTAATAATGCGCAAAGATCGAAATGGAATTTCCATTGTATTTATCTTTCGAGTACGATATTTTAAAACGAGATAAAGCAGACACTCGTATCACTATATTGAGATTAGTGAAATTAAAATACAGCTTTATAATGAACGAAAAATAAAGTTTCAGAGATAAGAAAAAATGAAATGAGATTATTTTGAATTTTGGTTACAATGACATTTGACAAAACAGGGGACTGTCAGTTCTGAAATTTAGTCACTGTCACTGAATTTAGTTTTATTACAATTATATTTTATTTATATTTCTCGCGGACCTGCTTTAGCAGACAGACACGTTAATTATATTCCTTGTCAGAGAATATAATCGGGGAATATAATTTTTGTCTCCTGACTGGGCTAGCCCTGCTGCAGGTTCAACAACAGGTTTTTTTTTCCTAGTCAGGCTTTAATTTTTTATTGACATATCGAAATACATATATCGGAAGACAGACGCACAACATTGAAACAATTTTTTATCTATAAATCGTGATCGTATAAAAAAAATTCTCGAAAGAAATATGGATTTCGATATTTTTTTTACAAGCTAATTGAAAATATATGATGAATGAACGACTCAATTCAACACTCATGGAGTTGCGCGTTGTCACTTGACACTTCATCCTTAAACATCTGTGCTTGACAGCTATTCTAAATTTGTGTTTGTTGCTGTTTCGTTAAACTAAAAATGATTATTTCTGAGTAAACATGTCGTAAATAAGTATTAGTAAATAAGCTAAAACAATGGTAGTCAACGCTCCAGACTCCCCCACCCAAGCAGAAGTAATTTTCGTTATAGAAGCAACGTCTGCCAATAGTGCCTATATAAGTGAATTAAAAACCAATTATATTATACCTACACTCGAGTAAGTACAAGTAGTCAAATACATTAAATTTTTACACGAGGTTAGCTCTTTATTTACATAAAAATAGTTGGTAACAGCTGGTTTTTAAAATTTTGGACCTTGCTTCGCTAAATTTCAATCTGATATTAATTCCCGTCCCTGTTTGATCTTAGTGTTAAAAAGCTGTTTTGTAGCTATGCAACGTTGTGGAAAAATTTCAAGTCAATCTATTAAGTACTTGTTGTGCTTTTCCAATGCAAACATGTGGATGCTGAATTCTTCTGTACCAGATGAAGTGATACTCAAACAATAGTCTATAAAAGTCCACTGCATTAATGACATTCTCTTAGTTACCTATTACAACACTTGCAGGAAATAGAAGGGTTGTTCTAAAAAAGATCCCTTCTTGTTTCTCTCTGAGTACATTAATTGCAAAGTGTAAGACATAAGAGCCCAAGTGTTGTTGGTAAACCTATATGTAAACAGTGTTTTCATTACTTTCTAATATAAAGAATTTTTGTATATGAATTTATTAAAACGATAAAAATTTAGTCATAAAGAATTCAAACAAAAAAAACAAGCAAACCCTGTTTTCATGTTTGTTGAAACCATAAAAAACATTCACAAAATTCAGACAAAAAACAAGCAAGTTCTCCAACTTTACATTAGTAGTGATTATGAAACTACCATAATACCAAAAAGTCTTCAATATGTGGAAGAGACTAACAGAGATAGAGTATACCATTAAACTTCATGGAAGTTGAAAAGTGTCCTTACTTATCCAGGACTTTCAAGTACTTGTAATTATTATCTTGTTTGTACATTGCAGATATTTTCATGGAGGAGCTTTAGAAGAGGGAGTAGGGAGTGGATCAGTTTATGGCATAGTAGCTTATCAAGCTGCCGACTGTCACCCTGGACTTCCTGTTGCAACATTTGGACCCTTCACATGTCCACAGGCAGTTGTGGAGACTGTCGATAAAATACAGTATGTATTATTATGGCTGTCCCGTGCATTTTATTTATAATGTATGGGCAGTAATTAAAATTCTAAACTCTAAAATTAACTATCATCAAAGTGTGTGCTTAAGGGTTCCAAAAAGGGTTTGCATTAATAAGGTAGATGAGTAATACAATTTGGAAAAATTGGTCATAGATACAAGTTGTGAAATTAATTTACGGTACCAAATGCTACCAAATGCTCACCGCTGTGGTGTTGGGTTATAGTGTGTTATGTCTAATAGATACTATGTATGCTGTTTATAATGCTGCATAACTGGATTTAAGTAAGCAGTTAAGTTTTAACATTTAGTAGCATATTGTGCTCACAGAAATCTATGTAATATAATAATAGATGGAGTGATTAAAGAGGAAGGTAATGTAGTTAACATGCAGAGTTGACGGCCGAGTGGGGCAGTGGGCAGCAACCCTGCTTTCTGAGTCCAAGGTAGTAGGTTCGATTCCCACAAAACAAAAACATTCATGTTCATCACACAAACATTTTCCAGTGTCTGGGTGGTTATCTGTATATTATAAGTATTTATGTGTCTTATATTCATAAAAAAATATTCATCAGCTATCTTAGTATCCATAACACAAGCTAAGCTTACTTTGGGGTTAGATGGCGATGTGTGTATTGTCGTAGTATATATTTAGTATATTTAGTATTATAGAGAGAGAAAAAGTAGAGAAGAGCAAGGAAATTGAAAGTTTTGGAATGTGACGTTGTAACAAACATGTTTGTGTGATTACACAATACATTGCCTAGCTTTTGTAATGTAACATTTATGAGGTAGATTAAATCAATGTACTACATAATTGTAATAAAAGTTAATTAAACAAAATTACTCAGATTTCTTCCATTAAACAGGTTTATAGGTGGCCATGCAGAAAACAGAGCCTGTGTAACTGAGGCGCTAACGGCTGCTCTGGCTTGTTTAGAGGAGCTGGGCAGATCGGATATACCTCTGCACGTGATATTACTATGTTGTTCCCCACCCTACTCTGCATATGCTGGAGGATTGGTGCCACCAGGTAAATCTCCATTGCTGTAACACTCATTACAACAAAAGAGATATCGCTATTATTGAACAGTCTATTTTATCACAAAAGTACAATGCTTATAAATGATAAGATAGTGATTGTAACTAATATTATAAATGCTAAAATGTGTTTGTTCGTTTGTCCTACATTCACGCATTTTTAGCAACCGATCGTCTTGATTTTTGGCATACATTTAGTTGAAAGCCCAGAGCATAATAATTACCAAATAATGTTGAAGGATGCATAAAGTATGCATCCTTCAACATTATTTCGTAATTCGGTTACACGTTGTATGTACCTGATGGCTGTTATATTAAACATATACTTACTCGTAAGTTTCAACAACTTACCGTCCCACTGTCCTTTGAGAAAATGAGAATGTATATATTTAAGTAATGAAATATTTATTATATGGGTATATGTATATATGCACCACCTAACTATTTTCTGTACCCGTTTTTTATCTTCGCCAATGGTGTCCTGGAAGAAATCGCTATGAAGCGAATAATGCCGCCAAATTGTGTACGTTGTTTTGTTATCCTTTTCTTTTTTTTCTATGTACTTTTTGTGGTGTGCAATAAAAGTATATTAATTCATTCATTCAATGCATGTGCTGAAACGTGGAACATAATAATGTGGGGATATCCTTAGGTGCGCCAGCTACAGTGGAGCAAGCGGCAAGACTAGTGGGTGAGCGAGGCGCCCAGCTGTCAGTCGCTGCGGCTAAGAAGCTACCCGCCCTGCTGGCTTTATACGAGCACGCGGGCGGCGAACTCCACGCCGCGCAACAAAGAAATTATGCTAAGGTATGTTATCATTTAGATTACTGTGCTGAGTGCTGCTAAATGAGTTTTAAAATTTCTATGTTGGAGGGAGAATTAAGTAGGGCATGTTCAACAATCAATGACCTTCAGTCACAATTACACAGTGCTGAAATACTATCAACAAATAATCTGTACGATGAACTTGTTGCTTCATCCTCAACAATGCCAATGTGTATCGATCTGACTTGTGATAGTCCTTGTATTAAAAACCCCAAGCCTCAGCAACATTCCTGTTCCTATTTAAATAGCCATAACAAAATAAAAAAATACATTAAAATAAGTAAAATAATTAAAAAAACTCAAACTTTAATAAAAAAACAAAGGGCTGGCACAAAAAACCTGGCATTAAGAAAGGAACGCTCAGTTTTAGTAAATAAATTAAACACCCTTTCATTATCCTCTCAGAGAAGTAGAGAAAACTATGAAAGTGAAATTCAAAGCCTCAATGATGTAATTAAACAATTGGAGGACTCACTTAAAACTGTAACCATTAAATATGAGCTATCACAAAGGCAGATTGATGAACAAATTCTGGCAGCTGATGAGTTGTTAGCCCTAGGTACCTACAACATGGCTCGCTTTGAGTCTTTAGCAAATAAATGTAACTGTACTCATGAGATACCTATGACTAACCTAAAATTATGTGATACAGTATCTTCCAACCAATTAGAAACATGCCTGGAGCAGTGCTCAACTGTCATACCAGACCCTTCACCTTTATTAAAAAGTATGCCTGAAAAACAGACAATTATATTTTCCGACATGTTAGGTAAAGGTTTTGGACCTATTATGAACCATTACCTTGATCACTCAGTGACTAATAGATGTTCACCGGGGGCTAGTTTCGATTATCTTATTAATAGTTTGAATAGTGACTATTTAGATGTAAATAAAAATGTTGTTCTCTTAATAGGAGACAGTTTGAATGTCAAAAAGCATCAAATTATAAGATGCATTGATAAATTACTAGCTTTACATAGTAAAACTCAATGTAAATTCGTTATGTGTGCCTTTCCTTACTGTGGCACATTTAGTTCAAAGCAGAATGAACATATTTATAATTTAAATTTATTAATTTATAACCTGACATGCCGTCATAGTGACGCAGTTTTTTATTTTGACATCAATAAATCCATGTCATCCCTATTGTCTAGAGATAGTTTAATTTTATCTAAGAAAAGTAAGCATCACTTGGCATCTTTACTAGCTTACAACTTAAATGATACTGTTACAAGTATTGTAACTAAGTCTATTGACACCTCTACATATTGTACTTCAAGTACCACCAATATTTCTAATATTGACCCTAGTACTTGTTCTAGTACTATAATAAATAGTTATTTAAACTAGACAGTGAGACAACGGGGAAGCTCTGTAATATGAACATTGTACATCAAAACATACAGAGCTTCACCGGCAAAGAATTAGAAATAGAACTGTTTGTTGAAAAATTCAATATACACATATTGTGTATAACTGAGCATTGGCTCACTGGAGCACAAATAGCAGTTAACATCAATAACTTCAAAATGTCAAGTGTGTTCTTTAGAAAGACTGCTATTCATGGTGGATCCTTAATTTTTGTACGCAATAATATAACATGTAAGGAGCGAAAAGATATAGTTAGTCTTTCTGTGGAGCGCATAATTGAACTGTCTTGTGTGGAGCTGGAGCGTTTTATAATAGTGTGTGTGTACCATCCCCCCTCAGGTGATTTCAACCAATTCGAGGATGTAATGGAAGATGTCCTTAAGCGATTGTGTATGTCTACTAAAAATGTAATAGTATGCGGGGATTTCAATGTTGATATCTTATTACATAATACTACTACGACTAGGTTGTTAAACTTATTTAAATGCTTTAATTTGAATAATGCTTTCGATGAACCTACTAGAATCACAGCAACTTCAGCATCTTGTTAAGATAATATTTTTTTTAACTGTGATATCTTAGGTAAATCGATATTAAACAATTAAAGGTCAGATCATTGTGGCCAACAAATTACTGTTGTTGGTACAAATAGAAATAAACTTATTGTTAAGTACAGGCCGATAACTCAGAGTAAACTGACGCGATTTGAAGGTGAAATATCAGCCAAAATTCCTGCTCTCTTTTTTGAAAACTGTCATCCCGACAATCTTTATCGTACGCTTTTCAATGAAATAGAAAGTGCATTTAATAAAGTATTTACTTTTAAATACATAGATTCTAATAAAAAAATGAGGTTTAGTGATTGGGCGACAATAGGCATTTACAAAAGCAGGGATAAGTTGTATGAGCTATATGATGAAAAACAATACAATCAGACTCCAACCTTCCTTGAATATGTAAAAAGTTACTCCAAAACATTTAAAAATGTTTGTAGACAAGCTAAGTCGCTATACATTAAAGATCGGATAGTAAAATCTGAAAACAAAATACAAACAACCTGGAAAATTGTTAATAATGAATCTGGGAAAACTAAATCTCGAGACGGAAATTTTGAATTAATTATTAATAATAATATGGTAACTACTGATACAGAAGTTGCTAGTACTTTTGAAAACTTTTTTCAGAATGTTCCTATTTTGTTAACAGATTCACTAAATTCCTCACCTAAAGACCTACACAAGCTCAGAATTTATTAAGAGGCAACATTAATGAGTGCAAAGTTTTATTTCATTTCAAACATATAGATGCATCGGATATCAGTAAAAACTTCAAGTTGTTAAAATTAAAGAAAACAGGTGATATATGGGGAATGTCGGTAAAGGTAATATCTCAAATTATTGACGTCATTGCTCCTCTTTTAGCCATAATTTTCAATGAATGTGTTGATTTAGGTACTTTCCCGAACCTAATGAAACATAGTAAACTCATTCCTCTATTTAAATCTGGTAATAAAAATGATATAAACAATTACAGACCTATCTCAATCTTACCAGCTCTTAGTAAGATATTTGAAAAAATTATATTAAATCAACTCTTATATCATTTTAATGTAAATAACTTACTACACCCTGAGCAGTATGGCTTCACTAAAGGTCGTAGCACAACGGACGCAGGCGCTAAACTTATAAAACATGTTTATGATGCCTGGGAATGTTCACAGAACGCCATGGGTGTCTTTTGTGATCTATCTAAAGCTTTCGATTGTGTTGATCATAAAACCTTGCTTCTTAAGCTAAGCCACTATGGTATCCAAAACGTTGCACTAAATTTGGTTGCCTCTTATCTCAGCAATAGAACCCAAAGAGTTTGCATAAATGATGCAAAGTCTCAGGGTTCAAATACCTCAATGGGTGTCCCACAAGGCTCGATTTTGGGTCCTTTTCTATTTTTAGTGTATATAAATGATCTACCGTACCATGTCAGTGGAACATGCGACATTGTATTGTTTGCAGATGATACATCTCTAATTTTTAAGACTGATAGGAGTAAAGATAACTCTGACGAAGTAAACCGTGTTATGTCGCATGTGTCGCACTGGTTTACAGTTAACAACTTACTTTTAAATGCAAAAAAAACAAAGTGTGTCGAATTTATCTTACCAAATGTAAAGAAAATTGATAAAAATATAATGATAAATGGTGAATCACTAAAAATAGAGACTTCCACAGTTTTTCTGGGCGTGACCTTGGATAATAAGCTACAGTGGGGTGCCCATATAGATTCACTAGCGGGTAAACTAAGCTCGGCTGCCTACGCAGTCAGAAAAATTAGACAGATTACTGACGTTGAAATAGCTAGGCTAGTTTATTTTGCGTACTTTCATAGTGTTATGTCCTATGGAATCTTGTTATGGGGTAAAGCAGCTGATATCGAAACTATATTTATATTGCAGAAAAGAGCTGTACGGTCAATATATAAACTTAAATCACGCGAATCCCTCCGTGAGAAGCTTAAAGAAATAGGCATACTTACTGTAGCTTCACAATATATTTATAACAATATAGTATTTGTAAGACAACATATTAGTCTTTATACACAAAAAGTGGACATAAACAGTCGACTTACAAGAAATGGTCATAAATTAGTGTCATCTGCATATCGTCTGCGTAAGGTACAGGGATCATTTGTGGGATTGAGTATACGCTTTTATAATATGATTCCTAAGGTGATTTTGGATCTGCCAATGCACAAGTTTAAAGAATTTGTTAAAACACATTTATTAGAGCGAGGTTACTATACAATTGATGAATTTTTTAAGGACAAGGTTGCTTGGAAGTATCCGGCTCCGCTTTCAGCTCTCACAAGATAGAAAAATGAATGTTAAAATACAAAATGTAAATTGTTGATGTTGGAAAAGAGCAACTGCTGAGTTTCTTGCCGGCTTCTTCTCGGTAGAATCTGCCTTCCGAACCGGTGGTAGAATCACTACAAACAGACAGACTTGACGTTTCAAAAGTGCTTATATTAGGCCTACTTGAAATAAATGAATTTTGAATTTTGAATTTTGAATTTTGAAAGAACTCGCCATTAATAAATAAACTATTTTTTATTTATCGTTTGATTATGGTCGACTGTGCAGATACGAATCCTCAAGTTCTTTGGACACATAACTAGGAATAAGCACTCCATGGAACGACTTGTTGTCAAGGTGAAAGTAGAAGGTCACGCGGTCGATCACCCACGCGTTGGACAGACATAATAAAAGCTGCAACACAAACCTCCATAGTACAATTTTCCCGAAACGCTGGAGATCGTAACAAGTGGAGGTGCATTGCGGGGGCTGCCGTAGCCAAAGAAAATGTATCATCGTCAACCACGAGCACTCTGTCAAGAGTGAACGACTAAGGAGAAGGATTTTTTATTTACTTTTATTCCACTACAAGTTAGCCCTTGATTGGAATATCCCTGGATAATAAGTTATTATGCAGTTGATAGCGGACTATAGGTGTTATGTTGAACCCATATTCCTAATTGGTTTCTACGCAAAATCGTATCGAAACGCTTAGCGCCACGTCTTTGTCTTTAATGTAATATCTAGCCTCCCACCAGAGCAGACCAGAAAAAAAATACATATGCCCCTGCCGAGAATCGAACCTGGGACCTTCAAATTGAAACCACAGCGATGACCAATGTGCCAGAAATGTCGTCAAAATCGTCAAACCAAATATTTCTATAGGAATGTAATCTACATGATCAAATCAGAAATGAGTAGATCCGCAGAAGAACCAAAATTACAAAACCGCCGTATAGGCAGCCGCGAAACAAAAGTGGCAATGGGCGGGGCACATAGCTCCGAGAATTGGACGTTGGGGTCCCAAGGTGCTAGAATGGCGACCTCGCACCAGTAGGTAAACATATTTCTGTGGAATTGTTTGTGTAATTTAAAAGATTCGGTAAAGTTAGTTCGATAAAAAAATTGACAAAGTTAAATGTCTATCTACAATTTTAGGGAATGTTTTCTTACTTTTTTATTTTAATAAATGTGTTAAAAAATATTCTATTTACGATTCAGTATGTATGACAAACTGATTACTGAGTTTGGGTTTTATTTTATTACTAATTTATACAGATGAATTCAAATTCAAATTCAAAAATGTTTTGTTCATGTAGACCTTATATTACAGGCACTTATAAACCGTTCATACATTTAACATGTTACACTAATGTCAGTGATGGTGATAACTGCATTCGTTAACTTAAAACTAAAGCTAGGAGGGTTCCAAACGCGCCCTGGTCTAAGAAGAGCCCACAACAAACTAAGCCAGGTTTTTTTTTGTTATCACCATCTCACAGTCTAGTTAATGTTGAGCTATGAAGTAAGAGCAATTCATACCCAAGCTTTTTTATCATACTTATAATCCTTACTATTTTAATAGGATTTTTCTATAAGCTTACGTTTTATTTAAACTTTGAACTTATTGTGAGATATCTCAAGGATTTCATCTGGTAATTTATTATAAAAAGATATACAATTACCCTGAAATGAACTACTAATTTTATGCAGCGTAGTAAACTGCACTACAAGTTAATTTTTACTATTATTAGAATATTAATTACGTTTCCTCCAAGTGAACATGATATGATGTTTGGAATTGGACATGTTCTTCAACAGGATCCCCGGCATTTGGTTCTTCTTCGAGGATACAATCTGAAAGAGCGACCTCCGAGTCCTGCGCCGCCGCCCGTACCGGACATACAGACAGATGTCTATTGGTAAGTTGTTAAGCTTATCTTATCCTCGCTATAAGACTGATGTGAAAGGCATATACTAATTTCGGCATCGACGGTAGGAGAGCCGTAGCTTAATTGTATAAAGAGCTCAGGCCGCGATTGCCAGGTTCAAATCCTGCAGTGGCGTGCACTTCATATATGCAAAAAAGCACTGCCTGCCGAAATTATTTTATATAACTCGTATTGGAAGGGAAATTTTCTAGTTTTCCATTTAAGTTTTCGATGTAACTGCCTTTATGCATACCCTGTGCACGCCACTGAAATCCTGTCGGTTCCGCAAATTTTTATATGCATTTTAAATTTATAAAATTGATAATTCCTCTAAGTGTAGTTAAAAACACTAATAAAAATTATAATAACACTTATTTTATCGAAAAATCGCCGCAGTCACCTTACGTTAATAACAGATGCCAGGTCTTAGGTGTAGCAGGAGGTATAATGGTGCCTTCTCTCTGCCACTTCTTCTTTTCTGCGGAGATGTCCCTGGCGTATTTTAATACGACTTTTTTTTTATACCACTACAAGTTAGCCCTCGATTGGAATATCCCTGGATAATAAGTGATTATGCAGTTGATAGCGGGCTAACCTGTTAGGGAATTTAGGAGTTATATTGAACCCATATTCCTTATCGTTTTCCATGCGACGTCGTATCGAAACCCTTAGCGCCACATCTTTGTCGGTAATATAGTAACTATAATTATACTTTTTCTGTGGAGAGGTCCAGGGCCCGTATTAAAAGTGGAATGTCCCGGATTCGATCCCCCACGGGGGAAATTTGGAATTTTATATTTTCTGAAATTTATAGTTTTCTCAGCGCACGCGAAGTAATAAATTTTATATCCAAAATTTTGCTACTTTGGGTTACATTATTGCAATTTTCTTAAGGATCTTAGTTTTTTTTTTTTTGTAAAAATGTTAATGCCTTTGTTACTTCGTGATAGTTTAGCTTTCTTTTTGTGAAGTAAGAATTAAAATCGGTCCAGTACTTTCGGAGACTATACAAACAAAATATTTCCTCTTTATAATATTAGTACATATACATAAATAATCTGCCTGCCCTCTACTGTTGTTGGTTCTTGTTTTATAGTAGCGAAACCATAGCCTATAAACTGAGCGACACTTCACAGGACATGCAAGGAGCACGTCCCGCAACATGCAGCCCTGTGACCATCAATTTTAGACTTATGCGCCTGTAATTACAACCAACAATTATTTATTGTAAAGTCAACCCTTCCAGAGGATGTGCGTAGAGGGTACATTGCCGAAGATCTGTTTGGTGTGGAGTTTAAAGATTGGAGAAATTATAAATTACACCATACAGATTCTCCTGCGTCTCGCAGAGTACAGCAAATTAAGCTAATTTTCGTAAATGTAATTGCACCGGCAACCGCGCACTTTAGACCGGTACACAGCATTACAACAATGCAGCTCAGCGACAGAAATTAGCATGTGGATGTGATGGGGCTATTTTTGGTGGCAGCCAGCCGCCTATCCGCAGCGCGGTTCCTCAACCGCGAGCTCCGCCGGTGCAGTTCCCACGTGCCGCGGTCGGTCCGCGCAGCAACTGGCTCGCCCCGCCGCGGCAAACCACTTACGCCAACTCCGCGCTGCTCACACAGCTAGCTCAGCCGTCCTACCCCCCGCCACCGACACAGGTAACTCGCTTCTACTCTACTCTATGTCATCATTTATTATTTATTCATAAGACAAACCAGCAATTTATTGTATTTCATTCGTAAAAAAATAAATATGTGTTAGAATTTCAAATTCTGTCTTAACTTGTCTTGTCACCTCTAACTTATAAAAGTTAGAGGTGCTGGGATTCGAACTCCGTCCCCCGAAAGTCGAAGTCCTACCCACTGGGCTATCACCGCTTCCTAATAAAGTGTTTAAAACCGATTACTTTCAATCTATTGAGTGAAATTAAATAAGAACCGGTTTCTCAGTTAAACCGATACGAGTCCAATAAGTGACAGAAACGGAACTAAATCTACGTTTATTTTTAAGAAAAAATTAAAATTCTACTTGATAAATAATATGTCAGTATAAGTCGTTTCCAGTAAACGATGATCTTTGTTTAAGTCGTATGTTTTTGCTCGGTAATATTTGTGAAACTACCCGATTGTACGAACATTTTATTTTAGCTGCATAAGTTATGCTTTATAGATTTACGAGTATATGTACCTTCTATAGTGTACGCTCACAACATGTTTTATTTTGAAGTTTAATTTTTTCTCAACTAAGCGAATTTTTTGTAATTCTTTTGAGAAATAAAGATCTTAAACCACAAACGGAGCCGTACATCTGTGGCGAGAATGCATTGTAATGTACATTTGTTTCAGGCTAATTTGCAGCGTATGCAAATGCAGCCGGGCCCCTCGAACGCCGGGGTCGGGGGGCCTCCACCCGGGGGCGTGGGGTCCGCCGGGCCCGTGGGTGCGGTCCCCGGGATGCAGCGGACGTACATCTGGAGTGGCGTGCTCGAGTGGATGGAGAAGGGCAAGGCGCCGGGAGACCAGCAAAAGGTCACCAAACATCTGCCGTGTCAGGTAAGTTAAAGCTCGCACTAACCGATCTACGTCTAACTGTTAGATTTATTAATGTATTTATTTTAATTCCATTTGACGGCCGATTGGTGCAGTGGGCAGTGACCCTGCTTTCTGAGTCCAAGGCCGTGGGTTCGATTCCCTCAACTGGAAAATCTTTGTGCGATTGATGTTTTTCAGTGTCTGGGTGTTTATATGTTCATTATTATAAAAAAATATTCATCAGTCATCTTAGCACCCATAACACAAGCTACGCTTACTTTGGGGCTACATGGCGATGCGTCTATTGTCGTAGTATATTTATGTATTCAAGGACTAATTTTTAGTGGAATAAAAAAATAGAGTCATAAGTCATCGTTAACATAACGTACTGTTCCCAAACTTTGGTGCTCGGGCCGCACAGTTCAATATGATGAGTTCTAGGTGTCCGCAAACTCCAAGGACGTGGAGCCGGAGCTGAAGGTGGACACTTGGCCCACCAAGCTTCTGATGCAGCTTATGCCAAAACAGCTCATCAGCAACATCGGCGGGCAGTACCTCAAGGACAGCAAGTCGGTTCTGTTCCATCTTCAGCAGAACGAGGCGCTAGATGCTTTGACCAAAGTCATGGTCAGCGGATTTGTGAGTGGACACCATCTTTTTCATTTTTTTTAACCTCTGACGCAAAAACGACAAGGTGTTATAAGTTCGACGGGTTGTCTGTTTGTCCGTATGTGGCATCGTGGCGGGCGAATGGATGAGCAGATTTCGATATTGTTTTTTATATGACGGCCGAGTGTCGTAGTGGGCAGCGACCCTGCTTTCTGAGTCCAAGGCCGTGGGTTCGATTCCTACAACTGGAAAATGTTTGTGTGATGAACATGAATGTTTTTCAGTGTCTGGGTGTTTATCTGTATGTTATAAGTAATTATGTGTATTATACTCATAAAAATATTCATCAGCTATCTCAGTACCCATAACACAAGCTACGCTTACTTTGGGGCTAGATGGCGATGTGTATATTGTCGTAGTATATTTATTTATTTTATTTATTTATATTGAAAGTTGAACGAGTCGGGTGTTTTCTTAGCTGTGTTTGATGAAAATCGGTCCAAGATGGCCGCCGCCGCCACAAAATGGCGGTTATACATATTTTTTCCCAAGTCGCTTAATATGGGTGACAAATATGAGGGCTTGACTTGTAGAACACTATAAACTATGACAAATTTCAAATCCAAGATGGCTGCCACCTAAAAAGGACAATTTTTTTCACAATATTGGTATCAAATGAAAAGGCTTGACTAGTAGAATAACTTACACGCGAAATAGGAAATCCGGTATTTATATTTTATTATTTACTGTGTTTTCAGCAAGTTAGGTATGTCGCAGCCATTAATCATCATCATCATAATATTAATGTCCCACTGCCGGACACAGGCCTCCTCTCTTAGAGGAGACGGTTTTAGAGCATATACCCACCACGCTGCTCTAACGCAGATTGGTGGGCAGTGACGTGCATTTCATACATGCGCAAAAGCACTAGCATATCCTAAAATTGATATATAACCTCGTATAGGAGGGGGACTTTTGCCATTTTATGCAATTTTTCTGCCGTATGCATACCCTGGTAAGAAACCCAGTGCACGCCACTGTTGGTGGGCTGGCAAAAATTTGGATATTGATTGATTTTTTCACAATTATTTCTCCGTCTGCACAGGCGGGCTGCGTGCACTTCTCTCCCATGTCATCCCCCCCACAATGCGACATCAAAGTGCTGATCCTGCTCTACACATCGGATAAGAAGGCGTACCTCGGCTTCATTCCGAACAACCAGGCGACTTTCGTCGATCGACTGCGAAAGGTAATTTGCTAATAATAAAACCTGTCAGGTATATCACAACTAATAGACCTGATATAGTGCTAGTCGATCGATCAGTGCGCCGTGCAATAATGTATGTTGACATTACTATTCCACATGATAATCTGTTGAAAGCTGAAAAGGAAAAAGTATCAGTCAATGGTCTTCTCGCGAAAAGCTTCGACCAACATCTCAAGAAGCTTTCGCTTGGTTGTTGGATCAAGGGTCGGATACAGAAGGCAGTAGTCCTTGAAACGGCGCGTATTGTGAGGAGGTTCCTCACTCTGGAGCCCTGACCGCCGGTGGTTTGGGCATTCAAAAGCCCCGCAAGCGGAGGGTGGATGTTTTTTATTTATTTTTAAGCATTGTTAAGAACTAAAAAAAATGAAAAAGAATAAATGATTAGAAATAATAAACCTGTCAATCAATCAAAGCCTACTCGGATGCCTTGATTTTGATTCGAAAGAGATCGGTGGCTAATTTTAAACACCAAACATAATTTAGTTGTCAACATGCGAAAGGTCCATCATGCCAATATGGTTAAAACACATGCAGAGTTTTAACCCGACAGCGACCCTGCGTTCTGAGTCCAAGGACGTGGGTTCGATTCCGTGTTGCGATACATGTACTCACCAAATCGTTCTTATTGTTCTAACCGAATGCCTCGTGTTGAGGCACATACATATGCTCAACAAACAGTTCTGTTTACGCTAAACTCACAAACGTTTTCTGGTTGCGTAAACCGAATGTGTCGTGTTTAGATACATGTTCTAGCCAAAGGTTCTGTTTTCACTAGACGTATGTCTCGTGTTTAGGTACAATATGTACTCGTCAAACTGGCGTCAACCGAATGCCTCGTGTTTAGACACATGAACTCACAAAACTGTTCTGTTTTCGCTAGCCATATGCCTCGTGTATCTATAATACATGAACTCACCAAACCGTTCTGTTTGCGCTAACCGAATGCCTCGTGTTTAGATACACGTAACCACCAAACTGTTTCGTTTGCGCTAACCGAATGCCTCGTGTTGAGATACATATTCTCGCTAAACCATTCTGTTTACAATAGTCAAATGCTTCGAGTTTGGGTACATGTACTCACCAAACTGTTCTGTTTTCGTAATCCGAATGCTTCGTGTTTAGATACACGTACTCACCAAACTGTTCTGTTTTCGTAATCCGAATGCTTCGTGTTTAGATATATGTACTCACCAAACCGTTCAGTTGGTACTAACCGAATGCCTCGTGTTTCGATACATGAACTCACCAAACCGTTCTGTTTGCGCTAACCGAATGCCTCGCCTATTCACTGGACCTCGCCTATTTTGGACGCAATGCACTGCATGCAATAGTGGCTGAATGAGGATTCTGTATGTTTACAGAATCCTCATTCAGCCACTTACAGATTCTCCTGCTTCTCGCGGAGTATAGCAAATTAAGCGTAATTTTCATAATATATCATGGAAGTAGGCGAAAAAGTCATGAGTTGTCATAAAACCATCTTAATCTTAATATATATAAATCTCCTGTCACGAGGACTCCTAAACTATTTAAGCGATTTTGATTTTAATTGGCACACCGTGAGCAGTCTGGTCCAACTTAAGAGATAGGATAGCTTAGATCTTTAATTATAGTCGCAATTTTATTTTATTGCAAATTATCTGTCTATAATTAGTTGACAGTCACATGTTATATATTTATATATATACTACTATAATCATTTAAGGCTTAGCGATACTGAATACTTTAAAAACAAAATCAAACGCAGACGAAGTCGCGGGCAACAGCTAGTGTCATATAAAATGATAAGTCATTTGAAACGAACATGTGAAATCGGTTTCTCAGGTGATTCAGCAGCAGAAGCAGAGCAAACTCCTGGCTCCCGGCGGAAACGCGCCCGGTATCCCTCCTAACATGCCTTCCGCCAACATGGGAGGTAATTTTTTTTTTTTTACATTTATACCTCAACTGCAATCTGCTGGTATGTGATAATAAATATAAATAAATATACTACGACAATACACACACCGCCATCT
The DNA here is from genome assembly GCF_905163445.1 of Pararge aegeria. Classification (NCBI taxonomy): domain Eukaryota; kingdom Metazoa; phylum Arthropoda; class Insecta; order Lepidoptera; family Nymphalidae; genus Pararge; species Pararge aegeria. The sequence continues at coordinate 4,721,732 of NC_053180.1, forward strand.
AGTCCCAAAGTAAGCGTAGCTTGTGTTATGGGTACTAAGATTACTGATGAATATTTTTATGAATAATATACATAAATACTTATAATATACATATAAACACCCAGACACTGAAAAACATTCATGTTCATACCAACATTTTCCAGTTGTGGGAATCGAACCCACGGCCTTGGACTCAGAAAGCAGGTTCGCTGCCCACTGCGCCAATCGGCCGTCAAATCCGATAATGCAGTCTAAGACGTTCACGGGCTTACCTGTTAAATTTTTAGCAGTTATATGAAACCCTGATCGATTTCCACGCGACATCGTACCGGAACGCTAAATCGCTGTCGCGTTTCCTTTTGAGGTATATCGTTAGCAACCCATTACCGGCACAATAAAACAGTATTCTCTCAGAATGAGAATGGTTCAAACCGTTTTTTACACACCTGGCAAGGTCTGTTGTAGACTACACACGCCTTTGAGAACATTATGGAGAACTCTCAGATGCAGGTTTCCTAACAATCTTTTCCTACACCGTTAAAGCAAGTTATATTTAAATTATGAAAATTTAACTTAATTTGCTATACTGCGCGAAAAGCAGGAGAATCTGTGTGGTGTTATTTATAATTACTTCAATCCTTATACTCCACAAGTACGGATTTAGCAATTATTAATTTTAAAGTCAACATCTCCTGAGGAGCGAAACGTGCGTAGAGGGTATTTGGTGCCATTGTTTGGTGTGTAGTACACCATATAGATTCTCCTCCTTTTCGCGGAGTATAGCAAATTAAGCTTAATTTTCAAAACATGTCATTGAATTCCGCAAAGTAACGCCTGCATCTATCCGATATTTTAATTGATTCAATTAAAAACGCACTTAAGTTCGAAAGAATCAGGTGCGCGAGCACCACAAAAGGCCCCTGAGGCCCTACTCACTGGGTTATCACCACTTGAGCATTAAGGTACGGAACCCTAAAATTCAAATATTCCCATGATTTAAGCAAATAAATTACGTTTAGGTAGCGGATTAGGAGGGGGCATGCCCTCCGGCCTTGGATTAGGACAAGGGCTGGGAGGCTCCCTGTCGGTGCCCAACATGTCCAATCAACAGCAGCAACAGCAACAGCATCCACAGGTATTTTTTTTACAACCATCACTCTACAGTGACTCAATTACCCAACCTGACTCTTGAGTGCCTCGTGTGATATTTTGTTACCTCCGTGAACGAATAAGTGGAATTCGTTCACGCGAAAGTAAACTACGATTTGTATGAAATCGTAAAGCGCCATCTGGTTTCAAAACTGGGAAACAGTTATATCACTTCATCTAGTAACTACATTTATTGTATTTGTATATATATATATTTATATATTGTATGTATTTATTTCTTTATTATTTGTATTTGTGTTAGCTATTTGTGTATTATTGTTGTATGTAGTTTATGTTATGACATATTTTCAAAATTGCACTATCCCGTTTCCATAATCGTTTTCTTCTTTCATTAAGGGTTGTCTGGAGGAGATCGCTTAAAGCGATAAGACCGCCTTTGCGCATTTTTATTTATATTGTATTTATGTTTTCAATAAATGTTATCTATCAAGGGATAACCTTAATTGTGTGCAAAAAAGAATTTATCTATCTATCTATCTACATTTTGTCAACATCAGTAGTGATTCGTTTGTTTATTTTCTCTGCCTTATATGCCAAATCCGTCGAATTGGACAGTAAATCGAAATTATACGCCATAAAAAAATAATATTGATTAACTTTGAGTTTTATTTGGTTTCTTTCTCGCATGCCAATAATTTTAAAGTTTGATTTACATTAAAAATCTCGCTTGGTTTTTAGAAGTAGTAAAGCATTTTGTGACAGAGCTCGTCCGGGGAAGTGCTACCACCTTGTTTATTTCTGCCGCTAAGCATTTGACGGCCGAGTGGCGCAGTGGGCAGCGACCCTGCGTTCTGAGTCCATGGTCGTGGGTTCGATTCCCACAACTGGAAAATGTTTGTGTGATGAACATGAATGTTTTTCAGTGTCTGGGTGTTTATCTGTATATTATAAGTATATATGTGTATATATTTTGTCATGTTTTAAGCAAATAAATGAATACGAATTTAAAGAGGAGAAGCCGACAAGAAACTCAGCGTCAACTGTACTTTGCCAATACTTACTGTATATACAACGTTTGACCGAATTATGAAATGCTGTTAAAGGGTGCATAAGTATATTTCATAAGCAATCATACTGTAAAAATATTAAATTAAAAGAAGCATATGTACGAGTATTTGCCATACAAACTAATTCAAAACATTCTAAGTATTTACTTATGACATATAAGATAAAAGACCGACACGCGCATAGTACCTACGCTATGCGACGCGTACCTAATAGGGTGACAGGAGTCACTTCATATTAATTTTCATGTGATTTGAGGGCTGTATACGATTTCTTTCAGTGAAAACTATGGCAGTGGTTTACTCAAAGAATATTACCGTTTCTGTTTCACAGATGAATCTCAGGGACAGTAAATTGTGTATATATATATATTTATTCACGTTGTATATATGTTCATTTAGTTATATATTAATATCAAAAGAAACCCCATACTCATAACTTACAACGTTATATCATTTTAGTTTCAATCTATCTGAATTTATAGCACACTTTTAAAAAATTACAAATAAATTTTCTTCAATCTCCTCTTGTCACTTTTGTACATCTATTTTTCCCGCCATTTTATATGACCTTCCTTTTTGCTCTAGGTTCCTGTCATTTTAAATTCCTACTCCAACTTATACCGACCACAGATTATGCATAATTTTGAGTAGATTAAACGAAGATACCTTTTTAACTTTAACCAAATGTACATACAAAGGAATATTTGCTAACAATATTATAGATGTGAAAGTGTGATTGTCTGTTTGTTTGTTTGTCGCCCTAAGTTATCAACCAATCAACTTCAACTAGATTTTTGGCATAGAGTGAGTGCAGAGATTAACAAACGCTTCTCCAGAAAAACAAACGGTTCCCACGGGATTTGTAAAAAATCTGAAATAGACTCGGACAACGGCTAGTATTCAAAAGCCTTAATTTCCAGGGTATGATGATGGGCGGTGGCATGGGTGGGCAAGTTAACCAAGTAGGCCAAGTCGGGCAAGTCAACCAGGTCGGCCAAGTTAACCAGGTTGGCCAAGTTAACCAGGTTGGCGGAAAAGGTCCCCGCGGTGTACCTCTTGATGGATTGGAAGCAGCTCGTCAGCAGAACCTCGAGAAGATACAGCATTTGCAGCAGACCCTGGAGGCAGCGCATCAGCAGGTATCTATTTAACATCAGCATCAATAATTTCAACCCATTATCGTGTCACTTACAAAGTCAAAGTCATAAATATCTTTATTCAAGTACGCCCATAGGTGGCACTTTTGATGCGTACATGAGAATTACACGGTGGTGAGATGATGGCGATAACCATATTCGTAAACTTAAAACTAAAGCTACGAGGCCACAACAAGCTTAGCCGGGTGTTTTTTTTTATTTTTGCTATCACCATCTCACATTGTCATTTAAAATTGTTAGAATTGCAACGTGGTTAGAGCAATCATTCACACCCAAGCTTTATTATCGATTACGTAGTCCTCGGGTCTCAGTGTGGGAAGGTTTAAGGCCAGCTTCAGGGTGTTTTCCTTCCATTACCACGATAGGATATCCAGAGGGTTTAATCGCTGTGTTGTCAAAGAACAGTGGTTAGGAATTCGGCTTCACTTTGGGGGGCCGAGTTCTAATCCCAGCGCCTTTAACTTTTCTAAGTCATGTGCGTTTTATGTAATAAAAATACCACCTGTTTGAACGGTGAAGGGCGGTGAAGAAGTCCACCAATCCGCACTGGGCCAGCGTGGTGGACTAATATAATATATTAGTCCACCTATAACTAGGTGGACTATATATAATAAAACCTCATAATCGGAGGAGACGCGTGCCATGTAGTGGGCCGGTAAGGGGCCGATATGATGATGAAGCAGTTGAAGATGATAAAGCGGCCTTACGGTACTTCACCTGTACCTTATTTTTAAAATTGGGTTCGGGTTTTTTTTTGTTATAATATAGTATATAGTATATAGTATTTCGATTTGATTTGATTTGAAAAAGAAAAAAAGGTGTTTTTTTTTTTTTGTTTTATTTGCTCGATCCTAACAATATTAATATACGCAGTATACAATTGATGAATTTCTTAATGCCAAGGTTGCTTGGAAGCATCCGGCTCCGCTTTCATCTCTCACAAGATAGAAAAATGAATGTTAAAATGTAAAATGTAAATTTTTGATGTTGGAAAAGAGCAACTGCTGAGTTTCTTGCCGGCTTCTTCTCGGTAGAATCTGCCTTCCGAACCGGTGGTAGAGTCACTACAAACAGACAGACTTGATGTTTCAAAAGTGCTTATATTAGGCCTAACTGAAATAAATGAATTTTGAATTTTTTGAATTTTGCATTATTTATTGCTTCACATTTCTCCTTGGCACCCTTCGTGAGTAAGTCCAGCTCGCATTTAGCCGGTTTTCTTAATTCCAGGAGGCGCAGTTCAAGTCTCAGATGGACATCATGTCACACCTGCACGCTGCGCAACAACAAGAACAGCATTATAAACAGCTGGAGGTGAGTCCCTCTGAACCGAGGTCTCCGATTTTTTTTTTTTTTGGCAAAAACAGTCATTACATGATTGCAACTATCCCTACTTCCCTACTAATATTATAAATGTGAATGTAAGTTTGTTTGTTACGCTTTCACGCAAAAACTACTAAACCGATCCTCATGAAACTTTGCACACATATTCTTGGAAGTGTTAGAAGTAATATAGGATACTTTTTATCCCGACATTCAGGTCGGTTCCTTTGGGAGAGGGGATGAGTGTTTGACGATTTTACACCATAACTCCGACAAATTGTAACCGATTTTAATAATTATTTTTGTACTATAGAGGTTATAATATGAGTTTAATTTTGCCCAAACTGTGGTTGGAGATAGCGGACAGAACTCCTCAGTGGACAGCAGCAAACCCCTCATTTAAGGCTTAGCGATACTGAATACTTTAATTTTTTTTTAGATCTACTACTAAATTTAATGCTACATCAAAAAACTAAATCAAACGCAGACCATGTCGCGGGCAACAGCTAGTACACATATAATTACAATCTTATAACATAGACTAAACATTGCAGAAAAAGTAGAGTTAATTTACAATAGTAGAAAATTTTAAAAATATTGAGCAGTAAGGCACTAAGTGATAAGAAAAACATCATGCAAGAAAAAGATACAGTTAGAGATAAAGATACATAAAAAGTATTTTTAAAAGGTATCGTTTTGATTTTCTTTACGGAAGTAAAAAACATGTCCACATCAAAAATTTTATTGTTATATAGTGTAACATTACGAGAAACGTCACTTCTGACGCTATCCAGACGTAGGCGCGGCCTCGAAAACCCACTCCACTCGTCGTCAGAATCTTCCCAGCAGTTACGCTGTTAAAATTATTACACACAATCCGAAAAAAAAACTGAATCGAAGTTCGTAGGTTCAAACGCTGCATGTCCACAACTGCACTTGGTCGCTTGGCAGGATCTCAACACGGTCGCGTGACGCTCGACTGCGACTCTTTTAGTGTCCTAGAGCCCTCACGGGGTTCCATTTCAAACGTAAACATTAGATTGACATTATTATATTCAATAATTATGTAATCTATATGAAATTATAATTGAATAAATAAATAAGACTCCCGGCACCACAAAGTCCATCGATCTTCGGAGTCACATTAAGTATACTAAAGCGGTCTGAAAACAACGAAAAAAAATTCGACTAAGCACACGCTCCACGTGCTTAAAAAAATATGATCGGAACCAGGTTCTAACTTCAAGACTAGTAATGTATAGGATGGCACTTAAATCATATTATTAATTAAGTTGTATAATTGTGTATCTGTGTTAACTTTTTGACGTGACGTCTTATATTTCGATGGAGCCGGCTGCAGGCAAGAAAAAACATGACGTATGCGGCGTTACCTCACTCTGAGGCGTTCCATTCAAGGCTTGAAGTGCAAGCGAGAGCGCGGAACGAGCGACAAAGAGGCACAGTCGGCCTCCGCGTTCGACATCTATCTCTCTCCTACTTGAGTGAGCGATGCGTCCGCGTGGACGCCTATACAATAATACATTTACAAGTTTTGGGCAAGGATGAAGTGCAGTGAAAAGTCAATGTTGTGTCAATTGTTTATAGCAACGATAATATCTATCAAAAAAATAAAATTAAAATTTTCTTTTAAAAAATGCAACCATTCCATCAGTATTTTCTTACGACGTTGTCTCGTTCAACTATCGTCAGTAAGCCGACTTTACAGACAAACAATTTTTTTTCCCGCTATTCGATCTTGCCAAACTGGCGTCTAAATTAAAAAAAATATTTGAACACAATCAATCATTGCATCAGATCACAAACAGGTCAAAATGCACTAATGAACACAACTACATGAAAATACAATAAATTAGGTACTAAATCTCTTTTAATTATTATAATGTAGTTAATTCCTTAATTAAAAATATCAGCTGATTTAACATTATTAATATTTAAAAAAAACTCAATAACAAAAAGTCAAAAACTAAAAAAAGCTTTTGTAATATAATATTTAACAAAGTAATTAACTTTTAAGTACTGTCTTGGTGTTAATATTTAAATATTTAAAAATTATAAATATATTTATATTTTATAATTACATATATTTAATTTATATATATCATTAGAAGTTACCCCTTTATTTCAGGAACAACAAAGAAAACATCAATTACAACAACAGTTACAACAACTACGCGGCGCCGGGCCGCGTCTGATGCGACCCCTCATGCCGACCAACCCTGGCCTCAGACACTTGCTGCAGCAGGTAAACTGACACGCAGACAACCGCACACAGAAATACACTCAACTGTGTGCATTCTGATGTTTTGTCTGTGTTGTCCGCGCATATACATACACAGGCACAAAACAATCAGACGTATTTTCATCACACATACACTCACACTCATAGAGGCATAACCTCACAGACACTTTACCCTTTCATACACAAACTTGTGTGAGACTCCGTGCTGTTATGTCTATGTAACTATATGTCTGTACATGCATTTACATAAACATATAATCATGAGACAAAACTCGACACAGACCTTTCACTATAATATAACCTCACGTCTACATAAACACACAGATAAAAACTTGCACAGGCATAATATAACGGAGATATAACCTCACAGCCAATAACACAGACCACCTCACACAGACACACTCACATTGAAATACCCTCACCCTTACATAAGCTTATATATACATAATCTCATCTCAGATAAACTTAGGCAACGTAGCCTTAATAGAAGATTTTCTTACCCGCAATCAAAGAACCGTTTTCGCTTATCAACCGTCAAAGAAAAATAGGCAGGCAACTTAGAGTCGCAAATGCTGTCCTTCTCATTTTGATTTTCGTTCTGCTTTAAGCTATAGATTGTATTTAAATTTTAAATACAAGTGTTTACTTTGATGCTTAAATATTTCGATACTCGAAAACGACTCCTCGATTGCTAGCGAACAAATCTCGTACTAAACAATACCCTTATTGTTTTATACCATTTGGTCAAGCTACAACAAAACTAATAAAGCCTTAAACTCAACTTACTTCACATAATTCGTAAGTGGTTTTTATATCGATTAAACGATATGTAATCTACATAAAAAGGTATCAATTACAATTTATCTAAATATATGACAAATGATTAAATAATAGCTATAGAAAATGTAAATATTAAATGTACATAATCACTGGAAACCATCTTCATGTAGATTCACCATTTTCATGGCTTCTAACTTCCAAATTTCTTTGAACTCATTATGTAATACTGGCAGTACACAGGGTTCTATCGACAGCGATAGTCGTTCAGTTCGAGTGCTTTGAAACAAAAACTTGGTAGTAAATATTATAAATGATGAATGCTACGTTTTCCTTTTCCATTTCCCTCTAGTGAGGTGAGGTGAGGTTCGAAAAAGTGAGAGGTTCAGAAAAAATGGGATAGTGTGTCAATCATAATTCTTTTTTGGTTGATTAATATTTTTTCTAGATCGGTGACGTGTCAACAAAATCAAATACAGTATATAAATTTATCTCTGATATTCATCGCTATGAAACAAAAAAAAAATTCAAAGCCAATAAATTTTTAATATTTTTATTAGTGTTTTTACCTACACTTGGAGAAGTTATCAATTTTATATATTTAAAATGCATATAATAATTTTCGGAATCGGCAGGATTTGAACCTGCGACTCTCTGGCTGATTGCCAGAGCGCTTTCTCAAATTAAGCTACGGCTCTCCTAACACCGAAATTAGTATATGCCTTTTACATCAGTCTTATAGTAGCGACTGTAGCGTCATATATTTTTTCTTTATCTTTCCCTGTAGGGAAAAGGCAAAGGTATATAACACTGTTCAGCCATGTCTTCAATAAAGTAATTTTTCCTAATTCGAGTAATTCAAATGTCTTTCATTGTTAATGTAATAAATTCATATATAATTTTATAAGCTCTCCTGTTCTTTAAAAGCTTTTGAGTAGTGCGCGGGGTAATCTTTGGTAATATCTGATAATTTGTCAATTAATGGAAAAAAGGCGGTAACCTTCGAAGTGAAAAGCCGCGCTCAAAATTACTAAATGTATTTACATATTTTTTTTAATAGTCAAAATAAACTCCCGTTATTTTGATGTTAACTGATAGTCTATGACAACAAACAAATAAGTGAAAAAGTCAGATACTTATTAACAGGGATCGGAATAGTAGAGTATACTTACCTAAACTTCAAGGTGTAGAGACGAAAAGAGGAGACATACTTGCTACTATTTTTTTTATCTTTCTCATTTATTTATCAGTTCATCGGTCTTTGGTCGGTGATTAAAGAGCTATTAGCTTTTGCGATAGGACCCTGTGTGCAGCGTCTTACTTTTCTAGAAATAAGAATATGAGCGTTTTTAATACATTTTCCGAAGTACTAAAATGGTATGTCTCTACAAAACGAATGGAGGCATACTTGTAGCCACAGAATTAAGAACATATAGAACCCGCATTCAGTCATAATTGTATGCATTGTGTCCAAAAACAGTGAAAAAACTCCGTACACGTCTCACTTTACACTCGCGGAATGTTACTAGCTCACAAACTTATTCGCATTTTCGACATTTTTTATGGTAAACGTTTAGAACGTTAGTGGTAAATAATAATATTATTTTCTGACTGCTCGGATATTTCACAAGCGAATTTTCTTTATTAAATTGATTAAGTAAACGATATAAATTAAATAATAGGTGACGTATGAACCGTGTCACAATTCGGAGGTGTTTATGGAACGACGACCTCGATAAAAGTGTCGACAACTGCACTGCACACGCTTTTATATCGTCGACAGCTAGCGACCGATCCCACCTCACGTGAATCATGGAAGGGCACAATTTCGTTTCAATGTGCATGAATAAACAACTTTGTATTCACCGCCGACAAACCGCCTGTTCGAGGAACACCACTTAAAGTGGAGTGGTTTTGATGCACACGGTTTCTGGATGTTCTTAATTAGGTGCTTGTAACATAAAATTCAACGCGTATTGAGTCAGACAGTAATAGTACAATAATAGCTTTTTGTGACACTATGCCTATTTCTGCAGTCAAGAAGCACTGCTGTGGTCCGGTTACTGGTGTTACAATAGACTCATCCTGCAAAGTGCTGTTCTGTGCCCCGCAACCATGCCCTTCAGGCCGGAATACACTATGCGACCATTTTTGTTTTCTATTATTAACGTCAATATACAAAAAAAAAAGAAATGTAGCAGTATATCACGACAATCGTGAGCTGGCACTCATTCAAAACAAAAGTCGCATAAAGAAGGTCTCTGACACCATGTCAGAGGATAACTGAGTGCGAAACAAAACAAAAAATTTTTATGAATAATATACATGAATACTTATTAAATACAGATAAACAATCGGACACTGAAATATTTTCATTTCAGTTTTCATCACAGAAACATTTTACAGTTATGGGAATTAAACCCACGGCCTTAGACTCAGAAAGCAAGGTCGCTGTTCACTGCGCCACGGCTTGCTGCTGTTAAGTGGCAGAAATAGGCATAGGAGTAAATCTGCAGACGAGTTCTGTCACAAAAACCTCTACTACTATTCCAACAGTTTGTAACTGGCTGACGACTTTTTAATAATAATAATAATAATAAAATTTTATTTCAGGCATAGCCCATATAGTGTGAACTTAACAGTTTTTTAAAAATAACATAAAATGAAGCACAAATTAAATTAACAATAATAATAATAATAATAATAATAAAAATAATTAAAATTAATAAAATACTAATAATTAAACACGAAAAAATAACAACAAATATTAAATATATATATTATATATTTTTTATAATAAAAGTGTTATTAACAACGCTCGCAGCAACACGGCATGTTCTTCCATAAGTTTATTTTCGTTTTAAACTTAATAACTTTTCACTTTATAAGAGTCAACTCATATATCCACTTTATAGATTAGTTGGACAAACTCAAATAAGTACTCAGAAAATACTAGAGCATGCTCTGTACTATAACTAAAGGCGAATAATCACAGAAACCCTATTGTACATTTATTAATACTAAAAGTCAAAGTAAAATGGACTTTATGGAGTTAGTTTTGAACCTCAAATTCGTTTGCACTTCTATATACAGCGCTTTTTAGCAGAGCTATTGTGAATTATTTAGCGGAATTTAAGAATCTAAACACGAGTTAATAAAGTCTATTTTACTGTGTGTTTCCATATTTGAAAACTTCTACAATGGTTTACAAATTTTCTACTATTTCTGTATATATTTGACTATTCGCCTGAATGCTATATATACCTTAGCATCTATTTAATCAGTGCTTTCTCACTTCAGCTGGACGCTTAAGCACGCATATAACACGGAACGCGACGCGACGTATGCTGAGCCAAATGAAATCGTAATATGTTCATAGTATTGGTTAAATTTAATAAACTCTACGTTACGTCTAGTCGCGGTACGTGTTATAGTGTGTATCCGGCCTCTATCATACCATTCACTCAGCGCATACAAACATAAAAGCCTTAGTTTGTATCAGGTTTGTACGCGATCAGTAGCGCGCAATAACGGTCTACCTGTATAACCGGATCCCTTTTGCAAGCTTTCCAGTTTTCGAACGTAACGGTGGAGTTTCGTCAATCTGTCAAATTACTGTGTAGTTGTCAAATCACAAAGTTTAGACACCATTATCATCATATCAATCCATTTCCGGCCCACTACAGGGCACAGGTCGTAGTCCACCACGCTGGCCCACTGTGGATTGGTGGACTTCACACACCTTTGAGAACGTTATGTAGAACTCTCAGGGATGCAGGTTTCCTCACGATGAGCCAAGTGATATTTTATTTGCTTGAAACGCATATAACTATGAAAGGTACAGCGCAGGTGCGTGCCTGCGTCTTTGTTACTTTACTTAATTTTCTAACAATCCATATTTACCTAAAGTAAAAGTAATTAGTAATAGTGTAATGAAGATCTTATAAAACTTCCCCTTATTCCCCCCCAGAGTTAAGTCTAGCTCCTTCCCACTGTGCTCCTAACACTGCTTTAAATTTTTAAATATTACTGGGTTCAAAAATTGCCGAATGGCGCTGTGGGCAGTGACCCTGCTTTCTGGGTCTAAGGCCGTGGGTTCGAAACCCACAACTAGAAAAATGTTTGTGTGATGAACATAAATGTTTTTCAGTGTCTGGGTGTTTATAAGTATTCATGTATGTTATTCATATAAATATTCATCAGTCATCTCAGTACCCATAACACAAGCTACGCTTACTTTGGGGCTAGATGGCGATGTGTGTATTGTCGTAGTATATTTATTTATTTATATTTTATTATTTTACTACATCTATGGAGTCGCCAAATTTTGACGTTTGGTCTATGGAGGAATTTATTTTAATAGGAATAACTAGCTATTCGGGTAATAAGCTAGAAGCAGGCTTTACTTTGCGGAATTCCATGATATATTATGAAAATTAAGCGTATTTTTGTATACTCCGCGAAAACCAGGAAAATCTGTATGGTTTAATTTACAATTTCTCCAATCCTTATACTCAACACCAAACTGAACTTCGGCAATGTACCCTCTACGCACGTTTCGCTCCGAAACTGGAACATCCTCAGGAGATATTGACTTTACAATGTTGTTATCTTAACAATTATTCATAACTAGCTGTACCCCGCCACGCTTCGCCGATTGTGATTGAATGGTTGAGTAAAATTGATAAAAACAATCCTTGATGCGTATTATATATCATGCTAAAATTTCAGCCCGATCGGTGCAGAACTTTTTGAGTTTTTGATAAGAAGCATATTACAATGTTTACAAATTCTGGAATCATTGGGAACCGTTAGCTTTCCAGGGATTAAAAGTATCCTCTCAGACCTTTTAACTAACTCTGTGCCAAAAATCAAGTTAGTTGGTTGCTGAGTTAGGACGTAAATTAATGATTATAATAATAATAAATAAATACACACATCGCCATCTAGCCCCAAAGTAAGCGTAGCTTCTGTCATGGGTACTAAGCGCGACAGGTGAATATTTGTATGAATAATATACATAAATACTTATAGTATAAATACAAACACCCAGACACTGAAAAACATTCATGTTCATCACCCAAACATTTTCCAGTCGCGGGAATCGAACCCAAGTCCTACATTGAGGTGCGCTGTGTCCATCAACCTGAGTTGGTGATGACAACTATTGTTTGCCGGTAATGGGTTAATATGATGATGATAAAAAAATTATTGATAAAAAAAATAAAAAAAAAAATATGACAGGTTGATGTTACTCCAAAGTTAGGTTACTGAACTTGACATCTTAAAATACGAGCACTGAGCTTAATGTATGCGCTGAGGGTGTCTTCACACTGGCGGCGTTTTTTAGCAACAACAGGCGGCGCGAGGCGGACGGCCGCACATGTGACCGGCTAGTGCTACACGCTAAGTAATGCTTCTTTCCACTAACTATTGTGTTATCTGTTAATTAATACACAAAAAAAAACACAAAGACTAGCAGTAAAATAGATTTCTTTTTTAAATTATTTTTAATATTGTTCAGGTTAACTGGGTCACTGTCGTAGAAACTATGAAAAAGTCAACGTGTAAACGATGGAAGTATTGTTATACAAAGATTCATATAGTTAATTATGATAGTAAATTATGTATCATACGAAAATAATATATATTTATGTATGATTCAAAGCCGATATTTGAGCGTTTCATACTGAATATAAAACATTCGAAACTTAAATTAGAAATGCCCCTTTAACATTGAGAAAACAAGGTAATATAAAATAATAGTAGTATTGAAAAAATAAATTAAAAATTTACGATATTTTCATTATTTTTTTCTTTTACAACTTGTGGATGAAAACCGAAATATTACTTCACATGCTTTAGAGGAACATTATTCACTGTCTCTGAGACTTATCTGTGAAACCGAAACGCTAATAACTTTTGAGTAAACCACTGCCATAGTTTTTACTGAAAGAAATTTGGTACAGCCCTAATATCACATGTCAAATTAAAAACAAAGTAACTCCTGTCAGTTTATTAAGTACGCGTGTCGGTCTTTTAAATTCTGTAGGGTCGTCATAAGTAAACACTTTGTGTTTTGAATTAGTTTGTATAGAAAAATAAATAGGCTTCTTTTTATTTAATATTTCTAAAGGGTGATTTCTTATGAAATATATTTATTCACTCTTCAGCAGTACTTCGTAATTCGATTAAGCATTGTATGTGAATTATTCACTGTCTACCTTTGTTTTTTTTTGTATATTAATGTACTATAAGCATTATTTTTAATAATGCCATGGCTATGAAATAGAAAAGTGTACATTAAACAATGTCAGATGATATCTGAACTTTGAAATGCCACTGTAAATATAACAGACTTCATTCGCTTGAACTTCATTTTCACTTAAATAGCTGAACTAATCTTATTTTCCTTTGCCAAACAAATAAAAATTAGAATTCATTAAATAGTGCACCTTAATTTAAACACCATAGAGTTCATATTTAATCCTCTGCATGGATCTATCATTCATTCATAGTCATTTCATTACCGCAATGTATAGTTTAAATATATTTAATTTGTTAGCGAGAACTCCGTTCTTTTTATTTAATCTGTGTAAACTTAAGCGTCAATTAGGTCACCAAATTGAATCGCATTGTTTACTATTACCCGCAAGTCGGAGTCAACTTAGCCCTTTGTAGTAGAGAGGCGGGTCTCAGCTGTATATTCCTGAAGAGACCTGTGATCAGCCATGGAATATTAAAAGGCTTGTCACCTTGCCTAGAAATGGTGCCAATTCCGTGGTAAAACACTCTCTAATGTCCGTTTACACTAACTATGAACAAAGCAATGCTTATATAAGTAACGCCTAACCCTAAGGATATGCAAAGGCTCAAATCCACGTTTGACCAATAGTTATCACCTAAGAGTTTGTGAAACTTTGTTTTTCTACATTAGGCATCCGGCTTTTCCTACGTTTATTGTAAACGGACATCTTCACTAAGGCAGTCCGCGTATAAGAATTTGTCTGTCAGGAAAATTTCTGACGCTCGTTTGACGACCTCCCGCTCACTGTTTGCCGTTGCTGTTATGCTGGAATGGCGACCCCGCACTGGTAAACGCAGCGTTGGTAGACCTCGAGATGGACAGATGACATCACAGGAGCCGCTGGAAGCTAGCGACACAGTGATATTTGGAACCCCCTACACGAGGTCTACACCTTGGATTCAACGTCCATCGGTTCTCCGAGCTATGTGATATGTGTAGCTTGCTCGATGTATTCCAATACACCCAGCCAAGCAGAAAAAGACGTTCGATCCGCTTTCTTTTATCACTTCTTGTGTTGTTTTTGAAGACATCCCTGGTGCAAGGCGAGCGCTGTAAATTTAAAGCCGCGTAAGATTTTGCCTAGCAGACAAATTCTCTTAATGTGTGTATTATATTTTTTTTTTGGGTATAAAAATGAAATTACATTGCGTCACTAATTATTATTTCATTAAATGTGTAGCAGCCACAACAGTACAGGCCGGCCAGCGGTTCCGTACGGCCTTCGTCCGCTCAACAATTCGAAGACGTATCCAACTACGATTTTATATAAAAAAAAATATACAAAATTTACCATACCATGTGTTTCTTTTTAACCCCAATTGTACGATCTCAATCGTTTGATTCATATATATATATATATATATTTTTAATTTGCGATACTTGCTAAGATTTGAGGATTTGGAGTATGAACACCTGATGACTCTTGTAAAACTTTAATCAGCTCTTCAGAACAAGGTTCCAGAACACACTTAGAATCGCAGGTCAATCGTAGTCCAGAATGGTAGCCGAGGTAAATGGTGTCACACTTGACTCGCTAACAGGTTAGCCCGCTACCATCTTAGACTGCATCATCACTTGCCGACGACGACGTGAGATTGTAGTCAAGGGCTAACTTTTAGTTTATAAACAAAATAGTGTTTCATTTCGCTCTCAGTCCTGACGTGCGCCCGTATTGGCCTATATAGAACCTTTTATCGAAAATTGTACCCAAGAGGAATGATCTAGAAAACTGTTGATGACTAATCTAAGAATAACCTACTTTGTTTTTGTGAATTTAAAATGCATATAAAACAAAATCGGAACCGACAGAAGAGAAAAAAAAAATTTATATGCATTTTAAATTTATAAAATTTGGTAATTCCTCTAAGTGTAGGTAAAAACACTAATAAAATTATACCCACATTGTTGTTTCGTAGGTATAAGCTAGATACACGTTACGTTAGCACGCGTGATTATGAAATCTAAAATCCTAGTAATAAGGTTCTTTATTGATCATTATCATCATCATTATGTCAACCAATCGACGTCCACTGCTGGACATAGGTCTTTTGTAGGGAGTTCCACAATACACGGTCCTGGGCCGCTTGTCTCCAGCGGCTCCCAGCGACTCGCCTGATGTCATCTGTCCACCTCGTTGGGGGCTGACCTACGCTGCGCTAGCCGGTACGGGGTCGACATTCCAGCACCTTAAGACCCCAACGTCCATCGGTTCTCCGAGCTATGGGCCCTGCCCATTGCCACTTTAGCTTTCTTATTTGATAATTATGGTAAATTACTAATACCCGTTTTAACTAAACCTAGGCATCGCCTTAATCGAATGCTTAATGATCTAGGCGTTGTTAATAGAAAAAATTGTTTTATCAACTTTATATCTGATAGTAATTTAAAGACTAACTTAGACTTTAACTACTATCAGCCAAAACAAAAGTTATCCTCTGAACCCGGAGTATGTCTCTCATTAAAAAAGGTTTTAGAGCAAGGAAAAAGCATCCATTGGTTTGGCTAAATAAAGATACGAACACTACAAACAGTAAAATAAAAGAAAAAAATCAGTTGAAAATATATTGTATATCCTTAAAATTTAATACATTATATTCAATATATTATCTTTCAATCAAGTATGCGAGAATACAAAACCTCAAACTCTAGCACCTAAGCGAAAATCACTAATATCTATTTTCCAAAAATATACAAGAAAAGATATGTAGCATATACTTTGAGACAATTTACATACAATTAGAGTAATTTATCAATAGATATAACTTATTACATATGGCAATGTTTTTATGAGCAGTCAAAACGGGATAGCACGTAGGTTAACCAACTAAAAGCAATCGGCTATTTGTAATGATGTTATAGTCAGTTAAGTAGAATTAAAAAAAAAATAGTTTTTTTTTACTTAGCTAACTCTAGTCTTAGGTTATATTGAAAAGAGTTATTACAATGAAAATAAAGATCATCTAGCTAATAACTAATAACTAAAATGACACTCAAAGTGCGTAACTTTGTGTGACATTTTAGTTATTAGTTCCCATAAAGCAAATGACAGCCGATTGCTATTGCTGGTTAGACCAGATGTCGTTTTATGCAATCCTTAGTTGCCAACTGTTCGTCTTAGGAAACACGATTAAACAACGTGCGTTTAACACTTCTACAATATTTAAATTTTCTAGTACCGGTTAGCAACCAGGATTTATAGTGCATGGACGAATAGAGAAGCAAAAGAAAGGAATTTCTTATTTTTTTACCAAGACACGAATAATATAACATAAATACACAATTTAAAGTTACATATGTTTTACCCAATACGATAAAAAATGGATAATAAATATAACTTTAATATTCTTTTAAATACATCACAGGGTCCTATTAATAAATCTTAACTAATTATAAATATATATTAAATTAAGATAAGATAAGAATATTAAATTAAGATATCAAAATATAGTTACAAACTCAAAGAAAATGCTAGTGATGGTACTTAGATATAAACATATAACTATAATATTTACCAAACGTTCTTGCATATGGAATAAATGTTGTTTTTTTTGGAAATGCTAACATACAGCCAATGTATACAAGGATCACCTCTATAATTCTAATTTATACAAAAAACTAATAATTATCATTTATCAATATTTAACACCTACGTTTACGTCATTGCAAAGCAGGCAATGCGCTAAATTAAGTATTAATTTTCCAAAATGGCAGTGTTTTAAGTAGTCCAAACTCTTTGAAATATCCATTAATTTAATAAGGTAATATGGTAGATAATTTTAATGGACAATTGTCCTAAAAGAAATTCACGACACTGTTGAACCTTTCCTATTTAAATTCTACCACAAAGTATTTTTCCTACCGAAAACTATCACTTTTTTATTTGATGGCAACATTTATTTGTTAATTTTTATGTGTTAAAAACTATTTAAGTCATTGAATTCATTAATATAGATTATAAAAATTGAACTTAATGATTTATCCTATAAATTTCGTAACTCCTTTTATAATAAAATACTATATTATATCATTTTAAACTAAGATTTTCGTGGTTAATCAACATTTGTTTTAAATATAGTTCAGTTTCAAGTGTAGTTTTAAATATAGTTTTTAATATAGTTAGTTTTATAATATATTTCTTAAATATAGTACCCGTTGTACTATATTTAAGAAATATATTATATCATATTTTAATTAGAAACTTATCATTGTATGCTATAAATGATTCTTAAACATATTTGTTCACTAAACTGACACCGTAAGAAAGTAGCGCTGTACGCTTGGTAGAAGTTTTGAAAATTCTCGCAAACGTAGTCCATTTTGGGAAATAAGTGACATCTGATTTGTCGGTATATAGTATTCTATATACCGACAAATCAGATGTCACTCGTTTAAGACCCGCAAATTCTGAACTACTGTTTTTTAATTTACCAAAAACTGTATTTCTGCCAAAAAATGTGCTTTATGAATTTGTTTGTTATCAATTTAAGATGCAGTTTACTTTGACGTTATAGTATTTCGATACTGAAAAACAAGCGCGCAAATCTAGTGTTGAGGCTACCGTCCATTTCAGATTATTTACAAAAGGATGGCACTAGCACAATGTTAGATTATATGGCTAACTTGAAAACACCCTATCTTCGCATGGTTTTCGTTTTTTTTTTTAATCTTCCTCCTAAAATATCATAATTTACGTCTTTTTGGACACAAGAAATGAACCAATAGGAATGCAACTTTTTAAATTTTTATTTGACGAATTTTAGGGTCATATAAGTATAGGCGAGGTTAGGTATAGTGCAAACTTTGCCTTGACTGTTTTTTATCCCAAATAATTTGTCTCATCCAAGGGAATTAAAAATAATAAACAAAGTATTTTTGAACTAAAAAAAAATATCGGAAAACAGAAGTTATAATTTTATTTCTATCAGAGCATGGCAAAGTAGGTTTTGAAGGTACTAAAGTATATTATTATACGGTAAATTTCATAGGAGGTTGTTGAAAATATTTTTTATGCATATAGTTGTCAATATAGGATATTATACCGAATTGGAGCAACTGTAAAGATATTCAATGATATAATATTTTTTATTCCTATTTTCACATTATTGTACTGTTTATTTCAGAAACGTAGATATATATAACAAATAAAAAAAATAAATGCGCACAATCTAAAAGCTAGTTACGAAAACATATAAACATGTTTCTACAGTATACACTATACAAAAATGTTGTATTTTTACTATATTAATGTATATAACAAACCTTATCAATTTCTAGTTACATAAAAATAAATATTCATTATACAATAATAATTTTACAATTGTAATTACCAATACGTTATATGGGTATACATTAATGATAAAAGATATAGTTCCACAAAATTGAAAACATACAGAAACCGTGCACACGAATTATGTTTAAGCATCAAAAACCACTCCACTTTAGTAGTGTTTCGAACAAGCGGCTAGTCATTTCATTCCATTTAGCAGTTTACGGTTATTATTTTATCTCTAATGTTCTAAATGTTTACCATACTATTGGGAAAACGGAAAAAGTTTTTAAGCTAGAAGCATTTCACGGGTGTCAAGTAAGAAGTGCGCGGGGCGTTATCACTGTTTTTGGAAACAATGCACTGCATGCAATAATGGCAAAATGAGGGTTCTGTACGTTATTCATTATGTGTAAAGTGCGACGCTCTAAAGAACACTGCAATTTCGAACGGTGGCGGCTATTCGACAATTGTCTCGGACAGTAAATTAGAGTGTCTCAAGATCATCTGTAGACTTATTTCGTTACATGAGTGAGAAGAATATGAGAAAGATAGCCTATAGATTTAAATTGGCCGCACATCTACACATGTAACTTATAATACAACTCTTAATATACAAAAAAGCTTATTATACTGTAAATTCATTAAAAAAATGCTTAATTTGTACATCAATAATATATAATCGCACAACATCGACGCTCAGAATATCTAGTAATATAGACTGAGTTATTGAGACCGGAATCGTTCAGGCTAAGCTAACGTAAACTTTAGTAATTTTTTCCTTAGTTATGTGCCAAAATCTTTCAAAGATATTGCATAAAACTGCATTCAAGACGCCTGAAAAGGCAAGCTATTCTAAGCGTTAGAAATTGAAAGGAGACATTTTTTAAACATATTTCTATATACAACGTGTAACCGAATTACGAAATACTGTTGAAGGGAGAGCATAAGGATATTTTATAAGGAATCACCCAGTAAAAATATTTAATCAAAAGAGCATATTATTTTTTCATATAAACTAATTCCAAACATTCTAAGTGTTTACTTGGGACAACCCTATTGAAGATAAAATACTGATACACGCATAGTACATATGCTACGCGACGCGTACCTAATAAAATGACAGGGGTCACATGGTTTTAATTTTGCATGTGTTTGATAGAGTTTCTTTCCGTAAAAACTATGGCATTGATTTACTCGAAAACTATTAGCGTTTCGGTTTCTCAGAGACAGTAATTGTTTGTTTGTTTGTTTGTTGAGAAATTATGATTGTTTGTTTGTACTACATTCACGCCCTCATCCTGATTTTTAGACCAGGTCTTAGAGGCAGTAAATAATTTACCTCGAAAGCAAGTAAAGTAATATTTCGGGTTTCATTTACACATTGTATATAAAACTGCCTGTATTTAAAAAAAAAAATGTACTCGTCCAAAATTGATAACCCAGATAAATAGAGTTGCGTAAGTGCTGAGTGAGAGAGAAAACTAATAGTAACCTTGTTTTTACAACATAATATGTATGTATTATCCCAAAATCTAAACATTACATTTATCTAAAACATAGCAGCGTGAAGAAATTATCAGTAGTCGAAGTCCTACGCACTGGGCTATCACCGCTCCGATCAAGAAATACGTAGTAGAATTTCCTAACCAGGTTTGCTTACAAGGCAGTTTTTGTCATTGAATGCAGTTATAAGACATTTAAAAAACCATATGAATTTCTCATAACACATCACCCAATATCACTAGTTAGGTTGGTTTCAATATATCGCCCTTTATATGTGTTAAAAGGGATATTGTTACTAATCAAAGCGTTGATCATTTAATTTCGTTCTCAAAAATAATTGTAAAGAGAAAGTAAATTACAGAACAACCTGTAAAACCTTAAGACCTTAAGATGCTTTTTATTACCAGAGATATTTTCAGCGTCTCAATCTTCGATCAAAAATATACCATATATATCAAAGTCGTCAAAAAGTGTCCGTGAAATATAACATCTCCGCCAACGATTAACTTTCTTCGTTGTTAGTGAAAAATTCCACTATATCTTGTTTTGATCGGTCTTATTTTAAGCGAGTATGACAACTATCGCTGGAAATTCTGTCGTAAATAATTCTCTAGACGAAACCAAACTTACATGTCGAAAAAAGTGTGTGTAAGCTTTACACACGATTGAAGTAAAACTTTTATTATTATATTAAAGAGTAAAATGTTCCTGGGACTCCGCCATTTCATACAATATTCACTATTTTATTTTATATTCTATTTAAAACTCACTAATATCACTTTCACATTTTATATTTTCATTTGTTCAATAGAATAATTGAGAGTAAAAAATTGAAGGTTAGATCAGCACATGTCAATATAACCTTGTGATTGAATATTGTGGAGTGTCGTCGTATTATGGAGTCCCAGGAACATTTTACTCTTTCATCAATCAATAATAACAAAAGTTTTACTTCAATCGCACGTAAAGGTAACACGCACACACTTTTTTAAATTTTTTTGTAACATTTGCTTACTGTCTGTGACAGTTGATTGTGAAGGGACTGTTTTATTAAATTTTAAATTGTTAAGTACCCACAATTTGGCAAATAAATATATATTAGTTAGTTAGTTTTAATATAAAAAAAAACTACAGGCCGAGAGCTATCTGGTATTTTTTATTTAATCCTGTATACCGCTGTTTCCAGGGACTTCGTCCGCGTTTGTTACGGATTCTAAGAAATTCCGTAGGTGTATGTATATCTATGCAAAAATTCGTATTTCCCATGATTGGTATATACCTGTAAAGCCTTATATCAACAAACGCTATTTTATTTAACTCCTGTTGGCACGTCTTAATGGATAAAAAACTACAAAGGTACCTTCTCGAGGAAGCAAACTATATATTTCTTAAATAAAGTTTGTATGGAGGAGATCGCTTTATGCGGCCGCCTTTGCGCATATATCTGTAACTTATGTTTTCTAAAACTTTTTTCTCTATTCATACTGTATTCGCAATGAAAACTTTTCTACCTGCCTATCTATATATGTTGATAGCGATGAGACTGCCTTTTTGTACAAACCTAGATTCAAGTTTAAATATAAATATACTACGACAAGACACACATCGCCATCTAGCCCCAAAGTAAGCGTAGCTTGTGTTATGGGTACTAAGATAGCTGATGAATATTTATAAATATATAATACACATAAATACTTATAATATACAGATAAACATCCATACACTGAAAACAATCATGTTCATCACACAAACATTATTCCAGTTGTGGGATCGAACCCACGGCCTTGGACGCGGAAAGCAGGGTCACTGCCCACTGCGCCACTCGGCTGTCAAAGTTTAATACTTTTATGTTATAATTATAAGTTTCTGTGGTGTACAATAAAGGATTTACATACATATACGGAACCAATAAGCGGACAAACTTTTGCATTTATAATATTATAATATCGAAGTATGTATTTCAAACACCAGAAAAGCATAAATAAAAGACACGAACACTTTGTCTCCCAGATTTTGTACAGTGCTGATGATCTAGTATATTGTCGATCGAAGGTCTCAATCAAACCACCTCATAAAGGTTCGTTCACACGACAATTTGTACAGAATTAGTTGACGTCACAGATCGGTGACAATGTGTGCGAATGAACCTTAAAAAACTATCAATAGATTCAAGAAAATCATTATATTACCGTTTATGACACCTTAGCTTTGTCGCCTTCGCACTTTTCACTTAAACTATCTTCTTTTTCAGTCTTTTTGATGCCGTTTTGGCAGGTGCCGTTCGTGTGGGTGATTTGTTTGGGCTTCCGCTTCGGCATTTCGTGTATTCTCTCCATGAGGGCTAAGAGAATGCTTCCCGGCACCCTCTGGTGTTCCTCGACTAACTTTTCTATTGCGCTGGCGACCTGCAAAGATTTGGGACGTTATAATATCTTGCCTGAGGAAAATGGTGGTATACCGTCGTCCACGGGGCGTACTTTAAGCCATCGGCTTAGCTTTTGATTAGCTTGTCAGCGAAAAAGGCATTACGGCGGCAAACTTACGTAAAAAAACACTTGCGATCTGAATACCAGACGTACTAAACTTGCATAAAATATACTTGCGACCTGTATATATGACTTACCTAATTTGAATCAAGGACACTTGCGATCTGTATACAAGACATGTACAAGACACTCCCGACGTGTATTCGAGCCGTACTAAATTTACTTGCGACATGTATACGAGACGTACTAAATTTACATAAAGACACTTCCAATCTGTATGCTATGCGTACTAATCTTACATAAAAGACACTTGCGACCTGTATACGAGACGTACTAAACTTGCATAAAGACACTTCCAATCTGTATGCTATGCGTACTAATCTTACATAAAAGACACTTGCGACCTGTATACGAGACGTACTAAACTTGCATAAAAGACACTTGCAATCTGTATACTATGCGTACTAATCTTACATAAAAGTCACTTGCGTCCTGTATACGAGACGTACTAAACTTGCATAAAAGACACTTGCAATCTGTATACTATGCGTACTAATCTTACATAAAAGACACTTGCGACCTGTATATGAGACGTACTAAACTTGCATAAAAGACACTTGCAATCTGTATACTATGCGTACTAATCTTACATAAAAGACACTTGCGTCCTGTATACGAGACGTACTAAACTTGCATAAAAGACACTTGCAATCTGTATACTCTGCGTACTAATCTTACATAAAAGACACTTGCGTCCTGTATACGAGACGTACTAAACTTGCATAAAAGACACTTGCAATCTGTATACTATGCGTACTAATCTTACATAAAAGACACTTGCGTCCTGTATACGAGACGTACTAAACTTGCATAAAAGACACTTGCAATCTGTATACTATGCGTACTAATCTTACATAAAAGACACTTGCTGAATCTCTTGATATATTTGATTCACAATCAATGTTCATGACATTTTGTCGATAGGTATCCTGATATAAATACGAGTGCATTTTCTTCAGTCATGTCTGTGTCTCTAGACGTTGCAGAGATACCTCACGGTGCCTTAGTAATTATCATAAGATTAAAAGGATGCTTTCACAGTACACACCTTGATCTGCAACATTTCAGGCGTCATGGCGGGATCGTAGGGTATAGCTGGTCCCAGGTGCGTGACAAGTTTGACGGGGAAGCCGCCGTAGACGGGCGCGAGGGGAACTCGCGTCGCCGCGTAGATGCGCAGACAGATGCCTCTAAGCCAGCCCACCGTTCGGAACGCCTCGCGGACGTTCTGAGTGAACATCGGTACTACGGGCTATGGGTGAATAGTACATTGTTACAATATGATTCAAACTTTATGTCGTCGCGGAAGTTAGCCGCAAGTGTAGCCTCGCGCAGGTATTCATCTTTTCCGTCTCGTTGATTGGCTGATACCGAATATTGAATTCTGCTCATCGAAACGTACGAAGTTCGTTAAGTCATAAAGTTTGAATCGAACTATAAACGAGACGGAAACCAGCCGATTCTCACCAGAGACTTTTTACCCTCCCCGCTCCTGCGTGCTTAGTTTGAGTGCCAGAATGGGGTGTATTCCTGTGTTGAACATAATACTTTTTATATCGAAATAATGAGATGAAAAAAAGATAAAAAAAAAACTGGAAAAGATTTTACTCTTTTCTCAACGCGCCATTTTATACAATACTAGCGGACAGTCGCGATTTCTTCCGCGTTTAAGTCAACCTTAAAAGATAGACATATTTTGTTGTCGTGGATTTTTTTTTTAACTTTTAAAGGGGATCAACTTTGTCATACATGAATTTATCGTAACTTTAAGCGTTTACGCAGCGCACGCAGCGGCGACTCTCAGAAGGAAAAAGAACCCCCGAGTTTGGAACATTCTTCATTAATGCTATGCTCCTATTGGTCTTAGCGTTATGATAGGTATATAGCCTATAGCCTCTCTAGATAAATGGGCTATCCAACACTGATTTTTTTTTCAAATCGGTCTGAAAGACCGTTCAAGTTAATAAAAAAATTAAACTCTTCAGCTTTATTTGTTAATATAACAATTGTCATACTAATGTATTTTTTTTTTTGTCTCTTTTCAAGATAGGCAAAGAGCAGTGAACATACAACCTAAGTTTTTCTTAATAGATCACACATCGCCTTCTAGCCCCAAAGTAAGCGTAGATTGTGTTATGGTTACCTACACGACTGATGAATATTTTTTGAATAATATACACAAATACTAGTAATATACAGATAAATACCCAGCCGCTGAAAAACATTTATATTTTTCACATTTTCCAGTTGTGGGAATAGAATCCACATCATTGGACTCCAAAAGCAGGGTCGCTGCCAATGCGCCAGTTGGCCGTCCAATAAAAACGATATCTGATTAAATAACTTTAGCACGTAAAATAACCGCAATACCGTTCTAATCTGAACCGAAAACTCACCACTTTAGCTTCCAAAGCAACTTTGGCAAATCCAACCCTGGTCTTCCAATTAAGTCTATAGTAGTGGTCACCAAACTGTGCCTCGTAAACTCCCCCCGGCGAAATCGCTAGGGGATTCCCCGCCCTCAGCACGCCGGCACAAGTCTGCACCGTTCCTGGGATCACACATAAACCTTCGAGAAGGGAAGCCCAGCCTGAAATATGAAAAACAATATGAAATACATATTTTCAGCTTCCTCGCTGGCGCAACGGTAAACGCTATGAATTTAAGGCAGAGGCAATTTGGGAATTTAAAATTTCTAAATTTTCTCGGGGCTGCTTTGGCCGTGGCTAGTTACCACCGTACCGACAAACACGTGCCGCTAAGCGATTTAGAGTTCCGTTGCGATGTCGCGTGGAAACCGATTAGGGGGTATGACTACCCCATAACAGGTTAGCCCGCTACCATCTTAGACTGCATCATCACTTACTACCTGAGATGATACTAGGTGAGATTGCAGTCAAGGGCTAATTTGTAAAAAAAAAATTATTATTCACAAGAATGTAGGTACATTGAGATTTTATAATACTAAATATAATCCAGTACATTCTGACAGCCGGTGTATGAATATTTCACATTATCAAAAATGTTACTAGTATTGTGATTAAATTAAGGGAGTACTTAACAATTTATTATAATTCAATAGATTCATAATTTAATGTCGCTATCCGCACACAAACACACGCGCCCAAATAAACATAAACACACCATAGACACACAACTCAATCTTTTTTTTTTATCTTGTCTTTGCTCTAGCAGAGTGAGGCCTGCTGACGCAGATATTTTGATGCTTACTAGAAGGTCTCCACAACATGTATCATATATTTACAACGTAAGACACGAAATAAACGTTTTTTATTTACGGTGAAAAAATTATATATGTTTTAAATAGATCAAATTAATGAAAAGCACGAAATTATGAATTACTATGTACTAAAATAAAATATATAAATTAAAAAAAAAAAACCCCAACTTGCGATATTGTATATTATTGTACTACTCGAGCCCTTTCATTTGATAGTTATATTCAAAAGGAAGCGACAAGGAAAGCTTTTCCATTTATAATAAGGACGTTCGTCGTAGTTAAAGAATCGTCAAACTCACCGGGTATTTTGAACAGGAAGCGGTCAGCCACCGTGTGTATAAGCCGCCTCTTGAACAGAAGCATCCGTGCCGTGAAGTAGTACATATCGATGGGCAGAGCTCCGTGGTAGTAGATCAGTAGGAACGGCCCGTCTGGTATGTTCTCGAAACCCCTTATGTCGTAACCTGGCCAGCAAAATATAAAATAAACAAACCTACTAATATTATAAATGTCAATGTAAGTTTGTTTGTTACGCTTTCACGCAAAAACTACTTAACCGATCCTCATGAAACTATGTACACATATTCTTTGAAGTGTTAGAAGTAATATATGATACTTTTTATTCCGACATTAAGCTCGGTTCCTCTGAGAGAGGGGATGAAAGTGTATGACGATTTTACACCACAACTCCGACAAATTATAACCGATTAAATAATTATTTTTGTACTATAGAGGGTGTGTAATATGTGTTTAATTTTGCCCAAACTCTATGTAAATCTGATGAAGGTTGGAGATAGAGGACAGAACTCCTCAGCGGACAGCAGCAAACCCCTCATTTAAGGCTTAGCGATACTGAATACTTTAAATTTACTTTAGTTTAATTACCTAAATTGAATGCCACATCAAAAAACAAAATCGATCGCGGGCAACAGCTTTTATTAATGTTTTATAATTTTATTAACAGTGACGAATATTTTTTATGTATATTTATGTATATTTTTTTGATTCTTTTTTTATTCAGGACTTTTCTTAACAATAAGAATGTCAGCCCGATCGTTCCCTTTACGAAAATTAATACTTCCTACTTCTCTTATCTAAGCTTAAAGTCTAATAGCATTCTGGCTACCTCTGAATAAGGTGCCGCCAGGAATGTTTGCCAAATCCCCACATCATAAAGATAAATTTGAAATTTACATCTTAATTGGTCCCTTATTGGTCTATTCCGAACACACTCTCCCAACAAATGCATGATATCTATATTACAAATTTAACACTTAGGTGAACTGACCCATTTCTATATTTGACGGCCGATTGGCGCAGTGGGCAGCGACCCTGCTTTCTGAGTCGAAGTCCGTCGGTCCGATTCCCAAACTGGAAAATGTGTGTGTGATGACTATGAATGTTTCTCAGTGTCTGGGTGTTAATCTGTATATTATAAGTATTAATTTATATTATTCATAAAAATATTCATCAGTCATCTTAGTACCCACAACACAAGCTACGCTTACTTTGGGGCTAGATGGCGATGTGTGTATTGTTGTATTACATTTATATTATTTTATTTAAGATACTGAATACATTCACGGTCATCACACAAGCATTTTTCAGTTGTGGAAATCGAACCCACGGCCCTGGACTCAGAAACCTGCTTTCCGAGTCCAAGACGCTGCCGACTAAGACTATCGGCAGTAAAAATAAAAACTCCTAGCAAAGTTTTCAACTGTGCAAGGTTGTATGTCTCATTATCATCCTTATCAAACATTACCGGTCCACTACTACGTTTATGAGAATCTTTCGATCTTATATTTTAATACTTTTTTATAGCCAACATACTGCTCATATAATAATTGGTAGATTTTTCAATACAAGTACGCCTAAACTGATTTATAAAACCCCAAGGAAGTAGAACTGGCTCTGAGAATCTTTCGATCTTCATCTAATAAATCATAAATTAATCTATCTCATTTCTACCATCGAACTGCGAGGTAGCGAAAGAATCTGCACCGTTACGTTGTTGAAATACCATCAACACGTACGATGCGTTTTGCTTCTTCCTTTCTGATCCGCACCGCAAAGGCCTGGAATGCCCTCCCATCTTCCGTCTTCCACGATACCTCTAATCTGGGTACCTTCAAATCAAGAGTGAATAGGCATCTTCTAGGCAAGCGTGCTTCATCTTAGGCTGCATCATCACTCACCATCAGGTGTGATTGCAGTCAAGCACTTGTC
Source organism: Pararge aegeria (assembly GCF_905163445.1). NCBI lineage: Eukaryota > Metazoa > Arthropoda > Insecta > Lepidoptera > Nymphalidae > Pararge > Pararge aegeria. Next base: position 4,750,500 of record NC_053180.1, read on the forward strand.
TATACATTTATAATATAAAAATAAAAATAAATCATATAGAAAATAGATCAGAAGAAGAAAGTTTTAAGACGTAGTCCACCACACTGGCCAAGTGCGGATTGGTGGGCTTCACACGCGATTGAGAACGTAATAGAAAACTCTGGCAAGCAGGTTTCCTCACGATGTTTTCCTTCACCGTAAAAACAAGTGATACTTAGATTTCTTAAATTAAAAACGCACGCAATTCCCGAAAGGCAAGCCGAAGTCCTAACTACTACGCTATCACCGCTTATTATTACTAAATTAGATAGGATATATATATATATATATGTATATATATATATATATATATATATCCTATCTAAGGATATTTATTTATTTATTTATTTATTTAACTCTTTATTTGTACACCACAATGAAGTTAGGAAAATAAAAAAAACAAAAGAAATACAAAGACAGAAGTAGAATACACAAGGCGGCCTTATCGCTAAGTAGCGATCTCTGCCAGGCAACCTTTGGATTAGGACAAGATGAGAGAGAGCGGATATATATACATATATATATATATACATATATATATATGTATATATATATATATGTATATATATATATCTATCCTATCTAATCTATATATATATATCCTTAGGAGATTAGATTTTCTGCAAGTACGAAGGTGCGCTTAATTGATAGCTATAATTACCATGCCAGAGCCAGCCATGGGCATCCCATAAAGCGCAGACCGCTAGTCGCGCCGCGTGCCTCCAGTCACTGTGGACGCCATCGACAATTCGTAATCTGAAACAAAAGATGTGGTGTAAATTTTGTTTTTTCCATACAAATTGTCTTGTCTTGTATAAAACAACTCTTTGGTACACAAATCTCTAATATTCTACAACAATACACACTATCTAGCCCCAAACCAAAGAGAGCTTGTGCTATGGCTACTAAGATGACTGATGAATATTTTTATGAACAAACACATAAATACTTATAATATACAGATAAACACCCAGACACTGAAAATCACGTTCATCATGCAAACATTTTCCTGTAGCCGAACCCACGCCCTTGGACTCCAAAGTAGGGTAGCGACCCACTGCACCAGTCGGCCTCATATTAAGAATAGTGTTTATTTATTTCATTTATTAAGGCCCAAACAGTATACTTAATACTTAAAATTAGTACAAAGAAAATAACACAAAAACCAATTAAGTAGCCGCTAATAAATCTAACGAATACATTAAAATTGACAGCAAACTTAATTGTGAAACTTTAGAATATGGGCTTGACAGAAAAAAAAACACATATTATTGACAGATAATGTAAATAAGGGAAGACCCTTATTAACAATATCCATCAAAGTGGATATGTAAAAACATAAATAGTACTATTACGTAGAACAATTAGAAGTTAGAATTTAGAATAAAGATGTTCAGGAATAAACCCCAGAAGGGCTAGCACAGGCAGGGGACAAATATTAAATCCCCCGATTATATCCCCTGACAGGGGATATAATGAATGTGTCGACCTGCTAAAACACGGGTACATGGAATAGGAGAAGTTTAGCCCTGTTTCTACAAAAGTATCTAAATACTTGGACCTTGCTCACGAGATTGCCGCCATGTGGAATGTTGAGTCGACCGTTGTTGTTCCGATCGTCGTTTCAGTCAATGGTCTTCTCGCGAAAACATCTCAAGAAGCTTTCGCTTGGTTGTTGGATCAAGGGTCGGATACAGAAGGCAGTAGTCCTTGAATTGGCGCGTATTGTGAGGAGGTTCCTCACTCTGGAGCCCTGACCACCGGTTGCTTGGGTATTCAAAAGACCCGCAAGCGGAGGGTGGAAGTCTAAAACTACTCGGATCTCACCTTCATTATCGATATAATACCGGCCCACTACAGGATACGGATTTCCTGTCGGAACGAAGGACTAGGTTAGAAGATTAGTGGACTTCACACGCCTTTCGTTTTCCTCACGATGTTTTTTTTTTCACCGTTAAAGCATGTGTTTTTTAACTACTGATTATTGATCTAATAATGAAACGTGGGTAAAAAGTCTTACACTTCGCACAGTGGCGTGTATAGAGGGTATGCACAGGGTATGCAGATGATATAAACTAAAGAAAATCTCCAGTACGAGTTATAAAAAACTTAAGGATAGGCATTGTAAGAGTTATATAAAGCTTACCCTTAAATATATTGTCTCTTACTGTAGATTTTCTGTGGTTCATTTTATATGGGTATCATCTGCATACCCTGTGCATACCCTCTATGCTGACTTCGGAGTCTGGAAGTATTTAAGTCCTTCGGGAAGGACGTACTCGTATGTCAGTATGTCAAAGAGATAAGGGGATTAGAAAAACACTCCTATACCTTCCGTAAACATAACCTTATCAGCAATGACAAATCTTAAAGTTAATAAGCAATTAGTAATAGAAAAGTAAATAAGTTATTATGTGTTTATTAATAAACTATTTTATATAATCCCGGATGCCTTATTAATCAGCTGGATGTTCTGAAAAGAACCTTGTTGTGTCTGCGAAGAATAAATAAGTTATCAGAAGCCCCAGACTCATTCCGGATTAATTAATTTATAATTTTTAGGGTTCTGTAGCGAAATAGGTGAGACTTTTGTTTTTATGTTGATTGTGATTAATGCCACAACTTCATATTCATCTGCTATTAATTGTATCGATATAAAAATAAGCAATGTTTCGATTTGAATTTCTTTCCCCTACTTTTATATCAGGCGTTTGTAAAGCGAAATTGGTGAATAAATAGAGTTGAACGCGGTTCACGCAAATATTACAAGATAAATAAAACGTTTCTCATGTAATTTGTTAAAAATCAGCTTAATCTCAACTCAGTTTGAGTGAAGCGATTTTTGGATAAGGATTTGTAATAATGAGTGTAGAATAATAATTGGTTTACTAACGGTATAGTGTCACTTAAAATTACCAGTTTAGCCTGTAAAGATGTACGGATAGCAACGTACATAAAAATAAACTTATCCAAAAGTTTTAGTATATTAGTAGTTGTAAAATTATATATTAGTATATAACGAAGAACAGACAGCAGCGCCCTCTGTGCTACTACTACCATTACTACTACATTTAGACAGCCAGTTGGCGTCGCTCTTTGAGTTTAAGGCCGTTGGTTCGATTCAAACAACTGGACAATGTTTGTGTTATGAACATGATTGTCTTTCAGTGTCATTTCTGGGTGTTTATTTATTTATTTAGCAACGCACCCCGTGAAGACATTACAGTTGCCCAATTCGTCTCCCCGGGGCTGTTAAACGAATGTAACAACAAGTGATAATAAAAAAAAAATTAAATTAAATTAAAACATAAAATTAAGCTTTATAAAATTAAGAGTAATTAAAAAAAAAACAATAACCAAAAAATTCAAAATAATAAAAAAAAACATTCAAACATATAATTAATATCTTAGATTATCTACCCTCTATTAACATTTTAATTTGCTTTTGGAGCTGAAGCGGCGGGGTGTGAAATATGTCCAGTTCCGAATTACTATGAGTTAGGTAATTGAGCAAGCGCAGCGCACGAGTCAGTGGGGCGTGCGTAGTCAATTTAGTTCTGCAGCATGGTAAAGCAAACAAATGACGACAACGCGCACTGGCATAGCCATGTAACATTATAAGTATTTATGTGTATTATATTGATAAAAATATTCATCGGCTATCTTAGTACCCATAACGGGAGCTACGCTTACTTTGGGGCTAAATGGCTTTTGTGTTTAGTCGTAGTATATTTATTTATTTATTTATTTACTGCGACCACCAACCCATCTGCCCGGCCTGGTGATTATGTTCAAACCCTCCGTTGGGAGAAGCTTTTCGTAAAGCAGTTGAATGTTATAGGTTATTGATGATATTAGTATACCGGGTTAGTCCTTTTATAGTATTAAGGACTACGTCAACGATAAAAATGCTTGGGTGTAAATTATTGCTCTAACCAGGTTGTTTCTTTAATAGTTTTAAATGACAATGTGAGATCGTGATAACAAAAAAAATATAACAACCGGCTAAGTTTGTTGTGGGCTTTTTCTTAGACCAGGGCACATTTGGAACCCTCGTAGCTTTAGTTTTAAGTTGACGAATTTAGTTATCGCCATCAACTCACTTCTATGTCATATTTTACATGAAATCAACGCATCAAAAGTGCCATCTATGTGCCTATTTGAATAAAGAAATATTTGACTTTACTTGACTTGAATAAAAAATACCAGAAATTGCTCTACCTTAAGTTGTTTACATTACAACTAACAACTTTAGTTCTATAACTTTTTTTTTAATTCGATTTTTTGTGAAAAATTCAATTTTCGATATTTTACATAGTTATTAATCTACTCGTACTTGTTACAACTCTGTAACGTAACACCGACAACAGCGGTTTGGCAACAGCTATGGTGACTGTTTCGCTGATCACATGCATTTGATTTCACAGTGCAAATTCACTTTACATAATTAAAAAGACTTAATAATGTTTTTTAAGAAATAAATGAATACTGAATTATGAAAAGTCGTAATAAAGAAAGTGGTAGCTTTTATGTTAGAAACTACAAGGCCGAGAGGCTTCTTGTATTTTTTATTTGACCCTATATATTCTTCGAAGATAAGGAACCCTCCGCGTGCGGATCCGACCGCACTTAGCCGGTTTTTGTTTTTAATTTAATTACACTTTAAAGTATAATCATGTTTTTCTCAATTATTGAGAGCACCATGCTATAAGAACATGATCAAGGTAATTAGGGAGTATAGGAGATATGTTTTTTATTTACTTCTTATCATTAAATTGGCAGTAAAGTATACTTAATTGTCTAGTATCATCGGCCGGCTGCTGACTTTTTTATAGGTGGGTACGTAATCTTAAATATCCATTAACCAATTTAATGATATCTTGTTGGCGGGTTTTTGTTGAAAGCAACTTAATTTTTTTTTTTTAAGTTATCATCATTGCCGGGCCAAGAGATGAGCCATCATATGTCTAGTGAAAAACCATCGCCGATCCTAAAAACAGATCAACACTTCGCAGGTCATGCAAGGAACCCAAAGCGTAGGTGTCAAGCCTCGTGGGTTTTTATCGACGTACGCTTCAAAAACTCGGTCCTCGATATATCTTCAAAGTTTGAACAGAATCAGAAGTCCAAAGGAGTCGGTTACAAACATACCAACAAAGCTAAAAATCTTATTTTTTATATTGAAAATTGGAATAATCTTCTCAAATTAGTGTATTGTCATCGGTCCTCGATATGTCTACAAAGTTTGAACGAAATCTGACCGTTTAAAGTCGGTCAAAATAGCGTCCAAAGAAGTCGGTTACAAACATACAAACATACAAGTGAAGCTAATATAAAGCGTGTAATATAATTTTATATGCCATGTGGTGACGGCAGATCAGTATACAGTTTTCACCACCCCTCTTCTTCCCTCAGGTGTCGTACGAGACACTAAGGGAACGGGACGGCCGACTGGCGCAGTGGGCAGCGACCCTTCTGAGTCTAAGGGTTAGCGCAGACAGAACGGAGCGCAGCGGAGAGGATTTTGTTACCGCACTTGAAAATAAACCTTACAATTATTACAATAAAGTGCAAAAATGCTTGAATCTGACAAAAAATGCTCGCGCGTCCTCAAGGATGCGCGGGAATCCCCGCGCGGCGTCGAGTCGGCGCCCGCATCGGAACGGGTACTTTCAGTGTTACCACTGAGTTTAAAGAGAGTGGACGTCATTTTTTAATCCGAAGTACCTACATAACGAACAGTAAAATGGACGAAGAAAAATTAATATGTTTGGTATCATTGCATGAATGTTTATTTAATGTATCGAACAGAACATATAGTGACAAAGTAGTAAAGATGAATGCGTGGGAAAAAATATCCGAAGAAATGGGAAAACCAGGTAGGTACCTATTAAGTGTAATTGTTTTATGCAGGTATAGTACAGCGGAGCGGAGCATCGGTGGCCTAGTGGCTAGAGCATCGGACTTCCATTCAGAAGGTCCGAGGTTCGAATGAAATGAATGAAAAAATAATAATTAAAACATATTTTACTATGAATTAACAACGTCGATTTATTATATTGTCTTGCCAATGAACAGACCCAGCTTCTGAACTAAAATATTTTTTGAATTCATCTCGTATCTTCATACTTTCAGTTACATTACTTCCGTCTTCTTCTTCTTCGTTTAGCTGTTCAAAATCTTGAAATATAATTTCAGATTGATTCGACTCGTGAGATTGAGTATGAATATATTTTTCATCAATAAGAAAATTGTGTAAACAAGTACAAGCAAGTATGATCTTGTCTAGATGATGAGGTTGCACTTTTAGTGGTCTTTGAAAAACTTCATACTTCTGTACCATTATTCCAAATGCACTCTCCACCATGCGTCGGGCTCGGCTCAGTCTATAATTGAATATTTTTTTCTGCTCGTCACCTCTAATGACATTTCCAGGGAAAGGTCTCATTATATTATTGGTTAACGGAAATGCTTCATCGGCTACGAATACGTGTGGTATTTCTTTATTTGTGGATGGTAAACACTTATTCTGAGGTATATGAAGTGTATTATTTAATTTTTGTCCTAACTTAGAATTTGACAATATACCGCCATCACTATTGCGGCCGTATGCACCAACATCAACTATAACAAATTTGTAATTTGCGTCTACAACGGCTAACAATACGGTACTAAATGATTTCTTGTAGTTGTAAAACTGACTTCCACTGTTATGGGGCGATCGTATTTGTACATGCTTGCCATCCAGTGCTCCAATGCAGTTCGGGAATTGCCAAATATTTTTGAACCCTTCTTCAATTTGCGACCAAGTCTCCTCTTTTGGCTTCGGCATGACAATAGGCGGCAATACTTTCCAAATTGCAGCACAAATTTCATACACTATTGACCGAACTGTGCTGTAACCCACGCGGTAGTTGAAAGCCAAGGATTTGAAACTACTGCCTACAGTCAAAAATCTGAAAAAAAAAGTAAAATTATCTTTATCATGTTTTTGACCTATTAGGTCTAAAAGTAAGTATAATACAAGTAAATTTATTGTTCATTTTATTAGTTTCAGATTGTCAAAAACATTGGAAATCAATACGGGTCAATTTTAGAAAGGCTGTAAATTTAAGAAAGTACAAGAGTGGTGCTGCTGGTGGAAAGCATCGGCCAATAAAGTATGAAAGGCAGTTGGAGTTCCTCAAACCACATTTGCAGCATAGACAACAAACGTCGAATTTAGATTCATCGCCAGAAGAAGACACACAAACATCAGATACTTTGAGCCTGGACAATGACAATAACTCCCCACGACCATCATCCCAAATGTCTAGTTACTCGTATTCACAACCGAAGGAGAATCGGGGACGTGTATCAGATATTCTAGAAAAATATCTCCTTAGTAAAGAATCCGAAGATCCTGTAGATATCTTTTTTAAGACAATGGCTTCCACTGTAAAAAAACTTCCAGAGCAAATTCAGGCCGAAATAAAGAAAGACGTATTTAAAATAGTTAATGATGCGGAATTAAAATTTTACGCTAAGCATGATATTAATCGAACTCTACCTTTTGATGAATCACGTTCTTCAATTGAAAATCCTACTACAGTATATACTGTAGATAATACTAAAGACACAACGTATGTACCATCATCAGTCGCTCCGAGTACATCATTTCAATTTCAAGAAAGTCCGCCAGTTGAATTTATAACAAAGTCCTATACTACTAAAAATATAACTACGAATACAGACAATCCAACTATGCAAAGTTACTATACGTCCTTAGATACAAGTAACTCATATTTGTTAAGGCAAACGAACTATTCGACTGAAGATTCTGATAATGCACATAATTTTGAATAAGTATTACTTACTATTAGATCTAAACTAAAAATAGTACGCGCTTAATCCAGTTGTATTTTTAGTTTTAACAAAGTATTCGCTTTTTCCAGATATAAAGGGTAGAACTTTAAGAAAAATAATTCTTTTTCACCTATATTTTGTCTGATTTATACGATTGTGGTTTTGAAAGAGTTAACAACAACGCTATTTTATCTAAACATCACCGTATACCCTTTGTATCTGAAAAATATTAGTACTTAATTTCTTTTCCAACATGAGAAATCTCTCGTATCTAAAAAATGTTCAGATTTTTAAATACTTAATTCAATAAATAAAAAACAAATGACCTTACATTTGATATTTTACTTACCTTAAACAAATGGTTAAGCGTTCCTCAATAGAAATGGTTGAACGATAATTAGTGGTCTTCTTTTGAATATATGGACGTAAAATTTCCACAAGCATTCGAAATTTTTCATAATCCATTTTATAGTAATCATAAAACAAAACTCCTTTCGATGGTAAAGTTGTACAAAGTGTATTAAATTCACCATAACTACACCTTTCCTGCCAACATTCCTCGACCCATATTCTTCGTCTGACTTTCTGGCGCCTTATTTTATTAATATGTTCTTCCATTTCTTCTTCTTCCGCCAAAAGCGCAATTATAATCATATCCCAGTCCACCATCGTTGACGAACTTTCGCGACAAACTGGCGTGAGGTAACCCAGAACGGTTTACTCGCGCAGGCTCGCGCGGTCGCACGCATGCTCGAGCATACACGATCCGTAAAAAAATGCCCGAGACCGCGCGAGGATTATTCCTCTCTGTCTGCGCTGACCCTAAGGCTGTGGGTTCGATTCCCACAACTGGACGTGATAAACACGAATTTTTTTCAGTATCTGGGTGTTTAAAATAAAATAAAAATAATAATAGTTTATTACGGTGAGATACAAAATGGTATCAAAATATCGAAGACTTCTTTTAAATAGTATTACTACCCCTGTGTCAGAAGTCTCCGCTCTTCCATTACAATTAAAATAAACTATATATAAATATATATTATAAATATTTATGTATATTATTAATATTTATGTATATAAAAAAAACAATGTATAGTCAATTTTTGTGAACACTTCGCTAGCGCGATGCAGGATTTTGTGGCGCCATCTAGTTCGGTAATGTGGAGATTGCTACAGAGGATCATCACTTTCCTTTTTTTTTATGAGGAAACACATCGTTTTTTAGAAAATCTAAATAAAATTGTGAAGTACTGTAACGTAATTATACAATGCTAAAATTACCTGTACAGCCTGTAAAGATGGAATATGATGCTGCTGGCGTAGATAAGTACGATGATCACGGCTGGTAGGAGGAAGGTCACCACCACTGGCGTGAGGAACCACGTCAGCCACAGACTATACTCTGTGTCTACGTATTCAACTGTAACAAAAAAAATTGGGGTTAGAGGTGCATTTGTAAGAATTACATTTTCGAATGTTGTTATGGCTGACACTGCGTTATTTTAAGTCAATTTTGGAAAATCGTTAGTGCTTAGTACCTTTTCCAACTATAGCCTTGTAAGTAAATACAGCATTTAGTAATATACAACATTTTCGACGTAAAGAGATGGTAATTTTCGTAAACTGCCTAAAATAAAATGTTTATTCTACTGAAAAAAAAAAATTATGTGTAAGGAAAAAGGAATTATAAATACATATTACCTGAAATATTTGAAGATTTTTGCAATGTTATTACAAAAGGTAATGTAAAATTCTTTAGGGTTTTGTTTTTTTTTTTGAGATTTTTTTCTAGCCAACAGTTCGACTATTGATAGAGAACGTCTAAATTTAAACATTTAGAGTAAGTTGTTGAAGATTCGTAGAATTCTGTAGATTATATTATACTATTACGCTCTCGCCATCCTCACCATAAACGCAGTTTCCAAGAGGATGGCTGCAGTTATTGAAAAAGGTTTGTTACAATTTAATTTGAATTAAAAAAAGTTTAAGTTGCCTGTATGATCTTTTTTTTAATAGTATGCACAATTACCTAGTAACAATTAACTGTTTACGCAGCGCACGCCACCGAAGCTCTCAAAAGGAATATATTTTGCCGTTTTTATAACCGTTTTCATTGATGCTCCGCTTCATTTGCTCGCAGCGTGATTTTATATTATAGGCTATACAATAAAAAAAGATTTTTTCAATTTGAACTAAGTTTCATGGATTAGAGCGTTCAACCAAACGAACTCATCAGCTTTCATAATATTACCATAGACCCAGTGGCGTGCATAGAGGGTATGCACAGGGTATGCAGATGATCAAAAATGAAGAAAATTTAAGGATATAAAAAACTTAAGGATAGGCATTGTAAGAGTTATAAAAAGCCTACCCTTAAGTATTTCTAACTCGTACTAGAGATTTACTTCATTTTATATCATCTGCATACCCTGTGCATACCATCTAGGCTGGCCACTGTATAGACCAGGGGTTCTCAACCTTATTAAGCCAGCAGCGCACTTGTAAGTTAAGAAATTTGTCACGACACCCGGCCCGCGCCCTAACATAGCTAATTACTTGTTAGCAAAGAATTAAGAAAATTAAAGCTACCCCAATCGCTCGGTTAGTGATCTCCACACAATTTTTAAATGTTTGGAACAAGCGGTGACACCATTGCATAAGGGAAAAACGTTTATTTTTTCTTGATTTTTTTAAAGTACAGAAGGAGCGCATCACGGTGCACCTTGGCGTGTTCCACGGCGCCCAGGTTGGGAAGCCCTGGCATAGATAATAAATTTTACGGAATAATTCCCGGATCTGTTTTTATCGAAATAACCTATGGCTGCAAGAGGCGTCCCATTTATCAAGCGGGATATTGTTATGGAAAAAAAAACAATTTGGTCGGAAATTGATAACTGATAGTTCGTACGGTATCCGGGAGTTATCGTCTGCACGCCGTCTGCGGCATTGACGGTTGACCCCAGCACGTTGCATGCACGCATCGCGCGTGTGCATGGAACACGTAACAACTTATGCGCTTTACATTAAGTTGACTTGGTCAGTGCCATTTCGTTTGATTATCATAACACTCAACGTGCCCGTGTGTATGTAATCAACCAAAAGTATTTATATATTTAGTAATAAAAAATGTTTAGTTTGATTTGAACGCAGCTGGCGTGGCGTTTGGAGCTACATAAAATCAATGGACATGCATAAAATTCCAAGAGAGTAGAAACATTTTAATTTAGAGGAATGGTTCAAAATACTGTTTTTGTAACTTTCGTACAAAACCTTTTAACTATTCAAATATGTGATTTTATGTAGACCTCATTAAAATCACCTTTGGAATGCCAAGTCTGTCTATTTGTATTGACTCTTCAAACGGTTTGGAACTCTAGAAAGTCAGAAATTGCTCTTCTACCGTCGTTTTTGCGTCGATGGGGTGTTATAAGTTTGGTGTGTCTCTGTCTGTCTGTGGCATCGTAGCGCCCGAACTGATGAACAGACTTTAATTTTGCATCTTCTTTATTAGTCGGGATTGTTCTATTTTTAAACAAAATCAGTAAAAGATTTCCGCCTCCACAAAATGGCGGATTACATTTTTTTTCACAATTCCCTCAGTATTGGTATCACAAGAAAGGGCTTGATTATTAGACTATGACAAATTTACATCTCCCTCAATCAAGGGGTGTATCAAATTAGAGTAGGGGTTTTATACATTTTTAATTTATTCCCACATCAATACATATAATTCAAAAATGATTCATTTTAAGTAGACCTAATAATATAAGCATCCTTGAAATGTCATGTCTGTCTGTTTGTCGTGACTCTACAAATGGTTTCGAAGGCAGGCTTTTTTCCAGCAAGTTTGAAATTATTATGTCTTACGACAAATTAAAGCGAAGCGAAGCGTTGTGTTTACAAACAACTTTGCCAATTGTATAGTAAGCTCGCTTTAGAAAATGCATAATTTCCCGATTTTATATCCTTCTGTCTTCAGCATGACTAGCACACACAACGAGATAATTATGTCTACCCATAATCCCGTCTTATCTGTATTACATATTATACAGATAAGACGGGAATATGGGAAAAAAATAATGAATGTACGAAATCGGAGCTGCAACATTAGAATATCAGATTATCTTGTGAAACGGCAACCTCGGTTTGTCCACTCGACAAGGCAAAGTCTTCGACGAAAAATTTGTCGTGAATGTAAACGAGAAATCAGTCGTCAAAGACACTCGACACGAGATATCTCGTTGTGCGCATGCTAGCCCTACAGGATGCGAGATATCTCTATTTTCAAACATCAAAATCGGTTTAACGATTATAATATACGTTGATGATCTATTGCCTATGCATCATAAATGTTGTGAAATATAATCGCTTATGTTCGATACGTTTAATGTTGTACAATGGGACTTTGTACCTAAGGGCGCAATCGGACGATTCTCCTAACTAAACCAATAGTAGTGGGTACGGTACTCGGTACGTTATTGGTTATGATGATAAGAGACAAACTTATTTGTGCAGTAAATTTCAAAGAGAATTTATGTGTTTAGTTCCTCCAGACAATAATTTGCTTTCGTAAAAATTCAAACCGAGTAGGTATACTGAAATAATAAATTTAGATTTCAATTTTTTTTATTTCTAATTTTACTTAACTTCAATACAGTTAACCTTTCATTAACGTCAATCGGGCGCCTAGTGATTTAGGTGATTCCTAGAAAAAAAAACGTTGCATGAACTCTTATGTGATGTCTAACGACATAAGCGCCGTCTAAATTTACGACACAGATTTGGCGGATCGTAAGGTTTAGGGGACTCCTAAAGTGACACTTGACAGATCAAAAAAATATAACATGGTTTTTTTTTATCGTACAGGAACGAAAAATGAAAAATATGACAATACAAACACAAAATACCTCAACATTTCTTTGTGGCAACAATCATAGACAAGTTAGGTTATATGAGTAAGTTGCCTAGTGAAAATAGATTGTTGTCAGGTAAATGTATGCCTACGAATCTTTTTTGATTAGGCTTTACTTACTTTAGGCATTCCCTTATCCGTCGTTAGTGTAAACGGGCATAAGATACTTAAGGAAATGAAAAAAAATGAGCACAAAGAAACAAGTACGTCAGTTCAATGATCTAAGCAATTATTACAACAATCTATAGTTAGATGAAATGGCCGCTCCTTTGCAGTCTAGCCTTTGTCTAACCTAGAACAGTTTTTCGCAGATTCGTTGTGTCCATTATACAAAGGTTCTCAAATTCGAATTCAAAATCAAAATTTCTTTATTCATGGAGGCCTATCGCAGGCGCTTATTAAGCGTTCATTCATATATGTTTACATAAGTAATTGTAAGAGGATGGTGATAACTTCGTTCGCCAACCTAAACCTAAAGCTACGATGGTTCCAAACGCGCCCTGGTCTAATTGCCTGGTATTAAGGTTAGAGCAATTCACATCCAAGGTTTTTAAATCGTTTATCCTTTATAGTAATCTTTAACATTATAATATTATTTTTCTTTAAGCTTACATCCCTACTAATCCCTACTATCCCTACTAATCCCTACTAATATTATAAATGTGAATGTAAGTTTGTTTGTTACGCTTTCACGCAAAAACTACTTAACCGATCCTTATGAAACTTTGTACACATATTTTTGGAAGTGTAAGAAGTAATATAGGATTTTTTCTCGACATTAGGCTCTGTTCCTTTTGGAGAGGGGATGAAAGTGTTTGACGATTTTACATCATAACTCCGACAAATTATAACCGATTTAAATAATTATTTTTGTAATATAGAGGTTATAATATGTATTTAATTTTGCCCAAACTTTGTGTATATCTGATGAATGTGGTTGGAGATAGAGGACAGAACTCCTCAGCTGATAGCAGCAAACCACTCATTTATGGCTTAGCGATACTGAAAACTTCAATTTTTTTTAGAACTACAACTAAATTAAATGCTAAATCAAAACACAAAATCAAACGCAGACGAAGTCGCGGGCAACAGCTAGTTTTATATAAACTTTGAACTTATTGAGAGACATCTCAATGATTTCATTTGGTAATTTGTTATAAAATGTGAAAACTTATGTTGCCTTTTAAACTGCACAACTGTCTATATTATATTATGACTTCATAATATAAGCCTAAAGACGCTTCACTTATCAGGTATCGAAGTAATGTAAACGGTTTTACCCCTTCCACGTCCCGATCATGAACACCATCAAAATATGCACAAATATATGACTTTTTAAGAAGATAAATAATTACATTACGTTATCAAAAATTAAACAACTGCACTTAAATCGGTTCGTTACTCAGCGTTAAATTCTTTAGGTACCTAACTATCTTGCATTGATATTGAGTTATTCCGAGTATTAGGGTCAAAGAAAATAGTTTATGTTTTTTTTTCAATAATAAGGTTAATCGTTCGACCTGAAGGAATATGCAATACATAATATTATGAGAGGTTGTTATATCGGCTTATCATTTATTTGAAAACAATTTTGTAAATGTACGTCTTCCTTCCAAACTAATTTGGAATAACAAGGTGTCGTAATATATATACAATAACATACACTAACATGCTCTGCCCGTGCCAAGGTGCTGGGTGAAAAAAGTATAATTCAAATTCAAAACCAAAAATCCTTCAATATTGAGTACATTAATCTACTAGTCCAGTCCGTTCATTTTAAACTCGCATTTAGGGCGTCGCGTTGCGAAAAAAACAGTTTGTGGTGGCGGCCATCTTCTTAGTGTATAGTTATACTAGTCAATAGTTACACTTGTGAAAAATAGGTTATTCGCCATTTTGTGACGGCGACCTTCTCGGGCCGATTTTCATCAAAGATAAAAACAACACTCCCGTCTAATTCATTCGGTCTAAGATGTTAACGGGTTACCCGGTTAGGGTATTGGTATTTATATTAAACCCTTACCCATAAACGGTTTCAACGCGACATCGTACCGGAACGCTAAATCGCTTAGTGGTACGTCTTTGTAACTAGCCACGGCAGAGGCTTCCAACCAGTCCAAACCAGAGAAAATTCAGTAATTATAAATTCCCATTTTACTCTGCTAGGTCTCTAACCCGAAACCTTTTACTTAAATCCATAGCTCAAGCCAGTGAGGTCGTCAGAGTAGTCCTTTTTCTTTTTTTCATTGTTCCTAGGTTTATTCTTAAAAGATCTTTCATTTCAACACAAAATGTGTACGGAAAATGGAATCATACACACATATTATCTACAGTATTTGAAGATATCCCACCCTTTTTACAATGTTTAAATATTTTTAAGGAAATGGCAAAGCCATTTTTTAGCCAACAGTTCAAAAACAACCACTTTTTGTTAAAGTATGTTTAAGTGTAAGCACAGCGAGTACTTAGGTCTATAATATGTAAACATTTAGACCTAAGTACTCCCTGTGCTGTTTTTATTGTTATTATTTATTTATTTTTGTTTTGTTTTAATAATTTTGATACTTAGTTAATCTTTCTAGAATTTTTCCATATATAAATTAAATAATATCATCATTTTGTAGAAGGTTTCGTTGTAGAAGAATCATATATACAACGTGTAACAGAACGTGTTCATATTTTTCCATAAAAACTAATTCAAAACATTCTAAGAGTTTATTCTTAAGACAACCCTATGGACGATATCTATCTATCCCTACTATCCCTACTAATAATATAAATGTCAATGTAAGTTTGTTTGTTACGCTTTCACGCAAAAACTACTAAACCGTTCCTAATTAAACTTTGTACACATATTCTTGGAAGTGTTAGAAGTAATGTAGGATACTTTTTACCCCGACATTAAGCTCGGTTCCTTTGGGAGAGGGGATGAGTGTTTTACGATTTTACACCATAACTCCGACAAATTATAACCCATTTAAATAATTATTTTTGTACTATAGAGGTTATAATATGTGTTTAATTTTGCCCAAACTTTGTGTAGATCTGATGAATGTGGTTGGAGATAGAGAACAGAACTTCTCAGCGGACAGCAGCATTCAAACCCCTCATTTAAGGCTTAGCGATACTGAATACTTTAATTTTTTTTAGAACTACAACTAAATTGAATGCCACATCAAAAAACAAAATCAAACGCAGACAAAGTCGCGGGCAACACCTAGTACCTAATAAAGTGACAGCAGTCACTTGATTTCACTTTTGCTTTGTAAGAGCTGTATCTGATTTATTTCAGTAAAAACTATGGCAATGGTTTACTCAAAAACGATTAGCATTTCGATTTCACAGATAACCCTCAGAGACAGTAAATAATGTACTCGTAACTCTGAAGCCTCTGAAGTTTTATTTCGGTTTTCATTTACACGTTGTATATGTAAAAGTTATGGAATATATTTTTAGATTGGTTTTTGATACTTCAATATTAGTCTCGTACTCGGTGTACACGACTAATATTTGGGGAATTAATAGTGGGGAAAAGGATAGGTACATAATTATTGAAAACAGAAAGCAAGAAAAGGATATAGTTAAAGATAAAGATACCTCAAAAGTATTTTTAATGTACTCAATATTACGCTTGTACATGGTGTACATGGTGTACACGACATATATTGAAGCTACAAAACCACTCCACTTTAGAATGGTTTTTCGAATAAAAGGTTAGTCACTTCATACTTTTTAACAGTTAACAGTAATTATTTTACCTCTAATGTTGTGCACGTCTCACTTTACACCCGCAGAATGAGCTGACAACATTCCGCGGGTTTAAGGAGAGATTTTTTTTTCGGATTGTGTATAGCTAATTAACGCTAATGAATTTAACAGCGTTACGCGGGCTTGTTGGCGAGCCTCGCAATGTGGCTCTCCCAGGAGACGTGTGCGGAGCGTTTTCACTGTTTTTGGACAGGATGCACTGCATACAATAATGGCTGAATGAGGATTCTGTGTCCTGTGCATACCCTGGGTTCACGCCACTATCTGTAGTGGGCCGATAATTAGTTGGTAATGATACTTATCCATCCGTCCTGTCAACAGTGGGAGGTTAAGGATTAAGAGACCACAAAAAGTAAAAGACATGGACAGGAAAGGACCTTAAGCGGAAGTCACGATTCAGTGTGTTTTAAATGCATCCCCTTAAATCTTATCTCGTTAAGTAATATCTGTCGTAGTTACGCTCTAAAACTTTCTACCTTATCTCAGTTAGTAATGCATGTAAGTCATAACTTATTACTGCAAAGATCTGCAGTTCACAAACTTTGGCGGTGTATTTGATAACCTTATGTATATGAGAAATCATTACTAATCACGTGTTACACGATGGCAAGACGTGTCCGCTGGGAACAGCTTAGCAACCAGCCACCCAACGCGACGAAAAGCGACGACAAGCGTGTTGAGTCAAATCGAATCATTAACGTGTACTTATCGAACCTGGATCACGCTTTGCAATTTGACAGATATTGTCAGTTTGGATAGAAGCGTTAATTTGCGGAATTCCATGACAAATTATGAAAATTAGGCTTAATTTGATAAACTCTGCGAAAATCAGAAGAATCTTTATGGTGTAATTTATAATTTCTTCAATCCTTATACTCCATACCAAACGGATTTTCAGCCTTTTACGCACGTTTAGCTCCGAAACCGGAGCAACCTCAGGAGATGTTGACTTTACAATTAATAATTGTTAAGTTGTTGTTCTTTTTCATAGGTGTTTTTAGTTCAAGTGTGATAAAACACTGCATATTTATGCATTCCAACGTTATGCTACGAAACAATTAAAATTACATTTGATTAATAACCAATGTTCATGACATTGAGTTGGTGGGTATTTTGATATTAATACGGCTGCATTATCGATGCACGTCAGTTCTAAATGGACGCGAAAGATGCAAATATACCTCCATTATATTAGTCTTTTATCATACGTTTATCAATAATGATCGATAGGACGGTGTGGCTCTTTTCTTTTTTAGTAATAAACAATTGACGGACCAAAGAGATGTCCTGCCAGATGTAATGTTAGAAAACCATCGCATATTAACAGAACAACACTTCGAAGGGCTTCCAAGGGCAAGTCCTACAAATCGCCGTCCTGTGTCCATCAACCGTGTTGTCGTTAAGCCCATGTAGCTTTATAACACCGGCAACCACGTACTTCGGAACGGAACACAGCAATGCGGCAGTAGCTATACCTACTATTCCGGACGAGCTCTGTCACAAAAAACTCTTTTACTAATCGTATATTGCTAAACGTTTAGCTACCTCATATTGCCTTGTCAAGTGCGTTGTCATCAGTAGTTAGAACTTGGAAGTTACACATTAGGCCGGATTCAGATATGTATGATTCCCACGATCGTATCACTTTTTTTTTTAATAGTAATAATTGACGGACCAACCGGATGGCCCCCCCTAAAGGGAATTTGAAAACCATCAACTATAAACCGAGCAACATTTCACAGGGCATGCAAGGAACACGTCCTGCAACATGCCGCCCTTTTGTCTATCAATTTGAGGCGTAGGTGTCAAGCCTCATGGGCCTGTAATCACACCGGCAGCCACGCCCTACAGACCGGATGCAAGAATGCTGCTTAGCGGCAGAAATAAGCTTGGCGACTGATGTACTTTCACGGATGAGCTCTGTCACAAAAGCTCTAATACTACTTGAAATAAATGAGTTCGACATTCAAAATTGTCGGACTAATTTATTTCAAGTACCTAGGCTTAATATAAGCACTTTTGAAACGTCAAGTATGTCTTGTTGTAGCGACTCTACCACCGGTTCGGAAGGCAGATTCTCCAGAGCAGAAGCCGGCTAGAAATTCAGGCAGTTTAATATAAAGAAATTCATTATCAGTAGTTATAGTAACCTCGATGTATTACACGTTTTATACATTATTTAAGCTAATGTAAAGGTAAAACTAATATTACCAGTGGCGTGCATACAGGGTATGCACAGGGTATGCAGATGATATAAACTGAAGAAAATCTCCAGTACGAGTTACAAATACTTAAGGGTAGGCTTTTAATAACTAGGACAATGCCTATCCTTAACTTTTTTATAATCGTTTTATAATCGTAATTCGTACTGGAGATTTTCTTCATTTTATATATTTTTATAAAATGAAGAAAATATATTTAAAGGTCTACTGGCAGCGACCCTGTTTTCTGAGTCCTAGGCCGTGGGTTCGATTCCCACAACTGGAAAATGTTTGTGTGATAAACATGATCGTTTTTCAGTGTCTGGGTGTTTATCCGTATATAATAAGTATTTATGTGTATTATATTCTTAAATAAAAAAAAAATCTTTATATGATTATATTTTTATTTAAATACCATGTTAGTTATTTTAAGTTTTATTTGATGTATTTGATGTAGTCAATTGTTTCACTCAAATCAAATACATTGAAATGCTAGAAAAAAAAATCAATTAACGCCAAAGAAGCATGACTTATTACGTGCAGTTTTTAAAGATAATTTTAGAGTATTAGAATTCCTGTTGCCATCGCTAGTATTGTGTAGTGGTATGTTATCGTCCAACTGGTGTTTTCGGCGGGTTCATATCAAGCTCCAGTGGCGCAATTGGTTAGCGCACGGTACTTATAAGGCAGTAGCCGTGAGCGATGCCGGGGTTGTGAGTTCGAGCCTCACCTGGAGCATATTTTTTTAATAACACAATTTTATCAGAAATTAGTGATATACAATAAAAATAGTTTATGAGTTTATATTATACATAGATGGGTTATTGCAAAAAAAAAAAAAATTAGGCTGTCTTTAGATTAATCTAACAGTAGCGAAAAAAAAAATAGAAACAAGCCTGCGCATGCGGATACTTAATTAAAAAACAATAATAATTTAAAGAAAAGTGGAAAATTTTCATACGTTCAATGATTTCAACATTTGACTTTTCTAGTTTTCATACAAGTTAAAATCATGTTCGATATAATGTTGTAAGTTACTATTTTTAAATTCAAGTTAACATAGTATCCTGTTTTTCAAGTCAAGTAAACTTCTATCTCTTCTATCTTGATCTTTTAACTTATATTAACTTATATATACATATATTATATTAACTTATATATACATATATTATATTAACTTATATCTTGATCTTTTAAAAATTCGTTATGCTGATTAAAGGCTGCCCGAATCAAATCATTAATTACCAAAACAAATCAATCTATGCTTAGTTACTTTTGTGATTTTTTTGTATTTATAACAATATGTGTTCCATAACAATGAGTAGGTTTTAATATATTTACAATAGACCTACTATTACAGTTATTTTAATTATAATAGTAATAACAGTAAATATTCTAAGTTACCAGATCTATGTAAATAATTAAAAAAAACTAGAAAATAACGCCGTATTTTTATAATAATTTCAAGAATAACATACTAGAATAAGTACTTATAAAATACAGAACATCCAGCCACTGAAAAACCTTAATGGTCATCACTGAAACATTTTCCAGTTGTGGGAATCGAACCCACGGCCTTGGACTTATAAAGCAGGGTCACTGCCCACTGCGCCAATCGTCCGTCAGATGTGTGATGTCTTGTGTTCAAAAACCATTGTTTTAATCATAGACATGCAAAATATTGGATAGAAGCAGGCGTTACTTTGCGGAAATCCATGATATATTATGAAAATTAAGCTTAATTTGCCATAGTCCGCGAAAAGTAGGAGAATCTGTATGGTGTAATTTATGAGAATCTGTTTGGTGTGGAGTAAGGAGGTAAGGATTCAAGAAATTATAAATTACACCATACATATTCTCATAATATATCACGGACTATAGCAAATTAAGCTTTATTTTCATAATACTTAGACAAGCCGTTTAACATTATTAGGATTGACAGATTAATATTGCACCCCCAACAGAATTGAAAAAAATCGATGTTAATCATGATTTACAGCAGTGAGATTAGCGTGCAAATCTTTTTTTTTTAAATCTAAGTCATGCCCTTTAACAATTTAGAAATGACACATTGAAATAAATTAAATAAATTGAAGAAAAATATAGATGTTAATCTACAGCAGTTTAAAATGTTAGTAGGCATTGTTATCGATAACCGGTGACATTGAGGACGGTCAACCCTCCCAAGTTCAAGGTGCCAACCAACTTATTGTTTTATGAGCGGACTATCAATATATATGCGAATATTTTTTTTTATTCCACTACATCTTAACCCTTATTTATTTATTCATTATTAACCATTTGAAAATAAACTTTACATTAAGAAGTGACAAAAAGATTGTTAAATTTATAAGACAAGTAAGAGAAAATGTACTGTAAGTGATGATGCAGTTTAACGTTACTAAACCGGCTTCTTTGCGATTTTCTGGCGGAAAACTAAATCGCTCGTCTTTTTCGGTAGCACCAGATCGCAGAAAATTGAGAAATTATAAATTCCCGAATTGCCCCTGGAAATCGAAGCTATGACCTCCCACTTTAAACCACGACGCTCAATGCTGCGCCAAAGAGGTCGTCATACTAGAGAGACAAATCCCCCAGTCAGGGTCAACTGGACCCAAAGGCGTAGTATTCAAATTCGAAATTCAAAAATGTTTTATTAATGTAGACCTTATCACAGGCACTTATGAAGCGTTCATATATTAAACAAGTTACACTAATGGTGATAACTGCTTTCGAAAACTTAAAAATAAAAGCTAGGAGGGTTCCAAACGCGCCATGGTCTAAGAAGAGCCCACAAAAACGTAGCAAGGTTTTTTTTGTTATTACCATCTCACAGTCGAGTTAATATTGAGCTACCACTACCCTTACGCATACCTCTGTCGGGGAACGGATGTGAGATTCATAGGGCACAAGCGACTAACCATTTGTTCGAGAGACCATTCTTAATTGGAGTGGTTTTTGAGGTTTCAATATTAGTGGTGTACACGGTTTATGTTCTTAATTCTGTGGTGCAGAGCTCATCCAGGGAAGTAAACCAGCTTGCTTATTTCTGTCGCGAAGCAGTTTAAAGGGCGTGACCTACGCCTCAGGTTAATGGACACGGGGAAGCACGTTGCAGAACATGTTCGTTGCATGCCCTGCTAAGTGTTGCTCTGTTATAGACGTTGCCATCAGGTGGGCCATTTGCTTGGTTTTTCAATTACTGCCTAAAAAAAGTCACTGCCAACATACTTGCCGTTTTAAAATTGCTTATCTTCTCATCTTATCATTTTTGAAACCTATAGCGAAAGGTGTTTAATCTGCAATGGCCAGACATGTTCCTTGCATGCCCTGCGAATTGTTGCTTTCTATAGGCGACGGTTTTGCGCTTACTATTAAAAACAAAACATTGTTTACAAAGCGAACGGTGAAAGCAGCCCTGTTTCAGCACCCTGGTCGACACCATGTGCACTGCCATACCTACAAACGCCTCTGCGTTTACGCGACTATCTGACAATGCTGACTGACGCATTCTACTGACACACTTCGCGGATACCTACTCTAAGTGTATACGAACACAAATACTGAATGCAAATTCTTGTAAATCCCTTTGTGATACTTTTGTTTGCGCACGCAACTGTTTATTTTGGAAACGTGTGAAGGTGAATCAGAAGATGCATATTAATAAATTTATAAATATGCTCGATTGTTTTAATCGAAATATGTCGGACAGTGATAATAAATTAAAAACTGGCAATGAATTTTCAAGTTATTAACGATTTAATGGTAAAATAATGAAATCAAACAAAGCTCGAGACTTAGAAAAGACTACATGCCTACTTAGAAATAAATCAACATCAGGAAGTTAAATAGATCTATCCCTAAATATCGGAAACTTTTGCTAAGACACCCTGAACCACTAGCATACAGTATGTTATTTGTATTATACTAATTAACATAGTGGGTAGATTGATTTGGCTCATTGTTAAATCAATGGAAACTATGCAATTGCGGTTATAAGAAAATCCAGGGTGCACTTCATAAATACACCATTCGTAGGAATTGAAGGGGATGAAATGGGGGTTAGGAGGTTGAATGATAGTTATATTTGCTGTAGTAAGTTGGTCATATATCATTGAATTTATATTAAGGAGAAAATAAGCACTTTTCTATCGCTTGTTTTAAGAAAACGGGCAAGGCCTCAACTTCACAACCATATTCATTTCAGCCGGTGGATGTCACTACTGAACATAGGCCTTTCCTAAAGAGCGTCACCTCACACGTTCCTCAGCCTTCCTCATTCACCCACTCTCCGTCAATCTCTTTATGCCATATGTCCATCATGGTGTAGGTGTTTCAACTCCAGAACTTTTCTGGTCAGTGCATGGATTGGTCAACCGCGGGTCTAAGAAATTCTACGCAGATGAAATCGCGGGCAACGGCTAGTGCATCCATGATGCCACAGAAGCTTCAGTTTGGAGAGAATGGGACAAATATTTCTCCTCTAGTAACGTCAACTTTAAAAAAAGTTTCATTCTTTTCTTTTGGCAGTTACTAAATTCTAACCGGTTTAGTCTGCAGAAAAAGGATGGCAATTTAAAAAAAAACGTCATAATATCAATTCATGGAAATCCGGACATATATAATGTTGTTTGCAATGACTGCACTTGCACTTGCACGATGCTGTCCGAATAAGAATAAATGATGCAAACATAGTTGTTTTTGTGTTTTCAGACACTGTAAAATCAAAGTAAAGTACAACCTATAGTTCTTAATTAAAATCTTAAATGCCTCCGCATTTCTATAGACAGCGCTATTGGAGGAACTGTCCCAAAACAAAAACTCCCTAGTACACAATGAGCTACTCCAAATCAAGCATCATAAAGTCCGTTTTTTTTGTCAGTATAGTGATTTTCGATACTCGCAAACGTCTCTGCCATAACGAGCGTAAAATAATACTAGAACTACTATTGCGGTGAAGTCAATGTTTCGAAAACAGTTTTCTAGGGAAGTATCGTGTTTTGTTAGAGGAGTTAGATAGCTGCGGTTTCTTACGACATATCACACGACCAGAGTATGTTAATCATAACTTTCCCTATGAAAACATTTTGACTGATGCAATTAGGCTATAGACTCAGAAATCAGCAACCTTATTTACTTTTAATTCAGTAAAATAATCATAATTTTCTTTGGAGACTTGTACGTGACAAGACGAGACGTGTATTCTACGACATCAGACACCAGGATGTATCTTCGCGCCATTTAAATCTCAATACAAGAATAAATTGTATCTTTTTTTCGAAAGCAGCTGTTAGCCACCTGAAGAGAGTTGCAACTCTTGGCAACACACAAAACACTTGGAGGAGGAGTACATTGTAATGAGCATAGAAAATTTTACTCATTACAATGTACGCAGTCAGAATAACATCCGATACAATTTATGTTAAGAGTAACTTAAGATACTCGACAAATTTGTTTTATATACCTGCCGAACCCCTAATAGATAAGCCCGTAACCATCCTAGGCAGCATCATTACTTACCACTTGTTAAGATTTCAGTCATGGGCTAACTTGTAGTAGAATAAAAAAACCGTTAGACCAAAGAGCCACTTTATTTCAAAACCTCTTTAGAATAAAAAATACACCAACGTAATATCATGCAAGTAAGTGGAATAATCAAACACTCTGTCACCTCGTGTGTAACATTAAACGATTGTTAATTACCCTTTTTTTATAATATCGTTGATTATAATTATTGTCAGGTTACATCTTATAACGTGTCGGTATTATATTATGACACATGTATTAAGTTCTACATTAAAGGTTCAAAATGTTTTTTAAGCATCACTGATCAAGCCTCGGATATCAAAGAGTATATTTTTATTCGATGACAAGTTATCTTTATGATAACTGACGTTGTAATCTAACGCCTTTAGTTAATAATCAATCAAATCCGAGTATTCTGGGAGAAGTATCTTTAGCGATAAGCTATCCATGTGAACGTTATTATTATTGCACGACTCATGATTCCGCCTCATTTCGGCGGCTATTTTTTTTATTATAGCCTTGTTAGTTCACGGAATCAAGATATTTTGCATACTATTGTCGAGATAATTTAATGGAGATTAATTCCATACTTTTAAAAAATTGATTTACTGCAATAGAATTGGAAAAAAACACCAAAATAGGTCAAAAAAATTTCCGTCATGTGTGAAACCCGAAAACACTCTAACTTGTGAAAAAATCCATTATTTAAGTTAAATTTTTTTTTTTTAATTCTAATCGACGATTGTAGGTCACTGAATGCGAATGATTAATTAATTCAGTGTAGTTTAATTGCAATTAATAAAAAACAGCTGTACTAGGAAAGTGATGCACATGCGCCCCTGGAGGAATAAAATGTACATAATAATTAATATCTATAGATATAGATATATCACCATCCATGTTAATTTTACATGGTTATATATAGATAAACAGTCTTGCAGTTTTTGTTTTTTTTTTTAAATGAGCATTATGAGTCGTGCACTTTTGGATTTTCCAAATTTTTTTTTATATTTGTTTTTTTTTGTTGTGAAACTTAGTAAATTAAAATTAGTAGCAAAGCTTTTTGTGACAGAACACGTCCGCAAAAAAAGCATTGTGGCAATGCTATGTTCCGGTCTATCTGTGTCTGGATGCCGGTGTAATTACAGGCGCTTTAGGTTACACCTACGCCTTAGGTTGATGGATGCGGGGCGGCGCTATGGGACCTCTTATGCCCTGCGAAGTCTTTCTCTGTTTATAGAAGTTAAAATATTTATTTATTTATTGGGTCTACCAAAGATTTATGTAAAAAGTTAAAGCACACATAACTTATAAAAGTTAGAGGTTACTGTCGTCGCGTCTGCTGCCGCTTTCTAGGATAGTCTAGGGGTGGTAAATGGTAGAGTGTAGTGACTCTACCATTTACAGACAGACTTAACGTTTCAAAAGTGCTTATAGGAGCTAACTTAAATACCATGATTTTTTTTTATTTGAGCGGTGATTGCAATGGTTAGGACTTCAGCTTCACTTTCGCAGATCCGAGATCGAATGCCAGCCGACAGAAACCTGTGTTTTGCCTTTAACGATTTATGCAGTGCAAACTCTTAGACGGTTTTATTTTCAGATTTACTAGAAATGTATGGTTATAATTTGGCCTAGTTCACAATAACGTTATAAATTAAAGCCTATGAGCTATTCTGAAGTATAAACTTAAATATACTGTACACGTACCTCAAACTTTTATAACTTAAGTGAGTTTTAAGCAATTTAAATATAACTCGCTACAACAGTGAAGGAAAACATCGTGAGTAAACCTGCATGCCTGAGAGTTCTGCATAATGTTCTCAAAGGTTTATGGAGTCCACCAATCCGCACTGGGCGAGCTTGGTGGACTCCGACGTTAAAACGTTCTCATTTTGTAAGGAGACCCGTGCCTTGTAGTGGGCGGTAATGGGTTGATTATGATGAAACTGGACCATCAAGCTACAGTTACGGGCACGTTGTTTACAGAGTAAATAAAAAAAAACATTAGTACAAACTCGCAAAGACTGTCTTGGTTAAACAAGATAACGCTCTGGCGTCGCACAACAATTTTTACACGCTTTATATTAGCTTCACTTGTATGTATGTTTGTAACCGACTTCTTTGGGCGCGATTTTGACCCACTTTAAACGGTCAGATTTCTTTCAAACTTTGTAAACATATCGAGGACCGATGACAATACACTAATCTGAAAAGATTATTCCAATTTTCACTATAAAAAATAAGATTTTTTACTAAATTACTACAGCGCCATCTAGACCCAAATGTAGAAAACCTATGGCGTTCGCGTACCTAACAAATTCCACAGAAAACATTAAGCTACTAGATGGTAGAGGGCGTTAGCTGTTACTTTTTAATGGCCTGTTTTAAATAATAATTAGAACTTGCATTTCGAGGCACACTGAATAAAAAAAAAATATTTTATCTATATTTTATCTCTTTCATGGTGGATGGGTACTGATTAATTTTGCTCTAATAACAATAATAGATCAAGAAAAACTAAAAAAAATCGCTATTATGAATAAACTAAAAGAAAGAAATTAGTTTAGTTTTTTATACCAAGCGTGTTTTTTTAGTTTGTTTGAACTATTTAATTATTATATATTTAAAGTACCTAGGCCGTTAAATCACACGACGCGGAAACGAGAGCATTGAAAAGTTGATAGTGGTTGGAAATGTAGAAGGCAAACGTCCCCGTGGAAGATCTCCAACCCGGTGGTCAGATCAACTAAGAGAAACTGGTGCCCGTACCTTCTATAACGCAATACAAATGGCCAAAGACAGGACCCGATGGAGAGAGATCTTATATGACAAGATTACTCGCCATAGCAGTAAACTAGTCGACTAAAGAGAAAAATTGAAATAAAAAATATATTGATGGAGAAGAGAAGAATTAAAAGAGAAAAGGCCTTTACCACAAAATGGATAAAAGCCTTCTCTCTTCTGGAAAAGAGGGGACTTAAAATTCAATTTGGTGTGGTGGGATTTAGCGATTATTATCACACTTCCTTGCTTACAACTTTTTTATTTGCTTCAGCAAGTTTTAAATTTCAAAAAAATAATTTAAACTAGCTTATACAGTATGAAGACAAAATGTTCAGCTACTTTTGAGTATACACCGCTGACCGCATGCAAATAAATCGTGTTAAACTAGCTAAAGAGCTTGTTATCGTGGCTTGAAACAGTTTTAGTTTTTATTTGTTTGACGCTCTTATTACAGAATGAAGAATAATCTAATGGTTTGCGACTTCGGTTTCGTTTTCGGAGGGCCGAGTCCGAAACCCAGCACCTCTAACTTTTCTAAGTTATACATACGTTTTGTATACGTTATATAATATATATAATTGGAATCTCGGAATCGGCTCCAACGGCTCCAATGATGACCATGACATTTAGTATACATGGGGTTTCGGGAGCGATAAATCGATCTAGCTAGGATTCATTTATATTGGAACCTCGGGCAAAAACTGCAAAAAATATCCTTTTTGAGAGATTCTGATGCGTGCGATGCGTAAACGGTAAACATTACGCCAAATTGTATGAAGCTCAATTTACAAAACATATATAGTTAATTATAGATAGGTACCTACCATTATTTTAATGTAAGAATAGACATTTACTTTTATTTACACAAATTACGCTATACAATTAATAATCACTACAAAGTCATGTGCGATCTAACAATCAAAATATTACTTGCTTCCACGGTGAAGGAAAACACTGTAAGGAAACCTTCGTGCCTAAAAGTTCTCTAAAATATAGGCGTGTGGAGTCAACCACTCCATAAAGCCCTCAGGGCTGGCGTGGTGGGCTACGGCCTACACCCTTCTTATTGTGGACCCGTGCCCTGTAGTGGGCCGGTAATATGTTAATATGATCAAGATGATGATGATATACTAGCTGTTGCCCGCGACTTCGTCTGCGTTTGATTTTGTTTTTTGATGTGGCGTTAAATTTAGTTGTAGATCTAAAAAAAATTAAAGTATTCAGTATCGCTAAGCCTTAAATGAGGGGTTTGCTGCTGTCCGCTGAGGAATTCTCCAACCACAGTTTCGGCAAAATTAAACACATATTATAACCTCAAAAATAATTATTTAAATCGGTTATAATTTGTCGGAGTTATGGTGTAAAATCGTCAAAAACACATCCCCTCTCCCAAAGGAACCGAGCTTAATGTCGGGATAACAAGTATCCTATATTACTTATAACACTTCCAAGAATATGTGTACAATGTTTTATGATCGGTTTAGTAGTTATTCTGTGAAAGCGTAACAAACGAACTTACATTGACATTTATAATATTAGTAGGGATTATTAGAATTGTTATAAAAACAAGAACCTTAGATGCTGGCATTGCCCCCTTGAATGCCCAAACTAACTCCTTTACCGTGGTAATTTAAAGGTTGTTTTGTTTATTCTACAAAATATCTAAAATTACATAATGATATTATAATGTGCTTATATTTGACATAAAAACCGTTACTCTGTACACATCAATAGAGTCCGATTTTTTTTTTCTTAATATGTTGTGGAGTACCAAAGAAAATTCCGTAACATTTAAATGAAATATAAATATGGAAATATATTAAAATTGCCGCCATTTAAGAGACGGTAAAATTATTTAATATATTTCACTAGATCGAAATCGACTACGAAGAATACAGACTTAAAAAAAAAATTAAATCTACTTACGATAAAACACGCCGATATAGAAACCGACAACCGCCGTTGCCACCTTAACGACATCGTTGGTGGCCTCACAGTCCAACTTTTTCAGCAAATCACTCATAATGTAATAGGCTTTCACAGGCCTGGCCTTACACTGCTTCTCCACCATGATTTAAAAAAAAATGTTATATTTACTTTTTTAAACGAAACCCAACGATAACCCGTTGACCGGCGCAGATTAAAAATTTCGAATCGTTATCTACCTATGCAGGGGATAGACAAAAAAAAAAGTTACAATGCGTATGATCCACTCGAAGTCGCGTCCAAGAATGAAGTTAAAATGTCAACGAAAGTAATAAGTAACAACGCTGTTCTCGCAACTGTCAGCATAATATTATTATTTATCTATTATAATTATTATGTTTAGATAATTGTAGCCAGAGATGATAGAAAAAATAGACGCCGCTTTTTTTTTTTTTTTAGCCGTAAATTGACAACAGATGAAGTGGCAAACCATCACATATAAGATAACCAACACTTCGCAGGTCATGCCAGAAACACGCCCGACCCATCCCATCAACTTGTGGCGTAGGTGTTAAGCCTCGCGTGCCTTTATTTCACCGGCACCCATAATAAAATCAGGTATGATAAAGAAAAAAAAAATAATATTTAAAATATTATATTACTCTATATTAAACGCATACCTGAACGTAAGTTACTAACTAAACCACTTCGCTCTCACTCATTCTGATATTAATAAATAATAATAATGATTAAGGAAGAAAATTCCAGTTACATCGTCAGGATAATGTTAGGACTGTCTCGATACTACAGTGTGTCTAACGTATCGTTGAAATTTTTTTAAGCTAATCCGTTTTATGATTTGGAAAAAAAACCTGATGAATTGAATTTTTTTTTACAAACATTTCTAGTCATACATGTAAAACGCGTAGCTAAACATAAGTTGCAAGCTAAAGCACGCTTTGCGTTGCTTTTTCTGATGTTAATAATCTATATTGGGGAAGTAACTTCCAATTACAGATCCAAGTTCTTATGTACGCATCAAAAGTACCACCTATGGGCCGGGCCTACTTGAATAATAATATTTTTGACTTTGACTTTGATAATGTTGGGACTGCATCGATATAATGCGTCGGGTATGTTTGCGGAGTACAGATTGGGTTCTTTACAATAATTTGAACAGGCAGGACAGCACACTTGGTGCCAGCCTTATTACGTAGCAATTTATGAACGTAGCATTAATTATGTGAACTAATTAATAAAGATATTAAATTTATTGTGATTTACTAAATACTACTTTGTATTCTTAAATATATTCTTAAATTGTACTTTGTATTACAAAGTACAATTTCCTTTGGGGACTTTGATAAAAGTATTTTTAAAATCACTAATATTTACTAATGCAATGTTGTCTTAAAGTGTCAATCAAGACCATGGATTACTTTCGAATTTTGCATTCACACACAGATTGAACCGAAATACATTTTTTTATAATATTATGTAAACAAGATAACGCCAGAGATGTTAAAAAATAGACACCGCTTTTATTTCAATTTTGAAATTTAGATGACCGAGTCTCCGAGAGAAACCTAAAAATTTGTTTATAAAAACATGCTCGTTAAAAATAAAACACAATTTCTAAATCAACACTACTATAGAAGTAACGTAACATAACAAGAATGAGTACTGTTGTTGAACGTTACAAGTTTTTTTTTAAATTTAAGCACGTAAATGCCAACGGGCAGACAACCTAGGTTGCGAGTCCAGGGCAGGTGAGTCAAATGACTAGTTTTTGCACGGCCAGCTGTAATTATATTTTTAGATATATTTTCTTATACGGCGTAATTCATCAGCTCTCTACGTGCAGTGCTTCCTAAAGTTTTAACCACGAATATGTTTTTAACAGTATTATGCATGATGACAGTATCAAAGAATCGCTAAAATATTGTATTTAACTTACGTTATATGATCCAAGTATTAAGAAAAAAATATTTTTATTTACAGTCGAAGTGAGATTGGTATTTATTTTCAATAAATGAAACTGTCAAAGCTAGCGATCCGCCTTGACAGGTAATTTTTTTTAAATAATAATAAATAAATAAATATAATACGACAATACACACATCGCCATCTAGCCCCAAAGTAAGCGTAGCTTGTGTTATAGGTGCTAAGATGCCTGATGAATATTTTTATGAATTATATACTAATAAAATACATATAAACACCCAGACGCTGAAAATCATTCATGCTCATCACACAAAAAAATTCCAGAAGTGGGAATTGAACCCTCGGCCTTGGGCTCAGAAAGCAGGGTCGCTGCAATCTGCGCCAATCGGCCGTCACGTCAAATCACGTCAAGGTATAACGACAAATTCAAAATTATGATTTTACGTCTATATAAAATCTCTGCAACTTGCAAAGTTTTTTGTCGTCAATACCAAAATCAATCATAGAGCAATTTTTTTTTTAATTTGTAAAAATAGTAAGTTCAAAAACTAAGTTAAAACTGATACTAATCATAAAGTCGGTATAAGCGATGTCTCTTGATGATAAATGGCGATGATTATACTACTCATACTGAACGCGATGTCGTACCGGAACGCCAAAACGCTTGACAGTACCAATGCCATACGGTAAGGTGCTAACTAGCCGCGGATCACAATCTTACCCATTTTTAATAAAACTATCAGGTTTTTCGCCCGCCTTCTTCGTCCGCGTTTATTAGGGCTTGCAGCAAATCCCATGGGAACTGTTTTTTTTTTCTGGGATAAAAATAATCTTATGAAATTGACATAAATCTGTGATATCAGCACAACCTCTAAGAACACCTTAGGGCAGAGTGGCGTGCACCTCAGACATGCAGAAAAACACTGCCTACCCTACAATTTTTGTATACCTTATAAAAAAAATGACTTTTCTATTTATGTCATCCTTCTTTAGGTATTCCCTGGTCAAAACCCCTGTACACGCCGCTGGCTAAGTGTATGCTCTTCTAATCATGATACCGAAAGTAATATTAGACTTACCTTAACATAAGTTTGAAAATTGTATAAAAACACATTTAATACATATATAGAACTAGCTGTTGCCCGCGACTTCGTCCGCTTTTCTTTTTTTTTTTTTTTCGAAAGACATGTGCCTCATAAATGTGGAAGCACTTTATGTATTTAGGATAGCTTAGCCTGTTGTAAAATCGTCAAACACTTTCGTCCCCTCTCCCGAGAGAACTGAGCTTAATTTCGGAGTAAATTATCCTATATTACTTCTAATACCTTCAGGAATATGTGTACAAAGTTTCGTGATGATCGGTTTAGTAGTTTTTGCGTGAAAGCGTAACAAACAAACTTACATTCACATTTATAATATTAGTAGGGATAGGGATAGGGATAGGCAAGTAGGGATAGTGACCTCTGCTATACCTGCTATACTATTGATGAATTTCATAATGACAAGGTTGCTCGGAAGCAAGCCGCTCCGCTGTCATCCCACACAAGACAATGACGTAAAATAATGCCGGAAAAAGCAACTGCTGAGTTTTTTTCTCGGTAGAACCTGCCTTCCGAACCAGTGGTAGAGTCTCTACAAGCAGGCATTCTTTACGTTTCAAAATTCCTTATATTAAGCATACTTTAAATAAATAAATTTGTTGAATGATGAATAATGTTACTTTCCGCCTTTTTAAGTAATTAAGAAAAAAAATTAAAAAATTAAGTTAATTGGTTGCTAAGTTAGGGTGATAAGAACAAAATTAAAACAAATTCAATATACATTTATTTCAAGTAGGCCGAATATAGGCACTTTTGAATCGTCAAGTCTATTTGCTGGTAGTGACTCTACCACCGGTTCGGTAGGCAGATTCTACCGAGATTTCCGGCAAGAAACTCAGCAATTGCTCTTTTCCAACATCAAACAACCAACAAATTTCGTATTTATAATACTGGTATGGATTCATATTATGATTTTTAGTTTGGCAATAAGAAATTAATATAACTTACAAATTCGTAACCTTCAGAACAACAGGGCATTTTATAGACTTCTCAGACCGTGTATAATAGCGTCTGATTGTAGTGAATCGCAAATTTATCATCAGAAAATAAAACAAATTGCGCATCACTTAAGGAAATTTTGTTGTATAATATAAACTACGAGATATACAATATGGAAGGAAAAATATTAACTGAGAGATTCATTCATTGTGCAAATAAAAAATATAGACATATTATCTAAACTAACAAATGTTTTCTTTTATTGATTGTATCATTGGGGCCCTGTTTGACTACGCAGAGCATACATTTAACAGCCGATTGGCACAGCGTCCCAGCTTTCCGAGTGTTCGATTCCCAGAACTCGATTTTTTTTTGTGTGATGAACATGAATGTTTTTCAGTGTCTGGATGTTTATCTGCATTTAGGAAATTTTATGTATAATATTCATCAGTCATCTTAGTACCCTTAACACAAGCTACGCTTAGTTTGGGGCTAGATGGCGAAGTGTGTAATATATTTATTTATATAGACGGCCGATTGGCGCAGTGGGCAGCGACCCTGCTTTCTGAACCAACGTTTGTGTGATGAAAATCAATGTTTTTCAGTGTCTGGGTGTTTATCTACATATTATAAGTAGTTATGTATATTATTCATATAATTATTCATCAGTCATCTCAGTACCCATAACACAAGTTACGCTTACTTTGGGGCTAGATGGCGATGTGTGTATTGTTGTAGTATATTTATTTATTATTTATTTAGTAGAATTAAGTTTATTCATAACTATGAGTTAAAAATTTAAAACACTACGGCCTGTACGGTCTGAAGTGGCGTTGTACAGGCAAATGAGGCTCATCATCGAGCCCCAAGTTGATGAACGTGGTTCTTGCATGTCCTGAGTGTTGCTCTGTTGAGAAGTAATTGGTTTCTATTATACTTCTTAGTCTGCTTAGTCCGTCAATAACAACTATAAAAATGCGATTAATATTTCTTATTCAGTAATTATATTTTCCACTTTGGGAACCTGTGCACAAGGGCCAATAATGATAGCCTTTGGATGCTCCTAGAAATTACAACATCCTCCATTTTTAATGTAACCAGGCAAAGTCTACATTACAAATTCTAGGTAATAATGGATACGTAGGTATGGGGCAGTTCTAAGGTCTAAACAGAAGTGTATTAACATAACGTGTTACTACCCGACCTCAACATAAAGAGGTTCCTTTTTTTATTATGCCACTACAGTTGGCCCCTCTTTATCAACCTATTACCGGTCCACGACAGGGCACGGGTCTCTTCTCACAATGAGAAGTGTTTAGGCCGTCGCCCACCACGCTGGCCTTGTGCGGATTGGTGGACTAGACTTCACACGACCTTGAGAACATTATAGAGAACTCACAGGCATTCAGGTTTCCTCACGATGTTTTCCTTGCATCGTTTAATGCAAGATTATATATAAAAGAGAAAGTGTGTGGGTATGTTCCGTATAGGCTCCGAAACGGCTGGACCGATTTCAATGAAACTTTCAGGGAATCTCCGGATTGACCTGGCGAGTAATCCTTCAAAGTTTGGTGACGATCGGAGCGATCCTATTTTTGAACTGTCAAATACAGCTTTTATTTACTATGATGATATTCTATTGTTGGGTGTACATGGGTGTAGATAATGATCTTCACCCGCTCGAGAAGAGAATAGAAGAGAATGAATACGGAGATAAATAAATTATTAAATTTATTATGAGACTTAAATAAAAAATTTTATGATGTAAGTTTATTGTTTAAATAAAATAAAGCAAAATCTAGCCCGGCGAAGCGGGCTGGGTAAGCTAGTGATATATAAATTGCTTAAATTAAAAACGCGTATGACTTCGAAAAGTCAGTTGTGCGTGCCGGGGCTCGAGCTATTTCCTTGCGAAAGGAAAGCCGAAGCATTACCCACTAGGCTATCACCACTTGTATCCCATAGGAACAAGGAATTTCTAGAAAAAAAAAACTACATTAACTCTTCTGCTAGCGCCGCCTCTCACAGCCTGCCGTGCCATGTTTATTTGGGCTCAGAGTTAATACACCCATGAGGCCCAGATGCGTGCATAGAGGGTATGCACCGGGTACCCAGATGATATAAAATGAAGAAAATCTCCAGTACAACTCGTACTGGAGATATGGTAAATACTTAAGGATAAGCTTTTTATAACTCTTACAATGCATATCTTAAGGTTTTGTAAAACTATACTATACCCTCTATGCACGCCACTCATGAGCATCCTACTATCCTACTTATAATATTATAAATGTCAATGTAAGTTTGTTTGTTACGCTTTCACGCAAAAACTACTTAAGCGATCCTCATGAAACTTTGTACACATATTTTTGAAAGTGTTAGAAGTAATATAGGATACTTTTTATCCCGACATTAAGCTCGGTTCCTTTGGGAGAGGGGATGAAAGTGTTTGACGATTTTACACCAGAACTCCGACAAATTATAACCGATTTAAATAATTATTTTTGTACTATAGAACCCGGGTGTGTAATATGTGTTTAATTTTGCCCAAACTTTGTGTAGATCTGATGAATGTGGTTGGAGATAGAGGACAGAACTCCTCAGCGGACAGCAGCAAACCCCTCATTTAAGTCTTAGTGATACTGAATAACTAAATTGAATGCCACATCAAAAAACATAATCAAACCCAGACGAAGTCGCGGGCATCAGCTAGTATCAAATAAAGCCGCTTCCAAAAAGATTAAACTGTTGATCAAACTCTACAAAAGCTGGTCAGAGATAATGGCTGTACACTACAGCAGAACAATACGACATAATTCTCGGTTTGGTTACACATTACAAAAAACATATTCAGTCTCGCTTGACGTGATACCATAAAGTCATTGACGCAATCACACAACCATTATTAAAAACGTATTTTTTGTTATTATTTTTTTTTTTAATAATTTGGAAGAGGAAAGCAAGGTATAGATCTTTGTGGAGAACGCTTGGGAAGGCCTATGCTGGAGAACAATACAATCAAATAACCGGTGTCTATAAAACGTAATTTTGTACCAAAACAGTTTTTACTTTGGAAATACTTGAAAAGTAGAAATAAGTTGAAATGTAATTTATAAGATTGTTAATAAAGGCTTTTATTATCTTATATCTTAATTATATCTTATACGAGCAATTCTTGTATATATATAGATGGAATCTCGTAAACGGCTCCAACGATTTTCATAATATTAAGTAATAGTTTCGGGGGCCATAAATTGATCAAGCTAGGATTTATTTATTTTGGAATCTCGGAATCATTTATATTGGACATACGACTATTTTTTTAAGTCGACACATTCGCGGACGAAGTCCGCTAAGTTATTATTTAAACTCTCCATTCTTCCTTTATTTTCCTCACTCTTCCTTCCAACTTCCTCAGTGGTGTATAACAGTTGCACAGTGAGGAAGATAAAAGAAGAATAGCAGCTTAGAAGGGATCTCTGCCGGGCAACCTTAGGACTAGGAAAACATTTGGAAGAACAAATAGGTGGTGTAAAATAATTATAAATCTACGTTCAAATAAAATAACATACGAATACATTAATAAAAATATATGAAATAAATATAGAAATAATAAACTAATATATATATATATATATTATGATGAGCTATAAATAAATACTGAACAGAAATATATATATATATATACAATACAATACAATATCGAGCTACATAATAAGATTTAACAGCGATTTTGCATGTCGTATGTTTATTTAGACTTTTTTCAATAACCATAAACAACTCTATAAACAATTAAATCTATTTATGCAATCTCTTAAAAAGTTTTTTTAGCTAAGTTGTTATTTGTTAAAAATTTATGGATATATTTTGGCAATAACGAATTAAATCTATAGATTACGGATAGATTGAATATTGAAAGTGGACATTAGTGGGATTATAATATAATATAAATTAGCGGAGTCAACCCCCGTGCTGTATAGAGCACGTTGAGTCGTCGGTCCCGGTTGTTATAGCTATAAACTAACTCGTGTTAGTAGTCGTTAAAGCCCACCAACCCGCAATGGAGCAGCATTATGGATCTATACTCTAATAGTGGGGCGTTAATAGACGATTTAATATCACACATAACGCAACGTGATGGCCCAGTGGATAGGACTTCGACTTTACTTTCGTGGAGACGAGTTTGATTCCCACGACGCACCTTTGAATTATGTACGTTAAATATACCTTCCTTCAACGGTGTAGGAAAACATCGTGAGGAGACCTGCATGCCTGAGAGTTCTCACTAATGTTCTCAAAGGTGTGTGGAGTCCACCAAGCCGCACTGATCCAGCCTAAGCCTACGGCAACGTTCCCTCATTCAGAATTCTATGGGACTGACGGGCAGCCCATAGGTCTTTTGTAGGGACTTGGGAGTTCTAAATCTTGAAGTATGAGTTATATTTATATCCTTTTTTTTTTTTTTTTAAACTCATACAATGCCTATCCTTAAGTTTTTTATAACTCTTACTGAAGATTTCTTCATTTTATATCATCTGCATACACTCTATGCACGCCACTGCGGGCAGGCCACCCAAATAACCTGTAAATGCGCGTCCACACCTGCCCACGTAGAACGAAAAGAGTGTTAATGTGAGATTTAAGATTTTCTACCATCGTTTCATTTACCTACGTACATTTATTCAAACGCGTGAAGTTAACTACGATTTATATAAAATCGAAAGAGCGCCATCTAGTGACGATACTTTGAAACAGTATTGTCACTAGGTGAACTTCGATAAAAAAATTACAGTAGGCAGTTCGCATGCATCTAAGGAACACAGTATGGACTGTGGACAAAATCGGTCATTAGTTCTCATATTATAATTATAATGTCTTCTCGCGGACACGAACAGCTTGTTATTAAATGGCTCGCATAATGTGACGTGTCCCAACAGCCATTCGAATAACGTACGTACTTAAGCGACGTCCCCGGTGCAGTTGAGTAAGCTGCCTTATAAATGGGAGGTATACAGGCAGGCAATCTGGGAATTGATAATTTCTGAATTTTCTCTCTTCTGATATATTCAACAAATAGAGTGTCATAGAGTATGGTGGTTTGAAATGAAAATGATGATTAACATCAACAGCACTGCAATGCCCAGTGCCCAACAACCTTTACCTTTCCATGTAAACACATATGCACATGTAAATTCAAGAAAAAAATATATCTGATCTCCCTAAATATGCTTAATAGTAAACAAGCCAAAATGTTTGTGCTTGACGTTTTCAAATATTTCATTTTCCTATTTTAAGACAATCTATTATTTTTAAACGCTCAACAGATAACCTAAATATAATAAGTAAAATCAGACACTGGTTACTTTTTTTGCTAGTATTTTATAGCACTGCTTAATCAAAGATTGTTCTATTATTTTAAAGACCTATTTTTTGCATGAGGAAGTGATATCAAATTGTACTTTAGATCAATCAAAGGTAAACTAAGAAAACTTTGCATTTTTGGGATATAGTAACTATATTGCTTGCTGGTTTAAAAACAACTTGAAAGCAATAAAGCTCTGTTTCTGTGCAAAAGAAGTTAAAACCTACAAACACACTTTGGCATTTAGAATATTAGTCATGGATAGTGTTTAAACAACAAAGCCATTGTAAAAGAACAAAATATAAATAGGTATTTTTGAATCTTCAGTTGCACATACTTTTGTAATATGTACTTTACATTTTATGCAAATAAGTTATGGTTCAAGTAAAGAAGAATTGACATTTACACAAAAGCGCTGTCTAAAGGTCATTAGTAAATAATTTATTCACTAAATTAGTAGTCTGCAGGATCTTTTTCTGAATAAGTGAAATATTTTGTATATTATATTACATATTATAATTTACTCCTGAAAATGGAAACAATATGATAACAAAATAGTTTTTATATAGTTGCTGATGTAATTTTTGTATGAACCCGGAAACAATTTTCCTTAAAAGTATGTTTTTATTACTAAGTACTGTTTAATGTAAACCATAACAAAAACACACCATGGGTTATTTCTTAAACAACTATGAATAAGGAAATAATATAAGTAACTATTACTAATGACTTACCAATAATATCATATAAACTCGCCGAGTAACTATCGAAAAAATACGAAATAAAACCCATTTTATCTGCACATATGATCACAACAAAGGCAAAATAATTAACATAAAAATGTTCGGATCATTTGCAACACAACGTTAACGGATAACTAGAACCAGGTGTACGTAAAAAACTAAATACTTCACTATTTTTGAAATTGATATCAGAATTTTTGCAATATTTGCGAAATGCAAAATCGGTATTAGCTCTTTGCTCATTCACAAAATCAACAACGTTTGACATTGACATCTATTTTTGACATTTATAATAACAGCAAAAGTATAGGTTACAAAATATCGAGGAGGATGAGAGGATATAAACGATTATACCACCATATATGTATAACTATGGTTATACCTACACACACTATAACGTAACGGGACACTATAACGTAGTTATTGCCTCGTTGGTCTCAATATACTGAAATCTAAAATTAACAAAAGTGGATATAAACACTACGGTGATGAACTTATGAAAATAGGTCTCCTCTTAAATCAAGATTTAAACTAATCTGTAATCTGTATCTACTTCAATTGCAACTGGCAACTAAATACTACCTAAGTCAAGTGCAAGTCAATTGTCAAATAATCAGTTGTCAAATGTGTTCAAAATTTTTATATGTATTTGATTTTGAATTTTTTTTGTTTTCGAAATGTAAAAATAACTAATATTTAATTTTACACAATGTAAATAGTGCTACTGGATACATTACCGTATCTTTTAAACCCTTTAATGATAACAAAGTTATAGTGTTTGTAACATGCCAAAGCATTATCCCGCAACCAAAAAATGGAAGCTCTTTTTGTTTTCAAAGAATATCTAAACTTGCAGAAACCGCAACAGATAATGCTTTAATTAATCATGTTGTAAGATATGAGTGAGAGTTATAACAGAATGTTGCTACGGCGTAGATTTTGTAAACGAGTTGTGCTTCTGCTAACCGCCTTTGCTGTATCGTTTTATGCTTCAGTTTTACTATTCGGAGGCCTTAAAGGGCCTCAGGTGATGCGGCTCACAGATCTGCATCGTTGCCCAGCTTGTTACGGCGTAACAGTATGCCCAGAGCTTTACTCAAATCAAATAACATTAGACTCAAGCCATTGGAATATGTTTAATGCTAAGAACATCTACTATGGTTACACAAAATCGAATAGGAGGGTAGTTTTAAAAAAGCTAGCACATAATTGGGAACTGAAAGAGTTTGATGACAATCTTTGCAACAACTGGCGCTTAAAACTTGATTGTAAGTCTATACAATTGCTCAACATGACAAATATTGATGAAAAGTTGCTAAAAATAGTTGAGTTTAATCTCACATGGCCAGATACTGAACCAAGAAAGGGGCTTGTGATGTGCCCATATGCATACAGTTTGTATGATTTCATTCAGTCCTTCTTAAACAATAAACGAGAGGGTTATAAATCAGAACTGATAAATATTTGGACGATGTTAAGTATTAATCCTGAACCAATTATTTTACAGGTATTTTATATAATATTTTGATTTTATATTAGAATATATTTTTTTCTATTCTAGTATCCTATGTCTCCAGGCAAAAGATTCTAGGTTTGGTTCCAAGTATTCCTACAGATTCTTAGATGTTGATTTTTACTTAGTAATTAAGATCCTAGCGTAAGATAAATATCTATTTGCTCAATTGTGGGAAATTTAATGTAAATGTGGAAGGTGGTGCCATAGTACTTGTCACTAAGGTTCATTCCCGAAAATAATCAACTTTAATTATAATTTGAAATAATTCATTTATTTTAGGTGATACCTAAGTCTAAAGGTTGGCCAGTACCACCATTTGGAGGAGTCTGCGGTCGTCTGGAAGTTGTTGGGCATGAAGGAGAGCCCTTATCAGCATTGCTAGATGTAGCTTGGCATAGAAAGTTGAAGTACGCACAGAATATATTAGATGCTGCTATGGACTTCACTTTTAAACATGATAGGTAAATTAGATTTTAGTTGGTGTTATTTTAATTGATTTTTACATGTCAGTATTATAATATTTTATTGTCAAGTAAGTAGTTTTGTTATTTAAAATGTAACAATAAAACTTAAAGCCAATTTAGCTGCTCAACATAATCTCCTTTACTATACAAGTCATGGCAAAAATAATTATTGCTCTGAAAGGGTGGCAAAGCACTGATGTGTAATATCTTGAAAAATATTTGGCTCTACAATCAATGGCTCTATTGTCTCACCACACCAAACAGGATAATTATGTAATCTGTATTTAGGTATGCCTATGTGTGGTAGAGTCATTACAAACAGACAGACTTCACGTTTCAAAAGTGCTTAGAGTAAGCCTACTGAACCACATTCAGACATTTAGACCATTCCTCATTGTCATAGAACAAGGAAGCACAAGATTAGTAACTTAGGAGAATCCTACTGATCCTAATGCAAGCCTTGTGTTCCACATAAAACTTTTTCATCTATTGTGATCTCTTCTATGTATAGTCTCCAACCAAGACTGGTACCTCACTTAGCCAGGAAATGTGTTGGCTACAAGTTCTTTAGCCTATTCCTTATATATACCTTTCTATTTTTGCCTTAATATATACTTATGCAGGAATTTAATTTTATTGTGCATTCTAATTATCTTCTTTCAGATTTCGTTTCTATCTTATGGATTGGTCATTAGACAACATTGTTGCTAATGAAAAAGACGAAATTACCTTTGTTGATTTGGAAGACTTGGTGGTGCTGGATAAGCATATATCCCCAAAGAAAGATTTACCTGATTGGTATAAAAGGTACAGTAGAGAGGTCATGGGACCAGGTTTTACATTCTCTATAGAAAACATGTGTCGACATCATCTAAGTGACCATAATCTTTGGGCTGCATGTTATGTTTTAGCTGGAGATGAAAGTCCCTTGTTGTACCCAATACCAAAAGATGTTAATTCAACTAGGCCACACTTTGATAGACTATTAAGTACATGTTTGAATGGAGAGGACAGATTTCTTGCAGTAAGCAAACTACAACAAGTCATTGAAGAAATGTTGTCAGATCAAAAGATAGTAGGATTTGGTGCTGTAAGGTGATAATAAATTTTCATAGTGAAGCCCTGCCTATTTAAAATTATTTTATCTGTGATAATTTTTGGTCTGTGTGCAAATCGGTGGTTAAAGTTATTTTTAATCTGTTTGATAAGTTATATTCCTTTTGTGATATCATGACTTATTGTATTGTTTATTTTTTGGTAATTAAATATAATTTATTTAAATAGTTTACCGAATAAACCTTTTACATAAATTTTTGTTTTATTTTTATTAAATTAACTGAAGGTTAGCCCTTTTTGGAAGTTCTTTATGTTTATTTGAATACCATTTTAATAAATAATTATGATTATCGTAGAATGGAGGTAGAATTTTTTAATGACTAGGTTTAAAATTAAAAAATATACATGATTATTTAGTCGTTTAGCTTGAACAATTCATAAATGGCACAGAAACAGGACCTAATAAAGGTCCTGAATGAGCTCATCGAAAAAGAAACAAAATGGTTATTTTTTAATAATCTACCATTCAACTATCGATTCCCAGTTCCACGAATATAACAATCGATAGTTTAAAAACAATTATAAACTACCTCATCCCTAATGAATGGTTGTAAATTATCGTCGTTTTTACGTAGTTGGTACAATCCTTAAAAAAATTAATTTATAATTTCAATATTACCTCTTCCCGAGTGAGCATATATATATATAGTAAAATAGTTAATCAATCCTCGTAAGTGGTACCTAAAGTTTTTAGAGACAGAGATTTTTGTTTCAAACCGAAGGCAGTAATAAATTGAGAGATAAATAAAATATTATTACCCAGTTTCAAGCACTGTCATCGTCACTTAGTCATCAGGTTAAATGTTTCAATCACGAGTGCCCTAGTTAAAAATAATAATCGATTCAGCTCTGCGTAGTAAGTAACGTAGATTATATCCTCAATCGTGTTATTCGTCCGTCCATTGACATTTGTGAGGTGTCAAAAAAGTAAATAGCAACCAACTAAAAATCGAGCACTGAAAAAAATCGCGAAGTGATGGTGTAGGATTTTAGACAGTGGAATACTGATTTTAATAATTTTAGGTCGAAGGTGATAGTAGTGAATGAGAAATGAGTGGCTCTGAATCTGATGATGAAAACATAACTCGTTATGGCACACCCCTTGATCCTTTTGAAGAAGGTAACCAAACACTGACCGAAACATTTATGCCGACGAAATATTTGACGACAATTTATAAATTAAATGCATACGATGGCTACTGATTTAACTGCGAGGATTGTTGACTGTGATATTTTAAAAATCGGTCGGTTTGTCGGTTAGCAGGATCATTAGACTTAAATCGTGAACTTTTTAAAGTAAATGCGATAAATTTACTATTCATTATTATTATAAGTATCTTTTAAGAAGATTTATGGTTTGGTTTTAAAAAAATCGGATTTAGTTACACATGTATAAGATATATTTTAACTATAAATTGTACCCTTAGATGCTGCTTTCCGAAGTAAATAGATAAATAAATATATTACAATACACACTTGGCACATTGTAAGTGTAGCTTGAGTTACGGGTATTATAGGAATAATATATGTAAATATTTATAATATACAGATAAACACCCAGTCAATGAAATACATTCATGTTCAACACATAAACATTTTCCAGTTTTGGGAATCAGGGCTTGGAAACTGGAGATAAT
Organism: Pararge aegeria; assembly: GCF_905163445.1. Classification (NCBI taxonomy): domain Eukaryota; kingdom Metazoa; phylum Arthropoda; class Insecta; order Lepidoptera; family Nymphalidae; genus Pararge; species Pararge aegeria. The sequence goes on from NC_053180.1 coordinate 4,794,307, forward strand.
TTCAAACCAGTTGCGGTCATTAACCACAGTATTGGAATCATTTCTGTTGGCGTTGGTTTTGTTATTTTAACCGGTTGAACATAGAAAATGGTTCTTATTCAATTTCACTCAATTGATTTAAATGAACCGGTTTTAGAAAACTTAATTTCAATTCTTTTTGTGACTTGCTGCACACCCACTACTATGATGAGTAAGAGTAATCTGAACCGGCAGGAGAATACAATGGTCATAAGTTATTCCACACAAATGTTTTTCTTAAATTGATTGCTTTTTCTTTGAAATTAACAAAATTTGTTGTCATATTACGAGTAACTTAGTAATTTTCATTCCTAAATTTAAGGTTTTTCTATTTAAACATCTGGATTTATAAGAATCAACACCAATGTATTTAAAAAGATGTATAATTTATATCATTTTTGTTCTATCCAACAAAGTAGCAATCACACTTGTCATTAAGTAGGCTAGGTATTTGTCAAAGCTACTAGTGCTTCTTGCACAAACAGTTAATTAAGGTTTAAAACTTTATGAAATAGTTTGCTCAATTAGAATGGTAACCTATAGCATTTCAGTTTCATTCAATCATTTAAATGGTAAAACAAACCGGTTATTAACCATAATTTTCCAATAAATTGAAACCGGTTCTGAGCCTTCTTCTTGGGAATCAAACCCACAGCCTTAGACTCAGAAAGCATGGTCAATGCCTACTACAAAAACACACTGACGAGTAAGTGATTAGTACTTTTAAATAAGGCAAATGTACATAAAATACACATTGTTGGATCTGAGAGGGTTGAAAAAGCAAAACAAAATTGTGAAACATTAATACAGTTTATTAGGATAAAACCATTTTTATTACATAACATCCCTTAACAGCCTCACAGTTAAATCAGTATTTCTCATCTATACTCGTAATAGTTTTCATATAAATCTGTGAATCATTGTCTCATCACATCAGCGGAAACGTTTCTAAATCCATTTTAAGTTAATGTTACAGAGTCTTAATAATTGAAACCGATCTTTGGTCATGATCAGTGCTCAGAACCTAATTTTTTTTATTGTTAACAGATGAAGTACCCTCAAAGAGAAAGTTCCAGCAGCAACCAGATCAATATGCAGTGGATGCAAACGGACGGCGCCGGTTTCATGGAGCCTTCACTGGAGGATTTTCAGCTGGGTTTGGAAATACAGTTGGCACACCAGAAGGATGGGCCCCTAGTAGCTTCAAAAGCTCTCGATTGGAGAAGGCACAGGCTTCTGTGAGTATGTCTTTAATTATATAATATAGTTGCAGTCAGTGAGAAATGAGAACATTAGGTTTTATATAATATGTAATAAATACATATGCTATTGCTCGCGACTTCGTCTGCGTTTGATTTTTTTATGTGGCATTAAATTTAGTTGTAGTTCTAAAAAATTTTAAAGTATTCAGTATCGCTAAGCCTTAAATGAGGGGTTTGCTGCTGTCCGCTGAGGAGTTCTGTCCTCTATCTCCAACCACATTCATCAGATCTACACAAAGTTTAGGCAAAATTAAACAAAAATTCAAAATTCAAAATTCATTTATTTCAAGTAGGCCTAATACTGTCAAGTCTGTCCATGTGTAGTGACTCTACCACCGGTTCGGAAGGCAGATTTTACCAAAAAGAAGCTGGCAAGAAACTCAGCAGTTGCTCTTTTCCAACATCAAAAATTTATATTTTACATTTTAACATTCATTTTTCTATCTTGTGAGAGATTAAAGCGGAGCCGGATGCTTCCAAGCAACCTTGTCATTAAGAAACTCATCAATTGTATAATAACCTCGCTGTAATAAATGCGTTTTAACACATTCTTTAAACGTGTGCATTGGTAGGTCCAAAATTACCTAACACATATTATAACCTCTATAGCACAGTAATAATTATTTAAATTATAATACTTCTAACACTTCCAAGAATATGTGTACAGAGTTTCATGAGGATTGGTTAAGTAGTTTTTGCGTGAAAGCGTAACAAACAAGCTTACATTGACATTTATAATATTAGTAGGTATAATAGGTAGCCATTACAGGGCTAGACTGTAATTGTTTCATCACTGTTTGAACCATTTGTTCATTTGAAGTGGTCACCAGAGTTTCTACTAGAGGTGAGGCTGGCAATTTGGTAGTATATCTGGTACTAGCCTCCCATCCCTTAAGAAATGTTGTGAAAAGCAGACAGTTAAAAATATTCTTTCCTTACAAGATTTATGTAACACTCACGTTAAAATATGGTCTAGCCTGGTTTTTGATAAGAATTCCTTGGGCCCTAGATATAGTGGGTAAAGTCTTTGGATAATCCTTACTAATATTATTGTGTATGTGTTTGTTTTTTTGTCCTTTCTTCACACTCTAATTAAGCAACCAAGCAACAAGATTGTTGTAATAGATTTAGTTAAAGGGACGGTAAGTAATATAGGCTGCTTTTATCCCAAGAAAACAAACGGTTGTAAAACCGTAATAAACGCGGGAAACCGCGGGCAACAGCTACTAGTATTCCATATATCAAGAATGGAGTAGATTTTCTTATAAGAATACCCTGTGGAGTGTAGGTAAAGTATTACAGGTAAAACCAATGCAATTGTAACGTCTGCAGAACCAAAAACCAGAAGACTTCATGGATGACGAAGATCGCTCCGAGTTTGGTATCGCGCCGCGGCACATGCAGACTAACCAGGAGTTTTCTGGGCAGAAGAGGTCAAGGCCACTACGTTTCCACGATGGGCCTATTCCAGGTAAACTACCTTCGACATATAAACTATCCGCCTTTACGAAGAAATTGATTTTTGAAGACCCTTTCATCATATAATATCAACCGATTTACGTCCACTGCTAAACATAGGTCTTTTGTAGCGAGTTCCAAATACTAATGAATTCCATTTCAGCACCTTCGGACCCCAACGCTCCTCGGTTTTCCGAGCTATGTGCCCCGCCCATTGCCACTTCAGCTTCGTTATGTCCTCTGGTTTTTCTACAGATCTCCTCCTTCCTTATTTGATTACTCCGAGCATAGATTACTTTTTACATATCCGACCCATAATCAGCGGCCAGGTTTTAAACTGTATGAGAAAAAGCCTATTATAATATTAAGGATTATTTAAACGATAAAAAAGCTTGGGTGTGAATTGCTCTAGCTTCATAGCTTAATTTAATTTTACTAGAAAATGGTGATAACAAAAAAATAAATTTACCCGGCTAAGTTTGTTGTGGGCTCTTCTTAGACCAGGGCGCGTTTGGAACCCTCGTAGCTTTAGATTTAAGTTTGCGAACGAAGTGATCACCATCCCGTTACAATTATGTAAAAAAATATGTATGAACGCTTCATAAGTGCCTGTGATAGGCCTACATGAATAAAGAAATTTTGAATTTGAATATTTAAAGATTAAATCATATAAACAGTATTATTTTAAAAAACAGTGATTGCAGTAGCTTTTCTGCTCGGATATGTAATTGATCTGCGTTATTATATTTTACTGTAACAATAAAGTGTCACTTTAGAAGAAATTTGGATTATATATACTAATATAAAGAGGAAAGATTGGTCGGTTTGCTTATTTGTTATCGTAAAGTGTAAAATGCAGAACTCAATCTCATAATTCTTTTATCATTAGAAAGCTATTTCATCTATAAGTTACCATAGGATTTATTTAATGTCAAAAATAATAAGATTTCAGTTTATAATAATGGTAAGCCAGAAGAAAAATCGTTCGCGTAAACAAAATTGCCTGCCATTCTGTATCCTCATTTATATACCTATACGCGTAAAGTAAAGTAAACACATCGCATCTTAAATATAGGTATATATTTTATAAATAACTATTTCTGACCAATCCCACTTCTCATATCGGGACCGTGTAATCTGACCTTCAATACCAATTTTGTATGAACAGGTGAACCAGTCCTTGAACAATTAGTAAGAGCGGTGCACGAAACCGCCGCGGTTAAGATGTTACGTAAAATGGGCTGGAAGGAAGGTCAGGGTGTTGGAGACAGGGTCACTCGCACTGAGAAAAAGAAGAATAAAGACCAGCACAAAGTGTACGGGTGTTTTATGCCGCCTGAGATGAAGCAGGTTCTTTATTTTTTATTCTTAAAATTCATAATTAATTTACTACAGGAAGTCTGTCTCTTTGTAGTAGCTCTACAGACGGTTTGGAAGGCAGAACTACAAAAAAGACGGCAACAAGCTCAGCAATTGCTCTTTTGGAACATCAACAATTTGCATTTGACATTATGACATTAATTTTTCTATATATTTTTTTTATTCTACTACAAGTAAGCCCTTGACTGCAATCTCACCTGGTGGTAAGTGATGATGCAATCTAAGATGGTAGCGGGCTAAACAGTTAGGGAGTATAGTAGTTATATCCTTTATCGGTTTCTATGCGACATCGCACCCGAAACACTAAATCGTTTAGTGTTAATAGGTAACTAGCAACGGCCGAAGCCTCCCACCAGACCAGACCAGAGAAAATTCAGAAATTATTAATTCCCAAATGGCCCTTGCCCGGAATCGAACTCGGGACCTCCTACTTAAATTCACAGCACTCACCGTTGCGACAGGGAGGTCGTCAAAATAAATAAATAATAATACAAAATAAGATCACCATTTTCTCCTAATATTTTATGAGTATTACGCAATGAAGATGTTCAGACAGATAAATAAATAAATAAAGAAATTGTTTGCAAAATGTTTAATTTTTTTCTAGGAATCCACACCGCCCTCTGAAAACTCCGATTCGGAAGACTCTGAATTCGAGTACGAAACGCTATTCGCTCCAGACGATTATGAACCTTATATACTACAGAAGAAGAGCGATCGGTTCGGTTTGGGTTATAAGGCACTGAGTCGACATTCTGTATTGGGCAATTTAGATGGCGGCGAGAGAAGTCATTTGGTTATGAAAGATAAAGGGAAAAAAGTTAGTTCATTTATAATTAAGAACAGATGTTTGTAAACCGTATTTTCTATTAACTAATTGTATCCATTTAAAAGCCCTTAAAGATTCTTGTTTAAAAAATACACTTTTGTTGAAAATGCAACTAAAAAATAGAAAATAAAATTTAATAAGTTCGGATTAAGAATAGTGTAAATAAGAAATAAATGTATATTATTGGAAGCGAAAGGTACATAGTGTCAATAGTTATAGACATTTTATTGACAGATATAGAAAGAGTAAGTCTCTGGAAGTGCACGCATACGTAGTTTGCGAACTAGCTCTATCTCACTTACTCTCATGCAAAGGATGCGGAAAGAAATTGATGAATCCTGGCGAATGTAATCAGCTTAATCGGATAAGTCAATCGAATTATTGCATGGTCATCGGTCCTTGACAGCTGTGCAAAATTTGAATTAAATGTGATCGTTCAAATTAACAGAAATACGAGCACAAAAGGGTCGGTTACGTAAGAACACACACAACATTTTATTAAAAAGCAACCTGTGTAAAATTAAAGTACTGTCAAAATAGATCCAGCCATTTCGGAGTTAAGCAAGAATGAACAGGCATACGTTTTAAAATCGTTTTGTTTATCAGTACCTACCGTATTAATACCGGATACAAATTTGGATTTGGAAAAATGACCTAAATAACGGATACATTTATTATTTGTATGTATCGATACTATATATTTTGTTAATTAAAACATAAAATAAATTAACTTTGATCAGGTGTTAATCGTAGGGTTGCCACACCAAAAATCGCTTTTTTATCAGTACCGTATGACGGTATGATATAACAAACAGATTATTAAATTTTATTTATTTGCATGTATTATATTATATTTTTGCCAGGTATCAATCCGTGGTCAGGCGTTCGGCGTTGGTGCTTTTGAAGTGGACGACGATGATATATACGCTTCTCAGGACATGACACATTACGATTTCGCTTTAGGGAACCCAATTGAGAAGGATAAACCGAAAAAAAAGACGGAGAAAAGTGTTAATGTAAGTAATTTTTTGCCTTCAAATCTAAGTTAATCTTAACAGCGTTGAATAGTTGTTATTTATGCAACTGTTTTGTAATAACGGGTAAACACGAATGTGGGTTTCAACATAGTCACACTATCAACCCATTACCGGTCCACTTCAGGGCACGGGTCTCCTCCCACAGTGCGAATGGGTTAAGTCCACCACGCTGGTCCAGTGCGGATTGGTGGACTCCACACACCTTTTGAGAACATTGTAGAGAACTCTCACGACTAAGTGTCATACCAATGCAGGCAAGCTTTCTCCATTTAAAATGACACAATCATATAACGAGAACTTTAATAATACATTTTTTCGACGCGAGTAGGCGCCTTTAAGAAGTTGGTCATAGATCGTTTAAAATAGTCTTAAAATTAAATTTATATACTAGTATTCCGGGTGATAATCAATTACTGTTACAGACAAAGTTTTGCGATCACAATCTATCTATCTATCTATATATATAAAAGAGAAAGTGTGTGGGTATGTTCCGTATAGGCTCCGAAACGGCTGGACCGATTTCAATGAAACTTTCGGGGAATCTCCGGAGTGATCTGGCGAGTAATCCTGTAAAGTTTGGTGACGATCGGAGCACTCCTATTTTTTAACTGTCAAATACAGCTTTTATTAAAAATTTAATGATGTACGTTTATTGTTTAAATAAAATAAAGCAAAATCTAGCCCGGCGAAGCGGGCTGGGTACCCTAGTATATAAATAAATAATTATAAGATTACCTTCAAACTTTTTTTTTTGTTTGGATTTTTGTAGAAATTATTGCAACAATAATGTTTTATTGGGTTTTATATTATTATTTTATTTTACTTAACAAATATTTCTTCTAATATGTGGTTTACGCAGTTGACGCCGCAATGAGTAATTAGTTGTGCTATGTATACCATTGTGTAATGTGATACTGTGTTGTTGTTTGTGAACCCAAATAAATAAATAAAGGCACGCTGGTTTCCTCACGATGTTTTCCTTCACCGTTGATGCTAGATGATATTTTAATTGCATGAATGTGCTTTTAGTATTTCATGTAGTAACTAAATAGTATCACATTAGCATTGATACCTAATTAGTCAGTTGCAAACGAGAGAAGAGCTTACAGCTAACATTAAAACGGCCAGACCTGGCAGCCTAATATCGTGCATGAAATGAAAAATTTATTTGAAATTTTTAATGTGCTGAAAAAAAACTCTATTATGTACTAAGAGTGATTGTTGTACTCAATATTGGTTAAACATCTAGTTTTACGTGCCTAGAATAGCATATATATGGCATAGTAGGTCGCTGATATGGGACTCTCGTAGTGGTTCTTAGTTTGGGTATACCCTCTTTAGAGATACACACCACACAAGCTCCGTCCCACATAACCTCCGTCCTGCCCAAGGGTCGGAGGTAGCAATAAAGCTTTTCCACCACGCCAAAAAAAGGGGCAATTTGAGAATTTGTTATTTTTGAATTTTCTCTGCTCTGGTCTGGTGGGAGGCTTCGGCTGTGGCTGTGGTTACCACAGTTCTGGCATCGTACCGCTAAGCGATTTAGCGTTCCGGTACGATGTCGCGTTGAAATCGTTAGGAGTATGTGTTTATTATATCTGCCATAATCCCTAACAGGTTAGCCCGCTATCATCTTACAATGTCACACCAGACAACCTGTGCGACTATACACACATCGCAACTTGTGATATGGGTACTAAGATGACTATTGAATATTTTAATAAATAATATACATAAATACTTAGAACATACATATAAACACCCAGACACTGAAAAACATTCATGCTCATTACTCAAACACTTTCCAGTTGTGGGAATCGAACCCACGGCCTTGGACACAGAAAGCAGGATCGCTGCAAACTGCGCCAATCGGCCGTCAATACATTACTTTCATCCTGCTCCTAGTTTTAGCTGTAGTAAAGGATGGCACTACTTTGTCGGGTTGTAAGTTAAAATAATGCGATTATTTTGCATGAAAGGTGATAGAAGGCTTCGTCAAAGCAACGAAGCCGATGCCCACCGTGACGTCATACCCAGCCCCCGCACTGCCCCGGGACTTCACCCCTATCCCCGCTGGGACCAGGCGCTCAAGATTCGAACCCACCACCGCACCGCAAAGAGATCAGGGTGAGAATATATATTTTTTTAAGTCTCGAGTACCAACCTGGAGACAGAAACACTAACGCATGTGTTAAATTAAATTATTTTTCTTTTGAAAAAGGAAGAGGATCTAAACTCTGAGCGCCATACAACATATTGATAAACTTGGCATACCTATAGGACTGTAGGTATGTCTGATGTGCTATTTCAAACGGTTTGCAGTGGCAGTGATCCGCATATTTAAATATTATGTATTAATTATTAATATGGTGTATTATTAATATATATTTTCTTTAAAATATATATATATTTATTTTTTGTAAATTTAGATGGAATAAATAAAGCTTTATTATTATTCTATAGTAATAATGTATTTAAATTACAAAAAATATGATCCTTGATGCCTGAAATAAAAATTAATATTATTGTTATATTATTACAACGACGAATGGAATGGCGACCCCGCACAGGTAAACGCAGCGTTGGGCTGCACCCAACGAGCTGGACAGACGACATCAAACGAGTCGCTGGGAGCCGCTGGAAACAAGTGGCCTTGGACCGTGGATTTTGGAACTCGCTAAAAAGACCTATGACCAGCTGTGGACTTCAATCGGTTGAAGTTATGATGATGATGGAGGCTCATAACGACGGAATAGTGTCTTGCTCTGACATTTGAAAGGTTTAACAACAGTTTTAAAGCGTGAAAAAACATCTCTTAATTATAACGACTTTGTAATATGTTATTAAACATGGCATAAAGTCGAAATAGATAAACAGTGTTATACGACACTCGAAAATTCTTCTTTCAAATTTTACTCTCTTTGGTTTCTTAATTTCTAACTCCTATGATAACGAAGGCCCAATGCCCAGCTGTGGGAAATTGCTGATGAGGATGGTGCTTAAGTTATATGAACATAGACTAATATTTACTCTTTTTGTCTCCAGGTCTTGGTCGACACGAGCTCACAGCCGAAGCCCGAGGTGCATTATTAGGAGAAGTCCCGCTACCCAAAACACCAGTCGTGCAGACAGACGCACCGACAAACGTACCAACGCAACAACAAGCAGAAATGTCGAGACTTCTGCAAAAGAATATCGCCTTCGTATCTCCCAATACAGAGACCTATGATACCAAATCAGCAGAGGACTTCATATCGATAAAGGTAATTCGACTAAAAATGTATTGAAATAGTATTTTTAGTTTTTTTTAGAAGTTATTGGGTGAATATAATGCGAACAGAATGAAATTAGAACGATCAAGTAATATAATGCGAACATAATGTCATTCGAACGATCAAATAATATAGTGCGAACAGAATGGAATTAGAACGATCAAGTAATATAATGCAAATAGAATGAAATAAGAACGATTAAGTAATATTATGCGAACTGAATGAAATCAAGTAATACGAGTAGAATGTAATTAGAGCTAGTTTTTCGAATAATTGTTAATTCAAATTAAGATTAATTTTTATTTATTTATATAAACTCTTTATTTGCTCACAAAAAAATATAGAAGAGAAATAAAAAAAAACACAGACAGAAGCAGTATACAAAAGGCGGCCTTATCGTTTCGAAGCGATCTTTTCCAGGCAACCAGATAAGGACAACAAAAGGATAACAGACTGCAGGTTGTGCATATTAAAAAAAATACGTACTAATAACTACATACTAATACTTGAACTGGTTTACACAAATAAAACAATACATAATATAATAAAAATAGAAAAAAAAAACTAATATACACTTTAACATATCATAAAACTGTAAATATTTACAGGATTCCGGTAAAGAATTGGTGGCTACGGTGTTCAAACCCTTCGCTAGTGATCCGCTCAAGCAAACGAGATACGAGACGTACTTGCGGGACAAGGAAAGCGTTATGTTAGACAGAGACAGAGACGCCGATAGACTGAGCGAGTGGGAGAAGAATCGGGAGATGGTGGAGTTTGAGCAGGCGGCGATTTTGTACAGGCCTCTAAGCGGAGCTATGGGGGACAGGTAAGAAACAGATAAACAATTTTAAAGTATTTATCTACAACCGAATACGAGATAGTGTAAACGATTAAAATGGTATAGTGCAAAGGACGAGACACGATAGTGGAAAAGTGAAAAACAGGATTATATGAATACAGGTCAATAACGTATATAATATCTAGTGCAAGAGAAAAAAAGGATTAAAACAAAAGTGGTAATCGCAAGGAACAAAACGGGATAGTTCGATGGACAAAAACAGGATAGTGCCGGGGATTAAAATGGGATGGAACAAGGGACAAAAGGCAAAAACCTAATATTGAAAGGGCCCCTTTATTTTTTAATTGTACACAAACTACTGCAGAATGTAAATTTTTGTATAAGTAAATAATTGTCATATACTGTATTAGTACCTTGCACCTTACAACAGTTCTATTAATAAATGAAACTGTAACGTAAGGTTTTTATATTAAAACTACATATATTTTTTGATTAATAAAAAGAAAGATATGTAAGTACAAAAGTAATTATTCGAACTTATTTATATTTCATAGATATCCGTCTGTGTCATTTGACTTGTCAATTGTCAGTCTTTAAAGCGCAAGTCACTGATAAAAATAATCTTCCTAATTTCTCTACTTCACTCAAATATAATGTTGCTTTCTAAAGTCAAATTCTTTTGCTCAAGGAAATGTGGAATTAGAAGAAAAAAAATTGTTAAAAGAACTGAAAGTAAGCCATATCCTTATGATGATTTGGTCAATGTACAAAAACTTTGAATTTGTCTTCAAGCTCGATACAAAATCACCCCATCTTCTTTAATTATAGATCATCATATTATGGACAGACATAAACCTACATTTTCCTGTTTATTTTAAACAGATCTACATTCCAGAGCATATTAATCAAATATAATGGTGCTTTCTAAAGTCAAATTCTTTTGCTCAAGGAAATGTGGAATTAGAAGAAAAAAAATTGTTAAAAGAACTGAAAGTAAGCCATATCCTTATGATGATTTGGTCAATGTACAAAAACTTTGAATTTGTCTTCAAGCTCGATACAAAATCACCCCATCTTCTTTAATTATAGATCATCATATTGTGGACAGACATAAACCTACATTTTCCTGTTTATTTTAATCTTACATAATACTGCTTCCTCTAGGTTTACGCACGCATCAGAACCGGACGAGGCGTTAAACCCGCTGTGTGCAGTCGCCAAAAGTTCCATCAACTACGGTCTAGCCACACCGGAGCAGATAGAGGCGGCTAAAATAGGCGCTTATGGTTCTATTACGCGTAAGGAAACAACATGGCGACCGGAAGCGATCGTTTGCAAACGTTTCAATGTACCGGAACTTGGTGGAACGAGGTAAATTGTCTAATGTCAAACATATTTTTATCTCTAGCCCTCTGGCAGGATATCACTATACCGCCAAAAAGCTTGATCGCTTGGCAGCATGCTTTTGTCGGTAAAGCTGTGAATAGCCACGGCCGAAAACTCCAGACCAGACTAGGTAAATTTCAGATTTTCAGAATTTTAATAAATTGCGCGAACTTCCCCGCCGTCCGTTTACCCCGGGACGTTCAACTTATAAGACCACTGCCATACCACAGATGATTTTTTTGATTTGGTTTCAGTACAGTTGCCGTAGAAATAAATGTATCATTTCACCTTGAAAGTTACACTTTTCGACAGCGAATTATGTTCATTTTGTTTTTACTGATATTGGTTCTTTTTGTTACAGAGTTGAACCAAAAAAAGATGGTAAACCGAACGTCTCATACTCCATATTCTCTTACTTAGAATCTTCTGTACATGACAAAGAAAGTTTTACTAAAGAACAGAGTAAATTCGGCGGATCTAAATCATTAAATTTTGAAAATAAAAAAGAAACAAATGTAAAAAACAATAAGGAAAAACACAATGAAGTTTTAAATATAGCAAAAGATGAAGTTACTACTATTCATATAAGCAAACCAGCAACTAGCCAAATGTATAATGTTGCTAATACAAGTGAAGTACCTCATAAAAGAATGACTGTTGTAGACTTATTTCTGAAGGAATCTGAAAAAGACATACAATATAAGCAACAAGGTGTTGAAGTAGCTGAAACCATAGAGAAGTTCGATAAAATCGACCTCTATAAAGCCATTTTTCTCAGCGATAGTGAAAATGAGGATTTAAATGATGAGAATAATACTTCAATTAATATTGATAACGATTTTACCGTCAAACCGAGGAATGTTGAACGTAATACCTCACCACCTAGAGGTATATTTGCTAATATTGATTTTGATGAAATCAATGCTTGGAGACGACCAGATAAAGACAGCGATATTACGAAAACTGTTGAGAATAACAATAAAACTAAAATTGATGAGACAAAAGAGAATAATTTAGATCATAAACTTAATGATACCAAAAAAGAAAAGACAGGAGAAATGGCGACAAACGAACCACAAGAAGAAATTTATGGCCCAAAAATACCTGAGAATCTTCAAAAACGATTAGAATCTGAAGCGATACCTGAGAAAGATGATTTTAGACCGATTTTTACAAAGAGAGGCAAACTGGAAGAAGATTCGTCGTCAAGTTCAGACTCTTGGGTCGAAGTCAAAGCCAAATCGAAGAAAGAAAAGAAAAAGAAAAGCAAGAAGCACAAATCGAAACACAAGAAAGCCAAATCGAAACATAAGAAAAAAACACATTAGGAATTGAGTAAACTATATTTGATTAGGTTAAATTATTTATTAGGTTAATTTTGTAATTAATGTATTGTAGAGAAAATAATAAATACTGTGCCACATTTAATATACTTTGTTGTTTATTTTATGGATGTGATGGTCATCTAGAAGAACAAGAGTTACCGACATAGCTCAACGAATCGCGAAGCTGAAGTGGCAAAAGGTGGGGCACATAGCTAGGACCGCTAGACGTCGGGGTCCCAAGACCTTGGTATTTGAAACTCTCTACATAAGTCCCTATGTCTTGCAGTAGACGTCAATTTGTCGACACCATCACGTTCATTATTTATTGGTTATTATTTTTTTAGTATATAACAATTTTTTTTAGCATATACCAAAAATAAGTTAACCAACATTACCCCGAGATCCCAACAAACAGGTATTGTAGTAGCTACTAACGGCTGTAAGCCCGCGAAAGTCAAACGATCCGCCCACGCACCAAAAAGTGTTTACAAACGAATATTACATCAGCGACATACGTAATCACGTTTTTATATTTACAAGCTTCACGCAAATCATGCGTAGTTATAAATATAGGTGAAATAAACAATTACACAACACGTCGAAAGTGTAGGTGTTGAGATCATTCCAAGGTTACTTATTCACGATGGCGGGAAACGGTATCCTGCGCGGAGTTTGGAAAAGTGTAACGAACTCTGTTATACGACTAGTAAAATAGCCATTGTTGTTATAAACCTACATTCTTCTTTGTTTGAAAATAGTAGACGAGCAGTCTGTGTGTACGTGATATCCAAATGAAACCTAGTAACTATAAAATTATTTACATACTTTGATCAAACCGCTAAAATGTAACAAAAATATTAACTTACATTCCAAATACTATTCATAACACAAATTTCTACGTGGATAAGAACGAGCAATGGATGTTGTATTCAATGTAGTAAAAATTCCATCAAGTGTTCAATAATTGTGATGCGAGAGAAGGAGAATATAATTGAAAGCTACACACGAAAGAAAAAGATAGTTACCAACTGTCAGAGGGCATGAGATAGAGCATATTTTATATGGCTATTTTGTACGTGTTAGAAAGAGATATCTAGAAAACAGTACAATAACATCAGATTTTCCCTTCGTGATTGGACGCATGCGTCATAACACTGTACAGGGCCGTACTGATATCGGATTTTAATTTGTTTTGCGTAAAGTACTTAAGTGACATTTGTTTCCAATGTGTTGAGTATGAATATGAGCTTAAGCACCAATGGCAACTTTGTGATACGTGCACCCATTAATAGACAAATTTGGGAAGACTTATGAACGCAAATTATTTCACAAAATTTTCATTGATAAACTGTGTATAAAAAGTGATAATTAAAGCAATTGACTTCTTAATTTGTATTCTCCTTTGTTGAAACTTTTTATATGTAATTTAATATGTAATTTTAGCACATTACGGCTTTTATATAGCCTTATTGTTGTCTGGGAATAAAACACAGACCAGTTAATGGAATACAAATAAAAAAGTACAAAGTTTAAATTGCCATTACAGACGGGTATTTTAAGAAATTCGATTAAAAGGCACTTTCTTCAAGCTGACAATTTGGATGGTGGGCTTTATTGATATGGTAGGTATAAACTTTGAAGAGTGAAGGTCGGTTCTAAAAATATGCCAAACAAGTTGGTCTTCAAGTTTGAATAAGACTTCTTGTACCGAACCGACAAAACGTGGAATAATGACAAGAAGAAGAAGCGGAGATAGTTATAAACTTTGTAACAATTTATATTAATTAAAATGTAAATAGTGCGGTGTAATGACGGTGCGGCAGATTAGAATACATTGCCACCATCCTCCTCCCGCTGGTGCCGTATGAGGCGACTAAGGAAATTAAAAAAAAACGAGCTCTAGCGTACTTCGTGCTACTACTAACTTTCACTGCGATCACCAACCCGTCGTCTGCCCAACATGGTTATTAGGGGCAACCAATTTGGTAGTCCCTTAAGTCCAGCAGTGAACTAATTATAATATAGGCTATTGATGAAAATGTTAAACTTCCATTATTTACTAGACTGATAAAAAGGCATATGATGATTTCGACATATGTGGTGTGCGGATTATGGCAGAACACTCAGGTAGCTATTGCTGGAGAGATGCTGGTTCAATTTTTCCCGTTACGTGTATTTATTTTACTATTTTAGCTTTATTTTCTTCATTTTAGCGGTAATAAAAAATTCAAAATTCAATCTCAATACGGCCCTGGCAGAATACAATCAGCTGTTTGTAATGACAGTTCCTCTGACAAATACAAAATGGTTGAAAACTAAAGTTGGCAAACAAAGAAAGGCAGCGTAAAAGAGGATTTTGTGGTGAAAAATCAGTTTTATTGAGTGAAAGTTAGCTAGATTAGTGTGTGATAGGTGTTTTGTGCACAATGTTGGATTTAGAAATCGTTCCCGAACGTTCCCTGGGCTGCGAGGCCTGGGAGTTTGTTCTGGGTAAGCTCCCGTTTATGTTTATAAATTATGTCAAGATTTTGCGTTGTATTGCTATGGGACGCCGCTTATGCAATGGTGTTTTAGAGGTTTTATCAATTAAACAACACATTTAGTCCAAAGCACCCCGCATTTTGGCCTCATTGATTTTTTTTCGAAACGTCAATCGCCCGTCTCTTTGTTTCATCTGTGTGTACTGTTTATTTTTTTTTCGTTAAACTTGACCATGAAATCTTTGCGATGTATATTCATAGTTTTTATTATTACAATTGCTTTAGATTCTATTAAACGTTTGCTGGCTTAACAACCGGAATTTCAGTGTATTTAGTAGGTTTTATTATGACGCTCGTTTATTGATACGTTGACCTAATTCACTTTATTATTATTTTGCGATAACAAAAAGTTTTTATAATAACTATTATTATTATTAATAACATATAAAACATTTGTTAATTAATATACAAGCTCTGTTAATCTCATATTATAAAAATAAACATGTAAGAAGTTTAAATAGGCTACAAAAAAATTCATACAAAATACTTATTTAGTAATATAAATATTAATTAAAAACAATTTCATATATTCGATTTCTCTTCTATAAAAATAAAATGTCTTTAGATTTACTAAAATCAGATAAATTATTTGCTTTTAAATTTATAAAATTTGATATTATATTTTATCTTTGTCTTCCAGTTTATAATGTATTGTTTTATTCAAGTTCAATACATCTGTACTCATTTTATAAAAACAAAGAGTTCATTAATCAACACTCATTAATCAACTCTGCTACTATAGGAACAAAGAATCCTTTTTTTTTGTCAGCTAGCCCCTTTAAATGAGAATTTAAATGTGGAAAGAAGGAACGGCAAAACAAAGCCAGTCTCTAATAATCCTTGAACTATCTTATCAGATAATAACCTCTCAGGTTAATATCTGATGATAAACATCAAGGCTGAAGAGAATCCTGTTGATCCCAGAAGGTATATGATCCCAAAAATATGCATGAAATGTACATTGCAGGATCAGATGTTTTAATAAAATTGTTATTAATTAAATAATTTAATTCTATTTCTTGCCCTTTAAGATCTTTTGTTTAGTGCAAGGCCTTGTCTGCAGGATATTTGGGTCACACACTGTTTTAGTTTCTAGGGGACTAATTTTGATTATAAGAAGTATACTACGACAATACACACATCGCCATCTAGCCCCAAAGTAAGTGTAGCTTATGTTATAAGTACTAAGATAGGTGATGAATATTTTAATGAATATAATACACAAAAATACTTATAATATACAGACACCCAGACCCTGAAAAACTTTCATTGGCATCACACAAACATTTTTCCAGTTGTATGAATCGAACCCACACCCTTGGACGCAGAAAGCAGGGTTGCTGTCCACTGCGCCAACCGGCTGTCTAAATGTGAGGGTGATGTGTAGTTACATTATTGTGTCTTATTATACATAACAAAGCCGGCCAACCCACTTAAGAGCAGTCCTAAGGTAATGCAATCAAAATGAATGAAATGAAATGAAAATACACGTTATGGTTCACCTAACAGAAATTAAATTATAAACAAAAATAACAGTAAATAAAACACAGGTACAATGAGCAGCCTTATTGCTAAAAAGCAATCTCTGCCAGGCAACCCAACAAAGAAAAGGGGAAAAAAACAGACTTAAGGGTTAGGTTGTACACACAAGAAGCAGTTACCAAATTAAAAATAAAATATATCAATTATAATATCATTCAAAGTACAAGCCTACATCACAAAGAAAAGTGACTCAGAAGCAAAAAAAAATGGTTAAGGTATTTGGGACCTACCAATGCATAAGTTTAAAGAATGTGTTAAAACACATTTTGCTATAGAAAGGATTCTATACAATTGATGAATTTCTTAATGAAAAGGTTGCAATTGAATTAAATGAATTTTGAATTTAAAATTTTTACCCTTATCCTCACATTTTGAGAGTGTGCCAGGTGCCCAAAATTTGCACGGAATCCTCCAAAAATTTCCTAATAGTGTTATTCCTAGTGAATTATAAACTGTTGAATTTTCAAAAACACATTACATACAATTTCTGATGAGTCCCTTTTACCTTACAATCATTAATACCTCCGCTATTCTAAACAATGTGCCCTGACCTGTCCGCGTCGCAACGTATCGGCCGTGTTATGCGTTCGTTTTTTCTTGGCAATTTCTTTGATTTTCTTTTTTTTACTCTTAATGGATGTAGCATAAAAAGAAATGACAAGTTTGAGTAGTTCCAGAAATTACACTTGAACAAACAAACTGGTACACAAAATCTTCAGCTTAGTTATCAGTTTAGATAGATAAGTGCTTATAAAACTTATAAAGCTAAACTAATCAAAACTAGGTCTGGAAATTCCACCCACTCCACTCCTCCTGTATAATCAGTATAACGAAAATACTATTCTATTAATAACACATACATTTATGATTCCTCCGTCCTTTAAAATTTCAGCTAAATGCATCGAGCCATTCTGAAATTAGTACATTTGTTATGTCTATAATTATGCTAGCATATCACTGCGGCTCTGACTGTAAAGATTTGCCAGAATAGTTGAAGAGACCGAAATCTACTCTAGTTATAATTTCTATGCAAAAAAAAAACAAACTTTTTTGAAATATAGAAACCATCAAACTCTTGCATATGTTATATTACTTGTAACATTTTAAATAACAATACTGTGCAATTATAAATAAGCAATAACACATTCTACGTTGTTAACAATTTAAATATTAAAAGGTGATTTTCAGTCAACCTTGTGATGCATTAAATGTCAATCATTAAAAAAAAGGCATTTTATTATCAAGACAATCTTAACATCACCTATTTGAGGGCACGGGTCTCTTCTGACAATGAGAAAGGTTGATAAGTCTTGCTCTTCATTACGTAAACATAAACAAATCTAAACCCGGGAACTGTACATTTTACCGGTAAAAAGTAGCCTCTATGCTATTTAAACACAATATTATAAATAGATACTGATTATTAATATATAGCAATACAATGAATATCAATAAAACATATATATATACAATATTTATAATCTACTTCTGTCCTAAATTTCTAAATCCATTCAGCCGTCGTAATTGAGAACACTCATCCAGCCAAACGCGGAAGTTTATAATTTATTTATTTAGTATTACTAGCAATTTTCACATAAGCTTTGTTATATTCATTACATTTTTGAGCATGCACAGTACAGGTCAAATTCATATAAAAGTAAACACAACATGCATTTTCCACAAAGAAAATTTAAGATCACTAAAATAACAATTTTATAACAACTGGATTTCTGAAATTCTTAAATTACGAAAAAAATAAACTAGAATTAGAATACTGCTAAAATTAACACTAAATTGAATGCCACATCAAAGAACAAAATCAAACGCAGACGAAGTCACGGGCAACAGCTAGTATTAAAATAAAGCATTAAATTAGTCCTCTATTTTTCATTACAACCCATAGTTAACGTAAAAGAAACCCGGAGAAACAGCAACTATGAAATAATCTTGCAATAGCAGGAAAATGTATTCATTCATTTTGAGGGATTAAAAATGTATTGCGTAATAATGATGAAATATCAACTTATCATACGTAACACTATACAGTTATTATATATGTAATACGTAATAATATTGTATGTATGTTTTTTTTTGATACCATTACCGTTTTACCCGTATTCTTGTAATAATATAGACACAAAAAAATATTTTTAAATAAAAAAAAAACCGACTTCAATATACGCCCGGGAACTTAAAACCAAAAATGTTTAATTAAATTTTAGAACAGAAACGCTACTATTGTGACCTACTCGTAAAGTTAGATATATTCGCTCGCAGACTTTTTTGTAGGTATATATATATATATATATATAATAATCTGTACTTTAATCATGTAGTTAAAAAAATATACATGTTTTTTTATTTATCGGTAATACTTTTCTCAGCGCACGCCAAGTAATAAACTTTATAAGCAAAAATTTGCAACTTTGGGTTACAGTATTGTTGATTTTTTATTAACAGCTCGACCGATTTCGGTAAAATTTAGATGGGACCACCTGCAAAGTATGTTCTTTAAAACAGAAAAATAATTTTTCAAATCGGTTTAGGTATCTTTGAGTAATCGGGTAACATACATAAAAAAAAGGTATCAACGAATTGAGAACCACCACTTTTTTGAAGTCGGTCAAAAATAGAACATATTTGTGGACAAAGACTAGTGTATCCTTTATCATCGTCATAATTATAAACTCATTAAGTACCTGTCGACTAGAGGTCTCCTCTTAGAAAGAAAAACATCGTGAGCAAATCTGAGAACTCTCTGTCAAGCTCTCAAAGGCATGAGAAGTCAACCAAACCGAACTTGGCCAGTGTGGTGAAACTACGGCCTAAACCCTTCTCATTGGCTTGATGAACAAATCAACGGAATGTGTCGATCTCTGGCGCAGCTATCCAACTCGCCTCATAATCCAAAAATAGAAAATTATCTTTTTTTTTATAAACTAATTA
This sequence comes from Pararge aegeria, assembly GCF_905163445.1. Taxonomy (NCBI): domain Eukaryota; kingdom Metazoa; phylum Arthropoda; class Insecta; order Lepidoptera; family Nymphalidae; genus Pararge; species Pararge aegeria. The sequence continues at coordinate 4,814,104 of NC_053180.1, forward strand.
TTTTGGATATAAAGGTAAATACGCGGTTGTAAGTAATAATATAACTAAAACCTTTTTTTATTAAAGTATATCAGACCACTTTTTCTACGACGATCATTAAAATATATACTGTATATTTTTATTATTTATATTTGTGTAAGCCAAAACGTTTAGCTTCATGAAATGACGTGAACTGATACTACTGTTACTCGTGTGATGTACTATGACAGGAACCCAAAATCTAAGCTGCTTTCAAATCTACCCTACATTTTGATTACAAACTTGCATATGAACTCATGTCTGAATAGGTCCTTACACCATTCAGGGGTACGCACCCTTGCACGTCTGCTATTAGTTAAACGACAATAGCAGAGGTGCAGGTAACCCCTCCGTGAGAAGTTCAAAGAAATAGGTATACTTACTTTAGCTTCACAATATATTTATAATAATATAGTATTTGTAAGACAACATATTAGTCTTTATAAACAAAAAGTGGATATAACCAGTCGACTTACAACAAATGGACATAAATTAGTGACATCGGCATATCGTCTGCGAAAGGTACAGAAGTCATTTGTGGGATTGAGTATACGCTTTTATTATATGATTCCTAAGGTAATTTTGGACCTACCAATGCATAAGATTAAAGAATACGTTAAAACATATTTATTACAGCGAGGTTACTATACAATTGATGAATTTCTTAATGAAAAGGTTGCTTGGAAGCATCCGGCTCCGCTTTCATCTCTCACAAGATAGAAAAATGAATGTTAAAATGTAAAATGTAATTTGTTGATGTTGAAAAAGAGCAACTGCTGAGTGTCTTGCCGGCTTCTTCACGGTAGAATCTGCCTTCCGAACCGGTGGTAGAGTCACTACAAACAGAATCACTTGACGTTTCAAAAGTGCTTATATTAGGCGTACTTGAAATAAATGAATTTTGTTTTCTTTTTTGACAATTTTTAGGCTATTGTCTGCATTTTGTGTTGCCTTGTGTTTCACACCCTAGGCGTAGGTGTTAAACTTCATGACGTGTCTGTAATTATGCTGCACCGACAACCATGCCCTTTCGCTAATGCTGCTTTACAGCAGAAATAAGCATGGCGGTCGTACTTTCTCTATTACAAATAGCTCTACTACTACTGAGTACTGACACATGTTATTTAAGCATTACCTTTTACGTCAGCCCCGCTACCTATAACATGGGTTCTGTCAAAACAATAGCCCATTGTAGTCCACTGCTGGACTAAAGGTGTCTCCCACAATGCTAGTTATCTACAAAGACGTGCGGCCAAGTGACTTAACGTTCTGGTACGATGTCGCATAGAAACTGACTAGGCTTATGAATTTAATATAAAACCCTAAACAGGCTACCATCTTAGACTGCATTATCACTTACAACAGGTGAGATTGCTGTCAAGGGCAATTGTAAGAATAAAAAACTGTCAGAAAAGCTTCGATCACTTTTTATTATTGAACAAAAGTAATAAGGAAACGCAAGACCTGGCTGTATGGTTATATACCTTTGCCTATCCCCTACGGAAAAAATCAAGAATAAAAGTAAAAGGCTAATCTGGTAAGTATGGTCTTGCTTTTACGCACATATATTTCGCGAAATTGTTGTTTTTCCGTTATTGCGTAGGCACTCAAATATTATCAACGTTTATCAAAGAATGTTTTCGTCAGTATCAGTAATATTTGCCGACCTTGGTAGCGATCATTAATTTTATTCAGCGCGTAAACAAAAAAAAAACACGTAGCGCAATACGTAGAAATTCGCGTATTACGTTGGAGCCGTATCTTTTAAAAATAATCTTCTTTCTACGTTTTGCATAGTATTAATTTGCGACGTAATGCATACCTTCTTGGTGTAGTAAATATTTACCAAGAGACATAAACGTCGCGCGTTGCGACGTAAGAAGCAAATTCCTCGTTTTTAGTTGGCTTAATTGTTTTTTTAATATCTTGGCACGCACCTCTGACTATTCAGAGTTATGTGCGTGTTAGGCAATTAAATATCAATTACTTTAACGGTGAAGGAAAACATCGTGAGGAAACCTGCACGCCTTAATTCTCCATAACATTCTCAAAGGTGTGTAATGTGTATCAAATTGCACCTGACAAGCGCGGCAGGTTGGTGGACAGCGAATCGAGGGAATCTGTGCTTTAAATAAGCCGGCACAAAATGAAGCACTTATAGAAACGATTAATATTGAAACATCAAAAACCACTCCACCATTTGACAGTAATTATTTTACCTCTAATATTCTAAATAATAATTTTATCTCTAATGTTCTAAATGTTAAATGCGAAAGGGTGTTTATTTGTTTGTACTTTCTTAACGCTCTTAACTAAGCAACCAATCAAGTTGCTTTTGGTTAGTTGAAAGGACGAAGAGCACATAGGCTACTTTTTATTCAAGGAAACCAAACGGTTTCCATGGAATTTGTAAGAGTATAAAGATTGAAGAAATTGTAAATTCAGCTTACAGATTCTAATGCTTTCCGCGGAGTATTGCAAATAACTGTTCATGGAATTCCGCAAAGTAACACCTGCTTCTATCCAATATCAATATCAATAAAAATTAATTTGTGCTACCGAACCTTCGCCCATGATTATTTATGAGTAGCCTTAGTACAAGAGTCGTTACCAAGTATAGAAATACTTGAACACCGGAGTAAAGTTAATCGTATTTGCATTGCATTAAAGCTCAAAGTTGCCTACAATTTATAAGCTCGAGCTTTTGACAGAAAGTTTGTAAAACAAAAATCAGAAGTGCAGGATTCACGGCTCTAAAACGACTTGCATAAGATCCATTTTACTTTGACCATACTGGGTTTGATAAGCGAAAACGACTATACGATTGCGAGCGAGCAAATCTTGAACTGAGGCAGAAATCGCATCGGTGCGAACAATTTGTTCGGATTCATTGACGTCTAAAATCAACTATTGTTAACCGGCAACGCTGTATTGCGCTCCATCGAAACAATAGGCCTTCATTAATTAGTTAACTCACTATTTTAAAGATTCAAATTTTCATTCTCTTCAAGTTAGCGTTCGGCTGTTATTCATAATATGAATTAAACATTTCGAAAACCAGACTTTCTAAATAGTGTACATTATTCTACGATATAACCCCTTTCTTTTATACCAATATAATTCGCTGCTTTGTAGTGGCATAGTGTAATGTACCTAGTGTATTATAGTATTCTACCAGTTAAGCCCTGTCATTTGATACCAACAACAAGGGAGTTCTGAAATATGTATACGGCCATTTTGTGGCCATCTTGGATTGATTTTCATCAAACATTAGCTATTTAGAACACTCCCGACTAATTCACCTTTTAAGCAAATAAAAAACAAAATCTAAAATTGGTTCATTCGATCGGGAAATACGATGCCATAGACAGACACACACACCTTACGTTTACGTTTTCCTTGGATTAAAAGTGCTATGCTACTCACTGTGGAATTCATAATATATTTTAGGATTGTGACAGCTGATCGAAAAGTACCACGGCTAGGCTAAGTAATGCTGTGTTCTACTTTGAAGGGCGTGGTCGCCATTTTACAAGCACATGTGGCCCTCCCATCTTCCGTCTTCCCCTATAATCTGGGTACCTTCAAAATCTAAAGTGAATAGGCATCTTCTAGGCAAGCGCGCCCCATCTTAGGCTAAATCATCACTTACAATTAGGTGTGATTGCAGTAAAGCACTTGTGTATATATTTAAAAAAAAAAGTGTGTGTACTTATGTAAACGCGTTAGAAGTTATACTTCTTTGGCGTAACAAGATAAAAATCTTATCAAAAATTTTACTTCTTCTAAGTTATTAGAGAAAACGACACTAACAATAGAAAAAAGATATTGTTTGAATTATTGAAAGTCAACCGTCAAACCTTTTTTAGAAAAACTAAAATGTTGACTATAGCTTTAACATCACGGTGTCGGTTTTTTGTGACGGCGTGCGCGCGCATCGTAAAAATTTGCTCTCACCATTTTTCCCTAACGCGCCAAAAGAAGTATAACTTAAAAAAAAAAACATGAGGCTTGCCGCACACCTTACGCCTCTTGCATGCCCTGCGGAGTGTTAGTCTGATGATAGGCCAGTAGTTGATAGGATATTTTTCCAATCCACATCAAGTGGGCCATCTGCATGGTCCGTCAATTATTACTGTAACACACACACTGACACACATCATTATCTTCCTATAGATATGTATATAATAATGTTTATAATATCCCCTTCAATGGGTAGTTGAAATAAAGACAAAGTTTCGTTTCTGTAAAAATACAAGAAACAACATTTGAAGCCTTTACTTCAGGTCTTTTAAATAAAATAATTTCTAGTTAAAATAAACTCTTAAATATCTTTTTTAATGTCACTTATGACTGTAAAATACACCGGTGACTTTAAGAAAAGGTTCGATATACGAACTCGAGAAAAGAGTTCTTTACATGTCCATACTTATATTAGAGTTGGAGTAAGATAGCGATGAGACCAGAAAAAGATGCAAATAGATGTACCATAAAATTATCCCTTTATTAATTTATTTTTAAAACTGTCGTAATTTTTTACAACATGAACTTATCCTTCACAACCTCGCAAATCACTCTTCCGACCTCTAGCCATAACGAACCGACCCGCGAAGAAAAAAAACCCCATCTCCCGCCAAAACTCACAGCCGTCCAGGTATGATCCAATCAATTTAATTGGTTACCGCCGTTACCTCCGATTGGCTAATGTCTACCGGCATTAGCCAATCGGAGGATGACCACCGATCTTCTCGTTCAAAAATAAGATTAAAATAAAAAAAAAACAAACAAATAAGTGGAAATTACAAAGCTAATTAAATTAAAATCCTAACACTGAATAATGATTATAATATTCCCTCCAATAATTAGTTGAACTAAAGAATTAATTGCGTTTCTCTGTGAAAATACCAGAAACAGCATTCTTGTTAAAACTCTTATGTATATTTTAAATGTCACTTACATCACTGATGACTTTAAAGAAGGTTCTATATATGTACTCGAGGTGCCTTACCTGCGAATTGCATCTTTGTTTTGTTCGAACGAACCATTTTTATAAGGAGAGCATTGTCGCCTAAAACGCAGGTTTATAACTAGCTTAAGAACAGATTTTTTGTGTCAACTGAGATACAGAACAGCCCTACAGAGAATTTTATCCTACATTGCCTCTGCCAGGAATCCAACCCGTGATCGGATCTCGTATTTATCAAAAGCTAATAAAAAATAAAAAAATAAATTAAATTTTAAACATGATTTTTGCACCTTCCCAACATCATTCATTTACGTTATAGGTAACATTTATTTTTCTATCTTGTTAGAGTTGAAAGTGGGGTAGGACGATTCCAAGCTATCTTGTACACATTTCATCAATGTTGTAACACATCAAAATATATAAACTAATGCACTGGTAGGTCCATTAGTAACTAAGCAAGCAAAAATTTCTCCCTCCGGACCTCTCTCGGTTCTCCTATTTGACACCCTTGCATGGGGGTTGGCAAACAAACAAGCTACCGCGGGCTCCAGTGGGAAATATAAACGTAATGAGTAAACAAAAAAAGCGTGTTTATGCTTATATGCATGTAGATATACCGGTGTCTTTAGCATTTCGCTTATCGGCCATTACGAGCAAAACAAATGTAATTATCGTAGACACAACAACCTATTTAAAATAAGCGGTTGTGAGGCGACTTTTTGTTCTTTTTTAGGGTTCTGTAGCCCAGCGGGTTAGGACTTCAGCTTCTCTTTCGTGGGGACCGAGTTCAAATCCCAGCACACACCTCTAACTTTTCTAAGTTATGTACGTTTAAAGCAATTGAAATATCACATGCTTCAACGGTGAAGGCAACCGTCGTGAGGAAACCTGCATGCCTGAAAATTTCTCAAAGGCGCGTGTAGTCCACCAACCCGCACTATGCCAGCGTGGTGGACTACGGCCTAGACCTTTCCCATTGTGGGAGGAGAACCGTACCCAGTAGTGGACCGGTAATGGGTTGATGAGTCGGTACCACAAAAGGATTACTATGTTGTCTGTGTTGTCTGTCAATAGTCAATAGACAATAGACCTTTTAATTTGGGAATTCGTGGAGGTATTGACTTAAAATAAAACCATATCAGGTCAACAGTCACTAAGTCCAGTCCTAAAGTTCTAAGTTTACCCGAAAAGAGATACGGCCGTTTATGCCGCACGGAGCAAATGTTTCGACACTCTCAAGGAAATATAAAATAGGGTACCGCAAGTATGCTCTGTCTAGGCGGTTTCGTCGAACCTATTTTATTTATTTATTCACTTTATTAAAGGACCAAAAAACGGTTTGCAAAAGGCGGATATGGATGGCTATAAAAATAACATTAGTAATGTCTTTATTTATTAAAAAAAAACGTATCCTAGGCAGTGTCTTCCGTGTATGGGCACATTATCCGACGAAATCAAGTAAGCATGAAGAAATGAAAATTATTCAAATTTTGCAAGCGGGTGTCTTTGTGTGTGTGTGTGTGTGTGTGTGTGTGTGTGTGTGTGGTTATGTGCGTGTGTGTGTCTTTGTGTGTGTGGAGGTGTGAGGGTGTTGTGAGGAACATTTTTGATAAGCTAAATAACACTTTTTTTTTTCTTATTGCAGGAATGCATTTCTCCCAGGCGGTGTCTATCATACAGAGTCAAGTGGGCACAATAAGAGGCGTACAAGTCCTCTACAGCGATCAGGTAACACTTTATTTTACACTAGCGGTCCTTCGCGACTTCGTCCGCGTATAAGTCAACCTTAAAAGATAGATAGTAATTTTTTAAGAAGTTTTTAAGTGGAACAACTCTGTCATAGATGATTTTATCGAAACTTTAACCGTGTACTGGAGATTTTCATCAGTTTATATCATCTGCATACCTTGTGCATACCCTCTATGCACGCCACTGTTCCCGCTGTCTGCGTGAATGTTTTCGAAGATATTACAGATTTCGTCTGCGGGGGCATAGCGGTTGCGGAGGTACCGATAGGGGTGCCGGCGGCGTGTGCCTTTAAAAAGGGCATTGCACCCGTGCGAAACCTGGGTGGATCGTTATTGAAAAAAACTTGCTGCACATATGTACTAACAGTCTCTAACGGAACAAGCACATAGCCCACTCGATGTTAGGTGGAATACCATCGCCTATAAACAGAGCAACATTTCGCTGGGCATGCAAGGAACACGTCCTGCAAATTGCCTCCCTGTGCCCTTCATTCTGAGGCGTAGGTGTTAAGCCTCATATGCCTGAAGATTCCGCAACACTGAAACTTACCGACCTCCTATTGGGGCGTTTGTTATTACCAGTTACGGATCATCATTACCAGCCTATCTCAGTCCAATGCTGGACTAAGGCCTCTTAATTTGCACGCCATCTCTATTGCTGGTTAGCTGCATCCATATTTTTATTATGGCTACCCCTGTCCTTTTGGGCAGGACAGAGGTTATGTGGGACTCGTTTACCCGAACTAAAAACCACCACGGCATGTACCTCTCGTTGGCTTTATTGGACGTCCGAGGAACCCGTTGTATGCTTCACAGACGTCTACCAACAACCCCAACTGATTGCCAGGGCTACTACGCTAAGCAGGAGGGCATCAGGGCAGCTTGACCCCCCCCCCTCAGAGAGTAGGGAGACTCATATAGGGACGGGTAGCTAGCCCAATAACTACCCGCCGCCTCCCAGGGCAAGCAGACGTGCGGCATATTCCCGCCGGCTCCTTCCCCCCCGTCTACGCCGGAGTGGATGTGCGTTTACAGCTTCTTCACGCATCCGCTCCGCGGTGGTTAGCTGCATCCAGTTCTTCCCTACTGTCTTTACAATATCATCTCTCCATCGAGCTGGTTGTCGGTCAATGCTTCTGTGTCCAGTCGGCTCCACCGCTCGTCCTCCCTTCGACATATGTGACCCGCCCAGTTCCATTTCAGGGCCGCTGCTCTTTGAACGATATCAGTGATTCCAGTTCGGTTTCTGATCTCTACGTTGGGAATCTAATAGAGACAAACCTAACATAGCTCTTTCCATTGCCCGCCGAGCCACTTTGAGCCGGTGCACCACCTTCTTTGCAAGGGTCCATGTCTCTGCTCCATATGTCATAGTGCAACTAGTTACGGAACCCTGAAAGAATTTAAGCTTATGTTCAATAACTCCTTTCTTTATTATACGCTCACGTTGCTATGAATCACTTGAACAAAACAATAATGTTTTATTTCACAAAACAAAGGCTTGCTTATCGTAACTACGTCACGCAAGTAAGACGATGAAGATATGCACACATTCATTGTAACCATCTGTAACCTTAGCATGAAGTTTGCAGGCTGGCGATCGTACAGTCGTTTTCGATTATCGAAACTGTAACGCCACAGAAAAAATGATCTAATTCGCCATTACCTCGATCTACTGCCACAGCATCTGCAGTATTAAAATAACATTTGGACGCCAGCGATCATACAGGTTTATCGAGTATCAATACTCTGTAACAACAATGCAAAATTTTCCTCATAGATCCTACTATTGATGTCACAAATTCTGTAGTAAAATTAATTATAAGTAGGTTCCGTCAAGATTAATGGCTGTATGAAATTGAGCTTAAAAACAAGGTGAATAAGTTCTGAATTTACAGTGTCGAAAACCACTACATGTCAATCTTTATATATAAAATTCAGTCCAGACTGACTGAAAATCCAAACACAGCCTAAACCGATGCGGTAAGATACTTGGAATATTGGCAGTTGGTTTCTATTATGACGTAAACGCACACTAAAAAAAAGGAATTTTTGAAATCCCAACCCCAAGGGGGGTGAATAGCGGTTTAAAGTTTCTATAAAAGTCTGTCATTTTTCAAGCTATATCCTCGAAACTAGGTACTTTGTTTGGCTCATAAAACAAAACTTGTTTTAGATACGCGGTGTAAGTCGCGGGAGACTGCTAGTTATACCTACATAAAATCAAAATCAGTCTTACAGAATATTACACCCTAAAACGATTAAAATAAGCCCAAAATTTCCATGACGTATTAGTGTCTCGATACTCGAAAATTACTACGATTGTGATCGCGTAAATCTCGGACTAAGGGCAGAGATGTTTCAGTTACTTTGAGTAGTATTGTTGGTCTAATTTTATTATTTATAGCGAAAAATATGCATATTCATAATTTGATATTACACAGAGTACTGTTAATCTGGTTCGTTAAAACCTCTTATATGTTCGAGCTAAATTAAAGCCACTTATAATAATATGTTTAAGCTAAATAAAAGCCACTTTTATTTTCGAGCTAAATTAAAGCCAATTACAATATGTTCAAGCTAAATTATAGCCCCATTTTTTATTCGAGCTAAATTAAAGCCACTTTTATGTTCGAGCTAAATTAAAGCTAAATTACCTATTATGTTCGATTTTTTTTTAAACATTAAATTTCACTCGCTGTAACGGTGAAGGCAAATATCGCGAGGAAACCTGCGTACCTAAGAATTCAAGAGCGTGTGAAGTCCACCGATACGCACTTGGCCAGCCGGTGGACGACGGCCTAACTCATTCTGAGTGGATGCCCGTGCCCTGTAGCGCACCGTTAATAGATTAACGATGATAATCATGATGATATGTGTGACTTAACTACAGCACCGATCTTAATGAAATTTGAAACTCATAGGGTACTTTTTATCGATTTTTGCAAACTTTTGTATTACGAATTATTAGATAGCTTGCATTCTGGAGATGGACATAGGGCTTTTTATCCCAGGAAAACTAAAAAAACCGAAAAAACAGTTAAACATTTAGTTATTAAAATGTGTGCGTGCTTGTGATCACGATTGCTGCGCGTGCAAACGTGCGTGCGCGCACATAATGTATTGTCGTCTATTTTTATGTATAAAATCCGAAGCGCTTACGCTCGTAATTGTTCTCCTTCGAAACTTAACCAATTAAGACGATTTTTCTTTATGTTTATCAACGAGGATTCTTGAAAGCTCTGGAGGAGGCCCTCAAGGATCCTCGTTGCGAGGCTTTTTTTTTACGATTATTATATTAAGTAATTAATGTTATAAATGCGAAAGTATGTTTGTTTGTTCGTCCCTTGACGCCCTTTTTTTTTTTTGACGTGGTGGAAGAGCTTTATGTCTACCTCTGTCCTTTTGGGCAGGACAGAGGTTATGTGGGACTCGTTTACCCGAACTAAAAACCACCACGGCATGTCCCCCGGACCGACATGTCCGGGGAACCCGTTGTATACTTCCCGGACGTCTACCAACATCCCCAACTGATTGCCAGGGCTACTACGCTAAGGAGGAGGGCATCAGGACAGCTTGACCCCCCCTCAGACAGTAGGGAGACTCATATAGGGATGGGTAGCTAGCCCAATAACTACCCGCCGCCTCCCAGGGCAAGCAGATGTGCGGCATATTCCCGCCGTTTCCTTGACGCCCTAACCAAGCAACCAATAAACTTAATTTCTGCCATAGAGTAAGTTGAAAGAACGCAGACTACAATAGGCTTCTTTTTTGCCCCAGAAAAACAAACGGCTAGCACGGGATCTGTAAAAACCGTAACGAAAGCGGACGAAGGACGCTAGTTACTATTATTTAAAAAAGTGTGTCTGAATTCATTGTTTGACTTATACAAAGGTGAATCTAACTGTTTGTTTTGTTTTTGTTTCAGAATCCACTATCAGTAGACCTAGTAATAAATATGCCACAGGACGGTATCCGGTTAATATTCGACCCTGTAGCGCAGCGGCTGAAGATTATAGAAATATACAATATGAAATTAGTTAAGCTTAGGTATAGGTAAGTGATATCGAACATAATTAATTTTCTAGTTTCCGTAACCAAAGGTTAAAACGGGACCCGGGGTTACTAATAATAATAATAATAAATATACGACGACAATACACACATCGCCATCTAGCCCCAAAGTAAGCTTAGCTTGTGTTATGGGAACGAAGAGGACTGATGAATATTTTTATGAGTAACTAGAGGTCCCTCGCGACGTCGTCCGCGCAAAAGTTTACCTTAAAAGATAGACATGCTGTCGCCTGTCCCAGGCTTTTTTTAGAACTGATAAAGGGAAAAATTTTTTCATGCGTGATTTTATCGAAACTTTAACCGTTTACGCAGCGCACGTGGCGTAAGCTAAGTGGCCGATTTTGAAACATTCTTCATTGGTCCTATGCTCCTTTTAGTCTTAGCGTGATGGTATATACTCCTATATACTCCTCCTATAGCCTTCCTCGATAAATCAGCTATCCCACTAAAATAATTTATCAAATCAAACTCGTACCTGAATAAATTTAGCCGTTTAGTTGCAGTATAGGTAAATAACCTAGATACCGACTGCAGCGCCATCTTTCGGGCAGATTTGTGAATCTAAACCATCCAGGATGCCACCCAAACGCATACAAGAAAATTCAATCAAATCGGTCCAGCCGTTTAGGAGGAGTTCAGTGACATACACACGCACAGAAGAATTATATATATAAAGATATACATAAATACTCAGAATATGCATATAAACACCCAGACACTGAAAAATATTCACGCTCATCACACAAAGATTTTCCAGTAGTGGGAATCGAATCCGCGGCCTTGGGCTCGGAAAGCAGGGTCGCTGCAAACTGCGCCAGTCGGCTGTCAAATTACTGACACTGCGCAGTCCGTCCATCAGTCTGTCACAACAAATACTAAAAAAAACAGAATCAAATTATTTACTCCCACACAACAGACAAGATATTATTGCCGTTTATATAGATAATGGTACGGAAACCGTCGTACGCGAGTCAAACTTGCACTTGGCCTATTTTGTATCTTATCTATTCATTATAGGCCCACTACAGGGCACGGGTCTCCACTCAGAATGAGAATGGTGTAGGTGTCCACCACGATGGCCATGTGCGGATTGGTAGACTTCACACGCCCTCGACAACATTATTGTGAACTCTCAAGCTGCTGGTTTCCACACGATGTTTTCCTTCACCGTTAATGAAAGTTATTATGAAAATAACGCTTAATTTTCTATACTCCGCGAACAGCAGGAGAATCTGTATGGTGTCATTTATAAGTTCTTCAATCCTTATACTCCACACCAAACAGATTTCGGCAAAGTATCCTCTACGCACGTTCCGATCCAAAACCGGAGCATCCTCAGGAGATGTCGACTTTACAATTTTTTAAACTTTGAATTGTTAAGATCAGTTTTCAGATTCTCCTGCTTTACTCGGATTATAGCAAATTAAGCTTAATTTTCATAATAATACATGGATTACCGCAAAGTTATGCCTGCTTCTATCCAATGCAAGTTATATTAAAATGCTAAAATTAAAAACGCACTTAACTCTGGAAAGGTAGTCGATAATACTTTTGAAAAATAAACACGTCTGCGTTTAAATGTGAGCGTTAATATTTGTAGCTTGTAAATAATATAATATTCCGATCGCTTATCATCGATCTGATGACCTTTGAAGATCCCAACCACAGCATACGCCGAGAGTACCATCTTTTGTAATAGGTTATTTCTGGCTCTCAAATCTGTCTTTAATCTTTGTTAGGTAGCGTTTACAATGCACAATCGATAACAATATTATAAATTTCAAAGTGACCTTTTTTTTTTAATAAATAAATAAAATTGAAGTAATTATAAATTACACCATACAGATTCCCCTGCTATTCGCGGAGTATAGCAAATTAAGCTTAATTTTCATAATATATTTTGGATTTCCGCAAAGTAACGCCTGCTTCTATCCAACACATAGCCATCTAGCCAGAAAGTAAGCATAGTTTGTGTTATAGGTGTTCAGATGACTGATGAATATTTTATATAATATTGTAGTATGTTTCTCAAGTCTGAAATAAACCTAAGCACGCTTTATCTGTGTTTGACAATCGGTCTCATCCATAAATTCAAAGTCGCTAACCGTGTTACGCGTGTGAGGGTTATGTTGGGTTTCTCTTTTGAAACACAAAATTCAAAACTATGAGTTCAGTAAGATAACGCAGGACACTAACGTAGCACCAATGAATTAGCAGGCTGATACAGTAGGTAGGCCATGTCTCGAACATTGCCCAAAGGATTAGCCAGCTCATGTGGAAGTGGGTAGGCTATGTCTGTCGCAGAACCGATGACCTTGGTAGATGAGTTATGGACTCGATACCACACGCCAGACATAACCTCCAAAAGATGGCGGGATCCGACGGAATGAAAAAGGCTCTCTGAACAGAAAGTACAGCAGTGGACGTGAACAGGCTGATCACTAATAGATTTAAGGGGTATCCTATTCTACCACTTTTACGATAAGTGCAATAGGTAGGTTAAATTTCTGATATTCAAAATAGCAGGACTAACCTTGCCGTAACTAAAGTTATGTGAATCTTAACAAGTAAAACATAATGTTAAGCCCTGGATATGGTGGTCAGTAAACAACATCAGATTCTCGATACGTTAAAACTATCTAAGAAGAAAATGTACAACTCTTTATGCTGATATCGCATATGTCGGAAACCCGAATTATTTTTGATAAGGACGATAGCAGTCTCAGTGCTAGGTTTCTGGAATGAACAACATAGGCTGGAGTAATGAGTAATATCAATAGGGAAGTTCTACGTTTAACAGACGTGCGAAAAACTGTCCAGAGTTAATAAGATAGCCTCCCTCGTCTCGTCAGCGTTAAATCGTGCTTTAATTAACCCCATATTTTGCTTCTTCGCAGTGGTATGTGCTTCAACTCGCCAGAGATCACGCCGTCTATCGAGCAAGTTGAGCACTGCTTTGGAGCGACGCACCCAGGCCTCTACGACAGCCAGAGGCACCTGTTCGCGCTTAACTTTAGGGGGCTGTCCTTCTATTTTCCTGTCGATAGTAAATTTGAGGTGAGATTAAACAATTTGATCGAATTCTTCTCCTGTTAATGATGTTGTTAGGTCAGACTTTAGGATCACGATTGTAAATGGTGATGCGCTTTAAAATTATATATCTTATCAATTTCGAAATTTTATGGCAACTTTGGTTATGGCACTTTTAGTTATGGTTCGGGTTGAATTAGAGAAAAAAATTAATATCGAAAGTATAACATTTTTTCGGAAAGTTATTGAAATTAGGATCTCTAGACCGGTTAGCGAGTGAACGAGCAACAATTGTTTGGTTAATTGAACATGCGTATTTTCACCTACGAATACTTGATTTTTCATTTGGGTGTTTGCTGTCAAAAGTGCTGCCTACTACTAGAAGGCAGAAGGCAGTATTGTGAAGTTATTTTACTATAACTATATAATTGGTTTCCAACCGTGTATAATGTTGGTGGTGTATAATGTTTTAGCCCGGATACGCACACGGTTTAGGCTCGCTTCAGTTCCCGAACGGCGGCTCGCCCGTCGTCTCCCGAACGACGATATACTACGGGTCACAGCACCAGGTGGGTTTTTTACACTACGTCTAAATAATTTTATTTACATTATATTTGAACCAGTTTTTAGAGTTCTAGCTAAGACAAATCGAATGAACTCAAACACGGCAGGGCTATGTTCTGATGAGTGTATGGCCATATTCAGGCTTCATAATCAGACCCTAGAAACCACTTAGGGTTAAAGTTATATTCAAGACAAACCCAACGAGCCCGAATATGATAGGGCTATCTTTTAGTTGAGGAGTTGCCATGGCAATTTTCTGGCTTCATTAATACACCCTGGAAACTAGGTTAGGTTCTTGTCAAGACAAACACCCAAAGGGTCCAAACATGACAGGACCATCTTGTTCAGTCAATGAGATTCTATGTCTGTATTCCGGCTTAATTATAAGACACTGGAAAACAATTGGGGCTATAGTCCTTGTCACGGTAAACCCAACGAGCCCATGACTGGACGATCTTGTTCAGTTAAGGAGTTTCTGTGATCATACTCCGGCTTCATAATTAGACCTGTTAGATACAACTTGTCAGGACAAACCCAATAAGCCTAAAAATTATGGAACTAACATTTCTTGAAGAGTTCCAGTGGCTATCTTCTGGCTCCATCTTCAGACTCTGCCAACCAACTTGGTTCATTAAACTTGTAGATTTTTTTAAAATAATAAATAGGCTCGTGCTTGACGTACAGCAATGATACGGTCTAAGTTAGGGCGCGCTCGCCTAGAGAATGCCTATTCCCTCTTGCCTAGAAGGCATTCAAGTTGAATGTGGTCGGAAACACTGATCAAAACCGATGAATTGAACCCGCAAAAGAAAGAAGAAAAATATGTCTAATCAGTTATTATATTTCCAGTTGACAAGATCAGCCAGTGGCGGAAGATGTACAGCGCCTTTAGCTGATCTGCCTCTATCTTGTTACAAACACCAGTTACACTTACGAAGGTGTGATGTACTACGGTCAGCGACAGCTACTCTTGGACTGCGGTTGCACATTTATACTGAAGGTAAAGTATCATAGCCTTTATCATCATCATTTTAAGGACCAAAACTTTTATAATCACTACCATTTTTAACACGGAAATTTTCGAAATTAAAATAATGATACACATACTTAATTTTATTTTCAACATTATCATCATTGTATATAATAATATTTTAGGCATTCATGGGCGCATTTGGAACCCTGATAGCTTTGGTTTTAAGTTAACTTTGTAGTTATAACCATCATTTGAACTTCAACGATAAAAAAACTACGCATCAACAATGCCTTCTATAGGTCTATTTGAATAAAGGTAGTTTTTTGATTGTGTGTTGTGAGCTTAGTTTTCACCATCTTTATTTTCGTAATCATAACTTTTATTACTGATATATATTACCGTAATTTTTTTTAGATTCTCTACTATAATAATGGCCTTCATCATCATCTCCATCTTTACCAGCACAATGATCATGATAGTTAATATATTTTATGTCGTATGTAATTTTTGCAGGTATCCGATCAGGTGAGCCGGCGTCCGCAAGAAGGCGTGTGGTGCGTTTCGGTGACAGCTGTCAAGAGGTTTCGCGTGCGTTAGCCGCACCCGCGCGTCTTTACTACAAAGCGGACGATAAGATGCGCATCCACCGGCCCACCGCCCGCCGTCGCCCCCCTCCCGCTTCAGACTACTTCTTCAATTACTTTACACTTGGTCTGGTGAGTTAAAACTTTTATGACAAAATCTTTGTAATGCTGTCTGAAGTTGCTACATTTTCCTTCAAATTCATTCACAATTTTTTACTTGCGTTTATCTAAGTAGTCAGTGCCAAGTTCTTAGCTTTATCTTGATATGTTAACATTTTGTTTATTCTTTTTCAGAAACTATACAATGAAATCTGTATATATTTATGTTTGTAACGTGAATAAAAAAATATATCTATACCAATTTTACAAATGCGAAAATGCTATCTATGTTTGAATGTTACCACTGCACTTTTTTGTGTCGTAATTTGGCACAGAGATATCTTATAACCTAGAGATGTTCAAAGGTTGCTTTTTGTCCAAATTAAGTGTTTCTATAGAATTTACAAAAACATTTGGGTCGGGTTTTATAAACTATGTACGGCTCTACCGCTGAACCGACCTTGACTTAATTGGCAGCAATGTATTTACTAAAGTTAGCTGGTATACATTATTTTTGATTATTATGTGGCCGCTGTCATTATTTTATTTTAATATATTATATAGTTCTTGTTTATTTTATAAAGGTTATTAATAGAGATTAGAAACAAAAAGGGTCCAATGAACCTTGTGGAACCCCATAACCCTATATTACCCAATATTTTATTATATAATATTACGTGTATCTATTTCAGGACGTATTGTTTGATGCGCGCACGCATCAAGTGAAGAAGTTCGTGCTGCACACCAACTACCCCGGCCACTATAACTTCAACATGTACCATAGATGCGAGTTCGAGCTCAACGTTCAACCTGACAAGTAAGTTAGAAAAGAATAGAATGTTTATAAGTTTTGTATACTTGAAAAACGGGTATAGTTTTCAAAAATAACTTTTTTTCATTAAGTTTTGATTAGATTAAACTATAAATTTACTCGCGTTTACTTCTACATTAAATGATAAAACTATTTGAATGAGAATTAATACTACGATACTAATGCAACCCAACAATTGTTTATACCAGCGATCTAATACAATTTTGGAACACAAAAGCTAATATAATGACTTATTTAACTACTAGCTGTTGCCCGCGACTTCGTCTGCGTTTGATTTTGTTTTTAAAGTATTCAGTATCGCTAAGCCTATATCACGTCACATGTTATGTATACAGTCACTATGTTGTGACTGTCAATTAATTATAGACAAATAATTTGCAATAAAATAAAATTGCGACTATAATTAAATATCTAAGCTATCCTATCTCTTAAGTTGGACCAGACTGCTCACGGTGTGCCCATTTAATTCAAAATCGGTTAAGTAGTTTAGGAGTCCATCGCGGACAAACATCGTGACAGGAGATTTATATATATTAAGATGATAGATATATTCGCTCAAGGATTTTTGTTAGTAGTAATACTGAGAACTCTAATATGTTATACATAATTTTATATGTATCTTCATAGTTTACCAAATAATTAATTTAATGGAAAAATATTGCTACTTTGGTTTTAAAATATTGCAATTTTCTTAAGGATCTTAAATATTTTTGGAATTAATTATAGCCTTTGTTATTTCGTGATAGTTAAGCTTTCCTTTGGCGAAGAAATTGTCAAAATCGGTCCAGTTATTACGGAGCTTTTTGGGTACTAACAAACAACCAAAAAACATTTCTCTTTTTAAAATTACACTAAGAAGTAATGAAAAGATTGCTTACATTATAAGACAGAAAATAAATTTTTTGTTTATGTATTTGTGTCATTGCAGGTGTGAATCAAACGCACTGGTGGAGTCCCGCGGAGCTGTCTGCATAACTGCGTACAGTAAATGGGAGAGCGTTTCGCGTGCGTTGCGCGTTTGCGAGCGGCCCGTGGTGTTGAACCGCGCGTCCTCAACTAACACAACCAATCCCTTCGGATCTACCTTCTGCTACGGTTACCAGGACATGATCTTTGAGGTGAGGTTATTTTCTTTTATACTCTAGTATCAGGGGTCTTACTACCGCCGTTTTAAGCAGTATTATTTTAATGTTGTTAACGTCGGTAAGGTCTGTCAAATACTAACTTAATACTGTTATAAACGGTGGAAGTAAGCTCATGGGGTCTGTTAAAAACTATCTGTTTTTATTTGATACACGTCGTCGTTTGATGACGTCCTAAAAATAATTACCGATATCCTTATTTATATATCCTTATTTAGCCCAACGGCTAAGTCTAGCAATTCAAAGGGGCGATAGCGTCAGCATTTTGGGTACCATGCCCATGAGTGAACAGTTTAAAAGCTTATAGTTATTGTAAATATTAATTTTAGTTTGTAATTATTATTTCCCTACTAAATAAATACTCAAAAGTAAAACAAAAAAAAAAAAGTTCCAGAAGAAAAACAGCAGTTCTTACTCTCTCTCCGAACAAATTACCGATTGATTCTGAGCCTTCATATGAGACCCATAGACAGTGTGATTGCGCACTATGTTTTTTTTAGTCTTCCACAAGTTAGCATTTGACTGCAATCTCACCTGGTGGTAAGTGATGGTGCAATCTAAGATGGCAGGTGGCTAACCTGTTAGGGAGTATGGTAGTCATATCCCTAATCGGTTTCTACGCTACATCGTACCGGAACACTAAATCGCTTAGCGGCACGTCTTTGTCGGTAGGCTGGTAACTAGCCACGGCCAAAGTCTTCCACCAGACCAGACTAGGGAAATTCATGAATAATAAATACCCGAATTGCCTCTGTCGGGAATCGAATCCGTGCCGTGCAACTTAAATTCACAGCGCTCACTGTTGAGCTAGGTGGTTCGTCAAAATTAATAATGTTTTTTTTTTTTTTTGGAAAACAAACAGCTATAAATATTTTTTTACAATGGATAAACTGAATTATAGATATTACACAAGCCAATAAAGTTTTCACTTTAAATTATCTTATAATACGGGAGTTTTGTTTAAACGTATGGATAAGTAACTTATACTAAATAATACTAGTGACAACAAGTTAAAAACGCAAAAAGGATTACTCAATATTATAAAGTTACTAGTTGTTGCCCGCGACTTCGTCTGCGTTTGATTTTGTTTTTTGGCATTAAATTTTGTTGTACATCTAAAAAAAATTAAAGTATTCAGTAGCCTTAAATGAGGGGTTTGCCGCTGTCCGCTGAGGAGTTCTGTCCTCTATCTCAAACCACAGTTTGGGCAAAATTAAACACATATTCTAACCTCTATAGTACAAAAAATATTATTTAAATCGTTTATAATTTGCCGGAGTTATGGTGTAAAATCGTCAAGCACTTTCATCCCCTCTCCCAAAGGAACCGAGCTTAATGTCGGGATAAAAAGTATCCTATATTGCTTCTAACACTTCCAAGAATATGTGTACAAAGTTTCATGAGGATCGGTTTAGTACTTTTTGCGTGAAAGCGTAACAAACAAACTTACATTGACATTTATAATATTAGTAGGGAAAAAAAACAATTCAAGTGCATTTCTTGATTGCAGATACAAACTTTCCATACTTATATAAAAAATGGTCTATATGTTGATACTTATTATTGCAAATTTCACATGTTCCAGGTGATGTCGAATAACTACATAGCGTCGATAACTCTATACCAACCCGAGGGCACCCGACCACATTACGCCGTCAGCTCCATCGCGTGACATACCAAGGTAATTTTATTTACACTCGAATTATAAATTCCACATAGATCCGCCATTCTGCTGCAATTCGGGCTGGTGGGCTTCATTTATTTTAATGCAGTTTTAATGCATTTCTTTTGAATCGTTGTACTTTAAAACTAGATGAAACGAAAAGGCGTCACGATAAAGAAACAAACTCAAAAATGTATGGGAGAGAGGGATATATTACAATATTGGATATTGGATAGAAGCAGGCGTTACTTTGCGGAAATCCATGATATATTATCAAAATTAAGCTTAATTTGCTATACTCCGCGAAAAGCAGGAGAATCTGTGTGGTGTAATTTATAATTTCTTCAATCCTTATACCCCACACCAAACAGATCTTCGGCAATATACCCTCTACGCACGTTTCGCTCCGAAACCGGAGCATCATCAGGAGATGTTGACTTTACAATGACTTGTTAAGTCCACACAGATTCTCCTGCTTTTCGCGGAGTATAGCAAATTAAGCTTAATTTTGATAATATGGATATATTACACATATAAAGAAATAAATATACTACGACAATACACATATCGCCATCTAGTCCCAAAGAAAGCGTAGCGTTATATGGGTACTAAGATGACTGTCGAATATTTTTATAAATAATATACATATAAACACCCATACACTGAAAAACATTCATGTTCATCGCACAAACATTTTCCAGTGGGAAACGAACCCACGGCTTTGGACTCAGAAACCAGGATATCTGCCAACTGCGCCAATCGGCTTTCAAATAAGAAAGAAGAAACAAATAAAGAAAATATCTTTATTACCAAAATAAGCCACACACTACACGTAATGCGTTAAAGAATTTAATTATTGAAACTATAAGGTCTATATACTATGTATTACACATGTTTCCTATTACTCTTTTTTTAATTACCTTAAATCCATATTAAAAATTAAAAATTTGATAATACAAACACAACGTTAGGTTATATGAGTTGCCTAGTGAAAATCGATTGGTGAAATGTAAATGTATGCCTAGGAATCTTCTTTGACTAGGCATTTATTACTTAGACATTACCTTGTTTCTCGTTGATGAAAACGGGCATTAGATGCCGTCGGAGATGGCAGCGGGCTAACCTGTTAAGGTACGGATCGTTTTCTACGCGACATCGTACCGGAACGCTTAAACACTATAGTCGTAAAAATGTAATAGGCCCGTTTTGACATTTGTGCAAGACCATAGAATGTAACTTGGAACGAAACTGAAAGAAACAATAAAATAAAAATCAATTACATACAGTGTTTTAAAAAATACGTAAATTTTTTTGGGACGTTAAATAATATGAAAGAATATATCGCTAATATTCTTTTTGCGCTTACTTTATAGTAGCATGAAATTTATAATTGTTGCGAAACGTTCCGAAAACAGTTACGTTCTCAGTCTATTTTTTTTTTATACTAGAGATGTAACCATTTTTTTACCGAATATCGAAATTAAATATTGTGTAGTTATCTTTACTGCAAAGAATGAGCTTGGTTCTCAAAATGGGTTCTAAATAATGAGTCTGAGTTGATGTATCTGACCAAGCGGCACATGACTAAAGCGTCCCGCGCGCACTGCGCAGTTTTTCGTTCCTCAAGTTGACTGGGCGCTCGTTTAAGTTTGATATACATATTATATTGTTTACTATTACGTTTACTATTATAGCTCTTCTATTTTGGAAATTAATTTAAACATAGTGATTTGACTCGATTTTTGTGTTTGTTGTTATATAGTACTAACTCTGTTTCAACATGTTGAAAAGTGGACGTATAATCAACAGCCAGTCACGCGTATTGGTTGTGAAGTTAAAGGAATACTTTGAACTAACGAACACTTTACAATACATAATAATATCAATCAAGTACTGATACAAACTTGAATTGATTTATCGTGAGTATCGAGTCCCGAGTCTTATGGTTCCATAACTAGTTACGTCGCGATGACAAATGTCAAAACGGGCCTATTACATTTTACGACTATAAGCAGAATTTTTTTGTCAGTAGACCGGAGAAAATTCAGAATTTATAAATTCTCAAATTGTTATTGTCGAACATTACTTTAGCTTAATTTTTTTATTTTGCTTTCCAGGTATCTCCAAGCAAAGGTAAAAAGTTCACATCCTGAAAACAGTCAGTTTGTCAGTAAACACAAACCATACCACTTCACTAGTGTGGCAACACTGCACAAGTGCACAGCTCGTCGCACGTACCCTCTGACAAAGTGAAACATATCCTGAAAACAAGCAACATAAGAGGTAACAGTATTTAACAAAAAAAAAAATGTGATAAAAACTGTGAAAAAAAAACTATAAAAAAAATAAAAGTGAGTGACCGATCTCAAGGCGTGTTAAATAAGTTTTATTTAATTCCTTAGCAGCAATGGACAGTAAAAAAATTTTTTTTTTAATCATGTAGCTTTGTAAGTTAATAGACAAGGTTTCTCATAATAATCGTAATGATTAATAAATAAAATAATTAGTCGAATGTGTTCTTAAGTTTTACAACTTATAAAAATCTGAATTTTTCATGAAAAAAAAAGGAAACATAGACTTTAAGATGTTGTAAATATTTTTGGATTGGAGAGAACGATATAATATCATAAATCGAATGTATTTTTTCTAAATTGAAGCCATTTGCTAGGGCTTGTGTTATTGTGATAAAAATTACTAAAAAAAAATGTGCAAAAAATATTCTTTTTCTTAACAGCACCACGATGTTGCCATGGATGGCTTTTTACTAGTTTATAGAGTTATTTAATTTATGTAAAATATTAGACACTATAGTTGACAAAAATGTTTTCGGTGATCAATTATTCTAAAATAAAATGACTAATATTTTTGTAATAGAAATAGTGCACACTGTAAAAATTATTAAAAAAAAGTTTAGAGATTTTTAGTTTTTTTTTTTCTAATATAAAATCTCAGCACGGTAAAATACGCCCTT
The DNA here is from genome assembly GCF_905163445.1 of Pararge aegeria. Taxonomy (NCBI): domain Eukaryota; kingdom Metazoa; phylum Arthropoda; class Insecta; order Lepidoptera; family Nymphalidae; genus Pararge; species Pararge aegeria. The sequence goes on from NC_053180.1 coordinate 4,836,768, forward strand.
TGGGAAAATGGTAAAAAAAAAATTGCTGTTTGGCAGGTGTCAAACAAGACAGGTGTGCAAAGTTGCTATTATGAATTCATAGTCTTAAATTTTTTATATCACTTCGTTGTTGTACGTTATTCATCTACAAATTATTTTTAGTTAATTTTCGATTTCTTTACAATTTTATTTACAAGTGGTGGGGTTAAATATATCCTCGTATTCATTTTTATGCGTTTTATTATATTTTATACGTAATTATTTTAATTTAAAAAAAGTAATCTGACAGTTGGCGTTATTATTTAGCTAGGACTGTACAGTGAAATACCTTTACTTTTTCTCTACGGGTAAGAATAAAGGAAAAAAAAATTATTTAGCCACAAAAATGTAAACCTTTAACGAAGGTTTTCGAATGTTTTGTACTTTTTATTAAATTAATATAATTTAGTAAAAGTAGTATTTCTTTATTCATATTTACCTACAGTTTTACACTTTAGGATTATTTTAAAATAATTGTTGTTTCGAAACTGTAATCTCATTGATGTTTACATAAATGCGTTTGCGATTTTGAGTTTAAAGAAAAAAAACAATAGCAGTGTGATCTATCAATCAAGGCGAATTTCAAAGTTATTTTTTAACATTTTTCTTAATAAATCATTACGCTGGAATTGAATTGAATCATGCAATAAATGAATACGTGGGTTTAGATTAACTTTAATTAATGATAATAAAATAATTAAATATCCATTATTAATCAACTTATTTGTCTTTGCTCACTATGTGCGCAAGTAGGTTAGGATTTTAGGCTTTGACGCTTGGAATGTGTAGAATACGATGTCTTGCGTGTGTGTGTGTGTTAGTTTAATGTCACAATTACACTTCAAACATCTGAATAGGATCTTAAGACCATCGCGGCATGCTGTATCGAATAGACAAAAGAAATCATAAAACAAACGTTTGTTGTTAACAAGTGCAACCGAATGAAAAATTAACACAAATTGAATCTACTTATTGATACGTCTACTTGTGGGTACCAACTTTAATTTTATTTATTTTAAAATTGTTTAGTGTTATTTTGTTTTTTCATTGATCACATCGCGCCAGTTTTATATAAAAATTTAATCTTTATGGTGGCACGGTGGCATGGTGGCATATGTAGTATCTGTTCTTATTATCGTTTTAAAAAGAAAGAAAAAGATTTTTACTTTCTTGAAAATATTGTCATTCTAAAAATCTTACCATTTTCATGTCATCTATAAGCTTTTAAATTTGGTATCCACAATTGATGTATTGAATATATTGTTATTTAAATAGGTACTCGATACTTTTATCTTATTATTTAACATTTTCTCTTAAGTGACTTAATTAAATTTCGGTGTTGCAACATTCTAAAAGTTAAAAAAAAGGACGAAGGAAAGATGTTCAAATTCAAAACTTTACGTTTTCAAAGTATCTTAATAGGGTGTTTCTTTTCTACAACCAACTTAGGGCGCTGTATATATTTAAAATATAACAAAATTTCTACTACATATATACGCAGTTTTTTTGAATGCAGAGATTAAAAATTTAGGGTCCCATTCAGATGCAAGAATAACAAATAAAACCACTATCACAATATAATTCAGACCAAAATAAATTATACGCGGTTAACTAAGATTATTTACTCAAATAGACAAATTATAGTTCAATTTTGACTTAACTTTACGTTAAGTTCAACGCAATATTTCAATTTTTACGGATTTTTCTTTTATTTTTTTTTTTTTAAATTGGGTACATGACTGATTCTCCTATATCGGTATTAGTTTAATAAAAACCGCAACGAAAATTTTGTATAAAAGTGCAATTTTTGTTTTTAAGTTATCCTACTTAACTTATAAGCCGTTTTAGAACGTTTGAGTCTATTTGACCTGTTTGTTGTGATTGTACCACCAGTACAGATGGTGCGTTTTTTCTCCATGTCATGGTAGACCCTGTTTGTATTCACACCTGGCAATAAGTGTTGATGAAGTCTAAGATAATATCGGGATAGACTCTTAGTTATATGGAACAGTTATTTGGAACCGGTATATAGAAGTCAGACCCCTAATCGGTTTCTCTTTTTACGCGGGATCGTATCGGAACGCTAAATTCCTTGGTATAAAGTTGTGACTGCACAATTGAGCAATTTCTTTATGACGTTTGTGTAACGTAATGTAAACACAGGTAATAAATAGAATTACGTTCACTTGTATACTTTATAGGGTTGACAGCCGTCCCGATTTTTTTTGTAGCAATCCGTTATCTGTAACGGATGTACTTACCCAGACTCGATCGACATATTTATGTTGAAAAATGTATGAATGCAAAATTAATTTTATTACAAAACAAAATTAAGTAAAGTACATATTATGTTTTCAGTTGCATTCAAATTATGGTTGTGAGTCATGTACCCAATTATCTTTTTACCTATTTTTCGGTTCCTTTTTAAAATATGTATTATAGAATCAATGAAATACAATTGCGTAATCAAATATTTTTATGTTTACAACTTCGTATTAAGTTTTAAGTATATTTTTTTCAGTCATAGACAATTTTTTGTAACACAAAATAAAAATGTACCTCATATTTTCAGTCAATTTTTGTATTGTGCCAATGTGCGTGCAAGTTAAAACTCCAATTTGGTCAAACTCCATGGTTGATGTTATGCAACACACTGAGATGCCAAAAGCCTGGATATTTTTGAATTTTGATAGACATTTGAATTAATTCGATTTTCGGTAAAATAGTAACTCGGGGAGAATCGTACTTTTTGATACTACTATTATAGATGCTAGATTTTTGGTTAGTCCATCTTTCACGCGGCAAGAAAACAACGCTCTTACGTGATGTTTTAATATAGAGAGTAATATTTTTCTCTGCTTTTCCGATAAAGCATATCAAATGAATGAAGATTTTCCCAGAATAAATAAGGGCAAAAGTGCGGGACGGTTGACAACCCTTGTTTCGCTACAATTTTTTTGGCATAGTCATGGCATCTCAGTGGGATAAAACTTTCAGCCTTATACTTAAAAACCACTTAATATGGCGATTTATTGCCATTTCAATATTATAAAAAACTAAAGTTGCTTTTAAGCCGGGTCCAGTTACATCGTTAATCCAATCGTCGAATCATTATTCGTACCGTATCATGCTTGTTTGGCATTTTGGACGCCTTTCAGTTTACTGAGCATTATATCGTTAATTTAACCAGTTCTGTGTCAACTCTCCTTTGCTGATCGGACAAAAACCGACTATGGACCGCATATCATCCCCGGTAAACATACGCGATCGTATCATTGGATAGAAGCAGGCGTTACTTTGCGGAAATCCATGATATATTATGAAAATTAAACTTAATATGCTATACTCCGCGAAAAGCAGGAATATCTGTATGGTATACCATCTGCAATTTAGGGTACATTTTGCAAGTTTCGCTCCGAAACCGGACCATCTTCAGGAGATGTTGACTTTACAATGAATAATTGTTATAATACGCGATCGTGATACGTGCCGTAACGTATCTCGTATTGTATAAAAGACGCGTATCGGGCCCGCGTGTCACGACTGCGTATCATCACCCGTTCACTTATCATGATACGCCATAACGGATAAGGTATTGTATAAAAGACGCGTATCGGGACCGCGTTTCGCGACTGCGTATCATCACCCGTTCATGATACGCGATAACGGATAAGGTGATCGGTTTGGGTAAGTGATACTTATCTGGACAAGGTTTAAAAAATTAAGTGGTTTTTCTGTATTGGGCCTTAAAAGTCAAAAATTCTATTAAATGAGCTTATCGTACATCGCTTAAACTGGCGCTGGTTGTGATGTTATACAGTTTCGCTGTTAAGGCAATATGACACGTGGGTTTACGGTCATAAAGTGTTGTATTGCTTAATATTATGTTATTTTGAAATACTTTTTGGACTTGAGCTGGATGTTAGATTGGTATATACACATTTTTTTTTATCCATGAGGCTAATCATCCTACTTAGTGAAATAATACAATACCAATTTACAAAGCACTCCATTTTTCTTATCTGTATGTAAGTACATCGTCATCATCATTTCAACCCACTGCAGGGCACGGGTCTCCTCCCACAATAGTAAGGGGTGTAGGACGTAACCCACCACGCTTGCCCATTGCGGATTGGTGAGCTTCACACGCCTTTGGGAGCATTATGGAGAACTCTCAGGCATGCAGGTTGCCTAACGATGTTTTCCTTTACCGTTAAAGCAAGTCATATTTTGATTGCTTAAAATGCACATTATATAAAAAAAGAGATGTGTTCTGGGATTCGAACTCGGTACCCCGAAAGTAAAGCCGAATTCCCAACCACTAGGCTATAACCGCTTCATGTTATCACATACCATATCATATAATTTATTTTATACGAACTTGCGTCTGACATTTTATTTGTTAGTTTGTTACCTCATCATCACTCAAGTCCACTGCTGGACATAGGTCTTTTGTAGAGAGTTCCAAAATCCACGGTCCTGGGCCACTTGTTTCCAGCGGCTCCGACTCGTTTGATGTCGTCTGTCCACCTCGTTGGGGGCCGACCAACACTGCGTTTTCCTGTGCGGGGTCGCCATTCCAACACCTTGGAACCCCAACATCCATCTTTTCTCCGAGCTGTGAGCCCCGCCCATTTCTACTTCAGCTTTGCAACTCGCTGAGCCATGTCGGCAACTCTGGTTCTTCTACGGATCTCCTCATTTCTGATTTAATCACATAGAGATACTCCCAACATTGCTCTTTCCATCGCCCGCTGAGTGATTGTGAGCCTTCATATGAGGCCCATACCTATGAGCGGTTAGACCGGTGGAGGTGGACAGGATAATTTTATCCCGGAAAAGCTCTAGAGTTATTTTCCCGGGGAAATCACGTTTGCTATCCATATAAAGCTTCACAGCTACATTGATCAAATTATTGCACAAAGATAGCTTGCATTCAATTTTTTTTCTATTTAGATATACTATGACAATACACACATCGCCATCTAGCCCCAAAGTAAGCGTAGCTTATGTTATGGGTACTAAGATGGCTGAAGATTATTTTTATGAATAATATAAATAAATACTTTTAATATACAGTTAAACACCCTGACACTGAAAAACATTCATGTTCATCACACAAACATTTTATAGTTGTGGGAATCAAACCCACTCAGAAAGCAGGGCCCTGCCCACTGCGCTAATCGGCCGTCAAACGCAGACGAAGTCGTATTCCACCGCTATATCATAAAAAAAAACCCCAAACCAAACCATTGAATTAAAAACTAGGGTACTTCGTGGATGTCCGTGTTATATAATAAAATCATGGTATCAGCGAGGCAGTCTTTAATGATATTTAAAATAATAATCTTTTATAATTTTTTTTTTTTTTTTTTTTTGGTATAACTAAGCTGTTATTAATTTACGGGTTAGATAATAAAAGACACAAAGGCTAATGACGGGGTTTAAAATTATCTTGAAAAAATGATAATATAATGCTGTACTCCATTATTCCATCGTGCCACGAGCGTGTGAAGTCTACCAATCCGCAGTAGACCACGATTAGGGGTGGTTGGTTACGACCTGAACCCTGATGTCTGATGTCTGATAGGAGATCCGTGCCTAGTAGTGGGCCGCTAATGAGTTGGTAATAACGAATGAATGGTTTGATTTTGACGGCCGAATGGCGCAGTGGGCAGCGACTTTCTAAGTCCAAGGCCGTGTGTTCGATGCCTACGACTGGAAAATGTTTGTTGATGAACATGAATGTTTTTCAGTGTCAGGGTGTTTATCTGTATATTATAAGTATTTATGTATATTATTCATAAACATTCATCAGTCATCTTAGTACCCATAACACAAGCTAGATGGCGATGTGTGTATTCTCGTAGTATATTTATTTATTTATTATTTTATGATATTACCTATATTTTTGTTGTTATAAACCAAATGTTATATGAGTGAAACAATACAAAATCTAGAAACACTTTAGATATTAACGCCAGAACAGCTCAGTAATTTGATAGCCCTCTAATCATTAGGTTTAAATTTACAACGTTATAGGGTTCGGAACATCGGAAGGACAGACAGACGAAATGTAATTTCAATCGACACTATAAGAGCTTGCTTCGCTCATCCAACAGTCCACTGGTTGACTCAAAGCCTCTCTCTTGAGCACAAAAGATCCTGGAGGGTCGAAGTGCATCCGCTTAAGCGGGCCTCATTAGAAGATAGAAAAGCCTCTCTCAACGGTTTGTCCATAATCAACCACGCTGGGCAGACGGATCTGGGTCGCAGTAGATGGTAGTAGTAACACAGAGCACGCTGCTACCCGTTCTCTGTTATATTCCCTTAGTCGCCTCGTACGACACCCGCGGGAAGAGAAGTAGTGGTGACAGTATTCTGATCTGCTGTCACCACACTACACGGTTGCTTCGCTCGTTAATAAAAACCAAGGACTTATAAATTGGTTTGCCCTAGATAAGATAGCAAAGAATGTGACAATTATCACGTTTAGCATGACTGTCTGGTTATACAATATCATAACGTGGAATAGATAATAAATTAAATATGGCGTGATTTATAGTGACAGATCTTAATCGATAAGTAGCTGTGGGTAAATGTAATTAGTTGATTACAAGAAATTACAGGGTTTTGTTTTCAAATGATTTCCAAAAATGTTATCGACGGAGGTGGAGTCATGTTCTCTTTTAAAGTCAATCCCGTCTGCTTGTTAAATACGTTAAAATGCGAGTTATAAGCAGAGTCATTGCTTCAAAGCAAATATTAAGAAGTTCAGCAATTGTTTAGTACAATAATCGAAGTAATTAATGAGTTTTTTTTTGTATTTCTAACGCATCGTTTAAAACATGCAATTCTAAATTACTTTCTATATTCTATACAAGGGTATACTCTTAACCAAAACTAAAATGTCCTTATAGGGCGTTTTTTAGGACAGTCAAGTGTCAAGAGTGTTTACAACAAAACAAATAAGCCGTAAGCACATGATAAAAAGAATCTCGGGATTAAAATTTTTATTATATTTTATTTTTATATCTGGCAACTCCGCTCTAGAAACAAGATCTCTTAGGCTAAATAAAAATTAGGGCGTGAAATAAGGACAAACCAACAAACACACTTTTGCATTTATAATAATATGAAATATTACATGTGAAAATTATCACAGCTAAACTGCTGGAACAGATAAAAATGTTGCGATGAGCTGATACTAATTATCTCTGACGTACGTGCATCAAAACATCGGGCTAATTTCATTTGCCTATTGATCTCATAAATATGTCTCATTTATAAACGCCTACTTTTGAATCTTAACACTCTTATCTATGAATTCACGTTTATTGTTGACAAGGGCAATATCCACTTTAGGCTTAGCGTGAACATATTTTTTAGCTATAAAACAATAACTCTAAAAATTAACCTTAATTAAAACAATACACATTTGTGATTTTTGTCGGTTGTATCACAAATAACAATTTTAAATACCTCAATTCAAAATAAATCATATTTCCCGTCCAACGTTTTGACTGCATCACTTTGCTAGCATAAAAAGCTAGATTGAATAAAAAATTAAATCTACCTGCCCAGTTCGTAAATAAAATCCTGGATACAACATTATATTTTCGTATACAATTTTTAAGTTTTTGAAATTCCTGCTGGTTAAATCAATAAATATTATATAATATAATTTTTATTCCTTATTTTAAGTGAATTCCCTTTTTAAAGGAAATTTAAAACATAGTGTGTATGTAATAAAACTATCTATCTCAAATAATCTATTTTAGAGATTAAAAGTTATAGAGAGCAAGATTTAGCTGGTAAGAAAATCAAACAAATCATTTTTAGCAGAATTCATTATTACTATAATGAATAAACTAGTTTAACCAGTCAATTTTAATTTGGAGGTTAACTGGGTTGATGATGATGATGATGATCATTTGCCCGATCTCATCACCGTTTTTTTATTCGTATCTCATTGCGGACGTCTTTCAGTTTAATCTGTATCACATTGTCTTATTAGTTCTCTAACATCTCTCCTTTGACGATCGGATGAAATTATTATTACGCATCGTATTGCGTATCGAATCAAGACCACGTATCGTGACTGCGTATCATCGTCGTCCATATATGCGATCATGATACGCATTAGAGATTTTGCTACGTTGATCAGATCGGGAGAATTTAGAAAAAAAATTATTAACAGTGAAGTGGGTACTGCCAAAATAATTCTACAAAAAATAATATTTGGTCGACTGCCAAACTGAACCAATGGAATGAAAATTCATTTGAAGTAAAATAAAACCTAACTTGCATTTTTGCTCACGTCCGAAAAGTATTTCATAACACTTAAACAATTAATTTAATTAATGCACAAGTAATGTGTGATTGTGAAGACAAGTGGCAGTGGTGCCATAAAAAAAAGTAAAAAAATTGACAAATAATACCTTAAAAAAAGTATTAACTATAAGGTAGCGTGCGCTGCGCCCTCTTCAGGTATTGTACGGAGATTCTTTTATTAGATCAAAGTTGCAAATATTTTTTATGCATAACTCAAAATACTCATTCAACTTTTTTACATAATAATACTGAGTTGAATAAAAATAAGCACTTCTTTTATAGAGCCCTTAAGATAAAAGTTCAGGTTGTCTATGCTACTTATACAGGGTGAGAGTTTTTTGAAAGATGTCAAACAATGGTTTATATTTTTCATATCATCTTCAACCTCTGATATTTATTATATATTTGTTATCCAAGAAATGTGCAAGCTGAGCCCGTCAACCCGGTTTAAAACCAGCTTGTTGGATCTTAGCTCTGTACCCTTCTATTCTATGACAATAATTAGGGATAATATGAACGTAAAAACTACAAATCACCCTGTAGGTTATCGTTGGACCCTTAGGATGAGCTCTATAGTTTACTTTGACTTTGCTTAGACTTTATTTAGTGTTAAAACAAGAACAATGTTTCTCAGAGAATAAAAGAATATGAGGTACAGTTGTAGTCAACATTGGTTCATTAAAAAAAAAAAAGTATATGAAATAAGTAAATACTATTAATATATAATATGAGTTCGTTTAGCAAAGATATAAATATAACAACTAACTATTAAATATATCTTGTTTTAATGGTTTATCTCTGAGCAAAGTCAAAGCACTGTAGAAATGACAGTCGAATACCTTAGTAATCTTTGAACGTCCAACGCTGGGAATCTTTATTGACGAACGTTGGACTGGTATATAAGCACCAACAAAAAATAAATCTAATATAAAAATTTCCGTATATATATTATGGGGGGATATTTTTATAATGTTAGTTATTAGCTTATGTTCGTGTCTCGGTGACTTGTAAACGTCACAGATTTATCATCTAACTCATAACGTTGTTTGTATATTCGTTTATGTCAGCCTTCTAATTTGATCGAAATCTATTATAATAATTAAAAAATTAGAAACATATCAGAGTAGCTTTATGCTGGAATGAATCCGATATAAAATGTTATAAAACAAAGTAAATAAATGTATGTTATATTTACATAATATAGTTATATAATATAGTTACAGTTTATTTGTGGATGACTGAGATAAATTACACTGGTGAATGTTGTCTCAATCGTCGAAAATCGTTCGAGGATTGTACCCTTGCGACTTGCTTGTTGAATACCAAGACAGTCACAAGCACCCAATACTGCAATTACTTACATGGTGGTGTGGATTTGTAATTTCAACATTTGGGAATATTTCAGTGTTTTAATATGTTATATATAAAAAAATAATACAAAACTATAAATTATAACTATGTAATATAACAATTATTGAACGGTGGAATTCACAACACGCTGTACCTAAAATAACGGGTAATACGAATTTAAAATCGTCAAGCGATGAGTGTCCACCATTAGGTAGTTGGCATAAACACTAACACTTCGTTCCCACCATTCGTGGATTTTACAGTGTTATATAACATTTTAAACCTCTGTTTAAAGCTACCAATCGTATGTTTGTTTAGTACCTAATTAGCACTAAGAGTTGAACAGAGTTACAGCGCTATTAAAATTGTATAAATCGCTATAGCACCTTTAAATAACTTGTCGTACGTGCTACAGCCATTGTACAGCTATATTAGTGCTTTTAACTCTGTCTGCTAGTGGCGTAAGATAAATAATTTTTCTTAAAAAGGTAGGTAGCCGTTAGGGGTTAGCAGTTTGAAAGTTATTTATTAAAAAAAATATCAGTGACGGGTCTTTTACAAAGACGTAGGGACTTCAATAATCATAAATTAGTATGACTTTATAATTTTAAACGAAATGATTTAATTTATCTAGTTATTTTTTATCTACAAAATGGTTGGACTCAAAGGCTGGCATAAAGATCGTATAATATAACTATAGTAAGTATATTACGTTCAAAGAAGAAGAAGAAGAAGTATATTACGTGTAGCGGTGTTATATTATGCATTTAGTGATACAAAAACATTATGATTAGTGTATAAAGAGACCCACTCTACAGCGGTATAGCTTTTTTTTTATAGTTTGTTAAGTAAATAAAATAAAAAAGTCATGAAGTATAATGTAATTTAATAATTTTCATAAGGCTGTATATATGAATTCTCACTTCTTCACTTTTCAAAACTAAAAAAAAAGCAACGTACGATCTTACTTGGCCGGCTTCTTGAGTGGCTTGCATAAGCTGTTAAATGTCACTATTGAATCAATAAGAACTGTACTTGCGCAATTATTCTTTTCTTGATTTGTTTCAATCCGGCGAATTTAGATCGTGGGTACTGTAATGGGGCTGTTGATATAATACGTTAGGCGTCATGCATTATAAAAAAAGACTACGAATTCAACTTGAAAATGATAAAATCGAGCATTACAAATTATGTAGATCATTATAAATATTTTAAACGTTAGATCGAACTTTGCTTACGTATCGATTCAACACATTTTTGTAAGTTAATGTATTTTAACACAAATTGATATAAATATTACACTAATGTTACATTCGTTAAAACAAAAATCATATGTATGTAACAAATCATTATACCAGGCCTCAGAGACTCAAGTATAAAAATGGCGTGACGTTTATTTGACAATTTGTACGGTGGTTCGAAATATTGACGTTTGGTCGTCACGTTTAATGACAGAAAACGTCAGTATAACATTTATTTAATTTAATTAAAACTGCCCTCTTAAGGTAAACGTTACGTATTGTATTTACAGCCCCTTAAGTGACATAGCCAATGTTTAATTTATTGCTAGATATATTGTTGTAAAATTGTTGAAAATCCATTTGTTATTATTATGTTTGAAATCGATTCATTTAAATATCTATATTTTTTATGTGATTTAAACTTCCTTTGATAGTGATTTATTGCATTCTTGCTTATATTGCGTACTTACACAGATAAGGCGATTTTTTTGCAAAAAAAAAATATATAAAAGTTAATTACTTAAATAAAGTAAAGAATAACTATTTTATTAACAGTTTAGTGAAAATTAGTTTAAAAAAATTATGTTAATACATACGTTTATGACTAAGGCCCCATTATCTATATTATGTTTATCTTTTTTTTATCTTTCGAGATTATTTTTAATCTATATCGGTACGCTGCTAGCTTTGGTATGCAAATTGCCCGGTAGCCAGAAACAGTATTTGGAATCTCAACATGTCGGCAATTTTTGTAAAGTTGCTTAAAACTTGTCTGTACGATATAAATCGAATGTGCTTTAGACCACACGACTGAAGTAAAACTTCTTCTACTACTAGAGTACTGAGAAAAATAATTATTTATAAAATTGTTCAAGAATGAAATGAAATTACGAAATAATTAAGAAACTCGCAAACTACAACGTGTAAATGAAAACCGAAATAATACTTCACAGGCTTAGAGGCACATTATGTACTGTCTCTGAGACTTATCTGTGAAACCGAAATTAGGTATAGCCCTAACATCACATGCAAAATTAAAATCATGTGTTTCCCGTCACTTTATTACGTACGCGTCGCGTAGCGTACGTACTATGCGCGTGTCGGTCTTTTATCTTTAATAGGGTTGTCATAAGTAAACAATAGGATGTTTTGAATTCGTTTGTATGGAAAAATAAATATGCTTCTCTTGATATAATATTTTTAAAGGGTGTTTCAATTTAAAATATACTTATGCATACTTTAATATTATTTTGTAATTCTGTTACACGTTGTATATATTTCAATTTACATGTCATTCATCAGTGTGATAAAGACCAAAGGCCTGCACTGTGTCTTAGATATACGAAACAACTGGCTATGAACTTAACTATAAATGAAGTAAAAAAATTTATAACAAGGGTCTTATTAACCAGGATTTTAAACAACCAAATAAAACCTTTACCGTTAAATAGATTAAAAAAAAAAATTAACAGCTGTAACAAGAAAGGTGTAGGCAGGAATTGATTTAGGAAACGGGGAACTTGATGAAACCATTTTTTAAACTCACATGTAGTAACTAATAGTATATACTTATAAACTAAGATATAACTATTCTTATTTATGGATAGATAATTTTTCTTTTTGCTATTTTTTGAGCAAATTCCTTTCCCATCACACCTACTAGGTTAGGTTAGGTTTATAGACAGGTTTCTATTATACGTAACTGACGGAAAATAATATAAATTATTATTTTTCTTTAACTATTGAGTTAATTATATTTTCTACATATAATGTACTTACAATTAATAAAAAACATTTGACAAAAATGTATATTATGTGATCTACAAAATGTAATGTGTATGTAAAACCTACCTATAAAACCGCAGAAGCTATTACTTTCGGTTAGTTTAAATCACATAAATAATTATTATCAAGAAAACTGGTCATAGTGAAATCAAAATTGATTATTGTGTGCTTTAGCAATAATTTTGTTCAGATAGCGTATGTATGGGTATACAATGTGTGTGAGTGATATGATTTTCTGGATACATTTATTATTTAGTGAAATATGCAATACAAAACGCCTAATAGCCCCACTCAAAATTGTTTTGCAGGTGATTAGTAACACAATGATTTATTTCTCTTTATCTGTGATCAGTAATTTGGCATTCGAAAGAAGAAAACAAAACATTGTTTTATTTTTTTATTTCACCGCAAGTTAGCCCTATACTGCAATCTCAACTGTTGCTTATGTCTAAGATTGTAACGGGCTAACCTGTTATGTAAGTCATTTTATCGATTTACACGCGACGTCGTAGCGTAACGCTAAATCGCTTAGCTGCTCGTCTAGCGTCATTGTTGTACTAAAACGCTTTGTAACGTTTATAAGTTGGGGGAAAGACACCTTATCGACCCAATATCGAGTCGACTCAAATTAAAGCATTGGAATTCGTGCTTTATTATAAAATATATAAATGTGCTTTATAAGATTCTTATGCCAGATGGAGTGTGACGCGCGGATAACGAGTGAACCACTCGTTGAACCTTCGAACAACACACTATTTCACGTTAAATAAAGGTTAATTTACATTAAATTACAGACCCACACTTTATTTCGCATAAAAAAAAAAACCTTTGCCAGAATAAACTGATGCCAAATGTCTCGTGGATATCGAAAACTACAGCTTGTCCCATGTCATAATGCTCAAATGTCATTACTTTAATTTGAGTCGAGTCGATGTTGAGTTAATATAGTGTACGAAGGTCGTAAGCCTGGCAACTGCGTGTATTGTTTATGTACACATACGAAAGTTATTGGAATGTTGGTTCGTCATAAACTTTGGACCACCTGGAAGCCTGGTTTTTTTTTTCTTTCAATCATAAAATAGTATCCGTATATTATATTTATATGTTGCCAGGTTTTCACTCTTAAAACGGCGGAATTATGTATGTTAATTATGTAGCAATGAATTATATTTACTTTTTACATTTATTACTGAATTCAATATGATTTAACCTTAATAACTAAAAATAATTTTCGGAGGCATAATTATATCACAGTTTAGCGATTAAACAGTTCAGATAAACTACTTTAGGTATCAATGGTAATAATTAAAGCAAGATTCACATTAGACTAACGCACTACTTCTTAATAAAGCAGGTAAGTTTACCCGAGTCATACATTATATACTTAAGGATTCCAATGAGCTTGACTTTAAATAAAATTATATAAATATTAAATACATTCGCTCATATACATACCAGCTGATATATTTTGACACAGAACGTCAGCATAATGTGAATCAAACGTTACATATATTTCCAGGCTTGATCATCCGTTTTAACGATTTAATCAGTTTTGACTGTGGTTAATAGATTAAGGATAACCAATGTAGATCTAGTCACCGAAGTTAAAACTGAGTCGGATGAATCGCGCTTCTCATCAAAACGAACATACTTGCACAGAGCAAAGACTTTTACTATACAAATCGTTGTTCCTTGCAAGTATGTTCGTTTCTGACCCAGGTTCTCTATGGTACGGCAGTTGTCAGTATGGAGGAAGTTTTGGAACGTCATATTTGACTTCTTTTCATAGTCCAACGTTCCACATAGGCCATTAACGAGCATTAAGATTTGGAAGATAAGAGACCGCTCTTTGTACTTCTTAATATTGTAATATGGTATTTTACCCCTATCTTTTGTGTACAAAAAGGTTACACATATCTTCTTAAAAGAACGGCGAAGAGTGACCTTTAAAACGACTTCCTAAAATACTGCAATTCCTGGTATTACTTTACGAGTACTCTCGGATCGATTCCGCTCGGATGACTAGTCGGACGTTACTAGTACGTGTAGCCTACTAAGCACGTGATTCGAGAATACTCGTTAGAATATTAGCATAAGTCCCAGTAAGTTCAAGAAGTAATATGCAAATACTAAAATATTTGATTTAGTGAAGTTAAAATCTGAATGCCATCTATAAAATCACGAAACTGTGGTAGATTTTAAATGTCTGAGCTATCAAAAATATATCAATGAATGTGGACGTGTGATAGATACTAAGTATCGTTTACGGAATGAAAGAACTGTATCGATAAGATATCCATGATAATATTATGTTTGAAATTCTGTACCGAGAAATTCAGTAAAAGTGTTACTGAATTTCTTTATCTTTTTAGAACACTTTGTTCCAAATAATTGTGATGTGCAATAAAAATTGAATTACCTTACCTCCAATAGAATAGGTTACTAATTGACATGATTGTTTTTATTATAAAATTTTAAAATAAATATTTGTTAAATGTCAAAAAATGCAATGAATTATAATTCAAAATAGTAAGCTAAGTTTACAGTAGTTTCATGCATTTTATTAAAAAGGTGCAATTCCACGCATTCTTAGATAAGCCGCATTTTTCAGTGCTTTTTTTGCTAGAAATGTGTGCTGATATCATCTTATGTGAAGCATGATCAACATTAGCTGTTTGTCTTTATATATCATTATTCAGTGGATATGTTTATAATTAATCTAACTTCACTTTAAGATAAAACTGAAGTTTATAATTGTAAAAAGTTAAAATGTTTCGACCAACTTGATTCACAGTTTAACAAAAATATGATTTTATTCATTACAATATATTTCTGTATAACAAATAATAATAATTCAATGTTAATTTAACTGAATGAAATTGTATTGTATTATCTAAGAACATTGTAATACCATAAAAATTAAATAGAGCATGCGTTAATTTTAATAACTAAATGACGGTCAAGGTAATTAAAAAAGTAGGGTTAATTTCACCTTAAAAGTCAACTGAAAATGTGGGTTTCGGATTAAATTGATGTTAAAAACTTAACTTTGCTCTATGAAAAATATTTTAGCATCGTGTTGCACTTATCGAGTTTTAATTTGGCTATGAAAATTTTCAAAATTATTTAAGGAAATGACATTATTATACTAATTTGGCTGCTATTTTGTAAGAGTTAGTTTAATAAACAATCATAGTTTAATTTCTGTTTTTTTATGAATTCTACATTCTACACTGTAGTTATTATACCGTAACTTTTGTGATCACTAAGAAATTCACGTTTTATATACATTCAAGTGGGTATATTAAAAAAAATGAAAAGTGTCTCAAAAAATACCAAAAAATCAATAAAGGATTTAATACCGAACTTCGTACTTTTATTAAAATCACCTTTAATCTTCATCATGTTGTTTATACATGAAATAAAGTACGTAAATCTATATAGATGATCGTGTTATTGGGTTTATTTAAAAGATAATTATATGTCATATGCGTTTAGACCAGCCTTGGCATCCATATGCTTTTTTTGTATTTCTGCTTGTCTAGCCTTGTGATAGATAGGCTTCGTCCGTAGCTAGTTACCGCCATAACGTAAGCTGAAAAACACGTAACTATGGGTGGGAAGCCCTTTGCCATTTTAGTCTGCCACCAGTATATATTTGAGGGCACTGCCCAGCAGGTGAGTAGGTACAATACATTTGGAATGATAGCACTATCCCTTTTCTCTAACGCTTTAGAATAAAAATTCCGCCACACCATATGGATGTAGATGGATGCATGTTTTCTACCATCCATAATACCAAATCATTTCTTTCAATTGCAAGTTGTAAAACAATTTTCCATCTACTAAGTTCCACTCAAACAACTTAACTTTTATGGTTGTTTAATATCACATTTTGCAAAAGCCAGAAACGCATGTATCCCCCTTTGTGCTGATTTTCCCGCGTTTTATATTTGAAAAAAGAACTTGTTGTACTTAAAAACACAATAAGAACCTCGATATAATTAATTATCTTGTTATTATTCAGTTTTCCTCCATGATTATGTAGTATAGTGTACAGAAGTAACATATAAAATCAATGCTATAGTACCCATCACAGATCACCAACTGCAATTTATAATAATATTGTAGTTAGGTAGTGTTATGTTGGTAATTTATGTCGAGTGGTTATCACCGTCATTATAGATTAACATTTTAAAATAGGTACCACCGTAAATCCCGTGTATAAAGTCAAATCAAATCTTTGTTTTGAACGCCCAGTACTCATCAATGGCACTCAAAACCCTATGTTGTGATAATGTTATCTAATATTATGACAATTAATCTGTGTAAACAAGTGATCCAATAAATAAGAACCGGCAAAAAATGTTAAAGTAATATTCATTGTAATTTAATGTATTACATAAGTAGATATGCTATGCTACCTACTTTGGGATTGAATAGTAATAATTATGTCAAGAAATTTTACACTGCGATACATTACTTAAAAATGTTTATTCTATAGGTCTCTTCTCTAGAACAAATAATTTCTCTATTGGTATAAGAAATATCTTTAGGTTTTTATCTACTTCCATGCTTAAAATCCTCTATGAGAGATTCTGAAAAAGTTAGCTTATTGCCAACATTAAAACACCCAATGTCATAACATAACCATTACATCATCCAAACGGATGATATAATGTTGGAATGAATTTCATTATTTATTTTATTTATTTATTTATTCCCATCTTACATTTTTGTCATTACAGGAAAAAGTTATCCTAATACGACAATGCAAAATGTTATGTAAATTTTAATAATATATATAACTATAATGTACATGATAAAATCCAAATCGCTATATTTGTGAGTTCACTCAGAGTGCAACAAAATAAATCCGGCTTCTCGGCTATCACATTGAGGGTACGGAGTGCGCGCGTCAGTGGTGCCTCCTTCAGTAGCTTGGTGCGCCCGTTCGGCACCGCCAGCAGCGATGGCCGGTGCCTCCGCCAAACATACCGGTCCGGCGCACGCAGGCTTACCAGGCGTAACACTACGCAAAGGGTTTCACACAGACTCCGATTCTTCCTGCTCGATGCTTTTAAACTACGTAATAATTACAAACAGAGAACGCTGTCAAGTCACGCGCGTTCCCCGCTGAACGCAGCGTGCAGTAAAAAAAGTAGGTTATTCAGATCCCTACCATTTTTCTTCAATTGTTTTATTGTTATTCTACAAAAAAAATAGCTATTCAAGTTTTGACAGCACACCGCAATTTAAATATATTTTAATATTTATAATAATATTTTTTCGAATTCTGTAGAAAGTAAAGCCAAGTGGTAAATATAAATATTCCGCCGAGTACAATTAATTTTCATAATTGAGTTTTATTTAATTGAACACAGGATGTTAAGTCTACATATAACTATAATTTTTAAGTTTGAAAGAAAAATGTTTTAAGTTTCCTATTTATATTTCTAGTGTTGATTTCCTGCTTCAGTTTGTGAGGCAAGCTGTTCAGCAAAGTAATACTTAGTTTAGTTACTTAATTTTCAGTAATACTTAGTTTATTTGCATTACTCAGTAATGGATTAATAAAAAAAATAAAATAAAAAAAGCCTTTTAATTCTTGCTTACAACATATAGATAACATCAACAACACAAAATAAACAGAAAAATAAAAAATAACAAGTGATTCAATTAATAATTGTTGTCTGGTGTTATATAACTTCTAGCAAGAACCGCTCTCATGCGAGGGTAAAGGCCTCCTCCAGAGATGACCACCGGTCTCTATCCTTGGCTATTTGCATCCAGTTTATGCCGGCAACTTTAGCGATATCGTCAGACCATCTTGCATACGGTCTGCCTACCTTTCTATGGCCTGCAGGACCTGGCCATGACGTCAGCCTTAATGTCCAACGGTCGTCAACCATCCTAGCTATGTGGTTGGGAGTAATGAAGGGCATCTGTTACCATCGTCTTTTGTCGTATGACATCATGGCGGTTTTTTTGAATTATTTTTATTTTCATCACACTTCTCTCCATACTCCTTTGACAAAATTTGATTTTATTTTTTATGCGATAGGTGTATTTCCAGGATTGGCAAGCATAAGCGATTGACGGCAACAAACATGTATCCAAAACCTTTGATTTTACTTTTATTGGCATGCAGCTTTTTAAAACTTCTTTTAAGCTGCAGTATTTGTTCCAGCCGCCTTTAATTCTTCGGTCTACTTCTAAATCGTTACTCTGACTTTTAAAAAATATTTAGTAATGGATTATGAAAGGTTATTAGGTCTGGCTGTTTTAATGTTAACAGTAAGCTAACTGTTTCAGATTCTTTTCGAGATTTCATATTATGCGAGTAGATAAATTTTGTATGCAATTGTTAATAATTAGGTATTGAAACACTCGTGTGATAACTGAGAAACATACACTCTTGTATTAATACCCCGTATTAAACAATAGTTGCATAAATTAATCATTATTAAAAATATATAAAAGCTGTGTTAGCGCAGTGGGAAGGAGCTCGACTTCACTTTCGGAGGCCGAGTTCGAATCCCAGCACACAAGTATGCATAAAGCAGGTACATGGCACAAAATGGAAAAAATTCCCCTCCAAAACGAGTTATATAAAATAATTTGGGTATGCAGTGCTTTTCTGCATGTATGAAGTGCACGCCACTGGTTGCATGCCTGAGAGTTCTACATAATGTTTTCGAAGGTATATGCAGTCCAGCGATCCGCACTGGGCTAGCGTGATGGACTACGGCCTTAACCCCTTCCCATTTTGGACAACAATTACCTACTACAAAATCCCGCCAAAATTTCAACATCATCGAAGAGGGTGGCCACTGTAGCGTAACGCTTATCTGCTCAAGTACTCACGTATATTCGTTCTAAATTGCCCAACTGTTGATTGCTAAACAGTGAGTAACCTCAGCATAGTACGCTCGCAATCGATTTCGAGCGATCCTTGCTTCATCAGAGTAAAACAAAACTTATTAACTTTGCTTTAAAGCTCAAATTACACAACCTAATGTTGCGCACTTGACAGAACGTTTGTAAAATCAAAATCTGTAGCACAGATTTTTATTTTATATCTTTAAACGAGCAATTCTTTAATTGGAATCTTGGAATCGGCTCCAACGATTTCGAACTCCATCGATCACTTGCGCGGGTCAGCTAGTGTTTCTAAAACAAGCAACATTAGTTTTTTTTTTTTTTAATTTTATCTATTAATTATTTAACCAAACAGATCGTCCACCTGATGGTAAGTGGCAAACCATCACCTATACACGGAGCAACACGTCGCAGGGCATGCAGTGTACACTTCCTGCAACGTGCCGCCCGTTGTCTAGAAGCGACTTTACCTATGGTGCGGGATGTGCCTCACACGACGTGGCGGCGCGGCGGTGGCACTATCAATTGATCTTGACCCTCCGTACAAAATGACAGCTGATCGAGTTATGGAAGTCGTATTTTTAAACATAGACAATATATAAATAACCATGTTAACGTTTATGCCTAAGTCAGTTTTACCCAACGCTTACTAGATGGCGCTAGGGTAGGTAAATATTGTACACGGGCGTTACATAGACAAGAGACGATTCTACCTGTGTTCATTAACCAGCACGGCTACCAAGGCCAGGAGACAAAAACAATTCCCCGTTTATTATAACACATTTATTATACACAGAAATGCTGTGACGGCAGAAATTTATTAATTTATTCTTTATTTTATTTTGAATAATAGGTATTTAGATTTTTTGATAAATATCCAGTGAACAGTGGTTATTTTACAAGTTTTACAGGGCGTGATCACTGTTACGCTGTTTTATACATTTACATTTGATCATCGTTCCATTCATTAGCGGTTAAGTTATGTTATTGTTCACAAAATAAATAAAAAATAAATAAGGTTGGCGGTAGTACTTCTACGGACAAGCTCAGCTACAAAAAACTAACTTCTTATTATGCAGAGCAGAGATAACACAAAGTTCACATTACAATGCTGCGTTGAGGTCAAGTTGAGATGGTGTGCTAAGGACATTATACTCACTTAAGAATAAGATACATAGCAAGCGATAAAAAGTGAATGCAAATCATGAATATATTGTTTATCGGTAAGTGCATTATCAATGCAGACACTAAGAAACATGTGATACGGAAAATCCTTGTTAATACGTCGTTTTCCTCTATTAAATTACATTAATTATTCCGTAGTCTCCAGAGTTCAATTGAGAGAAATTGTCATTTATATTTTTTACTAGCTGTTGCCGCCCTTCTTCGACTACATTCATTACCAATCCCGTAGGAGCCGTTCTTTGCCTTGGGATAAAAAGTAGCCTACGACACTCTCCTTCCTTTCAACTAACTATATGACACAAATAAAGTTGATTTGTCAAAGTAACAAACACGCTTTCGCATTTATAATATGAGTATCTAAAGATTCCACTAAAAGTTAATCCTTGACTGCAACCAGTGGCGTACATAGAGGGTATGCACAGGATATGCAGATGATATAAAATGACGAAAATCTCCAGTACGAGTTATAAATACTGGTATAAAGTTGAAAGGACGGAGAATAACATAGGGCACTTATTATTCCATAAAATCAAACGATTTCCACGGGATTTGTAAAAAACAGTTACAATCAGATTTTTTGGGATAGAGATAAAATGACGGAAAGTAACATCGGCTACTTTTAGTCCTGATATATCAAATCCCAACTATCGGGGGACATTTAATACTAATAATAATTGAATAATTAATTAATTCAGGTAAAAACCATCTTAATATACACGTTAAAAAACAAAAAATATAAGTATTTAGATGAAGAGTTTGTGGCGGACTCCGAAATGCGCACACGTGTAGTCCACATGTGCGCACCATGCCGAGCCACAGCCCGTTCAAGCAAAGCCAGACCAAGCAGTAAGGAACAAATGTGCAACGCGACTCGTACTTTTGCGTTACTCAATAAGAGACGCTACTGCTGCGACGCTAACGCATACCGTTTATATTTATCAGAGTAATATAAATAAATATCAATAATTCAATCCTAATTAAAAATACACAGTTTTATTTTATTTTATTTATTAGGGACAACAGACAGCCATGCACAAAAATAACAAAATAGACAGCTAAAAATAAAATAGCACTAACACAAAACCCACATAATTGTCCACGAATTACTAAACTTGCCACCGGAATGAGGCCTTTGACAATTGAAAGTGTAACTGTCAAACCTTATAGCTAACTTCAGGATGTTGGTTTTTTGTGACGGCGTGCGCGCGCATCGTAAAAATTTACTCTCATTTATTTCGTAACGGGGAAAAGAAGTTTAAAAATAAATTTGAGTTATTACAAAAATAATAAATAATTCATCATTTATAATGCAAACTACTACTTAATACAACTTATTATTTGATTTTTTTTTCATTTTAGATTGCTTATGAAAAACTTCTTGAAATTACTGACACTAGCATGAATGTCAACGTTAGCAAAATGTTCGTTATACATCTGTGTCATTCTAAGCATTGGCGCGTTCGCAAAGTAGTGTTTCATTTAGGATCAACCCACCTGTGTCCTGTGTCAATCCCTATGTCAATTGTACTGATTTATGGAGCCCACGATTTTACTTTTAGTTCCTTTTGCACGTAAAATCGGTCTCGTTCACTGCTTCTCTGAACAGAAAAAAAAATGCTCGTTAGAAATAGTTATTCCAGGAATGGAAAAGGTTCCCGCGGGATTCACAGAAAACGCGGACGAAGAACGCGGGCAAAAGCCAGTCCTAGTCTTATAATTCACTATACACATAGATAAGTAAGGCAGCCTTATCAATAGTAAACTTACGCCCAAAACTCTGCTATCTTTTATCGGGTATATTTTGAGTCACGTTACCGTTATTTGGAAATAAGGCTGACCACAAATTGTAAATTTTTCATTTGTGTTAAGTAGGCCCAGTTTATAAGCACTATTGAAACGTCAAGTCAGTCTGTTTGTAGTGACTCTACCACCGGTTCGGAAGGCAGATTCCACCGAGAAGAGCCGGCACCGGCAAGAAACTCAGCAGATTGCTCTTTTTCAACATCATTTTACAGTTTACAATCTGTTAAATTTTCTATCTTGTGAAAGATGAGAGCGGAGCCAGCTTCCAAGCAGCCTTGTCGTTGAGAAACACATTGATTAAACTTATGCACTGGCAGGTCCAAAATTACCTTGGGAATCAGATTATAAAAGCAGAGGTTCTGCACCTTTCGCAAACGAAATGCAGATGTCACTAACTTATGTCCATTTCGAGTAAGGCGGTCGTTTATATCCACTTTTCGATTATAAAGAGTAATGTTTTGTCTTACAAA
Source organism: Pararge aegeria (assembly GCF_905163445.1). Lineage (NCBI taxonomy): Eukaryota > Metazoa > Arthropoda > Insecta > Lepidoptera > Nymphalidae > Pararge > Pararge aegeria. Next base: position 4,859,836 of record NC_053180.1, read on the forward strand.
TACTATATGGTTATAATAATAAAATTAATAAAAAAAATATACTAACTAATATCATGGATGCGAAAGGCTATTCGAGACTATAATCAATCTCCGTGGTTACTTTTATCCAGATCTTCTTTTAGCCGCACCGTTGCCAACATTTCCAACGAGTTGCCAACTCGTAGTCTTTATCATCAAAGTCATGTGTGTTCCCGAGGGGAATGTGAGACGGAGGCGACGGCCGTCACTGCTGGAGGTGGAAAAATGTATTAAAAGATGCAACAATGACGCGCGCCCTCCGCATCCTTAATGTCATAGCTGATCAATGTGATTTGTATTGTTTCGTTCTGACTGAATTCACAAGGATCGCAATGAGTTTTATTTATTACGGGAATAGCATAGGGCAAAGTTTAAGTATATTAAGATTTTTATCGGTACCTTATATGATGATGTTAGAATAAGAATTTAAATAAAGAAATAAATCATCGTCATCATATAAAACCATTCACGGCCCACTACCCGTGACCCGAATGGTGCTCCAACTGGGCCAGCTGACCACGCGGGCCCAGTGCGCATTGGTGGACTCCACACCTTAGAGAACATTATGGAGAACTCTTTGTGTTTGTTTATGGGTCGACTTTACTTTTGGGGGGCAGAGCTCGAATCCAAGGAAGGATAATATCTCATAATGTTTTCCTTCACCGTTGAAGCTAGTGATATTTTTTTTTATTGCTTAAATGGCACAACTTGAAAAGCTAGAGATGCGTGCTTGGATTCGAGCTCTGCCCCCCAAAAGTAAAGTCGAAGTCCCACCCATAAACAAACGCATAATTTGACAGCGACTATTGTCAACTCGGCACTGCTGTCAATGGCGACCTTAAGAGTGTGTTATTGGCCTGCCTAGAAATATAGCCCGTGCTGATAGACAGGCGATCAGATTCCCACTGTTCTGCATCGTGCGGATTAAGAATGTAGAACATTTGGCGTTAGTCCAATTACCAGAGAGTTAACGATGCTTGACCTTTGCGGCTAATTGTTCTTTTCAATTGCTATTAACACTTGCTCTCAACCTATGTTCTTTTGAGTTAAGAGTACTCCATTGAGGGAGTAACTTGAACTCTATGACTTCTCACGATGTGTTCGTCTCTTCACGGCCCTTATTGTCTAGCTGAACGCGGTGAAAAAGATAGCTACATTTTTAGCTCATCGAAGATAAATTCAGTTTTTTTACAAATCGCACGGGAAGTATGGATTTTTCCGGCTAAAAAAGTAGCTTTTGTTAATCCAGTATTAATATAATCTTTCTCCACTCCACGTTTCAGTCAAATAGGTTAAGATGTTGTGGCGTGAATTAGTAAGAAACACAATCATTCGCCTCAATAATAGATACATCGAAATCAGTATGGGTCTCCTAAGAAGGCTTAGGGTTTACTCAGGAGGCGATGGAGGATCTATAGACTATACTTGGCGTCTACGAGATCAAATCAGGAATGAGGATCCGTAGAAGAACCAGAGCTACCGACATACTCAACGAGTCGTAAAGCTCAAGTAGAAATGGGCGAAGCACATAGCTCTGAGAATCGATGTCCGTTGGGGTCCCAAGGTGCTGGAATGGTGACCTCGCACCGGTAAACGCAGCGATGACATGAAGCAAGTTGCAGCAACAAGCGGTAAAAGTCCGTGGTATTTGGAACATTCTTCAGAAGACCTATGTCCAGCGGTGGACATGATGATGATGATACTGAAGTTATTACGGATCGAATACATTTTTCTTGACTGCTTAAAAGACGAGTGATATGTTTTCAGGGTTCATAGTATTTATAAGCAGCTGTCACAGTTATATAGTATTTATGTTTCTTTGTATGTGTATATGTATGTGATTTTTACTAATCGTTTGTTTTTTGTATGGGATATTGTTAAATTCCTTACCATACCGAATGATACTGGTTATATTTTTTTTGCCGAAAAAAGCAATATGGCGGGATTATGGCGCCATCAATTTAAATTCAAATGTAATGTGTGAAAGTAGTACCTAGTGGAGCTTTTTGTGACAGAGCGCGTCTGGCGTATGTCTCTCATGCCAACATTAACATAAATAGGCTAATGTCTCACTTTGGTTAGGTAAAGTCATCGATATAAGGTATCGAAAGTGACACACATGAAATGACCTTACCACTTCGTCACAAAAACATCGTCTCTTATCTGATAGTCATCGTAGTTAAACATAAATAAATAAATTCCGGTTACCAATAAAGATAAAGGCGTACAAGTACCTACATGGTGAAGGTTTCTGAAATTCTTTGACTGTATGTGATAAAACTCAAGCTCAAAGTAAATAGGTATGACACACTTTTTTATTTATTAGTATTTACTAATACAATAAATACTAAAAATAAATATTAATCATTGTGATTGTCTAGTAGTTCCATCGACAGACTCCGTCATTTGTTCGATCCGACCATATATTTAAAGTGAGTTTTGTATTTGAACAGAGATATCAAGGTCGCTGTCTACAATATGTATGTCTGCAATAATTTTCGATTATTGTGAATTCTCATAAGGAGAAATAGTATCGAAGACAATAAAACATTTCCATTTGTAAAAAAATTACAAAACAGTACATTTTTTAATAGTACAAAAACCCTACTCCTTCTAAGAGAAAATTCGTGCCATGTAGTGGGCTGTAAATGGTTTATTAATGATGATGCCGATATCACTCCTTGTGTAATATTCTACATGCCTAAAAATCATACAGAAAGTGGTGAGCGCTGAGGAATTCCGGATCCTATTCCCGACAGAGGGAGCATGGAAAGAATAATAAATGGACACTGTTTTTGTGGTTTACTACTGAGAAAGATCGCAAAATTGCATATAAAATAGTACAACCTGGCCATTTGGTATTGGATATTGATTGTTTCCAAAATGTTCTCTGGTCTGGCAAGTGGGAGGCTTTGGCTGTGGCTAGTTACCACTTTAGCCACGAAGACATGCCGCTATGCGATTTAGCGTTCCGTTACGATGTCACGTATATATAACTGCCATACCCGGCATAAGCCTGCTATCTAAGAATGCATTTGTTATCTCTAAAGATAGAAAAAAAACCATATATGCTCATAACCGTTTTCTGATAATGATTTGATAATAATATATCAGCGTATCCACTTGTCAACGTTTGGTGTTAGCGACACAACTTGAGTATTCTTTATCTAATCGATTATATAGATTACTCAGGAGATTTTGCTTGATATGAGATATATATACTTCTATACTATTATTATATTGCTATATTTACTATGTAATTTAATATGAATATTAATACTAATATTATTAATGTCAATGTAAGTTTGTTTGTTACGCTTTCACGCAAAAACTACTAAACCGATCATTATGAAACTTTGTACACATATTCTTGGAAGTATTAGAAGTAACATAGGATACTTCTTATCCCAACATTAAGCTCAGTTCCTTTGGGAGAGAGAGGATGAAAATGTTTGACGATTGTACACCATAGCTCCGTCAAATGATAACAGATTAAAATACTTATTTTTTTACTACAGAGGTCCTATATCTATTTAGTTTTGCCTAAATTTTGTGTATATGTTAGGAATGTGATTGGAAATAGAGAACGCCTCAGCGTACAGCAGCAAACCCCTCAAGTAAGGCTTAGCAATAATGAATACACAATGAATGCTATCTCATAATATTATAAAGAGAAAAGTTGTTTTGTTTGTGTTATTATTATATTCTTTTGATATCAATTAGTTGGGTGGTTATAACTATTTTGTAAAATTGCATGCCAAATTACTGGCAATACAATGTACCCTAAATGAACATGTAAAACCTTATTGACGTGTATTTTGTCATAAATGATTATTATTATTATTATTATAACGAATAGACTCCGAAAGTACTGGACCGATTTTAACTATTTCTTTACTAAGAGAAAGCTAAACTATCATGAAGTAACATAAGCTATAATTTATTTTCAAAAAAATTTAAAATCCTTAAGAAAACTGCAATAATATAACACAAATTAGCAAAATTTTTCCTTTAAAATTCATTAAAGGAACTATCTACTAACTATCTAGTTAAGTACACAATAGCTGCTTTTGTGTTCTAAGTTTTTACTAGATCGCCGGTAGAGACAATAGTGGATTACATTAGTATCGTAGTATTAATTCTTATTCAAATAAATAGTTTTTTTAAGTTTAGTAAAATATATTTTTTTCACATATCGAAGTTATCCCAAGTTTACAATATTGAAGGACTCCATCTAAAGAAAACTTAATTGAAAAATTTATTTTCAAAAACTACACCCATTTTGTTTATAAGAATACAGAAGCTATACTAAACAATATGTTTAAAACAAAAAAAAACGCGAATACAGTCGCGGGTAACAGCTAGGCAATTATTAAGATCACTAAGATGAATTTTCTTAGTATTTTATGTGTTGTATACGGTTCTTCAGCAAAAAAGAGTTTTTTTTTATGTCTGTCTATATTTTTAAGCCGCTAGATGGCCCTTGCCGTGTGGTAACGATAGATCAAAATATACTTAATTGTCACCACCCGCTTCATCTCGCGGTCGTCGTACGAGGTGATTAGGAAGTATAACTTAGAACGGGCAATAGCGTCCGCTGTGGGCCCAGCGCGATGATTAAGAATATTATAACTTAATATATCGTGCGGCGTCATCATCATACATTGCGTGCACTAAAATACTAAGTAACTGATATAATATCGTAGATATCAATCATAAATAAATGTGGACCAAGAACACTGCCTTGAGGTTCGCCTACTTAATTTTTATCTTGTTTGTACATTTCTTAATTTACTTTTTGAAGACGCTTCTATACACTGTTGTAACTTGTAACAGTCAACTGCTGGACTAATGCCAGTTTTTCCAAAACCTAGAAATCGCCTTAATGGGATGCCTGTTGATTTAGGTGATTCCTAGAGAAAAAAACGTTTCACGAACTCTTATGTGATGTCTATGGACAGTAGGCGCGCGCCGTCTCAAGTTACGAGTACGACACCAATTCGGCGGCTCGTTAAGTTAGGAGACTCGTAAATGGACACTTGAATGGAGAATGGGTGCTGATAATTGTATTCTGATTTGCACCACACTGCAGACATTGATAACTTTGTGTACAGTATAAAGATCTCCTTCGTGTCTTATCCACTAGATGGACACTGGCAAAGAATCTTGTGCCCTGTTGGTAAACATAAATGCCATCAACAAGTATTGAATTGAATTAATGGTACGGTAGAAGGCAATGACTTATATGTATTTGGTAGAAGGACGTTTTTTAATTTAATCATAAACCTACCTTATTAGTATATCTATTAGCTACTATGATGGCATACGCGTCATCAGACATTGTTCATAATCTACGGACGTATTATTAAGCGACTTTAAAAAACGTGAATTGAATTATCAACTTACCTATTCTAAGCTAAAACTAGAACTGAAAAGTTTCTTTGTAATCTTTTCAAGTGCCAGTCGGATTTAAATTTAAAAAAAAACTTTTCATACCCCAATTTAAGACTTCGACCTTCAATAATATAATGTGAATTCAGCTTTACAAATATGTTTACCAATTTATGTGAAATTGTTTTACTTTTTGTGTTGTATTTCTTTTTCTTTCTACTGTTGTATTTTTGGTCCAATAAATTATTATTATTTTATTATTAATCCTTAGAAGCCAAGTAAACTAATTAACAGTGAAAGCAAGCGATGTGACGCGGTCAGGGTCAGTATGTTTTGCCCGTCGGGGATCGAACCAGAAACCTCCCACTTATAAGACTGCCACAATCACCACTGCTCTAGGGAGTGTGAACTTTGTAGGAGTGGAGTGAATGCCACCTTCCACCAACTGCCTATCACCCGTCATACCTAATACACCCAAACAGTTAGACAATCTTGATGTATTGAATGTTAATATAAAATGACGTCATAACTAACACGAATGAGTAAGCGATTAATGTTTTTTCACTTTCTTACTTAATGTGGTATTATAATTGTGATAAGTAATTACTTATTTTAGTTAAGTATATTTGACTTTATGTGGTTCTAGCTGTTGCCCGCGACTTCGTCTGCGTTTGATTTTGTTTTTTCATATGGCATTCAATTTAGTTGCGGATCTAAAAATTAAAGTATTCAATATCGCTAAGCCTTCAATAAGGGGTTTTCTGCTGTCCGCTGAGGAGTTCCGTTCTCTAACTCCAACCATAGTGTTTAAGTTTTGATAAAATTAAACACATATTCTAACCCCTATAGTACAAAAATTATTATTTAAATTGTTTATAATTTGTCGGAGTTATGGTGTAAAATCGTCAAACACTTTTATCCTCTCTCCGAAAGGAACCGAGCTTAATGTCGGCATGAAAAGTATTCTTTATTACTTCAAACACTTCCAAGAATATGTGTACAAAGTTTCATGAGGATCGGTTAAGTAGTTTTTACGTGAAAGCGTAACAAACAAACTTACATTAGGATAAAGGAGGGATAGGGATAGGGATTATTATTGTGATAAGTAATTTCAATTTTTTTTATGCATAAGTATTTGCTGTCAAATAAGGATCTCGAACCTTGGCAGTGAGGTTGACGATGCATGGAGGAGGAAGTATTTCCTGTACAACACATACATTATGGCAGGTACATCAAATCTGCCTGTTCGTAACGACTCTACCACCGGGTGGTTTGGCAGGCAGACTAAGTAGAAAAGCTCTTCTAAAAGCAGTAAAGTAGAAGAAGTAGAGAAAAAGAAAGAAAGTACTTCTATGAATAACGGCCAGCAGAGCTTTCTTGCATGAGCATGTTTCCTTTACCACGTATATTTTGGCTGGTACGTCAAACTCTTCTGTTGGTAGCGTCTCTACCACCGGTCTGGCAGACATATTCTCCAAAGTTGATGAAAAGAAAGAAAGTAATGTTGTTTTTTTATAAATTTTTAATAGTGTTTTTTATTTTTCTTTCGTAATTTCACTGTTACAAATTAAAAAAAAGGTATATAAATAAACGATAGAATAATAATAATCTTTATTTCAGTCATCAAGGCTCATATTTTTTTGTTAGTAAAGCATGTGACATCAAATTAGCTAAATTAAAATCGCTAATAGCTCCGAAATGCTCAGTTTTAGTAATGCTCAGTTTTTAGCGTTTTTAATTGCGTGCGTGCCGTAAATCAAACTCGAACTCGACCCAAAAGGAAAATCAAATGACCCACTCCGCTCTCGGCTATCACTGCTTTTCACGGTATAGGTTTTTGTACCGACCGCATTGCCACAGTTGGTAATGAGAGGCGAATTATTACTAACCCAGTGACGTTTTCTTTGACTCATTTCCTCTCAGTTACTGTAGGTACTGTCCGGAGAAATCGTGAAAGCAGATCTCTCGTGCGTCTAACGTAGATCATTATATATTATATCTAACCTTTCACTTACTTTGTAGTTTGAGTAGTCTAGATTTAGAAATCTACCGCAACGATTTTTACGTCTCGTTCAATAGCTATATTACAGTAACAAAGAATCGCAAAGATATTCCATTTATCTTATGAGAATATGATTCAGGTATATGAAAAACGTTTTTTTTTTTTATTTTCTGAGTGAGATTGGTATTTACTTTAAATAAATAGAACTGCCCAATCTTGAGATCGGCCATGACAGGTGAAAAGCCGAATTCAAAATTATGCCCACCTAAACTTCAATATTCGTTTCTAAGTTAATAGTAAAAGTAATCTAATCAAAACCAAACATAATAATCTTAATATATTATATTTTTTAAATATAATTTGCAATTTATATCAACAAAATCGTTAATTTCTGCGCAAATTAGATATTTTTGGATACAGTAGATACTTCCAAATATCAAGGCCAGTTTTACAAAATTAGTCTTCATACCTATTCCGAATTAGGCAAAGTACGGTACCTATTTATTAAATCGAGAAGGTTGTACGGTACTCTCAGAAGAGGTTGACTATTTGAATGAAACTGGCAAAAAAAAAAAAAATAGATTTCGGTGTATTGGTAACCTTATCCTGTTTTAGAGTCGGTTAATAAGAGAAACGCTCATGAAAATAATGTACTAAGTTATTGTGTTACCAAATGTAATGATAGCTGCTCTAAAAATCATTAGTTAATTTTATTATACTTATCTGACATATTTTAACGAGCTATACCTAGTTATGAAATGTTTTATTAATTATAAAATCTGTTACAATAGCTTATTATTTATTTTATTTGTATTTACATATAAATATCATTTAAGTTGTAGAAAAAAGGGTGAGTTATTAAGTAATAACTAGGTTTCTATGAGGAAAATTAACACGAAACCATGGGATTGTCCGTCACGCCGACGGTTTCGGACAATCCCATAGTTTATTTGCGAATAAGTAAATCTACCTATATAACTTATAAGTCAGATAGAAGAAAACTACTTTGACGGGTAATTAATAATAAAATCGACGGGGTATTTTGCCTGTTGCATAAAAGTGATTTCTTCTCTTTTTCGATTAAAATGAACCAGATCCTGTAGGTGAGATAAATAATCATATTTTTTATCTGTACCTGTATAAAAAGAAAAACTGGACAAGTAGGTATCAAGGTAAATAGCATTCTCAATTAAATTTTAATTCGTTATATTATATCTTTATATATATATTTCTTGTGTGTGTCTCTGAACTCCTCCTAAACGGCTGTACCGATTTGAATGAATTTTTGGTATGCGTTTGGGTGGCACCCTGGATGGTTTAAATTCACAAATCAGCCCGAGAGATGGCGCTGGGGTCCGCTAGTATCTTTATAATTTTACTGGACCTAAATAAAATATTGTAAAAAAGAATACGATTTTTATGATTATTTTCTTTAGTCACTTGATGCACTGAACCAATTTTTACAATTTTTCTTTCATAAATGAAGCTTGTCGCATTTTAGCCCTAACTCCCTACTTGTTTTTATCGAGCAAGTTGGCTTTTGAATGCAATGTCAGCTGGTGTTATGTCATGATACAGTCTAAGATGAAGACGTAACCTGTAAGGGAGAGTAATATTGTTCTGTGTGTAAGGGACACGACAGTTGTATCAAAACCATACCTTTAATCGGTTACTAAGCGACGTGTCTTTGTCAGTAGGTTGCTAATGGCCAAAGCCGAAGCCTCGGACTACTTATGCCCTCCCTCTTATTTCTTTATTTGTGTGAGTACTCAGTGTATTAAGGTCTATAACTGGCGAATCAAGCTGTTGAAACATTCTCTTTAGGCAGGAAACCAGGTAAACGTAAACGTAAATAATTATTTCGCAAGTCATACCTAATGGTGATTCATATTTAATGTAGGTAGACTAAGCCCGTCTGTTTCTAAGGTCGTTTATAACGGACCGCAAGTATGATTGGTAATATATTGGTATTTTCGTATGTTTTATATTGACATGTAATATCAACCCTAAAGTTTAACCACAGACATGATCGTCATCATATCAACCCATCATACCAACAATGAGAAGGGGTTAAGGCCGTAGTCCACCAAGCAGACCCAGTGCGGATTGGTGGACAGTGGACTCCACACACCTTTGAGAACAGTATGGAGAACTCTCAGGCGTGCAGGTTTCCTCACGATGTTTTCCAACATCACATTCGAGATGCAGTCTTGGAAGACTGATTGACTGATTTGATGATGGACCGTTCACTCTTTTTATTTTCCAATATTGTGAATCTATCATATCAATAGAGTATGAAACAATATTATTATTCGTGGTATTTATATCACTGAACTTATTTTTGTACAAATTACATAAAATAAATAAAATAAAAAAGGCTTTATTCTACTACCAATTATTACATTATTACATTTTTCTTACATAACATCTTTACTTAACATAATTACTAATTTGAATTTATTTATCAAAGTTAAGCTTAATTTGCTATACTCCGCGAAAAGCAGGAGAATCTGTGTGGTGTAATTTATAATTTCTTCAATCCTTATACTCCACGCCAAACAGATCTTCGGCAATATACTACGCACGTTTCGCTCCGAAACCGGAGCATCCTCAGGAGATGTTGACTTTACAATGAATAATTGTTAAGTTAAGACTTACACAGACAGATTCTCCTGCTTTTCGCGGAGTATAGCAAATAAAGCTTAATTTTGATAATATATCATGGATTTCCGCAAAGTAGTAGTAGTAATTGCTTCTATCCAATATTTCCATTTATTTGATAAAATGTTTATATTTAGTTCATTTTGTGATGTCTTTTACTGTCTAACTCTTAGGTCTAATGTAAGGTAGAAGACAAATTACATAGAGGCTCGAAATAATAAGAAAAGTCCGTCATAAATATAGAGTTTGAATTATGAGTTAAAGTTTCGTCTACACGAGGTCACTGGGGAAGGTGGGTCTAGGACCATTTAAAAAGTGCCGGTGTCGTACTTTAGGCGGCCAACAAAAAAAATCCTACGTAACTTTTATGACTTTTTTTTTAAGCCAGCGCTTGACGACAATCATACCGTTGGAGTATGCTTGCTTTAAAGAAGCCTATTCACTCTTGCCTTGAAGGTACTCAAATTATACGTGGCAAGAAACACGTTACACATGGTGGGAGGGCGTTCCACATCTTAGCGGTACGTATCAGAAACGTGGATGAAAACCGTTTCGTGCGTGTTGATGGAATATCAACCACATAAGGATGGTGTCATGGTGTCTAGCTGTTCTGTGGTAGAACGGGAAAGGAGGAACTAGATTGTGACTTGACGCTCGATCGCTTTTTTAGAAAGAAAAATGATCTTTAAGTGAAGTCCTTCAGAAAATATGTTCTCAAATGATCCTTGCCGAGCATCGATTCTGGGACTTCAACTCATAAGACCACAGAACTCACCACTGCCCCAAGGAGTGGAATTATAGTGGAAAGACATCTTATTTTCTGTTTCCATATTGGGAAATCCATGTAACATGACCCCATTTGACTTTAAACGTAAACACAGCTGATATTAAGGTGATCGACCCGCATTTTTTAATGAAAACTTTGAACAGTGAGGTATATAAAATAAGGTATTTTATTATGTAAAGGTACGAATTTCATTGAGCGGTTATAAGATGATAGCGAGCGACGGGTTGGAGTGGTGATAGAAAATGACATACATTTGACACCTGAAAATGTTTTTATATATTTATACATTTAGATTATACTGATAAATACATAATTACATACTAATAACTTATATAAATATTAAAATCGAACCTATAATAGTTCAAAATAACCAAATCTGAGAAATGATAAGTTATAACAACTTTTTAGTTTATGATTATTGAACGTCATTAAAGGCGATAAAAATACATAATAACGGTTCAGATTTAATAACTAAGTAGCATTATTATGTACTTATCATTTGATATAATTTTTTTAGGTAAAATGTGCTTAGTCTTTTTACAAAATATGCCACGTGAATATAATATACCAAATAATAATAAGCATGCTCAGGCATACTGCCATTTTTTTAAATATATATTTCTTTTATGTCACTGAACTACTCCTAAGCGGCTGGACCGATTTGAATGAATTTTTTGGAATGCGTTTGAGTGGCACCCTGGATGGTTAAGATTCACAAATCAGCCCGACCGATGGTGCGGGGGTCCGCTAGTACTGTATAAAAAAAAAGTTGTAAAAACCGCTTTTTGCCATACACGAGAATTCAACAAAAATATTAAAATGTAAAGTGTTAAGTGATGATGCATTTTAAGATGGTAACTGGCTAATCTATTAGGTGCTTGGCAATTGTATTAAACTCTTACCCCCAATCGGCTTCTCTGCGATATCGTATCAGAAGGTAAATCGCTTTTAGCGGCACGTCCATGTCAAAGCCGTGGTCAAAACCTGTACGTGCGTGTTCTATATTACGTGAAGATACAAATTCAATTGAGCTATAAAACTTTAGACCGGATTAATGCAGTCGAAGCAGTCTTGGGACATTTTTAATGTCCTGACTTCCAAAGGTCACAGGTAGGTGTGCTAAATATCGCTGGGCGATAAAACCTGTTTCTAGGTAAGATTTGTATTGATTCCTTAGATTTTACCCGAGGCTATAATATAAGTTATGAACACAGCGATTTTACAATTAAAACAATACTCTTGTACAATCTCTTCTTCTGCCATGCTGACTCCTGCTATCCTGACGTTACGGAGGAAATTCAGCGCCTACGAAGTTTAAGCATCCGGTTTATTTTCTTTGCCCACATCTCGGAGTATACCTTTGTACCCTACCCTAAATAATCCCCTCTCTCCATTCTATATAAGAGAGCGTTTTCGTTTTCTTTTCGACATCCCATCTTCGTTCCCGCCATAATAACCGTCGGATCCTACCCTTTTGCAAAACAAAGTTTCGGTAACTCTTTCATTAAAAAAACAATTCAATAATCAAAAATGTTGTGTTCATGTAGGCACTTATGAAGCGTTCATACATATAATATGTTACTACTATTGATGTTAGGAAGCTGTAATACGCATCACTAGTCTGGCACAATCCGTCAAGAGCATGTCGAGGTCATCAGTGACGTTTATTCATAATAAGAAATCAACGCGGCTAAAAAAGTTTTCACTTTTAATTATACTTTAAGCGTTCCCCCGCCACACGTCTGCGTGTGAGTCAACCTTAAGAGATGCTCATATACTGTCCCGGACTTTTTATTAAAAACTTTTAAAGAAGAACAATACCGTCATACATTATTTTGGCGTAACTTTAACTTTTTATGCATCGCACGCCTCTCTAAAGGAATATTTTTATTTTACCACTGAATTAAGAAAACACAGAAACTGTACAAGACTAATATTTAAGCACCAAAAACCACTCCACTTTAGAATGGTTTCTCGAACAAACGGTTAGTCACTTCGTATCATTTTGCAGATGACAATAATTATTTTAACTGCATTGTTCTAAGCGTTCACCATGAAATGTGAAAATGGGATAAAGTTTGTGAGCAAGTAAGAAAGCAACATTCCGTTTTCACTGATTTTGGAGACAATGCACTGCATACAATAATGGCTGAATAAGGATTCTGTATGTTCTTTATTCAAAGCATTTTACATGAATGCTCCACTTCTATAGGTCTTATCGTAATTTTATAAACCCTATATGCTTCCTCGATCGATAGACTATTCAAAACAAAAAGATTGTTTCAATTCGAACAAGTACTTCCTGAGATTAGCGCGTTCATCCAAACAAACTCTTCAGCATTAAAATTAGCGTAATACGTACATTTGGGTACATAACAGCTGCGAGTCTGACCATGACCCGTGTCAATTTCAAGTTCGCGGAACAAAACTGATTACAATAGCGTTATGTAATGGTGATAAAAAAGGATGGGAGATAATTGTTTTAGAATAAAAATGCACATGACATAATTTATTTATTTATTTATTGTTATTAGGTACACAAAACAGGTAATAACTAAAAGTGGATCTAAATATAAGTAATAACAAGTTTTGTTCTAAGCTACAACCCAAAGTATGTGTACACAACTTGGAATTAAATTAAACAAAAAGTAAAGATAAAATTAAAGTCGAAACAAAAAAGAAACACTTAAAAAATAATATGTATATGATTTCCCTAAAGATTATGTGGAATAGTGCTTAATAATTTGATTTTTATCCTTTCGTTAAAAATGTCAATATTACGATTACTTGATACTAAATCATTATAAAGGCGGCACATGCGAACGATGGGATTGTAAAAGGAAGTACTGTTCTTGTAGACACTTAGGACAAAGGGACTTAGGGACTTAGACACTTAAAATTTAAATCTGGTATTTATTTATTTATGAATATCCTTAGTAGACTTACAACTAGCCAAAACGTATACTAAGTCAGTTAACGCGTATAATACCCTGCATTATCATTATGTAGGTACCACCTACTTATATCGTTTCCGATACAAGTTAACCCTTGACTGCAATATCACCTGGTGGTAAGTGATGATGCATTCTAAGATAGTAGCGGGCTAACTTGTTAGGAAGCAGTACACCTAATCGGTTTCTATGCGACATCGCACTGGAACACTAAATCCCTTAATGGCACGTCTTTGTTGAGGGTGGTAACTAGCCACGGCCAAAGCCTTCCACCAAACCAGACCAGAGAAAAATCAGAAATTAAGAATTCCCCCTCCCGAGGATCGAACCCGAGACCTCCCACTTAAAACCTACTCAAATTATTACAATATACTTTTTTTTTTAAACATACGTACGTCGTACAAGCAAAGGCAGTTTTACCAACACTTTTTTATTATAAGGCCATAACGCACCTCTGCGGCAAAGAGTTCAACAAATTATAGGTACACTTCCAGGGTCATCGACCTGATAAACCTAGATATCTGGTCGATATCCCACTGTGCCAATGCATTTGAAGGCCGAATGGATTTGACTGTTCAATGCCAAAGCAAATTGCACTGCAGTTAGCTAAATCAATGGTTCTAAATTATTTCAATGTTGGAGTTGGTTTACCTAACCTTTATACCATTTTTCAGTCGCTGGGAATGGCGGTTGCTTATTTTTTTATAGTTATTAACGGACAAAGAAGATGGACCAGCCCTCACACACACATGAAATTAAAGTTTAAAGTTTATATAAATAGTAGGGGAGCCCAAGCGGGGATTTCGGGATTTACTAAAGCGCGGCAGATTAATATACAGGGGAATACCTTGTACCCGGTTAAGTACCTCCACAAAACATGAGGCCCATATATAAGGCCGCCCGTGAAGGATACAGGATCAGATTAGTAAAAAAAAATTGACCATCAGAAATTCTCGAGCGCGTCAGATTAAGGTAGGGTGAGTTAATTACATCCTAAAAAGTGTATATTCCACTAATCTGACAATTTGAGAGTGACGTAAAAAAAGGGGAGGGCAACAAAGTTGTAAAAAAAAACGTCATCTCGACATTCTCGAGCGTAGCTAAATTTTTTTTTATTTTGAAGGAAATAATTCAAGAATCATGAAAAATATATAATCTGACGATTTCCGCAAGCCGAAATATCAAAAATTCGTCGATAAAGTTAAATGCGTGCAGCTGCGTGATGCCTACATTTCGTTCTCCGCGTTTCTATTCCTCTCTCACTCTTTCTCTATCTATTACTCTCTCACTCCGTCCCCACTCTGGTTTCTGTTGCCATGACGCCATGCCACGAACGAGTCTTTATGATCAGCTGTGAAGCTGATCATAAAGACTCGTTCGTGGCATACTGTTTACAACGTGTTTCCAAAGTTTTGGCTTTTTTTGCTATTTTAATATTATTTGTGTGAGTTAAAGTTTATAAATATTTAATATGAGTGATATTAATTTGAAATGTGTATTTTGTGGTGAAAGTACCTTACAAAAAACAATTAAATTTACGGTAGAAACATTAAAAAAATGTGTAAATATTTTGGAATATCGTCGGAGAAAGCCGGTTATCCGAAAATCTCGAGGAACATATGATAACCTCGAATTGTCGATTGAATCATCAACTTAACTACAAAAACTAATCCGCCTTTGAGCTTGAAAAACCACGTCGATCGCCACCAAGCTCGGTCGAATCAACCGATTTTCGGTTGATTCGTTCGAGAGATATCGTGAACGAAAGAAACCCGAAAAAGTGTTTTTTCGGTATTACTCCGAAATTTGTGGTTCGAACAATTAAAATTGCAAAATTACTTACGAGGATGATAAAACTGCGTCGAATGGTGCCAACCGCGTGAAAATTGGTTGATCCATTCAAAAGTTATTGCGGTTTGGAAATTCCAAAAATAGTGTTCTATGAAACTTTTATCAGACTTTCGAGCTGGGAGAGCTCAAATGCATAGAAATATTATTTCTTTGAACTCAGCGAACTCAAAATATCACATAAATTGTATTTTGAGCTCAAAAATGTCATAAGTACAATTTCAAGCGCCCAGGAATGGAATTAGCGGGAAGTTGCAGGGATGGCCTTTAAAGTGAACCGTTTTTCTAATTTTTATTTGTCAGATCAGGCGAATAATAGATAATCGTCAGATTATGAGACAGTACGTTTAGAACTTAAAGATGAACCATATATATCTTAATCTGACGCGCTTGAGTATTTCAAAATGGCGATTTTTTTTGCACATTATGAAAATGGCCGCGAGTTTGCGTCCCATCGAAATCGTCAGATTAGTGAATGAGAGCTTTTTTTTGGTGTACTTAACACTCACTTAGAAAATCTGACGCGCTCGATTTTTTTTTTCATTTTCAACCCTTAAATACAACCACCCGCATCATGCAAACGATCAGATTAACATACGTACATTATTAAAAATACGTAGGGCATTGTTGCTATCAATATCTGATGCGCTCGAGGATGTCTATGCAACAGTTTTTTTTTACATATTTAAAAATCTATAGCCGCTTCCCCCACCGATGTAAAGGTATATATCATATAACATTTTTTTCTTCTTATCATCTAAGCTTTGCATCCCAATAGGTCTCTACGACGCTCGAGTAAATCCCCATTTAGCCTCGTGGGCTCCCCTACTAAAACGTTTACAATTGTTATAGTAAGATAGTATGAAGAATAATAGCTTCATTAGTGCCCGTGGTAACATGGTTAAAGAATTTTTCAATTTGATTTTGTATTTCTAATGAAGTCGCAACATGGACGTATTAACTCTTCGTGCAAGTTCATTCAATGCACCTCGTGCTCCGTAGAACATAGTGACCACTGGACCAACGAGTTAAATATCAATCTTAAGCGAGTTAAATTTAATTTTGACGACCTCCTGAGCGCTGTGAATTTAACAGGAGGTCCCTGGTTCGATTCCCGACAGGGACAATTTTTCTCTGGTCTGGTCTGGTAGGATGCTTTCCGTTGTTAGTTACCACCCTACCGACAAAGAAGTGCCGATTTAGTGTTTCATTAATTTACCAATGTCTTGTTACGCACCTGTACCTTTGTGATAACAAAGTGACTGGCGAAACGAAAATCTGTCTAAACGATAACAATAATAATAAACGCGGACGAAGAATGCGGGCAAAAGCTAATTTTCCGTATTTGAAAGTGGTAGAGAACTTTACAGAAATGGAAATCGGCGTTGTACCAGTCGTCTGGAGGTCAATCGATGAAATAAAAAATATGCTTTACATAATTTGTATTTTGCAGTTTGGTGTTGCTAAATAGATTTGTATTATCTATAGTTCATTGTAAAACCTTCCTTTTTGGTCTGGGTTCCTGTCATTCTGAATTCCTACTCCAACTTATACCGACCACAGATTATGCACAATTTTGACCAGTCTGTGAGAAGATACCTTTTTATCTTTAACCAAATGTACATATAAAGGCAGATTTGCTAACAAATGTATCCTAGAATAGAACCTTCTTCTAGGTTTGATTTTCGATTGTGTGATGATGTGATTTTTTGATGTTCCTTCACCGATTTTTCCATCGTTTTTGGACCGATTTCGACAAATCCTTTGTTGTACGAAAAAGCATAGCATTGCTGCTAGATGGCAGAAATACTGAATTGTGGAATGCACTCCCATTGAACAAAAGACAGTCGAAGTCACAGGGCATATTTAAAAATGCTGTTAAGGCTCATTATCTCGCTTAGTAAAGACGACTATTAAGTATTATTTATTTATCCACTCAAACTCATATTTAAGTATTTATGGTATGTTAAAATATGTATTGGTATATTTATTTTTTATATTTATCAATAGTATTGTTGTTAATTATTATTTTTTGTAGATATTTGTATGTATGTACTAAATAGTGTACCCCACCTAAGTATTAGTTTTTCTTTTTAGTTTTCCTAATCCTAGGTTGCCTGGCAGTGATCGCTAATTAGCGATAAAGCCGCCTTTTGTATCCTTCTTCATTCTTCATTTGTTTGTTCTTTTTTTTTGTCTCGTATTTCTGAGTGGTGTCCAAATAAAGAGTATAGATAAATAAATAGATTTATTTGCGACCCAAAGTGGGTGAAACCGCGGGGAACATCAAGTAAGAAAAAATCTTTCAATAGCAGGAAAAAGTATTCTCATGATTCAAAATATATTAAGGAATTAACATTAAAAATCTGCCTAAAACGGTAAGTACCTACTAAAAACATACAGACAATTAGGTAAAAAACAGAACATTAGGTAAGAATCTACTTGTTCATAGGTACCTACATATTTTATCATAACTTATTAAATAATCCAGTTACTATATGACGCCTTTTATTATGTAGGCATACATTTATATTAACAAACAAGTCAAAGGTACTTATAATACAGAATAATATATAATAATAGTACTTATCAGATAAAGCTTTCCTCAAACAGAGGCGGTAGCGGGTACCTTAGCGATTAGTCCGCTCGGTCACCTTGGTTTACACCTTTAATATAAATATACTACGTCAATACACACATCGCCATCTAGCCCCAAAGTAAGCGTAGCTTGTGTTTCGAGTACTAAGACAACTAATAAATCTTAATATATATAAATCTCCTGTCACGATGTTTGTCCTCAATGGACTCCTAAACTACTTAACCGATTTTAAATTAAATTGGCATACCGTCAGCAGTCTGGTCCAACTTAAGAGATAGGATAGCTTAGATCTTTAATTATAGTCGCAATTTTATTTTATTGCAAATTATTTGTCTATAATTAATTGACAGTCACATGTTATATATATACTACTATACTCATTTAAGCCTTAGCGATACTGAATACTTTAAAAACAATATCAAACGCAGACGAAGTCGCGGGCAATAGCTAGTAATATAATATAATATAATATTTTTATGAATAACATACATAAATACTTAGAATATACATATAAACGCCCAGACACTGAAAATATTCATGCTCAAAACACAAATATTTTCCAGTAGTGGGAATCGAACCCACGGCTCAGCAAGCAGGGTCGCTGCAAAGGCGCCAATCGGCCGACAAACAATAATTTAATAGACCTTTAATAGACTGTACGGTCAATGACCTTTGCCTGTCCTAAAAGTCACAAATAAAAAAACAACAACATAAAAAAAATTAAGTATGAGACTATTGGCTGTTCTGACTTCTCTTTTTGAATATTATACCACCCGCGGTAGAGTATTGAGGAGTTTTCCACCCGCAGTTTATATAAGGAACGCCAATTTTTCGAAGAAGATATGAAAAATAAGTTGGAAAGGAGGGAAATCGAGATGATCAGGCCGAATTATATACCCAGTTCTTTTGTCTTAGGGGGTATCAAGGGGCTTTACTTACTTGTTATTCTAAAACATACTCTTATTTCGAAATTCATTTTTTTTAAATTAATTCCAGCAAAGTACTTAGAGTATTTAAAACACTATTGAAAAAGCCGGCTCTAGATTCTTACTGCAGCTAGTCTTTCATTGTAATTTATACTGTAAAAGACTAACAGATAATGTTATTTATATTGAATTGACAACAAAACCAAACATATACCTGTTTTTACTCGCACATGCCGAAATTTTTAATGAAATGTACAGTTTCATAAACTCATAGTAGTGTTTTACTTTAACAATTTTCTTTCAGCAGTATCTACGGAACCGTCGCGTCGTCGGCAAAGTACGTGTCACAAGTATGACACGTACTTTGCCAGTTTTATAAAATGGACTTCCGCAGAGTAACGCCTATCCAGTACCTATCTATTGTTCAAGCTTGACGCATACTTAATGGAAAATATAAGTACTACTTGTAGAACTCTCAGGCACACAGATTTCCTCACGCTGTTTTCCTTCACCGTTATATTTTAAGTTAAAAGTCCCATAACTTCGAAAAGTTAGAGGTTTCGAACTCGGCCCCCAGAAAGTGAAGTGGAAGTTCTACCCACTGGGCAATAACGTCTTCATTTTATTTATATGTATGCCTATGTTATTCTTTAATCCCTAAAATACCATAATGCAAAACAACATATTGTTTACACTGTGAAAAAGATTTTCATATGCCTACTGTAATATATTGTTTTTATTTATTTATACAACGTGTAAAGGAATTAAGAAATACTGTTAAATACATAATATATATCATAAGGAATTATTTATTTACCCATACAAACGAATTCAAAACATTCTTTTATCTTCAATAGGGTTGTCTTAAGTAAAGTTTTTACTTATTGATGATAAAAGACCAACACGTGCATAGTACCTACGCTACACGGTGCGTGCCTAATCACTTGATTTTACTTGTACTTTGACTCTCAAAAGTATTAGCGTCTTAGTTTTACAGACTTATCTGTAAAACTGAAACGCTAATAGTTTTTGAGAAAACCATTGTCATAGTTTTTTTTCGAAAGAAATCAGTCATATGAGTCTCAGAGACAGTAAATAATGTACCTACCCCTAAAGCCTCTAAATTATTATTTCGGTTTTCATTTACACGTTGTTTAAACTAAATAAATGGAACTGCATTAATTGTGAATAACTAAAACTCAATTGGATGAAAGATGCCATTAAACCATGATATAACATCTAAGAACAATATTACATGTCTGAGACGCTAATATTCAACAAGATCGATTCCTAACAGCCGTTCTGACGTGATTGGAGTAACAAATATCTATTGAAACTTTCGCATTTATAATATCAGTAAGTTATCTATACTTAAATTAATTCACTGTTGGTATCTACTACCAGGTAATATTCTACTGTTTCCCTCACCGATTTCGGCCACGAGTGGTCAATCTCAAGAGATATCATCATAATCTCGGTCAACTACGCGGGAGATATATAATGCTTGGTGCACAAGTCAAGTGTATGCGCAAACACACGCACTAACTATTCCCTCACTCTCTTAGCCTGATGGACGGCAGCTCCCACACGACCAAAATACTAAATTCAAAATTAATTTATTTTAAGTAGGCCCAGTTCATAAGCACTTTTGAAACGACAAGTCAGTCTGTTTGTAGTGACTCTACAGCCGGTTCGGAAGGCAGATTCCACCGTATGTATTTTATGTTTTCCTAATTCTAAGGTTGCCTGGCTGAGATCCAGTGGCGTGCATAGAGGGTATGCAAAGGGTGGTATGCAGTTGATATAAAATGAAGAAAATCTTTAGTACGAGTTATAAAAAACTTAAGGATAAGAATTAAATAAAGCCTACCCTTAAGTATTTATAACTCGTACTGGAGATTTTCTTATTTTATTTTTGACGGCCGATTAACGCAGTTTGCAGCGACCCTGCTTTCTGAGTCCAAGGCCGTGGGTTCGATTCCCACAACTGTAAAATGTTTGTGTGATGAGCATGAATGTTTTTCAGTGTCTGGGTGTTTATATGTATATTATAAGTATTTATGTATTATATTCATAAAAATATTCAACAGCTATCTTAGTACCCATAACATAAGCTACGCTTACTTTGGGGCTAGATGGCGATGTGTGTATTGTCGTAGTATATTTATTTATTTCTTGTATAAACTTTTTGCTTCATGTGGCGTACAAATAAATAGTAATAATAATAATAACGTATGTATATAACTCGCGCATGTTACTGACGTGCAAAGCACTCGAACGTCACGACATATGGTTCGACAATCAACGCTTTGTGTACACAGCAATTGTTACCGATTATTATATGAAGTGCCCATTGTTAATATAATATATTAGGTATACGAAACCGTCAGAACAAATCAGATGTGTTCAAAACATTTCAATATTCAAGCACATATTGATAATTTGAAACTTAAAGTCTGTCTATTAAAGTGACTCTACCGGAAGGCAGATTCGAATGAGAATAAGCAAGAAACTGAGCTGTTGCTCCCTTTCAAAACCCATCACCCATTTTTAGGGTTCCGTACCCAAAAGGTAACAAAATTACTAAGACTCCGCTGCCCGTCAGTCTGTCTGTCTGTTGACAATAATGATAATTTCCAAAGGTGTTTTTGAGATGACCATATGACATACATATTTGTATTTCAATGGAATAGATGGTCACTCCGAAATTCGATTCAAAATCATCACTTTAGTTGGGAGCAGTGACGGAATATCTTTTATAGGATATAAAATATATATTTAAAAAATATAGCTCAATTTTATTTCGTTTAATTTAGCCATGAAGAGAGTAGCAAAAGATAACTTTAAAAAAAGATACTTTAAATCGCATAGCTTTTTAAGGCTTGTGTCTAATAAATCTATAACTACTATCTATGTATGAGTATGTAAATGACATTCACAACGTCCAGTTCCGTGACCTTCAACTTGACGGCCTCACTGGTTGGCCGGAATATAAGATTTTTTTAATACTCCAATAAGCATAGGTACCATCGACCTAATGAAAACTATTTATTTAGTAAATACTAAATAGGTAGGCTTACTATTGAAATTGACCACGATTCATACTTTTGACGGCTGATTGGCGCAGTGGGCAGCGACCCTGCTTTCTGAGTCCAAGGCCGTGGGTTCGATTCCCACAACTGGAAAATGTTTGTGTGATGAACATGATTGTTTTTCAGTGTCTGGGTATTTATCTGTATATTATAAGTATTTATATGTATTATATTCATAAAGATATTCAACAGCTGTCTTAGTACCCATAACACAAGCTACGCTTACTTTGGGGCTAGATGGTGATGTGTGTATTGTCGTAGTATATTTATTTATTATTTATTTATACTTTTGGTCCAAAAGTGAAAGTGCCGGTCAAAAAAATGTTTTTTTTTTTATTTCACTACAAGTTAGTTCTTGACTGCAATGTCACCTGGTGGTGAGTGATGATGCAGTCTAGGCCAACCTGTTAGGGGTATGGCAGGCAATGGCGTGCATAGAAAGTATGCACAGAGTATGCAAATGATATAAAATGAAGTAAATTGCCAGATAGCTATCATATTTAATCCACACCCCTAACATGTTTTCACGTCTTTGTTTGTAAAGTGGTAACTAGCCACGGCTGAAGCCTCCAAGCAAATATTGAATAGAAGCAGGCGTTACTTTGCGGTAATCCATGATATATTAGGAAAATAAAGCTTAATTTGCTACAGTTCGCGAAAAGCAGGAGAATATGTATGGTTTAATTTATAATTTCTTCAATCCTTATACTCCACAGTGCAAACAAATCTTCGGCAATGTACCCTCTACGCACGTTTCGATCCGAAACCGGAGCATCCTTAGGAGATGTTGACTTTACAATGAATCATTTTTAAACTTAGAGGAAATTGAGAAACTATAATTTCTAAATTCCGAATTAAGTCTGCCGCTATCAAACTCGAGACAACGTAAAACCACGTGGCGCTGCGCCACGAAGGTGATCATGTGCTGTCTTTTGTAATAACCAAGAAATGATAGAAAATTTATCAATAGTTTTCCTTTAACTTTTCCGTCACTAGCAAGAAATTATAGACTTGAATTGCAAAATCATTTATTTTAAGTAGAAAAAACTGTCATTAAAAACGAAATCTATTCATAGTTTTTTCTTATTTGAGTATTTCTATCGCAAAGCAACGTCACTTCGAAGTTCAAGGTATTAATAAAATTTCCTTATACACAAAAACCTATCACCACAAGTCAGACCAGAGAATCGAATTTGAGACCTCGTGTTACTTAGTCGAATATGCTAACCACTGGATCATCGAAGCAGACGAAGAAAATATTTTTTCTCATTCACTCACCATCTTTCTTATTTTGTTTGAACACTTATTAATTAAAACATTACGTATGTACCTACCGAGTTAATACATCCCAAAATAATTGCAAATCTACAGAAAAAAAATCCATGAAATGTAGGTTTAATAGTTTTTTTCTCTCCCATAAATTAGCAATTTTCATCTTAAGTTTTTCCTCTCATAGCTTTCGCTATATTATCATACTTAATTTCTAATAAACATTGAGATTGTTTACGCAGTTGGAAATTTATGTCGGAACCAGAGTGTTGCGTTCTATATTTAGAGGGGAAACTCAATATTTATGGACTCGTCTCAACGTCTGTCTGCCACACGCGTTGCATGTTTACAGAACTTCGCAAAAAGGGAGACCTACTTAGTTTATTCTTTAACCAGTTTGTGAGACTGGTAAGTGTATTGGACTGAGCGTGCTAAAAAAATATAGAGAATGGAAGGAAGGGGTAGTCAGATATTCCTTTCAATACCAACAATGTTCAGGATGGCACTTAGATTTTTCATTAATTAACATTATTATTGAAGCTAAATACCTAGTTTCTCATATTAAAGTATTCATTTTATAAAAGACATCATTAAAGCCCACCAACCAGCTTTAGAGCAGTGTTGTGGGTCTCTCCTCTATAAACCTGACTTCCCACGGAGTGAAATAAAACAACTAGACTGACTCTAATACTGTATATTAGGCTTCTCTATAATTCATATTACTTGTTACCTTCAAATGACTCTACTACCAGTTCGGAATGCTGTCTTCGGCAGAGAAGACCACTGGCAAGAAACTCTACCGTTGCTCTTTTATTCAATCAATTAAAACAACTTATAAACACAATTACAACATTGTCATATGTAATAACGCTAGGCCCTTTGATACAAGACATATAAGACAGGTCGAACATAACTACTATTATCACTTATAACATCAGGACTTTTGGAACAAGTTGTTTGTATAGAGCAACCTCTGCTACATAAACTGTCGGTATAAAGTTATGCTAGGGCTCCATATATGATACCTAAATAAACCAAAGGATGAGATATACTTATCTGATGCTACATCAGGTACAACCATAGTACCAACAACTTTTAACAACTTATCTCAACTCCATCACCAGTATATACGACTCTTGTTTTGCCACAACAATATTTCGTTAAGTATGTCGTTTCCATTATAAATCATCTATTCCCAATTTGTAACGTTCTATCCACAATACTTTACTTAATCTTCTATTCTCCATTCATTAATTTTAAATCCGTCCTCACTTTTCTTTGCCGCCAATCTAACTTGTCAAACCCGCGTCCCCCGCCATAGATCCTATACTTTTATTTGACAGTCTACTAAAGTCCATTATTCTATTTTCAATACATTGTCAATGAGTATACAAACTATTATTTGTTGATATATTTAATATAATCATCGGGTTTATCATAGATAAAGTGCTGTAATTCCTTATTTCCTAACACGGCCATTCTGACAAGTACTTCGTTCTCGAAGTACATAGGGTTATTCTTTTTTAGGTATATGTTTTGTATCATAAGTCCTTAGGTACATAGAATATCCTAACAAGTACATAATCTTATGTACACCTCTATAACGTTAGTTTAAATGGTATATAAGCACAAATATCATCAAATCAGTTACATTCTGTATACACTTTTATCAATAAACTGTAAACAATATTCTATCAAAAGATAGGCATAATCAAAACATTTTATACAAAAGTGAAAGAGACCAAAAAAAAAAAATTTCATTAAAATTCCACACCATTTTACATATTACAACAATATAATACTTCTAATAAAGTAAAATGATTAATTTTCAACAATGTAAATCAAAAATACTCATTTTCATTTATCTTGTACATTTTAACATGTACAATCACAATCCAAATATTTCCATCTCAATATAAATCTCAAACAATTTATCCTTTTGCCTCTAGTCCAACTTTATCAAAATATCCACACAGGTAATTGTATTTCCCATAAATTCTGTCATTAACATTGTTAGTCTCATTTAGTCACAGATGCAATCGGTACAGTCTAATAGTCAATCCAATATATACCAAAACACCAACACCCACTGGTGATATCAACAACATCATCACTCTCAAGTGACATCAATAACGTCATCACCCACTGGTGATATCAACAACATCATCACTCTCAAGTGATATCAACAACATCATCACCCACTGGTGATATTCATATTTTTTCCACTGTCCAAGTCAAGTAATATATAAGATAAATATAAGTAAATTAATATAAAAACGCTAAGATGGAATTATTTCTATTAGTTTACATCTTTTTTTTTTATCATCTCATCATAAAAGCCAAGGTTTATGTTTAATTGTTATTTCTATTATTCAAAGATTATTTCAATCTAAACATCAATTAAACCACCTGTTTAACAGAATATAATCTAATTATTTATAATGCAACTAATATATTTTCCTTTGCAGCAGCAACATTATTTTGTTTATACATAATTGTATTTTATTTATATCATTTTTAAGAACTTCTCTCAACATCATACTGAAAGATCTCTAACCTAACCTAACCCACAACATTTAAGCTGACTCCTAATACTTTTCTTCACACAACCCAACATATAAACTATTTCATTTAGCTATTCAGTAGTAATTTTCCCTATATGTATTGTTCTGATACATAATCATATTCTATTCTATTCTACCAACAAAATTTTTTTTTTTTTTGTTTTGTTTTGTTTTGTTTTATGTGAATTCTTTTATATGTTCTGAATAATTTACATAATCTCTCCTATCTCGGCTTTCCTGACAAGTACTTCGATCTCAAAGTACATAGAAAAGTTCCTTAATAAAAGTTAACAGCTCGGCTAACCTGACTAGGTAATTATTGAAAACTGAGCACACAAACATAAATTAAAAATTAACACACATTCAATTTGGCTAACCTGACTAGTTGCTTTATTTAAACTTGAAAGCTTGTATGTAATAAATAAGAATTATAAGAAAAATCTATTACACATTACGTTCGGCTAACCTGACCAGTTAATTTATTTTAACCTGGACAGACTAATAAAATAAAACCTTACATAAATTCTATTTGTCTAACCAGACTGGTTAAATAAAATTTGATAATTCAAATTTATCAAACTTATTACACATTCTGTTTGGTCAACTTGACTTGTTGGTTTTCACAAACAAACTTAAATCAATTATATTTTGGACTTAATCATTTCAGCAAAATATACAAAGAGCCACTAGTCCATATCAGTTTCAGGTAATAAGTACTATCTTTCAAAAGTAGAAATCACAAAAAGATAAAATAAATAAAAATATCACATCAATTGGTTCCCCAAACCACATATCCTTCAATGGAATTTTACCAAGTCTGGTGCTCTGTCTCCAGAGTGTTTCTGTTTTAGCACATACCAGCTATTAGTTAGACATCATCAAAAACATCAAACCATGTACTATATCCACATTTGCCGGGATGGTTATTAATTGGTTCCCCGGACCACATATCCTTAAATAGAATTTCAACAAGCATGGTGCTTTGTCTCCAGAGTGTTTCTGTTTTAGCACATAGCAGCAAAAAGTTGAGGCATCATCAAAAACATCAAATTCTTTATTATGTCCACATTTGACGGGATGGTTCTAAAAAAAGTAAATCTGCATTAGAGAAAGGCATAAATTGGACATGAATAGGATCCAACTTCTGATGCTAAAAAAATATAGAGAATGGAAGGAAGGGGTAGTCAGATATTCCTTTCAATACCAACAATGTTCAGGATGGCACTTAGATTTTTCATTAATTAACATTATTATTGAAGCTAAATACCTAGTTTCTCATATTAAAGTATTCATTTTATAAAAGACATCATTAAAGCCCACCAACCAGCTTTAGAGCAGTGTTGTGGGTCTCTCCTCTATAAACCTGACTTCCCACGGAGTGAAATAAAACAACTAGACTGACTCTAATACTGTATATTAGGCTTCTCTATAATTCATATTACTTGTTACCTTCAAATGACTCTACTACCAGTTCGGAATGCTGTCTTCGGCAGAGAAGACCACTGGCAAGAAACTCTACCGTTGCTCTTTTATTCAATCAATTAAAACAACTTATAAACACAATTACAACATTGTCATATGTAATAACGCTAGGCCCTTTGATACAAGACATATAAGACAGGTCGAACATAACTACTATTATCACTTATAACATCAGGACTTTTGGAACAAGTTGTTTGTATAGAGCAACCTCTGCTACATAAACTGTCGGTATAAAGTTATGCTAGGGCTCCATATATGATACCTAAATAAACCAAAGGATGAGATATACTTATCTGATGCTACATCAGGTACAACCATAGTACCAACAACTTTTAACAACTTATCTCAACTCCATCACCAGTATATACGACTCTTGTTTTGCCACAACAATATTTCGTTAAGTATGTCGTTTCCATTATAAATCATCTATTCCCAATTTGTAACGTTCTATCCACAATACTTTACTTAATCTTCTATTCTCCATTCATTAATTTTAAATCCGTCCTCACTTTTCTTTGCCGCCAATCTAACTTGTCAAACCCGCGTCCCCCGCCATAGATCCTATACTTTTATTTGACAGTCTACTAAAGTCCATTATTCTATTTTCAATACATTGTCAATGAGTATACAAACTATTATTTGTTGATATATTTAATATAATCATCGGGTTTATCATAGATAAAGTGCTGTAATTCCTTATTTCCTAACAAGCGCGTGAACTTTACCAAGGTCATCCTTACTTCAAAACCCGTATTCGCGAAGCGGTGATAGCATAGCTTGGTTCGATTTTCGGCCTCTCTTTGAGTTCAACCCCGGCCCGCCATTTTTACTTTTCGGGGTTACAAAAATACCACTTCATATAACGCTGAAGTTAAACATGATAACGATATCATATCATTGCCTCGAATTCTACCTGTCTAAAAACATTAAAGCGGTGTTTGCCTAACGGCTCATTTTCGGGAGGCCCAGTTCGAATTCGGCCCAGACTGCGCCTAAGTTTTCTAGGTTCTGTGCGTTTTAAGCAATGCTTTAACGGTGAAGGAAATGTTCTCAAAAGGTGTGTGGAGTCCACCAATCCGCACTGGGTCAGTGATGGACTACGGCCTTAACGCCCCTTCTCATTATGGGAGGAGACTCGTGCCCCGTAGTGGGACAGTAATGGGTTGTGATGTGGAAAACTGCCTCTACCAGATTATTTAAAAAAAAAAAAGTTCGAACTGGTCAAAATTATGCATAATCTGTGGTCGATATAAGTTGGAGTGGGAATTTGAAATGACAAGATGGGTTCCTGTCTGATCAAAGAGAAAGGTTATATGACAAAATATAATTTGGCAGGAAAAAGGTACAGAGAATACGGACTGAAATGTCAAGAAGAATGAAAAACGGTTGAAGTTTAATTAAAAAGTTCAAATATTTTGATGTTTGAGTTGAAAATGAGTTATGCTGTAATTAGTGATACTGAAACGATTAAGCGCTTTAACATATGAATAAGGGGTTTATTTTACTAGTTATACCTATACTTAGTTTGTTTTGGAGCTCTTAATATCGTCATGTTATTTATTAGGTATAGGTTAGTAGATAATACTTAAGTAGGATTTATTTACTTTATTGAATGCGAATAAATTGATTTAAATAACAAATGTCTCACTTTACTTACAGACTTGATTGAGTACAAGGTCCGTACTTTATAATTAAGAACTAGCTGTGCATATTGTTTCGTACTTAGATGGCACGTAACGCCATCTATTGCGCAAAAAGTGCATAGAATAAATAAATAAAGATTTTCTTGTTTACCTATTTGTTAAATATATTAGATAACTTTTAATATTAATATGTAGATAGGCGAATTATATTTGTTTTTAACCGATTTCGCTAAGCTAGAGTCGAACAAGTAGGTAGGTAACACAAGTTACTACCTACCTAAGAAAAATTGAAATTAATCCCTTTTTACGACGTTGTTGGAAAAAACCGTTATAATCAAACTGTAAAAAAAGAGGTTGGTAAGGTTTACCGTTTCACATTTATAACAAAGTCCTTTTTTTTGATAATTTACATTAACCACGCGCACAAGATGTGCTTTTATTTAGATTTGACAGCCGGTTGGCGCAGTGGTCAGCGACCCTACTTTCTGCATCTAAGGCCGTGGGTTCGATTCCACAACTGAATTTTTTTTGTGTGATGAACATCAATATTTTTCAGTATCTGGGTATTTATCGGTATATATAAGTATTTATGTGTGTTATATTATATAACATAACACAAGCTACGCTAACTTTGGGCCTAGCTGGCGAAGTGTGTATTGTCGTATTATATTTATATTTATAGTGGCCCTGCACTGGTGAACGCAGCGTTGGTCCACAGAGAAGTATAGTAAAGCGAAGGTCCGAAGTGGCTGTCTAGACAGAGTAATCATGCGGTAAGCGCAGGTCCGGGGCGGGGTCATTCATAGCATACACTATCATGACACTGTCGGCATTAACCACGAGATAAAAGGCGTCACTACTGTATCTCCTAGTTAACAACCTTCTAGTGACAGACTACATAAAACTAAAAAATGATGTCAGTAAAATTATGTCCAACAGTCATAGGTATATTGTTTGATATGGTTATGAGATTAAAAAGCGTTAGAAGGGTTGCGGATCCGCAAAGCAGCCATGGGACCTAGATCCTCAAGACACAACCCCATCGAGTTCCCATCCAGGGTTAGGTTTTTAAAAGTTAAAATTGACGGGCCAAGCTGGTCATTTGATGGTTACTCAAAAACCTAGGTATATAAACAGAGCAAAAATTTGAAGTTTTATACATTTAGTACTAAGTACCACCCTGTGAGGCTGTGTCTACCAACCTGAGTTGTTGCTTAGGTGTTAAACCTCATGTACCTGTAATTACAGCGGCAACCACGCCCTTCAGACCGAAATGCTGCTTAGCGGCAGGAATAAGCACGGCGGTAGTACTTACCCAGACGACACTTATGCTCGGGGTAGTACTTATGTAGACGAGCTCTGTCACCTCTACAACTACTGAATAGGTACTTTATAAATACCTTAAGTTCTAAAACGTGTAAATGAAAACCATATAATAATAAAATCTATAGCTTCACAATATATTTATAATAATATAGTATTTGTAAGACAACATATTAGTTTTTATAAACAAAAAGTGGATATAAACAGTCGACTTACAAGAAATGGTCATAAATTAGTGACATCTGCATATCGTCTGCGAAAGGTACAGAAGTCATTTGTGGGATTGAGTATAGCTTTTATAATATGATTCCTAAGGAAATTTTGGACCTATCAATGCATAAGTTTAAAGAATGTGTTAAAACACATTTATTACAGCGAGGTTATTATACAATTGATGAATTTTTTAATGACAAGGTTGCTTGGAAGCATCCGGCTCCGCTTTCATCTCTCACAAGATAGAAAAATGAATGTTAAAATGTAAAATGTAAATTTTTGATGTTGGAAAAGAGCAACTGCTGAGTTTCTTGCCTGCTTCTTCTCGGTAGAATCTGCCTTCCGAACCGGTGGAAGAGTCACTACAAACAGACAGACTTGACGTTTCAAAAGTGCTTATATTAGGCCTACTTGTAATAAATGAATTTTGAATTTTTGAATTTTTGAATACTTTACAGGCTCTAAAGGTAAGTACATTATGTCTCTGAGACTTATCTGTGAAACCGAAAACCTATTAATTTTTAAATTAACCACTGCCATTCTATTAAAAGAAATCAGATAGGTAGGTACAGCACTAACATAACATGCAAAATTAAAATCACGTGACTCTTCGCGTAGCGCACTTAGGTACTATGCGCGTGTCGGTCTTTTATCTTCAATGGGGTTCTCATAAGTAAACACATAGAGTTTTTGTAGGGTGATTCCTTATCAAATATACTTATGCTTCCTTCGATATTATTTCGTAATTCTGTTACACGTTGTATATAAGCAAAAGCGCGACGTTGTAAACGTTACTTTTAATAATATAATGAACTCGTTTTAATACCATCACGTGAAATACAAAGTGGGGCGCTTAAAAAAACGCTTTATTACAAAGTAGGTAATGATGAAACCGGTCTTTTGTACGCTCGAACATCAACAATGAAAATATTTCATAACAGTTGCCGAAAACTTAATCGATCCACAGTCTCCTATAACATACCTAGTCAAAAACGGTTTCAGGTTTCAGTCACTCCAACGCCAACGTGCAATATTGTAACTTAAGTTATGGAGGGTGTTTATATTTCGTTTTATGCCTCTACACATAATACGTTTTGTCTGGTGGGAGTCACTTCACACAGACGTGCGGCCATGTGATATCGCGTAAAAACCAATCATCATTGACCCATTACCGACCTACTACAGGCTACAGGGCACGGGTCTCCTCTCAGAATGAGAAGGGTTTAGGCCGTTGTCTACCACGCTGGCCAAGTGCGGATTGGTAGACTCCACACACCCGTTATGAAGAACTCTCAGGCATAGAGCAGGCAGGAAAAAAATGTTTCCTATCCTACTCTGTCCTATACATTTATGTGTTTGTTTCTTTATCTAGATATTATTCTGTTCCCTTGGTAACTTAAATAAGAAAAAAACAGATAAAATACTTAGTATGTATATTTCTGTCTCATTCTTTGCCGGCTTCATCCTACACATTTTTGTATTTGTCTCTCTTACCTGTCGTTTTTTCCGTTGCATCCGGCTTGTAATCACAACGATTTCGAAGAAGTTTCACTTCAAAAACTGCAATCGATATCCAGTGTGGTGACGGCAGGTCAGAATGCAATTTCTTACGAGGCGAGAGAATATAACTTCAGACGGGCAGCAGCGTCCTTTGTCAACTACTGCCTTTTACTACGATTAAGTCGCCGAAACGACTTTATTTTCTCGTGGTCCCAAAACCCCATGCGTCCAAACTTACTTGTCACGTTTTCAGTCGCTAGCGAGTTTTACTTTACATATTTTTGAATGGGTGTTTAAAGATAAATAAAATATACAAGTTTATGTAATCAATTAGACCGATTGTGCATTGACGAAAAGTCGCTGATGACTGATATTAATTCCTTAGTTTTAATTGGTGTTATCGTACGGGCGACTGGCATTATACTTAACAGTCGTCGGCGACTAATTGACCGTGCGCAATGGACCTTAGAATTTCTTTATTATGTATAGAGCAATTTTGCTAATTAAGGTTAGATAAACAATAATAAATACTGTACATTATACCATATTATATATCATTATTATACGTTAAAGAACAGCGTTTCCATATATTCCGTATTCGATTTCAATAAGCGATGGGTTTAACTGAAATATAGTTACGTTCTAGGTCTCAAGGATTTGGAAGAGGAAGTTAAGTTCTTCATAATGAGGTTTTTTTGTAATACTATAATAATATAACTCCAAGCTGTCTCCATATACAACACCAAAGTATAATTTATCTAATTATCCTTGTCCTAAACTCATACATACTTATTACTGATTTTATTAATGTTCTGCTAGTAGCGCGGGTTGTTAAGTGCAGTCTAAACTAAGCTTTAAAACAAGAAAAATTAGGTTAATTTTTCTCTGCCTCTGTGTTTCTTAATTTTGCGAAACTCGAAATCGTAAGTGTACAGACTACCCTTAATGTAACTCTTCATGTAAACTAACGTCACATCTAAGTTAACTTACTAATATTATAAATACGAAAGTCAGTATGTTTGTCCTTACTTTTCGCATAGAATGAAGAGAGAGAATAGCATAGACAAATTTTCTATCCCAGGAAAAGAAACTGATATGTGGAAAAACGTTATAAATGCGGGCGAAGGACGCGAGCCATAATTAGTATTCATATTTTTACATATCTACATTACTCCATTGCTAACTTCACAAGAGCGTGCGGCATGTCGGCATGACGATCGACTGAATAAATTAAATCTGTGGCTTATTAATGCAGAGGTCTGTTTATTTATCATTTCATTTTGCCGTAACTAAACGACGAATCAATCGACGATTTTTGCATGGATTCAGTTGTAAGTACGAAGATCAAATAGCAATATAGACAACCTTTTATACCACGGATTTGGGAAACAACGTAACCGGCAACAACTAGCTATATATTTCCCATATTCGCGTTACTCCTTTAGTTAATTTAATAAGTTACTAGGAGCCCATAGCGTGCGGCAGGTCGATCATACAATGGATTGAAATCAAATCTGTGGGCGGTCTCTTGCACGTGTGGCAAATGCGTGAGAATGCGTGAGAGAGACGTGAGCGATGGTGATTCTATTTGCGACA
This sequence comes from Pararge aegeria, assembly GCF_905163445.1. Taxonomy (NCBI): domain Eukaryota; kingdom Metazoa; phylum Arthropoda; class Insecta; order Lepidoptera; family Nymphalidae; genus Pararge; species Pararge aegeria. Next base: position 4,893,701 of record NC_053180.1, read on the forward strand.
GATCACAGATGGTAAACATACTATCTGTCGCGAACAGCACCGCTCTGACAAGACAAAGATAAATTACGTACGAGCGAATATCCTTGTATGGATTTTTTTTCTACACCAAGTTAGCCCTCGACAGCAATCTTACCTGATGATAGTTATGACGCAGTCTAAGCTGGTAGCGGGCTAACCTTCTAGGGAGTATGACAGTTATTAATTCATGCTTCTAAACAGATTGTAAGCAAAATCTAACCGGATCGCTAAATCGCGTAGCAGCACGTCTTTGTCGGTATGGTGGGAACTAGCCACGGCCGAAGCCTTCCACGAGACCAGCAATATAGGTACGATGCGAAGATGTTATGTACCCTGTAGACGGTAGAAGGGGACAAATCCTAAAGTTTATAGAACTTATAAGAAATTCTTGGGAGAACTTAGAGGCAGAATTTCCATATAAGGTTAAACTGATTAATTATAATTCAGGCATCTTTGGTAACACTTCATCTGACAGCACCTCAAATGACACACGCGTGGAAAAACACGGCATAACTAACTATTCCGACCGCCGCCCAAAAGGGCCGCCTCTGAGGCATTAGCACTCAACAGAAAAAACCTATGCATACTAGTGCGAGCGCTTACGGGGCACTGTGGGCTTAATAGACACATGTTCAACCTAAAGCTGCAGGACACAGATCTATGTAGACTGTAAGGATGCTGCGGAGATGCCGCTGCATTTGATCTGTTCCTGCCCCGCGCAACCAGAGGATGCTAAATTTCTTCCAGCAAGGAAAGTGCTGCTTTTCCTGAAGGCGACCAACGCTTGCTGGGAGATCTAGACAGCGGCGTCACAATAGATCGTAGCCGGTCGACGTGACACCAGGGACCAGACGAACCTGAGCCGCAAGCAGAAGAAGAAGAAGAACTATTCCGACGTTATGCCACGACTATTCATAAGGCAACTAAAGTATAAAGAGCTCTAAAGGAAACAATAGAAGTAGAATTTTTCAACAAGGTCAAACTGAGTATGATTTAGTCATAGCATCCATTGCAGTCAAAGGTCATGTTATTTAAAAAACCGGCAAAGTGCGAGTCGGACTCGCGCACGAACCATTATCTATACAACGGCAAAAAAAATCACGTCTGTTCTATAAAAGTCTCTTTAAAAAAATATTTTATTCTGTTTTTTAGTATTATTGCGGAAACAGAAATTCGACATCTGTCTCACTATCACGGTTCATGAGATCCAGCCTGGTGACAGTCGGACAGATAGACAGGCGGACGAACAGTGGAATCTTAGTAATAGGGCCCCGTTTGACCGTTTTGGTACGGGGTCCTAAAAATGGGTATTATTGACGACCTACATATACGCAGAGCTCCCGACATATCACAAAACAAGATACAAAACCATGTCATTTGAAACCCTACAAAAAACCTTTGTCTAGCAGTGGATATGATGATGACGATTATGATGACCTATACGAATACCAAAGAGTTTATGGACACTTGATTAGATTGCCGAATGGGGAAAGGTTTATGCTCGAAATTCTAACTTACCTAAGTCGTTTTAAAAGTTAAATATCGCTTTGTTTAACGGAAGGAAAAAGGTGGGGGAACCAACATGCCAGAGATCTCCAAAATGTTCACAAAGACGGGTCTCCGCCCACAATGAGACTGGTTTAGACCGTAGTCCACCACGCTGGCGAAGTGCGGATGGGTGGACCAACCATTGGGTATATCTTTTGAAATGCGAGAGTAAAGTTAAAAGTTGTGATCGTTGGAAATAAAAAAAGAAGACTTGATACAGTAGGTTCGCGTATTGTACACCGCCGCGCCGTTTAGAAGTTTCGTGTGGGTGTTAGATTTAATTTAGTAATTCAATGACGACGTTGTACCTAAATGAACGTCTCGAAGTTATGTCGATCCCTGAAAATAGTTTTTCGAATGCCGGCATGTGTTATAATAATATTATATATTAGTTTATTTAAAGTAGTGAAATATGTAATTAAAACGTTATTAAAACTTAAAGAAAAAGAAATTATTAAAACGTAGATCATCACCATCATATCAACCCATCACCGGCCCACTACAGAGCCGGAATCTCTCATAATGAGAAGGGGTTTACAAGTTTTATATATATATATATATATATATATATATAATATATTATATATTATATATATATATATAATATATTATATATATATATATATATTTCTTGTGTGCGTGTGTATCACTGAACTCCTCCTAAACGGCCGGACCGATTTGAATGAATTTTTCGATATGCGTTTGAGTGGCACCCTGGATGGTTTAGATTCACAAATCAGCCCGACAGAGGCGCTGGGGTCCGCTAGTATATATATATACTTATTGATTTTAATTTGGTAGCATTGTATTTCTGACAGTTTACAAGTATATATATTGATTTTAATTCGGTAGCATTGTATTTCTGGCAAGAACCATTGGGCATAAACGGTTCAAAAATCACGAAATCAGTGTGACTTAATTTATGGATGGATAGTATACATATCATAACTCTGTCGGCCTTGTGTTTTTTTTATAGTATTAATTGACAGACCTGACCTGATGGTAAGTGGAAATACATTGCCAAATGAGCAACATTTCGCAGGGCATGGAACCCGTCCTATAAAGTGCCGCTATGTGTCCATTAACCTGAGGCATAGGTTTTAAGCTGTGTGCCTGTTTACACCGGCAACCACAGCGCTCGGTTCACGCATTTCTGCTTTGCGGCAAAAGTAAAGCATGTATTTTCAATACCTCGATGCGCGTCTTTTATTGTATCATATAATATGGAAACGCGGTTCACCCTCAGTACATTTAGATATTTATAAAGGAAAACTAAAATATATTAATTTACACAATAATATATTCAATGTTGGACGAAACGAATAATCATAATAAATAGTTGGAAGTTAGTTTCTCTACTGTTTAGAATAACTAACTCAAATATATCGCAGACAATAATTTGATCTTTTTTTACCTTATTATAGCCGAAGAGCTGGTGGCAAACTCAGAGGAGGTATTTATTTCGATCTTTAAAAAAAACTTGGTTAAAAATTATTCCTATTTTATTATTAGATTGTTTAGTTTTGCGTGAAACTGATTAAGTAAAACAGTGATAGAAAGAAGAATACCTAGCTGACTTTTGCTGTGTTTCTGGCTCGCTTGGAACTTTTTAAGCTGAATAAATAGAGAACACACCACCATTTCAAAAAGATATATGAATAAAAGCCTAAAAAAAGCACACAATTGACCATTTGAATTTTGGTATTGCCGTATTAGTACGGATTCTAAAATCTCCGAATAATTGTGCAGTAGATTTCCATGTAAAGTAGTAAAAGATTTGAAATATATACGCAGACCAGTCTTACAATGATTGTAAAATTAAGCAACACGTAAAAACCCGATAAGACCATCAGCGTTTTTTTACTATGATGAAATAGATAAAGAGGTCAATTAAAAAACATTGCGATTCTAAACTGCCATGAAAGCAGTTATATCAAGGAAGTTATAGAATAATAAGTTATAGTTATCAATATATTGTAATTATATATATATATTGATATAGAATATATAGGTAATAATGTCGGTAATTTCACCTTAGGACTAGGTTCAAGCACCTCCTCATTTTTTCCTACCAGCTCTTAATCTATAGCTTATTATAAGCAAGAAGATTTGCAGCAGTCAGTTGAAGGAACTGACAAAGGCTGTCTATAAAATGTTGTATTGTATTAGTTTAAAATGAATATATAGTCAGTGGTAGCCGCTGGCAAAGATTCTTAAGATTAAGGATTTGTAAAGTAGGGGGCCCATCTTGAAATTTTTAATGGAAAAAGATGGTTAACGTGTCAGCCTAAACACTCAGCCACTATGGGACTACCACCACTAATATTTGAGGAGCAACAATACATTATTCAAGGCAGAACTCTTAACTAATTAGAATATTTATCAGAGTGATGTAAAAAAAGATTGTGCTTAATAGGTTTCATTACAAAAGCAAACCAGTTTAATCAAACATGGCACATAAAATTATCAAAAAATAAAAATTAAAACAATTTGTTCACTAAAATCACAACATAACATACCTTTGGACTTTAAGGAATAATCCAGTCTTTTCTCTCTGCCACCATTCGGTGAAACTAAAAAATTACCGAAAACTATTTCGCATTTTTTCTTTTTTAATAACTATTAACAAAATAATTTTCAACCTTATTTGGTCCCATTTCAGACCTGAACAGTTTGGATAAAAAAACTTTACGTCCCCCTATGTCCAAAGGCACAGAATCAAAATTAAAAATATTCATAGTGCACTTTACAAAGCTATTATCATAGAGAGGTTAAAACCCTGTTTATTATTTAGAATGTTGCAGTCGTTTTTAAAATACAATTAATTTTATTATGCATTTGAATGAGAAGAGCTAATAGAGTTTGCAATTAAACATGCTGCAGATATTAATTACTGTATTAATAGCGTTAACTGTTTTGTACGCAACATAGAATAAAAAAAATATTCTTTAATCTTAAAATTAACATATAAGAATGTAAGGGCCTTGTGCAGTGAGTCGGTAATTCAAACTTCCCATCTTACTAAAACAAGTTGCATTATAAAACATATGATTCACACTCTGAATAAGTAATTGATAGGAATCGATGTACACTATACTATCTGATAAGGGCATGAATCACATTACTTTGTTATCGTAGAATTTAACTTTAGCTCACCAACTATTAATATATGTACATAAATCAAACAGACTAAAATCAATATGGCAGATCAATAATTGCAATAATCTACAAAATTATACATACAACAGCAGACATACTCTTCGATCTATAAACATACAAACCTCTAAAACAAAAATAATTATCCACCATTCATTTCAAAACTATAAATTAAAATCCAAACTTAATGTTAATCTACTAATATTATAACCACAATCACACTGGTATCCAGTTGAAGCCACTGGTAATTCACACACCGGACACATAATGTAAACTACATACATCAAATTAAAGCTTTGGACAAAATGAGGGGACAGGGCTCAGAACTTGAGCTTGGGTTTGAGCTCGTGGGCCCGGCCGCCCCAGTCCAGCCGGTAGCTGCGAGTCCTCCACGAGATCTCTGGGTTCAGCAATGCTGCCGCGAGCACGAACGGTGCGCAGCACTCGCTCCACACCCACCCCAGCAAGAACTCCACCTTAGTGAAGGGTGGTGAGCCGTTCTGCACTGAACGCAGCATCAGCCAGTCCGACAAGAACCACACTAGCACATGCACTAGGAAGAAGGGTAGTGGTTCGGCACCCAGTAGCTGCCCCGCCGCCCACGCTGCGCCCGCGCCCAGCGGCAAGCACTCGCTGAGAGGTTCCAGCAGCGCCGTGGTGGGTACCATGGCGATGCGCAATCGCGCCCAGCGCTTCAGCCGCGCCTGCAACGCGCCCACCGACTTGTCACCAGAGTTCTGCAGCGCCGGCAGCGATGCCACACGCATCCGCCAGCCGCGCGACACCACCGCCTTGGCCATGAAGTAGTCCTCAGCCAAGAAGTCGCCGAACGCCGCCAGCCCACCCGCCTCCTCTAGTGCGCAGCGTCGTATCAGCGACGACATGCCCACATGACAGTTGATGCCGAGGAAGTCAGCTCCCAAGTACAGACGCGCCTGTGCCGTGCCGAAGTACACTTTCTCGTAGACAGCCGCGAAACCCTCAGCGTCGTACGCGAACGGCATTTGATGCACAATGGCTACGTTCTCAGTCATATGCTGCACCATGTCCAGCAGGGTGTCTTCGCGCATACGGATGCCCGAGTCGCTGACCAACACTAGCGGATACTTGGCCTCAGAGTACGCTGGCTGCATGTTGTTGATTTTGGGGTTGACGCCGACGCACATCCCGCCGATGAACAAACGCGCGGCCACTTGCGGGTACTTCTGCATGAGGCTATTCACGAGCATGACCGCCGGGTCGTGCTCGCCTTCCACGCAGAACAACAACTCGTAAGTCGGGTAGTTCATCGTGAAGAACGTCTCCAAGTTGGAGAACAGATTGGGGTCGACGCCGGTGAGCGGCTTCAGGATGGATACGCCGAGGTACGGCTGCTCCGGCGCCGAGCGGTCCACGGTACGGTGCAGCTTCCACTTCGAGTACGACAGGGCCATGATGTGGATAAGCCACAGGCAGATCCACGCGATCATAAAAAATATAGCGAAACCATACACTGTGTACACAATAGGGATCATAATTGTAAAATTCTTATATCGTTCTCGCGTTCCGGCCACATAATATCGACTGGTTCCCACTGTCCGAAGCCGTGCGCTATGATGCGATCGTAACACCGAAATGATAAAATACGAGGCGTACGAGGTGTGCGTACCAATATGATTCACCACCATACGTTATCGCGACATTTTACAGCTCCGTATTTTCTCATAATATTTCGATTAGATAAATCGCGTACATATATATTAATAATGTTTTAATACACAACCGACGGCACCGTCCCCCGCCCGTCATTTCTTATTTCATCTCATCGCTCGGCTTTTCGTTAAGCGACTAGAGATGGGCACCTTGACATTTTACTTACTCGACGACTACTCGCGAACTCGATATTGAAAATATTTTATTTCTTCTTTAAATCTATTGAATATAGCTTATCAAATAACTACGAATAACCTCAAATTATTTAAATCAGTTACATTTAACAAATTATTGAAATCTTATTAAAATATCTAAAATGATTTACAGTTTGATAATTCTATGATAACCTATCAATATCGATATAAATCGACATTTGGTTAAAGGGACATAGCGCAGTAGATAAATAGGGATAAATTTGATCCACAGACTGCGACTATGACCTATCACTGAACGTAATAATAAGTAAATTGCAATAGAAATCTTAAAATTAGCGGTTAAAACAATTGTTTAAACTAATTTTAAGTATTCATCATTCGTTGTAGTCGGTAGTCGTTGTAGTCGGTATTCAAAATCTTTTGAAAGAGTCACTCTCATTAAGTTTTTATGGGTAATATAATACCTGCAACTTCATGGTAACTCCATAAACATCCTAGTAAGGGAGGAATTCGAAAACGATTTTGTGCTAATTAAAAAAAAAGTTACTTTCAACCTATTCTTTTTCCCAAAAATACGTACGTTTAAAGAATCGTTTGTGTTGACCTTTTTACCACTTTCAGCAATTTAAAACCCAGATTTAGATTAAAATTGGTAAAATGTTATGTTAGATTAAAACGGAATATGGAGAGTGGCGACTAGGGGAAGACAAAAGAACGATACCAGTCATTCACACGTCAAATTAAGTTAAACGGACAATATTCACAATATATTCACTGACTTCTGTATATTATCTGTGATATGAAATTCTTTAAATAAAAATTTCGCGTTTGTTTTACAGCCTTTCGCGCCAATCATTTGGTTTGAATTTTTTGGTATTAGTGTTAGTTTAGCAATTTGGTGGGTATTATTCTTACGATTATATTTCTATGTCTGCCTCTCAATGGAAGTGATTCAATTGTTAAGGAAGGTTAAAAGTTTGAATGACTATGCATCCATTACTCAGGATATGGCGAAGAATATTTCCAATTTAAAAGTGCAGTTCAGTATGACTACCGTGCTGGCATTGAAAAATATTCGGTCCTACGAATTAGAGGTAAGAATAGCATACTGATGTAAAATAAAGACAACATAGACAAGACACATAAGGTAGAAAATTTAACTCAGGTACTTTAGATTTCTCACAAATTCGTTGAACTGATTTTGTCAGTGCTGGTGTAGCACGCTGATGGAACACAACTACTACAGACATTTGCATTGGGTGTATATAAAAAAAAGCCCTATGCGATAAAACATAATATTAAAAAAAATTGCAAAAAAAATCTTGCGATACATTAAACCACGGTTGATTGTCAACCGCGATGCAATGTATATCATATGCAATGCATATCTGTTATCTGAAGGGCTGGTTTATTTTTTGCGCAAAGAATAAGCCTGGCTGTTCAGCGCGGAAATGCAACCAACATTCTTCTTTCACGCGGGGATGATCTTTGCAGTAATTAGCTCAGTTACTAGTATTATTGTAACATTTACAATAAAAAATAAATAAACTGTAGGTACTTAATAGTGAACTCCAACACGCTGATCGAAGTCTGTATTTGGATGGGTGAACTGGCGATCCTTAATAATTTCTCCCACGTTAGCATTTGTTAGCTAAGATCAATATCTTTGCATACATCAATATTACTGACAATAAAAAAAAAATGTCAATGATATTAACTCTATTTGTAGTCTAACACATGGTTATAATTATTAAAAACCCCTCATAGGGTTTTCAATTCTTAAACTCGCAAACACACATTGGAAAGGTGTGGCGGGCAGACGCTCCATGTACCTTCTACGATGAGGAGCCCAGTGGAATATTAATTTCACTGATGATTTAAATAAATTATTTCCTTTGCTACCCTTTGTTTATTGATTTATCTTTCAGTATTTCAAAAAGTACAACCAAGGTGGTGCAGCAACCATGATGTTCGAACTGCTATTAAGATTACCACCTTCAAAAACATGGAGTGTTATGGGCAAAGAATTAGTCATTTTGATCCAATTTTGGCTGTACTCTATAAAGAATCACCTTATTCCCAATTATACACAATGGTGGAAATTTTTAAGTGTAATTTTGAGTTTTATTCAGGTAAAAATTAAGCAATTTACTTAGCAAAACATCTTTACTAATATAGTAAAGCTAAATCATTTTTGTTTGTTTGTATGTTTAAATCTCCTTATCTAATTCACTACTCTCCAGTTTCTTTGATAAGTATTCAAGTGTAAAATTATCTCATTAAATATACTTGTAAATTATTATTTTGTATGTTAAGTTATTTTTCTGTTCCCGCACTAGTCACCGTTTTTTTAATTACCCTTTGGCTTTTTTGTAATTTTTATTACCGTCTTGATTGCAGCAATTATATTTAAAGCATAAATCCATTATCACCTGCCTGGTGGAGAAAACCGGTGATTTCTTGCTGCATTTGGCCACCAGGAGTGAACTTAGCATTGAGCAACTATACCAAATACTTCAGTGCTTCAATAAGTACTGCGGTTTAGCAAGTCGAGACTTGAGATATGCGCTAAAGGAAAAATTTGAAATATACTTGTAAGTTATCATTTTGATTTCTACTAAATTTTTTCTTCTAACCTGTCTCATGTTAACAAACCTTTAATCGCATATGATTTGACTTCTTTGACATATATATATCACATAACAACATGGCAAACAAACTATAGTCTATAGGTTTGGCGAACATATAAATTTCCAATATCTGCAGGGCTAGCACGGGCAGGAGACAAAAATTATATCCCCTGACAAGGGATATTATTAAGCCAAGCCATTAAGCCACATGCTAAAGTACAGGAATATGGAATAGGAGAAGTTTACCCCCGTTTATTATTACACATATATTATTTGGATATTATTTCTACTTGTGTGGCATATAATTGTTGCCGCCCATGCTAGCCGTGCAGGGGTGGATTGTAAATTTTAGACACTTTTTTTTTAAATCCTCATCATCATATCAACTCATTACCGGCCCACTACTGGGCATGAGTCTCCTCCTACATTGAGGAGCGGTTAAGGCCGTAGTCCACCACGCTGACCCAGTGCGGATTGGTGGACTTCACACCCCTTTGAGAGCTCTCAGACATGCATGTTTCCTCAAAATGTTTTCCTTCATTGTTGAAGCAAGTGATATTTTAATTCCTTAAAACGCACCTAACTTAAAAAAGGAGGTGCGTGCTAGGATTCGAACTCGGTAACACGACACTGAAATCGAAGTCCTATTCACTGTATGTTTGTCCGTCCGTGTGTAGATACTTCTATTGCGCTAAGGATAACAACGAATAATAAAAGTAATAAATTTGAAAATTCTAGTTTTTATCAGTTGGATGGGTTTTGGGAATTAATATTTTCTGAACTTGCCCCGATCTGGTTTGATAAGACGCTTCCGCCGCGCCGTAGCCGTGACCATTCAACCTACGAAAACCCCAGTTTAACGTTTCGACAATTTTCGCGTGGGAACCTTTTATTGGTTTAATATAACTTAACTTTGGGCATGTATTCTTTTTGTAACATTGTTTTTTTTTTTAAACTTAATTAACAAATTGAACCAATTCATGTAATAATCAAAACTATTATTGAAATAATGACAGATTTGTATGACATTCAGAAAGTGTACAGTTAGGTACCTACTTTGAAATAAAATATTTGATTTGATTATAGCCTAGGACTTAACAGTGGATAAGATTACAGTCAGGGGCTAACTTGCAGTAGAATATAGGAAAGTTGGTACAGAACCCTCAGTGCTTAAGCAGTTTTTTTTTTTAATTATATTATTAGTGGAAAGCCATCCCAATAAACAGAGAAGCACTAATTTTTATTTTTTTAATATTATACTACAGTTAGCCTTTGACTGCAATCTCACCTGGTAAGTGATGTTGCAGTAAGATGGTAGCGGGCTAACCTGTTTGGGAGTATGTCAGTTATATTTAACCCATACCCCTACTCGATTTCTACGCGACATCATACCGGAACGCTAAATCGCTTAGCGGCAAGTGTTTGTCGGTAGGGTGGTAACTAGCCACGGCTAAAGCCTCCCACCACTTCGCAGAGCTTGCCTAGAATATGTCCTAGCGAGTGTCCTGTGTCCATCAACGTAGCGGCGTAGGTGTTAAGTCTCATGTGTCAGGAGCACGGCAATGGTAGTACTTTACCGGACGAGCTCTGCCACAAAAAGCTCGGCTACTTACGGTTTCTTTTAATAATATTAACGTACAATTAACAATAAGCTAATTTTAGTATACTCAGCGAAACGCAAGAGAATCTTAACAGTATAATTTATATTTTTTTTCATTATTTACAACACTTTACAGCACTTTACAACACTTTACAACACTTAACATCACTTAACATCACTTTACAACACTTTACAACACGTTACAACACTTTCCAGCACTTTACAACACTTTACAACACTTTACAACACTTTACATCACTTTACAACACTTTTGTTCACTGTAAAGTCAACATCTCCTGAGGATGCTAACAATGCCGAAGATCTGTTTGGTGTTGAGTATAAGGATCGAAGGTGTTATAAATTGCACCGTACAGAATCTCCTGCTTTTCGCGGAGTTATAGCAAGTTGAGCTCAATTTTGATTGTTTATCAAGGAATTCCGCAAAACGCCTGCTTCTATACAATTTTTACGTACAGCATACAACTGGCCTCTCGCCTCGCGACGTGCGACGATGTATGCGTGCAGTTCACCATATTAGAGACGCTGGTTCGTTGGCTGCTGCCACGACAGGACAGAAATGTGCGAGCGGAGGCGGTCGCGCGCTGGTTCCCCAACACCCTGTATAATAACGAGGCGGTACAGGTGTTTGTGGAACAATCCTGGCTGAACTTCTTCAGTGTAAGCGGAAGTTTAGATTGTTTTTTTTTGTATTGCATGCAAGGATTCTGTGTCCATTATAGCGCGTAGGTATTACTCGTGACTTAGACTAATGTACCTGCAATTCAGTGGCGTGCATAGAGGGTTTGCACAGGGTTTTATCAGTTATAAAAACTTAAGGATAGGCATTGTAAGAGTTATGAAAAGCCTACCCTTAAGTATTTGTAACTCGTACTGGAGGTTTTGTTCATTTTATACCATCTGCATACCCTCTATGCACGCCACTGCTGCAATTACACTGGCAACCACGCCCTACGCACCGGAATACACCAATGCTGCTTGAAGGCATAAATAAGCAGAATGTTCAAATTATTCAAAATTAGCACCCCACAGGCAAAGTAAATAAAACATTTATATGCTTTTATAACATGATACCGAAGGTAATATTAGATCTACCTTTAACTAAGTTTAAACAATACATTTAAACACATTTAACCAATCATGGTTACTAAACAAAAATCTAAAGACTGTTGAACTATAAAATTATGTTGGCAATTTTCTGAGTTTCTTGCAGGCTCTTCTCACTACAAACAGACTGACTTGACGTTTCAAAAGTGCTTATAAACGAAGGCCTACATGAAATGAATGAATTTTGAATTTGAATTTGAAATTATCGCAAATCAACTGCGAATGCTTCTATCACATTATACATTGTTTACGCAATCGAATGACATTGCATCACTCGTAAAGGTTACAGATGTATTCTGTATATAGGGTGCGGTAAAATTTCGTATCAACTTTAGCAGTACATAGTTACATACTATTACGCTACCGAAAGCCAGTTAAACACATACTTAGTAGTCAAGCTTGATTTATAAAAAAACTTAACTTTTTTAATAGTATAAATCTTCAATTTAAGTGTCGGTTTTTTTTCCTTTTTTTTAATATTTTGTACGCGATTATATCCAATTTTGATTCGTTTACGTTTCGTACGGATTCGTTATCCATGATGAGTAGACTCCCCGATGTTGCCGAACCCTGGCTTGTTCAGGCTCTGACACAAAGGTGATGTCAGTTTACGTGCGTGAGTGAAAACAACGAATTCCGACGTTCCGCTACATTTCTTTGTAAGGTCCCAAATGTGTTAAACTCCCTTTCGTTTGACTACGTCCAATTATAATCCTAATGCCCGTTTTCACTAAACATAAGAATCGCCTAAATCGAATGCCTAATGATTTAGGCGATATCTATAGAAAAAAAACGTTTCACCAACTCTTAGGTGATAACTATTGGGCAAAGGTATATATAATCTATATGCCTAGAAATATACGAAGATTAGGCTTCGCTTATTAAATCATTGCCTTGTTAGTCGTAATGAAAACGGGCATTATTTTTAAGTCATAGTATGCATATATGTATATTTTCAGGACGCACGAAGTTTTATTAACGCACTCAACGCATCAAACGATTGCGTAGTTTCAGTTTTGTGCGAAAAGTTCTACGTGGGAACAGTTCCTATTGTAACTGTAAGTCCATACTCTGTGTTTTCTATACTTTTTTTTTCATATCCACCCATTACCGTCTGCTATTATTACAGTAAACAACAGTATAAAAACAATTTTAATAAATTAAAATTTTAATAAATTAAAATTGTTTTTTTAACATTTATTTATTTTCTCATTTTATGTATAAACAAATATAACCTAAAATTATCTATGTACCAAAATAAAACTATATTATATCTAAAACGTCTCTAAAACACCCGCAGCGGGGAATAGTGATTTAGACGGTAGCAGCATTTTCCCTTTAAATTAAAATTGAAATTGGAATTAATAAATTGAAATTAATAGATTGAAATTGAAATTAAAAATTTGTGTCTAGGGTAAGCGCGAGCACTGGTTAGACTTTAACTGCGGCTCCAAACGCATAACTCTGTTACTGGAATCGACGCTGTACCGAGCGCTCAAGGTGCCCCACCCAAGCGTCGCGGAGTGCGCCGCTCTCTGCATCACCGCAGACAACACGGAAACCGCCAAAATGCACAGGTAATGTTTGATAGGTCACATAGGTTCACGTCACCGATGACCTCGACATGCTCGTGATTGCGCCGGAGTAGCGACTATTAGTAAAAACAGTCCGTTCGCTGGGATACTGTCTACTTTGTGCCGTGCCGCATTTTGTCAAAGGTGCCGCTGCGCTACCAAAGGATGCCGCGTGCGTCGTACATCCACAGGAGAATTTGACATTTCATTCCAATGTACCACGCCTTAGTGAAAGGTTCTTTTTCTTGACTTTAGCGGAAAAGATTTTTCTAACTTGATGTAGTACCTACGTCGAACAGATGCTATGCTAGGTGTCGATACTTTAGTATGGATTGAGATCGTAATGACGTTGGAACCATTATTACAAATAGGTACAGGACACAATGAAACCAACACTTCGCGTGATGAAAAATAGTGTATATTTTACTTTAGTTTATCTAATCATATTTTTTATTGAAATTTGCCTTTAATTTTTGTTTATTATTTATATTCGTATTAATTATAATAACATAAGTATAAAAAATAAAAAAATATTTTTAACATCAGGTTCTCACTGAAATTTCCAAAAAAATTAAAAGCTTAAATATAAAATGCCAAATTCACCTGCTGGTGTACCGACACTATGATATTTAACTGACTATATACCTAGCAGCATTTCTCAGTGGCATACATACAGGGTTTGAACAGGTTAGGAACTACGCTGGCAGATAATATAAAAGGGAGAAAATACCAGTGCTATTTATGAAAAGCCAACTCTTAAGTTTCTATAACTCGAACTGGAGAAAAGTCAGTCAGTAGGGTGGTAACTAGCCACGGCCGAAGCCTCCCAATAGATCAAACCAGAGCAAATAATAATAAATAAGTATATTACGACACTACAAACATCGTCATCTAGCCCCCAAGTAAGCGTAGCTTGCGTTATGGGTACGAAGATAACTGATGAATAATCTTAACTTAATTAAACTTAACATAAATATTTATTAATATACAGATAAACACCAAGACACTAAAAAATATTCACGTTCATATATCACGATATTATATTACATTTTTCATCTGTGGGAATCGAACACAAAGTCAAATAGAGAAATTATAAATTCCCAAATTGTTCTATCGGGAATTGAACCCAGCGCTTCCATTATAAAACCGTAGCGCCCAACACTGCGACTGGGAAGTGTGATTGCAGTCTAGACTAATTGGCGTTGTTTTTTTTTAATGAACTTCAATTATCGCATTAGGCAGCGAGCCTGCTTTCTGAAACCAAGGGTATGGGTTCGATTCCCACAACTGGATAATGTTTGCGTGATGAAAATAAATGTTTTTCAGTGTATGGGTGTTTATCTTTATATTATAAGTATTTATGTACATACATAAATACGTATACATAAGAAAAAGGCGTTTTGCTCGCCCCATTTTCTATTCTGTTACTTCTGTGCACCAGTTATATTAGCACCTAGGGCTTATGTTACTTTCGGACTAGATGGCGATGTGTGTTGTATCGTGGTACTAGCTGTTTCCCGGGACTTTGTCCGCGTTTGATTTTGTTTTTTGATGTGGCATTCAACTTAGTTGTAGTTCTAAAAAAAATTAAAGTATTCAGTAAAGTATTCATATCGCTAAGCCTTAAATGAGGGGTTTGCTGCTGTTCGCTGAGGAGTTGTCCTCTATCTCCAACCACATTCATCAGATCTACACTAAGTTTGAGCAAAATATAATACATTATAACCATTATAGTACAAAAATAATTATTTCAATCGGTTATAATTGGTCGGAGTTATGGTGTAAAATCGTCAAACACTCTCATCCCCACTCCCTATATTACTTCTAATACTTCCAAGAATATGTGTACAAAGTTTCATGAGTATCGGTTAAGTAGTTTTCGCTTGAAAGCGTAACAAACAAACTTACTACATTTATAATATTAGTAGGGATATTTATTTATGTATCTCATTTAATTTCATATCTTTAACAAAATTCAAAAAGGAATGTTGCAAAAATTGGAAAGTGTATTTTGATGAACGGTCAAAAAGTATAAGAGCATACAATGCGAGCCTCCTCGTGTCCCGTGGTTCTGCGAGGTAAGATTGAAGCGCCAACAAGTTGTGATGGCATTAAGACTGCGTGCTGGACATGTTCCTCTAAATAAATTTGGATATCTTAATAAAAGGGTCAGTTCACCTAAGTGTGAAATTTGTAATATAGACGAAGATGTCTTGCATTTGTTGGGGAGTGTGTTCGGAATAGGCCAATGAGGGACCAATTAATATGTAAATTTAAAATAAATCTTCATGATGTGGGGATTTGGCAAAGTATCCTGGCGGCACCTTATTCAGAGGTAGCCAGAATGCTATTAGATTTTAAGTTAAGATAAGAGAAAGGAAGTATCAATTTTTGTAATGGGAACGATGGGGCTGACATTCTTATTGTTAAGAAAAGTCCTGAATAAATAAAGAATAAAAAAAAAAAAAAAAATTTCTAGCGGGCCGCACGGGGTGTTATTGTCGTTGAAAATAATCGACCCACTGAAAATGTTCGCGTCGAAGATTCTAGAGAACAACTACGGCGTGAACATCGTCATCAGCTCACAAAGCAACGTTCAAAAAGTCGATAGTGCTATGAGGAATATATTCGATAAGAAATATCAAGTGAGTATCGTCAGATGATGTGATCTCTTTCTTTAAAATGTAAAATATACAGATTTTACCTCTGAGAAGATCCAAACCAGCTGTGAAGAAATCTAACAACATTCATTTTATTCAGTCAAGGAATTATTTCAACAAAAATATTTTACTAGATATTATACTTAACATTATGCTTTTTAGTTTACTTCAATATTTGGATGTCGATGTTAACGCCAAAATATGCGTAAAACACAAAATGATAACATCTATATATATATAGTCAAAGTCAAAGTCAAAGTCAAAAATATCTTTATTCAAGTAGGCCCACAGGTGGCACTTTTGATGCGTACATAAGAATTACACGGTAGTGAGATGATGGCGATAACCACATTCGTAAACTTAAAACTAAAGCTACGAGGGTTCCAAACGCGTCCCGGTCTAAGAAGAAGCCCACAACAAACTTAGCCGGGTGTTTTTTTTTTTTTTTTTTTGTTATCGCCATCTCACAATGTCATTTTAAATTATTAGAAGAGCAACCTGGTTAGAGCAATAATTTACACCCAAGCTTTTTTATCGTTGACGTAGTCCTTTATACTATAATAGGACTTTTCTATAAGCTTACGTTTAATACAAACTTTGAACTTTTTAAGAGACATCTCCAAGATGTCAATTGGTAGTTTATTGTAAAATTGTATGCAATTTCCTTTAAACGAATTATGAATTTTATGAAACCTAGTATATTGCACTGTAAGTTTATTCTTACTTCTAATGTTTAAATTATTGCAGTCACATTTTTTCTTAAATTTAGAAATGTTTTTATGGACGTACATTAAATTTTCAAATATGTACTGACTATACACTGTCATTATTTTAAAATCTTTAAATTTATCTCTCAATGACTCTCTCGGACCCATTTTGTAGATAGAACGAACAGCCCTCTTCTGCAGCACGAAAATAGTGCTAATATCAGCAGCATTACCCCAAAGTAAAATTCCATATGACATAATGCTGTGAAAGTAACTAAAATATACCAGTCTAGCAGTTTCTACGTCGGTCATATGGCGTATCTTCTTTACCGCATAGGCAGCAGAACTAAGCCTGTTCGATAAATTATTTACATGAGGGCCCCATTGAAGTTTAGAATCTAACGTTATTCCTAGAAAAACTGTCGTATCCTCCAGTTTCAGTTCCTCATTATTAAGTAGTACAGTGGTTTTCACGTGTTTAACATTAGGTAAAGTGAATTTTATACACTTGGTTTTTTTTCCGTTAAGAACCAAATTATTAGCTTCAAACCACTGTACCACTTTAGCGAGAGAGTTGTTTACGTCGTCAAAAGCTAGTTCACGTCGATTTATTTTAAAAGTCAGTGATGTATCATCGGCAAACAGAACTATCCCGTGTTTATCCTTGGCAAGGTAAGGAAGGTCATTAATGTAAATAAGGAACAGAAATGGTCCTAATATAGACCCCTGTGGGACACCTATTTTCATAACTGATCCATTAGACCGTTTTTCATTCACGTCGACTTTCTGAATTCTATCGCGTAGATAGTTACTCATTAAGTCTAGAGCTACACCCTGAATTCCATAGTGGTGTAGTTTCCTAACTAACGTTTCGTGTTGAACACAATCAAACGCCTTAGATAAGTCACAGAACACACCAAGTGCATCACGTGACTCCTCCCAGGCTTCAAATATGTTTTGTATTAGCTCAACACCTGCGTCGATTGTTGAGCGACCCCGTGTGAAACCAAATTGCTTAATATGAAGTAAATTATACTTATGAAAATGGTAAAGTAATTGATTTAAAATGAGTTTTTCAAAGATTTTACTGAAAGTGGGTAGTACGGATACTGGTCTAAAGTTAGTGGGGTCAGAAGTACTACCCGATTTAAACAATGGAACTATTTTACTAAGTTTCATTAAGTCAGGAAACACACCACAATCTATACAATTATTAAATATTAAGGCTAAGTCGGGTGCAACAATATCAATTAATGATTTGACAACGTTTACGGAAATGCCCCACAGATCATTTGTTTTTTTATTAATTAATAATTTAAAGGCTTTAATAACGTCAGAGCCACTAACATGCGTGAATTTAAAAGAATGGTTACACTCAGGCACATTTTCCTTTAATAGAGAGAGAGCCATATCTGGTGAAGAGTTTAATGATTCTGTTGTGGAGACGGGAATGTTGGTAAAGAAGGTTTCAAAAGCAGTAGCCACCTCGAAATCTGTTGTTAAGGCTTTATTATCTACATTAAGTTTGAAGTTAATATTTCGTGGTGTTACTCTTCCCGTCTCCTCATTATATATATATATATATATATATAAGTTTTTAGTACCTACCATATTTTTTCCAAATGAAGAATTTGAATTGAATTAAGAGTGATTCAAGAGCTTAGTCTAACTCACTCATTGAGTTTTTTATGGAGTCTAGCAGGTGGTTTTTATTGAAGGTAAAAGACAGATACGCGCATAGTACTGACGCTACGCGACGCTTACCTCTAATAAAGTGACAAGAGTCACATGATTTTAATTTTGCATGGGATGTAAGGGCTGTATCTGATTTCTTTCAGTTTACTAAAAAACTATAAGGCTTTCGTTTTCACAGATGAGTCTCAGAGACAGTAAATAATGTACCTCTAAAACCTCTAAAGTAATATTTCGGTTTTCTTTAACACGTAAAACAAATTTCGTAATGCTATTTTTATATTACAGTTACTCTCAGACACGGAACCGTCCTTAGAGGCCCTGGAGCTATCTCAGAGGTCAGACAGAGATAGACGCGACAGCTCTCGATTCATCGATTACATATCAGTTGGTATTATTTTTAACGTAAATCACCGCCAAACTCCAGTCTGGTACTATGATTTTTTTATCTGTATAGACCATAGATCATGCTCACCGCCAGACCAACGTAGCATTCGAACCATAGATAATCCCTACTAACATTATACATGTATACCATAATATATATATTATATATATATATTTTTTTTAATAAATAGTATCCTATGTTACTTCTGATACCTGTACAAAGTTTCATGATGATCGGTTTAGTAGTTTTCGCGTGAAATCGTGACAAACAAACTTACATTGACATTTATAATATTAGTAGGGATACAGTAATAAACTTGTACAATATTCTACACATTAACTTATACGAGTATGTACATCACATCGTTAACAAGTGACCATGTCATTAACAAAAAAAAACAATAATAATAATGACATGTAAACACAACAAAAATAATCATAAAGACAGGAAGCAACAAGTTAATACAGTGGCGTGCACTTCATACATGCGCAAAAGCATTGCCTACCCTAATTTTTTTATATAAGTCGTATAGCATTAGGATATTTCCATTTTATACCATTTTCCTGCTTTATGCATACCCTGGTCAAAAGCTATATGAGCGCCACGGGGTTAATAAGTTGTTTGTTTGTCTGTCCATCCTTCACGCCTTAACTAAGAAAATAATCAACATCGATTTTTGCCATAGAGTTATTCTAAAGGACGGTGAGTAACATAGTGATAAAATTCAAAATTCATTTATTTCAAGTAGGCCTAATACAAGCACTTTTGAAACGTCAAGTCTGTCCGTGTGTAGTGACTCTACCACCGGTTCGGAAGGCAGATTCTACCGAGAAGAAGCCGGCAAGAAACTCAGCAGTTGCTCTTTTCCAACAACAAAAATTTACATTTTACATTTTAACATTCATTTTTCTATCTTGTGAGAGATGAAAGCGGAGCCGGATGCTTCGAAGCAACCTTGTCATTAAGAAACTCATCAATTGTATAATAATCTCGCTGTTATAAATGTGTTTTAACACATTCTTTAAACTTATGCATCGGTAGGTCCAAAATTACCTTAGGAATCATATTATAAAAGCGTATGTATACTCAATCCCACAAATGACTTCTGCATCTTTCGCAGACGATATGCAGATGTCACTAATTTATGACCATTTATTGTTAGTCGACTGTTTATATCCACTTTTTGTTTATAAAGACTAATATGTTGTCTTACAAATACAATATTGTTATAAATGTATTGTGAGGCTACCGTAAGTATACCAATTTCTTTAAATTTTTCACGGAGGGATTCACTTAATTTATGTTTATATATTGACCGTACAGCTCTTTTCTGCAATATGAATATAGTTTCAATATCAGCAGCTTTGCCCCATACTAAGATCCCGTAAGACATCACACTATGAAAGTACGCGAAATAAACTACTAAGACACCGGGAGGTATCTTTGCATCGTTCTAGTCCATGTAGGACTGAAATGTATCGATAATGCAGTCGTATTTATATCAAAATACCCACCAACTCAATATCATGAAGATTGGTTGTTAATATATCAACAACCAATCTTCATGACATTGAGATTGACATAAATATAATTTTAATTGTTTCTCGGAAACTTTTTATTAATTAAATAATATTATAAAAATCCTAATCAATTTAATAAAATATCTGGTCCAATATGAATGTATAATTCAAAAGTATAATTCTTTACCCACTTTATAAAATTACTGTAACAATAGGCTTCTTTTTATTTAAGGAAAACAAACGGTTTCCACGGGATATGTAAACAATCGTAAACGAACGGAATTATAGCTGACACACTGCTAAATGATAAATAAATAAATGTACTATGACAATACACACATCGCCATATATCCCAAAAGTAAACGTAGCTCGTGTTACGGGTACTAAGATGACTGATAAATGTTTTTTGTAAATATTATACACATAAATACTTATAATATACGGATAAACACCCAGACACTGAAAAACATTCATGTTCATAACACAAACATTTTCCAGTTGTGGGAATCGAACCCACGGCCTTGTACTCAGAAAACAGGGTCGCTGCCCACTGCGCCAACCGGCTGTCAATGACAGAATGACCCATTTGACAGACTTCAGAAATATATTCTTTTGGCGAGCGTAATATACCTAATTATTGACAAATTTTTGTAACAACAAACCTGAGGAAAAGGGCGGGAAACTTCGTACATGGCGGACGCGGTTTTCTCAAATTTTTCTTTGATTTTACTGTAAACTCGTCTTGAAAAGGATTTGGTGTTGTTTATATTGAACTGTAACTTGGCCTGTCAATTTGTGCACACGTGTTAGTGAGATTCCGGTGTAATTTCGGTGTTTTATGTGAATTTACACAGCAGCAGAAATAGTTGTTATTGGTGATATTCGTATAAATCTAACCGTATTTGGTGTTGGTTAAATATTTATTATGTGTCTGTAGTTATAGTGTTTCCAGTAAAATGGATCTAGATACACCTCCTGAGCCGCCCGACCCGGGGGCATCAGCCTCGTCTCGCAAACGACAAGGAGAGGATACCAACGTATATGCGGCCAAAAAAACTATAACTGATCCTACTCAGGTAAACCCATCCGTTCAAAGCCTTTACATACATCCTTCCTTCACCGAAGGCGCCAAGTCATACTCTGACGATGATAATGGGCCTTTTATCGTCCAAGTCTCACGGGAAGTGGAGGACCCATCCTCTGGAGCGTCATTACGGGCTATAAATTTCGGTCAATTCTTGCACAAACACAAAATTGGTTCAATTATCCACGACGGCGTCAAAAATATAGGCCGCAACAAAATTACTGTAGAGTTTACTTCTGCCCAAGCTGCCAACAACTTTCTGGTTAGTCCAGTTTTGAAGTTATGCAAATATAGAGCTATAATTCCCACATACAACATAACCAGAATGGGGCTGGTGAAAGGAGTTCCCGTGGACTGGTCGATGGACGAGCTTGTTGATTCGCTAGAGCTCCCGCCTGGCTGTGGTGAGGTTCTGAAATCAAGGCGACTGAACAGAAAATCTGTCACAGAGGGTGTCATCACTTGGGTGCCTACCCAATCTGTTGTCCTAACCTTCAGGGGGCAAATGCTTCCTGTTAAGGTATATTCATACCACACCTCACTGCCAGTTGAAACATATAAACTTCCAACAATACAGTGCCAGAACTGCTGCCGTTTTGGCCACATTAAAACAATCTGCAGATCTAAGCCCAGATGCTACAGATGTGCTCAGCCCCATACAGGTGACTCATGTTTGGTCATCAAGGAATTATCTACATGTTTACACTGCTCTGGTAGTCATTTTGCTACTGATAAAGACTGCCCAGAATTCTCCAGGCAGCAATCTATTAAAATGGTCATGTCTCAGAATAATAAATCTTACATTGAAGCATCATCTCAGTTTCCTCCTGTCCGCAGGTCCTATGCTGAGATAACAAAAGAAATGTTTACTCCTACTAATGTAACTTCCTCCAAAACCTCCTACCGGCAAACAGTTTTCCGCTCTCCTCGTCCCCGAGCTCCTCTAGCAAAGGGCTACGATAAAAAAGCTGTTCAGACTATTGTCGGTGATTACTCCTCATCCCTTCCTAATGGATGCGCTCTCAACAACAATGTTGAGAACCCTCCCTCCCAAGGTAAAATGCTTGAGTTTATCTCCGAATTTCTACTTAGTATTGTCGCTCCATGTAGTGAAATTCCCTTACCGCCCAACGTTGCCAAAAACTTAAGCCAACTTTTTAAACTACTCCAAAATGGGCCCAATAACCCTGCTACAGTGGAACTGTAAAAGTTTACGTCCCAAGAAACATGAGTTAACCTTCATAATCCCACCATTCTTCCTCCCAAAGTCCCCCGTCCTTTGAGTGTTAAATGTTTTTTAATGTTTGTTTTCAGTCCTTATTGTAGATTTTTATGTAAATATATAGTAAGTAATAAAATTAAAGTATAATGTACAAAAAATATCCGTGTAAGATATATATGCATGTGTTGTCTGTGTCCTTAGGTTAAAGAGCTAACTAGCTAATAACAACTATTTCTTGGTACAAATTCAAAATTAACTTTTCATTAGTTTCACCGATCAATCTCCTTCGTGCCTTCTTCATCTACAAGACATTGGCGAAATACCTTGTGCCCAGTTGGCACAGACAAAAGCCATAAACAAGAATTGAATTGAATTGAATACCTAATTATTATTACAGTCGTGAAAATGTAATAGGCCCGTTTTGAAAGTTGTGCAAGACCATATAATTTAACTTGGAACGAAACTGAAAGAAAAAAAAAAAAAAAAATTAATTATATACAGTGTTTTAAAAAATAAGTTTGGTACGTTAACTAATATGAAAGAATATATCGCGAGTATTCTTTTCGTGCTTACTTTATAGTAGCATGCAATTTATAATTGTTGCGAAGCGTTTCGAAAACAGTTGCGTTCTCAGTTTTTTTTTTTTTTTGCTTTTCAATACTAGTGTTGAAACCATTTTTTTACTGAATATCACCAGCATCATACGATTTTAATCGAAATTAAGTATTGTGTAGTAATCTTTACTGAAAAGAATAAGCTTGGTTCTCAAAGCCGCAAATAAAATTTTGAATTGACACTGGGTTCTTAATAATGGATCTGAGTTGATGTATCCGAACCAAGCGACACTTGACTGAAGCGTCCCCGCGCGCATTGCGCAGTTTTCCGTTCCCCATCTTGTAAAGTTGACTGTGCGCTCGTTTAAGTTTGATATATATTTTTTACTATTAGGTTAACTTTGGGCCTTCTATTTTGGACATGGATTTAAACATAGTGATTTGACTCGATTTTTGTGTTTGTTGTTATATAGTACGAACTCTGTTTCAACATGTTGAAAAGTTGACGTACAATCAACAGCCAGTCACGCGAATTGGTTGTGAAGTTAAAGGAATACTCTGAACTAACGAACACTTTACAATACATAATCATATCGATCAAGTACCGATGCAAACTTGAATCGATTTATCGTGAGTATCGAGTACAGAGTCGTATGGTTCCATGAATAGTTACGTCGCGATGACAAATGTCAAAACTATATATTCAAACAAACTATATTGTCAAAACAAAATCTGTAAACAGTGGAGGTAGTTTAAAAAAGAATTTTTTAACAATAATTAGTGTCAAATGTTACTTTACTTTTGAGTGTTGTTTTATTCGTTTTAAACGTTCATAAAAAGAGTGAAGATGTGTTTTTTTATTGGTGCTATGTGTCTTTTAGTTATAATCTTGTGTAAGATTTTCCATTACTGTTGCAAAAATGTAAAATTTAAGTTATTTTACTAGAATAACCTAAATTAATTATGAATAACACCTGGTACGAAATAAAACTTTTTGACGCAGCGGTGAGCGTTGAGCGCTGTTTTAAGTGGGAGGTGGGGGGGTTGGGGGCAATATGGGAATTATAGTTTCTGAATTTTCTCTCGTCTGGTCTGGTGAGAGGCACTGGCAAAGACGTGCCGCTAAGCGATTCCGCGTTCCGCGTTCCGGTGCCAAAACTGATTAGGGGTATAAGTTTAATATAGTTCTTCCATTCTCCTAACAGGTTAGCCCATTACCATTCTAGACTGCATCACCACTAATCAGCAGGTGAGAAATCACGACACGGGCTAACTATTAGTGGAAAAGAATAACTGTAGTTATAGCAAAATTAAAAATATACTCGAAAGGGCTGTAAAATATCAGAGCGTGATATAGCTATCACCTAAGGTTGGCGAAACGTTTTTTTTTCTGTAGACAAAATTCAATAAATCATTGGGAATTCGCCTAGCTTTAGTGAAAACGTGCATTAATGTTTTATTTTGATTTTGATATAGGAAGAAGATACAAGATTCTCCAATCCACCAGAAATTCTTCGTCGGAAACTATTGGGTGAGGAGAAAAATTATTTAATTCATACACACAATTCAATTTATCGATGTACTTTGTAAATGTTACTGAGCAAATTGCTCGGTGATAGATCGGTGATCAGTGAGTGTGGCATCGGCTTCCCTTTCGTGGCGACCGAGTTGGATACTTCATGCGCCCTTGAGAACATTCTGGAGAAGTCCCAGGCCTGCAGGTTCCCTCTCGATGTTTTCCTTCACCGTTGAATATCTATCAAGTGAATGATATTAATTACTCAAAACGCACATAACTTGGAAAATTTACGCACAAAACTTATTTTTTTAATCTATAAAATTATACGGTAACGAGAAGAAAATTAAAAAAAAAGTTCGACTTTTGATGATTTTTGAAATTTTAAAAGATTTGTAGTGACCTCTTTTTTTGAGCTGTCTTTTGGAGAGGACTCTCAAAGCATCAAAAACGTCGGTTTTTTCGGGTCACCCTAATCAACATATACTTAACTAGAGTAAATGCCGAATGCTTATTAAATGGTCAAACTAATTCTTTGACAAAGGTAACTGTCAGTTCTAGGAACCCCGGTAGACTCGTTAACCCGTTTTTAAAATTCTTTATTAAAACCTGAAAACCCAGCTCCTAACGTGCTCGGAAACTGCACTAAAAGGCACAAAAATTAAGCTGCTACAACGGTTTTCATATTTTCTTTGGTGATAAAAATAGGTGCACAGACTTATGCCGTGTGGTGTCCCTTTTCTCGCGGGTGCCGTACGAGGCGACTAAGGGAATATAACGGAGAACGGACAACAGCATGCTCTGTGCTACATGCGCAAAAGCACTGCATACCCTAAAATTGATATTATAACTCTGTATAGGAGGAGATTTTTTACAGTTTTATGCAATTTTCCTGCTGTATGCATACCCTAGTAAGAAACCCAGTGCACGCCACTGAGGCCAGCAGTGGACTATTAGGCTTACTTTATTACTTACTTATTTATGTTAGTCTGATAATGATCTTAGGCAATGCCGGATTAACCACGTAGCAAGAGAAGCAATTGCTACGGGCCCCGCGCGAAAGAGGGCCCCGCATATTTAATTCCGCTCATCTCTGCCTGACTGACCGACAGACACGCCCACAGACATCGCCTATAGTAATTTATTTTATTTATTATTTAAACAACTTTGTTGCATAATAAAGGAAACACACACACACACAGTAACAATTAATCAATCAATCAAAAATACTTTATTGCACACAAGAAAAAAATAAATAAAAGAGAACAAACTTACACGTCAATTAAATTTGTGTAACAAAGGCAAACACCTACTTTAAGATAAATTATGTACAAAAGGCAGACTTTTCACTAAAAGTGATCTCTTCCAGGCTACCTTAACTAATGGAATAAGGCAATGAGAGACGGGAAATCGCAATTGTATAAAAAAATATACATAAGTAATTCAATAAAACAATAAATGTCACAATATATATAAATATATATATTTATATAAATGCATAGATACACATACATATACAATATAATATTAACATGTTTATAGTGACAAATAGTGCCTCCTTACACGACTTTTAAAAATCGCAAGGGGTCGAATGTCATCAGGGCCCCAAGTCTGCTATTTACATGATTTGTCAATATGGCACCATTCCATTGTCATTAAATTATCATTGTGCCAAAAGTTCGTAGTCTACTTAATTCACAATGGTCTTACATTTGGATGAAAATTCGATGATAATTGCATTGTGGTAGAAACTAGAAAGGGAATTGCCAGAGTGCACAGCAAGAGTGTTGCCATTTGCTCAAACCATTAATTAATAATGTCCAATTAAGCGAATTTTTGGTTAAAAATATTTTGAAATGTTATTGATTTGTATTCTAAAGACGAACTTTGTATCACATTTGGTAAAACAATCGGAGGAATCCAAAAAAAAAAAATATTTTGTGTGCCGCCGTAAGAAGATGTAATGTCAAAAATAATTATATTTAATCTGTAACTGTCGAATTGACATTAAATTTCATTGACGTTATTTCGTGCTAGTGAAAAATTTATAAATTTATAATCAAAACAAACAAAGTGCTCCGTATCGAGCGAACTTCGGCGCTGCTTTTGGAGAGTTGGACAGATCAGCCTGGACACTACAGCTGGACCAATAACGGACGTTACCCGGCGAAGCGGGGTTGGGTTGCGTACGCTCAAATTTTAAAAATAAATTCCCACAGAAGAGCGGAAAGTAAGTAATGAAAACTTGCACTGTTTAAGCATGATACGAAATCTTAAGAATTATCAAATTGGTGTCTTTCCAAGAGTATCTCTGGTAATTTAATTAAAAAAAAAACACAAATAGGGGAGTATCTAAAATTCAATAAAATTCTTAAATTCTTTTTTCATGTAAGCCACAGATGCTTATTAACTTGTACTTATCATGGTGGTGCTAACTAAATTTTTGAACTTAAACCTAAAGCTAGGAGGTTTCAATGCATTTAATTTTCTTTTTAAATTTAAATCTTTTATTAACTCGTGGACCCATTGCACAAATTGTGACCAGCATCCCTGTAACAGTGTAAAAAATTGTAGTAGAATAATTAAAAACATAATAGATTAAAAGGACAAAACACTATGTTTACTGCTTGGAACACATATACTCATAATATATGCCTTTGTCCACAGTCTTTTGACAAGAGCCTGCTGCAGTGCCCAACCTTCAAGCAGACCCTGGTTTACTCTTTGAAGTCTTTGTGAACCGAGTCCTTATGTGATACAGATCCCAAATCGGCTCTAATCGTGAACAAAGTGATTTGCTGTTATCTGTTGAAGAATTCCATCCTCTATCTATAAGGAACTTCATCAGATAAAATAAATGAGAGATAAAATAAATGATTCTTGGAATTAATATAAAAAGAGTAAAAATAAGTTTGGATTTACAAAATGAACTTTGCTATTTAAAGAAAAAATGATATCCTCCTGCTTTTATTAGAAGCCAGCTGAAAAGGGTCTTCGTTTTTTACATGTATTCGTTTGTAAACTAAATTACTGTAAATAAAAGTCATTGTTCAGTGTCTTATCTTTATTACATATTATTTGTCTCCTCATAGATTTATAAAATGAATTTTAATAAGTTAAATGCCTGTTGCAGAAGAATTTCTTTAAGATACGTTTATACGTATTTAAGATACGTATTCGGTATTCAATTTTATTTTTACTAATTTATGCTTAAGAACCCATAGCAGATCATGGACTCTTTTAAAGAATTTGCTACGGGCCCCACGCTTGCTTAATCAGGTACTGATAATAGGCTTCCTAGTACGAAGACTTGACCGTGACGTTGACGTTACAAATAGTCAAACATGTAGTAGGTACTACTTAAAATTAACTAATATTGATTTGTTAAAGTTATTAATGAATTCAAATATTTGACAATATGCAATAAAAACTGTCTCTTTCAGAGCAAAGGGCTTTAGCTTCGCAACAGTCGCCATCTTCCGTATCTACTTCATCGCTCGTTTTGGTAAATATTTTTTTTTTTTAATTCAGTGATCGAATATGTCATGGTTTTTTTTATAGTTAAACATAAGGAATACAAATATTACAATCTTAAAGTTTATGTTTTAGAATTATAATCCTTATTTAGAGACTACTACTATACCTTCCGCTTTGGGCGACGGTAGTAAGTCTCAAGTCGCGTAACTAAAACGTAAGACCCTCAGTGAAAGAGTTTATTTTTTATTAATTCTGTTATTAAACAATGTGTAACAGAATTACGAAATATTATTGTAGGATGCATAAGTATATTTCAAAAGGAATCACCCTGTTAAAATATTCAATCAAACGAAAGCACATTTTCTATAAAAACGAATTCAAAACTTTTTAAGTGTTTACTACCTACCTATCCTATTGAAGATAAAAGACACAAACGCGCATAGTACTTACGCTACGCAACGCGCACGTCACATATTTTTAATTTTGCTAATGTGATGTTAGAGCTGTATCTGATTTCTATGTGATATCTTTCACAGATAAGTCTCAGAGACAGTACATAATGTAACTCTAAAGCCTGTAAAGTATTATTTCGGTTTTCATTTACACGTTGTATATTTAGTGTGATTATTTTTCTTTTACTTGGCATAACCATCATTAGACAGTTATAGTGATTATGATATACGTATCCCCTAGAATTCAGAAACCGTTTTTACGCCTTCGGATTTCTAGGAGATATTATGTAAATGTATTTCCTTTTCTAGTTACGAGAAACACTCAAAGCCTTCCCAGAATGCCAATTTGACAAGGAAGTTGAAAGGGTTAGTGTGAGGCCACAACTGCAGAGTGTTACTGAAGTTACCGAGACGGAAGAACGTCAAAGCGATTCATCGCTAAGCACGGCCAAACTTAACCATGACGGCGTAGGCCCTACCAGCAGCCAAAGTCGAATGTCAAGTCAAAAATCTGGCTTATCACAGAACGTTGAAGAAAGAAAATACGGAAACCGTACTTGCACTATTTCACCTAACAAAAATAAAGCACCTGCAAGTATAATAGATTTGCTTGCCCAAGAAGCTTTACAGTATTCACGGCTGGAAGATACACTCAATACTCGCGATCAAAGCACTGATGTTGTAGATAAAACTTTTTCTGCTACTAAAACTAGATCGAGACGATGTGATAAACGAGAGTACAATCATAAGCCGACGCTTATATGTGATGAAACAACGGGTGAATCGAGCACTGCCTTTGTTGAAAACACCCCCGCTGTGCATGTTAAAACAGCAAATAGAGTATCAACAGTTACATCCAGAGATAAAGATAAAACTAAAGATTCGAAGGATAGTGGTTTTGGACAGACTTTTGATAACAAAACCATTGAAACTTTTTTCTTCCAGCACTGTTCTGAAAATAAACATGGTGATTTAATAATCAGTCCCACGTTAGCGGGAAGGTTAATGGATTCAAATTTAGAGTCATGTGAATCATTTTTTCTTTGTCCTCCTGTAATCCAGGATAATATATTTAATTTTAACTATATGGAAGTTATAGAATGCTTAAATTCTCTGATTGATGTAGTCTGTGATGATTTGGATAAGCATGTAGAATATTTGAGCGAACATTTAGATAAAAACAACACAAAAAATAAAGATACAATAGAAGCTGGCCTTTGTGAAGTACCTTTAGAAGTTGTTACAAATATACTTGAGGGGGGCAAAAAAATACCTGCTAGAAAGAGCAATAGAAAAACTAAGCCATTGAAAGGAATTAAATTAAAATTTAAAAACACTAAAAAACAACCTAATATGCCTAAGAGAAATAACAAACTAGATTTAAAATTGCAAGAAAAAAAGACTGCGTCGGAAGAAATTGTAAGCGGCTTGGACACATCAGCTGATAATATAATCCCTGTTATACCCGAAAGAAAATCGACTGATGATGAGTTAAAAACTCCCTTTAGTAAAAGGAAACGTAAATTGTATTCAACAAAAGACGAAAATTTAATGAATGCAAAAGTAGGAATACACGTGTCCGAAACCTCAGAAGATAACAGTGCTTTAACAGAATGTAGAACAGCACACATATCTCCGGTTCCCACTGCGACTCCTTATAAAGAGTTGGAGACATTGCGCAAAAATGCAGCAACGCGACAGTTGCGCAGACGAAAAGTACAAGTTTTATCACCAAAAACCGTTGAAAGGAACAGTATTTTCGATCGACTCAAAAATAGTGATAATAACGAAGTGCCAATTGTGGTAGGGAATAAGAAACCTGGTGATATCGGTGCCGTTTACGAATTCACGTGCAGCAGTGAGGATGATGAGGATTTCAAAATTACAAAAGCGATTACTCGTAATGACTCGAAGAAAATACGGTCTGGCCTAAATAAATCCAAGATGGATACCGTTCCAAAAGGTACTTCCAAAGATACACCGACAGTTGCGAAACGAACACGTTCTAAATCTAAACTGCAGATTAGTAAAAAAAATGTGTCACCCGAAGCTTCAAGAGAGTTGGTCGACGAGCGTATGAGAGAGGCCACTGAAGTTTTAAACACTTCTTTAATAATAGAATCTCGAGAAGAGGATCTCAATATTGCACTCGAGCCTGCGCATAAAAAGCCGAGAATGGAAATCGTTCCAGATGATAAAGAATGTGAAATAGCCACAGATCCCATGAAAAAGTCTGATAAGCGAAAAGAGAATGTATCACAACGTTCAAAAGGAAAGAGATCTAACAACAAAAAAAAGCTAGTAAATGCTAAGAAAATGGATGATGATACTAAAACTATCAGTCCTTTGCCAGGGCTTGAGATCGAAACGGCACAAAAAATGGTTGAAGCTGATAATTCTATTCTAATGTTGGAAAGATTGAACGATAAATATGAAGGCAACTTAGACGTAATAGATCTTACTCAAAATTTACTGTCCGAATCGGAACACGTGACCAATAGCCCGCCCGTATTGGACATTATCGATGACGAGTTTAACAAAACGGTCAATATTAAAAATAGATTAAAATGTGGAATAAATAATACACCAACCGGGTCTGATCGACTTTGTGACGAAAGATTATCGTCTTGTTCTAATGTATCTGTAAACAAAGAAATGGTTGTCGTAGTAGACAAGCTGGATATACATTCCGCAAAATCAATACTAACAACTGGAAGTAGCCCAATAACAGCTCACGGAGTGCTCGACGAAACTCCACCGCAATTAAACGAGATCCATAGACGAATCAATCCGCGGAGCTTAGAAACACAAGACTTCAGCGAAGACGTGATCGATTACTATAACAAACTCACCGATGATCTTCACGCATCAAAACATAACCGTGGTAGACGATTCGACAGTAATAAATCACAAGAAAGTAAAGCAGCTATACCTTTAAGGGATTACAATACTCGAAGTTCCAATAACTTACAAGAAAGCGGGAATTCTAATAAAACTGAGAGTGTTTCCGAAACTTCGCCGCAGAAACATAGCAAAATCATAACAGCGAGATCATCTTCTGTTTCTATTACCAGACTGTCGCAAAAAGAAATCGATAGATACATATCCACTCACGATAACTCATCACTCTCTGTTTCAATTACTAGATTATCGCAAAAAGAAATCGATAGATACGTAAGTTCTTGTAATTCAGCATCACTGTATTCCAAGAGCGAGGAATCGGTACCGAGCCCCAAAGATCATAAAATCAACGAGAAAAATGCAAAGAAAGTCCGCAAGTCGACTATCTCGCCGATAATTCTCAAAGATTTCAATATCAAAGAGAAATCTATGTCGTCGGCAGAGGAGAATCCTTCGAAAACTGCAGACACTTCTACAACTAGAAAAGTGCGAAGGGACGACCAAATTGCGACTATATCTGTAGCAGAGAACAAAAAGTCCGAAACCAATAATAAA
Organism: Pararge aegeria; assembly: GCF_905163445.1. Lineage (NCBI taxonomy): Eukaryota > Metazoa > Arthropoda > Insecta > Lepidoptera > Nymphalidae > Pararge > Pararge aegeria. Next base: position 4,925,927 of record NC_053180.1, read on the forward strand.
TCAATGACTGAAATGAACGATATTCAGCCCAGTAGCTCGAGCGTCGATAAATGGTTATACAGAAATGAGCGTCATAAACAAAGTAACACAGGTAAATAAATCAACATATAACTTTATTTTCATTTACTTTGTTTCACCAACTTGTAGCATCGTACTTCGCGACTTGTAAACTTTTAGTAATACAACTTATTGTGATCGAGCTCGTAGGGTTAAGTACGGTCTGAAGGGCGTTTTTGACATCTTCACCTCAGGTTGATAGACACAGGGCGGCTAGTTGAAGGACGTGATCCTTGCATGCTCAGCAAAATTTTACTATATTTATAGGCAGTTTATAGGTTTTCCACATAACATTCAATGTCAAATAATCGCCTATATCGTGTAAAGTAGCAATTGGGCGAGTATTTTTTGACATGACAACGTCTTATAATTCGATAGAGCCGGCTCCACGCACAAAACATGACAACATGCGGCGTTACCTCGCTCTGAGGCGTTCCATTTAAAACTTTAAGTGCAAGCGAGAGCGCGGAACGAGCGACAAAGAGGCACGCTCGGCCTCCGCGCTCGGCAGCGTTCGACATCTGTCTCTCTCTTACTTGAGTGAGCGATGCGTCCGCGTGGACAGCTGCTATACAATAATACATTTACATGTTTTCGTCAAGTATGAAGTGCAGTGAAAAGTGAATGTGGTGTCAATTGTTTATAGCAACGATGATGATAGAAACTATGTACATTGTAAAAAAATTTACATAATTGTATTCATGCGTACAAATAAATGATCAAATCAACTTGATCAATTCAATTGTGATTTCAATCTATCTACTTTCTATATCCATACAAAATATCTATCAAACAAATAAAATTTAAATTTTCTTTTAAAAAATGCAACCATTCCATCAATATTCTCTTATGACGTTGTCACGTTTAACTATCGTCAGTGAACCGAATTTACAGACAATCGTTTTTTTTTTTATATTTAAAGTTACTAATATACTAACAATCTGTAGTCTGAAATAAATGATTATTATTACGAGTATATTATTATTAAATCGCCACCAAAAAGAACGATAACCTTGTGGGCGTTTTAACAATGCTACAGTCGATGCATTTTAAACTGAGACTTCGGGTCATAAATCATAATTCTATTTCATAATTATCCGCCTATTTTATAATTATATGTCTATTTCATAATTATCCGTCTATTTCATAATTATATGTCGATTTCATAATTATCCGTCTATTTTATAATTATATGTCTATTTCATAATTATCCGTCTATTTTATAATTATGTGTCTATTTCATAATTATCCGTCTATTTTATAATGATGTGTCTATTTCATAATTATCCGTCTATTTTATAATTATATGTCTATTTCATAATTATCCGTCTATTTCATAATTATCCGTCTATTTCATAATTATCCGTCTATTTTATAATTATATGTCTACTTCATAATTATCCGTCTATTTTATAATTATATGTCTATTTCATAATTATCCGTCTATTTCATAATTATCCGTCTAATTTATAATTATATGTCTACTTCATAATTATCCGTCTATTTTATAATTATATGTCTATTTCATAATTATCCGTCTATTTCATAATTATCCGTCTATTTTATAATTATGTCTATTTCATAATCTCATAATTATCTGTCTATTTCGCTCGATACAGAACTTATGGAGAGGTGTACTGGTGTGTAGTTATGTGCGTTAGAATTGTAGAGGTGCATATCGATATCGGTTATAGGTTTTCCGATGCGGAGTCGCCAAGATAGCGTTGAGATCATTCTTGGAGTCAGTTGTCCATTAACGAGATAGTTGAGAACTTATATTATCAAGAGGTAAAGTTGGTGAGGAGAAAAACTATGGATCTACTGAACTGATTTTCGAAATTCTTTTTGTGTCGGATTTGTCAATTTATCGAGGCATATATAACATTACACTACGAGAGCTTGCGATGCGTGCAAAAACAATGTATGACGAAATTGTTTCTCTTTAAAAGTTCTGAAAAAAGTCCAGGACCGCATATCTCGATCTTTTAAGCTTGAAGGCGAACGAAGTCACGGCACCGGTAGTTTATAATAAATTTAAATAATACAAACATATTAAGTCAGTCTGTTAATGGATTATTTACTTTACATTAAACTGTTGTTAAATTTTTGTTTTCTGTTTTTAGAAGAAGCAACTCTAAAAGAAGTTCTCTTAACTGTTCAAGAAAAATTGGATACTACGTTACATGAAATTCACCTCAACGCGAGCAAATCGTGAGTAAAAAACAATTGTTATATAAATCATTAAAAATAAAATGTTAAGATGAAGAAAATGGCTTTGGGTTTCTGTTATTTACATTTTGGTTTTTTTTTTTACGTGCCATAAAGTATAAAACCACCATATAAAGCTTAAAAGTTTATGTGTTTGAACGCCCTAATCTCACAACCCAAACGATCTGAACGCCCTAATCTCACAACCCAAACGATCTGAACGGCAGGGCAAGTTAGAAAGACTTCCTACAACGTACATGTTAAGTCTCATGTACCTATCATTCCAGCGGCAATCACGCCTTTCCGAACGGGACACAGCGATGTTGTTTTCGGCATATAAATAAATAAAGAAATAAATAAATATACTACGATAATACACAAATCGCCATCTAGCCCCAAAGTAATTGGGTACTAAGATGCCTAATGAATATTTTTATGAAAAATATACATAAATACTTATAACATACATATAAAAATCCAGACACTGAAAAACATTAATGTACATCACACAAACATTTTCCAGTCTTAATCAGTCTTAATATTGTGTACCTTTGATTTCATACCCATATTGAGAGAGTTGTGAAGAAAAATGTAGTTCGACTATTTTTGCTATCGGCCTAAATTTGTCGTAGTGTAGGTATAGTATTCTACTAGTCAAGCTCCTTCATTTGATACCCATATTGAGGGAGTGGTAAATAAAAATGGAATTCGCCATGTTGTGGCCGCGGCCATCTTCGACCGATTTTCAACGACGACTAACTGACCTTTCAAATGAAAAAAAAGCAAATTTGTGTTATCCATTCGGCGCTACGGTGCCACAGGCAGACTAGCACACGCACACACAGACGCGTCACACTTGTAAAACCCCATTAAAATCATCTGATCACCTGTGACAAATTCATCTGATGACCCGTGATAGTTCACTGCTCCCTTCTTCTCTTTTTTCATTTTTTATTATTTTTGTTTGAGGATAATTATTTATTTTTATTAATTGTTTTTCATATTTAATTTATTATATTATTTTTAGTAAATATCAGTTTTATATATTACATATATTTATATTGGTACTACTTATTTATTTATTTGTCTTTACTTATAAATATTGTTCTAGTAAGTAGTATATTTACTCATTCATTACAACAATGATAATTCGACGGCCGAGTGGCGCAGTGGGCAGCGACCCTGCTCTCTGAGTCCAAGGTCGTGTTTTCGATTCCCACAACTGGAAAATGTTTGTGTTATGAACATGATTGTTTTCAGTGTATGGGTGTTTATCTGTATATTATAAGTATTTATGTGTATTACATTCATAAAAAAATATTCATCAGCTATCTTAGTACCCATAACAAAAGCTACGCTTACTTTGGGGCTAGATGGCGATGTGTGTATTGTCGTAGTATATTTATTTATTTAATAATAATTTGGCAGGTTGATAAAGATGTTAGCACAAACTCACTCTGAGCTGAACAGTCTGAGTGCGGAGCGTGAGGAGCTATTCCAGCGGACGGTCGAGGAACTGGACGGCATCATCAACGGCAAGTTCGCGATGGTGGATAGCACGTATGTATTATACATATATTACAATTATTGTTTAATCCGTGCAATCCCGCAATATGCATAACAATATTTGTTCGCTCGCAAACCAGAATTCGTATTCGAGTATCGTAATACTTAAGTATCAGAGTAAAATAGATCTTATTCGTTTTGGAATAAAGTTCAAGTTTGCCTAAAAGCTTTAAATATAGTTCAACGGATAACACGATAATATTTTGGATTTCAAAATTCAAAATTCATTGATTTCAAGTAGGTCTAATATAAGCACTTTTGAAACGCCAAGTCTGTCTGTGTGTTGTGACTCTACCACCGGTTCGAAAGGTAGATTCTACCGAGAAGAAGCCGGCAAGACACTCAGCATTTGCTCTTTTCCAACATCAACAATTTACATTTTACATTTTAACATTCATTTTTTTATCTTGTGAGAGACGAAAGCGGAGCCGGATGCTTCCAAGAAGAAAGAAGATGCTTCGTTGTCATTAAGAAATTCATCAATTGTATATCAACCTCGCTGCAATAAATGTCTTTTGACACATTCTTTAAATTTATGCATTGGTAGGTCCAAAATTACCTTAGGAATCATATTATAAAAGCGTATACTCAATCCCACAAATGACTTCTGCATCTTTCGCAGACGATATGCAGATGTCACTAATTTATGACCATTTCTTGTAAGTCGACTGTTTGACTGATTTGTCGATATTTCGACCCACTTGCATGGACCGTGGTCACGACGGGGCACGAAATAAATTAAGAAATGTTGAGTAACCACGAAAATCTTAGTTTATCTTTAATTGCCTACAAGTTTAGAGCTATTGGCATATGGCAGAACAAAAATTAAAATAAGAACAACCGGATAGGCTATCTATAACGATTGTTAAAAGGCCGAGTATTCTTTGACGGTGTAGAGTTTGATATGTGAAACCACTGATTGTAATTTTGTATCAATTTACTGAACAGCGGGTTAATCTGTTGGAGAATTGGCAGTTATATTAAATCTATAACCGCTAGGATTCACCTTTATCACTTGTTCCGCTAAAGTATAGCTTATATTTTGCTTCACTTCGCTGGAGGTCTAGTTAACACAGAAATCTTAAACAAAAAAAATTATAATATGTAATAATATAACCTACATCTTAAATACTTACCAACTTATAAAGTACCTTCTTATAATAATGCATATGGCCAGCGTACCTGGGAGTATATGCTGCCATCACTTATAAGTAAGCTTCCAGTTAATTTGATAAGATTAAAAACGCTATATAATAACATTAAATATGTAAGGGCAACCTTAAAGAATTTTGTTGTAAAATAACTTTATCAGTGAGAATGTTGCGTGGGGTAGGGATCTGGTATGTCATCTATGTACAGATTGTAATCATAAACTTGCTATCTAACTGTTGTGTAGTGACTTCTGGTAGGGTTGTGATTGCAACTTAAATAATTAAAAATAAGAAAATTGTTTTTAAAATGAATATCATTAATCATTAATCTATACTTTGTCACATAAACTCTGTGTGGTTTGAGATGAGGTGAGTGACCTAGTTGTCGTAAATTGTTAAGTTGACTCTTAAGTTGACCAATAAAAAAAAATAAAAAAATCTAGAAACGTTTATAAATACCTACAAGTTATGTTGTCATGCGCGATTATAAACTCACGCTTCTGGCAATAAGGTTCTTTATAACAATACTATCTTTCAGATTGAAAGAGAAAAACGAAAAATTCATGGCCGATTTTAAAGCGATTACCCGCAAAATCATAGTCGAAGAGGCACGGAAGAAAAGCGATTTTGTGAAGCTGTTGAAGGAAGACATTCAAGCTGCCCTAAATCCCACCATCAGATGCGATGATGGTGATGGTGATAGCGATGATTAAATTTATTGTAATGTATGTAATACCGTCGTATGTCGTACTGATATTGTAGTAGAGATTTTAGTGACTACCGCCGTGCTTATACTGTCGCCGAGGAGCATTGTTCTGTACCGATGTGAAGGGCGTAGTTGCTGGTGTAATTACTTATGCTTAATAAGCCTTCGACAGCCGATTGGCGCAGTGGGCAGCCACCCTGCTTTCTGAGTCCAAGGTCGTGGGTTCGATTCCCACAACTGGGAAATGTTTGTGTGATGAACATGAATGTTTTTCAGTGTCTGGGTGTTTATTTGTATATGGTAAGTATTATTCATAAAAATTTTCATCAGTCATCTTAGTATCCATAACACGGGGCTTTTTTCATTTTGGGGCTAGATGGCGATATGTGTATTGTCGTAGTATATATTTTTTTTTTTTTTTTGTTTATAATTACCACCTACGGCTCAGGTTCATTGACACATTCAGTTTATAGGCGATGCTATTCTACTTGACGTAGGGCCACATGTGTCAGTATTAACGTTTGGTTAGGTGTTTATCGGCCTTGATGTAGGAATTCAGCCATGTGCCACGTAATAATAGTAAAAACCCGAAAACCGGGATTGGATCAGCGTGGTGGGTCTAAGAACTTGCAGCCTACACACATAGGCTTTGATGTAGGAATTCAGCCATGTGCCACGTAATAATAGTAAACACCCGACAACCGGGATTGGATCAGCGTGGTGGGTCTAAGAACTTGCACCCTACACACATAGGCCATGATGTAGGAATTCAACCATGTGCCACGTAATAATAGTAAAGACCCGACAACCAGGATTAGATCAGCGTGTTGGGTCTAAGATCTTACACCCTACACGCACGGGTCATTATTATACAGACATTTTTTATGATAGAGCTTTCATCGACGTTACTCAGTAAGAATCTGACTGTTGTTTGAATTTATAGTTTTTTTTTTTGTTCTTGTTAAGTATTTGTTTTTCTTAACATCAAAAATACGATTATTTGTTATAAAGTTTAATTTTATGTTACTTAAAATTCCATTGAATCTCATTTGTAGCTTCAAGCTTTTAGCACTATGCTATCATACTTATAAGTAAAAATAGACTTTGTTTAAAATCTAAGTATTAAGTAAGTATATATTTTTTTGGGTATGTTCTCTATTCGAACTTAGTTTAGAGGAATCCAATAAGTAAATTACCAATGCAAAATGTGCACAAGAAATCTAAAAATGTTTTTTTTTATGAAAAGTCCAGTACACTAATTACTTTTTTTTTTCGACATAAAAACTCTGGAATTAACTTAAAACTACATGCATGTAAAAAAAATCTTAGAAGCTTTTGAATCTGATTTGCTTTGATTTTCTTTATATATATATATATATATATATATACATATATATAAAGAAATAAAATATAAATATATATATATGCAGTAAGGTGTTATATATATTTAAAAAAAATGTTGATTAGTATAACAGTATTGTGTGTACTGTATCAGGTGTACATCAATGATGATGAATACATAGAATAAAATTATTTGTTGTTCTATTTATGTAACAATATAAATAAATAAATATATCGTTTAAAATTTGTAACGTAAAATTATATGTATGTTTTTGGAAAAAACAAGGTAATATCTCATTGTAACTAGTTAAGTACATTTAAATTTCAACTTTAAGTCAATATACATAAAGCACACGGTTGCATTAGGTTGAACATAGAACCTCGAACTGCGGTTCGCTGCATGCAATTGTCTTATTACCTTCTAAATAAAGCACGTTATAAAATTTTCAGATTTTTCGACTTAGTTGTCAACATAGTATGTCGAAAAATCAAAAACATAACATCAATTTACTAATTTATATTCGATCGAAAGATGAACCTATAGGCTTCATATAAAACAACTTGTGCTTCTTGATTTAAATATCGAATACGTACCTATTAGTACATTAAGTTTCTGAATAAAATAATTTCATGAAATGCGGTTGTAATAATTGAATATCTCTCTATAGTGTTAGCAATAACCCACTGAATTCCCTTGTAGTATAAAGTAGTAAAGTTTTAAACGAGTCGCTAAGATGAAGTGGCAATGGGCGAGGCAGATAGCTCGGAGAACCGATGGACGTTGGGGTCCCAAGGTAAGAGTGTCAACAACGTATCGCAGCGCGAAACAGCGTTGGTCACGGCCAACGAGGTGGACAGACAAAATGAATTGAGTTGCTGGACACAGGACCTAGTGGACGTCAGCAAATCGGTTAAAGAGATAAATTAGTAGCATTTGTCTAATGAGTAATATAAATGTGGGAAAGTGATAACAATAAAAATACCTGGCTAAGTTTGTTGTGGGCTTCTTAGACCAGGACGCATTGAATACGGTTATCGCCATCATCTCACCACCGTGTAATTCTCATGTAATGTACCTACGCATTAAAAGTGCCACCTATTAAAAGGCCCTACTTAAAAAAAGATATTTTTGACTCCGACTTTTTTTTTAGTTATACGATGAACGTTTTTAATTTCGCTTTACGATGTATTACGATGACGAAAACGAAGACTATAACTTTATCGTTCAACGTTAGTCGAAAATCGAAGAATTTCATCGTATTACGATAAATCATTTAAAAAAGCGAGCGCCTCCATATAGTATGGTACCTTTGGAGGTTGTCAGGATAACGTTAATAAAAATAATGAATTTTTTAACATAAAACACATTTATTTGTCCATGATTTATGAGTGAAATTAAAGACCTAGACCATGGATTTACAAAACAATAATTCGAATGAGGAAGTATTTTTTTTTATTTCTCATTTTGTCGACTTTCAATAGGTACTTATATGAATACAAACTAGTAAAAGTAAAACAATTCCATAAAAATACATAAATAAACTCAAATTGTAATTTTTTTATATCCACTGACAGAATGGTTAATGCGGCGTTACATAAAAATACTTGCACGGTCTAACTTGCACAAGTCAGCTCTTTAACTCTATTACAATACTTTAGAGTAATTTGTATTAGATACACAAAACGAATATGTATTCGCCTTATATACATACAGTCGCATGCAATTATTAAAATAGTCTAATGCGTACGTTGATTCTCATAGCTCTTTCTTTCACAAGCGCTCTTGTCGAAATAAAAAGTTGATAACCGAATCTACGACTCTAAATCGGGTGCGATTAGTTCCATTTTTGCTTTGACGTTATAGTTTTTTTCGATACTGGGAAACGTCTTCGCGATTGCGAGACTATAACTTATAACTCAAGCTCACTCGAACTTGACATTATATACGAGTAATAACTATAACTCAATTATATATAACTTGTCTCCTATATAATATATGGACGACAAATGTTCAGTGACATTTCACTGTGGGCGATACCCTACCTAGTTCGGTTACAAGAACTGTACAACCCAACCCTATCCAGTACTGGGTTAAAATAATATATAAAAAACATCTCGGCAGGGTGCTCAGATATCTCACAAAAGGCTTGAGAACGGCGTAGTAAATCCGTCAATCTTTGATGTCAAACGTCACTTTTGCATACACAAAAAATACAAGTGTCGTTACTCGTTTGTCAGCAAAGATTGAAAGATTTAGATACGTAATCACCGACTACTTAACATGGAGTCACATAACCTCTGTCAATCTTCTGTACCTATATATTTGTTAAAATGTCATCAAGATCGGTTCAGTGTTAGAGCCGATCATAACAAACAGACATGCACACTGTCGAATGTATATTAATAGTAAAGAAGCATGGGTGTCCAATTTCGCTTAAGTTAAAAACCCTTAGTATTACAACGCTTAGAAAAAACACACATTTTCTTGTCAATATCACATAACACTTTGTCTTTAAGGTGATCGCTCACTTTCCACCTCGCGTTTCAATTCACACTAGCTCTCCTCTTGGCCGGACACTTGCGCTAGGAATATCTGGTGAGGCTGGTGCGGTGCTTGGGATGACACCTGTAATCATTTTCATCATCTTCGTTAACGACCATTGTTCATTTCGACGACCCCCCTAGCGCTGTGGTGAGCGCTGCGGTTTAAAGTGGAAGGTCCCGGTTTCGAACTCCGGTGAGGGCAATTATTGAATTTATAATTTTTCAATTTTAGCTAGGGTGGTCTGGCGGAAAGTTTGGCCGTGGCTAGGCTACCGACCAAGACGTGCCGCTAAGCGATTCCGGTACGATGTCGCGTAGGAACCGATAAGGGCTAAACGTGTGGTTGCATTCGCTACACGTCAACACACCGGCAACAGTTATATGATACGGCCGCTGGTGGTCGGGCCATCGCGTTTAGCATCAACTCAGAGACGTCTCAACTCAAATTTGAACGTGACAGTTCGCGTTCACTAAGCGCCGCAAATAAATAAATAAATAAATATACTACGACAATACACACATCGCCATCTAGCCCCAATGTATAGCTTGTGTTATGGGTACTAAGATGACTGATAAATACTTATATGAAAAATATAAGTTCATAAATACTTATAACATATAGATAAACACCCAGACACTGAAAAACATTCATGTTCATCACACAAACATTGTCCAGTTGTGGGAATCGAACCCACGGCCTTGGCTCAGAAAGCAGGGTCGCTGCCCACTGCGCTAATCGGTCGCCAATGTGAGTGGTCTTTCGTAAATGTCTCCCCATCTTGCCGGAACAATGGAACATTCGTATGGCGCTACAGCACATCTTTATAGTGGTATAACAAGGCGGGCCAGCTTCTGCGGAGATACGATATAAAATACGATAAGTTTCATCTTGCCATTTTGCAGTTGGGAGTAGAAGATGGGATATCGGTAAACCAAACTGCGTTTTGGCGTAGACCACACGTATCTAAGTGTTTGATGTGAATTATAGGACTTACCTGTATGATCTGCGGTGTGCTCGGCTGTTGCGGCTGCGCTTGTATGATGATGGGCTGGTTCGGGTGGTTCTGCACTTGGAGACGGATCATGTTCAACTGAGTTTGGGTCAGTTGGATCTGGGGGCAAATCACCATCACCTTCAATATATGACCACTCGAGGGGTCTCATATCAATATGAGACGGGTTTAGAAAGACAACAGTAATAGTACTTAGTGCTAGGGTGCAAAGACAGACTTATCACTAAAAGTGCTCTTTAAAGGCAACCTGAGCGTACGAAGCCGATGAAAAAGTGGAAAGTGGATGGTGCATAAAAATGTTACAAAGAAATAAAATAAACTTACACGAACATACATACTACATTTACAAATTAACTACACAAATAACGATATAAATTTATATATACTATAATAGATATATACATCAAAGAGAAAGTGTGTGGGTATGTTCCGTATAGGCTCCGAAACGGCTGGACCGATTTCAATGAAACTTTCAGGGAATCTCCGGATTTACCTGGCGAGTAATCCTGTAAAGTTTGGTGACGATCGGAGCACTCCTATTTTTGAACTGTCAAACTGTCAAATACAGCTTTTACTTTTACTATGATGATATTCTATTGTTGGGTGTACATGGGTGTAGATAATGATCTTCACCCGCTCGAAAAGAGAATATAAGAGAATGAATACGGAGAGAAATAAATGATTGAATATGTTATGAGACTTAAATTAAAAATTTAATGATGTAAGTTTATTGTTTAAATAAAATAAAGCAAAATCTAGCCCGGCGAAGCGGGCTGGGTACGCTATATAACTAACATAATACTCAATTACATAGATATGACAAACAGACATGCACTTTCTATACCGATCTCTCAAATAGGTTCCATGGTAAGATTGAAAATAGTTAAACGAGCGAAGCTTTAGACCAAATTCTGAAGTCCACGCAGACGAAGTCGCGGGCATAAGCCAGTACAACTATATTGTATGGATACTCACAGGCACATTTTGCACTTCTCCGGACGGGCTGACTATTTGTTGGACCAGCGTGACCGGTTGCTGTCCAGCGCTCACGGCTGTTGGTCGTGTTTGCTGAAAAAAAAAAATAATGGACGTAGTTAAAACTCGCCTAGTGTGCGATATTTCACCAACGTTTACCTAATAAGAGCGCCATCTATTGACAATACTTCAAAACAATAGGTATTGTAGCTAGATGGTAGGCCATCTTGAAACGCCGACAAAATGGCGGATTATCTTGAACGGATTTTCATTAAACATAGCAAAGAACACTGCCGACTAATTCACCTTTCAAACAAAAAACACAAAATCATAATCGGTTCATCCGTCAGGCCGCTACGATGCCACATACAGACACACACACATTCACGTCGAAGTTATAACAGCCCGTAGTTTTTGCGTATGAGACGTATCAGAAGACAATAACTGTAACTTACAGTCAAGGGCGGCATGTCTGCTGACGACACCACTTGTTGAACAATTAAGTTCTGCTGACTCGACGAACTGCTTGAGGAAGGGCTCGGCGACTGTACGGATTGCTGAAAAACGTACAATCTCGTTAATCACAAACGCATTTTAAACCTACTTTTCTTAGCTAAGCCTCTGACCGAAAATAATATTTACATTCAATATCCAATTTAATTTAATTTTATATTGTCTACCTCAATACTGGTATGATTTAGGGAAGAGAAAATATAGGTGAAGAACTCAAAGGAACAGACGAAAAGTTCAATAAAATCCAAATTGGTAGTTTTTGTATCCTTTTCAATAGATGGAGTTATTAAGATAACAAAGCCACTGCTTATAATATACTATTACAAATCCCTATCCCTACTAATATTATAAATGTCAATGTTAGTTTGTTTGTTACATCAAAAACTACTTAACCGATCCTCATGAAACTTTGTACACATATTCTTGGAAGTGTTGGAAGTAATATAGGATACTTTTTATCCCGACATTAAGCTCAGTTCTTTTGGGAGAGGGGATGAAAGGGTTTGACGATTTTTCACCATAACTCCGACAAATTATAACCGATTTAAATAATTATTTTTGTACTATAGAGGTTATAATATGTGTTTAATTTTGCCCAAACTGTGGTTGAAGATAGAGGACAGAACTCAGCGGACAGCAGCAAACCCCTCATTGAAGGCTTAGCGATTCTGAGTATATTTTTTTAATTAATAATAAATGAATGAATGAATATACTTTTATTGGACACCAGAAAAACTATATAAAAAACGAAAAGTATAACAAAACAACTATAAGTAACTACCTATTGGTAGTTAAAAGTGATATTTCCTTAAAAAATAATATAATAAATTAAACATGAAACCAAATAATTATTTAATACTAAAATATTATTTAATACTAAAATATTACTAAAATATTATAAATGCGAAAGTGCGTTTGTTTGTTTGTCTCTACTTCACGCCCGAAATGAGCAACCGATCAACTGTATTTTTGGCATAGAGTAAGTTTGTTACTTTAATCCCGGGAAAACAATCTGTTAACACGGTATTTGTGGATTTGTCAAAAACTGTACCGTGTACGAACAACTCGGGCACCAGCTCGTTTTAAATATTTTTAACTATTGTTACTCGGAAAGTTTGTTTTAGGCAATATAATTGAAGTCGTTGGTTTTAGGATGATTGGTGTTTATATTCTCTTTGGATACGTAATGTTTACACTCAGTACCTACTTAAAATGAAACTTGTTTTTTTTTTATTTACCTGTACGATTTGCGTGCACGGCTGAACAATGAACTGCTGCTGATTGGCATGTGTCACCTGATGCTGCTGCGGGATCTAATGATAGCATCACGGAGATTATTATTTCGTTATATTATTGTATTATATATACAACGTGTATCAGAGTTACGTTATAATATTAAAGGATGCATAAGTATATTTCATAAGGTATTTAAAATGACATTGTGAGATGGTGATAACAAAAAAAAAACACCCGGCTAAGTTTGTTGTGGGCTTCTTCTTAGACCGGGACGCGTTTGGAACCCTCGTAGCTTTAGTTTTAAGTTTACGAATGTGGTTATCGCCATCATCTCACTACCGTGTAATTCTTATGTACGCATCAAAAGTGCCAACTACTTGAATAAAGATATTTTTGACTTTGATTTTGACTTTAAGGGATCACCCTGAAAAATATTAAATCTAAAGAAGCATATTTATTATTCTTATATAAACAAATTCAAAACATTCTAATTATTTACTTATGATAACCATATTGAAGATAAAATACTGACACGCGCATAGTACCTAATAATTTTGCATGTGATGCTTGGGCTGTATTTTATTTCTTTCAGTAAAAACTATGGCTTACCACGTGACATTGGCGAAGTAAATCGTACCCAATTGGTACAAACGCAAGCCATAAAAAAAAAAAAAAAACTATGGCAGTAGTTTACTCAAAACTATTAGGTTTTCGGTTCTACAGATAAGTCTCAGAGACAGTACATAATGTAGTAAAGCCGGTATAGTTTTTTCTGTTTACATTTACACGTTGTATACTTATAATATAAAAAGTCACAGCCTATTTTGTAAAACACCGGTCTTTTTTTCGGGGGGACCGAGTACGATTTTCGGAACGCACCTTTAACTTTTCGTAGTTATGTGCGTTTGCGATTTAAGCAATTAAATATCACTTGACGTTGAAAACATAGGGAATTTGCACGCCTGATAGGTTTTCATAATGTCTACAAAGACGTGTGAAGTCTACTAAGCAGAACTTAGCCAGCGTGATTGACTACTGCCTGTAACCTCTTAATTCTGAGAGGAGACAGGACCCGTGCCATATTGTGGTACGGGAATGGGTTGATAATAGATAAATAAATATACTACGACAATACACACATCGCCATCTAGCCCCAAAGTAAGCTTAGCTTGTGTTATGGAAACTAAGATGACTGATGGATATTTATATGAGTAATGTACATAAATACTTAGAATATACATATAAACACCCAGACACTGAAAAATATTAACGCTCATCACACAAACATTTTCCAGTTGTGGGAATCGAACCCACGGCCTTGGACTCAGAAAGAAGGGTCGCTGCAAACTGCGCCAATCGGCCGTCAAATATATATAAGGCCGTATAATGATCATAATTTAAAAAAAATAGTGGGTTAGACAATCGGGCTTTCTTTCACGGGGACAGAGTTCCAGAGTAAAATTCTCCTCCCATACCAGTTATGTATCAACTTTAGAGTAGGCAGTGCTTTTGTGCATGTATGAAGTGCACGCCACTGTGTGGTACTAGTGAGGTTAGGCTCACGTGGTCTGCAGACGATGAACTCCGGGTCGGGTGGTCATCTCGCGGCTTGCTGGGCTTCACCTCGTGTCGGGGTACGATGTCGATCAGAAAGTCGAACTGGTCCGATTTCGATATCGCCATTGCTATGTCGTTGCGCTATTGGAAAGAAAACATTTATAGCGTTGGCTGAAGCTTTTACAATGGGCGAACCAACGACTTGAATTATGTATCGATGGGGCGTATTTGTTTTTATATTTTTTTTATTTATTGTTCAAAATAAATTGTAACAAATATTTTCCAACATCCATCCCCTTAGAAACTATACGTTTATGGTGAGGATGGCGGGTTCGCAAGTATATATCTTTCTGAACTTAATCTTAATGTTAATCATTCAGACAATCTTAATCGAACAGTGACATTTTTGCACGGTTAGCTAAAAAATGTCTTTTAAATTTCCTTAAAAATAGTTTTTTTTTTCATTTAATTTAAACATTGCAAAGCGGGTGGGAGATCTTCAAATATTTTGGATAATATGTATTTATTCCTTTTTCCGTACACATTATGTGTTTTGGGTAGAATAAACTTTTTATAACATAGTATAGGCAGTTTCCGAAAATTACCATCTTTATCTTTACGTCTAAGATGTTGTATATTACTAAATTCTTCCTTGAGTACAGTTAATGTTACTTTGCTCTGCACTGGCAATAATTTACGATATGTGAATAATTCATGGCATTCATTTGAATATTTTAGTTTGATTTTTTTAGGTAGGTAGGTACTATGGTTTTTAACATTTTTGTTGTAAGTTGTATATTCGGGTAATATATGTTTTATATGTTCTACCATACCGTACCAATACTCCGTATCCAATTATTGAGTCTGCCAGTTTCCAAGTACAGTATTCTCAGCGCTTAGCTTAGCCCAGTGGGTGGGAGCTCGACTTCAAATTCGGGGGCCCTAGGTATATGCGCTTTAATTAAAACACCACTTGCTTCAACGATGAAGGAAAACATCGCGAGGTCTGAACGGAAGTCTGCACGTCTGAGAGTTCTCCATAATTTACAACGGTGTGTGAAGTCCATCAATCCTAACTGGGCCTCAATAAACCCGGTAATGGGTTGATATATTTACCTGGAGGGTCCTTCTCTTGTTGTCTTCGGTGTGCGACCAAGACCGCAAAGTCAGCTCGTGAATGAAAATCTCAGCGGCTTTCGCAAAGAGTACTGGCGCCTCCGCGGATATCATCTTGACTTCCTCGTCGAGCTTCATTATCTTCTTGATGCGTGCTAGTGGTAGCACTTGGGTTTTGAAATCCTCCTAGAACGGGTTTTTCGTTTTTGGTCAAGTAGGTACCTACGTATGCTGTATTCATAAAATTAAGAATACAGAATTCTCATTCAGCCGTTACTACATGCGGTGCATTGTGCCCAAAAACAGAGAAGACGTCCCGAGCACGTCTCGTTTCACACCCGCGGAATGTTACTAAGCTCACAAACTTTTCCCTTTTTCCTCATTTTATGGTAAACGTTTTTAAATTAATTACTGTCCAATGCTAAATGAATGAAGCCGCCTGTTTAAAATACTACTAAAGTGGAGTGGTTTTTGATGTTTCAGTATTACTCTTGTACACGGATTCTATATGTTTTTAATTCTGTGGATGTATTATGCTTACATATATGCTTACATAGTCGCTTACCATCAAGTAAGATGGTTAAAGTGACGGTAAGTAAGCCCGAGAGTACAAACAGACATCACTAGCAGCATATTCGTACAATACAAATGTATAATTTTAATAAGCATATAACACAGCACATAGCACATAATTAAGAACTTTTAGAAACCGTACGTGTCTAATACTGAAACATCAAAAACCACTCCACTTTAGTAGTGTTTCTCGAACAGGAGGTCAGTCACTGCGTTCCATTCAGCAATTAACTGCAATTATTTTACCTTTAATGTTCTAAACGTTTCCCATTAAATGGGAAAAAAGTTGTGAAGTGAGACGTGCGCGGGGCGTTTTCACTGTTTTTGGACACGCCACACACATTCACACATTCAGCGAGCTGAATGAGGGTTCTGTATCTTCTCAATTCGGTGCATAAGTAGGTATAACAATTTCGGAACCGAGGGGATTTTACTGCGAATATCAACGCAAACCTAAATAATATGAGGCACGTTCCGTGTTCGAAAACGTGACCTTGAAATTATCTCAGTTCTCGTCCTTAAAAAATATCCAAAGCCAAAGTTGATACTTACTTTTCGGATTGATTAAAATTAAAAAAAAAAAACAGAATTCATTTCTCATTGCAAGTAGGGCTAATATAACCATATAAAGCACTGAAACGTCCTCTTTGAATAATTTAAAAGAAGAATTTGCACACACACACACACACATACACACACACGCACTAACACACTCACACACACACATACTGTCGGTTCCGAAAATGTTTATATGCATTTTAAATTTATCAAATTGATAGTACCTCCAAGTGAAGGTAAAAATAATAATACAAATTTCAAAGCTCATCGCTTACATATCGGTGAGACCTCCATTAAGATATAACCTACAGAACACTGAACACCTATTCCTTCCTGTCTTTATGACTCTTCTTGCTATGTTTGACTGTCATGGTCACTTGTTATCGATAAAATATTGTAAAGTTTTTTAATGTATATGGTATATATATATATATATATATATATATGTTTATTATTAGTGTCCTTAATAAATAAATAAAATAAAATAGGAAGAAGCCCACAACGAAGCCGGGATGCTCGTCAGGAGTTAAGCCACCCGAGGTTTAAGATTAACTCGAAAAGTAGGTACTCACCGATGATATCTTCTTCATATCTTCGTTCACCTTAAGCCAGAAGGCCTGCAGAGTGTTGTGGATGTTCTCCGTTGGCGAGTTGTCTTCCATGGATTCGAGGTCATTTTCGTCTGACCCCGCCGAGGTCCCTGCTTGATCACTGCATACAAGAGTTCTTATTTATATCATCGTCATAAAAACCCATTACCGGCCCACTACAGGGTACGGGTGCACAAAAGCACCGCCTACCCTAAAATTGATATACTTATAACAATATAGAAGGAGAATTTTTGCCCTTTTTATGCAATAGACCTGCTGATTGCACTCCATACAGATATCAATCCATTACAGCTAAGTAACGGCAGGGTGATTACGTATCTCGCGACAGGCTTGCGACAGCCGTATATCTTCAATCACTGCTGTCAAACGTCACTTTTCTTTATTTATTGTATGAAAAAGTGACGTTTGACAGACGCCTGTCGCGAGATACGTAATCACCCTGAGGGTGTCTTCAAACAATGAGAAGGGGTTAACGCCGTTGTCCACCACGCTGGCTCAGTGCTGATTGGTGGACTCCACACACCTCTCAGAACATTATGGAGAACTCTCAGGCATCACGTAATCACCCTGCGGGTGTCATCAAACAATGAGAAGGGGTTAACGCCGTTTTCCACCAGGCTGGCTCAGTGCTGATTGGTGGACTCCAGACACCTTTCAGAACATTATGGAGAACTCTCAGGCATCACGTAATCACCCTGCGGGTGTCATCAAACGATGAGAAGGGGTTAACGCCGTTGTCCACCACGCTGGCTCAGTGCTGATTAGTGGACTCCACACACCTTTCAGAACATTATGGAGAACTCAGAACTGACAGGCATCAGGCATGCAGGTTTCCCGACGATGATTTCCTGAATTGCAGTCGCATAACTCGTCGAGAATTAGAAGGTACTTTGAGCTTTTTGTGACAGAGCTCGTCCGTGGAAGTTCTACCAAGCAGCATTGTTTCAATGCTGTGTTGCGTTCTGGAGGGCGTTGTTGCCGTTGTAATTGCAGGCGCATCTGGCTTAACCCCTATGTCTCAGGTTGATGGACACATCACACAGGGCGGCACGTTTCAGTACGTGTTCCTTGCATGCCCTGCAAAGGGTTGCTCTCTAGGTATATATGCGGTGGTTTTCTTAGAGTGAGGTTGAAAATATAAATTACTAATTGTTGCTTGCATTCTCGTCTCCGCGTTTATTATTAGTTTTTTTTAACAATTCCCATGGGAACCGCTTGTTTTCCTGGGACAAAAAGTAGCCTGTGTCAACTATGACAAAATTCTAATTGATTGGCTTAGGACCTGAAGAAAGGACAAACCAAAAAAAGCACTTTCGCGTTTATAATCCTACCAATTAGTATTATTTTTTATGAATGTAATTTTAAATAAGTATCTATTATGAATTATCGCTAGACTATTTTTATTTAAACTTAAAATAAACTCTTTTAGTTGTAATTGATTTAGAAGAATTAAATTATCTGTAGATTTCCCGGCAATCGCTAGCTTGTATGGAGTAGCTATTTCACTTTTTCCTACTAAAGTGACGATTATATGATGAATAGGCAGTGGCGTGCATAGAGGGTATGCAAAGGGTATGCAGATGATATAAAATTAAGTAAATCTTTAGTTATAATAAACCTAAGGATAGGCATTTTAACAATTAAAAAAAGCCTACCCTTAAGTATTTATAACTCGTACTGCACGGCTAGCATGGGCAGGAGACAATTATCTCCCCGGGGAAAGGATATAAATGTTTCTTTTCCCACAGCTTTATCAACTCTCGGAGCACTGGCGAACAATATGGAAATAATATCCAAATAATATATATGTGTAATAATAAACGGGGGTAAACTTCTCCTATTCCAGGCTCCCGTGCTTAAACAGGTGGACACGTTAATTATGTCCCCTGTCAGGGCCCCAGGGGACATAATCGGGGATATAATTTTTGTCTCCTGCCTGTGCTACCCCTGCTGGAGATTTTCTTCATTTTATATCGTCTGCATACCCTGTGCATACCCTCTATGCACGCCACTGTGAATAAGACCGAAATGTTATTCTGTGTACACTACACTAACTGTAATAGGCACATATTGATGCGTACATTACATGTAAAATATGTACCTAAGTAACTAAATGTGAGTTGATTATCTGTGATGTATCGTGTAGCCTAATCGGTACTTAACTATGACGTCATAACATAGACTCCGCCCCTGTACCCGTACTATACGCCTATCAGCTGACCAATAGAGTTTGCTTGAGCTCATTGGTCAGGTGTCAAGGTCAGAGGGCAAAGTGAATCTATAAGCTTAGATATAGGCATACTGCACACACACACAATACTATTGTCAATCACCTAAGTATTGACAAAATATTATTTAATCTTAACAATTATTCATTGTAAAGTCAACATCTTCTGAGGATGCTGCGTAACGCACGTTTGTACATTACCGACGATCTGTTTGGTGTGAAAATATAAAGATAGATGAAATTATAAATTACAATGTACATATTCTCCTGCTTATCGCGGAGTATAACAAATGAGGCCTTACTTTCATTGTATAATATGTATTATGTATATTTTATATATTACGTTTATTTATTTAAATTTTCCATGTACCTATTTGTATCTAAGCATTTTGGTATGTACGTAAGTATATATATATCAACACTCTTGGCACTATTCCGTTCTCTTGCTGTAAGTCCTATCTACAAAGGTTGCCTGTAAGAGATTGCTTGCAGCAATAAGGCCGCCTTTGCATGTCTACATTGTGTACTTTATACTCCTTAACGTTTCTTTTCCTGTATGTCATACGTGCAATAAAGTGTTTCTTCTTCTTCTTCTTATAATATAATGGATACTTCAATCCTTCAATACGCCTCGCTCACAGGCAATATTATTCACAATAACAAATAAATAAATAAATATACTACGACAATACACACATCGCCATCTAGCCCCAAAGTAAGTATAGCTTGTGTTATGGGTACTAAGATGACTGATGAATAATTATGTAAATAATATACAAAAATACTTATAAGATATAGATAAACATCCAGACACTGAAAAACATTATTGTTCATCACACAAACATTGTCCAGTTGTGGGAATCGAACCCGGCCTTGGCTTAGAAAGCAGGGTCGCTGCCCACTGCGCCCATTTCAGGGTCCCCTCCCACGGTTAGTAACTAGCTCTAATTTCAAATTAAGCTATTTACTAAACTTTTGTATTTTGAAAACCGAATTTGTTTTTTCCTCTTTTGGTTTTTGCGCCATTAAGTTTACAAAATGGAAAACTTGAAATATCGCGTTATTGAAGAGTACGAGTTCCATCGCGGCTCGCAGGCTTGCAAAAATTTAACTAGGTAGGTACTATGGGGCAGTCCAAAGCGTCTTCAAAGATTTTAGTGATTCCCGTCCCGATTGGTCTTTGGATGGCAAAAGTGCAATACCTATGAACCGATTCAATAAATCTATCTTACCTATATATGTATATAAAAGAGAAAGTGTGTTGGTATGTTCCGTATAGGCTCCGAAACGGCTCGACCAATTTCAATTAAACTTTCAGGGAATCTCCGGATTGACCTGGCGAGTAATCCTGTAAAGTTTGGTGACGATCGGAGCACTCCTATTTTTTAACTGTCAAACTGTCAAATACAGCTTTTATTTACTTTGATGATATTCTATTGTTGGGTGTACATGGGAGTAGATAATGATTTTCACCCGCTCGAGAAGAGAATAGAAGAGAATGAATACGGAGAGAAATAAATGATTGAATATACTTATTATGAGACATAAATTCAAAATTCAATGATGTAAGTTTATTGTTTAAATAAAATAAAGCAAAATCTAGCCCGGCGAAGCGGGCTGGGTACGCTAGTATATTATATTTAAAAAAACTACTTTGTGTTCCTCTCTTACAAAACGCCAACTTCATATAAGTATAATATAACGATGTAATATTTACGTGTGTGCCTAAGAATTTTATTTTTGTGAAACTTTTCCGGTCACCAGGCATCAGCGTCAGCGATGGCGTGTCGTCGCACATTTGATGCAAAATCGGTTTTTTTTTTTTAAATTTAAATATAGGTCCCTAAGAATTTTATTTCTATTAAACTTCTTGCGGTCATCAGGATGATGATGATGATGAAATAGTATCTACCTACAGTAATTGGTTCCTGATTATTTTATATTTAATTTTTTTTCATCATCATCATCATCATCATCATCATATCAACCCATTACTGGCCCACTACTGGGCATGGGTCTCCCACATATGAGAAGGGGCCATTTAGGCCATAGTCCACCACACTGCCCCATTGCGGATTGGTCGAACCATCCTTTACTGCATATATTTATAATAATACTTGCCAAACAAAAATTTGCACAATCGAAGTTTTTATTTTAATTTTAATATAAAATAGCAAGTAGGGTTTAAGAATAGGTAAATTAATAAAACTGTTCAGTCTGTAGTGACTCTACCCCGGCGGTAGAGTCAGTACGATTAGACCTTGAAGGTAGAATTTTCTGATAAGGAACTGGCATAAAACTTACTTAGATTACCTCTTTCCATTTTTTTTAAATTGCTTTTATTTTTTACGCAAAATTAATGACTACGATAAGGATACGCAGGATAGATTAATGCAAAACAGAGGCTAACTTTTCACATTAGCGTAGCGCGCTACAATTGTGCGAAGTTACCTTTAATTATTAAAAAGTTAAAAAAAAAATGGTAATAAATATTTACAGGTTCACTTCTAACATTAATTACGTTATGTTGTCAAAATTAATAAATATATGGATATTATAAACAAACTATGCGACAAAAATATATAAACAGAAAATAATTGTGTGGAACTTACGCTGGCACAAAGAAGCATACCGACATCTTGTATTACAAGCGGCGAACCTACGACCTCGGAATCACAATATTCTTTATTTTACTCTAATTCTAATGTTTTGGATCACTAAATAAAAACATTAGCCGCGACCAAAGTTATTAAAAACACGGTAACCAATAATCAGAGTAATATTCGGAGATCTCCAATCACCAATTACTGAAAATGCGCCAGGACCACGATTCGTCCACCGATGACCAGTCACAAGCTTGACGTATGCCCAGTGTTGACTGTTACAGCGACTTCCGTCTGTTGCGATATTCCTATGTTATTTATGGCCTACCATTTAAAATTTAATATTTTGCAAATATGATAACAGATTTAAAACATATAAACGTATGAATTATGATGGCATTTACTGCGAATTTTAGTATAAAATTTTCATTAGAACTTATTTAAAACTTTATTAAAAAAAATCAAATATATACGATATCATAAGTAGCAACACTGGCAGGAAACAGAAGTAAATGTCATAAACGTCATCGATCGGCGTCCCAATAATAAAATGGCGGCCGCAGAGATCCAAGTTGTAAATCAAGCAAATTTGGCTAAAATAGAAAGGTTTGAATTTAGTTTAGTGTAATAAACTAAGCCTCGCATGATAATGATTGTAGTGTTATAGTTAAAAATGTTCTTCGGTAGTTTTTCGTGTTCCATTTGTGATGTTTTGTTGTTTTCAGTTTTCTTAATGATCCGGGCTACAAAGAGATTATTGAGAACTCTTCAACATTCAATTCGCGACTATGCGCCGAAAGGAGAATGCGGATGCCTTTTATCGACACCCAAACGGGTAAGTGAACGTATTTATCGTAACAAGAACTCTGACAACATTTGCATGAGATTTGAGGAATACTCCTGTTTTCAATATTATTATCTTCGATCAACAAAGCACTAGATATGCAGTCTCATGCAAATTAAAGCACAGTACGGTTTATATTTTTTACTTATGATTCTCCCAAGTAGAAATTAATAAATATAATTAATAATATGTATTTCCTAACTTCATCATCAGCAACATCATCATATTACGGCTTAACCAGCCCAGTACAGGCCATAAGTCTCCAAACAATGAGAAGGGGTTGCACTACGCTGGCCCAGTGTGGATTGGTGGATTCCAGAGAACTTTTAGATATGCAGGTTCACAATGTTTTCCTTCACTGTTGAAGAAAATCATATTTGAATTGCTATAAAATAACAACTTAAAAAGTCAAATATTTCTTTATTCAAATAGGCACATAGATGGCACTTTTGATGTGTACATTACATGTAAAATATGACATAGGAGTTAGTTTATGGCGATAAATAAATTCGACAACTTAAAAGTAAAGCTACGAGGGTTCCAAACGTGCCCTGGTCTAAGAAGAAGCCCACAACAAAGTTAGAGGTGCATGCTGGAATTTATACTCCCTTCCCTGAAAATGACGTTGAAGTCTTACCCACTGTGCTATCTGGTTTACTGGAAGTAAAGTACATACTCATTTGCTAGCAAACCATTAATTGGTTAAGTTAACTCCTGGTTTGCTAGTAAATTCTTTTTCTTCCACAGACATGGATCACTGACAGCAAACCTAACATGACAAAGATTATTATTGAAGCTACCATTCTTGATAAACATTTAAGTTGGGTGAAAAGTGAACAAATTAGCTCTATATTAAAAATGCTTATAGGAAAATCATAGATTCTATATTCCCATAAGCAAGCTATAGGCACCATATGCAAGCAACTTTGACCATAGTTCATCGTTTTTTTGTAAATGTAGCTTGCTCAAATTTGCTGGATAGACTCCTTCAAATACAAATTAATTCTATGATGTGTTAAAATTTTAAATACAACACACCAAAGTACAGAGTTAACTTCTCATATTCAATCTGTGATATGAGATATGTTATACATGGGGAAATAGGCAGATATAAAAATGTATATTTGACTTATTCTAGTGCTAATTATGTTATACACATAAAATTCAAAATTCATTTATTTCAAGTAGGCCTGGTTGTGAAGTCTGTTTGTTTGTAGTGACTCTAACAATGGTTCTGAAGGCAGAATCTACTAGGAAGAGCTGGCAAGAAACTGCAGATTGCTCTTTTTCAACATTTTTTGTTTTTTAAATTGATAACAATAAAGAGCGAATTAAGATTCAGTTGGCATTGAGGATTTTTCTTATGAAAATACATTTACTGAGTATATCTGCATACTCAGAACCCACTGGGACAGAGAGGTGCATAAACTTCTTTTTTTTTGTAGGTGTTGCACAGAGCCATTCCAATTTATTTATGACCAGAAAACAGAGAATGCCTGGGGCAAGAGAGGGACAGGTCTACACATATCCATCACAAAGGTAAAATCCATAAATACACTGACTACTAACTGTCAGAATTCAATCCTCAGGAGTTTAAGATTGACCACTTTTTCTCCGAAAGACATGACGCAGTGAATGGGCAACCTAAAAAATGTATACATCTTTACTGATCAGTGTTATGTTATAGTGAAAGTGGAGGAGTTCTGGTTCACACGTAAAAACAAGTGTTATTAATGATATTTTTTCATATAAAAACATTATTGGAAAATATACAGATCTATTCAGGTTTGTAGTTTTGGAAGATCACTAAATGAGTTATTCTAAAAATAGTTTAAGAAGACATTGCTGCAGATTCTATTGTGGACAAATCTGACGACCGCACACAGCAGTCAGTGCTGTGGTGTTACGGAGCAATTTGGGGATTTATAATTAAATAAAATTTAAGAGAAATTTTCAAACTGCATCCCTCGGATTGTACTATTGCTCTTCTGATTTCATTGCTTTATATATTTGCTTTCCAAGCAACAGGTGCCTTTTAAGTTTCCTTCCTAACTTTCTTTATAATTTCAGGTGGAGGAAAACTCGCAGACAATACCTTACAATGGCTTCCACAAGATGGGGCTGGAACACCTTGGATGCAGCTGAGAACACTGGTGATGGTGAAAATAGCTCAGGTCTACCTGATGGATTAGTTGGCGATGAGAGTCGGGATGGATCTCAGAGTGCAGTTAAAGATGACCCCAAGGTAATAGAAAATGTAAAGTTAAAAATTTATATAACTTAATTTGCTTAGTATTTCAGTAATAAAGCCAAAACTACCAGATGTTATGTTCATGAATACTATGATTATCAATTACTTTACTAATTGATTTCCAACAACAGAAGTGAGATTAGTCATTAAGATAAGAAATACATTAATTAGATGCAAGATAAGAATTTAAATGTTTGGAAAACAATATATCCCCTGATTGCCGAAGAAACTTTACTAAGGTTTTTGGCAATCAGGTAGGAAGGTTTTGGTGTGAAACTAGTGAAAAATCATCCCAATTGGTAATCTCTAAAGTAATAAAAAATATCTTACATTAACTATGCAATGTGGCATTTCATGAAATATCCTTATCCTGGCAATAGGGCAATTTACTTTTTATCAAAAATGAAAATAAAAAACTTGAAAGCCATGCCAGCCCTGGACTACAAGTGTTGCTATGCATTAGAATGTTTTCTTTTTATATGCGGATGTGTATTTTCTTCAAAGTAAATATTTACTATGTTTGAAAGACATTCATTTAATTCAAAAAATCTTAAATTTGGATGTTTGTATATTCTAAATGTAACACTTTACAAGGGTTTGTTGTTTGAAATTAAAAACGATATGGCGGACGATAGTTTAACCAGGCTCCATACAGAAATGCCAGTTTTTCTTGTCTCAACTTAACAAAGTTACAGTTTTGTAGACTATGCATGCCTCTAATAATATTATGGAGAACCCACAGACATGTAGACTCCTCACGACTTTTCCATCACCGTTTAACAAGTGATATTTCTCCAAAGGTTTCAGTTTCTTGCTGGAGATCGAGCTCTGTCCACTGTTATATCTTACTCATTAGGCTATCACCGCTTCCCAAAGGCCCTTTATTATGCTTTAAATATTGTAATTTCAATAACCTTTCCAGGAATGGTTCTACGATGAGCTAGCGATAGAAGAAATGGAAACCGGCGAGGAACCAGATCCAGAATCGGACGAAGATTACTATGACGACACATATGCAAATAGACGTAAAAGACGCGGTGTTGCGCCCACGGGACCGGGTTCCCGCGGGGGGAGAACGAGGAAGTCACAGCCCGATGATACTCCAGTTAAACGGGGAAGAGCGGTAAGTTTGCACTACTTGTATACATGTTTTCACTTCTGTGCTTAGTTGGCACATACTGTTTCCTTTATTACTATACATATATTATTACGACGTATTCTAGTTAGGAAAGAATTATCATTATCCATCCTATTAAGGCCATATAGGAGAAAGTCCCACCACTTTACTATTCACTGTGGTATTAATTTCAAGTAATTTTTCGTTGTCGAAGATTTTCATCGATCCTCAAAAAATTAAACGGGACAAAAATAGGTTAAATAAAAAATAAATAAAAAAGTTATCAAGTTTCACCAAAAATAAAAATTACCGTCAACTTCATTCTACTGCGACACGTGTGTACACGAAAGACGTATAATTTTTACCTCAGCCTATCAACCCTCAATGAAACGTTGTGGTTGATCTATGCTCTTAAAGCATCTCTCCTATGAGAGGAGTCTAGTGCCCAGCAACGTGGTGATTAATAGGTTGTCAATGATGATGATGATGATGATGATGAAGCAATGACGAGAGAGAGGAGTCCAGTGACAAGCTGCTAAATGTAATAAGCTGTCGATAATAACGAAGATGACGATGATGATGATGATGATAAAAGCACTGACGAGAGACAGTAGTCCAGTGTCAAGCTGCTAAATGTTAATAGGCTGTCGATAAACATAAAGACGATGATGAAGATGATGATATTGATTGTGGTGATGATGATGATATTGATGGTGGTGATGATGATATTGATTGTGGTGATGATGATGATGATATTGGTGGTGGTGATGATGATGATATTGATGGTGATGATTATGATGATGCTATTGATGGTGATGATGATAATGATAAGAGAAATGATGAAAGACAGAAGTCCAGTGCCAAGCTGCTAAATGTTAATAGGCTGTTGATAAAAATAAAGACGATGATGAAGATGATGATATTGATGGTGATGATGAAAGACAGAAGTCCAGTGCCAAGCTGCTAAATGTTAATAGGCTGTCGATAATAATGACGACGATGGTGATGATGATGATGATAATGGCGATGATTCAAAACAATGACTAGTTAATTTCTTTTAGGGGCGTGGTCGGAAACGCGCAGGCGCACCGACCCTCCTCCCTTACGAAGTGGCCGGCGACGCGGAGAAACCCTTCGGATGCGAACGTAAGTCCAGGAGGAAACACTAGCCCAAACATTTTTGACCCTTTTAAAAAGTTTGTTACAAAGCGATTGGTAGGTATCGATAGATCTTGTTTTTGATATATTAAAATTTGGTTACGATTATAGTGGTTTTTAGGAAATTGACGCTAGTTGCCTTTTATGAGGAATGTAAGCGCATTTGCAAATAAATTGTTACAATAATACAAATGTATGGAAATTGGCTAGAAAAAAATCGCAAAAAGTGCGTTATTAATATTCGGTAAGGCTGTTTGTGCGTTGTGTTGAGCGCAGTGGGTAAGAGCTCGAATTCACTTTCGGTGGGGCTAATTCGAATCCCAGCAAGCACCCCTAACTTTTCTTAAGTTATGTGCGTTTTACGTAATTAAAAATATCACATGCTTCGACGCTTAAGGAAAACATCGTGCATGTCTGAGAGGGCTACATAATGTTCTCAAAGGTAAGCGAAGTCCACCAATCCGCATTCGGCCAGCGTGGTGGAATACGGCTTAACCCCTTCTCATTGTGGGAGGAGACCCGTAGTGGGCCGGTCATGGGTCGATATGATGAAGGCTGTTTGTTATGTTATAATAATTGATATATTGAACTAACTTCCAATCGAGTTATTTTTTTAAAATATAGTGTTTAAGTTGGCATGAAAAACCACTTTAACTACTTTTACCTCAAAGCTAAATGAAAATATTAAAACCCTTTGCACGGCTCAGCATTGGTAGGAGCAGCATACACACAAAAAGGTCGCACCGTTTAAAATAATATCCGTAGGTATAATAAGCGTGTAATATAAAAAGGGGTTAAACATATTTTCTCTGTTGCCTTGCCTTATTAGGTGGACAAGTAAATTTGATATATTTTTTATTTCTATAAGCTAGCCGTGCTTATGTTATCATCCGAGTGTATCAAACTATTAGGTTGGGGAAAAAGTTTTTTCGCATTTTTTAAGAAATTTCAAAACATTTTATAACAGTTGATTTACATTTAACTAGACTATGTTGGTACCATTTTGTTCGATAACTTTTTGCCACCTCGTAGGTGGACATAATCCCATTGATATAGCAATTTTGTGGCTTCTGATCAAAAAGCCGCGACAAGTAGTTTTAGCATTCCTCTCGTGATGTTAACCTGACACTGCCTAAAGAATTTTGAAGAGACCGAAACAGGTGGAAATCTGAAGGTGCAAGGTCAGGACTATACGGCGGATGCATTAACACCTCCCAGCCAAACTTATACATACTATAATGCGAAAAGACATGCCCCAACCTATTATATACTTTCGGATCCATCTGGGGTCGTTTTCATGAGCTCGTTTGAGTTCCACGCAGCTAACGACAGACTAGACGAAACACTGACGAAAACATTGACGAAAAAAGTAGGTTGGTTCAAAAAAACCGCCTTAGCATAGTATGTATCTAAAAAAATGGCACCATCAGAAATTTTAACTAATCTCGCCAGAAAATAGTCTATTCAGACATATAAGGGCCTTATCCAGTGTTTAGACAGAGTTTTTTTGTTCTGTATACAAATTGTATTAAATGATGTTTTGACAACAATAACGCCTTGATGCACAGATACCTCGCAAACCTGTTATCGATTTCCCTATAATATTTTTGAAAATAGCTAATTAGTTGTATGTTGGGTTTAACCAATAGCCCCAAGCAGTGATCCTGATATATGGGGGATGGACCCAAAAAAAAAGCCTTGTAAATGTATCATGCAATATTTTAACTTTAGGAAAAAAAAATTAAAATAGTCATAAGTTTTTTCGTATTTATTAATTGATTATTTTAACACTGTATGTAGAGGAAATAATTTCGCTATTTTTAAGAGAATATCTATTTTATAAGAAATTAAATTAAATTAGGCAAAAGATTTACATCATCAATACAATTTATTAAAATACGTATCGTATCTAAGTTTGAAGGAATTTAGAGTTTAATATGACTTAAAGATGAAGACCTATGACTGTTCACAGACTACGCGAGACGCAAGAAATAATGCCGGTTTTTGATACCGCGTCATTCTCCAAGGTCATTCGTCATTCTTTAGTATTATCTCTATAACAAGCACTGCAATAACTATTGCGTCTCATTCGAGTCTTCCGGAATTTTCTATCTTTCCCAAAACTTTTGCATAATACGACGTGTAAATGAGAACCGAAATATTACTCAACAGGCTTTAGAGGCTTTACATTATTTACTGGCTCTCTGAGACTTATCTGTGAAACCGGAACGCTAATAGTTTTTGAGTAAAACACTGCCATAGTTTTAACTTAAATAAATCATATAGCCCTAATATCACATTCTAAATTAAATTCGAGTAACTCCTGTTACTTTATATTAGGTACGTGTCGCGTAGCGTAGTACCATGCATGTGTCGGTCTTTTATCTTAAATAAGTAAAAACTTAGAATGTTTTGAATTAGTTTGTATGGGAATTAAATGCCTCCTTTTGATATCATATTTTTACAGGGTGAAATATACTAAGGCACTCTTCAACAGTATTTCGTAATTCGTTTACACGTTGTATAGTTTCATCACAGTTTATTTAATCTACACTTGGTTTTGAAGACCTCTGATTGAAGAATTCGTTATATTCAAAATCTCACATTTCTACTTTATACCATAAGAACCCAAGCACTTGATAGGATTATTGTTTTACCCTAAACATCACTCCCTCTCTACTGCCCCTTTCACACACTTCTAACTTTCGTGACGCTACATGTGTAGGTATTGCAATAAAATAAATGGCCAAAGCACGTGTTCACCAAATATTTTTAGATAATCCCTCTTAGATATTTGTATGGAGCGCGTATGAATACATTAGGTATAAAATTACCTGTGTGCAATAAAAGTGGGATGGAATAAATGAATTAATATATACTGCATGGTACAGGGGCTAACCAATAAGCATAGTTTTGAAATTCATAAAATTAAATCTTACGACAAGTCTTCCAATATTAAAATTAAGTTATAAAAGTAGAGTTATACACATGCGACATGCCTTGCCTGAAGTGACTGCAGAATAACTGAATCAGTTAAAGAATATACTGGACAAACCTAAAAAGATGAAAAGCACAAGAAATTATATCGACGCATCAGCGAAAGCTGCTTAGTCTGTTATATAATTAAAATAAAAAGTAACAGTACTTGCAGAAGCGAGTACCAGGGTACCATAGAGCTGGAAGTGACGAGTACTACCAGAGTAACTGACATAGCTCAACAAGTTGCGAAGCTTCAGTTGAAATTAACTGTGTACACAATTCACAGGATCAGTTCATAGACACAGTGTCTTAACAAACTCTACGCTAAGTAGACTTTGCGGACATCAAATTATACACAATTGTTAGATCTGACCGGAACGTGTAAAGTGTGACAGGACATAATTTATAACGTCATTGAGCATTAATCTGATTGATCTTTTGTACAACCCAGGTTAAGGATTGGGGAACTGGGTCAATCCGTTTCCTGGTCATGTTTCATGAGTTAATATTTGAATACATGATCAGTTGTAGGCATAGAAAGTAAAGTCTTTATGTGTTGATATTTAAATGCTAGTTCTAGCAAAAATCCTGTTTAGTTGTTGACCTGAAAAGCTAAAGAAGCCGTTTTCACTTACAACGAACTAGGCACCTTTGACCAATAGTTATCGCTTAGTTAGACCATATTGGTAGTTTTTTTTTATAGATATAGACTTTTAGGCATTCGATTTAGGCGATTCGATAGTCTTTTGTCCCGAATATAGAGGAATAAAGAGGCTGGTCATCTCCGCTGGCCGTATATAAAATTTTGTTTTATATTACACCTCATTTTGGTCTGCCCACCATGCAGTATACAAATACCTTTAATTATGTACCTCCGTATTCGAATGAGTGATTGCTCAATTTTACACAATTTGAAACAAACAATAAATAATAGGCATTTAAATAATAAAATTAATCACAATTAGAATACTACATAAAGTCTGAGTAAAATTTAAAAAATATTTTTATCGATATAGCATCACTTTAGATACATAGTAGTTCTAAGGGTATCATGCCAAAATATTTATTGTTCGATGTTTTAGGCCAGTTTTTAATTTATTTATGATTTTCGGACATTTAAAGATTTTTTGGTATTTATAATGATTAAAAAATAGCCTTAAGAAATGCAGTATCGAGTGGGCCTTAGATTGACGTACTTGTAATAATGTGTTAGATAATGTAGTCATGTAAAAAGATTATTGACATGTGTAGAAAGAAGTGCTGTGAAATCAACATTCAATAAGCCCTATTTATACCTGCGGATGAATTATAAAAACGAATGAAAATCCGTAAACATACTGTTCAATGGTTTAATGGCTATTTTTATCGCTTTAGTTTCAAAGATATCGACAGTAAATCTCTATCTGGACATGTAGATAATCAAAGGTAAAATATCATGAAAATAACCATTAAAAAACTTAACTAATGTTAGTATGTAGTTTGGGGGTAGTTTTAACGTATTTTAGAAATGTTTAGATTAAAACAGCAAGCAATATCCTTAAATGTATGAAATACTTTTTTACCTTAAAAGTTTAAAGTTTTATAGAGCATTGTATTTGTTGAAATGTAATATTTAGATGTTTTATTTTAACAACATCAGTGCTAATTAAGTTGGACGCAAATCTCTGCACCGCAATTCGAACCAAATTAATCAGTATAAAAATAAGTCTATCTTTTTCATTAAATTATTTGCGGGAAAATTATAGCGTTATGTTTATATTTGTCAGTTTAGGTCTCAGAGATCTGTGTACAACCGAATAAGCACCGTTATGAGTAACAGATGTCAAAAATAGTGTATAAAATTGGCTATATAGTGGGTCGATTTATAAGGACTTGATAAGAGCGAGAAAGAGTGTTTTTTAGAACTTTTTCCTACAAGACAAAAACAGAAAGCATATTTTGATAGACAAGTTAGATATGGGTTTTTGAATGCAGAAAGATAGCAAAATAAGTAACTATTAATTAAGCAAAGAAATAGGCTGTTTTATGATTAGTCTTGACGAAAGCTGTCACTTGTTTAGTCTTGACTCTACGGCAACGCAGGAAGCATTTGGATGGATTTAACTTGCTCGGATATTCGCTGCGCTTTTCTGCGTTGCTTGCGGGGCTTGAGGGCCCATTTACATTAATCGACAGGGAATAAATTCGTGTTACAATTTGACTCGAAAAATTTCCTAACTCCTATAGATAATCCTGTGGGGTTTCCCCTTATTTAAGTCCCGTTTATTGATCTGTTAGTAAATGCGCCCTTATGCCTTATGATTCGAATATTGCATCAATGGACCAATTTAAACTATATAAATATGTTATAGAATTGGTCTGTTATTAGATACTTGATATAAATTCCTGAGCAGACTTTCGAAATTGCCTTTTTATTGTTGTGCATGAATGTATATAGCGAGTAAGTGAATCTCGAAAGAAAGATTACCATTGTTTTTATATTTCGTAAACAAATTTTACTTGTTGTCAATAGCTGTCAATTGACATTCTCAGCCCACTGGTGAGCAGCTGCTAAAACAAGTTGAGAAACAATGGTTTTTGCAAAAAAAAATAAAAAAAATCCTTTAGAATAAACAATTGTAAAATATTCAACTTAAATAAAGGGCAAGATAAGATATGCATTCACAGAAAAATAACTGATCTGTCTGTCTGTAATATTTTGTCTGTGACGCATCTAGATAGTTCTCTTAGACAATGTTTTAGTATAGTTTTTAGCATCACATTTTATTATAGGTAAATAATAATCAATTAATTGTTATTACAATTCTACTTATTTTCATTTAATTGTTTACTAAAATGTTAAGAACTTTTGTATTAACCTTTGTGAATATTAACAGTTCCTTAACGGATATCTTCACCGAATATTTGTAGTCATTCCTGTTTTTCATGATCATTTTTCATTGTTGATCATTTTTGTTGTTTTTCTAGGTATAATAAACAGATTAAGTGCATCTTTGTTAATCTTTCGAATGGGATATATTATCCACCTTATCAGTTTAGAATATCATTAACGTAAATCAAAAAGTGCTGTGGTCCTAATGTGCTACCTTGGGTAACGCTTTAATAAAAATTTGTTTCACGGTGATGAATGTTTCAGAATGTTTAAGTGTAGCCAAAACTTTAAATTAAATTAGAACTATTAATTAAATTGGAAGATTTTTTAAAGGTTAATATTTACGAAGGATTTCTAAAGATCGGCATTCGATTAAAAGAGCTGTCAATTACGAAAGTTCAAAAAGGTATAACGCCTCTACTCTAGAATAAGAAGAAAGGTACGAAATAACACCAACTAAATTTAATGACACTGCCACACGTTCTATATATCGTTTGTTCGACGAGGAGTATTTCTTGTTAAATATAGTTAGTTAGGTTTAGTGTAGGTGCGCCTTATTGTTTTATCAGGTTATTGAGATTTTTTGAGGTATTGTTGCTTAAAATAAACCATCTATATACCCAATAGATTTACCGAAAAAATATTCAAAAAGACTAAAGGGAAAAATTAGTTTGTAGAAAAATAAATGCAAGGTAAGTATAAAGTATAAGCATTTAATCTTGCACACAAAGTAACATTGCCTCATAAAAATTTCAATGTTGATTATATATTAGTACTCTAGTGTCTTGAGCTACGAATGACTTTATGCATGAATTCGATTTTGGATCTCATGGATTTATTAATATTTCCTCATCATTGAAAAACTAAAAATTGAGACATCTTTTACCACAATTTTGAATTTATTTTATATTATAAGTTTAATTTCGGTATCTTTGTCCTTTGTAAAAGAAATCTCGTGTAAAAAGTTCATTCTTAACTCAAATTTGTCTTAAAAAGTCTTATGAATTTTATTAATCACAATGTTTTTTATGTCAAAAAAATTTTCAGCACTGATTGGTTTCGTATGCAGTATGACTCATGTGTCTGTGATAGTTCTATTTATTTCTTTTTTTCGCGTTTAAGATCTAGGAATTGACGACTTATTTAGGTTTTGCAATGACTAAAGTTTTATAGAAGTTTTACAAGTGTACACCTGTGCTTGACGATCCATTTGCATTAATGTAAATATTTATTAAGAAAATTAAACATTGAATTTTAGTGGTACAAACAAATTTCTAGTTGTTTGTAATTGGTATTTGACACTCATTTTGAAATACATGTTTAAAATTTTATTTACTAGTTATTTTTCTATCTATGATATTGCCTTTTTCAGTTTTTTATCTCATTCCCACACTAAAATAAATAATGTGTGAGCGACGCTGCCAAATTCATAGTCAAATCTATGTATACCGTGAAAAACCTTACGAATCGATTCGTAATTAATATACTTACGAATCGATTCGTAATTAATATACTTACGAATCAAATCCATCGAGCGAGTGGCATTACTTTAATTATATAGGGGAACTGTCTCATTGATGTTTAATCAAGATCTCTAATACTCGTGTATCTCATAATTTTAAAATTATGCCAAGATTCGAAAAATAAAACCTGTAAAAACTATGCGTTGCTCTTCAAAATTCAGTGCTTAATTGTCTTCAATTATTTATAGTGTGAATAAGAAAAGTACACGTTAAGAAATATCGTATTTGTCTAGATGTTGAAATTGTTTAGTCTTCCATTTTGAAATAAAACGCTGACCTTGTGTTATTGTATGAAATGTACATATCTATAAAACGATAGGATTATTTAGCACAGGTGTTAACATTACAAGTAGTTTTATTTGGGTGGAAAAAAATAGTTTAAAAAATACTCATAACACTCTACTTAAGTATAAAACATGCGACGTATGTTGAGTCAAATGTAATCTCAGCATTTTGTAAGACTAGAATCATACCAGAATCAGAAGACAACACCTGGTTAAAGGTTAGTAGTTCTTTGGACCATCGTTCTAAACTACACAGATAAAAAATATTATTTAATAATGTATTAAAACATGCATTGTTGTGATGTACAATGCATTAAGTTATAAATCGAAAAAACTAACGAAAAGTAAACATTGTAAGGAGATTAACAGTTTGATTGTAAGAAATATTAAGAGCACTCTAGGCGTAACTAATTGACCAGGTCCCGATTCGTGAAAACATTTTAATTTTTGGTTGTCAAAGACGTGAAATAATAAAATTTTAGTCATTGTAACATTTAGTGATTGGCTAAAATAATATTTAATGTGTGTATTGAAAGCAGTGGAAGTATTAGGATTCGATGTTATTCTAGATCCAAACTATTATTAGCACCCAAAGATTGTTATGAATTTATACAAGAATATTTATGTTAAATAAGAAATAAAATTATCCAATGCGTATATTTTTTTCTTTTAGCTTATGACAATGCTGATTGGACGTTCAATGTTTGGATCTTTTACTTTTTTTTTTTGCATACCCTCATAAGTTTTTTTTCATGTGTTATACTAGACGGCCATGATCTTAAAATTAAATTATAGTATAAATAAGTTCACGTAACGACATTTATGAATCATATAAGTTATAATTGACGCCGCTAAACAATTTATTTCAATTGACTTTAGTCGTTGAAGTGCTTGCACCAGTAATTGTTTGTTTGTCAAACACTATATTAAGAGTGCTCCCACACAAAAATAAGTTTCACGGTAAAACATGTTGCATTTTGTGATTTCATAAATGTTTTTAACTCTGTGAATGAGCACGTGTAATTTTGCTTAACATACTTATTAAAATTGTCATAAATTTCATTTACGGTCACGCAAAAAAAAAACTTATAAATCTACTCTTAAAAATAATTTCCAGTGCATAAAATGCTAGTGTACAATTAAAACTGTGTAAAACAATGATATTTGGTTGACGATTGTTTTAATACTATCCTAAATATTGTATTAGACGAAAATAAATAATTAAGTTTAAGCCACATAAATTAAAATATTTTCTTTAAATAGAAATTAAGTTCTAAGTAAGAAGAGCTCTGTAACATGGTCGTTTAGTTTTCGTGTTTCCAACCAGAGGGCAGATCCATTGATTTGAAGTCATCAATCAAACGCCCCTCGGAGCCTTGCGTCCTCTAGAACTGAACATAGAAGTAATCACGACGGGCCGTCAAAATTACACATTTTATATTGAAACGCTCATAACCATCTTATAAGGCCTCATTCTAAAAGTATTATTTCTTTCTCGATCCTGGAAATGACGATTCAGCATACATTCAGTAATAGGCGAATTTGGACCGTAATCGCTTATTATTTAGTTTAATATTGAAAAATATTCCGATACTTACCTATGACCTTAAATGAGTTCTTCTGAGTATTGGACCTTTATTTCTAAACTATCCTCTGAGAACTGAGGTCATAATCGTCATGTTCCGAAAATTAACCGCACTTTTAATCGAAGTGCCTAAAATAATACTGAGCGCTTTAATATAAAATGTCGGAGGATAAAATCTAATAGGTATTGATTGATGACGGATAATTACTGGAACTGCGAGTCTTACGCCGTTAGCCGTCGTGGTGCCTCCTCTATGCTCTGTTCTGTTGACGTAGGCCTCCGTTACCCTTTATTTTTTTTATAAATTATAAAGTTAGACGTAAGGTTTTTTGACTTATCGAGCTGGGGCAAGATGGAGGCACTATGGCGGTAAGTGAATGTACTGAATTGATTTATAGACTTCATTTTTGAGTACATATCGTAATAATTCTTGTTAAATTTTCTTTCTAATTTGTAATTCTACCTCTTATTAAACTGTAAAATCAAAACTTTTCTCAGTTATATTTTTCTTGTTTGTATATAAAAATATAACTTTTACTTTAGTGTGTGGTGCAAAGTACAAAACACGTGCGGGCCTGATCTACCACTTCAACCACACGCATAAAGACGGCGCGACACCAAGCGTGCCCCCGGCCCCAGGAAGCGATAACGATTCGCGCGACAGTCGCGCTGCGCATTCCCCTCCCGCTTCGACGCAACCCGCGACAGAGTATCAAGACAGCTACGTGACATTTCTGAACAATCCTGCTGTAGGAGCCACTGGTAAGTAACATTGGTCACTTGTTCTTTAACTCTTATTTATCGACCGCTATCGCGACCAAGATATAGAGAAGTTTGTGTGTCCTTTCCCGTCCCCGCAAAATCCGAGTCAGAGTATCAAGACTGCTACGAGACCTTTCTGAACAACCCTGTTGTAAAAGCCAATGGTAGGTAATCTTGGTCAATTGTTCTATAACTCTAATATATAATTCGCTAACACGACGAAGATCGTTAAAATTGTCCGTGATTCGCGCGATAGCCGCGCTGTGCAATACCCTGCCAACTAGCCTCAGAGTATCAATCACGTCAACTGCTTAACTTTCCTGAACAATCGTTATGTAGGTTGTTCTATAACTCTTATAACATTAACGCGACAATGACCTTGAAAATTGTCAATCATTCACGCGACCGTCGTGCTATGCACTTCTCTTCAGCTAGGCTCGTTACATGCCACATTTAGCTGTAGCTCCGAGACGTGCTCGTACGAATCATTATAATCACATCAGCTAATAGGCTGAACATTGGTTCTTTATTTCTAAATTCCACGGCCTCCCACAGCGACT
Organism: Pararge aegeria; assembly: GCF_905163445.1. Classification (NCBI taxonomy): domain Eukaryota; kingdom Metazoa; phylum Arthropoda; class Insecta; order Lepidoptera; family Nymphalidae; genus Pararge; species Pararge aegeria. Next base: position 4,964,417 of record NC_053180.1, read on the forward strand.
CACTGCGATTATTTATCCATCACCTCTGTTTTTCCTTGCGAATTCAACTTTCATCGCCACTTAACTTCTTAACTCGCTGAGCTATCCTCAACAACTCACCCTTAGTTCTTCTATGGATCTGCCTGATTTCTCATTTGAATAGAGTTTTAACATGTTATACAACGTATTACCGAATTACGAAATACTTTTGTAGAATGCATCACTATATCTCATAAGAAATGGTGCTGTAAAAATATTAAAATTGTTTTTCCATACAAACTAATCCAAAAATTACAAGTGTTAACATATGACAACCCTATTAAAGACAAAAGGCCGACGCGCCCATAGTACCTACCCTAGGCGACGCGTACCTAATAAAGTGGCAAGAGACACTTGATTTTAATTTTTCATGTGATGTGTATCTGATTTCTTTTAGTAAAAAGTGGCAGTGGTTTACCCAAAAACTATTAAGCGTTTTGGTTTTACGGATATATAGCGGATAGATACATTAAATAATGTACCTCCAAAGGTTGTAAAGTAATATTTTGGTTTTAAAAAATTTACAATTTGTACATATTTTGTTTCGTAGCAGCAGCAGCAGCACAAACTCCAACGCCTCCTGTACGTAAACCCTCGCCGCCTCCTCGACCAGCTTCCGCGGATACCTCATCGTCAGACTCTGCGCACACTCCGCTGGTGGCGCCGGGCACGGCCGCGGCCGCCGCCGCAGCCACCGTGGTCGTCGTCCCCACGACCAGCACGGTCACCGTGCCTGAGCTGATGAAGGAGCCCGACACTAAGGTGATGAGACTATACAAGGTCATTTGTAATTGGGGTTCAAGCTCGGCTCAGCGTCAGTGCAATAATTTTCATAAATATCTGTTCACTAGGTCCGTCAATTATTAGTAACAAAAACTGACGTCGCAACGTCACTAACCCATATGCGAGATTGAAATTAGGGGCTAACATTTAGTGGAATTATTCCAATTTAAAAAAAAAACAACTGACATCCGCTTTCTTGTCAACAGGCAACTCCGTCACCGTACTGCGACTTTTGCCTCGGCGACGATCGCGAGAACAAAAAGACCGGTACCCCCGAAGAGTTAGTCAGCTGTTCCGACTGCGGACGATCAGGTAAGCGTCGCGGCCGACCGCCACGGAACGGAATCAAAAAGTGCTACCACCTAATCAACAGAGTCTGCGAAAGGCATAAACACCTTAGAGACAACATTAAGCTCAATGGAGTTGTTGAAATCCTTACCTCTATGTCATATCCCGCGGACGACTTTGATACGTTCGCTTCGAAGACAAAACTGTTGGAGAACTGTGAGTATACCATGTCACCGCCCTCGTCGCGTCAAAGCCCTGCGCATGAGGAGGTCGTAGTTAACGGATCGAATATTAGCGGATAACGTACCTATTTAGTTAGTGGGAATATTAGTTTCGCGTTTTGAGGTTTATTTCGTTCTCATAGTACTTATTTTTTGTGTCTGTTCATTTCGAGGGTCTGCTTGATTTCGAGGGGCATAAAGTGTAGACAAGAGGGTAGGCAGAAAAAGTTCTATAGTCAAATATGTACCATGTAAAGTTTTTTTTTATGAAAAGTTGCAATAAAACTTCTCAAACTAGAGAAAGCCCATTGCAAGGCAAATTGTACCAGATTTTACTTGGTAGGTATACTTAAGATATTTAGTAGATATTTTAGATATTTAGTTTTCCGATTTCAAGTACCTAACTGGTTTCAAGTAACTTTTGAAATTAATAAGGAGTCGTCTGTACTTACCTTCCTTTTATATCGGCTTTTGTCCGATTAGTCTTCTTATTTATAATCAAAGGTTTAACCGAAATTGTTATGGATATTTATATCCATAATTATAAAAAGATTCGTACATTTCGGGTAGTCTCCTATTCTTGATTTGCCCCTTTTTGATGTACAGGCAGCTCCATCTAATGGGTACATTACACATCACTTTTACAAAAGAACTTAAAAAGGCTTCACATGTGTTGACATGTTTTTTTACTTCATATAGATAGAATAGATAATCTCGTTTATATTAGTACAATTTGGCTATGAAACTGGTATATTATTATACGTTATTTTATTATGAAAAGTTTAACTAGAGAATTGATTACTTATTTACAAATATATATTTAAATTTATGTTTACTATCGGTGCATATTATTTTAGGGTGAAATTTTCAGACAGTAGAAGTGGGATCCATTGAGTAAACAAAAAAATTGACTTAAAGAACAAAAGTTAATATTTCATAGTGAAGTAAATAGACATCTTGTACATAAATTATTTCCAAGGATGGCAGCACATTGGCTATTTCCCTAGGAGTAAATAACGCCAGACCCGTGTGCGAGCGCGCGGTCTTGTTTTTAGCAGCCGAGTTTCTATATTTTACGCTCGGGGTTAATAGATTTGTAACTTCTAACGGGGGCGTCTACTTTTATAAGCGATCGCTGATTAAATTACCTTATACAGTTGGCTGTAGAAAAACAAATCTTAATAAGTAAATATACTTATTTGAGTACTCTAAAGTATCACCGCTTGTGTAGCGTGTACGGAATTTTAAGTGCGAGTGTAGTGAGTATGAAATTTGTTATTTATAAAGAATTGAACAACTAGTTCGTTAAGTAATATCAATTCATGATGTGAGTGCAGACCTGGCCGCCTAATGCACTCAGTTAAATACTGCGTGCATTGCGCTAAAAAAACAATCGCTCTAACTAATGGATGGGTGCCAATGCAGTTGAAAAGAATATTCAAATGTTTGGGCGGTTTAACTGATATTAATAAACGCTAGCCAGTGATATCCTATGTGCGACCAGCCCAAATAGCACCTATAAACTTTCTCACATACCAGTCTTAAAATGTCACCCTATTTAAATGTAATATATGAACTTGGAATATTCCCACTTACGGTGTCTTAAATAAAAATATTTCAACTATCCCATCAAAATCCACTTGAGTTTTTCAAAATTTGTCTATTTTAATGCCAAATAACGGCAATGCGTCATTAGTGCGTTGTGTTGCGTCATCGCAACGGATCAAAGCATTGTAAATACACGTGCGGTGGTGATCGCAACGCTTTAATAATATATCTGTCAAATTCAATTTATTTTAAAGCCAACTAAGGACGTTGTCTCACTAGTGCGTTGCCTTGCGTCGTCGTAACAGATCAACGCGTTGTGCGTTGCAATGACGTAACTCTTAATGCAGCGTGTCATTTAAAATATATGGAAGACGACGCAGCGTCGACGGTCTGATAAGATTTGCGGAACAGCATAGTAGCAATATTTTATTTATAACACCGTCAATATTGTGTTTTGTGTTAGTTGTCACAAAATGTGTGCTACATCACAAGTGCGTTTTTTTTTTAATTTTCATAGCTTCTTACCAAAGAGGTTTGCTTGCTTTACCGTTATGTGCATACATTCCAAGTCATAATCATTTAGTTATAAGGTTATATCTAATTACATATCTACATTTTATATCTAGGTTTAATAATTGCAATTTGAATGACATATATAAATTTATATTTCATTTTAAATATTAGGGTCGGCAGTGCCTTTCTGCCAGTATGGAGTGCACGCCACAGTCTGGTATACATTAATATGGACTTGTGATCTTAATGTTGCCATGTTTTATGTATAGTGACTATGGATGCCAAAAAAAAACTTACGATTAATTGTTATATTATCTGTTGTAACATTTTTAAGATATACTTATTAAAAGCGTAGGGTTCCGTACCATACGTATACTTGAAGGGATCGAAATTTGGGGTGCGCATTTGCGGGTAGTTTCAGTTTTTTTTTAAATATAAATTGACGGATTAAGCATATGAAAAACCATCTCCTATCGAAAGAGCGGCAAAATACGAAGGGCCGCCTTGTGACCATTAACCCGAGCGTAGTGTTAAGCCTCACCATCATTATCATTTCAACTGATGTATGTCCACTGCTGGGCAAGTCTTTTGTAGGGAATTCCATAATCCACGGTCCTGGGCCGCTTGCTCCAGCGGCTCCCAGCGACTCGCCTGATGTCATCTGTCCACCTCGTTTGGGGGCCGACCTACGCTGCGTTTACCGGTGCGGGGTCGACATTCCAGCACCTTAAGACCCCAGCGTCCATCGGTTCTACGCGCTATGTGCCTTTCCCATTGCCACTTCAGCTTCGCGACTCGCTGAGCTATGTCTGTAAGTCTAGTTCTCCTACGGATTTCCTCATTTCTGATTTGATCACGTAGAGATACTCGTAGCATAGCTCTCTCAATCGCCCGCTTAGTAACTCTGAGCCTTCTTATGGGGCCCATAATGCCTCATGTGCCCGTAATAACACAAATCGCAAATATTACTGAGTGAGAAGTCTTTTCCAAAGTAGGTACGGAACCTTTAAAATGTATCTAATCTCAATGCAAGTACCAATCAATGGTATCTCATAACTCTTTTTGCCATCTCTCATACTCATAAGTAAAAGGACAATACGAATGTCCAATAATCGCTGATGTCAAAAACCTCACAACTGAACGTGTCCCCTTCCACTGAACGTTTTCTTCTTGACTTCATCATGCGATTTAATTTGATCTAACTGACAAGATTTTCTCCTACACGCCGATTCTGTATCTCAGTTGTCACTAAATTAAGCTACATTGTGTTAAAGTTGCCACCAAATAACCTTTTAAATCCGTATTTTGCATTCTGAAAACTAAGTTTCCAACTGAGTTAATTAAAACTCGGTTCGCAGATACAATTACTTTACGATATACATTGTAAATATGTTGCATATGTTTATTTATATGCACCAACTACCTCTCTTCTTGAGCTGTGTTTTGCGCCATTGGTTGCCTGGAAGAGATAGCTATGTAGCAACAAGGCCGCCAAATCGTATACTTGTCGGTAAATTTTTGTTTATAATTTTTCTTTATGTTTATGTGGTGTACAATAAAAGTGTATTCATCATTCATTAAATTCACATTTTGCATTCTGAAAGCTAAGTTTCCAACCGAGTTAATTTCAACTCTGTTGGCAGATATAATTACGTAATACATAATAATGGATTGGGCGTGATTTGATGGCAACTTTTCAGAGGCTAGCTACATTTGGTATTGACGTAGATACAGAATAGCCCTGCGGTTAGCGTGGCCAAATGATTCAAGAATCCTCTAAATTAGACCAATCAATCCTATCCTTCCTTACAGCAGTGAATAAGATGCTGAAAGATTAAGGCATCCAGCAATAATAATCATGTTTATTAAATCTATTGACCAATCAATGCAAAATACATGTTAATCTATCTCTATCCTCTTTCTATATATTGAAACGGAAAGAAACAGATACATCAGCAAACTGTGTGTTCTATTGGAATAGATTTAAGGCGTTCGTTTGTCTTCCTATTAGAGGAAAATGTGCCTTGTTTTTAGAAACTTTACATGCGTACGTTATGTAGTGTTGCTTTATACGAATTTTATATAATTGTTGTATCTTACGGAATCTATTCGGATTGAAGTTTAAGTTCTAGAAAATTTGCGTGCATCTGTACGAGGTAGTAGTGAAAATGTTTCAGAAGTGCCAAGTGTGAAATTTTTTATCTACGCGCTACGTTTATTACAACAGTGTTGCCACTAGGTAGAGTTCTTTAAATACCTCTCGTATCTTAGTAGTAGCAGCGCCTGACTCCGGCCGTGTTTGCTATTGTAATTGAAGGCGCATGCGCATGGCAGCATGTTGCAGGATGTGCTTCTTGCGTGCCCTGTGAAGTGTCGCTCTGTTATAGGCGATGGTTTCCCTATCAGGTGGGTCAGCTGCTCGCTCCGCCAATGAAATGTATTTATTTGTATGAATATACAATTGGTTACTTAAAAAAAAGATTAATTAACTTTCACGAGATCGAATTAGTAAACGTTGTTAGGAAATCTCACATTTGGCACTCTAAATTTTGACGCACTGAATTGCAACAGAGTCGTTCTGGGAACGGTCCGTTTTGTGCTATAAGTACCGCCGTTGTTGACCCCGATTGTGTGACAGAAATTTCTTTGAATAAATAGGCAATTCCGAAAGCAGTGCTGTTCTTTTGACACTGCACTGCGTCAACTGGCAAAACTCGAATTGGCACGATTATCTGAGTTTGCCTATCTTTAAATTAAAGTACCAATAATGGAATGTGCGAATTACTTACAAAATATCGGTAGCGACCAGTATCTCTTTTATCCATGATTTCGCAGGTTAAGAATTAACTAGCTATGTCACATTAGCGCTATAAAGTACGAGCGAGACAGATTGACAAAAAAAATTCAACAGACACCTAAGATGGTGACGGTGGTACTATAAACAAAACACTGTCTTTTATTACAACTGGACAAGCTGTCGCTTTGTTTTTGACACAATTGTAGTTGTAAAACTAATAACTATCATGGTTGAAAAGAAAACTGCCTTGAAACCAAATAATACTAGCCAATCTAGTCATAAAGATCCAAAATTATCTTTTGCACCATTTGCACGCGCTACCTAAGCGCTAAACTAGACCAACACGCCCGAAACCTTAATTTCCCTTAAGTAAATCCTCCAGAAACATCTGAGAAAAGAGAAGAAAGATAGCTAATATGTGATATAGAAGTCAACTTTCAATATTTTTGAGACAGTAGTGTGACCAAGCGTTACACACTTCAAACAACACTTTATATCACGGTACATAGAGCTTCATTTGAATGCAATAATTTGACTATACGATGTGCGAATGTTTCTAAGACACAGAAAGTGACAGGGTGATATGTCTGATACCTAAACGGTTTTCTTAATATAAATGTGTTAACACAGTATGATAATCATAAAAACCATGAAACCTATTTTTGATCTTTGGCATCGGTAAAAAAATGTGCCAACTGAGTTAGGCATAGATGAGATAAATTAAAATAGATTTTAGTGAGAGACAATGTTGCTATTTTAAGGGCTGATTTCCCGATCGCCAAATAATCTAATTATGGAGTAAATTTGACGTTTTGACAATTGTCGTATATGAAATCTATTAAATTTATTCCTCAGGCGGATAATACGCTGAAAATCTATACTGGTGCTATAACGTTGAAATAGTTACGCAGGGTTTTATTACCCTACTTAAATATTCTAACGTTACGCCGCATTTATTATTAAGGGGGTAACTGTCTTGTGGGCAGAGAACAAAAAAATTTAAATAAATACACATTTACTCCACGTGAGTTTAAAATTGGCAATAAAAAGCAATACTATACATTCTAAGAGCTTAAAAGTGCCTTTACCAACATCTCTAAATGCATAACCCAAAGATTTTTTAAAAGAATACAATTTGTTTTTGTTATATGTACACTAAATTCGATGTTGTAGTTTTATATCGTATAAAAGAATATCATTCCTATAGTTTATTATCGTTTTTTCTTAATAAATTTTTAATAAATGTGTTGTATATCTTAGTTTTAAATATAGTTTTAAGAGCTGAATAACCAAATTTTAACTGTTGAAAAATTGATGAATTGTCGGTGGAAATGACGTCACAAGAAACATTACGTAAACTTGAATCATTTTTCAAGTACCCTCACTTTACTCTATGAAAAATTTAAATACCCTTGGGTACTTTATGTTGAGATTTTGTAGTAAAAGTTCCACCGACGATATATCAATACTTTTATTTAATTCGGATTGTTGTTAAGCTTGAAATAATATAGATTTTAGGTTAGAAAATGCAGTATACCCTATAGCTTGTTATTGCAATGATATTATAAATTTAAAAATATTAATATAATATGGTTAGTTGTTTATTAAATAAACTGCATACGAAAGCGAGCGACCTGCCAGCTTATTTCTACGATGCAAAAAGGCCGCCTGTAGTTATGTAATATGCGAACAAGTTAAAGCTGAGTTGGGTTACCAGTGGTCGCCGGCTTTTGTATGTGGTATTTTAGTTCCTAGAACAAAAATAGTCTAGACGCGCATGACTTATTTATTTATTCAAAAGTCGGTTTCTTTTTATTTTGTGACGTCATAGTGTTACATTCAATGTGTAGGCGATCTTTTTGATGAATTTTAAATCGTACATGTGCGTCTACTCTTGTTTATTAATTTGTCTATGAATATTTTAAAATTTTACTTTGAAAAATGTTTTCTTTTTCTTATTTTATTCTTTCGTAGACCAATATTGTCTATGGGAGCATTATTTATGACAATCTCTCAAAGTATTCAGTTATCTTTTTTAATTTATATAAACATAACTGTATAGTTTTAATGTCTGTATTTAACCGTAGAATGTGCTGTAAGTAATGGTTTTTTTTTATAATTTCACGGTGCCTTAGGAAGTGCAATTTTATCAAATTGAAAGTGAATTGAACTCATTCGTAACTCGTTCTCTTTTTACACTCGAATTTGAACGGAAATCTCATCAGTGACCCTAGAAGGCCGGACTGAAGATTATAAAATTCGTATTCAACAAACATTACTTTAAAGATTCACAGTGCATCCTGGTTTGACACTTCGTTGTGTCAACAAGTAGAGCAGCGCAATGTTTAAAATCATTGAATGAAATCTCAAAATTATTTCATTACGTTATACGGTATTGAACTTGTTAGAACACAGTAAACAAAGTTAAACTACAATGTTTTCTACTAGATGGCGCTACAGTCGCTATAAGACTGATATAAAAAGGCATATTCGGCTTTGGCGGTTTGAGAGCCGTAGCTTAGTCTAAGCTGACGGCTATTGTCCGAGTCGCAGGTCCATATCCTCTCGGTTCCGTAATTTTTATATGCATTTTAAATGATATTTCCTTCAAGTGTAGGTGAACCACACATAAAAATTATTAATTTTGACAGAAAATTACACAGACATTATTCCCCACGAAAATATTGTTTACAATAATTTCTTTGTTCATTGATCTTTTTTTTTGTTTCAATGCGGACTGTATTAAGGGAGCTGTCTTACAAACAAAAACAAAATTGGTGTGATTAAAGTAAATAGTTTTAACTTTACACACAGGGCGACATCTTAAACGCCTTACGTCTGCGACCCTTTTAATCTATTCAATCTTAAGTATCTGTAGGCATTATTCAAAATGTGATACCAACTAAACAGTAGGTTGCTGTAATAAGTTAAACAGCTGATCGTAATTTTTCAATACCTTTTGTCAACCGACTGAAACGGAAATAGATTCTGCATTCTGTCGCTTGCACACGCTACAGGGTGCTTCTTACTACACCCATTTTTTCTTATGTATTGGACAAGTTAACTGGGTCGCCGAGTAGATACGCAAAGTTTATATATTACACACTTGTTTGTTACCATAGTCAAGTATATTTTTATTTTATTGTTACTTGTATGGTCATTTCATTTTAATAATAAAAATTTTATTGTTTGCAATTTAGTTACTCTGCAATGTTTTAAGTTTTACGTTGTCTATAGAATGTTTTGCACAGCTTTCGTTAGCAAAAAATTGTATAATAACATTTATACGAAGAAAGTAGAAAGATAAACTATAACTATGAGAAACAATTTATCGAATGTTTTAGAAAGGAAATGCACAGTGCTACTATAATTTAATATTACTATATATATACATATATCAATGTGATTTTAATTTTATGTGGAAAAGTATCAAAAAATTCTAGTAAGGAAGTGCATACAATATTTATTGTTTATTACCCTTGCAACTTCTACCATTCGAGGATTGCGACATCACTGATTGGGAACTAGCTGCTTGTGTAGAAGACTGATGATGCCCATGCCGTATTGGTAGACCAGTATAATTAGTCTTAGATTTTCGAGTAGCGTAATATTAAAGTAAATAGGAACTTATGCCTCTAGTTTTAAAGCTCAAATTCGTTTGCACATTTATATCCAAGGCTTGTGCAGCACGTTTGTAAAATAAAATCACTAGTTATGCAATCTTCTAAATGATTTTGGTTATGATAACAACTGAATGTCGGAATGAAATGGACTTTATGCTAATTGTTTTAAAGCTCAAATTCATCTTAACTCTTTTAGCGGCTCGTTTTGACGATAAAATAAATTAGTATCGCATTCGTCAAGACGATTTCGAGTTTTGAAACACTATAACGTCAGAGTAAAACGGAACTAATGTTCCTTGACGTAACACTCAAATTACATTACACTTTTGCAGATAACACTTTTGGTGCATGTTCGTAAACTAAAATCAGATGCTACCGATTTTCTCGAGATGATTTATGACAAAGTAAAGGGCAACATATGCTACTTTTGTCTAATGTCCGGGATATTTACTCGCGCATTAAGTATGGCCGCAATCCGGCTAGATTTCGGACATACTATACAAATACCGTATCGACAGTAAAACGAACTCTTTTCACTAGTTGTAAAACTCAAATAACACCTCCTGGCGGTCTGTTTATAAAATAAAAGCGAACTACCGATTTCTTCAAAATATTTTCGAACGTAAATTCCCGCAATATTTACTCGCGCGTTTTCAGTTTGACTGTTTTACGGTCAAATTGCCGGTAAACACGGTCATACTGAAAATTCTTGGTCTACTGCTCTTCTAGTGGAAAGTGTATAAGCGTAGACAATAGCTCTGCACAACAAATCTCTTAAAATTTAATCTATCTCAAGCTACATTTACGCTCGAATAATGTAAGAATGACTCTTAACAATCAAAGAAACATTTATTATATACAATTAACATATTTTTATTTATTATCAGTAAAGCTACTACTAATCCTAACGCTATTATTTATATTTCATTTATAATTCTTTATACGTCTTTTCATACCGATCCATCAAAATAGGGCACGCCCGTTTCGCTCATATACCATAGCATCCTCTGATGTTAATTCTACAACGCAACTGTAAATACTTCTGAACTGTGCTTTGTAAAATAAAGTTTTAAGCTTTGGTGTCCATCGTGAAATTCCGTAAAATTTTGTTTACTTTTATATGAAAAATCAAATTTGAGTTAGTTTGACACTATTATCATTTTTACAAATCAAGCATCTTCGCTTTTAAAGTTTTCTACATTCCATGTTCCCGCATAGAATTGAGCTTGAACTAGTGGTATTGAATCATCTGTACAGAATATGTACAGATATTAACATTGATTTCATTGGGTAAAAGGTTTTATCGGATGGGAAACAAAAACATATTATTTAACGGTCACCAATAAAATCTTTTACAATGTAGTCGAGTCCTGCTTCTCTATCAAAAATTTGGGAGAATGTTTGGTATACTAGAGCAGATCAAATACATTTTGAAAATTCAAGAGAACACGTTTATTTACATTCAAACTTGGTAAGCGCTTTCCCAATCAGTGATTTGAATCTATTAGTCGTTTTATTTTCTCCTATTTATTTTGTAGAACACCGTGGAAATGTTTAATATATTAAAGTGTATGCTCCAAAAGACAATTGGATTTTTATTTTCTTTTGTTTACGTTTTCTTTTTTGTGCTGAAGAATAGTGAATTGCACTTCCATACGAATATTCTCTGATACTTTGGAAATAATAAATGTTTGAACACAATAGTTTTCGGTCACGTTTCCCGGTTGTTTATTGTAATTGTTTTTATTTTTCTTTTTATTATTATTTTTCACTATTGTTCGGCACATTTATTTACCTCTGCGAAAAAAGTTTAATTTTTTTGACATTCAAGAAGACTACAGCGTTTTGAGATTTGTAGGTAAGATAATGTGCCTAACAGTAAGTGAAAAAATTATAATATTTTTTGAGATTTTTAAAGAATGTTTGACAATTTCAAAATGGAGAGAGATTCTTCGATAAAAAAAAACATATTTTCGATGAGACTTCTTATTTTTAATCTCCGGCAAAAAAGTATGTGTCAGTCTTATTGGACCGATTTGAGTTATTCAAAAATTTTAATCGGACATTTCGAGTGGATAATTATGTCACCCAATCCAGGCGCGAATAGTTAGGCTAATTAGCCAATGGGAAAGCTCGTGAAACTGTATTTTGTCATTGACCAATCAGATGAGTTCGGTATTCATACTAATAAGTTGATTTGTACTAATATGGTGGCACAAAAATAGAAAACTACAAAGTTATGGCATTACTAACTTAATCTGATTTAGCTCTCAGCCAATGTTTCGTGCTGCGCCCCGCGGTGTTAACTGCGCTAAATAAGTATAAACACAAACTTGACTTGCAATTCATACATTCCAGGACTAAAAGGGCTTACGTTACTCTCAGTCCCCGTCAACTGTCTCTCTTCCAAAAATAATCGTTAGGTCTTTTGTCAGACCGTGAATGAAGGGCGATTTCTCGCCTAAAAATACGAAGTAATTCTATGCCAAATATCAAACCAATCATTGTGTGGTAACCAAACAACCAATGGTTGGGCGTAAAGAAAGGACTAAAACACTAACATACAAACGTACCTTCCCATATATATATATATATATGTATATTCCCATATATATATATATTTCAAGCGTTGTTATATTAATCAGAAGAATAATCGAAAATATGAAGACTATTTGACTGATTTTGTGTTAATGCTTTTACTGTTATCATTTTGAAATTGGCGACAATTAATATGAACATAAAATAATAGATGACATATTATGTATTTTTTTTTTTCATTGATAACCAATTTCAAACGCGTTACTTGAATGCGCAGGTCATCCCACGTGTCTGCAGTTCACCGTGAACATGATAGTGTCAGTGCGCAAGTACCGCTGGCAGTGCATAGAGTGCAAGTGCTGTTCCGTGTGCGGCACCAGCGACAACGATGTGAGTATTCAAAAAGTCAAAATTCAAACATTCAAAATTCAAGAATGACATGGCGTTACATCGGATTCTCGAGCAGCTCTCCTTTATGGTCGAGACTCGCAATCCAAGGTGGCCAAGCGAATCACAAGTAGGGCTCGGCCAACAGTGGCTCGCAGTCTTAAAAATGTGTGGCTAGGGTAACATCCTAGAATACACCTGAGGCATGGGAACATTTTTTGACATTCCCGTGCTAAATTCAAGAATATTTAAAAATTCCAAATTTATTTCAAGTAGGGTAGGTAGGTTTACTCTATAAGGACATTTAAAACGTTAAGCTGCTAAGAATCTTTTATTTCTGTATTTTCACTCGTTTGGTCTGATGGGAACAACAAATATATGCTAAGCGATTTACCGTTCTACTACGATGCTGTATTGAATCCGGTATGGCTTTAATTTAACTCACATACCCAGGTATGTTAATTATAAAAATTATAAAGTATAAGGATGTGTCTCGAAGATGTAAGGATTAAAGCGTGATAGGAAATGTAAAATTATATTGAACGCTCAAGCATTTAAATTGGTAAAAACGCAATTAACTTAAAAAAGTTACTGGGATTCCAGCTCCGACACCTCGAAAGTAAATTCGAAGCCCATTCGGCTATAACAGCATTCGGGTTTAATGACCCAAAATTTTTCTGTTCTGTCCAGGACCAGCTGTTGTTCTGCGATGACTGCGACCGCGGCTACCACATGTACTGCTTGGCGCCACCGCTGGACACACCGCCAGAAGGGTCCTGGTCTTGCGCTTTGTGCATCAAGGAGTTCCACTGAATATTGTAAGTTTGTGAATATCTCAAGGTCATCATGTTAGTTTCGAGAGCTTGACATGACCTGACATGATTAAGTTTTTAGGTTATTTGCTAACAATTTTCTATCAAATTAAGTTTACATGATGCTTTGTCAATGCTATGCGTATTTGTGATCGAGAAATGAGCCCATTTATCGAGGAAGGCTTATATTTCATCAAGCTAAGACCAATAGAAGCATAGCACCAATGAAATAATCTTTCCAAAGTTGGGTTTTCTTTCCTTTTGAGAGCTTCCGCTGCGTGCGCTGCGGAAAAGGTTAAAGTTGCGATAAAATCATGTATAAATAAGATGTTCCCCTTTTAAAGTTCTGGATAAAAAGTCCGCGAAAGCATATGTCTATCTTTTAGGGTTGAATTAAACGCGGACGAAGACGCGAGGCACCGCTAGTCATAAATATTCGTCAATTACCTAAGATAGTCCTCTGGTTGAGTAAAGGCCTCTCCCAACGGGGGGTTTTGCCCATTATCACTACGCTGGGCAGACGGGTTGGTGCTCCGGGCTCGCATTACATGGTAGTAGCAAGAAACTAATACGTAATCTAGAATGTAAGAGTTTATTATGCTCAAAATTAAAAGAATTTGCCCTTATTCTTAAATTTGTAAAGGTATCAAACACAATACCATCTTGGAAGTTTCCTGCCTCATATAACTTGAGTTGCCTGAAGGCAAGATGCAACCATGAATAACCCTAATTTTTTTTTTTCAGATGAATATTGAAAATGTGTTTCAGCATAGCTGTTTACGTAAACACGACCTAATCCGGCGTTTTTCTTAAATGAGTGTATAGACGATGTTGCCATAGATTATAGAGTAATAGCATAGAGTCGAATGTGGATTTTATTTTTTGATGATATTTTTTTTAATGTTATTGCTTTTATTTCACTGTATTTTTACTTTAGTTATATACGTAATAGACTGTTGAAATTTAGAAAATACAAAGTCAGTGATGAAAGCCCAAATGATAAAAAGTTTCAAGTTATGTATATCGTACTCTCCATGTTTTCTACCTTGTCTTATCATGTAAACAATCTTTTAATTGCAAAAGCAAGTGCGATAAAATTAATAAAAAAGAACACAATAAAAAGAGCCGTTCTTTATATAAGTGGGTTTTTATAATTTTCTCAACAATTTGAAAATAAACCTTGCTCTAATAAGACATAAAAATATTGTTTATTTTATAAGACAAGAAAGAAAAAATAGACTTTCGTGGTTGGCAGTGTTTTGATATGCAAAGCAGAGGATTTTTTTTAAAGTCCATTCTAAATAGTCTAGTTCAACAGATAAATTATGGCCTATTTCCAGAAAACCTGCAATAGTTTTTAGTGCAAATTTCCTTGAATCCACATTCGACGCCCTAATTATTGTATTAAAAATTTCGCGTACTCAAATTGTAATGAAGAAATTACGTCTATCTATGTATAGTTCTTTCTACCTCTACCGGTGCTTAATTTAGCTGTTTTTTTTTATTCCTAAATTCGCGAAAACTGCTTTATGTATTATGTAGAATTTCAAAAAAAAACCTCTTCTTTAGAATCTGCATTTCAATTAACTTCGTATTAATATCTTCAAATTACAGTAATATCAATTTTATAAGTTACACTGATATATATGCGCAGGTGATATTGGTCTATATTTCAGCCAATCATAACGCATCAAATTCACATCTGCATCTGCTATTGGTTGTTAAATTGTGCTATCCATGAGTGAGATAGCATGAGACTCTTGTTATGTATTTGGGATCTAAACGTAAAGCACAATGGTTATTTTGCATTGTTCAGTCAGTGTTAGATAATTCCTTTGTGATGCATTATAAGCAAAAGGTTACCGACTTTTATGATAGAACGATTTAAATGATGACGAATATTTATAACAAATACTAGCTGTGCTCGCGGTTGCGTCCGTATGTATTGTTATGTAGCCGTACCTTTAATAAAAGTTTTTTTTAATTCTCGCATTTAAGAAAATTCTTTATCAGTCTTTAGGATGTATTCTATCTCTATACTACATAAAGTTGGTTGAGCAGTTATGGCAAACGTGGTAATATCTACGACAAAAGAAATGTTTTTTTTTAATCCCTTTGGAACGGTTTATTTTTCGGGGATAAAAAGTATTCCAGAATACGATCCCCTGAGAAAGGGTAGCACTAGACATGGGTTATGTCAGAGAACTGTAAATTGTGAAAAAAAATATTGATGTAACTTATAAAACTTGTAATGATATACCAAATACGGTCTGCCGCTTTAGTTTTTCGTCAAAATGTTACGTGTTGCGTGTTAAGTCGACCGGAGTCTTAATGTGCTTCTTCGGTATCTTAACTGCATACCATAATAACGTGTAAATTTAACTATACATTTTAGTTATTATTTTAATTATTATGTCCAATAAAGTTATAGAAATTTTCATTACAAGACACTAGAAATGTTTTTTAGCACTTTAAGTATAGGAAGCCCTTGCCGACAAACGACGACAGCTCTTAACGGCCGTACCACTAGGCGTATACGCGAGTCTGTACATTTCTGTTCAAAGCGACACACTAGTTGTTTTAGAGAGTAAAGCCCGTTTTCACTGAACCTAGGAAACGATTAAATCGAATGTCTTATGATTTGGGTAATATGAAAAAATAAAAAAACATTTCGCCGCCAATTCTTAGATTACGATATAAGGCGCCATGTTGTTACGAAACCAATTCTGCGGTGCGTTATGTTAAGGGAACTTGTAAAATGACAATTGACAGATGAAAAAAATAAATTAATTTTTTAATAACCTTAAATCAATACGAAAATGAAAAATATGAAAATACGAACATCAAACACCACACCTTATGGTAAAAATCATAGACTAGTTAGGTTTAATGAGTTGCCTGGTAAAAAACGATTGGTGAACTTGTAAACTGACACTTGACAGATGAAAAAAATAAATTAATTTTTTTTAATTACCTTAAATCCATACGAAAATGAAAAATATGATAATACGAACATCAAATACCACACCTTATGGTAAAAATCATAGACTAAAGAGTTAGGTTAAATGAGTTGCCTGGTAAAAAACGATTGGTGAAAGGTTACTATAGTCGATAACTGTTGAACAGTTATCGACTATAGTACGTCGTACGTCTTGTTTAAATTAGAGTGCTCAAAGTCTCGTTCGCGGCGACATAGTTACGCGTTCATAACTTTTCTAGTGTCTTGTTTCTAAGATTTCATAAAATATATCAAATATGAACAAAACTAAGTAAAGTACACCACCAAATAACTTGTGAATATTTTTACAAAGTTTCACTCGATGTAAAACATTGTTAGAAAACATTTATTTTATGTTTAAAAGCCACTTTTTCACTTTTATACATTTTTACGTTTATTAGATACATTTGTAGTGGAATTAAAGAAAGGAGGAAGTTCTTTGTTCCGGTTCTTGGTTTATTTTGTTCTTTGCCTCAGATCTTCGTCGTTTACAAACCGATTAGAAAAATTGATCTTTTGTTTAAAAGGACTTCTAAGGTCCCATTGATAACGATCTTTTGGTGGGCTCCTGGAGAAATTGATGGAGTTTTTTTACTATTATACAGTACCTATAGAGATTGGGGTATTTTTAAAACTGTGGTTTAGCGTTGGATTTTTTTCAATAAACGTAGGTACGTCGCATATTATCTTTTCAAATCGGAGTATTATTTCCTGACTTTAAATAAAATACTCTTCTTTATAATATGAAATATTAGCATAGATTATGCAATATATACATATGTATTTATGGCGGCATATTTACTAAGGCTTTGTATAACCAAAATGTCCCCTGACACGTTCATTCGAAAAACTTCGACATCATTTTTACACGCAAACAATAAAAAAAAACCAATATAATAAAATAAATATAAAATCATGGCATGGGATGGCATGATAAATGCCCGAATTGTGGTTCATTAGTGATGGTAAATACAATTTTGTCAATAAATAATAAAAAGGCCATAATATTTGTACACTAGTGTATACGTGGCTTTGGTTTATACCACTTCACGACTAAGCATTCCAGATTGAAGAACTAATATGAGAAATAAAATATTATTTCATGATTTTTTTTTTGATATGGCACGTCGCTTTTTATATGATTTAAACATTGTCAAGTGTAGATATTCTGAATTAAAATTGCGCATCCCTATAATCGATATCAAAAGAAGCATACTTATATTTCCACACAAACTAATTCAAAACGCGGCGCGGCGTTGTAGCGCGTTATTCCCCCCTCCCCCTCCTGCGTATCAGAATTAACCCGAGTTATTATCCTGATATAAATTTAACAGTGTTGAACAGTTTTAATGTCTCTACATTTGTGAATATTGTAAAATGGGTACTATGTTCATTGCATAATAGTTGTTAAGGAGGCATCGTTACATTTTATTTTATGCTTCCCCGAATATGGAAAACAGCTGAACAAAAAAATTACCGAGCTCTTTAATAATCTTTTTTTTTTTTTTTTTTAAATAGTGCCTTTTATGAATTGTTTATATCTGTGGGCAATTGCAATCTTGTATGAGCGACCGATCAAAATTTATGCATAAAACAATACTCAAAAAAGTTTGTATGCAGCATGTTTCCAAACAGCTGTGCACGATTTTTTCTTATCAAAAAAAATTATAACAAAAGGTAAACTTATTTTTTTTTTCCTCTTCATTGGATGGTTCGTTGACAGATAATAATTGTGATAGCAAGGTATATGCGCTGGTTTCTCGTTTTTCATTTTCGCAGGAGAATAAAAAATATAATAGCAACTGTCGATGCCAAGCTGCAAAAATTATAGGTCTTACATAAATATGTAATGCTATAACATAATATCAAAGTATAGCTTTTACTAAGTTTAGAAACGAAAGTACTCGCTGGGAAACCGGCAACGAGTACGTTCTCCATTTTTTTTTTACCAAAATGGCGAATGTGTACACATTTCCGAACTTAATGATAGCTTATCTGTTGTAATATTGACGCTTATTCCTTTGGATATAAACGCTAAACTAAATAGGCCGGGCTAAAAAACATGCCTTCCTTTTGCACAGATAACAATATTAATATACAGGCACTAATTTTACCACATGCCAATTTAGTTTAGTCTTTAGGTATCCATCTGAAGTTTCAAGTGGCCGCTTGTACATAATGAAGCATATCTTAGCTTGACGTAACTCTTAGCAGATACTTATTTTGTAAACTACTAATATTAAACTAAACTCTCGATTTAGACACCCTCTCGATTTGTGGGTGCAAATTGTTGTATTAAGATAAAAAGGTAACTAATGAATTATGATGTACAATAGAGAGAGGTATAAAACTGTGGATAAAACAAGGTCAACTTTCTATCGGATCGATGTTATCTTATAAGTACGAGATAGTACTAAGTTACTTTGTTTTATATATGCTTTTGTTCCTTTCTACTGTAAGGGGTCCTTCACAGTATAAGAACTTTTTATATGACATATCGAAGGAAACTTCTTTAGTTAAAAAAAAACAAAAAGCTCTCTTTACCAATCATATGACGTTAGATTTCGCATTGAAATAAAACGTAAATTAAGTTTAAATCAAATTTTAATAAAAGAATTACTTGTTACGTATAATGGTCCTTAAAGTTTGAAAATCAAATGAAACGCAAACAGGACCCATTTTTTTATGCCACAAACGTTTAAGAAATAAATAATAGTTGGATCTCTTATACTATTTAGGTATGTAGTTTTTATAACAGTACTAGGAAACCACCGTATGCTTCCCCGAATATGGATTAATTGTAATAAAAATGGTCCTTACCGTTACATGTCTTAAACAAACGAGACAATAATGCTTTGTTTTGGTATCTTTTTTAACACGGGCCAGACATCGGGTCAAATTAAAATAAAGAAAAAAAATCTTACCATGATTACCTATCTTGGCTTCGCAGGCTTTGCATTAATCGGACATCTTGTTTGTCTTATAAGAAATTCTTATAACGTGTTTGAACCCTGAATATGTCAGCTTGTTAGTTTCCATAGTACGGTAGTTTTGTAATTTTATTTTTGTATATTTTTTTCTATCGGCTTAGTATATAGTTATTGATTATATTGCAAAATACAAATGCTCGTAAAAAATCACTTTTTAGTATTTCCAATTTAGGATTTAATTTAAGTCTTGTTTTATTTTTTAATTTACGTAGGTATGCAAGACGAGAATACTTTCTCGGGATAAAAGTATGCCATGCATTTATCTAGATGGTGGCTTGCTTGTGTAACAAATACCCCGACGAATCCAAAAAAAATATTCACATATTATAAATATTTGTTTTAGTGCGATGAATTCCTGATTACTTTGATATTTTTAATGAAATGAATTTCTGTAATTTTTTTTATAGTAAACATTTACGGATGGAGCAGATGGCCTGATGGTACCATCGCCTATAAATTATTACGAAGTGTCGCCCTGTGTCCATCAAACTACGGCGTAGGTGTCAAGCCTCATGTACTCGTAATTAAGCCGGCAACCACGCCCTGTAGAGCGGAACACAGAAATGCTGCTATGCGGCAGAAATGAGTCATAAAAAACTCAATGAAGTTTAAATAAATTAGAAAATCCATAAATATTATGCTCAAAACTGTTATATTCTCATTTTTTTGTTTTCACATTACGAGCATTTGCGATTTGCAAAGATAGAAAGTGTTCTGTGGGAAGCATTTTAGTATTTATTATTTAAGAAGAAAAAAAATCATAATGAGTATTCGAGTATCCTACGTCCTATACTACTGTTACTCAATTAATATAACAATGTTAATAAATCAATACAATCGAAATCATCTATTTTTCGAGTTTAGTGCACGCAAACATAAGGAATATCTGTTTTTTTTTTAAAATTATAATTTGCTTCGTACAGAACTGTGGGTAGGTGTATAAAATTCTGGTAAGTGAAGCTGTGATCAGATAAGGAGGTTGTGATGGATTTAGCGTGGGTTTACACTTTAATGCTTTTTTTTAAATCGTTAGTTTTAAGTGTAGCGAGAATCCGAATTTTGCTTTAAACGTTTCGAACAATTATATTCCTGCCAGTCTCGATAGCTTCTGTGTTACTTTAAGTATCATTTTGTAATTGTCGCTTTTCGGCCGCACGTCACACCGAGGCGTAACCTAACAAATTAAGTAAAGTATAAGTGTATTTTTAAACAACATAGTTTTACGAGTAAATATGAATATATTGAGGCCTATACAACCCTTAGAATAGATTAAAAGTACAAATATTTCAGTTTTATCAGTTTATGAATAAAATGTATTGTCTTTCAAAATTGAGTTGGAAATTGGTATGGCTTTACTTATTTCAGTACTTCATCTCTGTTACCACCACATTCTGACCGACAACCAAAAAAGGGAATCTATGATGGATCAGTTTTTTTTCGAAATAACTGCCAATCGAACATTACACTACATTTATAAGCAGTATATATTTCCATATCTATTAAAAAATTCTGATGACTGAATAACAAAAAACACAGATGACGTCATCGGCATTGCTATAATGTACCTAAGCTTAGTTTAAAATACTTAGTAGGTTTTATAGGTACACGTCGATCATGATTTTGTTACACAACGGTGTGAAGTGCGGCCATGTTCGTTCGCTCGTGTTCGTTGCGCCCCTTTCCAGTACTTTAATCGAAGTTGTTAGTTTTAATTGTAAATTAAGATTTCCAACCCATATTGTGTCATAACTATAAGTGTGGTGACTTAACGAATAAATGTTAAAATTTAGCAGCTTTATTTTATTTTGACAATACCTTTTTCCTTACGTCGCTCCCATAAAGTCGCATTGCTGACAAAAATTAACATAATTCAATCAATAATGAAGAAACCCCTTTATTTTTAGCGACGTATAAAATGATAAGGGAGTTGTAAATGTATCTCCTAAAAACGTTGCTAATTTGACTTACGCAATATTGCGAGCTAAGCGAAGATTTCTACTTATAGAAATAAGAATATTTATTTCAAGTAGGCCCAGTTTTCAAGCACTTTTCAAACGTCAAGTCAGTCTGTTTGTAGTGACTCTACCACCGGTTCGGAAGGCAGATTCCACCGAGAAGAGCCGGCAAGAAACTCAGCAGATTGCTCTTTTTCAACGTCATTTTACAGTTTACAATGAAAACATATATATATATATATAATAAATTTTCGTTAGCATAAAAACTGCAGTACGGTGGCTAGAGCTTCTAGGGGGCACCGAGTTCGAACCTCTGTACGCACTTTTAAGTTTCGGAGCTGTGTCTTTTGAATTGTATGCAAATAAACTATCACTTGCTATAACAGTGGCGGAAAACATAGTAATGGGTTGATAAAGATGATGTAGCTAGTTAGTATAAAGAACGATGCACACCCGTGTATCGTTTGACACTATGACAGACATTTGACGGGGTCGCCGTTCCGCGATGTACCTATTAGAGTTTTTAAGACTTATTGTTCGATTATCAATATTATGACGTAGAAGCATCCCTATCCCTATCCCTACTTCCCTATCCATATCCCTACTTCCCTATCCCTATCCCTACTAATATTATAAATGTCAATGTAAGTTTGTTTATTACGCTTTCATGCAAAAACTACTAAACCGATCCTCATGAAACTTTGTACACATATTCTTGGAAGTGTTGGAAATAATATAGAATACTTTTTATGCCGACAATAAGCTCGGTTCCTTTGGGAGAGAGGATGAAAGTGTTTGACGATTTTAGACCATAACTCCGAAAAATAACAAACGATTTAAATAATTACTTTTGTACTATAGAGGTTATAATATGTGTTTAATTTTGCCCAAACTTTGTGTTGATCTGATGAACGTGGTTGGAGATAGAGGACATAACTCATCAGCGGACAGCAGCATACCCCTCATTTAAGGCTTAGCGATACTGAATATTTTAAAAACAAAATCAAACGCAGACGAAGTCGCGGGCAACAACTAGTAAATATATAAATAATCGAGGATTTTAAGTGTCCCCCTACATATGTTTCATTCAGAACTACGTACATACATACACGGAAAGCCGGATAATTTGATCTATTTACCGAACTGTAGCCGGCAAGTCTGCTATGATACCGACTATTCGGCAAATCTCTACATCTTTGATTTCAAAAGTGTAAATTCATACTTAACTAGTGGTAACAAGATACTAATGGTAGTGGTACCTGAGAAATTGACCTCAAGGCATCAGAGGAGATTTCACTTCGGCATTGAAGAGCTGGCTAGAGGACGCCGCGGCGGAATGCGACGGCATGCGACAGGATGTAATGACATGCTGAGGGATGCAAAGGTTTAATTCCGGTAAAATGCGAACAGCGTGAGGCAATGTGAGTAGGGCAGAGGGTCCATTAGTGTGCGCTAGCCCTAATTCATTGCTTTCATAATCAATCGTAAACAATATAGTCAATATTATCGACAATACTTTTATCAATACTTGAACTTTCCCGCACTAATACAATAATATAACTATTGTCAAAATTTATTATCTATATTTCAATTCTTAAATACACACTTCAGCAAAAAAATGAATCACAATGTTTAAAAGTACAACAGGGCTGCCGTCCTAAAGATAAAGCGGCATTATATAATCTTTTTCTTTTTTTTAATTTAATATTGTTTCAAAACGCCCTTAGAGTTGTTATAGATAGTAGTCGGTATATTTTGGTTTGTTATAAAAAGGAAATTTTATCGTTTTTTACCAATATTTCATTGTATTTTTAAGTTGCTTGAATGTCCTTTTGAACGTATAAGGTTTGAAAGTAGTTTACTTATTACTACCGCCAGTTTTATCAAAATAAAAGACTACCTACTTTCAGACTGTTATTGCTCCATCAATTGTTGTAGTTACCGTCACTTTTATTGGAAATCCAAAAACGACATTTTAGTTAAGCAATTGAAGAAAATACCTTGTATCAATGAAAATTAAGGCGTCCTTGAAGCATTTTAGACTGGCAATGTTAGTTAGATACGTTTAAGTATTGTTATCATATTATTAGGTAATTATGTAAATACGTTCTTCATATTGCTACATCGAAAACTACGGCAATATATTGGTTAGATTGATCGATAGGAAATAAAAATCTAAGTAAGATAGCGTTAAAAAATCAGATTTGGCCAAATGTCGATTTGGCATAGAGGTCAGTTTCGTTCACACAGTTATATTATTGACAATATTTAGATTATAGTGATGATTAATGACGTATGTGCGTGGAATAAAATGGCTTGTTTGGGTAGAGGGTATAATAAAGAATGCAAAGTGATTACAATTAATTTATTTATTGGAACAATTCACTACTTTGTATGATAATTAACCAAAATTGTTTTGGCATGAAACATCAAAATCACTAATTTCTAAACATTGCACATTCTATATCGACTAAATTAAACATAAGGTCTAAACCACACTTAGCGACCTGTTTGTTAACTGGTAGCGCAACCAGCAGCAACAGTAATGAACAGTAGGAGATTTACTTTAGGCTTGAAACACACCAGGATAGATTTTAAAGTTACTCGGCAAGATATTATTTAACGTAGATATGACTTTTAAGTAAAAAATGGTACGATTTCAATATGAAAGAGAATCAAACGTCTTGTCAAACTAAACTTGCGCGGTTTTTACTTTCGTGACGAAAATTATTTGGTAACAAAATATAAAAGGTTTAGTAAGTGTGGATTGACATTTATACTAAGATATATAGTTTATAGTCAATTCAACATAAAATATACACCGTAGGTAACAATTTTACACAATTTACTAGTAAAATCATATAAACCACCAAAGAGGTAGTATAACCAGATTTATTTATAGTGATTTCAATAAAAGTAACGAAATACAAAACAATATATAAATATACAACTTTTAGTAAATAAATATTAAATACATTAAATCAGTTTATTTTCCTGATTGTTATAGTAATAAGTTTAACTAAGCAAATTATGAATAAAAATTACCTAGAAAAATACGAAACAAAATTTTTTTTTTATTATAATATGTAGGTAGAAATGTAACAAAAACTAACCATTTCATATAAATTTTCATAATACTAAACTACTACATTAAGGGTAGTCATGATTGTTTTAAAGTCATGGACAAAACTCACTTAGTAAAGACATATCTTTACTTTAACTATATGCGATATTTCGCTGAGAATCTATGGCGACGATGCCAGTAGCTATTTCCACCACACCCCTTAGATTCTGGAGGTAGGTGACATGAGTCACCAAAGCGGTTTCTGATTATTTGATATTTTTCTAGTATTCGTCCAAGCAGGCAATACTTTAAAATTGGCGACGTTGCAAAGTAGCTTGTGTCGTAGGGCTAACATTCGCGCCTCCAGAACATTATATCTATAATTTTTTCGTCCTATCTTTATGAAATAATATGAGAAAATTAGTAGACATAATTATACCCAGAGATTTTCGGTGGCATTTCGCGACGTCGCCATGGCATACTCGTGGAATATAGCCCTATGTCGAATAACATGTGCTATGTACTCATGCAATAGAAATTATAACAAAGAAATAACGTTAATTAACTAGAGACAATCTACTCTAAAACTGACCATAGTGATTATTATAATAAAGGCACTTAAATAATATATTATTGCTTGTTTTTTAAAAAAAATTACGAGTGCTTTTTTTTTTTTTTTAAATAACTAGATCTATACAATAAGTAAAGGTATATTTCATTTATAAATTTTGTAATATATTACAAATAAAATTTTATGTTAAGGTTTTAAAAATGTTCAAAATAAATTCAACCAAAAAAACTCAACGATATCGATAGATCTTTAAAGTTTTAAATTAAAATTACGTTTATCTTCAATAAACTCCTAATTATTGACATACTTAAAAAGATAAATTATATTTACGGAAGACATTTAGATTTTGTTGCTTTATATTTCATTATGAATTCATACCTAATTAATATTATGCCAATAATAATTTAATTAATAAGCACAATTAATTAAAATATTCAATATATTAAGTATAATTTATCCTGTAACAGCTAGGGCAGAACTTTATTTACTATATATTCTATTTCTTTTATATTTAATGAGATTGGTGAATTACATACTTTAAATCGATTATTGATACTTATTTGATATCTTGAAAAAATTATAAAAAAATTATAAAAATGTGCGATACTTTCAAAATAGGTTGCAAAAAAAACTTTTTTATCGCACTTACTCGTAACGTAGATATTTTAACATCGATATTAGGCTCATTAACAAATATTTGACACACGTGTTTTATTTAAAATTACCGTACCTACGTGTACTTGTGCATATATTATATGATGATCCGATTAAGTTTAGTTTTAACCTCTCTGCAACTTCAATTATAAGAACATGAAGAGGTTTTATGCGGCTAAATATAGTAAGCATTTCCTTAAATGAACAAATATTTTTAACTTCTTAATTATGATAAATGTATTTTTAATTCAAATTATTCACAATTCATAACTAGTTTGGTTTTTTTAAATGTTTTGAATACGATAATATTCCCTTTGCTATGTCTTTTATATACGCTGTATGCAGCAAACGATACTGGGCGTGTATCGGTTTACCTTTCCATTTTCAGTAATTAATACTTTGGATTTTTGGTCTATTATTAATAATTACAAATGTCCAGTTTAAATTGAAAAGTAGAACAATAGTACATTTTACTCCGCCGGGAATAAAAATCTATTCTGTGGAAAAACAGCAAAAAAGGGTCAGTTATTTTCTGTAAACGTATTTAAAATGTCTTTTCCTGGAAATTATTATGGTACATTACTTTTTACACTCTCGGCTAGCGTGTTCGCTTTTAGCTCACGCGCCTAGTATCGCTCCGAGTGTAAAATGCATTATAACCAAACTAGATTAATAATCTACTGATATTTGATATCCGAACAAAGGAAATACAACTTTTTATTTAATTGCTCTGTGTAAGATGAAGCTTTTTTTAAATTAACTAATATTATTTTATTTATTAGCTTATTTATATCACTTGTACTCGCCTTGATTTTAATATAAGTAGTGGAAATCATATTTTATTAAAATAGTTATAATTGAAGTAGTTCAGTACATGCGTATTATATTAGCACAAGTCTGTTTTTTAATGATTGACGTAGAAATCGGTTTTGATATTATTATAAAAAACAATTTTGACACGTCTTATTTTAGTGATTTACCAATAAAAAATTTAAAAAAAGTCCACAAAAAAGCAGTTTTTTTTTTGTAAATAAGTTAATTGATAGCAGATTAGCTTAATTTATAAATCTGTTTCAACTTATTCTAATAAGAAAACTTATTTCTAATTGAGCTTTTTCTTACTCTAGAATGGAAACAAAATAATAACAAGTAATTAATTTGGCTTTTGCTAAAAACTGAATAAATCAGCACCTTTATAATCACTGTTTTAAAAATTACTTATTTTAAAATCATTTAAATCTTGAACCTATTATATCAGGGCACATAAGGGTGTTTCAGATCCACCACGCTATCCATCCACGGTTTGCGGGCTTAGGCAATCAACATAAGACCCGACCAGAGTGTTTTTAATACTTTTTTGTCTTTTTTGGTTTGTAGAGGCCTTATTTTTAAGGCTTTGGGAGACCGTATTGAATTACACAACTTTAAATATGTGTTGATAGTCGTTATTGAAGTTGAAAGATTTAAATTTCTTACCATTCTATTTATGGAAAGCCTAATTTAAATAATCGATCTGCTTAAATAACTAAGACCCCTATTAACAGCTTATGTATCCCTTTAAAAGTCTTCATAGGGTCTTCAATATACAATATTTCTATATTCATTTCCAGGGTTCAGAGTGGAAAGTACCGTTTAAAAATAAGTAAAGCCTGACTAAGGTAAAAACGCTGTTCTGGGGCCTCCACATTTTGCAAGGCAAGGCATTTGACAGAGTAGAGGATAAAAATTGGTCCTTTTAAGATAAAAGAGCCAATTTTTTTTTCTCTACCATAGGTAAGGTTTTTAATACGCACATATCGGGATCTGAGACGTATGAATGAAATGAATTGGGTGTTTTATGTGGTACAGATAAAAATAGTCGTCATAGATAAAATAACTTCTTAATGGATAACAGTAAATCACTGGCAAGCTGCACAAGAACTTAGTAAAGGAACGAAAATAATTCTTTTATAACTTTTAAAAATAATTCCTATTTTAAAGAGTACTTATAAACCTGTTATTGAGTTTATTTGAATATATATTATTAGGTATCCATTAGACAAGGAACTTTTTAGTGAAATTGAGCGTTTTAGCGATTATATGTACTAACTAAAAAAAATATTAAAATGTTGTTTCGATGTTAAGGTTAATGAATAGAAAAGGTGTCACGAAAAAAGAGCAACGGGCAGGGCAATTAACACTAACATACGAATGTATGCTTTTATAAGATTAATTAATTAATAATATATTGAGCACATACAAATTACATATAATATACAAAACAAAAGGCAAGATATATGCACTTATTCGCAAGTGGTTGTTTAAATCGCCTAACGTTAAATAAGATCAGTGTTCTTTATATGCGACACCTTTTATACCTACTTATTAGTGGACATGTGAAGGAAATGAACTACTTTACTTATCAGATTTAACTTAATCTATCATTCACTCTTTACTTCTCTATCTTTTCGCTCGCAGCAATAATATTAGCTAAGAATTAACATCGCCACCTAGCGACTGGGACGTACTTATATGTAACGTTATTAACAACACGACATTAGTAAAGGAACATTGGGATGAAAAGATGAGGTGCATTCTCTTAATGTCACTCTAGATGTATTATTTAACCGTTCAAATTTGATGAAATGAATGAAAAAGTGGACTAAATGAGTAAACCACGTCTTTGAGCTAAAAAATATCTATCATTCGCTTCTTTTTTTGCGCATATCAACCTATGTCTTAGCTATACAGTAAACTGTTTGTAGTATACAATCAATTAAACTTAACATTTTACTAAGATGCAAAAAAAAAAAGAAGCACCGCATATCAGCCATGTAATTTAAGAAATCGTCTCTATTTCGTATGATATTGTTATACAATTTTGCTAGTTACATTTTAATATGTCTATTTTTATATTATTATAATTAAATTATTAAGAAAATTAACGAAATATAGAATATATTTAAAATAGCGAACTTAAGTTCCAATTTTTTTCCTAAAATCTGACAACATATAATAGAGGAAAACATTTTATATTTTGAAACAATCACAAATATGTAAAATATTTTAAGGAATATATTATTTATAACATCATCCCTCTATTAGTCAAGTATTCATAATACTATGCATATTCATAGACTTTTAAAAAGAAGGCTTTTTCTTAATATACATTTCGTGTTTATTACATTAAATATATTTTAATTAATTTACAACTAAGTTCACTTATAATAAGCAATATCTTAGAAAGGTATATCATATTATCACGTCATTTGAGCCATTCATAATGATATTGTAGGTGTCACGTAAAAAGAGGGCTACAGGTCGACCTGTGACCATGCTTATTTTACCTACTTAATGAATATTAATTTCGCTTTTAAACTTAGGTATTAATGGACGTAAACAGGGTGTCAATCAGGGTAGGCAAGAAACATTTGATATATTGCAATGGAATAGTAGTAATAGTAGCCAAACTTTCCATTTAATATCATCCGTCCACTGAATGCCTACCTGTTACTGTTAAATAATATTATCGTCATATCCCGGAAAACAAATGAATTTACAAAACATGTATTTTACAGGAAAGTGTTCTGAAATTCGTAAGTTTAACTGCGAGGTTACCAACATAAAATGAAGTTTCCGGTTTTATGCGTTTTTTTTTCCATGCGTGCTATAGTAGCTATGGTTGCCAATGAGTTCAAGATACCACATTAGGTACAGATTTTACTAAAATTACATATTCGTAAATTTGCCGTTGATGTGACGATATGTAAAACAAAATGTAGTGCAGTTATTCATCTACTAAGTGTAATAAGATAAACAGTGAATGTTCTTACTAAATTAATTTTATAATTAATTTTGTAAGAACATTTATCGTGTATCTGCGATGTTCTTGTGATCGGCCAGTCAGCATACTTTTTCCGTGACGCGACTTACATAAATCATTGAATCTCGATTGTATTGGCAAGTGATGTTACAAGATTTATGTTTTGTACCATTAAGTAGTTATACATTAAACAGCAAAGCTTACAATTTATATTAATATAATTATTTTAATAATAGTTAAATTTATTTACTAAATATTGGATATATTTAGTTATATAGGAAATTGATTAAAACAATATTTTTTTTTTATAGCCATATAGAAGTAATTTTCGCGCATTTTGAATTAAATCTGTTTAAAAGCCATATTTATTTGTAGATAATTTATTTTTAAATCTATATGCTTTAAGAAACATAATTTCTCAGAAACTAAAATGTTAAATGTTGTATCAATTTATTTATTCTACTCTTACTTTGGCTTAGAAAGGCTGAACTATGTTTCTATGAGATTTGTTACTATTAATCAAAGTTTTAGGCAAATTCATTTTATATACGTTTTTTTTCTTATTAACCTACCAACTGTAATGTAAATTGTACAAGGTAATTTCAATTAGTCATATATTTAATAATTTGGTGTGTAACACCCCATAGTGCATGTGTGCAGTGGCGTACTTAGAGGATATGCACAGGATATGCAGATGATACAAAATGATAAAAATATCCAGTACGAGTTATAGATACTAAAGGGTAGGCTTTTTATAATTCTTACAATCCTTAAGTTTTTTATAACTCGTGCTGGAGATTTTCTTCATTCTATATCATCTGCATACCTTGTGCATGGGCTATGCACACCATTGCATGTGTGCGAAGTGGCTTCACTTCATTTTATAAGTTATGTTTTATCAAACCGAGATGTTAGTCGAAAAAGTAATTGTAAAACTAAAGCTAAATTAAAACTACATTGAGCGATATTTCTTTTTATCTATACACGTATATATAATGCTATATAACTTATTAACCTATAAACGGTGACATTTTGTCTTTTTTTTACATCCTGTATAGAGTGCCAAAGACGCGGTGCGGCGGCTGGCATTTCACACAGCACAAAAAATATAGGTGTTTAATTTTATCCAGCTGCTTCAGAATTTCTATACGCAGAATTAAATTTTTGAATTTTGTATGACTGGTGAAGTAAACTTAAACTATTTTGCATATTGATTAGAGTTACTGCAGAACGGACAGATTAAGGGTGTCCTCGTGGTTCGACTTAAAAATCACTGTAATCACTGACATCATATGCATTGTAGCTTGTAAGCTCGCTCATGGAAAATATAATAAACTTTTCCCTTAGTGCAACTTTTCAGGTCAATCTGTCAAATACGTTCAAAGTTGTCAAACTGTATTAAGGCATCCATATCAGCCAGATTATTGTCCCATTCGTCAGTGCTCGTGCTCCATAAGAGCACTGACTTCTATAATACTATAGGTAGTAGAATATAATATAGGTCAGTGGGCCCGAGTCTCTATGGTTCCCCGCACATAAGTCTTTATTGTTGACATATTCTGTATGTTTACAATAATGGTGTGTTTTAATAAGTTGAAGATATTGGTAAAAAAAATATATTTATAATATCAATATTAACTGTGTGTGGGCAGCCTTATGAGAGAGGGAGCTTTAAACCCCTCTCCTGTGAATGAGAGGGGTTTAAACTTTAACCCTACACGTTCAAGGCGGGTTTTAACAAATAATATCGCATTTTATGTTAATAACCGGTATGTAGGCTTAAGGTTATTTTTGAGACACGGGTTGGAAAACGTTTTCCATTCTTCGCTGGTAATGTGTTAGAAAACCCAAATAAACATTTTAGAACCTACCCGGGAATCAAATCCAGGGTCTCCTAATCCGTAGATGCTGACGACTATACTCGGATTCTTAAGATATAACTAAATAACAATTAAAAAAAAATACTTAAAAAAAGATTTCATTTTCAATGATCTACAAATTTCAAAATTATTTATTTATATCAAAGACATTTAGTTAAATATTTAAAGAATTCGAGTACAAAACACGATCACAACTCAATCGTCTTAAATATAAAATAGAAGATTAAACGCCAGCGTTTGTTCACTTAAAAGGATTGAATATAAATATGCTTTGAAATAATCTACTAAGTTGAAAATATGTTTTCTGAACTTTGACTATGAAAAGTATTAAGATTTTTTGCATGCATATTTTGATAAGACGTTTCGTTAATTACCTAAAGAATTCGAAAGAACACGATCACAACCTAGATAAAGTGACAAGTAAACGCAAAACCTATCGTGGGTTCACTTGAAAAGTTACACTTTGGGCAAAAAGAAGGTATTTTTTTAAAATTTTAGATAAGTTTAGTTGACCATGAAAATGGGCCACTCGGGGCAAGCGGCAGGTGGTGGTATCGGTAATGGCGAACCTCCTCCCACTGAAACTACTTCTGGCATCTGGAATTTGGAAACAAATGTTTTGTGCGTTAAATTAATCTTTTAAATTGTGTCTTAAAATCTACTTATATGTATTATGTTTGTTATATATTTATATATATTACGTATATTTTACATTACATACGTAATGTAATTGTATTTGTATCTTTACATTTTGGTATTTATGTATCAACACTCTTGGCACTAGACCGTTCTTAAGCTGTAAGTCCTATCTACAAAGATTGCCTGTAAGAGATTGCTTGCAGCAATAAGGCCGCCTTTGCATGTCTACATTGTGTACTGAATACCTTAATGTTTCTTTTCTTTCTTTATAAATAACTTCTTCTTAACTGCATGTACTTTGGTAGGTTGCCTGGTAGAGATCACTTTTAAGCGATAAGGCCGCCTATTGTACCTTGTTTTTTTATTTTTTATTGTGTTTTCTTTGTTCTAATTCATTGTATTTGGTGTACAATTGCCCCAAAGTAAGCGTAGCTTGTGTTATGGGTACTAAGATGACTGATGAATATTTTTATGAATTATATATACATAAATACTTAGAAAATATATATAAACACCCAGACACTGAAAAACACTTATGCTCATCACACAAACATATTTTCCAGTTGTGGGAATCGAATCCACGGCCTTGGACTCAGAAAGCAGGGTCGCTGCCCACTGCGCCAGTCGGCCGTTAAAGTGTATTTTCATTTGATTTGATAATTATAGAAACGTTACGGTTCATTGTTGTGTTGTGTGTTTATTTCACTACAAGTTAACCCATGACTGCATTCACGCCTGGTGGTAAGCAACGGCGCAGTCCAAGATGGTAGCGGGATAAATAGTTAGGGGTTTGTTTTGGACTAATAGTTCCATAAAATTATAATTTTATGGAACTATTTTTTAATATATAAAAAAACGTGTCAAATATGAAATCTTCTTGAAGTAAGAAAAATAAGTGTTTCCCGTTATTGTAACTAGATGTCGCTCTTTCCATTCCATACAAATCATAGTTAACTTTCACACAATCGAATAGTGGATGTTTTGTTACTCAATCACGCAAAAACAGACGAACTGATTTAAATGAAATTTGGCATGCATTTAGCCTTTGAAATGGAAAATTCACACTAGGCGCTCTTGTCTCATAAATTATAGTTATTTTGCCTCTACGTTAAGGTTTCTTGTTAACTGTGTACCTTCGGTGTTGCCATGTCCTTACCATAGTTTGAGGGTGGTGTGGATTGTGGTAATAATGCGCAGGCGAGACCGGCGGAGTCGGATAGCCCCAGTACACCAATGGGGGAGGTGGCAACGTTGGACCCATCGCTGGATAGTAGTACGTGACTGGACCTATATTCAAAAAAAAATATGATAAAAATATAAATATTATATGAATAAAGTATTTCAAATTATAATAACTTCGATGTTCTAATTCTGTTTACAAATCTAACACTAATTTGACAGCTGTAAAAGTAGTGCTGTATATTTGTCAATTTTAGACTTGTCAGTTTAGTGTTAGGGTTTTTTTTTAAATATTTTTTTAGGTACTTTATAATATGTTGATGCAGTTTTAATTATATTAATTATCGAATATTACATCGCTAAACATTCCTCAAAATGTATGTTGTACTAGAAATTAAAAATAGCTCGTTAACTAAGAAAGTTTTTTTTTTTAATTTGCCAGATGAAACTGCAAATTAAATATAGCATTTTCTATAAAAATTGTTGATTACCTACATTTACTAAAATTACTACAGCTAACCGGTTATTTTTGGAAGCTTTGTTATATTATAAACTTCTGATTAAAAATTTATGCTAGTCAAATATACCTTATATAAAACTTTTTATATAAATAGTTCATCGCCTGCACTTACAAAAAAAATGTAATTAAATTAATAATTAACTGTGTGCATTTTTATTTATCAATTGTAATAAAGAACGATTCCCCTTTATCTCAAATGATTCCATTTTAATTGTTTGAATTTAATACTCATGCAAAATGTTAGTCACAAAATATATTTAATGTAAAAACTTATTTCGATAGATCCCAATCAGAGAATAATTTATTTTTTAGTCCGTTATAATTTAACTTTAAACCTAACATGTTAAATTCTTATGGATCTATATACTTGTTTCATAATAGGAAGATTTTTAACACTAAGAATAAATATTTTGTTTCCCAATAAATAAATTAGCATTTCAATATCATATATCCCGAAGAAAAACATGAATAAGATTTTGCGTATTGGACAATGAGATGTTATTACCCCTGTACTACTCAGTTTCCCCCTAGAATTATACCTCACTGTCTAAGATTATAATTAGTTCAATCGAGGGTCTTACTCGCCATGATATTAGAATCGCTCAAAAAAATTGTTCAACGTTGCAGACCTTGTATAAAGTCTTTGACGTAAAAAAATATGCATTACGTCCCCTAGAATAGTGACCGATGAGTGATATGATTTATAATAGTAGGATAGAAGTAACAATTACCTATATGGAATGCAATCATGAACATACGATATATGTATATTTATTTTAAAAGATCTATTAGTTTTAACATTGTAATCAAGGTGAATAAATGAAGTGTAGCTCACGGGGTAGTAACATCTCACTGGTATTAAAATGTTCTGCTGAATTTAAGATATTTATATGGAAAAAAATTTATTGATCACAAGTTTTCGATACACCTTAAAACACCAATTGAAAGGAAATATATTTGAACTAATAAATAAATACTTGAAAGTATTTATTAAGTTAATCTTTCTTATAAAATCCCAATATAAACAATTAACTTTCTCGAGACACCCACCCTCATGATGTAAAGTTTAGGAATAACAAAACATTGCAATATTACAATAGTTTGCCTTTTAAAATAGTATCGTGACGAAGCATTACTTATTTAAAAAAAAATGTTTTTATAACGTTTGTTTTGTGAGCTAGGATACAGGTATTGGTGAAATACCTTTAGGTATAACACAAACTTTATTTTAGAGCCTTTATTTACCACACGACAAAAGAAGTAACTAGATAAGAAATATTGTATTAAAAAGGAAAAGAGGATCTTAATGTAAGTTACTGAATGAATCAAGTAAGCAATCGTGACAAAAAATTAATCTGTATTTAGCATAGATATTTACAATAAATAATATAAATAAATATACTACGACAATTAACACATCGACATCTAGCCCCAAACTAAGCGTAGCTTGTGTTATGGGTACTTAGATGTGTGATGAATATTTTTATTAATAATATACATAAATGCTTATAATGTTCATATAAACACCCAGGCACTGAAAAACATTCATGGTCATCACACAAACATTTTCCAGTTGTGGGAATCGAACCCACAGCCTACGACGCAGAAAGCAGGGTCGCTGCCCACTGCGCCAAGCGGCTGTCATATTTATCTGTTAGTTCGATAAGATTCTACAGTAGGCGGTATAAGGAAGTTAATTTACTAGATTGAGTAAGTATCCAATAGATGGCATTTAATATAGCATTAAAGGTACTGAAGCTTCAAGTAATAAAAATTGAACATTTTTATTTGTTGAAGTTTAATTTAAAATTTTCATAATTATTTACCAAGCACTTCCTCAATGATACCAATAGTACCTAATAATTTTATTTTAAAAATTGATAGAACACTCTTGGTACAGCTATGTTTTTTTTTAATTTTAACCACAAAGAATGTATTTCATATTGGTGTTTACTATAGTTTTTAGACTAGACCAGCTTTAGAGGAATCCTTACTTATAATGTCCAAGTGTTAGTACCATTAAGTTTTAAGTATGTACATGTAGCAAATAAAGGCATCAGTGTTGTACATGTATTCCCAATTCCAGAACCTTAGCTCATAACTTTCCCCGAAGAATACGCGACGTGTGCAATGACATTTTTTAATAATATCAGCAAAACACTTGTATTACACGAGAACAGACAGACAAACACAATGTAGGTAGTTGTATATAATTAAAATGATGAACACTCACCAGGGCCTCAGAACGCATTAACAGTCCACCAAAGCAGTGCGCAACTTACACCAATACTCTGTTACACACGTCGCCGATGCCGTCAACCACCAAGCTAGTCTGCGGACTTTACCAATCTTATGCTCGCCTAGTACCCTAATTATGTACTTAGCACCACTGTGTGCGACCTCAACTGCATAAAAAAAATCACACTGCGCAAGAACTGTCACAATGTTTGACATCAAATAAATATAAAATAAATATATTACGACAATACACACATCGCCATCTAGCCCCAAAGTAAGCGTAGCTTGTGTTATGGGTACTAAGATGACTGTTGAATATTTTTATAAATAATTAATTAGAATATATTAATTAATTATTAGATATATAATTACTTAGAATATACATATAAACACCCAGACACTGAAAAACATTCATGCTCATCACACGAACATTTTCCAGTTGTGGGAATCGAACCCACGGACTCAGAAAGCAGTATCGCTGCAAACTGCGCCAATCGGCCGTCAAATGCCGTTTGTGCAAATGTGCAGTTTCGTGTCATAATTCTAACTTCATTGAGAATAACGGCCATTCGCTTTGACATTGAGAAAAATTCTAATCAACTTTGCATTACGAACATTACAAATAATGATCATCGCGCTATTAAACCTAAATTAATAAAAAAAAAATGTACAAAATCTAGTTTTTATATTGCGTTAGAATCGATGCTGTAACGTTTATAATCTTTCATAATGTTTGCTTCGTCGTATTTTTTGCTTTTCATAAACAATCTTTTTTTTTAATATGCAATTATCAAAGCAGACATGCAATCAAATACTTAAAAAAAAAAAACTAAGCAGTTGAGGTCGCACTTGAATAAATGCGATACTGAAAGAATAAGAAGTAGCATATTTTATGTGAATCCCACAACAATGATAACCGGTACTTACGCCATCTGTTACTATGGTGAAGACCTCGTGTAACATACAGTCTAATACACAGACTAAAGGAAAAAGGCAGACAAGACATGGGCTACTATTGAGAACACAAATCGGTTTGATTTTAAAAATACTTTTGCCGTAAACAAACTAATGTTACTGTGAGTTGCTACTTTTTTAACAGCCTGATGTTTTATGACGTCAATATAACGACCATATAAGAACTGTCACGATTTTGTTGTCATAACTTTATATTTCCCCCTATCCTAGTATGCCTTTTTCTAAGTCTATGTTTCAGAATAATAGGGCATCACCTTAATCCCATGAGATTCCTATTAATCCTTACTAAGGAAGCACAAAAAACTGGTTTTTTTTCTACACACACTGAAGCTCCGAGTTTTCCCATTTTACAAGGTTTTGTAGTTTTAATTCTGTCACCGGAGTATCCATGCAATTTAGGAAGCATATGTTTGAATATTTGAAATGAAAGCAAAGCTTACGACGTTGTTTTTTTAGAGAGAATTTCATATTTAAAAAATAATCCCTGTCTATAGGAAAAAGGTATTTTTAGGCCAATATTTCGTAAGCTCTGCTTTTTTTTTTTTTTTTTCAAAGCTGTGCTTTTTAACTACAACGAAATAAGTTGTAGTTTAACCCTTAGATACTTGATTTGTACCCTATATGCTCCATTTTAGGATTATCTAGGAATACAGAACTAAAGCTATGTTAGGCGGTGGGGGGAGAGATGATTGTGCTATTTGTGTTATATATCTTGTGAAGGAAAGTTATGTTTTGTGTTAAGTGTATTAGGTGGATATAAAGAAAATAACGACCGATCTTTTATCTATATTTTGAAAAAATATAGCTTGTCTTTGACAACAGTACCGCCTGATGGGGAGCTACTTTTTCCACACTTTTACCTTGAAGGTACAGAAGATCTAAGACAGAAGCGGACGCTTTTTTATGTAACATAAGCTTTAATTTTAAGTCAGCCACGCCTTTTAGAAAGCTACAATGTGATCAAGATTTAGGCGCACTTGCTCAAATTATGTTCACATTTGCCTTGAAGGTACTCTAGATTTGAGAGAGAAACATACGCTTTTTATATATAAAATAGGCTAAAATTTTACGATAATCACGTCTGATGGGAAGCTGTGATGAGTTCTAGGTTACGACCTTGCCTACATTAGAACTTTTCACTTTTGTTTTAAAGGTACTCCAAATTTAAGGCAGAAACATTCACGACTTTTTTGTAAACTAAGCTTAAATCAATCGCAACTGATGTAAAGATGTAATGAGAATTGGGTTTAAGCGCGCTTGCCTATATGATGCCAATTCACTCATGCCTTGAAGGTATTTAGGTTAAGTTCCTATGGCAGGAACAGATAACGGACAGGCATTCAACATTTAAGAAGTTATCTTCAGAAATCAGTTCAAACAATAATGTGGGCGAATAGTGCAATTTTTTAACGTGCAATCTGTGACGCGAGATCTGCAGGACGTGACAAAGTTAGTAAAACAAATAAATTTGACTAAACCATAGACAGTAAAGCCAAAGGTCCAACACGTTATGACATTAAATCTAAAAGCACTTGTTACTGCATCTTATGAGACACTTGACACTTATATTAAGAACTGTCAAAGTTGACGTCACAAAATGCATTTAGAGCGTAATTACGATTTGAATGTCACACAGTATCAGGACTACATGTTAGTGTATTATTACACCCCTCCCTTCACAAGTGGATACATTTTGCTACGAAACAGGCAATAAATAAATAATTGTAATAGCACAATCACCCATATAGCAGAGAAACTCGTAATAATCAAGATTCTAACACGAAAAATTATCGATTTATTAAAAAGTACGCAATAAACTAAAATTAGCCAACTAATATAATTTTATCTCATTACAGTTGGGTTATAATGTACTAAGTACTGGAGCTGGAGTCACGTGGGACAATAACATCAAATGGAGAATTTGGATGATGATTTATTTTAGGTGTATTGATAAAGCAAGCTGATATATTTGCAGCCCAGTGGACCGCAAAGCATAACGCGCTAACTCGCTTTGTCTCCAACTCATAGTACATTATAACTCAAAGCTCATATCTGGGCCCAGTCTCTATGCCATTAGAAACGTAAGCACGCAAAAACGTACTTCATGACGTCAAATTTGACACATACTTATCCATATTATAAGAACTATCAAATTTGATGAAACAGTAAACAGTTTCGAGTGTGCTACGATTTTAATGTCATATCGAATATAGGAACTACCATGTGGTTTTATGATTAGAGAAACGTTTCGGAATCAATATAACTTACGTCTATTTTAATCTAAATTTAACCTCACATATTTAACTTGATTAAATGTTTCAAACAACTCTCCAATAACGCTAACTCTTTCGCCTTTGTATGCTGTATGAAGAATTGTAAAATTTTACGTCAAAAAGAGTGAGTCGTCATCGCGTAAGTGACAACAGTTCAATGTGCAGAAAAAAGCTTTTCATAAAATTAGCTTATTTAAGGAAAGAAGAAAGAGTTAACGTTATTTTTGCCTCGTATAGTTTAATATAACGCAATTAAACCTTGATGTGCCAACATAAAGATTGAAGGTTTGGAAGATTGACAAATATGTTAAAACAAGCTTTACTATTACAAAATGATACGAATTCCTCACACCACCGTCCCCAGTCACTACACAGTGAGGTGAATCAATCGTTTTTTTTTCACACTGTCAAAGAAAAATTGACGTGTCAGATGGAATCCAAAATATTAAGTACCTACGTAATAAAAACGCACATAGCGTTATCTGACAGGTAATTATGGGACTAATAGAGATGTTGCAAAATAGATTAGAGTTGCCAATAATCTAATTTCTTTTATCTACAAATTAATAACAATGATAATCAGATGTCGTTAAACATATTTGTGGAATAAACGGACAAAGTAATTATTATTTTAATCGATCAAGAAGTTAAACGAACAGACAGTTCCAAAAGTAGTGATTTCTCTTTCAACATAGAAGATTTGGAGAAGGACAGAACTATTTCGGGATCTGTCATTATGATTTGGTTTTAGATTTTACAAGCACCAATTCAATTAATTGTTTCACCGTCTTCTGACCTAGTAAGTAAGCATCAGAGGACAATCGGATTAAGCACCATATATATAAGCATTTTTTTTAAAACCCCGGCTTTGGGTTCTAGCCCTTTTGAGCCTGTTTTGAAAAAAGCTATCGAATGAAACATCACCGACCAATAAGATCACATAGAAAGGTGAAGAAGAAGGCTTGCTAGAGAGGAAAGGAAGCTGTGTGTGTGTTAGTGACTGAGGACTTATCACCATA
The DNA here is from genome assembly GCF_905163445.1 of Pararge aegeria. Classification (NCBI taxonomy): domain Eukaryota; kingdom Metazoa; phylum Arthropoda; class Insecta; order Lepidoptera; family Nymphalidae; genus Pararge; species Pararge aegeria. The sequence continues at coordinate 5,004,702 of NC_053180.1, forward strand.
TTATATATACGTGTATTACAAACTAAGATCAACCCAAAACCCGCGTAAGATTTGAAAGCAGAATTCGCAAAAATTTTACGGGCATTTGATGATCTTTTTTATAAATATTTATTTCTTTTATTATAAGAAATAACAAATTACAGAGAAATATAAAAAAGTATATATAACCGTTTAATTAATAAATTAATCACCCTAGTAAAAAATAACAGGTGGATGGCAACACTAAATAAACTTTTTAATACGCTATACCATATACCCATCTACTTTGATGAAGGGAAAAATTTCTACTGCATAGATGATTTTTTGCAATATGACAATAAACAACTGTTACATATTTTGACATTGAACTATGAATTTTCAATAAATGTTTCTGCTTTTTTTTGTAATTTTGTTTACTCTAATTATTATTACCGCTATTGTATATATTGTACTGCATTCAAATTTTTTTTAATTGATTCGTGTTTGTAATATTTGCACGCCAGCTAATACACTGTGACTTCGTAATTGGTATTTAAATGACACCGGTGTAAACGTGTGTATTAAGTAAATAAAGATCCATCTTTCTAAAGGTTATATAACATATAAATTAGAAAAAGTTGCGGTTACACATCATCAATATGAGCATATTTTGCTCATGTATGTCATAAACATATGGTTTTTATACTTTGTAAAGAATAAGATATGTGAATAAGAATTATGCTAAAATACTCTTTCGCAGATTTTGGGTTAGAACCGAACGCGTTTAATTTTTTCTTCATATACCTGATACCATATAAATTTTGAACGGAAGACATTAAGCTTTATTTACTTCATTATTTTAAAGCGGGGCTAGTACCTAAATGAACGCGCTACGAGTGTTATCCTCAAAACTAAGTCTATCACCATTTTTTTAAAGAATTCTTCAACATTGTAAAAAATTAAAATAATTAACACAAATGTTAAGCTTGTAAATTTATAAGTAATAATCCAATAATCCACAGTAAATTATTATAAAATTCGTAATCGAAATGGCGAAAGTGTTAAGAGTAATTTCACTAATATGATACCTAACGTAGTGTAATATTTTTATAACCACTGTACCAGTATAAAGCAGTTTTACCGTGTACATTTTAAATCCGACATTAAACAAAGACGAAAAGTGTTATCCGACCTAAATGTGCTCTGGAAAACGTCGGATGAATGCTGTGTAAGACACGGAAAATAAATTGGAAAAACATGCAACCTTTTTCCTGAAAAAAAATACCATCCAACCATGCTCAACCCGATATGGTAACACGTAGTTATATTAATTTACTCATATAGTGCGACACTTACCGGGTTTTACCAACATCCATGCGCCATTTTCCATAACACAACCCGTTCGGATATACCGTATTACAACACAAGAGCCATCGACATTGGAAAACCGGTAGCTCAACGCACCTTCTCTTGGGCAATCGTTAAATAAAAATTTAAATACAGAAGGAACAAAATCATGTTGTGTTTTTTATATGTTAGAAAAAAAATATCAGTTCTCCTACCCTACTCTTTGATGTAAACCAAACAATTTGTATTCTCATAACCTGATAAAAATATTTAAATTATAACTGAACGCTAAAGGTAAATTGAGCTACCGGTCTCCAGGATATGACTGATATATTGAAGTCATTAACACATTACTTTTCACAGAAATAAAAATATGACTTCGGCATTTTTATTCGCAACGTTATTTAGACTCTCAAAGATATTTTGTCTAAATTTTATAAATAAAATACAACAAACTGTATTAGCCAATACACCACATATTGTGACTTAAGCCCCCATATACCTAGTGATTTCCAGATAATGGCAACACCATAAACAATGAAACGTTAAAAAAGAGAATAGATAAGTACCCAATAAGTAATTTAGTACATTTTCTAACTTCTTCAAGTAACTGAGTTTTTTAGTATTTCTAAATTACAGTAAAGAATAAAGACAGATCTATCAAATACATCTCAAAGTTATCTACCGTAGAAAATGTACCATTTTGAACGAATTCTACTAAATCGGTAGATTTTCTGCGATACGAAAATGAGAGCACTACTTTAACTACAGTTAATAGGTTTAGAGCTTTGTTAGAAAATGCACCTAGTAATAAAATATCAAATACAAATGTCTTAATCGTGTGGTGTGAGGTAAACAATGATAACTATATATGTGTAAGTAAATTTAACAGTTAGGAGGTTAATTTGGAATGAAATTGGAGTGCGCGAGGAATGACGTTTAAAAACTCAATTATTCAAATAATTCGAGTTTGAGATTGCAAGAAAGAAACTGCCAACCAAAGAAAACACACCTATAATCTATATAGTAAAGTTAGTCTGCAAAAAGCGATATCTCTTAAGCCTACGGTTTAAATTTATAAAACTTAAATAGTGCGTCAACAAAATAGTTGCCATAATCAAAGATTTTAACCATTGATGCGCCCGGAGACCTAAAGACTGCCAATGTTTTAATGGTAGTCAATCAGTCAATATCCTTATTTGACCTTGACTGACTGAACAAAATACAAACCACTGGACGGATTGGGCTGAAAAAGGATATTTGAAAATGTATCCCCTAGGAAAACTAGTGATTTGAAAATCGAACATAACGTGAGCGAATCCACAAGCTAGTTTATAATAATCCGCGGCAACCAGATTATATTTGTGTGGCTTTTTGTATTAACGCAGAAAAAATAATGTACGAGAGTTTGTCCCAAATTAAAATTATTGCCCGTATCTATCCGTCATCTTTATATATCCGATCTAACAAGTAACTCCAGAAGGTTATCTACGATTAAATTCGTAGGTATAATTTCTTACTAACTAAAAAAAAAAAAAAATAGAAAAACAAACAAAGTCTAAACTAATCACAAAGAGTGCATTGACGAACAAAAAATCCTCAAAATCAAACGCTTTAAGTACCTAAATCCATTCGAAAGTGATAATATGTAACTTAAATACTTTTCTCAGCCTTCGAATCAGCCTTGAAAACGAATTAGCAAAAAAAATCTTTGCAAATGGAATGTCTAAATTCAAAAATCACAACTTAATCAATCACTCATTATAGCAAAATACACAAATGAAAAACGAAGCAAAATTAGCGAAATGCTTACGACTAAAACTTCAAACTTCACTTGTCATTGAATAACAACCTCTGGTTCACTTAAAGTACCTAGACAAAAAATCTAATCAAAAGTTCAACAATCTTTATAAAGTGATTAAAGTATAAATTCAACAATAAACTGATTTTGCGGTAAAACTAGTCTAAAATGCGCTTATATAATAGCTGCTTATATAACTGCCACAATAATTCATTTATCAAATTGATTAAGAACTTTTAATGCTTAATTCAATTGATTATTTATTATTTAGTAAAAATATAGATATTTTTTTTAAACTACATACTTTTAACGCGAAGGCACTTACATTACTTTTAAATTTGAGCTTATTGTCATTTTTATACCCTGTTATTTTAATCGCCCAAGTCAAAATATCTATTTTACGTTTTGTTACTTTTTTTTTTTATCGAATCTTATTCTTCTATTTGATTTAAAAAAGAAACGTTCAGGTACGATAGTTTCGGTTCTTTCATATCGTATGTAGATGGCGATCTTATATATGACTTATATCATTAAATACATATTATTTAATTCAAAGACCTTTGATGATACAATCATCCACTGGTCATTTAACATGGCCAGGCCATCATGCATTCATGTAACAGGCCTATAATCCCAGGCTTTCAAAAATTAGAAAAAAAACGAAATATTTAAAAATATAAGTATGAGATAGATACCTAATAAACCTTTAATTTTAAACTTCATGGGAATGTTAATTCATAAATGTACTACGTCTACAACTTAAGTACGTTTATACCCCAGGGTCTATTACCCTCTAAGTCTGGGTAAGTCGAAAGAGCGAATAAAAATGTTAATCTACAAATTTAAGTACGCTTTAACCCCTTTGAAAATAACCCCGCATATATATATAAATCATGATTACAAACGATAAAAATGGTCATATGAGCTTTAAATCGACTGCTTAATAAGTAATTATAATAGGCACCCTCCGGCCCGCTTTTGAGCAGCGGGAAGGGTTTACGTTCCAGATCCCTCTGTCATATGAGAGAGAAGGTCTGTCTGTGCCCAGCAGTATTGGAGCTGTGGGCATTTATAGGATGAAATATTTAAAAAAAAAAAATAACTTGTCTATAGGTAGGTGATGCGATAACCACAGCAAGGAAACAAACACCTACAACTTATATTATACGTTTATATCGTTTATACCCCGTGGTAATAGGGGTAAGAGGGGAACAAAGACATAGACAATGACCCGGGGAAAGGTGACGATATAGATGACGGTAAAGCCGCGGAGAGTGCCGTACCGTAACCCGCGGGCAAACCGGCAGATAACGAAGGGGGTATCGTATTAAACGGCGACAGCATGGGTTGCGTATTAGCGTATGAGAATATAGGGGGGGAAGTGCCATACGAGAACATGGGTAACGATAAAGCGGGTGACATCTGTTGGGGTACGTAAGACCGTTTCGCTGGCGGCGCCTCGTTTTGTGTGAACGCGCGGTCGTAGCTTCGTTTGGTTGGCAGTAACTGCGTTTGCTGGAGCATTTGCACGGGGTAAGCGGGGGAGGGGGCGCGCATGTATGTGGGGAGGATCAGGGGCTGTCGAAGTGAAAGGAGGAGGTTCTCATGTTGGCGCGCGAGCAGGCTTTGGTGCGCGATGTGTTGCGCGAGGATGCGGGGCGCGGGCGGCGGGGGGGACATCAACGTACCGGGGGAGAGCACTTTGGGCGAGGTCGCGGGGGTGACGCCGCCGGTCAACACGAGGTTCATGTCGTCCCCTGAGCACTGGAACACCTGTAAGTATGGGAAAGAGCTAAACTAAAAAATTCCTCATTTTTATCGTTGGTGGTGACGTGATGATGCAGTTTAAAATGGTCGTGAGCTAACCTGTAACGGCAGTTATTTTAAACCTAAACCGATGGGGGCTTAGGTTCCTACGCGACATCGCACCGGAACGCTAAATCTTCGAACGAACATCATTATCGGTAGGGTGATAACGGCGGAAGCCCCCGACCACCCACTTTATAACAACCCACTTTACCCATTCAAACTTAACACCTGTTTGATTAAGCAGTGATAGCGCATTTGGCAGGAGCTTGACTTCCCTTTCGGGGCGCCCAATTCGAATCCCCGCACGCACCCCTAACTTTTCTAAGTTATGTGCGTTTTAAGTAATTAAAGTATATCTTGCTTCAACGGTGAAGGAAAACATCGTGAGGAAACTTGCATGCCTGAGTTCTACATAATGTTCTCAAAGGTGTGTGGAGTCGTCTAAACTAGGCCAGCGTGGTGGATTACGGCCTGAACCTCTTTTCATAGTGGGCCGGTAATGTGTTGATGAGATAATGATGATGACCTGTTTCGGCAGAGCCAATTCCGACTCAAAACCGCTGCACTAGATAGGTGGTCAAGAAGGTAAGGTAAGGTACCTTATAGAAACAATGACAGTGGGTAATTACGAATGTCACGACAATGCCATTTCTGATGACAATTTAAATCCATACTTATTGATGTTACCTACCGATACACCATTACATAATGCAAGATGTGGTGACCGATAAGAAGGTTTCACAGAATGCTAAACGCCTAACTAAAAACTATACAAAAATATCAAACAAACTATCTACCCAAAAAAAGCAAAGGTAATTTATAGCATCGGTTCACGTTACTCGCTACGACCTGTACTTGCATATCAAAGGCGGGTTTGCAAAATACTAGAATAGGCTTTTTATTTCTCTTACAATGCCTATCCTTTAGTTTTTTATAACTCTTACTGGAGATTTTCTCAATTTTATATCATCTGCATACCCTCTATGCACGCCACTGGTTGCTACCTTACCTCGATGTACCGCTGCTTCTTGCCGAAGGTCATGTACCGATGGTGTTTCTGCTGGGCGCATAGGAAAGCACTGGTCTCACTGTTCATCTGTATGAACGCTTCTCCACTCGGATGACCCTACGTTTAAAGGTGGAAATATTAAGTGTCCAATGGAAATCAAATGATTGAAAATTGACAGAAAGCAACGTGTGAGCCGTCACGGGACGCCTGGCAGGTGTGAAACATCGAAATCGTTTTCTGTAAGTTATTACAGATATTGCTTTAATAATGAAAAGATTACAAATTTGTTCCACAAATAAAGAAAAAAATGCAACCAAATGGATAACCACCCATTTTTGTAAGTCGGTTAATAATGATTGTTTTATTACAAAATTAGTATTCATTTTTATTGTTACACACGAAATACAAAAATTCAATCATATAGCGTGGCGATGCGTCGCCACGGCCTGTGGATGGCCTATACAAACTTCCGTCCCCCTTTCTACAACTTGTCTATAGTTATTTTTCAAAAGTCTGATAGGATTATTTTATTTGAATTCATTGTGCTTACAGGAAATTTACGCTTTTAAGTTTATCGAACTCTCTAACTATCTTTTAACGTTTACATTTACATTAACACATTAAATGTAGTCAAGATCGATTCGGATTCATATAATATATACAAATTTGTTATATTTTATCTGTATAGATATATTTACTCCAGATTAAACCTCCAACACATCAATGAAAGCTGTTAAAAATAGTACGTCGTACTTGGCCTGACCAAACTAAAAATCAGGTTTACCATCCGCCTATAGATGTTTCACATCAAAAGTCACTGGACACGAGACGAGAGTGAGGATATCGTTCTGTCAAACAGTGGAATGATCATTCATAGCCCATAATAGTCACAGTTGTGTTCGTGATTGCAGTACATGGTAGTAGTACCACAGAGGTTGCTGCTGCTCGTTCAAACGAGACGAGAAGGCGAAGAAGAGGGTTGTTGACAATTGTATTCCGATCTGCCTTTACCACACGGCGCAGTGTACTGTTACCAGATTTTAACGTATATAATAGAATCGAGATATATAGTATTATTTTTGACCTTGAAACATCTATCGGCGAGGGTAAACCTGATTGTTGGCGTGGCGATATGTAATATACGTAGTCCATACGTAGTAGTGTGTACAGTGTTTACAGTACTGTTTACTACGTTACACATGTGAGGACAACTTGTTTTACTTATAAAAATATTTTTACTAATAGAATATGTCTGACAGCAATAATTTAGGAAGTGAAAGTGTGCAGCCTCCTACAAAGAGAGCTTTTTCTTTTATGCATATAACTTATACAATTTCGATGTTTCACATCGGCCCGTGACGGCTTATACATTTTGTTTTTCTTATTATTAAGATCTTTTAACATTATGAAATAACAAAAACTATTTGAACACGCAACCACAAAAAAGAGGTGACAATCAAGTGAAATGGATAATAATTACATAAATTAAAACTTACCTGTGCATTGTACACCATGTGAACTCCTTGCATGACGATGTTCTGTGCAAACTCGTCCAGGAACGTCAATATGTGCTCCACCTGAAAAATGACATTATTGAAATGTACGAAGTATGTACAACAATTTTGTAGGTCAACTACCCAATCACCCAGAAAGCTAGCCACGAAATGTTACGAAACATTGTTATAATTTGATTGCACTCGTTAATGATAAATTAACTTCTAGATTCACGAGCCAAAAGCCGTAGAAGGTGGATTAAATTAAGTAGTGCTATCCCTTTTCTTTGACGGCCGATTGGCGCAGTTTGCAGCGACCCTGCTTTCTGAGTCCAAGGCCGTGGGTTCGATTCCCACAACTGGAAAATGTTTGTGTGATGAGCACGAATGTTTTTCAGTGTCTGGGTGTTTTTTATGTATATTCTAAGTATTTATGCATATTATTCATAAAAATATTCATCCGTCATGTTAGTATCCATAACACAAGCTACGCTTACTTTGGGGCTAGATGGCGATGTGTGCGTTGTCGTAAATCGTAATATATTTATTTATTATTTATTTATTTTCTATCTTACCCTTAGATAAGAATAGCGGAAATTTACCTGAGCCTCATAGGGTAGTCCACGAAGTCGCACGCAGTCCTTTGCGGTTCCTGAAGTGATGACGTGCTGGGGTACCAACGCCACTGGCAGCAAGCTCTCAGCTGGCGCGCTGGCAGTTGAAGGAGTGCTGGCTTGACTCGTGCGCGTCTCCAATGATCGGTTTAGCACCTAGGTTGATAAAAAATTCTATAGTAACCTTCTTACTCGGTACAAGAGCCCCGAAGAGGTTTATGGACGGGCTTAGAGGCCGAGGACGACCTAAGGTAACTGCACTGATAAACTACAGACTTTCATTGTGGGTTTCGGGAGTTCGGAGTTGGAATTAAGCTGCTTCTGACTACCTCCGGTGGAGACATTTTGTTGGCCAAACCGAGGGCTTTACAGCTTCGGTGACAATGATAAATCTTTGTATTCCTGTACTTGTCCAAAGCTATTTTGGCACCAAATTTCTTCTTGATATTTGAAGACAGACTTATTTCGGCATATTATTTTTATGGCCGATATCCTGTCTGATTACAACCCTGCTTGGCAATGCTTTTTTCAAATAGTCTCAATGACGGACTTTTTAGAGCATTTTGTGACAAGAGCTCATCCAGGAAAGAACAATGGCCATACTTAATTCTGCCGTAAAGCAGCATTGTTGTGTGCGGTCTGAAGGCCGTGGTTGCTGCTGTCATTAAAGGCGCATGACGCCTGAGGTTGATGCCTCGAATATATTCTGAGGCACTAATGGGGTAGGAGGTGCTTAGATAGATAAGGTAGGGTAGAAGGGATAGGGGTAAGAAATGTATAAAAGGCGATACGTTTGGCTAATTTTTCACTTATCAATTTATTCATTGTAAAGTCATTATCTCCTGAGGATGCTCCATTTCCGAAGATCTGTTTGGCGTGGAGTATAAGAATTGAAGAAATTATAAATAACACCATACAGATTCTCCTGCTTTTCGCGGACTGTAGCAAATTAAGCTTAATTTTCATAATATATTATGGATTTCAGCGAAGTAACGCCTGCTTCTATACAATATTGCACAAGTATCAATCAATCAATCAATAGCCTATAACAGTCCACTGCTGGACTAAAGGATTCCTAACAGCAGGGTTGGCTCATAAGCTCCACTCTGGACAGACGACGGTTGGAGATTGCAGTTGATGCTATTAGTAGCGCAGAGGACTCTGCTGTCCGTTCTCCGTTATATTCCCTTACTCGTGTACTGTATTCTGATCTGCCGTCAGCACAAGTATAACAAGCTGTAAATCAGATTACAACCGCGGTAGGTATGAGACGATATCTTACCGTGAACTCCAAGGGCAGGCTGAACATAAAATGCAAGTAAAATTACCTTAAGTGCCTCCATTGTTAACATCATCATACCTACTTATTGTACGTGGATAAGGATAAGTAGGTATTGATAATATGCATATAGTAGTAGCTGAAATAGTGCGTCTGCCTGTCATTTGGAATGAATGAATAAACTTTTGTTGCACACCACAAAAAGTACATAGAAAAAAAATAAAAGTATAACAAAACAACGTATACAATTTGGCGGCCTTATCGCTTCATAGCGATTTCTTCCAGGCAACCAACAACCATATATCTAGAATTATGCTAAATACTTATTGTTATACTAACATACTTAAGTGTTACGCCGAATACTAAAATACTTAATTGTTATCTTTTGCTGTGTAATCATGACTCGATATCTATATAATTAAACTCTGATTTAAATCAAGGTAATTTAAAACGCCCTCAATATGTAATCTGGATGATCGAAGGCGCGATTTTATATTTAGGCGCATGTATTCCTTTTTACAATTTAAAACTTCTTATCGAGTCACTCTCATGTTTACAAGTTTTACTGTAACATAGGAATGAGAGAATGTAAGTTGAATGAGAAAGGGTTTAGGCATTAATCCACAAGCCTCGCTCAGTGTGGATTGGTGGACTCCACGCACCCTTGAGAACATTAAGGAGAATGCAGGTTTCCTAACGATGCATTCCTTCACCGTTGAAGCAAGGGATATTTAAAGTGCTTAAACGCACATAACATATAAAAGTTAGCGGTGTGTGCCGGGATTCGAACTCGGCCCTTCGAAAGTGTTGTCGAAGTCCTACCAACTGGGCTATCACCCCATTACTTCTTCTTAGTTTTAAGTGACAATTTCTTATGGTCATATACAAAAGAACACACGGCTAAGTTTCTTTTGGGTTCCTTCCTACTAGAGTTCCAAATGCTATTTGAAAAATCTAGCGGAGGAAGTCGCGGCGAAAAGTAAGTAGTTCACGTGCATTCTGTATGTTTGGATTTAAATCTTTTTATCATTAAAATAATCTTGAAATTTATAAGTCTACAGAATGAAATATTATGGTAGCTTCGTACGTGGATCACGGATCTGTGTCCCAAGCTGCAAGGACAAAGGTTTGGTCGGCCAAGATCTTTGCATTCAGTACGAGACAATAAGATATGAGTTTGGTAGGCTAAAAAGTTGGATAGGGCATCTAATTAGTGAATCCTTCGCTTATCAGGATGATGTTAAACTTGTAAAGTACCTGAAGATACCCTTAATTAAGTCTTGACAGACAGACAAAGGTTAACGCGTTCCATCCGAGACTGCACAGATTGTATCGTTGTTATGAGGATAAATCTTATTGATAAAACTCTTCTTTAAAAAGCTTTTTTAACCTCCGAAAGGAGAATCTCATTAATCTTTTGTAAAAAATTATCAAAACAAATCAAAAGCTAAATGTAGTACAGTTGTGGTGTTTGTTCGTTTTAAAATGCTCACATTGTGCCATAGGAATATGGCGTGCAAATATTTTACAATAATATTTATTAAAATTTCTCGTGTCATAGTGTTCGGGGACACGCTCCTCATAAACGCGGACTTGACCGCATAAAATATATTTGCATAAATGTGCAAAAAATATTTTATATTAACAAAATATTCTTTTACATAAATATGCAAAATATATTTTATAAGACGATTGAATTTTATTTTACAAAATTCGTAGGTATGAGAATTGTTTGTAATCTATTTTTACAACCCGTAAGTGTTAACCCAGTTTAGTAAGGGTTTAAATAAAAAAAATAAAACTCAAAATTAATTAATTTTTTTTTATGATTGATGAGAAGCAGCCAAAACAGAATATAATTTTGAACAAATAAGCAATGTTTGTTTGTTTATCCTTACTTTACGCTCTAACTCAATCGTCTTGTTTTTTAGCATAGAGTTAGTTTGAAGGACAGAGAGTATAAAAGGTTACTTTTCATCCCAGGAAAGCAAATGGTTCCCATGGGATTTGAGAATAAACGTTATAAACAAAAAAATAGTAGAACATATATCTAGAATTATGCAAATGCATTTTGAAATAGTCGGAAACCGAAGCTTATATTTTTTTTATGTGTGTCGAGTGAAAAATGCGTCTTACAAACCCTCCATATTTGCGTTAGCATATACTCTGTAAAATCAGGAATAAGGCAAAGAATGACATCTTTTCCGCTGTAAAGAGTTGTGTGTATTGTCATAGTATATCTTAGGACTTACCTGTTGCACTTCCGCGGTGGTAGATCTAAATAGCTCGATGTATCTAGCTCCTATTAACTTCCGATGTCGCGACAGGGCCTTGGGAGAGTCGTCCTCTTTCGCGAACAGCACGAAAGCGTCCCCGGTCGCTCGTCCGTCCGCTCGCCTAACGAACAGAACCCCGTCTGCGCCGTCCAGAACGTTCACTGGATCGTCACCCGTTGAGAAAAACTCCAGCTGGAATTGGGACAAACTTTTAGTTGATCAAGCCAAATGAAGATTAAATAGCTTCACAAGTTAAATAGTTATACAACGTGCGAATGAAAACCGCACCTTTAGAGGTACATTATTTACTGTCTCTGAGACTTATCTGTGAAAGCGAAACTCTGATATTTTTTACTGAAAGAAATGAGATACAGCCCTTGTATTAATTTTTGTGGAAAAATAAAAATGCTTCTTATGATTTAATATTTATACAGGGTAATTCCTTATGAAAACCTTCAACAGCATTCTCTAATTCGGTTACATGTTGTATAGTTAATACAAGGATTCAATAAGACTTCTTTTTAATGCAGAAAGATCCACTTTGAACCCATTCTCATACATACTTTCGGTAGAATCTAGAATGTGTGTGCAAGGTTTGCACATGCAGTGGCGTGCATAGAGGGTATGCACAGGGTATGCAGATGATATAAAATGAAGAAAATCACCAGTACGAGTTATAAAAAACTTAAGGATAGACTTTGTAGGAGTTTTAAAAAGCCTACCCTTAAGTTTTTATACCTCGTACTGGAGATTTACTTAATCTTATATCATCTGCATACCCTCTATGCACGCCACTGTGCACATGGTATGCACTGCAGGCTGGTCATATAAAATGAACAAAACTCCAGTACGAGTTATTAAAACTTAATGCATCGTAAGAGTTATAAAAAGATCGTTCCGTTTTTATGACTCGTACTAGAGATTTTCTCTACCGATTTCAGGTGTATGAGCAATATATAATAGAATACTCACAACTTGCTGCGGAGTAGCATCATAAGGCAGGCCTCGCATCCGAATTATGACCTGAGCGCCACGAGAGAGGAAGGCGACCGCTTCGCACGTGGCACCACCTACCACCTGCACGTAATCATCTCCTGTCGCCCGATACACCTGGGAAAAGAACACCGGCAGGGTGATTACGTATCTCGCGACAGCAATGCGACAGGCGTAAATCTTGCAATCACTGCTGTCAAACGTCACTTTTCCGTGCAATAAATAAACAAAAGTGACATTTGACAGCAGTGATTGCAAGATTTACGCCTGTCGCATTGCTGTCGCGAGATACGTAATCACCCTGCGGATTAACTTCTCACACCTTGCATTGGTTAACGTTATTTAACGACGGTCATTGAGTTAACAACACTCTCTGTTGATTTAATATATTACTAGATACTCTCGTCCTAAAGTGGATGAAAACAGTTTAATGATAAGATTTATTCCTTGTTTGGAAGACAGTCTTCAGTTAACAATACGCTCATCCAGAGGTCGACGATCAAACATTATCTTAATGATATTGATTACTTGATTTAAAGACAGTCTTGACTTAACAAAACCCTCGTCCAAAAGTTGACGAAAACTGTCTGATTATTTAATGGAAAGACAGTCATAAGTTAACAATACCCTCGTCCAGAGATGAACGAGAACAGTGTGTTCATTAGATTTACTACTTGATTTAAAGACTACTTAATTTAATAATACACATGGCTGGGGTTTGGAACACCCTTCCGGATTCTGTGTTTCCTAATTCTTACAACCTGGGTATCTTTAAAGCAAGAGTGAACAGGCATCTTCTAGGCAAGCGCGTCCAGACAGGCCACATCTACACTTTCCATCAGGTGAGATTGTGGTCGAGCGATAGTTTATTCAAGCTAAAAAATTGGTTGTCTGTAAAGTCGGCTTACTGACGATAGTCGAACGTGACAACGTCGTAAGAAAATACTGATGGAATGGTTGCATTTTTCAAAAGAAAATTTTAATTTTATTTGTTTGATAGATATTATCGGTGCTATAAAAAATTAACACCACATTCACTTTTCACTGCACTTCATCCTTGCCGAAAACATGTAAATGTTTTATTGTATAGAAGCTGTCCACGCGAACGCATCGCTCACTCAAGTAGGAGAGAGACAGATGTCGAACGCGGAGGCCGACTGTGCCTCTTTGTCGCTCGTTCCGCGCTCTCGCTAGCATTTCAAGCCTTGAATGGAACTCCTCAGATCGAGGTAACGCCGCATACGTCATGTTTTTTCGTGCGTGACGGCTCCATCGAATTATAAGACGTTGTCACGTTAAAAAAAAAAAAACTCTAGTCCAGACCAAAAACAGTCTCTTGATGAGATTGATTACTTGATTGCAAGACAGTCTTGAGTTAACCCTCATCTAAAGGTGATAAGTTTAATAACAACACCCTCGGCCAGGCATGCAGATTTCCTTCAGCGTTTGTTGGTATCACAGTCAATAAATTGGGAATGTAAGTGGGTATGAAGTACTCACCTCGATGTACCGCGGCCCGATGTGGTGTTTATGTCGTTTAAGCGCCATGTCTCTGTGCTCCTGTGAGATGAAACGCACCAGCGCTTCGCCGTTGCGTCTGCCCTGGGGTGAGAGGCACAGAGCTACTCCTCCCCTAGAACACACATACTCCAAAATATCATCACCCGCAGCCTATTATAATTTAACATTTGGTTTTAAATGTCAATATTACAGTAAATACTTTTAAGTTTATATAGTTACTGTGACTATTTTACCAAAGGCCGTTCTACACTACAACCGAGGAGGTTTACTCATTGGTGGTGGCGATTAGACCTTGGGCGGCAGGTGCTTCAAGTTCCAGCATTTTAAAGGTTTGAGGTCATTAGAGGTAAAGTGTTAAAAAGAATTTGGGAACTTTTGTTTTTCAATTCAATAACTTCTTTATAATTGCAATAAATGTGACGACACTAGGGAGAGATGAAGCCTCACAACTGACCAGCTATTACATGGAAAATTATGAAGCAAGTTGAGAATTTCTCATTTTCGTTGGAAGTTTCAAACACTTCCACATTTTATCCACTAAAAGACCTTATCTGCAACTAAACCTAATGGTGATGCAGTCTGACATGGTAGCTGGCTAAGGGGCTATGGCAGTTATATCAAACCTAATCCTTATCGGTTTCTAGATAGGTAACGAGCCGCTGCCAGAGCCTCCCACTAGACCAGACCATAGAAACGTCAGATATTAAAAATTCCCTAATTGCCCTGCCAGATATCGCACCCGGATCTCTCCATTAGATGAACACATGATCTTTAGGGGCAAAGGTATACCGACGAAAGAGTGTGAAGTGAATAGTTCACTTCACACTCTTTCGTATCATATATAGTATCATATAGTATCATACTGAATGGTCGCCCGCTTAAATATGTTAAGCATTTTAAATATCTAGCACATGTTGTTGTTTACATAGAACGAGAGCGTGGGGCTTTGCGGTGCGCTGTATTATGTTGGTCCGCAGGTTTGCCTGTTGTAGCCATGAAGCAAAAGTTATTTTGTTCAAAGCCTTTTGTCAAACCGTTTACACGAGATCCCTGTGGACCAACTATACACAGGCATCGCTAAACGCCCTACGAGTTCAGTATAATCATGGTTTCAGAATGCTGTTGGGCTTACCCCGTTATTGTAGTGCATCAGAAATGTTCGCGAGGGCTCATACTGATGGCTTTTTTGCCATCAGAAAAAAACGAATAGCATCCTTGATGACAAGAACGTGGGTAAGCTGTAACGGCATTCTGAAAGCACTATAAAACGATACGACTCACCAATTTACAAGTTGTATATTAAACTCCACTAAGGGATGCCTGGACGCAGAAATTTTAAGTTGTAACTTTTTTTATATTGCATATTAATATTTAATGTAAGTTTTTTTGATTTAGTTTAGTTTTTAATCATTCAATTTATGTTGTGCAGCGTGTAGTGATGGGTCATAGATACCAAATAAAAAAAAACAAAGACCACAAAGCTCACCACTGCGATCGTCGATTTTAACTACTTACTTTGCGACATTGAGTCCTCGGAAAAACTTAGCGATGTCCTGATCTGATGATTGCCACGGTAGACCTCGCGCTCTGACTATGCAGTTGCCGTCTATTTCATCGTCTTTTGAGCTGCAACAAGAAGAAAACGTTTAAAGAGACCGTTATTTACGTGCTCCCAGACGATTATCATCATCATCATCATCATTTCAACTGATAGACGTCTACTGCTGGTCTTTTGTAGGGAGTTCAAAATTCCACGTCTTTGTGCTGTTTGCATCCAGCGACTCGCTACGACGCGCTAGATGTCTTCTGTCCACCTCGTTGGGGGTCGACGAAAGAAAGGTCGACGCTTAACAGTGCGACGCTGCCATTCCAGCACCTTTGGAACGTCCATCTGCTGTCTGAGCTTTGAGAGACTAAACCACTAATAATAATCATTTTTACACGCTTTATATTAGCTTTACCTGTATGTATGTTTGTAACCGTTTCCTTTGGACTTGATTTTGAGCCTCTTCAAACAGTCTGATTTCGTTCAAACTTTGTAGATAACGGTGAAGGAAAACATCGTGAGGAAACCTGCATGTCTGAGAGTTCTACAAAATGTTCTCAAAGGTGTGTGGAGTCCACCAATCCGCACTAGGCGAGGTGGAATAGGACCTTAACCCCTCCACATTGTGGGAGGAGACCCGTGCTCTGTAGTGGGCCGGTAATGCGTTGATGTGATGATCCAAACGCTTAACTATATTTATTATACTCTTGTTGATAACGTAACGTGGTACGAGGTGACCCAAGCATAGCAAATCATGTACTTTATACGACGCCGGACCTAAAATTTTAATATGATTGTGTGAGAATTTTTAAGTACATTTATGGAACTGATTTATTATGTATTTGCATAGGATGCTTTGCCTCGCCGAGTCAATGTACTTTAATGTTTAAAAGTAGGTACTTGGATATGCAAGTTTAGCCAAGCCGAACTCACGAAGTCATGGTTATGAGATCTGATCGGTATGAAAAGGTAAAATTTAAAACGAAGCCAGCTCACTATTTCGTTATGAATATAATTGTAATTTTATTCATTTCAATTCAATTCAAAATTTCTTTATTCATGTTGGCCTATCACAGGCACTTATGAAGAGTCCATATATATGTTTACATTTGTAAGTGTAAGTGGACGGTGATAGCTTAGTTCGCCAAATTAAACCTAAAGCTAAGAGGGTTCCAATCACGCCCTGGTCTAAGAAGAGCCCACAAACTTATTATTATAACTCTTTATTTGCAACATTAACATATACAAAATATAATAAAAACAGAAACATATAGAAAGAAGTAGAATACAAAAGGCGGCCTTATCGCTTAATAGCGATACCAGGCAACCTTTGAATTAGGAAAAAAAAGAAGAGGAGAATACTATAAACGTAGCAAAATTTTTGTTATCACCATCTCACAGTAAAAATAATTATCGATACCTTTTGATGATTGTTCTTATGAATCAATAGCCTAAAACAGTGGACTACTCACACAAATGGTAGTAGTAGCATAGAGGATGCTGCGGCCCGTTCTTGTTTATATTTCCTCAATGGTCTTTACGACGCACGGGAAGAGTTGACAACTCTATTCCGATCGGCCGTTACTACACGGTACAACACTTCTTAATTAAAATCAGAAAAAATAGAACGGGCTAGTTACTATACAATAATGCAAGCTATGAGACAAACATTGACGGCCGATTGGCGTAGTGGGCAGGAACCCTGCTTTCTGAGTCCAAAGCTTTGGGTTCGATTCATTTACATATGGAAAGTGTTTGTGTGATGAACGGGCCTGGTTGTTTATCTGTATATTATTATTACAAGTATTTATGTATATTATTCATCAGACCCTTCACATTGTGGGGGGAGACCCGTGCCCGTGATATGATGATGATGACGATTCATCACTTAGTACCCATAACACAAGCTACGCTTACTTTGTTACTAGATGGCGATGAGTATTAAAAAAAAGAGTGCGTGTACTTATGTACACGCGTTAGAAGTTATTCTTCTTTGGCGTATGAAAAAAAAAACACTAAATTACAGTAGTGATTAACGATAAATATTCACATTAATCAAAAATATTTTATTTAAATAAAAAAGGTTTTTATTAACGTTATAATATTTATTTATTCACACTGTTTGTACTGTTATGAAACACGTGTTCTAAATTTTTAAATACTAGAATATACAACTTGAACACAGTCATCGATTTTCATGCCACCTGGAACTAACTTTACGATGTAGAATTTAGGTGTCGGTGTGCGCACGCATCGTCAAAGTTCACTCTCATAATTTTTCTCCATCGCGCCAAAAGAAGTATAACTGCAAAAATAAACAGTTATAATCCATCTTAACACTATTATCCACTAATATCTACTAGCTTTTACATAGAATCCACGAAACTAGCAAACACTACCTCTGCATGTAGAACAAAATGTAACGTAAATTCTTATCAACAGGTGCACGATCATTAAGTAAGAATTTATTTATTTATCAAATCATGCACCCACTTTACAGTCGTTGATTTAAGTTTATCAGAGACATCCGATTAGCCAACATTTATCATTTTAATCGGTTAGCGACGGTGCGGAAAATTGTTTTTTTTATCCTTGTGCGTTATCAATCAATTACATATTTATCTACTTACGTTTCGTTGTTCTGTGTAAGTAAATGTTACCTACTGATAATTAAGTAATACGGTAGCTGGTGGATGCCGAGCACCAAAGAAGTTAATGGTGAGAAATTGGAGGGGCGTATCAAGGACATGTATCATGGATTTTTTCCGACAATACACACATCGCCATCTAGCTCCAAAGTAAGCGTAGGTTGTGATATGGGTTCTAAGACAACTGATGAATAATTTTATGAATAATGTACATAAATACTTCTAATACAGATAAACAACGAGACACTGAAAAACATTCATCTTTATCACACAAACATTTTCCAGTAGTGGGAATTGAACCCAGGGACTTGGATACAGAAAGCAGGGTCGCTGCCCACTGTGCCAATCGGCTGTCAAAATATTGTTTCGGTAGATTGTAGAAGTAACACAATGGACGTTATTCTTTCTATTCTGTTATATTCTCTTAGTCGTCTCATACGACATTGATAAAGAACTAAATTGAAAAAGAGATCGTGAAACTTAAACACTAAACATAATTAAAATAAAAAAATTAAAGATACATGAGAACACACAAAGAATAATTTGATTTGAACTGATGGGTTAACACTAGAAATATTCCAACAAGGCAAAGTTCTCTAGCATTTTGTAACGCTCAAGATTACTCGTTGAACAATCGATAGTACCTACCTACGCGAACCAAGTACGTAGCGTGCTGGCATTATAGGTTTTACGACATATTCAACGCGCACGCAAACCGTGACCGTTCGGTGCGCCGAGACTTCGGTTCGTTCTGATAAAATTGACTTGTTTACAATTTTACTGTGAGGGTTACCCCGACTATCGAAGGTTCTAGTTTCTGACTTTCAATATCATCTATATCAGTGCCACGTTCAACTGGTGGCAACAGATCTCTAAACTCGTCTCTCATATGATGGTTTTAAGACCACTACGCTGCACGAACGCGGTTGACGATAATAACCGAGAACAAACGCTAAATATTTTAGTAGAAAATCGAACAATTATTTAGATAGATTACTGACGTTGAAATAGCTAGGCTTGTTTATTTTGCGTACTTTCATAGTGTTATGTCCTACGGAATCTTGTTATGGGGTAAAGCTGCTGATATCGAAACTATATTTATATTGCAGAAAAGAGCTGTACGATCAATATATGAACTTAAATCACGCGAATCCCTCCGTGAGAAGTTTAAAGAAATAAGTATACTTACTGTAGCTAAACAATATATTTATAATAAAATAGTATTTGTAAGACAAAATATTAGTCTTTATAAACAATAAGTGGATATAAACAGTTGACCTTCAAGAAATGGTCATAAATTAGTGACATCTGCATATTGTCTGCGAAAGGTACAGAAGCCATTTGTGGGATTGAGTATACGCTTTTATAATATGGTAATTTTGGACATACCATATGCATAAGGAAAAGAGCAACTGCTCTTTTCCAACATCAACAATTTAAAGTTTGTAGTGACTCTACCACCGGTTCAAAAGGTAGATTCCACCGAGAAGAGCCGGCAAGAAACTCCGCAGATTGCCCTTTTCCAACATCATTTTATAGTTTAACAATCTTTAGAATTTTTCTGTTTTGTGAGAGATGAGAGGCCTGCTTCCAAGCAGCCTAGTCATTAAGGAACTCATCAATCGTGATTGGTTGAATGTAAAACACATTATATATTGTTTAAACTTAGGTAAAGGTAGATCTCATATTACCTTCGGCATCATGTTATAAAAACATATACCCATCCCCACAAAGGATTTCTGTATTTTTCTCAGACGATATGCAGATATCACTAATTTATGTCCGTTTCTAGTAAGTCGATTGTTTATATCGACTTTTTTCCCTTAGTCGCCTCGTACGACACCCGCGGGAACAGGAGGGGTGGTGACAACTGTACTCTGATCCGCCGTCATTACACTGCATAAAAAATCTACTTCGACGTCCTAATCTATCAATGGAATATAATTTTCCTTGCAAAATGACTGTCAATGTCAAATCGATAGCGTATCATCCAGTACCGTCGTATCACATGACCCGACCTTTGCCTTTACAAAACAACCGCAAATGCTTAAAGCGACTAATGCAACATTTATTGATTTGTGTGATCGCTTTATTTCTTTATGAGTTACATGACCGGATTCGCGATTTCGCAAACTAAAACGCGTCTTAAGAAACACGCTTGTACAAGTGAAGCTAATATAAAGCGTGTAAAAATGGAACGTGGCTATTCCATTTTTTTAAGATGCCTAAATAAATAAATATTCTACGACAATACACACAAAGCCACCTAGCGGACCTAGCACTCGAACCCGAAACAAGCAATTCTGCTTGGCCAGAAATAAAAATGCGGTGGTAATACTTCACCAGATGTGCACTGTCACAAAAAGTTCTCATCATCATCACTTCAACCGATTGAAGTCCACTGCTGGACATAGGTCTTTTGTAGAAAGAAAAATCCACGGTCCTGCCGCTTGTTTCCAGCGGCTCCCAGCGACTCGTTTGACGTCGTCCGTCCACTTCGTTGGGGGCCGACCAACACTGCGTTTACCTGTGCGGGGTCGCCATTCCAACACCTTGGAACCCCAACGTCCATCGGGTTCTCAAAAAGCTCCGATAGAACTTAATGACAGTATATTTTGTACTTTAGTGCAATGATTGCGATTACGATGGGTTGCATTGTTTTAAACCGTTTACATATATCTAAGGGAGACGCAACCGAAAATCATTTTTTATATTTATTAACTCTCTGGTTTGGTCTGGTGGGAGGCTTTGGTCTGTTACCAGTGGCGTGCACTTCATACATGCACAAAAGCTCTGCCTACCCTAAAATTTTTGTATAACTTATAAATGCGAAGGTTTTTCCCATTTTATCGCATCTTCCTTCTTTATGCATACCCTGGTCAAAAACCCTGCGCAAGCCACTGTCTGTTAGCTCCCTACCGACGAAAGCGTGTCGCAAAGCAATTTAGCGTTGCGATAAGAAGCCGCGTAAAAACCAATTGGGGTGCTATACCCGAAAGAGCGGGTAACGGGAAAACATCGTCAGGAAACCTGCATGCCTGAGAGTTCTACATAATGTTCTCAGAGGTGTGTGGAGTCCACCAATTCGTACTGGGCCAGCGTGGTGGACTACGGCTTTAACCCCTTCTCATTGTGGGAGGAGACCCGTGCTCTGTAATGGGTTGGTAATGGGCCGGTAATGGGTTGATATTATGATGATGACCCCAAACAGGTTAGCCAGCTACCATATTAGACTGCATAATCATGTATGCTAACAGGTCAAATAGCATTTGAATAAAAAATAAACGTTCCCAAAAACAGAACCCATCTTTCGGGGATCGGATAAAAATGAATACCACCAACCATGGCTGTCACGAACGTATGCGCCCATTGTCCGTTGTTATGACTTTAGTATCCGCAGTCAAGCCGACATTGTCTAATGGGAGTTCGAACATCGTTGAGAAATACCGCGAAGGTTTATATAATAACGATTTAGTTAGACAAAGCTGTTTTTGTTTCGAATGGTTTTCATATAGATATATATAGATAGGTACTAACATAATAAGGTACTTATGTAAGTTAGTGCTGAATTAAG
Source organism: Pararge aegeria (assembly GCF_905163445.1). Classification (NCBI taxonomy): domain Eukaryota; kingdom Metazoa; phylum Arthropoda; class Insecta; order Lepidoptera; family Nymphalidae; genus Pararge; species Pararge aegeria. The sequence goes on from NC_053180.1 coordinate 5,026,570, forward strand.
AATATACAACACCCCCATTCAGCCATTACTGCATGCAGTGCATCGTGTTCAAAAACAGTGAAAACGCCCCGCGCACGTTTACTTGTCAGCCGCGTAGCTAGCTCACAAAATTTCTAATTTTCCTTATTTTTAACCGACTTCAAAAAGGAGGAGGTTCTCAATTCGTCGGAATCTTTTTTTTTATGTATGTCACCCGATTACTCGAAGACGCCTCAACCGATTTGAATAATTCATTTTATGTTTTAAAGGGCATACTTTCCAGGTGGTCCCATTACAATTTTGTCGAAATCGGTCGATCTGTTATTAAAAAATCAACAATAACCTTCATTAATTAGCGTGCGCTAGCAAAAGTACTCATTATTATCTACAGGGAATATATCTAACTATCATATTTAGGTCACAATAGAAGCGCTTGTGTTTTAAAATTTAATGAGATGACCGGTAGAAAAAAGTATAGTTTGCTTTTTAGTTCCTGGGCGTATGATGAAGTCGGTTTTTTTTAAATTTATTAAAACCACATTATATGGTAAACGTTTAACACATTTGAGGTAAAATAATTACTCTCAACTACTAAAAACCTCGCTCAATTTGTTGTGGGCTGGCTCTTGACAAGGCTGCGTATGGAACGCTCGTAGCTTAGTTTTAAGTTTACGAATGTAGTTATCACCATCACTAATCACATTTGGTATTTAATCAACGCATCAGAAGTGCCATCTATGTGCCTATTTGAATTAGAAATATTTGACTTTGACTTTTGACTTAATGGAGTGAAGTAACTAGCTACTGAAGTGAAATGGTTTTCGATGCTTCAATATTGGTCTAAATTATTTATTACTACGTTATATTTTAAGAGTGCTTATCCCTTCAATAAACTTGTTCTACAGTTTGATGAAATATTCGTCATTTATCGAACTGTAGTAGTATTTGAAACTGAAGAAGGCTCTCAAAGGGAAGTCGAGGCTACAACCGCTAGTCATGGTTTAAGGACGTCATCCACCACGCTGGCCCAGTGCGGATTGGTGGACTCCACACACCTTTGAGAACAGTATGGAATACTCTCAGGCATGCAGGTTTCCTTACCATGTTTTTCTTCACCGTTGAAGCAAGTGTTGTTTTAATTGCTTAAAACGCAAAAAAAAACTTAAAACTTTCTTAAGCAACATGTTGCTTAGAAGATTTAGAGGTGCTGGGATTCGAACTCTGCTTCACGCAAGTGAAGTCGACGCCCTACCCACTGGGCTATCACCGCTTCACCGCTACAGTATAAAGTAATATTCTTATGTAATGCAGTTTAATTAATAAAAAACAAATGAACGTGACGAACATACCTAAAGTACATTCAAAGTTCAATCGTTAGTCATTAGGATGGTCTTCATTTGTCACCGTGTTACTCAATAGTGATAATGCCTTAAGCACGTTTCGCTTACGTTTCCGATTCGGCGAAAAAAGTCCACGCAGCGTTAGTTCACGCTTTAGTACCGGAGACAACGGAATATAATTCACTAGCTAAATTACGCCAAAATCGGTTCAGCGGTTGTGCCAAACTTAGGTAACGTTAACTATAAAACAATTTTTCTTATGAACCCTTCTTTTTCCTGGAATATATGATATGTAATGCTCGTCTCCGGGAATAAATGAAATAAAAATACTTAGACAATACACACATCACCGTCAGGTCCCAAAGTAAGCGTAGCTTGTTTTATGGGTACTAAGATAACTGATGAATAATTTTTAAGAATAATATACATAAATACTTTTAATATCCAGAAAAACACCGAGACACTGAAAAACATTTATGTTCATCAGACAAATATTTAATAATGATGTATGGGGTAAATAGATCAGAGCAATAGCAAAATAATGATGTATGGGGTAAATAGAGGCGATATTTAGTAACTATAGATTCCATAATCTTAGTAACACTCGGCACATATTTAGCTATATGTGTATGCTAATCAGACATTTATCAGAGAAAAATTTTGTTTGTTTGTTTGTTTGAAAGCTTTATAGTGCACTAACACATTTTATACAAAGTAAACTCATATACAGAAGAAACTTTGAATAGAAAATAGAGCGTGCAAAGGCGTTCTTATCACTTAAGCGACCTCTTCTATTTTCGTACTTCCCGTTTATGATTGTTTTTATGATGAATTCTACGCGGACAGAATTGCTGGTGGCAGCTAAGTATATTGTATGAATTAAGAATAACTTATGCTCTTAATTCAATTTTAATTTGACCAAGAAAATAAAATTGGCTATAATACATACTTTAAAGAAACTTCGATTGTACTAATCCTAAAGGATTCATGACAACTGTCTCTCAGTCTGTTTGTTTACATTAAAACTCACCTAAAAGTCCCCTTTACACGCAACGACAACAAAATATAAACGAGACTTGAGACAAGACAAGACAAGACAAGCGACTCTACCGAGATACCAGGAAGAGCCTGCAAGAAGTGATCATATGACTACAGCAATTTATTATTGTTGTTATGAGCTGAATACATGGTACTCTCGTCATCATTGCCAATTCTAGTCCAAAACCCAAGCAGGAACCTATATGTTCCGAAGCCATCTTAATCATGAGCTTGACCGAACGACGCGTCACGGCACACATTGAGCTTTAGAAGTGTGTTATGTCACGACAGTGACACGACAGATCTAGAAAACATTCCGAAGTATTAAGAACCTCCTCCTGTTTTGAAGCCGGTTCAATATTAGTTTTATACCCCAACATCCAGAACTCATTCAATCTATCTGCATGGCTAGCATAGGGAGGAAACAATTATCTTCCCGGGGAAAGGATAAAAATGTATCTTCTCCGACAGCTTTATCAACTCTCAGAGCACTGGCGCACAGGTGGTAATAATATCAAAATAATATGTGTTATAATACACGGGGGCAAACTTCTCCTATTCCATGTTCCCGTGCTTTAGCAAGTGGACATGTTAGTTATACCCCTTGTCGGGGATATAATCGGGGGATATAATTTTTGTCTCCTGCCTGTGCTAACATGCAGTAACTTCAAGCAATAATCAAAAATCTAATTTGGCTATTAATTTAATCAATACCACCGTCTCAGCGCACCGCTCAAATTCAACATAGGATGCTTCCCACAAAGGTTTTAATGTAACTTTCTTGTTGTTTTTTTTAATAATAATTATGTGTAAAATAAAACAAAACAATAACGGAAATTCGGACAGTATAAACGGCCTTTACGTAACCGAACGCGGTCGTTTCGTTTGACGATGCAAAAACGTGGTATTGTAATAAGAGTTTAGGTGCCGGGCCGGCCCCGCTCTCGGGTTACTTCCTCGGGGCATCGACGCTACTCAAGCATTCTTATAATTTGACCAGCGTTTGCCCGCTACTTCGTCCGCGTAGTGTCTGGTTTTACAAAAAGATTAAAAAAATAAACTCTGAGCAGTTCTTTGTAGTTTTAATATAACCTACATTAAAATTAGTTGTAAATATTCTCATTGAGTGAAATTGTATAGCCATTAAATTTCACAGATGTCACCATTCTATTCATGGAAAGCCAAAATTCACGATCTGCTCAAATAATATTTCCTTGAGTTGACCCCAATTTTTATAACCATGAATTTTTGTTGCTGAAATGGACCCGTCGGGGTCTCCCGGGGGCGTTCCTCCCACCGTTGTACAGCATTGAAATCTAATAGGCACTAAATACATTTCAGCACTTCTTTATACAAGGACAGTAAGGGTTTAAGTTGCAAATTCTGGTTTATAGTGTCTAACTAATTGGGATTACAATGAAATATTCTCTAAGCAACGCAACAGTGGTGCTAATAATGTTGCACGCAAATCTCATAACTAAACTTTCGGTTATCTTAAAAAATATATGAAACTCGACAGCCGAACACTGCACGAATTTACTCCGAATATGGCACCGGAGAGCCGCCATATTGACTTTTCATCAAGAAATTTAAAGCCCGTGACAATCAAGATGTAAAAATTTCAATGATACCACAAAAATAAGAATTTGTTTAGGAATTTTGAATTATGGAGACATAGCTCAAATTTAATACAAACATCCAAAAACATTATGGTCTTTTTTCGGTCAGTCGTGTGAATAGTAGTACTCTTTTCCACAAAGAACTTAGTGATAGGTATGGCAGTAATGTTAGACTCATCATTTTAGTTTTGTGTTCAACAAAATCAGCAACATTGGCAAAGTAAATAATATGCTCTATTGAAGAAGAAGAACTATACTCTACTAAACTTAATCTACATATTGATATTAAAATTCACCTTCCGTATGTTACTGTTCGAAGAACTCAAAAATATGTCTATGAGTTTTTTTGAAATTTTTATGTTCCATATAATATATGGAACGTAGTTAGTTTCTAAGATTGTTTATATATACTTTGTATCCCTAAGATCCCACGGCAGCGGGAATGAATACCAGGCTAAGCTATAGCAAAGTGTGGTTAACAGCAAGAATAAAAGACATTGGGAGAATATATTTTCAACACATAAGTATAGTGATTAGGCGTTTCAAATTCCTATATCAGTGTACAGGCGAACTAATTATCTAAAGCTATCAAGACTCACCTCCTTATCTTAAGTTGCCGACGACAGATAAAAAGCTACTCCAAAAAAAAGTTCCAAAAATAATATCACACAGTAAACACTTGCGTGCGCCGACTTAGAAACACATTAGACAGTCTTTTTACACGTGTCGTGGGAACAATTTTTTTTTGTTCGAAGACCGTTTCGGATTACTCGAAAGACGTACGCACCGCGCAACGGTTAGGCGTAGAATGCGATTGGTGACGCCTGCTGGTGCCTAGCGTTGCGCAGGAGTTGATATGGCTCGCACTCTGGCAACTTGGTTAATTTCTTTGCTGATAACGCGAATGTACATAAATATAAGTGTTTGTTTGCACTAAAACTTTATTTATAGTTACGTAAAATCGATTTGTGGACGTTTTATCGGCGTTGGTTCAAATGCAGTAATAGGTACTGTTGTAGAATTAAAATAGTATTTTTTGAAGTTTCAAGATACTTACATATATAGACACGTTATACATACATATATAGCTTTATGTCACGTTGCAGCGGTTTTTTTCGGTAATAATTGACGAACTAAGCAAATGCTACCTGATTGTAAGTGGAAAATCATCGACTATGTACAGAGCCACAGAATTAAGAACATACAGAACCGTCATTCAGCCATTATTGCATGCAGTGCATTGTGTCCAAAAACAGTGAAAAACACCACACTGACATCTCGCATAACACCCGCGGAGTGTTGCTAGCTCACAAACTTTTCCCATTTTCCCCATTCCATGGTAAACGTTTAGAACATTAGTGGTAATAAAATTACTGTCGACTGCTAAATAATAACTTTTTATAACTCTTACAATGCCTATCCTCAAGTTTTTTATAACTAGTACTAGATCTTTTCTTCATTTTATATCATTTGAATACCCTGTGTATACATTCAGTGGCGTGCATAGAGGATGCACGCCACTGAATGTAGTTTTCACCATCACCTAACATTAGTGGTGACATGTTATATGTATGAACGCTTCATAAGTGCCTCTGATAAGGCCTACATGCATATAGCACATTTTTGAATTTGAATTTGATAAAGGATTTGATTACCGACTTTGGTAGTCGAAATACCTTTCCATCAACAAATTGGTTCCCAATCCCCATCTATTATAACGTAAACAGTAACAATGGTAATGACTAGGAGCACTATGGTTTTTGTGTTTAGTCTACTGCTGAGAATAGGTCTCTCCCATATAAGAAGCTTCTGTATATCTTCCACTGGGCTTCTTACCAGGGTATGCATACAGCGGGAAACATGCATATAATTGCAAAAATCCTCCTCTTATACGGGCTATATATATAAATTTAAGGGTATGCAGTGCTTTTGTGAATGTTTTAAGTGCACGCCACTGCCTATGGGGAGACCTGTTCTATCTAGTCGGACATTAAACAATACAAAAAATGACAACATTTACGCTTCGTCTTAAGTGACTACTGAAAAGTGTCAGGTAAGGTAAGAAAGCAGTTACTTTAATAAATTTCCGTTTCCAAAAATAAATACCAAATTGTTATATGAAAAAAAAACACGGTTAATCGAATAGTGAGTAGTTTAGTCTTTAAACTCGCTATACAAAAATTTGGAACGCCGTATCCTGAGATATATCTATGCTGCTGGGAAATAATAAGACAGTAAACTTAGCGGATCCATGATTATCTACCGTTGACAGTTGCGTGTTAAAAACTTCAGATTCATTTACATTTTGTTGTTGTTGGTGCGGTCGCCATATTGACTCTAATTTAATGTTTGCCCTCCGTGTACTTCAAGCCGTGTGAAGTTTGTGTCAAGTTGTTTATCGGATTTTTCTTTTGACTGCAATCTCTACTTGCTGTATGTGATGATGCAGTCTGAGGTGGTAGCGGTTTAACCTGAAGGGGTATGGCGGTTACACAAAAACCAAACCCCTGCTAATCGCTTAGCAGAACATCTTTAATCTTTCATCGTTCAGACCTAAACCATTTTTATCGTTATCCTTAAATAAGGTGCGTTATTTATGGTTAGTGGGATAAAGCATAAAAAAATCAGTTTCAGACTTCAGTTTAACCCAATAAAAAAATCTTTTTTTTTTATTCCGTAATATACTACGACAATACATATATCGCCATTTAGCCCCAAAGTAAGCGTAGCTTGTGTAATGGGTACCTACTAAGATGACTGATGAATTTTTTTTTTTTTTAAAGTAATACACATAAATACTTATATAAATAACGTGTCCACCTGCTAATGTCTATTATTACACATATATTATTTGGATATTATATCCACTTGTGCGCCAATGCTCTGAGAGTTGATAAAGCTGTGGGAGAAGATGAATTTTTCCGGGGAGAAAATTGTCTCCTGCCCAAGCTAGCCGCGCTGGTGGTTACTGATGATGCAGGGTGCGATAGTTGCGGTTTAACCTGTTAAAGGCAGGTACAGACCCTAAATCAGTTTCTACGCGGCACCTTAGTAAAAATGGCTTGGCAGCATCTCTTTAACTATTTCATCGTTCATTCCTAAGCCTTTTTACCTTTTACTTAATCCTTAAAGTTAGGTGCGTTAGTTATGAAACAAAGAACTATAAAACGCTTAAGTTTAAGCCAATAAAAAAGAACTGGGATTATCGTATGAACTGGCATTCTATGTTCCGTAATACAGGGTAATGATTAACCTTGGTAGGTTATTTACTAACCGCATCATTTTATACCTACGTTGAGTGCAGTAGCCTTAATACAAGATTTGCTCGAACTATGCGAAAGCGACGAACCAGTATCGACAAAGTAAAATGGACTTTATATAATGCACATTAGAGTCGCAAATCCTGCACTAATGATTTTTGTTTTACAAACGTTCCGTCATTAATCAGGGTTAAAAAAATGCTGGCAAATTTGAACTTTAACTCAATATGCATAAGATCTATTTCACTCCGAGGTTCAAGTATTTCAATACTCGACTACGATTCCTCGATTGCAAGCGAGCAAATCTTGTACTAAGGGCTACAGTTCGTAAGTGGCTTGGGTTACATAATATTTTTTTGTTTACAAAAACTTAGGACATGTCAACTGCCACTTGGCAATAATTCACTGTTTTTGTCCAAGATAATATTTGAAACCAAACCAACACTGTCGTTTTTTTTGATGACGCTTGGTAATCAAGCACTGTTTATAACTAGAAACCTTTGATTGGATGTGTGTACACTGTACACACATCCATTCTCCAAAACTATATCAGTATATTATAAGTATTTATGTGTATTATCTTAATATATATAAATCTCCTGTCACGATGTTTGTCCGCGATGGACTCCTAAACTACTGAACCGATTTTAAATTAAATTGGCACACCGTGAGCAGTCTGGTCCAACTTAAGAGATAGGATAGCTTAGATCTTTAAGTAAAGTCACAATTTTATTTTATTGCAAATTATTTGTCTATAATTAATTAACAGTCACATGTTATATGTATATACAACTATACTCATTTAAGGCTTAGCGATACTGAATACTTTAAAAACAAAATCAAACGCAGACGAAGTCGCGGGTGCTAAAAAAATATAAAGAATGGAAGGCCATGGTATTCAGATATTCACTTCAATACCAACAATGTTCAGGATGGCACTTAGATCTTTCATTAATTAACAGTATTATTGAAGCTAAATACCTAGTTTCTCATATTAAAGTATTCATTTTATAAAAGACATCATTAAAGCCCACCAACCTGCTTTAGAGCAGTGTTGTGGGTCGGTACTCTATAAACCTGACTTCCCAAGGAGTGAAATAAAACAACTAGACTGACTCTAATACTGTATATTAGGCTTCTCTATAATTCATATTACTTGTTACCTTCGAATGACTCTACTACCAGTTCGGAATGCTGTCTTCGGCAGAGAAGACCACTGGCAAGAAACTCTACCGTTGCTCTTTTATTCAATCAATTAAAACAAGACTTATAAACACAATTACAACATTATCAAATGTTATAACGCTAGGCCCTTTGATACAAGACATACCGGATGTTTGGTGCATCGTGTGCCAAATCGAATCTGATGATTGGAGGGGTCTTTGGCTATCTCTTCAGCCCTCGTAAAAAAATCTTGCTCAAACGGTTTTTTTTATACTGATTTTAAATTGTTTTTTTAAAAATTGTAAAAATTCTACATTTAAATTTTAATAAAAAATAAAGTTGTTAAGTATTAATTAATTTTCTTTTTAATCTTTAATTTGTAACGTTTTACGCTTCTTTTGAAACTAGAATTACACGCCAGCAACATCTAGTTTTTGTTTTACAGCCCCGCAAAGTTTTTTTTACGTAAAAAAATAAGCTTGAACGTCAACTTTCGGTTTTAATAAAAAAAAAACTAAAAGTGATCATGTTCTTCCAATTTTTTTAAAACATCTCTGGACTGTCCCCTTTCTAATGGTGTGCAATATGCCATGAAAAGTAATTAGTAACATCACTAATTTTCAAATTTTCTAAACTTAGTCACAATTTTCTAATATTCAACAGATGAAAGAAAAACAAGTTTTTGCGTAAATAAAACTCACAAGCAGGTAAAATTTTTAAATTTCGTAGGTTTTACTTGAAATAAAAATAATACATTGCATTTGAAACATTTATTTCATAATTTTTACAAATTCTGCTCAAATTGTTCACCCCTGTTTCGAATGCAGGCCCGACATCTTTGACGTATTGTTACAGTTGTAGTCCGAAGCCGTATTTCGTTCTTAATTGTACCGAAGGCCGCTTCTATGCGTTGTATTAGTACCTCCCTCGTTGGGACTTCTGTGGCGTATACTAGCTCTTTGGCACGTCCCCAGACATAAAAATCTAACGGAGTTAAGTCTGGGGAACGTGGAGGCCATGCAATAGGCCCATCGCGCCCAATCCACGAATTGGGGAACACATTATCGAGGTATTCCCTCACAGTTAAACGCCAATGCGCGGGACAGCCGTCATTAGAGTATGTCGTCATTGCAACAACAAAAAAGTCAACAAAGTTTAACAATAACACCAAAAGTAAATAAAACGTAACAAAAAACAACAAAACTTAACGAAAACTAAATAAAAGAATCGTGGAGTACAGTAAGCTAGCACACACGTTAGGCAGCAGAGGCAGTGATGTCTCGACTAAAAAATAAGATGGCCGCCGTGTCGACGCGACGCGGGGCCCGTTCGCGATTGGTTCAAACAGGTTTGCACTATGCAAGAAAGGAATAGAAGATAGATTTCGCTTCACTAGAGTGAAAAAACTATTTTTGCCTGTTTAAACGAACAACGGGCGTATAACTTTATGAAAGAGACAGAAAATGTCATCTGCCTTGTGAATTGTGAGTGTTATTTACGCAAACCCTTGTTTTTCTTTCACCTGTTGAATATTAGAAAATTGCGACCAAGTTTAGAAAATTTGAAAATTAGTGATGTTACTAATTACTTTTCATGGCATATTGCACACCATTAGAAAGGGGACAGTCCAGAGATGTTTTAAAAAAATTGGAAGAACATGATCACTTTTAGTTTTTTTTTTATTAAAACCGAAAGTTGACGTTCAAGCTTATTTTTTTACGTAAAAAAAACTTTGCGGGGCTGTAAAACAAAAACTAGATGTTGCTGGCGTGTAATTCTAGTTTCAAAAGAAGCGTAAAACGTTACAAATTAAAGATTAAAAAGAAAATTAATTAATACTTAACAACTTTATTTTTTATTAAAATTTAAATGTAGAATTTTTACAATTTTTAAAAAAACAATTTAAAATCAGTATAAAAAAAACCGTTTGAGCAAGATTTTTTTACGAGGGCTGAAGAGATAGCCAAAGACCCCTCCAATCATCAGATTCGATTTGGCACACGATGCACCAAACATCCTGTATAAGACAGGTCAAACATAACTACTATGATCACTTATAACATCAGGACTTTTGAAACAAATTGTTTGTATAGAGCAACCTCTGCTACATAGGCTATCTGTATGAAATAATGCTAGGGCTCCATATATGATACCTGAATAACCCAAAGGATATAAGAGATATACTTATCTGATGCTACATCAGGTACCACCATAGTACCAACAACTTTTAACAACTTATAACTCCATCACCAGTATATACGACTCTTGTTTTGCCACAACAATATTTCGTTAAGTATGTCGTTTCTATTATAAATCATCTATTCCCAATTTGTAACGTTCTATCCACAATACTTTACTTAATCTTCTTTTCTTAATTAATTCATTTTTATATCCCCCCTCACTTTTTTTTGCCGCCAATCTAACTTGTCAAACTCGCGTCTCCTGCCATAGATCCTATACTTTTTCTTTTACAGCCTACTAAAGGCCATTATTCTATTTTCAATACACTATCAATGAGTATACAAACTATGATTTGTTGATATATTTAATATAATCATCGGGTTTATCATAGATAAAGTGCTGTAATTCAATATTTCCTAACACGGGCAACAGCTAGTATTCATATAAATATTTATTGTTAGTACCCATAACACAAGGTACGCTTACTTTGGGGTTAGATTGCGATGTATATAATGTATAAAATAAATATCTACGACAATATATACAAAATAACTGGTACCTTGCTATTATTTAAAAGGGAATACGTATGTACGTACGTACGTTTTACTTAGCACAGACTTCAAGTGTTATAGACAATAATATATTTCTTGCTTTATAGTTGCGTTTTTTTGCAACAATTTTTTTGTATTATTTTAGAAAAGCATAATTATGAGACATAAATAAATGTAATTTGCATACCGTCTGCGAAAGGTACAAAAGATGTTTTTGGGATTGAGCATATGCTTTTATAGTATGATTCCTAAGGTAATTTTGGACCTACCAATGTAATTTTACTATAAGTTTAAACAATGTTTTAAAATAAAATTTAATAAATCGTGATTATTACACAGAATTAAGTATATTCTTAATTTTGTAGGTTATTATACATATACGATAGTATAATATGATTGTTGAATTTCTTAACGACAAAAGAAAAAATAATTCTAAAGAGAGTAAACTGTAAAATAATGTTGGAAAAGAGCAATCTGCTGTGTTTCTTGACGGCTCTTCTTGGTAGAATCTGCCTTCCAAACCAAAGGTAGTGTCAATACAGACTGTCTTGAATTAAAAAAAAAAAATGAAAAAAAGGAACAGACTTTGTTATATATATAAGTAAAAGGCAAGAAATCAATATTTTCTACAAAAAAAAAAATCATATCGGTTTACGCATAAAAGACCGAGTTCTGAGCTAACAAACATAAATTTAAAAGAATGCAACCGAATTGAGAACCTCCTCCTTTCTTGTAAGTCGGTTTAAGTGCTTTTAAACTAGGCCGACTTGGAATAAATGGATTTTTTGAATTGTTCCTTTCACAATTTAATTGCTTTTAAATTTGACACGTATGACTCTATAATCGCCACAAGTAATGCAAGTGCAAAGATCAATACGGCAATCCTCATTCATAGTCTGTTATCAAGTTATCAATCGTCCCCGCGTCCTCTGCTGCACCCCTCCCACCTCCCACTTCCCCGGTCACCTTTGTCACGCAAGCTTTAACTGTAAAGCATTTAATGGCGAGACTAGTTTAGAGTAACGTTTTTTTATGGTAATAATTGAACAACCCACGCCTATAAACTAGGCAACATTTCACAGGGCATGCAAGGAGCATGTTCTGTAACCTGCCAGCCTGTCTCCATCAGTTTGAGGCGTAGCTGTCTGTAATCACAGTATTGCAGCAACGCTGCTTGGCACAACGCCATGTTATGTTATGTGCATTTTAAACAAGCATCGCGATAGTATTTCCTCGGACGAGCTCTATCACAGAAAGCTAGACTAGTACTAAAGAATGTTCATTAACATATACGACCTTTAAATCTTCACCCTCAGCCGTTTTAGGTCCCACCTCTGGATAAATCCTTGCACTGTTAATCTAGGTTTGTTATAAAATACGGACAACTGCGAGTCGGGCTTCCTTTTCATTATTTATTCTATTGGCCATTCGGCACGATATAGAAATGCAACGTTGTGCAGTAATTCGATTCAATTAGCTACTACTTTAACATATATTCTGATAGCCTTTTTACTCCTTTTTATCCATCCAAACCTTCTGGACACAACACCTCTACCTTACTGAAAAAAAAATACTATAAAAAAAAACCATAGGAAACTTGTGAGCGCATACATTTATGTGTATTTTCACACGTGTACTCAAGTGTACTTTACAATTGCTGAGCTTGTTTATTCCGATACCTATTTGCCTATGTGCATATACTCATAGTTCGTACCTAAGGTTTTGTAAACACGATTAGGTAAATAGCAAATGTAGCTGACGCAGTTGAAATTTGAGTATTTGCGTCGCGTCGCACTTCCATTTTATGAACTTTATTAGAGTCAAGAATTTTTTATTTAGGAAATGCAGTCATATCGCTGGGTTTAACACATCTATTAAACCTTTCATTTAAACCTATAAATTATATGCAATACGCTATCTTTAAAAACCTATATACAAATCATTGAGGCGGTGTTTGCGCATTGGGTAAGTCAAAGTGCTCGACTTCGCTTTCGGGGGGCCGAGTTCGGATCCCAGCACGCACCTCTAACTTTTCAAAGTTATGTGCATTTTAAGTATTTAAATTATCACTTGCGGTGAAGAAAAACATCGTGAAGAAACCTGCATGTCTGAGAATTCTCCATAATGTTCTCGAAGTTGTGTGAAGTCCACGAATCCGCACTGGGCCAGCGTGGTGGACTACGGCCTTAACAATTTCAACCAACTCATTGTGGGAGGAGAACCATGCCCTGTAGTGTGACGGTAATGGGTTGATATGATGATAAAACATTTAGTAACGTCGAAATAGTTGCAATGAAATTGAAAACACGTTTCAAAAGACCAAGCGTGAAACACTGCGTAACTATTATTATTGCAAGTTTTTGAAGACCTCCCTGGCGCAGCGGCGAACCGTTTTTAGTTATAGGTCTCGGTTAGATTTCCGGCAGCGTCATCTTGAGAATTTATATTTTCTCTGGTCTGGTCGGCTTCGGCCGTAGCTAGTTACCACCCTAGGATGTCGCGTAAAACCGATTGGTTTGGGTTTAATATAACCGCTATATTCCCTAACAGGTTAGCCCGCTTTCTGCCAACATCATCATCATAACCATCAATTCAACCAATTGACATCCACTGCTGGACATAGGTCTTTTGTAGGGAGTCCACAATCCACGGTCCTGAGCCAGTAGTCTCCAGCGGCTCGCAGCCACTCGCCTGATATCATCTGTCCACCTCGTTGCAATTGACTAATCATCACTTAGCATTAACCTAACTTTACCCACATCACTTAGCTATATGAATATACCTACCAAAGAAACATAAAATCATAAAAATCGCTCGAGCTGTTTCGTAGGAGAGCGACCACAAACACCGAGACACGAGATTCTTAGGGGCGTTCATAAAATACGTGAGATGTTTAAGGGGGCGAGGGGATCGATTCAAATCTCATCTAATCTTACGTTGGAGAGAGGGGGGGGTCTCAGCAAATATCACGATTTTTTTTTGTTAAATTTTTATCTCACTTAAAATTAAACTCTTAGCAATATTGATTAATAGTCTTAAATAGTCGTAGGTATGTAAAAGCACGAAGATATTTTTTTTCTTTTTACAATAACAATCCCAACGCGTTTACGTAAGAATCCCACATTTTGAAAGAATCTTACGTGAGATTGGGGAATGAGGGGTGGGTTGTATGAAATCTCACTAGGGGGGAGGGATGGACAGAAAATTTTGGAAAAAACATGTCACGTATTTATGGACGTCCCCTTATATTATAAACATAAGTTACTTCGAAGTAAATCAATGCAGAAGTTATAGCCGTAACAATTGCTAACTTATACAGTTCAGGCGCTATAAGGATATTTTGTTATGTTCAAAACAAACCTCTCTGATTTCTTGCGTTTGATATTTTAAATTATTTAAATAGAGAAAGAATTAAAATAACTTCCTGTAACCCATTTAATAACTCGAACGTAATGTCCCCAGGCGCTTTTACTATTTAAGCATTTAACACAAATACTAAAATAATCACTATCACACAAACCCATTACCAGCGCACTACAGAAAACGGGTGTCCTTCCGCAATGGGAATGGGTTAAGGCCGTAGTCCACCATGCCAGCCCAGTGCGGATTGGTGGACTCCGAACACATGTAAAACTCTCAGGCATGCAGGTTTCCTCAAGACGTTTTCCTTCACCGTTGAAGCAAGTGATATTTGAATTGGTTAAAACGCACATAACTGAGAAAAGGTTATAGGTGCGTGCTGGGATTCGAACTCGGCCCAGCGGAAGTGAAGTCGAGCACTAACCCAATGCGCTATCACCGCATCAAATAATAATAGGAGCAAATGACGTTTAACATGTGTGGCCAAATCCTACGAAGAAAGATTCTATTGCAATTTATCCCAAACCCTCCCACCGTTCAGACGAGTGGAATTCAGTTGATACAAATATGCGACTTGCCCCTTCTGGAGATCGAACCTGGGGCGTCACTCATAATGTCGCAGCCCTCACTACTACGCCAGAGGTTAACAAAAGCGTATAAAACGTCATGCGCAATAAATTAAATTATTTCTTGACTTACCAAATTCCAGTTTCTAACACAAGATCGATTGTTTCCGGTAGTTCTAATCTAAAACCTGAAAACAAAGAAAAATACATCTTTAATAAAAACATTTTTTAATGATTTTTTGAGGTGTTATATAGAATTGAATCAAAAATCCCGTTAATCGACTGATAATAATTAAAACTTTAAATAAAGTATAACTAAACATAACCAACTGCTAAAATGTAAATCGGTGACACAACTTACTTAAGGACGTTTTTGACGACCTCTGTGCCCAACGGTGAGCGCTATGAATTTAAGTATACGGTCCTGGGTTTGATTCCCGGAACCAATCCCGGCATAGGAATTTATTATTTCTGAATTTTCCCTGGTCTGGACAACCCTGCCTACAAAGGCGTCCCGCTAAGCGATTAAGTGTTCCGGTGCGATGCTGCGTAGGAACCTAGTAGGGGTATGACTAACATACTCCCTAACAGGTTAGCCCCCTATCATCCTAGACTGCATTATCACTTCCCACCATTAAATAAATATATATACTACGACAATACACACATCGCCATCTAGCCCCAAAGTAAGCGTAGCTTGTGTTATGGGTACTGAGATAGCTGATGAATACACTAAATATAATACAGATAAAAACTTATAATATACAGATAAACACCCAGACACTGAAAAACATTCATGTTCATCACACAAACACTCTCCAGTTGTGGGAATCGAACCCACGGCCTTGGACTCAGAAAGCAGGGTCGCTGCCCACTGCGCTACTCGGCCGTCAAATTATCAATGGCCAGCTTGTAGAGAAAAAAGAAAAGGTTGATTGCTCAATAATTACATGTCGTTATTATGGCATCTTACTCGTATTAGTAACTTTTGCATTACTTATTATATTTTTACCAACTCCCATGCTTTAAGTCTAACATTAAAACATTTAAACACCCAATGTTTAATTAACCATAATGTCATTGTCATCCAAATGAACTGTATAATGCTATACTGAATATCATAATAACACTACTTTGTTTTTTTTTACGATTCCTTCTGCGCAAAGGATTTACTCAACAGGCAGCCACATTCTTACTGCTTGAAAATGTTTTTAATCCCCGCTCTGGCTATTATGCTAGGTTCTTATTTGAAATGAGGCTTTGGCCGTGGCTAGTTACCACCCAACCGAAATAAACGTACCACGATGTCGCGTGGAAACAGATTAGGGTCAGTGGCGTGCACTTCATACATGCACAAAAGCACTGCATACCCAAATTATTTTATGTTACTAGTATTGGAGAGGATTTTTTCCATGCCATCTACCTGATCTATGCATACCCTGTACGAAAACCCACGCCACTGATTAGGGGTATAAAGTGTCACACCCGTTAACATGTTAGCCCGTTACCGCACTCAGTTCCCACCAGGTGATAATACAGTCACGGGCTAACTTGTAGTGGAATAAAAAACGTGTGTTTACTTATGTATCTACACATGTTAGAAGTTATACTTCTTTGGCGTAACAAGATAAACAACTTTATAAAAGTTTTATCCTTCGCATTATTCTACGTTTGTAGAAAACAACGACACTAAAGAAGGAAAAACTTATTTTATACATTGAAAGTTTTATTATAACGCAAAGTTTATTTAAATATCACAATAATAATATTTCTGCTTAATTAAAGAAATTGACATAACATAGACATAAACTCATTATCAGCCAACCAAGTTGCTCCCAAAATTAAAATTTGAAATTTTTGTACAATTAAATCAATTAAATCACCGGAATGAGCCCGCAGACTTAGACAATTGAGGTTGCACACTGTCAAAACTTACATCTATTTTCAGGTGGTCGGTTTTATGTGACGGTGTGCGCGCGCATCGTAAAAGTTACCCTCATAATTTTTCCCTAACGCGCCAAAAAAAGTATATCTTCAAAAAATAATAAATATATTTCCGGTCCTGATAACTCTTCTTATTAAGTGTAACGAGTTTTTAGCATTGCTTTACGAGACCGCAGAGTTTTATGAATCCATTAACAATGAGCCAGGTGTAGCGGAAACGGCATACGGATGCACAGTCAATACCTTTTGAAGAGAGTACCTACTTATAGCACTCTCGCGTTTATTTGCTTTACATAAGCACACATACTGAGCTACATAACTGGATGTTGTAAGCATGTTTTCTTGTACAGCCTTAGTACATGAATTGCTGGCTTGCAATCGAAGAGTCGTTTTCACATATCAAACTCTGGATCATCAACCTATTACAGTCGGTCTACTCTCAGAATATGAACCTTTAGTCCATGCTGGCCAAGTTCGGATTGTTGCACTTCACACACCGTTGAGGACATTATGGAGAACCCTGAGGCATGTAGGTTTCCTCACGACGTTTTCCTACACCGTTTATAAAGCAAGTTATATCTTAAATGCATAAATTAAAAAAACGCATATAACTCCGAAAAGTCAGTGGTGCTGGGGGTCAAACTCGGTCACCACGAAAGGAAAGCCGAAGCCTTACCCACTAAGCTATCACCGCTTTTAACTCTGAATACCCAAAATAAATCTAATGCCACTCGTTTTAGAGTCGCAAATCCTGCTTTTTTCCTGCACATTTGAGCTTAATGCAATGCCAATAAGATTCGATTTACTTCGATGTTCAAGTATTTCCATACCAAAACGACTCGACGATTGTGAACGAGCACATCTTGTACTAAGGCTACAGATCTTCGACGACCGTGTCTAGAAACGCCACACGATATTTTGTTAGCTATTGGGTTTAGAAATTCTCAGTACTATACTTATTCTTCAGAGCAAGAATAGTACCGTGCTTTTATGCTGAGAGCAGGACCCAAGGTCTCGATTTAATTTCCGTCTGATTTTGGTCACGATCCCTGGATTCCCTAGGAATACTCGTAGCAACTAAAACTAGTAATCAGTTTCGAGTTCAGTACATAATAACATCAAACCTTAAAGGAAAGTTACGTTACCCTCAATTAAAAAGGATCATTGGATAGAAGCAGGCGTTACTTTGCGGAATTCCATTATATATTATAAAAACTATGCATACTCCGCCAAACTGAACTATACATTGTAGCTATTCCTAAGAGAATCAATAGATGGTGACCTAAAAATAAGCTTCCGTCAGAAATTAAGTAGGGTTAGTACCTACAATGGTACAACTACCAGGCCTACAGAAAATCGAAGAATAATCGATCAGCTTCGACGAATGTGCGGGGCGAGGAAAGTGCCATTTTTGGTTCCCGGACTTTTCAAATATACGATAACCCCTGCTTATTATTATTGCACACTCGTTATTTGGATATTATTTCCACTTGTGCGCCAGTTTTCCGAGAGTTGATAAAGCTGTGGAATAAGATACTTTTTATCATATCTCTGGAGAGATAATTGTCTCCTGCCCATGCTAGCCGTGCAGGAGATATATACATAGTGTATATAAAAACCGTAATAATACTTCAGAGGCTTTAGAAGTACATTATTTACCGTCTCTAAAACTTATCTGTAAAACCAAAACGCTAATAGTTTTGGAGTAAACCATTGCCATAGTTTTTACTGAAAGAAATAGGACCTGTCACTTTATACTTTATACGCGACGCGTAGGTACTTTACTCGTGTCAGTCTTTTATGTTCAATAGGGTTGTCATAATTAAACACTTAAAATGTTATGAATTCGTTTGTATGGAAAAATAAATATGCTTCTTTTTATTTAATATTTATACAGGGTAATTCCTTTTGAAATATACTTATGCACCTTTCAACAGTATTTTGTAATTCCGTTACTCGTTGTATAGATTATGAAATAACAGCTCATTGATTAGTTTAATAAAAAATCTACTTACCATCTGTAATTATCCTTTGTATAACGCTCGCCATGTCTTTGACTTCTGCTGCGTAGAAATTCTCACCCGCATACGGAGTTATACCTAAATCTGCACACGATAAGGTTGGTTATTCTTTAAATCAACGATTTTTTCTTTATTATGCTTATAAAAAGCTTGATGAAAAAGTAGTACAAAGGTGGTAGTACAAAGTACACATAGCCCTTTAAAATGATTACTAATACACAATAGGCATGATGAGAGGAATAAATAATCGCTAAAATATCGTATTTATCTAATGATATACTCGTATCATTTATGGATTATGGAAAACGTGTTTTTATTTATAATAAAAAAGAGATTGTTATTTATTTTCAATAAACAAAACTGCAAAAGCTATCCGCCATGACAGGTGTAACGGTGAATTCTTCGAAAATCTCTGCGTATATCAAGGATTTTGTGACTTCAAATTATCAGTTGCTTTTTTGTTTTTAATATCAAAATCAATATTCCTTAGCTATGGAATAAGGACTTACTAAAGCTATAATTTACCAATAAAATAACGAATGCGGCCATGACAACAGGCGAGCATTTCGCGGGAAATAACAATTTTTAATATAATTTGCCATTTTTATCAACAAAATCTTAAATCTCTGCGAAAATAAGATATTTTTTGGATATAGTATATACTTCAGAACATCAAGGGAAATTTTTCAAAATTTATCCTTTTTGCCTATTCCGAGAAATGGAATTTTATTTAACGAATATTTTACTTTAACAATTTGACAACCCTAACGAATCGTTAAGCCTGGAAATCGTACTACAACGTGTATGTGTGTGCGTGTGAACTTGTGTTCGAATTGCTTGCTAAGCTAAATCACTAAAAGCTCTAACACTACTAAAATGCCATAGTAATCGTATTATTGGATTATTTAATAAAAGACTGTTTTATTTTTGTTCAAAATATTAGGTTAGGTACACGTTTATTTAAATCCGCATTCTGATGTAAATATAGATAATTTCAAGTTAAAATTATCCCAAATTGCATTTTTTTATTAAAAGAAGCATGTTTTATTTATATCATAACCAAGTAGTAAAAAATAAAATTTGCATCTTTATATGTAAGTTATTTCGATTCACACTATTGTGCCATCGGTATGACGTCATCATGGTGTTGATGGGATCGTTTTATCCATCGGTTCCGGTTTCTATAGAATAAAGTTTTTATATAGAATCGACTTCGTATTATAGTTAGAAGTTCTATTAAAGCAGTTCTATGTTGGTTTGTCTGTGGTTTGCAAGTAGGGATCTTGAGTACTGTTAAGTTGGAGTCCGTCTAGCACAAATGTTCAAGCAACTTCTACATTTTTATAGCCGATTGGCGCTGTGGGCGACCTTGCTTTTTGCGTCCAAGGCCGTGGTTTCGATTCCCGCATCTGGAAAAATATTTGTGTGGGTATAATATTTTTTTTTTCAGTGTCTGGGTGTTTATCTGTATATTATAAGTATTTATGTGTATTATATTCCAAAAATATTCATCAGCTATCTTAGTACCCATAACACAAGCTACGCTTACTTTGGGGCTAGATGGCCATGTGTGTATTTTCGTAGTATATTTATATATTTAAATGCAGTTGTTCTATAATACGGTCCTAGGCCGCGAGTTCGAGGGCCTGTTTCCAGCGAGTTGCTTGAGGTCGGCTATGCACCTGTTTGGGGTCGACCAACGCTGCGTTTACCAGCGCGTAGCCATTCCAACACCTTGGGAACCTTTCGCCGGTTCTCCGAGCTATGTGTCCCGCCCATTGCCACGAGCACGGACAAGAAAAAAGTAAAGTAGAAAGGATACAGTTAAGCATGTCCAGTAGACACGTGGGATGGTCAGGCGGCGGAGGTGCGGGCTGGGAACGCGGCGTTACAGCCCGCAGCGTGTACGCCCGTACGTACTCCTTGCGCAGGTCGTGGAAGCGCGCGTAGTATGTGGGCAGGTTCAGGTCCTTGCTGCACGCTTCCGGGTGAAGGCATTGTCTGCAAAGGAGATAATTAGGTAAAACATACAGCTTACACGTGTAACTATATTGACAATACTTTTACATTTTACATTTTCTTAGTAGTAGTATAATAGCTCGTCCGGGGAAATACTAACGCCATGCCTATTTCTGCCGCTAAGCAGCATTGTTGTAATGCCGGGCTGAAGGGCGTTGTTGGCGTTGTTAAATTCATATTCAAATTCAAAAATTCTTTATTCATGTAGGTCTTACACAGGCATTTATAAAGCGTGCATACATATATGTTTACATATTTGACGGCCGACTAGCGCAGTGAGCAGCGACCCTGCTGAGTCCAAGGCCGTGGGTTCGATTCCCACAACTGGAACATGTTTGTGATGAACATGAATGTTTTTCAGTGTCTGGGTGTTTATCTCTTTATTATAAGTATTTATTTATATCATTCATAAAAGTATTCATCAGTTATCTTAGTACCCAAAACACAAGCTATGCTTACTTTGGGGCTAGATGGCGATGTGTGTACTGTCGTAGTATATCTATCTATCTATCTATAATAGTAGGAGGATGGTCATAACTTCGTTCACCAACTTAAACCTAAAGCTACGGGGGTTCCGAACGCGCCCTGGTCTTAAAAAAAACCCACAACAAACTTAGCCGGGTATTTTTTTTGCCATCACCATCTCACTTATTACAAGCACCTGAAGCTTAACAGATACGCCGCTTTACACAAGGAGACATCTGCTTGGTCCTTCAATGTCTCTATAAAAAAAACATATTAAGTCGTTCGAGACGACTATAACGGAATACAGGCAGCAGCGGAGAGGCATTTAGTCCAGCAGTGGACTTTAATTACTATTGATGATGATAATATAAATATAAAAAAAGTACCGAAACCGGTGGTAGAGTCACTTCACACAGACAGACTTGACGTTTCAAAAGTGCTTTTATTAGGGCTACTTGAAATAAATGAATTTTGAATTTTTTGAATTTTATATTTATTTATTATCGTCGGCCCGAAATGAAAATCGAAACCTGGACCTGATGACCCGTAGTGAAACAAGACCAGCGAGGCAGCCAGTTTACTATCAGCCTGTACCATTAGTACAAGATTTGCTAGCACGCAATCGTAGAGTCGATTTCGAGTATCGAATAACTTGAACTTGAAAATTTGTTTAGTTATTTTTATTATCTATATGTTCTTAAGTATTTATGTATATAATAATATGATTGGGAATATATCAGTTTAAATTTATTTATTATATTATTCTTATTTGTGCAATTTTACCTATGTATTTGTGTTTAGTTATTTGAATGTAGGTTTATAATAATTTTACACCACCTGTCCGTTCCACTCATGTGGTCTTAATCCTAGGGATTCCTGGCAGATAAGGACGACTTTTGTATTCTACTTCCGTCTTTGTATTTCTATTCTTCCTTTATTTCCCTAACTTCATAGTGGTGTACAAATAAAGCTTTAAATAAATAAAATTGATCTTATTTTTATTATTTTAAAGATCAGATTTCCCTACCATTCTTCAGCTTGATCTTTTGCAAAACTTCGTAAAATAAATATCAGATGTAAAAGATTTGCGACTTTAAAAGAGTGTCTTTAGCCCCATTTTACTTTGGCGGTACAGAGTTTGATGTGCGGAAACATTTATTTAAATATGTGGTGCGAAAGCAACTCCTCGATTGCGAGCCAGCAAATGTACTTGTACTAAGCCACTGGTATCATACAATCGCATCTACAATATCGAAGCATACATTATGAGATACCTATCATACAATGCAGTTTACAAACATTTCATATATCTTATCTATATTACATACTTATATTATCTAGATAAAACACACCCACAGGGATTTTCTGCTCATCGCTTTCAATTGAATGCTATAAATTAATATAAAGTTTTTATTTATTTATAATTTTGTGATTAATAGGATAAAGGGATATTTCACGTTACCTCTTTTTACTATAACATTATAAATAGGAAATATTTAACTTACTATAGCTTTTTAGATATATTTCATTTTTTAATTTGAGTTTAGCAGTCAATTTAGTATACAAAAAAACGAAGAGTTGGTACGGACAATGGCGTGCACAGAGGGTATGCTCAGGGTATGCAGATGATATAAAATGAAGAAAATCACCAGTTCGAGTTATAAAAACTTAAGGGTAGGCTTTTTATAAGTCTCACGAAGCTTATCCTTAAAATTTTTATAATTCGCAGTGCAGATTTTCTTCTTTTTATATCATCTGCATACCCTGTACATACCCTCAATGCAAGACTTGGTACCGAGTCAATATGGTATGCGATCGCCATTATTCCGCTCTCCTATGACAGAAATGCTCAGTCATGGATTATTTAGGGCGATGATAATAATACTTATAATTTATTCACTGCCAGTGTTTCAGTCGGACTGGTTTTGGTATCTAAACACTCAATAACTGGTTTCATTACAGTACAGTTCGGTGAACTTGATGGATTTTTGAGGGTTAGAGTAAAACAATAGGATTTATGGTATAAACATCGCCATAAAAATAAAATAACCTTGAATTGTTAACCTTCTTTTGAAACTAATAATTCTAGAAACATGATTTTATGATAGAGGAAAAATTTCAGAAAATCTTTTTTTTTAGCATCAATGAACGATTACGATTCTCAATAAGTTATCTTTATTTATGTAAATTCTTATTATTGTTTAGATCGCTAATATTTTTGGTTATATTTAAGCATTTGATTTGACTCTGTAGCCTGGCTGCTTAGTGTGAGATTCCTACCTTCGTTTACTAATTCAATTGCGTGAAAGTTAGCTACATTTATATGGATCGTAAGGGCACGGTGCGGGCGTACGGACCTCGAGAGTCGAGGCCACGCATACCCGGGTCATAATCGCAGGGCAGCTATGCCGCCCTGGTATTAGTTCAAAGAGCACCATCTATTGAGAATACTGTTTCATAGTATTGCAACTAGATGGCGCTATTTCAATACCATATGAATTCTACTTTACTTTCACACGATAGAATAAATAAACGCAGATAGTAAAACTCGGCTAGCCACTATGTCGTAGCACCATTTCCAGAACGGGAGTGATAATCACTACTATTTAATTTGTTATAATTCTGATTGCGGAGATAAAATGTAATTACTACTTCCTCTTGCTTGCTGACAGCCTAGTACAAAGCCAGAGCTGGAAACCAGCATTCTTTCTTGAACTTTTAGTAAACGAAAGCTTTTACACCAAATTATCAACGTTAAAAAAAAATGCTTCTGCCAGTCCAACCTCGTGAAAGCTAGGCGGGCGAGTCGTCGCGGTGGTTCGGGGTATATTGTGTAGAATAGTAGGAAAGAAGTTTGTATAGAAAGCAAATCGGAACTAGATACGTAAACGAAGTTTGTTTCTGACTGTTTTTGTTTGCAATTATGAAACCCTCATCATCATAAATGATTTCATGAATGATCTGCCAAAGGTAATTTTAATAATATATACGTTCAACAGAGGTGGATAAATATCATGATAAACATCTATATAATAATTTATATTCAAATTGTATGACACGACCTTCTAGAGCATGAAATAGAACTAAATATGGTACTGCAGTGTTTGGTAATATTGAGGTTGATGATAAACCTAACTGTATTGCGCATGCGCATATAATTCACGAATATATCACGAACCGCAAAGAAATATTGCATAACTTATAATACCTTAAAATGGTGGAGATTTGCGGTTAGTTCACGTGATCAGCAGTGGTATATATTTGAGAGAGGTAATCTTAAGATGATAAGTAGGGTTCCTCATCAAAAATAGTAATATTTAGCTTTTAATACAACTGCTAGAACAGTTATTGTGTATACTTTTCAATTTATTACTTGAAAAGTATATACAATAACTTTAACACTTTTTAAAATGATGAAACATTATTATCGACACACTACAAAGAATAAGGTTTTAAAGATTACATCCCTATCCCTACTAACATTATAAATGTCAATGTTTGTTTGTTACGCCTTCAAGCAAAAACAACTTGACCGATCCTCATGAAACTTTGTACACATATTCTTGGAAGTGTTAGAAGTAATATAGGATACATTTTATCCCGACATTAAGCTCGGTTCCTTTGGGAGAGGGGATGAAAGTGTTTGACGATTTATACCATAACTCCGACAAATTATAACCGATTTAAATAATTATTATTGTACTATAGAGGTTATAATATGTGTTTAATTTTGTCAAAACTGTGGTTGGAGATAGAGGACAGAACTCCTCAGCGGACAGCAGCAAACCCCTCATTCAAGGTTTAGCGATACTGAATACTTTAATTTTTTTTAGAACTACAACTGAATATAATGCCATATAAAAAAACAAAATCAAACGCAAACGAAGTCGCGGGCAACAACTACTTTTGGAATAAATAAATGCCCACAATTTCATTAAAAAAAAATCGACAACTCTAACTGTATAAGTTAATTCTACAGGAAAGACAAATAAATGATTATTCTAATCACCTCAATTATATTTCATCGAAAGCTAAAAATAGTTACTCAAAAATTATCCGCTATTGAAACGTATGTATCGTAAAATCAGCCGGTAAAAAAATTATAAATGATTCTAATCGATTCCTTTTCAACGAAAGTTAAAAATAGCAGTCACAACACCGTTGACGTCAATCATCAACAAAAAAGTTACGTAAATAACCAACAAATTATTATTCACCACAAACTGCGTCCCATTATCTATTGGGCGGTTATACATTGCATGAACCGACACGGCACGTCACCGACACCGACATTAGTGGACGCATGTTTAAAATTATATGGCTTGCTGTCTCAGTGATCCGACCCGACACCGAAATGTCGTCGGCGGCAAGTCCCCAACCGCACGGCTAGCATGGGCACGAAACAATTATCTTCCGGGGAAAGGATACAAATTTATCTTCTCCCACAGGGCTAGCACAAGCGGGAGATAAATATTATATCCCCTGGTTATAAATAAGTTGTCCATCTGTTTAAGCACGGGAACGTGGAATACGAGAAGTTTTCCCCCCTTTATCATTAAACATATCTTATTTGGATATTATTGGCAATTGTGCGCCAGTGCTTTGAGAGTTGGTCAAACTGTAAGAAGATACATTTTTATCCATTCCCCAGGGATATAAATATCTCGTGCCCATGCTAGCCGTTCTGCTGGTGTGGGGTCGGCATCGCTATGCATGCGTTGTGTACTCATGCAAATTTATAGTTTCTACTCGCATCCTACTCTGCAAACACAAAGCCACCGTGTCTGGTAGAAGCGTGTCGGTGTCGGTAAGCGAAGATTTAAAATGTCGTTGTCGTGTCGTTAAGAACTGTCGGTGCCGTGTCGGTGCCGGGCTGTGCTATGAATAGACGCCCGATTATAGGTTGGGGAAGGTCAATATTACGACGTACTACAGTGATTTTACTAAGGTTGTCGTACATCTAACTCCAGTTCGTATTGCCAGTGAGGAATTACGACTTCCAAACGCGGTCGCCTACCTATGGCCATATTATTTGTAGTGAAAACTTCTTCAGGCGCGTAAGCACAAGTTAAGATGAAGAAAAACATGGCACTTAGCGAACGGTTTCCATGAGCTATGTGTATATGGTGTATAATGTACATATATGTGTACTTTTTGGGTGAACAAAAATAGTTAAACTCGCGCCATCGTCACCGCACGCTTTCCATGAGCTATATGTATACTCTGCATATTGCACGCCTCATAAGCGAAGCGTTAGCGTTGAGGTAATGCTCTACTCCCGATTTATGAAAGACCCGATTTTTTACTTTAGACCATCATTTTCATAACTTTCATCAAAGCTACGAAGCTGATTATTTTATGCCTAAAAGTAAAATTCATGAGAATTCAGTTGCAAAATAAAAACTCTAAAAAAGTATTATGCTTTTTTTTAGAATTTCTTTAAGATGGTCATATCGAAATTCCTCATAAAATCGAAAAAAGAATCATAACTCCAAAACTATAAAATATCGCGGAACATACATGGGGGTGATTCGGGTACCCCACAGCATACCGGACCTAAATTTTTTTTTTATGACGTCAACTGACCGGCCACCCTGTATATCAAGAAGGAACATTCGTTTAAACGTATTTGATATTTTTTAAACAACTATTTTGTTAAAGGTAAAAAAATATATAACAAAAATATTCTAGGACGTCCGGATGTTTGTCCGTATGGATCTGGCACTCACGTGTATTCTTCGAATCGAAGTATTTTTTTTTAAAAGCTTCATAATCGCAGCGCGCTGTTTAGTTGAAATCTGTCCATTGAAAATCTCTGGGTAATTCGTTGTCGTTTAATTACAATTTAAAAAAAAAATTTATCAATTTTACTTCATAGCTCCGTAAAATTTTAAAGTGTATACTATCAAGCATGTATTGTTTCAATTTAATGAAAATCTGATAAATATTGTTCATAAATAAGAGCAAGTCGCAAGCAAGGTATATGGGACAACGATACCATCCTACTAATATTATAAATACGAAAGTTTGTGAGGATGGATACATGGATAGATGTATGTATATATGTATGTATCGACTGTAATAATGAATACTTACTAACTCAGTATACATCGTAAAATAATAGTAGGTACATAGGTAGGATGCGATCATTATTATGTTAGCATCAGATCTATTCTAGAATTACGCCATACAGATCTTCCTTCTTTTCGCAGAGTATAGCAAATTAAGCTTAATTTTCATAATATATCATGGATTCCCGCAAAGTAACGCCTGCTTCTATCCAATACCTAAGTGAAGGCAAATTTTATACACCAGTCGTTTCTTATGCTCCGTCGACCGCATTCGACCGAATAGCACCTTTCTAAGTAAGCGAGAGCACCCGCGCCTTTATGCCTATAAATGTCGGTTATGATGATAAGTTAGGAGATATAAATAGTTACCTGAGCGGTGGTTGTCCGTCCGTGACGAGCCTGAAGAGTGGGGAGTGGGGGTCCACCTGTAGAGACCGCACGAACTCGTCGAACTGCAACGAACAAACACACGAGTCAGTTTTCATTATATCACTGGATAGACGCGGAAGTCTATGGTAAAGTCTACTTTTTGTAGACTATATATTTGTATGTATGTTAATGTATGATTTTATTTATATAAATATCTTTAAAATATTTGTTTTATAAATATAACCTGAAATAAACTATTTAAAACTAAATAAAATCTAAAACGTCTTCGAAACCACCGCAGCGAGGCACAGTTCCTAAGATGCTGGCAGCATTCGATTTTGACTGATGATTGGCGCAGTGGGCAGTGACCCTGCTTTCTGAGTCCAAGGCCGTTGGTTCGATTCCCACAACTGGACAATGTTTTTCAGTGTCTGGGTGTTTATCTGTTATAAAAGTATTTATTTAGTGTCGTCATAAAGACTACTATCTGTCTTTGAATAAAGTAATTTGAACAAATATCGTTAATGATGTGTATTATTTGTGTGTTATTTCTTGTGTTCTTTCGTGTTTGTGTTTTATTCTTTCATTATATAATTTATTGTATATCATAATATATATATGTATATTATATTTATGTTTATGTATGTCTATTTATTTTCGAATATACATGTATGCACTATTCCGCTCTCTTGCAGCTTTGCCTTGAGATTGCTTGCAGCAAAAGGCCACCTTTGCATGCCTACAATTTTTGTTCTTTTGTTTATTCTTTATTTTTTGCATATTTTGATGTTTGTGTGCAATAAAGTATTTCTTCTTCTTCTTCTTACGTATATTATTTATAAAATTATTCATCAGTTATCTTAGTACCCATAACACAAGCTACGCTTATTTTGGGACTAGATGGCGATGTGTGTATTGTCGTAGTATATTTTAAAATCTACCCTCACAACCTTCGATATCCGTAGATTGCGTAATGCGAAGACGTTGCCATAGTGTAACTATAAGCGGTATTACAATTGAGATAAAATGCGATTTTTTTACTTTTCTTTTAAAATTTGTAAACGACATCGCATTTTTCACTACCCTGGTTAATTTGTTTGAGCAAACTTACACATCACTAAAATACATATTCTCTAATATATATGATTATATTATCGGTAAATACCTTTTGTTAATTTTTAGTGTACCTACATTTATTTCCAAATTGAAAATAAAAATAATAAAAACACACCCCACACTCATTTTTTTTTGTGTTTATTTTTACTTATTTTATCGCACTTGTTTATTCACATTTTTAAAACATGCTTTACCTACACTAAAATATATTTTTCGTTGCAAGACAAGTGAGAAACAATCGAGTGTAGGTACGCAATGAATGTTAAGCTTAATCCATCTACATTTATATCTTTACTAATAATAAAGCTGCAGAGTTTGTTTGTTCGTTTGGATGCTCTTATCTTTGAAACTACCAGTTGGATTAGAAAAATATATAAGTTTTTTATGAAAGTTAGTCATTTCACAAGGTATTTCGACGGACATCTAGTATCCATACTGACAGTTATTAAAATGATAATATACATGTTCAAGGATTTTTAACAAGTTCCACGTTCCCAATATGTCAAAACGCGCTTAAATGATCCGGAACTACAAGTTGGATTAAAAATCTTCCAAAAAGTTTTCGATAAGATTAAGGTAGATTTCCCTATGTAAGGAGGGGCGTAGTACACTTTTCCGTCACGCGGGATAGTAGAAATTCAGACACATAGACATAGTCGCGGGAAATGCCTAGACAACACATATTTTGCAACGCTTACGAAAAGCTGCGAGAACCTAATTAATCTCTAAAAAAATTAACCAAAAAATGACATACCAACTTAAAATATGAAATTACATAAATATTATGATTTATAACATTTTAAATTACGATATACCTAATGACCTCTACACACTTTCGACTGTGCAGGTCACAATCGAAAGTAATGCACAGTCGAAAGTGTTACCAGAAATGTTTCCATTTTTTAGGGTTCCGTATCCTAAGGGTAAAACGGGATCCTTTTTATAAAACACCGCTGTCCGTCCGTCCGCCCCTGTCTATCTGTCTGGCTGTCTGTCCGTCTCCAGTCACCAGGCTATGTTTAACAACAAATACTAAAAAACAGAATAAAATAAATATTTACGGGGGCTCCCATACAACAAACATGATCGTTTTCGCTCGACATTGTTAACGGCAAAGGCAAGAAATATTCACCGTTTAGTTATATTCACTTTATAAAATAAGTAATACAATTAAAATAAAATTAATACTTAAGACGGGGTTCCATTTTTTATAGATATACGGAACCCTTTGTGCGCGAGTACGACTCGCATTTGGCCGGTTTTTTAATACAACCGACAAGCTTTCGTTTATTTTAATTTATTATTTTACAAGTTAGCCCTTGACTATTATATCTGCAATGATAAAAAATAGGGAGAGGGAATATATATATGTATATATTCCAGTATATTAATATATATATATTATTCCTTTACGTGTAAGTTTGTGACAGTTAAATGAAAGCTGGTAAACTTGTATAGTTACTGATTAAAAGTCTATGACTCACAGACAGACAAACAGACAAAATACGAAACTAAAAAGGTCCCATGTGTTTTAATACGTAGACCTAAAAACGCTACCTGCATTAAGTTTTTATTGCTTAATTTTGATACTAAATTGACTAAAGATTCAAAACCAGCAATTCAAAACAGCCTTCAGACATGCCTATTATCAAAACCTTTATAGGCACCTTGAAATTACAAATAAGTTGATTGTACATTGCCGCAAAAACCGCAACGTGAGAGCGTAATGAAAGGCAACATTGAAGCGCCTGGTAATGCAGTCAATGTCGGAAGTTTTCATGAATTAAAATCAAGGGTATAAACATAATTAATATCTATAATCGCGCTCTAACTTGATACATTTGAAATGGAAAAAACCACAATAAAATATCGATATGTTTCAAATTCAATATCTTAGTAAATAGTTTAAAATTCAAACTTCAAACTTGAAATTTTTTTATTCATTGAAGTCTCACAGGCACCTATAAAACTTCCACACATATTTGTATACATTATTGTGAAGAATGTAGTTATCACCATCACCTGGTAATATTAGTTAAATATAAACGATTAAGGTTTTATACGCGGCCAGGCCTAAGAAGTAGCCCACCACAAATTTTGCCGAGGGTTTCATTTTTGCTATCACTTTTTACTAAACTAAAACACAAACAATCTTAGATGGCTAAAAATAACTTTGATTTAATAACCGCCTGTGAAGTGATAAGCTCCTGATAGTAATTGTTATTATTATTTTTTGTTTCAGACTAGGCTGATAAAAGTACATGAAATATATAACATACAACATAAGAAATATAGCTAAAAAGACAATAGATACGCTCCTGAAAGTCAAATTGAGTTCCAACAATGCGTACGACCAACCGTTGCAGTTTGCTACTATGTGCGACAAAGCTTAGGATGACTTCACGTAATCATTGGCTACTTAATAGTAGTACGTCCTATATTTATTTTTTGTATTTTACAGATTTATAGTGACTATGAACATGTTTAACTCTGCTTTTTTTGAACTAACACATAATATAATTCCATACTAATATTACAAACGCGAACGTAAGTATCTTTGTTTGTTACATAATATGTTTTATGATCTTCAACTACACCACCGATCTTTTTTTTATTCCATTACGAGTTAGTCCTTGACTGCAATCTCCCCTGGTGGTAAGTGATGATGCAGTAGATAATATCTTAAAAAGCAGCCATTTTTTAATTGAACTTTTTTTTTTTATTTACCCTATTCATCATCATCATCTTCATATCAGCCAATTACCACTCCACTACAGTCCACGGGTCTCCTCCAAAAATGGGAAAGGATTAAGACCATAGTAAACCACGCTGGCCCAGTGCTGATTGGTGGACTCAACACTTGGTTTGAGAACATTACGCAGAACTCTCCTTCTTCCATTAAAATTTGTTATCTATTTTTTAGTTTGATTTTCTATATAAAGCGTGTTTTTTATAGCTTTTTTTTTCCCAGGAAAATTACTGGTCTGTGTAGGATTTGAAAAAACTATTCGAACACTGGCAAATTAATTGGTGGTAAAAACTACTGCTATGTACCTTCACAACTCTTTTTTTTTTTTCAAATCCACGAATTAGCTCTACTGCAAATGTCTGCAATCTCAAAATGTGGTGCGTGCAGATTTTTTTTTTTGTTAATTTGTTCACAAACAGCTTTACAAATAAAGAAACCAATTTAAGCTAGCTTATACAGTATGAAGACAAAATGTTCAGCTACATAAAGGCATGCAAATAAATAATGCAAAATGGGCTAAAATGTTTGGAGTATTACACCCCAAATATTTTCTACGCGGCATCGTAAAGCTGCGCTAAATCTGCTAGGTCCGTCAATATCATTATGTCAACTCATTATTGACCCACTTCAGTGCACGGGTCTCCCCTCTCGAAATGAGAAGGGTTTAGGCCCTAGTCCTAGTGTGGAGTCCACCACTCTGGCCCAGTGCGGTTTGGGCCAGCGTGGTGGACTCCAAACGGCTTTGAGTTCTCAGGCATGCAGGTTTCCTCACGATGTTTCCTTCACCGTTGAAGCAAGTGATATTTTAGTTGCATAATTGCATAAAACGCACATAACTTAAAAAAGTTGAAGGTGCTATTTGAACGGGGCACCCCGAAAGTGAAACCGATTCAAAAAAAATTCAAAAATTCAAAATTCATTTATTTCAAGTAGGCCTAATATAAGCACTTTTGAAACGTCAAGTCTGTCTGTTTATAGTGATTCTACCACCGGTTCGGAAGGCAAGGATGGGATGCCCTTACGACTAGGCTATCACCGCTTCCCAGGCTATCACCGTTTCAGGGTCCGCCAATTATGACTGTAAAAAATCCTTCTTTCTAAATAGCACCTTAGTGATTAAATATATATAGATATATATACAGATGTCTCGTAATATCAAAGTGAGCGTCATCTATAACGGGCGTCGAACCCGCAACGGTTACGCAAGTGTCCGGGGCATAACTGGTTCCCCGGGATGCGAGGCGACTCGCGAGTGACTGACAAGTTGCACCTGTGCGAGACTTCTTGGAATTTGACACCTTATTCCAGTGCTAAGCTATGCAAGACCTGACATTATTTACGTAATATTGTAGGTAAAGTAAGAAAAAAAACACTGCGAGAAAAATAGCTCGTCCCTTAGGTTTGCGTTCGTGATTAATATCCGATGTTTTCCTCACTTACTTATGTAGCAAATCTCGCTTTGTATGTACATTGGGTTAAAGGTAAAAAGGTATCCTCGTTCAGACTGGTCAAAATTATGAATAATCTGTGGTCGGTATAAGATGGAGTAGGAATTCAAAATGACAGGAACGCTATTAGTTCAGAAAGATTGATGTTTGAGGTTATAGTGAGCTAAGTTGTAATTAGAAATACTAAAACGATAAAAAGTTGTAAGATATAAACATGGATTTCTCTTACTTACTTTACACCTTTTGTTTAAATTTGTAACATTGTTACAAGTTATTTGGATGTTTAGGCTATATTCCTAAAATATTTTTTTTTGTCAAAATTAATTCAGTAAATTTTAAGTACAACCAAACACCCACACATCCTCACTAACTGTCTAGTTTATATAATAGTAGAATTATTTTTGAAGAACTGAGTAAGTACTCGAAGACGTGAACTTACCACTCGATCTTAAACCCTTCTCATTCTCAGGGAAGACCTGTGCCGTGTAGTGGGCCAGTAATCCTCTTCTGTGTGTTTGTCCTAACCTAACTAAGCAACCAATGAATTTGATTTGTATGTATTGTTATTATGTTATAAGAACTGAGTAAGTACTCATAGACGTAAACTCACCAAACACCACTCGATAGTGGGCTGGTAATAGGTTGACCATATTGAAAATACTCATAAACTGGCTGGGTATTTTAAAATGAGCAGTTGTACTGCGTTACAACAACTCTTCAAACCCAGCCAAAGATTAGAAGGTTCATGTTAAAGTTAAGTCAGAAAAAACTAAACATTGTATCAAGACATCAAAATTTAGATGTTAAAATATTTTTATAAGCGAATAAAATCTTATTTTGAACGCAGTAAATTATGAATCGTAATTTATCATCATTATGCTTAGTTTTTACTCGCTACATCATTTCGCTTTTTATTTTGTAACCTCTGTGTGCTATTTGTAAGGATTACTCAAAGTATTCGTTTGGAATTAGCAATCTCAGAAATAACCATATAAATAGATTATGCTAATAACTACATACAGCTCTATCGCCCGCTAAGTGACTTTAGCTTCTAAAGGATTAGCACATTATCCTAATACCAAAAACCATTTTGTTTTATTTCTGACGAAAATAAACGCCTTTTGTCTCGTGTATTATACGCACTTTATTTAACTTACTCAGATAACTGATAATTTTTTGTATGAATAATATCAAGAACGAGTTTGCCAGAGGTAGTTATAAAATCACCTCCATCGTTCATATAATTACAGAAAAAACGATTGTACGGTACGGACGTTATGAGACGACCCGCAGACCGCATGGTACGAATATACCGACGACAAAGCGTGGGCGCAGAAACCCCCAACCGCCTGTAGATTAAGTACAAGATTGGCTCACTCGCAATCGAGGAGTTATTTTCGAGTATGAAACTCTGTGCCGACAAAGTAAAACGGAACTAATACCACTCGTTTTAGAGACGCAAATCCTGTACTTCGCTCTTTGTTCTACCAGTGGCATGCACTTCATACATGCACAAAAGCACTGCATACCCTAAAATTGAAATATAGCCCGTATAAGAGGAGGATTTTTTCCATTTTATGCAATTTTACTGCTGTATGCATACCCTGGTAAAACCCAGAAACCCAGTGCACGCCACTGTGTTCTACAAACGTTCCGTCAAAAGCCAGAGCTAAAAAATTGCAGGCCAATTTAAGCTTTCATACAATGTAAATAAGGTCCATTTTACTCCGTATTTCACGTATTTCCATACTACCGAAAACTATTGCAAGCGAGAAAATCTTGTGCTTAAGTTACAGGCACAGGCAGGATCGACAGGTTAACGTGATCGGCACGGGGGTGAATCACCGTCAAATCAATTCCAGATCAAATTTAAGGCTACAGAAATAAATGTACCGGAGAAATATAAAAACTCCTGCAAAATGGGCCGAAAGTTATTTTAAAAAAAAAACCTTTTTTCTAAAACGCAAACAATAAAATTCGTTCAGCTATTTTCGGATGAATTCTTCAGTTTTTTGGATAAATCCCATTTCTGAAATTTGAAGTAGATTATTTTAATACTTATGTCATTCTCCTTAAATTGCATCAACCCGTAGCTCCGTTGCTGCGTGAAAGGAGAAAAAAATCAACACCCACACTTACGTATCTATAATATTAGTAGACGGATTGAGTTATAGCATATCATATTGTGCAAGACAGCCTTAACCACTTAACAGTATCTGCATTTTCTGAACTCGTATACAGCGGATGTTGCTAATTTTAGCCTGGGCTTGAACTAAACTAAGACACGTCAGTCAGGAAAACGAGGAATTAGACTATACCTTGGTAAGGTACGTTTGATAGGTTCCTGCTACAATCCTTGTACTCGTATCATTAGACAACGATTGTAGCAGGATTACTTGTAGTGGAATAAAAAAAACGTGTGTGTACTTATGTACACGCGTTAGACGTTATACTACTTCGGCGTAACAAGATAAAAATCTTTACAAAAATTGTATCGTTCGCCTTATTCTGCGTTTGTAGAAAAAACTACTCTAACAACAGAAAAATGTATTTCAAACATTGAAAGAGTAATTATATCGCATTATCTAGCTATCTCATTATCGGAAAACCAGGTTTCATCATAAAAAATTGAGATTTTTGTTTGTAAGTGCTTATAAAATGCATATAAACTAGGCCTACTTGAAATAAATGAATTTTGAATTTGTACAATTGAATCAATTACATCACCGGAATGAGCCCGCAGACTTTGACAATTCAAAGTGGACAGTGTCAAACCTTTTATTGAAAAAGTTAGTAAGTGAAGAAGTTAGTTATAGTCAAAAATTTGACTATAACTAACTTCTTCACTTCACTTCACTTCAGGGTGTCACAGCAGTGTCAGTTTTTCGTGACAGTGAAAACTGCGCGCGCATCGTAAAAAATTCCTCTCATCATTTTTCCCTAACGCGCCAAAAGAAGTATAACTTCAAAAGTACAAATAAGGGTATTAACCCTTGACTACTATCTCACCTGGTGATAAGTGATAATGCAGTCTAAGATGGTAGCGGGCGTACCTGTTACAGAGCAGTGATACTAAACCCATATCCATTAGGGATTCGTCGGTTTCGTACCGGAACACTAAATCGCTACGGCCGTAGCCTCCTACCAGAAAAATTTACTACTTTTACAGTAGGTACCTACATGTAAGGATGTTGTATTTATTTATGTACATAGGAATGCAGGTTTCTCTATTTTCAACCGTATTTTTTGTACTAAGCGTATTGATGGGCACAGGCATCGTCTCTCATAGGACAGATGGTTTTAGAGAAAAGACCTACTACGCTGTTCCAATGCGGGTTAGTGGGCTTTAAATACTGAAACACAAATTGGTGATAATGACCGTTTAATGTATGCTTGTATCATTTTTATCTTTACAATATACCGAGTGACACTGGCTATAGAAGTATAAGAATAGTTGGTGGCATTCAACTATTCGGCTCTAGTATAAACTGTTCCTTCGGGAAGCTAAAGAATCAAAAACAAACTAGGACGAAGTCGCGGGCAACAGCTAGATATTTGACGGCCAATTGGCGCAGTGGGCAGCGACCCTGCTTTCTGAGTCCAAGGCTGTGGGTTCGATTCTGAAACATGTTTGTGCGATGAACATGAATGCTTTTCAGTGTCTGGGTGTTTATCTGTATATTCAGAATATTATTCCTAAAAAATATTCGTCGGTCATTTTAGTAATTACCTTAACCCGTAAACGAAAGGCCCAATGTCTCAAGACAGATTGCCGAGTTACAGCTATAAAAGAAATGATGAGATGAGTGTGTATTGTCGTAGTATATTTATTTATTGTTTATTATTTTTAATATTAGTAAGGATTAAGAAAAACTTCATTATTCAATTCTTCAATTAACTCCATGTATTGTTATAACTAGGTACCTACACGTTTTCCGGTGCCCGGTCCCAAAGTACTCTTTGATATTAATTATAACATATTATAAATTAAAATTATTGTTAAAGCTAATTATGTTAACTCAAGGTGGAACGAAACGATGTATGATTAACAGTTTTTACCATTGAGAGAATATATTATGTATTTTTATGCAAATTAAATAATATGTTTAATAGCAAAGACGCTTATTGTTCGTAATATATATTAAACAATGTTTACTTTACAGGCAGACAATTGCAAGGTTATGATTTTTTTTTAATACCAGAAGGTATTTTTTTTAACGCCGAAGTGTAGAGAGAGATCTCAAACGTATAGACTGATTTCCATGTTTTAATGAATGAACGAAGCAGTAATACAGGTGGGCGGTGCGACGCGATGGGTAAGGGTATATTCTGTGAAATGGCGAATGATTTCTAAATACATATACCTACTACGACAAAGTAAGCGTAGCTTGTGTTATGGGGTCTTAGACGAATGATGAATATTTTTATGAATTATAATGTACAGATAAACACCCAGACATTGAAAAACATTCATGTTCATCGCACAAACATTTACCAGTTGTGGGAACCGAACCCACGGTCTTGGATTTAGAAAGCAGGGTCGCTGTCACTGCGCCCATCGGCCGTCAAAATTTGTAGGAGAAACTCATAATAGACTAAACGCGGACGAAGTCGCGGGAAACGGCTTGTGTTATAAACAACCTTTTTATAACAAGTACGTAATGTAAAAGTAATCTCACTTTGCAAATTAAATATCGAGAGCAAGATCGCTGGAACCTTCGCCGAATCTGACATAATTAGTGCTTGTTTAAAAAATATCAGAGCTTTCGCGGGCAACGGTCCCGGTACAGGCTGTGGGCACAACGAGACTTCTTTTGCATTTATTTTTATTACAATTCAAGTTACCCTTTGTACTGTAAGTTTTTAGTAGTAAGAGAGTCAAAAGTCAAAAATATCTTTATTCAATTAATCTCATGGCACTAATTAACGAATACACTTTTATTGTACACCACATTAAATTACAGACAAATTTTAAATAAAAAGTAACCACAATATATACAATTCGGCGACCTTATCTTACACTGCGATCTCTTCCAGCAAGAAGAACAGCTCAAGAAGAGATGTAAGTGTTGCATAGAACTATGTTTATAAAATTCGTCCTAAACGTCCAAAACATTCGTCCTAAAAACACGTCCAACGTTTTCCTTACATGCATTGCGAATTATGACTTAAAATTATTAATTTTAAAACGTGGTGATGCAGTTTATGGTATCGGGCTAGTCTGTCAATACAACTAATCGGTTACTCCAGGATATCGTACCGGAACGCTTACCAGCGTTTCTTTATTGGTAACTGGCTATGGTAGAAGCTTTCCACCAACTATACCAAACAAGTTAAAAGTCTGAAAAATTAATTCCCAACTTTACGGGACCTCTCAGTTGTAAGACCACAGAGCTGACGGTCGTCAATTGATGATATTCATTCAATTTTCTAATAAATAATATTAGTAGGTACAACTATCTGCGAGGGAGTGGCATACAAAATTAATAGTTATCCTTAATCTAATAATCTATACAATAATAATACCTATAAATGAAATAATGACAAAGTTAACGATTAAAACAATTAACGAAAACTATAAATCCATATTATATTAAAATTTATATTGGTCTTATTTCAAATTTTTATTATTATATTATAACTATATGTTAACTTATTGTTTTGTTTTAACAATAGCTCCTTTATTTTATGTTAAACAGTCGGTCAAGGATGCTGGCAGTTTATTTCAAAATTTGAGGTGCCATGTTTAAAACGTTTTTGCCAAATAATGCCGAAGTGTGTGTACATATTTATTCTTCCGACGTTCATTTTCAGCAGCGAGCATATACGATATATGTTACAATACAAAAGATATTAGTTTTTAGACCTGCCAGTAATGTTATGTAGATATTTTTGTTACTACAATCAGCGCTGTGACAGCTGTAATGTTTCCCGTTTGTATAATACATGTCTTCGCCCGATAACAGCAATTGTGATAATCAGTGAAATAAAATAAGATTACTAATGGTAAATATTGTAACGTGTATGGAAAGAACAAATTCCGTTCTAAAGTGAATTTGTCGACGATTGAGATGTTCTTAAATATTGAGCTTTGAGATCAAAAGAAATTTATTATTTGTACGGTAATAACGGTAGTAAAACTTTATCGATTTTTGTCGTGTTGTGCTAATAAAATTGAGGGTATCGTGACGACGAATAATTACTATTCGATTTTAAATTGGCAAGCTATTTTACTTAGTTTTTATTTTATTTGCATATTAATGAAATTTAAATATGTACGTATCCTACTAGCTTTGCAGATTACCAAGTGAATTCCACACCTATACTTACTACTTACTTCGCGCAGGTTTTAGTAAATGAAACATTTTATAATTACGTAAATTTAAAAATGAATTGCTAACAGAACGTGTGAATCGCTAGGCCAGTAAAATTAGACTTTATAATTTTAGATTATGTGAATGTTGTCGGTGTAAATAAATATTGGAAAGCGGCAGTGACGGATAGTTTTATTCAATCCATATATATATAAATATTTCTGAATGTTTTAGTTTTGAACCTTATGTAATTTTACGTGATTAAATTATTCCTTCGTAGTATCTTTTTCAAAACAATAGAATTAAATGTTTCTTAAGAAAGTTTTATATGCCAGCATGTATAAAAGGCATTAGGAATTGGACCAAAGTATTTTATTTATAACCCAGGAGTTTCCAAGGTAGGAAATAAAAGCCATAGCAGGAAAACATCGAGTAGAAAAGCTTTAAACAGAAAAAAGGGTCAAAATGAAGGATGCTTTTGACAAAGTTTGGGAAACAGAAGAAGTTTTCGGTATCTAACACCTCACCAGAATCAATAATATATATATACAGTTTTAGATTAATGCCCGATGAAAAGTTTATATTATTCATGTTATTATAATCATCATCATCACCACCATTTTAACCAATGCACGTCCACTGCCGGGCAAATGTCTTTAGTAGAGATTTTCAAATACCACGGTCTTGTGCCGCTTGGTATAGCGGCTCCCTGCGACTCATTTTATGTCATTCGTCCACATCGTTGGGGGTTACTCTAATAAAGAGATTTTGGTCTTGTAAAATGAGATTAAATTTCTCCCAGTGTGCCCGCATCCTGATGTTTTGCGAACAAGTGCTCTACTTTTTATTTTGGCCTGCCTTCATTATACCGAAACAGGAAGATCAGGTTCCTAACTGTTAATAACCTGCTGCTTGCAAGGGGGCGAAGACGGAAATGCGATGGACGCCATTTTGTTCTCACATGTGATCTGAGCGCATTTTCTCAAATTAACGCACAATTTATTTATTTATCTAGAAAACTTTATAGCACAAACATGGAAACAATACAAGACTAAGAATAACAAGAGTTAAAAAATGGTGTGCAAAGGCGGTCTTATTTCTAAAGAAATCTTGTGTGCTTACAAACACCCATTGTAGAAAGTAATCGATTAACAAGAAAGCTAAGTTTAAGTTTCTCAATCAACGCAGTTTTTCCCCTAATTTCAAGAGAAAAATTCAATTACTTCAGACCAGAGAATATTGAGACCAAAGTAAAGTAACTAAATCGCCCCCGCCGCGCGCCGAGGACTCCAACTTGAAGGATAAAGTGTTCGGCAGTCAGTGGTTTTTTTTAAAAATATTAAATACAAAGAACTTGTTTCCTAGAATAAGAAAAAAAAGCTAAAAAATCAAGTCTATCGGTCGCTTAGTTAGCGCGTAAATTAATGACAAACGAACACACCTTTGTACTTATAATATTACTATGGATTCTCTGGCTATCGGCCGGAGTAGCCGTGATTGAACACGTCAATGTCAAATATGAAAAAAAAAAAATTAAACAAAGAGCCTTCAAGCAGCTTGTCCGTTATTTTTATGAAGAACTGATGTGGCTTTATAAAGATAACCTCACGTTTTCAAGGGTTTCCTCAAACGCCCGTATAATTATTACTAATTAACGGTTAAGTACTTATTGATACAAATAAAATTAAATATTAATATGAATTGTCTGTCTGGGATTTCTGAGTAACATTTAGTTTTTTTTTTATTCCGCTACCAGTTAGCCCTAGGTTTCAATCACGATGGTAACGGGTACATGTTAGGGGTATTGCAATTATGTTAAACCTATACCGCTAATCGGTGTCTACGCGACATCTGACATGAACACTAAGTTAGCGGCACGTATTTGTCGATAGGGTTTTAACTAGCCAGACCAGACAAGAGAAAGAAAGAAAGAACATTGTTATGTGTACTGACTCTTGAAAGATGAAAAAAAAAAAAATATAGTTTTTTTTTTTAATAATTCAATACGAAAAATATGATAAATTCATATTGGAGGCGTTCATAAAATACGTGAGATGTTTAAGGGGGGAAGGGGTCGTGTCAAATTTCATCTAATCTTACGTTGGAGTATTT
Source organism: Pararge aegeria (assembly GCF_905163445.1). Taxonomy (NCBI): domain Eukaryota; kingdom Metazoa; phylum Arthropoda; class Insecta; order Lepidoptera; family Nymphalidae; genus Pararge; species Pararge aegeria. The sequence continues at coordinate 5,068,256 of NC_053180.1, forward strand.
TTCCAGATTGAAACAAAATAAAATGATACTATTTTGGTCAGTTGATCTTTTTAATAACCTCACGTGAGATTGCGAGGGGAGGGAGGTACAGAAAATTTAAAAAAAACACCTCATCTAATTTATGGATGCCCCCTACTACTAATACAAACACAAAATACCACACCTTGCAAGAACCATAGACAAATTAGGTTATATGTGTTGCCTTATGAAAATCGATTAGTGAAAGCTATATTGCCTAGGAATCTGCCTTGATTAGGCGTTTCTTACTTAGGCATTGCCTTGTCCATCGTTAGTGAAAACGGCGATTAGTTTTATTTTGGTTCGTAACTTGTTATTTTTAGTAAATGTTTGTCGCTTGTTATACGAGTACCTATACAACGTGTAAATAAAAACCGAAATATTACTTCACAGGATTTATTTGTACATTTTGTACTGTCTCTGAGACTTATCTATGAAACCAAAAACCTCAAAGTTTCAGAGTAAAACACTGCCAGAGTTTTTACTGAAGGAAATCAGATACAGCCTATTGCTACAGGGTGATTCCTCATGAAGTGAACTTATTTCGTAATTCCTTCAACATTATTTCGTAATTCCGTTACACGTTGTATAATTAAATAAAAGGAGTTCCAGTAAACACAAAAGTAATAAGAGATTTTCCTTATGTGACGGTAATTTCTTCGGTATCCCCTACCTTCAGTAGCGTGCAGAGAGTTATACACAGGGTAGGCAGGCTACATAAAATGATTAAAATTTCCAGTACGAGTTATACGAACTTAAGGGTAGGCTTTTTATAACTCTTAAAATGTTGTGTCCCATAAGTATTATATAACTCGTTCTGTAGATTTTTATCATTTTATGTAGTCTGCATACCCTGTGCATACCCTGTATGCATGCCACTACTTCCTTTCTCTGTAGTGGACTAGAACTATGAATTATTCCGTGCTATAAACGATGTTGCATTGTCAGATATAAATTTAACAGCTGTACCCTATCAACACCTGACCCTTGGCACGTGTAAACGAGCTTTAATTACACCCATAAAATAGTTTTCAGTAAGGCTATAAGAAGGTTACATTGTTGATTGTTTTATGACTTAAATGCAGACCAGTTTGTGTCCGCAACTCCGTTTGAAATGCTGGAAGATGTTATTACATCAATGAAGGTACCCAATCGTCGTGGTGGAAAAGCTTTACCTCCGACCCTTGGGTACATATAGTGATTGTTGTGATCAAGCATCTTGATTCCATACGAGCCTAACAAGAACATAGATACATCAAATAAGATGATAATGATTATTTATCATAATTCAATGGACTGGGCAACTGTATTGCTCCTATTATTGTTACTTAACTAAGGCGTATTCTTAACTGATTCAATTTACGTACTTGTTTAAGCTAAATACTTAAAAATGATCTAATCACACAAAGAAGTAAATAATAATAGAAACAACGTATTTATTTGTTACAATCAATGAACATACCTACATTGTTAGCTCAATCTATAATGAACTTGCTGCTATAACTAATCAGCTTTTGTTGTTATGTTTATTATCATAATTGTTATAATTTATATAACGTCAACTAAGAGAAAATCTCTCTTAGTTGGCTTTCTTTTTTAGAGTGTAGGATGGAGGTTATGTGGGACTCCCCCATCCCCCTCTATACCCAAACTAAAAAAAATCACGGCATGTCCCTTTTGTTGGCTTTGTTAGACGCCCGGGGAGCCAATTGTATATCTCCCGGACGACACAATCATAACTAGATACATCAGACCACAGAAGTTTGCAGTATTTTTGGCCATTCTAAACCATGCACAACCTCACTAATGCCTGTCTTCACTAAAACTATCAAACTACCATCGGCTAAAGGGAATCCCTAATGCTTTAAGTGATGTCTATAAAAAACGTTTTATCGGACTTAGCGATCTCTTCCAGGCAACCATTGGCGTAAAACACAGCTCAAGAAGGGAAGTGTAGGTGGTGCATATGAATATACATATATAGTTGCATATATACTTTCCATATAAATAGAATAGAGAAATCTAGAAACGGTTCTCACCTGTTGAACCACTACATCGAGTGGTTGCCCGGTTTGTAATTCTTCTGAGGGCCTTCTCGTGGGTCGCACTGCGTATTCCCGTTCGCCTATCACCTGTAACAAACGATTACAACGTAAGAATACTTAAAAATATAATATTAACAAAGCTTCTATTTTTTTGATAAAATAAAGATATTATTATTATTATTATTATTTGGAAGTGTTTGTATTTCTCAGCTCTTGGCTGGTTTTAACTGCATTTACGGGCCTTAACCAAGTAAATGCAGTGGTGTGTTTTTATGTTAAACCAATGCTTTCGTCAACCTGCAAAAACTTTCTTACTATTCTACACGTATTTAAAATGGCAGCTTTTTGCAAACCGATGTAGAGAGATTCTTCCAGACCTATTATTTTTAAGCTATGTAGAAGACTATTGGGAATAACCCCTGTAGTAGAGATAACAATAGGTACCACATACACTTTGGCTTGTTTCCAGATTCTCGTAATTTCTTCTTTAAGTTCAGTGTATTTGCAAATTTTTTCACTTACTGTTTTCTGTATATTATGGGTATTAGGAACTGCAATATCTATGAGGTAAGTGGTTTTTCTTAATTTATCCTGTAGAATTATATCTGGTCTATTATAGTGTATGGTCTTATCTGTAAGAATAGCGCGATCATAATAAAGTTTGTATGTGGTATTTTCTAGTATTGTTTGAGGGGTATATTTATAGTAAGGTGTGTTAGTGTTTTGTGTAAGCATGTGCTTGAATGCCAGTTTTTGATGAATGATGTTGGCGACTTGGTTATGTCTGTGAGTGTAGTCGGTCTGAGTGAGTGTTGTGCATGCTCCTGTAATGTGTTGAATGGTTTCTGATTGAATGTGGCATCTTCGGCATTTATCGCTTGTAATGGTAGAGTCCTTGATGATATATTTCCTGTAGTTTTTGGTATTGATGATTTGATCTTGTATGGCTATAATGAATCCTTCGGTTTCTGGAAACAGGTTTCCTATTTTTAACCACTTATTTGAGGCTACTGTGTTTATATGGGGTTGCTCTAAGTCATGGCGATGCCTTCCATGAACAACTTTCTTTTTCCAGTTTTCTAGTTTTTGTTTTTGCGGGTCAGTGATACTTGTGTTCTGGGTATCTATTTTTTCGTTTAAGTTTAGCGGTGTGTAATTGAGATCCATTATAGTAATAGCTTTATGTATGTCACTAGTGAGAGATTTTGAATGAAAGAATGTTCTTAGTCTAGATATTTGTTTCTGCCAAAGGTGATAAATGTCAATGAGGCCTCTCCCTCCATTCTGCCTTTTGATCGTGAGTCTTTCAACTGCCGATTTAGGATGATGGTTGTTGTGTTTTGTTAGTGTAGTGCGTGTAATCCTTGTTCGATGTCTGTTTTAGACCATTTGATTACTCCGAATGAGTAAGTAAGAATTGGTATGGCAAATGTATTAAGTGCTTTTATCAGATGCTTACCTGATAGTTGTGTTTTACAAATAGCGTTTATTCTCCTTCGATATTCTGTATTAAGTGTTTGCTTGACTGCTGTATAGTCGATTCCTTTCAGTTGCTTGTAACCTAAATATTTATATAAATCTGTTGTTACCATAGAGGAAATTGTATCATTTTCGTTAATTATATAATCACCGGATTTTATTTTACCTTTTATAATATGTACTGCCTTACACTTATCTATTCCAAATTGCATATTTATATCCTGACTAAATTCTGTAGTTATATTTATTAGGTTTTTCATTTCGTTTTCGGATTTTGCATATAATTTGATGTCATCCATGTATATAAGATGTGAAATAATGGTTTCCTTGGAGTTGTGTTTAAAGCTATATCCAGCCCGGCACTTACGCAGCAGGTCTGACAAGGGATTTAGAGCAAGACAAAACCACAAGGGGCTCAGTGAGTCGCCCTGGTAGATACCCTTCCTAATATATATTTGTCGAGATACAAGTGTATTGAGGCGGTTACTTAGCTGTAATGTAGTTTTCCAATGTGACATGATACTACGCAAAAAAATGATTATTTTTGGATTAACTTTATAAATTTCTAAAACTTTTATTAACCAAGAATTAACCAAGAACCAAGAACTATCGAATGCTTTTTGGTAATCTATATAGGTACAATGAAGGTTTCTATTTTTTGCTGTTGCATGTTTATGAATAGTTGAATCTATAACTAACTGTTCCTTACATCCCATGTGGCCTCTCCTACATCCTTTCTGTTCTTCTGCTATTATATTGTGGCGTTCGACGTGCAAGTTGATTTTAGTTGTGATTGCTGATGTTAAAATTTTGTAAATAGTGGGTAGGCATGTAATTGGTCTGTATTGGGAAGGTTGTGTTGTGTACTTTGTTTTAGGTAGCATGTATGTTATTCCTGTTGCAATAAATTCAGGTATATTTTGACGTCCTAATACAATATCAGTAAAAACTTTTGCTATAATTTTGTGTAGTGAGGTTAACTTTTTGTACCAAAAATTGTGTATTTTATCTATTCCAGGTGATTTCCAATTGTGTAATCTAGCTGTAATAATTGTGATATCAGATTCCGTAAACTCCTTAAACTCCATTTCATCTATTCCTCTCCATTTAAAATCTTCTTCTGTTATCCAAGCTGCTTCATTGTTATGTTCCACTTGTTGTTCCCATATGCCAGACCAAAAATTTTCTAAATGTTCTATAGTAGGTGTTTCAATTTTTTCATCTGATATTCTGTCGGTGTGTGGTTTATTTAGGTTCCTATAAAACATTTTTTCATTTGTAGCAAATATGGCGTTATCTTTTTTGCGTTGTTGGGCTTTTTTGTATCTTCTGAGCCTATGAACCTTGAGGGCAAGTTTTTGTTTGAATGTATCTAAGAATTCTTCAGGTTTTGTATTACTATTTTCGTGTCTTGTGTGAATAAAATTGCTTTTAAAAATCGCTTCAACTCTTTTAACTACTTTGTTTGATCTGTTATTGTTAATGTATTGTGTAAGTCTACCGCAGTCTGCTCTTAATTTTTCAATGTCTTTTTCTAATATTTGTTGCCATGGTGGTTTATTATTGTGTCTTGATCTAGAATTTTCAGTGTATTCTGTGATTTTAAAATTGAGCTCTTCAGATATGACTAACGCTGTGCAGTATATAACGGTGTGTATATCTATTAATTGTGTATCGATGGACATAAACTGGTAAAGTATACTTTCGTTGAAGATATTTACTAATCGAAAAAGGTTAGGACTGTGTTTCAGCTTAGGGAGTTTTGGCCTAGCTGCTGGATCCATCCCAGAATATTGTGTGATCGCTGTTTTGAATTTGTTAAGTATTTCTTGTACATATTTTTCTGAAATCGTATTCCTATCTGTGTTATCTAAGTGCTCAACGTCATTTTCTATCGTCAAGATTATAGTTTCAGTTTGTGTAGCTGTGTGTGATGTTTGTGAGTATGGTTGCAGTTGATTGTATGTTTGCTGTTGTGTATTAGGTTGTAAGGGTTGTATTTGTTGAATATTCTGGGATCTGGTTTGTGTTAGTGCAGCAGTGTTAGTGTCTGTATTACTTTTCGATTCTTCTTCTAGTTGTATACGTATCTCTATCTTAAGTTGGTCTATTATGTCTTGAGGTAGGAGTTTATTTCTTACTATGGCTCTTCTTTGATCTGAAATTCTTTGTTCGGAAACGATAATCGATGGGTATTGTTCTTTAAAGAGTTCATGTAAACGTTGTCTGTAGGTGGTCAAATCTGTTTCTAATTTCGTTATATATAGGTAGTTTCGCATGATGAATATGTTTACTTCTCTGCTCCATTTCATGCGAACTCTTGCTTTCCCAGCCTTGGTGGACGCGGGTAAGAAGGTACTTGCCTCCCGCGCAACATTCAAGGTCTGTATGGATGGATTTGCATTTAAAATAGCTATAGGAGGGGACGATGGTAGTGATGGTGACGATGTGCGTGAAGATGGTGTGTATGATATAGTGCTTGGGCTGTATGGTTCTATAGGGGTGTTTGTCCTGTCTGTCAGTCTGTCATCATCGCCAATGACTTCGGCTGTAGTATTTTTGTCGGTAGGAGCCCGCCTGTTCAGCTCCTCACCGCTGACGGTTCGCATGCTGAGACACCCAGCGTCAGCCCCAGGTGCGCCCCGGCGATTGCCCCCGGGTAGCGGTCCAATACGTTTTCTTTTTGATCGCGTCTCCATGTTAAATGGGTTTCCAGAGCCACGTTAGCCACGCCAGTAATTACTCATCGTGTGTCCGCCCCCCACGAGATTAGATGGTCAATCAGGACGTGTGGTTGTTTAGGGGGCTATTATTATTATTATTATTATTATTATTATTATTATTAAGTAATAAATAAATATATATATATATATTGTTGTTGAGTTGCAGTTTAACGGTGATAGCCAAGTGGGCAGCAATTCGACATCATTTTCGTGGAGCCGAGTTCAAAACCCAGTTCTAACTTTTGTAATTTATGTGCGTTTGAAGTAATTAAAATATCACATTCTTCAACGGTGAAGGAGAATATCGCGAGGAAACCTGCTTGCCTGAGAGTTCTACATAATGTTCTCAGAGGTGTGTAGAGTCCATAAATCCGCACTAGGCCGAATGGTGGACTACGGCCTTAACCCCTTGTCATTGTGGGAGGAGACCCGTGCCCTATGGTGGGCCGGTAATGGGTTGATATTTTTGATAAAGCTTCTATTAGTTAACTAATAAAAATATATATATATATATATATATATATATATATATATAGTTGTTGGAGTTGCAATTGAACGGTGATAGCCAAGTGGGCAGCAGCTCCACATCACTTTCGTGGAGCCGAGTTCGAAACCCAGCTGGCAGTAAGTTATGTGCCTTTGAAGTAATTAAAATATCACTGTGCTTCAATGGTGAAGGAAAACATCGCGAGGAAACCCGCATGCCTGAGTGTTCTACTTAATGTTCTCAAAGGTGTGTGGAGTCCACCAATCCGCACTAGGCCAGCGTGGTGGACTACGGCCTTAATCCCTCATCATTGTTGGAGGAGGCCCGAGCCCTGTAGTGGGCCGGTATTGGGTTGATATGATGATGGCAAGTAAGCCTTGTTAAACGGCTGACCTACAACTTTATATAACTTAAACTAACGAAAGGCGGTAAGTCACTTCGATATTCATTTAGCAGTTGACAGTTATTATTTTACCACTAATGTTCTAAAGGTTTACCATAAAATGGGGAGAATGGGAAAAGTTTGTGAGCTAGCAACATTCCGCGGGAGTGAAGTGAGACGTGTTCGGGACGTATTCTATGTTTTTCGGACACAATGCATGCTGAATGGCTGAATAAGCATTCTGTCTTAATTCTATGACCTATATTATGTTTCGTTTTTAATCCGAGAATTACTTTTAATGTATAGTAGGTAATACTAACCAAACTTCAGTAGCGGTAATTTAAGAAAGTAGCGGGTATAGGTGTGGTTTGAGATTTTTATGTAGCTTGTGTGAGTGTGTGACCCATAAACAGCCAATACGCCCAAGTTTGTCAACGCCGTAGAAAGGCCCACAAATCGTTAAACGGAATCTGAGCCATACGTTTCTAATTTCAGCGCGGTTCAGCGAATGAGATGAACGCTACTGCGCTTGCGCGCGGCCGACCAATCAGGGCTGGTGATATTTATAAACAACATGGCGGGTGTGCTATATCGTTTTACTCTGACATGACCTCTATTAATAATACACTGGATTGGCTGTCTCTATACAAATGAGCGTTTGTGACGCCAGATAAGAATACAGCTGTCACCACCACTCCTCTTCTCGCGGATTTCGTACGAGGCGACTAAGGAATTCCTTAGAACTCGCAGCAGCGTCCTTTGTGCTACTGCACTAGGTGCCTATGGAGAGAAATGATGGCCGCTTTGACTTAAAAATTAATACAGATGATATAATAATGGACCCGGATGCCGTATCTGTTTTAGGTAGGTACACAAATATCTACACGAAACTAGATCTAGTGTCATCCTTTCCCACAGAGAACGTTGTAAAAAGGACAGCACTACTTGTCAATTTAGTTTAGTTCAGAGATTAACGTATGCAGATAGTAGAGATACAGCAGAATTGGTAATGTTTTATTCATTAACATTGAATATTAAGAAATTGTTTCGATAATAAAAACCTAGGACTTAAAATAATGTTTAACTTAAGTAGTTTCTGCTTAAAGTATACAACGTATGACCGAATTACGAAATAATGTTTAAGGGTGCATAAGTATACTTCATAAGGAATCATCCTGTAAAAATATTAAATCAAAGAAAGCATATTTATTTTCCATACAAATAATTTCCACTTATTTGATTGTTTTTTTTTATTTTAATCTTAATTTTTGAACGAAAAGATCGGTGGTCATTTTCCGATTGGTTAACGGTAGGCGCACAACGGCGGGATCCTGGCTGGACGGCTGTGAGTTTTGGCAGGAAAGGGGGTCATCTTCTTGGCGGGTTGGTTCGTTCTGGATAAAGGTCGAAGAGTGATTTAAGAGGTTGTGAAGAAATAATTTCATGTTGTAAACAATTACGACAGTTTTAAAAGTAAATTAATAACGGGATAATTTTACGGTACATCTAATTGCAACTTTTCCTGGTCTCATCGCTATCTTAATTCAACTCTAATACAAACGATTTCAAAACTTTCTAAGTGCTTATGACAACCCTAATGAAAATAAAAGACCGACACACGCATAGTATCTACGCTACGTGTCACGTACCTAATAAAGTGACACGTAGCGTTAGGGCTGTATGTGATTACCTTTAGTAAAAACTATGGCATTGGTCTACTCAAAAACTATTAGGTTTTCGGTTTCACAGATAAGTTTCAGAGACAGTACATAGTGTGAAATATTATTTCGGTTTTCATTTACAACGTGTATTTACTATAATTATCATTGCATACCTATACATATCATCTACTTTGCTTCGTTTTACTTGCATTAGTGGTTTTACTTTCATACCATAAAGGCTCCTATTAAGCGTCAATTTTATTTAGTCAGTCAGTTTATTTTATTCAGTCAGTTATAAACTACTATTAAATGTAGGTGTATATACGGCATTAATTAATTAAAACCAAGCTTCTATAACACAATCCAGAATGTGATCAAAAGACAAAAAAAAACGCAAAAATTTAACTAATTCCCTTTGTGTCGAGTTTTTCTTCATTGTATGTAAAGTGGTACCACGTAATAGGTCGCGACACGCATTGCGCATGCGCCGCGGTCAAATGTCACAGCGACAATGGAGTGGCGGGAAAACGAATGCGCGCTGCTATCGAAACTATTACCCTTAGGTATATGATTATTACGCTCGAAACCGTATTCGTTTTCGAGAATCAAAACGATTAATGACAAAGTAAAATGGACCTATTAATGCTTGCTGTAGAGTCGCAAACTTCCTCTTATCTTCTCGAACTTCTTATCGAATATTCGTTATTAGCAAATCAGCGAGACGGTACAATGACTTTGAGGATTTTGTTTTTTTTTTTTACAAATGTTCTATCAAAAGTCCGAGCTATCCGAGTTTGTAAGAAAATTTGAGCTTTGATTACGCAAATAAAATCCATTTCAAACCGATGTTCACGTATTTCCATACTCGAAAATGACTCCTCGATTGCGAGCTAGCAAATCTTGTACTAAGGCTACAGTAAGCATACCCTGACTATAAAATTTGCGAGCTAGCAATCAACGACTCGTTTGCGAGTATCGAACATTACAACGTGAAATAAAATTGACGTAATGTTATTGTTAAGTCGCAAATACTGTAGTAGTGATTTTGTTTTGTTTTACAAATTTTCCGCTAGCACCGAACGTACAGATTACAGATAAAACAAATTTTTATTAAAACGAGCCTGCGTTGCTCAAGAAAAAAATAACAAGGATTTTAAGATGTGCACGCTTGCAATCGTCGAATCGTTTTCAAATATAGAATACTATAACATCAAAATAAAATAAAACTAGTGATGCTCCATAAAATTTGCGCTACTTTATTTTTATATCTTTACAAAAAGTACCATAAGGGTCCCTAATACTATTGGCAATGTAATATTAAATTATGCACTAAGGATTTGTATTTCATAAACGTTCGTCCTAAAATGTTTGCTATGGAAGTGTGCACTAGTTCTAAATTCCTAAATTAACTCGATTTGCACGCCTTTACGGCAAAACGTGTTTGGACCACTTTTATGTGTGTTTGTGTGTCCTTCCATCACGCCCTAACCAAGCTAACAAACAACTTCATTTTAAGCACATATAGTTAGTTGAAAGGACGGAGGGTACTTTTTACTCCAGGAAAAAAACGGTTCCAACGATATTTAAATAAAAAATATCTTAATAAACGCGGGAGAAAAACGCGATCAACAGCTAGTAGCATAATAAAAACGATTTCAAAACTATTTTTTTCTTGATTATTATAATCCTTATTAAAAATATGTATAATGTTGTTTCCTTATCTGCGAATAATCTTTTCCTGTTTCATTATTCTGACGTCAATAAATAAAAATATGTTAACTTTTGAAATCCGGGAGTGCGTGCATGTTGCGGTATGCAGGTTTATTTGTCTGTATGCCAGGACTAGCAAAACTAGGAAACAAAAATTCTCTCCCCCGATTATGTCCCCTGACATGGGATATAATTATCGTGTCCACCTGCTAAAGCGCGGGAACATTGAAGTTTACCCCCGTTTACTATTACTTATATATATTACGAGATAATTGTCTCCTGCCCATGCTAGCAGTGCTGAACGCGATAAACTCAAAAAGTAACTAACGGACTTTCATACAGTTATTATTTTCATACTTCCCTCGAGATTAAAATTTTTTTTTGTCAAAAACTGAATTTCACGTCTATGGGCTTTAACTATATTGCTTGCTATGGCAATATACTGGTAACAGGGTTGTCATGCTAAAATTCGCAGGCGTGTCTAACTTTGCAATATCAGTACAATGATTTTTTCACTTACATTCGGCCCATATGGCCCATTTCACATATTATACTTGGTTTCAAACTGGTTTAATTATTCAAATTATTTGGTTTTAGCATGCACATTTAATAAATGATAATGAAGTTATTTGCGCTTCGAAAGTTAACCAAAAACCATACTATGAGCGAATGAAGATACTTTCTGAATAGCCAAGTTAACTAAGTAACAAGCACATGTTGGATAAGATAAAAATATCTCTAGAAGGTATAGCTAAACTTTTCTGATACTTTTAGAAAGCTACAGATAAAGTAAAAAATGTAAACATATGTATAAAAACTAATTCACCGCGGCGAGTATAACCACTTGGTTAATATTATAAATGCGAAAGTGTGTTTGTTTGTTTGTTTATTTGGTTTGACCTTTTTTAACGCCCTAAACGATGATAGCCCAGGGTAGGAGCTCCACTTCACTTTGGGGGGGCCGAGTTAGAATCCCAGCACGCAACTGTAACTTTTCTAAGTTATGTGCGTTCTAAGTAATTAAAATATCACTTGCTTCAACGGTGAAGGAAAATATCGTGAGGAAACCTGCATGCCTGAGAGTACTCCATAGAGTTCTCACAGGCGTGTGAAGTCCACCAATCCGCAGGGCCAGCGGGTCGGACTACGGCCTTAACCCCTTCTCATTATGAGAGGAGACCCGTGCTCTGTAGTGGGCCGGTATTGGGTGGATATGATGATGATGATGATGAACACCCTAAGTCCAAAATAAGCAACCAATCAAGTTAACTTTAGGCATAGAGTTAGTTAAAATGACGGAGACTAACATAGTCTTCTTTTGATCCCAGGAAAGCGAACCACAGGATTTGTAAAAAAAATCACAATAAAAGCGAACAAAGAATGCGGGCAACAGCTAGTGAAAAAAAAATAAAAAATAAAAATAAAAAGGGGGAAACAAAGGGGGAAAAAAATGCATGTAATAATTGGTTAGGTACAATATTATTCGAATAGAGTTCATTTGGTTAATACACAGATCATTAACCGAACGATCCGCAGAGACTTACATTTCACCTTGGAAGCATAATTGCTGTTGTTAGTTGGGGGTCACTTGTATTGTTCGACTAGCTTTTGCTCACGACTTCGTCCGTGATCCTCCTTACGTGCGGGTCATTTCTAAATTGGACTAGGTCACGTTCTGCAGGCCGATTCAGTATCTCACTTGTCGCCAAGTTTAAATAAATCGTTCATTTGTATAAATGAAACTACTGGAGCCTTATTTTAAGTGTGTGTGTGTGTGTGTGTGTGCGCGCGCGTGGGCGTGTGTGTATGTGCGTACAATAAATTTTCATCAGATCTGGATAAAATTGAAATCTAAATTTATTGTTAATGGCGAAGTAATCAGAAACATAATATTCAAAATATTTTTTGCACTACAATTTTATGAAACTTAATTAAGACATTTAAAATTTGACCCCACGAGAAGTCGAATGCGAAACCTTCCACTTTACTCATTCTAAAAAGCTCAGCGCGCACCGCTGTGCCAGAGGATTTGAAGTATCATTCATTGTAGCTACTGTTTGCAAATAATTACGGATAAAGCAATAAATTTTTACTTATTTATTATTTTACGTATGATAGTAATCTAATCGCACCAGCATACCTACACAATACTTTACATGTCGTAGGATTATTGGACAAAACGAGTCTTTGCGAAAAGCCCAGATAGTCGTAAACAGAAGTTTTTTTTGCACTACAAGTTAGGCCGTGACTACAATCTCCTATAAGTAACGATTCAGTCTAAGGCAGTCATATTCTCACCTTCCTTGAAAATAGGCTTGTACAGGGCATCTAACTGTCATCTAGCTAACATGTAGCACACCTGACAAATATTTCGCGTTACTTCTTTTAGATTGTTGACAAAATTAAAAGTTATCTGCCTCGGATGACAACGGATTGCGAAAAACTGTTGTAGGCATATATAGAGCGTAGATAGTACGTACTAAGTACTGAGCTTTACTCAGAATTTACTTAAAATAAAATTACATAAAATGGACACTTTATGTCGTTTTTTTATCTGTTTCATGTGTTTTATTGTCAGCTCTGTATGAAATTTGAAGTTAGCTTTATTTATCTCATAGGATTTAGGTCGGGTAGGTATTAAATCATTGGATCGGGGCACTCACCAACCAAAAGATTCTTGCAGTATATCGCTTATAAGGTCACTTACCTATTATAAGAATTTAATAATAATAATAAAAATAATACAATACAATATAGTAGGTTGTTTTTATAGTAATTATTGTCAGACCAAGTAATTCGAAACCCATCGCCTATAAACCTAGCTTCACAGGACATGCAAGAAAAACATCCTAAAAAATGTTAGGTGTAAATGTTAAGCCGCATGTGCCCATAATTATGCGCTTCAGATCGGATCGGAGTCACAGCAATGCTGCGAAAATCTGCAGTGCTGCTTAGCGGCACAAAAAGTTCTACTACTATTACATATTTATATGCACCACCTACTTCTCTTCTTGAGCTGTGTTTAACGCTGTGTTATTTAGATCGCTATGTAGCGATAAGGCCGCCAAATTGTATACTTTTTGTTAAATTTGTATTTATAGTTTTACTATATGTTTGTGTGGTGTGTGTACAATAAAAGTGTATTCATTCATTCATTCATACTAAACACGCGGATTTGCAATCGTCCTAGGTTTTTCAGAAAAATTCAATGTTTCCCAATTGAACTACGACATATAGATATAATAATTTCGATAAGGTAGGTTTCAATACCAAGATTATCCGATAATCGTAACTTGACCCTCCTCAACGATTGATTCTTTTATACTCTGTTAGATTGGTTTTTAAATTAACTGTGACGGAGCAGCTGAATTAAAAAAAAACAGTTTTTTTTTTAATATTAACTATAACCTCGCATTGCTTTAAGGGCAAAGCTTTTGCCATTGATTTGTATTTTATTTTCTGTAAAATAATTTCCTATAGTTACAAAATGGATGACCTTTGAGTAATGATTCTTATCATCATCTTCATCATCCTTATTTCAACATATTACTGGCCCAATACAAGGCACGTTCACAGTCAATATATTAAAGCAGTATATAAAGAACGAAAAAAGGTTCAATAAGATGAACGCACCGAAAGCTAGTAACCCCCGACTAAAAACTTGCGATATTAGCTTAGGGGCCTCGTCGGTCCTTTTTTTTTTTCATTCCACTACGAGTTAGCCCAATCTCACCTACTGTTAAGTAATTATACAATCTAAGATGGTAACGGGCTAACCGGTTGGGGGTATAGCAGTTATATTAGAATCATACTGCTAATCGGTTTCTACGCGACATCGTACTGGAACGCTAAATCGCTTAGCGGCACGTCGTTGTCGGTAGTACGCAACTAGCCACGGCCGAAGCGTCCCACCAGACCAGACCAAAGATGATTCGGAAATTAATTCCCATTGGTTGATTTTTTAAAACATTTATTTCATTAATTTCTACGGCACGAATTCTGGTTTAGTTTCAAAACTGTTAAACTAATTATTTGACCTATCTAAGCTCTCCACCGCTATAGAATCTCGCTCAGTGTAGGCACATATAAGTTTCCCCTTCGGAGAATGGAACCCGGGACCTCAACACATTGACCACAGCGCTAACCGCTGCGCCAGGGTGGTACACAGTGGTAATATAGTTACGAGTCATTTATAGGCGAGTTTTATAGGTGTATTTACAGTAAAGTATACAGTACGTTAGGTCGCGTGTATCGGCCAGTCATATCCGCTACTACACTGGTATTAATTGCATCACATTATTTGCAATGACTTCGACTACTGTTTTATATTGGCAGGAATAACTTGCCTTGTTGGTCCAGGAGTTGGCTTGTTTGATTCCGGTTCGATTCCCGGGTGTTATTTTTTAATAGTAATAATTGACGCACCAAGCGGATGGTCCACCTGATGTTAAGTGGTAAACCATCGCCTATAAACAGGGCACAACACAACACTTCACAGGGCATGCAAGGTGCACGTCCTGCGACATACCGCCCGTTGACGTTTATGACGTTGAAATTTATGACTGTGTTAAGCCTCTTGTGCCCGTATTTACACCGGCTTAGAGGCAGAAAACAGCATGGCGATACTGGATAGAAGCAGGCTTTACTTTGAAAATTAAGCTTAATTTGCTATACTCCGCGAAAAGAAGGAGCATCCTCAGGAGATGTTGACTTTACAGTGAATAATTGCTAAGCATCTCTCGAGGATGCTCCGGTTTCGGAGCGTAACCTGCGTAGAGGTTGCATTACCGACGCCATGTTTGGTGTGGAGTATAAGGATTGAAGAAATTATAAATAACACCATACAGATTCTCCTGCTTTTTGCGGAGTGTAGCAAATTAAGCTTAGTTTTCATAATATAAGCATGGCGATAGTAGATACTTCTCCGGACGAGCTCCGTACCAAAAAGCTCTACGGGTCGGGCTAAACATATATTAGGTGAACCCTTGTGCCTAATCGACCACAAGCGTCAAGTCCTAGTATTGTGACTAATTAGTGACAGTAATCGGGCCCGCCAAACAACATTTGGGAAGCGTGATGGGTCTAAATCACTCTTAAGCAGTGGGATTAGTTACACAGTCGTTGAAGACAAGTTTTATTTTATACACACAGACAAATAGATGATCTATGCCTTATTACAAATCTAAATACCAGGATAACATAAACAACCGGTATAGTAAACCAGTCGTGTACACGGTTGAACAATCAGCTTTAACAATATAGTGTAAGAGCTAGATACGTGAGTGACGCAAAGTTATAGTGCATTGTTGGTTAATGCTAACTAATGACATGAAATAATTTGCATCGCTCAACGGACACCGAGGTAGGCTCTATTGCCGGACACTGTTGGATCATAGTATGTATACTATATGGGAGGCCACACAGGAAATTAATAAGCGATCTCTCATGGAACCTACGAGTATTACCGGCAAACGAAACGGCACGGGTATCATAAAGAGACAAACGTTTATACCACCACTCTGGCTAAGTAAAATATTTCTTTATTAATATCTAAGGCACATAGATGGCACTTTTGATGCGTAACATTACATGTAAAATATTCAATAGACGTGAGTTAATGGCGATAACTACATTCGTCAACTTAAAACTGGAGCTACGAGGGTTCTAAACGCGTCCAGGGACTAAAATGAAGCCGTGTGATGAGTTTTTTTGGATATCTCCTTCTCACATCTAAATCAATTTATGTGGTCAGAGCATCAATTCACATCCAAGTTTTTTTATCGTTAACGTAGTTCTTTTCCATAGGAATTTTCTAGCTTACGTTTAACACAACCTTTAACGTTTTTAAGAGATATACCATTAATTATAAAATTGTATGCAATTTCCTTTAAATTAATCACTAATTATACTTCAACTCTGGTTTGTTTATGAAGGTTTTTCCAAGATGGATTCCAACACCGTTAAAGGAAGATAAATTTAATTAACTATTGATTTAAGAAGTTACTATCGCTAATTAACGCACATAACTGCGTAAAGTTAAAGGCAGGCTATCGGAATCGTTAACTACTGCTAATATGATAAATGTTAGGATAAATAAATAAATAAATATACTACGACAATACACACATCGCCTTCTAGCCCCAAAAGTAAGCTTAGCTTGTGTTATGGGCACTAAGATGACTGATGAATTCCTACTTCCCTATCCCTATCCCTACTAATATTATAAATGTCAATGTTTGTTTCTTACGCTTTCACGCAAAATCTACTAAACCGATCCTCATGAAACTTTGTACACATATTCTTGGTAGTGTTAGAAGTAATATAGGATACTTTTTAATATAGGATACATTAACCTCGGTTCCTTTGGTAGAGTGTGATGAAAGTGTTTGACGATTTTACACCATAACTACAAAAAATTATCATCGATTTAAATAATTATTTTTGTACTATAGAAGTTATAATATGTGTTTAATTTTGCCCAAACTGTGGTTGGAGATAGAGAACAGAACTCCTTAGCGTACAGAAGCAAACCCCTCATTTAAGGCTTAGCGATTACTTTAATTTTTTTTAGAACTACAATAAGATTTAATGCCACATCAAAAAATAAAATCAAACGCAGACGAATTCGTAAATACCGATAATAAACAAATAAATATCCAGACACTGAAAAACGTTGTTTTTCGAGTTGTGAGAAGCGAAACCACATCCTTGAACTCAGAAAGCAGGGTCGCTGTCCACCGCGCTAGTCGGCCAGCAAAATAATGGATGTATGGCTGGATTTTTGCTACTCTATCATGCGAAAACTACTGAATCAAAAACTGAAATTTGTAATAGATTTAGATTATATTCTGGAACCTTTTTATCCCAGAAAAATAAACAGTTCCCGCGGGATTCATAACTCCTAAAAAGGGGACGATGCTAGGGCTAAAGATAATTAGTCATAATTTAGAATAAAAAATAACTAAGTAAAAAAATTGAGTTCAACTTTAAGCAATTCAAAGGTGCGTGCCGGAGATAGAACTCGGTCTTCCCGAAAGTTAAACCGAATTCCTAATCACTAGGCCATCACCATTCTAGAACTATGCAGGTACGTATAACTATGTACCTATCATTATTTATTAGGTTTCAATTAACATTAAGGCAAGACGGCAGCATTCCTTGCATACCTCAAGTACGTAGTCGTTCTATAAAAATCAGTCTATTAATTAATATTATGAAGTTAATAGGTATTCTTATTGTTAGGTTTTATTTTGCGTGAGATTAAAAGAAATCCACCTTCGTGTATTTTATAATTTAAAAGGAAATGAATAGTGGGTAGTTGAAAAACAAAAGGGAAAAGGGGGTTCGAGTTAGCGCGGGCATCATGAACGGTTGTGTGTCGTGGTGACGAGAAAGAAAAGGAATTAAACGATTGAATGGAAATGCAACCAACGGAATTTTATTGATCCTGGGGTTTTCCTTAGATGACAAACTAATAACAGTTCATGCTCCTTGCTAAGCATGTGTTAACAAAATTAATATAAAAAATAATATAAAAACATTTATTGAAACTAAAATGTTACACAGAATATCAATACAATAGTAGAAAGAAAAAGAAATACAACACAAATAGTAAAACAATTCCACATGAATTGGTTAACATATTAAATTTGTAAAGCTGAATGCACATAATATTGATATTTGCCTCTTATTATTGATAACCTGTGGACCCCACACTAGGCGACCTGTATCGTGGGGCCCAGTTAATAGATTGCCAAAATTGATTGCTCGGCCAAAAAAGAGAAATTGATGAAGGTGACAGTTTTAAATAAAGGCATTAATGAGGTAAGAAACGAATAAAATAAACAAATTACCCTGTGTATATACTATAGTAGGTAATAATAAGATATATATTATTTCTACATATATAAAGTGGTAAGATAAATAAATATATAAAATTTTACTGTACGAATTTTAATATCTTTTCAGTGTCATCGTATCCAAGTGTGTTGAGCCAAAATGTTAACTTTTCCCTAGCCTATTCCGAATGAATTTATAAAAAAAACGAGCTGTTTACTTTTCAATATCATCATCATCACCATATCTCGGACCGATTTTTATTAAACATACTCGTGGCTAAGAACACTCTTCACTAATTTATCTTTCAAACATAGATATATTTATACCAGACGCAAAATCGTTGGAGCCTGGCATATATTTTCCCGAGCCAACGCTACTCTCTCTCGCAATAGCTCTCTAAGTCTCTATTTTAAGATAAGGTGTTTTCATAGTGTATGTAGCTTAAACAATGCAGTTAACATTAATTTGACGAAGCTTAAAACAACACTATTCTGCTTACAATGTTTGAGAAAACGGCTTTTCTAGCTAAACATTGCTTAACGAGCTATAAGTAGGGGTACCATACGTTTTTGCTTATGTGAGACTTTCCCGAATTACGAGTATAATTGCAGTGTTATTATCTTTACGCCCCTTAGCCCTCTAACCCGTTGAAGTCCCACTTTAAGAATACGTCTTTTCCATATCTTTCCATGAATTTCGGAAGAATCGACTGAGGGATTAAAGTAGCAAGGTGAATGGTAGTATAACACTTTACGAGTAAGGTCCGGTTAAGCATTTCTGCGACAATACAAAGAGGACTTACGTTAGGCCTGTCATGAAAAAAATTTGCCATACCTCAAGCTTTCAAGTAAGAAGATGTGTTGGACCAATTACAAACAAGCTGAAAGTAGACGTCCCTTGGTTAAGCTCTTAAGTTAACCTCTGAAACCTAACCTCCACTTTTCTGATTTTATCACGTTTAAATATCCCGATAACTGAGTAACTATTAGTCTTCAAATATGTGTGTTGCCATAATCGCTTCGAAATATGTATATATTAAATAAAAGCTATGGACCTGATTAACATTATTCATATTAATTTTTAGCCAGGGCGTAAAAGGCTCCGCTTGATTTTCTGGGTATACTCACTCACCTGGCTGAAGGCTACTGAGTTCTGCCTGAGCGGTCTCCAGTTACAATGCGTAGTTTTCCCGACGACACAAAAAAAAGTGGACCGTAACTGTGTAATTTATTATTTAATAATGGTAACCCTAGACATACAAACACACAGGTGTCAGATGACAGGTCACAGTAAATAGATGTAAATAATGCACTGACGTGAAACACTTTGCAATAACAAAACACTTTAATGGACTTTTGACGACATCACTTACGTACATTTTAATTCTGGAGGCCGCGAATCCAAAAATAATATTATATGCGGATAGTTTCATGAATCCGTCAGCGGCTTTTATTGCACACCAACTAAAAGTACAGAAAAATAAGGCATATACAATCTGGTGGCTTTATTGATATATTAATATTTGTCTGATTGATCCGTATAGATTATAGATCATACAGAAATCATAACCAAAACAGAAACTTTAATCGTCTTAACAGGGCACGCAGTGGAAGCTCGCAAAAGAAAAAACCTCAGATTTTGAAATATCTTCATTGGTGTTTCTATAAGTCTCAGCGTGATGATAAATAGCATAGCCTTCCTTGATAAATGGGCTATCCAACACTGAAACAAGCACTACTGACAAAGGTCTGCCGCGATTAAGCGTTCTGGTATCATTTCACGTAAAAACCGATTGAGGGGATTTGGATTCAAGTAACTGGCATACGCACTATAACATGTTAGCCCGTTAACATATTGGACTGCATCATCACTTATTGATTTATTTATTTAGGAAAAATTAAAAGCTAACACCAGTGGCGTGCACTTCATACAGGCACAAAAGCACTGCCTACCCTAAACTTGATATTCAACTCGTTTAGGAGGATAATTTTTGCCATTTGTGCAATTCTCCTGCTGCATGCATACTGGTAAGAAGCCCAATGTTCGCCACTGGCTAACACCTATATTTTTTCTCTTCCAAGTTTCTACGTTTTGAGCAAAGTGAATGTTCAGCTTAAAACAGGTTTTCACAACGTTTGCAAATAATTTCAAAATTAATTATAACTGCATTACAAAATAAATGTCACTTCACGACGTAAATGACTTACGACCGTATTACATGTAATGGAATAAATAAAGTGTATACATAAAATAAATTGCTCCATTGCATATTAAACGATGCCCCATTATTCAAATTCAAATTCAAAATTTATTGTTTCATGTAGGCCTATCTCAGGCACTTATAAAGCGTTCATACATATGTTTACATAATTGTAAGGGGATGGTGATAACTTCGTTCGCCAACTTAAACCTAAACTACGAGGGTTCCAAACGCGCCCTGGTCTAAAAAGAGCCCACAACAAATTTAGCCGGGTTTAAATCATACCTACGATGTCAAAAACAGATAAAGGTTAACATCCCTCTTGCGTCAGGGGTTTAACATGACGTCAGTTTGTGACGCAGAATCTTAATGACAGCCTGTTTTTGCATTAACGATTCTATTTATCTCAACTTGGCTAATAGGTAACTATAAACTATTCATTAATCTGCAGCTAAGGTCTACACATTATAATTTAATCTGTATGATATTTCTCTTTCGTCATTAGTCATTAGTCATAAATGTGACATATATTTTAATGGTTCTCAAAAAAACCGAAGTATATATTACATATGTAAGTTGATGTCTAGGCGAACATAACTTTTTATTGGGTATTACATTTTTTTTACCCCCGACTGAATAGACATACACCAAGGTATATACGATTGGTGTGTGTATTACTGTTTTATTGTACAAGTCAAATATAGAGTACAACATGGTATGGTAGTGTGGGTGTGCGTATATTATGTGTAAGCACAATATATAAGCAATTTATTGTGTGTATGAGAGGGTGTGACTGTGTGCATGTTTGTGTAAGGGAGTGTATGCGCTTCTGGTCGTGTGGTATGCATTGCATTTTTGTTTACTTAATCATCACCATCGGATATAAATCTTAAGATTAAAGAGATTGTTTTTTTTTAAGTTATTATTTACGGTGCAAGAAAATGGTGATAATTAGTGAGAGCAACACGTTCTACAAATAAAGCTCTACCTACTGCTTACTTTCCCTCTCGCAGTTTTTCATCATCATCATCATTATATCATCATCATTATATCATCATCATTATATCATCATAATTGTATGGCCCACTAGAGGGCACGGGTCTCCTCCCACAATGAGAATATTACGTAGAACTCTGAGGCATGCAGGTTTCCTCGCGATATTTTTCTTCGCCGTTGAAGAAAGTGATATTTTAATTTTATAAATTTAAAATGTATATAAAAATTTTCGGAACCGACAGAATTGGAACCTACCTGCGACTCTCGGGCAATCGCGCCCTGAGCGCTTTCACCAATTAAGCTACGGCTCTCCTACCGTCGATGCCGAAATAAGTATATGCCTTCCTCATCAGTCTTATAGCGACTGTATTGACTGTGTTGTATGATATTTTAATTACTCAAAACGAACATTACATAGAAAAGTTAGAGGTGCGTGCCGGGATTCGAACTCGGCCCACCGAAAGTATAGTGGAGCTCCTACCGCTTGTGTGTTTTATTTATTTAATAATCATAATCTTAGATAGAGCTTCAAAGTTACGATATGGATCATTTTATCGCTATCCAGTTAATAATAATAATAATAATAAAGTTTTTATTTAAAGGCATATAAACCCATATATCAGCTTTTATATACAAAGAAATCTATAATTAAATGTATACATTAAAACTTACTTCTAACTGAAATAGTTAATATTTTTTGTTCCAGTCCCGATGAACAGACAGCCAATAGTCTGAAATAGGACTCGGCATCCCCTCACAGACGACCCTAAGTATTCCATTGTTAGAGTTCCTAATCCTTTCCCAAAAGGATGCTACACGAGCTCTAACAATACAATAAAAGTCAGGCACTCCCGATTCGGCGAACATTGTCGAAGCGCTGCAATACCGCGGTAGGCCCATGAGTATTCGGAAAGCATCGTTGTATTGCACTCTTATGGCAGAAAATGTACATGTAAATGTTAAACACGTGTACCCGAGAGGAGCAATATAAACGAAGCGAGAACGCCATTAAACTAGAGTCACAGAGCCTTGACACCTCAGCTCAAGAACCTGTAACTACGGTTGAGAAAAACAAGCTTAATTACTAATTAAAAACGGCTTTCCGGCTCGGGGGTAAGGGTTAAGGCAGACGTTGTAATTGTATGTTATTCACGGCTTAATACTATGCCTCGTTGTTACTAAACAGTGACTATGTTGCGGATAATATGAGCCGTTACGACGGGCAATAATGAAATGTTTAAAATATTATATGCTATGCCTATTAATATACGTATTAAATTTATTTATTCTTTAAAATATTCGTTCTATAAATATAACCTAAAATAAACTATTTAAAACTAAATAAAATCTAAAACGTCTCCGAAACCTCCTCAGCGAACACAGTTCCTAAGATGCTGGCAGCATTGCCCCTTTGGATGGCCAAACTAATTCGTTGGCCAGGGTAACTGCCCGCTCTAGGATAAGCGGTAGACTCGATAACCCTTTTCGATAATTCTTTGAAAAGAGCTAGTGCCTCCGGACCCCACGCCTATGCCTAATAATTGAAGAAAATATTCAAATTTACTTCTATAACGAATGTTCTCCACCAGCATTTGAAACTGTTGCCTAAACTGCTGGTATTTAGTTCAGTTAGTATTGTATTTTTTTTTATCCACCAATCTGCACTAGTCCACCAATCCGCACTGCGTCATTGTAGTGGACTAACGGCCTTAACACCTTCTCTTTGTGGGAGGAGACCCGTGCCCTGTAGTGAGCCGATAATGGGTTGATCTGATGATGCTGAATGGAATTTATTTGAATACTTTCTTTGCAATTTCCTTACAAATTTTTTTTTTTCATAGAATGCATTTTGTCGTTCGGTGTCGAGCTTAAGGTTATAAGGCAACCCAAAACATTGACTTATATGAAAACTATGTTGAGGTAAATTAAATTATTTTTTAACCTCTTTATAACAATTTTTTAAACCAATATAACCTCAAAAATTCAAATTCAAAATTCAAAAATGTTTTATTCATGAAGACCTTATCACAGGAACTTATGAAGCGTTCATACATTTAACATGCTAACACTAATGTTAGTGATGGTGATAACTGCATTCGTTACCTTAAAACTAAAGCTAGGAGGGTTCCAAACGCGCCCTGGTCTAAGAAGAGCCCACAACAAACTTAGCCAGGTTTTATTGTTATCACCATCTCACAGTTGAGTTAATGTTGCACCTTGTTAAAATCAAAACTTGACATTACGAATATTTTATTGTTCTCTTCCGATTTGTTAATATAGAGGTTGCATTGGAGTTTTCCAAAGTTAAAGAAAGTTCTAAAAAAAGTTTTGTACTCTTGTACATATCTCTAACTAAATTCAGTATATTTTTCTCGATAGAAAAAAATTGCAAAGTGGCCTTTGCAGTTACTGTTTGTGGGGCAAAGTGATTATAGACAACATCCTTAGTAGGATTATATCTGACTACTTTAATGAATAAACATAACAATTTTTTTTTACATTTCATAACTGCCCGTCAGCAATAACAAATTAATACTCAATAACCCGTATTAAAAAGGATGTAAAAAGTTACGTTTGCCGTGGTCTTTAATGTTTTGAACTCACGGCCACAGTGGTTTACAAAAACCATGTAGTTTTCCAAAGACGGGCAATAATATTACAGTTTAGTAATCATACAGTTGGAACATTGAACTTGCGCGAAAAACTGACCAAAAATTTAAATCAGGACACGCCTAGATCCAGGCGCCTCGAAACAAACGTAGCGGACACGGGCGCGATAGTGTGCCCACGCGCCTACGCGCCAGAGGTGCCCAACTGTTTTGTTTGACCTAGCACTTATGATATACTATAAATTACTTTCTTAAAGTACGTCACAACGTCAGGACCTCTGGATAGGGAATTATCTCACATCGATTGAAACAAGCAAGTGTGCATAGTGATAAGCGATTAAAAGTGGCGCCCCGTTTATTGCCTCCAAAAAGCCCTTCCTGAAAGACTTCATGCAGATCGATAAGCACAAACTTTACGTGTCCTCCAAAGCACAAAGAAGTTATAATCTTAGTAAATGTTAATTATAATAAATAAGTTAAAAAATATATACAATATATACCGGCAATACACATTACTGATTATAGGATGATTTCATCCATCATCCATTTCATCATGAAGTCCTTCACCAATGAGGCGTTGAAAATGAAACAAATAAATACAAATTACCTGTGTTCATTTACGACTAAGCTTTTCCCAACTGTATAATTGTTAAATTGTTGCTAGCTCGCGAAATCGAAGTTGTATATGACCAAATTCAATACTCAATTATGACGCAGACGATCCGGTTTCTTGCTTATTATCGTTGCCATAAGTGCCAAAACTGAACTTCGTTAAGGTTGACAAAGCTAGTCTTTGTAGGTTTTTGTCCTGGGACTTTTTGTAAATTTTCTTATCGAGCCCTGAAACTTTCTGCACGAGACTCGAAACACGGTTTTTTTAATAATATTACAATAATGATATTATCAAATGTCATAAGTTATCAACTTTAATAGTTCCTGCAATCCGGGATTTAAAGCGCCATCTATTAGCTAGCAAATTAGTATCGTGTGGCGACGGCAGATGAGAGTGCCTTAGTACAAGATCACAATCGCGGAGTAATTTTCGAGTAAAAACTTAAACTGGTAAAAACTTGAACAGCAGATTAAAATTGATCTTATATCTATTGCTTTAAAGCTCAAATTTGACTGAAATACTTCTAAGAGGCTTTCGACTGAACGTTTGTAAAAAAAAATAAAAACAATAATAAAATTTGTCCCTCCTTTACAAGTACCTAATATTAAAAAAAATAGGATAGGCCCTTGTGCATTAATGACGTACACGACACTGCATTTAGGTAATTTATAAGATAGTAAGAAGCTTTTTTAGTCACAGAAATTTTTCATAATATGTCTTACCCTTAGCCTAATAACATCCGACATAGAGGTTTTAATTTTTAAGCCCACCACTCAGCCACAAGGAGATCTATCGGGCGGTATTCTTTAATCGATTATTTTTAACGGAGCTTAACATGCTCTCGGAGGCACTGGAAGGTCACCTCCACTTTCTAACTCCGAGTCTGAATTCCTTGAATGAAAAACCGGATCAATTTTTGGATTGATCCGGAAATCAAACCCAAGTTCTTGTGCTCTCTTACTTACATGCAAACCTATAGACCAAAGAAGCAAGAACATTCCAACAGTCTTTAATTACTTAACTAAGCGATTTATTTTTTAAGCTCTACACTAAAAATAATATTTCTATTAACGTAAAACAGGAATCGATTTAACGATCTAAAGTGCTATTATGCATAAACATTCAAGTGTATTTAAAACAAGGAAACAAGTATTTAACTTGGGCCAGATTACCTAAGCAAACATAACTGCATGGTGTATTGAGAATTACAAATCCATCAATACAAAGAATGATGTAATTACTATTTGCGAGAGGATTAACACGGTGACAATTACTGTGAAGTTACTTAAGTAGAAATACATCCATACCCGCGATGATTAAGTCTGTACACGTAATTTTATTTTATTCTGTATTTTGCGCACCTACTCTTTATAATTGGATTTACTTTCCCCAGAGGTTGTCTAGAAGAGATTGCTATAACAATAAAATATCATATCGCCTATGCATACCAATCATAATCATTATCATCAAAGCTCTTCATTTGAGACGGTCAGAAGATGCTTCTTTCTAGCTCCAAACTCCCAAAACCCTTATATACCTTTCAACTCCATCACTCCACTGACCTCTAGGTCCTCCTCAGCTTCTATGTCCCTCCAATTTGCCCTCCATCAACCTCTTTGTTTCTATACATGAACACCAATGTTTGTGTAAATATTATTTCGCTGTATGTGTTGTTTTTAATGCAACAGTGTTATTCATTTAATATCTACACCAAAACATACTAAAATTCAGTTAGAATGAAATTACATTTATAAACTTTATTGGACACAACAATAATAAAATTGCAATTATTAAGCAGGTACTATTGTACCTGCGGCGGCCTTATCGCTAACAAGCGATCTCTACAGGCACAAGAGGAAAGTTACAGTAAAGGGAAAGCAAACAAAAAAGTGTTACTATATATCTATCTATTTATTCCAATAGGTATGATGACTAATTTTGTAAAACTGCCCAGTTCGAAAGTATAACTATATGTGGGGAGGGCCTAACGATAATAATTCGTCGTCATCATCTCGACAGCCAATGGACATCGACTGCTGGACATAGGTATTTTTTAGGGAGTTAAAATTTTATGCCGTCTACCTCGTCTGGTTTCTACCAACACTGCATTAACCGCCTCAAGATCGCCATTCCAGCACCATGAGATCTCAACCACAGTAAATATACTAAGGAAGCATGGAAACTTCACTCCCACATATGTACGTCCTTCCTATATCCTAAGAATATCTTATTTTTACAGAAATTATTGCTTTTGTTACTATAAATTATTGTAAAAATATATTTAAAAATAATAATTCTCGCGAAAACGCTGGCCGGGTAATATGACCGCACTCGTGACGTCATAGACAAATTAGAACTTTAGTAAATCCTAGTTACATAGCTAAAGCACGATGCCACATCACACACACAGACACGCCAAACTTATAACACTCCCTTTTTTCGCATCGGGGACGGGTCATAAATGAGGCTGTCGAGAATTTAAACAGTAGTTTTTAAATTACAAACGTGAAACCCAACTAGTTGTGAGATAAAAGGATAAATTGCAACAAGTTTCAAGTACCTACTTATTCATAACGATAAGAAGATCGGAGGGAAGGGAACGCAGTAGGTAAAAGTTAACCGACAGGTAGATACGTGTGACCTCTGCAGGTATTTCCTTGAGACATATTTGTTCAACAATCTTATAATACTAGCATGGTCCCGCGGTTTCGACTGCTATAATTAAGGTTCGTAACGTAATGTTAAAAACGTACTACTACTTATTCAAAAATCGGGCTAAAAAATGCATTAAAATAATAAAATTCAAGAACCGTTAGTCTTGAAAATTTCTCAAAGACTTTTTTATTTAAAATACCCGGACTGTAATGCTTTACCGGGATATAAAGTATTCTATTATCCATCTCCAGGATGCAAACTATATAATATTCACCAGGATTGCTTAAGCCGAATAAAAGCTATACTTATATGAGTTTTTTTTTTAATATTTATAGACGAGCGCTTGACTGCAATCACACCTGATGGTAAGCGATGATGCAGCCTAAGGTGGAGCGCGCTTGCCTAGAAGATGCCTATTCACTCCTGATTTGAAGGTACTCATATTGTAGGCACTGGGGAAATGGAAGCTGTAAGGGCATTCAGAATACGAAATTCTGCCAATGGGAATGTCCTTCCAGTGTGTTTGTTAGTTTTCTTTCTCCTACCCTCACGCCCTAACTAAACAACCGATAGACTTAATTTTTGGCATAGAGTTATTTGATGGTACGGAGAGTAACATAAGCTACTTCTTATTCTGAAAAAACATGAAATTCCTGAGAGTGGTTTCCAGAAACGTTCGTATTTTTACACCAAATGTCGTCCGTCTTTCATGTCCTAACCAAGCCCCCAAACGACTTATTCACCGAGGATAAAACCGCGGGCCGCAGCGAGTTTTAAATATATTATAAACAACCAGTAGACTTTCGCATTAACAATAATATATTCATGGATTATTATAGGTGTTCGTGTAAAGTAAATTTTAAACCGCCGATTTTGCGGTAACTACTTACTAACCGGAAACGGTTAACTGGGTCACACAAAACCTGATGGCATTACCTAGGTGGTCGTAATTAGCTTGTTTTTACTGCAAAAATTTCAACGACTCGAATAATTTAATTCGGACGAACATTCGTTAAATATCAATTCTTTTGCTCAAGGGCGATATCGAAATACGTTTTTAAAAATTAGAAAATCATGACATCTGAATGATTAAACCAATCATTCTTAAAGATTTTAAATATCGAGTCTCTTTTAAAGAGAGACAGAGATGGGGTGTTTTATACTTTCATTCTCAGATTTTTAAATCAAGTCTTTTTTAAGAGAGAGAGAGAGATTATTATACAGTAACCGTATTATACACTCTCTGCGTAGCTCAAATGCTAAGGGCGGGATTTAAAGATTATTTCGGTTCTGTGACAAAGAATCGCCTTGTCGTACGCCCCTCTTAATGCGAAATTTTCGCCATCCCTTTCTAGTTTTACCTTTGCACATCATTTAGAAAATTATTTTGCAAAAAATTCCAACAGAGATTATACCCCTTGTTGAGTTGAGTGCTTCGTTATGCTTTAGTGAGTCGAAAGCCTTTTTAAAGTCTATGAATAAGGCTTAGTTCGTACTTATAACTTTTTCTATTGAAGATGGTCAATGTTATTGATAATAATTGTAAACAGTTTTTATGCATTACTCAACTAAACCAGTGTAGTCACTCAGCAGGCGATAAAGATACTATAGGAACTCTGAATATCACATAACCAAATCACCGGCATAGGAGCGAAACTAGAGTGACAATAGGCGAGGCATAGATCCGACAAATGTTGGAAGCTGAGGTCCCAAGGTGCTTGAATTTCAGCGCGTCAAAGCATTGATAGGCCCCAAATAGATGGAAGTACGTCATAAAAATGCTGCTTTAGGAGATGAAGATAGCAAAAAGCACATACATGCCCATATAATTTGGATCGTCATCGTCATTGGAGGTCCATCGTTCGATATAATGATAATTTTGTGGTCAAACCTGCTAACCACTAAACAAATGATATCTAACTATATCATACGGCCTATCATAATAAACATCGGTTGTTTTTGCCGTGCAAAATTTTCTACACTCTCGAATAGCTCGATTCCCGAATCCGACCTCCGAAAAAGGTCTCGTATTGGAAAAAAAAACAGGTTTTTCTGTTTGGAAATTCACAGACAAGGCAATCAGTTTTGTCCACCTTCTAGTCTCATAAAGAAAGTTAAGCCGCTGGATCACTAACATGTAGTAATATAATGGATCGTTCAAAAGTCAAAAGTATGTTTGGTGATACGCTTGGGCTGCGGCCAGTAACGCTACCGACATGCGATTTAGCGGTCAAATACGATGACGCGTAGAAACAAATTATCGGTTTAACATTACCACTATAACAGGTTAGCCCGCTATCGTCTTAGACTCGCAAAGTCACTAACCACAAGGTGAGACAAGGGCTAACTTATAGAGGATTAAAAAAAAAACTGGTTTTGGCAGTACTTCTACTAATAATGCAATACTGGTCTATTAAGAAAAAATAAAAGGAAAAGATCAGCGGCTTCGATCTCTGTGGTTTTCCTTCACGGCACAAATAACTGAGTACTTAGTAATTTACCAAAGTTACACTTCTGCCTGTGCCTAAACAAATTACTAGCAAAATCGAGTATTGCTTACTTAAGTTGAAAGTAGAAATTTCTAAATAAACAGTGGTACGTTGGCATATAATAATTAATACACATGTAATTCACTTGTTATTTTGACCGAAAATGGTTAACGAAGGTACATTCAAATTACAGGTTTAAATAAAAGCAGCAAAAGTAACGTAATTAATATAACCTTCGAGTTGTTTACATAGGTTTCTCGAGAAATACGATTCCAAGACTTGAGACATAGCTTTGTATGTAAGGTGTTATCTCAAGAATAACTGAACCGATGCCCTATTTCTGAGTAATTCAACCTATATTTTTGTCTCGTTGTCTGGCTGGCTGTTCTTTACACGTTCAATTTAAAGTCATGCATCGGTCACCTCTTTAATATATACGATTAAAAGTATATTTGTGCAGTATTCAAAATGTGGACTGTTTTCGATACAGTTTTCTCATACTTGTTCACTAGAGCGCCTTCTGAGAATATCTAACTATTCGATCTCGTTAAAGTCAACTACGATTTGTATCGAATTCAAAAAGAGCCATCTCGTTACACTACTGGGAAATGGTATTGTCACTAGTTGATGGTCTTCCGATTCCATATAAATACACGCGATCGAATAATTGGACGGAGCCAAACCGATAGCTCTATCTTTGTCATTTAGTCTGTGGTTGCTACATAACATAAAGTGTCAGAGTTATAATAAATAGGCGCTATAATATTTCTTATCTGTGACAATCTGAACGCAAAATTAATCTGCGCTTTAATTGCTGAGACACGTTTGGGACTAGTTTTTATATCGTTTTTATGATGTTTACATCTCCACATCGGCTTAATCCTGGCGCAATCGTGATTTGATGTTAAATTTATATATGTATTAGACTAGTATTAACGACGAAGACACCACGAGGTATCTTTGCATCGTTCGACAAAGTGTATCGAAATTGCACTCGTACGTATTTATATCAAAATACCCACCGGAAAAATGTCATGAACGTTAGCTGTGAATCATATATAATTATTTCTATTAATTAAATAAGAATTACCAGCACATTTGATAAAATGCTAATCAATTTAATAAAATATCTGGGACATATAGTTAAAATTATCAATAGCCTATTATTTAAAAAAAACTTAATTATTTAAAATTACTGTAACATTATAATTTCTGTCTGCACTTCGTTTATAAATGGTATATGCAACACAAAAGAGTTCTTACTATTGAACCCGTAGTTCCTTAGATAAGCGCGTTCAACCGACCCAACTGTTGAGATTTTTAATATTAGTATAGATTTCTGGGCTATTCCCAACATATATTTTGTGTAGGCACTTTGTGAAAATCATATTGCACTTGCCTTATCTACCTAAACCGTTATGTTGTGAACCAGTTTGTTGGAATTATCTCGAAAAACTGGTTTATTGTTAATCAATTTGAACACGATTTTATGAATTCGACGATATTTTTGAGGTCAACGCTCTGTTTAGAATACAAATAGCGAATTTTTCGTTGCTCTATTCGATCTTTTTTCCTTTTTGGTAAGTAGTCTTTAAATTTTGTGGCATTCCATTCTATTTAATCTTTGAATGAAATTTAATTTTAAATGACGGAATTACTTCATTATTTACACTATACCTATATAACGTACACTATTATTTTTCGCCACAGAAATAAATAATTGATTTTGTACAAAAAAGTAAAAACAAAAAATATAAACGACTGTGCTTTAGTCCACACGTTTAAAATATAACTTCTTAAACTTCTTCATATGTATTTATAATTTATATATTATACATAAATGTAGGCTGTCTGCCAGTGCAAATAACATCTACTCCAAACAGATGTATAATAATAATAATAATATACATGTATATAAACAAATATATAAGAAAAAATAATATACGAAACGTAACTCTCTCTCTTTCTGACTTCACTAACTTATATCTCCCTCTCCATTTCCGTTCGCTTCGCCCGATCAGACTTTTCGTATCGCTCTCGTCACGCATTCACCACTACCACCCAAGTCAAGCGATGAGCGTGTGTGACACAAACGCCGTTCGCATGCACGTAAGGATTCCGTAGGACATGAGTTATATCTCCTCTAGCATATACTAACTGATTAATTGAAACCCGATGTCCGTAGTCCGGTAATAAAACTTCTGTATAAAAAGAAACACCAAATAGAACATAAAACCTCTATGCTCCGTAACCATTTTTTTCCGTCTATAATTCCATTTAATAGGTAGGCATAATATTATCATAGCGATCATTCTTGTCTATGGTAAATGAGTTGAGACAGAATCAGCTCAATTCATGTTAAACAGCCATAACATAATACATCTTTTAATTGCAGTTTTTGCGTGAATAAATGACCAATGTTATTGAAAGGTTATGTTGCGTAAAGGCTTCTTATCCAAGATCTATACTCATTTCAAAACAAGCGTATGTTCTCAATTTGACGCATTTTTTTTGTTTTTATTCTCCATAAATGCCTTTTTTTTTCTTTTTTATAATACTTAAACGAAACCCCATATTCATATCTTACAACGTTTAATCGTTTAAGTATCTTTTATTACAACATGGACATTATAAACTCAAATATCAGTCTATCTGAACTTAAATCTTCTAGCTGTACTCCTCCGTACCACTATTTTTCCCGCCATTTTATATGACCTTCCTTTTTGATCTGGATTCCTGTTGTTTTGAATTTCTACTATAACTTATACCGACCACAGATTATGCATAATTTGGACCAGTCTGAACCTGATACCTATTTATCTTTAACCAAATGTATTGATACATAGTTAGATAACTACAAAGAGATAACTTCTTCTATCTTCCCTTGACACTTCTGTCTGTACTCCTCTGTACCTCTATTTTTCCCGCCATTTTATATGACCTTCCATTTTGATCTCGATTCCTGTCGTTTTGAATTCCTACTACAACTTATACCGACCACAGATTATGCAGAATTTTTATCTCTAACCAAATGTACATATAGAGGTAGATTGGCTACCATACTTAATAATTGATTGACCAAGCAGATAGCCCACCTGATGGTAAGTGGAAAGCCATCGCCTATAAACAGAGCAACACTTGTCGGGGTATGAAAGAAACACATCCCGCATAGTGTCGCACTGTGTCCACCAACTGTGTGAAGGGTAAATGGGAATCCTCATGTGCCTATAATCACACCGGCACCCACGCCCTTCAGACCGGAACAAAGCATTGCAACAATGCTGCTTAGCAGCAGAAATAAGCATGGTTATTACTTTCCCGGACGAGCTCTGGCACAAAAAGCTCTACTGTTACTTTTTAATGTTGTATCTGCGGGTTCTTTTTTACGGCTCGATCTTAATTTATCTTTAAACTTACTATCTCTTTCTTTCTTGCTGGGTTCGCTAACATTTTCATCGGAAATAATAAACCAAGAAAAATTAATTAATAGTTTTTAGGAAAAGAAATACCCTACATAGAGTAGAAGCGACGCGGTGCGGCGGCGGTATCAATTCAATCAATTGTCGCCGTTTCATAGAGCAGAAAAAATATACGAATAGCTTTACTTAACTCGATCACCTGTTTCCCAATTTCTGAATGCAAAAATTATTATCTATATTTTTTATCACAGGTTTATTAAACTTCAATTCAATTATTTTAAATGTTGCAAATCGGATAGATTAAGGGCGATCGATGTTCGTCGATAAGGAATCACTTTTGTTTTTAAATAACTTTAAAACAAGAAGCTAATGGTTAAGTCAGGGCCAAATATTTAACTTGTTTATGTGTTTTTATAACTACTAGTTTAAGTTATTTGTGATAAAAAAATAAATCACCGAATTCCTCTAGCAACTGCATATTCATGTAGGTAACAAATACGCATTCAAACAACGTCTTTAACCCAATTTCGAGGCAGAGATGCTGTGTCGATAGGTTAATGTATTGGGCCACAGATTGGCCAATTAATTAACACAAAGGTCTGAATCCCTAATGCTAGTTTTCGTGTAAAGACCTTCGCATACCATTTTAACGACCTCCCTAGCGCAGCACTTTGTTTAAGTGGGAGGTCCGAGTTCGATCACCGGTAGGGATTTTTTTTGTCCGGTCAAGTTGAATGCGTGGCTTCGGTATTGGCTAGTTTGTATCCTACCGACAAATATGTACCGCCAAGCCATTTAGCGTTCAGTTGCGATGGCGCGGCAAACTCCACAGCCTTAGTCGAAATATGTGGTGGCTTAGCGGTTTCGGTACTACAAGAACTATTTATAACAGAAAAGTGATGTGACGCCCATGTAAATGTAGCAAAATGGCTGAGCCACATATTTTGACTAAGGTGTATGTAGATTTTAGTGTAGAGTCAGAAGCTTTGCTTTTTCCAAGATCTAATCCCTACTAATATTATAAATGTCAATGTAAGATTGTTTGTTACGCTTTCAAGCAAAAACTACTTAACCGATACTCATGAAACTTTGTACACATATTCTTGGAAGTGTTAGAAGTAATATAAGATACTTTTTATTCCGACATTAAGCTCGGTTCCTTTGGGAGAGGGTCGTCAAACACTCATCGTGTTTGACGATTTTACACCATACGAATTATAACCGATTTAAATAATTGTTTTGTACTAAAGAGGTTATATGTGTTTAATTTTGCCCAAACTATGGTTGGAGATAGAGAACAGAACTCTTCAGCGGACAGCAGCAAACCCCTCATTTAAGGCTTAGCGACACTGAATACTTTAATTTTTTTTAGACCTACAACTAAATTTAATGCCACCTCAAAAAACAAAATCAAAAGCAGACGAAGTCGCGGGCAACAGCTAGTAACTAATAAAAAACATAGTAAAAAAAAAACAAAAAAATAACGATACTTGTTTAAACTTCATTTGTTAAATATCTAACCAGATGGTTTTCGATTAGTTAATTCAACTATTTAGGTAGACACTAATCCACTGTACAAAGAAAGCGGTAACTATCAGATGACTCAAAGTAACATTCATTGCGTTACGGCCTTCAATTAGCTAATTATACATGGTGAAGCCAGTCGTCTGCTCTCGCGAATATTCTAATGAGATATTTCGTAGCTGAAATGACAAATTAATGTACCTACTGTTTAGAGAACTGAGTTTAACAAGTTTAATACAAACTTTGAACTTTTTAAGACATGTCTCTTAAAGTTCAAAGTTTGTATTAAACGTAAGCTTATTGAAATTCCTATTATAGTATAAAGGACTACGAAATCGATAAAAAAGCTTGGATGTAAATTATTGCTCTAACCAGGTTGTTCATCTAATAATTTTAAATGTCAATGTGAGATGGTGATAACAAAAAAAAACACCCGGGTAATTTTGTTGTGGGCTTCTTCTTCAGGACGCCTTTGGAACCCTCTTAACTTTAGTTTTAAGTTTACGAATATGGTTATCGCCATAATCTCACTACCGTGTTATTCTCATGTACGCATTAAAAGTGCCACCAAAAAACAAAATCAAAAGCAGACGAAGTCGCGGGCAACAGCTAGTAACTAAAAAAACATAGTAAAAACATAGTAAAAGATACTACTTGAATAAAGATATTTTTGACTTTGAGTTTGACTTTAACAAATTTCATCCCCACTCTTGTTAACTGCTTTTCCTCGACCTTCCAATATGATCTACCATTTATCTCAAAATCCTGAGTAATTGATAATCAACGTGGTCTGTACCCGTGGGCTTAGAAACTTGAAATTGTTACAGTAGGTTCCTGTTATGACGTTACCGCGCACTAAGAAAGGTTTTTTTTTTAATCCACCAGCAGGGATAGCACAGGCAGGAGACAAAATTTATATCACCTGACAAGGGATAATATAATTAACGTATCCACCTGCTAAAGCACGCGAATATTGAATAGGAGGACAGTTTACCCCCGTTTATTATTACACATATATGGATACTAGCTGACCCGCGCAACTTCGTCTGCACCAAGTGATATTAATTACAAGCTTTAATATCGTAAAAATCTAGAAACCGATTGCAGCGCAATCTACCAGGTCTAGTTTTATTTCCAAACTATATTCATCCATACATCCATCGTCACAAACTTTCGCATTTATAATAGTCCGAGAGCCAGTAACAGATATATATGTTCCTCTCAAGTGATAATTAGTAAAATGCATCAGAAAATCGAACCATAAAGCCTCGTGAACGTCAGCTAAGGCTCGGTGGGGGGGATGAGCGGTTGTAACCTCCCACGCTTGAAGAAAAAAAAAATACATTCACTCATTTCCTCTCGGCTAAAAATTTGTCAAGTTACAGCTAACCCAATATCTCAACAAAAAAAAAGACAGCTGGCTATAACATAGTGTATTGTTCGTCAGCTGATGTCTCGATCATGGAAAAAAAAAATCTTCAATTTCAGTGATGTCCTCTCAAATAAAAATTTACCTGATGATAGATAGCTTATATGTAACTATTGATAAATATATACGTCAGCTGGCTGTATCTAGGTGGAAAAATCGTCAGCTGATACTTTGAAGATCGTTACATAGAAGTTAGCCAGAAGCATTTACTGACTATTTAAAGGCATCAGCTGACCAGGTTTCCCTCGACTTACTGCTAGCTGATTTTTTTTATTCATCACAGAAGTATATTTAAAATCAGCTCACAAATTTTCATGCGGGAGGAAATGACGTCTCTTTAATTATTCTTGTTATTTTTAAAGATTCAAACAACACACACCAGCATAGCATATACAATATTAAGGTACGCTTGGAGGGGGTTAGTTGTACGCATGCTCGGGGTACAAAGACCCTTTTGTTGAGGGCCGTAGACGTCTATGGGTTGATATGATGATGATGATGATTATTATTATTATTAAACTCTTTATTTGTATACCACAACATTTAAAATATAACAAAAACAGAAACAGCGAAAGAAGCAGTAATACAAAAGGCGGCCTTATCGCTTAATAGCGATCTCTGCCAGGCAACCTTAGAATTAGGAAAAAAAAGAAGAGGAGAATAGACTGCTGGTGGTACAAATATTAAAATACATACATGCAAATAACTACATGCTAATACATAAACTAGTGTGCACAAATAGATAAAAAGTAAATAATATAATAAATAAATAAATAAATATAAAAATAAACTAATTTATATAATAACAACACTTACAAAATTAAATACTTTAACATACAATAAATGAGTAAGTATATACATACTATTAAAAGTCGTTAACAATATAATGGGCCTTAACTGCTATTTTAAATATCGCCAGTGATTTGGATGGTTTGGATGATGATGATGATGATGAAACTGGTTTAAATATATTATGTGTTACAGGGAATATTGCGCAATTATTTACCACGTTACCGGTAAACGAGTCGATTTACATAACTTCCAAAAATATGTGCTCAATTAAACAAATTATTATTAAATTTGTGGATAAAAGTTATTTTTAATTCAGTTTATTGTTAACAGCTATAACAGGTTGACGATAGTTAATGTTGTTGAACAATAGTAGAGTGACCGGTTGAATGTTTTATAATCACCCACAGTTTGTACTTTATAGGTTAAAGACAAAAGCGGCAATATCCGGTTTAACCGGATATTTCAATATGGAACGTATTGTTTACAAGGAATGCTAAGCCTCGTGATGTGAAAGTGCTATAACACTAAGTGTAGTTAAGAATAGAATAGAATAGAATATGTTTATTTACCACAACAACACCAACAGACTAGTAACTTATAATTTAACACTCAATTATTAATAGTCTTTAGTCTATGATAAATAACTAAATAAATATACTACGATACAATACACACATCGCCATCTAGCCCCAAAGTAAGCGTAGCTTGTTTTATCGTTCGTCTTCCTTAATAAGTTACAATTTTTGGGAGAGGCCTTTCTGCCCTGCTTCTGATGGACAAACTCAAAAACAAAAAAGTATAAGTCGTTGTGCAGTTTACTAGGCAACACAAAATTGCAAGGCCGTAAGTGCCTGTGATAGGCCTACATGAATAAAGAGATATATTTTTTTTAATTTGAATTTTAATGAATATTCAATATACACATACTAAATATAACAATGTAAGAAAAATAAAGAGAAAAGAAAGCATAACTACAAAGTACGTCAAATTTAATTTCGTGTTTAGAACCTCCACCTTTCTGGCAGTCAGTTTATGCCGGCAATCGGGAAATTGTCCAGTTCCTACAATTAGTACGTCTAATAGTACCTACAGGTGTTAATTACATTGCGCTGTTGTGTTAATGTGTTTAATAAACCCATCCGATGCTTGTGTTTGATGAGGCACCTCAGGGAATGCTGGAAATAGGACTTAATGTCTTTGTGAGTATATACTATGCGGATATTATGTAGCTCGCCCTACCCGTTAGTATAATGTAGTGCGGCCAATAATTTATCTGCTGACCAAATGTAAACAAACAAATGACGGGTCATTAACATTTTAGATTAGGTTCGGTTAGGTTATTTTAGTATTTTAGTGGTGAAAAGTATTATTTCTTCCCCTAAAATATATTTTTGACGTAAAACTTCTTTAGGCGCGCCTAGGGAGTAACTCTGATTTTTTTCTGACGGAAGTAACGCTTACGTTAGACGTCGGTGTAATTTCCGCTATTTAAAAATAATTATTTGGATTGGTCGTAAGTATATGTCACATACTCCACGCTTCTTGACTTATACGCCAGCTAGTGGAAAATATCATAATCTTTTAGGATTATTTATTTCCAATATTTTAAACGGATCAATTTTAAAGTGAATCAAAGTTCAACAGTTTTAAAAAAAAAATTTAAAATGCAGTTTTTTTTTTATCTTAAATACACTTGTTTATTTATTACTTTTGTAACTATAAATTTTTAATAAATTCTCTGATGATTGCGACATTCTTTTATATTCAATGACAACTTTATATTGACATGTGCTGATCTAAACCTCCAATTTTCTACTCCAAATTATTCTATTTAACAAATGAAAATATTTATAAAATGTGTAAAGTGATACTAATTTTAAATAGAATATAAAATGAAATAGTGAACATTAAATCAAATGGCGGAGTCCCAGGAACATTTTACTTTTCCATCAATAAATAATAAAAAACAATCGCGCGTAAAGGCTACACGCGCACACTTTTTTTTTTACTTTTACGAACATTTTCAATATTACAGAAGGCGGTAGTAGTAACACAGAGGACGCTGCTGCCCATTCTCCGTATAAAAGGAATATCCCTTAGTTGTCATACGACACCCACGGGAATAGAAAGGGTTAGTGACAACTGTAATCTGATCTGCCCCACCACGCGGCCTTAGCTCAATCTAAGTGTTTACCTTAATATGAGCTTTAGTCACGTGACCAGTTTACATTACTAAATTTTCAATAGTAGCCGCTAATTGCGCAACGTGACATTGTTATGCGACATATTTGTTTCTTTATTTTCATGTAATTAACAAGGTCTGTTCTGTGTTTGCGGTTTTGAAGGTTGAATAAAAGGTCTAATGCACTATTTATTAAACGCATATACTATGTCTCATCGCCGATGAAATAACATATTGCTATATGGTACTTGGAATTTGGAACTCCCTACAAAATGTCTATGTCCAGCAGTGAACGTCTATAGGTTGATATTATGATGATGATATGGTACTGGGGTTCGAGGATTTGGAATAAGAACACCTTATGACTACAGTAAGGCTTTCTTTATTCAGCTCTTCAGGACGGCTAGCATGGTCAAAATGTTTATCTCCTCCCATAGTTTCTTACCGACTAAGCTCAACGAGTCGCGAAGCTGAAGTGGCAATGGGCGGGGCACATAGCTCAGAAAACAGATGGACGTTGGGGTTCCAAGGTGTTGGAGTAGCAACCCCGCACCTGTAAATGCACCGTTGGTCAACCCCCAGCCAGGTGGACAGACGACATCAAACGAGTCGCGAGGAGCCGCTGGATACAAGCGGCCCAGAATTGTGGACTTTGGAACGCCCTACAAAATACCTATGTCCAGCAGTGGACGACAATCGGTTGATGATGATAGTTTTTTAACAGTTAAGGAAAACATCGTGAGAAAACCTGCATTCTTGAGAGTTTTCCATAAAGTTCTCGAAGGCGTGTGAAGTCTACTAATCCGCACTTGGCCAGCGTGGTGGACTACGGCCTAAACCCTTCTTTTTCTAAGAGAAGCCCTTGCCTAGAAGGGGCCCGCTAACGGTTTTGATGGTGATGCGGCAAGCTGAAAACCCGCGTTGTGTCTGCGTGGCGGGTCCAAACTCTAAAAGCCTCATTCCTGTGAGAGGAATATGCCAAGCAGTGGGATGTTAATACGCTGATGAAGTCTGATTATTCTATATCAGGCTCAAGTTCGGTCATGCATGGAGTACTGCAGTCATCTTTATGTCGTCCGGTAAGTACCACGTTGTCAGTTTGGATGTCGTGGATCGCCGAGCCAGGACACTTATAGGCGATGATAAGGTAAGGTAGCCAGTTTTTCGGTGGTTATACATTGGAGAGTATGCGCATTATACCCTCTTGACCATTCGACGGTCGACTGGCGCAATGGGCAGCGACCCTACTTTCTGAGTCCCGTGGGTTCGACTCCCACAGCTGGAAAATGTTTCTGTGATGAACATGAAAGTCTTTCAGTGTCTGGGTGTTTATCTGTATATTATAAGTTTTTAATATATTATTAATAAAAATATTCATCAGTCATCTACTCATAACACAAGCTACGCTGACTTTGGGGTTAAATGGCGATGTCGTAGTATATTTATTTCATTTATATATATTTTACCAATCCGGGTTTCCTATCGTTGTCAATATCCCAAGAACTCGCACGTAGCTTTGCATCATCTTTTCGTATACGCATGCCTTGGGTTTGGAACGAGATCTGGGTTTCCTAATTTTTACAACCTGGGTATCTTTAAGCGTGAATAGGCATCATCAACGGACAGACAAATAGACAAAAAATATGTCTCCATCTCATTATGTCGACACAAAGAAGGAAATGATTGTAATTGGTGATTTATATTCTTTTCCGATGTCCACACCTATTATCTTCTGAGATAACCGAGCATTTTTTATATAACAAGCTTTAAAGATTGAAAACAATGATAAATATATCTATTGTTTTGAATTACAAAAACCTTTTTTTGTAATTATATATAATTGAATTCACTACCAACCGAGAAAAAATATTTCACCAAGCTACGCCTTTTTCTACGCTTTTACTTTGGGGCTAGATACTTAAAACTAAAGCTACGAGGGTTCCAAACGCGTCCCGGTCTAAGAAGAAGCCCACAACAAACTTAGCCGGGTGTTTTATATTTTTAGCATAGTTGTAGTACCTACTTCCCTGCACGAGCTCTCTCACAAAATGCTCTTCGAGTACTTCCGTCACGTCAATGCCGATACGAGATCTAAGATATAAGAGAGATATAATATTAAGATGATTGTTTAATTTTATCTATTGCGACGTTTTTCATTTTTTTTTACCTTTTACATTAAGTCAGAACTCAGTCATAAATAAAACGTAACATCTTTGTTTTTTTTGAAAGCATAATAAAATGATATTGGAGATTGGGCTACCAGATGTTTCATTATATTCCGTTCAGTACTTTAGTTTTTTAAATCAAAATAATTAGAAAAAAAGAATTCATCCAAGTAAATAAAATTGCATGTTTTTCTGCAATAGACGAATAGATTTGCATTACTTACATGGAATTCGGTTTTTTATATAGACGTTCAATCACACTTAATCTTTAGAAAAAAATTGGACAGAGACTGAAAAGTCTTCCTGTATAAATAAATGCCGATTAAGCTATAACAAGGCTTAATTAGTTAAGAAGATAAAAAAGACGCGAACTACGTTATTCACGATGATCAAGCGGTTTCTGAGTAATTTACTATACTAGCTGTTTACTATTCTTCGTCCGCGTTCATTTCAAGTACCATGGACCAGTTTGTTCTCATGGGATAAAAATCCTGTGTTATTCTCAGTTCTTTCAACTAACTTATTGACAAAAATTGAGTTCATTTGTTGCCTAGGTGAAGCATGGACAAATAAACTAACAAACAACAACAAGATTGAGGTTAAGATTAATAGTAATATCACACCATAAATTATGAAAATTAAGCTTAATTTGCTATACTCTGTGAAAAACAGGATTTTATGGAGTATTTTATAAGTAATTGTTAACAATTTTTAATTGTAAAGTCAACATCTCCTGAGGATGCTCCGTTTTCGGAGCAAAACGTGCGTAGGGGGTACATTGCCGAAGATCTGTTTAGTGTGGAGTATAAGAATTGAAGAAGTTATAAATTCCACCATACAGATTCTCCTGCTTTTCCGCGGAGTATAGCAAATGAAGCTTAATTTTCATAGTTTATCATGGAATTCCGCAAAGTAACGCCGCCTGCTTCTATCCAATAACACCATAAATATAAAATTAAGTTAAGTACATAATGTGTAAAAGTCCACAAGAGCTACTGCTGTCGACAGTTACAAGCTCTCGTGGATATCTGTAATTCAGTTTGGCAGACTGTTTAAGTGTAAAATATGAACAAATCTGGAAAAATTTGGATTATCAACTAACTTTTGCCGCCAAAACACCTCCGGTAGTCTTTATTTGAATTACTAGTACGGCCAACGAAGCTGTATGGGTAGTGAGCGCAATTTGAGTCAGTTTGCGCTCACTCGTCCAAAGGTTGTAGGGTGTTATCAATATTAAAAAAATATGTTTTTATTTAAAATACATAAATAAGTCTATATTATCGTAATCGAAAATAGACAATGAAATATTCAATAAAAATAATCTTTAATTTTTAACGACTAGAATCCTGTATTCCAGTATTTCAAGTCAGTGGCCATTCTCAGTTTTGCTATAGACAATATTCGTATTTGTTACATTATTGTATGTCTACGTGTTCATTATTGTGAACTAAAAAAAGGAAAAAAAGTGTAAAGGCAGCCTTATTTCTTGAAGCGATATCCTCCAAAATACCCTTAATTAATTCAAAGAGAATATATAGACGCAGAGAATAAATAATACAGATGTAAAAGTTGAATAGGCTTTTAATTTAAAATGACATAAATCGATAATCTAATACCTACTAATATTTTGGTAAAACGTTTTTTTAGTTAGTTTTTCTTTCACTAAGCAACGGAAAAAATTGATATTTTGCATGGTGATAGTTGAAGAGCCAGAGAGTGACCTCTTTAATATTTTTTTTTCCCGGGATATAGATGTATGTAGTATCAGAAGGGTTACATGGGTTCAGCTAGTAAACAAAGAGGAATTACAGATAATTGACGTTATATTTAATTGTATAAGGTTTAAGTTCTGCGCACAGGTTTGACGCACTTCAAGTTTCCTAAATAAGTTTTACAGAAGTGGTATCGCCGCACCGATTATATTATGAAAAACTTGTTTTACTGACTTCGTAGATGGATATATTATGTAGTGGCGAAGTGTGATGTAAAATACAATAATACTTTCAACTGTATGATTGGTCTAGTGTTTAGAATGCCTAACTACGAATCACGTGGTCCTACACCTAGGTTCAAGTTTCGATTTGGGTTAAACTTAGGTATTGGGTTTTTCTGTTAAAGAATTCGAAGTACAAGCCTGGAATGGTGGAGTTCGGCGGCGACGGCTTAGCATTAAGACTGGCCCCGGTTTTTTAATACTGATTCAAGTAAAAAACAAATAGTTTAAATAATTAGTTTTTTTTTAAATAAAATTTCATGTACGTTTGGATAAAAACACAGCTGTTTTATGATGTTGAAGTTATTTTGGAAAATGTCACAATAAAAAGTGAAGCAGTAATTAACAGTTCAAATACACAAGATAAGTGGAGATACAACTAGGGTGACCATTTTGTAAGAAGCCAGACAATTAATATCAGTATTTAATTCCCAAAATCTAATGATTATGTTTCGATGGTCTGTGAGACTTCATAGTGAAGTTTGGGAACATGATCAACCATTACAAGATTAATGGGAAACTAACATAAAGACTTTGCTTTAAAAAACAGATTTTCTTTAATAATACATTTTATTGAAGTACCTACGAGTAAAACATTATAAATTTCACCTTCAGAATCCGAAGATCTTTTGCAATTCGATCGAGACTAGTTGAAAATTTGAAAGAATTATTGAAGTAACATAAGGCGTTCATTTAACGAACGAACGTCAAATTGATAGCGGCAAGTTTTTGTTGTTAGGGTGGTAACTAGCCATGTCTGAAGTCTGAAGTCATTAGAAAATCTCCTCCGTTTTGTAGTCAGTTGAAAAACAAGCACACCTCTGTGGGAAAGTAAGTATAAAACTTTGTTACGAATT
The DNA here is from genome assembly GCF_905163445.1 of Pararge aegeria. NCBI lineage: Eukaryota > Metazoa > Arthropoda > Insecta > Lepidoptera > Nymphalidae > Pararge > Pararge aegeria. Next base: position 5,112,523 of record NC_053180.1, read on the forward strand.
CCGCAGTACGCAAAAATCTAAAAACTAAATTTACAGGAGACGAAACTAAATTTAAGGTACTAAATAAAAGTAGTTCGATCATTTTATTTTCTTTGCGGAAAAGGTTTGCATACTATATTTTTAGCTCCTTTAATTTACGTTACTTAAGAGACTTTGTACAATAAATTGGCAGCATTGTCACCCTTATCACCACCGAGTATTTAACTGTTAAGGCAAATAGTGGTATCGTCGACAAACGTGATCTATCTAATTTTGCTGGCTGCAACTCCGCCAATATTTGTTTTGTTACAAAACAGATCGACATGCGAGTATACTTTTTATATATAATTGGTGAAAAAACGCGTAGAACAAAGCAGAAAACTTTGCCTCTTAAATTGTTGCTATACGAATATTTTTAACTAGCGACGCGCCCCGGCCTGCTTCACAAGGGTGCAATGTAAGTTCTAATGTAGGGCATTCTGCAGTTTGAATAATTAATAATACAATTCCGTAATTGGTATTTTAATTATTTTTTTTATTTCAATCTATCTCGTAAAGTTAAGCCAGTTAGCAATGTAAACGCACTGAATTATGATCGTTACGACAGCACATTTCAAATTTTTAGTTGCATTGCTCTTACTATGTATAAACCTTCCTTTTGAATCATTCTTTCTAATGCCGAAAACTGAATTCGAATCCGATGCTCGAATCAGTTTAAAAGATCTATGCGTACAAACAGCCACTTTGTTTCATACTATGTAACGATGGTACGGGCAATCTGTGATTTATTAGGTTGGTATTTTGTATAAATATCAGTGCGTTGTGGTTCAAAATTACGTCTCATTTCCACGGAGAGTTGAAAGAATATTAAAAACCGAACTCTTCTACATATAAGATCTTTTTTCAGTTATGCCCTCCTTTCCGGAACTCTCTTAATGCGTGTCATAATATTTAAAATTATAAGTTAATTTTGTTAATATTAATAATTACTGTAAATAGTTTATAGAGCACCCTTACACAAATATGCTCTTAATTTTAAGTGCCGTTTTAATATACGTACTATAATCTTTTTAAAAGTATTTCGGTAATAAACAGAAGGTTAACCGCTTTTTGTTACTGCATAAAAGAACTACGCAACACTACATAACATTTATGTACCAATGTTAACATGGATAGTGTATTCATGTTTATATACTTCAAGCCACTTTTATTTGTTACATACATAACAAAAAACTTTGAAAGGAAATAATAAAGGGTAGGTATTGTAAGAAATTTAGTCTGAAGATAGTTTAGTCGATTGTCTTACGTAGTGTTTGTATCCTCATAGACGTAGGAAAATTAACAAAAAGGCCCAAATTTAACTTATACTAAATAACTATCAACCTATTTTCTAATATCGGCTCTCAGTGTTCAATTTTTAAAATGCGAATGTTATCTGTGGCTGCAAATAAATAAATTTTAAAACGCACCGAATTTAAAACCTTACCTTTTTTGGATGTAAGTTTGTAATTAGCTGAACTACCTAACATCAACAACGACATTCACTTTACTTACAAAATAAAAATCGATACTTTTGGAATTGTATTTTGATCCATCAGCAGGAAAAACGGAACGGAATTTGTTATTTGATGAAACTTTCACTATCGTGCAGATTACTGTTGGAGAAAAAAGTGACTGCGTAATGCGGACGCTTTCGTTCGTATAGCTGCAGGCATCTTTGCTATATGAATTTAATGAAATGTAATGGAAATACACTTCATTTGATTAGGTGGCCTTATCGCTGTAAAGAAATACTTATAAAAAGAAGAAACAACGTGTGTGTACTTATGTATACGCGCTAGAAGTTATATATCTTTGGCGTAACAAGATAAAAATGTTTTCAAAAATTGTATCTTACGCCTTATTATACGTTTGTAGAGAAAACGACACTAACAATAGAAAAAAGGTATTGTTTGAATTATTGAAAGTCAACTGTCAAATTTACCTTTTTTAGAAAGACTAAAATGTTGACTATAGCTTATTTCGTTGTGTCGGTTTTTTGTGACGGTGTGCGCATCGTAAAAAATTACTCTCACCATTTTTCACTAACGCGCCAAAAGAAGTATAACTTCAAAAGTCATTAAATATTTTTAAATACTTCAATGTCACTTAAGCTTTTATACTAATACATCCAAATTATATACAAATATACTAAACGTTACATACTTATACATGTCGTAATCATAAAAATCATAAGGTCTAGTCTAGAAAAAGATTTGGGAAGTGGCTAGTTACCACCCTACTGACGAAACAGAGAAGGGCGTATGTGCATAGAATCGATAAGTAATGGGTAAAATGTATACCCATATACGTTAGCCCGCTAACATCTTAGACTGCATCATCATTTATCACGATTGGAGATTCAGAGGGCTAATCTGTAGTTGACACTAGATAAATCTTTCCGCAAGTTTGAGTACAATAAATTGCCTATTACGATTTCTAAAATGCGATTTAAATAACGAGCTTTGTATTCAAATTAAAGTTACAAACTTAAGATTATATAGCAGATAATAATAAGGGAATAAAACTAGAATCATGAATATTTTTGTTAGCTTTTTTGTTGATTGCGTTGCTGTTAAGCATAAAGAAACAGGTTTGTAGTAAGAACGCATTACTTATGGCGGCTTTACAACTTAACATTGTCAATAACGTTAAAATCTCGTAGCCAATAACTAAGCTGTCATTTAGTTAGCGGCGTCAGATTTTTGTGTTATTTTTAACCCCTGACACAACAACGGTGTTATAAGTTTTGACGTCTCTGTGTTAGTGTGTATGAGTTTGTGTGTGTGTGTGTGTTTGTGTGGCTGCTGTGGAATTGAACCAATTTTGCTCTTTTTTGATTGAAAGGAGAATTATTGTGAGTTTTCTTAGCCATGTTTGATCAAAATCTTTCCAAGATGGCCGCCGCTACAAGATGGCGGATTACAGTTGCGGTTTTCTCACAACTCCCTCAAGGGTATCAAATGAAAGGGATATTGACAAGTAGAATAATGAACACTATATTGAATGTCGGGATTTTCTTTTTATTTTTAACTTTACGTTATATTTGTTTGGTTTTACAATTTGATGTAGTTTAGCAGAAAAGACTAAAATCCACTCAAAGTAGGGAATACAACTTAGCTTACGTAAAACTTAGCTAAGCATATTTGATTTGGAATTTAAATATGCGTATATGGCGATGAGAACTATGCGGAACACAAGTTATACTTTAGACGAACGAAGTGAAATTTCTTCAAACGAGGTCGGCTCCGATTCTTTTTTTAAGTAAGGGGCCTTATTAATGTACGCGGCATAACGTCGGAATGAGTGTTTTTTCTCGCTCTGACATTGGAAAGGTTGTATGTTGAAGTTTGTAAGCATTGCGTAACTATTCCGTCGTTATGCCACTTCTATCAATTAGGTGGAACACCATAGTCTCCCGACCGGCAGACACACCGACTCACCGACACTTGATGTCGCAGATTCGTCGCCACGTCTCCTTCCGTTACAATTTTAAAAACTATTTGGGCGACTCAAAATCAGCAAGTCGCCGACTCAGCTCGGCAGCTTAATGGTAGGTTTTCTTTATAATTATACTACAAGCTACTAAGCGTACTTCTAAGATGGTAGCGGGCTAACCTGTTAGGGGTATGTCACTTATATTAAACCCATACAATAAAACATCGGTCCCGGTTATTATCACAAAAATATTGAGAGCCCGCTAAACCGCATTCGAGAACTGTCGAGGGTCTAAACCCCTAATACCTGTCAGTGAAAGATGGGGTCTCGGTTCAACTGACGTTAATAGGCTAGAAAACAGAATTTCTTTCATTTATCCTAAACTTGAAACGAGGTGGACAGATGACATCAGGCGAGTAGCTGGGAGCCGTTGGAGGCAAGCGGCCCAGGACCGTGCATTGTGGAACTCCCTACAAAAGAGCTATGTCCAGCAGTGGACGTCGATTGGTTGAGATGATGATGATGATCCTAAACTTTTAGGGTTCTCGTAAGTAATCGTTTTTTTGAACTGGGGCTTTGTTCATCTTCTTCTTTTTTGGCTTTTATGTGTTCAAGACATGGCTAGCCATGTGCTGATGACATGGCTACTTCGCCAATGCCTTAATAGATTGAAAGATCAGCAAAGGGAATTGTCAAAAGAATATATTTGGTAAATAATGTAACTTATTTTTACACCACCTATTTGTTCTCGCTTCTAAACGATAATGCTGCCTTTTATATAATATGTACAATAGTTTTTGTGATTCTCTCTATTCGTCCTTTATTTTCCTAACTGTGTAGTGGTTTACAAATAAAGAGTTTAAATAAATGAATAAAATAACTGGGGCTTTATAGGAAATGTTCGCATCCGTTCTCATACTGATGACTTTTTTGCCATCAGAAGGAAACGAATAGCATTCTGGATGAGAAGAACGTGGGTAAGCATTAACAGCATTTTGAAGGCATTACTTAATAGATACGACTCTCCAAACCCATGTAGGGCTGCCAGGAGGCAGAAATTAGTATTTGTAACTATTTTTTATATTTAATATTAATATATCATGTAATTTTTTTTTTTGATAATTACTTTATTTTAATTAGTCTGTTTAAATATATGGGTCATAGTTACCAAATAAATAATAATAATTATTAACACGTTTGTCATAACATTGCTATGTTGACTGTGTTACTACAAGTTTTCAAAAACTTAAAAAAAAACTAAGCTAATTTTAAAAGGTCGCAGCTCTAACTCTCTAACGCAAACAAAAGAGACTTTTATTCGTCACCCCTATTTTTTAAAGATAACGTCCACATTTTATTTTTACATTATATAACCCTACACTTGAAGCGAAAAATGAAAAGGATAGCTTTATCTACATAAGAGTATCAAGAAAGAGATGGCAGTAGCGCAGTGCTTTTTATGAGACTTGATTTGTTGAGTAGGGAAAGAATATTGGTTGATTTTGTATTATGTTGTAACTTGTTAACTAACTTAAAACTAAAGCTACGAGGGTTCCAAACGCGTCCTGGTCTAAGAAGAAGCCCACAACCAACTTACCCGGGTGTTTTTTTTTTGTTATCACCATCTCACAATGTCATTTTAAATTATTAGAAGAGCAACCTGGTTAGAGCAATAATTTACACCCAAGCTTTTTTATCGATTACGTAGTCCTTTATACTATAATAGGACTTTTCTATAAGCTTACGTTTAATACAAACTTTGAACTTTTTAAGAGACATCTCCAAGATGTCAATTGGCAGTTTATTGTAGAATTGTATGCAATTTCCTTTAAACGAATTATGAATTTTATGTAACCTAGTATATTGCACTGTAAGTTTATTCTTACTTCTAATGTTTAAATTATTGTAGTCACATTTTTTCTTAAATTTAGAAATGTTTTTATGAACGTACATTAAATTTTCAAATATGTACTGACACTGTCATTATTTTAAAATCTTTTAATGACAAGGTTGCTTGGAAGCATCCGGCTCCGCTTTCATCTCTCACAAGATAGAAAAATGAATTTTAAAATGTAAAATGTAAATTGTTGAAATTGGAAAAGAGCAACTGCTGAGTTTCTTGCCGGCTTCTTCTCGGTAGAATCTGCCTTCCGAACAAGTGCTAGAGTCACTACACACAGACAGACTTGACGTTTCAAAAGTGCTTATATTAGGCCTATTTGAAATAATTGAATTTTGAATTTTTTGAATTTTTAAATTTATCTCTCAATCACTGTTACACACGGTGTGATCTCTTTTTTGAGGTATCAATATCACTTTAATTTCTTTTCGATGTCCGTAGTCTTCCTTTACATATTTAAAAACGGTTAATCATAATGCATAACTACCGTTTAGAAATTCGACATCGTTTTACCGTAAATTTCGTATGCAGCAGAAACAGTTTAATTTTGCAACTCATCTGGTTTCGCAACTGTTCATACATAGCGTATCTGTATTTTATTTACTTCCTTTCGACTTAGTTGTTAAAGATTAACAGACTAACCAATTTGGTTGGCTTCAGTCTTTTAAGTACAGTGAAGTGCACGTAACCTAAGTTGGCCGGACAGTCATGAGTGGCTATGCAGTGAATTTAGTAATAAAATTCTACAACTATTTTGATCTCCAAAAGCTTACTTCAACAAACCAAGTAACATTGTGCGAGTCAATGGTAACAAATGGCAGTTGAGCTTGGCAACATTTCTTTTATTTGAACCATACTAAGCCTCTTGGACTAAGTAGCATAAACCCTACTCATTAGCATTCAAAATATTGGAAGGTTTTTCTGGACAAAAAGCACTTCTGGAGTGTGTATGTGTGTGTGTGTTTGTACGCGTGCGCGTGTGTGATTTAAGTTAATTGTTACGTTACGTAGAATTACGTTACGTAGAAAAGAATCAAGAGCAATATGGATACCTATTACCCCATACAGATCAGTTCAGAACAGATCTTTTCGACCTTACAACACACACTTAGAATGATATAAGAAGGACAGAAAAATAAGCTACTCAAATGCTTGTCAACTAGTCAAGTTCGTGACGAAGTCCCCAAGTTATAGTTCGGAAACTTCTTAAGCCAATCAGAGAAAATCAAGTTGGTTGATCTGTTATCATCACTATTCAGACTTTATCACATTTTGCATTAAAATTGTGTAGGTATTTTTTATGTACACAAGTGTGCATAATTAAAAATGAGTACATTAATCGCAAAATATATTTTAAAATTAGCTTATATAACCAAAGTTTCGAGACTATCACCAATTTTTTTTTTATTCCACTACTCGTCAGATATGTGATTCGGTACACTTGACTGCAATCTCACATGGTGGCAAGTAATGATGCAATCTAAAATGGTAACCTGCTAACCTGTTAGTGAATATTGCTGTTATAGTAAATCCAAACCCCTACTCGGTTCGTACGCGACATCGTACCGGCTTGATCGCTTGACGACATATCTTTGTCGGTAGGGTGGTAACTAGCCAGGGCCACCAGATCAGGACAGAAAATTCAGAAATAATAAATTCGTTAATTGTCCCTGCCGGGGACCGAACCCGGGACAACCTACTCAAAACCACAGCGCTCACCGCTGCGCCAGGCAGTCAAGTTTACATTCACGAATGGGAAAGTATTTTGGCAAAAACTATGCCTGTCTGTCTGCATGTAGGTACACGTGTTGGATTCGCCCTTTCGCCCGTGCACCTTGTCGGGGGCTTGTGCGCTTTTTTTTAACATTATGTATGACTTCTAGAAAGATGGGTGAACATAATTTATGTATGTTATTCTTTTTTTGTTTGAAAATGGTTTATTTCGAACACTGAAGAGTTTCGGAACACAACAACGGAACTCTTAAAAAATTACCCGCGATTGCTTCTATGGCATAAATATGCATTTTTAGGCATAAAATCACGCCAAATTAAATCTTATAACAAATATAACAAACTAGCTGTCCCGCCGAACTTCGTACTGCGGATAATTTTTTTTTTATGAATGTTATATTTTAATAGGTACTTATTATCCTATTCCGGTCTAAGAGGAATCCAAAAAATCCAAAGACTCCACTGTCTGTCTCCAGCTCATGAACCGTGAGTTAAGCAGTTGAAATATTCACAGAAGATGTATATCATTTGTTTCTATACTTGTATATAACAAATACTAAAAACAGAATAAAATAAATATTTAAGAGGGCTCCCATTCAACATAGGTACATGGATATTTTGCCTTTTTTGTGAATAATGGTAAGGAACCCATCGTGCGCCGAGTCCGACTCGCGCTAGGCTGTTATTTTACGAAATGCCACGAGAACAATTTTATTTTTCGGGCTAAAAAGCACGAAGTAATCTCTGTAGTTCCCCGGAATGAAATCTAACGTTTTCCCAAGTTTTATATTAAATTGTTGTTTAGGCGATAAAAGTTAACAGACAAACAATAACTTTCAAATTCATAATAGTAAAGTAGGTAGGTATGTCTCGTAGGTAAAATGTTATTCAATTCAATTATTGTTTATGGCTTTTGTCTGTGCCAACTGGGCACAAGGTACTTCGCCAATGTCTTGTAGATGAAGAAGGCACGAAGGAGATTGATCAAAATGTTATTTAAAAAGTGAAAAGGTTTACGCTCCATTTAGACTAGTGGCCTTACTAGGTAATACCATCGATTATAGAAAATTTATAAATATTAATCCTTGTTTCTAGATCGCCGAGGTTTGTCTAGGTAGGTATTATATTTTTCCCCGATTGTATCCACTGACAAGGGATAAACGTTACTCGTCAAAAGCACAGCAACCGGGAAAAGGAGACGTTTAACCACGTTTTACATTACCCGTTTATTACTTCCATCCCGTCATATGCTCAGAGAGTGGATAAAACTGAGAAAATTATAATTTTTTTCATATTCCCGTGGAGAAAATGTCTTCTGCGACCATGCTAGCCGTGCTGTAGACTTAAAGAGATCGGCTTAGTAACAGAATCGCCACGATTGCGTATAGGTAACGATTGGGCTGTCATTTTAAAGAAAAGTCCCAAATAAAAGACGAAAAAAAAAAAATAGAAACGTGTATTGTGTGAGATAGTTAGATACCTGGTTGGTGAGCACATCGATGACCACATAAGCGAGGTAGACGGCCTCCTCCTCATCAGAGCCCAGCGCGGCGCCTCCAAGTCCAGCCGTGCGGACATGGAGAGCACACACCCAGCCTCCGCTAATCATCGCGCCATAAACTGCCACAGCACCACACTAGCCACACGAGTCCACACACTAAATTAACAGTCCACTCGCATACTAATATGTCTAACGGGACACCTACGATTCAATCCCAAAACCACGATAAACTATACAAAAACCAGACGGTTACTCAATACCACACCACTGCCGCACAGTTTACAGTTGGAGTACCAAGTACCGCTATACGACAACGTAGGCGAGTTTCCGCAAGTGAAACCTGGAATTAAACGTTGTTAATCCATTCGGCGTTACACGAAACTCCAAAACTTGATAGTCTCCCGTGTCGATGAACGTATCCAAATTCGAAATTCTACAGTCCCGGATACGCTCGAACGATTTCGTTCAGTCACTGATTTCACTTTATAGTCACTGCTTGGAAACTTTTTGTTGTTTATGGATGATTATGGTAAATATTTATATAATAGCTGTATTTGGATGTTTTAAGTTTTATTTGAGACACGTTTCGTGTCTTTCGGTACGGTAAATCGACTGTCAGCCGCTTGCCCCCCGTTGACACTGCGCAGGTAAACGCCAGCCATCGCGCCAGGTGAGGTAAGGCGACGTTGCCAAACCGCGTATTATCATTGATGAGATAGCCGACTGCCGCGTCACTAACTTTACACCGTACAGCCTATAAAACGCTCGCTTAACACCATTATCCACGAATTAAGTTGCTTTAAAAACGTCGATGTACCGTGCAGTTTTACTATTTACCATGTTGTTAAGCTGTCATAGATAGTGTTTTGTGAAGGATTTATCTAGATACCTAGTTGATTTTGTTTAATTGGTATGATTACATTGCGTGTGCTGTTATTCGGCCTTGCTGAGGTTAGCTAGGGAAAGTAGTATTCGACTCGGTTGAGGTTTAGTACTCAATCCTCTGTAATTACCGACTTACATGAATGAAAAAAAACAGCATTTTCCAGATAATATATATAGGTACCTACCCTATTTACTGTTTAAACGAAACTGTTAAAACACGCTTTCAATTGCCTACTTTAATTCATAATACATAATATTATCAATTTATTATGAATTTATGAAGGAATTTAAAATCATTAATAAAGGTTTTTTTTTAAATATTTATTTATTATTGTAAATTCCTTCATAGATTCATAATAAATTTATAACATTATGTATTACTAATTAAAGTAGGCAATTGAAAGCGTTTTTTTAAGTAGATAGGTACATAATTACATAATGTAATAGCGGTATGACGTTGATACTTATAAATAGTTAATACCTACCACTAACAAATATTATTTTTGCAGCGCGGCGTTATTCTAAGCTATGTCTAATAAAACTTTAAAATTTAAGTAGATACTGACTTAGATACGTCGACACATAGCACCTATAAAGTACGCACTACAGCAGCAAACCAGCTGTTAACGATACGAAAACTGGACAAAGCTAGATAGGTACAACTAGTAACTAACTTTCCTGAATGCGGGCTGGTAGGCACCTACCTATTAGAAAATAAAAATATCTAACAATTTTTAACCCGACCCGACCTCTAGACAGACCAGGTAATAACTTTATATTATAATTAAGTATTATTATACTAACTAACTTTAAAAAAACTTATTTTTAATAGCTAAGGTATTAGGACTGTAGTGCAAATGATGAAGACGATGGTAATTAGGCAAGTATGATAAAGTACGAAGTATAGTTTTAGTACGTAAGTACAAAGGAATGTTCTAAAAAAAGAAAAAAAAATGTGGCAAAATAAATAGAATTAACGAAATTTTCTTGATATATGTACCTAAATAGGTTACGTTTTTATTATTTATGTAACATATTTACAATGAATACAATGAATATTAACTACCTAGGTAGTTTAGGTACCTTCCTTACAAAGAGTATACGAATACCACGTTTTGTTGTAGGTTACTTTTTAATTTTTATTAGGATGAAAAAAGATAGCTTCCAATCAGAATTCACGTATAGTTTCACATAAAATCAAACTTCAAAAGTCTCATTTTATGTCGCCTGTAAACATGGAATCCAGACGCAGTGAATGAAAAAACTATTATAAAAGTCGAGTATAATAGTTATTCAAGTAATCCAACAGGAAGACGATTGTGTTAAAATAATACATGAAAAATAACAATATGTTATTTTGAGGTACTTTACAGGTCCATATTAATTGTTTAAACATGTATTGTAATTTGGATAGACATCAACTGAGTCGCAGCGCGTTTTAAGTACCTAAACGTTTGTTACAGTAAATTTATAAAGTGGGTAAATAATTAAACTTTTGATAACTACAAATTCATATTTGCCAGATATTTTATTAAATAGTTAATAGATAGTTTTCAAGAAACCATTGAAATTATATTTGATGAACAACCAATGTCCATGACATTGAGTTGGTGGGTATTTCGATATAAATACGACTGCATTATCGATACACTTCAGTATAACTACAGACAATGTGTCCCAACAGCACACAAACAAACGACCAACACAGCGTCTTCACCGGCGAAGACGAGGGCCCCGATATCTGACGTCATCCGGACGTGGATCCTCACCACGGTCACTTGGCCGTTCGGATTAAACAATGATTAGTGCAAAAGCCCACCAACACTCAGATTAACGTCGAACAGAGCCGAGGTCCGAGCCCTCGCAGAAGGCACCCTCGGGTCGACGTCTCCCACTCTCCCCCCGATGTCGTCGAGCTCTGGGGCTCTTCTCATGACGAGCTTTCGCGCTCGCCCCACTCCCCCGGGCAACCCCTCAGGTGGTCAGTCGTACATGGACTCGTACGATGCAAAGATACCTCCCGGTGTTTTAGTCGTTTATCATGTTTAAATACTTTTACACAAAAATTACGAAAACATTAAATGAAATTTACTTTCGGCGAACTGGCTTGTTGAGTAGGTGATGATTAAGTGAGTAGCTAAATAAGACTTTTTGAGTCTTAATGTGAAAATATAATAAGATTACATCATTACTAGGTAGGTATAAACTAATAGTTTGACTTCTTGTGACTTGAGTAATTATAATAATAATAAATCTTTATTACCTATTATGTGCAATGGCCTATTGTGTTCATCGATTTTTTTATTAATTTCATGTTCTATTTTAATTAACAGCCTACGCAATCAGAGTGGGGTGATAACTGATGACTTTGTCTAATATGTTTGTGTGCGCCATCATAGCGCCCAAATAGAAGTTTTTGGATTACGTACCTAACGTTAGTAAATTAATAAATACATTTTTATAAAAATTATACATGCAAAAGTTTAGATACCGACGTAATCGTGCCGCTAAGCGATTTAGTGTTCCGGTGCGATGTCGCGTAGAAACCGATTAGGGGGCATGACTACCATACTCCCTAACAGGTTAGCCCGCTACCATCTTTGACTGCATCATCACCAGGTCAGATTGCAGTCAACTGCTAACTTTTAGTGGAATATAAAAAAGATGTATTTTTGTAATTCAATCAAGCAAGATCAGTTGTAGGATTCTGTATGAAATTCAGCATAGATTATAGACTGCAATAGCTTGGCTACTTTTTATCCACGAAAAATAAATAAATATACTACGACAATACACACATCGCCACCTAGCCCCAAAGTAAGCGTGATATATAAGCGTAGCTTGTGTTATGAGTACTAAGATAACTGATGAATAATATACATAAATACTTATAATATACATATAAACACCCAAGAAAAAGAATCCTTAATGTCCATTTTTCTAACATGTCTTGTGATGTACTTACCTAAACCATTTTTCTGTAAATTTGTGAAAATCGTTTTAAAAATTTAAAAAAATATTCAAAAAGTTATTTTATTTGTTTCATTTATATCAATATATATTATTATATTAATATGTTTTTCTTCTATTTTTAAAACATACTTAACATTAAAAAGTAATAAAATGTTTACATAATAAAACAAATGAGAAAAATAGACTGTAAAAGTTATAACTTCAGAATACCTAGTAAACAATGATAAATTGATACCAACAATCGCGACAACCAAATAAGAGCCTTATCGGGAATACAAATTGAGTTTAAAATCAATGAATGCAATTAGCAGAAATGGGTCACACTCTGGATTGTTTATAGTTTAGTAATGTGAGTTGTGGGCGTCCATCTTGGATTTACGGAAACGGACCAATCAGAGGCGAGTGAGCTCGGGGCGGCGCGGGCGCAATGTGACGGTTTTAGGACGAAGTTCAGCTAATCGTTAATTAGGTTTTTGTTAAAATTATACACAGACTACTAGAGTTATCGTATACCTATAAGTAGGTCGGTATTAATAATAGTAGAAAATTATACTGAACTGTACTGAACTATACTGAATTTATAATAATGTGATATGTGAATAACGACTAAGACACCGGGAGGTATCTTTGCATCGTTCGAGTCAAATTAATATCTAGTAAATATGAATTTATAGTTATCAAAAGTTTAATTATTTACCCACTTTATAAATTTACTGTCACAAATGACACTTATTTTTCTGATTAGGCCTTATCTACAAAGGTCTTCATATTAATTTTAAAGGTCTTCTAGACACGAGAGGGTAAAACAGTTGAATTCGCTGTTGAAGCAATTAAATGAAATAAAATGAATTTATTTGCGTGACTATGTGATAATAAGTTCTTAACAAAAAAAATACGCAACATATCCAGTAAGGCAATCCCAACATACAGAATTTTGGTCAATTTAAGTAACATAAGTTAAGTTAAATTATCTAGCTCTCAGGCTTAATTTGTAGAAATTCAGCAATTGAATGGGCCCATGTCGGTCACTGAATTGGTGAACAACTAAGACATTGGGCCTTTGCTCCGAGCCTCTGCCAGCAGGTGATGCCATTCCATCGGTATGGCATCACCTGCTGGCAGAGATATATTAATCCTATACAGTGATACTCGAACGACTAAGACACCGGGAGGTATCTTTGCATCGTTCGAGTCCATGTAGGACTGAGGTGCATCGATAATGAAGTCGTATTTATATCAAAATACCCACCAAGTCAATGTCAAGAACATAAACATCTGGCAAATATGAATTTATAGTTATCATAAGTTTAATTATTTACCCACTTTATAAATTTACCGTAACAACAGTTAAGTAAGCCTGCCTACTTCTAATATCGTAGCAAAGTGGCCATTATAGAGACTCCTGTGTAGGTAAATGAAAATAAAACGATTGCACAGTCCGATTCGCCCACTGATGCTTCCATACCTTGGAAGCTGTTTAATTTAGCCTGTATAGTGATCAGCTTAACTATCATACTTGATCGGCTTAGGTTAGATTTTTTTATCCCCGATTATATCCACTAACAAGGGACAAAATTCACTTGTTCACCTGCACAGAAACAGGGGAGAGGAGAACTCCTTTTGACATATTATTTAGACATTATTTCACACTTGCTGACCATGCTAGGAGCGTGGATGAAATCGTGGGCCCCTCCCACAGTTTATCCACACATTCATTTTGTTTGTCTCCTGTATCCTGTCCAATCAAGCCGTGCTTAAGGCTTTGTTAAGACGAATTAATAAAGAATAATATTTATAAACGTTCTCATACATTGTTCAATTTTAAACATTGTGTACGGTTTATAACAATAACATTTATCATAATGGGTTCCCATTGAATATGCGAGCTCCCAATGACATGTTTCTACACTATCAAGGCAAACTGGAGATGTACTTACCTAAGTATTAGATAAAAGCTGGTGTAAGCGAAAGTCCAGGATACAATAATATAATAATACAATAATAATACTTCCTTTTAAAATCCCATATTTCGCATGTGCCGCCTTTATAATGATTTAGTATCAAGTAATCGTAATACCTATTGACATTTTTAACAAAAGGATAAATATTTTTAAAAATCAAATTATGAAGCACTATTCCACATAAACTTTAGGGAAATTATATAAATATTATTTAAGTGTTTCTTTTTCGTTTCAACTTTAATTTTATCTTTACTTTTTGTTTAATTTAATTTCAAGTTGTGTACACATACTTTGGGTTGTAGCTTAGAACAAAACTTGTTTTTACTTATATTTAGATCCACTTTTAGTTATTACCTGTTTTGTGTACCTAATAACAATAAGTAAATAAATAAATACAGTTGGATTATAGCAAGTACTAACGACAACCTTTTTGCGCTTAGGTACAACTTCACATCAACCGACATTCAAAGATAAAGAAGCAAATTCCACAGTCTTGTACCCACTGTCCGTTTGTCCAGCTATCCCTTGCGTGTCATTTGATGTCGTCTGGCCACACAGGTCTACAATTGCCAAATGTATTTTTGTTTTTACACAGAAAGTGTGTGACGCATACCACTCCGCTTGGGAAACGGATATCTTGCACCCACTAAAAACTCTGTCTCGATGAACTCAGTGGCAAAAAAGAGTACTGGATTCACTTGTGTATTAACCGCACTCATGCCATTGTTTTGACCCACCAATGTATCGTCCCATCCCATTCCATCGTTGTCAGCAGCCTGCCGAACCCTCCAAAGGTGTACCAATGCTGCATTTTTCGGTGCAGCACAGTCTCTTTCCAGCACCCGGGAACCCGTAATGTCCTTCTGTTTTTCTAGTTCCTAGCTTATATCGGTACGTACACTTCCATAGGCGAGAGACAAAGCTTAGCAGTTTTCAATTATTCGACGCCCTCGATTGTTTGTTTGTCAAGACAACTTCGTCGGATCTGTGTATCGCTTTATTCTTACTCTAGTATAATCAATACTTAGGATGTTAGGTCTCAGCTTTAAGTTGAATCTTCTCTCGTAGGAGGGTTTCGTTTAGAATTAAGATTGCCTAATTTTACCTCTATTTACAAAAACATTATAACTTCCACCCGTTCTTTTGGTATTTATGCAGTCACCTGTCTAGTCTGAACTGGGCTGATGATGCTGCCGAGCGAAAACTCGCCCCGCCTATGGGCAGGTTAGGTTACTTAGGTTCGCTACTTAATAAATGTGGCTCTACAGAAAGCCACAGTTCCCGGTATTCCTAGATATTTTTTTTCTTTTATGACGTTTGATTGACGTACCATGAAGATGGCCCACTTGATGAAAGGTTAAAAACAATCGCTTATCAAAAGAGCAACACTTAGCAGGTCACGCAAGGAACATTTCCTACAAAGTACCGCACTCTCAGTGGCTTGCATTTCATACATGCACAAAAGCACTGCATACCCAAATTATTTTATATAAGTCGTATTGGAGGGGAATTTTTCCATTTTGTGCCGTGTACCGGCTTTATGCATACCCTGCTCAAAAGCCCTGTGCACGCAACCACTTGAGTCTTGATATTCCACTTTTATCCAATAAAAAATAGGTTAGGTATAGAATATCTATAATCAGCTAGCTTCTAGTTGCTTCGTAAAAGAAGGACAAAAAGTAGGGATGTGTTCGGCGGATTTTAAGATAGGTCCCGTTACCCCGTACCTGTCTTAAAATCCGTAATCTCTATCTATAAAACTTTACATATCTAAGTACCTATATTCAATCGTTTTTTTTTATATATTCTTCAGTTAAATAAAACCTAATAAAATTACAAATTGCAGTCTAAAGATTAATTTGTAAAAAGAGCCTTGTTAACATACTGGGTTAAAGAAGTATAAATATGACCTGAGGTCAAAGCCACAGACTACAATAATTAACAATATAATCCTCTTCGTTTGATAAATTTAATTAAACGCACAAATTGTACTAAAGTTGCTGCCACACCAGTCGTATAATTACCTTTATTTAATCTGTTTTTTATTCCCATCCTAAACAAGAAGGAAAAGGTACTAAGCGTTAAGTTAAGATACTGTATAGAAACAGAGTAGGAGTATGTGTTTTGGGAAGTGCTATACACTCCTTCCAGTTTGGCCCGCTTGTCTTAGATTAGGTATATCGTCAGTGACCGCAATTTGATTACACATCATGTGAACACTTGTGAACATTTTGACGAGATATTACCTGCTAGATGTTGCCCGCGTTTTTCATCAGTGTTTATTACGGTTTTTTACGAATCCCGTGGGAATTGTTTGTTTTCCTGGGATGAAGTGTTTCAACAGACAATCTATTACTTTCGCTTTTATTTTTTTTATAATATTGGTAAGGATTTCTTAAGTCTTGATCATTATCAATACAAACCGGTCCAATACTGGGCATGGATCTCCTCACAGGATGAGAAGAGCTTAAGTAGTTGTCCACCACTCTGGTCAAGTGCAGATTGGTAGTCTTCACACGCATTTGAGAACTCTAAGGCATACAGGTTTCCTTACCACATTTTTCCTTCAACGTTATCAGTAGCATGTACTTCATAGATGCACAAATGCACTGCCTACCCTAAATATTTCATACAAATTGTATAGAAGAAGAATTTTTCAATTTTATGCGATCTTCCTGCTTCATACCGACTCTAGTTAAAACCCCGCACGTTACTTACCGTTATAGCATGTAATATTTCATTGCTTAAAACGCACATAACCCCTACACAATGTCAGAAGTGCGTGCCGGGAATGGAAATCGATAGTCCTGAAAGTGAGCATGTATTAACCAGTAGACTATCTGCGCCTTTACAAATAATGTCACTGTACTGAACATATCTGTTCTCTGCCTTCTACTAAAAACGCCTAAAGTGGTTTTGTGTGGTAGCTGGAGATCGCATAAAGATTCTTAGCACTCTTTGCCCTACCGTGACTGGGAATGAGGTCGCAATGAACAGTGACTGAGAAAAACGATGGGCAGGTAGATTGGTCATCGGAGGGCTACTTTCGCACAGTTTTCGCTGCTGTCCAACGTTGGCTTATGCTACTTTTTCTACAGTACAGTGTTACAGTAATTTTATAATAATTAAACTGTTGATAAATATAAATTCATATAAGCCAGATATTTTATTAAATTGTATTGTTTTTTAACAAATACGCTTATATCATTATTTAATTAATAAATAGTTTTTTAGAAACAAATACAATTATATTTGTTTAACAACCAATGAGTTGAGTTTCATGACCATAAAATTTCTATAAGAATAGGTAGAAAATAACGCACATAAGTAGGTATATAGATACTTAGAGTAGCTAAGAAGTTTAGAGATTTGTGTGCAACAGAATTTGCACAAATGGTGACGTTTCTGTGGTGTTAAATGTAAATTAGTGCTGTAATTCTCACTTTATATCCCCTGCATGGCTAGCGTGGGCAGAAGACAATTATCTCCCCGGGAAAGGATAAATCTTCTGCCACAGCTTTATCTAGAGTTCCGAGCATTGGCGCACAAATGGAAATAATATACTGATAATATATGTGTTATAATAAGAGGGGGTAAACTTCACCTGTTCCACGTTCCCGTGCTTTAGCAGGTGGACACGTGAATTATATCCCTTGTCAGGGGATATAACGAGGGATATAATTTTTGTCTTCTGCCTGTGCTAGCCCTGCTGGAAAAGGAAAGCACTACACTTTTAGACCTTTTAATTTAGTTTAGAATCCTATAACACAATTTGCACCATTAGCCACAACATAAGCTTATATTTTTCCAACGGGAAATTACTGTTAGATACTTACATAGATACTCACATTTATGAATGAATGAATCCACTTTTATTGTACACCAATTTATATTTGAGAGAATGTGTTGGTATATTATCTAGAGTATTTACCAAGGTATTCCAATAGCCTACGATGCTGATGTGGGAGCACCTTTAAAACTCAAGTGAAACGATTAAAGATAATGTCCACCTATCACATCTCCTGCATTAAACACAATATATTATTCTCTGCATCATATTTTGTACAATTTCTTGGCAGATTTTTCTATCTTTCAAGTCATCATAATTAAATTATTCAATAAAGACGCGCTGGCTGTGATTAATGAAACTAACACAGAGTCAGATAATTTTGATGAGCATGCCGGTGCCCATTAAAAGTGGGTGGGTCAAGGAAGAAGGCTGGCATTGCAAATCAAGAAGGTGCTTGCGCAACCAAAGATCCCGAGAAATTATTATTAAAGATCGTCTAACTACCGCTTGGATTATTGATTTAGTTATATCCGTAGGGATATCCTCATAAGCCTTTATTTTCCTTGCAACATTGATTGCTCATGACTATACGCACTAAAAAGATGATAAATCTAGCTTTCCAAGATCTTTCTAATAAAATTAATTACGCCATAATAATGTTGTGTCTACAATCTCAAAATTAAAATAATGGCGCCAACTAATAAATTAGGCTTGCAACGAAACTAAACGAAACAAATCATTATTTAGCAACAAATTATCTTTGGCTCTTGGACAATGTATATTAAAAAGATGATTTTTCTGACAAAATTGTAATAAATAAAAATGGACATCTCTTAGACATAAAAGAAGAACAGAAAATTTATTTTTTATAATAAAATGTTTTATATCTTTTATTTTCATGGTAGCAACACCAGATATGACAGATGTTTACGCGCCAAACAATATGCCACAATGGTTGCTGGCAAACGGTAGTGTAAAGAATTCTTTTCCAGTTGTTTAGATGTTTATAGTATTAAATTTTATATTTAAACTGGCTAAATTTTAATTGTGACACATTCCAAATAGTTAAACGCAAGTTATGTAGTTATTTTTAACAAAAGTTTGCTTGAATGTGCTATTATGTAGGCGCGAAAGGCAGGTGCTAAAAAAGTGGACGCGTGTGTTTCCATGGTTGATACCAAAAAATCCTGTATTTATGAAGTCAATTGTGGGGAGACAATGTCTGTGACAACCCCACGTCGATCTTTGCGTATTCCTCATACGCACACTCCGAAAATGTCTGAAAGAAAGAAATCTTTGTTTGTGGAGAATGAGGCATCGAGGGAGTCCCTGACGAAACACCGGCATCTTCCCGTGGTGGACAGCGAAAGCGACAGTGATGAGTGCGATCTAGGGATCATCAGCACCCTGGACCAAAGCTCTGGAGATGAAACCGACCACAGTTTACCGAAAACACCAGAAAGGAACCTTTGGCGTTAGTACATTACACATAAATGCCTTTTACTAAATGTTACTTTCAGTATCGGTTACAGTTTAACCGAAAAAATATGCTTTGGATGTACATTCCGTAATTACTATGTAGGTCAAAATTATTTATGCACAACAAGCATAGCTGCCAATAGCTCTGGTTTTTAATAAAAGTTAATATAAATTACCTACATACCTACTTTTTTAGTTAACTCATCAGTATTTTGTTTTGATTTGTGCTCCATACTTCTGTAAGTGATTTGTATGGGCTACTGCCCAGTTTGGTACATTTAAAGCTTTTTTTTATATCATTACAATTAAAGGACCAAGGAAATGGCTAATGGTAAGTGGAAATCCATCTCCTATAAACAGCAGGGCATGGAAAAACATATCCTACATATTGCCGGCCGATTGACGCAGTGGGCAACAGCCCTGCTTACCAAGTCCAAGGCTGTGGGTTCGATTCCCACAACTTGAAAGTGTTTTTCAGTGGGTGTTTATATGTATATTATAAGTATTTATGTATGTTGTTCATAAAAATGTTCATCAGTCATCTTAGTACTCATAACACAAGCTACGCTTACTTTGGCGCTAGATGGCGATGTGCTTATTGTCGTAGTATTTATTTATTTATTGCCACACAATCATAACCCGAGGTGTAGGTGTTAAGCCTCATGTGCCTGCAATTAGCTGGATGTACAAGTTACAACTTAAATTAACATACAGTCATATGGTAAAGTTATAGTTCATATTAGTTGCAAGAGTAAGAGCTATAAGTCTCACATTTCAAGGTGTTGAAACTCAGACCTTGAGGGCAATTGTGGCCTCTCACAGATGTTGTTATTGAGTATTATGTCATAGAAATTATGCTATACACAATTCTTTAAACACAATTCTTGTGAACAAGAATGGCATTATTTTTAGATCTTATTGATTTCGGTCGCCACACAATTCTTTAAACACGATTCTTGTGAACAAGAATGGCATTATTTTTAGATCTTATAGATTTTGGTCGCCACACAATTGGATATAGTTAAATCAAAATAGTTTAACATACATGAATACCACACTGTAGTTTTGTGATATTAAGGGTCTTTAAAAATATGTGGCTAAACATTTTCACTCCCTGACATTTGAAATAAGCTGTTAAAGCAGTTAAAGATGACAAACGATTGCAAAACTATTGCAGCCTGAATTAGGTTTAAATCTTTATTGTTTCACTGTCTCCAATTGACACCAAAAACTATTCTATGTTAATACAATGTTTATTGATAAATGGAACTAGCCCTACAGTTCACACTTAGTTTCATCACTTTCGTTCACTTTATGGGAAGTTTGTGATAAACAACTAAGACACCGGGAGGCATCTTTGGATTGTTCGAATCCATGTAGGACTGAATTGTATTGAAAATGCACCCATATTTATATCGAAATACCCACCAACTCAATACCTGGCCAATATGAATTTGTAGTTATCAAAAGTTTAATTACTTACCCACTTAATAAAATTACCGTAACATTTGTGAAAACATTTGTTTTTTGATTTTTACTGAACAACACATGCCCAAACTTTTTGCATTCACATATCTGTCTAGCATGTGTCTGATTAAAATTAGGATGAAATTTTGCCAATAGATAGATAGAATAGACTATAACCTTGATTAACGCAAGATACTTTTTATGTTATTTAGCAAAAATGTATTCAACATACTGGAAAAAAAATGATTTAAGTTGCATGTACAAAGGAAAATTCATAATATATATTCATAATAATAATTCATAATCATGTGCATAATTCTTCTGAGTGTTCTTTACAATATGAAGAAGAATGACCTTCATACCTACCACTTCAACCTAGTGTTGAATGAATGAATGAATGAATGAATACACTTTTATTGTACACCAAAGAAACAAAAAGTAGTTACAAAGATATAAATACAAATCAAGAGAGTACAATTTGGTGGCCTTATTGCTACATAGCGATTTCTTCCAGGCAACCAATGGCGTAAAAGGAAAAAACATAGAAAAGAGGTAGTGAGTAAGAGCTAGTAGTAGTAGAGTAGGAGCTAGTGTTAAAATAGTGTTAAATTTATTTCATTATCTCTTTGAAAATTGAAGTAGTGCTGACTTGTAAACCACCTACATAATGAAGATGATTCAAATGAGCCTAGAACACTAGTTGGAAGGCATACATAGTCTTGGCAATGCAGGAAATCTCATAAATTACAAAAATAAAGTTAAACTTATAAATTAAAAATACTTTTCCAGTTTATTACACATCTTCATTAGTAGAAACAGAGCTTATAATGAATGTAAAAAAAAAGAAGTACATTTTGCTCTCGAAACTTTGGTCAGCAGAATCTAAGAGCATAATCAATTTTTTTTTACAGATGAAACAAGAGGCCACAATAAGTCTATGAACAGTTTGAAGAACTTCATGAAGTCCCCCTTCACGTTAAAGAAGTATCAAACTAGACATTCCTTTCCGGATACACAATGTGGTTCCTTATCAACACCAGTTACACCACATATACAACACCACCCGGGCACACCATCTTCTACTCATTCATGTGCCAGCGCCCATACTGTCTCCTCAACCTCAAGCAAGGCACGGAAAAGCCTTGCCAGTCTTATCGCGGAAACAGAGAGTTGCAGCAGTTCGCTAAAAGACCTCAATTTTGACACTGATTCAGGCACTGACTCAAAAGAAAACACGCCAACTAAAACATTACGACGCTCGTCTAGAAGGCACAAAATGACGCCAAAATTCCAGAGCTTTAAAGGCATATTAGTTGAGCAGAAGAAAAATGTCACTCCAATAAAAACCGCAGTAGTCTGCTTGACTAAAATGGATATGAGTAGTTACTTATCACCGACACAGATGTTGAAAACGCCACACAATACTTCAGAAAATAAATCTCCCCCGAAATTGAGTCACCGACGATCAGTTATAGAAATAGCTGAGAGTCCAGAGTCTTGTGAGAGTGAAAAGAGTTATAAAAGGCTTCACTACGAAGGGATGGCTGATATAGGTCCAATGCCAAAACAACCTCGATTAGATCCATCTGTAGCACCGAAAGCTCGATTATCTCTCTTCAATAGCGACAGACTTAAAGAAATTCTTTCTACTAAGTCATTCTATGGTAAATCAAACCCAGACTTGAACACCACCATCACTGCAAAACTATCGAATGCTATAGAAACTGTGAATACACAACGTCGTCGTCCATTCTCCCATTCTCATTCCCATAGACGTAAAAGGAAGCCTGGTCAGATTAATATGGGTGTCAGGCATAAAATTCGAAAGCCGAAAATACCTAAGTCGAAAGTCACAAGTGGACAAGGATTTAATAATTCAGCTCCTATCAATATTAATGCAAGTTTTGAACATTCTACAGCGAATAAGTCATTGAATAACGATATTTCAATCATAAGCCAGTCATCTATTGATGGTAAGTTTCAACAGGCTGAATTACTAGTTTAGTTAAGAGTTGTTGCAATCATGGTTAATTTTTCTTTACAAATTATTGCCCTTTTTTCTGTTATTTTCTAAAATTACTGCAATGTAGTG
Source organism: Pararge aegeria (assembly GCF_905163445.1). Classification (NCBI taxonomy): domain Eukaryota; kingdom Metazoa; phylum Arthropoda; class Insecta; order Lepidoptera; family Nymphalidae; genus Pararge; species Pararge aegeria. The sequence continues at coordinate 5,135,758 of NC_053180.1, forward strand.
AATCAGTGAGAAGAATCAAACTGAGTCAATCTATGAAATATTTACTTGTTTGTAGTTTGCGTATGTAATTTTTAAAATGCAAATAAATTTACAATTTATTTGTGGGGTAAGTTATTCTTTAGGTAATCACTAATCGAAAATTGATACAACACAGTCATTTTTGTCTCATTAAAAATACATAATCTGAATTTCTACCTGCTTAATAGAATAGCTGGGCTGAAGAGAAACATTGTTTAAAGTTTTACAGTAAATAATATTTTAAAATTAATATAAACTGTAACCAGTATAAAGTTACTAATTCTTGTTACATTTTAGTGAAAACATATTTTATTTTCGTAGACAAAGCAGACCCTTTTGACAAAGAAAAGCAAACAATAGACGCACTACTCAGCCAATGGACTGAGGAAGAGGTCCCGGAATCCGAACTGGTTTACACAAAGCCTCAGGAGTTACCGTGCTTCAACAGCACGGTCATTGAAGCAACCAGTCAAATATTTCAGCCTGTCACCGCAGTACCAGTTATGGATGGTTTTAAACCGCTGGATTCTGAGACTGTTATTGTGGAATTGGGTGCTACAAATGCTAATTTAGCATCAAAAGAACAACAAAATATACCTGAAAATGGTCTTAATATGCAACAGAATGTGATTGATTTGAGTAGTGTAGTACAATCCGGTCAAGATGTAGTAATGATGGATCAGGAAGGCCACGTTAATGCTCATGGGGATATGTCTAAAGATGGACAGTACTTGCCAGTGGAAGGAGGCTATATACTTGTGGACGGAACAATGGTACATGGTATGTAAATATTCGAGTTCTTCCAGAAATTCTAGATTGCAACATCCATATATACTCTTGAGTAATGTGACAAAACAATTTACCTCACAGCTCGCGCAGCTACAATGATAAATGTTCTTTTACCAATCCCCATATTTTTTATAAATTTGAAAATTTATAAATTCTGAATTTCCTCTTGGAATATATATAGCGCAGTGGGTTAGAGGTCGACTTCACTTTCGGCGGTCCGAGTTCGAATCCCAGCACGTACCTCATACTTTTCTTAGTTATGTGCGTTTAAGTAATTAAAATATCACTTGCTTCAACGGTGAAGGAAACATCGTGAGGAAACCTGCATCCCTGGGAGTTCTAAATAATGTTCTCAAAGGTTTGTGGAGTCCACCAATCTGCACTAGGCCAGCGTGGTGGACCCGTGCTCTGTAGTGGGCCGGTAATGGGTTTATGTGATGATGATGATGATGAATTCTTTTCAGGCCAAAAAGAGATACCAGATTTGGACGAAATAGAGCGTGAACTAAAAATGCTCGATGAGCAGATATTACAAATGGTGCAATCCAATAACATAGATGCAGATGCAGTTTTGTCTTCCACCGAATCTGAGTCTTATGTCACAAGTGAGTCACAATAAAATAATACTTCGCGATGAATAAAGACCATAAATCTTTCTAATGACTTCCATGATGGTGGATGTTGTATTTAGTTACTTAATTATCTCCGTCAAATTCAACTTCAAATTCTCAATGGTTTTTTTTTATTCGAAAGGGTGTGCAAAATCTTAAATAGTTTAAGACAGGTGCTCCCTACCTTTTTAAGTCAATGGCGCGCTATTAAAAATAGATAGGTACTTGTTACTTAGGCAGAACACAATCAAAAATAAAACACCCTCATTATAAAACCACAATAAATAATAAAGAATTAAGAAAAATAAAACTACCCCAACAATAGGTTGGCTGGATAGCTTAGTGATCTCCACACAATTTTGTGGGACAACCCCACTGTTACACAAAAACTATCAAAAAATATTCTTTTTGATTATTTTGAAGTACAGAAGAAGCACCTCTGTACTTTCTACGGGGCCCCAGTTTGGGAACCCCTGGTTAAGGAGACAGTATTCTTTTACCTGTTCATTAAAGTAGGTTAAAAAAGTTAGTAATTTTTTTTTAACAGTCCATTAATAATAAATATAAATATTACAGACTTAGAAGTCGCCAACTCTACCGAAGACAACAAGGAGAAACCACAGAAACTTTTCTCCATATTTAGTGAACCTAACCCTGGCATTAGTATTCCAAGATCTAAGGAATCAGGTAAGTCAGTTGTCATCAAATAAAAATATAAAACATATATATAGCATTTGACGGCCGATTGGCGCAGTGGGCAGCGACCCTGCTTTCTGAGTCAAAGGTTGTGGGTTCGATTCCCACAACTGGAAAATGTTTGTGTGATGAACATTAATGTTTTTCAGTGTCTGGGTGTCTTTATGTATATTATAAGTATATGTGTACATTATTCATAAAAATATTGATCAGTCATCTTAGTACCCATAGCACAAGCGACGCTTACTTTGAGGCTAGATGGCAATGTGTGTATTGTTGTTGTATATTTATTCATTTATTTATTTATTTTATAATATAAATCTATGTTAGATAATTAGTTATAACTTGCGATAGTAATTATTGGTTAACCATTACTAATAACTTTAGTACAGTTTACTGATTAATGATTTTATATTTGTTATAATTTAATGGGTACCTAGTAAATTTAAATCAAAATATTACTTAAATGATATGTATTCTCATAATCTTTCATTGAATTATCTTTGTCCTTATTGATAACAACTTTTGTTGCTTATGATTTGTCAGCTGCTGAGGAAAAAAGCAAGAAAGTCTTACTTAAAAGTGGGAATAATCAATACATCATTGATGCTGGACAAAAGAAATTCGGTGCTACGCAGTGCACGGAATGCGGCGTTATTTACCAGGTCCGTATTTTAAATTCCTTTGAATATCCTTTAATTTCTCATAGATTACTTCTTTGCGTTAAACCCGATTACTTATTAAGGATTAAATGTAATGGGTGAGCTCTCTGTAATCTAAGACTGCATGATCACTTACCACTAGATGAGATTTGAATCAAGGGTTAACTTGTAGTGGAATAAATAATAAAGTAGTCAATATCAAGGGTTTTCTTTTGTGTCTACCAAAACGTCGTTTGTTTATTTATTAAGGTTTATTCCGCATTGATTTAGGGAATAGGTAGTTGCAAAAGAAAAGAGCTCCGTTTGTGCAGTTCAGCCTAATTCTAGTATCTTTCCAGTCAGTTCACGGTACCACCAGATACGTAGTAACAGCTGAGTGGGCCATCGGTAAACAATTTACAGTACACAAAGAAACAATGTTAAAAATTATATTAAATTATAATATTTTTCAGATTGGTGATCCTGAAGATGAACATGATCATTTAGTTCATCACAACGCTACCGATGTACTAAGGTTCAATGTAAGTATTATGATAACGATTTATAAGTAATTAAATATAAAGCCTTTGAGTGAAATTTTAGTAGGTTCATCATAAAACTGTCGACAACTTGCAGGAATAAATGGGGTCTAAGTATCCTACCCTGAGGCACCCATCTTGATTTTTTGACCTAGTGACAATTATCCTTATTATTTTTTTTGCGTGATTGTAGGTTAATAACAACAAAATAACATATCATATATTTAAGAAGTTAAATCTTTGTTTATTTAAATAATAACATAATTGCAGTGGCGTGCAAAGGGTATGCAGATGATATAAAACGAACAAAATCTCCAGTACGATAAATACTTAAGGGTAGGCTTTTAATAACTTTTACAATGCCTATCCTAAGTTTTTTTAAACTTAGATTTTGGTGACTTAATATGTCAAATGCTTTGGTTAGAATTGAGTAAATTTGATAAAAGTTGAAAATAATTCCAACCGAGTGGCATGTCGTGTCGTGACTGCTCAAATATTGTATAAATTTACGTTTGTGGAGTGACACTTCTTTGCTTTACTTTCTTACGCTTGTATTATTTGTATTGCTTTTTCGGGCGTAAAACACTAGTTTATACAACGTGTAACCGAATGACGAAGTGTTAAATCGCCCTATAAAATATTAAATCAAACTAATTTTTCAATACAAACTAATTCAAAACATTCTTAGTGTTTACTTATGGCAAACCTATTGAAGATAAAAGACAGACACGTGCATAGTACCTACGCTACGCGACGCGCACCTACTAAAGTGGCAGGAGTCCCTTGATTTTACTTTATATGTGATGTTAGGGCTGTTTATGATTTATTTTAGTAAAAACTATAGCAATGGTTTACTGATAAACTTTTAGCGTTTCGGTTTCACAGATAAGTCTCAGAGACCGTAAATAATGTACCTCTAAGGCCTTTGAAGTAATATTTTGGTTTTCGTTTACACATATTGTATGTATTACTTTCTATCTTTGGAATGGTAAACAATTTTGTTTTTGCTCCAGGGCTGGAAGGAAGAGTGTATAGTAGACAGAACGGCTACCGGCCGTTGCATCAAAATTCGCGGAGGCGAATCCGGCTGGAAGCGAGTGGAAAGTGTACTATCTCGAGTCGTCCACCCGCAACTGGGATACGCTCCGGAACTGCCGAGGCAACAACACGCTTATACTGTGAGTTCACGATTTACTAGCTTCAATATTTACAGTATTTGCTATTTTGTAAGTTACTAAAGCGGTGAGAGCGCATTGGGTAGGAGCACGACTTCACTTTCGGGGGGCCGACTTCGAATCCTAACCTAACTTTTCTAAGTTATGTGCGTTCTAAGTAATTAAAATATTACTTGCTTCAACGGTGCAGGAAAAGATCGTGAGGAAACCTGCATGCCTGAGAGTTTTACATAATGTTTTCAATGGTGTGTCGAATCCACCAATCCGCAACGGGCCAGATACGGCCTTAAACCCTTCTCATTCCTGTAGTGTCGAAAGGGGTAATCTAGATAACATCTATGGTTTTCGATATAAAGGCTATTTCTCTTTTAGAGTTCCGTGCCCAAAGGATCTGTCCGGTCAGTCTTCGTTAGTCACCAGGCTGTATCTCATGAACCTTGATAGCTAGACACTTAAAATTTTCACATATTATGTCATTAGGGATGAATAAAATGGATGCAAATGATGTATTTTAAAAAATCACAAAATTTGAAGAAGTAACACTATTGCACGTATAACTTACAGGAAAAGAAACAGTAAGGAGTATACAGTACACAATGTAGACACGCAAAGGCGGCCTTATTACTGCAAGCAATCTCTTACAGGCAACCTTTGTAGATGGGACTTATAGCAAGAGAACGGGATAGTGCCAAGAGTGTTGATAGATGTACATAATTTAAAAATTTAAATAAATATTTGACTTAGTTATAAAAAAAAAATTCAATCCATATAAGGTTCTAAAACTTCAAGGATCTGTTTGTCGGTTAGAACGTTGTGGTTAGTTGTGGGTTGAAAAGTTGTTACATAATTACATGCATTTAAGACTAAATGATCAAATGGTTAAAAGATCACTTGCTTCAACGGTGAAGGAAAACATCGTGAGAAACCTTTCTCAAAGGTGTGTGGAGTCCGCCAATCCGCACTGGGCCAGCATGGTGGACTACAGCCTTAACCCCTTCTCATTGTGGGAGGAGACCCGTACTCTGTAGTGGGCCAGTAAAGGGTTGATGTGATGATGATAATTAAATGATAATAATTGTTTCTTCCAGGCATACTTGTTCATTGAAAAGAAGCAAATAGTTGGATGTTTGATAATGGAACCAAAGTCAAGGGCCTACAAACTGTTACCCGGAGAGCCAGATTGCTGCAGTGTTGAAGATTATCCTGTCAAGTAAGTCATTCTTGATTCTCTATGTCATCACCTCTTTTAGGAGAAAGGGTATGAGACTCAACACCTTGATCCAATACAGGTTGGTGTACATGCATTAACTATTATCACAACTTAGTGCAACCTGCAAGCAACCTGAGTTTATAATATCGTCAAAGCGTGCAGTCAAGAAGAAAGTGTGAAGTCTATCTTTATCAGTATTAAGCCAGTGTGGTGAACTATGTTCTAAATTAGTCTCATTCTAAGAGGAGAATTCGAATTAGAATTCTCATTCTAATTCCCTGCACAGTAGTGGGCCGGTAGTCCTACTTCCTACTAATATTATAAATGCGAAAGTTTGTATGGCTGCATGAACATTTCTACTCTTTTACGCAATAAATACAGGCTATTTTTATCCTGGAAAATGTACGGTTCGTTTGGGATTTATGACGGCCGATTGGTGCAGTGGGCTGTTCGATCCCCACAACTGGAAAATGTTTGTGTGATAAACATGAATGTTTTTCAGTGTCTGGGTGTTTATCTGTATATTATAAGTACTTATGTATATTATTCACAAAAATATTCATTATACAGTTGTGCTGATTTTGAGTGAAATTGAAAAATCGATTCTGTGACGTCGAATTTATCGTCATAAATCGTTCATAATTGATAAGTTTAACTACGTGAACTTCAGTTAGTGAGATAACTTTTGTATCCTGGTATCCTCATAATCTTAAGTTAGCGAGTTTGTAACTCAGACATCTTTGTGCTTCCAATGTTATATTCCTTTTTTGCTTCTTAAAAATCCTAACTAATGTATATAAATGTAAAAGTGTGTTTGTTTGACCTTCCTTAACGACCTGACTCAGCAACAAATCGACTTGAGTTTGCCATAGTGTTAGTTAAAAGGACGGTGAGTAAAATTGGCTACTTTTTATCCCGGGAAAAGTAACGGGTCTCATTATACAAAACTGTAATAAACGCGTAAGAATGGGATAACTAGTAGTAATTAATTTTTTAGTACCCATAACACAAGCTAATCTCACTTTGGGGCTAGACGGCGATGTGTACATTGTCGTAGTATATTTATTTATTTTATAAGTAACCAAAAAAATTATATGAAAGAAAATGACTCGACGAAACCGCGGGTAACAGCCATTGGGCTGATGATGATGAACAATTTTAGAAGCCATTAGCAGTTAATAAGCATATATTTTGTCTTCTTTTAGGTGCGGGGTATCACGGATTTGGACGCACAAGTCGTTTCGACGCAAGGGCATTGCGGTGAGACTGTTGGAGTGCGCCCGCGCCTCCCTTTTGCATGGGATGGCGGTCGTCCGCTCCGACGTAGCGTTCAGCGCCCCCACTCCCGCGGGAAAAGGTCTCGCCACAACTTACTGTGGGACACCCAACTTTTATGTGTATTTGGACTGATCTGTGAAGTGTTAGTGAGTGTGACTACATTAAATTTTGAATGGTGTCAATCCTTAAGTGCCTTTTCGTGATCCACATCTACGGACATACTGTGTTTGTATATGTTGATGTGTGTGGCGTGCACAGGGTTTTCGACTAGATGGCGTAAAATGGAAAAATTCCACTCCAATACGAGTTATATAAAATAATTTGGGTATGCAGTGCTTTTGTGCATGTATGAAGTGACCGCCACTGTTGATATGGATCATGTTATATTAATATGAGTTTGGATTGGTTTGTGAAGTGTTTCTATGTTACTCGTGTACAAGTGACGTTTTTATTTTTGAATTGGATTGCGTTAAGTAATGCCTATAATAACGTTAAATTCAATATATTTTTTTATTGTGCTGCATAATTCGATAAACCATAACAAAGACCAATTGTAGATTTAATGTGTGAACGCAAGTTAATGTATTTGGACTGATTTCTAAAGCGTTAACGTTTTATCAGTGTGCCCGTGAGTACGTTTTGAATGGCACGTTTGTACGCTCAGATGTGGCATACATGTAGGAAATTTTATTATTAATAGAACACAGCTTAGCAAGACCAGTCAGTCAAAAGAGCAGAGATCTACTTACAGAAATGTCCTTTTCTCTGGCATGCAATTACAGATGGCTGCATAGAAGTTTGCTGCTGTGAAATAGACAGTGTACTTGAGATAATTAAAACCAGAAAAGTGGTTTTTGTTTCGATTAAAAAAAAAACAATCTGCATTGCCATCTTTTTAAAAACTTTCAAAAAAATTCACTGACTGGTTTAGAGCTCTCCTACAAAATAGATAAGGTAGCTTATCTGTTATGTAGCAGGACGCGTCAAAGATTCAATTTTGGATACCATTTTCCAAAAGTTATTTTCCAACCATTGGGAACAATATTTTGATCTGAAAGGTAGAACAGATAGTATCTCCTATTCTTTAATGTACAATGTTTATTGTGATTTTGCCAAATTTGCATAAAGCATGAAAGCTATATCATTAGCATTTGATTATACTTACTAAACAAAAAGTTGAACGATAAATTATTGCCCTTACAAGATTGAAACCGTAAAGGCATAGTTTGACTCACAGGCCAAGCTGGTACATAACGAATGCTCAAAACTTTAGATTGGGACCAAGATATGTGATTTTAGAATTTAATCCTTAGGATTGCTTTATACTGCAATTATATTGTAATTCGGTATTGTTTTCACTTTATGTGCCAAATTGGTGCAAATATTTGTTATGGATGTGCCTTAAAATAGATATTTTATGTTAATTTTATTTGTCGTAAGAAGTTTAAGAAAATATATAAAAATGAAAATGTTAGTAACATAAAATTTCATGGGCATTTTCGATGTTGTATTGGGGTTTCCTAATCGAGACGCCGCGTAAAGCAAACTGACGAAACGAAACAGGCCTTTTAGAGCATTTTTATATATATATATCTTCATGTCACATATTTTATTTATGTAAAATTATGACAAATAATAATATATTGCAAAACAATTTACCAGGGCACCATAATGGCATGGACTTTAACTTTACCAAGCTACAAACTTTTTGATTTTTCTGATTGTTCTGGTATTTATTATGTTTTTTTAGGATATGTTTGGAATCTCTAAGAGATATTTAAAAACAAGATTGAGTACTTACTGTAATATTTTTTTATATTCTTGATAGTATTTAGAAAACATGCTTTAAAACAATTGTACAATAGTCACTTAGTTTGGTAAGATTATGCATTTTTTTTTAAACTCTAAATTTAAAAGTAACACCCTGATAACTTCTTGATTTTTGATTTTCTGATACTGCATGCAAAACGCATTTTTTAAAGGTCAATTATTATGACATCTCATTAATCCATACTCAGTTTGATGTCAAAAATTTCCATTGAATGCCATAGTAACTCAAGCATCAATTGTGAAAATTAAGTTAAATATACTGTAAAGTACCATTAATCTGTCAACATTTTACTTGAAAACTTTCTCTAACATCAATGGTACATATGTAAATTATTTACCATTTCTTAAATCTTATCTAATAGCAGATAATTTACGCACTAAACAATTTTTATTCGTTTTAAGTTTTATTTTAACATATTACAGGCAAATCCTGCATGTGCAAAGTGAACATTGCTCAGATAGACTTGATTTTGCACATTGCTTTAGAGCATTCTTGTAATATGTTTACCTCAGTCAAACGCTTACTTTGCTCTCTATTTAATGTGTAATGACTATTTTAAATAATACTTAGTCTTATGGGCCATTATTCACTGTAATATTGTAATCTTGATTTCCAAACTCAGTCTATGACACTTCTTCATACAATTTCCTAAAATTATGATGTCACAAATTTTAGTCATGCATGTGTTATAATAAGAATGTAATAGAAGAACGTATTTTTCGATTTAAATTCTAAAACATCTTCCTATAAGAACTTATCAATGTCCAAAAATGTATGTGAGAATCTAAGATAACAATGGAAAAGTCGGGTTTTGCATTTTAGCTCCTCTTAGGGTTTATAAAGGTTTTCGCATTATATCCTAAAAAGAATTTCTGATCCTTAATTTTATTTCTTCATAATATTTTATTTTACGCATTTTATATTTGCTTTTTATTATTTTAATTTATTCACTTTTTTGTCTGCATTCTAATGTCTGTGTTTTTAGTTAAATACCAGTCTAGATATAAATTACAACATATGTTGAAAAACTCCAACTTCAAATAATAACTTAATGAAACAAAACAACTTGCGTTCGTAGTAGAGTTTTTGTGACAGAGCTTGTCTGGAGAAGTACTACTGCTACATATTACTACTACAACATACGTTTCTATGCTGGTATAAAATTAAAGACTTGCCACATTCGGTTTAGATATATGTTTTTAATATATTAGAGGCGAGTCCAAAGATGTTTGTACCTTTACATTGCCATAGAATTGTAAATAATATTTATTTAGTAATTTTGTTGTTTTAATTACAAACGAAGGTTTTGTACGAACTCGCACGTTGAATACATGATGCTGACATGTTATTTTAAGCTTGGATTGTAATTCTTTTTTCAGACATTGCACTTATGTCAATTTGGTTTTAATAAAAATATTTTTTGATAACTTTTGCATTATAATTAACTAATTGTTGCCCGCGTTCTTCGTCCGCTTTTATTTTTTTGCCCAACCCCGTTGGACAATTTGTTTTCCTGAGATACAAAGTAGCACTTCGTACTCCTACTCTTTAGGGGGAAGGCGATGTAAGATGGGGCAAGTATAATAACACGCGAGAGAGCACTTACCACGTAAGAGTACGCCAAATTTATGTGTTTAACCGCGCGGCGCCAGCTGCCGTAGTCGCCATAAAAGAAGAAAGACGCACCTTATCTTCTAGACCGAAAAACGAAAATTTGTCGTTTTAGTTTTTAAAATAGTTTATGGAACAGTGAAAAAATAATAAGTAATCATTTTAATGTCGGTGTAAGTGTCAGATAAAATTAGTAAGATAGCAGGTAAGAGCATGATTTTTTTTTTAATTACCCGTGGTGATTACCCTCCCAAAACGACAAATACTTGTCATTTGAAGAGCCACTTTTGACAGGGAGTACCAAAGAGTACCTACCTGTAATAATATGCGGAGAACTTTAGGTGTTTTCTTAGTAATTCAAATTTCAGTTCCTTGAATGCTCTTATTATAGCTTTGCAACTCGAGCGCCAAAATGGCGTCAAGCAATTGGAGACAAAAATAAAGTAACCACAGCTACTCGCATGATAAAGGTCAATGACCTCCAGGCATAGTTTTGCTTATGAACATGCTTTTGTTCCTTAATGTTATTGAGCAGTAATAATAGATTATTCGATGAGGGGGTTAAGCAATGTCCAACGTTACGGCGCCGTGAAAAATCCCAAACAAACGAGGAATTTTAGATGCGCCCAAAACAGGTGACAAACAGGGCTTTAACCCTGAGTTGAATACTTCGCGAGGCAATAAAAAAAAATTTTTGAGTGTTTTTTTTTTAACCTATACTCTGGTTCGCGCTTCACAGGCTCTGTTGAAAAACAGGGACGACGTTTTGGGGATAGCTAACTCGCTCTATCGTATGATGAGATATTCTAATGATTTAATTCAGATACGCCGTGTACCTTATTCAAATCGTAAAAGCCCCTAGGGAATCCACCCGCTAAGCCATCACAATGTTTTGATGAACTTGACCATTCAATACTAGGCTGTGTAACAAGGCATTGTCGAGAGAGTGGTGTAAAAAATATTAAATAGAACAAAAATAAACTCTGCTCGAAAAGATCTTTAACCACTTTCGTCGAGGAACGTGAGATTCTTCTGAGATCCCCAGTCACTTTCGCGGAAGTCCTTAGCAACCTGAGTGGCATGCTAGACTTCTGGAATGAGCTTGGATGGCTGGAGTAGCGAACAGCGGGAAATCTCGAAGCACAACAAGCGACGTACTTACGCACGGAAATTGCCCAGATAAAGAAGAACCCATATCGTCAATACTAGCTGCAAATCTGGGACATTCAATAGAAAGATAGCAGTGTGACGACAGCGCTCTGCTTTGACCGAGGAGTACATCATCATCATCATTATTCTACCCCTCACCATCCCTTTACAAAGTACGGGTCTCCATTCCGAATTTTAAGGCGGAGTCCTCAAGGGCGGTCACACGCTGTTGAGAACATTATGGAAAACTCAAACATTACGTATTCTCACGATGTTTTCTTAACCGGTAAAGTTTGTCATATTTAATTGCTTAAATAAAAAACTTTAGAAGTCTGTAGAAGCTGTACTTCTAACCACTGGGCTATAACAACTATCACCCGTTGTGTAGTTACCGGGCACTTAAAAGTAATAAAATATATGGAGATAATGTTACTGTACACAATGTCTTCGATGGGAAGGAAAAAAAATAAAAAATCACAATTTTAAAACAACATTTATTTTTACATACATTAAGTCGGATTCAAAATGCCTGAAACATACTGATTTTTGTGTACACATCAGTTATAGATTAATTTCATGGACAGTAAATAATATATTATCTTTTGCGATTTTCTTGTGAAACAATAAAATTATAAGCGTTATGTTATTTTAATCACCTCGCAGTAGGTACACTACTATACACGTAAATATTAAAAATTTCATTTTTAATCTTTAGGAATTTCATTAATTAGGTATATTTTTAAAATTAAATTTGTTAAAAATATAGATTTTTCTCAGTATATATTTAAACGTAGGTATTAAGAGTAAATAGACCATAACCCGCAACTGACCGTCTGTAACGAATGCAAAAAGTGCGGATCTCGAATACCGTAATAAACAAAGTGTCTGAACTCTGAGCTATGCTACCAATTTTTTTTTAAATATTAGTTTTTTTTTTAAATAAAATAAAACTACCGAACAATTGAGAAAAACGAGTTTGTGCTACAAATGGAAAAAAATCTATCAGCACTAATTTAAATGCCATCATTATATTATCTACAGCGAGACAGACAGGCTGTGACGTCAGCGTCGGCGATTCCGCCCTACACCAAAGATTGAAACCGTAGACATGCCCTCGCCTTCCTTTCATTTTGGCAAAATTCGTAAGCTCACCCATATATCATTAGTATCAGTATCTACCAAGATCCGAAACGTCTACGATTGAAATCTTTGCCCTAAACGAGTAAAACATTACCAAAAATATTTGCGGCGAAGGCTGCACTTTAAACGACAAAACAAAAGTTAATTAACACCGTCCTCACATACATATTGTGCGCAAGTACATTCACTTATTCACTATGAAAGTTAAAAAAGGAGGAATTGTTCAATACTATTTGGTTATTGGCAACGGACGTATCACCTACTTATGTCAAGGAGCTGATCACGCGAACTAAAGTTACATTACGCTACGCTAGGTTCCTTCCTCAAATCAATGATGTTGTAAGTAGAAAGAGGTAGATAATGTTTAGTTTTGCTAATTAGCCAACCCGAACTGTTTTCACAGAAATCATACATCGTAACAACAATGATTTTTTTCGATGTAAAAAAGTAGCAACAGATTACTATAACGGGTTAGTGCGACGCTCGTGTTAGTGCGACGCTACAATTATATGTGATATTATCACAATGTAACTCTTTGTGACTGTAAGAGTTTAAACACTTTCAGGGCGGCCTGTTATACTTCAGAAACGGCTTTAATGCTTGCAATAGCAAACCCCGGTAAGAATAATTTTAATGAATTTTAATTTTGTAATGAAGCTCATGTGAGGAAAAAGGTGTAGAGTGATACAGAAGAACTCCTAATGTTAACTCTTTACAATAGGAAAGTTTGCGTGTCGTAAATTTAACCTGTTAATGCCATTACTGGTTAGCCCTCGACTGCAACCGTACCTTGTGGTAAGTGGTGATGCAGGCAGTATATTAAACCGGTTCGGTTTGGTTAGTTTGGCTTTGTCGGTAGGGCGATAACTAGCCAAGATCAAAGCAGTCCATCCAAAAAAGACCAAATTAAATTGCTTCACCAAAATGCCAGGGATGTCGTTGAACCTCTATCTACCTCTTTTTCGTTAGTTATAGCATCATTGATTCTCGAATGGACTTGAAGTGAACGAGTCCCCTACACCGGAGCCGGGTAGTTCTATAAATACACATTACACGTTCAGTTAAGATACATCGACACTGGCAGTATATAATCTACGTATCGAAAATTATAGAAAATATGCTAATTGCTAAACTACTTTATACATATTAATCACTCGTTATTGCGCATTCTTAATTGTACGAAGGGCAGCGGGGTTCGGCTATAAATATACCTACAGATACAAAACTACGTCCCGTACGTACGTCGCTAGCGGGGCGTAGTCATCTCATACACACGCACTTAACATACAAAAGGCAGCTGATATATTACGACAGTTTTTACCGAAATGAACCGAACCGAACCGAACGTGGAAAAAAGTTTTATTGTGCTATTCATTTTTTTTATTCCATTAAAAAATTAAACGCGGTTATTTTTTAAAAATCAAGAACAAAAACAAAAATTAATTACGTTTGTAATCTCAAATGCGCGACTTTAGTGTCTTCGGCCTGAGGTATGAGTGGTACGGGAAATACTATTAGTATACTGAATACTATGGAGTAGATAAACGTCAACGAGTCCACTCATTTAGTTCAGCAAATCAGAGGGTGCTTACAATTATTTTTTTAAGGACGACAAAAAGTACTATAAGGAAAAAAATAATTACATAAAATACCGTTGCTAACGCACAATAGGTGAGTCTGTCTCGTGGTTATTTAAATTGTGTTTACTTTTGTTTTGCAACCGTGAGTTGTACTTACAATATTATAAATGCGATAGTTTGTTTGTTTGTCCTTCCGTTACGCCCAAATCGAGCTAACAGTCAACTTGCTTTTTGGCATAGAGTTAGTTGAACGTACGGAGAGTGACATAGGCTTTATGCCAGTAAAACAAAAGGTGTCCATGGGATTTTTTAAAACCGGAATAAACGCGAAGCAAGAACGCGAGCTACATTAGTGTCACAATATTTTTTTTAAAGAAACAAACATGCACTGCTTCAAACACACTTATTTGACTATTTTTAGCTAATAGCATGTAATAATAGTAAACGTTTTTTATTCATTTTATCTTCACTAGGCGTTTCAGACATTGAAAGTTCTTGGAGACAATTGCCAAATCTGAGTAACATAAAAATTGAGACCTCATTTATATGTTGCCACATATAGACGAGGACTCAATTTTTATGTTTAGGTTGACGACGAATGAACCAACTTCATTCATAATTCAAATGATAAAGGACAAAAAATTGCATTGGAAAGTATAGTTTTGTGTTAGAGGACCTCCAACTAGGTGGACATTTATGTCAATGCGAGTAGGTCATAGGTGGATCAAAGTGTGCAAATCCATGCGAATACATACATGTCCAGCGGTAGACATACATCGGTTTGTGTGGATTATTATAATTTCAATATTCTTTTAGATTTAAGAGTTTTCTCTAAAAATAAATCTAAAATATAACACAGCTAGAGAAAAGAAAGTGAATTAAATTAAGTTAGAACTCATTTGACTCTGTAGTGAATGAATGGTGAGTCTATTTTGCGAGTGAAGTTGTTAATTTCCATTATTCGCGAACGAAGTAACCTCCTCTAATCTAATGTAATCACGATTTTTGTGTTGTTATACATAACTCCGGTTTAGTTTCCTAATAATTTTAATATATATCAACCAAAAATAACTTAGCAATAATAACTTGATTGGTGTATAATTTATCGTAATTTTTTTAGTTCGCATTGCTGGAGAGAGTTTCTCTTTCATAAAGAAAAATCAGATCATTGACCCACCGCGCTAGCCTAATAAGGCTTGGCGGGTTTTGACGATTATTATCAAGTATTAGTGAAAATACATCAATTCTCTAATACAAATTGAAAAATAGGATGTGTCAACTATTTGCGACGTATTGTTCTCAATTTCCAATATCAGGGTACTTTAATTAGGTCACACCGCCATCTCTTTCCATAAGTTGACACTAAAGTCGCGCATGTAGTTTATGTTCGTGAATTTTCCCAAAAAAAAAAACAATTACTACAAAATGCGTTGATTTATATTTATTTCGCGCCTCGCTAAAGTATGTTCCTGTTGAAAGTGCCCTTAAATTTTCATTGACCAAAATTCGAAGAGTTTTGCCACAGAGTAATAACACAACTAACTGAGAACACAAACGAACAATTTACGGTAAATTATTCTAGCGCCTCTATTCCTCAGAGTCTGTTAAAGAATGCCGAATCTAAACGAACCCTATTTTAATACGTTTTTTTTGGTATGGTAACACGCTATTTTAATTTCGCAACTCTAGCTTTCATACTTTTTGGTAAATAAAAAAAAATTAAGAAAAGAATATTTGCATCCGACTAATAAGCATCAGTAGTACTGCTCGGGAAACAAAACTAACCAGCAGCCTACGTTATTAATAGTAAATATAATATACATACAATAATATATATATTTTTGTTACTTTGCATTCACTTAATCGCGATTACCTTAAACTTAATTAAATAGCTACCAAATATTATTTTTTTAAAGTTACAATTATACAATAGGTATTTAAGACGCCTTGTTATTTATTTCACAATGATATCTAAAATTATTGGTTCTAGAAGTCGTTCTTTATTGCACATATTATAACTACTAGTTTTAAAAAAGTTCCTAAATATATTTAAATGGCATAAAATTCACTGAAATTATATTATAATTTCAAATCGAATCTACTCTAATACGAGAGGGAAGTTGATCGTAAAATTTCGCACGCACCGCATTTGACTTTTTTTTTCAAATGTACCAAGCATCATTTTCAACTTATTTATGCCCCACCTGCTGGGCGCAGGTCTCCTCTCATAGGAGACAGGGCTTTAAAGACCCACTACGCTGCTTCAATGCCGGTTGTATCTATCTATCCCTACTAATATTATAAATGTCAATGTAAGTTTGTTTGTTACGCTTTCACGCAAAAACTACTTAACCGATCCTCATGAAACTTTATACACATATTCTTGAAAGTGCTAGAAGTAATATAGGATACTTTTTATCCCGACATTAAGCTCGGTTCCTTTGGGAGAGGATGAAAGTGTTTGACGATTTTACATCTTTTATATCTTTAACGATCGCATCTCATCCAAATAACTGGCTCAACGTGTTCTGCATGGCACGGGGGTGAACCAAGCTAATTTCTTAACTCCGGGCTGGTAATTTTTTAACAGGAAAACATGTTCACATTGGCACTAAGGCAAGAGGTGATGAGGAGATCCCATGGACATCGAGGAAAACCAAAAATTTAACAGCCTCACTGAATATAGCTACATCGTACGTGTACGTTTTTGAGTCTGATAGACTTCACATTATACTGCTAAGCAATTAAAGCCCTTTTTTTTATGACACCCACTAGTTGGTCTTAAGTGGTGCAAGGCCGTGGAATTCGGAACCTTACCTACGCCCAGCAGTGGACGTCTATCGGCGTAGTAAATAATTTATACAAAGTTAGATATCTAAAATTTGAGTTTTATTTTGAACTTTAATTCCTTGATTAATCTAAAAACGCACTGAAAGATATTACCGCGCTAAACACAATCGCACACGCAAATAATTTAACAAAAGCACACGTTTCTGACCGGTCATTCAACCGGGCACATCTTCGTTTGAAATGGCGCAACTTAACAATAATTTTTATTTTTATTATTAATTTATCCTCAAGTCCACTGCTGGACTAGAGCGCTCTTCCAACGGAGGAGAAAGACGTGAGGAAGCTATTATTTTATATAGTTATATCGCGACACAATATTTTCATTGCCATTCAAATCTCTCGCGGGTAAACCGCAGAGCAGTTTAAACCACATATACATGTTAAGAAATAGCGCCAACGGTCAATTCTAATCTTTGATCAATAATTTACGCAATATTCCGTCCCATGTCACCGTACAGAAAAAGTATCCGATTTTTTGTGTGTTTAAAAAAAGTTTTCTTTTTTCTTAGTACTACTTCAAGTTAGCAATCCCTGACTGCAATCTCACTGGTGTTCAGTAACTATGAATTCTAAAATCAGTTATTTTAAACTCAGTCCCCTAATCTGTTACTAGGCGGCGTCGTACCGGAACGCTAAGATGCTTAGCGACACGTCCCTATAGGTTAAATAGCCTCGGAAGAAGCATTACATCGGACCAATCCAGAGAAATATAAGTTATTATAAATTCCCAAATTTTCCAAGCGCTACCCTGGCCTTCCATAACACACCTAAAATAATATATTCCGTCACTATATTATATTTTCGGGCGAAGAGAATGGCTTTTTCACGGGCAATGTACGAAAATAGGTCTCCAAAACTTAAGAGTTCTTATTTTCCACTTTGGAGGACTGACAGTAAATCTAATAAATTATTGATCGTAGGTTAACCATAGCACATCCAGGAATTCTATGCCAAAAATTACAGTCAGACCAAACGCCTTTGTTAAACAAAAAAGAAAAAAAAAAAAAAGGGTTAGAACGACTCCCATGCACCGCGAAATGTATGCATTAAACGTATATACCTCAGTATTTAAACATACGTTACAATTCCCTACTTACAATCAAAGTTTTTTTTTTTTTTTTTTAAACTCAAGAGAAAAATAAAAAATATAATATATTTTTTTCTCATATAATAGTTAGGTAATAGGTATACTTAAAAAAATAACGACTTTCACGTTACATTTAATTAATTAGAAAGCAAAATAGCGTTACGTTATTTTACAGGTTACTAGGAAGGATCGGCTTACGATTTAAATTTTGTTGATTCTTTTTCACACATGGTAACATTAGGGGTGTTGTGCTTCTGTTAGCAACACTTTTATGGCACTGAGCACTAACAAACATCTACATATGTTATATTAAAGGACCGTGTTACAGTTCATAAATGTTAAATATTATATACATAACGTTTCATGTCCACAAAGCACGTTAGGAGATTTGTCACTCTTATTGCAAAATATACCCATACATCTGACCATGGACAAAATGTTGTAACCAATGGTGCCCCTACAAAGAGTTATTTAATGTTATCAGTGTGGTCCCACCCTAATAACATTATATAACGCAATGTTTAATTTGGCTGTCAACAATACGTAAACTTAACCTTATGTTAAAGAGTATTGCCATCAAATTCGAGAACAAGGTCACAGTTTACTATTTTAATCATTAAAAAGTGAGTTTGATGGTTTGCCCCACTCTCACGCAGCAACGGATCAATATGGTTGTGATTTTAAGTGAAAAGTGAATTTGAATTTTTTTTTTATAAGCCGGAGTACGTCTCCGACTTGTAAAAAAAGCTGTTCATCCACACGGTTAAAGTCTAGTTCCGCATAGTTTCAGATTTGTAAACATCCAAATTAGCACCAGTACCAGTTTATATCATAATATCAGTTATTATTGGTTAAAATGCGCAATTCGAACGTCAATACAAAACAAAAACAATAAATTATAATTGTAATATTATGAAATATATCATCATACCAAAGCTATGTATAAATGTTATTTCGGAGCACCATTGAGTATTAAAACAGAACAAAAACACAGGAAGTTTTGCAATAAAATGGGCGAAATGCTAAAAAAACATTTAAAAAAAAAATTAAACAACAGCTCTTTTACTTACACATAAAAGAATTAACGAAAAATAGATCTTTTTAATGTATTCTACACTAACAAACACATTTTGTAAGTACATAAACCAATTATATAAACAAAAAAAAATATTTCTTTTTTTATTAATAACATAATATTTAATAATCGTTATAATGATAATAATATGTTAGGGCTTATTGGGTTATTAACATTGTTTGTACTTAGGGCTAACTAATCTTCTTAAAAATAAATGGGGAAATATATTAATTAATTAATTTAATTTAATCAGAAATTATTAAATTTTTTCAAATACTGCTAACAATAATTTGATATTCTTATAGACATCGCATCAAATGCGAGATGTGAACTCTTTGGACCTTAAATTAAGAAAAAAATCATATCAGTACAGGTTATTCAACATAGCTTTGAATAAAACCAATTTGTGTCTGAAGAGCTTTGATTTAACTTTAAATCAAAATTAGTGTGTCAAAAAAAAAACATTTTTGCACCACCAAAAAATACCTTAAATATATTTATTTATTTTCAATTAAATTGTACGTCTATGTCTTATTCATAACTAACCGAATAACCTGTATCCAACAACAATAATCATTAGAAAAAAAGTAAGTTACATTAGAAAAAAAAATAGCAAAGCCTTCGCTTTTTGTTATACATTCATTGTGTGCGCTTAAATAGAAGTCATACGATAAAACACATAAAAATAAACGTATTAATAAAAAGAACTACGTAATGGAAGACGTCGTAAAAACTAAACATAATATAAACGTAACCTAAAGCATATCACACATCAAAACATGCACCGAAAGCGACATATACATTTTTATTATATGAATTATTTACATTTAGCAACTCATAAGTTCTAAAATCCCTCAGTGTTTTAAGAACAAAGTGTCCAAAGAATTCTTCGAACATAGAGGGTTTCCCAATTATGACTTAAAACTTCGGTCGCTGACTACGGGCCTAATAAAAAAGCATAAACACTTAACGGGCAATGGGATTCGTAGTAGAACCATAGTTAACGTCTTAGCTCAAACGATGCGAAGCTAAATTGTTAAGCTGGTCACATAGCTTTGTACATTGTTGGACGTTAGAATAGGCAAAATTACAACTTATCTCCACGTGCACAAGATCGTTATTCCTCTGCGTTTAAAATTCACCCAAACGATCATTACAGCTTCAGCGTATAGGCGAGTGACGAAGGCTTATGCATCGCTCATGGCTCATGTTATAATGTGCGATTAGCATAGAGGTGCCTACACACTTGTCCGTGCAGGTACGTACGATCAGACCGAACGTGATTTCTTATTATATTCGATTCACAAAAGCCACGAGTGCTTTAAAAACCACATACCAGAGTTATTTAGAAATGTAATGGTATATTCAGGCAATGTTATGTATAGGAATGGCGTAAGTTAAGACTTTCGGCCATTTATACGAATTAACAGATTATCGTCAACTGTAGATGATATATCTATCACACGACAATATGTCGAAATTTCGGGAACAAAAGAGCGATACACCAGCTGTATTAAAACATTTATTACATGTAACGTTCCACGTTACTCTCGACCTAGTCATAGCTCAAAATCTATTTGACCCAATTGTTTTTACACAAAACCCAACGTCACAGGCTCTTGGCCGCGATTTTGTATGACATTCAAGTGTTACTATGCGCGAAATTATTTTGTGATGATGTTTTTGGCAATTCTGTCTACAACTTTTAGGATGCAATGTCTTGCCAGTGTATTAAGGTTTGAAAGTCATAAAAAAATCACAGGCCAAGACATGTCTCGCTTGCTGCTAAAATAGAATAGAAGGTTCTTCCGAGCAGATTCCGAAAAGCCAATATTTATGACAAATACAAGTATTCCTTTCCGAATAAGTGCGGAGGCACCCTAACAATGCGTCTGGCGAAAAAACAACGACAGAAAAACGTGGTCAACAGCATAGAAATATCAGCAATCAAAAATATACAGACAGCAAAAAAAAACATTGTCCAAAATAAAACAGCGTTAATTTAAAAAAAAAAAAAACAAAAAAGGCTATACAAGACTGTAAATTTGACTATAAACGACTAATATAAAAACAGATGAGAAAAGTTATTTCTTTACATAAGTAAATAATTTGTAAATAAAATTTGGTCTACAATGGGTACCTGAATAAATAACTTAAAGAGTTTATTTGTATATATTTTTTGCTCCGTTCAGTTACCAAGGGATTTGAGCCAATGGCCACAGTGCATTGATACACTTCACAGCAATAGTCAGGTCATTATAACTCAAAACAACTTGATCATTTTCCAGTATTGAAGCTCCAATAACACCAAAGTAAAATAGACTGAATTGTTACTTGTTTTAAAATCGTACATCTTTTACTACGGATATTTATTTTGCAAATGCTCCGCTTGGAGCGCTGTCCGCACAAGAGTGGATGTAAGCTTTAAAACAGAACATAAGAATCATTTTGCAACAACGTTACTGTGTTTCGATATTTGAAAATGACTTTCGAGTATAAAAATCCCATTATGACATAAAAATTGTTACAGCGCACGTTATGGATTGTGTTACATTAAATGTAATACTTCATACAAGATTTGAAGTCACAATTAATTGTAAAATTTAAGAATAACACTGAGTGATTCTCTTCCTTATTAAAACCGAAGAAGCCATTGGCCCTAATGTCTTGTCAATACAATAGGTTAAACAGAAATGTTTTGTGATGCTTGAACATTATGCTTATTTACTTAAAGTAACAAAATTTAACCAAATCATTGTTCAAATCAAATCATCGCTCTATTCAATGCAACACGTTGTATAGCAAAGTTGATTTTTATATTTTTTTCTTAAAATATACCATGTGTGTACACAATGTATATATCATTTAATAAAATTGCATAATAAAAATAAGATGTTGCAAATGATTTTTTAAAACTTATACCTTAAGTGGGTATAATTATATTTTCTTGTATTATATCTGATACAACTAAAGCAAATATTGAAGAGAGTGATAATATACTTTTGTCTACGGTATACAGCGCATATAACAATCATATGGTATTCTAAGCATAATAAGAATGCCGATTGAAGAAAATTTTTGGTGATCTCCTCACCATTATTTGTTTAGGGTATTAATGTGATTTTTTTACAAATGTATTTATATATATAGAATAAATATATATTATAAATAAATAGGTTCAGAAGAAGACTAAATAAACATTCACTCTTCATTTGAAGGTACCCGGAACGAACTTTAAGGTAAACGGACTTTCGAAAGACTAGATCTTTAATCTTTCAACAAGTCAACGTTTTGCAATAAAAATAGACGATTTAAGCGTATATCAACAAATCATATGTCAGTAAATCACGTCACAAGGCAAATTAAAATGCCACCCCAGCAGTATTAAAGTGTTTGACACATTATTCAGCGTTATTTTGTATACCATATATATAGCAAAAGCAACATTCGTTCTCGCATAAGAATGTTTGTTTACGAATTACTAATCTAGCCTCCTGTTAGTTTAAGTCGGGAACACATTGGCAACACGATACATCAGCCACGCAACGCCACGCGTTCTGAGTCAAACCATAGTACAAATAATGCAGCATGAAATTTAAAAATGGCGACGTCCATTCGTCTTAAATATCGTAGTGATTTTATAACCTTTTGAAGTTAAATACA